>NC_137776.1:90514248-93369935 GCF_963455305.1 Plecotus auritus | reverse complement strand
AGCAATACTCAGATCAGACAAAATTGACTTCAAAATAAAGACCATAACAAGAGACAAAGAAGGCCACTACATAATATTCAACAGGAAAATATAACCCTTGAAAATGTATATGCACCCAATATAGGAGCACCCAAGTACATAGAACACTTTTGATGGATTTTAAGGGAGAGATTAACAGCAATAAAGTCATAGTAGGGGATTTTAACACCCCACTGACACCACTGGATAGATCTTTCAGACAAGGAAAAAGAGGTCTTAAATGACACAATAGATCACATGGATCAAACTGATATTGACAGATCATTTCACCCAAAGCAACAGAATATACATGTTTCTCAAGTGCACATGAAACATTCTCAAGATAGACCTCATGTTGGGACACAAAACAACTCTATACAAATTCAAGAAGATTGATATAATACCAAGCATCTTCTTAGAACACTACAATACATGGAGGCTAAATAGCATGTTATTAAACAATGAACGAGTTACCAATGAGATCAAGCAAGAAATTAAAAACTTCCTAGAAACAAATGAAAATAAACACACAACTACCCAAAACCAATGAAAGCAGTCCTGAGAAGGGATGTTTATAGCATTACAAGCTTACCTCAAGAAACAAGAAAAAGCACTAATAAAGTATCTAACCCTAAAACTAAATGAATTAAAAAGATAACACCAAGAAAAGACTAGATGAAGTACAAGGAAGAAGATAATGAAGATCGGAGCAGAAATAAATGACATACACATTTAACCCCCCAAAAAAACAAACAAATGGTACAATAGATCAATAGATTCAAGAGCTGCTTCTTTGAACAAGATAAACAAAATTGATGAACTGCTAACCAGACTCAACAAGAAACAAAGAGAGAGAACCCAGATAAATAAAATCAGAAATGAAAGAGGCAATATATCAATGGACACCACAGGAATCCAAAGGATCATAAGCAAATATTATGAATAGTTATATGCCAACAAATTGGACAACCTGGGCAAAATGGACAAATTCCTAGCAATATACAATCTTCCAAAACTCAAGCAGAGAGAATCAGAAAACCTGAGTAGACCAATAACAACTGATGAATTTGAAGCAGTGATTAGAAAACTCCCAGCAAATAAAAGTCCTGGACCAGATGGATTTACAGGAGAATTTTTACAAACATTCAAAGAACTAACACATTTACTCCTCAAACTATTCCAAAAAATTCAAGAGGAAGGAGCACTCCCAAGCTCTTTTTATGAAGTCAACATTAACCTAATTCCAAAATCAGAGAAAGATACTACAGAGAAAGAAAATTACAGGCCAATATCTTTGATGAACACAGATGCTAAAATATTCAACAGAATATTAGCATATCAGGACCAGAAATATATTAAAAAGATACACCATGACCAAGTGGGATTTATTCTGGAGATGCAAGGCTGGTATAATATTGCAAATCGATAAATGTGACACATCACACAAACAAATTTAAAGATAAAAGTAACATGATCTTATCAATAGGTGCAGAAAAAGTATTCTACAAAATTCAGCACACTTTATTGATAAAAACTCTCAGGAAAGTGGGAATAGAGGGATCATACCTCAACAGAATAAAGGCCATATGTGACAAACCTACAGCCAACATAATACTTAGTGGGGAAAAACTAAAATGTTCCCCTTAAGAATAGGAACAAGACAAGGATGTCCACTTTCACCACTCTTGTCCAGCATAGTACTGGAAGTCCTAGCCACAGCAATCAGACAAGAAGGAGAGATAAAAGCATCCAACTTAGAAATGAGGAAGTAAAACTCTTACTATTTGCAGGTGGCATAATATTATACATAAAAAATTCTAAAGACTCCACCAAGAAACTATTAGACTTAATAAATTAATTCAGCAAGGTAGCAGATACAAAATTAACATCCAGAAATCAATGGCATTTTTATACACCAATAATGAACTCTCAGAAAGAGAAACTAAGAAAGTAATCCCATTCACCACTGTAACAACAACAACAACAAAGATACCTAGGAATAAACTTAACCAAGGAGGTAAAAGACCTGTACTTAGAAAACTATAGGACATTGAAAACAGAAATAGAGGAAGATACAAACAAATGGAAGCATATACCATATTCATGGACTAGAAGAATTACTATCACTAAAATGTCTATACTACCCAAAGCAATCTATACATTCAATGCAATCCCTATTAAAATACCAATGGCATACTTCACAGAACCAGGACAAATACTCCAAAAATTTATATGGAACCATAAAACAACCCAAATAACTGGAGCAATCTTGAGGGAAGAAAAAAAAAAGGAAGTGGGAGGGATCGATCATATTACCAGATATCAAATTATACTACAAAGCCATTATAACCAAAACAGCCTGGTACTGGCACAAAAACAGGCATATAGAGCAATGGATCAGAACAGAGACCCCAGAAATTGACTCACACTATTATTGTCAATTAATATTTGACAGAGGAGGCAAGAGCATACAATGCAGTAAAGACAGCCTCTTCAACAAATGGTGTTGAGAATACTGGAAGATGCATGTAAACAAATGCAACTAGACCACCAACTTACACCATACACAAGAATAAACTCAAAATGGATAAAAATACTTAAATATAAGGCATCTATATATATAAAAGCCTAAGTGACTATTCCACCATTCAACCGGTAACTATGATGCACACTGACCACCAGAGGGCAGAAGCTCAATGCACAGGCATGGAAACATGGAACAGACTGATGAATCTCAGAGGGAAGGGGGGCGGGGGGAGGGTGGGAAGAGATTAACCAAAGATCTTATATGCATACTAGAGGCCTGGTGCACAGATTCTTGCACTGGTGGGGTCCCTTGGCCTGCCCTGCGGGGATCGGGCCAAAACTGGCAGTCAGACATCCCCCAAGGGGTCCTGGATTGCAGGAGGGTGCAGGCCAGCCTGAGGGACCCCACCGGTGCACGTATGTGTGCACCGGGCCTCTAGTGAAACCATGAAAATATTAGAAGAGAACATGGGCAGTAAAATCTCAGACATCTCCTGTATTAGAATTTTTGCTGATACATCTCCTAGGGTAAAGGAAATAAAGGAGAAAATAAATAAATGGGACTATATCTAAATTAAAAGTTTCTGCACAGCAAAAGAAACCACCATCAAAATGAAAAGGGAATGCACTGTATTGGAGAACATATTTGCCAATGAAACATCTAATAACAGGTTAATATCTAAAATATATGAAGTACTCATACAACTCAACAAAAGGAAGACAAACAATCCAATGAAAAAATGGGCAGAAGACTTGAATAGAGATTTCTCCAAATAGGACATACAATGGCCAAGAGACATATGAAAAAATGCTCAAAGTCACTAATCATCAGAGAAATGCAAATTAAAACCACAATGAGATATCACCTCACATCAAATTTAAAAATGGAACTTCCATTTGACCCAATGATCTCACTTCTGGGAATATATCCTAAAAACTCCCAAACACCAGTCAGAAAGAATTGGAAACAGTCCAAATACCTATTAGTAGATGAATGGATAACAAAGCTGTGGAACATTTAAACAATGGAATACTATTTAGCTGTAAAAAAGAGGGATCTCTTACCCTTTGGGACAGCATGGATGGACTTGGAGAGTATTATGATAAGTGAAATAAGCCAATCTGAGAAAGACAAATATCACCTGATCTCACTTGTTTGTGGAATCTAATAAAACAAATGAGTTGACCAACAAAACAAGACCCAAAGCATGGAGGCATGGTACAGACTGACATACCTTGATGTGGGGTTTGAGGGACGAGCAGAGATAAATCAAAGATCTTATGTGCATAGCCCTGGACACTGGCAATATGGTGGTGAAGACCTGCTGGGGTGGTTCGAGCTGGGGAAATAGGAGTCATCTGTAATACTATCAACAATATACTGAGTGACCAGATTATTATGACCACCTGACGTTTGTAGGCAAATTAGCTGTTCACTGCATCATATGGGATTTGGAAGCCGGAGGCCTGTTTGAACACCTTTGCTGTCTGTAGTTACCAAGATAAAGTGTCTCCAATCCACACAGGAACACAAGGATTGGACAGTTGAGCATTGGAAAAAAGTCATGTGGTCCAATGAATCACGTTTCCAGTTGCATCATGCAGATGGCAGAGTGAGAATTTCGCGGAAACAGCATGAAAGCATGCACCCCACATGCATGAGTACAACCCTTCAAGCTGGTGGGGGGCAGTGTTATGGTATGGGGCATGTTTTCCTGGCATGATTTGGGCCCTTTAATTCATGTGGAACAATGTCTGAATAGCACAACATACTTAAGTATCGTTGCTGATCAAGTTCATCCTATCATGTTGATGGTATATTCCAATGGAGATGGCTTCTTCCAACAAGACAATGCACCATGCCACGGTGCTCGTATTGTGCAGGAGTGGTTTCAAGAACATGAGGGAGACTTTACCTTGCTTAGGTGGTCCCCACAATCACCAGATCTCAGTCCAATTGAGCATTTGTGGGATGAAGTTAAAAGAGCCATCATGCAGCTGGTTCCACAACCATCAAATCTCACAGAACTGGACTGTGCTATTCATCAGGCAAGGTGTCAGATTCCTCGCATCACCTTTCAACATCTCATGGAGTCAATGCCAAGAAGAATCACCGCAGTATTGAAGACAAAAGGTGGCCCAACGAAGTACTGATGGGGTGGTCATAATAATCTGGCCACTCAGTATATATATAAAGAAAATCTGCAAAGTATTCAATTTAAGGGTGGAACAATCATATACATGTGCAAGTTAAAAGCAATATCATAAACTATTCTCACAATTACCTCCTTTCTGTTAATTTTTAAAAAATTTGTTGGAACTTTTTTTATTGGTGACTTTGATGTGGGAATGGAAAATAATTTAAATGATAATGTGTTCTGCAAAAGTGCCTCTTTACCTCAGTGGCTTCATCTATGAAAATTCCTCATCCAAACTGCTACCAACACTTGTTAATTCCCACCCTTCCCACCCCCAACCCCACTGGGAAATTTTCAAGATAAACATTGCTGGCAGTCTGGTTTCTTAGTGATACCTTGATCAGGTTAGCAAAATTTTTGGATATTTTCTGCAGCTTTGAATCTCTTCTTTTGTAACTGGAAAGTATGTTATATATCTAGCAACAGTCTTTCAGATCAGGATTAAAGGAACTGGCACAGATTTTCAGTGACTTAATCAAGTTTGCTCAGCAATTCAAGGGCAGCTGGTGCTAAAACCTCCATCTATGTGGTCTTCCCCATCCCAGTTCTAAGACATATTTATATGGCCTATTTGAACCCTAAGATCTGTGGCCCTGTTCTTGTATAAAAATAAATCTGACTATTATTTAGTAAATCAACGTTTTGGTCTTCTGTATATACCTAGATGGAGCCTGAAATGTAAGGTGTGCTTTTATTCAGGTGATTTGGTTTTAGTGACTACTTCTCCGGCTAGGTATTCTTCTGAGAGTTGTGGGACTAACTACAAAGGCTTTTAAGGGAGTGATGGGAGATGAAAATGGAATTTCATTTGAAAATTTCATGGGATAAAGTTGATAATAGAAGAGAGGGTCACACTGTAAGAAAAATGTAGTGAAATCCCACATTACCATAATACTCCATCATAAATGCAAGCTCCCAAACCATGTCTGGCTAAATTTTAGTTTTATTGACTCTAACATTTTTACTGTGCAAGTATATCCCCAATACTATAAACAAATAGATTAAGGAAACATATTACTCCTTATAGAAATTTCTTTAGTATCAGCTTTGAGAACTCCATCTCAAAATGTAAAATCTCTTTCTACTTGGTACAAAAATATGATGCGTACCCCATTATATAACTGTGTTATACTATAACTAGATTGGTTTTCTATGTGGCTTTTCTGAGCTGTGAGATGATCTAAAATGTCTTTTTAATTGAGTCTGAAATGTATTTTCTGTAAAAGAAGGCAAAGAAAACACCTTAATCTTTTGGAGGGAAAATATAAATATTTTATTACTCAGTGAGAGCTGGATATCTTAAAGAATAGAAACACATTTACAGATGCTTATCTATCAGTAATCTTCCAAGGGAAAATGCAGGATAAAGGAGAGACATTGACTAATGCTGATAGTACTGATACCAAATAACTTCCAGAAATATCCCGTTCAGCCTGCTGGGGTTCCAGTCTGGTCTCTCTACTTCTTCCTGGAGAGAATTTGGGTAAAGTGGCTAAAAGGACTGATATGAAATGCCTTGAGGATAAATGTGATTGTAAAGCAAACACATATTCTGTCCTTTGGCAAAACATCAAAAATAACCATTTTCAATGATTTAAAACAGAAGAATAAAATAAGTACAGTGATGCTATTCAAGATAATATCCTATATAATAAAAGGCTAAAACAGGGAGGCAGAGGGAGGAGAGTGATCATCGTATAAAGAATAATGCTGAGGCAAACAAACACATATCCAATCCCTCATCATATTTCATGAAATGATGCATATACACCATTTTCACCTGCTGTAATGTGGTTATATGTGGACAAACGCATCACAGCTGTCAGTGTGGGATCACTTGCCTTACTAACCTCACCTAAACTGTTAGCTATATTCCCCAATTATGAGAGATCATTTTAAACTGAAAATTACTTCAAGAATTAACCAAAACCTAGTTTTTATTATAGGCCTGGAGTAATTTTATTTTTTTATAAAACGAAATCACCCAATACTTTGTTAATATCATAAATACTCATATTTAACATAGTTTGTCTATAAAGTCATTTTATTGAACAAGTTATAATACATTTCATAATCATACCAATGTAGAGAATACATTTTATTAACAAAGTTTTGAGCAACTTTTCAGAAACATAGAAATGTGTAGTATAAATTATACTTATGTATTATATAAGTGTACAATAATAATAGATATTTCAGTGCTGCCTATTTTATTTTAATAAAAATGTTGATGTAAAAAAGTGAAATCTAGACAATACTTTTATATATTCAGGCTACATCTCATTTTATTGGTAGTATCAAACCCTAATAATATTCTTAATTCTTGGAGCTTTTGGAGAATAGATACTACAATTTTTCACAATAATCTATTCCAGAAAGTTAGAGAATGCTAATGATTTATAGCTTTCAGTACTTAGTAAATTTGTTTTCTACAAACTGTGTATTCAAAAATGATTCTTGACTATAACTGAATTTCTAAAATAAATTCGGTCAATGAAGTTTAATTAAAACTGCACCTCTATTCACTTATTTTTTATTCATTATTTAGTGAGCATTTACCTGGTTTAAGGAATTCAGTTTGGACTTAGGAGCATAACTATGAATAAGACACAGGTTTTGTGTTCAGTTCTCTTAGATGAGTAGAGGGTAGAAGAACACAGTACCTACTGTATGTCAAGTACTGATAGGTGCAAATGTTGGTATTCTTGCCATTATAAAGGTTCAACAGAGGCTTTTTGGAGGAATTAAGGAAAATTATCATAGGAAATTTATTTAAGGAAAATTATCCATAAAGTTTCTGGGATTTCTTAATGAAAATGGAACAAAGGTAAAGGAAGTAACTAATAATAAGAAGAATAAAATAAGTACAGTGATGCTATTCAAGATAATATCCTATATAATAAAAGGCTAATATGCTAAGTGTCCAGTTGTCCGGTGACCTGTCAACTGTTCAACCAATCAAAGCGTAATATACTAATGATATGCTAAGGCTGCTCAACCACTCGCTATGATGTGCACTGACCACCAGGGGTCGACCGGTAGGTTAGCTTGCTGCTGGGATCTGGCTGATCGGGACTGGGCAAGATGGGCTGAACATGCCCTGAAGCCCTCTCAAGGTCCCTCCCCACCTGATCGTGCACTGGTGGGGTCCCTAGACCTGGCCTGTGCCCTCTCACAATCTGGGACCCCTCAGGGGATGTCAGAGAGCTGGTTTCAGCCCAATCCCACAGGCCACTTTCCTTGGGAGGGCACCAGATACAGGGCTCATGGCTGGTGAGCACTGCTGCAGCAGTGTGAGCCTCTTCTGATCTGGACTGATTGGGTGTGAGCCTGCAGCAGGTGCAGTGGGGCCAGGATGAGTGGGAGCAGCAGGTAGGAGCTGCAGGTGGCGTGGGACTGTGGGTTTCAGCCCAATCCCTGCAGGCTGCCCAGAGGGGCCCCACCCATGCATGAATTTGTGTACTGGGCCTCTAGTAGTGTGATAAAAGGGATGGTTAGAATCTCAATCTAATTCTAGAGTTTGGGGTAGATTTTACAAGAGAACTGGCATTGCAGCCAAGGGATAAGTAGAATATTTACTGTGGAGTATGAAAAAATTATTTCATGAAGAGATAATTAGTAAAGGCACAGAGAAACCCAATTGAAGAGCAGATTGAAGAAATGTCTGCACTCCGATGATATTAGAAGGCCATGTTGCATGTAGAACTGACCAGCATGGAAGTCAACCCTAGGGCTTTAAGTTGCAGACAGCTCTTGCTGCTTTAGTTTACTCCAGCTCAGTGTACCTTGGAGGCTGTGTGCAGAGGAGCAATGGGAGCAAATGGAGTGAGACAATGGTTTCCCATAGTGAGTGCTCTTAAAGAATGAGGAAAAAGTAAAGTATATGAATGTCTAACTGCTGTGTTGTACACCTAAAACTAACAGAAAATAGTGTTGGATAAAATAAAACATTGGCAGTATATAAAATAAAATATAATCTTGTTCTTTCCATTTCTCTCTCTCTCTCTCTCTCTCTCTCTCTCTCTCTCACACACACACACACACACACACACACACACACACACACACAGAGACGCACGCACAAAGCACAGAAAAAAAGTAAAAGGTCTTCCCTTTTGTTTTGTTTTTTTGTTTTTAATGGGTTTTTCTGGCTCCATTTCATTGTTCTTACCTGATGCTTGTCTCACTAACAGTACACATTCTCCCTTCTTTCTCACATCTGAAAAAGCAATTCTCCCTCCTACTTGCTGTTGCCTCAGCCTCATTGGCACTTCCCCCAGCACTTTGACCATTCAAGCTTCAATTCAAATGACATTCACTTGCTCATAGAGATGCCTAAGCAGTGCTCACCAGTCTCCTCCTCGCTTCCCACAAGACCTGTGGTATTATTCACATACAATGTTGCTTTAGCCCTTTCATACACTGTTCACTGTGTGACATGTAATCTTTTGGTTTGTGTACTTGTTTATTTTTTTTCTTCACTAGTTATAATACAGACTCCCTGTAGACATGGTCTTCTCAGACTTGTTCACTATTGCTTGATTAAGGTGATACAAACTCACAGTGGATGAATGAATGAATCAAAATCTGTTGACTTCAATTTTCTCAAACCATCTCCACTCCCTAATCAGAGAATTGATGTCCAGAGGGTCTTCCTCTACCCCAGCACACACCAAGGAAATAACAATAGATGAATTTATAAATGTTCCCAAGTTTTCCATAATTACATTAATTTTACTGCTGGTATTTATCAATTGAATTTCAAGAAATGTTTTTAAGCATGGAAGTGTTCCTTGTTACATCACAATGTTGTTTAAATAATTAAGAAACAATATATCTCATCTGCACAGAGTGAATGATAAATTGCATCTATATATAGCATTACTAATAATAGCACAACTCATGTTGTATTGTTTCCCCTTTCAGAATAAAAATTATTTGAGATCAGACACTTTATATTTATCTACAAAGATGATAATCATCTCAGCTATCACTTAACAGTCAGGTTCAGGAAATACTTGTGTATATTAAAGTCAGGGGTAATTATGGACAGCGGCTTCATCTTTGCTGACATGGGTGTGTATGGGACAGGACCATGGGCCCTGGGAAAGGGCCCAAGGCATGTGGAAGACTGGCTGAGGGAGGTCAGGAAACAGATCCAAGCAGTGGAGTTAAAGGTCAGAAACAATAGAGCAAAATCAATCTTCATGAACAAGGAGTAAAAGGGGAGCTAAAGTCCGTGTGTGTGTGGTTGATGGGGTCGTCAAAGCAAGATGAGAGTATGAAAGGAAATTGATTCACACCAAGTTATCTCCTAATTTCCTCTCCAGCTTACCCTTCTTCTTCCTGCTCTGTCCACAGAGGCAGATTGTGCAGATGATATCTAAGCATTCCTATGGGTTCAAACTGCAGCATCCCAGAAATAGATCAGAGAAGGAAGGCAAATGAAGTCAGGACATTTATTCCTCCCGCTTTCACCTTTGAGGTTATTTTGGTCTGACTGTGCCTAATATCATGGCTTCTGTCAAGGCAGTTTCAACTACCCAACTATCCTTCCAGGCCCCAATAATTGTTCCTGCTGTACTGTGTCTAGCCTTGAGTTACTGCACCATTTGTGTGTGTGTGTGTGTGTGTGTGTGTGTGTGTGTGTGTGTGTGATTTACAGACATTCTATGCCTATCTTTGTAAATTGATCCTTTGTAATGAAATCACCTTTAATAAGCTTAATTTGAGAGTCCCACTATTTCTGTCTGGGAATTTGATAGAAATGAGGTGATGAAGTTCAAGGAGAAGGCTGGGAACAAAATCTGGAGGCTGAGGTTCCCTCCTGTGGGAGAGGCCAGTGCCCAAGTGACTAGGCAGCCTACAAGTAAATTATTGATGGTCATAACAATGGTCATGAGTTCAAAAGGAGCCACCACTTAGATCAGAGATGGAGAAGACTCACTTGCATGTATCCCCAAGAGGAAATGAACCCTGAAGATTATTTAAAATCCTGTCAACATGTCATGGGCTGATCTAGGAATTTAATATGCATTACCTTACTTAAATTCCACAAAAATATCATAGGATGGTTTATTATTCTCATTGTAGAGACTAGGAGGAGGGAGATCAGATCTTAACCTCCACTGCCTTCTATAAACCTGTTACATAGCAAAGCATGGCAAATACTTAGCGACTACTAGTAGATCTGAAGTAGATGTGAGTGGACCAGGTCCTCTTTCCATACACTCATGTCTCCAGTACCCTGGCTCACACCACTATTATCACTGAGAATTTAGTCAGTTATGAAACTTAGTCATTTATGAATGAGTCTAGATATGGTATCAGTGATGCATTTAAGATGCTTTATTACTAGTATACTGAGTAAACTATACAAACTTTTCTAAGCTTTGTTTCCTCATGGGCCAAGTAGAAACAAAAAATACACCTGCCACAATGGTATAGAAGCCTAGGTATGAACCTGCAATAGAATAAAAAATTGGAAAGTGCTAGGAAATAGGTAAATTACCAATGGCTGTCAGACATGATGCCTCAGCTCTACTGAGCTGTGGACTCTGCAGAAAGCAGGGTGTAGGAATGGCTCTGATGGGACTGTCCTTGGCTTGTGGTTTGGGAAGGCCACTGACCCTCAGCATGTCTGTTCAAGAGTGGGTATAGGGTGGAGTCAGTGCTAGAACTGAAGCTTTTAACGAGGATCAAGAGCCAGGCACTGCTCATCTTCACTGGGCTGCCAGGAGAGATATAGGGACTGGAGGGATGAGGGTGGGGAGAAACATGCTGACTTTGAGGTCAGACAAACTCTAGGTCAGGTTTCTAAAGCTACACCACCCAAGGCAAGTCACTTACCACGTCTGATCATCAGATGTAAATAAAGTGAAAGGAGCAGTCTCTCGTTTCAGTTCGGGTGGATTAAACACCCAGAGACAATGCCTGTGAGCCCATATGGTGTCTAGCACACACCAGCACCGTTGAGGGCCTCTCTGTACTCCCCAGCAGCTCATTTCTCTAGTGATCCCAGAAACCTTTTCAAGCTTGATTCACTAGGGAGTGAGAGGCAGGGCACTGCCTCCTTTCTTCTCTTACTGCAGAGGCACTGCTTAAAAGGGACATTTTAAACATCCCTTTCCTTCAGATCTGACAGCAGAGGTGAAGTATGGCTTCAACTTCTGTAAGATCATTTTCCCCTCACAATGATACATTCTTAAGAGACCAGTGTTTCAAACAGTCAAAACTTCACTTTGATTTGAAATGTAATAATGGGTGATGGGAAAGAGAAAGAGAAAGCAGTAACACTGGTTGGAAGTGAGTCCTTACTCTGGAATATACGGAATCCAAACAAGAACAAATGGGCATGATAATGAAATCAAAGTCATCTTGGCCACATGCCTTTTAAGCAGTGGGAAGACATAATTTCAAAGGCCCAACCGAAGCAGTGAGACACTCCAAGTGAGCAGACCATCCACACTATCCATCATCTTCTACCATCCATTCACACCTCCGTCAGCAGGATGACATTTCATGTACAATAAGAATGACGTTGTTCCCAGGAAATGATGCAATTTATTATTGATGTCAAGCCACATTTGTTCAGCCAGTGCTTGACTAAAATTTGCTTATCACAATTGTTTCTATTAAAAAAAGGTTACTATTATTAAGTGTATTTTAAAAAAGAAATTCTTACTGCAAGGAACAGACTAGCCATAGGTCACCTTGAACTTTATAGAAGGAAATTGTTTTCATAAAACTTGTTCCTCTCTTCTTTCTTATGATAATCACACTTAATTTTCTTCTACTTTTGAACAGGAAGTTTTAATTTTTACTTTTTAAAGGAAATGCAGTTTGTTTTTTTAATTTTCAGAATATGAAAAGAAAATTCACCTAAGCCACTGAGGAATGAATATAGGATACCTTAGCTCCCTGTATTTATGTTTATTTGGTGAGTGACTTGAAGGCTCAGGATTCCCTCAAGAGAGCAGCCCAAGCTGTGCACATAGAAACAGCCACTGGCAATGGGTGAAACGGAACTGAGGCCAGGGATCCCCACTGACAATAGAACACTTGTAGAAAGGGTCCGATTTGAGGGAGAAATTATCCAGATAAAAGAAAGAGTTCAGAATGATGCTCTAAATTCATAAATAGGACATACGGTTTGAAAAGTCTTAGATAGCTCTGGAAGAGAACGGTGGGATTTTGCGCCTTCTTCCCCTTACAGTGGCTCTATTACCAGCCTATGTAAATGCACTGGGGCCAAAGGAACTGTGCATACCTGGGACACCAAATCAAAACACCCCTTTCCTTCAACTTGCAGTGCATTAAGTCTAAAGCCCCCCTTTAAGGACATGCTTTTAACAAATAGGTAAGATTTTATCTTGTCGTTAAATAGGAAAGTCACTTCCAGAGGACTAGGAGAGCCTGGGCTTTAGTCTGAGTGAGGAAAGAGTAGCAGCTGGAGCTGGGACCCAAGTGGATGTTCCAGTGCCCTGAGTATAAGCAGCATGGAGGCCTAGGAGGCAGTGCCCCAACCCTAACCCTCTCTGGACACAGCCACCCCCAAAACTTCAGGCTAGCCTAGCTAGTTGATGATTATTCTCTATCAGAAACAGGTAAACATTTTAGTAAGGGGCTGATACAAAGTGTTTTCATCTTTGCCGGGGATACAGCCCACACAATTACTAAACTCCATCATTGTAGTGCAAAAACAGCCATAGATCATACATAAATAACTGAGCATAGCTAAGTTGCAATGAAGCCTAATTAACAGTGAAATTTGAATACCATATAATTTTTGTGTTGTGAAATTATTCTTCTTTTGACTTTTCCCCCAAACCATTTAAAGATGTAGAAATGATTATTAGCTTAGGGGCCGTACAAAACCAGGCATGGGCTGAATTTGATCTACCAGCTGTGTTTTGCTGAAGTAGATAGAATAATTAATGAAGCAATGAATGAATTAAACAGTATAGCTAAATACCTCTCTATAAATGAACTTTTCAGAAAATTACTCTCCTATTCTTCAAACATATGTTTAGTTTTCTCTTCCTTTCTCCTCATACTGAAACCATTTGCATGACTTTACCACCTACAGAAAGAGAAAAGGGAAGCAGTTGCCAAAGTATATTTCCTTGACTTTCACTTTCACTTATTTTCCAGGATTTTGCTCTATTCTGCATGTGGAAGGTGTGTCAGGTCTCTCCCTGGGGGTCCTAGAGCAGTACCCATGCCTAAATCCAATCTGTAATCCCTGGAAGATCCAAAGACTTCCACTCACAGTGCATCTTGCAAGATACTCATTCCATGAGAGGCTTCTAGCCATAGTGCCGTGCCTTCATTTCACCTCCCCTAAAATGTTTGGCCTCAGTGGGTGCAATGCATTGGAGAGGTGCACTTAAAACCAAACGGTGTGACATAGATCCTTCTTCTAAGGGAATGCAAGAATTATATCTACAGAAAAAAGTACCTTTACAAAAATAATCCAGAAGAGGTATCAAAATTTTAAATTTCATACTCTAAAGCTTCTGGGGCCAGATTCAGAGAAAAATAAACTGTAAAACTTAAATGTCAGTATTTAAAATGTCATCACTCATCCTTCTTTATTATGCAGTGACCATTTCTCCAGAATTGCTTTGCATAGGATTCTTCAAAAAAAGGTAAAAGTCACCAAAATCTCACATTTCTATTATCATCCTTCATTAAGATCCCCTAGAAAGATGGACCTCAAAGCTGGTTAATGAGAAAGAAAAGAGTCAATTAAAATATGTCTTCAGGTATTATCAGCTAATATATTAAATGATAATTTAGTATATAAATAGATTTATAGAACCACTTCATCACAGCATGCATCCTTATATCCTGTCAATTTTCAAGTTTGTTTTGAGATTTAATGTCTGTTTAGCTCTAAATAGAGATTGCATAAGATTATAAAGCTGTGTATTAGAGCCCTGCCATGCTGAGTAATACATTACCCAAGGAGCTCGTGCTGTGTACATTGACAGATAAAGGGTCTCCGGATAATTTGCAAATGAAGAAAGCAATGCTGATCAGATTTTCTTTCACATGAAAGTGTTACATACTCAATCAAGTTATTAAAATATTAACACTTAACAACTTCATTCTACATGTTTATACATTAGAAGGCTTTTGTTTTCAATTAAGAGAATCACCAATTAACAGAATTTTATATCATCAGGATGCTTATTGTTTAATTAACACGATTTTTAAAGTTTAGTGGTCTCATTGTTGATTCAGGTCACTGATGTTACACGTGGGGTTGCTAGAAATTTTTTGGCCATTTTTTCATGGTCACAAGTCACAAATAATGGCATATTTAGTAATACAAAAGGGATAGGGCCAAAATGTTTTCTTCACACAAATGCATGGTGTTTTAATCTGGGAAGCAAAACATTCAAACTAGACCTGGTACCTCATAGGCACAATAGCAAGGCAGCTTTTAGTAGAGTTTGTTCCGGAGGAATACCCATGCATCTCAGTAAATGTGTCCCATTGTCTCATTAAATGGCTAAATATTCATATATTATTAAAAAGCTCTACTGGTTGGTGTCCCCTTAGAATTCACATCTCTCCCTTTCTCACCATCCTACCCTACACATGGGATAAACCTTAGCTAGTGCATCACCCTGGGGTGCAAAACCTTGGCCCCCTTCCCCCAAGCTGGGACAATTCTGGCAGAACTTATATTTGAGAGCTCCCATGTCAAACCGCATCTGCTTAACCATTGAAGATGAACTAATACCATTTTTACATTCAAAGGACTCATGGTCTATTGAAGGAACAAACATATGTCAGTGTGACTGGTGTTTTATGGTAAAAACCATGAGTGACTAAAGAGAGGTATTGTTGGGAGGATCAAATGCCAACAGAAAGGCTTTATAAAGGAGGGAGTACTTGACTTGTTTTTTGTTGGGGAGGGGATGGTGTATGTGTTTATCAAAGAAGAGAAGAAAGGAAGGAATGAGCATTCTAGACAGGTAACAGGTAAGGTGAAGAGCGATGGCACAGTCTATTTAATGGAGACAATAGAGCTTAGAACATGAGAAAACAAGTCAGGAGAGAAGTATCTAGAAGGAAGTCTCCAGATAAAGGCACTGAGTGCTGTTTTGGAGCTCAGACTTCATACGATATCAACAGCCAGCCACTTAAGGTCTTTTCCCGGCAGACTACAGCCGTTCTGGATTCCTCATGTAGACTGAATTAGAGAGAGTGTGTTGGGGCGTGGGTGTAAAGCAGGATTGTTGAAATAGTCAAGGAGCGAGGACACTTCATCTGTCACCTTCTCCAGAAAGAAAAGAAATTAGGGAAGCAGAATTGGCAAGGTCCCCATTTGGGGTTGCAGTTAGGTATCAAGGAATAATAAGAAAAAAGAAAGAGAAAGAGCTAAGGTTCTCGGTGAGGATGACTTGTCGAGGTTTCATGAACTGCCATCATGATCACATACTCTTGGAAAGTTCCTCCACTGCAAGAAAACTATTGCTTGCCTTCTAGGCAGTGAATAGAACAGGCCCATCCAGGAGGCACTGGGCCTCTTCCATTCAGCAAGTTTTCCGTGAAGTTGGTCACAGAATACAAATGTCTGTCTTTGTGTGTCTTCTCATTTTTTAATAATTTGGCAGTTTTAAAGCAGATTTTTCTATTCAGCCTTAATTACCTGGCATATGTGCAAATATAAAAATGAGGTATTTCTAAAAGTTGTATGATTTCATCTAAATATCATAGCATAATGCTTTTATGGCTTATGAAGTATGAAAGTATAGAGATAAAAGAAAAAAGGTATTTGATGTACTTGAGATATATCAATGAGGAAAGTTGAAAATCAAATAGTTCACTCAATCCAAAATTCTGCCTTTAATATTTTTAAGGAAAATTTCTGTAGCATGTCGAGAGAGGAGGATAGGGTGACATAACTGCCCATCTATCATCATATGAAAATGTCAAAGATGTATGCAAACCTAAGCATGAACAGTTAATTTTAACAAGCAATTATTAAGCTTTTCTTAGTACCTAGTACTCACTCGTATATTCAGCCTTCCTTTTATGGAAGGGAATACATATTAATAAAGGAAAGGGAATACATATTATTAAATACCTACTAAATGTCAGATATAATCATGGGCAGCTTTCCATGAGACACTTTGCTTAATGTGCGTGACAGCTCAATGTGCTCTAATCTTACAGGCAAGCAGGCAGAGGTCCACAGAAGGGAAAGGCCACACATTAGCATCCCAAAGGGAATTCCGAAAGGATTCCTCTCCACGGCTGCGGCTCATGTTCTTTTGTAACCTGCTGTCATAATATATTTCACAATAAATGAAATTGAATTAAGAGGTCATTAGGGAAGTCAGAAATATACACAGTGGCACCCAGATGAGGTTTGAACTTTACACTTTCCTGGAACCTGCCCCCCACCACCCTTGTTTCCTTGCCAACATGTACCCCAGAATCTTTTTTGAACTTGTCATCATACCATGTTAAGTAGACAATAAGAAAAGTGTGTTGTTTTTTTCCAGATTATAGGTTTTACCTTTATAAACACTGCCTTTTTTTTTTTTTTCCAGAGCACAGTTGCTACCCAAATCTGCCTCTCTTGGGTTACAATTCTTTTGTTGACATAAATGCTTTTTATTTTTTATTACAATCCAGTTTTTTTGGAGGGAGGTTGATACTACAAAAGGGCATAGCAACAAAGTTACATGAAGGACTTGGATATTATCCACCAAGTGACCGTACAAGGTAGATTTATATTTCATGTCCATCCTCCAGATGGGTTCACTGAGCTTTAGAGATATGATGTTCTAGCTTGAAGGCACATATCCTTTAAAATAACAGTGAAACCCCAATTTAAATGTGGAGTTTCTTTTTTAGAGATATCTCCTTATATACTGTTTTGAAAAAGCCCAACCAACCCTGGGAACTCGGTTCTCTAAGGGAGAATGTTTTTCCAATGAAGTCCGGTGATAGAGCACCTTTGTTGCTTTCATGGCTCTTCTTTCAAGTCTACACTCATAAAAGTAAAGACATCATATTTAAAGTTGATTCTTGGCCAGTGACCACCATTCTTGTGCCTCTATTTGGTCCTGAATTACCCCAAAGGGAGACTGGGTCAAAGGAATAATTTCCCCCAAAGTCTTGTAATTTAATCAGAAGTGTAGTTTTGGGCAAACTTATTGTTTGATAAAATACTCCCTGTTTTTCATATATCTTCTTCCTTGGTATTGCTCTGTGCCCTAAGGCTAGACTATAAACTCTGCATCTACTTTAAGACCTTGGTTCCCCACTATATCAGTAATAGTAAAAAAAAAAATGCAAACTCATTTTGAAGCATAAAGTATGATTCTTTTATTATTCAAAAATTATGAGAGGTATTGCAAACAATTTCAATAAAGCATTTTCTTTTTATCATCTAGAATGTGTAATTACAGTGGACTTGAGTTATATAAAAGTTGGAATTTCATAGTTATATTTTAAGAGGAGATGATTCAGATTTGAATATTATAGTAATGCATACAATTTAAAAGATCGACACACAATTTGGTCAAACCTTTCTAATTCTGAGTGATAATGAAAGAAATAAAAAGGCAAATAAATGGCAGATAAAATTGTATATGGATTTGTATTTTAGCGCTTATATTAACCTTTACTAGGTTTCTAGACATTTAAAAATATTAGTCCAGATAAACATATTGTCTATTTTGCCTTTCATTTTAAATGAATTTCTTTTCTATTGTTTGCATTTCAATCCACTTTAAGGAGTCACAAATAAAATATATCATGAGAATCATAAAATGCAGACATTGGAATGAAAGAGCATCTTAACACCTGCATTTTATGAGGGTATAAAAAAGATATATAATACAGTTAAAAGAAAATTTGCTTTGCCTTTGTTTCCTCTGAGAAAGATTTAAAAGTATTTGGTCCACTAGAGAGAAACATGTGAACTACTAATATGTTTAAAGATAAAAAGGGAAAATTAAAGAAAAGAAAGCCTTGCTTCAGAGTAGGAACACTCATGTAAATATGCTATAAATAGGAAATTTTAACAAAAGGCATTATAAATATAAAACATGAAAATTAGTAAGATTCTGCATGGCAGTTTATTTGTGTAGCTAAGAAACTGAAGTGGGCTATACATCCTAAAATATTTTGCCTATTCTTCCCACCCAGAAGTTGTGCCTGGGCTTTGTGCCTCTGAGTTATAGCTATACTCCTAACCTTGATGGGAAAAAAGACACATGAGCCCTGAGTCATCTTTGGCATCCTGTAAGACTCCATACCGATGCAAATTTGTAGGTCAAAGGCAGAAACAATAAATCCACATCTGTTACTGGCAGCCAGGGCATTAAAGTAAAGAAAATGTTTCTAACAAAACAAAATTAGACAGCAACCCCAAAGGTGAAGATCCATTTGCCCTTGAAGGGTCTTAACCCATAGAATGGGGCTCCAGAACCCAAATACTTTAGAATTTTTTAAAGTAGAGGTTTCCCTTCAGGTATATATTTATTTGTACCTTGATTTCAAATGGTTCTGAAGCTGACTCAACTTTTTCCCAAGATGGGACAGGTGGAAATGAGTTGCCATTCTGACCTTCATTTGCTCCTGGAGGTGGTACACTTGCTGCTGAAAGCCTTCAATGTTTTATGCTAAAAAGCTACTGGCAGAAATACTCCATCACTTGTTAACTGAGTACTTCAAAGTTTGACACTTAAAAATGTTCAACCAAAAGTTATCCGCTAGAATATTTCTTTTCTTGGGCAAAACAGAATTTCTATACTAACAAAATAAATTCAAGAACAAAATTTCAAAGCTACTGCATTTGGTCAGACATTTCTTCCAAAGATGTCTTCATTGGCAGCCCTCAGGTATGCCAAGTATGGCTGGTAACAAAGAGGATGGAGAAGAGTGGCAAGGGCTGGCCTAGATAATTTTTGTTTTAGTCATAGCCATTTTTTAAAGCCAATCAGCTTGAGAGTCAATCCTCCCTATTGATGTACCAACAGCAATAAAGGCTCAATTATAACAGGAGGGCACACACAAGGGATACTTCTGGAGTGGCCAATTCATGTGACAATGGACACCACTCCACTGGGTCCCACAAGATACCTACTAAATAAGGCCACTCTACCAAGACTGGTAGACCTAGCAAATACACCTGCTACATGGACCCAGGCACAGGGAGTCGGTCAAAATGAGGAGACAAAGAAATATACCCTAATAAAAAACTCCAGAAAATGCACTAAACAAAATGGAGACAATTTATCAGATGCAGAGTTTAAAACACTAGTTGTAGGGTTGCCCAATAAACATAAGGGAATAGTAGATTAATTTAGTGAGTAATTTAACAAAGAGGTAAAAACCATTAAAATAGAGTGAGAAAATATAAAAAGAACCAGTCACAAATGAAGAATACAATAATTGAAATAAAGAATGCATTAGAGGGAATCAACAGATTAGAAAAAGCAGAGGAAAGAATCAACAATTTGAAAGACAAGGAAGTGGAAAACACCCAAATGAAACAACACAAAGAGAAAAGAATACAAAATGAGGATAGTTTAAGAGGTTGGGACAACATCAAGAATATCAACATTCTGCCGAAACCGGTTTGGCTCAGTGGATAGAGCATCAGCCTGCGGACTGAAGGGTCCCGGGTTCGATTCCGGTCAAGGGCACATACCTTGGTTGTGGGCACATCCCCAGTAGGAGGTGTGCAGGAGGCAGCTGATCAATGTTTCTCTCTCATCGATGTTTCTAACTCTCTATCCCTCTCATTTCCTCTCTGTAAAAAATCAATAAAATATATATATATATATATATAAAAAAGAATATCAACATTTGTATCATAAAGGTACGAGGAAGAGAAGAGAAAGAACAAAGGATTGATAACCTATTTGAAGAAATGATGAAATATTTCCCTAACCTAGCAAAGGAAATATATGTTCAAGTCCAGGGAGTCCCAAACAAAATGAACCCGAAAAGACTCACATCTGGACGCATCGTACTTAAAATGCCAAAATTAGAAACAAAGAGATAATCTTAAAAGTAGCAAAAGAAAAGCAATTAGTTATCTACCAGGGAGTTCCTATAAGACTATCAGCTAATTTATCAACAGAAATTTTAGAGGTCAGAAAAGATTGGATGAAATATTCAAAATGAATAAAAGCAAGGAACTACAACCAAGATTACTCTACCCAAAAAGGCTATCATTTAGAATCATAGGACAGATTAAGAGTTTCCCACACAAGAAAAACATGAAAGAGTTTATTACCATTAAACTAGTATTACAATAAATGATGAAGGGACTTCTTTAAAAAGAAGAAAGAAATAAAAAATATAAATAATGAAATGTCAATAACAATATATCTACCAATAACAGCTTTAAATGTAAATGGTTTAATGCTCTAATCAAAAGAAATAGGATGGCTAAATGGATAAGAACACAAGATCTATGCATATGCTGCCTATAAGATACCCACTTTAGATCAAAAGACACACACAGACTGAAAGTAGAGGATGGAAAAAATTATGCATACGGAAACAAAAAAAAATAAATCTGGGATAGCAACACCTATGTTAAACAAAATATACTTTAAAACAAAGGCTATAACAAGAGACAAAAAAAAGGACTTAGCAATTCAACTTCTTGGTAGCTATCTGAGTAAAACTAAAACACAAATTTGAAAAGACATATGCATCTATATGTTTGTTGTAGTGTTATTACAATAACCAAGATATGGAAGCAAACTGAGTGTCTATCAACAAGTGAATGAATAAAGAAGAATATTACTCAGTCTTATAAAAGAGTAAAATCATTTGTAACTATGTATGATAACAGTTGTTAACTAGACTTATTGTGGTAATCAGTTCACAATATATACAAATATTGAATCATTATGTTGTACACCTGAAACTATTAAGTAATATAATGTTATATGCTAATTATACACCACCTCAAAAAAAAAAAAAAAAGAAAGAAAGAAAGAGCAAGCTGGGATCTGCAATCAAAAGTTGATTTCAGATGTAACTTCCAACAACCTATCTAGTTAGCAAGGGAGAGATTAATATTTTCACAAATCTTCATACATAAAATTTATAACAATTAAAACTCTGAAGCTTCTAAATTTTGTTTAATTATATACATCCAACATTAATACATTAAATGTAGCTAATACACACCTGACCTGGTAAGGAAGAAATTCTAATAAATTTAGTGTTAATAGCAATCTTTTAATGTTGCTATTACCTTCAAAAGGTAGTGAAAGAGTCAATAATTTTGAAATAAATATTTTCCTTTTAAAAGTACAGTTTCTATAGCATAGTTGACTATAACACAAATATAAATTTAATAGACATTTTAAAGTTTTTTTGTCATTTTTTCTGTCAAATTTAAATAATTTAAAATAAATTCTAAAAATTATTTTACAAAAAAAATAATACACAATATACATAAACATCCCTCACACTATCTATTTGGAATATTCAAATACTTAAATCAAGAGTTCATAAAGAAAGCATACATAGTAAAGGTAATAAAAGAAAAGGAAGTCTCTCTGTATGTAGCCTCTGTCAGCACTGAAACAGAAACATTTCATATCAGAAACAGAAAATCTAAACCTTCTGAGTAAACATAATATTTTAAACTATAGCTTAATGTTGCACAAGTTTTTCAGAACCTAAACAACAAAACCACCACTTTTCCTGATCATTATATAAAGGAAAAGCATGTTAACACCAACATAAGTGGTAGAAAGGCATTCTCTATTTTTTTTTATTTTTCTTATTTTATTACACACTGTGATTCTTTAGCATCTCAACTAGCCTTCTCTGGAAGCCAGTACCTTAATGCCTACTGATCAGAAGACACGGTTGCAGAAGATCTGGTGGAATGCTAAAAAGTACAAAGTGTGGGAACCCCTTTCACGTCCCGCGTGGTTCAGGGTTCCTGTTCAGGGTTCGGGTTCTGGAGAAGGCCGCACACAAATGAAAAGAGACTTGGAAAAGTATTAATTTGGAAATATTGGGGGCCAGGCGGGAGCCCAACTCTAGTGGAAGGACTACCCTTTGCTCTGGCCTTACAATCCCTTTTATTGAGACTATGGGATACGCCCATAACCTTTAGGCAGGAAATTCCAATAACAGAAATTTACATAGGAGAAACAGAGGTGGAGGCTGCTTCAGCTAACAATGTTTCAACTAAACAGTGAGTGATAAAAACAATTAAGGTTGTTGACCAGCCTTCCCAGTTTCCTGTCCACATCCTTCCATCAGTGGTAGAATGATTGGCCTCGGCAACAAAGCAAGTTTTTCCCTTGAAAAAACTCTGTTTGAGAACAAGAAAATGATGGAATCCCATGAGAAAGAAAGTCCTGCATGGCAATGGGAAGACACAGAGGAGGGGTTTGAGGAACTGAGAAGAGGAAACATGGTTATGGATTCTGTGAACAGGTCCATGGAATAGGGGTCAAAGCTTTATCCCTTTACAGGAGGCCACCACACTATAAAGAGGGTCTGGACCCTCAATAATGTGTGTTTTAATTGTCCCCCAATTTAGCCTTCTTTCATGTGTGTTTTTTTTTTTAAGCAAAATGTTGTTGTTCTTTTTAAAATCCTATAGTAATGATGCCAAAGTCATGTCAGCATGGGTTATCCCCTTGATCTCTCTTCTTGAAGTTTCAACAATTTGAACAGCTATAATTTAACAAAGGATTTCTTGCTCAACACACAAACGCACATGAGACATCTGCACATTGAGACATCTGAAGGTGGGCAAGTGAGAGTAAACTGGGAAGGTGAGAAGGGAAAATCTCTCAGAGGAGCCACGGACATAGCCCTTTAGCTGGGAACTCACAAGAGGGACTTATCCCAAAGAGGACATGAATCAGGCTGTGGCTGGCACTCTCTTCAGCCGGGAGGTGCAAAGAGATTCAGTGACATTCCTGTAGGAGTGGGCAGTATGAGCTGTGGCTGAGCCTAGTGACCTGGGCAAGGACATAGGACAAAGATGCGGCTGTGTTTCTCAGGCAGTCAACATTCCAGATAGAGAGACAAAGCCATCAAGTCTGGCCATGCTTTAACCTCCCAGAGCTTGCTTCTCTTGGTCCTTGGTGTTGGGTTGCAAGGGTGAAGGAAATGGGTACTACAGAATCACTTTTTCCTGAGCAAAGGGTGCACACTGTGCCTGGTCCTGGTATAAAGTGTGCATGGCAGACTCCTCAGTGGTCCAAGGTCACTGTTACCAAGAGGGAAAAGCAACTTAGAAGGTGGCAGGGATACTCCAGCCATCCTCTCCCCACTCATCACTGCTACACAGAAGGCAGTGCCTGGCTGAGAGAACAGCACTGAGATTTCATAGACTTGGAGCCCCACTGCTCACTATTTTCCCCTGAGACTGGGGTGACCAGATCATAAGGGAGGCACCCACCTTCCATTTTGCACCACCTTGTGGAGATCTGAAAATCCAGAGAAGTGAAAGAGAGCTAAAATACCTGTGATTCAGCACCAGCTACTGAAAAATAAGAGAAAGGCCTCTTCATATTAATCTTCTGGAGAAATGCTATACATACAAAGATGCCTAGACAGAAAAGAAATCCATCAATTACCATGAATGACCAAGGTAGCAAGGCAGCTCAGAAAGAAAATTAAAAAAAAAATCTAGGAAACAGACTTAAATACATGGAAATATGTGGTTTAAATGACAGATAATTCAAGATTGCAATTCTGAGAAAACTCAACGAGATGCAAGGAAATACAAATAAGCAGTTTAATGAACCAAGAAAACAAATCAATGAACAAAACAAGTACTTTACTACAGAGGTTGAAACTTTAAAATAAAACAAACCAATTCTGGAGATGAAGAACTCAATAAAAGAGATCAAGAATGAATGAGCAAGCATAAAAAATAGAACTGAGCCAAAGGATGAAAGGATTAGTAATATTGAAGATAAAATCTAGAAATGATTCAGAGGGAAGAAGAGACTTGAGCATTAAAAAACTGAAGGAACTCTATGAGAACTATCTGACTCCATCAGAAGGAGCAATCCTATATAATAAAAGGGTATTATGCAAATTGTCCCCTCAACTAGGAGTTCGACCAGGGGGTGGGGCCTGCCCGCCAACCATCCAGGGCCCCTCCACCTAGCCGTCCCCGTGCCTGATCAGCCCCCCACACCCCAGTCAGGGGTGGGGCTGGCTAGCCAACCTCCTGAGTTCCCTCCCCCTGGCCTGCCCAGCCCTGATCAGCCCAGATGGGGGAGACAGAGGGGGGGAGGCAGCCAGACCCCACCTGTGCATGAATTCGTGCACCAGGCCTCTAGTATAAGATAAATAGGCATACCAGAAGAAGAGAGGAAGAAGGGAACAGAGATCCTATTTGAACAAATAGTTGACAAGAGCTTTTTAAACCTATGGAAAGGGCTAGACCCTAGAATCCAAATATCAAGCAGAATAGCTAATTTTCTCAATCTAAAAAGGAATTCTCCAAAGTACATTATATTAAAACAGTAAAAAATTAGTGACAAAGAAAGAATTCTCAAGGCAGCCAAAGATAAGATGAAAGTATCCAACAAAGAAAAGCCCATTAGGTTTTCATTAGACTTCTCAGCAGAAACTCTACAAGCTAGAAAAACAGTGGAACCAAATATTCAATTTCTACTCTAAGAGAGAAATTGCCAGCCAAGAATACTATATCCAGCAAAATTATCTTTTACATATGAAGGAGAAATAAAGACTTTTTCAGACATAGAGAAGCTAAGATATTTTATCACCAGAAAACCTTCTCCTAAGGAAATATTGAAGGGGGTTATTCTACCTGAAACAAACAACAAAAGATTATGAAACTATGAAGAAGAACACCCCAAAACTTACAGCATAATCACGAATAATTTGTGACAACAAAAACATAAAAGGGGTGGGGTTAAAGATTTGAATTTCCAAAGGAGGATGGAAATCAGATGCATTCAAAAGAAAGAGGACTACTGTATATATATGAAACTTGTTTCTCATAAATCTAATGGTAGACACACACACACACACACACACACACACACACACACAACCTGAGATACATAACTTTAAAAAAGGGGAAAAAGTGTGGAATATTACCAAACAAAAACAACAGGCAGAAGCACAAAAGAAAAGACATGATAGAGGCACAGAGCTACCAGGAAACAAAAGATAAAGTGGCTATAGAAAATCCTTATACATTAATAATTACCTTAAATACAAATGGACTAAATTCTACAATAAAGAGAGACAGAGTAGCAGATTGGATCAAAAAACAAAATCTAAACATATGGTTCTTTTAGAAAACACATCTAAGCTGCAAAGACAAAGTTAGATTCAAAATGAAAGGATGGAAAATTATTCTACAAGCAAATAAAATCCACAGAAAAGCCAGTGCAGCTACAAGTATATCTGATACAAATAGATTGTAAGATAGCAAAAGTAACAGGAAACAAAGGTGGGGTTTTATAAAAATAAGGAGAGACTATAATGAGAGAACAAAAATTTATTAATATTAATACACCCAATCATGGAGCACCAAATATCCTTATAATAAAAAGGTAATATGCAAATTGACCATCACACCCTCACACAAGATGGCCGCCCCCATGTGGTCACAAGATGGCCACCACAAGATGGGCAGCAGGGGAGGGCAGTTGTGGGTGATCAGGCCAGCAGGGGAGGGCAGTTAAGGGCAACCAGGCCAGCAGGGAAGGGCAGTTGGGGGCGACCAGGCCGGCAGGGGAGGGCAGTTGGGGACAACTGGGCCTGCAGGGAATGGAGGGCATTTGGGGGGGACCAGGCCTGCAGGGGAGGGCAGTTGGGGGCAACCGGGCCTGCAGGGGAGGGAGGGCAGTTGGAGGGAACCAGGCCTGCAGGGGAGGGTAGTTATGGATGACTGGGCTGGCAGGGGAGGGTAGTTGGGGGCAACCAGGCTTGCAGGGGAGGGCAGTTAGGGGTGACTGGGCAGGCAGGGGAGGGCAGTGGGGGCAATCAGGCTGGTAGGGGAGCAGTTACGTGTCGATCAGGCTGGCAGGTGAGTTGTTAGGGATAATCAGGCAGGCAGGCAGGTGAGCTGTTGTGAGCCAGCCATCCCAGGTTGTGAAAAGGATGTCCAACTGCTGGTTTAGGCCCGATCCCTGGGCCTAAACCAGTAGTCAGACATCCCCCAAAGGGTCCCAGATTGGAGAGGGTGAAGGCAGGGCTGAGGGACATCCCCCGCCCCCCAGTACACAAATTTCATGCACCGGGCCTCTAGTACTAGTATAAAACAAGTACTAAGGAGAAACAGACAAAAACACAATTATAGTTGGGGAACTTAAAATTCCATTGACAACTCTAATAGATCATCCAAACAGAAAATTAATAAAGAGATATCAGCCTTAAATGAAACATTAGACCAAATGGACATTATTGATATTTATAGAGCCTTTCATCCAAAAACATTAGATTATACAATCTTCTCCAGTGCACATGGAATATTCTCAAGGATAGACCATATGTTGGGTCACAAAACTAGACTGAGCAAATTCAAAGAGATTGAAATTATACCAAGAATATTATCTGATCACAATGTTTTGAAATTAGAAATCAACTGCAAAAAGGAAGTAAAAAAAACCAAACAAATATGTGAAGATTAAAGAGCATAATGCTAAAAAAAATGACAGTCAAAGAAGAAAAAATATATGAAGTCAAAATATATAGAGAGACAAATGAGAATGACAATATGATATTGCAAGACTGCTGGGATGCAGTATAAGCAGTAATAAGAAGGAAATTTATATCATTACAGGCCTATCTCATAAAACAATAGAAATACAAGTAAACAGCTTAATGTTACATATTTAAAAATAGAAAAAGAAGAACAAAAGCAACCCAAACTCAACAGAAAGGAAATAATAAAAAAATAGAATAGAATTGAATGAAATAGAAAATAAAATGTCTATAAAAAGATTAATACAATAAAGAGCTAGTTCTTTGAAAGGATTAATAAAATTGACAAACCCTTGGCTAGACTCACTAAAGTACAAAGTCTCATATGAACAAAGTCAGAAATGAAAGAGAAGTTACCACAAATATCACAGGTATACAAAGGATTATACTAGGATACTATGAAAGACTATATGCCACCAAATTCAATAACCTAGAAGAAATGGATAAGTTCATAGAAATATATAACCTTCCTAAACTAAATCATGAAGAACTGGAAAAATTAAATAGACCAATCAACAGTAAGGAAATTGTAACAACTATCAAATATCACTCAAAATATAGAAGTTCAGGACCAGATGGCTTCAACAGTGAACACTAAAAAACGATTTGACGCATATTCCTCTCAAACCTTTACCAAAAAATAAAAAACAGGCAATATTTCCTAACACATTTTATGAGGGCAAAATAAACCCAATACCAAAACTTGATAAGGATAACACTAAAAAAGAAAAGTGCAGACCAATATCTGATGAATACAGATGCAAAAATACTAAATAAAATACTAGCAAAGTGAATGCAACAAGAGATTAAAAAATAATACATCCCAATCAAGTGGGATTCATCTGAGGGGCACAAGAATGGTTCAGCATATGCAAATAAGCCAATGTAATATACCAAGTTAACAAAACAAAGGACATAAATCATATGATTTTATCAATAGATGCAGAAAAAGCACTTGATAAGATACAACATCCATTTATCATTAAATATTTCTGCTGAGCTTTAGAGTTGAGAAAATTCATTTCACTAAATATCACATAAGAGTGGGAAAAAAGGTTTTTAGACCTCAATGCCATAGTTATTTTCCCCAAATGTAGATTTCTTAGCAAAAAAAAAAAAAAGAATTTTGCTCTTTATGTTTCCTTTCATAAACACAAAACTTAAAGAATTGGAAGGAAATGTGAATTTAAGCACTGGTCATTAAATTTAAGAAGTGAATACCTATAGGAATTTAATTTGTGATTTTATGAATATTAATATTTTGCTCATTTTTGTTCATTCACACATATTATGTTTGCTGAAAATATTTTAGCCACGGGTTGTTATATACACACCATTATCCCAATAAGCACATTCAACAGTAATTGTGAATCTTGCTGCAAACACAGAGACAGGCTCCATTCTCCTCTTTGAATCTTTTGTATCTCATCCTTTGAATTCTTCCACAGATCACTATTTTACACACTGTGGTGATGAGATTGTGCAGTTCACCACTTTTGGAAATAAAAGTCAAATTTTGTTTGGAGTAACAGCTGGAAAAAAATACCTTATTAACAAGCACTGTGACAGCTGACCCTTAGGAATGCCAGTACTTAACTCTTCATGTCAAATATCTGATAGGAAATTTATGTTTAGCTGCAGAACCCTCTTAAAAATTCTGTAGCTCCCTCTTCCATCTTTTTCTCATTTTGAGCTCTGGAACAGAATTAAGTGGAAGGTAGGGATTCCAATTTTGTGCAAGAATTGTAATCATAATACTCTGTGTCTACTTTCACTTATTTATTAATTGGTCTTCAAAATGTTTGCCCCCTATCCACCCAGGCATCCATTCATTCATTGTAACAAGACTAGGTCTGATCTTCAAACATAAAAGAATCAGAATGAAAATGGTGAGGTTCAACTTCATTACTTTTACTTAAAAAAAAAAAAAAACACCTTGCCTTGAGCAGTGTGGTTCAGTTGGTTGAGAATCATCCCTTATCCTAAAAGGTTGCCTCTTTGGATCCCGATTAAAGCACATGCCTGGGTTGCAGGCTGGATCCCAGGTAGGGGAAGTGCAGGAAGCAGCCTATCCATGTTTCACTCTCACATAGATATTTTTTTTTCTCTCTCTCCCTCTCCCTTCATCTCTCTCTAATAATCATTAAAAAATATTTAACAATAAATGAATAAACCTTTATTTTATAACCAGAACAGATTTTTACTCTATGTAAAATTATATTACCACTAGAGGCCCATTGCAGAAAGATTCCTGCAAGAATAGGGCTTCCTCAGGCCTATTTCTGCAAGAATAGGGCTTCCTGCAGCCTGAGAGAAGGAGAGAAGGGAGAGAAGCCCACCGAGGCGGGCTTCTCTTTCTTTTCTGCTGCCTCGCTCCCTCCCTTCTCCACCGCCTCGCTCCCTTCTCCACTACCTTGCTCCCTTCTGCAGCACTTGGCTTCATTCTACGCTGTCTTCAGTCTTTGCTCTGCTCCTGCATATGCAAATAAACCGCAATCTTTGTTGGGTCAATTTGCATACTCGTTCCTGATTGGCTGGTGGGCGTAGCGGAGGGATGGTCAATTTGCATGTTTCTCTTTTATTAGTGTAGATATTCTTGAAATTTCAGATTCTGTATTGTTTCCTGTACATTGTCTTAAGTGTAATGACATTTAGCAGTTATACCTTTATGCCACTTCTGTGATCAATAATCTCCAGTGTTTTCTTTTTTTAAATATGTTTTTATTGACTTTAGAGAGAGAAGAAAGAGGGAGAGACAGAAATATTAATGAGAGAGAAACATCCATTGACTGCCCCCTACTGGAGATGGAACCTGCAACCTGGACATGTGCCCTGACTGGAATAGAACAGGCAACTTCTTGGCGCATGGGATGATGCTCAACCAACTGAGTCACACTGGCTGGGCTCCAGTGTTTTCTTTACTACTTACTGTATTTCCTCTCTCTTGGAAGGCAGTTTTGTGTCCATTTATTCATGTGTTTCATGTATTCACTTTACAGGTATTTGACATGATGGATGAATGGATAATCACCCAGTTAATTAACTGCTGTGTGCCAAACATTATCCTAAATGTTGGAATTAGATGGTGAATGGCATACCATCTCTACCTTTAAGGAGCTTTGTATCAGTGGTGATGGACAAGCCAACTGATGATTAGATTTCTGTGTCCCCTGTTATCCTCTGTACAACCCAAGACTCTTGGGGAAGTATTTTCTCACTGGTCAAAATCATAGATAGATGACTTCCTAGAAGTGAATTACAAACGTATTTAAAATCCTTGGACCTTAGAGTCACAAAGATCTACATTTGGATCCTGACTTCCTAAATAGGTAGTCATAGAACTCTGAGGGTCATTGTCAGTGAACAAGTGTCAATATCATCTGCTTTAAGGGGATACTGTAAAGAGCATCTGAAACAATTATAGTTAATTTATTCTTTCACAAATCTTTATGAAACCCCTGAATATGCTAGGCACAGCAGTAAACAATGTTTCTGTCCTCACATTTTAATAGGGAAGAAAGACAATAAACAAACAAATATTCATCTTTATTCATAACAGCTTCCTTGAACTTCAGATTCATATAAACAACCTTCTACCTCACTTTTCCACTATTATGATGAAATGTCTGAAGCTTGTCCTAGTCTTACCAAATTTTGTAATTCTATCCCTAACCTGATTTTTCCATAGTCTTCCTTGGCTCACTAAATGATAGCCATGTTACCCAGATGTCGAAGTACTAAAACTTAGAGTTATCCTAACCTCTCCATGTCAGGAGTCAGGGCACAACTGAATTGTGGATGGATTCCTGGCTCAAAGTCTTTCATGAAATGACAGTAAAGCTAACATCCAGGCTGCAGTCAGCTCCAGACTCTGCTGGGAGTGAGGAATTTGCTTCCAGACTTGCTCACATAGTTTTTTGTAGGTTTCCACTCATCACGGGCTATTAAACGGAGGGCCTCAAATCCTTTCCATGTCCTTTGAGCCTTTGTGTGGGGGTCCTTACAAACTGACAGCTGAATTCTCCAGTATGAGTGATCCAAAATATGAAGGAGGAATTGAGTATGTCAGGGAGAGGCAATGAGAGAACAAGAGTGCATGCTCGTGATGAAAGTCACAATTTGTTGGCCATCTAATCTCCACTGACATTGGACCATTTTTGCCACATTTTATTCATTTTTTCAACTGAAGGGGATTATTCTACCAGGACAAGAATACCAGGAGGTGAAGTTCATTGAGGGCCATCTTCAAGGCTTCCTACCACAAGCGGTGGGTGAGCTGGTTGGCATTGACTCAGGAGAGCAGAATGTGTTCATCTCTTTCCAATTCTGTGTTCAGTGAGGTCACATTCATGGCTTGAAATCAGTCACTTTGAGGGTATGCACACCAGCAAAATTGGCAAATATGGCAAATCGGGACTTTTCATTGTCAGAGAATTGATTACTAAACATTTACCAGCACTCCACTCCTTACAAATCACATCTAACACACCAGTGTGTCATGCAAATACCTTAAAACATACTTTGAACTGTCCTCTTCCCATCACCTAGCCCTTCTTCAGAATGCAATCCTCTCTCACCTGGCCTAAGTGCAGTAGCTTCCTAACTAATCTTGTTTGACTTTGTTTTCCATCTCCAGAAGTTTCTTCCTTGTAACAGTGAGAGAGATCTGTGAGTCAGATCATGTCATTCCCGTGTTCAGCACACACAACTGTTTCCCACCACACTAAAAATAGAGTTTAAAGCAGCAGCACAAGGCCATAGGTGATGTTCCCTTACTTATATCTATGGTTTTTCTTTCCTTCCACTCTCTTTCTACTATATTCAGATTCACTGGACTCTGCTATTTCTTTAAGGAACTCAATACATTAACATCCAAGGACTTTTGAACTTATCCAGAATGACTTAATCCTGGTGTTTCTTATATAAATAGCAGTCACTTCTGTCTCTGCTCAGATGTCATATTATCATTGAAGTCTTTGACTACCACATCTCAAATTGCATTATTTTTTTCCCAGACCTTGTCCATCAATATTGTCTTTGTAACCCTTTAAGTTACCCAAGGTTATATTACATATGATTTGCTTGTTGGTTTATTGTCTTTCATCCTTATTAAAATGTGAGAACAAAAACATTGTTTACTGCTGTGCCTGGCATATTCAGGGGTTTCATAAAGATTTGTGAAAGAATAAATTATCTATAATTGTTTCAGATGCTCTTTACAGTATCCCCTTAAAGCAGATGATATTGACACTTGTTCACTGACAATGACCCTCAGAGTTCTATGACTACCTATTTAGGAAGCCAGGATCCAAATGTAGATCTTTGTGACTCTAAGGTCCAAGGATTTTAAATACGTTTGTAATTCACTTCTAGGAAGTCATCTATCTATGATTTTGACCAGTGAAAAAATCTTCCCCAAGAGTCTTGGGTTGTACAGAGGATAACAGGGGACACAGAAATCTAATCATCAATTGGCTTGTCCATCACCACTGATACAAAGCTCCTTAAAGGTAGAGATGGTATGCCATTCACCATCTAATTCCAACATTTAGGGTAATGTTTGGCACACAGCAGTTAATTAACTGGGTGATTATCCATTCATTCATCGTGTCAAATACCTGTAAAGTGAATACATGAAACACATGAATAAATGGACACAAAACTGCCTTCCAAGAGAGAGGAAATACAGTAAGTAGTAAAGAAAACACTGGAGCCCAGCCAGTGTGACTCAGTTGGTTGAGCATCATCCCATGCGCCAAGAAGTTGCCTGTTCTATTCCAGTCAGGGCACATGTCCAGGTTGCAGGCTCCATCTCCAGTAGGGGGCAGTCAATGGATGTTTCTCTCTCATTGATGTTTCTATCTCTCCCTCTCCCTTCCTCTCTCACTTTAGTCAATAAGAACATATTTTTAAAAAGAAAAACACTGCTAAATGTCATTACATTTAAGACAATTACACATAACAATACAGAATCTGAAATTTCAAGAATATGGTAATAAAATTTTTCATAGAGCAAAAATCTGTTCTGGTTATAAACTAAAGGTTTATTTATTTATTGTTAAATATTATTAATGATTTTTAGAGAGAGTGGAAGGCAGAGAGAGAGAGAGAGAAAGATAATGTTGATAGACCCGCAATCTAGAAGCAAAATAGAAGAATTTAGAGGACCTGCGAGAGGCAGAGGTGTGTACATTCCTGTACAGAGGATAAGGACACATGCATTTATTGTGATTTTTGACAAACTGGAGATGAAAGACATGAGGGAATTAATCTGATTCTGTGTCAGTGTGCGTGCATGTGTGTGTGTTGGGGGAAAAGCTATTGTGTGTGGAAGTCAGGTCTAAGTTTATCCTCTTCGTAGGAAATATTTCTGGACAAGAGAGGTGCGGAGATGGAGTCCCACCAGTGGAATGGAGAATTCTGTTGGAAGTGGCACTGTATTTTAATGTTTCTATGGCAATAAAATAAGTCACTCAGATATTACCAGCATGAAACATTTGTACAGGAGCATGCAGCAGTCTTTGAAAGAATCCTGATGTGGGTGGAAGATAACAAAGGGCTTCTTTCATTTTTACTAGGATGATCTTCTCAAGCACAAATGTGTTTGTTAGACATTTAAGAAGGCCTGGGGCATTCTCAAAATGCCTTTCCCCAGATTTGGTTCTCCTTAAAGTAAACACACGCACACACTCACACACACACACACACACACACAAGGGAAATCTTATCGTTTCTATCCAGCTCATTAATATTCTTTTAATATTCCATTTTGGCAGTTTAATTTAGTTGATGTTTCTTATTTACATAGAGAAAACATTCTTAATTGATTTAATTCCAGCTTCTGTCTTTCTAGCAAGCCTATTGTTATTTATTGACTTTTACTGATATATGCAGACCTCAGATTCCAGCTCTGAAAGTCTAAGGTCTCTTTTTTAGTGGTCTTTTCCTTTGAACTAGATTATAACTGGGTTTTCCTCTGCATTTGCTTACAGCAGACTAACCTTCATTCTAGTCACTTATTAAAAATATCATTGAATACTTTTCAATATATTGGGTTTGTTTATCAGAAGACTATGATAATAAGTACATAATACCAAGGGAGAGGAAACCTCCTATGGAGTGGTGAGGAGACATCTCTGATGAGATGACATTTGACTGAAGCCTGAAGAATGAAAACAGTCTTTTGTAGAAAAAAAAGAATAAATGGATTTCCAAGAGGTGGGAACCACACAAGTAAGTGTCCTTGCTTGCGTGGAGACTGATGGCACTCAGGGAGAATGGGATGGAGAGCACTGGAGAGGCCACAGGGTTCCTCATATGCAGAACTTCAAAGGACTTGACAAGGAGAGGGAATTTATTCAATATGCAAAGGAAGGAAAGAGAGAAGTTTTAGACAGGAATATAATCTGATCTTATCTACCAGTATATATGACAAAGTATGCTCAGAATGACAGCTTCCCCATCCAGTAGCCATCACTTCATGTGTTCACACGTGTGTTTAGAGTCAGAGTGATCGAGTTGAAATCCCCAGTTCCAATATCTCTGTTACAATGCATTTAAGTTATTTTACTATAGATGTGGAAGGGTTATAATGATAACCTTTGGTGTTGCTTAAAAGATTGAGGGCATTGTGAAGATCACAGCATGATACTGGCATAAAACACACTTAATATGTGAATTTCCTTTATTTTTCTGGAATTTTATTATTTACTTGAGGCCGGGTGTATGAAATTCGTGCATGGAAGGGGTGTGTTCCTCAGCCCAGCCTGCACCCTCTCCAATCTGGGACCCCTCGAGGGATGTTCCACTGGCCCGTTTAGGCCCCATCCCACTGGGATCGGGCCTAAATGGGCAGTCGTACATCCCTCTCACAATCCAGGACTGCTGGCTCCCAACTGCTTGCCTGCCTGCCTTCCTGATTGCCCCTAACTGCTTCTGCCTGCCAGCCTGATCACCCCCTAACCACTCCCCTGCCAGCCTGATTGATGCCTAACTGCTCCCTTGCCAGCCTGATTGCCCCTAACTGCCCTACCCTGCAAGCCTGGTCCCTCCCAACTGCTCTCCCTTGCAGGCCTGTTCCCCCCAACTGCCCTTCCCTGCAGGCCCAGTTGCCCCCAACTTCTCTCCTCTGCTGGCCTGGTCACCCCTAACTGCCCTCCCCTGCAGGCTTGATTGCCCCCAACTGCCCTCCCTTGCAGGCCTGGTCCCTCCCAACTGCCCTCCCCTGCTGGCTATCTTGTGGTGGCCATCTTGTGTCCACATGGGGCAGCCATCTTATGTGTTGGAGTGACGGTCAATTTGCATATTAATATTTTATTAGATAGGATAGAGGCCTGGTGCATGGATGGGGGCCAGTTGCTTGGCCCTGAAGGGTGTCCGGATCAGGGTGGGGGTTTCTTTTTTTTTTTTTTTTTTTTTTTTTTTTTTTTTTTTTTTTTAAATATATTTTATTGATATTTTACAGAGAGGAAGGGAGAGGGATAGAGAGCTAGAAACATCGATGAGAGAGAAACATCGATCTGCTGCCTCCTGCACACCTCCCACTGGGGATGTGCCCGCAACCAAGGTACATGCCCTTGACCGGAATCGAACCCGGGACCCTTCAGTCCGCAGGCCGACGCTCTATCCACTGAGCCAAACCGGTTTGGGCCGGGTGGGGGTTTCTTGGGGTGTGGGGTGTCCTGGGCGAGGGGCCTCTGGTGGTTTGCAGGCTGGCCACACACCCCCCCGCCCCCCCGGTGACCCAAGCAGAGTCCCTGGTATCTGGGATTTATTTATCTTCTATAATTGAAACTTTGTAGCCTTGAGCGGAAGCCAGGGCAGGCCAGGGTGGGCAGAAAGCTTGGCTTCCTCCATAGCTGGGGAAATGCAAGCCTCCTGCTCACTCCGTGGCCACAGCCATTTTTGTTGGGATTTATTCATCTTCTATAATTGAAACTTTGTAGCCTTGAGCAGAGGCAAAGGCAGGCCAGGAAGCTTGGCTTCCTCCATTGCTGGGGGCAACCCAAGCCTCCTACTCTCTCCAGCTCCATGGCTGCCACCATTTTTGTTGGGATTTATTTATCTTCTATAATTGAAACTTTATAGCCTTGAGTGGAGTCCAGGGCTAGCCAGAGTGTGCGGGAAGCTTGGCTTCCTCCATTGCTGCCCAAGCCTCCTGCTCACTCCGTGACTGCAGCCATCTTGGTTGGGTTAATTTGCATACTCGCTCCTGATTGGCTGGTGGAAGTGGCTTGTGGGTGTAGTGGAGGTACAGGCAACTTGCATATTACTCTTTTATTAGATAGAATATTAGATAATTCTAGCTGTGTAAGAATGGCTTGTGAATAATATACATAATTAAAGCATAGGACATTTTATTTCATTTAGGGAGGAGAATAAAACAAAACTATAGATAGTTTTGAACCACTACCACAATCAATATATAAACCATCCCCATCACCCCAAAGAAAATACCTCATGCCCGTTTTTTATTTACCCCTTTCTCACACCAAAGGAGGGGCCGATGGCTGTCATATTTCCATCTCTAGCATTGTGCCTTTTCAAAAGTGTCATACCAATGGAATCATGTAATAGGCTGTCTTTTGTTGAGGTAGGAGACAAAATAATAAATATGTAAATTATTGAAAGTATTAGGAGGTGGTATATGTGAAAAAGAAAAAAAAAGCAGGATAAAGGGAATGGGGAGTAGTGAAGGCAGGGAGGGTGTACCACTCGTATAATAATAAGCTCTATGACTATCAATGTGTATCGAAGCCATATTTCACCTGGTCCACAAAGTGGAATTTTCTCACCCCTCCCAACACTGCCATTACCTATATCAAAATGATTATGATGATCCATTTCTCATTCTGGATAGAAGGCTAATTGGGATATCATTTAGTTCTGTGTAGGTAATGGCATCAACCTCATGCATCTCACTACCTTGTGACTATCAGATGAGATGCTGAAACCAGGAAATAAAGCACCAGAGCTGCTATATACCATTCAAATCATGGTGTGCATCCTGCCCCATCCCAGGTTGTACCATGTGCATATTGACTGATAGACAGGTATTTTTCTTCTCACAAATGTCCTATTTTTTTTATGTCTAGTAATATTTTATAACATAATCCTGGTGTAGTAGCTTCTTTGTATGTATCATGATTTGGAAATAATTTTCTTAATTTTGAACACTATTAGTTTCCAAATTTTCACTGTGACAAAATACTTACACATATTAGTTTGGATATATTTGTGGATTTATCCTTAAGATAAGTTGCTAAAGGTGAAACTGTGGGTTCAGTGTAAATGCAGAACTTTGATTTTTTTATGCAAATTACCAGTTGCCCACTAGAAAGCATGAATTTAGCTTCACCTCTCTAACCATGTATGAGAATGTTTATTTTTCTATATTCTTGCTAACGATTGTGTCATCTTCCTTTTTACCTTGTCCATTTGAAAGGTGCTACTTGGATCACATTAATGTTTTAATTTGCCTTATCGTTGACTGTGAGGTTTACTGGGATTTGTGTCTCTTTTGGGAATTGCTCATTTTTATTTTGTTGGTTTGCATTTTTCTTTTTAAAAATTTTTATTTATTTTTGTAATTACAGTTGACATACAATGGTATATTAGTTTCATGGCACAACATAGTTATTAGATATTAGAGGCCCGGTGCACAAAATTTGTGCATGTGTAGGGTCCCTAGGCCTGGCAGGCAATCAGGGCCAATCTGTGGGGCACTGGCAGGGCGATTGGGGGCCCCTGCTTGCACCCACCTTGGCTGCCCTGGGCCTGTGGGCTGGGGACAGCTCCTGCATTGAGTGTCTGACCCCTGGTGATCAGTGCACGTCATAGCCACCAGTCGTTCTGCCATTCAGTCGATTTGCATATTAGGCTTTTATTATATAGGAATTATACAAAGTGGGGCAAAAGTAGATTTACAGTTGTTCATATGGAAAATAATTTAATAACAAATAAAAATTATACAAGAATAAACTGTTGCAATACTCACAACTATAAACCTACCTTTGTTACATGCTGTGTATCTTACAAAATGATCACCCCAATAAGTCTGTTACCTATCTGACATCATACATAGTTATTACAATATTTTTGACCAAAGTATATTCCTTATGCTGTACTTTATATCCTATGAGTGTTTTCACAACTGCCAATTTGTACTTTTTAATTCCTTTCCCTTTTTCACTCATCCTCCCAACCCTCTCTCATCTGGTAAACATTTTTTTTCTCTGTATTATATGTCTGTTTCTGTTTTGTTGGTTTATTTTATTTTTATAGATTTAACATATAAGTGAAATCATATGGTATTTGTTTTTCTGTTCAACTTATTTCACCTAGCATAATACCCTCTAAATTTATCCATGTTTTCATAAATGGTAAGATTTCATATGCTTTATGGCTGAGTAACATTCACTGTTTATATGTACCACCACTTCTTTATCCATTTATCTATTGATGGACACTTAGGTTATTTCCATACATTTGCTATTGTAAGTAATGTAAATAATGCTTCAATGAACATAGGGATGCAAATATCTTTTCAAATTAGTGTTTTTGCTTTCTTTGGATAAATACCAAGAAGTGGATTTGCTGGGTCATAGGATAATCCTATTTTTAATCTTTTGAGGATCTTTTATATTGTTTTCCATAGTGGCTGCACCAATTTATAATCCCACCATTATACTGTCTTTTATGTCTAAACGAGAGGCCTGGTGCATGAAATTCATGCACAGGAGGGGGGGGTCCCCTCAGCCCAGACTGCACTCTCTCCAATCTGGGGCCCCTTGGGAGATGTCTGCTTGCTGGCTTAGACCTGATCCCCAGGATCAGGCCTAAACCTGCAGTCAGACATCCCTCTCACAATCCTGGACCACTGGCTCCTAATCACTCACCTGCCTGTCTGCCTGGTTGCCCCTGACTGCCCCCACCTGCTGGCCAGATCGCCTCTCACTGCCTTTGTGTGGTGGCCTGATCACCCCTAACTGCCTAACTGCTCCCCCCCCCACTGGCCTGGTTGCCTCTTACTGCCCCCCCTGCCAGCCTAGTCACTCCCAACTGTCCCCCTCTGCCAGCCTGGTCTACCTTAACTGCCCCCCGCTGCCAGCCAGGTCTCCCCCAACTTCCCCCTCCCTGCTGGCCTGGTCACTTCTAACTGCCTTCCCCTGCCAGCCTGGTCACCCCTTACTTTCCCTCTGCCAGCCTCGGTTGCTCCTAACTGCTCCCCACCCTGCCAGCCTGGTCGCCCCCAACTGCCCCTCCCTGCTGGCCTGGTCACCCCTCATGGCCCCTCCACCGGCCTGGTCACCCCACATAGCCTGCTTATTCAGTTGTTTGGTCATCCCTCACTAAACACCTGCTGGTCTGGTTGCCCCACGCAGCCTACTTGTTCAGTCATTTGGTCATCCCTCACTAACCCCCCTGTCGTCCTGGTCATAGGCAGCCATCTTGTGAGGGCATGAGGGTTAATTTACACATTACTTCTTTATTATATAGGACTAGAGGCCCAGTGCATGAAATTCATGCACAGGAGGAGGGGGTGTCCCTCAGCCCAGCCTGCACCTTCTCACAATCCAGGTCCCTCAGTGGATGTCCAACTGCCCATTTAGGCCCGATCCCACAGGCAGTCAGACATCCCTCTCGGAATCCAGGACAGCTGGCTCTTAACTGCTCACCTGCCTGCCTGCCTGATCACCCCTAACCGCTCACCTGCCTGCCTGATTGCCCCTAACCACTCGCCTGCCTGCCTGATCACCCCTAACTGCCTCTGCCTTGGCCCCCACACCCAGGACCCAGGCTTCCCACCCTCTGGCCAGCCACAGGCAACTGGGACCCAAGCTTCCCTCCCTCTGGCCAGCCGCAGGCACCTGGGACCCAGGCCGACTTCGCCTGGGCCAGCCACAGGCACCCAGGATCTGGGCCGTCTTCACCCGGGCCAGCTGCAGGCACCCGGGATCCGGGCCAGCTTCGCCTGAGCAGGCACCCAGGTCTCCAGGCCGGCTTCACCCGGGCAGGTACCCAGGACCCCGGGCTTTGCCGCCCAGGCCAGCTGCAGGCACCCAGGACCCCAGGCAGCACCGCCCTGGCCAGCTGCAGGCACCCGGCATCCCAGGTGGCTTTACCTGGGCCAGGGCTTTGTCAGGAAAGATGTCCAGAATGACGTCCGGAAGACATCTGGTCTATCTGGTCTAATTAGCATATTATCTTTTTATTACTATAGATATTACATTGTATGCATATGCCATAATTCTATAAACCAATCAATGAACATTTAGGTTGTTTTTAATTTTTAGCTATTTTGAATAAAGCTGGTATAGACATTTGTTTATACATCTTTGTGGAGATATCTATTTTTTATTTCTATTGGGTAAATTTCTAGTGGGATTTCTAAGTCTTATGGTGATGTTTAACTTTGTAAGAAATGGTCAAAGTGCTTTCCAAAATGATCAGACTATTTGGCATTCTCCCCAGCAGTGTGTGAGTGGTTCCAGTAGCTCTGCATGCTCAGTAGCACTTGGCATTATTTTTTTTGTTGTTCATTTTTTTATTTTAGTGACTCTAGTTTATTTATAATGTTAGTTCATTGATCCTTTTAAGATGTAAGTAAATTCAGTTTTTGACTACTAAATTTAATTATTACTTGAGTCAAACTACCTAACATAATCTTCCTTTCTATTCATTCTTTCATTCATTCTATAAACCTTTATTCAGCATGCACCATGAGTTCCTTAGAAGTTTACATTCCAAGAATAATATAATGTGACAACTACTAGAATCAATGACTTCATGAGAATACAGTAGTTGCTCAAAAGATATTTTCCTAATTTTAACTAAGCTAAATCTTAAAAGATGAAAGGGAGTTTGTCTGTAATGTAGGAATATGAAGGCAATCCAGAAAATGGTAGCACAGAAATGTCCAATGGCATTACCATTTTTCAGGCTACATATAATTAAATTCAAAGTTGAGGAGTAGAGATATTGCTATTGACCTGGTTCTCCTTATCTGAAATGTTGGAGTCTGGAGCAGTTGAACATCTCCTAAAAATGGAAATTATCCTTGCAGAATATCCTTCTAATACATGTGCCCCTTTTCATATTTCAAAATATTTTTTTCAGTATGGAGTAGTTACATAGTTTGCTAGTGGCAATTGAAAGAAATGGGCATTATTCAAATTATCCTTACTTTCCAGCTTTTGACATCTGCTGTGCTCCATCTATAATGGTAACAGAGACCCAGGTCACAGAGACAGACCAACACATTTCCTGTTCTACCTGCTAGTTTCCTAACCATCCATCTGCAGTCTTATTAACTCATTCCAAAGTGGATTGACAATTTGAGCCAATGTCAATCACTACTCTGCTTGATAATATTTGAGCCTTATAGTTATGACGTACTTTTTGAACCTTGCAGTTACGATCTATTTGACACATAGTTATGCAATGTAACATAATCGGGCATTATTTATACATTGGCCTTTATACCTGGAAGCCCCTCTCTCTCAATCATGAATACTGAGGAAACACGTCATTGTAGAGGAGATCAGGTCACTCCTGGCTCAGAACCCTCAGTGACTTCCCATCTCACTTAGTAAAAGCCAACGTCTTTGTAGTGGACCAAGGACACATGTTTTAGCCCTTCCTTTCTCCCTGTCCTCCTTCATCTTGTCTTCCAGTTCTCTCCTCCTCCTCCCTTTAATCCTCACACCCTTATTTTCCCTCTTCTTAAGATTTTGGAATTGGGTGTTCTAGCTATAATGCCTAGATACTTACATCTTTCAGATTTTTACCCACCTTTTACATTTTAGCGAGGCCTATCCTAAGCACTCTATTTAATTGCAATCTAAACTCTCTCATCCACCTTAAACTGTTCCTATTTTTCACAGCACTTATTCACTATGACTTATTCTATGGGTAATACTTTACTATTTGCTGTTTACTGTATGTCTCCTTTGATAAAAACATAACCTCCATTAGGAGCAGGATTCTGTCTATTTTGTTCACTGAGGTAGTTCGAGTAGCTTAATACATTTAATGATGTACATGTAATACTGAAACACTGACCCTCACTTAATAGGTGATTAATTAATATCAGTTGAACGAATAAACAAATGGTAAAATGTATAGCACTGGGAAAATAATGTCATGACATTAAGTAATTAATGTGGAAAAATTAAAGGAAATAGTTATCTGACCTCATGTCATTCCAAATGTTAACTGCCATTGGATTAAAGACATAAATATATAGAGCAAGACTTTAAGAGATTTGAAAGAGGTTATAGAAAAGTAACTTTATTACTGTAAATGGATAGGATTTCCTAAACAAAACAAAATTGTACTAACATAAATGTAAACTATGTAAAAGAAATAGGTTCCTTTAAAATTTAAAAACATATTAAAGAATAAACAGAACAAAATTAAAATCTAAACCACAAAATGAGAAAAATACTACAAATGCATCCTGAAACAGGATTATTATTCAAAATATAAAAGAAATTCTTACAAATCTCTAAAAAAATAAAAAAGAAAATCAATGTAAAATGCAGGAAGCCATCAACAGGGATTTTACAAGAAATGATGCAGGAAGACTCACAAAAGCATATAAATATGCTAAACTCAATTTATAGTCTTAGAAATGCAAATTAAAACAAATTGATTCAATTTAGATGCCAGTCTAACCCAATAAATAAATAAATATGTAAAATAAAAAGTCAGTCCACAGTAAATGTTGGCATAAATGTAGAACTAAGGAAATTCTCATGCAATGTTATTGGTGGTATACAGGATATGGATTTTAAAAATATCTGTTACTTAATTACATAAAAAATAAAGGTTTAGAGTCATCAGTAATGTGTAATCAATTTTTATTCTTAAAAGTATCAGGGGAAAATAACAATAATAGAAATCTCATTAACTCAAAATACCAGAAATTTTAATTAGATGGATACATCTGGCAATTTAACATATTAACATAAAAAACTGTACTATATTGGGTATAAATTAGGGTAGAGGAGAAAAGTTTATATTTTCTTTGTGTATTCTTGTTTCAATTGTTATATATATAGCTAACAGATTTTTTTCAAGAATCACATAACCAGGGTTAGAACCTGCAACCTGGTGGTATGCCCTAAACAGGAATTGAACCCACCACCTTTTGGTAAAGAGGAGGATGCTCCAACCAGCTGAGCAACACTGGCCAGGGCTATAGTAAATTGAGTAATAAGACAAGAATATTGCTAATAATTTTTAAAATATTTTATTTTTGTACTTAGACAATAAATTAAAACAATGGCTTAATATATAAACAGGTTTTTAAGAAAAATGCTTTGAAAATTCGTACATCAACTAGAAAAAAATCAGCATATACACAAATGTGAAGTTGATTACATCTAATTACCTTGTAATGAATCTAATATGTATTTAAAATGAAAGCATAAATAAAAGAACCAAACCATTTAAAAATTGGGATTCACTAAATAATTCTTGCATTACATAAGAAAGAATACTTACAATTATAGAATATTTAATTACTAGAGGCCTGGTGCATGAGAATTCATGCACTAGAGGGGGGTCTCTCAGCCCGGCCTGCCCCCTCTTGTAGTCTGGGAGCCCTCAAGGGCAGGAGGTGACCCGGCGATCAAGGGAAGGCGATGCCCCATCACACCTCTGCTGCTGCCACTGCTGGCAGCACAAGCCTTGGCTGGCCTTGGTTACCTGAGACTCGGGTGGCCCTGGGTGGCTGGGCAGCTGCCATCTGAGGCTTACCTGCACCTCGGGCCAGCCATGGGTGGCTGGGCGGCTAACATCTGAGGCTTGCCTGCACCTTGGGCCGGCCCTGGGCGGCTGGGGGGCTTAGAGGACTGGGGGACTCCGGAGGCAGGTGCATGGAGCCACCCCAGCAGGGATAAGGGGACTGGCTGTGGCCATCTTGTGGCTGTGGGCACTGCCATCTTTGAAGGTGTGGCAGTCAATTAGCATATTCCCTCCTTATTGGCTGTGGGTGCTTCCATCTTTGTGATGGTGTGAGGGTCAATTAGCATATTCCCTCTTTATTAGATAGGATAAGTTAAAATTGGAACAGCATACATATATCAACACCTTGTGATGTGCCCCAAATTATACTCTAGTATAATCCATATCCTAAAACTCTCTTAGTGCTAAATAAGATACAATTTGAAATATGTGTGAACTGAGTATCCTATCTAATAAAGAGGAAATACGCTAATTGGTCATCACACTCTCACAAGATGGGAATGCCCACAGCCACAAGATGGCAGCGCCCAGTCCCCTCAGCCCTACCTCATCCAGCTAGAGTCCCTCACTCCCCTCAGCCCCATCTCATCCAGTCAGATTCCCCCAGTTCCCTCAGCCCAGCAGGGGAAGGCAGTTGGGGGCAATCAGGCCAGCAGTGGAGGGCAGTTGGGGATGATCATGCTGGCAGGGGAGCAGTTAGGCATCAATCAGGCCATCAGGGGAATGGTTAGGAGCCAACAGTCCCAGATTGTGAGAGGGATGTCCGAATGCCGGTTTAGCTGGACATCCCCCAAGGTGTCCAAAATTGGAGAGGGTGCAGGTTGGGCTGAGGGACACCCCCCCATGCATGAATTTCATGAATCGGGCCTCTAGTTGTAAATATAACATTGCCAAAAGACTAACAATAGTTGAAAGTAATTAATACAGGTGAAAGAAGCAATTGACATATTAGAAAACAAAATAACACTGAAATTGAGAGAAACAAGATTGCAACGTAGGTAAGCACTTGCACTTGCCACCTCCCACAACCACATTCAAAATTACAGCTAAAATGCAGAGCAACCATCATTCAAACGACCTGAAATCTAGCTGAATGGGAGTCCTACAATTAGAGAAGTAAAGAAAAAAGCACATTGAGACTGGTAGTAGGGGAGGAAGTGCAGAATGGGCTGATCTGACACCCATTTGTGGCATTTTTTTAATTGAGAGGGATATCACCAAGGCCTCCTGTGGGAAGCAAGGGGTCCCAGCCCCACATCTGTCCCCCAGTCCAAGGTTCCAGAGCTGGAAAGAGAAGTCCCTGTAACTTCTGGCTGTAAAACCGAATGCGGATTATGGCTGAGGGACAGAGAGTCTAATGTAGTCCCATGTGTTCCTCTTAAAGGGTCTGCACACAAACTTACATGGTCTCACTTTTTTTGAGCTCCAGTGCCAGGAAGCAGCTTTGGGGGAATCTAGGGACATACCGGGAGGAACTGGACTCTCTGACCTTGGGACTGGAAGTCAAGGGCGGCTTTCTCCCAGACAAGGGTGCTCACAGAAGTCATTATTCCTGTGGTGGGACCTCCCCCATCACAGAGCTGGCTGGCAGCCATAAGTTAGTTTCCATCAGTGTGGCCCTGGTGATTCCCTAAGACCCTGCCCCATCCAATTTGCAGCCCCACCCAAGCTGTTTGAGGTGCTTTTCCTTATGAATGGCCTGTCCTGGCTTAGACTTCAGACTTTGCTAAAATCTCTTAAACAAGCAGCAGCTGGAGTCAGCATGCCCAAAACCTATCAATAAGTGGTCCAAGATCCAGCACTGACACCAGCCGGCCTTGCTTTACAGCTTGGCCTTGCCTAGGCATTTCATAGCCCAATGCAAGTAGCAGTGACCTGCAGATCTCTTTGTAGCTCCTGCCAGGTGGCCCCAGGGAGTGGCTGATTTTGTATCTCCCAGAACCAGTGCACCAGGTGGACAGCTGCAGACCCTACCAGATTATAACTCTATGCATCCACAAGCAACCTACTCAAAGGGCAGACTCGGTGAGCACCAAAGCCCCACTAAAGCAAGTTCTACTCCATAAGGGTGTCTCCTGCACAACAGCTCTTCCACTATAGTCTCAGCTGGTTCTCACAACCAATTGGCCTAGAGGTCAATTCCTCCCAAGGTTTAAAGACAAAGAGATAATCTTAAAAGCAGCAAGAAAAAAGCAGTAAGTTACCTCCAAGAGAGCACCCATACAACTGTCAGATGATTTCTCAACAGAAACTTTGCAGGCCAGAGGTAGTGGCAAGAAATATTCAAAGTGATGAATAGCAAGGACCTACAGCCAAGGTTAATCTACCCAACAAAGCTTTCTCTTAGAATTGAAGGTCAGATAAAGAGCTTCACAGATAATAAAAAACTAAAGGAGTTCATTACCTCCAATCCAGTATTACATGAAATGTTGAAGGGTATTCTTTAATAAGAGCAAGAAGAAGAAAAAATATCAAAAATATGAGCAATAAAATAATAATAAATGCATAAGGATCAACAATTAAATCTAAAAAATAAGAATAAATGAATAAGAAATCTAATAAACAAAATAAACTGGTGAATAAAATAGAATCAGAGGCATGGAAACATGGAACAGACTGATGAATCTCAGAGGGAAGAGATTAATCAAAGATCTTATATGCATATATATGCATTACTTATGGGTACAGATAATAATGGGGTGAAGGCCTGGGGCAAGCCATGAACCAGGTGGAGGGGAGCAATTGGGGGGAAAAGAGGGGCATCTGTAATACTTTCAACAACAAATATTTTTTTAAATAATAAAAACAAAATAGCACTGAAATTGATGAATAAATCTAAGTACACTTTGAAAATTCTCAAGAAAATAGACACACAAAAGCTAGAATAAATGAGTAGCAGAAAAGCTGGAAAAAACACATAAAACAAAGATTAAGACAGAAAGAACAGACAAATAGATTAATGGAACAGGATAAAGGCCCAGAAACAGCCCTCAATAGTTAACTGATCTTCAACAAAGAAGTAAAGGCAATATGATGGAGCAAAGATAGTCTCTTCAGTGAAAGCTACTGAAACAACTGGGCATCCAAATATGAAAGAAAGAAAGAAAAAGAAAGAAAGAAAGAAAGAAAGAAAGAAAGAAAGAAAGAAAGAAAGAAAGAAAGAAAGAAAGGAAGGAAGGAAGGAAGGAAGGAAGGAAGGAAGGAAGGAAGGAAGGAAGAAAAGTGAATCTAGAGTCAAAACTTACCATATTCACAAAAATAGTTCAAAGTGGATCATAGACCTAAATGTAACATGCAAAACAATAGAAATCCTAGGAGACAAAAATAAAAGAAAGCCTAGATGACTTTGAGTATGAGGATACTTTTTTAAATAGAGCACCAACGACATAATCCATGAAAAAAAAAATGAAATACAAAATAAAGAGAATTAGAGTATAGCCACAAGCTTGGATACAATATTTGAAAAAGACACAACTGATAAAGTACTATTATCAAAAATATATAGAGCATCCTTAAAACGCAACAATAAGAAAACAAACAACCCTATTAGAAAGTGGGCCAAAGACCTGAACTGACACCTCATCAAAGATATATAGATAGGAAAAAAATATGAAAAGATACTCCACATGATATGTAATTAGAAAATTACAAATTAAAATAATCATGAAATACTACCACACATCTATTAAAATCCAGAACATTGACAATACCAAAGGCTGACAAGGATGTAGAACAACAGGAATTATCATAAAATTCTGGTTGGAATGCAATATTTATAGCCACTTTGAAAGATAGTTTTGTAATGGACTTTGTCCACAGAATCCAGTAATCCAAAGTTATTGAAAATTTATGTCCACACAAAAACCTGCAACCGAATGTCATAGCAGGCAGCTTTATTGATCATTGCTAATAGTTGGAAGCCGCCAAGATGTCCTTCAATAGGCAAGTGGAAAAATAAGTTGGCACATCCAAAAAATGGAATATTATTCAGTGCTAAAAAGAAATGAGCTATCAATTCATTAAAAGACATGGAGAGACTTTATCGCTAGCTGAATGAAGGCAATATGGACAAGCTGTACACTGAGCATTCTCTTGAGCCTGCAGCACAGAGGCCTTCTCTGGGGTTGCGAGAAAGCTCTAAGTGAGGGGGAGAGTTCCACAAGAGGAGGAAGAGAGAACTGAAATCTGCACTTGAACTGATCGTATATGTATCTGACCCATGGACTGAGCATGCTGGGGACAGCAACAGAGAATATGATGGAAAATAGTAGCTGGAAAACTGAAAAGCATGCACAGCACCTTTGACTATCATCCACCAAACAGAAGATAATACTTATTGTTTAAATCCCACCAAGTTACAGGAGCAATTCATCCAGCTTCCTATCAAAACTCAGAAAACAACATACTTAATGAGCAAAGAATATATACTACTAAAGGCCCAGTGCACAAAATTTGTGCAAGAGTAGGTCTTCCTTCTCCTGGCTGCTGGCATCAACTTCCCTCTGGCACCCAGGACCCGGGCTTCCCTCGCAGCCCTGGCTTTGTCAGGAAGGATATCTGGTCTAATTAGCATATTATACTTTTTATTATTATAGATGCCTAAAGACTTCTCCAGAAGTCCAATCTTCAACATAGCCGCAGTAACAGTATGTGAAACCAAGCATACAGAAGTTCAAGGTTGTCTGTTGGTAATTTACTTGCTTATTTAAACAAAAGCAATATGATTCAAAGAACCAAAATAAGAAGCAGAAGCTTTATGATATATATAAGATTCATCATACAATCAAAACAATATACATGAGGAAAAAAAGCATTAAAATACAAACCATAGTTAAGAGAAAAATAGGCACTAGAAATAGATACACAGTTTACACAGATGTCAAAATTATCAGACAAGTACTTTGAAGAACCTATTATAATTATGCTGAATAACATTAGAAAGATGGTAGAGTGAATAAACAGATGGTAAACAGCATCATCATAAAGCAAATGTAATAAAGATCAATTTTGAATTCTAAAATTAATAATTAAAGTATCTAAAATAAAAGTTCAATGCATTGGTGTAATAGCACATGGATGGCAAAAAAAAAAAAAAAAAAGAAAAAGATTCAAGGGACTCAAAGATAGAACAATAGATATAAGGAACCTGCTTCACAGAAATAAATAAGATGGAAAAATATGTTGACAGAGCCAGTTACTCGTAGAATAATATGAAGTTGTATAAGATTATATGAAGTTGTATTTTTTTTTGTAGTTCCCTCATTTCTGTTTCCTTCTGTTGCTGATCTGCTCTTTCACTGATGATTTCCTGTGATGATGGTATGCTCTAATTTCCTTCTCCATTAGGCTTTTATAAAATACTAGAGGCCTGGTTCATGGATTCGTGCACTGGTGGGGTCCCTCAGCCTGGCCTGTGCCCTCTCAATATCCAGGACCCCTTGGGAGATGTTGGAGAACCGGTTTCAGCCTGATCCCTGCAGGCCAGGCCAAGGGACCTCACCGGCGCATGGCCTCTAGTATGCATATAAGATCTTTGGTTAATCTCTTCCCGCCCTTGCCCCTCCCCCTTCCCTCTGAGATTCATCAGTCTGTTTCCTGTTTCCATGCTTGTGCTTTTAGTGTCTGCCCCCTGGTGGTCATTGTGTGTCATAGCTACCAAACGGTTGGCAGGTTGGCTGGTCGCTTAGGCTTTTCTATGTATCTTACCTAATAATAGACAAACATGTAAATTGACCGTACCTCCGCTATGCCCACAGCCAATCAGGAGTAAGTATGCAAATTAACCCAGCAAATATAGAAGGTTAATTTGCGTATGCAGGTGCAGACCAGGCCTGCGGGATGCCTGCTATGAGGGGGAGGGAAGGGGGCGGAGGGAGCTACAGGAGAGGTGCTCTGTCCGGGAGCGAGGACTTGGCAGCTCCAGGGCAGCCCGGGAGCAGGGACTTGCTGGCTTCTGGGTGGCTGTGAGCGAAGCCAAGGGAAGGAAGGCCTATTCTTGAACAAATATCATGCAATGGGCCTCTAGTAGATTTTATAAATGCAATAGTTCATTTTAGTCTTATAACAACTTAACTTTGATTGTATATAAAAAGAACTACTTCTTTCCTCATATCTTTTGTTTTTGATGTCAAAATTTGCCTACTTTTATATTGTGCATCTATTAACAAATTATTTTAACTATATTTATTTTTTTTAGTACTCTTGTTTGTTAACTTTAATACTGGAGTTCAGTGGTTAACACTCTACCACATTATTGTATTAGAGTATTCTGAATATGACTATATGCTTATCTTTATCAATGTGATTTATATTTACAAATGTTTTCTTATTTCTATTGGTATGTTTTCATTTCAGCTTGAAGAACTCCTTTTAGCATTATATAAGGCAGGTCTAGTGGTGGTGAATTCCTTCAGGTTTTGTTTGTCTGAGGGAGTCTTTATCTCAGCTTTATTTCTGAAGGACAGCTTTTCCAGTAAATATATTCTTGGTTGAAAATTGTTGTAGTTGTTATTGGTTATTCTTTTTTAAAAAAATTTAATAAATATTTATTGTTCAGATTATTACAATTGTTTCTCCTTTTTTCCCCCATAGCTCCCCTCCACCCAGTTCCCACCCCACCCTTTGCCCTTACCTCCCCCCACATTGTCCTCATCCATAGGTGTACAATTTTTGTCCAGTCTCTTCCTGCACCCCCTATACCCCTTTCCCCCTGAGAATTATCAGTCCACTCCCTTTCTATGCTCCTGATTCTATTATATTCACCAGTTTATTCTGTTCCTCAGATTTTTAATTCACTTAATTTTTCGGTTCACTTGTTGATATGTATTTGTTGTTCATAATTTTTCTCTTTACTTTTTTCTTCTCCCTCTTCTTTAAGAATACCTTTCAGCATTTCATATAATACTGGTTTGGTGGTGATGAACTCCTTTAGCTTTTTCTTATCTGTGAAGCTCTTTATCTGACCTTCCATTCTGAATAATAGCTTTGCTGGGTAGAGTAATCTTGGTTGTAGGTTCTTGCTATTCATCACTTTGAATATTTCTTGCCACTCCCGTCTGGCCTGCATAGTTTCTGTTGAGAAATCAGCTGACAATTGTATGGGTGCTCCCTTGTAGGTAATTAACTGTTTTTCTCTTGCTGCTTTTAATATTCTCTCTTTGTCTTTTGCTCTTGGCATTTTAATTATGATGTGTCTTGGTGTGGTCCTCTTTGGATTCCTTTTGTTTGGGGTTCTGTGGGCTTCCTGGACTTGTAAGTCTATTTCTTTCACCAGGTGGGGGAAGTTTTCTGTCATTATTTCTTCCAATAGGTTTTCAGTATCTTGCTCTCTCTCTTCTACTGGCACCCCCATAATTCTGATGTTGGTATGCTTGAAGTTGTCCCAGAGGCTTCTTACACTATCTTCAACCTTTTGGATTCTTTTTTCTCTTTTTTGCTTTTCCGGTTGAGTGTATTTTGCTTCTTTGTATTTTAAATCTTTGACTTGATTCTTGTGTTCCTCTAGTCTGCTGTTGGGTCTCTGTATAATATTTTTTATTTCAGTCAGTGTATGTTTAATTTCTAGTTGGTCCTTTTTCATATCTTCGAGGGTCTCGTTATATTTATCGGCCTTTTCTAGGATATTCTTGAAGAGCCTTATAACCGTGGTTTTGAATTCTATATCCAGTCATTTGTTTTTCTCCATTTCTTTCGTTTGTGATCTGTTTCTTCGTCTCCCCATTTTTCACTGCTTCCCTGAGTTGGTAGAGTAGCTTTGTGTGCTAGGTTTCCTATATGGCCCAGTGGGTTGGCCTCCCCAGTTAACCTGAGGTGGACACGCTTGGTGCACCCCTTTGTGAACTGTGTGCACAGCCTTGTTGTAGTTAAGTCTTGATTTTTGTTGGTATCACTGGGAGGAATTGACCTGCAGGCCAGTTGGCTGTGAGGATCAGCTGTATCTACACTGGGAGATTTTTGGTGCTGGAGACAGCCTTATAGGATTAGCCTTGCCAGATTGCAAAAGCCTCTGTGCTCAGCTTGGAAGGGTTGGAGTCTCAGGGCGGGGCAGACAGTCTTGGCTTCCCGTCAGCCCTGCTCTTGCGCGCAAGTCTCCAGACCTCTGCCTTCCGCGGTACCCGAGTTTCCGCCTTACAGTACAGATTTCCCCTGTAAGAGCGTGGGTCCCCAGGGGCTCGCCCAGAACTGCGGTTCAGTGCAGTCAGAACTGGGGTTCAGTGCAGTCAGGAGCTTCTGACTCCCTTCCACTAGGGATAGCCTGTGGTAACCTCCGCAGTCAGTCTTTGTGCACACTCGCGCCTCCAGACCCCTGCCGCCGGGGCTCCCCTGAGTCTCTGAGTCTCCATGTGCCTTTCTCTCTACCTGACAGTCCAAACTCCCCCTGTATGAGCCTGGGTCCATAGGGTTTTGCCTGGAACTGAGGTTCAATGCAGTCGGAACTGGGGTTCAGTGCAGTCAGGGGCTTCTTTCCCCCTCCCGCCAGAGAAAGCCAGCCAGGCACTCCGCCACCCTTCCTCTCTGAGCGCGCGTGTCTCTGTACCTCAGCTCTTTGCTGTTCCTTCTCCGTGAGCTTTCCTCTTTCCTTCTAGTTGTAGAATTTCCACTCAGCCAGCTTTCCTGTGGTTCTGGATGGTGTCCGTTCTATCTTTTAGTTGTAGTTTTTAAATTGTTGTGCGGGGCAGCAGTTTTGGTGCTTACCTATGCTGCCATCTTGGTTTCTCCTGTTATTGGTTATTCTTTTAAGCACTTTGAGTATATCTTTCCACTGCATCCCATCCAATATGGTCTCTGCTGAGAAATGCACAATAGCTTTATGGGGGTACCCTTGCAAGTCATGAGCCATTTTTTTGCCTTACTGTTTAAGATTCTCTTTTTGACTTTGATTTATTATAATGTATCTTGGGGAGGACCTCTTTAAGTAGATGTTGTTTTGGTGACTTGAGTTTTATGAACTTGACTATCCAAATTTCTTTCTAAATGAGATATTTTCAGACATTATGTATTTAAATAAGCTCATACACAAATTGTTTTTTTTTAATTGTCCCATAGATCACATAGGCATTCTACACTTATTTTATTTTTATTTGTGCTTCTCTGATTGGATATTTTCAATTGATTTTTCTTTAAGCTCAGTTATTCTTTGTTCTGCTCAGTCATCTTGTTAAAGTTTTATGTTGAATTTTTCAGTTTATCCATTGTATTCTTTAGATTCAAAATACCTTTGTATTTCTTTTTCTATAGTTCAATATTCCTATGTGTTCTTTTTTTATGTTTTCTATATCTTTGTTGAACTTCTCATTTTGTTCTTGGTTTACCTGATGTTTTAAAATTGCTTATCTCTTATAGCTTTTTGAGCATCTTTAGTGTAATTATTTTGAATCTTTGTTAGATAATTTATTTGGGCTAGCTATCAGAAGTTTACTCTATTCCTTTGGTGGAGTCATGTTTTTCCAGTTATTTTTAATCTCATTACTTTTCAGTAGGTTTCTGTGCATTTGAAGTAGTAGTCATCTCTTCTAGGCTTGATGTGATGACTTTGATATGGTGAGAGTTTTACCTACCAGTGGGGCATGCTATTGCATGATCTGACCACAGGGCGAGTATTGCTGTACACTAAGGGGGTGGGAGGGAGTGGGAGCAGGGGTGATGGCACCAAATCCAGGGGTGTGTGATGTTTCTTTAGTTCAGGCTTCTGGAGTTAGCAGCATAGACAACTGTGTCAATGGCAAGCAATGACATCCACAGTAGCTGTAAGGGCTGTTAGGTTCCATAGTGGCACCTCTAGGTCCAATGTCTACAGACCAGGGCTGGCATCTATGGTGGCTGGAACCAATGGTGTGTACACACCCAGCTGTGGGGGCTAGTTGCAGGTATGTGTGCAGTGGCAGGGGCTAGTTGCAGACTCACACATGGTGGGGGTCCTGGTTGTTGGCATATACTACCATGGTTGCTGGGATTCATTTCAGGTGCACGGCACAGGATGCCGGTGTGGGGTTATAGTTTGTGCAGGTGCACTGCTGGAGGAGTGAGCTACACTTGAGCAAAGTGGTTCATGTTAGTGAAAGAAGACAGGGCTTGATCCAAGGCCACAAACAGCTGTGAGGGCTCTGGCTGTTATGTATGCTCTCCTGTGGCTACCCAGTCTTTCCTGGAACATGGACAGAGCAGTGGGAGCTGGTGATGAGCTTCAGGCCAGTAATGTGCAAGTGTGAAGCTGGGGGCCCAGCCCTAAGCACTCACAGAGTAGGGTGGGTCCACTGTAGAGACCTGGGCTGGTGTCTGGCACACACACAGTTTGCAGAGGCCTGGGCTGCCTGTCAGTCCTCCTCTTTCTTTCCTGGTGAAGCAAACATTTTCTCACTGAGGAGTTTCCACGTAGCACGGAGCAGTGTCAGCTTGGGTGATGGATGATGAAAGTAAAATGACACCATTCATCCTTCCCTTTCAATGCCGTCATTCTCAGGATTTTTGTTGTACAGTGTTGCTGAAGTTTCCTAAGTGGACTCCAGAGCTCTCTCAGGCTAATTGTGTTCATGTAGAGCTGTCTAATGTTGACCTGTTGGGGGAGGGGAGTAATAAAGGCTAGGGTCTTCTTTGTTTAACAAATTTATGTTAAACAGGTGATGTCATCTCCGTTTAACATTGGATAATGCTTGTCAATATTTAACAAAATGCCTGACAAATGGAAAGTTATAAGAAATTCAGATGCTATTAGTATTTCCATTGCTAATGCTTTATCTCTTGATTTAGCAAAACATCCACAGACAATGTTCAAGGGATGTCCTCCCCACCCCCCATCAGAAACTAAGCCCTTTTAACCCCTGTGCTGTCTCTACAGGTAAACTACTGACTTCCCTCTATCAGACCTGAACAGTCTAACTTGGAGTGTATGTTTGATTTTGTTTTAGATATGTTAATATTTTGACCTAATAACCTAAGAACCAAAGTATTATTTTATATGTATTAATTTCAAAACACTAGCAAACTAAATTAGAAACATATGGGTTAATATGTAAGCAGCATTTACTTAGTAAGAGAGAATCATGGCAATGATCCTGAACAGTCTGACTCCAAGTCAGATAGAGGGAAATTGATAGTTTACCTGTAGAGACAGCACAGAGGTTAAAAGGGCTTAATTTCTGGTGGGAGGTGGGGAGGACATCCCTTGAAGATAATCTGTAGATGCTTTGCTAAATCAATAGATAAAGCATTAGCAATAGAAATGGCAATGTCTAAATTAATATAAAGTAATCATAATATTGCATACAGGAATAGTATCAGATTTGTTTCTACTATTATTAAAGGTAAATTGTGGTGAAACTTACCTATGAAGATAAAAAGGTTGATAATATTTCCCACAGGTGAAAAGCATGGAATACATTAAGTATACTTTTTAATTTTGTAAAGTGATATTTGAATGGAAAACATTGCCATAACCTGGAAGATTTATTTATGAGAAAGTTTATCTCTCCAGTATACAAAGTAAAGAACTCCCAGTATGTTTGGGATTTTTTCTTTAAAATATGAATAACAAGTCTTTTAGAAAAAAAATCTATTTCACTTGAATAGCACATATTTTTGCTTTAGACTTTCTGAACAAGAATTTTTGGCTCTTAGCATATCTTTTGCTTCTTTGATTTACAAATTATAGACGCAGCGTATGTTCTCCAGTGACCAGCTCTTGGCCAGCTTCCTCCTGTGCCTTGTCCCTTGTTAAAGGAAAATGCTTTGCCTTCGTGATGCTCATAATTGGCATGTGCAATGTCTGTCCACTTAACTTTGTATTCCTTGACCTTTGCTGATTTTACTTTCTCCTTTCCCCCCACTACTTATATGTGCTTACCAGTGTCATGCCCATGTTGCAATATTCTTCACCTGACAGGCTAAGTGAGATATGTGCAATTAAAATCTGATCCTTGGAGCTCCCATTTGGGGAGCTTCTCCCCCATCACATAATCAGCTTCCCTTGTTTGGCCTTCGCTTTCACTTACCTGTCCTTTGGACCTATTCCATCTGGGATCCATCAGCCACCCAGAGTCTGCATATTTTAATAGTGTTCAATGAATCCCCATCCATTATGCATGAGCTTCCTTTTCATCTGCTTTATTTTATTATGCTTATGATGTGCTACCACTGCTTTGTAGAATGCATGTTTGAGCTCCTCTCCCAGTAGTTATCAATCAAATGTGTTGTCTGTCACTGGGCATTTAGGCCATGTGTTTATGCCAAGTGATTTCCATTTAGAATATAAGAGTGAACAGAAAGCCTGTTTGAAACAAGTTTATCTTAAGGAAAATAAACTGAGGTCACTGTTTTTTATAGTGAAAGAGAAAGTTGATCATCCAATAGGCATTTTGTCACTAGTAACTGAAGCTGTGTCTATAATTGCCTGAGTTTTCTTTCATCCCCTTTGAAGAAATGGCATAATATGTATGTAAAGTCCTCAAGTTATTAAGAGATAATTTCTTCCTCAATCTAAACTAGAGCATATGTCATATTCAATCTCATCTTGTAGTTTACAAGTCCCATGCATTTCTCCAGTTCATGAGAATTATGCATCATTGAGATCAAATATAAATACATGTTTAAATGCTTGCCTTAATAGCAAGTATGTTGCGGGTAGCTCAGTTGGTTAGAGTGTCATCCTGGTATGCCAAAGTTTCATGTTTGATCACCAGTCAGGGCACATACAAGAATCAAGCAATGAATTTATCAATAAGTGGAACAATAAATAAATCGATGTTTCTCTCTCTCTCAAATCAATCAATAAAAAAATTAAAAATAACAAGAATGTTCTGTATGAATACAAGAAACCCTGGACTTCTGGACATGTAGGGACCATTATTTCAAAGAAACACTCTTGCTGTCCACTAATCACCTTTATTTTGTACTAGAGGCCCAGTGCACAAAAATTCATGCACTGGGTGGGGGGGTCCCTCAGCCCAACGTGCCCCCTCTCACAGTCTGGGAGCCCTCAGGGGATGTCCTACTGACAGCCTCCCTCTGTGGGAGGTGACTGAGCCCATCATAGGAAGACACTGCCCCCATCACCCCACTGCTGCTGCCACTGCTTCTTAGTGCTGGCCCTGCCCCCCACCAACTGGTGGGTGGGGGGCAATCTGGGGCCAGGCCGAATGGGGGAGGGGCTATGGGAGGTTGAGGCACAGCAGGTCACACCCTGTCCAGCCTCTGCAGAGGCATGGTGCCTGGACCGGGCCAGCGCTGCTGCCTCTGTGGCTGCCTCTGTGGAAGGGGCAGCACTGGGACCTGGATAGTGCAGCCCCCTCTCCCGCTGCCTCTGCGAAAGGGGCTGCAGCTCTGGACCAGCCCATACCAAGGTCTCTTTCACACCGCCTCTGCGAAAGGGGCAGTGGTGGCAGTGGTGGCAGCGGTGGCGCCGCCTCCACTCCCGCTCCCGTGGCGGCGCCTCTCCTGTGCCCCTGGCCCCGCAGATGCTGTTACTTTGTCTGGATGGACATCCCGAAGACGTCTGGTATAATTAGCATATTACCCTTTTATTAGTATAGGTTAGTCAGTTAAAGAAAAAAGAACATACCCAATCAAAAACAAAAAACAAACCAAAAAAAAAAGAAAAAAAAAGAAAAACTGGCCCTGAGAGGGATCCTAGGGGGCCTTACTGGAGAAAGGGGCAAAAATAATAGCAATTAACAGCAATATTGATTGGTTTATTGTCCAATAAGTATCCAATTCTCTACATGAGTATTTTATTTATTTTTATTTATTTATTTATTTATTTTAATATATTTTATTGATATTTCACAGAGAGGAAGGGAGAGGGATAGAGAGCTAGAAACATCAATGAGAGAAACATCGATCAGCTGCCTCCTGCACACCTCCCACTGAGGATGTGCCGGCAACCAAGGTACATGCCCTTGACCGGAATCGAACCCGGGACCTTTCAGTCCGCAGGCCGACACTCTATCCACTGAGTCAAACCGGTTTCGGCTTATTTTTAAATATATTGTTATTTATTTCAGAGAGGAAGGAAGAAGGGTAAAGAGATAGAAACATCAATGATGAGGGAGAATCATTGATCGGCTGTCTTCACCACATTGTTGTCTAAGTCCATGAGCTAAGCATATATGTACTTTGGCTAATATCCTCACCTCCTTTTTCCAGTCCCCCAGCACTGCTCTCTGTCATTCTGTTCCATGTATCCATGCCTCTGTTCTATTTCGTACATCAGTTTATTTTGTTCATTAGAATCCACATCGTAGTGAGACCATATGCTATTTTTCTGTCTTTGACAGGCTTATTTTGCTTAGCACAATAATCTCCAGGTCTATCCATGCTGTTGCAAAGTGTAAGAATCCCTTATTTTTTACAGCTGCATAGTATTCCATTGTGTAAAGGTACCAAAGCTCTTTTGTCCACTCATCTATTAATGGACACTTGGTCTGTTTACAGATCTTGGCTATCCTATCTAATAAAAGAGTAATACGCAAATTGACAGTATCTCTGCTACACCCACAAGCCACGCCCGCCAGATAATTAGGAGGGAGTATGCAAATTAACCCAAACAAGATGGCTGCAGCCACAGAGCGAGCAGGAGGCTTGGGTTTCCCCGGCGATGGAGGAAGCCAAGCTTCCTGCACACCCTGGCCAACCCAGGCCTCCGCTCAAGGCTACAAAGTTTCAATTATAGAAGATAAATAAATCCCAACAAAAATGGTTGTGGCCACGGAGCGAGCAGGAGGCTTGGGTTTCCCCAGCAATGGAGGAATCCAAGTTCCTGGCCTGCCCTGGCCTCTGCTGAAGGCTACAAAGTTTAAATTATAGAAGATAAATAAATCCTAGATACCAGGGCCTCTGCTTGGGTCGCTGGGGGGCATGGCCAGCCTGCAAACCACCACAGGCCCCTTGCCCAGGCCGCCCCACACCCCAAGGAAACCCCCACCCTGATCCAGGACACCCTTCAGGGCAAACCAGCTGGCCCCCACCCATGCAGCAGGCCTCTATCCTATCTAATAAAAAGTAATATGCAAATTGACCGTCACTCCAACACACAAGATGGCTGCCCCCATGTGGACATAAGATGGCCGCCACAAGATGGCCAGCAGGGGAGGGCAGTTGGGGGCAATCTAGCCTGCAAGGGAGGGCAGTTAGAGGTGACCAGGCCGGCAGAGGAGGGAAGTTGGGGGCAACTGGGCCTGCAGGCAAGGGCAGTTAGGAGGAGCAGGCCTGCAGGGGAGGGCAGTTAGAGGTTACCAGGCCTTCAGGAGAGGGCAGTTAGGGGCATTCAGGCTGGCAGGGGAGCAGTAAGGCATCAATCAGGCTGGCAGGGGAGTAATTAGGGGGTGATCAGGCTGGCAGGCAGAAGCAGTTAGGGGCAATCAGGAAGGCAGGCAGGCAAGCAGTTGGGAGCCAGCAGTCCTGGATTGTGAGAGGGATGTCTGACTGCCCGGGCAGTGGGACATCCCTCGAGGGGTCCCAGATTGGAGAAGGTGCAGGCTGGGCTGAGGGACACCCCCCACCCGTGCACAAATTTTGTGCACCAGGCCTCTAGTTATAAATAATGCTACAATGAACTAGGGGTGCATATATTATTTCTGATTGGTGTTTCTGGATTCGTAGGATATATTCCCAAAAGTGGGATTGCTGGGTCATAAGGCAGTCCCATTTTTAATTTTTAAGGAAACTCCATACTGTTTTCCACAATGGCTGCACCATTCTCCATTCCCACCAGAAGTGTACTAGGGTTGCCTTTTCTTCACACCACTGGCAGTACTTGTTGTTTGTTGATTGATTAATGGTTGCCATTATAGCAGGTGTGAGGTGATACCTAATTGCAGTTTTAATATCTATCTCTCTGATTATTAGTGACATTGAAAATTTCTTTATATGTCCATTGGATATCTGTATGTTCTCTTTGGTGAAGTGTCTCTTTAGGTCTTTTGCCCATTTTATAATTGAATTGTTTGTCTTCCTGTTGTTGAGTTGTATAAGTTCTTTATACATTTTGGATACAGGCCTATTATCAGATGTAGCTTTGGAAAATATGTTCTCCCATATAGTGGATTTCTTTTTCATTTTGATGCTGATTTCTTTTGCTGTGCAGAAGCTTTTCAGTTTGATGTAGTCCCATTTGTTTATTTTTTAAATCTTTTTAAAAATTGATGTTAGACAGAGAGGAAGGGGGAGAGATAGATAGATAGATAGATAGATAGATAGATAGATAGATAGATATTTGTTGTTCCAATTATTTATGCATTCTTGTATGTGCCCTGATGGAGGATTGACCCAGAACCTTTGTGTATCAGATAATGTTCTAACTAACTGAGCTACCAGGCCAGGACTTCCCATTTGTTTATTTTTTCATTTATTTCCCTTGCCTTAGGAGATATATTGGCAAAAATATTGCTATGACAGTTGTCTGAGATTTTACTGCTTATGCTTTCTTCTAGGATTTTTTATGGTTTCCCAACTTACATTAAGTCTTTTATCCATTTTGAATTTATTATTTTGTATGGTGTAAGTTGGTGGTCTGGTTTCATATTTTTGCATGTACCTGTCCAATTATCCCAGGACCATTTTTGAAGAGACTATCTTAACTCCATTGTATGCTTTTGCCTCCTTTGTCAAATATTAATTGACCAAAAAGGAGTAGGTTGATATCTGAGATCTCTGTTCTGTTCCAGTGGTCTATATGCCTGTTCCTGTGCCAGTACTAGGCTGTTTTTTTAAACAGTATATGTTTTTATTGATTTCAGAGAAGAAGGGAGAGGGAGATAGAAACATCAGTGATGAAAATCATTGATCAGCTGTCTCCTACACTCCCCCTACTGGGAGTCCATCCTGCAACCCGGGCATGTGCCCTGACAGGGAATCAAACTCTGGCCTGGTTCATAGGTCAATACACAACCACTGAGCCATGCCGGCTGGGCCAGTATCAGGCTGTTTTGATTACAATGCTTCCTACTATAGTTGGATCGCTTCTGGTTTTGTGATCGCTTCACCTTCTTCTTCTTTCTCAAGATTTTTGAGGCTATTCAATATCTTTCTGGTTCCATATAAATTTTTGGAATATTTGTTCTAGGCCTGTGAAATATGCCATTAGTATTTTAATAGGAATTGAGTTGAATCAATAGATTTTTTAAGTCAGTATCCACATTTTAATCATGTTAATTACTACTACCGTGAACATGGTACATATATGCTTCCACTTGTTTGTATTTTCCTTTCTTTCTTTCTTGAGTGTCCTATAGTTTTCTGAAGTTTACCACCGTGGTTAAGTTTATTCCCAGTTTTGCTGGAATGGTAAATGGGATTGTTTCTTAGTTTCTCTGTCCAATAATTGATTATGGGTGTATAAAAATGCCACAAACTTCTGAATATTAATTTTGTATCCTGCTACGTTGCCAAATTCATTTATTAGATGTAATAATTTTTTGGTGGAGTCTTTACAGTTTTCTATGTGCAATATCATGGTACCTGCAAATAATGACAGTTTTACTTCGTCCTTTCTAATTTGGGTGCCTTTTATTTCTTCTTCTTTTCTGATCCCTCTGGCTATGACTTCCAGTACTATGTTGAATAAGAATGGTGAAAGCAGATATCCCTGTCTTGTTCCCAGTCTTAGAGGAAATGCTTTTAATTTTTGCCCATTGAGTATGATGTTGGCTGTAGGTTTGTCATACATAGCCTTTATTATGTTGAGGTATGATCCCTCTATTCCCACTTTGCTGAGTGTTTTTATCATCAATGGGAACTGGAATTTGTTGAATGCTTTTTCTGTATTTATTGATATGATCATGTGATTTTTATCTTTTGTTTTGTTTGTGTGATGTAGCACATTTATTGATCTTTGAATATTGTACTAACCTTGCATCCCTGGAATAAATACCACTTGGTCCTGATGTATGATCTTTTTAATGTATTGCTGGATCTGATTTCCTAATATTTTGTTGAGGATTCTATTTTCATCTGGGATATTGGTCTATACTTTTCTTTTTTTGTATAATCCTTATCTGGTTCTGGAATTAGAATAATGCTGGCCTTGTAAAAAGAGGTTGGAAGTGTTCCTTCCTTTTAAATTTTTTGGAATAGTGAGAAGGCAAGCCGAGAACAGATTATCCTCCCCTTACTTGCTCCACCATAAACATGCCCTTGGCTTCTGTAATCTCGCTTGATTCTTGCATCAACCAATGGCCCAGATGGACACCTGTGTGGAAAGACCCCTGAATACTGGGAAGCTTATCATGTATAAAAGAAGATTAGAACCTGGATGCAGGGCTCAGCCTCTGGAGGGGACTCTGCTGAGCCAGCACCAGTGTGAATAAAAGAGTTCTTTTCTGAACATCCAAGTGCATATGTTTTGTCGCTTCCTGCCAGCCTGATTTCTGCCATATAATAGTTTGATTTTGCTATTCAAGTTGAAAGGTTACTTTGCTCTGAAAAGACAAACAGAAAAAATGCCTGAGTAATAAATCGGTATTTATTAAGCATGTACTCTCCATGTAAAATAAGAGGACAGAAAAATTAAACAATTAGTCATTCCTGAAATGTATGGTGGTGAAGAGTAGCATCTGGCCTGAAAGCTGTGCTTCTTTTCTGAGGTCAAGAGGCCTCCCATATAACCCATCCACAACCCTGCTCCCTGGGCACCCATTTCCGGTACCTCTGGCCCCTGCTCTAATAATTCCTGGCGTTCTCCATGCTGCTCTCTGCCTCAAGGCCTCTGCTCATGCTGCTCTGGATGCCTAAAAATCCCTTTCCAAGATTTGTTTATGGGATGACCTCTCTCTCTATTAAAGTATGAAGTGGGAATCAAAATTGCAAATTTCATTGAATTTGTCATGTAAGAAATATTCCAAAGTATGTAAGGAATATTTCAAAGTATTTTAGCACCCTTTCTTCTGAGAGTATGACAGCTTTTCATTTAAAAATTCAAATTAAAAAACACTTTAAAATTTATATAAATAGATCAGAGAAAGAGGGCTTGTCACTCCTAAAATCTCACCCATCATACATAGTCATTACTGACAGGTATGTGTCTACCCATTTGCCTGGCTATCTTCATAACAGAGTGAATGGGTATCACCTTCACCATGAAGGTTTTCTCCAGCCTAAATGTCTTATTCCTCTGGGTTCCCATTTTTAGCTGTGCATACTCTTGTAGTATCCTATGCAATAATATAGTGACAGCATTGGTTTCCAGAATATCTATACTAATAATAGAGGAATATGCAAATTTGCCAGGACACCATCACATAATAACCTAACAGCAGGGACCTGAGGCTGCATGGTACCTGGCTGGGGCAGGGGACCTCAGGCCATGCCCCCCACCCAGTGGGGCTTGACGGGGACCTCAAGCCGTGCCCCTCATCCAGCGGGGCTTGACAGGGACCTCAGGTCGTGCCCCCTGCCCTGGCGCCAGGCTGGGGGACCTGAGGCTGCATCCCCACCCGGCGGGTCTTGACAGGGGACATGAGGCTGCACCCCCTGCCTGGTGGGGTTTGGCGGGGGACCTGAGACTGTGCCCCCCACCTGAAGGGGCTTGGTGAAGTGGGGCTGGCTGGGTCTGGGTCTCGCCCAATGGGGGTGGGGCAGGCCAGGTCTGGGTCTCCTGCATTTTCAAAGCGCATGCAGGTGGTGGGTGGAGACTTGACTCTGGGTCCTGTGGCGCACCTCCAACTCTGACAGGAGGGAGATTTTCATATATATTTTACTAATTTTCTTTCATCTCTGACACATATTATAGAGAAAGGGCAAATAGCAATATTAAAATATTTCCTCTAATAAATTCCCTTTTAATGTGCATAAATTTCATGCATTGGGCCACTAGTTGACAGATAAAAATCAAGGCTGAGATCATGCATATTCACTTTTCTGTCACATGAATTGAGTGCAGCTATAGACTTATAGTAGATGTTTAAAAAAGCTCTTCAAACTAAACTCAGTCGATATGGAAAGTTTTATTCCATTTATGCTGTGCAATTTAATTTGGGGAACTTGGGTTAAAATCTCCTGGAAAATGTTAGCAAAGTCTTTGTGAATTCACTTCCTCATAAGCCAAGTCAAAGTCCTGCCCAGCCCTGCTGGTCACTATTGTCAACAAAGAAAGGCTATAACAGGAAGAGACATGAGAAAGCAGGGAAATAATTCAGGCCAGTCCAATGATTACATGAAAAATAAAAGGTTAGAGAGGAATGCAGAAGGACATTGGCTCCATGGGGAACAATCAGTTATATCGCCAAACATCCGGTTTTTATTAGTAAACATCCTCTGCAGCCCCCTTATCCCCATGATCAATACTTTCCACCCATGTTGCCTGTTCCAAGGACTCACCTGCCCTGGCCTTGCACAACTTCTTCACTCATGCTTTCTCCATTGCTTGGGATGTCCTCTATTTGAGGATCAAACACTTCCTCAAAGATCCAAAGCAAAGTCTACTTCATTTGGAAAAGCAGATATTCTGTTGTTCTCTGAACATACTACACATTTTGCTACAATTAATTTTGACTTTTGACATTACTAATAATGTTTCCTGTATGTATTTACCTGTCTCTGTACTTTTGTCTGTCTTAATTCCTAAATTGATTATAAATCCCTTGAGGGCAAAAGCAGTTCCCTTAGTTCTGTCTCCCCAGTGCTATCAACTCAGGCCTTGAACACAGCCCTGCTTGGTTCAGTAACCACCCTGGAGGCTCATTTCAAATTAGTTCATTTTCAAATTGGCCTAATTTTCCTAATCCTTCTTTTCCCTTTCCATCTTGATGTTCAAGTTCTCCAGCCCTCAGACCACCTTGGTTCTTTTCTTTTTCTATTTACAGAACCCTGCTTGTGATATCATCCCATCTCATGGTTTAAGAGGCTATGAACATGCCACTTTATCTCAAACAGTTATTTCCATTGCAGACCTCTCTTCTGCCACTGAGACTTATATTTCTACTGTTTCACTGATATTTTACATGATGCCAGGTAGACATTTCAAAACTAGTATGTCCATAACTGAATTCTTGCTCCTCTTTTTGTATGGAAATGGGCCTTCCCATTTCAGTAATGGTGAATCCATCCTTCCAGTTGCACAGGGAAATAAAAAAATTTTTCAGAGTCATCCTTGGTTCTTCTATTTACATCTCACTCCACATTAAGTATTCTATTGACTCTATCTTCAAATATCCAAAATCTGAACACATTGTACCATGCTTATTGCTGCCACCTGAATTTGGTCCTTCAGCATCTCTCATTTAGATTCAGCTACAGCACCCAATGAGCCCTTCTACCCCCTCTTTCTTACAGTCTATTTTTAACACAGCATTGTTTAAAAGTATAAGATTATTCATGCTGCTTTCTTTCCAAAATTCTGCAATGGCTCTGTATTTCCCTAACCATCAAAGCCAAAACATTTACAGCTCCTCACAAAACCTACCCTACTTGACTCTCCTCCCTCACCTAGTGCCCTCTCAATATCAATTTTTTTCTGCTTTAACTCTGCTCCAGCCATACTGGCCTCCATGCTATTTCTCAAAATGTGCCTTATATATCTGACACTAGATGTTGCCTCTACTTGGAAGGATCTCTCCCAGGTATCATTGTGCCTAACTTTGCATCTCTAATGTGTTTGTGCCAATGCCACCAATTTAGTGAGACATGCCTTGACCAATATATTTAAAATTACACTAAATCTCCCTGTCTAACATTCCCAAACACTATTCTGTTGCTCTATTTTTTTTTCTCCAGATCATGCATCACCATCACCTTCTAATGTACTAACCAATTCTCAACTTACAGTATTCATTCTTTATTGATCTGTTCTATTGCTAGGCTGAAAGCTTCACAAGGGCAAGGCATCATTGATACTTTGCTCAGTAATGTAGCCTATGGACCTATAACTATGGCAAATAAATAGCACTTCCTTAAAAATGCTTTTAATGAATGGAGTTTCAGCTATATTGTAGGAAATCTGTATCCCTTACCATTTCCATTTAGTATGTTTTTAATATTACTGAAACAGGAATTAGTTTAATTCTGCTCAAATTAGTCCAATAAATCTCCTTGAAAACTTACTATGTATAGATATATTTGGTTCTGATTTCAAGCTTTGCTGGAACTATCCTAGTGATAAGATACACATGCAAATAAGGAACATATAGCAGAAGAAACTGGGCTAAAATGTAGATCTAAGCAAAGATATAGAGAAAAGGATGTTTAATCCCAATGATGAAGACTGACTGGAGAGCACATCAAGTGAAGACAGTATATAAGAACAATACAAGTTTGATGCTGGAGAAAAAAAAGAGAGGGCTTTGCAGCTAAGGGATGGCGTGATTGCAGACCCACTTGAGGCAGGCCTGGCATATGAGTAGCAGTGGTAATAGGGAGGATTCAGCTGGAGACAAAACACAATAGAGTTGATATAAAAGGCCCTCTGTTCCATGCTAAAGCATTCATGACTTAATCAGTCAGGAAAAACGACTGCTTTCAAAATTAGGGAGGAGAAGAGAAGTTCCCATTTAACCCAGGAGTGAAAATCTGTTCATGGCAGCTTCACACAGCACAAGCAAGTTGCCCTGTTAAATTGGGTTTATGTCTCTTGACTCTCTTTCCTTCATTTGGATCTGAGAAAAGATCATGCTTGTGTGGTCTTCATATGCACTGCAAAATTAAGTTTGTTAATTAGAAAAATAGATTTGTTATGAGAAGACATGAAGCCATTAGCACATGTATCAAATGGATCAGAGGAATTTTAGACTTTTCTTCCCACCTCACATTGCCCACTAATTACTTCTTTTCTTGATTAGAAATTACTCTCCCTCAGGTCCTTAGACATAAGTTCAATTACGCATCACATAATACCAATTTCAAAACTTGGAAACCTCTCCAGATAGCCATTGACTCAGGCTGGCTTGCCCTCTGCTGCAGGGATCCGCAGAGCTAGAGAGGGATTTCTCTGCCCTTGGAGCCCCAGGCAGAGGAAGAACAGGCTTGAGAAGCAATAGATTGGGCCAGTTGCCCACCTCTGTGAAGGAGAGTTGCACAGAAGAGCTGTGGAAACTTAAATAGTCGGGTTGAATGTGAGCTTCAATCTATTTATTCCCATAAATAATGGTGCGAGTCTCATGTGCAGTTTGGGATGCTGAGAGGATAGATATGTAGCACACACACCAAGCCTCTGATGACTTCTCTCCTGTGGAGGCTGGGCTTGTTCTGTGGCAGGCAGCTTGGCCATGTTTGTAAGAACAAAGTTAGGTATATAACATGCAGGCTGGTTTTTCATTTTTTTGTTTCATGCTTTATTCTGCTATATTCACAAATGCCTTTGAAATCATCCTAAAGCAAGTCATTCAATGTCAAATTACTTTGCTTCCCTCAGAACACATCTTATTTTTCAACTCTCACAGGAGGGGAAAACAAGATTTATATAATCATAGACAATAAACAACGCCAAGGAAATTCTACCCTAAGACCCTTTTCCTTTCTTTCTTTCTTTCTTTCTTTCTTTCTTTCTTTCTTTCTTTCTTTCTTTCTTTTTATCCTCAATTGAGGATACGTTTATTTATTTTAGAGAGGAAGGGGGAGAGAGAAGGGTGGGTAGAAACATCGATTGGTTGGCTCCTGTATACTCCCTGACCTGGGATCAAACCCTGACCAGAAACCGAGCCCTCAACTTTTTGGTGTAAGGGACAAAGCTCCAACCGAGTCACACAGCCAGGGCTAAGACCCTTTTCACGAACATTTTAATCTCATAAAAACAAGCAGTAGATCTATCCTAGAAAGATCAAGAGACACATGGAAATATAAGCAGGTGAGGCTGTAGAGAGTGGAAAGCCAGTCTCAGCTGAGACCTAGTGAGCATAGGTCGTTGAGGCAGAGTGGGCGACTAGTGAATACATGAGCTACAGAGGCCGGTCTTATCTCCTTCCTGCCTGATGACCTTGTGCCCCTAATAATTCAATACATTGGTTATGTTCAAAGTAGTGTCAAGGTAGAAATGTGAAGACCTCCATCTCATCCCATTTTTCTTTCCATTCTATATTCTGTCTTTAGATGATCTTTTTCTCTAACATCTAATCACATTCAACTAATCCAAAATCCAATCATGGCTAGGGTTCTCTGCTAAATTCCAGATTCACAAATGCCATTTTATACTCTAATATTTCCCTTCAATTTTCAACAGGAACTTCAAAATTTCCTGAACATACATAACTGAATCCACCATTGACTCTATTTTACAGCCCTCCCTCACCCTGCCCCATGAAATCTGCTCCAATATTCCTTTCAATTCTATCCTGTTGATAACTTTAGAAGCATCCCCTTCTAATCACCTGACATCACCACACCAGTTCAGACCTTGCCTGGATAACTGTCATAGTCCAGCGGTTTTCACTGTCCCCACCCTCTCTAACCTTTTACACAGCCGTCAAATTTATCCTTCAAATATGGTCACAGATTCCCTACAATTAAATATATATCCATAGTTTATTACCTACAGCAATGTTGCCTGTTAAAAATAGAGTTATTAATCTCACCCCAGGTCAACTTTGTTGGCAATCATTCTGATATCATCCCCCAACATAGCATTCTGCACCTTGCACAACCGGGTTCTGGTAAGACTCCCACTTCGGTTTTCTTCACTCCCCTCCTTGCACCATATCTGCATCCATACTGAAATAGTTCCAGCTCCCTGAAGATACCTAGTCTTGGGCTCATGTTGTTACCTCTGTAAGGAATGCCTTTAATCTATCTTTGCCCAACTAAACGTATCTCCACGGTGTTGAGGCTGCGCTCCAACAGCTGCCGTGTGAACACCTTACTGGTTTCATTTGGCACATAGACTAACTATGATCCATTCACAGTTTCTCCACTCGACAGGGATCTGTGAGAGGACAGGGCTTGACCCCAAAGTCCAGCTATGCCTCCCTAGCACCTAGCATGTAACACATAAAAGATGTTCAACAATGGTCTTAAATACATGACCCCATTAATGCAAACCCCATCTTCTTTTTGCCATAAATGAGTACAGGGTTCATACTGCAAATACACCCAAATGTGGTTTCACTATTTTACCTGCTCTTCAGCCTAAGCTTTACTGTTGGCCTTTAGAAGGCCAAACAGCCTGATGCTAATATCACCTGGCTGCATTCCTAAGTATTCACATAATTAATGACTTTCATGTGATCATGTAAGTAACATCATAGCTAACTACCATGACAATGCCAGGATTATAAATAAGCAGGTGATTCTGACTTATTGTTGATATCTCTATATTCCATTTTAAGAAGAAGAAAATAACATAGCATAACTTTAAATGAAATATTTTTATGTGATTTATATGGAGAGTTTCATTCAAATAAATTATTTATCATTGCAAAAGAAAATAACTCAAACATTCATAATTATGGTAAAAGCTGTTAGATTTATGTGCAAGAGTCATTGCTATAAACATTGAAATATAATATGGAAAGCCCAGCCTGTGTAGCTCTGGTTGAGCGTAGACCCATGAAACAGGAGATCAGGGTTCGATTGCTGTCAGGATACATGCCTGGGTTGCAGGTTCAATCCCCAGTAGGGGGGTGCAGGAGGCAGCCAATCAATGATTCTCTCTCATCATTGATGTTTCTTTCTTCCTCTCCCTTCCTCTCTCTGAAATCAATAAAAATATATTTTAAAAAATAAATACAATGTAGAGAAAGATGGAAAGTTATATCTACTAAAACTATTAAATCTATTAAAATGATTAAACTATTAAAAAACCATTGAAAGTTTATGCTATCCAAATAAGTTTAGGAAGAACATTTTGTCTGTTTTGAGCCAACAAATATTTCTGTAAAAATTTAAAAATAATATAGGATAGAAAAATAGGAAATAAGTAATCTTATAATTTAACATTTGTGAAATTAAATGATGAATTAGACTCTGTAAGTTTTACCAAAATAATAATGAAGAAATGTATTTCTATGATTGTCTGATTCCATGTAAACCAGGAATCAAATAATCTTAAAAAGCTATTCGAGAATTTTATAATGAACAAAATATCAATCGTGCCACCTTAAAATTTCAATACTTGGAAAAGCTTCAAATCATTTATAACAATACTTATGGTATATTATACTTTGAGTCTAAATATTTAAATGAAAAGATTGGTTAAACAATTATTAAAGAGTTACCAACCATTTTCAATAAAGACAAAATGATTTGGGGGGGATTTTGTTCTGAAGGAGTAAATCTCATGTAAAATATTTTTTGGAAAATATACTAGTAAAACAATGTTTTTATTTACTATAAATATAGAAAACAATATACTGTTCACTAAAGACAATTGATTTATTCAGCGTACTACTTCTGTCTAACAGGATATTTGGGAGAGAAACAATGAAAAATATTTATCAAAAAACTTGGAGCAAATTAATGATTATACTTTTGGTCAACTTGCTTGCCAAAAAATGTTAGGCTCTCAAGCAACTAGCAACATAGAACTTTTTGAAGAAATTTTTTTAAATGATAAATTGACAGGTAAATATGCCATGCAATGATATTGACAAAGGAACAGGTTCTGATTTATTTATGAATCCCAAAGGTACAGTGTCTTCACCACATTTTTTATTGTATGTTTAGCACTGCTACTGTAAAAGAAATACTATATATATATATATATATATATATATATATATATATATATCAAAACAATGATATATATATATATATATATATGTGTATATATATATATATATATATATATATATGGTCATCTTTGTCATTTTTATTTAGTCAAAGATGAGCTACGTGATTTTTTACCTTCCTCATAATATGCAAAATGTTTAACCAATTTGAAATTGCAGCTATTACATTTTTTAAAAGGCTCTTTACACAAAAGGAAGCCTTAATATTGTACCGTGCAGATAACAGTAATGCAGGGCTTGCAGAGGAAGAAGTTCATTTGCTGGAACTTACTGAATACGTAACCAAATCACTGTACTTCAAGAGTGCAGGCATTCCTTACACAAAGTCTATTGTATAAATATGTAAATCATTCCACTCTTGGGAAGAGGCTGAATGGTGTTATGCAATGGATGCTGATATGCTAATAAAAATTCATCCAGTATTTTGGTGCCAATTACATTGCTCCGTCCTCATTTCTAGATATAAGGAATCAGGACAAATTTGTTTCAAGCCATTGTGAAGCAACAATTGCATATACAAATGCTATCAATTTTAAAATGTGAGATAACACTCTAATTCTGCTTCTGTAAATACTCAGACACGATGTTTTCAAAAAGTGCACTAGACTTCCATGCAGGAATATCTCAATGAAATCACATGACAACCATTGACCAAATCTTCAATCCAAAACTAGAAAATGAATTTGTCTTCACCTTAGTCAGCTATAATTAGGAAGAAAAGTTTCATGATTTGGTGGCAATGTCACCATCTGTGGTGTCTCATACCAGTAGTGCAGGCTCAATACTCAGATTCCACACTGACCTTAGTAGAAATCCCATTTAGTTTTGCAAATGTGCCAGATAAACAGTGCAGGAGCCTTCTAGCCACTGACAATACTGATAAGTAGTAGTGAACTTCCATTGCATGACTTATGAATTGTATAATAATTATTAAATAAAATTTAGGATTTGTCCTTGTATCCCAGAAGTTTAATGCAGTCTTGGACTTGTCTGAATATTGACTTTAGAATTCAAACATTAAGCATTTGATCAAAATATTCTCATTCTCTCTCTCTCTCTCTCTATCTCTCTGGCTCTAGACATTTAGATGATATAGATAGATATAGACATATATGGTATATATATACATATATACATATATATATATATATATATATATATATATATAGAGAGAGAGAGAGAGAGAGAGAGAGAGAGAGAGAGAGAGAGAGAGATGTAGATATAGATAAATATATAGATATAGATGTAGATATAATTTCTCTCTAACAATTTCTTAATGTAGGCCAAAATAGCAATAAGCAAGCTAAGGTATGCTCATTGCAAATCAAATCAACAGTACTGTGTTTACAATTTCTTGTAAATAGCTTCTGTATGTGACACAAAATAAGTTACATGATTAACCAAGGAAACCCTGAAGTTATTGTCTGTTCTCCCATCTTCAACTCTATTCCAGTTACACCTTTTTGCTTTTTGCTTTTTAAACTCCATCTTTCTTCCTATTTTCAGTGAAAACTATATTATTTAATTTCTGAACTGATGATTGGAAATAATTTGCAAAAGGAAAAATACAATTTTATAAAAAATGTTATCTCTCTACATATGAATGGATATCTTTCTAGCACTGTAGGGGTCCTTAACTTCATATTACCAAATCTCCAGACATAGATTTGTGTTCTGAGTGATTGTACATTTTGGCTTTATATATATTTTTTAAATATATTTTTATTGTTGATAGTATTACAGATATCTCCCATTTTGCCTCCCTACCTCCCGCACACACACCCTTTACCCCTTCTAGGATCACAATGGCATGAAGTTAGAAATCAACTACAATAAAAAAAACAACACTCAAAAACACTAAAATACATGGAGGCTAAATAGCATGTTATTAAGCAATGAATGGGTGACCAATGAGATCAAGCAAGAAATTAAAAACTTTCTGGAAACAAATGAAAATGAACACATAACCACCCCAAACCTATGGGACACAGTGAAAGCAGTCCTGAGAGGGAAGTTCATAGCACTACAGGCCTACCTCAAGAAATAAAAAAAATGACTAATAAAGTATCTAACCCTACAACTAAATTAGTTTGTAAGAGAGTAGCAAGAAAAGCCAAGAGGAAGTAGAAGGAAGGAAATAATAAAGATAAGAGTGGAAATAATAAAGATAAGAGAGTTTTTTTGGTACTAAAAGAAAAAGTACAAAAGAACAATATATCCAAGAACTGGTTCTTTGAAAAGATAAACTAGGTTGATGAACCCCTAGCCAGACTCAACAAAAAACAAAGAGAGAGGTGCCGCAACCTGCGCAGCTGGGTTCAGGATCTGAAGGAGGGGCTGACGCACAAATGAAAATGCTATGCAAGAAATATGAATTATTAAGGGGTGGGGACCAGGTGGAGCCTCTTTCTTGAAGAGACACACTAAGACCTGGCCTTGTCTGCTTTTTGTTCAGTTTTAGATACACATCTTGCCTTTAGTAAAGCATGGCAAACAGGTAGCAGACAGACAGTCTCAATGGTCAGTAAAGATCAGTAAGGTCCAGTAAACACATATTTGGAGGCTATCAGGTCAGGAAACTTCTTCGAGCCACCACTATCTCAACACAAACAATCAGTGCCTATCGTCAGCCCTGCTAACGCTCAAGGTCCATGGGTCTCCCACGTTCCTTGGTGCACACTCATGACAGTATTGGTAGGCAGTGCCTTCCTGCAGAAATGACCCAAATAAATAAAATCAGAAATGAAAGAGGCGATATAACACCACAGAAATCCAAAGGATTGTAAGCAAATACTATGAACAGCTATATGCCAAGAACCTGGACAACCTGGGCAAAATGGACAAATTCCTAGAAATATACAATCTTCCAAAACTCAATCAGGAAGAATCTGAAAACCTGAGTAGGCCAATAACAACTGATAAAATTGAAGCAGTAATTAAAAATAAAACAAAACTTCCAACAAACAAAATTCTGGGACCAGATGGATTTATAGATGAATTTTACTAAACATTCAAAGAAGAATTAACACCTATCATCCTCAAACTATTCAAAAAAATTTCAGAGGAAGGAACACTTCCAAGCTCTTTTTATGAAGCCAACATTATCCCAATTCCAAAACCATATAAAGACACTACAAATAAAGAGAATTACAGGCCAATATTCCTGATGAAGATAGATGCTAAAATCCTCAACAAAATATTAGCAAATTGGATCCAGCAATATATTAAAAAGATCATACACCATGATCAAGTGGGACTTATTTGGGGGATGCAAGGTTGGTATGAAATTCCCAAATCAATAAATGTGATACATCACATACAAATTAAAAGATAAAAAACACATGATCATATCAATAGCTGCAGAAAAAGCATTCAACAACATCCAGTACCTTTTTTTGATAAAAACTCTCAAGTAATAGAGGGGTCATACCTCAACATAATAAAGGCCATATATGACAACCTACAGCCAACATCATATTCAATGGGCAAAAATTAAAATTGTTTCCCTGAATAACAGGAACAAAACAAAGATGTCCACTTTCACCACTCTTATTCAACATAGTACTGGAAGTCCTGGCCGCAGCAATCAGACAAGAAGAAGAGATAAAAGGCATCCAAATTAGAAAAGAGGAAGTAAAACTGTCATTATTTGTAGATGACATAATGTTGTACATAGAAAACCCTAAATACTCCATCAGGAAACTACTAGACTTAATAAATGAATTTGGCAAGGTAGCAGGATACAAAATCAACATCCAGAAATTGATGGCATTTTTATATACCAACTAGAGGCCCAGTGCACAAATTCATGCCCCAGTGGGGTCCCTTGGCCTGGCCTGGGGGATAGGACTGAAACCAGCTCTCTGACATCCCCTGAGGGGTCCTGGATTGCAAGAGGGTGCAGGCCAGCTTGAGGGACCCCACTGGAGCACGATAGGGGCCAGGGAGGGACACGGGAGGTTGGCCAGCCGGGGAGGGACTGCGGAAGGGCTCCAGAGTGTGTCCGGCCTGCCTCACTCAGTCCTGATTGGCCGGACCCCAGCAGCAAGCTAACCTACCAGTTGGAGTGTCTGCCCCCTGGTGGTCAGTGCACGTCATAGCAAGAGGTTGAGCATCCTTAGCATATCATTAGCATATTTCACTCTAATTGGTTGAACAGCCGACTGGTTGACTGGACACATAGCATATTAGGCTTTTATTATATAGGATAATGAACTCTCAGAAAGAGAAATTGAGAAAGTAATCCCATTTACCATTGCAATAACAACAACAACAAAAAAATAAGATACCTAGGAATAAACTTAAGCAAGGAGATAAAAGACCTATACTTAGAAAACTATAGGACATTGAAAAAAGAAATAGAGGAAGATTCAAACAAATTGAAGTGTATACCATGTTCATGGATTGGAAGAATTAACATCATTAAAATGTCTATGCTATCCAAAGCAAAATATAGATTCAACACAATCCCTATTAAAATAACCATGGCATACTAAAAGGAACTAGAACAAATACTCCAAAAATTTATATGGAACCATGAAAGATCCCAAATAGCTGCAGCAATCTTGAGAAAGAAGAACAAGGAGGAAGGATCACAATACTGGCTATCAAACTATACTACAAAGCCATTATAACCAAAACAGCCTGGTACTGGCATAAGAACAGGCATATAGACCAATGGATCAGAACAGAGACCCTGGAAATTAACCCACACCATTAAGGTCAATTAATATTTGACAAAGGAGGCAAGAACATACAATGAAGTAAAGATAGTCTCTTGGCTTTATCTTTTTAATTTATATTAAATCATCAATATTATTCTTTGTAACAAATATTTCTCAAATTGTTTTTTTAATGTCTACAAACACTCAATATACACATATACCACAATTTTAAAATTTATTGCTTTTTGGATATTTGGCTTATTTTTTATTACTTTTCTCAACTATATAATGTTAACATCATTTTTTAAGAAAAAATTTTGAACAAACTAGTAGAAACTCGTGTTTATATTTCTAAGCTTTGTTTTAGATTTAAAGAAGTGAAAGTGGGATCAAAGAATATGAACTTTTAAAATTCTACATGTTTATTCCCATTTTATTTTTCATTTAATACACCACCAACAGTAAATTAGAATGATCAATTCATTAAACATCAAGACTTTTAAAATTATATTTTCTATTACTATTTCTTCTCTTATTTTTCACTGTATCTGCCTATGTCTAGAGTAGAAGTGAATTTAGACCTTACAAGTTCTATTCATGTTATAACAGGCACTTGAACTTTTACTTAATAACTAGAGGCCTGTTGCAGGAAGATTCCTGCAATAGGGCTTCCTGCGGCTGTCTGCTTCCCTCCCTTCTCCACAGCCCCACTTGCTTGCTTCTCGGCAGCTTCGCTCCCATCTGCAATGCTTGGCTTCCTTCTACACTGTCTTCAGTCTTCCCTCTACTCCTGGATATGCAAATTAACCGCCATCTTGGCTGGGTTAATTTGCATATTTGCTCCTGATTAGCTGGTGGGCGTGGCTGGTGGGTGCAGCAGAGTGATGGTTAATTTGCATTACTTTTTTATTAGATAGGATAAAATATATAGTACATATTTTAGTCAGGTAAGGATGATGGATGAGATGAGAGAGGAAAAGAGAGAGGAGAGAAAGGAAGAGGGAGAGAGGGAGAGAGAGAGAGAGAGAGAGGCTAGTAAATCCAGAATCTGCAGGGCAGACTGGAAGCCATAAAACCAAAGGAAAAATTGGTGTTGCAGCTCAAACCTGAAGGCAATCAAGAAGCAGAATTCCCTCTCCCTCAAATGATCTCAGGTTTTTGTTTTTTTTCTTCAACTGTTAGAAAGCATACTCTATCTCTTGAGAAAATAATGACCTGATACATTTCTTCATATTGAAAGTGAATTTCATATAGACATTATATATATTTTATCTAATCTGGCAATTTCTGCCTTTTCATTGTCTTGTGTATACAATTTAAATTTAATGTTACTATCATTAAGGTTATTTAGATCTTCCATCCTGCTATTTATTTTCTATTTGTCCCATTTAATTTGTTCTCTCTCTCTTTTTTTGCTTTCTTATAAATTAATTGGTTATTTTTACTTCATTTTATCTTTTTTTATTATCTATAACTTTGTTTTATTTAGTCATTGCTCCAGAGTTATACATTTTTAATTTGTCACATTCTTCTTCAAGTTATATTATCCTACTTCATGTACACTATTAATGGGCTTATTTTAACATATTTTCATTTTTCTTCCCTTGTACTTTGTACTACTTTTTACAAATAGTTTTATTTTACATGTTATAATCTCCATTACATAACTTTAGTATGCTTTAAACAATCATTTATCTTTTAAAGATCTTTAACCTATAACAATGGTCTGATATATTTATCCACATACTTATCTTTTTAACTCTTTTTATTCTTCTGTATACATCCAAGTTCAATGCCTTACCATTTTTCTTATGCTCTAAGGACTTCCTTATATAAATACAATCTGGTTATAAAATCTTTCAGCTTTTGTGTGCTGAAAGTATTTTTATTTCAACTTTGTTTTTGAAAAACATTTTTCCTGTGTAATTATTTCTAGTTTGCAATTTTGTCTTTCATTGAAAAAGATGCTCCTTTGCTGTTTTATACTTTTCATTGTTTCTAGTAACTCTATTGGATCCTTACATTTGGTCCTCTGTAAATAATGTCTTTTATTCTCAGACTTTAAAAAAAAATCAATCTATCGCTCATTTAAGAAATACAATGTAAGTTAATTTATCTTCTTATTCATTACTAGAGGCTCAGTGCACAAAATTTGTGCACTGGGGGGCATCCCTCAGCCAGGCCTGCCCCTTCTCACAGTCTGGGAGCCATCAGGGGATGTCCTACTGACAGCTTAGGGGAGCGGGCCTAAGCCGCAGTCTGGCCTCCCTCTGCTGGAGGCGACCCGGTGATCAGGGGAAGGTGACACCCCCATCATGCCTCTGCTGCTGCCATTGCCAGCCGCGAGGCTGCCTGAGCCTCGGCCTTCACAGCCACTGTGGCTTGCCTGAGCCCAGGGCCAGCCCTGGACAAGCAGCAGCTGCCATTGGTGGCTTGATCAAGCCCAGGGCCCACCCTGGGCAAGTGGCAGCCACCATCGCGTCCTCAACGCTGCAAGTCCCCGCTCACCTGCTCCTGCTGCACATGCAGCCTGCTGATCGGTCATAACTGTGATGGCATCCTGACCAATTTGCATATTACCCTATTATTAGATGGATTCCTTGTGCTTCTGCTATAGTTTATTAAAATTCTAATATATGTACACTTACAATTTTCATAAATTTGGATATTTCATCCAGTGTCATATTAAAAACATCAGGCCAATGTCAAGGAACTTCTGTAAGTTTTCTCTAAAAGTTTTATGGCATCAAGTCTTATGTTTCAGTGTTTAATCTATTTTCAGTTAATTTTTGTGACTGGTGAAATTTTATATTTTTGCAGGTAGTTATCTACTTTTCCCAACACCATTTGTGAAAGACTGTCTTTTCTCCATTGATTGTTATTGGCTCCTTTGTCAAATATTAGTTGACCATATATGTGGAAGTTTATTTCAGGGGTTTTATTCTATTCTGATGTTGTTGTGTCTGGTTTTAGGCCACTACTATAGTATTTTAGTTTCTACTAGAGGACTGGTGTACGAATTCGTGCACGGGTGGGATCCCTTGGCATGATCTGTGGAGATTGGGCCAAAACCGCAGTCCAATGCCACCTGCCCCTCCCACTCATCCCGGCCCCACTGAGCCTGCTATGGGCTTGTACCCATTCAGTCCTGATCAGGAGAGGCTCGTGCCACCACAGCGGCACTCGCCAGCAATGAGCCCTGCATCTGGCACCCGTCTCAGGGGGATTGGGGGGGGGGGACTGGGATGTGATTGGCCCTCTGTGCTGGCATTGGGATGCCCTTACCCGCCAGGGATCCAGATCCATCTTGCTGATGTTTGTGCCAGTTGTCGGGAGCCACCTGGCGGGCACTTTTATATTGTTTCTTCCTTGCAGAGCATCTAGAGAGGCGAGGCGGCCATGATGCCAGAGGCCAATTTCCAGGAGGTCAGCGGCACCATTGGGATTGTGCCAGTGGCACTGGTCCATCAGTGCCTGGCCTCTTCTCCAGAGATTGGACCTGTAGGACTACTGAGGGAGTGAGTGGCTGCCACTGGGCTGGTGAGCCACTGGGACAGGTCAGTCAGCTGAGCAGCACTCCCCCTGTGGGAGCGCACTGGCCACCACAGTGCAGCTCCTGTGTTGAGCATCTTCACCCTGGTGGTCAGTGCATGTCATAGCAACTGGCCATTAGGTCACTTAGGCTTTTATATATATAGATGGCTTTGTAGTATAGTTTGAAATAAGGAACTGTGATGGCTTTACCTTTGTTGTTTTTTCTCAGGATTTTATTGGTTATTTGGAGTCTATGATTCTATAAAAAATTTAGGACTTTTGTCTTTTTCTAAAAAAAAAAAGCTATTAGAATTTTGATAGAGATTGCATCAAATCTATAAATGCTTTGAGGTAGTATGAACATATTAACAATAGTCTTTCATTAAGATCTAGTAGTTTTATTGTACATACCTTTTACTTTCTTGGTGACATTTATTCCTAGGCATTTTAATGAGTTTTGTTCTATTATGAACAGGATAGTGGGTTTTTTTCAGATGTTTTATTGTTGTTGCATCAAAACTCAACTGATTTCCATATGTTAATTTTATATCTTGCAGCTTCACTGAATTCTTTGTTTAGTCCCAACAGTTTTTTAGTAATGTATTTAGAATTTTCTGTGTATCATGTTATATCATCAGCAAATGATTACAGTTTTACTTCCTTTTAAAATTAATGACCTTATTTCTTGTCTTACCATATTGCTTTAGCTCAGACTTCCAGTACTATGTTGAGTAAGAGTGGTGACAGTGGGCACCCCTGTCTTGTTCCTGATCTCACAGAAAAGCTTTTAATTTTTTTAAATTGTTGAGTATAATGCTAACATATGCTTATTAGTTACATATGGTCTTTATTATATTTAGATATATTCCTTTTATTGCCAATTTTGTTTATGTTTATACTCAATTTGTTGATTTTTATTTATTTAAAAATATCATTTTATTTTGTTAAATGCTTCTTCTGCATCTACTGTGATGATTATATACATTTTACTTTTTCTTGTATTAATGTGGTGAATCACATTTATTGATTTGTGTTATGTTAAATTATCCTGGTATCCCAGAGATAAATCACACATTGTCACAATGTACAATTCTTTGAACGTGCTTCTGAATTCAGTGTGCTAAAACTTTGTTGAAATTTTTGCATCCATATTCATCAGGGACATTGGTTTGTAGTTTTTTTGTAGTATCTTTATCTGGCTTTAGTATCAGGGTAATGCTGGACTTATAGAATGAGTTTGGAAGTATAACCTCATCTTCAAATTTGGAAAAGTATGAGAAGAATTGGCATTAACTATTTTTAAATGTTTGGTAGAATTTGCCAGTAAAATCATCTAGTCCTGGGGTTTTCTGTAATGAGAGGTTTTTGATTATTGATTACATAAATATTTTTAGTCATTAATATTTTATTGAGATTTTATCTTTTTTCCTGACTTAATCTTTGCAAGTTGTATCTTTCTAGGAATTATTCCAGTTCTATAATGTGTTGGGATATAATAGTCTCTTGTGGTTCTATACATTTTTGTAGTATCAGCTGTAATGTCTCTTCTTTAATTTATGATTTCATTTATTGGAATATTTTATACTTTTTTCTTCAGTAGTTTAGTCAGAGGATTGTCAGTTTTATTTATGATTTTTTTAAAAACAGTCTTAGTTTTGTTGAAAATGTTAATTGTTTTCTGGTCTCTTATTTATTTACTAGAGGCCCGGTGCACGAAATTCATGCACGGAGGGGGGGCGTTTCCCTCATCCCAGTCTGCACCCTCTCCAATATGGTGGGATCAGGCCTAAACGGGCAGTCGGACATCCCTATCACAATTCAGGACTGCTGGCTCCCAACTGCTTGCCTGCCTGCCTTCCTGATTGCCCCTAACCGCTTCTGCCTGCCAGCCTAATCACCCCCTAACCACTCCCCTGCCAGCCTGATTGATGCCTAACTGCTCCCCTGCCAGCCTGTTTGCCCCTAACTGCCTTCCCCTGCAGGCCTGGTCACCCCTAACTGCCCTCCCCTGCAGGCATGGTCCCCCCCAACTGCTCTCCCCTACAGGTCTGGGTCCCTCCCAACTGCCCTCCCTTGCAGGCCTGGTCCCTCCCAACTGCCCTCCCCTGCTGACCATCTTGTGTCCACATGGGGGCAGCCATCTTGTGTGTTGGAGTGATGGTCAATCTGCATATTACTCTTTTATTAGATAGGATAGAGGCCTGGTGCATAGGTGGGGGCCAGCTGGTTTGCCCTGAAGGGTGTCCCGGATCAGGGTGGGGGTTCCCTTGGGGTGTGGGGCAGCCTGGGCGAGGGGCCTGTGGTGGTTTTCAGGCCGGCCCCGCCCCCTGGCGACCCAAGTGGAGGCCCTGGTATCTGGGGTTTATTTATCTTCTACAATTGAAACTTTGTAGCCTGGAGCAGAGCCAAGCCTTCTGCTTGCTCCTAGGTGAGGTGGCAGCCATTTCTGTTGGAATTTATGTATCTTCTATCATTGAAACTTTGTAGCCTGAAGCGGAGGCCTGGGCCGGCCAGGGTGTGCGGAAAGCTTGGCTTCCTCCATTGCCGGGGGCAACCCTAGCCTCCTGCTCTTTCCAGCTCCATGGCTGCCGCCATTTCTGTTTGGGTTTATGTATCTTCTATCATTAAACTTTGTAGCCTTGAGTGGAGGCCTGGGCCAGCAAGGGCAGGTGGAAAGCTTGGCTTCCTCCATTGCCGGGGAAACCCAAGCCTCCCTCCTGCTCTCTGTGGCCGTAGCCATCTTGGTTGGGTTTATTTGCATATTTGCTCCTGTTTGGCTGGTGGGCGTGGCTGGTGGGCGTGGCTTGTGGGTGTAGCAGAGTGATGGTTAATTTGCATATTACTCTTTTATTAGATAGGATTTCCTTTCTGATCTTTGTTATAATTCTCTCTATAACTTTGGGCATAGGTTTTCCAACATTTTAGTTTCTTGAAGTATAAAGTTAGTTTTTCACCCTTCATTTTGGACATCAGGATGCTTTCTTCTAGTTATGAGTCTTTGCATGTTTTATGTGGAGATAGAAGTAAACATGACTGCATACCTGGCACATATAAAAATGAGAATTAACTTTATCCTCAAAAACCAAACAAACAACTTTTTGTTGACTTTTCAAATAATGAAGAAGTTAATATATACACAATTAATAAAACTGAAAAAATTACTACTTTCTTAGATTTTTTTCAGGGTAAAATATATGCATATGTGTAAAATATATGCATAAATAATATATTTATGTTTTTGCAATCTATTATTTTTATAGGTTTTGTAATCTCTAAAACTAGATTTTTTTTATCTCTAAAACTATCCATTGCCCTAATTCTCTCAGGACATCATCTAAGCTCTTTAGTACAAATCCTAACCAAGTCAGTTCTAGAATATACTTCTGCTAGAAACCAAATATATACTACTTTTAATTTTTTTTTCCTATGACAACTTTATGCCATTTGTTGGTAAATAAGAATGTTTGTGAGAAAGATAAATATAACATGATCTCATTCATATGTGGGATATAATGATCAGCATAATTTGATGAACAAGAATAGATCCAGAGACAAATGGCAGCGGAGGAGGGGTTAGAGAGCAACCAAAGGACTTGTATGCATGAATATTAGCATAACCAATGGACACAGACACTGGGGTGCTGGGGGCTTGCCCAGGGTGGGAATGGCTGGTGGGGGGATCAAGCTGGGAAAAAAAGACATATGTAAAACTTTAGACAATAAATAAAAAAAGAAAAAAAAGAATGTGTGTGTGCACATATGTGTGCATGTATGTGTGTATGTGTATGTGTAGAGTTGAAAAACATTACTGAATTCAAACTTTTAAGGAATTCAGAAAATACTGTTAGGTGGCAATGGAAGAAAATTTGAACTGAAAAAAAAATAATTAAGACTGGCCATGAATCTGAAATAAGAAGTAGTAAGACAGAAGGATAGAAAGCAAAAATAAAAGTGATTTAATGTTAAATGATGGTGAATCTTGAGAATCCTGAACTTAATTGCTGGAGAAAAAGGAAATACATTGAAGTTGATTTTTCCAGCAGTCAAGATTTCTAATGGAAATAGTTTATTTGAAGTGTCACACAAGTGGAAACCATAAAATGTATCCTGTCCATCAAAATTAAACAGTTTTATGGTGAAATGTACTAATGATTCAATGCTTCTACTCATTTAAGGAGAAACTGACAAGAACCTGAAATAATGTTCTAAACAATTCTCCAACTGCTGAATTACTTTTCTAATAAGTTCAGTAATTATTGCACATACTTCATAATTTTACCCTCACTTAAATCAATTCTGCTTCAAATATGACATGAGGGAAGATATTGCTAAACATTAGTCATTAATGTGTTATGATTTATAGGAAAGGATGTTTAATATCCCTGTAATTTCTAATAAATCTCTTACTTTAAGTTTATATTTCTATGGAAGATAAGTAGAAAATCATAATCAATTGATTGCAGAGTTCTTTACCAAATCAAAATATAATTTCTCTAACATTAACTCTTTTTAGTTCTTTGTTATTTTGCATCTTCAGTGTTTTAAAAAAGAAAATATCATTATGAAGAAATAAAATTGTTTTTAACTTAATATTTATAAAATAAATTGTGTTATATAAATACTATATCCCCACTAACCAACATTGAATATCTATATGTTAATTTCCTTATGGGTAAAATTTTTAAAATTTAAGATGAATAGGGTTTTTCGATTGTATAATATAGGAAAACACCAACTATTTGATAAACTTGATTCTAAAATAGTTTTATACCTTTATACCAATCAATTCAATTAATACTATAATAAATACTGACTTCAATTATGAGTAATACAAAATTCAATGTAACAGTGGGTAGGCTTCTTGCAGAAGGGTGGGGCTTGGCAGTAGGGAGGGTGATTTTGTCCTTGTTGGGCATTCATCCTTCATGGTCTCCTGAGACAGTGTTCCCATCAGGCTTCAATGATTGGTCCCCAGGCACCATTCCTGAGCCCTTCCTACATCAATGTCAAGCCTCCTCCAGTCAGGATTTCTTCCAGCAACATTTATTTTTGCCCTTTGTAGCTGTATGGATTTCTTCTTCTTCGCCCATGCCACTCTGGAGCTACAAGAAATGCTTAGGGGCTATTTCTCTCAATTTGCTTAGACCAGCCTTTCTCCACCAGGATTCCTCATCTGAACTACATACTAAAAACTGACTTCAGTGACTATTTTATCATTTTTCCAAGACTACATTATTAGTGCCATTTTTGATGCATGATATTAAGGCTTAGTTCTCTAGTGGAATCAACTATTTATAGATGAGTCAAAGTAGTAGTATTTTTTAAATTGTCTGGAAATGGTATGGGAGAGTGACCAGGGTTAAGGTGAGTTTAAAGTATCCCTTCTCAGCAGTCCGTTTATATCTAAATGCTTCTGTATCTTCCTCCAGTTTACCCCCTACCCCCATCCAGGATATCATATGTAGTGGGAAAGCTTTGCTTTGGTTCATGATGGATACATCAAAAATTCTTCTCTCTGTAATTTGACAAGCAAACAATTTGACACTTTCTTGTATCTTTGTTCTGCTGCATCATTATTTTCCTGTAACAAGTAGATGCACAGTGCCAAGTCAATCAAAAGGGGTTCAGGATAATGACAACTGGTGGACAAAGGAGGATAGGATGGGAGTAAAGTTTAATGTTTCAAAATAATTTGTATACCACACAGGTAACACAAAATTGAAAAGCACTTTTTTTGACAAGTTAACAAATTGGAAGAAAGTACATAATTTAGTAAGTGACTCACATAGAGTTGTTTGTAAGTGAAATTTGCAAAAAATGAAAATAAATAAAACCTGTTGAACCCAGATCATAAGAACACCTTTTACATTTGGTATGGTATTTCCATTTGTTATATGTTATAACCAGCCTTGTATATATATAAGGAGACCAATGCTAAGAGAGGTTAAGTTATTGAGATAATAAAGCTAATCAATGATGAAGGGTGGAGTTTAGCACATGTTGTTAGTTTTCCAATACTTTATATGTCAAGACAGAAACTTTATACAATATATAATGAATCAGGATTTTAGAAATAAATGTTTAATTACCAGTAGTATTAGATTTGAAGATCCTCAAGCGGAACAGAATACTTGAATTCCCTCCACAGCATATACTTATTTGTCCTAAGATTGGCAGTGATTGACAGAAGGACAACAAGTTTCTGTGCAAAAAGTAAATAAAACTTTCTATAATGTAATTAAAGGATACAAAAATGAGCAAATCAGCTTCAGAAGAGTACATAATAGCAATATTCCCATGAGGATTCACACCTCCTAAAGATACCCCTGATGAAAGTGAGGATGCCATTTGGGGAGGATTGTCTGGGCATCTCTTTACCCCTGGTCTCCCCCAGATATTTGGGGACTCAGGCTTTCTCACTAGGCATGGGAACAAGTGATGTTTGTTAGTGGGAGTGCATGGCCAAATGCCACCAGCTTCCCAAGGATAGTAGGGCCAGTCCTCAGATGTGTTTGAAATACATTTCCACTGTGCCTCTGTCAAGTTGCCACTCTAACTGTCTTTAATTACTACATAAAGAGAGAACTCATTTCATCTTTGGACCATTCTCTATTGGGAAATATTTCTGTTACTCAATTGAAACCTATTTCTCTATAACTTTACTGCATACATAGAGCCTAGAACAGGTGCTGCTGGGCATCTATCATTGAGAGCACTCTACATTACAAATGATTCACTTCTGAGCATAGGTTTATGAACTGTTGATCTAAAACAATAGTCCTTAACCTTGGATGCACATCTAATTAACTGGTGAGTTTTTAAACATTATGATGTCTGGTCCCACTCCAAGAACTTTTGATTTAATTGATTTGTGGTACAGTAAGGACATCTGGATTTTTAAAACTCCCCACGCAATTCTAATGTGCAGCCCATATGGTAAACATTGATCTAGAAAAATAAATGAAAGGTTTGTCCTTCAGTCCAATCCTCCAAAATACTCTTTCTTCTTTTAATTGATATTTTATTCACTTTTTTTCTCCACCACATTTGATCCCATGTGCCAGATGAAGTAGGTAAGATTTCAAGATTCAGTAGACAGTATCCATCTATTTTATAAAAGGTTATCATATTTCAATTCTCTTTGTAAAGTCATAGAATTGTTTCCCTCCAGACCCTCAAATTTAAGTGTGACCTTAGTTCTTGCTTTATTCAATGGGATGAAAGCTAAAAGACATAAATCTCTTCTGTTGTGTGACATAATAAAAATATATATCTTTAGTCTCTGTTCCAACTATCTAAGACAGAGCTTCCAAAATCCTAGTAACATCCTTAGTGATAATTGTGAGGAACAACTTTTGTTTTTTCTAATGAACCCCTTTCAACCATACCTGAGTTTATGCTCATGAGGGAGACTCTTGGTGGGCCCGTAGATAGCTTCCAGATGGGTACTATCACCATGTGACTAGAGAATTGGAACATCCTGTCTCAGTCCCTTGACCTTGGGGGACAAGTGGAGAAAGTCTGAAAACTGAGCTAATCACTAATTGTTGATAATTTAATCAATCATGTCATATAAGAAACCTCATAAAAACCTTAAATGAGCCCGGCTGGTGTGGCTCAGTGGTTGAACATCGACCTATGAACCAGGAAGTCATGATTTGATTACCATTCAGGACACCTGTCGGGCTTGTAGGCTCAATCCCCAGTGTGGGACATGCAGGAGGCAGCTGATCAATATTTCTTTCTCATCATTGATGTTTCTCCCTCTCCCTTCCTCTCTGAAATCAATAAAATCATATTTTTAGAAAACTTAAATGATAGGGGCCAGGGTTCTGAGAGCTTCTGGGTTGGTGCATGCTTCCATGTGCCAGGAGGTGGGCAGACCCCACACTCAGTGGGGACAGAAAGTTTCTCTACTTGGAATCCTTTCAGACCTCACCCTGTGTACTTCTTCATCTGGTCATTCATTTGTATCCTTTATAGTCATCCTTATAATTAACTTGTGACAGTAAGGAAGCAGTTTTCCTGAGTTCTGTGAGCCATTTTGGCAAATTATCAAACCTAAGGAGGGGGTTGTGGGAACCTGTGATCTATAGCCCAGTAGTCAAATTTCAGATGACACAGACTTGTGATTGGCATCTGAAGTGGAGAACAGTCTTGTGGAACTAAGTCCTTAACAAGTGAGTGTTATGCTAACTTGAGGGATTTCATTTCAGAACTTTGTAGTGTGGAAAAATAATGTTGTGTAGCAAAATACACAATGAACAAATATAACAATGAATGTGTAGCATAAGAAATAAATTTAACTTTGCTGTACTGTGATACAAGTTAAATAAACTATACTGACCATTTCACAGAAGGAATTTGTAAGTTAGTAGAAAATTATTTCATTAATTAGTATCCTTTGTGTATAGACATTACACCTTTGAATAATCCACCAAATAATTTTTGCATTCAGCTTTACTTATATCTTCTTTACAAAGATATCATAAGACATCTTTTGGATATTTTCATGAAGTCCAGATCTCAGATAAACCTCACTGATAAATAATTAATTTCTATACCAGTGGCTTCTAAATACCAGGTCTTGGAAAAGTCCTTAGCTGGCAGTATTATAGTAATATGAGGAGCCTAATAAATGTATAGATTCCTAGTCTGCTCCTCAGGGAATCTATTTCAATAGGTCAGGGGTATACCTGGGGCTCTGTATATTTCACAGACTCTAGCTCTGGTTAAAGTCTAGTCTGAGTCAGATTCAGATGGCTGACTTAGGTCAGTAGTTCGTAGTTATGTAGTTATGTTGGAATCAACTGTTTATTATATATTATATACACATATATACATATATATAATATATAATTCAATATTACTTTGTATTAGTCTCAGGTGTATAGCATTTATCATTTTTAATCTATGTAAGGCTGTCACATCAGTGGAGGCTCTGGTATACCAGATGGAATAATAGAATGTTGAGATAAAGTTTGGTAAGGGAATGGAAAATGGCCATTTGAAAAAATTTTCAGGTAATTCTGAAATCACCTATTTTTGTTCATTAAGGACAAATGTTCTATGTACCCACACATGAGCAGTTTAATAGGGCAATTATATTTGCAAAGGTTCTCAGATGTAAACAAGAAAATGCAGCATTGATTGTTTAAAAGATATTTATTTTAGGTTATTTTGTAGTCTATAAAGTTTTTAAAGTCATGGAACCAAGATTGAAAACTACCTACCTGAGAACAGTGCAATTAGCAGACATACTTGACCACACCAAGGGACTGTGCTAATAAAAATGTCTCCCATCACTGACTCTAGGTACATATGATGCTATGGGACCATGGACAGAAACTCCACCATAGCTGATCTAGAAAATGAACATTTCTGCTCTAGATCTACTCTCCCTGATTGTGACACCAAGTCCAACTATTCATTTCCATCAACTCCCCTGTATGTACAGAGTGGAATCCATCGGCTGTAGATGCAACAGACTCTGGGGAATAGTCTCTTTAGCACAGAAATGAAAGCTGGGATATGGTTGAAGAAGGCATTGCTTGAGCCAGTCTGCAGTGTTTGCCACACCAACTAGGTCACAGAATCTTATCCTTGATTGAAATCAAACAGATACCTTTAACATGTTGTATTTATTTTCAAGGTCTTACCATTTGCCTGCATCCAGGCTTATGGTGTCTCAGCCTTTAATATGTCTTAACATCTCATTCCACTTAATCCTTAAAGTTTCATATGCTTTCGATCATCCCAAAATCTTTGTAATCAAGGACATTCATTTTGAAGAGCCTAATAAAATGCTGGTTTTGTTCCTTCATGCTAGGGAAGTTGGTATATGCTAATTTCATAAATATACACTTATTTACATATGTCAAATTACATGTGTAAACACATTGCATATGATTTAGAACAGCCAGAGTCCTCATGGTTGCCTTAGTTATTAGTACCTCCAAAACTTCAATTTATTTTTTCTGGTTCACATGGTAGGCTTCTTATAATGAAACTAGAGGCCCAGTGCATGAAATTCGTGCACGGGGTGGGGGGGGGGGTTGTCCCTCAGCCCAGCCTGCACCCTCTCCAATCTGGGACCCCTCCAGGGATGTCCGACTGCCCATATAGGCCCAATCCCGGGCCTAAACGGGCAGTCGGACATCCCTCTCACAATCTAGGACTGCTGGCTCCCAACTGCTCGCCTGCCTGCCTTCCTAATTGCCCCTAACCGCTTCTGTTTGACAGCCTGATCACCACCTAACCATTCCCCTGCCAGCCTGATTGATGCCTAACTGCTCCCTTGCCAGCCTGATTGGCCCTAACTGCCCTCTCCTGCAGGCCTGGTCACCCCTAACTGCCCTCCCCTGCAGGCCTGGTTCCCCCCAACTGCTCTCCCCTGCAGGCCTGGGTCCCCCCCAACTGCCCTTCCCTGCAGGCCCAGTCGCCCCCAACTTCCCTCCTCTGCTGGCCTGGTCACCCCTAACTGCCCTCCCCTGCAGGCTTGATCACCCCCAACTGCCCTCCTTTGCAGGCCTGGTCCCTCCCAACTGCCCTCCCGTGCTGGCCATCTTGTGGTGGCCATCTTGTGTCCACAAGGGGGCAACCATCTTTGACCACATGGGGGCAGCCATCTTGTGTGTTGGAGTGATGGTCAATTTACATATTACTTTTTTATTAGATAGGATAGAGGCCTGGTGCACGGGTGGGGGCCAGCTGGTTTGCCCTGAAGGGTGTCCTGGATCAGGGTGGGGGTTCCCTTGGGGCGTGGTGGCCTGGGAGAGGGGCCTGGGCGAGGGGCCTGTGGTGGTTTGCAGGCTGGCCATGCCCCCTGGTGACCCAAGCAGAGGTCCTGGTATCTGGGATTTATTTATCTTCTATAATTGAACCTTTGTAGCCTTGAGCAGAGGCCTGGGCTGGCCAGGGTGTGCAGGAAGCTTGGCTTCCTCCATTGCCAGGGAAACCCAAGCCTCCTGTTCGCTCTGTGGTTGCAGCCATCTTGGTTGGGTTAATTTGCATACTCATTCGCTCCTGATTGGCTGGTGGGCGTGGCTTGTGGGTGTAGCTGAGGTATGATCAATTTGTATATTACCCTTTTATTAGATAGGATAAAGAGATCTGCTGTTTAATAAATGTATAAGATACATAGATTTTGGCTTTTATGTGGGCCAAAACTTAGCTTATGTTTGAATGACTCAATACTTGGTCATCTCAAAGGCCAATTTCAATACATCTTTTAATAAACACATGTGAGAGCAAAAACGGCCATTCTATATGAAATTAAATAAATAGCTACACTAATGTAAGCAGGGCCACTGCTGTTTAGTCCTGGCCAGGTGAAAATAGTGACAGGATGAGAAAGATGAAGTGTGGTGTTTCCATGACAACCCACATTTCTGAAGCTATAAAAATCATTGTTTTGTCATTTGACTATTGCTCTTCCCTTTTTTCAGAGCTATTAAAAGTTAAAGTATTTGTAATAATGTCATGGTTTAGTCTTTCTGGAAAAAAATCACTTTTATTTCTGGGTTTCCTTTGGTCAATTTATAATAACTGATGGGAAAGTCATATTCCTGGAATTAATGAATGACCCATTGCCTATTTATGGAGGAAAATAGTTGGGTTCTGATGTTGAGCTTGGAGTCATCTAGAAAGTGTCTCTGATATACATGACAGGAAACTTAACCCTAAAGAATAACTCAGTTTACCACCTTGTTTTATTATTCATCTTAGTGACTTATTTCTTAGGTAAAAATCTATGGAAATGTCAGTTATAGGATAGTTATTTAATTGTCCATTACAGCCACCGTGTATAACAAGCAATCATTTAGTATAAGAATTTACAAATAATGAAAAGTAGAAAGGGTGAATAAGTTAAGGTGATTTCCTTGGCTGGGGATGCAAAGTGGGAAGTTGCTGAAAAATAATCTCCTTGAATAAAAGTGTAATTGTTTGAGAAAGTAAGACTGAACAGCTCTAATGAGAAGGTCTAAATTTAGGAGGCTTTATTGGGAGGGCTGCTTTGTCTTCCTAATGCCTCTTTTTGGATTGAAATCAATCAAAGGAATTTAATATCCTAGAAAACAGAATGGCAGGGCATTAAACCTGCCTTCTTTTTAGAGGTGTCATGTTATCTTTGCTTGAATGCCACCCTAATCTGTTTTGCATTTGGAGGGAGTCTTCATCAGCCAAGCCCTTTGGAATGCATGCGCTGCCTGCACTTCCCTCCAGCCCCATTCTGGTACTTGCTGGATGCAATTTGATATTTAAACCACCAGCAGAATGACAGATGTGAACAGTATTTGTGCATCATGACCTCTTAAATGACAGAAAATTACAAAACACTGCACTTCTTTAGGTAATGTGTGACACTAAAAAAGGCCTGATGGAATGATACAGAAACAAGAGGACAGAGAAATGGGCAGGCTGAGACTGATGAACACAGAGATAGACAGACATTTGCAGCAACATCTTGGAGAGAGAGAGAAGAGGGGTGTGAGGTAGCAGAAGCAGCCTGTGAATGGAGGGGGACAAAAAAGAGATGATCGATGCCAATTGTGTGCATGATTTTTAGATGCTCTTTTGAATTCCTCACTATTGATCAACACAAAGTTCCTGATACTTAATAAGCCATTCTTTGTGCTCTTCAAGTTTATCTTATTGTGTTTAGAAACATACAAACGGTATACCTGACAGGCTGCAGATGAGGTGATTTTATAATTGCCTAAGCTGGCAAAATAAAACACAAACAATGCAAGGGGGATTTTAAATGCCAAGCTTTTATTTCTCCCTTATTTAACTTTTAATTGGAGACACTTGGCTTTTATTTACTCTAAAAAGTAATGATTTTTGCCAGAGGATAATCTATCTCTTTAATGTCAAAAATGATTCTCTTCTGGCAAGAAAGAAAGCAGGAAACATTGGCTCTTGGAGCAATCATTTGTTTATGAGATTCAATTTGCTCAGTTCCTGCTCTGCCCCTGGACATTTACATACAATCCAAATGTCCATGCTAACTGCATTTGTAAAATCTTCCTTAAGGAGAAAGTCTGACACTACTTTCAAGGTTTCCAATTCCAGATGAGAGGTGACCAATATGTTTCTTTTGAAAATTGAGGTATTCTCATGTTTAAACCAGCAAAGTGAAAGTGGAGAAGACTCAACCCTGCTCTTTCCCTATAACCATTTCTTATAATCAAGGCCCTACTTGTGCATCACAATAATGTCATATCATTTGCTTATACTTCCTGGAAAGAGTAGGATTCAAGTTTTAGATGATAAATGTGAGATTTCAAGACATTCAAGTGTATTGTTCAAAAACACAGAATATGAGTCTGGATTTCTGATCCTGTATAATCAGAACTACTGCCTCAGGGCAGGATCTCAGGAACCAAAAGGCAGCTTTGCTTCAGAATGTCATCGGTCATGAGTGGTGAACCTCTTTCCTTGGGTTGTGAACATTGTTCCTCTGTTGACCTCGGGTCCTTGCCCAACTTTATTCTTAAGTGTCTATGCAGGTAGTGTAGGTAGCTAGATATTGAAAAAGGGAGGAAGCAAAGGGAATCAGACATTATTAAGCCTATTAAAATTGGGAAGCATGAAACTGCTTCACAGGGAAGCTATCATTCAGCATTGCCCCACCAAGGATGAATACCCCTCCCTTCTGCCCTCCAGCACCAGATTGTTGGTAGCCCATGCTGGTCCTGCTCACTAGTATGTTTTCTCTACATGGCCATGTGGCCTTCGAAGCCATGCAGACTCCAATAGAAGTAAAAATGGTGCAGGGGAGGTGTTGACCATAGAGGCCTGTCAGTCTAACCTGGGAAAAAGATTATGATTATGGGATGGACCCCTCAGAAGCTGTGACAGCTTAGGAAGTTAATTGGTTATTTTGGAAAAGCTTTTGGTTCTTCCCAAGCCCAAGATAATATTACCTCTGCTTAACAAAGAGTCTCTCTCTCTCTCTCTCTCTCTCTCTCTCTCTCTCTCTCTCTCTCTCTCTCATTCTTTTTCTCTCAGTGACCCACACTTGTCCTGTTGCATGGCCTTAGCAGATTCCAAATACAGGTTCCCTGCAAGAGCCTAAATACCACAGTTCAGCAATGGATTGCAGCTGGGAACACAAGGTAAGTTAACTGGATGCTGGAATGGATTAGCTTTAATATGGCACAGGGTCATTGGGCATTGGCACTATTTCTGGCCCTGAGTTTCCACTTTGGAATGGACACAGATGGAACCCAGGTGGGGTACTCTTTTGATTTTGTATTGAGCATCCAAATAAATCTTACCTCCAGACCTCATCCTTCCTTGTGGGTCCCCCAAAATGCTTTCTTTCATGATACTGCAAAGACTCCACTTTCACCAGCAACATCTATACCTAGAATTCTGGCCTTCCCTCTATTACTGGAACAATGGGATCCCAGCATTTAGGGTGGGAAGGTCACTAAAGTCACCTGACTTTCCCTAGGAGAGAACTGGAGGCTAGATAAAGAGGAAGAATGATTAATTACCTTGCACAGTCCCCTAGAGGTGTGGGCCATCCTTTGTGGTTTTTTCCTAAGTTCAATACTCCCTTGGAAAATCATGGAATTTTCATTCCTGTGGCATAGAAGTGGGGTTTCTAGACATGTTACTTCTTATGGAGAAAACATTGTTTTTTGGGGAAAATGTATAAGCTTCTCATTTAGCACCTTATACATACATGAATATATTTTTTAAAAAGATTTCTTTGCATGAATGAGGAGTTAAATTTGAGAAATGTTTATTTTGGAAGCATTTTGAAAGTTGCTAATTCAAATTATCCACAAATGTGTTCACTTGAGTACCTATAGAACTTGAAAAAAATCTAACCTTTATTTTTGCCAGTTTGTGAAAGCAGGCAAAAGCCTGTAAATATAAGAATTCATCAGTATTTTGCATAACAAAGACCTTTGTTGTTCTTTGAATTTAAGGATATTGTTGTTCTCTGAGTTCAAAGCATATACACAAATGACTCTCTTCACAAGGTGAAAATGAAAAGAAGAAAAAAAAAATCCCTTGAACTTACTATAAACATGACTTGTTCTCTGTGCGTATTGAGATCTGTAAGCAAATTAGACATGGACATTCTCCTTGCCCCTTCCTCTAGTCCTGTGCTGCATTGCTTTCCCTTAGAGGGCTCAGGTGGCTGTTAGGTAGAGCCATTAGAGTTTAATTTATGCTTGTAGAACCATGACTTAACTCTCCCAACAGCTGACCCTCAACAAGAGATACATAAGAGAGCTTCTACTGTTGCTATTATTGTTGTGCCCTATTACAATTTTAGAAATTAACTTGAATGACAAACTGATACCATTTTAATTTAAACTAGTTATGATAACAGGAAAGGAGCAAAGGAAAAGCCAAATACCATGGGCATGCCATTTGTGCAGCTTTGCCAGGAAGCTGCAGTTTAGACACATGCCCAGTAGTCTTGGTGACATAGGGAAGGTACATGCCTATCAGTCACACCTGGGAACAGATAATTGTCCAACGTAGGCATGGCCACTGCAAGAGCAGGAAGAGCTGAGATACTTAAGCTCCTAAACAAAGGAGTTTGCTCTCTTGTGCTCTTGGTTCCCACACTTACACTTTTGCCCTCTAGCTCTTGGCTCTCTGGCTCTCTTGGGATTCCTGTTACAGGGGGTACAATCTCCTTGCTCCCCTACATTCACCCACATCACCCACAACCATGTGGATCCCACACAATGGACAAATGGGCTACACCTATCCTGATGCTAATCTGGACCCAGCTCCACCATGGAATGGAAACTTTAGACATTTCCTTTGCTTCTAGCTCTACTAATCCCTAGCTGCACATCTTCTGGACTGGATTAAGGAAATTGGAACTTTATAAACCTAAGATGCAAATAAAAATCACTCTTCCATGCAAGTCTCATAAAATTATTTTTCCCAAGATATCATAAGAACCCCACTCCTGCTAGCAAGGGAAAAAGACCATCCACACATTTCTCCAATAACAAAATGATGAATTGAAATAGGCAAATATTATTAGGTGTTTAATTCACAATTTTTTATATCATCCTATCTAATAAAAGAGTAATATGCAAATTGACCATCACTCCAACACCCAAGATGGCTGCCCTCATGTGGTCAAAGATGGCTGCCCCCATGTGGACACAAGATGGCCAGCAGGGGAGGGCAGTTGGGAGGGACCAGGCCTGCAAGGGAGGGCATTTGGGGGTGATCAAGCCTGCAGGGGAGGGCAGTTAGGGGTGACCCGGCTGGCAGAGGAGGGAAGTTGGGGGCGACTGGGCCTTCAGGGAAGGGCAATTAGGGGTGACCAGGCCTGCAGGGGAGGGCAGTTGGGGGTGACCAGGCCTGCAGGGGAGGGCAGTTAGGGGCAAACAGGCTGTCAGGGGAGCAGTTAGGCATCAATCAGGCTGGCAGGGAAGTGGTTAGGGGCAATCAGGAAGGCAGGCAGGTGAGTGGTTGGGAGTCAGCAGTTCTGGATTGTGAGAGGGATGTCCGGCTGCCCATTTAGGCTCTACCAGGATTGGGCCTAAATGGGCAGTGGGACATCCCTCAAGGGGTCCCAGATTGGAGAGCGTGCAGGCTGGGCTGAGGGACACACAAACCCCCGTGCAGTTGTGATAATAAGAACTGTGTATTTTGCCTTTGTTACTGGTTTCTGACACAGACCTCCTAAAACACTTGGGATTTCCTAGGTGACAAAAGTGATAGTAGCATCCTATATAATAAATAGGCAATATGCAAATTGACCATCACACCCTTGCACAAGATGGCCGCCCCCATGTGGTCACAAGATGGCTGACTGGGAAGGGCAGTTGTGGGTAATCAGGCCAGCAGGGGAGGGCATTTGAGGACAAGCAGGCCTGCAGGGGAGGGCAGTTGGGGGGGACCGGCAGGGGAGCAGTTAGGTGTTGATCAGGCTGGCAGGCAGAAGTGGTTAGGGGCAATCAGGCAGGCAAGCAGGCAAGTGTAATCCCAGATTGTGAGAGGGATGTCCAATCGGGCCTAAATCAGTGGTCAGACATCCCCCGAGGGGTCCCAGATTGGAGAGGGTGCAGGCTGGGCTAAGGGACACCACCCCTCCCAGTGTACAAATTTCGTGCACCGGGCCTGTAGTCTTTTCATAATAACCCCTTTTAACTATACTTGAGTTTATGCTAATAAGGTGACCCTAGGTAGGCCCCTAGGTAACTTCAGGATGGGGCCAGTTGCCAGATGAACCAACAATGTAATTAGAGGAGGGGGTGAAAATTGAGTTCAAGCATCAATAACTAATGATTGAATCAATCATGCCTATGCAATGGAATCTGCATAAAAAACTTTAAACCACAGAGTATGGAGAACTTCTGGACTGGTGAACAGCATCCAGGTTGGTGAACACAACAAAGTGCTGGGAGGGTGGCAAGCCAGGAGAGAGCATGGAAGTGCTGCTCCCTGTGGCCCCTCCCACCCATTCCCTATTCCATGCACCACTCCTAACTGGTTTTTCTTTATAATAAACCAGTAAATGTAACTATAGTGTTTCCCTGAGATCTGTGAGCTCTTCTAGCAGATTATTGAAACTATGGAGGGGGTTGTGAAAACCTCCTGACTTTATAACTGCCCAGTCAGAAGTAGAGGTGGCAGACATTGGTGATTAGTGAACGGAGAAGGACAGCTTTGTGGGACTTAGCCTTTAAACTGTGGGGTCTCTGCTAACTCTGGGGAGTTTGTGTCATATTTGAATCCTATCTAACAAAGAAGGAATATGCTAATTGACATGCCACACCCTCAAAGATGGCAGCTGCCCAGCCCATACCCAAGGTGCAGGCAAACCTTGGATGGCAGCTGCCCAGCCACCCAGGGCTGCCCGAGGATCAGGTAACCAGGGCCAGCTAAGGCTTGCACTGCCAGCAGTGGCAACAGCAGAGGTGTGATGGGGTGTCGCCTTCCCCTGATTGCTGGGTCGCCTCCCACCCCTGAGGGCTCCCAGACTGTGAGAGGGGGCAGGCCAGGCTGAGGGACACCCCCTCCAGTGCATGAATTTTCATGCACCGGGCCTCTAGTTGAATTATAAGATAGCCATGTGGTGTATGAAGAATTGGATAATTGATTGGTGTGAGGAAAACCCACACATTTGATGTCAGAGTGTTGAGGGGAAAAACAATTCAGAGCCAGACTTTAAGTAAAAATGTTCTCAGTAAGAAAAAAATACTTTTAAACATTTTGTGTCTCTTCACACATTGATTTTATATAATAACAATAATAATAATAAGGTTGTTGCACATTTTAATTTTTAAAAGCCTTTGAAAAGTTTTTTTTTTGTAATGTAAAATTTAAGGAATTTTGTTCTATGATGCTTCCTGGAGACATTTATTATTTCATTATTTCATTTTTTATAGTTTTAATCTTTTTTTTTTTATCTGTCTCTTTTTTGTTTCCCATATTTAATGAGAAATGGATATATAGTACTCACTTTTTCAGAGAGAGTCTGGAATAATAAGTGAAGATCCCTTAAAGAATTCATAAATACAGAGACTAATATGAAAATAAATATTTATAATAGAATGTAATTAAAACAAACAAAAAGGGTACTATCTCTACTTATCTGATGGATTATAGAAGTCTTGTCATTTGGGAAAGCAGGTAACATTTGAGATGCACCGTGAAGAATAAATGGCAGTCTCACAACACTAACATTTTAACAACCAACAACAGAACTGAAAAAGTGTATAGGGATTGGTGAGTAGTTTGGCTTTCTTTGGATTTTATTTTATGGAGGAATACTTATCTTGGTAGCATAGAGATATAGAAGTTGAGACTGGTAAGGCAATTTGAAACTATATTGTGGGAGTTTTGATTGGAGTGCAAAAACTTTGCTCTGTTATTTAGGTAATGATAATCTAGGGCAGGGGTGGGCAAACTTTTTGACTCCAGGGCCATAATGGGTTCTTAAACTGGACCGGAGGGCCAGAACAAAAGCATGGATGGAGTGTTTGTGTGAACTAATATAAATTCAAAGTAAAGGAGCAGAGGGGAGAGCAAGAGAACCCTCCGCTCTTTCAGCTCCGTGGGCCGGATAGAACAGCTGAACGGGCTGGATCCAGCCCGCGGGCCGTAGTTTGCCCAAGGCTGATAGGGTATACTTTTCAGAAAGAGACTAGTTTGATGTTTTAAATTAATATATTATTTTTTGGTGATAGAATGAGATGGTAAGGCCAGAGTTTGGGTAAAGAAAAAGAGATTGACAGGTATTAATCCATGCAACCGATGAAGAATACTCAAAGCAATTGTGTTATTCAGGAGAAAAGTAGAGGCAGAATATCCGAGTAATAGTTTACAAAACTAATTCATTGTTCATTAATTCACTTTAAAACATTTGTGATGACTAGATGACTATTGGAGGAAAAATGTGACTCCCCTTTATTAAAAACAAGCCAAAAGTGTGCAGACCAAAAGAAATGTGCAGATATTTCTATACTGCAAGGCACTTAGGGTCACAAGAGATGAAAGTGCTACAAGGTATTGACAATGAAGCAAATACTGGGTTTAAAGAATTACGTAAGTCATTCTAAATTTTTTAAAATTTATTCTGGGTTCTATGGGGAACATAAGAGTTTTAAGCATGAAATGGATTAATCAAATTTGTGTATTAGTATGACTTTTTTGGTAGGAGCATGGCAGTTAAATTTGAATAAGTAATGGTATATTTCTTAAATTTATCTTTGTTATTACTTTACCTTAGAGGATAAAAGACAGAGAAAATGCCAGCCTGCATACAGCAATTTTGTAAATAATATTATCCTAATTATATTCTTTTAAAAGTTGTTAAAATTGTCCTTCTGAGTATTTTATGGTTAAGTATTATATATATATATATATATATATATATATATATATATATATATATATTTATTTATTATATAAATACAAATATAATTATAATTATTTTGAACTTGGTAAATAAAACTGAGCCAAATATTTTATTTATGTATAAAAAATATTTTTCCTAATCAGAATGAAGTTGTACCACTACCATAAAGGCTTCCCACTCAGCAGAAATAAAACATTAATGAAAACTATAACCCACTTATGATGGAAGTAGCTTGAAAAAAGAGTAAACAGTTACAAAAAGGAATTACTCTGATGGGCATTTAAATCTAGTTTGAAATCTGTGATGATAATTTTCACAAGCCCTGTTGTGTGCTTAGAACCTGTGGACAAAAAAGTGGCCACATACTAAATATGGCAAGCTCAGGGGAAGCCTGTGTGGTGGCCTTAAAAACTCAGAGACAGCCCTAACTGGTTTGGCTCGGTGGATAGAGCATTGACCTGCGGACTGAAAGGTCCCAGGTTCAATTCCGGTCAAGGGCATGTACCTTGGTGTGGGCACATCCCTGGTGGGAGGTGTGCAGGAGGCAGCTGATCGATGTTTCTCTCCCATCGATGTTTCTAACTCTCTATTCCTCACCCTTCTTCTCTGTAAAAAATCGATAAAATATATTTAAAAAAAAACCACACAAAACCTCAGAGACATAAAATAAACTCATAGGATGGTCTGAAATTAAACCTTCCTAACTGAAAGCATTTCACTGCAGGTAGTCCTGTCCTAGGCCAGTATCTCCCCTGACAAAGGTCAGTCTTGCCTTAACTGAGCCTGTCTTTTTTCATCTATGATAACATATCTTTGAAATTTCCTTTTTTTTTTTTTTCAAACCCTTCACTGTACCAGAGCAGAGACCACAAAACATGTAATTCATAATTATTATAATTATCGTGTTAATTGTTAATTGCTAGCTACCCTGTACCCAGAAATGTAAAAGTGTCTGTTTATCAGTCCCAGAGATTTGTCCACTTTGCCTTCTCCCACCTCCCTAATCCATCATCAGTGAATTTCATATAACCCCTTAAGCCTCGTCCTTTGATTGTAATGTACAAAATAAGGTGCAAACCTGCCATGTTCAGGAGCATTTTCTCCATTCATTGAGATTTTACTTTCTGGCAATTGTTATCAGTTTGGCTCAAATAGACTCACAAAAATTCTCTGCAGGTTTAAATGTTTCTTACATTGACAAACCTGTGTATCTGAACCTTTAAGGGACAAAGTAAAATGTTGAGTTAGAAAAGGAGTCAGAGTTGAACTGATGTGTAGGCAGGTTTGTAATGGAGTGGTCACAAGACTGAGTAGCTTCTGCCTGAAGATTGCTAGTGTCTCAAGAATAGACATCCAGAGTCCTATGATGAGAAGGAGAGGGATCAAAGATGATGAGCCATGTGGTAAGTGCTGAAAATCATCATTATCAAAAACTCAAGTACACTCTCTTTGATTTTTAGAATTTTCAGCCAACCCACAATGTAGAGGCTTTAATCTATATGCCTTACCATCTTTATAACCACATAGGGAAACTTGGGTTTTAAGGCAAGTGATTAAATACCAAACAATGGGATACAATCAGGGATGGATTTTAAAAGCCAAAGGCAATAAAAGGAAGAGAAATCTAGACACACTAGTAAGAGAGCACACGGTCATGAGGATAGGAGAATACATGGGCAGAGCAGTCAAAATATACAGATAAGAAATGAACAGGGTTAGAAAAAAAGGGAAGGATTGAGTGTCTATGATAAAGGGAGAAGTCAAAGATGTCTCTCACTTTTCCCATATTAGTTATTGAAATGCTACTTATGACATCTTAAAGGCGAGGAGCATGGAGGAGGAGCAGATTTGAAATGTATATAATTTTTAGAAGAGTATTTTGATAAGTTGTCAAGAAATTCATTCTAAAAATTAGCATGGACATGAGTTATTTAAACAAGTGCTCACTTGAAAATCATAAGCACATAAAATATCTATGAAATAAATTAGAATAGTGAAAATCCCCAAGAAAATGTGGAGTAAAAGCAAACACTTTTCAAGGAAAGTGTCATAGGGAAGCATTCATTGAAGATGGGCAAAGCAGAAAGTGACCAAGAAGACTGACAAGAAGTAGGAAAGATAGGAGAATACACAAGATAAACAGCACAGAGAAAAAGAACATAGGGCAAAACTGAAGATAACATCTGTACTTTAGAAAGTTTAAATGGATGGCAATCAATAAAAGAAAATATTTGGTTTCTTACAAGTCCCAGGTTTTAAGAACCTACTAAAATCTTTTACAAAACCCAACCCAATGGTACCAAATGAGAATAAAAACAAAAAAGTCTTTTTAAAAAATGTTTGGATTCTACATTCGAAAACAGTCAAAAGAAAAAAAAGATATATAAATATATAGTTATTAACCAGTCTATGTTTAAATATACACACTATATTTTATTAACATTAATTTTAATTACATGAACTCATAGTGAGTAAAAACTTTGAGTTTGAGTTGCTCACACTAAAATGTTGTATGACCTTGGATACATTACACAATTTTCTTGATTGACACTTCTTCCATTGTGAAATGCAATCACGTGATTATTGAAGGGACTAAAATTCTGCCACCCTGAAGCTGCTTTTTGCAATATTAATTTTAAGTTGCTTATTAAGAAACAAAAGACTCAGGAAGAAACTTTGACCTTCTCCCCTTTCTGCCCAAGAGATTCAGACAAAGAAACCTACTTCAGGATGGAGATCTTAGGATGCCCCCTCAGTCTCCCTTAAATTAAATATGGTAAAACAAGAGGGCTTCAGGAAGGTGCCTGCCAGCTAGATATGCCCTGTGTTGCATTGCTTACGTGTTGCAAGGATTTTTCTTGCCATGTGTCTTCCAATTTTCCTGGACAACCTGTAAATTGCCCATTCTCACTTCTGAAATCTAATACTGCATACCCCCTTTCTCCTTTGTCCGAAAAGGTTTTATTACCTGTAGGGAACTCACTTTAGATATAATATGGCCTCAACAGCAGAGGCTTCTGTGAGAGGTTGCACTTTCTGTGACTGCTGAACTCTCTGCGGCTTTTTAACTCTTTATGGCCTCATACTTTGCTGACTACCCCAATAACCAAAATGCCACCCAAAGACTAATGGCATGCCCCCAGGAAGGAGGTTAATGAATGTATAGAGTGTAATAACTGCCTGATACTATCTTTTAACTTTTCTTTTAACTTAGTAATACATTGTTCTCTCAAGAGGTCTACACAACTACCCACCATTTGGTTTTGCTATTAACCCCCACTACTCATCACCTTTACAAAGGGAGCTCTTTCCTGGGAGGGGTATGGATTCTTCATGGCCAGCCACCACTGGAAACAAGCAGCTGCTTTTCCCATGCATGTAAGTTTCCCCTGTTACAGTTCTTATGAATTTGAATAAGGCTACTTGTTGGTTCTGCAGAATCAATCCTGAAGTTATAGTTTGGGGGCTAACCCCCAGCAATATTCAATGTTGCCTCACTGTCTTGGGAATTTTCATGAATTTAACATGTCTAGGTGAATTCGCTATGTGCATGTATTAAACTTTGCTTTTTCTCCTGTCAATCTGACTGTTAATTAGGTTATTTTCCTAGCAAGAAGAACTTAGAAGGTGGGAGGAAAAATATTAATATTTTTAGTTTTTATATAATGAAGTTATATTACTAATATTGTTAGGATAAGTAGCTAGATATTAATAAAGGATGGGAGCAAAGGGAATCAGACATTATTAAGCCTAATAAACCAGGGAGATGATAAGACAATAAGCCTGCTTGCTTCAGTAGGAAGCTACAGCTTCACACACTCCTTAGGGAACCACCATTTTGGACCCCACAGATTACTTAGGAGAAGGCTAGAAAAATAAAGAAAAAATTTTTCCGCTGGGCATAGAGGCCTATCTGCCTAGCCTAGGAAAAGGATCAGATAGGATAGGGACACAGAACCCAATAAGATGTAGGAAATGGGTTGTTTAGAAGGAGGATCCAACATCAGCCCATGAAACATTGGGAAGTTGATTGGTTAGTTTGAAAGGTCCTTCCCAAACTTGAGATAATATAGTCCCAGCTTAACAAAGAGCCCTTTCTCTCTCTCTGTCTCTCTCTCTCTGTCTCTCTCCCTCTCTCTCTCAATAACACAAGCTCACACTGTTCCCTCAAGCATTTTCTCTCCACAGCAGCCATGTGTCCCTAGGATAAGGCCTGGCCAAATAAGTGAGGACTGTCCCTAAAATCCTTGTGGCAGGACAGTCCAGGTTAGTTGCTATGATGAATTGATGTTGGGGGTCTGTCCACGTGAAATCAAATAGGTGTTGGGAGTCTTCAGCAAGGGGAATAGAGAAAAAAGGCATCTTTGAGGTCTAGGATGGTTTAGTAGGTGGTGGTAGCGGGGATTAAAGAGAGGAACGTGTAATGGTTGAGGACTATTGGGTGTTTGGAGAGGATGGCTTAGTTGATGATGCAAAGATCCTGGACTAGGCAATATGAGCCTCTGCTTTGCGGACAGGTAGAATGGGGGTGTTGTAGGGAGAATTGGTGACTTTTATGAGGCCGGACTGTTGAAGTCTCTTAATGATGGGCTGGAGACCCTTCTGTCCTTCTAATGAGATCAGGTATTAAGGTTTGCAAGGGAAAGTATTAAGGTATTTGAGACGGATGGAAATGGGTTGGTGATGGGTTGTGATAGAGGGGCTGGAGATGCCCCACATGAGGAGGTTGGCCAGTGAGAGGTTTAAGGGTTCTGCTTCAGGGCTGGGGGTGGCTGTCAGGAGAAGGAGAAAGGCTGAGGCTGACAAGTGGGAAGAAGGGGGCAAGGGAACATAGGATGATAGAGACTAGGATGGGGGTCCGGCACTGAGGTAGAACAAGAAGAGTGGATAAAGGGTGTGTCTAGTTAAGATGCAGTGCAGAGGTGAAGTGGCTAATGGCTGTGAGACTAGTCCATCAACTCCCATAATAAAGACTGAGTAGTGAACCAGGTTTCCAGGCAAATTCGAGGAGGGAAGAATAAGTGGCCCCAGTGTCAATTATAAAGGAGGTCAGCTTACCTGCCACCACAATTGTTACCTGAGGCTCTGTCCTGGTGATGTAAGTCTGTGGCACCTTGTCAGGGCCTGGGCAGCTTCAGTCTTTAGTGGTCAGTCCCAGGTGCTCTGGGAGCTCCAAACCAGATCCAGAGGGAGGACTTGCTAGACTGGCTGAAGTCTGACCTGGAGGGGCTAGATTATAGTCTGATTTCCAGTGGCCTTCCCTTCTGCACCTTGAGCAGTGCCCCGGCAGGGGTCTCAGATTTGGGCAGGTCTTGGCCCAGTGTCCTTCCTTCTTGCATTTAAAGCATGGGCCTGGAGGAGGCTTAGCCCCTGACTTACCCTAGGTTGGAGGACTGGTACTTCATTAGGGATTTGTGAGAGCAGTTGAAAGGCCTAGGAGTTGAAAGGCCTCCTTCTGGGACACAGCCTTGGCCTGATCTCACCTGTGTTTTTGGATTTTGGTCTCTTCAACTCTATTATTAAAGACCTTAAAGGCCAGATTCATGAAGGTTTTTTGAGGGGTTTGTGGACCTCTGTCTATTTTTTGAAGTTTATGGCATATTTTGGGGGCTGGTTGGGATATAAAACGAGTGTTCAGAAGAAGGGTTCTCTATGGGGATGTGGGGTCCAAGGTGGTAAATTTCTGTGAGGCCTCCATGAGGCAGGAAAGGAAGAGAGCTAGATTTTTGTCAGGAACCTCAGTGATTTCATTAGTTTGTCATAGTTGACTGTCTTATGGGCAGCCATTTTGAGTCCAGCAATGAGACAGATGATCATGTGGCTACAGAGGCGGCGCCCTGGATAGTCATCTTGGGTCAGTTCATGGGACTGCGTCAGCACCAACCAGGTTGGCCACTGTACCCTGTCTATGAAGAGCATAGGCATGATTCTGAGCTGCTAGCCAGACATGCTCCTTCTTCTCTGGGGTTAGAGAGAAGGACAGGATGGCATAGATGTTGTGCCAGGTCAGATCATAGAACTGGATCAGATACTCAAATTTCTTAGTAAAAGTGAGCGGGTTGGTGGAAAAAGACCCATGACACCTCTCAATCTGTGCGATGTCAGACATGGAAAATGGGATGTGTATCTGGACAATACCCTTGGACCCCAGCCACCTCTCAGAGGGGAAGGACAGAGACTGGAGGTGGGGCTATCTTGGAACAAGTAAGAAGGGGGCTTGGTAAGGAGGATGAAGGGATGGATGAACAGGTGAAGTCCAAAGACAGGGGGCAGAGGAGGGACATAAGGAGGTGGGTTCTGGTGACTTGGTGGGGAAAGGATAATTGAATGATCTGAAGGGCTGAAGGGAGATTCTGAAGGACCTGATGGGTTGGGGGAGGATGGATCAGAAGCCTCAGGGCGTGAAGGTCCAGGGTTGGTGGAAGAGGCCTTTGAGTGGAGAAGTAGGATTTGATAGGTAGAGCAGGTTTGACACAGAAAAGGATGACAATTAGGGAGTGTAAAGAAGGCCTGGACATAGGGGATCTCTGATCACTTCCCATAGTGGTGACAGAAATTTTCTAAATCCTGGAGAATGTTAAAATCAAAAGTTCCATTCTTGGGCCAATGTGAATCATTGTCTAATTTAAATTGTGGTGAGGCAGTATTACAATAGAAGCTAAGGCCTTTAGCCAGAACTCTGTGGAAAGGCTGAGTGTATTAAGATTATTGATGAGACATCCCAGAGGAGTGTTTTTTAGGGGAACAGGAAAAGAATTCCCCATAGTGCAAATTAGGAAGAGGAGGTAAGCAACAAAGGAATACCTGGGAAGCTAGACTAGAGGGAAGGCATCCTCACCATCTAGTCAAGACTCTGGAGGGAGGAAAAGAGTCTTATGCACATGGCAGGCACATCCCCTGTAATGAGGAAGACTGTAGGGCCTGGTCCCGGGGCAAAGCTGAACTGGAGAAGATTTCTAGCCTAACTCTAGGTCTTTTGTCTGAGACAGCAAATCAGAAATCCAGAAGGGTGATCCAATTGTTACTTACCAGAGATGAAATGAAAAATGTTGAGTGTGGGATCAGCAATGGGAAGGACAGGTTCCCGATCCAGCATCTTACTTGGCTGGTTCAAGAGGGCCCATAACGGAAGGAGGCCTAATCAAGGCCACCCGAGTAGGATTCGGAGGTAAGCTGAGGTCGAACTGCTGCTGCCTCCTCCTCTCCGAGTAGCAAACTTGGGGTGACGGAAGCCCAGGTAATGGCTCCCCTTTCCCGTGGAATCTTCTCATAGCACCAAATGTTAGGGTTGCTGAAGGAGGAATGCACGAGGCCAAATGTGTACAGAATTATAAATTTATTGTTACATCTGCTAACAGAAGGGCTGAGACCAAAATGGTATCAGTGGGACAGAGTAGAGGGAGCGGGATATTTATGTGTCTTCTAAAGGTCAATCAGAGTAACCAGTCTTGGACAAAGTGCAGGTGGGGGCCAGGTATAGAGGCCACTGGAAACTGGATGAGGTTATTTACTGGAAACTGAAGGACATTAATCATGAAACCAATAATAAGAATAACAGGGAAATCGCCAGGAGGGGTGAGAGCCCCAATCGGAGCATAATGGAGCACAAGAATATTCCTAACGGTGGGCAGAAAATTATTACTATTGTTTTTTAGCTCCCATTCTCTCCACCATATGCCATAAGAAATAAAAAGTTTGTCACAGTATTGAAATGGATTAAGAAAGGCAAGCGTATTAATGTAGCTAAACATCTGGATATGTTTAACTCTACCACACTGACCATTTCTAGCATTGATTATGCTTATTATGAACATGATCAGATGACAAAGATAGGAAATATTGACAAACAAATTGGCAAAAGTATATCAAAGATAAAAATCTTCACAAATTGTGTTCTGTGTATATTACATTTTTACTAAGAGTGCTAACTTCTGTTTGGATTATATATGGACTAAATATTATATCACTAATAATAGACACTCTTGTCTAATATATTAAAAGACAACAAAACATGAAGTCTAAATATTTTGCATCAGCTCTGTCATGTGTTATATGTTTAATTTAAGGCAATGTTTTTAACATTTTTTGGGTCAGTTTTCTGCTTTGCATAGTGGGAGGTTTATAAACTATGTATGAGAAATCACCTTACAGATAAATGTTTCTCTTGGTTGAGGCAAATTTTTCTAGAAAAGGAGATTTATTTGAGTTGTATGACACAATTCATAGAAAAATCCCTGATCTGGGATCAAGAATCCAGGGTCCATATTGGTCATGCTGACAGGAATGTACCTGGGATAAATCATTAATTCTGCTGATGAGCTCAGAGCACTTCTAGTGTTCCTTCTTTCTCTGTCCACAGACAGTGAAAGTAAAAGCTCTCTCTCCCTTTGGCATACAAAAAGGCATATATAAAGAGGAATTTTTATTTTCCTAAAAGAGAATTCATTGTGAAATTTTATGATTTTTATTTATTTATATCAAATCCACAATATATTTCAAAAGCAACATTCATTGCAGTTATGAAAATTCCTTAGATACTTTTATACTTCCCCACAAAACCCTATTATATAGACAAAAAGTCACCATTTTGCAAGAGCTTTGGAATATTCAAGTTTATAAATGTTGTAGGAAGATGTCCTCGGTGTTCAGTAAGTGTTTTCAGACATTGAGTGGTTTGCTTGCTGCTTGTCCATGAGGAAAGCCCTCTATAATAAAGCTGGAAGAGTACGACATTCATAAAAAGTTGCTATTACTGTCTCGTGGGGTTAGAGTTTAGTGCTCCCTCACCCAAAAGCAGTTGCCCTGTTAAGATACTTTTTAAGAAGCACTATTCTTGGCTGCCAATAGATAGCCGAAGGAGTGCTACAGGAAGGGAGCGCTTTTGATTCCCTGCCTGAAATTCAGTAATGAACCCTGTCATTTCTGCTTCAAAGAAAGACATGCCCCTGAGTCCTCTCTAGTTAAAAAAAAGAGAGAGGGGAGAAAACTTTCTCTTTCTTTTCTCAGAAAAGACAATGCTCATTCATTCCTTGGGTAAAGGTCTACGCAGACCTTTACTGCATAGAAGTTACACAAGGAAGAACTGGGGGCCTTCTCTTTCCACCAGAAGAGTTGTACTGTGTCTATCAGCTCCGGAGGTCATGCTGAGGTGGTGCTCTAATAAAAACTCACTTGTGAGATATAAATAAATGCAATTAAGTGTTATGCAGAGAGAAATGTTAAATTTATTAAAATATGGAAAATTATGTTTAAGCAGTTAGAGACATAATCTTATTCTTTTTTTTATATTTTATTGATATTTTAAAGAGAGGAAGGGAGAGGGATAGAGAGTTAGAAACATCGATGAGAGAGAAACATCTATCAGCTGCCTCCTGCACACCTCCCACTGGGGATGTGCCCGCAACCAAGGTACATGCCCTTGACCGGAATCGAACCCAGGACCCTTCAGTCCGCAGGCCGACACTCTATCCACTGAGCCAAACCAGTTTTGACCATAATCTTATTCTTAACTATTCATTAAAACACACACACACACACACACACACACAAAAAAACACACCTATGTTAGAACTGTAGGGAAGTTTAAATCAGAGGTCCTTCCCTGCTGATAATATTGGCCTTTTCTTCCTAATTCAGAACACTTGCAGAGTGATTGATGAAACAGTTGTCAAGTTATTAACACTTCAGTAGTGGGTCATATCTTACTCCTCATTATCTTCAGGACAACAAAGACTAGGATACACAAGGCCAGTATTTGCAAATTGTGGATAATCCATTGGTGAGCCCTAAAATCCCTTAGTGGTTCCTGACTAACAACCAGACTGAGGTAAAGAAACAGAAGAAAGAGATAGTTAGGTGATAGATGATAGATAGATAGATGATGATGATGAAGAAGAAGAAGAAGAAGAAGAAGAAGAAGATAGATAGATAGATAGATAGATGATAGATACATGCCAGAATATCAGAGAACCAACATGTCCTCAACAGCCAATAAAAATCCCTTCAGCTTTTCTTCCCCTTCAGAGGATGGATAATATAGATTGAATGCTTATATTTCTCCAAAATCCATATTTTGAAAATCTGATGCTGGAGATGATGATATTATGAGTTAGAAACATTGGAGGTCATGAGATCAAGAGGGCAGAATGCACAAAAAAGGGAAGAATGATCTTATATGTGAGAAATAAATTTATGTTGTTTATAAGCCACCAGTGGTATTTTGTTTTTGCAACTTTAATGGACTAACAGAAAAGATTAGTCATTACATAACTTCCCTAGACATTCTTCTGTTCACAACAAAGTCACTCTGTGATTTTCAATTAGTGAATTGGCGCATGTAGAGGATAGAATGTGGTAGCACTCATGTGCTTGGCACCCTGTTGAGGATGGCTAAATGGGGTTCAGTTGAAACAGTATTTTCAAATGCCATAGTTTAGAATTCAATAAAGGCATTCCAAGGTCAACAAAAACAGAGAATTTATTGCTAGCAGATATGCCTTTTAAGAAACCGTAAAGGATTCTATTGAAGCTGAAAGCAATGACACTGGATGATAATGTGAATCCACATAACAAAACAAAGAGCAGTGATAAAGGTAATTATGTAATTATGAAAAGTAAGGATGCATATTTTTTGTTATAAATGGATTTTGTTTTTTGCTTGTTTGTGAGAGGTTTGCGACGCAGGAGACAAAACACAGAGAGTCCAGGCGATTAAAAAGAGGGAGGTTTTAATTTTGCGCTCCCGGGCGAAATTTGCTGGTCCGAGGGTGGGCCATGGAAGTTCACGCCAAAAGGGGGCGTCGGGACTTCTTTTATACAGCTATTTAGTGGGGGGAGGGTGGAGGGCATGAGAGGTGTGAAATTCCGCCTCGGGCCAGGGGTCTAGGAAGGTGCCAGTTATCTCTGTCACCATCTACCTTGCAGATCCATGCATTGGCTCTGGACTTCCCCCCTGCCTTGACCTAACATCCCGGCCTTTTGGTGATAGGGGGCGCTGAAATAGTCCTGGCTACTTCCTGCTGATGAGGGGCGAAGAGGGTGGGGGATGTTAAAGGCCAGGGTCAGGCAGAGGCAGGTCGGAGGGCAGCTGAGTGTAGGGGTGGAGCAGGAGCTGGTTTACAGTCACCTGAGACATTTCCGCGATCCAGAGCTGATGAATTTGAGGAGGCAGGGAGCTAGGGGAAAAAAAGACACAGATGAGAATTAGGGGCCCTATCAGGGGTAGGATTCAGGTAGCTAAAGGGATTTGGAGCCAGCCGAAAAGAGAGTTGTCCCGGGAGTGTCTTGCCCTTAATTCTTCACTCAGCTCAGTCAGGGTCTGCATGTTCTGCTCCACCACTCCGGACTCTTTGATGTAGTAGCAGCATTCTTCTTGAAGGAACATGCAGGTTCCCCTTTTTCCGCAGTGAGAAGATCTAGGGCCCGTCGGTTCTGCAGGGCTATTTGGGCTACCGATGTTACTTGCTGCTGCAGGGAGGCTGAGGAGGCAGTAGTAGACTCCAGGGCTATCTGGAGTTTGTCACTGAAATCCTGAGCAGATTATGCTGTTCCTGAGGGCCCCCCCAGTGAGGCCTACGGAGGCAGCGATACCTACCCCCAACATGACAGGGAGGAAGGCGGCCCGGCGGGCCCAGGGGTGGGATGAAGGGAGCAACCAGGCTGGCCTTGGTGGGACTGGCTGCAGTGTGGTTTTGGGTACAGTTCCAGGTGACCCATCCCACAGTTACCGGGTTGCTGGTCTGGTAGCATATCTGCGGGGTCAAGGTGGGTTCTGGAGTTTCAAGTTCCCAGAGGGAAATGCCAGCCAGGGGAGGCTGACATTCACCGTGTCCTTGGGTTCCTGGAGGAGTCATGAGCGGACGGCAGCCAGCAAAGATCTTTGAAGAGAGACACATAGAAAGCAGTGCAAGATATTGGGCAGGGTGCGGGTCTCGTTGAGGAATAGTAGAGTGTGTTGGATAAGTTGGAGCCAAGAAGACAGGACTTTTACCCTGGAGGAATCAGGCAGCTTCCCCTTAAGGGAATGTTCGGCCTGTAGGATGCTGTTGGAGACCTGGATTTGGGCCTCCTGGGCCATGACATATTCCGGGGAGATGTAGATGATCCCTAAAGGGGTCGAGCTCCAACCACCCCCATATAGTTTTCCCATAATGCCCGCAACCCATCGCTGGTCCCAGGGGTCCCGGACCCTGATGTTGAAGGTCCTATCCTTCCAGAAAAAGGGGCCAGACCTGACCTCATTGTAGGCATCATGGATGACACAACCTGACCAGTGGCAACGCCCATAGGTGCTGACGTCTTGATTACACCTGTCTGGGTTCCGCTGGTCATAAGCAAAACAGACATATGGTCGGCCACTGTTGGACACTGACTGGAGGTCGACAGAAATCCGGATCTCCACCTGGCATCCAACCAGAGGGCAGTCCTGAGATCCTACCTGCCGGGTGATTTGTGTGCTGTCCTGGTCGTAGGTTTCACGGACCTTGAACTTCCACACATAAGCAGGTGGGGGTGGGTGTAGTTTGCCTAGGGCCAGGAGGAGAAGGAGGAGGGGGAGGGTGGCTAAGGCGGCCCTTAGTGGGGCCCAACACCTCACATTTATAGAAGTCATGCTGCTCCGGGGTCCTCTTGAGTCTGGAGAGGTGGTGCCACGATGGATCGCCAAGTAGTTTGGCCGAGGTGGGTGTTGTGAGGATTACTGTGTGAAGTCCCGTCCACCTGGGCTCCAAGGCCTTGGGATGTAGATTCTTAAGGAGGACTGAGTCCCCTAGCTGGAGGGCTGGTCCTCGGGATTCTTGGTTGGCTGGTTCTGGCCTGGGCAGAAACCTGTCAGCATGTTCCCGAAGCAGTTGCCTGAGTAAGGGCAGGTATGGAAGATAAGTTCAAAAGGGCTTAAGAAGGTGGGGCTCTTTGGTGTAGTCTGGATTCCGGTCAGGGCCATGGGCAGGAGGTCTGGCCAGGAGCTGTGAATTTCTAGAGAGAGTTTAGTTAGATGGTCTTTAAGGAAGCCGTTGATCCTCTCATTCTTACCCGATGATTGTGGGCAGTAGGGTATGTGCAGTTTAGTTAAATTGAGTGAGGGCCTCTGACAACCTTGGAGCAAGAGTGCATTGCCACAGGTTGGGTGGAGGTAGCGGGAAGGAGAGTGGCCGGATTCAGGGCTGGGGACTGGGTCAGGGAGATGCCAGGATTCTCAAGGAACAGGAGATGGAGTTCCTGCATGCGAGAGGGGGCAAAGAGAGATAAGGATCGGTGGGACAGAAGATCCTGTAGTCTATGCATGGAGAAGACCTGTCTGGACAGGTAGGCTACAGGGGTTAAGGCTGACCCTAGAGGCTGGGTGAGGACCCCCATAGCTATTCCCGTCTTTCATCAGTAAATAGTTGGAAAGGCCTGGAGATGTCCGGGAGAGAGAGAGAGAGAGAGAGAGAGAGAGAGAGAGAGAGAGATGCCAGAAGGGTATCCCGAAGTTAGAAAAAGCCTGGAGAACTAGGGAGGGTGAGGAGAGGGGGCCTACTGGTGTTTCTTTAGTGGCCTGTTATAGGGGCTTAGCTAGGAGAGCAAAGTTTGGGACCCAATGGTGGAAGAATCCTACCAGCGGAGGCCAGCTGTATGCCTCTGAGACATGTTCAGGGAGGGACTGCAGAGAAAGAGATCATCTACATACTGGAGAAGAGTGCTGGGTTCTAACGAGCATTGTCGGAGGTCTCTGGGTAAGGCCTGGCCAAACTGATGAGGACTGTCTCTGAACCCTGGGGCAGGATTAAAATATTTAGAAAAGGCAGGGGGAGGAGGGAACAGGCCCTGAAGCCTGTTTCCAGGTCTCTAACTGCTTGAATTCAAAACTGCCACTTTTTTTTTTCCCTAGAGATAAAGATCTAAGTTTCTGATAAGCCTGTGCCAGCAAGAAAGTTGTTCTCTAGGGAGGGTGAAGTGGGGGAGGTGGCGGGGTGAGAAGGTGCTGAGGCCAGAGCAGTTTTCAGAGCATTAAAAGGTGATTTGCCATCAATACCCATGACCGAGATCATGGAAGAGAGGAGTGGCCCTGAAAAAGGAGGGCAGGACAGAGAAGGTAGCCCCCGTATCGACCAGAAAGGAGACCTGCTTACCCACTACCTTGAGCATTACTCTGGGCTCGGCAAGGGTGATGGGGGTCGTTGAGTCTGGGCATCTTCAGTCTTTGGCCAGTCTCAGCATGGCCAGCGGTGGGTCATGACCTGGAAGGGCAGCCCCTCTACACTGAGACGCAGAGGGCCCACTACTTTTCCAGGGGCAGTCGCTTTTACTGCATGCCAGGCGGGGCTTGGTTGGAGCCAGGGGCCAGGGCACTGCTCTGCCCAGTGGCCTTTGTTTCTGCAGTTGAAGCATCTTCCAGGTGGCGATCGTCCTCTCGTTGCACCCCCACCACGCACAGTCCCCTTTGGACCATGCATGGCTCCCGTTGGCCTCAGAGGTAGCAAGGCTTGGGTTTGCAGATTCACCTCCTGTCAAAGGCAGGCTTACTCTGCCTGCTTCTCACAGGCATTAAAACCTTAAATGCCATGTTTGGATCTCGGACCTTGGTCTGAGAAGGCGTTAGAGGAGGTGGGTGGCAGAGCAGGAGGCGGGCCGTGGGCCGGAGGAGGAGGAGCGCCGCGGCAGGTGGCCACACCAGGCCAGGCCTGTGGGGGCGGGACTTACTGGTTCAAAATGGCGGCCCCTCTGGGAACGGCAGGCCATGAGGCCAACATGGTGGCTGGCTGCTCACAATACACAAGGGAAGAGCAACCCAAAACAGAAATCTCACTTAGCTGTTTGGAGTGGCTGGCGGGATTGCGGGCGAATAGCTCTCGCGCTGTGCAGCGGCCTGAGGCAGCGATGGTGGCTCCCCCAGCGGCAGCAGCCACAGGGAAGGGGTGGCCAGGAAAATGGCAGCCACGGTGAAGAAGGAGGAAGAGAGGGAGCAGAAAACGGGCAGCGGGAGTGAGAGGGGTGGAAATGAGAGAGTGGCTGGGTCCAAAGAGTCAGAGAGAGAGGGGCTGAGGACCAGTTTGAGGAGGTTTCTCGTGAGCTAGGAGAACCTGGACTGTGGAACAGAAGGAGCAGAGGGAGGGACGGGAGCACAGAAAAAAAAGCCTGGACATATGGGACCTCGGGCCACGTTCCGGCTTTCTGGCAGAAATTACTGAGGTCAGTGAGGACGTTAAGTCCCGCTTTCAGGGTCATCTGGACCCATTCCAGTGCATACTGAGGCCATGCCACGTTACAGAAATAGCCAGATTTGTGAGGAGACACCCTAGAGGTGTGATTCCAATTCCTGGGGTTGGGTAGCGAAAGGCTAAGGACCAGCGTCCCAATCCTTGAGCCAAGGCTACAAATGGGGAATCCGAGGGACAGTAGAGGACGTCTCTTCTACTTCCTGGGGTCCGGACGGAGACCAAAAGGTCGGAGAACCGAGGGGGGCAGGAACGTCTTTGCTGCCTCCCCAGGTTCGGAAACCCTCCTGGAGAGGCCTGGAGGGCTATGCCAGGAATGCAATCTCTGACACAGCCGTGGTTTACGGACAGAGACGCAGGAAAAAAACTGCCAGGAATTAGCACGGGCTGGGACTTACCGCTGATGCTGCAGAGCTGTGGGAGGAGGCTGAGGGTCCTGAGCCACGAGGAGAGAAGGAGGCTGAGGGTCCTGAGCCACGAGGAGAGAGTGAAAGGCCAAATGGGATGCACTCACCCACCCGGGTTTCAAGGCACCAGATGAGAGGTTTGCGACACAGGAGACAAAACACAGAGAGTCCAGGCAATTAAAAAGGGGGAGGTTTTAATCTTGTGCTCCCGGGGAAATTTGCTGGTCCGAGGGTGGGCCAGGGAAGTTCACGCCAAAAGGGGGCGTCGGGACTTCTTTTATACAACTGTTTAGTGGGGGGAGGGCGGAGGGTATGAGAGGTGTGAAATTCCGCCTCGGGCCAGGGGTCTAGGAAGGTGCCAGTTATCTCTGTCACCATCTACCTTGCAGATCCATGCATTGGCTCTGGACTTCCCCCCTGCCTCGACCTAACAGTTTGTTTTTTATTTAAGCCTCTTTTGATTTCCATGATTTTAAGATTTTAATTTGTTTACATTCTGCTGTACTCTTGCTAAGTTTAACTTTGGGTATTTTACTTTTTTATCTTTATTGTTGAGAGTATTACAGATCTCCCCCTTTGTCTTCTCCTTGCACCCCACTACCAGGTTCCTCCCTGCCCCAGGCTTTCACCACCCTATTGTCTGTGTTCATGGGCAATGCATATATGCATATAAGTCCTTTAATAATCTCTTTTCACCCACCCCAGCCCCTCTTAGATTCATCAATCAGTTCCATGTTTCCATGCCTCTGATTCTATTTTGAAAGGTGAACATGGTGGTGCACACGGGCAGGCTAAGTAGCCATCTCAGACTGTGGATAAAGAAAAATTGAATTTATGTAAGGAAAGGGGATGCGGGAGGGAAAGGCCACACAGTACCGAGCCAAGGGGACATTGGGTTGATGATGGCAGCCCCCAGGAGCTGGAGTTTCATCCTTATATTCAGTCACTGGTGGGAAATTTTTTGTCAGTGGGTCTAGGGGCTGAGGTGGTGGGCTTGGAATGCAGATGGAATGCAGGTGTGTGATCAGGTGTCTTCAGGACCGCTTCAGTTCCTTACATGGTTTGACTTCTGGTGTCTAGTGAGTTTTTCCTGGTCTTTTGTTCTCCTGTGGCGGGAAGTTTACAAGTGGCAATTAAAGAGTGTATTGCCCTACAGTCCTAACAATTTTATTCATCAGTTTATTGTGTTCATTAGATTCCACATATATGTGAGGTCATGTAATATTTATCTTTCTCTGACTGGCTTATTTTGCTTAGGATAATCTGGTATAATGCAATAGGTATATAGTAATATTGCTTGGTTTATACCAGGTAATATATAAAAATGTCACATATTTGACAATAACAGCACAAGTTGATGGATAGAAGCAGAGCTATATTGAAAAAAAAAACAATGACACTAGATGTTTAATCAAATCCACAGGAACAAATGAAGAAAACCAGTAATGGTAAGCAAGGAGTTTAACAACTCTACAAATATATAATTGTTTTCTTTTTCTTCTTGACATATTAAGTAGATATAAAAGTATGTATTGTAATAACCGTTCAGTGTATTACTGGTTTGTATCTTATACACATGTAATAATAATACCCCCCAAAAAAGAAAGAGAGAATAGAGATATATAAGAGTAACATTTCTCTAATTCACTAGAATTTAGTCAGTAAAATCTCAACTAGATTTAAATAATTTAAGATGTATATGGTAATCTTTACAGCAATAATTAATAAAATAAAATTTAAAACACTGTAATAATTATTAATGAAGTTCAAATGCTACATGAAGAAATATTCACTTAATATAAAAGAAAGTGAGAGCCCTGACCGGTTTGGCTCAGTGGATAGAGCGTCGGCCTGTGGACTGAAGGGTCCCGGGTTTGATTCCAGTCAAGGGCATGTACCTTGGTTGCGGGCACATCCCCAGTGGGGGGTGTGCAAGAGGCAGCTGATCGATGTTTCTCTCTCATCGATGTTTCTAACTCTCTGTCCCTGTCCCTTCCTCTCTGTAAAAAATCAATAAAATATATTTAAAAAAAAAAAGAAAAGAAAATGAGAAAGAAAACATAGAGAAACAAAAATCATGAAACTGGGAAAAAAGTAAAAAGGCAGAAATAAATCAAACTATCAATAAAATAAAATGAAAACATCAAATGTTAGTTGCTTAAACAATGCAATCAAAAGACAGAGAGGCAGGAAACTATCCCTTGGCCAGTGAGTGGCCACAGCAAAGTGCGCATCCAATGCACCATAAGCCTCAACAAGCTTTAGAATGGCTGGAAAGACTGGTGGAGAAGGTGGCTTTGGGGCCCTGCCCTCTCTATACTAACTCACCCGTCCTGGCAGTAGGTTGTTCAAATCCCAGGGCCAAGGGAGCAGACCATCTCATCATTCTACCATCTCCTCACATCTACCCTCTCAAGGGAAGGTGTCTTCTGTGAGCTGAAAGAATAATACTGTGTCTCTCACCTACGGAGTTCTTCTGGCTGGGCTATCAAATTAACACAGATTATCAGAAGAGAATCAAAGTTTAATTCATGAACATGGGGAATTCACATAGGCATGATAATTCCATAAAGTTCTAAAGTGAGGCAAAAACTGTGAGCCAAAGACATTTTTGGACAAAAGAGATGGGGGCAGGATGGGATGTCAGATTTCAGAGGTGAGAATGGTAGTTGAGGTAGAACAAAACTCATGACAAGGAAATTCTTGCTGGGAAACTCAGTGACAATGGGACACAGGTAACATCTATTTAACAGGCACCTTCCTGAAGCCCTCTTATTTATACTTAATGTAAGTTAGGCTAAGATGGCATTCTAAGACCTTCCTGAAGCCATTTTATTTGTCTGAATTTTTTAGTCAGGAAAGGAAGAGGGTCAAAGTTTCTTTTTTAGTTTTGTTTCTTAATGAACAACTTGAAATTAATATCTCAAAAAGTCAGCTTCAGGGTGGCAAAGCTTTGTAGATATAGCTCCATATAAAGACAAAACAACAACAAAAGAGGGCAGAATATGTAGGATTGAAAAAAAGTGATCCAACTATATTTTATTTACAGGTAAAAACATTACATTCAATGGTATTGAAAGGAATTTTAGAGACAGGACAGGCAGTTTCAGGGAATAAAAGGGGTCCATGGGAGAGGAGTGCAGGTTATAGAAGGGCATACTTGTACAGTCGTTTGCTGCGTCCTTGCACCTGCATATAGCATCTTAGCCTTGGGAACCCTGATTAAGATTCCCATGCTCAGAGTGGCCTTGGACATCCAGTGTACTCTGATCAAGGCCTCTATACTCTAATTGGCCTTGAGCATCCTGTGTACCCTGAATAAGGTCCCCACAGGGGCACAGAATCTCCCCCTTGTGGGTTCTTGCCCTATGAACTTTGAAGAATAAACTTAGGCTCTACAGCAGTGGTTCTCAACCACTAGCAGGGTTGAAAACCGCTAGCAGGGTTGCCTAAGACCATCAGAAAACACAGTTATTTACATTACGATTCATTAACAGTAGCAAAATTACAGTTATGAAGTAGCAACTAAAATAATTTTATGGTTGGGGGTCACCACAACATGAGGAACTGTATTAAAGGGTCACGGCATTAGAAAGGTTGAGAAACACTGGTCTAAGTAGTATAAAATTGTTACTGACCAGCCAGTGTGCTGCTTGGTGGGGCTTCTCCTATGTAAGGTAGGTTGCTGTTATGGGAGACTGTGGGTACAGAGGCTACTGCTACTGTGTGGGAAAGATGTATTGTTACCTAGCCAGTGTGAGGCTACCTTCTATATAGAACTTTGCTTTGAAGAACTGTTTTGTCTAGTGGCCCCTTGTTAGCAATAGCTACATGGCGACTGGCTCCTACAATAAAGATTCTCTCATATACAACAACTTCTCATGGCTTCTCTGTCTACCACCAGGCATCCAAGAAGGTTCAGCCCCTGGCAGAGGGGCTCGGAACCAACCATTGGCATAGTTGAGTAGAGTATAAAGGAGGAACTTAGTTCCCAACAGTTAGTACAGCGAGCAGGGTTTGAGGAGGAACTTGCTCTAACGCTTGGCGCTGTGAGCAGGATTCAAAAGTATGTGCAGGTTTGAGGAGTGAGTGCTCCCACACTTGGCATAGTTAGCAGAATGAAGGAACTGTGTTTCCAACAATTAGTACAGTGAGCAGGGTGAAGGAGGAACTTGCTCTGACAATTGGCTCTGTGAGCAGGATGGAGTAGTGAGTGCTCCCACAGCCCTGAACACCACGTTGTAGGTAAATAAATAAATAAATAAATAAATAAATGGAAAAGGTATGTCTATTTAAACAACAACCATGGAAATGCTGGAATTGGTGATCTTATATAATAAAACCCTAATATGCAAATCTATCAAACGGTGAAACAACCAGTCACTATGATGCACACTGACCACCTGGGGGCAGACACTCAATGCAGGAGCTGCCCCCTGGTGGTCAGTGTGCTTCCACAGGGGGAGCACCGCTTAGCCAGAAGCCTGGATTACTGCTGGCAAGCACAGCGTCAGTGGCAGGAGCTTCTTCTGCTTCCGAGGCAGCACTAAAAACCCCTCGGGGGTTGTCCGACTGTCAGCTAAGCCCACTTTCCACAAGGAGCGGGCCAAAGCTGGCAGGCAGACATCCACCGAGGGGTTCTGGACTGCAGGAGAGTGAAGGCCAGGCTAAGGGACCACCCCTTCCCGCAGTGCATAAATGTCGTGCACTGGGCCTCTAGTATTAATATAAAGAATAACTTGAACCAGTATGGAGTTTCCTCAAAAAACTATAAATGGAACTCCCATTTGACCCAGTAATCCCACTTCTTGGGATATATTCTTAGGAATATATCCCAAGAAACTAGAAACACCAATCAGAAAGGATATATGCACCCCTATGTTCATAGCAGCACAATTTACAAGAGCTAAGATTTGGAAACAGCCTAAATGCCCATCAGCAGATGAGTGGATTAGAAAACTATGGTACATCTACACAATGGAATACTACGCTGCTATAAAAAAGAAGGAATAACTACCATTTGCAGCAGCATGGATGGAACTGGAGAGCATTATGCTAAGTGAAATAAGCCAGGCAATGAAAGAAAAATACCACATGATCTCACTCATTTATGGAAAATAAAGAACATTATAACCTGATGAACAAAATGATAGATACAGAGGCAGTAAAGAATCGAACAGACTGTCAAATTACAGCAGGAAGGCTGGGGAGTGTTGTGGAGAGGGGGAAAGAGATCAACCAAAGGACTTGTATGCATGCATATAAGCACAACCAATGGACACAAGACACTGGGGGGGTGGGATGAGGGCATGTGACAGGGGATAGGGGAGGCTGGGGGAAGGTCAATGGGAAAGAAAAAAGGAGATATGTATACTACTATATGTAATACTTTAAACAATAAAATAAAATTTAAAAACAAGAAAAGGAAAATTCTAGAGATAAAGATGAACATCCTACATAATAAAGAGGTAACATGCAAATTAACCCTCATGCCCTCACAAGATGGCTGCCTCCGACCAGGCCGGCAGGGGGTTTAGTGAGGGATGACCAAACGACTGAACAGCAGTCTGTGTGGGGCTACCAGGCCAGTGGGGGGGGGGCGGCAGTTGGGTGCGACCAGGCTGGCAGGGGTGGGCAGTTAGGGGCAACCAGGCTGGTGAGCAATTAGGAGCCAGCAGTCCAGTATTGTGAGAGGGAAGTCTGACTGCCGGTTTAGGGCCGATCCTGGCCTAAACCGGCAGTCGGACATCCCCCGAGGGGTCCCAGATTGGAGATGGTGCAGGTTGGGCTGAGGGGACCCCCCCCCCATGCACGAATTTCATGCACTGGGCCTGTAGTTTTATAATAATAAAAAGAATATACCATGAACAAGAGATAACAATTATAAGCATACTAGAGGCCTGGTGCATGAAATTCTTTCACTCAGGGAGATCCCTCAGCCTAGCCTGCACCCTCTTGCAGTCCGGGAGCCCTCGGGTGATGTCCTACTGATGGCTTCATTTGGACATCCTTAGTGCTGCCGCAGAAGCAGGAGAGGCTCCCGCCACTGGCGCTGCGCTCGCTAGCTGTGAGCCCGGCTTCTGCGCACTGTGAGCCCGGCTTCTGGGCAGCTCCTGCGTTAAGCATCTTCCCCCTGGTGGTCAGTGCATGTCATAAAGACCTGTCATTCCACTGTTTGGTAGATTTGCATATTAGCCTTTTATTATATAGGATATGTCCCTAACAAAACACCCCAAAAGACATGAAACAAGAACTAAAAGCATTTAAAGAAATAGATATTTTAATAATAACAGTTGGAGATTTCAATAATTCACACTTAATAATGGATATACTAACTAGACCAAAGATTTTTTAAAAAGTAGAACATATGCTAGGTCATAAAACAAGCCTCAACAAATTATAAAATGAAATATTGTATAGTATTGTTTTCAATCACAATGTTGTAAAATTTGAAATCAATAAGATAACACATTTGGGAAATGTTCAAAATGTGTAGAAATTGAACACTAAGTATTCAATGCATCAAAAATAAACCAGGGGAAAATTATAAAACAAACTCTGAAATGAGTTAAAATTAAGACATACTATAGAGAAAAACTTAAAGGTTCTTTGAAAAGATGAACAAAATAAACAAACCTGCAGTTAGATTACCAAGTAAAGATGAGAAAAGTCTAAAATTACTTATATCAGAAATAAAAGAAGAATTATTAGTGGAAGTGCAGTCATTGGGGTACCTTGAGGAAAAGAATGTCCTGAGGCCCCCATAGAAGGATGGGGTTTAATGGAAAGCTTTATTGATTATGTAAAATTGAGGGGGTTCACCTCCAAGGTCTGTCTCACAAAGGAAGCAGTCAAAACTTGTCTTTAGCAGGGCCAGAATTAAAGCCACTGCCTAAAATTTTTGCTCCACATTAAAGTACAGTCCAGTCTAGCCAGTCTAGTATCTGGATAGCTTAGCTTGTGTTCCCAGATGCAGGTGTCCACACAGGTTATGGACTACATGGGTATGGATAGAAAGCAGGTGAGAGCATGGTCAAGTGTTCCTCAAAGAACAAGCCAGAGAAAGAAGCAATCAGGAGAGCAAGAGCAAGAGAACAAACGCAAACAGGAGGAGAACAGGAGCACCAGAGAGGGAAAGTTCCTTTGTCTGGGGATTTCAACTTTCCAAGATTTCACGCGCTTCTGATGGGGACCACCCACCAGCCAATCCATTGTTCCCCAGGCTAGAATAACAGGCAAGCACCTTCCCTGTGTTGCCCCCATCTACATTGTGCGTGCTCCCGCATCTTCCTTTGTTCCATCCCTATCCCCATTGATCTGCATGGAGTGGACCAATGGTTCTCTGGGGAGAGTAAATCTGTAGCTTCTTGGTGAAGCTGCCCAGATGACCATGCTTATAATGTTTAATTACAATGATAACAAAGGTACTATTATTACCAATCATGCAGAAAAAAAAAAACACTGAAAGGAATTCTATGGACAATTCTATAACAATACATTAAACAATTTAAATAAAATGGAAAATTTCTAGAAAAACACAAACCATAAAACTTACTCAAGGAGAAATAGACAGTGTGAATCACATATTTAAAAATATATTTTATTAGTAATAAATAAAATGATGAAAAAAATCTAGGAACAGCCTTCACCATTTAATTCCACCAAACATTTAATTAAAAATTAATAAAAATTATTTACAAGCACTTAAAAAAATAAAAGAGGAAATGCTTTGCAACTCATTTTATAACGTTAATGTTACAGTTATACCAAATCAAATAAAGCCATTACAAGTAGGAAAAAAATACCTAGTGAGTAATACATCTTATAAATGTTGTCATAAAATTCCTAAGATGAATAATAGAAAACTTAAAACCTCAAATATAAAAATGACATCTACCAAATTGTGATCTAGCCCAATTATATAAAGTTGGTTTAACTTTTAAAAATAAATTAATACCAAATAAAAAAATCAATATCAATTACAATCATATCAATAGAATATACATCACTGATAATCTCAATGAAAGAAGAAAAGGTAATTGCCAAAAATCAACATCCTTTTATAATAAAAACACTCAATAACTTGAAATAAAAATTAAATGCTTCTAATAAAGTCCATCCTCAAACACACATAAACAACCAAACAAGAAAGAAAAAAAGCACACACACATTATAAGGAACATCATTCTTAATTGTGGAGAAAAAAGAACAGGAACAAAGTAAGATATGACTTTTGACACTTCTATCCAACATTGTACCTGATGTTCTAGCAAAGAGCAATTAGACAATAAAGTGAAATAAAAGACAACCAAATAGCAAATGAAAATGCAAATCTACCTGCAAGGGTAAATGACCTATTCTTGCATATAGAAAATCATAAGACATTCAATTAAAAACTAATAAAAGAGTTCAGCATCATTGCATCATAAAATATCAATACACAAAAAACAATTCTATTTCTATAGCTGAAAATAAAATTTAAAAAATAACTTTATTTAAAGTAACATATAAAAACACATGTATAAATATAAGAAAAGAAGCTCTAAATTTGAACACTGAAATTTAAAACTATCATTTAAAATTCAAAGGCCTAAAGAGCTGTAAAGAAATACTGTGTTCATTCACTGGAAGACTTAATATTGGCAACATAAAAGTACTAAGATTTATCTTCTCATTTAGTGTAAGCCCCATAAAATCCCAGCTGTCTTTTTTTGTAGACATACAATGTGATTCCAAAATTGATAAAGAAAGCAAAAGACAAAGAATAGCCAAAAAATCTTGATAAAGAAAGACTAATTTGGGGGACTCACATTCCCATATGTAAAAACAACAATAATCACAAGAATCAATAATCAAGAAATAATGGTACTGGAATAAGAATGGACATATAGATTAATGGAATCCTACCAATAGTTCAAAAAAAAAAGCAATTCATCCTTCTATTCAATTGGCTTTTCACATGGGCAACAAGAAAGGTCAATAAGGAATGAGTAGCTTTTGTAACAAATGGTACAGGGGCAACTGAAGATCCACATACAAAAGAATGACCCTTAATTAACATCATATAATTAACTCATCATGGCTCAAAGAAATAATTTTAGGAGCAAAACATATAAAATTCTTCGAAGAAAAAATATGCTTAAATTTTTGTGACTTTAAATTAAGCAAAGGTTTCTTATATTTGACAACAAAAGCACAGCAGCAACAGAAAGAAAAATAGATAAATCAAATGTCATCAAAATGAAAAACATTTGTGATTCAAAAGACACCATAAGAAAGTTAACAGATAACATATATAGTTGGAGAAAATATTTGCATATCATGTATATCTGATATCAAATTTGTATTTAGAATATATAAAGAGTATTTATATAGATACTTTTTAAAAGTATTTGAAAAACAATTTTAAAAATGGGCAAAGGATTTGAATAGACATTTGTCACAGAAGATATACAAATAGACAATAAACATGAAAAATTTTGATATCATTAGTTATTAGGAAAATGCAAAACAAGACCACAAGGAAATACCATTGCATACCCACAATGATGGTTATGATTTTTAAAAATAAAGAGAATAAATACTAGAAAGGATGTGTATAATTTGGAACTCTGATACAATGGTGGTGGAAATCTGAAATGATTCTGTTTTAACACGGGATTACCATGTGATCCAAAAATCATTCCTTCTTATATACCAAAACTAAATAAAAACATGTGTCCACATATGGAACTTTGCATGTTTCCAACCAAACAATTTAGAGTGTTTTCTTTTAAGCTACAGTCTACAATGACTCTTGTGCCAGTTTGCCCATTGCAGAGATGAGATCTGGAGATAAAAATGTGAGACCATTAGTTTTCATTGATTTTTTTTCAATTAAGGTGGCCATTTGCTTAAGATGGCCTTGTTTATAAACTAACTTCTCCCATTCAGCCCATTGAAAACGTTTTCAAAAGAAAAGAATATATATTTTTATACAACCAAGTATCTACATTATTGAAAAAATATATTTTGTGTACTTTAAAGTCCTCTCATTCTTGAATGTGCTATTTTTAATCTTTATTGTTGAAAGTATTATATATGTTCCTTCCCCCCACCCCCGCTGACATTTTATAGACTTCCCCCATCCCCTCTCCAGGCCTCCATTGCCTGTGACTATGGATCATACATATATGCATACAAGTTCTTTGGATGATCTCTTCCCATCCGCACACCTTCCCCCGCATTCCCTCTGATATTCTGCAGTCTGTTCCATGCTTCTATGTCTCTGAATCTATTTTGTTCATCAGTTTATTTTGTTCATTAGATGCCACATATGTGTGAGATCATACGACATTTGTCTTTCTCTGACTAGCTTATTTCACTTAGCATAATACTCTCCAGGTCCCTCCATTCTGTCTCAAAGGATAACAGATCCTTCTTTTTTACTGTTGCATAGTATTTGATGGTGTAAATGAACCACAGTTTTTTTATCCACTCAATCTACTGATGGACACCTGGTCTGTTTCCAGATCTTAGCTATTGTGAGTTGCGCTGCTATGAACATAGGGATGCATACAATATTTCTAATTGGTGTTTCTGGTTTCTTAAGATATATTCCTAGAAGTGGGATCACTGGGTCAAATGGCCGCTCTATATTTAATTGTTTTAGGAAACTCCATATTATTTTCCATAATAGTTGCACCAGCCTGTATTCCCACCAGCAGTATATTAGGGTTCCCTTTTCTCCACATCCTTTCCAGCACTTGTTATTTACTGATTTGTTAATGGTAGCCATTGTGAGAGGTGTGAGGTGGTACCTCATTTTCATTTTAATTTGCATCTCTCTGATAATTAGTGACTTTGAGCATTTTTTCATATGTCTCCTGGCCATTTGTATGTCCACTTTGGAGAAGTGTCTATTTAAGTCCTTTGGCCATTTTTTTTTAATTGGATTGTTTGTCTTTCTTTTGTTAAGTTGTATGATGATAGGTTAAGTTTTACTTATTTATTGCCATTTTAATTTTATGCATATATATATATATATATATATATATATATATACATATATATATATATGTGTGTGTGTGTGTGTGTGTGTGTGTGTGTGTGTGTATATATATATATATATATATATATATATATATGAAAGGCTAAGCAACTGTTCAACCGTCTAACCAGCCAGTAAATATGACATGCACTGACCACCAGGGGACAGACACTCAATGCAGGAGCTGCAAGGCTGTGGTGACTTGGCAGCAGCGGTTCTCAGGTGACATACCTTGGAACCGGAGAGGAGGGAGCCCAATTCCTAGCGGGGCCATGGATTCCACCTTCGACCTTGGGTTATGTTGTTGCTGGGACATTGTTGGCCCTGAATTGGTTTAGTGCTGAGCTGTGGTGACTTGGCAGCAGTGGTGCTTGGGTAATGCACCCAGGAAGAAGACAGGAGGGAGCCCAATTCCTCGCAGGGTGGTGCGATTCCAACTTTGGCCATGGGTTATGTTGTTGCTGGGGCACTGTCGGCCCTGAATCTGGTTTACTGCACACTTGCTTTTGCGTTCCACATCCTGTATGACAGCAACTTTGCAAAGTGCCCTTTCACACTCCTGGACCCCTCAGGGGATATTGAAGAGCCTGTTTTGGCCCAATCCCAGCAGGCCAGGCCGAGGGACCCCACCTGCCAGAGGGACCTAACTCACTCTACAGATGCCCTTCAAACCCCAGGTGTGGCTGGCCAGGTAGGGACTGTCTGTGGGAGGTTGGCTCCAGGGTGTGTCTGGCCCGTCTTGCTCAGTCCCACCCCACTGGCCACCTTCTAATTAATTTTCTTTCAATGTGCATGAATCCATGCACCAGGTCACTATTGTGTGTGTGTGTGTGTGTGTGTGTGTGTGTGTGTGTGTGTGTGTTTATATATTTCTTCTTATCATTATAGCAGTCCCTTTAGCATTTCTTGCAATACTGGTTTGGTGGTGATAAATTACTTTAGCTTTTTTTGTCTGAGAAGTTCTTTATTTCACCATGTATTTTGCATGATAGCCTTGCTGGGTATAGTAAGCTTGGTTTCAGATTCTTGCTTTTCATTACCTTAAATCATTCATACCATTCCCTTGTGCTCTGTAGCGTTTTTGATGAGAAACCAGCTGATAGCCTTATGGAAGCTCTTTTGTAGGTAACACATTGCTTTTCTCTTGCTGCCTTTAAGATTCTATTTTTGTCATCAATTTTTAGCATTTTAATTATGATGTATCTGGGTGTGGGCCTGTTTGGGATTTTCTTGCTTGGGATTATCTGTGCCTCCTGATCTTGTGTGAGTTTTCTCTTCTCCAGATAGGGAAGTTTTCTGCCATTATTTCTTCAAACACATACTCTAGTCTAGCCCTTGCTCACTTTCTTCCCCTTCTGGTACTCCTACAATGTGAATATTGTTATATTTCATGTTGTCCCACAGCTCCCTTAAGCTGTCCTCCTGCTCTTTAATTCTTTTTTCTTTTTGGTTTTCTGAATAAGTGATTTTTTTTTCTACCCAGTATTTTAATTTATTGATCCCATCCCTGGCTTCCCCTAATCTGCTGTGTATATCTTCCAGTGTGTTCTTTATTAGTGCTATGTTATTCTTCATAATTACTATATCTTTTCTTATGCTGTTGAGTGTCTTTGCTATCATTACTCCAAACTCTATGTCTGATAAAATTCTTATCTCCATTTCATTTTGCTCTGCTTATGGGGAATTCTTTTGTTTTTTCATTTGTGGCTTGTTTTTTGGTTCCCATTTTGACTGCAGATTTGGGTTTGTGTCTATGTATTAGTTAGGTCTGCTACACCTCCCAATCTCTAGTGCAGGAGAGTGTCAGACACTGTTTCTGATGGGCCCTGAGTAACCTGTTTGAAGCTATGGGCAAACCACAGCTTGTGGCTCCTATTGCTGGGTTTGGAAGCCTTTGGAAAGAACCAAGATGTGCACCAAGGTCTGCTTCTAGTAGCCCTGGACCCCAGTTTAGATAATGCCAATGCTCAAAGCTTCCAGAAACCTACCTCTGCCTGCAGTCTAATTGTATTCAGTCTTTCTTAGCCTCAGGCTATTGACCACAAGGCGGGGGGAGAGGTTTTCCAATAGGGTGGGGCAACTGTTCTGCCTCCAGGTTGATTATTATTCTCAGTCTCTTAATTGGCTTCAGAAACTCCACAAGGTGAGGCAAGGGGTTTTCCAATAGGGTGGGACAACTGCCTTCACTCCAGGCAAAACCACCTGGAAAATAAAGGTCAACCAAAGGAAGATATCCTCTGCAGCAAGAGGGAATGACTCAGCACAGGAAACTGAGGTGTCTGCCTTCTGAGGTCTAACATAAAAGCCCCCAACCCTGGCTTCTGCTCATACAGCTCCCACTCTGCCTCCCTCTGTCAGAGCCAAAGATGAGTGGCTGCACATGAAATTTTGTGTGTTGGTCCTTTAAGAGGGTGTCTGCATTTTCAGCTGTCTCTCCCTTGCAAACTCAGTTCTAATGCTCTGGACTAGAGAGCCCTGCTTGGGAATTAGACCCCAGAGTTCTCAGTGGGAAACCCCCACAGCTGAGATATCCCTCTGGAAGTTCAGTTGCTGTCTGTGGGAGCCCAGTCAGGACTTTCAATCTCTGCCCTTTCTACCAGTTTCTATGCAATCTCCACTCTCCATCCTTGATCATCAGGGTTCTATCCAGCTAGTCTTCAGTTGATTATTCAGGACGATTTTTCTGTATTTTATTTATAATTCTAGTTTGGTCCTGGGAACATGTCTGTGTAGCTTCCACTTACTTTGCTGCTATTTTGGAATCTCTCCATTTGCTTTTAAACCAGAAAACACTGGCTGCAATTTCTTTTTATGACCTCATAATAAATGTCAAGGGAAATAAAAATTTCATTTTTTTCTACCTTACTGAGACTTATGTACTAAAACAGATTAATTGCAAAATCAAGAAAATTTCTCTATTTTCATTTACTTACAAATGATAGAATATACCTTATAACTTGAATTAATGTAAACATGCAATTATTTTTTAATGTTTAAAGGTGGGCTATAGATAAAAGTTAGATTTCAAGATTTATAAAAACCTTGTGAATTTTACTATAGCCGGTTTTATATATTTAACTCCCTCCTTTACATTCCTACACATTCTAAACAGTTTTGGTGGAGACATTTGTCAGGGAGAATTAACAAAGCAACAGGTTGTCATGATCACTCACTCCATAATTTTGATGTTTAAGGTGTACCTCTAATTAGGTATTACTGACAATCTGGACCTTAGAGGCAAGATATATCCACACTCTCCCTTTTTAATATCCTCACCAATCAAAGACAATGCAATTATATGCCATGGTGAAGATGACATAAAAGCACAATACTTAGTACATCCCCCTTATCCATGACCCAAAGAATATACTATGTAAGTTTTTTTCATTGTCATATTCACAATAAAATTGTACAGTAGTTTTTTCTTTACTCTTCTTATGTTGTGTAGTATATTGGTGACCAAATAGTTTCCCAGCTAAATAAGATATATTGATCTTATTCTATGAATTGATCCTATTATGTTTAGTTTATTAGATATTCCCAAATATATTGACATACAGAATGTTGGGGGCGACCTGGCTGGCAGCGGGGGGCAGTTAGGGGCAATCAGGCAGGCAGGCAGGCAGGTGAATGATTAGGAGCCAGCAGTCCAGGATTGTGAGAGGGATGTCTGACTGCCGGTTTAGGCCGATCCCCAGGATTGGACCTAAACCAGCAGTCGGACATCCCCTGAGGGGTTCCAGATTGGAGAGGGTATGGGCTGAGGGGACCCCCCCCCATGCACGAATTTTGTGCACCGGGCCTCTAAGTGTGTGTGTGTGTGTGTGTGTGTGTGTGTGTTTATTTATTTATTTCAGAGAGGAAGGGAGAGGGATGGAGAGATAGAAACATCAATGAGAGAGAATCATTGATCGGCTGCCTCCTGCAAACCCCCTACTGGGAATGGAGCCCATAACCTGGTCATGTGCCCTGACTGGGAATAGTGCCATGGCATCTTGGTTCACAAATCAATGCTCAACCACTGAGCCACATTGGCCAGACTGGACTTTATATTCTTCACTATAAAATGAGATGATTGATGATAATGGTGATGATGATGATGATGATGATACTATGATGATAACTATGTTAATTTGCACATTATGTGTCAAATACCCTTCCAAGTACTAGAGACCATCCTATTTGACCTTTGTGACATCTCTGTAAGCTATGCCCTATTGATACAAACTTTTCACAAGGAATTGAGGTTTAGATAAATAAATAAATAAATAAATAAATAAATAAATAAATAAATGTGTCCAAACCCCTCTACTCTGACAGCTGTTATTCTATTCTCTATGAAAAAGGTGAGGGAAAGAAAACAAAACAAAACACCTCATGGCCACAGACAATAACATGGTGATTCCAGAGGGGAAGTAGGTGGGGAGAGGTAGAAGAGGGTAAAAGGTGGATTAATCATGATAGAAGGAGACCTGACTTAGGATGTTGAATACAGATTACAATATACAGATGATGTATTATAGAATTTTACCCTGAAAATTATATAATTTTATTAACCAAGGTTATCCCAATAAATTCAATAAAAATAAAATAAAATTTCAAAATATGAAAAAAATAAATTTGTCCAATGTAGACTGCAGCAGAGAGGGGCCTCATGCCAAATCTTCTTCTTTTTTATCCAGTGTTTTATACAGAGAATGAAATACCATTCACACTCAGGATATTTAAGATGTATAAAATATTATATAATCTTGGCACCTTAGAGATTGTGATAAACTGTGCAAGAAGAAGTGACATTTTGGGTAGGACCCTAGTCATTCTGAATCAGTGACTACACACTGTTTCTTCTGCTTAAACCCGCGTTCCTGAGGTATCCCAAGACTTCCCTTCTACCTGTGAAGTCTGAGAGCTGGAAGGAAGTGAATGTGAGTGAGGAGGCAGAAATAAAGGACACCTGCCAGCCATCCCACTATTCCCATCCATTCATATCAAGAAGCTGCTGAGAATTCTTTATTCTTATTTAATGTGGAGGATTTTTGTTATACCTACTGAAACTTTTAATTTAACTTTTATGTATATTGAATTCATTGAAGTGACACTGTAGAGTATTTGATATAAAAATAAGCCAATCAGAAAGAGACAAATACCATATGATTTCACCTACATTTGGAATCTAATGAACAAAATAAATTAACAAAATAGAAACAGACTCATAGATACAGAGAACAGACTGACAGCTGTCAGAGGGAAGGGAGTAGTGGGGGTGGATAGGTAAAAAAGGCAAAGGGATTAAGCAAAAACAAAACAAAACAAAAACTTCATACACAGATAACTGTATGGTGATTACCAGAGGGAAAGGATGGGAGGAGGAGGTAAAGGAGGAATAATTGGTGACAGAAGGAGACTTCACTTGCTGTGGTAAACACACAGTACAATATACAGATGATGTATTATAGAACTGTATTGTTGAAACCTATATAATTTTATTAACCAATGTAACACCTACTAATTTGATCCTCTAAATTCCTGGCTAGGCAATGTAATTGGAATTCCAGTGCTTGAGGGAACAGCATGTGGGAAGACATTATAGAATGAGCCCATGACTTTAAGGAATCCATATGAATACAAGGTCTACTAGTATAGATGATATTCTGATAGTGTAAAAAACACAAACTATTTCAAAATTGGGTGTTAACTTCTTTTTGTTCACACCCTAGGTTTATGATAATGAGAAAATCACTGAAATCATCTGAGCCTCAGTTTCTGCATTTATAAAATAAGAATAATAATGCCTTCACCCAGGCTTTTTAGGAGCAATGAATGACCTAATAGAAGAAGAGCTTCCAGCAGACTATGTGACCCAGATGTTCTGTCCATGTTAGTTTTATTTTATCCCATTCCTCCACAATGTGTATGAATGTGATGATGCCTATGGAATGAAATTCATCATTCAAAGAGAGTATAATCACCTGGCATAAGGTGGGAAGACTGTGAGCTTTGGTGTGAGATAGGCCTTGAGTGGAATATCTGGGTCCTGTTTTTTATTTGCTACAAAGTCCCCAATTCACTGTAACACTTTATGATTTTTGTTGCATGCATTGTTCATTTCAAGGCATTATTTTCATAAGATTTCAAAATACTGTAATGCATGCAAATTACCCACGCGTGCCTGCACATGTTACTCTGTTAGGCTTTCAGCAAGTGGTGGTTATTTTTATTAAAAATCTCAAAAACTTAGCAAAGAGGAACATTATTTTATGATGACAGAGGCAGAAAGATTTTGTGCCATAAACAAAACTTAAACCAAGCACTTTTTAAAGCATTTTGCTAGATACAAAACAATAAAACAGTCTTGGTAAGAAATAAAGTAAGGCAGGAAAACTATAAATGCTTATTCAGGGTTCTCCAAAGAAACAGAGCTAATAAGATTAGATAGGTAGATGAAAGATGATAGATAGATAGATAGATAGATAGATAGATAGATGATAGATAGATAGATAGATAGATAGATAGATAGATAGATGATAGGTAGGTGACAGATAGATAGATAGATAGATAGATAGATAGATGATAGATAGATAGATAGATAGATAGATAGATAGATAGATACATACATACATACATACATACATAGATACATAGATACATAGATACATAGATACATAGATACATAGATAGATACATAGACAGACAGATAGATGATAGACAATAAATAGAAAGAATTGGCTTATGCAATTATGGAAGAGGAGTACCAAGATGTTTGGCAAGCTGGAGAGCCAGGACTGATAGCATAGCTTTAATCCAAGTCCAAAGGCCTGACCAGGAAAGCTGATGGAGTAAGTTTCTGTCTGATATCTGGGAGGCTCAAGACACAGAGGAACTAATTTTTCACTTCAAGTCCAAAGGCAGGAAAAGATTGATGTCCCAGCTCAAACAGTCAGGCAGAGGTATTTTCTTACTCAGCCTTGTTGTTCAATTGAGGTCATCAATGATTAGATAAGAACCACCTGCATAAGGAAGGACAAGGTGATTTACTAAGTCCACCAATTCAGATGACAACCACATTCAGAAAAACCTGCATAGATACATCCAGAATAATGTTGGACTGAATATCTGGACCCCAAGGCTCAGTCAAGCTGACACATAAAATTAGCCATTATAGCTTCAAAACCTTAGTTTGTCACTGCTTGTCTTTGAAAAGCCAGTGCTAAATTTTGTTTACTTTTCAAATGCATATGCTCTCGTTGGGCAGTGGTAGTCAATGCATATATTGGGACTGACTTACCAGCATGTGAAATCCAATTGTTAAATTTTCAGGAATTTTGTTGACTAGTTGTTAATCCATTGGTAGACTAAACTTGAACATAGAGTTTTTATACCATAAAATTTGAAAAACACTACAAATCACAACCTTTTTTTTTATACCCAGAGGATTGATTCTTAAACATTACAGCCCTGCTGTGATGTCTAAGGGGCAGTGAGAGATGAAGGTTTTTATAAAATATTTATGATTTATTAAAGTTTTTAAATATCCCATTTTTGTTCAGTCTGTTATTAAATAATACATGATTAAGTCATTTATATTTTTATGAACATATATATGTTATTACTATAGCTATTATTGAAAAAATTCCTCAAAAAAAGATTTCTTTTACCCTGGGTGATTAAGTTACATATGTCACCTAGGCAAATAAAAATTGCAATCAATGGATGTCACAATGTAGGCTCATCTGGATAAGATGATTTAGGGTCCCTGCTCAAACACATTTCTTCCTCCTAACATAATTTAAATCAAAGTCAATCTTTAGTTACAACTTTGCATGAAGCAGGTACAAACTAATTTGTATCCTCTAAAATGTTATTTTTATTTTGTAGCCACATGTTTTCAAATACCTGTTAATGAGCCCTTTTCTGCTTATCTGAAGAATGGAATAAACGTGTCCTAAAAGCAGGATGGCAGTATGGCATTAACAAGAGAACCTTGGACCAGGAGTTAGGTGTTAGGCAAGCATGTCAAACTTGCAGCCTGTGGGCCACAGGCCTCATTTAATTGGCCTGTGTTAGCCTTTGAGTTTAACATGCTTGTGAGGATTTAGAGCCACATCCTAACTCTGCCACTAACTGACTTATTTATCTGAACAGGTCTTCTTTTTACAAGATAATAAACTGCATTGTATTAATAGACTCCAAATTGGAAATATGGCCACCTATACTAATAAAAAAGAGAAACATGCAAATGACCATCACTCCGCTATGCTACCAGCCAATCAAGAGTGAGTATGCAAATTAACCTGACAAAGTTGGCAATGCCCATAGCGGCCAGGCAATGCTGGAGCTGCTGGGGGCTGGATTGGAGACACAAACCTGCAGTCCTGGCACACAGCAGCCCCAAGCCCCACAGTCGAGGTGCTGGGGCTGCTGCGAGGGGGCAGCGGAGACAACCCGCAAGAAACCTGTGGAAAGGGAGGTAAACTATCATAACTTTATCTCCCTTTCCACAAGATGAGAAAACTACCCCTGGTTTATTTAGTGATATGGCCCACACCTTTCTACAAGCACAGGATATGTTTTGATCACTCCCTGGAAGGTCTGGTCAGAATACCGTCTCCAGGGAATAACGCTACTGTGGCAAATCATCTAAGAGAGGAAACAAGCTTTTGTTGGGTTTATTCTGAAGGTCAGAGAACATGCCACCCCAACCTATGCTGTGCTGTTATATTGATGATCTTGAGCTGCAGATGTTTGAAAAACAGCAAATGTGTGCAGAGGTTTTCACTGAAATCTCCTGATCTGCCTAAAATTGGACCCCCCAAAAGGAGCTTAAATGTCATAGGTCCCCTTGATGGGAGAAGTGTCATCAGGCAAAGAAGACTGACTCCTGTCACAGGACAGGAGAGTAGAAGTTGACATCACACCCAAACTTTGTTACAAACTATTTCCCCCACCCCCATTCATCTTTACTAAAAATCACTTACTCTCCTCTAAGAGGCTTACATCTCCCATCCCCTTTCCCTAGGAAGAAGGTATTTAAATCTGCATTCTAAGCTACCTTGGGGAGTTACTCATTTTTCCCTGGGATCTCCCACATATACAAGAGGTACACATGTTAATGAACTTTTGTTTTTCTCTTGGTGATCTGTCTTTCATTACAAGGGCTTCCACTAAGAACTCAGAAAGGTAGAGGAAAACTATTTTTCCTCCTCCATAATTCTATCTCGGGAAATTAAGTCCCCAGCTGAACAATGAGGTTGGCTCAAGTACCAAGCAGTCTTGGCTGATGGGAGGGAAGCTTCTAGGGAGAAATCAATGATATTGGCATCAAAGTGGGACAGAGGGCACACGCATGGTTGCTGGTGGGAGTTTAAAGTGGTTCAACATTTTTGGAGGATGATTTGGCAAATTCGATAGAAATGTTCAAGGTACATCCAAGAATCTTCTTCTAGGAATCATATCTGCTGAGATAAAGCACAAGCGCATAAACCCTGGTCAGAACCCAGGATGCTACTGCGGGATCCCCTTCCACCATAGGAAAACCTGAGAACAACATGCATTTTTAGGACAAGGTGGCATCTATACTAATAAAAGGGCAATATGCTAATTAGACTGAACATCTTCTGGATGATCTTCAGGACAGCCTTCTGAACAAAGCCATGTTGGTGGGGCCAAGGCAGAGGAGGTTAGAGGCAATCAGGCAGGCAGGGGAGAACAGTTAGGGGGATCAGGCCGGCAGGCAGGTGAGCAGTTAGGAGCCAGAGGTCTGAGGGGTCCCAGATTGGAGAGAGTGCAGACTGAACTGAGGGGACCCTCTTCCTGTGCATGAATTTCATGCACTGGGCTTCTAGTATATCAGAATCATCTAAAACCTTTCCAGGGGAAAAAGACATATTCTAAAAACCAAGTCTCTTTCCTACATTCTACTACCCCAGCCACCATGGCAGCTACAGCTAAAGATTTCTTGTATATCCTCTAGACATTGTCTGAAACTAAGCACACACATACATACATACATACATACATACACACACACACACACACACACACACACACACATGCTTGGAGAGAAAAGGAGAAAGGGGAGGAGACATAAAGAGAATAATTTACTAAACTTGATTCATCCTTTACTCAATTTAATTATGTCTAAATCTATTAAATTGACATTCCAAACACTTCCCTAGAATATTTTGAATTAAATCTCAATCACGATATTATTTCTTCCAAAAATATTTCCTTCTGTATGTATGAAAAACTAAGGTTTATATAGCTACTAGAGGCCCGGTGCATGAAATTTGTGCACGGGGGTGGGGGGATGTGTGTGAGTCCCTCAGCCCAGCCTGCACCCTCTCCAATCTAGGACCCCTCGAGGGATGTACAACTGCCTGTTTAGGCCCGATCCCGGTGGGCAGTAGGACATCCCTCTCACAATCCAGGACTGCTAGCTCCCAACTGCTTGCCTGCCTGCCTGCCTGATTACCCCTAACCACTTCTGCTGCCAGCCTGATCACCCCATAACCACTCCCCTCCCAGCCTGATTGATGCCTAACTGCTCCCTTGCTGGCCTGATTGCCCCTAACTGCCCTCCCCTGCCAGCTTGGACACCCTTAACTGCCCTCCCCTACAGGCCTGGTTGCCCCCAACTGCCCTCCCCTGCTGGCCCAGTCACCCCTAACTTCCCTCCCTTGCCAACCTGGTCACCCCTAACTTGCCCTCCCCTGCAGGCCTGGTCCCCCCCAACTGCCCTCCCCTGCAGGCCTTGTTCTCCCCAACTGCCCTCCCCTGCTGGCCTGGGTCCCCCCAACTGCCCTCCCCTGCTGGCCTGGTCACCCCTAACTGCCCTCCCCTGCTGGCCTTATCACCCCTAACTGCCTTCCCTTGCCAGCCTTGTTGCCCCTAACTGCCCTCCCCTGCAGGCCTGGTCCCCCCCAAATGCCCTCCCCTGCAGGCCTGGTTCTCCCCAATTGCTCTCCCCTGCAGGCCTGGGTCCCCCCAACTTCCCTGCAGGCCTGATCGCCCCCAACTGTCCTCCCCTGCAGGCCTGGTTGCCCCCAACTGCCCTCCCCTGCAGGCCTGGTCCCTCCCGACTACCCTCCCCTGCTGGTCTGATTGTCCACAACTGCCCTCCGATGGTGGCCATCTGTGGCGGCCATCTTGTGTCCACATGGGGGCAGCCATCTTGTGCATTGGAGTGATGGTCATTTGCATATTGCCTCTTTATTATATAGGATAGCCATAGGAGATCTATTTCTATCTAGTGTGATAGTGTTGAGTGTTGGGGGTTCTGCTGATTCTCTCCCCATTGAAACTAGCAAAAACTATATTAAAAATTACAACTTAGAGCCTCTGGAAAAGGTCCTAAGAATAAGCAGACAATGAATATGCACCTCTTTAGGAACATTGACAAAAATATGGTAAGAAATGTAAAAGTTTGTGGTTTTTGAAACAAAACTTTCTCTCCCTTTCATCTCAGTGACTTATAAATTCCATTCCAGGCTGCTACAGCCAAAAGCCCAAGACTCCCTCTCCTCTAATCTTTCACTCAGAGGCCTTTATTCATAGGAAGAAGAGAATTACAGCATTTCTCTCCCTGTCCCCAGCTGTCTGTTGTGGAGGCTAAGCCCTGAGTGAGTGCAATGAAGAGGTAAGGGTCCCTTCTGCTTCCAGTTCCCACTCCTATAATGGTTGCTTGTATTATAAGCTTCCTTTGTTGAAAAGACTGGTAACCTGATCCTTGCCCTGGTGCGTAAGGCAGTGGTTTCATGCCAAGAGGGGCAAGCTGAGCAGACCTCTTACCCACCACCTTCTACAGTAGGGGTGCCAATCAGAGAGAAGTCTGCCATTGTCCCTATACCCTACTCCGGTGCTCTGGTTTGGTGATTTTGCTGGAGAAGAAGTAGGTTGTAAAACAGATAGCTTCTAATCTCTTCTGAAAGTAACTGGTTTTAATTGTAATAGGGAGTGAAGAAGTTCAAGCCTAAAGGCACCTTAAAAACAGTGGAAGTTGTGGTAAAAGGACAATTAGGAAGAGACTCAAAGGACAGGCTAAATTCTAGGCCAGCTAGTTTATTAGAGATAATCAGGGAATAAGTTAGCTCCTGGAGTCAGAACCAATATGGGCCACTGACATTGAAAACTATAGGCCTACCTCAGAAATAATTTAGGTTCCGTTCCAACCCACCACAATAAAGCAAGTACAGTCAAACTTTGGACATATTGTGGCTTGGGTTTCAGACCACCATAATAAGACAAATATTGCAATAAAGCTAGTTGTAATATTTTTACTGAAGGAGGGTCGTGCCTTCAGTTTGTTAAAGAAAAAAATGCAAAACCTATGAAGTGCAATAAAATGCAATAAAATAAGGTATGTGGCAATTTATGCCACGAGCCAGTGTTGAAAACAATTGAATAATTAGGTCATAGTTATGATCCAGCTCATAGCTGGATATGATCAGGAAAATAATAGAAGAGACCTACCGAGGCCACTGTTTCCCTGTGGGCATACCCAAATCTTTGTCTCCCTGAGGAGCAACAACAAAGGGTTAGTTGTTGGCACAGTCGGCAGGATTCCAAAGAAGCTCACCCAGCGCCACCCCGTGGACTCAGACCCGTGCTAGGAACCAGCAAAGGGCCCATTGAGCTTGCCCATTTCCCATTGGGTGAACTTGGGTGGGTTGTCTCTTGGATCCAGGACCTTCCCTTGCTTTTTGATAGAGGGTCTGACTTTATTTGAGCTGTATTTTAAAGTCCTTGAGGTGGAACTAAGTCCTTAAGTGTTGATAGAACGCAGGCTCTAAAGTGACACTGGAGGAAAAAATGGGTGGCTGGTTTTGATTTTTACTTTTCAATTGGAATTTCTTTCTGAGAGTCTGAGCAAAAACCTTCAGCATATAAATGGGAGTTGAACTCATTCAGCTCCAAAGATAAAGGGACAGATCTTTCCTCCAGTCCAATTCTTGGGTGTTCTTAGGCGATTAAGAATCTTTGTGGAGGTGTCAGAGGTCATTCCTCAAGGTGCACAGAAGCCCCATAGGGATTTTCCAACTCAACTGTAATTAACTAACTGGCTAGTCCAGGGGGCCCCCATAAGGCTTAGTCTGCAAGGGTCCTGAGCCCTTCTGGTTGTTGTAGACAGCAAGGAGAGAAACTGAGGCACATCATATGATTGAATTACAACTAGAGGGGTGAGAGCCTTGTGGAGCTCAACCCATAAATAGCATACTTGGACTCACTACATAATATCCCTAGAAAATTTGCTCAGACTAGAGATATCCAAAAATTAAAAAAAAATATATTTAAAAATTAACATGAGAAATTGTGCCTCCAAGGCCAAAAACTCCAAAATCTCAGCCCTCATTTAATACTCCTGATAAAAAGACTTTACTTGCAAGTGCTTTTACAGAAATGGGAAGATTTAATTAAAAAATATCAACTTAAAAATGGCCAAAATGCAGTTGTCTTTGGGTACCTAAATTAATATTTTGTATGCAAAAATTAGACAAATGCCAACTCTAAAATTAAATGGAATGACAAATATGGGAAGCACATATTGATTTGGAAATTGGAAGTTTCTAAGGAGATACATAGAAAAAAATTCTTCAAAAAAATGAAAATTATTAAGAAATTATAGACACTGTCTCGAAACTATTCTGAAACTAATAAATGCCTACACCCTATTTTCCTCCCTTCCTTTCTGAGCTTCCTTGTCTGACCTTGCCCTTTCCTCTCCCTTCTTCCTTCCCCTTCCATCTCCTCTACTACCACTGACTTGAAGGAAAATGATAATAGGAATTCTAGCAGCTCCCTATGGAACAAAAAGCTAGAGAGGAACCAGCCCTTGTTCCCGACTTTATCAAGGACCCTGGTGGATTCACAAAAATTTAACTGTCAGAACATGTAATCCTGATTATTCTGACCTATTCCAATTAATACACACACTGGTTTCTAAGAACAAGGCCACATGTTACTCAGTAAGGTCTACTGTGAAACTGTAGAAGAGTCTTTTGCTGTAAAAAGCCAGGTCACCATAAGAAAGATTGTTTAAAAAACAACACACAAAAAAACCTTAAGTGTGATTTACAAAGAGAAAACAGAAGCAAACATAGGGCTGCTCCAGGACTATGAGAGGGTATTTTCCCCTTCTCATTAATACTTTAGGAGAAATTGAAATTATCTTAAAAAGGGAAGTTATTAAGGCCCTTCTAGATACTGGGGCTACTTTATCTGTTATTAACCCTACCTATCTAAGTATCCCTCTCCCTGGGAGTAAAACTTCTGTACAAATGGTAGGGGTATCTAATCAACCAATGACTGTTTTTAAAATCAAGACCTGTCCCTTTTCAACTAGGGCATGATAAGGGGCAACATATTTTACTGATCAATTCAGTCCCAATTCACCAGATAGGGAGAGATTTTTAAAATCAGTGATGCCCACATATGTTGTTTTTTGTTTGTTTCCCTAGAAGGATATATATTTAGAACTAAATAAACCAGATACTGAACTAAAAGGGAAAAATTATGATTTTAAAGGAATCTTCCAAGAGAAAATTAATCTTAAGACTGACCAAACAGTTGCCAACCACTTTTTTCTTTATTATTAACTTCCATGAGATCCTGAGAAAAGGCTTAACCGGGGACCCTCCCTACTCAGAAATGTCCCTCAGCTATATGCTACCTGTAAACTAGATCTCTGTAATTATTACAGAGCCTCAGAGAAAAAATATACTCAAGTAAAATAAAATAAAAACATTTCATGGGTGAATAAATTTGTTAGTCCTTTGCCAGCATTTGCCAATCCTTGAGGAATTACTGTCCTTGTTTTACAATGCAGTCTGCAGGGTCAGAGGTGTGTGGCTCCAGAATATCAAAGTCCACTGAATCCTTTTACATTCCCCAAAACCTCCCCTGTTCAGCTCAAAATACTCATAGATAATTGCCTTTCCAAAACCAAAGTCCCAGGACGTTTGAAATGCAAATACCAGGAACTCTGGTCTGGGCCATTTTTAAAATACAAATCTCTGGAAGACAGCCACTCAAACAAACCACTTTTAACTTATTTCAACTATTCCTTTCTAAATTAGCAAAGTTTAATTAAAATTATTAAATTTCTAGATATTTTAAAATAAAATAAAATACTGAAACATTGATTGCTAAATAAGTCTTTAAGTTTGCCTGCTTTTGTCTTTATTGCCAAAAGTCTGTAAAATGGCTTTAAACTCTTGATATAATGTCTTATGCTTGAAGGTATGTTTTTTGAAAGTGAACATGTTTAAAATGTGTTCATAAATGTCAATCTAAAAAATGCTGGTCACTTTTATTTTGGTTATTTTTGGAATTGAGACTTCTAAGAGTAAAAATTCAAGTTAAGTTGGAAGAAATTATATGGTTATGATAATAGAAGGCATGAGGAATGGACATTCATTTGTGAAGAGAAAAATAAAAAACTCGTTCTAAAAGTTCATAGTTTATTATAAAAAACAGTTCTTGCATTTTTTTCCTTTAAATGAATATTTCAAATTATGTTATGGTCTTTATATATTTGGTCTTTATATTGTACATGTTTGTCTGCATATTATGTGTAGTAAATTTTCAGCCTCCGGATGGCACTACTAGGATAATCTTTTATTGGCCTAGTTAAAAAAAAAAAAAAAAAGATTAAATACTTACATAAATTAAACAAAATTCTATGGTCTGTACAAAAGTTTAATATTAAAACCAGTTTAAATTTGGTAAATATATTTTAGAATTATTACTATAAAATATATGTTTTTACCTAGATTTACAAAGAATTTGTGATCTAATCTTTTGGTTAAGTATATTTGACAATCTTTCCAAAGTTTAAATTTTAACACTTTTTAACTGAAAAATGATTTTGAGTCATTCCAATGGGCTCTGGAATAATTCAAGGATTTATTCTATCTCTTAAAAAATATATTTTAAAACTAAATTAGGCTTATTTAATATACTTTAAATTATATGGGAAGCTTTATCAAATAAAAATTAATAATAACTATGTTCTATTGATGTACATATATTTTGTTAAAATGAATGTTATAGAAATTTCAGTCTGGTTCAGAAAGGAACTTGCAAAGATTCAGAGCCAAGTTCAAACAGTAAACTCTGAGGGGGTAGCAGGTGTCCAGTCAGGGACACCAAGCAAGCCAAGAGTGATGGTTGCCTGTGGAGGTGGGTCTGGCAGTGATACTCCTGATATTTACATTCCAAATGTTGGATGTTTATGAATTATTTTCAGTGCTCAATGCACACTTCTGATAAACCATATGCCATGTTTTAAAATCTTACATTACTTGTTCTTTATATGCTGAAATTATACACTGAGTGGCCAGATTATTATCATCTCTGAATGCATAATAATCTGGCCACTCAGTGTGTGTGTGTGTGTGTGTGTGTGTGTGTGTGTGTGTGTGTGTATATATATATATATATATATATATATATATATATATATATATTAGAGGCACAGTGAATGAATTTGTGCATGGGTAGGGTCCGGCCAGCCTGGCCAGGGGGAAGGGACATGGGCGGTTGGCCAGCCTGCCTGCTGGTCGAACTCCTGGTCGAGGGGACAATTTGCATATTAGCCTTTTATTATATAGGATATACACTGAGTGGCCAGATTATTAGGCGTTCAGAGCTCATAATAATCTGGCCACTCAGTGTATATTAAATCTAAGTATATACAGATTTTATATTATTCTCTATGTCATTTTACAATAATTATTATTTACCAAAACTTGTTGTCTTGGAATGTTATATCTAATAAAAAAGCAAAGTTTTTAATCAATTGCATTATAATCAAATCTATAATGATGTCACTTTTAAGTTTTGTCATTCAGGGACAGCCATTACTTTACTGCATTTGCAGGCATATTATATCTTTATAAAAATTCATGAAAAGGACTCTGATTTACTCTTAAATTGCAGACTTCTAAGCAGGTCATATCTTTGAACTAGATAAATATTTATAAAACTTCAAGGAATAACTGAATTCAAAAAATACTGGCAAATAATCAGGATAAACAAAAATAGTTATGGGACTAAATGAATTGAGAATAATTATTCTTATGACTCTGTTTAAAATATTGTTGGCTTTTTAAATTGTTTGTTTCCAAAATATAGAGAAAACTAAAAATCAGACATTCTGTATTATAGGAATTAATAAATTAGTGACATTCATTCCACAGTATTCCCAGGAGACAAAAATTCAAAGACCACGACAACCAAGAGATTTTTTTTGTCCATTGGGAAATACATTAATTAAAGACATCTCCAACAGTGTTAAAGGGACCTTACCTTAGCAGGTACCTAACTACGAATGGACATCTGCCCTTGTCTCTGACACTCACCTTCATCTCAAGGATGAGAAACTGCCAACTATGAAGGAGGTAGACAGCCATCCCAAGACATCAAGGCCTATATGCTCACAAATTGATGCTGCTTAAACATGGTTCTTGTATCACCTAATTGTTACTGATTGAATGTATATAAAATGATTTTATATTATCTTCTTTATGGTTTCTTAGTGGAAACAATCTCTATCTCCCCAGACCCCTCTCTTTCCTAGACATGAAAAATTTAACTTGGGTACCTGCTAATATTTCCCACCTACTAGATGATGACATTCTGAGTATCAGCTATGATAATGAAGTTAATGTTTTGTTGGCCACACACTGTTGGTCTTCTACTATAAATATAAGCTTTAATACATTTTTTTAGACTATATCAATTATAAAGGAACTATCTTGGACAAACTCCTCCAAGAGCACCTTCCTAATAATTCCCCTGGTAGAATTATATATAAATTAATCTAAATGAAGATTTTTGGTAAGTATTATCTAAATACAGGAATATATGAAACTAGAGGCCCGGTGCACGAAATTCGTGCATGGGGGAGGGAGTGTCCCTCAGCCCAGCCTGCACCATCTCTGGGACCCCTCGAGGGATGTCCAACTGCCCCTTTAGGGGGATGGGACCCCTCGAGGGATGTCCGAATGCCCCTTTAGGCCCGATCCCAGTAGGATCGGACCTAAAGGGGCAGTCAGACATCTCTCTCACAATCCAGGACTGCTGGCTCCCAACTGCTCGCCTGCCTGCCTTCCTGATTGCCCCTAATGGCTTCTGCCTGCCAGCCTGATCACCCCCTAACCACTTCCTGCCAGCCTGATTGATGCCTAACTGCTCCCCTGCCAGCCTGATTGCCCCTAACTGCCCTCCCCTGCTGGCCTGGTCACCCTTAACTGCTCACCCCTGCAGGCCTCGTCACCCCTAACTTCCCTCCCCTGCAGGCCTGGGTCCCCCCCAACTGCCCTTCCCTGCAGGCCCGGTCACCCCCAACTTCCCTCCTCTGCCAGCCTGGTCACTCCTAACTGCCCTCCCCTGCAGACTTGATCTCCCCCAACTGCCCTCCCCTGCTGGCCTGATCCCTCACAACTGCCCTCCTCTGCTGGCCATCTTGTCGCGGCCATCTTCTGTCCACATGGGGAGCAGCCATCTTTGACCACATGGGGGCAGCCATCTTGTGTGTTGGAGTGGTGGTCAATTTGCATATTACTCTTTTATTGGATAGGATTAACTGCCCAGAAGAAAAATTAAAATTTCTGAATAATAATATATATTTGTTTCCCTCTGACCCTCTTATCTAATATTAGACATTTTCTGTTCTTAATTGGCATTACTGGTTTAATATTATTACTTTTGTTTCTGACATATAAATGTTATATTAGATGCAGAAAAACAAAAAGTAAGACAAAAAGTAAAAAGACTCATATCATGGTGGCTCAAAAACTTAAAATGATCCAAAATACTTTCAACAGTTGCATGTAGGATCTGACTGCCTCCCATTTACCTGCCTTTTATTTTGAATAATAATTTGACTTTGAATGCCATCTAATGTTATGGTCTTGCCCCATTCCCAGTGGTCTACCCTATTCAACAAGACAAATGCTGACACTAAGACTTCCTAGGAATGAGCCTTCCTAGCATTGTGGGACTCCATTATCCAACCAAAAGGTTGGTCATCAGTACATCCTTTGGATTGACTTATGACCAAAAGGGGGATGTGTAGAAGGGGGAAAAAAAGGCTACATTCTAACCTGACAGGCTCAGGGAAGGCCTGCATGCAGTCTTACATACTCAAAGACCTAAAATAACTACAAGGGATGGTCTGAAATTAAAATTTTAACTAAAAGCAATTTATAGTAGGTAGTCATGTTCTAGGCCAGTATTTTTCCTGATAAAGGTCAATCTTTACTTTAACTGAGCCCATTGTCTTTTTGCATCTAAGATAACATACCTATGAAATGTCAGGGTAACTTATAATTTCCCTTTTTTCCTGACCCCTCAGGGCACAACCAAATAAAATTTACAACTGACTTCTCAACAGAAACTGTAGAGGCCAGGAAACAGTGGATAAACCTATTGTGTGCTCCAACAACCAACCTCTCAACCATGAATTCTGTATCCAGCAAAGCTATTTTTGAAAAATAAAGGTGAATTAAATATATAGATAAAAATAAAAACTAGGGGAATTTGTTGCTAGCAGACATACCATAAATTAAAATATAAGAAAGATTTTTAGACTGGAACTAAGTGACTCCAGGATGTCATTCTACTCCACATGAGAAAACAAAGAGCAGTGAAAAGGTAATTATCATATATAATAAAACCCTAATATGCAAATCTACTGAATGGTAGAATGACTGGTCATTATGATGTGCACTGACCACCAGGGAGCAGATACTTAATGCAGGAGCTGCCCCCAGTTGGGGCCGGCCAGTGGGCGGCCCCAGGCCACCAGCCAAAGCTGGTGCCAGTGGGGGCCCCCTGATTGCACCACCCTCCGGGTGCCCCACAGATCGGCCCTGATCACCAGCCAGGCCTAGGGACCCTACCCGTGCATGAATTTTGTGCACTGGGCCTCTACTGTAATTATAAAAAACTTTGTAAATTCTTATTTTCCTCCTTCCTTCTCTTAACTAGTTTTAAAAACAATTGAATAAAGTAATAGTTATATAATTAATTGTTTGGTCCATAACATATTGAAATATGACATATATGTGTAATATATTTGCCAATAACAACACAGAGGAGGTGAATGAAAGCAGCAATGTATTAGGTTGAGAAAATGACTACAAATGGTACTGTTATAACTATATTAATATCTTATAGGGTTTGTAACCTTAGTAGATGATTTATATCTAAAGGGAGAAAAGTTATACACCTATATAAAAGTAGCATTTATGTCTCTGGAATTAAGTTAGCATAATTCTAAAGCTGATTCTAATAAATTAATATGTATGTATATGAAAACCCCTAGAGTAGCAACTAAAAACAAAAAGATATAGTGAAAAAAATAAGTAAAATATTAAAAAGCTAAGTTAGCCGAAACCGGTTTGGCTCAGTGGATAGAGCGTCGGCCTGCGGACTGAAGGGTCCCGGGATCTATTCCGGTCGAGGGCATGTACCTTGGTTGCGGGCACGTCCCTAGTGGGAGGTGTGCAGGAGGCAGCTGATCGATGTTTCTCTCTCATCGATGTTTCTAGCTCTCTATCCCTCTCCTTTCCTCTCTGTAAAATATCAATAAAATATATTTAAAAAAAAATTTAAAAAAAAGCTAAGTTAGAAAACATTCACAAATGCAAAAAAAAAATGTTGTAAGAGTGGAATAGAGGAATAAGATACTTGCAAAAAATGTAAAACATAGAGTAAAATGGCAGATATAATCATACCATATCAATAACAATACATGGAATGTATTAAACAATTAAATCTAAAGAGACTGAGTGTTGGATTATGTTATCTACAGTAGAAATATTTTATATTCCAAGATACGAGATTGAAATAAATTGTTGGAAAAAATATATCATGCAAATAGCAACCCTGAAGAAAGCTAAAGTGATTTTATCTAATGTCAGACAAAATAGACTTTAGAATAACAAAAATATCACTAGAAAGAAAGAGGACATTTTCTAATGATAGAATTGCCAATTCATCAGGAAAAACATAACAAATGTAAATATATATGCATATATATATATGCATAATGACAGAGTTTCAAAAAACTTCCAATGAAAACTGAAAAATGAAGAGAGAATATTAAACAATAAAACATCTGCAATCTTTATTATTCTATTAATAAAGAATAGAAAACCTAGACAGAAGAGCAACAAAAAATAGAAGAATTGCACACCACTATACACCATCAAGAACCAACAGACATCTGTAGAGTATTCCACACAGCAACAATACAGTAGTAAGGATAACCTTTTTCCAGGATAAACCATCAGTAGGACAGAAAACAAGTATCGATATATTTTAAAAAGAATAGAAATAATACAAAGTGTGTCATCTGACTAAACTGGGATGAACTTAGAAATCAATAAGAGGGAAGATATGACACAAAATATATAGAAATAAAACAACTCACTTATAAAAAAAAAACAAAGGAACAAAGAATAAAATTGAAAGGAAAAATACTATTAGATGAATGAAAATGAAGCTATATAAAAAATGTTTGTCTTTCAACTAAAGCCCTTTATAGATGCAAATTTAGCCATGTAAGGCCAATATTAAGAAAGAAGATCTCAAATCAATAACTTAGTATACCACCTTAAAACTCTAAAAGAATAAAATAAAATAACTAAACAAAGAAAGCAGAGAAAAAGAAATAATAAAGATTATAATGGAAAATAATTAGAGAATAGAAATAGAATAGAGAAAATTATTGAACCTAAAATCAGATTTGTTGAAAAGATCAACAATTTGACAACCTTTAGCTAGCATGACCAAAATAAAAAGAGCTTGGAATATTAATATTTTCCAATTCTAAAATATATTGTTTAAACTTAGAAACAAACATCTACACTAATAAAAGGGAAAGATGCAAATTGACCGTACATCCGCTACGCCCACCAGCCAATCAGGAATGAGTATGCAAATTAACCTGAAAAGATGGCAGCAGCCCCGCCTCCCACGCCAAGCCTGTGGGAGTCGGAGAAGTCAGCGCCAGCACCAAAGGCTGGCTGCGGCCAGGGAGACCAAGAAGCTGCCTGCCCCATGATCCCAGGCCGCAGAAGCCGCCCGCCCCACTTCCTGGGGGAGACGGAGAAACTGGGCCCCAGCACCTGAGGCTGGCTGCAGCCTAGGAGATGAAGAAGCCACCTGCCCATGATCCTAGGCTGCAGCCAGAAGCAGAAGCCTCATGTTCCCCTGCCCCACATCCTGGGGGAGATGGAGAAACTGTGCCCCAGCACCTGAGGTTGGGTGTGGCCCGGGAGAAGAAGAAGCTGCCTGCCCCATGACCCCAGGCTGCAGCCAGCTGGACAAGCTACCTGCCCTATGTTTGCCTGCCCCACGTCCTGGGGGAGACAGAGAAACCGGGTGCCAGTGCCTGAGGCTGGCTGCAGCCCGGGAGATGAAGAAGCCGCCTGCCCTGTGATCCCAGGCCACAGCCAGCTGGAGAAGTCACCCACACTGTATTCTAGGGAATATGGAGAAGCCACCCGCCTGCGTTCCAGGCGCCAGCACCTGCAGCTGGCTACAGCTTGGTAGAGGGAGAAGCCGCCCACCCTGTAGTCCTGGGGACCAGTACCTGGGGCTGGCTGTGGCCCAGGAGACGGAGATGCCGCCCACCCCATGGTCCTGGGCACCAGCATTTGCAGCTGCAGCCCAGGCAAAGCCACCTGCCCACCATCCCCTGTAACTGCAGCTGGCCTGGGCACCTGTGGCTGACCAGATGGAGGGAAACCCAGATCCTGGGTGCCTGTGGTCAGCTGGAAGAGGGAATCCTGGGTTCTAGGTGCGGGGCCGAAGCAGAGGTGGTTAGGGGCAATCAAGCCAGCAGGAGAGCAGTTAGGGATGATCAGGCTGGCAGGCAGAAGCAGTTAGGGGCAATCAGGAAGGCAGGCGAGCAGTTAGGAGCCAGCAGTTCTGGATTGTGAGAAGGATGTCCGACGGCCAGTTATCCCCCAAGGGGTCCCAGATTGGAGAAGGTGCAGGCCGGGCTGAGGGGCACCCTTCCCCCTCCCCCCCCTGCACAAATTTCATGCACCGGGCCTCTAGTCTATATATATAAAAGCCTTAGCAATCATCAGACCATTAGACTGTCCGACTGGTAGCTAGGACATGCAATGACCACCGGGAGCAGATGCTCCAACTCATAGCTATGATGCACACTGACCACCAGGGGACAGACGCTCAATGCAGGAGCTGCCCTCTGGTGGCCAGTTTGCTCCCACAGCCAAACTCCCGCACCCTCCCCCCAGGCCAGCGGGCTCCCCCATTGGCCTCAATTGTGGGGGCCGGCAAGCCAACCTCCCATGGCCACTCCAGCCAGTCAACCTCCCATGGCCCCTTCCCCCCCCAGCCGGCTGGCCCCCCTGATTGGCTCCAATGGGGGGACCAGCTGAACAACCTCCTGCAGCCCCTCTCCCTGACCAGCCAACCTCCTGTGGCCCCTCCCCCCAGCCAGCCAACCCCCTGATAGGTCTCAATTGCTGGCCAGGCAGAGGGACCCCACCCATGCACAAATTTGTGCACCGGGCCTCTAGTAATAAATGACATCACTATTAGCAGAGGCTGGAGAATGAACTGCTTATTGTAGATTCAAACTGAGCTCTGTGCACCTGGACTTTTTCATTACTGAGTCTCGGCTAAGGGTGCCATCAGTGATCTGTGATAGCTAGAGAACCCTAAGTGTGTGTCCAGATATGGAAGTTCAGGTGATCCCTGTTGCCCATGATCATTGCCATCTCTATTTATATGCCATAAGGTACTCTCAACATGATATTCCTGGAGCACAGCCACACCCAGGTCAGGAACTAGGCTGGAAATAGATTTATAGCCATCAGAGTATAGTGGAAGCCATTTCATGGGAAAAGATTCAGTGTGATTACCATGCAGTTCAAGGAAATGTTAAGAAGCCAAGATCTGTGTTGTGGACAAGGTTAGGACTTGAATCTTGGAGGAATGCACAGGTTAGGACTTGGATTTGTGGAGAAGTGAATAAGACTTGGTCTTAGAAAGGCCATTTGAATCCAGAGGACTAAGCCAAGAAACAGAAGGACATCTGAACAGCTTATACAGCAAAGGATCATGGTCCACTGGTCCCAGCCAGGTTAAAAGACAGGGGTGAGAGAGTAAAATTCACCTATATGAAAAGAAATACAGTTTTAACTATGCAAAAGAAATAAAATCATCTGTAATAATAAAAGCATAATATGCTAATTAGACCGGATGTCTTTCCAAATGACCTTCTGGACAAAGCCGGGGCTGCGAGGGAAGACCGGGTCCCGGGTGCTTGCCAGCAGCTGGAGGGAAGCCCAGGTCCCAGGTGCTAGAGGGAAGCCAGTGCCAGCAGCCAGGGAAAGGAAGGTCTACTCTTGCACAAATTTCTTGCATTGGGCCTCTAATCTGTAATAAATGAAATTGGAAAATAATATAAAAAATTAGGTGGAAATGAGGTGATACATTCAAAAGCACCACTGGGCTCAGTTTCTGGTGAAGAGCAGAGAGGACAAACCTGCTGGGGACTCTACATGCACACAGTGGGGCGTGGGCCGGTCCTTCAGAGAAGCCTCCGGACTCTGACCCAAGGTGGTCACTAGGTGCCTTCCACCTCCCATTTTGTTCTTTCATTTCCTAACTAAAGCCACAATCTTTATCCCAGTTTCTTTTTCTCTTCTTGGCATTGTTTTGCTGCTTAGCTTTTCTCTCTCTGGTATCACATATCCATAGACAGATAAACCGAAGACACACTTTTCCAGGAAAACTTTCAAGCTGTGCATGGAAAGGAGCCACATGCTAACCGGGCCAGTTCAGGGAAGGTCTGCAAGACAGCCTTGCACACTCAGAGACCTAAAGTAACCACAAAAGATAGTCTGAAATGAAGTCTTTTTAAATTAAAAAGAAGTTTATGGTGGGTAACCATGTCCTAAGCCGGTATCTTCCCTGACAAATATCAACTTTGATCTTAATGGAGCCTACTGTCTTTTTGCATCTAGGATAACATACATTTGGAATGTCAGGGTAACTTGTAACCTCCCTTTCTCTGGGCCCCTCAGGGCACAACCAATGCCCTGGGTGCCAAGACAGAGACCACACATTTTCTCATGGTTATTGTCACATTAATTGTTGACTGTTAACTATCCTGTGCCACCTATGTAAAAGAAGCATGTGTCTATCTTTTTACTTTTTATCCAATCCCAAAGTGACCCCCACTTTGTTTACTCCCCCCTCCCTAATCTATCATAAATGGGATTCATGTAACCCATTTGTGTCTCCTCTTTTGATTGTAATGTATAAAACAAGGTGAAAACTGCCATTCTCGGAGCATAATCGCAATATGTTGAGATTTTGCTTCCCAGCAATTGTTGACAGTTTGGCTCAAATAAACTCACAAAAATTCTTTACAGGTTTGAATGTTTCTTATATTAACAAAGCTCTCCTCTCACTTCCCATCACTCTTGTTAGAACTGTGGCTATGTATTGCTGTCCTGAAAGGACGTTTAAACTGACCCCAACAGCGCCTGTGCTGCTAGTCATATTTTGTATTGATTACTCTGATAGGACACAGTCAAGAGAATATCAAGATGTTGGTACTATCTACTGAAGGTGTTCCATGGCCCGGGTGCCTTTTAGTTATCTCTTTGTATCATCACTCAACTTTTACATGAGAAAAAACTGAGACTTTAAGAGGTTAAGTGACTTGCTCAGACCGAAGCTCTAAAGCGGAGAGTGACTACCTGTGCCTTCAGCACTTCTCCCACCTAAACACTCCAAATTTAGGAGACCCTATTTTTTTGTTGTTAATCCTCACCTGAGGATTTTTTTTCCATTGATTTTTAGGAAGTGGAAGGGATGGTGAGAAACAGAGAGGGAAACGTCAATGTGAGAGAGACACATCGATTGGTTGCCTCCTGCACACACCCCAACCAAGGCTGGGATGGAACCTGCAACTGAGGCATGTGCCCTTGACCAGAATCAAACCCAGGAAACTTTAGTCTGCAGGCTGACACTCTATCCACTGAAACAAACCAGCCAGGGCAGGGAGACCCTATTAAACTCTCAGGTACAGAAATCTCAAACTTATCTGCCCTGGGTTTTTCTTTTTAACAAGCAAAAGATGAAATCATTTCCCGAACAGAAAAGAACTGTAAATTAGTTCATTTCCCATGTGACTGTTTAAGAACTACCCATCAGTTTTTCACAACCACATGCCATTTAATAAACCTTCCTTGATACAATAAAGCAGACATTACATACTGAAATGATGAGGCAGAATGGGTCATAAAAAACTCAGAGTGAGCATTACTTGCCTCGGGTGCTACAACAAGGCACAGTAGCTATAGACTCAGGAATATTAGCTACCTGAAAAGTGTAATAATTTCTGCAAACGGCCCTGTCTGTCATGTTTTACCAAGATTTTGAAATAGAATATATAAATTAAAAATAAGGCATAAAACATGCAGTGCCACATCATGGATGAGGGCATGACTTTAATGGCAACCAATCAGAAACTTGCATTAGGCAACACTAAGAGTTCCAAAGACAGTATCTCTGGGAGTTCTGAAAACTGTATTTTTTGGGGAAAATTATATATATATATATATATATATATATATATATATATATATATATATATACCTCCCAATGGGTCTGAAATATTCTTGCTCTTGTGCCATGCAATTATTAGTTTGCACAGTGGCTTTTTAAAAAGCCAAATAACTCTCAGATCATGCCTATTTTCTCAAAATTACCCTGCAATTTAATTAAAAATTTGGTGGACAGGAAAGCATGTGGTTTAGGTGCAGGTAATGTTTGTGTTCTTTTGCACAAGTGTTGGCTAGCCCCACATCATCAGATCCACATTTCTTTGCTTATGTGATCTCCCTCTCCCAGCTTCCCAATATGCTCACTCCTGACTGTAAAATGCAAATCTTGCATCTCGTTCAGGCCAGTCCAGACTGTCAGCACTTGAGGAATATTCAGTTCCTGTTCTCACTTTTGTAACTTCACTTGGATGTTCTTCTGCTTGGGATTTTATTCATCTTTTTAAAATAAATACAAAATGCTGAATGAATAATTGAATGAGTGAAATGTGCATTAATGTCTTGCCGTTTTGTATCCTTGGTCTGCATATCTAAAATAGTGAATCTGTGCTTACTACTTGTAATGCGTGCTCTTAACAGTTCCTTCCTGAAACGCGCTTATTTATTTATATCCATTAAAAATAAATCCCCATGGAAGGTAGAAAATTAAATTTTACAAATCCTGTACCTTCAAGGAGATTAGAGTCTAATGGATAATCATCCCTCTCCAAATATTTGCTTTGTGACAGATCTTTAAAGAAGGCCTTTGGGAGGTACAAACGAGATTTAGAATTACTTTGTCTACTCTGGTACAATCGCACACCCTGCTTTTACGCAGTCCCCTTTTATGCAGATAACAGGGAGCAGTTCTTTCTGCATCCATAGGACTAGACTTGCAGAGTGGAGAGTAACAGTTTTATAAAAATTGAGTAAGAAAATGCACTGATTAAATCAGAAACAGAGTTATTAGTTGCACACCTGGATTTTGAGGAAAAAATAAGGCATTTGTCACCAAAACTTTGAAGAATGCTTCCTGCTTGGTCTAAAAGAAAGGGCCTCAAAGGTCACCTGTCTTTGTATAAATAGGCTTAAGAAGAAGATGCAGAGACCTGAAAATGTCCACTATGTTTTAGGGACATTCTTTAGGCATTATTGTGTTCTGACTGAAGTAGGCCATTTATTTTTGTTGTTATTAATCCTCACCCAAGGATATTTTCCATTGATTTTTTTAGAGAGGGAGAGAGAGGAAAGCATCGATGTGAGAGGGACACATCAATTGGTTGCCTCCAGCATGCATCCCAACTAGGGCCGGGGATCGTGCCTGCTGTGCCTTTGACCTGAATCAAACCTGGGACCCTCAGTCTGGGGGCCGCTCTATCCACTGAACCAAACCAACTAGGGCAGTAGGACATTCCTTTTAAAGCTTGATATATTTTGTCAGTTGGAGATCTCACTGGTTTCTCAATCTTAATGCCCCCAGAAATGAATGTATCATCTTCTTACAAAACATGCTCACAAATTCAATCATTTATCTAATGATTCTTTCAGGCAGACCTAGAGAGCACTCCATGGCTCAGTGGCTCAAAACTTTAATTCTATTTGACATGACCCTTGCCTTTGAGTTCTACATCTAATCAGCTGCTGAGACCTATGATTCTAACTCCAAAATAATTATCGGATCCTACTTTTTATTTTCATTAACCTCATCCCACCAGTGTAGATTGATAATCTTCACCTAAATATTTACAATAAATGCTGACAGAATGAATTTTTACATGAGTGGATGAATTAACATATATATTGGTTGCTGATACCAGATATCTGCCCTCCAGGGTATAAATAGTAGAGGAAGGGGTCTATACCAAATTATTCTTGATACTCCACATATTGTTTCCTATAGAGCCTTGTAGGTTTAATCATTCAAAACAATTTTGTTTACTGCTCTTTTTTGGTTAGCTGAGAATGGCCATTATAAGTACTGAATTAAAGTACATTGCTTTAAAAGGATAAATCAGTCCTCTTTAATATTCGTCAATGAACAGGTGTGAGAGAAACATGGAAATCTATTCATATTTAAAATGGTAGCATTTTGAAAGAGAGGAAAATAAATTCTATCCCACGAAAATATGGTTTTATGTGGTCATTTGTTTGCTGAAATAGTTATTACAATTGAAACAAAAACAGCAATCTATCTTGATTCTTCTAATAAACAAAAGTCATTTAACAAAATTATACATTATGTTGCTGTGATTTAAAAAAAAAGTCAGCCATGCTGCAATGTTCCAGCTGTTTTTGGTTTTATCATTTCATAGTGTTTGTTTCTATTTCCCCCCACATATATTTGTATTTGTTTAAATAGAGTCCATTGTGGTGTTGATTGAAAGAACAAATTCCATTTCTTTCAGCGCTGATTATGCAGCTTCTATGTTGAGTTCTAGTTGGTTGTCAAACTAGGCAGGACGTTTTATGTTGAGTTGTCATTGAACTGGTAGACTTAGAAAGGATAACACTTATCAACTTTGACAAAACATCATGTATTCCACATACCAGAGCTTGTCAAGATCATACTGTGCAGCATATCTTAACTTTCAATATTTCTCACTTTCATTCCTCCAAAGTACTTCTATTGTTTTTCAAAGATATGCATAGATTTGGCTTTAACATTTGCATATTTTTTTAAAGTCTGATGTGATTAGAAGATTGAACTGTGTCCAGCATGGCCAGGGGTGAACCTGAGGAGGGGCAGTGAAGGATTAAAGAAAACAGACAAGAGAATACAGTTGGGACCAAGTGGATCACTGTGCCTGGATGAGGAAACAGTGACACAGCCTGTAAGTCGAAGCTTTATTTTATAGTCAGATCACACAAAGCAAAACAAAGTCAAGATGTTTACAATATTCTTGTGAATTTCAAATCTGCTTCTTTCCTGTTGTTGCTATTCTCTGCTCTCTATTAAGCTTTGCTTAGGCAGCACTTGCTGCACCCCCACATCCCACATCCCTTAGCTATCTAGGACTGCAGGGTCAGACTGTAAGGTCAAGCTTACAACCATAGCTGTTTGGCTATAATTGTGCTGGGAGGGCTTTGCCCTCCAAGCTGGGACTTGTATGTGGCTTTGCCACAAGTCAGTCCACGGCTTGAACCTGTCCAAACGCTGTAGCTACTCTCCACAGAAGATAATTAATTATTTTGCCTATCAGAGAAGACAGAAAATGACAAGGAAAGACTGTTTGCAAGAGGGATTCTTGGACTTATCAGATTTAGAGGAATTTATTCAGAAATAAGTAGTGTGTTCTGCAGGGGTATAACAAGCACTACAATGTCCATGGCTTTTCATATTAAACCATACGTTGACAATGTGTTTCCAAGTCTGATCTTTTTATTGAACCTAATGACTAAAATTAGTTTTTCCTGCCCGGCCATCATGGCTCAGTGGTTGAGCATCGACCTATGAATCAGGAAGTAACGGTTCAATTCTGAGTTGTGGGCTCGATCCCCAGTGGGAGGCATGCAGGAGGAAGCCAATCCATGATTCTTTCTCTTCATAGATGTTTCTCTCTCCCTCTCCCTTCCACTCTAAAATCATTAAGAATATATTTTTTACAATAAAATAAAATGAGTTTATCTTACCTGGGTGGATTTGCTGTAGAGCTCTGAACTGAAAGGTTTTCAGCTGTCTCTAAAATAATGTGGCCCATTGGAAATCAGTCCTTCTTTCTGCTCTCCATTTAGATAAAACTCCTTAGAAGCCACCAGTAGTATAATTTAGATTCTCAAATATAATGAACTCTACAGTCATACTCATCAAACAAATAAAGGCTGAGACATTGTCAAAATGTGACTATAAAACAGTAGACAGGGTACATAAGTGTACTTGGCAGGTGAAAGATGAAACCAAATGTTGAGTGAGAATCACAGCTATGGGAGATGTGGTTAAAAAAAAAGTAGCAGTCAGAAAGAGAGAGGAACATAGGAAAACAGTGATGTACAATGAGAAAATGAGAAACCTTAGGAGAAAGTTATAAACATGGAGCTCCTAGCCTTATAGTGCATTTATCAAATTTTGAGGTCACTTTTCTCAAAGTTGAGATGAGCATGAGGAGCTGAAATGAGGGTGCCCTTGGATGTAAAAAGAAATGGTGCCACCTCTGAATCTCAATATCATTTGAGGTCTTTATTATATTTGCTCTATATATTTTTAAATATTAAATACATTTTATTCCTTTTGGTGGGTTTTGGTGAGATCTACTTAATGTTTCATGTTGTGGAAAAGAGGTAAACTTCATTATGAAAGTGTAGTAAGTCATCCCAATCAAGTGCTTTTAACAGATCTTTATTGTTACAGCACATACTATAAAGCATTTCTATTTTAATTCTTTAAGAGCCACCCACCATAATTTTCAGCAAAATGATTTATTCAGGTATTCTTACCAAAAATATTAGAGAAAAATGACTCTACAACCTATAATTGGAAGAACTATAAATTAGTTTACAGGCATTGCTGCAGGGAACAAAGTGGTACCCACCCTCCCTAACTAGATATTACCCAGTTCATGTTATTGTTGTCACATATTACATTTAAATTCTAGGGACAAGGGGAATGAGTTACAAACCAAATCTAAATTATACCTGATTTTATACTTGTCCATATATTTTCCTTTACATTTTCATATGTTTTTGAGTTGCTGTCTATTGTCCTTTCATTTGAACTTGAAGAGATAACTTTACTATTCTTTGTAGAACAGGTCTAGTGGTAATGAACTCCCTGGGCTTTTGTACTCATTTTTTGAAGGATTTTTTTTTGCAGGATATAACATTTTTGGTTGACAGGTGTTTTCTTGCACTTCAACTATACAGTCCCACTGCCTTCTAGCTGGCAAGGTTCTTCTGAGTAATCCAGATGATTTTATGAGGAATTCCTGTACTTGATTAGACAATTTCCTTGCTACTTTCAAGATTCACCTTTTTGTCTTTGAATATGACAGTTTCATTATAATGTGTCTTGTTGTAGATCTCCTCATTTTTTCTACTGGAAAAAATATTTGTAAAGTAATGTGCCACATAACGATACTTTGGTCAATGACAAACTATATATACGATGGTGGTCCCATAAGATCATAATCCTATATAATAAAAGGGTAATATGCAAATTGAACCCAACAGTGGAATGACCAGAACGACCTTGACCAGTCACTGTGAGGTGCACAGACCACCTCTCGGTTCCTTTCCCCACCAGCAGGTTCCCATCACCTGATGGCAAACAGGGAACCAGGGGTAGGTGGTGGGGGACACGGGCAGCGCCAGGCCAAGGCCCTCACCCTGCTGGTTGCCTCACACACAGAGGGCGACCTGTGGTGGTGGAGGGGCTGGCAAGCAGACAGGAACAGCCGACCTCTTGGTCCCTCCCTCCAGCTGGCAGGCTCCGATCACCCAATGGCAAATGGGGAACTGGGTGGGTGGGGGGGGCGGGGCCAGCTGCAGGCAGACTGGGAAGATGGCCCTGATCACAGGCTAGGCCTAGGGACTGTACTCACACATGAATTTCATGTGCCGGGCCTCTAGTTGATTATAATAAAATATTTGTTTGCAATATTGAAAAAAAGAATAGGCTGGACAAGATTAAGGTGTTGAATTTACTGCTAGATATGAGTGGTTTAAACATGAGAAGGCTCAGCATGCTATTCACCTACCTTGCACCCCCAGCCTGGAGTTGGCAAGGGAGTGAGGGGAGAAGGCTGATAAAAGTAGAGTCTGGAGGCCTGCCCTTGCTTTCCCACACCCAACTTTGTACAACCAACTTTGAACAAGTACACAAAAACTAATACACAGAAACTCACTTCCCCTACCTCAGTTTCTTTTTATCTCTCTTTCCTCCCCATATTATTCCTCTCTCTTTCTCCTTCACTGTCTTTCTCTCCTCTCTCACTTCCTCTATCTCCTCTCCCATCCCCTTTATTTTTGTCATCTTAAACTTTATTTTTCTGGGTCTCTTTTTACTTCTACTCTCCCTTTTCCTTACTTCTTTCTCTCTCTATCCCCCTCCCTCCTCTTGATGTCTACTCTATTTCCCATAGTGCCTCTCTAGCTTTCTCTCTGCCCCTCTAACACCTGCATATATGCACACACACACACACACATACACATTTTCTCTTTTATAATGTATTTTTACACTACCATTTATGCTTAGATACACATATACTTACATTATTTTTCTTCCTTTGATTTAAATTTTAATCTTCAATTACAGTTGACATTCAGCATTATTTTATATAAGTTTCATGTGTATAGCATAGTGGTTAGACAATCATATAATTTACAAAATTATCTCTCTAATATTTCTGGTACCCTCCTGGCACCATACATAGTTATTATATTATTGACTATATGCCCTATGCTCTATCTTACATCCTCATAACTATTTTGCAACTACTAATTTGATATCTTGACCTTTTTCACCCATCCCTCTATGTTACCCTCTCTGGTAACCATTATTTTTTTCCCTGTATCTATGAGTCTGTTTCTGTTTTGTTTATTCATTTATTGTGTTGTTTAGATTCTGCATGTAAGTAAAATCATATGGTATTTGTCATTCTCTATCTGACTTATTTTATTTAGCATAATACTCCCTAGTAAACAAATTGGACTACATTGAACTAAAAAGGTTTGTACGACAATGGAAAACATCAGTAAAAAATATACAATTTGCTTAATGTAAGAAAATATTTGTCAATGATACATCCAATAAGGGGTATAAGGAAGTCATAAAACTCAACAACAGAACAATCCAATCATATGAACCCCATATTCATTGTTGCATTATTTACAATAGCCATGACACAGAAGCAACCCAAGTGTCCCTCAATAGATTAGTGTATTAAAAAGTTGTGTATATATATATAATGGAATATTACTCGGCAATTAAAAAGAAGAAATTGTTACCATCTGTGACAACATGGATAGACCATTATATTGTAATTGCTTATACTATTCAGTACAGTAATATCCTATATGCAAAAAGCCTAATATGCAAATTGTCCCCTTGACTGGGAGTTCGACCAGGGGGTGGGGCCAGAGGCGGCAGCAGCAGCAGTGGTGGCAATGGCAGTGGCAGTGGCAGCTGCAGGCAGCCAGGGGAAGGGAGGTGCCCCAAGCCAGCATCTGCAAGGGATCCTACCCATACATGAATTTCGTGCAGTGGGCCTCTAGTGCTATATAAGTTTTTATCCTCAGAGCAATAGGCTGTAGCCTATAGCGCTGGTGTGTAGTGAGCTGCACCATCTAGGTTATGTAAGTGCATGCTATGGAGTTTGTATAAGAAAGAAATTGACTGGCAATGCATTTCTTAGAACATATCCCTGTTATTAAGCCACACATGAAACATTTCTTCAAATTTGGGGAGTTTTTGGTCAATACTTCTTCAAATAAGCTCTCAGACTCTTTCTTTCTTCTTCTGAATTTCCCATAATATACATATTTGAACTATTTAATATTGTCTCATAAGTTCCTTAGGCCCTATCACTTTTTTTCCATTAAAAAAGTCTTTACACACTCAATAATTTCAAATGATCTATCTACAAGTTCATTGATTATTTTTTCTGCCTTTTCAAATCTGTTATTAGGTGAATATTATTTTCCTCTAGTGAATATTTCAATTTAGTTATTGTATTTTTTTAAGCTCCAGAATAGCAGTATTTTAAATAATTTTTATTTATTTATTTATATTCTTATTTTATTCATATATTATTCTCATGACTTCCTTTAAGTCTTTCTCTTGTTTTCCTCTAACTCTTCAAGCTTATTTAAGACTGATGTTTTAAGGCTTTTGTTCAGTAGTCTGAACCCTAAGATTCTTTAGGGTCAATTTCTGGAGATTTACTTTTTTCTCTGAGTGAATAATAATTCCTTGTTTCTTTACATGTCTTGTGATCTTTTGTTTAAAACTGGGCATTTGAAAAAAATAGCCATATCTTTACAGAATGGTTCCAAGTAATAAAGCATCACTAGTCAGTTTATCATGAAGATTTAAGTTATTTTCAGGCCTTTCTTGGTGTACATATTCTCTGGGTCTATGTGTGTGATTAAAAAACAATTCTCTGATTTACTTACATACACAGATGATTTTAAATGTCTTAATTTCTCTAAGAGTCTCACTCTTACTTTTTCTCAGGGCCTACGGTATTCTGTCTGTTTCTCTGCCCATAATCTCTTATTCTCATGTACCCACGTGTCTCCAATCTCCTGTATTTTCACATGTTGCAATGCATTCCACTGCTTTCAGTGGCCTCCAACCTGATATCCAAACTATGCTTCCATTTTGCTTGAGCTCTTTTTTATCTTTATTGTTGAATGTATTATATAAGGCTCCTTTCTTCCCCCATTGACCTCTGCCAGCCCTTTCCTGCTCCCATCCCCAGACCCTCACCACCCCATTGTCTGTGTCTATGGGTTATGCACATATGCATATAAGTTCATTGGTTGATCTCTTCCTACCCACTCTCCCCTGCCTTCCTTCTGAGGTTCAACAGTCTGTTCCATGCTTGAGCTCTAAGTCAGCTGAAACAGAAATAAATCCCTTGGGCAGCCCCCTAGACAAATAACAAATTCCCAACAAATTCCACTTTTTCTTGAGGGAGAAGCAGGGAATTGAATGGCTTCCTTTCAACAGTGTCAAGCTCTGTTGCACGAAAGAGGGGAAGGGTAAGAAATACACCACAGACTTTTCTACTTTGTGCGTGTGTGCACGGGCATGTGAGTGTGTATGTGTGTCTGTGGGGGGGTCTTGATTGGGACTCCATCTGTTTGTTACAGAATTGTGGCTAGTTTTTAGTGCTCACACAGAAGCCATTTCAGTTAGTGTGTTGTTGTTTCCATATGGGAACAAAAATCTGGAGATTAATAGTATGCTATCTTGCTAATATCTTTCTGCTAGTTCACATTACTTCTGAAAGTATAGGAGACCTTTGGAAATGAAAGGCCATCCTCCAAATTGGTAACAGACAGATTCAGCCAGTTCCGCTTTCTGTTGGTAACAGAGAGAAAGAATTATGATTTTCCATTTGGCCTGTAGTGGAGTAAAATTGAAGTTTCAGCTCTCTTAGGAAAAATAAGAAAAAAAGTTTGAACTTCATGTTTTTCAAGAACTTTAAATAGAATAATTATGTTAAAAACAAGAATAATTATGTAGAATGTGACTTCAAATTATTGCAGTCATGAAAATCCTTACCATACAAAGAGCTTATACAATTTAATTAAACTCTAAACCTCAAAAGAAAGTAAATTTAATTTTGTTATTTGTATTGCTGATTTCATGACAGAATGGGGCTCTAGCTCACTGAAAATTGCAGTATAAATTAACACAGACTTTCCTGGAAAAAAATTTTACATAGAGAACATAATCCATTGTGTCATTCATTCATTAATTAAATATTTATTTAGTTTCTGCAGTGACTTTGTATTCCATAGCACATGGCTCCAAGCTGCCCCTATATATCTTCTTACTATATATGAAATATATATATATATATATATATATATATATATATATATATACATACATATATATATATATATATATATATATATATATATATATATATATTTCAAGTAACTACACAGTTATATATAAGATTGCAACTGTAATGTGCAAAATGAAGGAAAGCTACACCAAGCTGAAAAAGTGTCAAAGAGGAGGATCTTTCCTAAACTGGGAGGTCAAGGAAAGATCCCCTGGAAATCCAAATTTGAGCTGAGATCTAAAAGAGGAATGATAATCAATGTTTTAATTTATATATTGAGACAATATACTCACCACATATTTTTTACCCCTGAGCAATTGAGGAAACTACATTTTCCAGCACATTCGAATTTGGAGATACCTCTTCTGGCCAACATCATGGGAGCAGCTGTAATATAACCACTTCCGTTTTGGTGCTTAACAGGTCGTTTGTGATCTCCTACTTTCTTTTCTATTGTGAAATGGTTGAGAGTCTAGGACTCCAGAATAGCAGAGAGCCATTGTGGAAGGAGCCTGAATGCCCAAGACATTAATTGAAGAACATCTGGCCAATCTTTATCAAACTTCATTTGAGCGATGAATAGACATTTATAATATTGAGTGACTATGATGTCTGAGTGTGCTTGTTACCTCAACATGGACATAGAAGGACCTTCAAGACATTTTTATCTTACATGCATAAAATATGTGTACATCAATGGATAAGTTAGGCTGAAATAATATTTGAGAGTTGTCAATATGTAGATCATAATTGAAATTATGTGTTCAGATGGAAATGTCTGGTAAGAAAACATAGAGTGAAAGACATAAATTTGTGTTTAATATTGCTGAAAGCAATTGCAAAGGTAAGTGAGATGGAACATAAAAGTATGCATTAGCTTTATGGGAAAGGTGGAAATTGATGACCTTTGGAAAAGCTATTTCCTGGTAACATGGACAAAAGCAAATTGGAGTATGTTGAAGAATAGAGGGTGATAAAATAGAGACAGTATAAACAATGTCCAATGAATTTTTACTTTTAGAGGCTATTCTATTTGTCATATTAGAGAAAGGTAAGTAGATTTAAATATTGAATATTTAAAGGGAAAGCAAAGAACATAGAAGAGGGAGCCAATGTTTCAGATTCCTGGGAAGATGCGGAGTTATGCTATGCAAGGCCTTGTAGAAGAATTGACCCTGGACAAGAAGAAGGATAGCTCTCCACTGTAAGTAAAAAAAAAAAAAAAAGAGAGAGAGAGAGAGAATGGACAAAAGCATTAATCTATCAATCTATCAATTAGAATAGGTTGGTTAGTATAAAATGGAAGATGTACCTTCTCTTTTCTCTGAGCTTTGGAGTTTGGAGGTATGGACATTTGCTGAGAGGAGTGCAAAGGGAATCCTAAATGAAGACTCTGGAAAAGGAGAAATGATAACTGACTATACAAGTATAGCTTCTAATGCTTAGGGGGAATAAAAATATTTATATAACATCATCTAGAAATTCCTCTCTTACTAACTAATTCTAGGGAAATAATACATTTGCACAAATTTCATAAACAATTAGATTATTGTTATAGTATTAAATATAACTGTAAAAATGAAAACAACCTAAATATTAAAGGTCCATTATACACTCATTAAAATGTATAAGAATATTTAACAACATAGATAAATTAGTTTTTTAAAGTTAAATAAGAGTTTGGTTTTGAAATTTTGTATGTGTATGTATGTGTTTCCATGAAAAACATAAGATTGTAATGTATTACTAAAGTGTTAACAATTAACATATTTTGGTGATGGGATAATGGGTGTTTTTCTTTTTATATACTTTTTATATTAGAAGTGTTTAAATCAGCATACACTATAAAAATAATAAAAATCTACTTCATTTATTCTGTCTTTTAACTATGTTGATATAATTTAAGACTTGAAGAAAAGTAACAAGAATAGCAGAGATAATTTTCTTATACACTATAGTCATATGCCCCCAAATGCCAACAACTTACTTAATTTTCTTTTTTATCTTTATATATACTAATATGTACATATTTTAAGTTAGGAAAAATAAAAAACTATAGTTTTTCTGAAGACTGGGTAAAGTTTAGGAAGAATTATTTGACAACATTTTTGCCATACTGAAGCACACAATAATTATTAAACTGGGTTTATGATATTAAAATTCTTAATAATTCATTTACTTAAATATAATATATTTTGAATGTCAAGTCTATGATGAAGTGAAAACAACACTTCACTGGCATTCTACAGATAGCAAATTTTAATTCTTCCTTTTTTTTTTTTATAGTGGTTGAACATTGCAGAATCACACAACCTATTTAGGTTTTCAGTCATTTCTGAGCCAAATTAAGAGCTTAGAGTAGATTTTCAAATTTCCTTTCACTGCAAATAAGGGGTTCAATCAGACTATGCAATTAATTTCTTTGCAATCTGTTTTATAGGCTTCTATATACTTCACCTGTCTCTGAATGTTGGTCTATCCTATGAACATCCATTTGAGCCAGGCAGTAAGGTAGACACCAGAGATGAAGAGAAAGATGTTGCTTATCTGTAAAGACTTCACAGTTGAGAAAAGTACAACAGCCAAGTGAATCAAGTGTAACAAGTCACTGTGATGACAGCTATAGAGAGTAAGCACAGATGACTGTGATAATACATAGACAAGAGAAAAAGTACATTTCATTCAACCCCAAAATGAAATAAAGCGAAGAAAACAAAATGCACCCAACAGAAGTAACATCTAATCTGGAATACATTAAATTTAAATGCTAAATTATAAAATAGAAACTTAATATAAGATTTTCCTGAAGATGACAATATGGTAGTGGTAATGGGACTTATTCTGTAGCTTGAAAGAAGGAAGACTTTGTATTTTATGTGTACGTGAAGATGGACTGGAGGTGCAAGGGAAGATAGCATACAAAGGGACAAATACAATGAGTGTTTATGCCAGATTCCATAGCTTGTGCATGTTGTTTTAAATCTTTCAGGAAAAAAGTCCCCGTTGGATCAACCTATATTTTTTTTGACAATGTCACACATTCATTACTAACTTAATATTTTTTTCTTATGATTCAGCTTCTGCTTGGAAACTTTTCTCTATATTTATCTAAATCGCACCAGCACACAAAGGTTTAGTTTAACATTTAACTACTATTTAATGCGTGATTAGATATTGTGCCATGTGCTGCACTAGATTCTTGAATTAGAGAGATGAGCAAGAATTCTAATAGAATTTTTGTTTTCTTGTGGTAGACTCTACCATCATATCCCTGCTCATACAATTGTCTGACTACAACTATGATAAATGCTATGAAGAAGGTGGGTACTATGAGAGGGTGCTGCTATACTATTCAGAGTAAGGCATAAATTGGTGGAACCACTTAATAAATTATATAACTGTATAACCACTATGCTGTACACATGAAATTAATATAATATTAAACATCTACTGTCATTGAAATTTAAAAAACAAAATTTTTAAAAAGAGTAAGTGTTAAGTAGCCTTTGAATAGATCTCTGAAGTATAAATTGAGATTTACTCAGTTGAGAAGTAATACTCTATGATACTATCCCAGTGCAGGATGGTCCATTGGAAGAACCCATAGAAAAATATGGAAAAAGGCCTGCAGGCTATGATGATTACAATAGCTTTATTAACTCCATGTTTTGTGTACTCACAACTGTAAATCTAGTTTTGTCCACCCCTGTAGTTTCTCTGAATGTTCTACAGCATTTGTGTTTTCATTATTATTTCTTTTGTATTATTTTTTGGGTTTGAGTAGTGGTATCTCATTATGGTTTTAATTTGCATTTCTCAATGACTAATGAAACTGAACATTTTTTCTTGTGCTTATTCCTCTTTGGGGAATTACCTCCATCTGACTATTGCACATTTTCTATTGGTTTGTTTATATTTACTGTTGAGTTTTGAATTCTTCATCTATTCTAGATACCATAGTCCTTTGTTAGATATATGATTTCTAAATATTTTATCATAATTTTCAGCTTATTTTTGCCCTCTTTAGAGAGATATGTAAGGATCAAGAGTGTTTTTTTTATTTTTATCTCTATACTCAAATTTATCAGTTTATCCTTGTATGAAGAATGTTTACTGTAGTAAGTGGAAGAGGGCTTTACCTAGTCCTAGATCACAAAGATATTTCCCTTTTTTTCTAAAACTTTTGTAATGTTAAGTTTTATACTTAAGTCTGTGATCTACCTTGAGTTAAATTTTGTTCAAAGTGTGAGGTTTGAAAAAGGTTCACATTTTTAAGTATGCATGTCTAATTGTTCCAGCATCATTTGTTAAAAATGCTACATTTCCCCCACTGAATTGTTTTTGCATCTTTGCCACAAATGTGTTGAGCAGAGATGTGTAATTCTATTTTTTGGTTTTTAGTGCTGTTCCATTGATCTATGTATCTGCCTCATTACCAACAACACATTGTCTTGATCTCTGTAGCTTAATAGCATTAATATCAGATAGAGTGAATCCTCCCACTTTATTCTTTTGGTGATTTTAGCTATCCTAAATTTATATGGAAAGGTGAAATTCATGGAATAGCTAAAATAATTGAAAGACTAAATTGGGAGGATTCACTCTATCTGATATTAATGCTATTAAGCTACAGTGATCAAGATAATATGTTGTTAGTAATGAGATCAGAAACACCAATCAGAAAGAATATGTGTACCCCTATGTTCATAGCAGCACTATTTACAATAGCTAAGATTTGGAAACCGCCTAAGTGCCCCTCAGCAGATGAGTGTATTAAAAACCTGTGGTACGTCTACACAATGGAATACTATGCTGCTGTAAAAAAGAAAGAACTCTCACCATTTGCAACAGCATGAATGGAACTGGGGAGCATTATGCTGAGCAAAATAAGCCAGTCAGAGAAAGGTAAATATCACATGATCTCACTCATTTGTGGAATACAATGAACAACATAAACTGATGAATAAACATAGATCCAGAGACATAGAAACATTGAACAGACCATCAAACCTCAGAGGGAAGGCAGGGGAAGGTGGGAGAGGTAGGGGTGGTGGGTAAGAGATCAATCAAAGGACTTGAATGCATGCATTAAAAACATAACCGATCGACACAGACAATAGCGGGGGGGGGGGGGTGAGGGCTTGTGCTAGAGGGCAGGGGCAGGCTGGGAGAGGTCAATGGGGGAAAAGGAGACATATTTAATACTTTCAACAATAAAGAATTTTAAAAATAAATAAATTTTAGAATAAACTCATTATTCTCATGCCACTGTGGCTCCTACTGGCCACTGTACTCCAGCTTCAAGTTGAGCTGCCTATTTCTTCTACTTGGAAAAAAAAAATCTAGTCTGTGGGAACAAAGAGTACTTCCTGAGTTAGGCACTGATTTTGGTAGAATCAACCCTGCCTGTATAGAACAGGAGTACTTTGTGAAATGAAGGGGTTTTGGGTGGTAGAATTCCCCTTTCCTGTACCCCAGCCCTGTAGTGACTCTGGGTTGGGAGGGGATTCTCAGACCTGGCAGAGGAAGATTTGATGGCTTATGTGATGTGTCAGTTTGTCTTGGGTACAGACCCTAGTTATTTAATCAAACACTCCCTAGGTGTTGATGTGAATGAATTTTGCAGATGTGATTCAAGCCCCCAAGTCAGTTGACTTTAAGTAACGGTGATCATCATGGGATAATGGGTGGGTCTGACTGAATCTGAGAAAAGGTGACAAAGCAAGGCTATATGTTTTCTCTGGGAGAGAGAATAGATTCCACTTGGGTGGCAGCTTTCTGCCATGTTCACAGCTTCCAGTCCTGCTCAGGATCTTCCTTCCTGGATGCTTGTAGGGGACAGAACAAGTCCGGCCCATGGTGTGCACTTGCCTGCAACCTTCCCTTCAAACTCCCTGCCTTATGGGTTCTGCTTCTCTGGCTGGACCTTGACTGATATATTCAATGAGTTTTAATTTAGTATTTTAGGTCAACATGAATCTTATTAGCAAACATCATCTAAATGACTTAAAAAGGAACCTATCTCAGTTAAATAAATAGTCATTGATAAACAATTGGACCACATTACTCTCAATTTAGCCTACAAAATCCACTGACTGCTCAACCTGGTCATTTTCAGTGTAAATTGAGAGCATTAATGTAAATTGAGAGCATTAGTAAAGTGACAGGCAGGCCTGTCACAGGTGTCTTCAGTGTAAATTGAGAGCATTAGTAAAGTGACAGGCAGGCAGCCAATTAGAGCAGCTGAGCAAGTAAATCAAGCACAGCTGTTACCCTGATGAACCCACTGTACTGGGGTCTCCTGTGCTGGAGTCCAGTTTACTTTTTGAATGTAAGTATCTACTCATTCAATAAGTAACTGACCTCCCACTGAGTCTGTTCTTTAATAGATGCTTCCCAGAAAATAAAAGCTAAAATAATAGATTTCTGGCTTTTTGGAGACTTCTTTCAACAGAAAAAGATTTAAAAAGTGAACAGATACAATGTAAATGCTTTCATTATTTACATAAAACAAATCCATTGAGTATCTGCCTAAAGCAAAACTGCCATGCCAAATGCATAAATACAATGAGAGAGGTGGAAATAAATTACATCATATTTATGCACAGTTCATTAATATTTTTAGCAATTTTGTAATTTACTAGATCATTCATTCATTCATTTTTTCAACCATACCACAAACTGTTGCCTCACTCAAAATAATCTTTACATAGCCCTGATAGTGGGGGACTTATGAAAGAGTAAGTAAAAAAGGCAATTCTAGGCCTTTGATATAGCACAGGAGTTTTCATTAGCCATGCAATTTTCAGTGGAATCATGGAGACTTTATAGTTGCATCCAGCCTAACTAAAAAGATAAATGGATCAATATAATTTCAAAATTACTCTCCAATTGCAACATTTTTTAATACTCTTTCATCTCATCGAGATCCAACATCTGACATATAACAGCTGACAAGGGTGTGGATTATCTGCAGACACATGAGCAATAGATAACGCTGATGAAACCTTTTACCTCTGTTTTGACCTCTGCAGAGATCTTATAATGCCATCCTCCTATGGGCTCTCAGTTTACCCACCAGCATCCACCCTCTGATAGTAAAAAGTATCCACATGACTCTGGGCTATACTTAATACCCATCATTTGACAAATTCAAAAACTACAAATATTTACATAACCAGGGGAGAACAATGGGCAAGAGCATCATGAGAACTTACTGATCTGCCCTGGATGGCCCTAGAAGGGGAGAGAGCAACTAATTGTAGAGAATGAAATTGTTAAAATATGGATCACAAGGGACTGGACTCCATATACTGTCAGGTGGTTGAAAAGACTGGTATAGTTCCCCTAATTCTAAGTAAAGATATGTAAGTATATACAGAACACCTTTTAAAAAACAAATATCTCTTTTTTTGTTGATGGTTTCTTTTGCTGTGCAGAGCTTTTTATTTTGATGTAGTCCCATTTGTTTATTTTCTCCTTAGTTTCCATTGCCCTAGGAGCTGTATCAGTAAAGATATTGCTACAACATATGTTGATATTTTGCTGCCTATAGAGTCTTCTAAGATTTTTATGGTTTCCCATTTTACATTTAAGTCCTTTAACTAGTTTGAGTTTGTTTTTGTGTATGGTGTAAGTTGGTAGTCTAGTTTCATTTTATTTTATTTTTTGCATGTATCTGACCAATTTTCACAGCACCATTTATTGAAGAGACTATCTTGACTCCATCGTATGCTCTTGCCTCCTTTGTCAAATATTAATTGAGCATAAGGCTTGGGTCAATTTCTGGGTTCTCTATTCTGTTCCATCGGACTATATGTCTGTTCTTGTGCCAGTACCAGGCAGTTTTGAGAACAGAAAGCCCCTGCATGGGAGAACATATTTGCCAATGCTACCTCAGATAAGGGTTTAATCTCCAAAATTTACAGGGAACTCATACAAAGTAACAAAAGGAAGATAAATAATCCAATAAAAAAACGGGTAAAGGACCTAAAGAGACACATTTCAAAAGTGGACATACAGAAGGCTGAGAGAATTATGAAAACATGCTCAAAGTCACTAATGATCCGAGAAATGCAAATAAAAACGAAAATGAGGTACTATCTCACACCTGTCAGAATGGCAATCATCAACAAATCAACCAACAAGTGCTGGCGAGGTTGCGGAGCAAAAGGAGCCTTTGCGCACTGCTGGTGGGAATGCAGACTGGTGCAGCCACTGTGGAGATCGGTATGGAGTTTCCTCAAAAAATTAAAAATGGAACTCCCATTTGACCCAGTAATCCCACTTCTGGGAATATATCCCAAGACACCAGAAACACCAATCAGAAAGGACATATGCACCCCTATGTTCATAGCGGCACAATTCACCATAGCTAAGATTTGGAAACAGCCTAAGTGCCCCTCAACTGATGAGTGTATTAAAAACCTGTGGTACATCTACACAACAGAATACTACGCTGCTATAAAAATGAAGGAACTTTTACCATTTGCAACAACATGGATGGAACTGGAGAGCATTATGCTAAGCAAAGTAAGCCAGTTGGAGAAAGATAAATATCACATAATCTCACTCATATGTGGAATATAATGAACAACATAAACTGATGAACAAAAATAGATCAAGAGACTAAGAAACACTGAACAGACAGTCCAACCTCAGAAAGCAGGCAGGGGAGCAGGGGCGGGGTGGTGGTAAGGAATCAACCAAAGGACTTGTATGCATGCATATTAGTATAACACAGACACTGGGGCGGTGGGAGCTTGTCCTGGGGGGAGGGGTCAATCGGGGAAAAGGAGACATATGTAATACTTTAAATATATATATATATATATATATATATATATATATATATATTATATATTTGTGTGTGTGTGTATACACACACACACACACACACACACACACACACTGTCCTTATTTCCTTCATGAATAAAATACAACATTAGCTTTACATTGGAAAAAAACAAATACTGATTTGACATGTGAGAAATGTGTAAGTTAATGCCCTCTTTAATCTCTTGGCATCTCTGGGCGAATGATAATACAAATTGAGTAATTTCCAAATTGTCATAGTGCTGTTCTGGGATGTGCACACTGGCAGGGTGAAGTGTGGCTCGGACTGCTGGGAGGCACCGGGCACAGAGAAGGGGCTGTGGGGGCTGTGCTGTGACCGGTGAGCAGGATTTTGTTGGGAGGACAACTCAGGCAGAGGAAATGCACAAACAGATGTACAGAGCTGGGAAGCAGGATGATTACATTGCAATAATGTAAAAAGTAAAGCAAACAGCATAAACATTGGAGTCTTTTGCCTTTAAAATTAGAGTAAAAATATTGAAGAGCCCCCAACCCTACCTTGGATTGAAGTGTTTTATTATAAAACGTTTAGCTATGGTACTTGGTTAGGTTTATTATAAATTTTTGGTAAGTAAGCTTTATTATTTAAGTAAAATGAACAATTTATGATACTTTTAATGGATATATCTGCTAACCCAACACAAGCAAATCATACTGTAGGCAAGAATAGATATGTCTACATTTAATCTTTCTACCTGGAAGAAATTTTTAAAAAGCTCATGAAGTACCAATCAGTTAATACTTATTACTACAAATTGTAAGTATAAAATGGTGATTGGTTTTCAAATTGAATATCAATTTTTTAAATAAGAGGAGAGAGTTTGAGAAAAAATAATTTTAAAATGCATAAATGATTTGACAATAATACTGAACAAAAAATTATAAAATATGATTGATTTAGAATAATGAAAACAATGACCTCATTTCCAATGAAGAGGTAAGTTCACTATCAGAAAAATAAATATAGTACTCACTCCTTGAGAGTGTATTTGAAAAATACACAATTATATATTTTTGGTGCAAGGAATTGATTGATAAACTCCTTAAGAAGCAAAATTCAGCCCAGCCAGTGGGACTCAGTGGTTGAGCTTCAACCTATCAACCAGGAGGTCATGGTTCCATTCCAGGTCAGGGCATATGCCTGGGCTGCAGGATCGATGCCCAGCAGGTGGTGTGCAGGATGCAGCTGATCAATGATTCTCTTTCATCATTGATGTTCTTATCTCCCTGTCCCTTCCTCTCTGAAATCAATAAAACTATTTTTAAAAAGAAAGCAAAATTAATATGCATTAAGGTAAATTAAAAGAATAATTGCTAACACAGCAATCTTACTTCAGGAAAACTATCTTAAAGAAATAATAATACACTTAGGAATAAACTTAATCAAGGAGGTAAAAGACCTGTGTTCGGAAAACTACAGGACATTGAAAAAAGAAATATAAGAAGATATAAAAAAGTGGAAGACTATACTATGTTCATGGATTTGTAGAATTAATATCACTACAATGTCCATACTACCCAAAGCAACCTATAGATTCAATGCAATCCCTATTAAAATGCCAACAGCATATTTCACAGGTTTAGAAAAAATACTCCAAAAATTTATATGGAACCAAAAAGAACCTGAATAGCCACAACAATTTTGAGAAAGGAAAACAAAGTTAGAGGGATCATCATACCAGACATCAGGTTATACAACAAAGCCATTGTAATCAAAACAACCTGGTTCTGGCACAAGAACAGGCATATAGATCAGTGAAACAGAACAGAGACCCCAGAAATTGACCCAAGCCATCATTCTCAATTAATATTTGACAAAGGAGTCAAGAGTTTACAATGGAATGAAGACAATTTATTCAATAAATGGTGTTGGGAAAATTGGACAGGCACATGCCAAAAAAAAAGAAAAAGAAAGAAAGAAGGAGAAGAAAAAGAAAGAAAGAATCTAGAGCACCAACTTACAACATACACAAGAACAAGAATAAACTCAAAATGGATAAAATACTTAAATGTAAGTCACGAAAACATAAAAATCCTAGAAGAAACCATAGGCAGAAAAATCTCAGACATCTCATCTGCCCAGTGTAGCTCAGTGGTAGAGCATCGACCCATGAACCAAGAGATGGCAGTTCAATTCTGGTCAAGGCCCATGCCCAGGTTGCATGCTAGATCCCCAGAAAGGGTTTCTCTCTCATCCATGTTTCTATCTCTCTATCTCTCTTCCTTCCTCTCTCTCTAAAAATCAATAAAAACATATTTTTAAAAAAAATCTCAAATATCTCTGGTAGCAATACATTTGCTGTTATATCTCCTAGGGCAAGGGAAACAAAGGAAAAAATAAACACATGGAATTAAATCAAAATAAAAAGCTTCAGCAACAGAACCACTTACTATGTAGCAGGAATTGTGATGATCATATTCTATCATTTGATCATCCTAATAATCCTATAAAGAATGTATCATTCATTCTACCATTATAAATAAGAAAACTAAAATCTAAATTAGTTAAAATCTTATCCAAGGCCAGGCACAGAGTATATGAGAAAGATTCAGATTCAAACTCCAGTCCCTTACCCGCATGGCTTCTAACTGTTACAAAAACCCATGATAATACAGAGGACTAATACAGATTTTGTTTAATAAGTGGTGAAAACTGGTTATAAGCCAGGGTATGTGAGATGATCATAATTTCTATAAAATATATACATAAAGACATACTGAAAGAAAATAACTGTAAACATTTAATACAATGGTTTTAGGGAATAGGATTATGGGTGATTTTTTTATTCCTAACATTTATTTTCTCAGCATTAAAAAGCTGATTTCTTCAATGGGAAACATTTGAATAGGTTTCTGCCCAAACCTGAAATTTCCCAATATTTGTTACACTTTCTAAACAAATAGTGTGGTTCATACTGAACCACTCAGGCCAAGGGACACATTTTCCACTCTGTCTATCTTTCTAAGATTTTGAACCATTCCCCTGTATACTTACCCAATAATTTCTTTATTATTTTTTTATTGTCAATCATCACTGTAGAGGCCCAGGCTTGTCCCCAGTGAAAGAAACTCATTCCGGAGCGCTCTTGGACAGCCAAGGGTCCCCTGCCTCTTCAGAGTGAAAGATTAATTCGATTTAAGAGCTCTGGCTCAGAATAGGAATCTATTTCCACTCACAGCATCTCAAAACCCTGAATTCCTCCTCCTCTTTTTCTATTATGACTGAAGCCTTTCAAGGTCATGAGATTAAATATGACTGGAGAAAAGCTGATATTGTCACAGAATGGAAAATGTATTATGTTTTTAGTTATGTGTGGGAAAATAAAGAATTGTCCTCTATTGCTGTGTGTATGTTTGTTTGTATCTCTTTCCCCCTTGCAATATCCCAGAAAGTAATGAAAGTGGATAAAATGGATTTTTACTTGAGAATAGCAAGAAAGAAAGGAAGAAAGGAAGGACGGACGGAAGGAAGGAAGGAAGGAAGGAAGGAAGGAAGGAAGGAAGGAATAAATAAATAAATAAATAAATAAATAAATAAATAAATAAATAAATAATTGGGGGTATGGAAAGGATTTATATTTCATTTGCCTTCAGAATCTAAAAGATTTTATAAATAAAAAAAGAATGTATATGTATAACATATATGTGTGTGTGTATATATATACACATATATATATGTATATATATATACACACACATGTATCTATATGTGTACGTATCCTATATAATAAAAGTCTAATATGCTAAGTGTCCGGTTGTCCATTCAACCAATGAAAGCATAACATGCTAATGATATGCTAAGACCACTTAACCGATTGCTATGACGCTCGGACTGGTAGGTTAGCTTGCTGCTAGGGTCCGGCCGATTGGGACTGAGTGAGATGGGCTGGACACGCCCTGGAGCCCTCCCACAATCCCTCCCCAGCTGGCCAACCTCCCTCATCCCTCCCCAGCCCTGATCATGCACCTGTGGGGTCCCTCGGCCTGGCCTGTATCCTCTTGCAATCCGGGACCCTTCAGGGGATGTCAGAGAGCCGGTTTCAGCTTGATTCATGCACTGGGCCTCTAGTATATATACTAGTATAAAAGCACACATACTAGTACACATTATGAGAATACATATATATATATGTGCACGTGCATACATGTAGACAGACACATGCACACAATAAGTGTTCTAAACACATAACTATTTCTTTTTTAAATAAGCAATGTGCAGTTGAATTTGTGAGACTCAGTGGAAAGATGCTGAATGACAGGTGTCCCTAAATCTAGATGCCAACCTAACCTTGGGTGTAATTTTCTTGCTGGAGGAGATTGTACAGTACTACTGTGGTGAATGTGAGCACCACAGGTCAGTGATGTTGGCAGGGTAGATAGCCTGGACCTATATCTGTGGTCCCAACCCAATAAGGTTGGAAATGACCTAGATTACACTTTCAAAAATGTAAAGGACCATTTAGGCCCATATAAGGGTGTCTTAGCAGTCACTAGTAGAAAGAAGGCGAGTGCAGTCACTCTCAATATTATGTTCATCCTAAAACTACAGAGATCTTCCCACAGACTTTGTGTTTCCATTTAATAGCCTTAAGCATGGAAAATGCCTTTGCTTTGATATAGTGCAGTGGTTTTCAAACCCTGATTAAATGAAACTTTGAGACTCTGTAAAAACATCAAGAGCTGGTTATTCAGGAAGTCCAGGAAGGCGGCCACCCTTTATAGAGTCCCCATATCTGCTCACATACACATATTTTTTCTTTAAATCCACTATCTCTGCTATAAACACAACATTTTCCCCACCCAAATATAGTTTTATTGATCTTAACACATTTTTCCTAATTGCAAAAATAAGGATGCATATTGTATTATTTTAAGACATTCAGAAACGTATACTAGTAAGAGAAAAAAAATAGTGGGGTTTTTCTCAATAATTCCATCAACAAAGAAGCCAATATCAATAGTTAGTCTGGCATATATCCACTTATACAGACACACACACATAATTTACTATGTTCTCTGTCTTTTTCTAAGTCAGAAATAGAGTCACATTGTGTGGATTAACAGCCGCCTGTTTTCCTAGGATGTTTTATCACCTTTCAGATGTCATTCACAGTATCATTTTCTAAGAATGTCTTCTGCATCCAAACATTCTTTTCTGCTACAGAACATATTTCTTCTTCTCCATGTGCCATTTACATTAATGGGTATCATGACTTTATTTATGTTCATCTTTTCAGCTTTAGAGTAACTCTTCCCCTTGGGAGAGTCCAAGGGGGTCCTCACTCCCCAATTCAATCTACAACAACTGACTCATTCCCAGCATATTACATATGTTCAATGAGTTGTGATTAAATGAATGTAGAGAGGTGGAAAGAAGAGGATGGAGAGAAGAAAAGAGGGGCAGAGAGGGGCAAAGAGAGGTCTGGGAGAAAACAAAGGGGGTGGGAAGGACATTGGTTCCACCAATGTTTTTTCAAACAAATTATAAAATTGCTATTACTTGATTATTTACTGCTGCTAAAATTGTTTGTCTTTTGCACCCACTGGGCACACAATATGCTAATATATGTAGGGGATAAGCACTAAAATTTGCAGTGGTTTTCAAAATCTTTAATTATGAAATGTGCAAATTCGTGTTTAGCTCACTTTGGAAAGTAAAGATGTGGTACTGTTGCAGGGGGAACAGATGGGCCAGATCTCCCAGAAACCACTAGGAATTAGGCTTTTGGGGTGTTGCTGAAATAAGAATTTTTAGAAGCCCCCACAGGAGGATGAGAGGTGGAAAAAGGCGTTATATGCATGAAGTTACATTCCTCATCTTGCAATATCCCATTCCCCAAAACCAGGCCAGAAAGAGGGGCAGCTAGGATTCAGCAAAGCCAAAAGCAGGACCAGTATCTAGAGCTTCTGTTCCATGTTGCAGTCAGGTGTACTCTAGCAACCTAGCTAACTGAAGTCCATTAGTCCATGGTGGGTGTCCCACATGGCCCTGAGCCCTGTGGGTGTAGGGGAGTGCAGTCCCCTGCAACAGGAGTCCCAACAGGGCCCCGGGCGTGTGTGTGTGTGTGTGTGTGTGTGTGATTGTGTGTGTGTGTGATTGTGTGTGTGTGTGTGTGTGTGTGAAGAGAGAGAGAGAGAGAGAGAGAGAGAGAGAGAGAGGGAGGGAGAGAGACAGGGAGGGAGGGAGCGCGAAAACCAAGAGTGTGGCTCCTTTGTTTGTAATTTTAAATATTCAAGTTTCACGCCTATTCTGGCCTCTGACTTGCTTCCACATGTGATTCCTCAAGCACCTTCCCATGTCACTCAGACCTTACTGGGCATGCATCTTCTTGGTTTTTCCTTTCCTGTTAAATAATAACCAGGTTATTACAATGGCATTGGTACAATGGGATATTCTTCAGCCATAAAAAAAAGAGTGAAATCTTGCCATTTGCTACAACATGGATGAACCTAGAGGGTATTATGCTAAGTGAAATAAGTCAGACAGAGAAAGATAAATATGTATGATTTAATTTATATGTGGAATCTTAAAAAAATAAGCAAACAAAACAGAAATAAACATAATTAGAGAGCAAACTGATCGTCAGCAGATGGCTGGAGGGTGGGAATATGGGCAAAAAAGCTATAAGATATTAAGAGGTACAAGTTTCCAGCTATACAAATAATCACTGGGTTGTAAAGCACCTCATAGGGAATAACATCAATAACATTGTAAAAGCTATATATGGTGTCAGATAGGTACTGGACTTATTGGAGTTACTACTTTGTAAGATATATAAAGGTTTAATCACTATGTTGTACACCTGAAATGAATATGATATTGCATGGCAAATATAACTAAAAATAAAACTTAAAACAAACAAACAAAAACAGGGTCATAGATCAAATTGATGGCTGCCATAGGGGAAGTGGATGAAGGATTGGGTGAAAAAAAGGAGAAGGGGAATATCCTATATAATAAAAGCCTAGGTAGCATCACACCATCGTGCAACACCCTCACGTGACGTTGTCACAAGATGGCCACCACAATATGGCTGCCACAAGTTGGCTGCGTGCACAGCAGAGGTAGGGCCGGGTGGCTGCTCCATGCGGTGAGGCCTGGGAGTCCCACACCTCTGCATGGCGTGGAGGAGGCCAGTCCCAGTGTCTCCGCCATCTCGCGTGGAGGAGACATAGGAGGCAGGTCGGGACAGGGGAGGGCAGTTGGGGGCGATCAGGCTGGCAGGGGAGGGTAGTTGTGGGCAATCAGGCCAGCAGGGGAGGGCAGTTGTGGGCAATCAGGCCAGCAGGGGAGGGCAGTTGTGGGCAATCAGGCCAGCAGGCGAGGGCAGTTGTGGGTGATCAGGCCAGCAGGGGAACAGTTAGGCATCAATCAGGCCAGCAGGGGAGCGGTTAGGGGGCGATCAGGCTGGTAGGCAGAAGCGGTTAGGGGCAATCAGGTAGGCAGGCCGGCAAGGGGTTAGGAGCGAGCAATTGGGCCTAAACATCCCCCTAGGGGTCCCAGATTGGAGAGGGTTCAGGCCAAGTTGAGGGACACCCCCTTCCCATGCACGAATTTCGTATACTGGGTTCTGGTAGTCAATAATGGTGTGATAATTTTGCACAGTGATGAATGGTTACTAGACTTAGTGTGGTGATCACATGATTTTGTACACCTGAAACTAATGTGTATTGTATGTCAACTATAATAAAAAATTAAAAATAAAAGGAACTCATTATTCTACTGGGTTTCTTTTTTAAAAATATATTTTTATTAATTTCAGAGAGGAAGGACGAGGGAGAGAGAGATAGAAACATCAATGATGAGAGAGAACCACTGATTGGTTGCCACCTGCATGCCCCAGACTAAGGATCAAGCCCACAACCTGGGCATGTGCCCCTGAACTGAATCAAACCTGGGATCCTTTAGTCCACAGGTCGATGCTCTATCCACTGAGCCAAACTAGCTAGGGCTCCACTGGGTTTCTTACTTAAACAAAGCATTTGAGTGTCTCATTTTATGTAAATTAAAATGACACTATTGAATATGTAAAACAAAAAAAAAAGAAAAGCTGAGAAAGAAAGCATTACCCCCATTTTGTATGCATTACACTAAGTCCCATTAAACACTCCATTGATTTTATAATCCTTGCCATTAGCAGTTAAGTATTTATATTATTCTGCTCTCTGATATTTAGAAAATTTGTTAGGACATTATTTCCTGCAGTTTTGTTCTGCCCCAAGATTTATTGATCCTCAAGCAAGTCCAGGTTTCAGTGAATATATTTCTTATTTTTGACATTTTACTTGAGGATTTTTTTTAAGTCGGGTACCTGCGCCCTGTACATTGGCTTTTCCAAGAGTAGAACCTTGTACACAGAGTTATTCCATTGAACCAGCTGGTGTTATGGTAAAGTGGGTATGACCTGGGCTTTAAATGCAAACAACCAGGTCTTGGATGCTAAATTCACCTCTTACAAGAGGTATAATCTGGGGAAAAATGTGTTCCTGTTGCTATCCTCGGTTTGTCTATTGCAATTCCTATCTTCTAGTATTGATTTGAAAATCAAATGAGAAATATCTAATACCTATTATTTATCAGACATTTTTCTAAGTGACATATGTTTATTGGCTCACTTAATCTTGGCCAAAACCCAGTCAGGTTGAAACTGCTGCATTGTTGGGGCAACCACATGCAGAAAGAATTTGCCCAAAGCCACACAATGGCAGAGAGGCATACAGGACATGAACACAGCAGGGGGATCCTAGAGCCTGCTATGGCACCCCTCAGAGCAGGGGTCCTCAAACTTTTTAAACAGGGGGCCAGTTCACTGTCCCTCAGACCGTTGGAGGGCCGGACTATAGTTTAAAAAAAAAAACTATGAACAAATTCCTATGCGCACTGCGGGCCCGGGACGAGTCGGCTGCTAAGCAGGACAGGCAGCGGCACCCGGCGGGGCAGATAAATGAACTCGGCGGACCGCATGTGGCCCGCGGGCCGTAGTTTGAGGACCCCTGCCTCAGAGTATTGATCTCATATGTGCTCACCTGGCACAGAGCTGCCATGAACCCTCATGGCCTGCCACCTTGGCCACTGGTGTGGATGGTGAGGAGATACCACCACCTGTCACTGTATACCCCCCAGATTTGCTAGGAGCCAAAGCACAAGGGGGCATTGTGTAAGGCTGCACTTTGTTCTGAGCGCTAAAGAGTAGCTGCACATGCCACCACAAGCAACTTCCTTTCCATAAAGAGGAATTAAGCTCCTAGAGAATCAGACAACAGTAAAGGCATTGACAGTAGAGGTTCATAGTCAATATAGAATCATGGAGACCAGGAGCTAGATGGGATCATGTATAGTAAATGGCAATTCATTTAGAGTTAATATAAATGACCTGCATTGCAAAGACTGGTTTAGGTCTTGCATCATGTTCCAGGCTATGAAACTGCTTTCCTTCACATTTTATCATCATGACAGTCCTTCTAGGAAAGCATTATTAGCTCCATTTTAGAACTGACAGCACTTGAGGCTCCTAGAGGTTACAGAATATGACTAGAAGGCTGAGGTAGTAATGACAAAACTTGGGTTTGAAATCGGGATTTTCTTTTTCTAAATTAAAGATATTTTTACTTAACAATGTGTCCATGTCTCATCATGCTATTTTCCATGTATGTTCAGGATGATATAGCAGAGCAGAGAGGAATGGGGCTTTGGTGCAAATGGACCTCAGATCAAATACAGAGCGCACCTCTGACTTTCCAACTTGCTGAGTATTCTCACTTCTCTGTCTTAGGATCTCCTGTTCATAAGGGGAATCTACTCATGTTAGTGCTGAGAGCATGTGAAAGCCCTGAAATGAGCTCAGACAACGGCAGATCAGTATGTACTTGGATATAGTTATTTTATTTAAGTTTCCGTTCAAAAAAAACTATGAACAAATTCCTATGCGCACTGCGGGCCCGGGGCCAAGTCGGCTGCTAAGCAGGACAGGCAGTGGCACCCGGAGGGCCAGATAAATGAACTCGGCGGACCGCATGTGGCCCGCGGGCCGTAGTTTGAGGACCTCTTGGGAAATCTACATGTGACTCTAGACCTCAGAGCTGAGGCTACAGAGACACTGTCCAGAAAGATCCTAGACTGAGGATGAACCACAACAAAAACACACTCAGTACGAGGGGAGGAAGCACATGCTTTCTGCTACCGAGGCCCCGGAAAGTCATGTCTCCCTCATGTTGGGAAGATGAGGTAAAATAAATTCTTTAATAGAGGCACAGCTCATTTGATTGTGCTTTGCTTTATTGTGCCTTACAGATACTATGGGTTTTTGGGTTGTTTTTTTTTTTTTACAAATTGAAGGTTTGTGGCAACCCTGCATTGAGCAGGTGATAGTATTGTTTAGCAGTAAAACATTCTATAAAATTAAGGTATTATATATTTTTTTTAAATTTATTGTGGTGACATTGGTTAATAAAATTATATAGGTTTCAGGTGTATAATTCTATAATACATCATCTGTATATTGTATTGTGTGCTCACCAACCCAAGTCAAGTCTCCTCCCATCACCATTTATCTCCTCTATATCCTCCTCTATCTCCCCCACCTCCTTTTCCCTATTGTCATCACCATATTGTTCTTTGTGTCTTTCGCTTGCTGTTGTTATTTTTAGCTTGACCCAGTCCCTCCTTTCTGACAGCTGTCAGGCTATCCATAGGTGAGTCTGTTTCCATTTTGTTTGTTAGTTTATTTTATTCATTAGATTTCACATAAAAGTGAAATCATGTGGTACTTGTTTTTCTCTGATTGGCTTATTTCATTAACATAATGCTCTCCAAGTCCATTCATACTGTCACAAAAAGTAAGATTTCATTCTTTTTTATGTAAATTTTATGTAAATGGTATTGCACACTTAATACACTACAGTATCATGTAAACAGAATTTGTACAGTATATGCACTGGAAAACCAAAAATATTTGAGTGACTCACTTTATTGCAGTGGTCTAGAGCCAAACCTGCAATGTCTCCCAGGTATGCCGGTGATGAGACTTACAAACGTGTTACAAGCAATGCATTCCTTCTCCAGGGGACCACGATCCCTAAGTGACCTGAATACTCGCATGGTGTTTCAGACACCAGGCTCTCTAAAGCCAGCGGTGCTGAGTCATCATAAATTGTGGAGGTAAGTTGTGAAGTGAACACTGTTCTAATCATGGGAAACTGAGAAAGGTCAGTGTGCTCCTAATTTTCTGTTTGTTTGCTTGCTTGTTAGTCTTTCCAAAGTAGATAAAGTTAACTAAGTACTACCTTAAAATCTGGGCAGAAAACAATTATCCCAAATTTTATCACCTTTCCAAAAGCCCTACTTATCAAAACAAGAAAGGGAGAAACTAAGATAGGGTGCCAAAAGAATCAGAAGAGAAACTGGTCTAAGATGAGAGCGAGGTGGAAATATTACCTTGTTTTACAAAGACCTGAGTGTTTGCTTAAAGCCATTATCTTTTCTAACCAAAGAAGGAATTAGAGAGATTTCTTTAAGCATCCTATAAAGTGGCATATCCCCCATTTTATAAAGGGCAAAACATTGGGCAAAGTAGTTGAGGATAAGAAGGGAAAAGTAGCAGAAACTTTCCAAAACTGTGAAAGAAAATACAAGGATAGTAAATACACTCCAACTACAATATTATTTTTTTGAATGGAATTTAGGAAATATTGACCTCCTTAAAAGCTACCTTTGGGGAAATTTCTGTATGTATATATTTAGCCAAAATTTCTTGGGAAGAATATGCTGTAGGGGTCATATACATACTTTGATTCTGTGACTGGAAAATAGTGAAGGCCATGAGCTATAAAAAATAATAATAATTTAAAAATAAAAAAGGTGAAAGTTTTGGAGACCTAATCTTAACTCTGGCACAAAATAGCTACATCATTTTAGCCAATGGATTAATAACTTTACCCAGGGTTCATCTGTAAAATGTTAATTATACTAACTTCTCTACCTCAAAAAACTATTCAGAGAATCATATTATATTCAAAAGTAGCTGCATAATAATGATAATCTCTCTCTCTCTCTCTCTCTCTCTCTCTCTCTCTCTCTCTCTCTCATATATATATATATATATATATATAGCCAAGGTCATAACATCCAAAATGACTGAAGGCTTGACAGAATGCCAGGCTGTGCACGAAAGCCAGGCTGCACACACAGCAGGTGAGCAGGTTGAACTGCTGACCTCTCAGAGTGAGAGAGAGGTGGGGATGATCAGCAGCAGCAGCAGCTGCTGGCAAGGCCCATAGAGAGAAGCAGGGTGATCAGACCCTGCTTCTCTCTCCAGGCCTCACCAGAAGCCAACCTCTCTCTCTCTCCCAGAGGTCAGCAGTTCAGCCTGCTTGCCAGCAGCCTGGGGCGGCTGCCGATCAGCCCCACCGCTATGATCAGGCCCTGAGATAGGCCCAGAGATGCTGACTGGCATAGAAACCGACCAATCAGAACCAAATCTGGGTGAATTGCGAGGAGCCAATGGCTGCCTAGGCGGCAGAGATTTTGACACTGACTGGCATAGAAACCGACCAATCAGAGCCTAATCTGGGTGAGCAGCGAAGGCAGAACCTAAGGTGGAGGGTGAGGAGGGATTTTAAGGGCAACAGCTGTTTGGTGTAAGGTGTAAGAAAGTGATTCAATTTTTTAGTGACGGGTTTGGCAGTATAGTGCATATGCCTGGCTATCAGTCCAGATATAGGGATTATGTGGTTTTGTCTGCCAAGAGCATCTCCTCCTGCTGAAAAAGGCTTCCTCCCCCCCACTTAAGCAATCCTATCCTATATAATCTATCTATACTGATAAAAGTGTAATATGCTAATTAGACCGGTTTGACTGGCCATCTTCCAGACGTCTGACTTCCTTCTGGAAAAAAGCCATGGTGGTGGGGGCCAAGGCAGAGGCAGTTAGGGGCAATCAGGCCATCAGGGGAGGGCAGTTGGGGGAGAGATCAGGCCAGCAGGGGATAGCAGTTGGGAGCAACCAAGACGGCAGGAGAGGGCAGTTGGGGGCAAGATCAGGCTGGCAAAGGAGAGCAGTTGGGGGGTGAGATCAGGACTGCAGGTGATGGAATTTAGGGGTGGTCAGGCAGGCAGGCAGAGAGGTTAGGGGCAATCAGGCAGGCAGGGGGGCAAGGTAGGGGCGATCAGGCCAGCATTGGAGCAAGGTAGGAGTGATCAGGCTGGCAGGCAGAAGAGTTAGGGGCAATCAGGCAGGCAGACAGAGGGGTTAGGGGTGATCAGGCAAGCAGGCAGGCGAGTGGTGAGGAGCCAGTCATCCCGGATTGTGAGAGGGATGTCTGACTGCCTGTGGGATTGGGCCTAAACCAGCAGTCGAACATCCCCCGAGGGGTCCCAGATTGGAGAAGGTTCAGGCCAGGCTGAGGAACCCCCCTCTGTGCACGAATTTTGTGCACCAGCCTCTAGTAATAAAATAATAATGATAAGAACAATAACTTTCATCATTAATTTTCATTGTATTGTCAGTAACTTCTCAAATAACATGCCCATGGAATTTTTGGGTTAAAATATCCTATTCCTGGAAATGACAGAGATAAAACTATGTTAATACATCATGGAGAGAATAAAAAGTTCCAAAAGACCAATGTGGGTATAATTTATATTTTGTTCGTATATGACTCTTGAATTCTGGGTCTCAATTTCATCAAAAAACAGAAAGCAAAAGCAATCAGTCAAATTTATGTTGTTCCCCCTCCTATTTCCTTAATTGTGTTAAAAGAGACATAACATAAAATTTACTATTTATGAACATATATAGAGATGTTTCATTTATGACACTGATGGTGCTACTAAAATAGTAGGGAAAGAACAATCATTTCAATTTATGGTGTTGAGGAATTTATATCTAAATATGAAAAAATAAATAAACATAGACCCATAACATATAAAAATCTAATCGAGATGTGTCATAATTATCATAATTCAGAATATAAAAGTCAAAACAATAAAACTCTTAGAAAATTGTAATATTTTCATTTCTTGATCTCTATACTAGTTATAAAATACAGTTATGATTTTTAGACTCCCATGCATATATTATTCTTCAAGGCACATCTGTAATACTTTCAACAATAAAGATAAAATTTTTAAAAAGCCAATAAGTGAATTAGTCTAATTAGTTTAACTAGTTTGATAAAATTTTCTCTATAGTTTATTAGTTACTTTAAGAAACTATTTTCATAATTACAATAAAGTACGATCTCAAAAATATAGAAATGTAAAGGAAAATTTATATCTGGCCATAAATTCCTACTTTTCTAAAATAACATAAAAAGGGGTTAGGCTGGAGAAACTTCAAATTTCTTCTAGGTCTAAGTGTCAAGGACTATCACATGAAATGTTTGTTCCAAGTTCTCAAATCTCAGGATCTGGTTTCTTCCCTATTCCTAATATAAAAGTAACTGCTTGATGTTACTCTTTTTCAATTGAAGTCAATTTACATAAAGCAAAAGGGTCTTAAGTGTACAATGTGATGAGTTTTAGAAAATGTATACAACTATGTAACCATCACATCTATCACAATATGAAAGAATTTTCATACCCCAGAAAATTTTCTCATGTCCCCTTCCAGGCCACTCTCTACCTCCATAGACAATCACTGTGGTGAACTTCTATGGTCAGACATTAGTAGTGTCTGATTATGAATTTCTTATAGCTAGATTTGAGCAGTATATATACTTTGTGTCTGGATTTTTTATTGAACAAGAAGTTTTGAGATGTAGCATGTACATTATCTATCTTTAAATAAATGAGCAGTATTCCACTGCTTAAATGTAGCAAAATGTGTTTATTAATTCAACTATTGATGGACATTTGTGTCACTTACAATTTGGGTATTATGGATAAGTCACCTTTTATACCAGGGGCCTGTTGCACAAAGATTTGTGCACGGGGCGTGAGTCCTTCAGCCCAACCTGCACCCTCTCCAATCTGGGAGCCTTCAGGGGAGCCCTCTCCAATCTGGGAGTTTCTGTCTGTCTTTGCAATCATATGAGCGAATTGTCTGAGACCCCAACCCAGTTTGGTTTGTTGCTCACAGAATAATAGAGGCATTTTTTTTCTCTTTGCTTCATTGGTGGAGATTTCCTGGAAGTTTTAGGATATCTTCCCTTTAGTTTTTCCTAGACACTCTGATTTTACTTATGTCTCTCACCTTTGCTTTCCCTCCAACCCCCACCGCAACAGTAACTTGCTCCAGGCTCACTTTGCTCTAGTGTCTAGGACAGGGGTGGGCAAACTTTTTGACTCGAGGGCCACAATGGGTTCTTAAACTGGACTGGAGGGCCGGAACAAAAGCATGGATGGAGTGTTTGTGTGAACTAATATAAATTCAAAGTAAACATCATTACATAAAAGGGTACGGTCTTTTTTTTTTATTTCAATAGTTTTATTCATTTCAAACATTTTAACAAGAAGAATTTAAACACTAATTATTATAATTTGAAACTTCAAAAAATGGAGGAATCATAGCACAATAACATACCTTATATTGAAGGTGGCAAAGGCAAAATAAAATTGCCTAACAAAGGAAAGGTACAAAAGCCTTTCAAATTAAACTTAAATATAATAAAATAATTTAAAACTAAAACAAATAGAAAAGAACAAAATGTGTAAACAGTAAATTAAACATTTTCTTTAGTGCAACTTCCAAATTATGCCCGGGACATAGATGTAGATGGCAATGTAGACTGGGTTGAAAGGTTTTTGGTCTTTAAAACATCAACTTCCGTGGGAACAGTGTTGTTGGTCTCCTTTTTAGCTAATGCTCTGATACTATGCTCTCCAGGGGCGTGTCTCCCTACATCACCACGATAACGTGTCTACGCATTCCCAGGGTGATGTCGGGGGACGCGTCCGCGGGCATTACAAGGAGCCTCTGGAGGATTGAGAGGTTGTTCCTTCTACTGAATGGGCAGATATAAATCCGCCCACTCAGAAGAAGGAGCTGCGGCCGTGTTTCCCGATGTTGCCATGTTAACACTGCTGCTGGTGAAGGAGCAGAGGGGAGAGCAAGAGAACCCTCCGCTCTTTCGGCTCCGCAGGCCATATAGAATAGCCGAACGGGCCGGATCCGGCCGTGGGCTGTAGTTTGCCCACGGCTGGTCTAGGAGATCTGTCTGCCACTAGAACTATGATTCCCAGCATTCCTGGTAATCCCCGTGCTCTGTGCTTCCAATTCCGGTCCTGGGGCTGCCACCAGAACTACTATTCCCAGAATTCCTGGTGCTCCCTGTGTTCTTGGTTTTCCCTTCCTGCTCTGTCTCTGTCCCACAGCCTCCTGCTCTGCCAAGTCCTCTAAGCCGCCAGCTCTCCCGCTCTGCTCTCAGTCTGGCAGCCTGGGGAGCCAAGTTCCCCAAGCCGCTCCATTCTCGGCCAGCTCTCCCGCTCTGCTCTCCACCTGGCGCCTGTGTATGCAAATTAACCCACCATCTTTGTTGGATTAATTTGCATACTCATTCTAGGATATTTAGTACAAGTCTTTCTTATTGATATGTTTTGATTTCTTTTGAGTAAATACCTAAGAGAGAATTATGTCAAAAGGTAGATATGTTAAACATTATAAGAATACTCCAAAGAGTTTTTAAAAGTGGTTTTACAACTTTATACTCTAGTGAGCAATATTTTATTCCATACACAAAATTTTATTCCATAAAATACCCTGAATAGGTAAATCCATAGACATTAGTAGTTACTGGGATCTTGGGGAGGAGGAAATGGAGAGTGAAGATTTAATGGATACAGGGTCTCCTTTGGAGATGATGAAAATGTTTTCTAAGATGATAGAGAAGATCATTGCATGGCATTGTAAATGTACTAAATACCACTGAATTTTACAGTTTAGAATGGCTAATTTTATATTATGTGAATTTTGCCTCAATAAAAAGAACTGATGACAGGAAAAGCTTATGTATATAACTGAAATATTACTTATACTAGAGGCCCGGTGCACAAAATTCGTGCACGGGGGGGGGTGTCCCTCAGCCCAGCCTGCACTCTCTTCAATCTGGGACTCCTAGAGGGATGTCTGACTGCCCGATTAGGCCCGAATGGGCAGTCGGACATCCCTCTCACAATCCAGGACTGCTGGCTCCCAACTGCTTGCCTGCCTGCCTTACTGATTGCCCCTAACCGCTTCTGCATGCCAGCCTGATCACCCCCTAACCACTCCCCTAACAGCCTGATTGATGTCTATCTGCTCCCCTGCCAGCTTGTTTGTTCCCAACTTCCCTCCTCTGCCGGCTTGGTCACCCTAACTGCCTTACCCTGCAGGCTTGATCGCCCCCAACTATCCTCCCTTGCGGGCCTGGTCCCTCCCAACTGCCCTCCCTTGCTGGCCATCTTGTGGTGGCCATCTTGTGTCCACATGGGGGCAGGATCTTTGACAACATGGGGGCAGCCATCTTGTGTGTTGGAGTGATGGTCAATCTGCATATTACTCTTTTATTAGATAGGATTTCATTCATCCCCTATTGGAAATTAGCTATACCTCTTTGTATTTTATACTAGTTGCACTAATAATTGTAATTTAAATCCTTAACTTGTCAAAGTTTAAATATAATTAATATTAGACAATTCTAAGATGTTTTCACTGTACAATAGTAAATTTCAATTTCCAATCTAGATATTTTTGTAGTCTATGTCAGATTGCACTTCTACACATGTTATAAATCCCACAATTTAGTATAAATCCCACAATTTAGTATTTAATTTACTTTAAAAAGTCAATTATCTTTAAAGTGATAGAGAAAATATATTTTATATTTACTCACAAATTTACCATTTCTAGTGCTCTTTGTTTCTTTTTCTTTATGCTTCCCAAAATACTTTTTAGTTTTATTGAGCTGTTACTGATATATAACATTGTGTAGGGCAGGGGTGGGGATACTTTTTCTGGCAAGAACCATTTGGATATCTATAACATCATTCACGGGCCATACAGAATTATTGACTTAAAAATTAGAATGCTATATTTGGTCAAACATAATTAACTGAACCTAATGCCTTGGCAGGGCCAGATCAAATGATTCTGTGGGCCTTATACAGCTCATGGGCCAGACAGTCCCTACCCCTGGTTTATAGAATACAGAATAATGATTCAATGCAGACATATATTGGAAACTTATTACCATAATAATTTCAGTTAACATGCATCACCTCTGCAGTTACAATTTTTATGTTATGACTAGAGGCCCAAAATTCATGCATGGGGGAGGGGGGTGTCCCTCAGCCCAGCCTGCACCCTCTCCAATCTGGGACCCCGCGAAGGATGTCTGACTGCCCGTTTAAGCCCGATCTCACTGGGACCGGGCTTAAATGGGCAGTCGGACATCCCTCTCACAATCCAGGACTGCTGGCTCCCAACTGCTCACCTGCCTGCCTTCCTGATTGCCCCTAACCACTTCTGCCTGCCAGCCTGATCACCCCCTAACCACTTCCCTGCCAGCCTGATTGATGCCTAACTGTCCTCCCCTGCAGGCCTGGTGCCCCCCAACTGCCCTCCCCTGCAGGCCTGGTCACCCCTAACTGCCCTCCTCTGCAGGCCTGGTCCCCCCAACTGCTCTCCCCTGCAGGCCTAGGTCCCTCCCAACTGCCTTTCCTTGCAGGCCTGGTTGCCCCCAACTTCCCTCCTCTGCCAGCTTGGTCACCCCTAACTGCCCTCCCCTGCAGGCTTGATTGCCCCCAACTGTCCTCCCTTGCAGGCCTGGTCCCTCCCAACTGCCCTCCCCTGCTGGCCTGATTGCCCACAACTGCCCTCCTTTGCAGGCCTGGTCCTTCCCAACTGCCCTCCCCTGCTGGCCATCTTGTGGTGGCCATCTTGTGTCCACATGGGGGCAGGATCTTTGACCACATGGGGGTAGCCATCTTGTGTCTTGGAGTGATGGTCAATCTGCATATTACTCTTTTATTAGATAGGATAGAGGCCTGGTGCATGGGTGGGGGCCAGCTGGTTTGCCCTGAAGGGTGTCCCGGATCAGGGTGGGGGTTCCCTTGGCGCGTGGGGTGGCCTGGGTGAGGGGCCTGTGGTGGTTTGCAGACTGGCCACACCCCCTGGCAACCCAAGCAGAGGCCCTGGTATCTGGGGTTTATTTATCTTCTACAATTGAAACTTTGTAGCCTGGAGTGGAGCCAAGCCTTCTGCTTGCTTGGTGGCAGCAGCCATTATTTTTTGGATTTATGTGTCTTCTATAATTGAAACTTTGTAGCCTTAAGCGGAGGCCTGGGCTGGCCAGGGTGTGCTGAAAGCTTGGCTTCCTCCATCACCGGGGGCAACTCTAGCCTCCTCCTCTTTCCAGCTGTGTGGCTGCCTCCATTTCTGTTTGGTTTTATGTAACTTCTATCATTGAAACTTTGTAGCCTTGAGTGGAGGCCTAGGCCGGCAAGGGCAGGTGGAAAGCTTGGCTTCCTCCATCGCCGGGGAAACCCAAGCCTCCCTTCTGCTCTCTGTGGCCGTAGACATCTTGGTTGGGTTTATTTGCATATTCGCTCCTGATTGGCTGTTGGGCATGGCTTGTGGGCGAAGCTTGTGGGTGTAGCAGAGTGATGGTTAATTTGCATATTACTCTCTCATTAGATAGGATAAGACATTTTGAGGTTTACTCTCCTTGCAATTTTCAAATATATAATAGAATATCATTAACTATAATCATCATGCTGTACATTACACCCCCTGAACTTATGTTACAACTGAAAGTTTGTACTTTTTGACCAATTTGATCCAATTCTGCCACCCTCAAATCCCACCTCTGGCAACTAACAATCTGTTCACCGTTTCTGATAGTTTGACATCATATAGTATTTGTCTTTCCCTGTCTAATGTAATTCACTTAGCATAATGCTCCCAAGGTCTATCCATGATGTTGTAAGTAGCAGGATTCCATCTATTAGCTTTCTCAGAAAAGTGGGAATAAAGGAAATATACCTCAATATAATAAAGGCCATATATGACAAACCCACAGCCAACATCATACTCAATGGGCAAAATCAACAGGCATTCCCCTTAACATCAGGAACAAGACAGGGATGTCTGCTTTCACCACTCTTATTCAACATAGTACTGGAAATCCTAGCCATAGCAATCAAACAAGAAGAAGAAATAAAAGGCATCCAAATTGGAAAGGAAGAAGTAAAACTGTCATTATTTGCAGATAACATGGTACTGTATATAGAGAACTCTAAATATTGCACCCAAAACCTACTAGAACTGATCAATGAATTCCATAAAGTAGCAGGATACCAAATAAATATCCAGAAATCAGTTGCATTTTATACACCCAAATGTTTATTTTGTGAATATTTACTTTATACACCAAATAAATATCCAGAAATCAGATCCGTTTCTATCAGAAATGGAAACTAAGGAAAGAATAGCATTCACAATTGCTTTAGAAAGAATAAGTTGCCTAGGAATTAATTTAACGAAGGAGGTAAAAGACCAGTACTCAGAAAATTATAAAACACTGAAGAAAGAATTTGAAGAAGATACAAATAAGTAGAAGCATATATTGTGTTTATGGGTAGGAAGAATTAACATCATTAAAATGTCCATACAACCCAAAGCAATCAACATAATTCCTATCCAGATAAGAATGGCATATTTCACAGTACTAGAACAAATATTCCAAAAATGTGTATAGAACCACAAAAAGATCAAGAATAGCCATACCACTCTTGAGGAAGAAAAACAAAGTTGGAGGAATCACACTACCTGATATCAAACTATACTACAAGGCCATAGTAATCAAAACAGCATGGTACTAGCAGAATTATTTTAAACTAGAGGCCTGGTGCACAGATTCATGCACCAGTGGGGTCCCTTGGCTTGGCCTGTGCCCTCTTGCAATCTGGGACCCCACTGGTGCATGATTAGGGCCAGGGAGGGACTGCGAGAGGGTTCTAGGGCATATCCAGTCCCTCTTGCCCAGTCCCGATCAGCTGGACCCCAACAGCAAGCTAACCGACTGGTTCGAGCATCTGCCTCCTGGTGGTCAGTGCACATGGTAGCTACTGGTCAAAGGGTCGAACGGTGGAATGGTCAAATAGCCGCTTAGGCTTTTTTATATATATACTAGAGGCCCGGTGCATGAAAATTCATGCACTGGAGGGGGGTCCCTCAACCCGGCCTGCCCCTTCTGAGTCTGGGAGTCCTCAGGGGTGGGAGGCGACCAGGCGACGCTCCCATCACACCTCTGCTGCTGCCACTGTTGGAAATGCAAGCCTCGGCCAGCCCTGGGTGGCTGGGCAGCTGCCATCCGAAGCTTGCCTGCACCTCAGGCTGGCCCTGGGCGGCTGGGAAGCTGACATCTGAGGTTTTCCAGTGCTTTGGGCATCGGCTGGGCAGCTGCTATCCGAGATTTGCCTGTGCTTCATGCTGGCCCTGGGCAGCTGGGGGGCTGAGGGGACTGGGGGAATCCGGAGGCAGGTGCACGGACAATTAGCATATTCCCTCCTTATTGGCTGTGGGCGCTGCCATCTTTGCAATGGTGTGAGGGTCAATTAGGATATTTCCTCTTTATTAGATAGGACTAGAGGCCCGGTGCATGAAATTCATGCACAAGGGGGTCATCCCCTCAGGACAGCCTGAACCCTCTCTAATCTGGGACCCCTTGGACATCCCTCTCACAATCCAGGACCGCTGGCTCCTAACTGCTCACCTGCCTGCCAGCCTGATGACCCCTAACTGCCACTGCCTGCCAGCCTGGTCACCCCCAACTGCCTCCTGCCGGCCTGGTCACCCCTAACTGCCACCCCCTCCGCCAGCCTGGTCACCCCTAACTGCCCTCCCTTCTGGCCTTGTCACCCCTTACTGCCCCCCCACCAGCCTGATTGCTTCTTACTGCCCCCCCCCCTGCCAGCCTTGCCACCCTTTCAGCCCCCCTTGCTGGCTTGGTCACCCCCAACTGCCTCCCCTGCTGGCTTGGTCGCCCCACACAGCCTGCTGTTTGGTCATTCATCTGGTTGTTTAGGTCATGATGGCCCCAGGCTTTTTATATATCAGGATAAACTAGAGGCCTGGTGCATGAATTCATGATGGGTGGGGTCCCTTGGGGTGGCCTGTGGGGATCAAGCCCCAGCTTGTGCCCCAGGCTTGCAGCCCTGCAGCCCTGACTGGCATTCCGCCATGGCCTGGTGCTGCCCCCTCACCTTGTCCACCATTCCACTTGCAGGATGATTAATTGGGGTTGGGCCTCCTGCATGGCTCCCTCAGAGTCTGGGAGCTGGGCAGCGGCCCCGCCCCCCACCACTACTGCTAGTCTCCATCTGCCTGGTGATCACCAGGGCAATTGGCCCTTGCTCATACCCACCTTGGCCTGGAGCTGCCTGCTCACTTGCTCCACCCTCTTGTCGCTGTTCTCCTTTTGTAGGGGCCCATCGGGGCCGGAAGCACCTCCACTGCCTCCCGCTGCCAGAGCTGTGTCGCCGATGCCTGCCATGTTCTGCGCTGCCCCATGGTGGTCAACACAGTCATAGCAATCAGTCAAACTCTGGGTCAAACTCCCGATTGAACAATTTGCATATTAGGCTTTTATTATATAGGTTAGCTGCAATGAACATGGGGGTGCAGATATTTCTTCAGTGCAATTTTCATTTCTTTTGACTAAATATCCAAATGTTGAATACCTGGATCATATAGTAGTCCTATTTTGAAATTTTTGAGGACCCACCATACTGTTTTCCATAGTTGATGCATTTTTACTGACAATGTACAAAGGTTTCCTTTCCTCCACATCCTCACCAACACTTGTTAATTTTATCTCTCTCTTTTTTATAATAGCCATTCTAACAGGTGTGAGGGTAGTTTTGATTTGTACTACATTGATGATTAATGATTTTGAGCATCTTTTAATGTACCTATTAGCCAATTAAATACCTTCTTTGGAAAAATGTCTATTCATGTCCTTTGTCCTTTTTTGTGCTATTGAGCTATATGAGTACCTCATATATTTTGATTACTAACCCCTTTTCAGATGTGTGGTCTGCAAATTTTTTCTCCCATTCTGCAGGTTGTCTGTTCATTGATTTGATTGTTTATATTGCTGTGCAGAAGCTTCTCAGTTTGATGATCTCCCACTTATTAACTTTTAATTTAGGTGTCACTTCCATCAAACCATTGCCATGTCAAGGAGCTTTTCTCTATGTTTTCTTCTAGGAGTTTTAATATTTCACATATCATATTTAAGTCTTTAATCATTTAAGACTTAAAAGTCTTTAAGTCATTTCAAGTAAATGTTTGTGAGTGGTGTTAGATAGGGGTCTAGTTTCATTCTTTTGGAGGTAATTATCTAATTTTTCAGTGCCATTTATAAAAGAATCTCTCTTTTCTCCATTGAGTACCATTGGATCCCTTGTCAAATATTAGTTGGTCACATATGCATGTTTATTTCTGTTCTCTTAATTAAGTTTCATTGGTCGTGTGTGTATATTGATGCAAATATCATAGTGTTTTGGTAACTATAGTTTTTTTAAATATATTTTATTGATTTTTTACAGAGAGGAAGGGAGAGGGATAGAGAGCCAGAAACATTGATGAGAGAGAAACATCAATCAGCTGCCTCCTGCACACCCCCTACCAGGGATGTGCCCACAACCAAGGTACATGTCCTTGATCAGAATCGAACCTGGGACCCTTGAGTCTGCAGGCCGATGCTCTATCCACTGAGCCAAACTGGCCAAGGCGATAACTATAGTTTTGTAATAGTTTGAAAACTGGAATTGTGATGTTTTCAACTTTATTCTTATTTCTCAGGTTTGGCTATTTGGGGTCATCTGTGATTTCATATGAGCTTTAGAATTTATTTCTATTTCTGTACAAAATGCAATTGAGATCTTGGTAGGGATTACATTGTATTACATGGCTTTGGATAGTATTTTAACAGTATTGATTCTTCTAATCCATGAATATGAGATATTTTTCTGTTTGTGTCTTCCTCAATTTTGTTAATCAATGTTTTATTGTTTTTAGAGGTCTTTCGCATCTTTGGCTATTAAATACTCTGGTTAGTTTACCTGGTCAGGCAGGGTTGGGAGCTATATCTACGAATTTGCTTCCATGTCTGTGAAAGCAGCAGAACTGGCCATAAAGCTCACATGTCTCATTGTTTGTGGATCCAAACTAGGTCAAAATGCACACCGAATTTCCTGACCACACAGGGTGGCCACTTTCATTCTGCAGATTAGCAGAGCTGCTCTCTGAATAAGTAGGATTGCAGGATGGGTTACACAGTTTCTCAAGTGGTCCTTTCAGATTTCCTGGTTGCTCAGGGCTGGAGGCTGTTCTTAGCATTATGTGGGGTGACAGATTAGCGTCCCTGCCTTAGCAGGGTGGAAGAACAGGTCCCAAGGTGGGCATAGCTCAGTGTTTGGAGATTCAAATGAAGCAGAACTATGCACTGAGCTCCCTGGTCAGACTGGGTCACCAGTTTGGCTCTGCACTTACACAGAGCTGCTGGGCTCCTTGCTCAAGTGCCACTTAGGCAAGTTGGTGAAATCAGTTATCTAGCACCCAGGTGCTCTGATTCAGTTTTCTGGTCAGTCAAGGCTGGAGGCAGTATTTAGCAACAAGTGAAGCAACAAATCAGCTTTCCTGCAGGGACAGGGCAGCAGGACAGTCCCCAAGGCTGGCAAGGCTTGTTGATTGGGGTCTCAAATCAGGCGGAAGTGAGCACTGAGTTTCCTGTCGAGATGATGCACCAACTTGGCTTTGTAGATGGGCCAAGCCTCTGGCTGGAATTTCCGCTTAGAGGCGACTGTGAGGAGCAACTTGGCCAAGATCTAAGCATGGGTTGGTGAAAGTCCCACCCCCCTTTCTTCATCATAATTTAATCTCCAGTGAGGTAAGGCTTGAGCCCTTCAGAGTCCTTTTTGGAATTCCCGTGAGGTGAGACATGAGTGGGCCTCTGAGGAAGTGACTTAAATGTTGAAGAGCTTGATGTCTACTGTGGGCTCTCTTTTTCCCACTGGAGAAACTATGGCTTAGGGGACCCCTTGGTGTGGCACTCTGCCAGCCTGGGAAAGGGGTGATGCAGGCTGAGTGTAGCCATTCCTCTGCCTCCTACCCTTCTAATGTGTCCTTTTTGCTCTGTATGCATGGGGAGGTGTGGCGGGGAGGGGAGTGTTGCTTCAACCTCACCCCTGTGTCACAATGGTGCCTTATTTATAGATAGTTGCTAGTTGGTATTCTTGTGAGGGGGACTGAAGTTGGGAATGACCTATGTTGCCATCTTGATGACATCATCCTCTTTCTTCTTGTAGACCCAAATGTCCATGATGTTTTTCTACATTCAGAAAAAAAGTTGATTGCTATTTTTGATTTACTGAATGCAACTTGATTTAGCATGGCTGTGAAGTTAAGTTTAAAATTGGTTAGGAAGAGAAACCAAGATGGCGGCATAGGTAAACACCTAAACTGCTGCCTCGCACAACAATTTCAAAACTACAACTAAAAGACAGAACGGACACCATCCAGAACCACAGGAAAGCTGGCTGAGTGAAAATTCTACAACTAGAAGGAAAGAGGAAAGCTCACAGAGAATTGGAGGTACGGCAAAGGGGCTTTGTGCGCGCAGAGAGGAAGGGCGGCTGAGAGCCTGGCTGACTTTCTCTGGCGGAAGGGGGAAGGAAGCTTCCGACCGCACTGAACCCCAGTTCTGACAGCACTGAACCCCAGTTCCGGGCGAACCCCTGGGGACCCACGCTCTTACGGGGGGAGTCTGGACTCTCGGGCGGAGACTCGGGAGCCGGGGAAGGCAGAGGACTGAAAGTGCCCGCGCGCGCGCGCCAGTGCGCACAAAGGCTGTGGAAGTTGCCACAGGCTTTCCCTAGTGGAAGGGAGTCAGAGGATTCTGACTGCACTGAGCCCCAGTTCTGACTGCAGTGAACCCCAGTTCCAGGCGAGCCCCTGGGGACCCACGCTCTTGTGGGGGGAGTCTGGACTCTCGGGCGGAGACTCGGGAGCCAGGGAAGGCGGAGGACTGAAAGCGCACATGCGTGCAAGGGCAAGGCTGACAGGAAGCCAAGACTGAGACTCCACCCCATCCAAGCTGAGCACAGAGGCTATTGCAATTTGGCAAGTCTAATCCTATAAGGCTGTCTCCAGCACCGAACTTCTCCCAGCATAGACACAGCTGATCCTTACAGCCAACTGGCCCGGAGGTCAATTCTTCCCAGTGATACCAACAACAATAAAGACTTAATTACAACAAGGCTGTACACACAGTCCACAAAGGGGTGCACCAAGAGTGTCCACCTCAGGTTAACTGGGGAAGCAGACCCACTGGGCCATATTGGAAACCTAGCACAAATATCTACCTTACCAACTCAGGAAATCAGTGAAAATGCGGGGTCAAAGAATCAGATCACAAACGAAAGAAATGGAGGAAAACAAACGACTGGATATAGAATTCAAAACCACGGTTATAAGACTTTTTAAGAATATCCTAGAAAAGGCCGATAAATATAATGAGACCCTCGAAGATATGAAAAAGGACCAACTAGAAATTAAACATACACTGACTGAAATAAAAAATATTATACAGAGACCCAGAAACAGAATAGAGGAACCCAAGAATCAAGTCAAAGAATTGAAATACAAAGAAGCAAAAAACACTCAACCGAAAAAGCAAAAAGCAAAAAAAAAAATCCAAAAAGTTGAAGATAATGTAAGAAGACTCTGGGACAACTTCAAGCGTACCAACATCAGAATTATGGGGGTGCCAGAAGAAGAGAGAGAGCAAGATACTGAAAACCTATTTGAAGAAATAATGACCGAAAACTTCCCCCACCTGGTGAAAGAAATAGACTTACAAGTCCAGGAAGCCCACAGAACCCCAAACAAAAGGAATCCAAAGAGGACCACACCAAGACACATCATAATTAAAATGCCAAGAGCAAAAGACAAAGAGAGAATATTAAAAGCAGCAAGAGAAAAACAGTTAATTACCTACAAGGGAGCACCCATACGACTGTCAGCTGACTTCTCAACAGAAACTATGCAGGCCAGACGGGAGTGGCAAGAAATTTTCAATGTGATGAATAGCAAGAACCTACAACCAAGATTACTCTACCCAGCAAAGCTATCATTCAGAATTGAAGGGCAGATAAAGAGCTTCACAGATAAGAAAAAGCTGAAGGAGTTCATCACCACCAAACCAGTATTATATGAAATGCTGAAAGGTATTCTTAAAGAAGAGGAAGAAGAAAAAAGTAAAGAGAAAAATTATGAACAACAAATACATATCTATCAACAAGCGAACCTAAAAATCAAGTGAATTAAAAACCTGAGGAACAGAATAATCTGGTGAATATAATAGAATCAGGGGCATAGAAAGGGAGTGGACTGATAATTCTCAGGGGGAAAGGGGTATGGGGGGTTCATGAAGAGAATGGACAAAAATCATACACCTATGGATGAGGACAGTGGGGGGGAGGTAAGGGCAGAAGGTGGGGTGGGAAATGGGTGGAGGGGAGCTATGGGGGGAAAAAGGAGAAATAATTGTAATAATCTGAATAAAGATTTATTTAAAAAAAATAAATAAAATTGGTTAGGAAGAAGTAGATGGTGAGAAATTAGGCTGGATGAGTAGGAGGAGAGAAATAAATAAAACTAAGGATTTATATCATGTCAGGGAATTAGAAGTTCTCACATGTGTGTAATGGGGGAGCCTGTAAATGTTTTTACTCATGATCAGTTTTAAAATAGCTGAGAATTATCTTAAGAGACCACCACAGGGTGGACTTCTGATGTACTCAACCATGAAATGTGCTATTTTTAGGAAGTTATGGCCCTTCTGTAAACTTCAGTCTGCTATTGGTAAAATGGTGGTAATATATAATTAAGTATATTGTTAGGATTAATGAACTCTTATATATCAGGTAATGTTATATTGCATATATCTCATATACACTGATAATTTTCCTGCTAAGAACAAAAAATGATTTACTGTGTGACTGTTCTGGGAAGTGCATTTATATTTGAGATTGTACTCTATGGAGTTAGAAGGAAAGCTTGAGGTAAATGTTTGGATTTCAGCCATTGCATTTGCCAGGAAGGGAAGCAGACATGGGTGAGAAAGCCATCTACGAGGACCATCGCAGGCCACACTTATATCAAGTATAATTTTTGCTTTCACATAGTTTAAGGGTTATGGATGACTTTATTTAACTGCCAAAAACTTGGAGGCATAAAGAAGCTACATAAAATGAAAAAAATTATATTTTAGTTTAGAAATTCATGAATTATAATCAAATAAACATCACTTAGCTTTATAAGGAGAAATGTATACAAATTATGGAAAGCATTTATTTTGTCAATATATGTAAAACACCTACTCCCAATACATGGCATAATTTTATTTTATTTATTTTTTTATTGTATAATTTTATTTTATTTATTTTTATTAAATTTATTGGGATGCCATTGGTTAATGAGATTATTTAGGTTTCAAGTGTACAATTCTATAATACATGATCAGTATATTGAATTGTGTGCCCACCACCCAAAGTCAAATCATCCTCCATCACTACATATTTGGGCCCCTTTGCCCTTTACCAACAACCCTGCCCTCTGGTAACTACCACAGACCACACTGTTGTCTGTGTCTATGTGTTTTTCTTGGTTTATTTTACTTGTTTGTTCATTCATTACTTTCAGTTTTTTCAGTTTTATAGCCCACATATGAGTGAATCATATGGTTCTTGCCTTTTTCTGTCTGACTTATTTCACTTAGCATGATATTCTCAAGATCCATTCATGTTGTTGCAGATAGCAGTATTTCATGTTCTCTTATGGCTGAATAAGTATTCCTCTTTGACCCATATAAAAATAACTCAAAATGGATAAAACACTTAAATTTCGGACCTGAAACAATAAGTTATGTAGAAGAAAACACAGGTACTAAACTTATGGACCTTTGTCTTAGAGAAGATTTTATGAATTTTACCCCAAAGATAAGGAAAGTAAAGTAAAAAATAATAAGTAAGACTATTTCAAACTAAAAGCTTCTGCATAGCAAAAGAAACTTACAACAAAACAAAAAGGCAACCAACTGAAAGGGAGAAGATATTCACACACAATGGTTCCGACAAGAGGTTAATATCCAAAATATATAAAGAACTCATATAACTCAAGACCAAACAAACAATTCAATTAAAAAATGAGCAGAGGACCCAAATAGACACTGCTCCCAAGAAGACATACAAATGGCCACCAGATATATGAAAAGATGTTCAACTTTACTAGCTATTAGGAAAATGCAAATAAAAATTTTAATGAGATACTACCTCATACTTGTTAGAGTGTCTATTATCAACATAATTTTAAAAGAACAAAAAAATAGTAACTTAAATACAAAGAACTTGCAAAGTCTGACTTCTAATAACTCATGTACTTGTGTGGAGGTGGGTGAAGAGGGTTCAATGTCAAACAATGCAGCTCAACATGACAGAATCAGTATATCAGAGGATGTGTTATTAAATGCATTGCAATAAAAAGGAATATAATTGCTTTTGCACTCCTTCTAAATGTGTGTATTTGATGGAAGAAATTGGTGCTACTTTTTAAAATAAAAAGCTATTTTTACTCTTCATATTCCACCAAGTTTGCATCCTCAGGGAAATGAAGGACATGTTCACATTTTTTTCTACATGTAAATTTATGTCACCAGACACACTGTGTTATCTCCAAGTTAAGAGTAATATTAGCCTCTGTTTATTTACATCTTTGGAGGACAGTAGAGTAAGCAGAGCAAAGCTGTTTTTGGACATCATTGAAGTCAATTCTTAATGTTAACTTAAGAATACTTGATTTAGTTTGTTATTCCCAAGTGAGCTATTGCCCATACATACATAAATAAATAGGTAGGTAGGTAGATAGATAAATAGATGATATTCTAAGTGTAAATTCAGTATTATAAATTTATTTTTACATTCAGTAAGTTGATAAATCAGTGGGTTTGGTTTATGTTGAAGGGCAAAGACTACAAATAAAGTTTCCTGGAAATATGTGCTTTATCACTAAAACGACAAATATCCCCAATGTAAATCATCATTCCTCTGGCACACTATGGCCTGATGACTTGTTTATTACATTATTTATCATCATTATGTATACTGTGATAATTGTATTAAAAAGCTTTGCAAATTGGAATGCAAAATGTAAATATTTGCTATAATTAGTATGTCATAATTGTCCCTGCAAAAATAAATGGATGGCAGTATTTCAAACCTCAAAAACACTATAGAACCCTATTCTAGGCTTCTTTCCTTTCCTCCCTCAATTTCTCTCCTTCCTTTCTTCTTTATTCCTCCTACCTGTCTCTCTCTTCCTTGCTTTTATATTTTTTCTATCTCTCTCTTTCTTTCTGTATTTTTCCCACTGTGCCAGGCTTTGAGATATAACAATAAATGAGACATAGTCCCTGTCCTCAAGCAAAATAAAAATAAAGTTTATAAATACAAGCCACCTCTGTTAAACTATAAACTGGTGCACATTTGCCTATTTCACCCTAATTAGCCTCCCCATTACAGAATGTCCACTCTAGAATCTCACCTACTTTCCACTAAAGTCTAAAATATCGTGTGTGCTCTGGGCAGTGTGGCTCAGTTAGTTGGAAATTGTCCTATGTACTGAAAGGTCACCATTTTAATTCCTAATCAAGGCACATGCCCCTGTTGTGGGTTTAGTCCACAGTCAGTTGGGGTGCCTATGGAAGGCAACCAATAGATGTCTCTCTCTCACATTCGTGTTTCTCTCTCTCTCCCTCTCCTTTCATCTCTAAGATCAATACAAAATATATTTTTTAAAAGAACACAGAAGTCACTTGAAAGAACTCATAAACACCAAAGCTGTAACAATGTGAGCAACCAAATAAATAGTATAGTGCTGCATTATACACCAAAGTATAAAGTATACATTTATTTAAAAAGTTTATGATTGAATATGTCCACATTCATATGTTCATATGTCCATACTGATGTAAATAAAAGATTAAACAAATAAGTAATGGAGAAAAATAGAGAACATTTTGGACAGAGAAATGCCAGGTAATTTATACAGTTATTGTTCCCTCAAGTATCTATAAAACTCCCCACTACCGATGTGTTGGCTGCAGAAAGGAAGTTCCTTCCGCAGAGCACATTAAGGAAAAACAGGAAAAGAGTAACTTTATCCTGGAAAAACTTGACAAAACTATGCAACCAGATGACCAAAGTCAGCATCAACCTGGTAAGTCATGTTGACAATCGGTGTGTACACTTAATATGATCTAGTGAGAATGGCACCACCCCTCTGTGGTCTTCCTTCCAAAAGCCATAACCCTATTCTAACCCTTCCAAAAATCATCAAAATCATTAAACAAATTGAGTGATAATCTACAAAATATCTGACCCATATTTCTCAAAATTGTAAGCTCATTAAAAAAAATGTCTGACAAACTGTTATATTCAAGAGTAGCTTAAGGAGACACAAAAACTAAATGTAATGTGGTATCCAGGATGAGAGCTGGGGACAGTACAAAGACATTTGGTAAAAACTAAGGAAACCTGAATAAAGTAAGGGCTTAATTAAAAAAACAAAGGAATTATTTTAGTTGTTTTTGAGTGAATTCAATCATAAACTTTTTTTATAAATGTATAAAGCCATATTTAAATACAAATGTGAGTTTAATCTAAAGAAAACTGTATTTTGAATTCTTGAATTTTCACTTAAGCATGTTTTCACATACACATATTGGGCATTATTCTGTCCTAAGTTAAGCAGTTTCTTCTTCTTTTGCTCTATTACATTCTCCCTCCAATATATACCTGTGCTACTTACCCTATCCCACCTCTCATGTTAATACATGTTAACAATCTACTTTATTCTCCATGCTCTTGTAAACATATATACAACCAAAATAGATGTCTATAAAAAACATATAAGGGCTCTTCTGCAGTTTTGGTTAGTATTATTTTTACAAAATAAAATTTTATTTTAAATTATTTTTGTATATTATTATTATTATTATTATTTTTGTATTATTATTATTTGTATTTATTATTCAACTAGAGGCCCAATGCATGAAATTCGTGCACAGGTGGGGGTGTCCCTCAGTCCAGCCTGCACCCTTCCAAACTGGGACCCCTTGAAGGTTGTCTGATCACCTGTTTAGGCCCGATCCCACTGGGATCGGGCCTAAACAGGCAGTTGGACATCCCTCTCACAATCCAGGACTGCTGGTTTCTAACCGCTCGCCTGCCTGCCTTCCTGATTGCCCCGAACTGCTTCTGCCTGCCAGCCTGATCACTCCCTAGCCACTCCCCTGCCAGCCTGATCAAAGCCCAACTGTTCGCTGGCCAGCCTGATTGTCCCTAACCCCCTCCCCTGCCAGTCTTGTTACCCCTAACTGTCCTCCCTGCAGGCCTGGTCGCCCCCAACTGCCCTCCCCTGCTGGCCCTGTCACCCCTAACTGCCCTCCCCTGCTGGCCTGGTCTACCCCAACTGCCCTCCTCTGCTGGCCTGGTCACCCCTAATTACCCTCCCTGCTGACCTGATTGCCCACAACTGCCCCCCCCTGCAGGCCTGGTTCCCCCCAACTGCCCTCCCCTGTAGGTCTGGTCCCCCCCAAGTGTCCTCCCCTGTTGTCCTGGTCCCCGCCCCAACTGCCCTCCCCTGCAGGCCTGGGTCCCCTCCAGCTGCCCTCCTTTGCTAGCCTGGTCTACCCCAACTACCCTCCCCTGCAGGCCTGGTCCCCCCCAAGTGTCCTCCCCTGTTGTCCTGGTGCCCCCCCAACTGCCCTCCCCTATAGGCCTGGGTCCCCTCTAGCTGCCCTCCTTTGCTGGCCTGGTCTCCCCCAACTGCCCTCTTCTGCTAGCCTGCCCCCCCCACAACTGCCTTCCTCTGCTGGCCTGGTCACCCCTAACTGCCTACAACTGCCCTCCCCTGCAGGCTATCTTGTGGTGGCCATCTTGTGTCCACATGGGGGCAGCCATCTTTGACTACATGGGGGCGGCCATCTTGTGTCTTGGAGTGATGGTCAATTTGCATATTACTCTTTTATCAGATAAGATAATACATGATAAAAATTTATCAAAGTAAACTGGTAAAATAGTAGGAGTTGAATAAGATGCTTTGGTAGAGATATCAAAAATTTAATTAACCATTTAATGAACACTGGCTTTATTACTGGTATTTTGATACTATAAATAATGTTATAATAAATGTAGCTATATATTGATATAACCTAATATGAACGCACATTTATTTCCATGAGAGAGGTCTCTAAGCGGTGAGTGCTCAATAAATTTACACTTAATGTTAATGGTAATAGATTTTTTTTCTAAACTACTTTCCAAAGGGTTGTAATGATTCATATGTCTATCAATAATAGATAGGTCTTATCAATTTTTTCTACTGTGATAGATTAAAAGTGATAGCTCACTCTTTAGTTTGCATTTCTCTGATTCCTACTGAATCTGAGTATCCTATATAATAAAAGCCTAATATGCTAAGTGTCTGGTCAACCATTTGGCCATTCAATCAATCAAAGCATAATATGCTAGTGATATGCTAAGGCTGTTTGACTGCTCGCTATGATGTGCACTGACCACCAGGGGACAGATGCTCTGACTAGTAGGTTAGCTTGCTGCTGGGGTCCAGCCAATTGGGACTGAGTGAGAGAGGCTGGACACACCCTGGGGCCCTCCCAAGGTCCCTCCCCAGCTGGCCAACCTCCCACATCCCTCCCTGGCCCCGGTCGTGCACCAGTGGGGTCCCTTGGCTTGGTCTGCACTCTCTCGTAATCTGGGACCCCTCAGGGGATGTTGGAGAGCCAGTTTCAGCATGATCCCACAGGCCAGGCCGAGGGACCCCACTGGTGCATGAATTCATGCACTGGGCCTCTAGTCTTTTCACTAACATGGCTTAGTCAAAGATGTACCCTAATATTCTATAGAGTTGATTATCTTTTCTTTATCATTTAAAAAAGTTTGTTAAGCCCTGGCCAGTGTGGCTCACTTGGTTGGAGTATTGTACCATGCACAGTTCTATTCCTGGTCAGGACACATACCTAGGTTGCAGGTTCAGTCCCTGGAGGGGGCATGTATGGGAGGCAACCTATCTATGTTTCATATCTCTCTCATCTCTCTCTCTCTCTCTCTCTCTCTCTCTCTCTCTCTCTCTTCCTTCTTCCCTCCCTCCCTCCCCTTATCTCTAAAATCAGTAAAAACATATCCTCTGATAAGGAGTTTTTAAAAAGTTTACAACTTATGAATATTAATTTTGAGGTTTTGTAATACACATTATACACCAATTCCCTTGCTGTATAACAAATCACCCCAAAATGAAGTAACTTCAAGCTACAACCATTATTCTTTGGGTTGGGTGTAGATTGGGGATCCTGATGGGAAGTCCTCCAGAGTGACTCCCTGAAGATCTGTGAACTAAAAGGATATGCTATATTTCCCCAACATGCCCAATAAACAGAAAAGGTAAGACAGATACAGAATAAGCGCACTGAAGCTCTCCCATTCTAAAATATGAGCAACTGGTGGCACAAGCAGTCACCACTTCATGGTATGTCTGAAATCTGGTCTCACATAATGCACTTTAGTCCAGCCACAGGGACTGTTCCTTGAATGGGGTCCAGTTTTCTCCCTGAGAGCCATCTCCTAGTCCAGTGGTCGACAAACTCATTAGTCAACAGAGCCAAATATCAACAGTACAATGATTGAAATTTCTTTTGAGAGCCGAAAACTGACTTCTGCGCATGGGCCACAAAGTTTCAATCGTACTGTACATGCACACCCACATGTGGTATTTTGTGGAAGAGCCACACTCAAGGGGCCAAAGAGCTGCATGTGGCTCACGAGCTGCAGTTTGCTGACCACTATCCTAGTCCATCATTCTCCATAGAGCTAAATTCCATCCTCTAAAAAGTCTCCTTTTGGATATGAAATAGGCCACATTTTCCATTGTGTTTTTTTTAAAATATATTTTATTGATTTTTTACAGAGAGGAGGAGAGAGGGATAGAGAGTTAGAAACATCGATGAGAGAGAAACATCGATCAGCTGCCTCCTGCACGCCCCCTACTAGGGATGTGCCCGCAACCCAGGTACATGCCCTTGACCGGAATCGAACCTGGGACCCTTGAGTCCGCAGGCCGACGCTCTATCCACTGAGCCAAACCGGTTAGGGCTTTCCATTGTTTTTTTTATCCTTTTCTTCCTCCTGGAAGTTTAGAGGCCAGAGGCATACTTTGAACAGCCTCTATTCCTTTTAGTTCAAACAGGTGCACTTCTTAAAAACTATAAAGACTTCTACCTCTCAGATTATGTTCTATTTCTTTAGAAAAAAAATGTTGTACCCACAATTTCTTCTTGATAGTCCTCTCACTGCTTAAGGCATGTCAGGCTGCTATGGAGATGTCACCTTTAAGATTTACAGAACTCTTTGGTCTACTGAGTGCATCTGCTCAGCACCGCCTTAAATCTTCCTGAGATCTCATCAAAGGGGTGTAGCTGTGACTTGGTATTTTTCAGAAGGCTATTTCTTACTTTCAGAATATGTATGCCAGCTGGATAGACTGAAAATACAGTTTCATGTTTTCAGCCTTCTATGGTGCCTCTACATTCTGCTGGGAAGAACTCAACTGACACTTTCAACATTCAGTTTAGAGACCTCCTTAGCTAGATGTACAAGTTCATTAGATATGCTTTTTATTGTCTACGTTATAATAAAGACAATTTTCCAATTGTCCTGCCATTATATAGTCACCCATTGTCTCTCCTTCTAGAGCAGTTTGATCACTGCTTTTCTGAACCCTATCCAGAACTTGATGCTACACGCTGGAGACTTATATTCAACATATATAATATCAATTTCTGTAGAAGATACTTATTTTTTCAGAATAAACCAGGCCCCCATTTTTTCAAAATTTACTCATGATTCTGAAAGTTTGCTATTTTGGATGAACTTTACTAAGCTGTTCTGTTTCTGTTGGTCTTGTCTAAGGTTACTCATGTGGCTTTGTTCTTCAGATGGTGCAGCTGGGACTAAAGGTCTAAGAGAGCATTCATCGTTTGTCTGTTGCTTGATATGGGTGGCCCGTCATTTACAAGGAGACTGGCTTGGACTGCTGCACAAGGCAGTCAGAGGATGCAAAGTTAAAACATAAACACACAAAGGAACACAAGAAATTTTAGGAGGCAATGAATATGTTTACTAACTTATTTGTGGTGACAGCATCATGGTTGTATGGATAAATCCAAACTCATCAAGATATATATATGAAATTGTATAATTTAATTAAGTTTGTGTCATTTTATATGTCAATTATACTCCAGGAAAGTTAAGGGAAAAAATTAATTGAGGACTCTAAGCCTTGGGTACATACTATCTGGGCTGATATTATCAGCAATTAGTACATTTCCCAAACCTGAAACATTTTGTTCTTTTTACCTCTGCAGATTTTGTCACTTTCCTTCGAGCTCAAGATAAGATCAAGAGATGTTTTAATATGTGTCCAGTATTACTTAGTGTTTATATTTAGCCTTCCATGTTATCAGGAATAGTATCTATATAATTATATATGATAAATCATAGCTTTTATTTATTTAAAAAAATGGAATTTTGTACTTCAAGGCATCTTTTGGTGTTGGCTCACAACCCCCATAAGATCACTTCTTCATTCTATTGATAAGAAAGCAGAAAAGTCACATTAAAAAATGAAGGTAGAAAATTGTGGAGGTTTATACAATCTTTCACACATTATTTTTAAATACCTTTTTAATATTACATATTGTGTGCTTATTATAATTTTGACATCTATATTTCTATTTCTTTATACACAGCCATGTGTACCCTTTTCTTTGGCAGGTATCAGGTAGCCTCTCTTAGTGCAGAAGTTCTCCCTCTGCCCAGGTTGTACCTCCCTTCTCCCAGATTTCCTTTATCACATTCATCTTTGATTCATCTGAAGTTTAGTTTAGTAATTAATATAAGACGAAGATATTTTTTGTTGTCTTCTTTCTCCACTGGTAATGTTTGTATATTTTTCTTTACTGAATTGAAATTTCACCTTTATTATACAACAATTCTGTCATACACGGGAAATTATAGATGCACTTTTCTCTTTCATTGATGCATTCCTTTGCTTATAGTGCCATAGAGAAATACCACAGACTGGGTGTCTTAAATAACAGGATTACTTTCTCACAATTTTGGAATCCAGCAGCCAGAGATCAAGTTTCTTGGCAGATTCAGTTTCTCCTTAGGCCTCGCCCTTTGGTCCTCAAATGTCCACCATTTTTCTGTGTCCTCTTTCCTGTTTGAAGTCTTCCATGATGTCATTTTTTGTGTATCCAAATTCTTTTTCTCATAAGGGCACCATTCATTAAATTAGGGACTACCCTAAAGGCTTCATTTTAACTTAATCTCCTCTTTAAAGGACCTATTTTCAAAAACAGTTGCATTTTGAGGTATAGTTATTAGTGTTCCAATATATGAAGTTTAAGGTGAAGCAATTCAGCTCATAACTCTTGATCCTGTTTTCAATCTTCACAGTAATATTTTATTACAGTGGCATTATAGTATGTACATTATCAAATAAGATCAGTTCCTCTTCAGTATATTTTAAAATTTCTTGACAGGGTTACAACATAGATTTCTCTCTATGAATTTTAAAATATTTTTCCAGTTAAGAACATCTAAAAATATAAATTTTAATTGTATTAAATGCATATGTTAATTATTAGATAATTCAGATTTATGGTAATAATTCTTTCCATCCAATAATATAAACTTTTTTTATATATTTTGTTAATTTACTTTCAACAGACTGTATAATTTCTTCAAATAAGATTAAGCTTACTGTATAGACATGTCAATAAGTACATGTTACACAGACATCATAATAAGACATTATTACATAGTAAGTCTAGAAGTAGGACATCACTTTCTTCAACCAGTAAATGGTGTCAACAAAATCTCTAAGTGGGCATCAGACTTAATTGACAGACTAGGCAAGAACATTCCCTCAGTACTCCTATTTAACATTGCACTGGAAGTCCTTCTCAGTGCAATATCATAATAAAAGTGAATAAAATGCAAAGGGGGGTATAAATTTGTCCTTATTCACAGACAGCATGATTATATACACAGAAAATTCCAAGGGCTCTAAGCAAAATTTAAAACTAAAACATCCTAAAACTATTGAGTGAGTTTAGAGAGTTTAGCAAGGTCACAGGATATTAAGTCAATTCACAAACTTTAAAAGAAATATTTTAGAAAAATATACCTGATTCTAGAGACTTGTAAAGTGTCATTTACACAGCTCTATATATCCCCATTTCCACCCCTAACTTTGGAACAGGAAATTTCTATTCCCTCTATCCTCTCTCTTTCTTTGACCTCTTCCTCTATCCCCAACTACCACCCTAAACTTCTTTAGCCACCCCCAGTTTAAAAACAAAATAAGCTTCTATGCATGTGAATGGGCATAGATAGATGTGGACATGGCGGAGGGAGGATAGTTAAGGAGAGTTTGAGTGTTTTCTATACTAACATCCTATCTAATAAAAAACTAATATGCAAATTGACCATCACTCCAACACACAAGATGGCCGCCCCCATGTAGTCAAAGATGGCTGCCCCCATGTGGACACAAGATGGCCACCACAAGATGGCTGGAAGAGGAGGGCAGTTGGGGGCGACCAGGCCTTCAGGGGAGGGCAGTTGGGGGGGACCTAGGCCTGCAGGGGAGGGAAGTTGGGGGCAACCAGACCTGCAGGGGAGGGCAGTTGGGGGGAATCAGACCTGCAGGGGAGGGCAATTGGGGGTGACCAGGCCAGCAGGGGAGGGCAGTTAGAAGTGACCAGGCCTCCAGGGGAGGGCAGTTAGGGGTGACCAGGCCTGCAGGGGAGGGCAGTTAGGGGTTACCGGGCCAGCAGGGGAGGAGAGTTAGGGGCAACCAGGCTGGCAGGGGAGGGCAGTTAGGGGCAATCGGGCTGGCAGGGGAGCAGTTAGGTGTCAGGCTAGCAGGGGAGTGGTTAGGGGGTGATCAGGCTGGCAGGCAGAAGCAGTTAGGGGTAATCAGACAGGCAGGCAGGTGAGCGGTTGGGAGCCAGCAGTCCTGGATTGTGAGAGGGATCCCAGATTGGAGAGGGTGCAGGCTTGGCTGAGGGACACCCCCCCCCCTCGTGCACGAATTTCATGCACCAGGCCTCTAGTTGGCTAATAAAAATGCTCTATTTCAAGTGAAAAAAGGAAAAGGCAGTGGACAGGGTTTGACCTGAAAGTTGCAGTTTCCCAAACTAGAGAAACACTAAAACTTACACACTAAAGGTTATAGAAATTTGGTTCAAATCACACCAAAACCACAAATAAACCAAATGTCTTTTGATCACTGAATGATTAAATAAACTGTGGTATATCCATACACTGGAATAAATTGCTACCAAATATAGCAATTTGGCTGATTCTCAACGGCATTTTACTCAGTGAAAGAAATGGTCTCAAAAGGTTACATACTGACCCCTCAAGGATAAAACTGTAGTGATGGAGAAAATATCCATGAATGTCATGAGCTAAAGGTGGGAATGGTGTGTTTTTAAAGGACTTTTGGGATGGTGGATCAGTCTGTATCCTGGTATTGATGGTGATCACTCAAATTTATAGATGTGTTAAAATGCATAGAACTGCAGATCAAAACATTAATTTAAAAACTAACTTAAAAAACAACAACATAATTTTCCAATTCAGCATAGATTCCATGGGGCATGACTAGACTCTCTCTTTCCATGGTAATAGTAAGAGTTTACAACCGTCTTTAATTTTTCATGATTCTGTTCACATCCATGCACATTCTCCATCTCCTCTCACATGGTGCAAGTTTGCTGTTTGTTTTGTGATCCTTTACATTGTTTTAAAATCTGCTAATTTGGTCTCAATTAATGGATAATTCCACTGAAATGGGAATCAAAATTTCCATATCCTAGCTTCTTTTTGATACTGGGTAATATTAAGAAAATTACTTTATTTCACTGGCCACAATGAAAATTCTTCCTATGTAAAACCCGGCTATTGGAATAGGAATCATGTCATAAATCTAAGAGCATGCATCTAATTTCATCACCCATCAGAAAAGTGATGACTAGTAATAATTAGTTTAGCAGCAGGAGTATGTCTAGAAAAAAAAAATGTACCTAGATATTTAAATAGATTTTTGGAGTAAATCATACTATAGCTTAAAATTGTGACATTTTCAAGGAAAGAGTTCATTTTATTTTGTACTCATTGATATACTGTAAGTGCAGAATATTTGAAAGGGAGGGAGGTTATTTACTGTCCCACCAGCACATGCTTAGATTATGCACCATAATTGTCTTTTTACTGTTTATTTATAAAATTAATTTAGGTTTTACAATTACTGTTTTCATTCAAAACAATATTTTACAAAGTTAATTAGATCAGCTCTTTTTGATCCCCACCTCTTAAGTGTAGCTAGGTCAGACATTTATAATATACTAGTACCCTGTTTCCCCGAAAATAAGAAAGTGTGTTATTACTAATTTTTGCCCCCAAAGACACGCTAGGTCTTATTTTCAGGGGATGTCTTATTTTTCCATGAAGAAGAATATGGTACACATTTATTGTTAAATGAAAATAAGGGAAATTTATTACCTGTATACGGTACGGTAGTACGGTAGTTGTCAACACAAACCAGACAAACTGTGAATCCTACAGTATCAAGAATTTACTCATTTATTCAATGACAATCATGTCATCATCTTCTGGAACATCATCATAACAATCCAATTCCTGAATTTCCTGGTGAATTTCTTGTGACTCCATTTCTTTCAGAATCAGTGGACCAGATCTTTCATGTTTAGCAATAGCACTGTCTTTAAATGAGTACTTCTTGTCAAGGTAGCCTGCTCGCAGTGCATTTGCAATGCAACTGTCAGTGATTTTCTCCCATGAATTCTTCACCCAAGTCACAACTTCTTGCAGTTTAGGTTTCACAAAGTTTCCATGCTGATTTCTCTCCATTCTATTGTCAATGTAGTCATTAATTTCCATGCGCAAATTGTCTTTGAATGGCTTGTTTATTGCAATATCAAGAGTCTGGAGATAGGCCGTCATTCCTGCGGGAATCATTATCTGATCTATTTTTCTTTCATGAAGAAATGTCTTCATGTCTTTAGCGCGGTGAGTGCTGGCTGCATCCCAGACTAGCAGACCTCTTTGGCTCCCTCGCATAACAAGCGGCAGCATTAAATAGACCCACTTCCTTATAACTGCTTGTGTGGCCCAGGCTTTTTCAGTTTCAAGAATAAAAACGCCCAAAACATGTTCAATCTTTTCCTTCTTGCCCTTAGAAATGATTAAAGGTGGGATTTTAGTGCCATCTAGACGAATTGCCAAAATACAGGAAACACGTGCACTTTCGTAAGCAGTGGAGGGAATGTACGCTAAGGAGGCACCCCACTGTTCAATTGTTGCTTGAGATGATTGGCCCATAAACACTGCAGTTTCATTCATAGCAATCATGTTGGAAAGATTGTATTTAGAGAAGTCAGCATCATCAATAAAGGACTTGAATGCAAGTGCTCGCTTAATAACTTGAGTATCTTCCAACCTAAACAATGTTCTAGATCTTCTTAAAGACAGTTCACTTCGCTGAAGGAAATTATCCAGCCAGTGTTGTGATGCTTTGAAGTCTTCAGGGGCTATGTCAAACTGTGGTGCCATTGCAAGGGCAAATTCTTGAATCTGAGCCCTATTCACAACCAAAGCCTTTGCTCTCCTGTCAACAACCCATTCACAGATCAGGTCTTCCAGCTCGGAAAATAATGGTTGCCGACCTGATCCACACTTGTGCTTTTTAGCATTTCCCTTGTCCACTTGTTCAATGAGGTTACCATACTCTGCTCGCCATTTTCGGACCAATCGGATGCTCAACATCTTCTCTTTGCAGAAAGCAGTAAGATTTTGGCCCCAAGAGTCTTCCACGATTCCTTTCTTGTACTCCATGGAGTAGCTTTTTCTTTTTGCGCTCATTTCTAGGGGTAAAAGAAAAGGAATTGGGGTATCAAGGTGGGGGAAAGGGGATCACTCAAAATGACACAGGGGTGATCAGAGGGGGAAATCAAAATGGCACAGGAGAAAAAGAGGGGGGATTACCATTTTAGTAACCCCTTTTGATCCTCCTGTGTCATTTTAAGTGATCCCCCTCCCCCCACCCCTGTGCCACTGAACACCTTCACCAGACATCCCCCCTACCCCTTTATCAGACATTTACCCCCTGGGGCCTGCCTGGGGACTGTCACTGGGCTTGCTGGGGCCTGGATCTGGGCTGGAGCAGGGTCTGCCACTGACTGAGAACCTTCAGTCATCATGAAGGCAGCCGCGAGCATCAGGCAGTATCACCAGAGAGAGACCAGCACTCACCACCTTCACCGTGTCCTGTCCGCTCTAATCCTCCTGTTCTTCTACACGCATCTGCAAAAGTCTCCTCCTCTCTCCCGCCCCGCGCTCACTGCTCACTCCGACCTCCGCTCTGCCTCCACACAGCAGTGACGTCAGGACTCCGCGTAACGTCACTGGTTGCTAGATTGCAGTTGGGGCTGCCCTAGCAACCAGTTTACGGTAAATTAATTTTCATTCTGAGACAGAGCCTGGGGCCTTTTTTTCGGGGGATGCCTTATATTTCACTCAGAAGGAAACCTGTAAGTAGGTCTTATTTTCGGAGGATGTTTTATTTTCGGGGAAACACGGTAGCTAGATTGATTTGTCAAAGTCTGTGTTCCATTCAGGGATCCCTTGACAGCCTGATTGATTTGTTGTTGTTTCAGTTTGCAAATATTAAACTTAACTCTTAGGTAATATACAGTTCAAGTGATTTTAACACATGTATGCTGTTCACTAAATCAGTACCATAAAGATTAGTTAACTTCACCCTAAAATCTCCTTTTTTACTCACTTTCTTTTCATACACACTAGTCCTCCAATCTCTGGCAACTACTGATATTTTCTAACCCTATAGATTTGCCTATTCCAAAGCATAATATGAATAGAGTCATACAATATGCAGCCTTTTGGTCTAGCTTCTTTCTCTTAGAAAAATACCTTTCAGATTCATCCTTCTTACTGCATGACTCAATGGTCCATTCCTTTTTATAGTTGAACTAGAGGCCCAGTACACAAAATTCGTGCACAGTGGGGGGGGGGTGTCCCTCAGCCAAGCCTGCACCCTCTCCAATCTGGGACTCCTCAAGGGTTGTCCGACTGCCCGTTTAGGCCCGTAGGATCGGGCCTAAACGAGCAGTGGGACATCCCTCTCACAATCCAGGACTGCTGGCTCCCAACTGCTCGCCTGCCTGCCTTCCTGATTGCCCCTAACCACTTCTGCCTGCCAGCCTGATCACCCCCTAACCACTTCTCTGCCAGCCTGATTGATGCCTAACTGTCCTCCCCTGCAGGCCTGGGTCCCCCCCAACTGTCCTTCCCTGCAGGCCCAGTTGCCCCCAATTTCCCTCCTCTGTCAGCCTGGTTACCCCTAACTGCCCTCCCCTGCAGGCTTAATCACCACCAACTGCCCTCCCTTGCAGGCCTGGTCCCTCCCAACTGCCCTCCCCTGCTGGCCATCTTGTGGAGGCCATCTTGGGTCTACATGGGGGCAGCCTTCTTTGACCACATGGGGGCAGCCATCTTGTGTGTTGGAGTGACAGTCAATTTGCATATTACTCTTTTATTAGATAGGATAGAGACCTGGTACACGGGTGGGGGCCAGCTGGTTTGCCCTGAAGGGTGTCTGGATCAGGGTGGGGGTTCCCTTGGGGTGTGGGGCAGCCTGGGCAAGGGGACTGTGATGGTTTGCAGGCCGGCCACACCCCCCGGCGACCCAAGCAGAGGCCCTGGTATCTGGGATTTATTTATCTTCTATAATTGAAACTTTGTAGCCTTCAGTGGAGGCCAGGGCAGGCCAGGAACTTGGCTTCCTCCATTGCCGGGGAAACCCAAGCCTCCTGCTCGCTCTGTGGTTGCAGCCATCTTGGTTGGGTTAATTTGCATACTTGCTCCTGATTGGCTGATGGGCATGGCTTGTAGGTATAGCAGAGGTATGGTCAATTTGCATATTACTCTTTTATTAGATAGGATAGTATTCCACCGGATGGGTATACCAGGGCTTGTTTAACCATTCCCCCAATGAAGTGGTTGAAGAGCTTCTTGGTTGCTTCTGTGTGTTTTTTTGTTTTTGTTTTTGTTTTTTACTTAATTTACTGGGGTGACATTGGTTAATAAGATCATATAGGTTTCAAGTGCATATCTCTATGATACATAATCTGTACATTTCATGGTGTGCCCACCACCCAAAGTCAAGTCATCTTTGTGCACCCTATATTTGACCCCTTTGCCCTTTACTACCTGCCTTCCCTCTGGAAACCATACTATTGTCTGTGTCTATGAGTTTTTGTTCATTTTTTTTTGTTTGTTCATTTGTTATTTTAAGATTTTTATACCACATATGAGTGAAATCATATGGTTCTTGACATTTTTTGTCTGACTTATTTCACTTAGCATTATATTCTCAAGAGCTATCCATGTTGTCTCAAATTTCAGTATTTATCTTTTGTTATGGCTGAGTACTATTCTATAGTATACATGTACCAAATCTTTATTCTATTACCTATCAAAAGACACTCTGGTTGTCTCCAACTGTTGACCACTGTGAATAATGCTGCAATGAACATAGAGGTGCATATATTTTTGTGAATAAATGTTTTTTAGTTTTTTTGGGTAGATACCCAAAAGAGGGGCTCCTGGGGTACATGGTAACTCTATTTGTAATTTTTTTGAGGAGCCTCCATACTGTTTTCCATAGTGGTTATACCAGTTTACATTCCCACCAGCAGTGAATAAGGGTTCCTTTTTCTCTACAACCTCTCCGATATTTGTTATTATTAGTCTTGTTGATAATAGCCATTCTCACAAGTATGAGGTGGTATCTCATTGTAGTTTTGATTTGCATTTCCCTAATCGCTAGTGAAGTTGAGCATCTTTTCCTAGGCACCATAATTTTTAACAGATAGACCAATAGGAGTGAATTCAGAGAAATGTAACAAAGAAGAGATATGACTCCAGTGATACTTCTTTGATAAAATGTTGATAATTGCTGAACTTGGGTTATGGCTACCACAGGTATTTATTATATTATTCTAGCTATGTTTAAGGCTCCATTCGTTTTTTTGTTTAAAAATAATGAACTTACACTACATCACCTGAGGTGCAGTAGGTGAAGGAACTCATCACACTTAATTTAGAGTAGTTCATACACAATTGATATTTAAAATGTTTTCAAACAGAAAATTGGGTCACAAAAGAGTTAAATTGGCCAAATAGAAATTTTAAAATAGAATTTTCAGCTAAATAAAGGGATTATCTTTTAAAAAAACTGGTTATTTATTTTTCTTAATTTTTAATTTTTTTCTGTTTCAGTTTATGATCAATATTGTTTTGTATTATTTGCAGGTACACAATAGAGTGGTTAAACAACCATATACTTTACAAAGTGATCCCCCTATATTCCAAGCACCCACCTAACATCATACATAGTTATTATAAGTTTTTGTGTTTCTAATAGAAACATTTAAAGATAGAATGGCCTCTCTGAGAAATAAGATAATGAGTTTCTTGTCATCAACTCAATGATAGATATTAAGCTGCTGGTGTCAAATAATTTTGTAAAAGCATATTTTGATGGGGAGGAGGGAGAGATGAATGAGGCAATTTATTGTATGGTGCAGAGACACCGTGGTGTTCAGAGGAAAGGGTGCAGCAAGCCAGGCAGAGACATAAATCCCCCTTCATTGCTTGGGGAGCAGAAGTCAACTCAATATGCTCTTCTCCTTATGGACCTTGTGAAAATACAATCTCATCCCTTTCCATAGATGGAGACACTGTGGCTAGAGGAAGTGAGATATGAAATTAAGATTGCTTATGACAAGATTAATGCATTTCCCTCTATGCTCACTGTCCCAAGAGTGCAGGGCACATTGCGATTTTCAGCAAGAAGAACAAGAGTGAGCAATGGGAAAACTGCAGGGACCCAAAGATAGGCTCCGCTTCTACTTGTGTGTATAGGCACTGCGCTTAGACGTGTCTAAAAATCTGGCTCTGACATATGATCTCAGACTATTTATTTTTATTATATCCTTCTAAACTTCAGCTTGAAAATTAAAAAGAGGGTTTTATGTAAGAATAATCCATGATATGGAGATGATAAATCTTTAGTTTTCATGTTGTTTTTATTTTTTTATTAATTTCTTTATTGATTAAGGTATCACATATTTGTCCTCATCCCCCATTCCCATCCCAAACCCCTCCCCACACATGCCCCCACCCCCCTGTTGTCCGTGACCACTGGTTAAGCTTATATGCATGCATACAAGTCCTTTGGTTGATCTCTTCCCCTTACCCCCACCCTCCCCTACCTTCCCTCTGAGGTTTGACAGTCTGATCGATGCTTTCCTGTCTCCGGGTCTGTTTTTGTTCATCAGTTTATGTTGTTCATTATTTCCCCTAGATGAGTGAGATCATGTGATACTAGAAATACACTTATAAGAACCGAAAATGAGACAAGCAATAATGGGAGGCAAATGAATCAGTCTGTAGTGAGTTTCTTTCTGGACCAACAGTTCTTTTGAGTCCCAATTTCAATGTCAAACAGTTCCTTATGTGAACATGTCAGCAATGATATTTCAGTTCTGGATCATGGACAAATGGTGGTAATGCAGGTCCGACCCTCTCTGGTTTGGTCCTGGGCAACCTGCCGCTACACACAGCTGCTGACTGCTAGTATGGCAAGGCGTCGTCAGCGTCTTCCATCTCTGGACTGTTTCTCTTCTGTCTTCATGGCTGGAGCAGTCCTATCAATTCCTCTCTGTTGCAGGAATCCACATGATCTTAGAGGTGTTTTCTGAAAATATACAAACATATCCTCGACCAAAAGTTAATAAAGGAATCTTTTCTATAAATTTGACTTGGGATCCTTTTTCATTTTTTGCCCAAACGATTTTCCTTTGGCTTGTTTTGACACCATGTGTGTTTTTCATGGGTGTCTTGCTGTTAGCATTACAAATGAAAGTTAATTTTCTAAAGTAAAAATTTTCTAGATGTAATTTACTTACAGGATATTTTTCCTTACATGATATTCTTCTACTATCCCCCCTTTTTTATTTAAATATTAGGAGGCTTTTGGAAATTTTATAATGTAGTCTTTCTTGATAGCTTTTAAATTTTAATTTTTTGCACTAAAATATGATTGCTTTAGGTTCATTACATGTTATGCAATTTTACCATGAGATGAACTACCAATAAAAATTTTAGTTAACACTTTAGGAACAGCTTTTTGTCCAGTACCATTAATTTTTCTAGAATATTCGCTTATTTCACTTAGCCAATTTATCATGTTGTTTTTATTCTTACAAATACATCTGGCCTTGACCTCACTGATGTCAGGCAGGGGGGCAGGGGTGGGTCCAGCTAGTTTGTTCCACTCTGGGCTTTCATGGTGCATTCTTCCTGAAAGCTCTAAGCAGGCCTGTTGCTCAATAGTCATCTCTTCTGGCAGAGTAAGGCTGACTAGACTCCCTTGACATGTACTCTGTAGCTAAAGAAGTCTAGAGGGAGGCAGCAGCAGCAGCTCATGTTTATGACAACAAAGGGAGGAGATAATTCGGGGGTAGGTTTTACTTACTAATTCTGTAAGGCAAAGGCAAAGACTTCCCCAGCACACACGGGTTGGCTTCATGAACAGGAGGGAGCCCTGTCTACCTGATGAGGTTTGATTGGAGGCTGACGATTGAGCTGATGATTTTCAGGTACCTAGTGGTCAGTCCCCATGGTAGGCGCCAGCATTTCTTGCTCAGATAATTACTTAAAATACATTTATCAGAATTAACCAAACGGAATTCGCTTGGCAGGCCATGAGCTCACATCAGCACCCCTGGCTGTGCAGGGTCTGAGCAGTGCCCATTAGGAGCTGACAAAGGAAGAAAAGTCAAGTGGGAACTAGGAAAATGTCATTTAGGCATGAAAAGCAGGAAGAACAAAGTGCTCAAGCCCTGGGCCCCAAATAAATTAGAACTGGCCTAATGAAAAGCAGGCAGTGGAGCTCACGGAAATTGAATCATCGGCTCCCTGACTGCCACCCTTTATGTGTCCCACCGGTAATTGACCATTTAGGAGCTGATTTGAGTTTTACAGCTGTCATACCAGTCAAGTGCAGAGCCATCCATCAGCCCACTCCAGTCTCAGGCGGCCAGATTCACCAAGCAGCCCCCAGTGCAGCGACTCTGCTCACCACACCAAGCCCCAGAGGCCTCGCCCAATAAGAGCAGAGCCTCCTGTGGGAAGGGGAAGGAGCAAGAACTCCATGGTAGACAAGTCCATGCACAGCTGGTATCTCAGAGGGTATGTGTTCAGAATCGATGAGTAAAGGACAGCGTTCCTTGAGGGATGTGGCTCTGCTTTCTTTTATTTTGTAAGTGACTGTCTTTTTTCCCGTATGTGCCACTGGTGAACCTCACATTAGGAGGGTGGTTTTTTTGTTTTGTTTTGTTTTTCTTTCAGTTTTTCTCAGAGACTTCTCTAGCTTGCAAACTATATGAAGAAATCAGACTCTCTTTAACGTCTGTAGTTCACATGTGGTACATTCTCACTGAAATGCTGTTCCCATCCTTCTCTGCCCTGGCTTCCCCCCATGCCACCATCCACACGTCACCTCCTCTGGTGAATAGTCTCCTGTACATCCCTCCACTTCTCCTAGTCCACATACACATGCTGGACAACACAAGCCACACCTTGTCTACCAAACTGCGGTGGTGACATTTGCATAGACTGCTGGGGGCTTGGTCCTCTGAGCAGCACTGTCCTGGGTCCTACAAGGATGTTCACATACTCTCCACCTCACCACATTCAAAACTGGCTTGTCACCACCACTCCCTCCCTTCCAGAGGCACCACCAGTCTGCCTGTGTTCCTTGTCACCTGTCTCAACTTGTTGCCATCCTAGGAGAAACCTGACCTCATCTTAACTACTCCTTATTTCTGGTCTCCCATATCCTCCTGGTCCTGTCCACTCTAACTCCTCAACATCACAGAATCCCCCTGCATTTCCATAAACCAACCACAAGTTCCTACATCCCCGGCACTATGACTCCCAGGCTCACTCTGTGTGGAATTCCAGCCCACCAGCAGTGCACAAGGGCTCCTTTTCCTCTACATCCTCTCCAGCACTTGTCTTTGGTGATTTGTTGATGATAGCCATTCTGACAGGTGTGAGATGGTATCTCATTGTTGTTTTGATTTGCATCTCTCTGATGATTAGTGACTTTGAACATGTTTTCATATGTCTCTGGGCCTTCTATATGTCCTCTTTCAAAAACTGTCTATTTAGATCCTTTGACCATTTTTTGATTGGATTGTTTATCTTCCTTTTGTTAAGTTGTATGAGTTCCCTGTAAATGTTGGAGATTAAACCCTTATCGAAGATAACATTGGCAAATATGTTCTCCCATGCAGTGGGCTTTCTTGTTGTTTTGTTGATGGTTTCTTTTGCTGTGCAGAAGCTTTTTATTTTGATGTAGTCCCATTTGTTTTTCCCTTCAGTTTCCATTGCCCTAGGAGCTGTGTCTGTAAAGATATTGCTACTACATATGTCTGCTATTTTGCTGCCTATGGAGTCTTGTAGGATTTTTATGGTTTCCCATCTTACATTAAAGTCCTTTAGCCATTTTGAGTTTGTTTTTGTGTATGGTGTAAGTTGGTGATCTAGTTTGATTTTTTTTTTTTTTGCATGTATCTGACCAAATTTCCCAGCACCATTTATTGAAGAGACTGTTTTGACTCCATTGTATGCTCTTGCCTCCTTTTGTTAAATATTAATTGAGTATAATGGCTTGGGTTGATTTCTGGGTTCTCTGTTCTGTTCCATTGGTCTATATGTCTGTTCTTGAGCCAGTATGAGGCAGTTTTGAGACCATGGCTTGGTAATAGCTTCATATCTGGGAATGTGATCCCTCCAACTTTGTTCTTCTTTCTCAGGATTGCTGTGGCCATTTGGGGTCTTTTTTTTATTCCAGATGAATTTTTGGAGAGTTTGTTCTAGAGATCTTTGAAATATGCCATTGGTATCTTAATAGGGATTGCATTGAATCTGTAGATTTCTTTGGGTAGTATGGACATTTTAATGATGTGAATTCTACCAATCCATGAACATGGTATGTTTTTCCATTTGTTTAGGTCTTCCTCTCTCTCTTTTTAAAATGTCCTGCAGTTTTCCGAATACAGAACTTTTACGTCCTTAGTTAAGTTTATTCCTAGGTATCTTAATCTTTCTGATGCAATGGTAAATGGGATTGTTTTTTCCATTTCTCTTTCTGTGAGTTCATTATTGGTGTATAAAAAGGCCATCAATTTCTGGGTGTTAATTTTGTATCCTGCTACATTGCCAAGTTCATTTATTAGGTCTAGTAGTTTTTTGATGGACTCTTTGGGGTTTTCCATGTATAGTATCATGTCATCTGTGAATAAGGACAGTTTTACTTTTTCTTTTCCAATTTGGATGCCTTTTATTTCTTCTTCTTGTATGATCGCTATAGTTTCCAGTACTATATCGAACAATAGTGGTGAAAGTGGACATCCCTGTTTTGTTCCTGTTCTTCGGAGAAATTAGTTTAGTTTTTGCCCATTGAGAATGATGTTGGCTGTAGGTTTGTCATATAAGGCTTTTATTATGTTGAGGTATGATCCCTCTATTCCCACTTTGCTGAGAGTTTTTATCAAGAAAGGGTGTTGGATTTTGTCAAATGCTTTTTCTGCATCGATTGATATGATTATGTGATTTTTGTCTCTCAGTTTGTTTATATGATGTATCACATTTATTGATTGTGAATATTATACCATCCTTGCATCCCCAGAATAAATCCCACTTGGTCATGGTGTATGATCTTTCTAATGTAATGCTGAATCCAATTTGCTAGAATTTTGTTGAGGATTTTAGCATCTATGTTCATCAAGGATATTGGCCTATAGTTCTCTCCTTTTTTTTTTTTTTTTGTGGTGTCTTTATCTGGTTTTGGGATTAGGGAAATGCTGGCTTCATAGAAAGAGCTTAGAAGTGTGCCTTCCTCTTGAATTTTATGGAATAGTCTGAGGAGGATAGGTTTTAGTTCTTCTTTGAATGCTTGGTAGAACTCCCCTGCAAAGCTGTCCAGACCAGGGCTTTTGTTTGCTGGAAGACTTTTGATCACTGCTTCAATTTCTTCGGTAGTTATCGGCCTATTCAGGTTTTTTTATTCTTCCTGATTGAGTTTTGGGAGCTTGTATTTTTCTAAAAATATGTCCATTTTGTCTAGGTTGTCCATTTTGTTGGAATAGAGTTGTTCATAATATTTTTTCATACTTGTTTATATTTCTGTGGGATCGGTTGTTACTTTACCTCTTTCATTTCTGATTTTGTTTATTTAGGTCCTCTCTCTTTGCTTCTTGGTGAGCCTGGATAAAGGTTCATCAATCCCCTTTATCCTTTCAAAGAACCAGCTCTTGGTTTTGTTGATCTTTTTTTTTTTTTTTTTTTTTGTTGTTTTTTTTGTCTCTATGTCGTTTATCTCTGCTCTGATCTTTATTATTTCCTTCCTTCTGCTTATGCTGGGCTTTTCTGGTTTCTCTCTTTCTAACTCTTTGAGTTGCAGGGTTAGATAATTTATTACCATTGTTTCTTGTTTTTTGAGATAGACCTGTAAAGCTATGCACTTCCCTCTCAAGACTGCTTCCACTGTGTCCCATAGATTTTGGATTGTTGTGTTTTCATTGTCATTTGTTGCCATGATGCTTTTTATTTCTTCTTTGATCCCTTTGGTAGCCCAATCATTGTTTAATAGAATGCTATTTAGCCTCCAGGTGTTTGATTTTTTATTGTTTTTATTGTAGTTGATTTCTAGTTTTATGCCATTGTGATCTGAGAAGATGCTTGATATGGTTTCTATCTTCTTGAATTTGAAGAGACTTTACCTGTGTCCCAATATGTGGTCCATCTTCGAAAATGACCCATGCACACTTGAGAAGAATGTATGTTCTGTGTCTTTGGGGTGAAATGTTTTGAAGATGTCAATTAATTCCATCTGGTCTAGTGAGTCATTTAGGATTGATGTTTCTTTGCTGCTTTTTTGTTTAGATGATTTGTCCAGTTGTATTATTGGGGTATTAAAGTCCCCTACTGTGACTGTATTGCAGTCAATCTCTCCCTTGATATCCTCCATAAGTTTTTTTTATGCATTTGGGTGCTCCTGTATTGGGTGCATATATGTTTACCAGAGTTATATCTTCTTGTTGAATTGCTCCCATTAGTATTATGAAGTGGCCTTCCTTATCTCTTGTTATGGCCTTCACTTTGAGGTCTAATTTATTAGATATAAGTATTGCTACCCCAGCTTTTTTTCATTTCCATTAGCCTGAACAACCTTTTTCCATCCCTTCACCATCAGTCTTGTGAGTCCTTTGTTCTGAGGTGGGTTTCCTGTAGACAGCAGATGGATGAGTCATTTTTTCATATCCACTCAGCTACCTTATGTCTTTTGATTGGGGCATTTAATCCATTTACATTTAAAGTTGTTATTGATAGGTACTTGTTTGTTGCCATTTTTATTCTTTATGCTTGTGTTCCTTCTTCCCTTCCTTTTTTTTTTTTTTTTTACAGCAGACCCTTTAGCATTTCTCACATTGCTGGTTTGGTGGTAATAAACTTTCTTAGTCCTTTTTTGTCTGTGAAGCTCCTGATTTCACCTTCAATTTTGATTGATAGCCTTGCTGGGTACAGTATTCTTGGATTCAGACTCTTCCTTTGCATGACTTTGTATATTCATTCCATTCCCTTCTGGCCCAATGTGATTCTGTTGAGAAATCAGTCTCTAGTCTCATGGGGGATCCTTTGTAGGTAACTTTCTGTCTCTCTCAGGCAGCCTTTAAGATTTTTACTTTGCCATTGGTGTTTGCTAATTTAATTATAATGTATCTTGGTGTCGGTCTTTTGTGTTTCATCTTGTTTGGGACTCTGAGCTTCTTTGACTTGTGTGAGTTTTTTCTTCCTGATATCAGGAAAGTTTTCTGTCATTATTTCTTCAAACAGGTTTTTTATTCCTTGCTCAGTTTCCTCTCTTCCTGGCTCCCCTATTATGCAGATGTTGTTTCGTTTCGAGTTGTCCCGAAGTTCCCTTAGGTTCTCCTCCTGTTTTTTAAGTTTTTTTTTTTTTTTTTTTTTTTTTTTTCTAGATGCTGCTCTGCTTGGGTATTTTTTTCCTACCTTGTCTTCTAGCTCACTGATGTGGTCCTCCACTTCTTCTAGTCTACTGTTGATGCTTTCTATTGAGTTATTTATTGCAGCAATGTCATTTTTCATTTCTTCTTGGTTCTTCTTTATTTCCTCTTGGTCTTACACATGTTGTTGAATTTGTCTTCCATCCTTTTTAGTGACCTTATGGCCATTGCTCTGAATGCTTTCTCTGACATATTGCTTGCATCCATTTCAGTTATTTCCTTTTCTGGTAATTCCTTCTTTTCTTTCATATGCAGGCTCTTTCTTTGTCTCCCCATGATTACTCCTCTCTGGATGTCTGGTTACATAGCTTTCTCTGTCCTGTGTTGACTTTCCCTAGGTGATATCTGACCTTTCTATCCATGGATTTCCTCACCAGCTGTATTTAATTCGCCTATTCCAGATGGATGTAATAGATGTAATCGATTCAGCTGTTCCTTCTATCTGATCTGTGAGAAGGCACAGGGCTTGTCCGCATATTCACTCCACTTTGTCTCCTCCTGGACACACTTTCTAGGCACCCCTGGTCAGAGAGGCTGGACTTAAAAATATTTAAACATATCATCAGTTCCATGTTTGAAATTCATTAGTAGTTCTCTGTTAGAAACAAGGTAAAATTCATATATTGCACTTGTATATACAAGTTCCTCAGCAGTTGGACCTCAGACTGCTGTGTGCTCCCTTTCACATGCACCAGGATTCACTTACCTGGGCTGAGCATGTCCCCATGGGCTCTGCAGCCTCAGAGCCAGAGCCTGGCCGCTGCTGCCCAGGGATTTGCTAACAAATTCTTCTCTCACCCTGCAAACCAGAGTTTGGACACTAGCTTTGTTTATTATGGCTTCTGCAAGAATCTCCCATATTGCAGTCATGCCTGCTCATGCCTGTCTCTCTCAATAGGCAGAGCTCTACTTTCAAGACTAGATTAGACCTCAGTGTGTCAGAAAAAGGCCTGGCACATGTTTAATGAAGAATAATTTATTGAATTGAATAAAAGAAGTGAGGGAGAAACTGCCTTGATTCTGAGGGTTTACAGCAGTTTCCTTGACCCCACACCTAACATTTTTGTATCCCAGCATACAGAGAAGCTTCTGTGCACTGTCACAAGAATAACTGCAGGAGGCTCTTCTTGGAGGAGGAGACTGGCCCGGGAGTTTAGTCGCCCAATGCCTAGAGCACTAATGGAGTCAATATCTGCAGACAGAGATCCACGTGAGCCACTGTGGAAGAGACTCCAGGTCGAGGGACTATAGCTGCAGGGGAGGATTTTGTGCCCTTTATGCCCACCTTTATTTAATAAGAATAAAAGTCTTTCCTCTTTGATTTCAAGTCTTATGGTTAATAATATAGCTGAGACTGTGCCACTCTGCCCATTCAGCCTGGACTCTGTGATAGAGGCAATACAGGGTAGGGTAATACTACCCAGAAGTAGTGTGCCTATGAAACCTTTTGTAAGCAGAAATGGGATAAAGCAAGAAAGTAATTACCACCAATTTTTATGGAAAAAGTTCATGTTCCCAGACCCCCCAAAATAACCTACCAATCATATCAATACATTTAATTATATCCACTTTTAAGTGCAGCAGAACAGCCTTACAAGCTTTCATAGGCTTTTTGGATGCTTTTGGACATGTTGCTAATGGTTCCACACAATCAATGGAGATAAAGCCCAGATGCTCATAGACACAGTTCAAAGCTCTGGGCTGGATGCTGAGATGCCACATGTAGTTCTAGGGCAGGAGCTAGGTGGGCCCCTTTTTCTGCTCACGGTCTCATCGCCTCTGGAAGGACTTGGGCAAAAGAAATGCTGAATGCTATTTTTACTTAACACCATTTTTTAAAGACAAAAATCCTCTTTGGATTTCTTTAGGTTAGCAAAAACAGGTAGAAATGTAAAAATTTTTATAAAAGCAAAGTGGCTTAATACAAACTTTTAAAAATTAGGGGATACCTGCATATAGGTACACAGGTACTTTAATATCTGTGTAAATACTTTTGTGCAGTATTTACATTCAAACAATTAAGGACATATTTGCAGTTTTGGTATTCAGACTTAAATAAACCAGAAAACACAAATAATAGTGCTGTTTATTGTTAACTATGCAAAAGTAGAGATTTTTAGAAATATTGTGGTGAATGGACACAAGTTATTTTTATTTATAACTTGTTAATATATGTGTTTGTAAAGAATCAATCATAAAACTGCATGAAAGGGAAGACAGTTTTATCATTTTAATGAATGAGGTATAAGTAAATAAAAGTGTGAACTATAAAAGGAAAAAAAAATAATTACTTAATTCTTAAGAGATCTGATCTAAATTAATTACAGATATTATGTGATTTTTGTGATTAAATGTAATCACTTTTTCAGACAAAATGGAACCAACCAGGTTTTTGTGTGAATCATGCATGTGAGCTGGGTTTTATAATCCTGGGATTTACCTTGAATGCCAAACAAAGGATAGTGTTTATTTTACGTTGTTTCTTCACATCCAAATAAGATCTGTGACATTCACCAGAACGCTGAATACCCAGGCTGGAGGCTCTGTGTACTTCACTCCTGACTTATCAACAACATGGCGTGTGCAGTTTAAAAATAGGCCTTGCTTTTCCTACTTTCCACATTCCTTCTTAGTCTAACTGTATGGATGGAAAGGAAGTCCCGGACACTCTAATTACATATGCAGCCATCCTTCATTCCGTAACATCTAAAGAGGCCCCACATTTTTCTCTAAGATCCTGAACCAAATATTACAAAGGACCAAATTTCCTCCCTAGAGCATGGATTTATGGAGCTCCCTCTCACAAGGGATCTGCCTGGCCCACAGTGCAGGTGGTTTCACTCGTTATCTGGCCTGGGCCAAGCGCACAGGAATCTGCCTGTAAGACCCCATGGTGGATCCAGTTCTAAGTTCTATTTAGGTCTCACTTCAGATCCACCAACAGTCCCCTAGGAAGCCTGGTGTTTGCCATCAGCGATCGCTACTAGTGCTTTTCTTCTGACCCTAGAAATCCCCCAGCTGCAGCTAAGTGATCATCATCACATGAGGGGACATTTTGGTGAGAGGATGGCTTCAAAGATTTTGTTTTGTGAAACTATCATTTTGTTCTTTTGCACATGCTACACTTTCTAAAGTTCATAGAAAATAGGAGATACACTCATTTGCAAACATTTAGCATACTTCAATTTATTTCAAAAGAGTGAACTGAAGCACGACTTGTGGTAAATATGAGTGAAAGAAAATCCCATCTGCTGAAGTTCTTTGCAAACTGTGGAGCACAGGCCAAGGGAAGGTGGAAGGCGGCATTTCGAACCTTGTCAGCAGTGTGCAGGCATTTTAAAAACCACCGGGAAGGAAATATCTGGCTGGTACAAAGCACAAAATTCCCAATAGTTTACAGTGATGCTTTTATAGTCATTCATTCATTCATCCGTACATTCATTTTTTCAAATATCTATGACCAGATACTGGGCTTGTATTTAAGATGGAACAATATATAAAACTAATATTTGGCTTAAAGACTTCACTGCACAGTACAAGTTACAGATACGTTTACAAACAATGCAGCCTCCGAAGCATTACTACAGAATTACCAGTAAGTCTGGGTACCTGGACATCTACAGTAAGGAGTGGCTATATTAAAGGAGACTGTTTATCCACTGCTCACCAATAGCTCTGCTATTACACTTCTGAGAAAATCAAACATCCATATATAAGATTCTAAAGTGATTTTTTAAATTCTGGGCCTTATTGCCAATATTAATGTGCTGCTTTGCCTTCATACTGGGTTGAACAAGTATGATGGCAAAGGGTGAGATAATCACTGATGTGCCCTAGCTGACAGGGCTTTTCTGTATGCGGTCTTAGCCTCTATGCCACATTTCTCTGCACCTTTTCCTCATAACTATTAAGACAATTCCCTTTTGTCAGAGAATCTAGAGGAGGAGTGAGCCATGGACTGAGCTTTCCTTAAACCTCAGCCCCAAGCTGAGACTAGGAATGCATGTCTTTCTGATAACAGTTTCAGAGATGATTGCAGCACTGAGAATCCTGGAGATGTGCCCTTACCATAAGCTCACAGCTGGCTGCACATCTGTCCCAGCAGGGAAAAAAGGAGGTGGCTAATGAGCTTCAGTGTGGGAGTCCATAGAGGTGCGTGGCCCAGTGCTCAAGAACACACAGCTCAGCCCTAGCTGGTTTGGCTCAGTGAATAGAGCATCGGCCTATGGACTGAAGGATCCAAGGTTTGAGTCTGGTCAAGGGCACATGCCTGGGTGTGGGCTCGATCCCCGTAGGGGGTGTGCAGGAGGCAGCCAATCAATGTTTCTCTCTTATCATTGATGTGTCTATCTCTCTCTCTCTCCCCTCCTCTCTGAAATCAATAAAAATATATTAATAAAAAAAAAGAACACAGCTCATAAGCAAATCCCCCTGACCTGAAATCCTGGTGCTGCCACTTCCTACCTATATGAGCATGAGCAATTCACTTAACTTTGCTGAAAGCTACTCCGTGGTGAATAATAATAAATGTATACCAAGACACATGCGAGAATATATTCAGGCAAATCCCTTAGAAAAGTGCCATAAGCACTTTATAAAATTTTGCTATTATTATTTTTACTACTACTACCATTATCATCATCATTATTAATACAGAATGAAATAAAGAAGTAAATATATATTTATATTTTATATGTACGTGTGTGTATTTAAGCCAAATCCTCCTACTGCCTTTTTTTTTTTTTTTCCTGAAAAACGATTCCCTCCTCTATTCAAGTGTGTCCTTCTTTTACCTGTTGGGACACACATCTTCATTTTAAAATATAATTGCTTGCAACAATGGCTAGAGGGGAAAAAAAGGGAGGGGCTGTAATCCTTCAAGAGGGAGGAGATGTGATTGAGTCAGACCCTTTTATTGCAAGCACTGGAGATGGGACTCAACATTGAGACTCCTGAAGTATGAATCCTCTCACCAAACCATCCTTCATTCATGGAGCTCCTCTCCCAGCTCCTGTAGTTACCTTTTGACTAAGGTGGGAGAAATAGGACCAGGTGAGCACTTCCTTTCAAACATGATATGAAACTACCAAATTACCCTCTTCAGTGTCAAGCATAGTTTCTAACAAGTAGGAGATGCTTAGAAATGTGTTGCTTTTGAATGAATGGTGGTATGGTGCCATAACCAAAATTTTCTTGTCTTTGCAGCTTGGTTAGGAAAAGACACAGAGCCCCCAGCCTAGAGGGCCTGTCCCAGGGCCACCTTGGGAGGATGAAATTCCCAGCTCAGGAACATGACTTGTTTGGACCACAGAGCAAGTAGCTGGCTGGGTATTATTGTAGTGCTGCATGTGGCAGAATTTCGGACACTGATGTCATTAGATACCTCCAATATTTACCCTGCCCAGTAAACTCAGAGTCTATGCCCTTCAAACAGCTTTCTAATGATTTGGCTATTTGTGTAGCTTACCTATAGGGTTGGTTAGTAGAGCCCAAACTCTTACAATTTCTGAGCAATGCCCTATTGTTATTGAATAAAACTGTATTGCAGCCCTAACCGGTTTGGCTCAGTGGATAGAGTGTCGGCCTGTGGACTGAAAGGTCCCAGGTTCGATTCTGGTCAAGGGCATGTACCTTGGTTGCGGGCACATCCCCAGTAAGGGGTGTGCAGGAGGCAGCTGATTGATGCTTCTCTCTAATCAATGTTTCTAACTCTCTATCCTTCTCCCTTTCTCTCTGTAAAAAAATCAATAAAATATATATTTTTAAAAACTGTATTGCATGTCATATATCCCACTCTTGTGAATCCACTTAGCTCCATGCTAGATTAGCATGAATCAGTCTCCCTACATCTAGTTTCCTCTGGGACACTAAAAAAAATAAGACAAAAACTTTTAAAAAAATGAACTGACTGAATTTGTGAAGCTGAGAGCTTCTGTCTCAGAGATGATACTGTGATGTCTCCTCCCGATATTTCATTGCCCTTGCCCCTAGAAGTACCTAGGTCTGTACTGGCCTTGTTGTCAAAACATGACATGCTCACAGGATACGCTTCCCTCCAGCGTTACAGTGTTTGAGCAAACATTTTGTAAAACTCTGAGGTAAGAGGGAGGTGACCCTCCATCTGCTCTGCTTATCTCCTACCCCCTGCAGGCAAGGGCACCTTAATGACATCTTGGGAAGAGCCTGTAGCTTCTAAGTGACTCTTGGCTTTTGGAATATCTCAAATCTACATTTCGACTCAGCATTTCTCTGTTCAAAGCTTTATTCTCAAACACAATTCAAATTTCTTCATCTCTTTGCCCCATCCCAGCTCAGGCGTAGCTCTTCAGCAGGCTGGTCTCTTGGGTTAGCTGGGCGAAGGATTGCATGTTGAGCTCTCTATCCTCCTTCTCTTCCTCCCTCGAGTGTTAGCTCCTCTGGTGCACTAGGACAGGGAGAATCAGAGCAAGAAATGGTGCACTTCTGCATGCTTAAATGAGTAAGAGTTCTCTCTCTGCTAGCTGGCATTAGTTCATCAGCTAATCTATACTAATTAAAGGGTAATATGCTAATTAGAGCAGATGTCTTCCAGACGACCTTCCAAATGTCCTTCTGGACAAAGCCGCAGCAGCTGCGAGGGCCTAGGTGCAGCTGAGAAGGGCCCAGGCTCAGGTCGGCAGTGGCAGCAGCAGCATCGGAGTAATGGGGGTGGCACCTTCCCCTGATCTGCCAGTTCTGCACCTAGGCCCTCGCAGCTGCTGCGGCTTTGTCCAGAAGGACATTCAGAAGGTCATCTGGAAGACATCCGCTCTAATTAGCATATTACCCTTTAATTAGTATAGATTAGCTGATGAACTAATGCCAGCCAGCAGGAAGAGAATTCTTACTCGTTTAAGCATGCAGAAGTGCACCATTTCTTACTCTGCCAGACTGTGGCTTAGGCTGGGGGCCAAAGCAGAGGCAGTTAGGGTCTATCAGACCAGCAGGAGAGCAAGTTAGGGTCAATTAGGCTGGCAGGGGGCAAGGTAGGGATGATCAGGCAGGCAGGCAGAGAGGTTAGGGGCAATTAGGCAGGCAGGCAGGTGAGCAGTTAGGAGCCAGTAGTCCCAGATTGCGAGAGGGATGTCCCAGATTGGAGAGGGTGCAGGCCGGGCAGAGGGACCCCCTCCATGCATGAATTTCATGCACCGGTCCTCCAGTGTTACATAACAGGCTACCAAACTGACATCCACACAGGGAGCAGGTAAGGGCCTTTGGAAGGTGTTGGTGGGACCTGCTGCACTAAGGCATGAGATCTAGTCCTGCACTCACCCCTTCCTAAGTTCCCACCATGTGTTCCATCATGAAACCCTCTGTTTCCTGCCCCCGTAAAATGTAAACTAACTCTCCTGACAGGGTGCATGCTCACCTAGCTCTGTGGGGCCCACTAACCCACTGGAAAGCTCATTTGCACTGAGGGAAGGACTAGATTTCTACACCACAGCTGCTCTCCATTTCAGCCCTACCATCTCTCAGCAATTGCTTTTGTCTTGTCCAGATAAGCAAGTCCATGACTATGCAGATGTCTCTCCAAAGGGTTATCAGTCTCATGGTTACTGCGTGAGTAATTCTTGCGGATTCCATTCTTCCACTTTGGGAAGGGAAAGATGCCCTTTATGAGCCAAGAATGCCTCGGCGCTTCTGCTTTCCTATTCTATAGGAGCTGCCTCCATCAGTGCATATCTTTATAAACATAGACCGTGGAATACTCAGTGCCTTTTATCCTCAGATTTAGTTCTGAGCTGCAGTTCTAATACAAAATAAATCTCTCCTGCAATCCTGTTACAGTTTTTAATATTTTCAACTTATCTGAACCTTATCCCCCTTTTCCGTTTCTGTCAAGCAAATCTAAGGAGGTGTGTGACTCCCAGATATGCCCTGGCCACATATGACACCCTCACTGTTAGGAAGATATGGGCTATATGAGAAAATGTTTATGAAACACTGGAACTTATTCTTGTGATTGCAAAAAAAAAAATTAATATGCCCTTATACTCATTCATTTGTTCCACAGATATTTACTGAAAGCCTGCATGCACCAGTCGCTAGGGCTGAAAAACTGCAAGGGTTACTACCATCTAGTGTGGGAGAGAGATAATTCAGGTTCAAGAGGAAGAGAAGGAATCTACTGCTTCTGGAGTGAACCATGAGATGGAAAAAACAACACAACAACAACAGCTTAATCTTCTTAAAAATATATATATTTTTATTGATTTCAGAGAGGAAGGGGGAAAGACAAAGATAAAAACATCAATGATGAGAGAGAATTATTGATTGGCTACCTCCTGCATGCCCCCTGCTAGGGATCGAGCCCTCAACCAGGGCATGTTCCCTGTCTTGGAATTGAACCCGGGACCCTTCAGTTTGCAGGCCGATGCTCTATCCACTGAGCCAAACCAGCCAGGACTATAGCTTAATCTTAAAAGAAAGAGAAGAGTTAAAACACAAAGCCTTGGGTGACAGCAACATTACAGAAGTTTGAAGAAAAACTGAAGCCAGTGGAGAGAGAAAAGAATAGGACAGGTGGCTCTCCACATAGGACAACCCAGTGCAGCAGGGCCAGTGAGCAAAAAGGCTGCCACCAGAAGGGAGTTCAGAACATCAAGTGCCCTAGACAAGTAAGGAGGGAGGGGAAAGGGTTCTGAGAGCTACAGGTGGCTTGTGAGTGGGAAGTTTATTAGTAAAGGAAAAAGCAAGAAGCCAAATTGTAGTGGATTTGAGCAGAGTGGCCAGAGAGAAAACGAACACTCTTTTAGGCTCCTTTAAAGAATTAGGCCAGACAAGAAGGAAAGGGTAGCACTAGGAACCTCAAGCAATGTAGAAAGCTAACAAAGCAGAGTTGAAGGGCAAGTGGAGATGAAGAGAAGAAAGTTGGAGCAGAAGGAATGGGGTGCTAGAAGGGGCAGGAAGGGGTGAGAGTCCCTGTAAAACGGGTATGTAAAGAGGAAGCATGACTAAAACTACCAAAAGGAAGCAAGGCCTCCTGTTCACTTTTCAAAACAGGTAATCCTTGCATTGAAAATTAGAATTGATTGACATGATGCTTTATCTTCTCATATGTAAACTAAAACCCACCTAGTTCTATCTTGCTGCTTAGTGTATTATCTCCTAGGTGAGAAATTCTTCCTTACTTTTATTCCTCTAATTTAGTTCTTATTCAAAGTGTGAGTGAATGAAGGGAAAACAGGTCCCTCTCAGAAAGCCTGGTGAAAGCCGGCAGTCTAAATTCAGCATCAGAAGAGGCGATAGCATCCTCCATCTAAGTCCCAGTTCACCGTGACACTGAGCTTTGTCTCGGGCTAAGAAGTTTCCAGTTTCAATATGGTAAAGAGAGGCAAGTGCTCACCAGGATCAGGTGAGAGACGGATAATTACATGACAAGATTTTTTTTTCTCTAACAGCTGAGTGAGAAGGTTCCACTCCACACACTTTAGTAAAAGCAAACAGGAGTGGAAAACAGGTCTGGGGATCTCTCCCACATAAAAGTTGATGGAGAGAGAGAAAACAAGAACAGAGTGTTTTTACCAATAATAACAGATCAGAAATAGTTTTGCACCATCCCCTCTGCTGCACAAAGCATTTTGCTGTTTTGAGGGCAGGAGGTATGAGATAAGACAAATGTGTAATTGTTTCTTGACCCACTCTAGTTTCCCGTTTTCATGAGATGCCACAACTCATTATTTGCACTGATATATAGAGAGGGTTGGGGACGCTTAGTTGATATTCATTTATTCAGCACTCTGTAATCTATATTTAATGGAGTACCAGGCTGTGGCATAATAAACCGTTTAGAAAGATAGCTGCTGCATGCACAGGGGTTATTGCTTGCATAACCTGTACTTATTTTTCATTACAAAACTAAAAGAGCAAAGCATAATTCATACAAGCAAATGAAGTTAACATTTAATGGCTTGAGAAAGGATAGTATGAGCTTGTACTATGTCAGGCACTGAGTGGCTATAAAATAAAGGAAAAGAATTCCCCCAGAATTGCTAAATAAAAAGCCGATATTTGGTGTACTGTGAACTATGGCTGCAAAGCCAACAATGAGATTTCACTCTGTTAGGTACACCTGGGCCACTCAATGGGCCTGTCTGGCGGTGGGGAGCTGCTGCCCTCAGAGACAGCCGCTGCGCAGGAGCATGCCACATGCTCTGGAGTCAGGAAGGGTCCCCCGCCAGCTCAGAGCTTGGACACTTCATGCTGAGCATCCCTGTTGAGTATGCAGCACCACCCAGCCTGGGAAACCAGGTGTGGAAACTGCTGTCACTGGGAGTCAGTGAGGAGCAGAATGTAAATCTCCTTTGGCCCTGGAGTGCTGACATACATGCCAACTTCCCGGTTCTCAAATGCTGTCCTGTGTGAGTAATGCAAGTCGGGTGTGAGCAAAATTCATGAGTCTGTAGCAAAATTAAAATAATAAGGACAGATTAATTTAACTTAAAGGACTTTCCATTATTCTGAAATTATGTTTTTTTAAAGTTTATTTTAATTTATATTATGAAATAGTAATGGCAATAGATGGTAGGCTTGATTGGTTGTTTATTAGATATTATGTGGCCACCCAATGTCACTCTCAAGGAATCCAAAATTCTGGGAATCATGGGTTTAGATTTGTCATGCTCACAGGGTGATACAGATTAATTTCTATATGCAGAAGATATTTCAATATTCATATAAATTATTCATATAAATTACAACTTTACTTTGAGGTACCATTTTTTCTGTTTTCTGTTACCATTGATTTTCTACTTGTAAAAATTTGATTGAAAGGAGAATATTTGTATACTTTATGCATTTTTCTGGCCCTTCATTCTCTCAACATACCATCAATTTTCTTTGAAATAGTATATCAAAAAAATATATTATTATGCCACATGTTATGGTTTTTGGAGGGTAGGAACAATAAGAGCAGTGAATCATTGGCGTGTCTTCTGTAACAGCACTTCTTTTTTATATTTTAGTCCAGGAAGCAGAAGCAAGTGTTTTTTGTATGGACCCTGGAAGTTGAACAGCTCTGGTCATCACGCCCCTGGCCATGCCAGACCACACTGTAAAGCTAAATAAGATTTAGTCCCCAAAAGAGTCATCATTATCCTAATCATTACCACCAGCAATGTCACTGGCATTGCAATTGATATTTGTTGAGGTTTCATTACATGTAAAAAAGGCACTGTGCTGTGTGCCTAACAATTATTTCATTTAATCTTCACAAAATCTTATAAATGATTTACTGTTATTTGTTCCCATTTTACAGAGAAAAAATAAGGCATAGAAAGTTTACATGGCATGCCAAGAACACAGAAACAGGAATGGAGCCAGCACTGGAATCCAAATTCACCTGACACCAAAGTCTACCCTATTCATCTCCACCTCATTGTTCTGGTCACTGTAATTCTCTACAGTTTGGAGAGAAAGCCCTGGTTGAATAGCCATGGTCAAACTTCATTCTCCTTGGCTCCGCTGAGAGCATGATAACAACAGGTGATAACAACAGGTGAATACGTGTCACATAAATAACCTGGAAGATGCTTACTACTCCCCACTGCCCTTCTCCAAGGGCCAGGTCTCACTGAATGCCTCACTTGGGCTCTTCTCACATATTCCTTAACTCTTCTAGGAAAAGCAGTTTTAATTAGCCTGATACAGATTCACATCCTGGTTGCTTCTGCAGAATAATTGTCTTTTGATAGACTTCAGTATGAATAATGCTTTAAGGGAAATAATAACTATTTGTTATCTACCTTATAAAGTTTGTAGCTGAAAGAAACTTCAGATTATCCAATTTATTGGAGCAAAGTGAATCCCAGAGAGGCTGCGTCATTGCCTGAGTTTGTAAACTGGTCCCTAGGAGAATACATACTGTAAGTCAGTCATTCTGGCATTTGCCATCTTCTGCCTGCAGGATCACTGGCTAGGGGAACTGCATTACTCAGCAGAAGTCCTCAGTATGGCTCTCTGTAAGAGAGGGTGCTTCTTTTGGTTACATTTGGTACCAAATGTAAACTAAGCCCTTGACACACCATGCATGTGGAGGAGGAAAAATAAAATAGCCCCCACCCCACCCCCGAAATAAACACAAAAAATAAAAAACAGACAAACCAAAAAAAGAAGTTCTTATATAACAGACTAGTCCATACAAGATTGCTGAACTTTGCCCTGTGCTTTGTGGTTTTGTTTTTTTTTGTGTGTTTTTTGTTGTTGTTGTTGTTGTTTGAGTTATGTTTTCTCTCATTCCTGATTTTCACTAGAAATTGTACATTCTCTCTAAATACATAGTAAGCTCAAACACTTATAGTTCCACAATCTCTTTCTATAACTTTGCTGGCTTCAATAAGTTTTCAATTGAGCAATTTCTATTATTCAAATAGAGCAAGTAGAAGAATAGTACCTTGTCCACCCACTCTGTTATTAAATTAGGGATCAAATGTCACCCACAAACAGGACCCTTAATGCTGCTCTTTCGGCTGAAACAGAAGTTGCTCACTGGAAAATGGAAACAATGTTCCTGATACACCCTACTCAGGATTGATACAGAGTTGGCTGAGGACTCCATTTAAAATTCAGTAACACAATTATCTCAAATGCTGGAGAAAACAAATCATCAAGCCTAGAAAATGAGGAATTTAGAAAGTAATGACTAAATCAATGGTATCTATAACCTGGGATGGAGAGAAGGTCTTATCTGGGATATTGATGGTTATTCGTAACACACTTGCCTAATGTTCAGATATAGATGAGAACACAGGCACGTATTAACTGAATTGGTTAGAAATATAGAGTAATGAAAGACAAAAGAAAACATACTTAATTCTTTACTTGAGTAAGGCATTTAACAAAATTTTCAGTCCTGTAGAGACAGACTGAGAAAGCAGTATAAATAGGAAATGGGTAAAAGTAGCCAAGCTTTTCTAGAATATGCTGGGTTGAACTACTGAGAATGCATTCACTTCAGCAGAAATTGGCTCAAGGACCTGGCAGGGTGGGTGGGGTTCAGTTTGGAAGTCTGTGGCTTTGAGTGTGAGCAGCTGAGAGGGCAGAGGCAGGAGGAGGAATAAAAGATATGGTGAGCAAGCTTAATGCTTATATATTCATCTCTTGGGACAAAGCCAAAAAAATGGACCATTGACAAAATTCTGCCACTTATATTCATTTAACACTTATTGAATTATGGTATGGAGGCCTGTGTAAGTTTTTTGAAAAATAAATTATTAATGTATAAAATAGCCTGGCTGGCATGGGTCAGTGGTTGAATGTCGATTCAGAAACCAAGAGATCATGGTTCAATTCCTGGTCAGGGCACATGCCCAGGTTGCAGGCTCGATCCCCAGAAGGGGACATGCAGGAGGCAGCCAGTTAATGATGTTTCTCTCTCATTGATGTTTCTCTCTCTCTATCCCTCTCCCTTCCTCTCTTTCTCTAAAAATCAATAAAAACATATTAAAAAAAGAATGTATGAAATAAATATCTCTAATGAATAAAAGATACAAAACATTTATTAATAGTGTAACCCACCCCCCTATTTTTTTTAATATTGCTTCTGTTAAAAGAGTTTTTTATAAAAAATGAATTTTTAATTAATATGTAACCCATGGATAAGTTTCATATTTGTGTAAGGATTTCAGGAACTACTGGTAGCTTTGGGGAAGGAGGCTGACTCCAGCAACTGGACATTCTAGTTCCTTGCTGACTCTCAACCATAAAAACTGGACCTCTGCTTGACCAGTTTCAAGATCATCATTGGCATGGACTGTGCTGACATACCAGGAGGTTTTCTAATAGGTGAAAAGATACATAGAATGAGGTACATCTAGGCAATGAAATGTCATTCAATGACAAAAAAAAAAAAAAAAAAGAAATAAGCTACTGAGGCAAGAGGAGACAACCAGCCCCCCTCACCCTGATTTCTTTGTTCTGCTTTCCCTCTCCCTCCTTATAAAAACCCCTGCCTGCACTGAGATGTTAAGATGGGTTTTGGGAAAAGAATGCCCATCTTTTCAAGTGGTTGGCACCTGAATAAACCACTTTCCTTCTTACCAGCACCTGACTCATGAGTTTGGCTTTTGTTGCAGCAGGCAGCCGAACCTGTGTTGGTTACACTGGAATGTAGAAATCATCTAATTTAAATCTCTCAAATGAAAAGAGACAGGATAAGATTTTTGTGTTCTATCCCTATGATAGCTGTTGGAATCAGAGGAAGCCTAATTAAAGAACTTTTGGACAGACAAATGACTGCAAATATATAAGGGAGGACAAGACCTACAGGTAACTAGAATGGGCTCCAAGAAAATCCATTGATGTGAACCTCAAAAAGGAACTTATCTGCTGAGATGAATGTCCCATGCTCAACCAAGGACACACATTTTGTAAATAATAAGAGCCTTGTGGCCACTTGCTGATAGGGCCTTCTCACATACTCTGTATACCAGGAAGAACCTCAGACCGAACTCTCACTTCCCACGCTATGCCCCTCTTGTTTACACATCTGAGTGAACCACTGCAGGGGAACCGTGGTTTCTTCTTGCTACCAACGGTCTGAGACCTTCCCAGTCCAATCAGAACTGCACAATTTGAATACCTCACTTACAAATGACAGACTTAATTGGGAACCTGGCTGGGAACACTTGCTATGAAAGGTAGCTTTCCCTTTGTCAGAGTGGAACAAAATTTAGGTTGCTACCTGAATCTTTGTTTCCCTAGCTGCACCTTCTTTTTGCTCAAATAAATGCTTTTTATTCTTTATTACAGTCTAAAGTTAATGTTGGTCGGCACTACCATGGCAGCTGAAGTGCCCTCTACATTCTGTGGCTGACAACCTTTGTGCACACGCTGCTTTTGTTGGCCTGTTTCACTGTGGGGAGAAGTGTGTGTAATTTCCCATCAGCAGCAAGTAGTGAAAAATGCTCAATGCTGGAGACAGAGTCAAAAGTAGAATAATGACATGGTGAATTTTAGCCACGATATGAGGATTTTGAAGACAGGTCCTGAGGCAGACTTTGATAAATGATGAGATGAGAGTCCTGGTGGGTTGGTCTTGCTGGTCCCTGGGAAGAAGGTGGTCATCTCTGAGGTGTTAGGGGCCCTCTGCTGCCAGCATGAGGGCTGCATCATAGGGTGCACACACATGGGGGTTCGGGCGCCTGAGTTCAGGGAAGCACATTGTGCTGCTGCTTCTAGCAGATGAGGGTAGGAGGGAGCTATGGCCCACAGGTGGGCCCACAGGTGATTGCTGAAAGGATAAAAGACTGACGAAGGCTTCCTGGTGAGAGGATGGGGCTAAAATGTGACCAGGATTTTATCTTGAATCTTATGATCTCCTTTTTGCCCCAAAATTATTTTTCTCTCCAATTTTTCAATTGAGAATCTCAGTCAGAGTTTTTTATATATAAACATATAGGTTACAGTGCATTGAATCAACTAACAATTCAAAACTTGGGATATTTGATCCCAAATAATATGGGGGAGTGGTGTCTGGAGGCAGACAGTGACAGCTGACAAGTAAAGAGATGTGAAGTAGAATTCAAAGGCGCAGCTCGTGGTCATTTAGTGAAGGGATAAATACTCACATGGCTCAGCATGTGCCCTTTTCCTTACAGTACAGCTGAGAATGACCCAGAGCCCTCACAAGTAAGTAAGCAAATACCCAGGAGGATTGTGTTAAGAACTGAGAGAACATAACATATTTTAAGAAGAAAATTGCAAATTTGTCCCAGGTGTCAAGCTTAAACCACTTGTTATCCTTGTGTCCATTTTTTTTTTCTTTGCTTAGCCTAGATCCAGTTCATGGATAAAACCTGGAGGTTCTGCTATAAAGCATAATACTCCTCAGAATCCGCTTTCATCTCTCTAACTCCTCTCCTATGATCAAAGTGAAATAGTAACTTTCCCCTCCCCAGTATTCCCTACCTGCCTTGCCATGGTTAACTTCTTCCCAATGCAAACTGTGTACTAGTCAGTTGTTTTTTAGGGAGAATCCACATTTCAAATAATGCCACACTGAGGAGTAGATAGTAATTGAGGAAAATCAATGAGCTGTAGGCTTCAGATGCACGAGGCTTGGAACCTGGCCCTGCCTCCATCTCTAGTCTCTATGATATTTAAGGAAAATCAGTAAGATAGATCTTTCTCTACATTTCCCAGGCGGTCACACCAATGGAGGCCAATATCACCCCTCATCTGAGCTATGAAAATGTCCTCTTATCTGGACTCTAAAGGGACTGTAAAATAGATCACCCAAATCCACACTTTGGGGAGAGAAAGGGTAATATCAATGATTATGGATGACAATAGTCATAAATTGGAGCCATTTCTGGCAAGCCAGGACATCTGGACAACTTACCTTTAATCAATTATTCTTCTAGTAAGTAGAGTGAACTTTTAAAAAATATAAATATAATCTCATCAGCCTTCTTATTAAAATGCTGCCGTGACCTCCCCGCCCTCCAGGAGCTGCGAGGGCTTGCCAGGCTCTGTCATTGACCTCATCTCACTTTTCCCATGTGCTCCAGGCCCCTAGCATTTGCTTTGATTCTTGAAAGCACCTACCCCATTTCCTCCCAAGGCTTCCGTCCACATGCTCTTTCCCTCCATCTCTGGCCAACAGACTTCTCAACCTTCAGTTGGATCACACATCATCTCCTCTAAGAAGCCTTTTTATTCTATCAAAAAATCCTTCCTCCCTTTTCTTCTCTATCACATTACCCTGATCAGTTGCCTTCTGAGTTCTCAGCCTCACCTCGGTTTTTATCTGCTTCCATTTGTATTGGTTTCCTCTCCCTGCTGGGATAGAAGCCCCGTGCACGCAGGAACTCTGTGCTGTCTTCAGTACTGGAGCCAGGCTTAGGAACTGTGGAGGAGAACACATAATTTTCCCTATACCCTTTTAAATTCTTGGCTGACAGATTAACAAGAGAAAAACAAAGAGAAGTTTATTGATATGCATACTTCAAGTATACATGGGAGACACCCACAGAAAAATTAATAATGTTCAGAGGTGGCTTAGAGTTAAGGCTTAGATACCATCCTCAGTTAGAGATACAGGGGAGAAAGGTGTTATGGGAGGTAGCCAGGGAAAGTCAACATGAATTGGGTTTGTTGCAGATGTAAGTGCCTTCGTGATGAGTTTCTTGCAATTGAGCCACTTTTCTCTTCTCAGTGCAGAGATATAAACCCTCTTACCATCGGAAAGTCCCTTATCAGTGTGTATTTCCCAACAAAAGCATAACCTTTACTCTATTTTCAGAGCTTCTCTTGTGTTTGTTGCTTCTCAAAATAATCATCTTAAAATAATCCTCACTGCAAAGATGCATATTATGGGGTGGCACATACATAGTATGTGTCCCACAGGGGGAGCACACTGACCACCAGGGGGCAGCTCCTGCGTTGAGTGTCTGCCCCCCAGTGGTCAGTGCACATCATAGCAACCGGTCATTCTGCCATTCGGTCAATTTGCATATTAGCCTTTTATTATATAGGATTAGGTCTACAGTCCTGCCATCAACAGGCTACACTGGAGAATAGTATATATTAAGCCATCTGGCTGGCAGAGTCCAGTGGTGAAGGAGTTAACCTGGTTGGTGAGGAATAGAAGTTGGACAGCACCCAAGATGTGGAATCAGGGCCTGATCTCTGCTGGAGATGGCCTTTATATCATATCTATTATGAGTAATACAGATACAGAAAACTGTATTCTTCATATCGTTACATTTATATATACCATAATTTTCCTTCCAGAAATCCTAGGCTTCATAGCCCAAAGGCATTCAATAAACCAAGAGGGAGCCCTAGAAGTGAATCAGACCAGTTTGACATTTCTAGTTTCGCTGTGGCAGCCAGACCAAAGCCCAGTCTGCAGGCCTCTGTGCAGTAGTATGAACCTCCAGGTTTAACACAGTTCATCTGCAGAATGAATCTGTAGCCTGCCTTTCAGGCCCATGGATACAGCTCCTACATCAGTCCCCTGATCCTGAAACACTTATTTTTATTTGTGTGCATTCTGGGTAATGAATAATGAATTTTTTGTGCTTAGAGAATGTCATTCTCTAAAATAGCTCCTAGCATTTTGTAAATGCTAACTCATTAGACCTCATAAGGTCCAGAGCCATCTATCACACTAAGTAGATCAAAGGCATCATATTCCATATTTTACAGATGGAGGAATTTTAAGGACTTCAACTCAAGGTCATCTGCAGTCAGCAGCCAAACAGGAGAGGACTAGGCATGGAAATATTACCCCAGAATCGGACAAATCTCACTCTGCCCTCTCACTGAGCCAGGCTGGCCCTCAGAGTTTGGGGAGGACAATGGTGTTTGCATCTTTCCAGAGATCCTGATCCAGATGGGACTGGGGTGTAAGAGGTTGGTGACACTGTTTGTCCCCACTCACTTTATCCTGGCAAAGAGCAACTAAAATGCACATCGAGGCAGACCTCTCTTTCATTATATTCCAGGATATTGAATTCAGTCCCATGCATCCCTCTGCTCCAGTCGCTTGCTGAGGCTTCCAGAGACACAGTTCCCTTGCTCAGGCCACGTGCCCTCCCAGGAAGAGGCAGTGCTACTAAAGGGCCTGCGGCTGAGGGCCTGGACTGCTCCCTGTGCTCCCAGCTCCAGCCTTGGACCCCTTTCTGCCATTCTAGTAAAGCAAGTGGTCCTGGCTCCTAGCATGCAGTGCTTTGCATTTTTCCTCCTGCCTGTACCTCTTCCTCCCCGCTGGCACTTCCCTAATAAAGAGCCAGCACTTCAGTCCCTGCTTTAGCTTCTGCCCTCTAGGGCCGTGGTCGGCAAACTGTGTCTCGCGAGCCATATGCAGCTCTTTGGCCCCTTGAGTGTGGCTCTTCTACAAAATACCACATGCGGGCACGCACGTACAGTGCGATTGAAACTTCGTGGCCCATGCGCAGAAGTCAGTTTTCGGCTCTCAAAAGAAATTTCAATCGTTGTACTGTTGATATTTGGCTCTGTTGACTAATGAATTTGCCGACCACTGCTCTAGGGAATCCAGTCAAACGGACTCACTAAGGGGCAAACATGCAGAAACAATGAGAAATAGAAATGTTCCACATCACCTTTTCCCTAACACAAAGGGAAGAGAGGACGGCGGAAATTCATGGCAGAGTACAGTAGCACTTAGAAGTATATTCCATTTCACTCTATCAGCTTAGTCATGTCTGCCTTAGCTTCCCTAAGGATGGAGCCTCATTATATTTCCCACAGTATTTAATGCAGCAGGGAAAGGAAGGAAATGCAGGCTGAGTGGAATGTTCACACCCCAGTGTCTCCGTTTTATGTCCTGTGTCAGTTTTCAGCACTTTAAGTATCAGAAATATAATAGAACTTGGACCATGATAGCAGTTATATGAGCTACAAATGACAGTTATATTTATTTTGAGACAAGTCAATATTAAAAGTTTCCCCTTAAATTAGAAACTACAACAGAACAACAAAATCCCTGCACACAGAACATACACACACAGCAAGCACAAAAGCAACAACGAGAAACAGATGCTCCCAACTCAGCACCCTGGGAAAGAGCGACTCCTTCGTCCCTGCCTCCCAGACTCTGACTCCATCTTTGCCCACTTACCAGCAACAAAAGATAGATGACGGGTCGGGGATGAGAAAACTTTCTGGTATCCTGCAAACATCACCCACCATTCCCTTTTTCACTTTTGTCTCCGGAGGAAGCTGTGCAAATGAGCCAGCCTTACTGTGAGACCCCACTGAAAAGGGAGCAGGGGAGGGAGGTGGGGATGGAGGAAGAAACCAGGCCTTGGGCAAGGAAACACGAGTCCATGCTCATACAAGCACATCTACACTCTACCTCACGCCACTGAGCAGCCGCATAGGGCTTGCTGCAATGCATGCACAGTCCTACTGTTTTGTTTTTGGTTCATTTCCAATTTTTTGTTATTATAAGAAGTTTTATATCAAATATCTTTACCTACATATCTTTATATTCATGCCTCAGTATATTTGTGAAATTTTGGATTTTTTTTTAAAAATGGTAATGAAATCAATCATCAATTAAGTGTAAATTAGAGTGTATGGAATGTTTTCTTTCTATGTCAATATCAATACTGGGATTTTAAAAAAAAATCATTGTAGCTTTTTTTCCATTTTGATAGATAAAGGAGGAATTCTCATAAACTTTTGAACTCACAATTTCACTAAGGGTAGCACGTGGAGTCTGCTTGAAGCCGATGCTTGGCCTGGAGGTGGAAAAGTGAGGGGAAACAACAAGTCTGAAAAGACCTACTGGTTACATGTGTCTGGTTTACAGAATGGGCTTCCGTGTGACTGAATTAACCCCAAGCTATGAGGTTCTGAATGTTTGTACAATTCATAGTCCTTAATGATTGCTAAATTCCCTGCTTGCCTATACTAGTCAGGGTTCAACCTAAAAGAGCAGAATGAGCAGGAGATATAGATTAAGATATTTATTGCAAGGAACTGGCTTACACATTGTGGGGTGGCTACCCCAGAAGAAGAGCCACATGGCAGGGCTTTAGGAAGAGCAGCTAAACCGTCTGGCACCAGCGAAGCTGCTGTCTCCAGGGGACTTTCTCCTTTGTCTTCAGGGAGAAGACAACTCCACCCTTTAGGCCTTTCAGCTGATTAAATCTGGCCCAACCTGATTATTTTGGATGATCTCCCTTACTCAAAGTCAACTGATTTTAGATGTCAATCACATCTACAAAACATCTCCACAGCAACACCTAGATTAGGGTTTGATTGAATACCTAGGGACTATAGTCTAGCAAGTTGACACATCACTCCCCATATTTCAATGTATCCCTATTTAATACCAAGAGAAAACAGGCCTTGACAATTTTAACCTTTGTAATTATGATATCTCTAGCTAAACTGTGTCTTAGGGACAAGTATTCTCTAACTAGAGGCCCGGTGCACGAAATTCGTGCACAGGGGAGGGAGTGTGTCCCTCAGCCCAGCCTGCACCCTCTCCAATCTGGGACCCCTTGAGGGATGTCCGACTGCCCGTTTAGGCCCGATCCCGGAATCACAATCCAGGACTGCTGGCTCCCAACTGCTCTCCTGCATACCTTCCTGATTGCCCCTAACCGATTCTGCCTGCCAGCCTGATAACCCCCTAACCACTCCCTTGCCAGCCTGATTGATGCCTAACTGCTCCCCTGCCAGCCTGTTTGCCCCTAACTGCCCTCCCCTGCAGGCCTGGGTCCCTCCCAACTGCCTTTCCCTGCAGGCCTGGTTGCCCCCAACTTCCCTCCTCTGCCAGCTTGGTCACCTCTAACTCCCTCCCCTGCAGGCTTGATTGCCCCCAACTGCCCTCTCTTGCAGGCCTGGTCCCTCCCAACTGCCCTCCCCTGCTGGCCTGATCACCCACAACTGCCCTCCTTTGCAGGCCTGGTCCTTCCCAACTTCCCTCCCCTGCTGGCTATCTTGTGGTGGCCATCTTGTGTCCACATGGGGGCAGGATCTTTGACCACATGGGGGCAGCCATCTTGTGTGTTGGAGTGATGGTCAATCTGCATATCACTCTTTTATTAGATAGGATAGAGGCCTGGTGCACAGGTGGGGGCCAGCTGGTTTGCCCTGAAGGGTGTCCCGGATCAGGGTGGGGGTTCCCTTGGGGCATGGGGTGGCCTGGGTGAGGGGCCTGTGGTGGTTTGCAGGCCGGCCACGCCCCCTGGCGACCCAAGAGGAGGCCCTGGTTTCTGGGGTTTATTTATCTTCTACAATTGAAACTTTGTAGCCTGGAGCAGAGCCAAGCCTTCTGCTTGCTTGGTGGCAGCAGCCATTTTGGGGGGGATTTATGTATCTTCTATAATTGAAACTTTGTAGCCTTAAGCAGAGGCCTGGGCCGGGTGTGCGGAAAGCTTGGCTTCCTCCATCGCCCAGGGCAACCCTAGCCTCCTGCTCTTTCCAGCTGCCTGGCTGCCACCATTTCTGTTTGGATTTATGTATCTTCTATCATTGAAACTTTGTAGCCTTGAGTGGAGGCCTAGGCCGGCAAGGGCAGGTGGAAAGCTTGGCTTCCTCCATTGCCAGGGAAACCCAAGCCTCCCTCCTGCTCTCTGTGGCCGTAGTCATCTTGGTTGGGTTTATTTCCATATTCGGTCCTGATTGGCTGGTGGGCGTGGCTGGTGGGCGTGGCTTGTGAGTGTAGCGGAGTGATGGTTAATTTGCATATTACTCTTTTATTAAATAGGATTATTTAATTTTTCATTCCTATATCTGCTTTATTTGTAACAACACAAACTTGCAAACAACCAAAATATGTGAATCACTAAATAAGTAGTGGTAATTCATTCATACTGTGGAATACTACTTAGAAGTGGAAAGTGGGGAGCAGTTGTTATACTCAACATCTTGGATGGATTTCAAGGGCATATGCTTAGTGATAAAAGCCAATCTGAAAATGTCACACATTATGTGACTCCCCCTATACAACATTCCGGAAATGACACAATTTTAGAAGTGGAGAATTGTTAATGGTTGCCAGGGTTCAGGGATGGTGGAGGGAAGCCAAGTGGGTGTGCTTATAAAGAGGCAGAATAAGGAAGATCTTTCTGTAGATGGAATACTTCTGTTTCCTGGTCTGGGTAGTAGTTAACCTACACATGTGTTAAAATAACCTGGAACTATCAGGGGACCACGCTCTGCCATATTTGCAACTTCTTGTGCATCAATAAATATCTCAAAATAAAAAGTTAAAAAAGAAAGAAACATACTGAATATCTACCTTACACTGGGGCTGTGAGGACTTGTTAAGGAAGATGGCAAATAGAATAACTGAAAATGGAAATAAAGACACAATTGGAAATGTAATACTTCACATTTTTTGTCTACAAAGCCTGTATAAAAAAATCAAATTAAATGCTAGAATTACAAATTAATGTTTGTAATCCACTGGCAAATTCTTATACTATAGTGAAAAAATATGAAATGGGAAACCTGAGTAGATAAGATTTTGATTAGAGATGCAAAGAAGAAGTATGGCAACCACTAATTAATACGTACTTTTCCTCAACACACATGTTTTTAAACTCCATGCTTGGGTCACTCTGCAATAAAGAGAATGATCATGGTGATGATGATAATGATGATGACAGTGGCCACAAATACTGATTTTTTTAAATAATGGAAAATTTGTATCCAAACCAATTGTAAACATGATCTGGTGTTTTTCGATATAAATAGTGACTAGTTTGGGTCTCTGAGTTAAGCTACCAACTGGAATGCCTCGTAGTCCTGCTGTCACTGGCACCGAGATGCTGATGGGGAGCTGGTAGAATAGCTGCGGGGGAGACCAGAGCCAGAGGTGGCTGCTGAGTAAGTGCCTTGGACAGTGCCTGGGTTGCATGTGGGGTGGGAAGCAGTCCAGGGCAAGTGGAACTTTTCCTAGCCCTTCCTCTTCCTCTGTTTTCTGGAGTATAAATTGTGGGATACCATAATCTAAGGAATATTAACTAGGAATTGCTAGAAGGCAAATGTGGGCTAGATGGAGAGAGTGAAGCTGCTGAGTCATAGAAGACGTTCTAATTTTATGAGTTTTTCCTCCAGGAATTACAACAAGATTTTGAAAGGAGTAAATCCAGAGAAAGCTCCCCTACCTCCTGATATGCCTGATAGAGGGAGAGGAAGAGTCCATATTAACTTCCGTGTCTTTTTTTTTCCTAACATAGGACTTGATGCATAATTGAGCTTTACAAATATTTGTAGAATTGAAGTACATGGAATGTTTGTATCCATCCCCAATTTCAAGACAAGACAGCATTTACCCTTGTGTGTGTGTGTGTGTGTGTGTGTGTGTGTGTGTCTTTTAAATCTCTTAGCAGACTAACATGGCAGTGTCATATTGAAGGCACCCAGTTGTTAGGTAATAGCTCATCTAAAATACTCTGTATTTCCATAGATATACCCCCACCAATAAGTCCTTTTGTCCCTTACAGCTGTTTATGTACAATCCTGCTGACTCAAATTGCACCTTTATAGTTGAACTTCTTTCCTTTGAGGTGATTATGCTGTTACAGGTGCATCCCCTTGGGAGACATAATATTTGATGGTGTGATCCATCTTTTACATCCTTCTTTAAAAGAGGATTGGATAAAGAGATGGCACAAAAACTGCTGATGACTGAGAAGGAGCTAAGATAAATGCTGAATTTGAAAATCTTTATCGTTGACATAAGATTGGATTGAGAGGCAAAAGTAATCACATTTACGGAGCATTACTGAGTTCTAGGGTTTGATGTAAAGTGATTTTGAAATGTGATCTAAAAGGCTTCCAAGGCTCTGTGCCCTTGGATTTCTAAGTGTGATTGGCTCAGACTCAAGCAAATTCCTTAGCCTTGTTTGTGTAGATTTCTACAAAGTCCCAAGGTCATGTGTCCATATCTCATCTATGAGTTCACTTCCTCTAAACATCTGGGAACCTTAATCTCACAGTATGTCCTGTGCATGTAATCTGGGCCTCTTTTGAGTGGTAACATGGAGTAATACTAGTAGGAGCAACTTCAATAGACTTGCTGTGTCATAAGAAACTTGCCAAACCTGGATTCAGAAGATACATATTTAAATTTTGACCTTGAAACTTACTCTGTGACTCTCTGAGCCTCTACTTATATCAGTGTCATCGTCTTTAAAACAGGTGACTGCTTTTACTTCAACAACTTTGCAGGGAGTCTTGGGGTCTATCTAAATAATACCCCATATCATTTTACAAATATACCTGATTGGGTTTTAAGGTGGCCTTTTTAAACTGAATTATATCACTCAACTCTCCTCCTCTTTGAGGTTTTCCATAAAAAAACATATAGATGGTAACAACATGGGAAAACAAAGCAAAAAAAAGGCAGCTTTCCTCCTAGCTGAGAAGTGACCCCTTGGACATCGCTGATCAAGGTTTTTCTGAAGACCAAGACAGGTCAGGAGAACAAGGGAAGCTGAATACTTGCTCTCTCCACCCGATTCCTCCAACCTAAATCTTAGGACAAACAGAAAAGGAAAAACGAGAGAGAGAGAGAGAGAGAGAGAGAGAGAGAGAGAGAGAGAGAGAGAAAGAGAGAGATGGCAGGTGCTAAGAGGAATCCTGAGCTGGTCACTGCGTGAAGTACAAGAGAGACGAGAGACGGAAGGCTTGCTGCTCAGAGTAGCCAGCATGTGCTGATTACTCCCCTGTAAGTAGGAGTCGCAGGAACAACTAACACATGAAGACAAGATGCAGAAACTGCAGCCAGGGCCCCTGTTCAAAAGGTTGATGACCTTCTCACCATGCCAATATGGCCTGAGGGGACAATGGGGTGTTTATATCAGTAGGATACTTTTCTTGTGGACCGGGAAGGTAGTAAAGGGGCAAAGGAAGAAATGCAAGGTTCTCCCAATGTTCTTTTATGTCGGAAAAAGGGGTAAAACTCCCCCGACCCCACAGGTAGTGGTGAAGTAATGGATAAAAAAGCAGAATCACACGTGGCTTTCCCCCGGCCCACCAAGAGGAGCTGGCTTGCACAATTTTTCTAAAGTGGTGAAGGTTAGACTCAGATTGCATACTTTTTAAATTGCTTTGGCTTCAACTTTTTCCTTTAATTTTTCTAGAAATATGACAGGCACCTCTTACAGACACCAGAGAGGTGTAATGATAGCCCCTGAGGCAGAGGGAGAGAGCTATCCCCAAACTCGATTCTTGTCTTCTCATATAAATGAATCTAAATGAGAGACTTCAGATAATATTTGTATTGTAAGTTTATTTACAGTAAATTTATTTAAAATTTAAAAAGCGAAGTTATCAAACAAACTAAAGAAGCAAGGCAAGCAAATCTGGCTCAGGAAGCACAGATGGATTCTCAGCTAACCTGAAGAGTGAGGGGGTGAGGGATTCCTGCCTTATATACCCTGCTGTCTATAGTTTGCTTTTTTTTTAAATTCCTCTGCTAGATACCCTGGTATAGATTAACTCTTTGTTATGTTTTCCACAATTTATGAGAACCACCTGGCAATTTTATCTTGACAAATCCAAGACTGCTGGCTTCCTGTTTAAACAGTGGAGGAGATAGAGGGCCCTCTTCCTTCCCCTCCTCTGGCTGTGTTAACAGCTCCAGGGTTATTTGTACTAAGGAGTCTCTGGTTAGTGAAGGTGAATTAGGATTCTTTCTCCTCCTCTCCCCTTCCTTTCTGCCTCCTCTCCTGCTTTTGTGAGAAGAGGTTTTAAGCTTTTGTTCTCAAGGTAAGACCCTGTTACAAGCGGCCTGCAAGCTTTTGGGCTTTGTTTAATTTTCTTGACTCAGTTTCTCTATTCCTCTTGTCCCGGAATTTTTCTAGCTTTTTACTATCCTAGAACAGAAACATCCCTGCAAATTCATGAGACTTAAAGAAGGGAGAAAGCCAATTCAAGACCAATGTCTGCTTTGGGTGTACATTGGTTAGACATTTTGTATAACCAAAATAGAAAACTTAATTCACTGTAAGAAAACAAAACTTCCTTGATTCATATAATAAAAATTATCTAGGTTTCAATATTTTTTCCTCAGTTTAGTTTGTATGTATGCAGAACTACTTTGTTTTTTACATAGTTACAATCAAAGCACAAATTCAACTGTTGTTCATTTACTTTAAGTTAATCAAAAGTTCATGTTGCTATGAAGTTAAGTAGTTAATTGGCAATCAATGGTGACCTAATATTTCATCAAGTAGTCAAGTCCTCTTCCCACTTAACTAAGCTGCTTCCCACTCTACTAGGCCCCTCTCTCATTCCTCACAGGCTTTGAAGTCCCTGCTACTTGCTTCCCCTTCCCCTATCCTGGGTACATCCATTCTCATTCACCTCAGCACCATTTCTCCATCTGAAAGAGCTCCATCACCACCTGGCATCTCCAGGGGCATCTCCTTGCCTTTCCAGGGCCTGGGCTGCCTCAGGGTTCCCTTAGGTTTCCAAGAGGAAGCTTCACGACTCAGGCCCAGAAAGCACAGGAAACAGGGTTGCGATGGCCATGCTCCAGGGCTCTGTTTGGGAAGTCCTAGAATTTATTGGAGTAGAAAGATTGTAGGGTCATTGTGGGGTCAAGGTGAAAGGACCCAATCCTATTCATGTGATGCAGTCTGGGTCAAGAAGTTGGTCTAGGGCAGTGGTTGGCAAACTCATTAGTCAACAGAGCCAAATATCAACAGTACAACGAGTGAAATTTCTTTTGAGAGCCAAATTTTTTAAACTTAAACTTCTTCTAATGCCACTTCTTCAAAATAGACTCGCCCAGGCCGTGGTATTTTGTGGAAGAGCCACAGTCAAGGGGCCAAAGAGCTGCATGTGGCTCGCAAGCCACAGTTTGCTGACCACGGGTGTAGGGGCTCAAAAAATGCAACTAAGATTTCAACTCTCTGCAATTTTTGTTTATTTTTATTTTTTAAAAAATTTCTCCAGCTTTATTATGAACTAGAGGCCCAGTACACGAAATTCGTGCATGGGCAGGGGGAGGGGGGGTCCCTCAGCCTGTCCTGCACTCTTTCTCAATCCAGGAACCCTCAGGGGATGTCCAATTGATGGTTTAGGCTGGCAGTCGGACATCCCTCTTGCAATCTGGGACCACTGGCTCCTAACCACTGGCCTGCCTGCCTGGTCACCCCTAACTACTCTCTTGCCTGCCCCATCACCCCTAACCTTACTCTGCCTGCCTGCTTGATCATCCCTAACTGCCTCTGTCTCGGCCCCCGCCTCCACGGCTTTGTCCAGAAGGACATCCGGAATGACGTCTGGAAAGTCGATCAGCTGTCCGGTCTAATTAGCATATTATGCTTTTATTATTGTAGACTAGAGGCCCAGCGCATGAAATTTGTGCATGGGTATGGTCCATAGGTCTGGCCTGTGATCAGGGCCATCTTCCCCAGCTGTCCGCAGCCGGCCCTGACCCCTGCTGCCACCCACCCCCAGTTCCCCATTCACCATTGGGTGATGGGAGCCTGCCAGTTGGGGGGAGGAACCAAGAGGTTGGCTGTTCCACCCACTTGCCAGCCCCGCCCCTGCTGCTGCTTGCCCTCTGTGTGTGGGGTTACTGGTGAGGCAGGGGCCTTGGCCTGGCACCACCTGCATCCCCGGCCACCCACCCCCAGTTCCCTGTTTGCCATTGGGCAATTGGAGCCTGCCAGCTGGGAAAATGGACCGAGAGGTGGTCAGTGCACCTCATAGTGACTGATCAAGCAGTTGTTCTGGTCATTCCACCTTTAGGGTCCATTTGCATATTACCCTTTTATTATATAGGATAGAGGCCTGGTGCACAGATGGAGGCCGGCCGGCTTGCTTTGATGGTCCCCACTGTGGGGGGCTGCTGGCTGGGCGAGGGGCTGCTGAGCAGTTTGCAGGCTGGCTACACCCCTGATTGAGGTGGGGGTCCCTGATGGGGGGCGGGGCTGGCCAGGGCGAGGGCCAGGGGTGCTCTTCTGGCTGGCCCCACCCTGATCAGGATGGGGGTTCCTGCTGGGGGGCGGGGCTGGCTGGGGTGAAGGGCCATGGGCAGTTTGCTGGCCAGCCATGCCCCTGATCAGGGTGGGGGTACCCACTGGGGGGCATAGCCGGCCATGGCAAGGGGCGGTGGTCATTCTGGTCTCTGGTTGTTCTGGTCATTCCACTGTTTTGGTCACTGGGCTTTTATTATATAGGATAATTGGTGTATAACATTGTGTACATTTCTGCACTTTTTGGCTCTGACTTTAACAACCTTGCCCTCATTCTTGGGTTGTATGGCTTGCCTTGGGCAAGTTCACACCACACCTTTCCTTGCAGCCTCATGTCTAGCTAGGCAGGTAATAAGAGAGAAGGCCTCTTCTCAGTGAGTCTGTATAAGTCCAAGGAGTTACCCTCAAGGAGGGCCATCTTTGGATACATGCCTGCCCTTGAACCACTCATTATGCATAAGTCCTTCCACAAAAGAAAAGGAAAACAAATGCTGGAGATGCTAAAACAGATATTTTAGTTTAAAGCCATAGCAGAATTCCATTTCAAAGGACATGTTTCTATGTTCAGAGCTCTTGAAATGGAAAATCAGGTAGGCCATTGCATTTATGGGAATAAAACCCACCAAACTGACATGAAAAATATATGTAGACACAGAATGAAAAGATAACCTCCCCCTGTGGGTAAAGTTTCTGAGGGAAAAGAGGACTATTTTAATAATATCTGTTTCCTCCTCCATCCTGTCTCCTTGATGACAGCAATTAATGTTTCCTATGTATTTCCTTTTTCCACACACACACACACACACACACACACACACGTATATTCAGTCCATACCACCATTGGTGCTGAATCTAATCTAATTCCTCAACTACTGCATAACACTGTATCATTTAGCTTCTGCTAAAACACGTTGCATGGCAGGGAGATTACTACTTTGCAAAGCTGCCTGTCCCCTTTCTAAGCAGCTCAGATTATAGAAGTTACATGATATAATGATTAAAAACCTGTGCATCAAAATTTAACCCTCTCCCCTCATGGCCCTTCAGATATCTGAAAACAGTGCCCTCAGGGCCACTTGGAAACGCGGCTTTGTTAGTCCCTTGTCCACATCTTTTCGGTGCCTGTTCCCCCAAGAGTCATCACGTAGGGGAGTAAATAACCCGGGCAGGGCTCAGGATCCCAAGGCTACTTTTACAATCACAGGGTGATTAAGATCATGTGAAGCCCTCTCAGCAGGCATGGAGGAAAGTCAGCAAAGACTGCTATGGGATCACCGGGAAATGGAGACATCTGTTTTCTGCTGAGGGAGGGAGAAAAGCATTCTTGGAATTCAGAGAATGTGCAATAGAAGTACTCTTGCTTCTCAGAATGCCTTTGTTTGATTAATCAGCCTTGGTCTTTTCTTTTTCTTTTATTTTTCCAGTTAGATTTTCTACAGATGGTTTGTTAAAATGCAAATGCTTCAATTCTCTTTTTCCCACTACTTCAATTGAAGAGAAAATAGCCAATTTTCTACTTTTATCTCATCTAAATAGAATGCATTTATTCTCCCCATAATGGGCAAAGGCCACTCATTTATTTTTAGGTAGTTTGTAAATGCTTATAAGATACAGAAAGAGTTTTTTGTTGTTTTTTTGTTTGTTTGTTTGTTTTTTTAAGCAGCCAGCGATGCCTGTTGCTTTGGTACTGGGAAAGCAAACCGTTGCTGTGTGTTCTGGGGCCCCAGGATAGGACCCCATTCATCAGCATGGCACCCTGCCCTGTTCATATCAGCATGGCACCCTGTCCCATTCATATCAATATGGCACCCTGCCCCATTTATATCAACAAGGCACCCTGCCCCATTCATATCAGCATGGTACCCTGCAGGTCCTTTAGGCGTTGGTCATGGGTGTGAAGCAGTCCTTCCCTGAAACCTACCTTGCAGAAAATAGATCAGCTGATCCGGTGATATTTTATGAAGAATCTGAAGGAGCTAACAGTTCTCCCTCGAGGATCTTATATCAAAATATTAACCCCAATTTATGCATGACAACCCTGAATGCTGGAGGCTAATTCCAGCAGGTCATAATTATGCAAGAAGTTCATCAGAAGGCTGATGGACCTTGGGGCTTCAGCAGGCCTGCAAATCTGTACATATTATTACCTTCCGCTGGAACAGCTGTAGGCATTTCCCCTAACCTGATAATCTTTTCCTGTTTACCTGCTGCTGGCAGAATAGCTGAAGGAATTTCCCCTAACCTGATAATCTTTTCCTGTTCATCAAATTTTACCTGTTTGCATTCCTAAAGGGCCAATGTGTTTCCCAGCAAATAAAAAGCCATGGGTCTGGACATTCGGAGAGCCCACTTCACTAGAAAGTGGAGCTTCCCCTGGCTCCCCCATGCCTCCCAAATTTATATTTCATGTCTAGTCTCTTTATTCAATTTATGCGCAGCCCTTCTCCAGATTCCTGAACCCTTGTAGCTGCGGAAAGACCCCACCTGAACATCACAACAACCTATGACAGAGGTATAATCAGCACTATTTTGTAGCTTAGAAACTTACAGAGTCATTGCCTAAGATAACATAATGCCAGGAAACAGGAAAATAGATTCAGAAAAAGTCTGAAGGTCAGCCTTGTGAACTGGGAGGCAGCCAGCACTCTGGTGATCACTCCTTGCCTTATCCTAATATATAAAAACCCTGGGTCCTAACGTCCAATAAGGACTGAGGCTCGACCAACCAGAAGTCAGTGCTGCAGTCAGTGCTGGGTTGCCATGGCAACCCAGGCTGACTGCTTCCACTGCAGGTGGTGCCCCAGCACTGACTGCTGAGGTGGCTGCGAATCAGGGCCAGAGAGAGGCCTGAGAGAGAAGCAGGGACTGACCCATTGCCTATATAGCAGCTTTTGATTAGCACTTGCCTCTCTCTTTCTCTCCTAGTCTGGCCAGCAGCCAGGCCACCATTTCTCTCCAGGCCTCCACCGGGGCTGCTGATCAGGCCCTGTTGATAGGCCCAGAGACACTGACTATCATAGAAACAGACCAATCAGAACCAAATCTGGGTCAACTGTGAGGAGCCAATGGCTGCCTAGGAGGTGGAGCTTTTGATGCTGACTGGCATAGAAACCAACCAATCAGAACCAAATTGGCTGGCAGAGAAGGGAAGTTGGTGGTGAGATCAGGCTGGCAGGGGAGGGCCATTGGGGGTGAGATCAGGGAGGGCAGTTGGGGGCACCCAGGCCGGCAAGGGGAGGGCAGTTAGGGATGAGATCAGGTCGGCAGGGGAGGGCCATTAGGGGCAAGATCAGGCTGGCAGGGGAGGGCAGTTGGGGGAGAGATCAGGCCAGCAGGAGAGGGCAGTTTGGGTCAATCATGCAGGCAGGCAGTGGCAGTTAGGAGCAATCAGGCAGGCAGGCAGAGGGGTTAGGGTCAATCAGGCAGGCAGGCAGGTGAACGGTTAGGAGCCAGCAGTCCCAGATTGCTAGAGGGATGTCCGTCTGCCAGTTTAGGCCCGATCCCAAAGGGCTCCCCTATTGGAGAGGGTGCAGGCTGGGCTGAGGGAACCCCCCCTCCGTGTATGAATTGCATGCACTGGGCCACTAGTTAATGACAAAAATCAGAGCTGAGAGATCTAGCAGGTAGCCTTAAAGTGCCTGTGTAGAAAAGGCAAGGGAGTGTGCAGAGGGGAAGTGAAGTATGTGGGGAAGACCTACTGTGTGCTATGCCTTTGCATATGTGCTAGCTTAAGGAAACCAAGTCCTTGGGAGGAAGCAGAATCATGTTCATTTATGAAAATGAGAAAACTGAGCCTCTAGAGCAGTGGTTCTCAACCTTTCTAATGCCGCGACCCTTTAATACAGTTCCTCATGTTGTGGTGACCCCCAACCATAAAATTATTTTCATTGCTACTTCATAACTGTAATTTTGCTACTGTTAATGAATCATAATATAAATATCTGTGTTTTCCTATGGTCTTAGGCTCTATAGCAGCAGTTCTCAACCTGTGGGTTCCGACCTACATGTTGAGAACCACTAGCGGGGTCGCCTAAGACCATCGGAAAACACAGATATTTACATTACGATTCATAACAGTAGCAAAATTACAGTTATGAAGTAGCAATGAAAATAATTTTATGGTTGGGGGTCACCACAACATGAGGAACTTTATTAAAGGGTCGCGGCATTAGAAAGGTTGAGAACCACTGCTCTAGAGCATAAGTGACATGTCCAGTTTTACATAACCACCCAAATCTGGAGGGGTGGACTGGGACTTGGCTGGAGGTTTTTCTTCCACCAAAAGGAAGTGCTGGGAAATGTGGGTGAGTGTATGAGAACCAGAACCTATCCCACATCACACAGCAATCCCTCCATCATAAACTCAAGCTCTGCCTGCTTTCAGGCTGAAATAATCACCATCTATTCTCCTAACAAGTCTATTAAAATTGAAATACCCTTTGCTTCAACAATTTTGCTATCACTTCTGATTGGCTGGGTGATTTACCTATTGATTTATTCATTTATCAAGCACATAGCATTGTACCTGACATAGAGATAAAGTAAAAAGTCTTGCTCCCAAGAAAGTCCTTGTCTCATCAGAGGCAGAATTTGTTAAAATAGCTCTAAAGCAATGAGATAAAATAATCTTAGAAGATGGCAGTGGTGGGGAACCGTTGGCTGAACACACCAGCAAACATTTTATAAAAATATGTAATGACAGAGTCCTAGATGGTAATTTTTAAAAGAATTAAAGAATTGATCAACAATAGTATCTAATACCTAATATTTGTAGGAAATTATGAGTTGATAAAGATGCAAATAAATGTAATAACATGAATAGCTTCATCTGTTTTGCCCCTACTTTCTGCCAGTTTAATTATGTGCATTTATTCTTCAGTTAGCTTTAAATTTGTTGATCTTCTTTAGAATCAAATAAGGTTATGCTAAGACTCTGAAGTTCAATAATTTACATAGAATCATGAAACACTCAATTTGATATTCAACTTCCCTCCTTCCAGGTACAAAGACCATGATCCTTTCACTTTTTGCTATTGCTTTTCATGAGACCCCTAAATTAAAGGAATTTACACACACGTGGAAAGATAAAACTTATAGACAAAAATCAATGGCTAATAATGTGAGACAGTAAATCAAAGTGAATGATAAACATATTATGTAGCTTGAGAAGTGAACTATTCCTGGGGACTATAAAGGCTCACAAAAAAGCTAAGATTTGAGGATTGCAAATAACTTTTCAATTCTACCATTTAATTTGATTTTCTTTATAAAGGCTTTTGACATACAAAAAATGTGAAGTGTTACATTTCCAATTGTGTCTTTATTTTCATTTATAGTTATTCCATTTTCTGTCTTCCTTAGCAAGTTCTCACAGTCTCAATATTAGGTGCATATACTGTGCATTTCTTTCTTTTTTAAAGTTTTTATTTTGAGGTAATTATAGATGAACAAGAAGTTGCAAATATGGCAGAGTGTGGTCCCCTGAGTAGTTACATATTATTTTGACACATGTGTAAGTTAACTACTACCCAGACCAGAAAACAGAAGTATTCCATCTCCATAAAGATCTTCCTTATTCTGCCTCTTTATAAGCACACCCACTTGGCTTCCCTCCACCATCCCTGAACCCTGGCAACCATTAACCATTCTCCACTTCTAAAATTGTTTCATTTCCAGAATGTTGTATAGGGGGAGTCACATAATGTGTGACATTTTCAGATTGGCTTTTATCACTAAGCATATGCCCTTGAAATCCATCCAAGATATTGAGTATAACAATTGCTCCTCCTTTTTCACTTCTGAGTAGTATTCCACAATATGAATGAATGTTCCACTACTTATTTAGTGACTTACATATTTTGGTTGTTTTCAAGTTTAGGCAGTGACAAATAAAGTAGTTATAAGCATGATAAATTAAATAATTTGAGAATACTTGTCCCTAAGAATGACAGAAATTAGTTAGAGATATAGTAATTACAAAGGTTAAAATTGTCAAGGCCTGTTTTCTCTTCATACTAAATAGAGATAAATTGGAATGTGATGGAGTGATGGTTACTTTTATGTGTCAACTTGACTAGACTATAGTCCCTAGGTGTTCTATAAAACCCTAATCTAGGTGTTGCTGTGAAGGTGTTTTGTAGATGTGATTGACATCTAAAATCAGTTGACTTTGAGTAAGGGAGATCATCCAAAATAATCAGGTTGGGCCAGATTTAATCAGCTGAAAGGCCTAAAGAGCGGAGTTGAGGATTTCCTATAGAGAAAGAAGACCTGCCCCTGTGGACAATAGCTGTGCTCATGCCAGAAAGCAAAAAACTTTACTTATAGTCATATGCCTCCGAATTTCAAATGGGCTTCCAGATATGATTTTAAATTAACTCCAAATCTCTGAGGCTATTGGATGTTTGTATAGTTCACTTTACTTATGATCACTAAAGTCCCTTCCTGTCAGCATCAGTAAGGGTTTAACCAAAACAAAAAACAAAACCAGAATTCATAGGACATATATATGATCTGTCTTGTAAAGCACTGGCTGACACAGTAATGGGGGATGGCTGTAGGTCTTCACAAAGGGTATCTAGGACTGCTGTCTGGTTGTAGATGTAAGGCAGTCTGAGTCCACACTCTCAATACTTTCGGGGAGTGAAAGTATTACAGGGACGCAACATCATATTACTTTCAGAGTGGGAAAATGTTTATCCAGAAATGTTTAAAATAAACCACACTAAATTAGTGGCATTAAAGATGCATATGTCAATCTCATGTGTATATAACTGAGCCCTGTTAGGCTGTTAAAAAGGAAATTACATTTGATTTTTATATAAATTTTTAAAGCATGTAGCTCTTTAGTCATGATACACAGAAGATTTTATTCTTTCTTTGTGCAATAATGTATCTTTAAAACCTTTTATTCTCTTAATTAAAGAAAAGGAGGGCATCACAATGATGGAATATTATTTTGACAGAATTTTTCTAGTTTATGAGAACAATTTGAAAGTTAATATAAACATACAATTATAATATTTTAGTAGTTTCTGAATATTAATTTAAGAAATTACACAGTGAGACAGAAATCTAAAAATGAAGTCTGCCAATATTTTTAAATATTTCATTTTGCTATTTTATACATCTACTCATAATTATTATTTAAGTAAGGTATTTGAGAAATCTACTTTCTTTATTATGTGCTTTTAGTGTCCTTTCCCTGCCATCAAGCTACATCTAATTTAAAGATAATTTCAACATCTTTACTGGACCACAAAGATATGTGGTCCTTTTCCGTAAAAGATATGCATCCTTTTCCATAATGACATATAAAAATATGGCTTCAATGGTTGCTGAAATGCTTAAAATTCTAATTATAAGAAAACTTGTCACAGAGTTTGCAAAACCATTTAAACTTCTGAATAAGAGAGAGAGATACTTGGAGGAAAATATTAGAAAAGTAAAGCAATCAGCCTAGAAGACATATGTCTCCATAGTATAAATTGTAGAAAAAAATAAAGAATATAAAAGGGAGAAAATTATCAAAGAAAAAATTCCAACAATATTAATCATTGAGAATATGCAAATCTTTGCCCAGCATTCAGGAAACTTTCTGTAAATGACTAGATCTCATGTATTATAGGCCACAGTAGATCTCTCTTGCAATGACTCAACTCAGCTTTATTAGCTGCAGACAACCTATGGTATAAACAAATAAGCCTGTCTATATTTCCATAAAATTTTACTAATGGACATTGAAATTTAAATTTCATACTACTTTCCCTCATAACATTTTCTGTTTCTTTTTGAAACCCTCTTGCATTTCTTCCTGCTATTCCTCCTCCTCATTCTTTTCACTTCAATATGTAACAACATTATGAACCATAGAAAATCTGATAGTGGGATAGATTGTGCCACTGGCATGTAGTCTCCCAAGTCTAAAGGGCCCAGCACTGGAACTTGACATCTACTCTAAAATTTAAATAGAAGTATAGGGCCACAAATAGGCAACCCATTTTTTATTAAGAACAAGGAAACCTGCACAGGGATGACAGGTCAGCATCATTTCTAATAAGTGAGAGGTTCAATATACAAATGGGTATTGGCCAAAATGTGTAGAAAAATAGAACTCTGACCCAGAGTGGCTGGAAACCAGATCACTATCTCTAGCAACCAGCACAGGAAGCCCAATAATAACCCTTATTAATAAGCCACTAATTTAGTGATGACCATATTAAACGTTTCTTTAATCTGAGTCAGCTCCAAAATTGTCATGACTTGATTGGTAATTGACAACTTCCCTAATTTTTGTCCCAGTTTCCAGTTTAGGCCAAACCAGAGAAGGCCAATTAGCCCCTTTCCTAACCAATCCCATAGAATGTTCTGCTTCTAGTCAGTCCACCAACAATTTCAATGAGAGTCTCTATAAAGTTCTCCCACTCCTCTGTCTGCCTTTGAGTCTCCGTCAAAATGCAATTTATGGTTGCTGACTCCCTTGCTATAGAAAACTCTGAATAAATAGCCACTGCCTGTTCTTATTTGTTTGGTTTTCATTTATTTCCACATAATTAAATTTTTGTAAGACAACCATTGCTAGAGTAATTTGTAAATAATTGTGATAAATCCATACCATGGAAATTAGCTGAGAGAGGAGACTACTATGATAATTGAAGCCCAGTGAGATACATGTGAATATATTTTACAAATTTACCATAGTAGTCTTTAAAACAGAAAAAAAAAAAAAAACTCTGATGTTTTCAATATACTTGATTGCCCCACCCAACAATCATGGCCAACATGAACATGCCAATTTCCCATTGGGGGAATTCTAAGTCCAGCCTGGCTCTACCCTGTGTCCCTCTTTTCTGTCTCTCCCCGGTATTCACAGAGTAGAGAATCTACAGAGTAAGTTAGCAGGAAGTGTGCAAATGTGTTTCTTTCATTTTGGGACCCGGGCTGCTTCACTCCTCCGGCCGCCGGCAGGCACCTGGGATCTGGGCTGCTTCCCTCCTCTGGCTGCCCGCAGACACCCAGGACCCAGGCTGGCTTCCCTTGGGTTGCTCACAGGCACCCGGGATTCGGCTGGCTACCCTCTGACCCTGACTTCGTCAGGAAGGATGTCTAGAATGACGTCTGGAAGACATCTGGTCTGATTAGCATATTACCCTTTTATTATTATAGATGGTCATATGGGTATGTGAAATGCAAATCGGAGTGTCTTGTATTTTTATTTGTTAAATCTGGCAGCCCTAGAAAGGAGGGTAGCACAGGTCATTTTTCACCTCTTTTATTGCATATTTACAACAGTGTTGATATTTTCACTCTGGGCTATTTAGAGCTATACTGTTTAATTTCCCAATGTTAGCTTTTATGAGATATCAGTTAGTATCATATATATATATATATATATATATATATATATATATATATATATAAGTCCAGCAACCAGAACGCTGAAACGACCAGAACAATCGGAACAACCAGTCAACCAGTCTCTATGATGCAAACTGTGGCGGCCAACCTGCCAGATCAGGGTCCCAATTGCTCCCCTCCAAACATCCATGGCCACTTTCCCCTGCTAGCCCTGCCCCCGATCAGCCCCCTGCCTCGATTGGGGAGCTGGCCAACCTCCCATGGCCCCTCCCTCTGTCCAGCCTGGCCCTGATTGGCCCCCATCGGGGCAGGCCTGCCAAACCCCACCCATGCACAAATTCGTGCACCAGGCCTCTAGTATTTTAATAGAATATTGATAGCCCTTCAATGTCCTTTCACATTAAGCACCTCTGTATCAGGAAAATATAAAATCAGGAAGATGAAGGGATTTTCACCAGATAGCTTCAATTTTGTTTTTAAAGAGGGAAGGCTATGTGTTGAAGTGGGAGAAAAGGGAATAAGAAGATTGAAGATATTGGAAAAAGTTTGTAATTGTTGTCAAGAATGGAATAAAGTTGAATAGAGAAATGTAAAACTAAATTAAGCACCTCTATAAACTGAAGTACAAAACAAAACCAACAAACATTTAGTGCATACCTGCTATAACATATGGTGTAAACTGGGGCAATCCTATATAATAAAGGCCTAATATGCACATTGACCAAACAGCGGAATAACCTGTGAAACAACTGTTTGCTATGACGCACACTGACCACCAGGGGGAAGACGCTCAACACAGGAACTGCCCCTTGGTGGTCAGTGTGCTCCCACAGGGGGAGCACCACTCAGCCAGAAGCTGGGCTCATGGCTGGTGAGCACAGCAGTGGTGGCAGAAGCCTCTCCCGCCTCCATGGCAGTGCTAAGGAGCAGTGAGCCGAGCAGTAAGGAGCAGCAATAAGGCAGGTGGTAAGGAGCGAGGGGTCCCAGACTGTGAGAGGGATGGCCACCTGCCAGCTTAGGCCCACTTCCCATGGGGCCTAAGCCAGCAGGCAGACATCCCCTGAGGGGTCCCGGATTGCTAGAGGGCGCAGGCCGGGCTGAGGGACCCCCCTCCATTGTATGAATTTTGTGCACGGACCTCTAATAAAGAAGTATTCATGGTGGGAGTTGTACCACTCTAATGGGGAAGTAGCCTGTATAGGACCAAAGGTCAGGAGAACAAAGGCACTGAGGAGCAAACAAAAGCAGGCAGACACTAGAGCAGCCATGGGCAAACTACGGCCCACGGGCCGGATCCGGCCCGTTCGGCTGTTCTATCCGGCCCATGGAGCCGAAAGAGCGGAGGGTTCTCTTGCTCTCCCCTCCACTCCTTTACTTTGAATTTATATTAGTTCACACAAACACTCCATCCATGCTTTTGTTCTGGCCCTCCGGTCCAGTTTAAGAACCCATTGTGGCCCTCGAGTCAAAAAGTTTGCCCACCCCTGCACTAGAAGGTAGTCAGCCCTAGAAAACAGCGAGCCTTGCTCACTCATATTTAAGGGTCCCTTACCCCAAGCATGCCCATCCCCCTGCACGGCACACCTGGAGCTCATGAAGAATGCCACAGTCTTGATGCTTTGAAGTGTCAGAGACAGAGTTCAAGCCCACAAGAACAGTGGGAACTGAGAGAGAAATCCTGGAAAGGAAGAAGCCACAGAAGGGGAAGTCTCCATCCTACTCCATAAACTCTCCTCAAATCCCCACAGGACACCTGCACTGTGCACATGAGGCAAAACCCTGGGAGCCTGAGGAAAGCACGATTTCCCACACAAGAGAAAACAAGCTTTGAGTTCAAATTCTGCCAACTTAGAGTGTGTTGGCCAAATTGTAATCTTCCTACTGACCTGACCTAACAACGTGTAAAACCAAGTGCCCACGTTTGAAGTGTCCAAACAGTGATAAAATGGCATATTTAAAGTTATGAAAGAATGAAAATATCACAGAATTCTATGCCCACTGAAAATATCCTTAAACAAATCAGGGGGAAAATTTTTACATAAGCAAAAATGAGAGACGCTGTCACCAACAGACCAATGATTGATTCTTCAGCATGTATAACAACCAGAAATGCACATGCACCTAATTAAAAAGCTTCAAAATATGTGAAGCAAAGACAGCTAAAGGCGGGACAGATAAATTCCCTACCACAGCTGAAGATTTCAGACCCCGTCTCAGCAAATCCTTAGCAGTTGTAAAAAAAATCAGTAAATATACAGAAGACTTGAACCACACTATAACTCAATTATACCTGACAATTACAGAGCACTATATTTAATAGCTTCAGAAAACACTTTTCTCTTTCAAGTGCACATGAAATGTTCACCAAGATAGACCAAATGCTGAGCCATAAAACAAATCTCAATAAATTAAAAATTTTGAAATCTTACAGACCATGTTATTTGAACACAATTAAATTAAACAGAGCATTATAAGATTTCTATAAATATTGAAAATCAAATAACACATCACTAAATAGCCCTGATTTAAATATAAAAAAATCACAAGGAAAATTTAAAAACTATTCTAATGTGAATATTAATGAAAACATAACCAAAGCATAGCCTACAAAAGAAATTATAGCTTGAAATGCTTATAAATAGAAAACTTTTAAAACCAATTAACTAAGTTTGCATGTCAACATCATCACTATTCAGAGAAATGCAAAATGCAATATAAAACCACAACCAGATATTATTTAAAACCACTAGTTTGATTTAATTTAATAACGTTAAACAAATTGATTAATTTTGTTTTGACAACTGACAATATCAAATATAGGTAAGTATATGAAGGAACCAGAACCCCTATACATTGCTTTTGAAATCTGTATGGCAAATTTTTAATGATAAATACTCACCCACCCAATGAACTTATAATCCCACTGTTAGATATTTACCAAAGAGAAATAACAATGCATGTCTAAAAAAGGATATGTGCAAGAATGTTCATAGCAATTCTATTTATAATACCCAAAGTGAGAACAAACCAAGTACTTTTCGATAGAAAATAGATAAATAAATTGTTATATGAAATTGAATAGTTCTCAACAACTGACAAAATACAACATGGATGAATTTCAGAAACATTGCATTATAATGACAATAAAGAAGTGAGGTAGACACAAGAGACTATGGTGATAAAAACCAGGGAATGGTCACGTGTGGGAGATAGAGATTTGCTGAAAATCAGCCTGAGATAACTGAGTATGTTAGAGGAAATGTTCTGTCTTAATTACAGTGCTATTACCAGTTCCAAGAAAATAAAATTCTACCTGATGCAGATTTACTGAGTTCCCATAACTCAGAGCTTGTACATCCTTTTCTGTATAGTCCATTGATTTAGGGCTCTAGTCTGTCTTTTCCTGTTCATTTCACGTATAACTTCCCACCCCATCTCAACATCACACCCAACGAAGACACCTAGGTTTAGACTCATCTGCTCCAGAAATGTATCTTTATTCAAGTGGGAGGTGAAAAAAATAGAAAAAGTACTGCATAGCATCTAAGAATATGTCTTGACTATAAGTCTATACAACTGTACACCAGCCAATAAAGAGAATGAAAAATAACAGGAATGGTAATAACATTAATGATAGCTAACTTTTATTGAACTTAGTATGAGACAAGTATTTTCTAAGCACTCTGCATAAATACTATCACTGAATCCTCACAACAGTCCTATGAGGCAGTCATGAACATTTCCCCACATTAAAAATAATAGAATTAAGTTAATTAAGTGATGAAAGGATAAATAGCCCACAGATACATAGCTAGTGAGTGGTGTAACTAGGAGTTGTGACTTGGCATCTAACCCTAGAGCCTATGTTCTTAACCCACTATGCTCTCCATATGTCAGTCCACTGTGATAGGCACTGGTCACAGGTGACTATTAAATTTTAATTAAATTAATTAAAGTAAAATTAAAAACCATTTTTTTGCCCTAACCGGTTTGGCTCAGTGGATAGAGCATCGGCCTGCGAACCGAAGGGTCCCGGGTTCGATTTCGGTCAAGGGCATGTACCTTGGTTATGGGCACATCCCCACTGGGAGGTGTGCAGGAGGCGGCTGATCAATGTTTCTCTCCCATTGATGTTTCTTACTCTCTATCCTTCTCCCTTCCTCTCTGTAAAAAATCAATAAAATATATTAAAAAAAAAATTTTTTTTTCATTACAATGGGTACATTTTAAGCATTCAGTAGGCACATGTGACTATGGTTACCATATTGGAAGGTGTGGATTTAGAACTAGCTACCTCCATTGAAAGGTATCTTCTTCCTTTATAGTTAATAAACAGAATTTATGGTGATAATTATTGAGTCTTTGTTAAAATTAGTTGGCCCTCTATCTTTCACCCAGTCATTTAGAAGCAGTTGATAATGCTTTTATAAATCAATTATCATAGTGATTATATAATTCTTCTATCCTTCCTTCTATATTAAATAGCATTCTTCTATAAAGAACAAATCTCCATCTTTTTTTTCTTCACTATCTTTATAGACTCATATTTTATTTAATACTAGAGGCCTGGTGCACGAAATCTGTGCACTTGGGGGTGGGGACAAGGGGGCAGCCCTCAGGCCGGCCTGCGCTCTCTCGCTGTCTGGGAGCCCTCAGCCGGACATCCTTAGTGCTGTTGTAGAAGCGCTCAGTCGGACATCCTTAGCGCTGTATCCTGCCACCACCACTGCACTCACCAGGGGTGATCGGGCTTCTGGCTGAGTGGTGCTCCCCCTGTGGGAGCACACTGACCACCAGGGGGCAGCTCCTGCATTGAGCATCTGCCCACTGGTGGTCAGTGAGCATTATAGTGACTGGTCAACTGGTCGTTCCGCCATTCAGTCGATTTGCATATTAGCCTTTTATTGTATAGGATTTTTTATAATTCATTAGTATCACTTTCTTTTAATAGGATTCAAAAGTCAAAACTATAAAAGTGTACAATGAGAGTTTATCCCTACTTTCTCTACTTCACTCCCCCTCATCTAGTTCACAGAACCATTTCAATATTTTCTGTTTTTTCCTTTTGAGTTTATTTTTAAATAAAAAGTCTCTCTTTTCTTACACAAAATCTACATGTATATATGTATGCATATATGTATGTATGTGTGTATCTTGTTTTTAAAATGTAATGGTATCTCTTAAATCACTACATGTAAGTTGATACAGATATTATTCTTTCTTTGCTCCTTTAATAGTGAATATGTTTTATAGTTCTCTTAACCAGTTTTCTGCTAATGGTAATTTCTGTTTTTTGTAACATTTTGCTGTTTGATAGATGTCACAAGGAATAACTTTTGTTTTATATTTCTAGAGGAGTATTTCCAAGGTAAAGCACCAGAAACGGCAGCACTTGGCCAAATGGTTGATGCCTTTGTGGTTTTTACAGACACTTCCACATCCTCCTCCTTCGGTGGTTTCACCTCGCATCCTCATCACCATTGCAGGACAACGACGATTTCCACTCCACCCTTGAGTACGTGGTCAGCCTTGAAATATGTGCCATCTGATAAGAGATGGTGTCTCATGTACCATAGTTTGCTATGTGGTACATGTCCACAGATCATTGAAGTTGAATACTTTTTTTATAGTTAAAACATCTGTGTATATTTTCCTGTACATTTTTTGTTCATGCTTTCTCTCCTTTTTTTCTATAGTTATTAATCTTTTGATTTTTCCTAATACATTCATAAGGCTATTAATATTTCTATTTTTCTAAAGGGTTATTGTTATTTTGACAGTTTCTTATGTATTTGAGAACTAGCTTTTTATATTAGACACAAATTGAAAATATTTTCTCTTAGAATGTCATTTATCTTCTTGACAGTGCTTATGTTTATACACACTCACATACATACACAGAGATACATACAGAAACTTTCCTTGTGCTTAAAATTATCAAATGTTTTAAAACTATTTCACAGGAATTCCAGACCATTAATAGTATGCAAGTATCTAAAGTGTATCTCTAAATCCAAGGGGCTCAGTGTGAACAGCAGAAGCAGACATTCAGGTTAAATTTAGAAAGATGGGAAGGATAAACATGCTTATGTAAATAAGGTGTTTAGTATGTTAGAGAAGTTTGGGCCAAAGGTAGAACTCGGTGCATGGAAATCATTTGTGAATGATTATAATGAGAATTAGATCATTAAGATGGAAAACAGATCTGCGCACACCTTAAAATTAAGGACCCAGGCATTGATCTTTGTAGTGCCTACATATCCAATACTTGCAAGATGCTCAGCAAATACCTTCAGCAGAGAGTTAATTTAATCTAAAATGCAACCATAAGGAGCAATCATATCAGTGAAGCAAAAATGTTAACTGTACTAATCTAGATACATCCTTGTGCGTTTCCTTTTAAGTAAGTCTGTTTTCTTGAAAGTTCAATAAAAATTTTACTTTAAAAAATATCTATCACCACATTGATTCAAACTGGCCATGCAGATAACAAGGGTATGTTCTTTTAACAATAGAATGTCTCTCAAATGTATCAGGGTACGGGCCTTGAAGAAAGCTGTTGTTTTTCTTTATTCCCACTACACTGAACATTTTAAATACCTTCAAGAGGCTGTCAATACATATTAAACCGTTGGATCACTAAACCAACATCTGATCACTAGAGATGTAACCCAGTCACCTAGAGTTGAGCTCCTGCTCATGTCTTCCTTGCCTTTCTCCTAAAACCCAGACTCATTTCCTGAAGACACAGTAGGCAGATGCACTTTAAGTGAACAGTGTGTGTTACGGAGAATTGGCTCCAAGGAGAGCATTTCATGGAATCCCTTTTGCTTCTAAAGGCAAACGTGTGACTTTTACAAAAAAGGAGAAGAGAAACTTGTTCAATTGTGATTGAGTTTCATTTTGGTCAAGTGTATACATTCTTGCACAGCTGGCCCCAAGACCATTTCAAGATACAATCAGCACTAATACAAGTATTTGCCAGCTGAGCTCATAAGCCAAAGGACACCTGCCTGTCAGACCATTGCTTTCGGTCCTCCATTGGCTGGGTTTCTTCCTGATAGACAGAGTTCACTGCTGTGCTCAGCTGGCTCTTCTGTCCTTTCAACATGCATTATAGAGAATAAACACATGATCCACCAGTCCTGACAGCCTTCAACAGAGCACAACAGAGTATGCTTCAGACCTCCATGGGCATCAGACAGGCAGCCCAGTGCTGCTGGCTTGAATGTCGCCCCCAAGAAAAGGCAGTGCGGAGAAAGAAGCTCCTGCATGTGTGTGTGTTAGCAAGCCCTGTTAATCCAGACGTCCACATCTGCAAAGTCTTACCTTGGCAGACCAGATCCCATTTCACCAGACCTCATTGTTCCAGTGGTAAATGGATAAAAATAGAATAGACCAGGGCGTTCATCATTTTGAAAACCTTTCCTCTGTTCGCATGGACCATGCTGCTAAAGAAAAAGCTCTCACTATGCAACTCATATTTTATTTTTTTCTATGAACAAATGGAGATTCAAGAATGCAATTGCATTATAAAGGTGTTGATTGATTTGTTGCCAGTATTTTCATGAAAGTGGGACTATGTTTTATTCAGGGCTATGTCCCTGAGATCTAAAAAGGATCAATACCTGTTTCCAGCTGATGCTCAGAAATGTTTACTAAGTGGATCTCAGAGTGTGGGCTCTGGACCCACAGCATCAGCACCACTTAGGAACTGGTTACACATGCAGATTCCTGGGCCCCTACCAATGTGATGGGTCAGAAATGAGAAGCGCGGCCAGGAACCCGTGTTTTAATAACTTCTCCAGGTGATTCATGCTTTGGTGTGAGAACCCTGGTTTACTCTAAGGAAAGGCAGCAAGGAGAAAGGGGCTGGGCGAATGTTTGCCGGATTTCTTCTTGGGTGCAGACCTTACTACTTCTCCCAGGGACCAGCTCTCTGGGAAGCTCTCTCTAACTCCCCTGCCCATGCCAGCCTACTAGTAGGTTAGTTGTACCTTTCTGGTACTCCCATATCCCCTTGTTATCCAATTATTTTACTACCTTAACCAGAGTATATTGACTGCTCATGTACATGTTCTGGCTCCCATGCAAGGCTATCTGGACCACTCTGTTAATCTTTGTAATTTCAACACTAATGCAGTTTACAGAGCACCATGGGCATGTGTATTTGCTGAATGAATGGATGATGAATGAGTCTGCAATATGTTCCTTTGTCAATATGCATGTCCACAGTCATATCCCTAGATTTTTGTGCCAGAGGATGCATATGAATGTGAAAAGGCAGAAAGAGAAGTATACTTTTAGAATTACTTCATAGAAAATGTAAGAAGATGCCAATGCATATTTTTGAAATATGCTTCCCCCCAAAAAAGAAATGGTCATATAAGAAATACCGAGAATGATGGAGACACATTCTCCTTCAAACATATGAAAAGACATAATAAGTCTATTGATAGCTAAGTGTTTATAACATTCCCTGCATGAGTTTGCTGGAGCTATTGGAACAAAATACCACAGAAGTGTCAGTTAAACCGCAGAAATGTATTGTCTCTCAGTTCTGGAAGTTGATATTCAGGTGTTGTGAGGGTTGGTTCCTTCTGAGGGTCTGAGAGAAGGACCTGTGCCAGGTCTCTCTCGTTGGCTTGTAACTGGTCATCGTCATATTCACGTGGCATTCTCCCTGTACATGTATGTGTTCAAATTTCCCTTTTGATAAGGACACCAGTCACACAGGATTAGACCACCCCACCCCATTGTTTCATTTTAACTTGAGTACCTCTGTAAAGAGCCTCTCTTTAAATAAGGTCAAAGTCTGAGTTACCGGGGGGTTAGGACTTCAACATATGGATTTTAGGAGGATGGAATTTAACCAATAATATACCTCAATTGTTCTCTTGGCCTTGGAATATCAAAAGCCTGGGAAGAAAAAAGTAGCAAGACTCAGAGTCTGCTTTTGTGTAGGAAAATGTCAGAACTTGCTTGTCCTTTTTTCCCCTAACAGAAAACATCAGCCCGCATGAGCTTCACGTGTGGCTGGTGATTGAGGATCTCCTGGAACCACTGAGCCTCACTTGGCTTTTCCCTGTTCTCCAACTCTGTGGGCTTCTGACATTAATGCCAGCCACCGTCTATGTCTGTCTTGTAGTCCACAGGCCAATGTTTCTCAAAAATGCTCCCGCTCTTTTCTCAATTCTGCATTCATGCCTCCTCCCTGTCAGCTCTCAGGGATCCTCCCTGACGTGGTCTGCTCTCCTCCCAGCAGGCGTCCTGGGAAGAGCAGCGTGATGCTGGGGCCATGGCCCTCAGAGCCAAGCTTCCTGGGAGGGACTCTGGCTTGTCTGGCTTGTCTTGCTCTAACTATGAGGTCTTAGCCAATTTACTATGATATTCAGTTTTCTCATCTGTAAAATGTAGGTGCTGATGGGAGCAGCCTGCTGGGTTTCTGTCACAATTACATGTTTAGTGCCAGTGCCTGGGAAAGCTCCAGAGACACACTTGAGGCTGCTCCTCTGCCTGCCCGGTTGCCTGTCCAGACCTCGGCATGCTGCTGCACTCAGGCCAAAGTGAACTTCACGTCCACATTAAAAGGCAGACTCACGTTACAAAGGCATGCACATTATAATGAAAGCTGTATTTCCTCCTGAAAACTTCCTATTAATTCAAGGGTGCATACTAAAATCAATATCATTTTAGAACTGAAGAAATAATGCCATAAAGTCTTGCTATTTAATGAGAACATATTAATCAACAGATTGTATACAAATCTTTTTAAATCTTAAAACAATCCTGCAGGGGAGATTTCAGTACAGAGGAAAGCAAGGATTTGCAGTCAGAAACTTTGAAGGCTGCACAGTCGGTCAGATGACAAAGCTAAGATCTGCAACCAGTCTGTCAAATGCGGCCTTTGCTGCTTATATCACCCTAAAGAGCGTTTGCTTGTTTTTCTTTCTTGCTTGTTGTGTTTTGCTGTGTTGCCTGTATTGTACTGTGATGGTTTGTTAGAGAACCCAGTACCATCCAGTGTATGGATGGACCTGTTTGCCTCCAATGCCCTTGGTCAGAGTAGCATCTGGCGTACAGTAAAATGAATAATTTCTCATCAATAATTAGCAATTTACTCTCTTCATTATTTTTATTACTAGAGGCCTGGTGCACGAATTTGTGTACCAATGGGGTCCCTCTGCCTGGCCTGCAGGATTGGGCCGAAACCTGCTCTCCAACATCCCCTGAGGGGTCCTGAATTGCAAGATGGCACAGGCCAGGCCGAGGGACCTCACAGGTGCACGATTGGGGCCGGGGAGGGATGCAGGAGGTTTGCCAGCCAGAGAAGGACCATGGGAGGGCTCCAGGGCATGTCTGACCCATCTCGCTTAGTCCCAATTGGCCAGACCCCAGTAGCAAGCTAACCTACCAGTCGGAGCATCTGCCCCAGATGGTCAGTGCATGTCATAGTAAGCAGTTGAGGGGCCTTAGCATATCATTAACATATTACGCTTTGATTGGTTGAATAGATGACTGGATGATCAGACACTTAGCATATTAGGCTTTTATTATATAGGATAATAGTACATAATTCTGTCAGATAAATAGCACTATGCTTATTAACCTTTGCCTCTGTATATACTTTCTCTCCCTACTGAGACTACCTGCCTCTTACAATAAAGAATTATGTCCTGTTTTTTTTCTCACCATAGTGCTTTATGAAAGGCATGGAAAACAAAGTTAAAAACAAAACTAAAAACTTATAGGTACTTATGTGCTTATTTTCTATGACTAGATTTGACACGTCTTCTAAGATACTGGTTAGTTATATAGGTAAAATCAATATATCCCAATATACTAATAGAATAAGACTCTATAATATATGTGTACAGATGAAGCACGATCATCCTCACATATCCCCCTGCCTCTGTTGGGTTATTCACAGATGGTACAACCTGCTGTCCCTGGTCCTAGCATCCAAGCAGACATTACTAATCAATCCTGGAGCTTCTCCTGCTGGGGTCAGATGCGGACTCTGACAATTTTGCAACACAGCTCTCTGCGCAGTCACTACCAATCTATTTGAGGTGACCTGTGAAATGAAGCCAATTCCACATCCCATGCAATTTTGAAAGTGGAGAACATAAAACATTTAGGAAGAGGAATTATTGCACTAGAAGGTGGTCAGCAGAGATTTGTGGCCTGGGGGTCCCCCAAGTGGCCACATATTCACATTCTCTTGCTTCAGTTGTGGTAAGACTAGCCCTGCTTTAAAAATTGTTAGTGCTGGAGAGATGAAAATGTGTTCAGAAGTTGTTCAGGAGGCTGTTTCTTCATGACACTCTGCTCTTCAGAGTTCCATTCCTTCACGATTTGACAACTGGCTCTATCCTGGGCCTCTTAAAGCTGCCCAATTTAATCATTCCCAAGGAAGGAGTCCAGATATTGTTTTGTAAAAATCACTGCCAAGATGAATTTAAACGCACAGTGGGGATGGAGAACCAGTATGCTAGGGTGTTTGCTGATAATAGCGCCACTGAAAAATATGCCTCTTCGGGGTTTTTAAATGAAGGCTCTTGGAAAGCAAAAATTCCTAGCAAACTTTCATATTTAGTATATAATGGTAGGGTTTTAGGCCATTAACATCCCGTGGTAATCCTTGGGTTGCCCACATGGATGGCCAACCTCCCAACAACCACCTCCCCCCACCTGATTACACTGTATTCATGAGATGGGAACACAACATATGTGTAAATAAAAGCATATATCACAATAAAGAGTCAAACAATTTTTTTTTTTTACTTTCCATGCTTACAATAGGTTATAATCTAAGTGTGCAATAGCATTATGTCAAAAAAAAAAAAAAAACTGGACATACTTTCATTTAAAAAATACTTGTTGCCTGGCTAGATCTCCAGTAGGGGGTGTGCAGGAGGCAGCCGATTAATGATTCCCTCTCATCATTGATGTTTCCCTCTCTCTATCCCTCTCCATTCCTCTCTCTAAAATTAATAAAAATATTTTTTAAAAAAACCACTTAGTTGCTAAGGAAAGCTAACCATCACCTGAGCCTACTGATTCAGCTGGTGGAGGGTCTTACCCTCAAATTGTGAGAAATGCAACATCTGTGAAGCACAATAAAGTGAAGTTCAATTAAAAGAGGTGCCTAAATATGTATTTCCACATAACATATGGGACTTTTTCTTTTTTTTTTTAATATATTTTATTGATATTTTACAGAGAGGAAGGGAGAAGGATAGAGAGCTAGAAACATCGATGAGAGAAAAACATCAATCAGCTGCCTCCTGCACACCTCCCACTGGGGATGTGCCAGCAACCAAGTCACATGCCCTTGACCAGAATCGAACCCGGGACCCTTCAGTCCGCAGGCTGACGCTCCATCCACTGAGCCAAACCGGTTTCGGCAAATATGGGACTTTTTAAATCTTATTAGAAACTATTTGCCCAGAGGGAAAAATAGTTGTTTCACATTCACATATTTTCTTAAGGTGCTTCCTTCAAAATTGCTGCTGTGTTTCTCAGGATGTTTGCTGCTATTTAGTCCCCGTGAAGCTTTACTGCTTTTGGTTTGTTACTTAGGATTTTCTTTTAATAGAGAACATCTTGAAGCTTTTATAAAGAGTAAGTTTTAGAAAACTGTATGGGATTTTTTTTTCTCCCTGATGTAAAATGTACAGAGCTGTTGTTGTTTTGCATTTTTGTAAATAAGAGTAAATTGCTCATACTTATATCTGACAAATTAGACCTCAAAGTGAAGGCCATAACAAGAGATAAGGAAGGCCACTTCATAATACTAATGGGAGCAATTCAACAAGAAGATATAACTCTGGTAAACATATATGCACCCAATACAGGAGCACCCAATACATAAAAAGCATCTGGAGGATATCAAGGGAGAGATTTACAGCAATACAGTCATAGTAGGGGACTTTAATACCCCACTAACACCACAGGATAAATCCTCTAAACAAAAAAGCAGCAAAAAAACATCAATCCTAAATGACTCTCTAGATCAGATGGAATTAATTGACATCTTCAAAACATTTCACCCCAAAGACACAGAACATACATTCTTCTCAAGTGTGCATGGGTCACATATTGGGACACAGGAAAAGTCTTTTCAAATTCAAGATGATAGAAATCATATCAAGCATCTTCTCAGATCACAATGGCATAAAACTAGAAATCAATTACAATAAAAACAATAAAAAAATCAAACACCTGGAGGCTAAATAGCATGCTATTAAACAATGATTGTGCTACCAAAGGGATCAAAGAAGAAATAAAAAGCATCATGGCAACAAATGACAATGAAAACACAACAATCCAAAATCTATGGGACACAGTGGAAGCAGTCATGAGAGGGAAGTTCATAGCCCTACAGGCCTATCTCAAAAAACAAGAAAAATACCTAATAATAGACAAACATGTAAATTGATCATACTGTATCTCCGCTACTCCCACAGCCAATCAGAGTGAGTATGAAAATTAACCCAACAAAGATGGCAGTTAATTTGCATACGTAGGCACCCAGAGCCTGGGTCCTGGGAACTTTCTCAGTAGGACATCCCCTGAGGGCTCCCAGTATGTGAGAGGGGGCAGGCTGGGCTGAGAGAACCCCCCCCCCAGTGCACGAATTTCATGCACTGGGCCCCTAGTAAAGTATATAACACTACAACTCAAAGAAGTAGAAAGAGAGCAACAAGAAAAGCCCAGCTTAAGCAGAAGGAAGGAAATAATAAAGAACAGAGTGGAGATAAAAGACATAGAGACCAAAAAAACAATACAAAAGATTAAGAAAAACAAGAGCTGGTTCTTTGAAAGGATAAACAAGGTTGATGAACCTCTAGCCAGGCTCACCAAGAAGCAAACAGAGATGACCCAAATAAACAAAATCCAAAATGAAAGAGGTGAAGTAACAACTGATCCCACAGAAATACAAATGATTATGAAAAAATACTATGAACAACTCTATTCCAACAAAATGGACAACCTAGACAAAATGGACATATTCTTAGAAAAATAAAAGCTCCCAAAACTCAATCAAGAATAATCAAAAAACCTGAATAGGCCAATAACTACCAAAGAAATTGAAGCAGCGATCAAAAATCTTCCAGCAAACAAAAGCCCTGGTCCGGATGGCTTTATAGGGGAGTTCCACCAAGCATTCAAAGAAGAACTAAAACCTATCCTCCTCAGACTATTCAAAAAATTCAAGAGGAAGGCACACTTCTAAGCTCTTTCTATGAAGCCAGCATTACCTTAATTCCAAAATCAGATAAAGACACCACAAAAAAAAGAGAACTACAGGCCAATATCCTTGATGAACATAGATGCTAAAATCCTCAACAAAATTCTAGCAATTCTGATTCAGCATTATATTAGAAAGGTCATACACCATGACCAAGTGGATTTATTCTGAGGATGCAAGGATGGTACAATATTCGTAAATCAATAAATGTGATATATCACATAAACAAACTGAGAGTCAAAAATCACATAATCATATAAATTGATGCAGAAAAAGCATTTGACAAAATCCAACACCCTTTCTTGATAAAAACTCTCAGCAAAGTGGGAATAGAGGGATCATACATAATAAAAGCCTTATCTGACAAACCTACAGCCAACATCATACTCAATGGGCAAAAACTAAACTTATTTTCTCTAAGAACAGGAACAAGACAGGGATACCCACTTTCACCACTCCTGTTCGATATAGTACTGGAAGTGCTAGCCATAGTGATCAGACAAGAAGAAGAAATAAAAGGCATACAAAATGGGAAAGAAGAAGTAAAACTGTCCTTATTAGCAGATGACATGAAACTATACATAGAAAACCCCAAAGACTCCATCAAAAAACTACTAGACCTAATAAATGAATTTGGCAATGTAGCAGGATACAAAATTAACAGCCAGAAATCTATGGCCTTTTTATACACCAACTAGAGGACCGGTGCATGAAAATTCATGCAATGGAGGGGGTGTCCCTCAGCCCGACCTGCCCCCTCTCACAGTCTGGGAGCCCTCAGGGGTGGGAGGTGACCTGGTGATCAGGGGAAGTCAATGCCCCATCACACCTCTGCTTCTGTCACTGTCAGCAGCACAAGCCTCTCCTGGCCCTGGTTACTTGAGCCTCGGGTGGCCCTGGGTGGCTGGGAAGCTGCCATCCAAGGCTTGCCTGCACCTTGGGCTGGCCCAAGGTGACTGGGGGACTCCAGAGGCAGGCACACAGAGCAGCCGGGCCCGCCTGGCAGCATGCCTGGCCTTGCCACATGCCTTCTGCCCCAGTGGGGCTGAGGGGACTGGGCGCCGCCATCTTTGAGGGCATGGTAGTCAATTAGCATATTCCCTCCTTACTGGCTGTGGGTGCTGCCATCTTTGAGGGGGAGCAGTCAACTAGCATATTCACTCTTTATTGGCTATGGGAGCTGCCATTTTGAGGGTGGGGTAGTCAACTAGCATATTCACTCCTTATTGGCTGTGGGCGCTGGCCATATTTGAGGGCAAGGCAGCCAATTAGCATATTCTATCCTTATTGGCTGTTGGGCACCACCATCTTTGTGATGGTGTGAAGGTCAATTAGCAAATTCCCTCTTTATTAGATAGGATAATGAACTCACAGAAAGAGAAGTGAAAAAAACAATCCCATTTACCATTTCACCAAAAAAATTAAGATACCTAGGAATAAACTTAACTAAGGACTTAAAAGACCTGTACTCAGAAAACTACAGGACATTGAAAAAAGAGAGAGAGGAAGACATAAACAAATGGAAAAACATACCATATTCATGGAGTGGTAGAATCAACATCATTAAAATGCCCATACTACCGAAAGCAATCGACAGATTCAATTCAATCCCCATTAAAATACTAATGGCATATTTCTAAGATCTAGAACAAACTCTTTAAAAATTCATCTGGAATAAAAACAAAACAAAACAAAACAAAAACGAATAGCCACTGCAATCCTAAGAAAGAAGAACAAAGTTGGAGGGGTCACAATACCAGATATCAAGCTATATTACAAAGCCATTCTCAAAACAGCCTGGTACTGGCAGAAGAACAGACATATAGACCAATGGAACAGAACAGAGAACCCAGAAATCAACCCAAGCCATTATATTCAATTAATATTTGACAACGGAGGCAAGAGCATACAATGGAGTCAAAACAGTCTCTTCAATAAATGGTGCTGGGAAATTTGGTCAGATACATGCAAAAAAATAAAACTAGATCACCAACTTACACCATCCACAAAAACAAACTCAAAATGGCTAAAGGACTTAAATATAAGACGGGAAACCATAAAAATCCTACAAGACTCCGTAGGCAGCAAAATAGCAGACATATGTCGTAGCAATATCTTTACCAACACAGCTCCTAGGGCAATGGTGACTAAGAAGAAAATAAACAAATGGGACTATATCAAAATAAAAACTTCTGCACAGCAAAAGAAACCATTAACAAAACAACAAGAAAGCCCACTGAATGGGAGAACGTATTTATCAATGATATTTCAGATAAATGTTTGATCTCCAAAATTTACAGAGAACTCATACAACTTAACAAAAGGAAGATAAATGATCTAATCACAAAATGGGCAAAGGATCTAAATAGACACTTTTTGAAAGAGGACATACAGAAGGCCCAGAGACATATGAAAACATGCTCAAAGTCACTAATCATCCAAGAGATGCAAATCAAAACAACAATGAGATATCATCTCACACCTGTCAGAATGGTTATCATCAACAAATCACCAAAGACAAGTGCTGGCGAGGATGTGGAGAAAAAGGGACCCCCCTACACTGCTGGTGGAAATGCAGACTGGTGTAGCCACTGTGGAAGACAGTATGGAGTTTCCTCAGAAAGTTAAAAATGGAACTCCAATTTGACCCAGCAATCCCACTTCTAGGACTGTATCCCAAGAAACCAGAAACACCAGTCAGAAAGGATATATGCCACCCCTATGTTCATAGCAGCACAATTTACCATAACTAAGATTTGAAAACAGCCTAAGTGCCCATCAGCAGATGAGTGGATTAAAAAACTGTGGTACATTTACACAGTGGAATACTATGCTGCAGTAAAAAAGAAGGAGTTCTTACCATTTGCAACAGCATGGATGGAACAGGAGAGCATTATGCTAAGCAAAATAAGCCAGTCAGAGAAAGATAAATATCACATGATCTCACTCATATGTGGGATATAATGATCAATATAATTTAATGAACAAGAATAGATCCAGAGACAAATGGTAGGGGAGGGGGTTAGAGAGCAACCAAAGGTCTTGTATGCATGCATATTAGCATAATCAATGGACACAGGCAATGGAGTGGTGGGGGCTTGCCGGGGGTGAAAATGGCTGGGGGGAGGGGTCAATTGGGGAAAAAGAAGACATATGTAAAACTTTAGACAATAAAAAAAGAGTAAATTGCTCCCTAGATTTAGTCATGACACCCCAAGGCAATGATGTTGCCTTTCTCAATAGTGGCTCCCTGCCCCCTCCCCCAGATAAAATAATAAGATTGAGGACACTAACAGAAAGCAATACAAATTTAGGCCACAGAAATAGAGGGTGCAGGTCTAGGTATGGACCCTGTCTTACTTGCTTTGCTCATAGCACCCCTACCTCACCATTAATTTCATTTCAAGATACCCTAATCTTATCTTCTAGTCTAATGCTCAGAGTCAAAGTTATAATTAAACTTCTTTCTGTAATCTTAATGTTGGCCTCTTCCCATAATTTGATCCATCTTTCACTGTCTTGCCCTTGTCCCTAAAATGCTTGGACCAATGTTTGAGCTTGAAATCCGCAAACACTACTTATCAGGGTTCTCCCCCTCCCTGGTCCACAATGATTAACTAACATTTATGAGAGCATAAAGAACTGAATAAAGAACTGCAGATTTTGGAATTGACTCAGAAACATAGCTAGAGCAGTAAAAGTTGACAGCAGATATTGAAGAAGAAAAAAAAAACAGAATAAATAATGTTGAAATTATTTTGCTTAAATATGAGATAGAGAATTTGTATTAGGTCCAACTAATCCATGGCCTTTTTCTTGTTTTTATCCCAAGAGGATTTCAACAATTGCTTGAGGCTGAATTTATAAGCCCCTGAGAGAAATACTGCCTACAACCAGAAATGTTAGGTAGAGGCTGCAGGGAGTCATGCAACCCAGGTTTCCTTAGTCTGAAAATGCACTAGACTGTCCTGGGTTTGGAGTCAGTCTAGGAGCAAACCCTAGTTCTGACACCTACTACTTGACCTTGTGAGAGTTGATAAAATACCTCCACACAATTCTCAAGGAAATTCTTCAAGGAAAGTGTGCAATAGCTGTACAATTCCTGCGTCACAGTGCCTAGCCAAGGAACTCAAAGTCTTAGAGAGCACCTGTGGTAGAGAGGGCAATAGGAGAGTACTGGACATGGCATGGTCCCACAGGAGGCCCTGTCTTATACTGAGGGCTAAGGTTTGTCAGAAAATATTAACCCTCACCCAGAGTTAGCAGGGCAAATACAGGGAGAGGGCCTCTGAGTAGTCCACACTACAAATGCAGATACCCCAAATCTAGATTCTTGGAACTATATATAATTTTGCTCAGGGATGGGAGACTTAGCAGGCAAGAGTTGCCAACTTAGCCTCTCAATGAGACTGTAAATCTTTTGTCTCCTTGTTGCTTAAGCACAAACTGGTGAAAGTATAAAGTATAAAGACTTTATTTCTTTGCAGAAAATAACCCTGAAAAGAAAGTCAGCTGCTAATGTTTGCAGTGGCAATGAAGAGAAAGGGGTGATTCTTAGCCAGAAAATAGCTTTATGAATTATTTTGAATCTATATTTATAGAACAATTCAGAGTAAGTCTATAGGGTTCAACTACATTTTCCAATTATATTTACTGCATCTAAGGTTGAAATTACATGCAGCAGTGTATGCAAATGTGGGGAATTTAGAATATTATAGAACATTTTTTGTAAATGACAAGGGTGTGCTCTAGTTCAAGTCATGGCTGAGGTATAAAGAAAACCATGCCCTGAAGCCCAGCTTTAGGAGTGCAGCTGGTTCAGCAATATTACAGCCTCTGTGATGGTCGGAGGCCCGGGGGGAGAACACGGAGAGAAATAGCCAGGTGCACAGGCACTCACTGGCCACAGTGGCTTTTGCTATTCTTCACAATTATGCCTCTTGAATGACGCCAAAATAATTTTCTGAAAATAAATGGTGAATCATTTAAATGAGTTATTAAATAACAAAAAAAAAACATTCAAATGAGTTATTAAATAACAAAAAACACAGATCAAAAACATTCATCAAGATTCCAAGGTGTGATATGTCATCATGTCAATTCTTTTGCTCTCTTGAGGTTGGATATTTAATGAGACTAATTACTTGAAAGATGATACAGGATGAGCCTTTGTGCAGAAATATTATTGATTTCTGCAGCTGTTTTTCTTGCTGGGCACTAAGGGGATTACAACTAGTTTGCAGTCCCAGGCTTGAGGTAACCCAGGAGGACATTGAATTGTGGCAGCTGGGGTCCCAGAGGCTGAGAAAGACTGTAGGTGAAGATGACTTGTGAAGTTCCATAGAGATGTAATCCACAGGACAGGGGAAGAAGAAGGAAGAAGTTATCACTGACAAAGCAGTGGTAGGAGAAACAGGGTGTGTGTGGAGACCTCCAGTACAGAGTTTAATAGTCATCACCCCATAAATTTGCTTGCATGTGGTCAGAGGCTGACAAGCCCGATTAGGACTTTCTTTTGACACGTTAGGATGAGAGTGCTGCTCAGTAATCTTAAGTCAATATCATCACATTCTCAGAGTTTGTGGTCCAAGATATTGAAAAATTCACTTACAGAACTTGGAAAACTGGGTTCTATGGACCCCCCTCCCAGATACTAGATGTTGACAGAATTCTATCCTCCCTTTTAAGGGGCACAAAGTAGTCTCCATTGCATCGTATCTCTTGTAGTTTGGTGTGGAAATGTAACCAAATTTTCTCCAGAGAAATGTATGAACAAGACAGGCATCGCCCATAAGAAACCTACAGAGTTTTACCTCCATGCTCTTTGTCCTTCTGATGGTAGGATGCCAATACTGAGACACCCTAGGAGAAGGTGGAGTCATAAGCTGGGGTGACCAGGAATCCCAGAGTCACTGAGTGGAGTAGGGCCATCTGCCAAGCAGAAAAATCCATTCTGGATTGCTACTTGAGGAAAGAAATAGACATCTATTGTATTTGAGCAACAGCACCTCAGGATTGATTGCTGGTAGCCACCCTTCTGTGTCCTGCTCTGTTGTAGTAAAATACAGAAATGTTTAAAAATGCCAAAAAATGTTAAAAAGGTTTTAAAAGATTTGAGTTAACTGTCCTGAAACTTAAAGTGTGATATTAAGGACACATTCCCCATTGCCCTGAAGCATGTGTATTCCATTGATAAGGTTTTGAACTTAGACTGCTGACTTAGAGTGACTTGTCCTAATAACCACATGTCTGATGACATAACTCCTCCTCCTCCCCAGAGTGAGACCTAGTGCTTACAAGTTTGTTTACTGATATGCCCATTGGAACTAATGTTAAACTTGAGATCTTGTTATGCATGTTGTTTACCAGAATCCTTCTACTCCCCCCTGTACTGCCATGGATACTACAGACTATTTAAAGGGTCTCCAAACACATTCTAGTGGATCATTGCTTGATCGCTGGATGCCTGGTTGACGCTGATTGCTTTGATCCCTGCCCTGCACTGGTGGCTCTGATAGCTGGGAAGTTATCTTCTCTGATAGCCTTCAGTTGGGGCGCAGTCCTCCTCTCCACTTCGCTCAGCTCCGCTCAGTGCGAGAAGACAGATGAATGGTGGGGCCTCAGATCAAGCCACACTGTGCACAGGCATCTCTGAAGGCAACGCTGCTCTGAAACTGAAACTTCGTTCCTGACCTGACCAGCCAGACAGAGAAGGCACCACTGCTGCCACCAGAGAAAGCCACACTTTGGGAGCTCCCTTTAAGCCTGTACCCACAGCACCAGGAATTTTGTGAGTAACAGTGTGCTGTGTGTTAATAAGCTTTGTACCCACTGCAATAATAAAAGGAGAATAAATTGCTGTGTGAAATGCAACTGTAACTATTTGTGTGGCATAAATCCTCCGGCAGTCATAATCATACTAATACTAGTAGCCCTGTGCACGAATCCGTGTGCCAGTAGCTCGCTGCCACCTTCCAGTAGCTCTCCGCCTGCTGCTCTGCCCTCCTGTAGAACACCCCCTCCACCTCCCACCCACCTCTCCTCATAGCTTGTTGCCCTGGCCCCTCCTGTAGCTCTCCGCTGCGGCTTGTAGCTTGCTGCCCTATCCTCCTGCTGATCTGTGATCCGGTCGTTACATGACTGCTCATTACGCTTCATGGCATAACGACCATTTGCATATTACATCTTTATTATATAGGATAAGGTTAGATGAAAATGCCTGCCCCGTCCTGCCTGCATAAAGTTTATCTCAAGGAACGCCTCAGATAAACGCCTCCTTCCTTTCTGGGACATGCTCTGTGCCCTGAGAGGCTACCGCTATAGTCTGCATATTCTGGACCCCCTTGCTCTTAGCTTTTCATTGACTTTAGCCAACAGGATGCACCAGAAGCAAGTTAGAAGGTGAGAGGACTTCGCAGGGCGGGAGACAAGCAGAGAGAAGAACAAAGGAGGAAGGTGTTTGTATCCTCATGCTCCTTCTTGGATTTTCTCAGACAGCTATTCCAACACAGCTGCAGCCAGCACCAAATGCTGGTGACACAGACTCTCCCACCCTCCCTCAGACCAAAAGTGGTAACAACTGCACTGCTACTAGCACCTGGGTGATTTGTCTTGCCTTATCTTTTCTCATAGCCCTTCCCACACCTTTGTAAACAGGCCTTTCCTTAGAAATGTACTAAATTAAGCCACGCTGATGATCTACTGTTCTGTGACTCTGGTGGATAAAAAGGTCACTGCCTCACTCTCTAACCAAATTCTTGCCTGGCCACCTCCCTCAACAATCAACCCCCTGTACTGTTGATTTCCAGACAAATATAGAATAAGAATATTTTTTAGCTTATTTCCATGCTGACTGTAATGTAGAAATAAAAACTCAGAGAAGAAAAGAGACTTTCCCAAGACAGTCAGCATTTTAAACATAGAATCAGGACTCTGGCTGAAAAAGAGTGAGCATGAGAGAACTTTCTATAAAATAGCAGACCTGGAACTAGGAACATCATAGTTCCTTTCCCACTGTTACTTATTTGTCTGGCTGCCAAGGAAGAGCTGGTCACCTGGGGAAACATTCCTTGCCATCTGGTATAACCAGTTAGTAATTAGGTAGGAGTGTTGGCAAGACGTGTTTTGGGACCCACATCCCACACCTAGGAACCTGAGCTATCTGCTGTGAATCCTCCGGGGTCTTCAGAGGCCCCAGCTCCTGCATTTATCTATGGCAGGTATGCCCTAAATCAGCCAGTGAACTCCTCAGACTCCTCTCTAGAGAAGCCTCCATTCACATTAAGGCAATAGAGACATCCCCACCATCACCATCAATAAACGTCGTAGTTGAAATATGCTTTGGGAAAAGGTGGTAGCCACCTCAAGGCTCTCTTGGTTACTTGGAGGGAGAAAAGGCAGGTATATAGAGTCCCCAGACCTTTTAGATAGTTGCAAGCAGGTAGGCAAGCTTGGAATAGGGATGGAAACCCATCTTGTAGTTTTCAGAGACACTGGGCATGCTTTCTCTCACTTGGCCTTCATTGTCATCAGCTTTCTATCTCAGGGCCTCTGGGGCCCTGAGAGGCAGTGTGGCCCCTTAGAGAGACTTGGCACACTGAGCGTTCAGTGCCCTCTTTCCTGAAGACCTCATTCTTCTAGTCCTGTTTCCCAGACAGCTTCCTAGCAGCACTCACAGGATCTCCTGAGGGAAGGCACCGTGGGGTCTTTGAGGGTGGGGTCTGTAATCAATACCGCTTCCTATCTTCAGCACCCATCCTAGGGCCTGGCAGGTGGGAGACATTCAGAGAAGATTTGCCTTCTTCATGATGTCCACTACATGCACTTGAGGATGCCCAAAACATCAGGAGGCGGGAGTTCATTGTAATACACATTTTTTTAAATTTTCAAAATTCAATTTTCGCCCATCTTAAAGAACACATTTAAAAAACTCAGAAAAAGAAAGATCAAATATCCTTTTATATGAAATTTAATGCTACAATAAAATATAAATCCCATTGAATTTATAGGATCAAAACTACAATAATTTTTGTGGTGTGCTAAGTTGTGAAAATTGTATTGCATCCAACATATCAGTTAATTAGCTATTAGATCAATTATCTGATATTTCTTTATTCTCATTTTATATCTTTGAGGCCCTTTAGTTCTATGAATTGCTTGCATATTTATTATATTTGCCAGATCATTCTGAATGCCCTCTGCTCTGTTACCTGCCCCCAAGCTGTGCACATATCATATTTTTTGTTCCTAAATCTTCCCCAGAATGAATCATCTAAGCTTTAACAAACCATAACAACCTAAGAAAATTATAACTCAACTTCCCTGACATCTTAGCTCCTTCCAAACCTCAAAGTCCCTAATCAAACAGTTGTCCCCTCTACTAGTCCATTTCTCTGTTGTGTTTGTCTGTTTATCTTCCCTTCTCTCTGGAATAGCTTAGAGCAGCCATGGGCAAACTACGGCCCGCGGGCCGGATCCGGCCCATTCGGCTGTTCTATCTGGCCCGCGGAGCCGAAAGAGCTTGCTCTCCCCTCCGCTCCTTCACCAGCAGCAGTGTTAACATGGCAAGGTCGGGAAACACGGCCACAGCTACTTCTTCTGAGTGGGCGGATTTATATCCACCCATTCAGTAGAAGGAACAACCTCTCAATCTTCCAGAGGCTCCTTGTAATGCCCGCGGACCCGTCCCCCGACATCACCCTGGGAATGCGTAGACACGTTATCGTGGTGATGTAGGGAGACACGCCCCTGGAGAGCACAGTATCAGAGCATTAGCTAAAAAGGAGACCAACAACACTGTTCCCACTGAAGTTGATGTTATAAAGACCAAAAACCTTTCAACCCAGTCTACATTGCCATCTACATCTACGTCCCGGGCATAATTTGGAAGTTGCACTAAAGAAAATGTTTAATTTACTGTTTACACATTTTGTTCTTTTCTATTTGTTTTAGTTTTAAATTATTTTATTATATTTAAGTTTAATTTGAAAGGCTTTTGTACCTTTCCTTTGTTAGGCAATTTTATTTTGCCTTTGCCACCTTCAATATAAGGTATGTTATTGTGCTATGATTCCTCCATTTTTTGAAGTTTCAAATGATAATAATTAGTGTTTACATTCTTCTTGTTAAAATGTTTGAAATGAATAAAACTATTGAAATAAAAAAAAAAAAAGACCGTACCCTTTTATGTAATGATGTTTACTTTGAATTTATATTAGTTCACACAAACACTCCATCCATGCTTTTGTTCTGGCCCTCCGGTACAGTTTAAGAACCCATTGTGGCCCTCAAGTCAAGAAGTTTGCCCACCCCTGGCTTAGAGAGTATTCCACTCCAATCTCATCTGAAAGTTAAAATAATATTTTTCTGGCTAAATTTATAATACATGCCCTACTTTTCTAAATAGAAGGTGAGAAGAGAGTCAGATAGAGGGTTTTCTGTCTGTTTGTAAAAAATCCATTTGTAATATAATTTTATAACTGAAATGTTAAATAATCCACCTTTGGTTAGATAAGGGAGCTAAAATTCAGAGAGGTTAAGTGGTTTACCCAAGCTCACGCCAAGTTATTGCAAATTTCATGTTACACTGGGGTATCATAATTCCCAATCAAGTCCTCATTCCACCCTTTTGACAGTCCATTTATCTAACATTTGTTCAGTAGCTGTCACAAGTTAGAGTTATAGTCTAGTAACTGGCGATACAATGCAAATAATATAGAACACTGTCTTTGAAGCACATGCTGTCACTTATAAATAAATAATATTAAATAGTACATTGCTTTAAATTACAAATAATTAACACTAATGTGTTAACCTAAAAATAAAAAGGCAAAAATTAGCGGCAATAAGCTTTTACTTGGGATCAAAAAGAATTGCAATTCTGGTACCACAGATTCAGGCAAAAACCCAAATAGTGTCCCAATTACTGGGTGAAGAAGGAAAGGGGTTTTATGAGGAAAGAAAGGGAAGTAATTATATGAATAGAAGAAGGCATTTCTATTCTGAGAAGCTGAATTACTCTTTAGCTGTACATGGTTGGTTACTAAGTCTATCTTCAGAACGAGAGTCTGTGATCATCAGTACTTGTGGCCAGGATGGCTGCTTCCTGTCAGCTTCACAAAGAGCTGTTTGTAAGAAAAAGTTGGCCCAGTCCAAAGGTTATTCTGCCCAGTTCAAGCATTCCAAAGGTTCAAGGAGCAAGATGTTCAAGCAGTTCCTCTGGTATGACTACTCCGGCTCCATTTTAAAATGATTCCACTATGACAAGTTTTCACAAATAGCAAAACAAAAATTCCCAGGAGGTATACAAAATTTTATAGTTTTCAAAATATATACAAATCTATTAGTCCCATAGTTTCATTGGACCTTATGGAAAAAACAGTTTCTTATTTAATTCTGCTTTTGGTTTTACTGTCTTGCATACCGTTCTCACCTAGAGTTTGAAGCAGTCATACTAAGAATCTCCAGAGTAAATTTTGGGTGGGATTGCGAGTCCTCACCCTGACATAATTTTGGATGAGTTCATTTCCCCCATCAGGGTTAGGGTAAACCACATGTTCCCAGACTGTGCTTTCACACACCATCTTTGCTGCTTAGAGTAATGGTTCTCATCCTTCAGTATCTGGCTGACTGTGGGGCTCCTCCCAGAGAGGTTCTGATTCAGGGACCCTGGTGGGGCCTGAGAGTTTGCATTTCTAACAAGTTCACAGATGCTGCTGATGCTGCTGGTCTGGGACCTGCACTTTGAAAACCACAGGAAAGGCATTCTTTTCTTTCACTTAGGACTCAGCTGCTACTAATCTAAACTTGGGATCTTACAAAATGCTCAAGGAGTTCACCCTCAGTGCCGCCCCCCCCCCACCCCCAGTATCTGCATTTTCCTATGATGGCGTCTCTTACTGTATCACAGCATCTATGTTTGTCTCGTCCATGAGTGGGGAGAAGAGGACAAGTTTTGCTGACACTGTGCCCAGGCTGGCACAGTACAGATGTTATTAATGCAGAGATATGTGCCAGAGAGAAGAGAAATAAATTCAAGAAGCATATATTGAGGATTTAAGTCCTATGAGGATCTGGGCCAAGAATCCATTTATTAAATGTCAGCAAGAGTCTAATGGCAGGGTGAGTTAAATTGGTGCCTAATGGTGAGTAAATGGTTATTAATGAAGGCCGTCACAGGTTTACTTGCTTTCTCTATGTGTATGCTGCTCTACCTGAAGAGGTGATGTCTCTCTCCATCCTCTTTGAATCTGGGTTGGTCTTCTGACTTGCCTTGGTCAGTAAAATGTGCCAGATGTGACACTGTGCTAGTCTGTGCCTCATCTTCAGGAAGCTCTGCAGGTTCTGTTTTATGCTATGAAATTAAAGACCATGTAAGAAATCCACTACACAGAGACCACTTTATTGTGAGGAAGACCAAGATAGCTCTGTAATAAGGCTGTGGAGCAATACCAAGATGCCACACATGAGGCAGAGCCTTCTTTGACTTTCTAGACCAGACTAGACATTAACTTTATGCAGACAAATGAGTAACTGAAAGTGATGCCACATAAGTCCAGCTCAGACCAGTGAATCAGACCAGCTCAGAACCAGAATTCTGAGAAATGACCAAAAATCATTGTTTAAAGCCACTGGTTGGGAATGGTTTGTTACACAGCAAAAGATAACTAAAAGATATGGGACGTGAAATTTGAATTTAGTCCCTCACATGCTGTAATATCAACATCATTTTCTGTAGACTATTATACCATAAAACATCAGTACTTTTTTGAAAAAATATTGGATTTACAAAATATAAATACAGTCAGAAAAGATAATTCTAATTCTGTTTCTCCTCAATGCAAAAAATAGTTGCTAAGATACTCTGTGTATAATAAGAGACAAGGTTATAGTGGTAAAGAATATAGTTGCAGAAATAAATAATATTAATACCAGCCATCGTAATATCATCATTTATTACCCTCACTGTGTACCATGCATTGTGTTCAACAAGAATTTTCTCATTTAATACTCACCAAATACTTACTAAATAGCATTACATAATAGTTATTCACAATTTAATGCAGAGAAATCTGAAACCACTAATAATACTGACTCCAAATATTCAAAAGTAATTTTTCATCTTCTCTAGCCATAGACATAGATTTTGTTCATGCAGGCAGTCCATTTTTTAGTCTGCTATTTTATATTTTTAGATATCAACAATCCCCAAACCATTGCCAACAACAACAACAACAAATATTGATGTTTTTAGTGTCAAGAAAGGATGGAAAATAACTGACTCAAAAAGGAAAAAACTGGGTTAGAAAATATTAAACACATTTCTATACTCCTGAAATCTCCGAGGGGTTTTCACACTAATGAGCTCTGTGAGTACTATGCAACCTTCCTGGAAATGATTTGACCTTGAAACCCTTTCAGGCCATCAATTAACATCACATATAGATAGTGGTATTCCACAAAATCCAGTTTGGAAAATGCCATGATAGACAAAGAAATGAGTTTGTTGATAGATTGATTTTTAACTGAGGCAACTAGCCTGGGGGGGAAATAGGTCAACGATTTAACATCAAGTTATTTAATTTTGTGTTACATGTTTGTTGGCATATATTGTGTTCTTTTATTTAAAAAAAATTAGACCTACATAAATATTAATGTTTAAAAAATAATTTCTGGTATGGAGGCCCAGGAGAGACACCTCATTTCAAACACAAGTCCTGTTCTCAAAAGAACTCAGTAACTTGAATTGTGTTTTCCCTGCATCCTCCTCCATGTTGACCTCTGACTTCCAGAGGAGGGGTCCCTTGGGGTTAACAGGACATACCTACCTCTTTGTGCTTATTGGTAGGATCTCTTTGTAGCTCAGATTCCATTCGGAAAGTGATTCTTCCAGTCAAAGAGAATGGAGTGAATTGTTTCCACTGTAATGAGCTAGAGACACACATTGGGTGAAGTAATCAGATAGAAGAGAGAAATGTTCTTATGTGATAACTAACCAAAATGGCTACTTCAAAGAGCACATTGGACGAAACTTAGAGAATCTACTAAGAAAAAAATCAGTTTTGAAACTCAAATGTAAACAGTTGTTTTATTAGGGAGTGAAAATAAACCTTTCTGTAACAAAGGTCTGCCCTAAAATAAGAAGGCTATAATCCCAGTATGGAAATGTAACATGGGGAGGGAGTTGGATATTAAAAATCAGAAATGCCATAACTGTTCCCCTAGACTGTTTTAAGTGCAGAGACAGTAATTATTAATATAACCCAATCTATATTATTTTGAGTATATGTTTATGTGTTATTAAGAAATTATAAATTATACAAATTACGCATTCTATATCATTAGCTGATTATCCTCAGCTAAGTCTTTCTGATGAAATAAAAAAAAAGTCTTTAAAAAGCTCAGCCAGTGTGGCTCAGTGGCTGAGCGTTGACCCATGAACCATGGGTTGTGGGCTCGATCCCCAGTAGGTAGTGTGCAAGAGGCAGCCGATCAATGTTTCTCTCTCATTGATGTTTCTACCTCTCTATCCCTCTTCCTTCCTCTCTCTAAAATCAATAAAAACACATTTTTTTAAAAGTCTTTAAATAGCCTTCCCAGGTATTTTATGGCCAGCAAAGACCTCTTCTGAAAATTGAAGTCAAGATTCTAGTGCCCAAAATATTTTCACAATGTTCTTTAATATAGTTTATTTTCACTTAAGTGTATTTGACATTACAATAGCTCTTTTGGGGGCAATTGGTTGGTGAACTATTCAAAATTTTCTGTTGTTAAAGTGTGCTAAAGACAATTCTTAGGGATCACTATGTGCCGGAAACCAATCATTGTCCCACTAATAGAAAGATGTGGACAGGAAACTGGGAAGGCTGGTCAACAACCTTAATTGTTTTAATCACTCACTGTTTAGTTGAAACATTGTTAGCTGAAGCAGCCTCCACCTCTGTTTGTTTCATGTAAATTTCTGTTATTGGAATTTCCTGCCTAAAGGTTATGGGCTTATCCCATAGTCTCAATAAAAGGGATTGCAAGGCCAGAGCAAAAGGTAGTCCTTCCACTAGAGTTGGGCTCCCGCCTGGCCCCCAATATTTCCAAATTAATACTTTTCCAAGTCTCTTTTCATTTGTGTGCGGCCTTCTCCAGAACCCGAACCCTGAACCGGAACCCTGAACCACGCGGGACGTGAAAGGGGTTCCCACAACTATGAACTTGAATACAGTGGTATCCAGGCTACTTGGATTACACGTTAAACAATATTTGGTTGCCCATCTTCTATCCTCACAAGACAGTATCCAATATCCAAAAAACAGAAACATAAAACATTTTGACACCAAAAACAAGACAATCTTAGAATATACAAAAGACCTTTTAATTGAACACATTTATTGAAAGCACCAAACTTATTGAAAATATCAAAATATGATTTCCACATTTCAACGTGCTCCTATGGAAAGTTTGTCAATGGTTGGGATTTAGGAACCGTGTACTTTGTGTACAGAGCATGGGCATTAGTGTCCAGTGGACACATTTACAACCTGGTTCTGTCACTTTGCATAGAAAACATTTGGGACAAAGTCTGTAGCCCCCTATTGCACATCCTTAGCATTTTGAGAGCATTGCAATTCACGTACCATTGGCCCTGGTGATATCCATGTACCACAGCTGAAATTCAAATAACTTTGCTTATACAGTGTTTCAATATGCAAAGAGTTATGAAACATGCTTAAGAAATATTTCCACAGCCAATAAAATATATTGATTTCTATTACTTGGTCTGTTCTTATATTTTCACTATCATTCTCTAATAGTACAAGGTAAGGGACGTTTTTCAGTATGTTATTTTGTGCTGGAAAAATAATATATACATATAGATGGAAACTAATATTCTAAATTCTTTTTTAATTCAGGTATAATTTACATATGATAAAAGATGCCTTTTTCAAGTATACAAATGAATGTGTTCTGTCATATGAATACAGACATGTAACCACCATTATAATCTAGTGATAAAATATTTCCATATCCCCCAAAGTCCCTCTTGCCTCTCTACCCCTCCTTCTGGCAACCACCATTTTCTGTTCTTCTGTTTTGAATTTTCTAGCACAATGGTTGGCAAACTCATTTGTCAACAGAGCCAAATATCAACAGTACAATGATTAAAATTTCTTTTGAGAGCCAAATTTTTCAAACTTAAACTTCTTCTAATGCCACTTCTTCAAAATAGACTCGCCCAGGCTGTGGTATTTTGTGGAAGAGCCACACTCAAGGGGCCAAAGAGCCGCATGTGGCTCATGAGCCACGGTTTGCCGACCACTGTTCTAGTATATCATATCAATGCAATCATTCCATTTGAAGTTATTGGCTTTGGTTTGTTTCATTTCATATAATAGTTCTGAAATCCATCCATGTTGTTGAAAGTATAAGTAGTTCATCCTGTATTATTGTTGAGGAATATATTCCATTGTACGGATTCACGGCTTGTTCACTCGTCGGCATTTGGGTTGCGTTCAGTTCAAGGCTATGGTTAATAAAGCTATGGTCATTTATGTCCAGGTCTCTGTGTGAACATTCATTTTTATTGTTCATGGATAAATGCCTAAGATTTGGATTGCTTGGCAGTGTGCTGACTGTGTATTTAACTTTAGGAGAAATGTGGGAGTTTCCAATGTGGGAGTTTCAGTTGTCCCAAATCCTCAACAAACTTGGTGTTTTCAGTGTTTGTTTTTTGTTTAGCAGGAGGTGTGTAGTGGTATCTTACTTCATTTCAATTCCTTTTAACTCTAAATATAAGCATCTTTTTATATACTTACTGGCCCTTCATATATTTCAGCACATTTTTTTGCACATTATTCTTTGGTGAAGTGCTATTCATATCTTTTGATGTTGTTTATTTTAATTGAGATATTTGTGTTATGACTGATTTGTAAAACTCCCTTATATATTCTTGCCACCAGTCCTTTGTCAAACTATATATTTGGCAAATATTTTTCTATGTGCAGCTTTATTTCCATTTTGTTAACAGTATCTTTTGAAGAACAGGAATATTTAGTACTTTTGACAGTGTATGATTATTCATTATTATTTTCAATAACTGCTTTTTGTGTCCTTTGTAGAAAACTTTGACTAATCCATAATTTTCTCCTAATTTTATCTAAAAGGTTTGTAATTAAATAATATACACTTATGTCTATGACCATGTTAGTTTTGTATATGGTGTGAGGTAAGAGTTGACATTTACTTATTAATTATTTTGAATATGGATATTCAGTTATTCCAGTGTCATTTATTAAAAACTAGTGGCCCGGTGCACGAAATTTGTGCACAGGGGGAGGGGGCGTGTCCCTCAGCCTGGTCTGCACCCTCTCCAATCTGGGACATCCCTCTTGCAATCCGGGACTGCTGGCTCCTTACCGCTCATCTGCCTGCCTGCCCGATTGCCCATAACACTCTGCCTGCCGACCTGCTCACCCCCAATTGCCCCCCCTGCAGGCCTGATCACCCCCCACTGCCCCCCTGCTGGCCTGCTCACCCCCAACTGCCCCCCCCCCCTGCCAGCCTGCTCGCCCCCAACTGGCCCCCCCAGCTGGCCTGCTCTCCCCCAACTGCCCCCCTCCTGCCAGCCTGATCACCCCCAACTGCCCTCTCCTCCTGGCTTGATCGCCCCTAAACACCTCTGCCTCAGTCCTGCCACCATGGCTTTGTCCAGAAGGACATCCAGAAGATCTCCCGGTCTAATTAGCATATTACCCTTTTATTAGTATAGATACTGTTGTCAATGACATTGTTTCCCACACTGAAGTGCCTTGGCACCTGTGCTGGAAATCAGCTGAGCACATGCCTGTGGGTCTATTTGTGGACTCCTCATTCCTTCTATTACTCCAAATGTCTGTCCTTAAAACTGTGCCTCACTGTGCTGATCACTGGAACTTTTAGAGTGAATCTTTAAGCCATTTAAATCAGGCAGAATAAGTTCCCCAACTTTGTTCTGCTGTTTCTTGTTCCTTTACCTTTCTATATAAATGTTAGATGCATCTTATTGATTTCTTTAAATATCCTGCTGTGATTTTGATTGGGAGTATGTTGAGGCTATGGGTTAGTTATATCTTAATAACACTGAGGCTTCTGATCCATGATCATAAAATATGTCTTCATTTGTTTTGATTGGATAAGATTTTTCTTAGCAATGTTTTATAATTTCCAGGATATTATTCTTTCACATTATTTATTATACTAATCTCTAAGGATCTCCATTTTTATTGCTACTGTGAATTAGATTTCTGTTACCAATTTTTTCACTGCATATATGCAGAAGAATTTAAACTTATTGTTGTGTACTAGCCTCTTATCCTACAACCTTGCTAAGGTCACTTAATATTTCTAGTACTTTTCATAGATAACAGCATTTTCTATGTAGATAGCAAATTAGTTTACTTATTGATTTCCAAACTATATGTCTATTATTATTATTAATTTGTCTTATTGCAATATTACTGTACTCATGATTATGTTTTAAATCCACAACACTACACAAATAGATGTTGTGACATTTACATATATTTAAAGCCCTATTCTAAATGACCCGCCATGCCCCAAATTTAATTATTCCTATTTTTTTGTGAGGTATCCTTTCTCACTTGTAAGATGAACAAGTCCCCTTTTATCTCTGTTTGCTTCCTCCTACAATCCTTGCTTCCCTATCTTCACTCTTTTCCCCAACACATATACAGAGTACCTGCTGTTACCACACAGTGAATCAGGCACAGGGAATTAATAATAAACTGTGATGCAGCCGTGAAGCTGCTCAACAGCTGGTTTGAAGGCAGTGTATTATTGGACTGACCTCTGGAGGCATGCATGGGATGCAGTGGGTAGAGAGAGAAAGGTATAGATCTAATTAGATAACCCAGTCAGAAGGCTGCTATACAAAGGGAAGAACATGGCAAAGAGGCAGAAAATCTCATTTGGTTGGTGTATTGCAAGAAAGAGCAAGATACCAGGTGAAGAGTGATGAGAAATGTGTTTTGGGGGAGAGAGGGTTTAGTCACAATTCAAAGAGGAAAACACAAACAACTCCAAGTGTTTCTAACAGAACGAATTTAACACAGAGAATTAGATACTGGGGGATGGTAAACTTGGAAGGCATGGACTTAGCAATAGCAGCACCCTCAAGGCCTGGAGTGGGAGGGGCTTACTAAAGAGGATACTAGCCCAATTAAAAAGCCAGGCTCCCCAGGTAGAGGCTAGGAGGCAGGGCCCTTACATCAGAGTGAGAAAAAAATTATGAGGAGATAGCTTCTCTCTTCCCTTCCTCTGTCCTCAAATCTTCTGTTGGTGTTTCCCATTGAATGAATGCAACAGGAAAGGAGTGGGCAAGTGATTCTAGGAACTGAAGTTTCCTGTGACATAATATGAGAGAAAACATGCAAATGACAGGTTCAGAGGGGTAGGTGAGGCCATGAGAAGAAGGCCAGAGGAGTCTTGGAAGACATGACTCTGTTGTACTATGTTCCCCTCTGCTGCATTCTATGCCCTGTCTGCATTTCCCAGCTGCTAAGGACGCAAGTGGCCAAGACAGCTATAAAATAAGATTGATAAAAAGTGGATTATAACATTCATATTAGATAGTGATATATAATATATAAACCAATGATTCCATAATAGAATAGATTTTCTTTTTTTCTATGCATTTTATTAAATGTATTGGGGTGACATTAGTTAATATGATCATAAAAGTTTCAGGTATGGGTTTCTATGTTATGATCATAAAAGTTTCAGGTATGGGTTTCTAAGATCTGTATTTTGCATCATGTGCCCACCAACCAAAGTCAAATCTTCTTCCAGAACCATATATTAGGACCCCCTTTACCTCCCACTCTCTTCCCTCTGGCAACCACCACACTGCTGCTTGTGTCCACAAGTGTCAGTTTTATATCGACATATGAATGAAATCACATGATTCTCAGCTTCCTCTGACTGACTTATTTCACTTAGCATAATATTCTCAAGGTCCATCTATGTAGCAACATGGCAGTATTTCATCCTTTCTGATGGCTGAGTAGTATTCCATTGTGTATATACACCACATGTTCATTATCCTGTCATCTATCACAGGACACTTGGCTGTTTCCATGTCTTGGCCACCATGAATAATGCTGCAATGAACATAGGGCTGCATATATCTTTGCAAATACATGTTTTCAAGTTTTTCAGATATATACCAGGAGAGGGATTGCTGGGTCATATGGTACCTGTATTTGAGGAATCACCAGACTGTTTTCCATAGTGGCTGTACCAGTCTACATTTCCAGCAGCAGTGAATGAGGGTCCCCTTATCTCCACAACCTCTCCAACACTTGTTATTACTTGTCTTGTTGATAAAAGCCACTCTAACATGTGAGGTAGTATCTCATTGTAGTTTTTTTTAATATTTTTTTTTTACTGATTTCAGAGAGAGGAAGGGAGCGGGAGAGACAGAAACATCAATGATGAGAGAGAATCATTGATTGGCTACCTGGGGATTGAGCCAGCAACTGGGGCATGTGCCTTGACCAGGAATTGAACTATGACTTCCTGGTGCCTGTGTCAATGCTCAACCACTGAGAACAGGGGCTGGCCTCATTGTAGTTTTGATTTGCATTTCCCTAATTTCTAGTGAGGTTGAATGTCTTTTCATATATCCATTGGCTGTTCACATGTCTTCTTGAGAAAGGTGTCTGTTCAGGTCCTCTGCCCATTTTTTGATTGGGTTGTTTGTTTGGTGTTGAATTTTATGAGTTCTTTATATGTTTTGGAAATTATCATGTCCCATCTGGTTGGCTGCCTCTTGGTTTTGTTGTCAGTTTCTTTTGCTGGCATACGCTTTTTAGTTTGATATAGTCCCATTCACTTATTTTTGCCTTTACTTCTTGCCTTTGGTGTCAAGTTCATAAAAGGTTCTCTACGACCAAGGTCCATACCATTTTGAATTAATTTTTGTACATGGGGACAAACTGCAATCCAGTTTCATTTTTTTGCATGTGGCTTTCCAGTTTTCCCAGAACCATTTATTGAAAAGACTATCTTTACTCCAAGTGTGTGTTTCTGGCTCTTTTGTTGAAAAGTATCTGCCCATATACTAGTGGTTTTATAGCAGGGCTCCCTATTGCATTCCCTTGATCTGCATGTCTGTTTTGCTGCCAATACCATGCTGTTTTGATTATCATAGCTCTGTAGTGTAATTTGAAGTCGGGTAGTGTGATAACTCGTTTCATTCTTTTTTCTCAGGATTGATTTGGCTATTCGGGGTCTTTGGTGGTTCCATACAAATCTGATGATTTCTCCTTCTATTTCTTTAAAAAAAGACATTGGGATTTTGATGGGGATTGCATTAAATCTGTATATTGTTTTGGGTAATATGGCCATTTTAACTGTTGATTCTTCCAATCCATGAACATGGAATATTTTTCCATTTTGTTGTGTCTTTTTCAATCTTTTTTAATAATGCTTTGTAATTTTATAGGTCGTTCACATTCTTTGTTAAATTTATTCCTAGGTATTTTATTCTTTTAGTTGCAATTGCAAAAAGGATTATTGTTTTCATTTCTTTTTTAAAGGTTTGTTGTTAGTATACCGCAGTGGTTGGCAAACTGCGGCTCGCGAACCACATGCGGCTCTTTGGCCCCTTGAGTGTGGCTCTTCCACAAAATACCACGGCCTGGGCGAGTCTATTTTGAAGAAGTAGTATTAAAAGAAGTTTAATTTTAAATATTTGGCTCTCAAAAGAAATTTCAATCGTTGTACTGTTGATATTTGGCTCTGTTGACTAATGAGTTTGCTGACCACTGGTATACAGGAAGGCAATGGATTATTGCACATTGTTTTGAATCCTGCAACTTGACTGTATTTGTTTATTGTTTCTAATAGTTTTTCTGGTGGCCATCTGCAAAAAGTGACCATTTGACTTCTTCCTTCCCTATTTGGATGCCTCTCATTTATTTTTCTTGCCTTATTGCTCTGGCTAGGACTTCCAGCACCATGCTGAATAACAGTGGTGATGGTGGACATCCTTGTATTGTTCCTGATCTTAGAGGAAAAGCTTTCAGTTTTTCACCATTGAATATGATATTAGCTGAGGGTTTATTATAGATAACTTTTATTATGTTGAGGTACTTTCCTTCTATTCCTATTTTATTGAGTGTTTTACTAATAAAAGGATATTGAATCTTTTTTTTTTTTTTTTTCAAATTTTTATTAAGGTATTATATGTGTACATATCTTACCATTGCCCCCCACCCCCACCCCACTCCCATACATGCCCTCACCCCCCAATGTTTTGCATCCGTTGGTTACTCTTATATACATGCATATAAGTCCTTCAGTTGATCTCTTATTTCCCCCACCTCTCCCTAACCTTACCACTGTAATTTGACAGTCTGTTTGATGCTTTACTGCCTCTGTAACTATCATTTTGTTCATCAGTTTATAATGTTTTTCATTATCCCCAAATGAGTGGGATCATGTGGTATTTTTCTTTCATTGACTGGCTTATTTCACTTAGCATAATGTTCTCTAATTCCATCCAAGTGCCTACAAATGGTAGTAATTCCTTCTTTTTTACGGCAGCATAGTATTCCATTGTGTAGATGTACCATAGTTTTCTGATCCAGTCATCTGCTGATGGGCATTTAGGCTGTTTCCAAATCTTAGCTATTGTAAATTGTGCTGCTATGAACATAGGGGTGCATATATCCTTTCTGATTGGTGTTTCTGGTTTCTTAGGATATATTCCTAGGAGTGGGATTACTGGGTCAAATGGGAGTTCCATTTTCAGTTTTTTGAGGAAACTCCATACTGTTCTCCACAGTGGCTGCACCAGTCTGCATTCCCACCAGCAGTGCACGAGGGTTCCTTTTTCTCCGCATCCTCGCCAACACTTGTCGTTTGTTGATTTGTTGATGATAGCCATTCTGACAGGTGTGAGATGGTATCGCATTGTTGTTTTGATTTGCATCTCTCGGATAATTAGTGACTTTGAGCATGTTTTCATGTGTCTCTTGGCCTTCCTTCTGTCTTCTTTCGAAAAGCTTCTATTTAGGTCCGTTGCCCATTTTTTTATTGGATCATTTATCTTCCTTTTATTAAGTTGTATAAGCTGCCTGTAGATGTTGGACATTAAACCTTTATCAGTGATACCATTTGCAAATATGTTCTCCCATACAGTGGGGTTTCTTGTTGTTTTGTTGATGGTTTCTTTTGCTGTGCAAAAGCTTTTTATTTTGATGTAGTCCCATTTGTTTATTTTCTGTTTGGCTTCCATTGCCCTAGGGGCAGTATCACTGAAAAAGTTCTTTTGGCATATGTCTGAGATTTTGCTGCCTGTGGATTCCTCTAGTATTTTTATGGTTTCCCGTCTTATATTTAAGTCCTGTACCCATTTTGAGTTTATTTTTGTGTATGGTGTAAGTTGGTGATCTAGTTTCATTTTTTTGCATGTATCTGTCCAATTTTCCCAACACCATTTATTAAAGAGACTGTCTTGACTCCATTGTATGCTCATGCCTCCTTTGTCAAATATTAAATGCGCATATTGGTTTGGGTCGATATCTGGATTCTCTATTCTGTTCCATTGATCTATATGTCTGTTCTTGTGCCAGTACCAGGCTGTTTTGATGACAGTGGCTTTGTAATACAGCTTGAAATCTGGTATTGAGATCCCTCCTACTTTATTATTCTTTCTCAGGATTGCTGTGGCTATTCGGGGTCTTTTTTTATTCCAGATGAATTTTTGGAGAGTTCTTTCTAGGTCTGTGAAATACGCCGTTGGTATTTTAATGGGGAGTGCATTGAATCTATAGATTGCTTTGGGTAGTATGGACATTTTAATGATGTTGATTCTACCAATCCATGAACATGGTATGTTCTTCCATCTGTTTACATCTTCCTCTATCTCTTTTTTCAGTGTCCTGTAGTTTTCCGCATATAGGTCTTTTACCTCCTTGGTTAGGTTTATTCCTAAGTATCTTAATTTTTTTGGTGCGATGGAAAATGGGATTGCTTTTTTAGTCTCTCTTTCTGTAAGTTCATTGTTGGTGTATAGAAATGCCATAGATTTCTTGGTGTTAATTTTGTATCCTGCTACATTGCCGAATTCATTTATTAAGTCTGTTAGTTTTTTGATGGAGTCTTTCGGGTTTTTTATGTACAATATCATGTCATCTGCAAATAAGGACAGCTTTACTTCTTCTTTTCCAATTTGGATGCCTTTTATTTCTTCTTCTTGTCTAATTGCAATGGCTAATACTTCCAGTACTATGTCAAACAGGAGTGGTGAGAGTGGGCATCCCTGTCTTGTTCCTGTTCTTAGGGGAAATGGTTTTAGTTTTTGCCCATTGAGTATGATGTTAGCTGTGGGTTTATCATATATAGCTTTTATGATGTTGAGGTATGATCCTTCTATTCCCACCTTGTTGAGAGTTTTTATCAAGAAAGGGTGTTGGATTTTGTCAAATGCTTTTTCTGCATCAATTGATATGACTATGTGATTTTTATCTCTCAATTTGTTTATGTGATGTATCACATTTATTGATTTGCGGATATTGAACCATCCTTGCATTCCTGGGATAAATCCTACTTGGTCATGGTGTATGATCTTTCTGATGTACTGCTGGATCCTATTTGCTAGAATTTTATTGAGGATTTTGGCATCTACATTCATGAGGGATATTGGCCTGTAATTCTCCTTCATTGTGTTGTCTTTATCTGGTTTTGGTATTAGGGTGATGCTGGCTTCATAGAAGGAGCTGGGAAGTGTTCCTTCCTCTTGAATTTTTTGGAATAGTCTGAGGAGGATAGGTTTTAGTTCTTCCTTGAATGTTTGGTAGAACTCTCCTGTGAAGCCGTCTGGCCCCGGGCTTTTGTTTGCCGGAAGCTCTTTGATGACTGCTTCAATTTCTTCCATAGTTACTGGCATGTTGAGCTGTTTAGATTCTTCCTGATTGAGTTTTGGAAGGTTATATTTTTCTAGGAATATGTCCATTTCCTCCAGGTTGTCCAGTTTGTTGGAATAGAGTTGTTCGTAGTATTTTTTAACGATCCTTTGTATTTCGGCGGGATCTGTTGTTATTTCACCTCTTTCATTTCTGATCTTGTTTATTTGGGTCCTCTCCCTTTGCTTCTTGGTGAGCCTGGCTAGAGGTTCATCAATCTTGTTTATCCTTTCAAAGAACCAGCTCTTGGTTTTGTTGATCTTTTGTATTGTTTCTTTGGTCTCTATGTCGTTTATCTGTGCTCTGATCTTTATTATTTCCTTCCTTCTGCTTACACTGGGCTTTTCTTGTTGCTCTTTTTCTAACTCTTTGAGTTGTTGGGTTAGGTAATTTATTAACCCTGTTTCTTGTTTTTTGCAGTAGGCTTGTAGAGCTATGAACTTCCCTCTCAAGACTGCTTTCGCTGTGTCCCATAGATTTTGGATTGTAGTGTTTTCATTGTCATTTGTTGTCATGATGTTTTTTATTTCTTCTTTGATCTCTCTGGTAACCCAGTCATGGTTTAATAGCATGCTGTTTAGTCTCCATGTGTTTGATTTCTTTGGGTTGTTTTTATTGTAGTTGATTTCCAGTTTTATGCCACTGTGGTCTGAGAAGATGCTTGATATGATTTCTATCTTCTTGAATTTGAAGAGACTTTGCCTATGTCCCAACATATGGTCTATCTTTGAAAATGACCCATGTGCGCTTGAGAAGAATGTATATTCTGTGGCTTTGGGGTGAAATGTTCTGAAGATGTCAATTAATTCCATCTGGTCTAGTGAGTCATTTAGGATTGATGTTTCTTTGCTGATGTTTTGTTTAGAGGATTTGTCCAATGGTGATAGTGGGGTATTAAAGTCTCCTACTATGATTGTATTGCTGTCAATGTCTCCCTTGATATCCTCCAGGAGTTTTTTTATGTATTTGGGTGCTCCTGTATTGGGTGCATATATGTTTACCAGAGTTATTTCTTCTTGTTGGATTGCTCCCTTTAGTATTATGAAATGGCCTTCCTTATCTCTTGTTATGTCCTTCAGTTTGAGATCTAATTTGTCAGAAATAAGTATTGCTACCCCAGCTTTTTTTTCAGTTCCATTTGCCTGGAAAACCTTTTTCCATCCCTTCACCCTCAGTCTGTGTGCGTCTTTTTTTCTGAGGTGGGTTTCTTGTAGACAGCAGATATATGGGTCGTGTTTTCTTATCCAATCTGTTACCCTATGTCTTTTGATTGGGGCATTTAATCCATTTACATTTAAAGTTATTATTGATAGGTACTTATTTGTCACCATTCCTATTCTTTACCCCTGTGTTACTTCTTCGCTTCCTGTTTCTTTCTTTCTTTCTTTCTTTCTTTCTTTCTTTCTTTCTTTCTTTCTTTCTTTTTTTTTTTTTACAGTAGACCCTTTAGCATTTCTTGCATTGCTGGTTTGGTGGTAATAAATTCCCTTAGTCCTTTTTTGTCTGTGAAGCTCCTGATTTCACCTTCAATTTTGATTGACAGCCTTGCTGGGTACAGTATTCTTGGATTCAGCCCCTTTCTTTGCATGACTTTGTATATTTCATTCCATTCTCTTCTGGCCTGATGAGTTTCTGTTGAGAAATCAGTTGCTAGTCTGATGGGGGTTCCTTTGTATTTAACTTTCTGTCTCTCTCTTGCTGCTTTTAAGATTCTTACTTTGTCGTTGGTGTTTGCCAATTTAATTATAATGTGCCTTGGCGTCGGTCTTTTGGGGTTCATTTTGCTTGGGACTCTGTGAGCTTCTTGGATTTGTGTGGGTTTTTTCTTCCCTATATCTGGGAAATTTTCTGTCATTATTTCTTCAAAGAGGTTTTCTATTCCTTGCTCAGCTTCCTTTCCTTCTGGAACCCCTATTATGCAGATGTTGTTTTGTTTCGTGTTGTCCCAAAGTTCCCTTAGACTCTCCTCCTGCCTTTTAATTTTTTTTTCTAGAAGTTGCTTTTCTTGGGTATTTTTTTCCATCTTGTCTTCTAGCTCACTGATGCGGTCCTCTGCTTCTTCTAGTCTACTCTTGATGCTTTCTATTGAGTTCTTTACAGCAGCGATGTCATTTTTCATTTCTTCTTGGTTCTTCTTCATTTCCTCTTGGTTCTTGCTCATATTGTCGAATTTGTCTTCCATTCTTTTCAGCCACCTTATGACCATTTCTCTGAATTCTTTTTCTGGAAGGTTGCTTGCCTCCATTTTGTTTACTTCCTTTTCTGGTGATGCCTGCTTTTCTTTCATATGTGGGCTGCTTCTTTGTCTCCCCATGGTCTCTCTTCTCTGGGTGTCTGGTTATGTAGTTCTCTCTCTCCTGGGTTGATTTAAAGGCACAAAATACAGCACTACCAGGTACAACTCACAAGGCACTGAACAGGAATGTATTCACGATATTAATAACCTCCAATAAAGGTGACCACCAGAGAAAGGCAAATTAGGTGATAGGAGAGAAAGAAGAAGAGGAAAAAAGAAAGAAAGAAAGAAAAAAAAGAAAAAAAGAGTGTGAAAATGAAATTGGGAAAAGGGAAAGTAAAGAGAAAAAAAAAGTAAGAGAGACAAGAAAGTGACTAAGAGAGAAAGGGGAACAGACTATATATATTGGGGATAAAACTCCAATAGAACAATCACTAATCCCAGCAAATGCCAGCAACAAGTGCCTGGGGATTAGTACAAACTACAACACCAACTAATATGGAGTGAGGCAAGGGAAAGCTGAAGCACAAAACAAACAAAAAAATAAACAAAAGAAGAATAAGCAAAACAATCTCACAAAAAAAGCATAAAAATTGGATATAATCTACATTCAAGCAAACAACAACAAAAGGACAGAGAGAAGGATAAGTTTATGGATAGCTCAGACAGTGAAGGGAGAGGTGTATGTGGACTTGGAGCAGGGGATTGGAGATTAGATATGTAAGTAGGGTGAAATTTTAACAAGGGGTAAACAGAAAGAATAGGGAAAATCTAAAGCAGTAAAAGGGTAAGACAAACAGGACACTGAAAAGGGGGAGGTTAGGAAGAGAGTGATGGCCTAAAGGTAGAGTTGAGATAGAGTAAAACGATGCTAAAGGAAAGATAAAAAATAGAATGTTGAACCCTAATCCAAAATAAAATGAAGAGAAAATAAAATGACACTTTAAAAAAAAAAAAAAAAAAGATAAAATAGCAGTAGTGATAATACGGATTGAAAATAAAAATGTAATCATTAAAAAGGTAAAATCAAGTGATGAAAAATGAAAAAAAAAAGTTTCTTGATTAAAAGATGCAAAAAATGAAAATAAAAAAAAATAAAAAAATAAAAGGTAAAAATAAAATGTGAAGTAGTGAAGGTCATTCACTTCCTCTGTTTTTCTGTTTGGCACGCCTGTTTCTCAGTCCAGACAGTATTGCAGTTCCCTGCGATCCACTGCTCTTCTGTGTTGTAAGCCAGTCCTGATTTTAAGCAGGCGGTGTGTCTTAATTTCTCGTATTCCTTTATTTTTGATTACACAAGAGTCAATTTGTGATTCAGCCCCTGGGTGGCAGTGTTTCTGGATTGACTTCCGGGTCTATCTATGGCCTCTCTAGGCAGTGTTAGAGCCTTCTTTCCCTGTGGCACTCGCCACTGGCCTGTGGGCGTGGTCTGCCTCAGAGCTGACTCTCTGATGGTCACTCCCCGCTCCGATCCCCAGGTTCCAGAAAAACAACTTTCCCCTGCAGTCTCCCAGGGTGTCCCCAACTGGGTGATCCTATGTATTGGGCTTAGTAATCAGAAGCAAGGATTTGAAGAGGAAAAAGCCCAAGTGTGCGAACTCCAGGACTGCGAGTAAACCCAGGCACAAAGGGAGCGCACGGGCTGCGCGTAAGTCTGGACTGCCTGAAATTCTTAGGGTGTCCCTGCACTTCAGATCAAAATGGGTTGCTTTTTAGAGTGCCCTTCTCTTAGCAGCTCTGAGGACCCCTTTCCACAATCACAGATCTTATCAAATGCTTTTTCTACATCTATTGATAAGAACATATGATTTTTATTCTTTCTTTTGTTAATGTGTTCTATTACATTGATCAATTTCATATGTTGAACCTCCTTGCGCCTCTGGAATTTACCCCACTTGATTGTGATGTATTATTTTTTATATGTATTGTTGATTTTGATTTGCTAGTATTTTGTTTAGGATTTTTGCATCTGTATTCTAGTACAATCCTTTGTATATCTGTGATGTCTGTGGTTTCTTCTCCTTTCTTACTTCTGATTTTGTTTTTATGGGTCTTTTCCCTTTTTCCCTTAGTGAGTCTAGCCAGAGGTTTGTCAATTTTATTAATCTTTTCAAAGAACCAGCTCTTTGTTTTATTATTTTTTATATTCTTTATGTTCTCTATTTCATTCTATTCTGCTCTAATTTTTATTATTTCCTTTCTTCTGATGTTGGGTTGCTTTTGTTCTTCTTTTTCTAGTTCTTTAAGATGTGATGTTAGGGTGTTTACTTGGGATTTCTCTTGTTTCTTGAGATAGGCCTGTAATGATATAAACTTCCCTCTTATTACTGCTTTTGTTGCATCCCAGAAGTTTTGATATGCTTTATTGTCATTCTCATTTGTCTCTATATATCTTTGATCACATCTTTTATTTCTATTTGAACCAGTCATTTTTAGTAGTATATTGTTTAATCTCCATGCTCATAGAAGTGATTTTCTTTACTTTTTTTGTGTGTTTGATTTCTAATTTCAATGCAAAGTGGGAAGAGAATATAATTTCATTCTTAAATTTGTTGATGCTAGGTTTGTGACCCAAAATATGATCTATCTTTAAGAATATTCTGTGTGCACTGGAGAAAAATGTATAATCTGATATTCTGGGATAAAAAGCTCTGTAAATATCAATTATATCCATTTGTTCTAGTGTGTCATTTAAAGCCGATATTTACTTATTGATTTTCTGTTTAGTTGATCTATCTAGAGCTGTCAATGCAGTATTAAAGTCCCCAACTATGATTGTGTTTTGATCGGTTTCTCCCTTTAGTTCTGTGAGTAGTTGCTTTATATATTTTGGTGCATCCTGGTCGGGTACATATATTTTAAGAAGTGTTATGTTTTCTTGATGTAATGTCCCCTTTAACATTATAAAATGTCCATCTTTGTCTCTTGTTATCTTTGTCTCTTGAAATCTATTTTGTCAGATATAAGTATGGCTACACTTGTTTTTCTGTGGATGTTGTTTGCTTGGAGAATCCACCCTTTTACTTTGAATCCAACCTTGTATTTGCAGCTTACCTGTGTCTCTTGCAGGCAGCATATAGTTGGTTTTTGTTTTTTGATCCACTCTGCTACTCTATGCCTCTTTATTGGTAAATTCAGACTATTTACATTTAGGGTAATTATTTATGTATGAGGATTTCCTATAGCCATTTTATATTTTGTTTTCTGGTAGCTCTTTGCCTCCAGTGGTTATTTTCCTTTGAATTTCTGCCTGTTGTTTTTGTTTGGTGTTATTCCATACTTCTTTCCTCTGTTTCCTCTTTTTTTAAGCTATGGGTCCTGGTTTGGGGACTTTTGTGTGTGGTTACCATTAGGTTTATAAAAAATGAAGTTGTATATATAAATTACTTTTTTCCTTTTGAGTGCATCTGATCTTCATCCACCATTGCCAGTTCAGACCTTGACCCATCCCATTTTATGTTTTTGTTGTCACAAATGATCCCTATATAAGCTGTAAGTTTTTTTTGCTGATCTTACTTATAGTGTTGTGACCTTATGTTCTTTTTTTTCAGGTATAATAACTCCCTTGGGTATTTCCTGCAATGGAGGTTTTCTGGTGATAAAATCCCTCAGCTTCTGTATCTCTAGAAACATTTTTATTTCTCCTTCATATTTAAAGGATAATTTTGCTAGATATATTATTTGTGGCTGGTAATTTCTTTCTTTCAGATGTTCAACTTTCTTCTGGCTTATAGAGTTTCTGCTGAGAAATCAGAGAATATTTTGATGGGTTTTCCTTTGTAGGTCACTTGCCTTTTTTCCTTGCAGCTTGGAAAATGTTTTCTTTGTCATTAATTTTTGACAGTTTTAATACAATATGCTTATACAGCATCTTTTTGGATTGAGGTAACTACGTGTTCTGTTTGTTTCTTGGATTCGAGGATCTAGTTCCATAGGTTTGGAAAATTCTCATACACTATCTGTTTGAATGGACTCTCTGTACCCTTCTCCCTCGTTACTTCTTCTAGAATGCCTATTATTCTAAAAAAAAATTTTTTCCGATGGAGACAGATAGTTTTCCTATAGTTTTTTCATTTTTCTTCATGCTCAGGTCTCTCTCTTTTTCCCTCTGTGTCATTTCTAGATTCTTATATTCTTTCTTCCATCTTGTTGCCTCTGTTTTCTATGATCAGTAGTTCACTTCTAATCTCCTTAATTGTATGCTTCATTTTCAGGATTCCTGATTTCTTTTTTTAAGTTTCAATCTGTTAGGTAAAGTACTTTTTTTATTGAATTGTTTCCTGTGTGCATTCAGTTGCCTGTCTGTATTTTCTCTCATCTTCTTGAGTATTTTCAGAAGTGAAATCTTGAAATCTATGTCATTTATATCACATATTTCCATGTGTTCCAGCTTGCTTTCTGAGGATATTTCTATTTCTTTCTGATGATCTTTTTTACTCTGGTTGTTCATGTTATTTGCTGTTCTCCTTTGTCTAGGCATTTAATCTGTATGTATTAATTGCCTTCTATAGCAGCTTTTTCTGGAGAGATCTTTCTATCATTTTCCAGAAGATGCACTGAATCAGAAGACCTTTTTAACTCCATGATCTCTAAGTCTTGACCACCACAGCTTTTGTAATACAGTACAACTGTGCTGCTTGAGGATGGGGTTTGTTTTTCCCTCATCAAAATGGCAAATCTGACGTCTATGGGGTCTGCCCTAAGCACCCCACCTGAGGATCAGTCACAGAGGGATACGGTGGTTCTACTGAATTAGCTCTTGGTTTACTGATAATGTGCTCCTTGACCTGACATCAAGGGCAACAGGAGGTAAGTTTTGGGAGTCCAAATGGTGGCAGGGTTCTGTTGTTCCATTTCTTTGTCTGAAACACCATGCCTGACAGTGCACAGCCATGCAGCAGAACCCTGTGCTCTGTCAGACAACGGCTGGCTCAGTCACTGCTCACTCCATCTGCCTTGCTGGACTCTGGACAGGCCCCACAGCTCTCTGTTCCTCCCGGCCAATTGAAGCTCCTGCTACCACTGGCTTCCAACCCTCTCTTGGCCAAGCTGCTAGCTCCTGGCTTCAGGGCTGCATCTGCGACTGTTCTTCTGAGCTTTCCTCCCTTCTTCTCTCCTTGTTTATTCCTGGTTGCCCATCTGTAGATGTTTCAATGCATGGATGTCTCGGGTGTACTTCAGTATTGAGTAGGGAATTCTTTGTTGAATTATATGGTTGGCTAACTTCTTGAAATTTCAGGGGGAGAGGCCAAGGGGATCTCTCATGCTGCCACTCCTCTGATATCACTCCCATAGAGTTTCAATTAGAACTTCCATAATATATGAAGAGACTGAGTAAAAGTATTTGAAAGAATATGTATACAAGTATGAAGTCTAGAGAATAGATAAGAATATTTTTATTTTTTTAAATTTCTGTTACAGGAAATCAATAGTGTAGAATACTGGAATTACACAGCTGTGGTTTGGACTAGGAATACATAAATAGATCAGTGGAATATAAAAGAGAATAAGGTAACAGACCACAGTGTATGTGAGAATGTGATAGATGCCAGTGATGGCATTTTAATTCAGTAGTAAAGGATAAATTGTTTAGTAAATGGTCTAGGCACAGCTGGTTATCCATCTGGAAGAATATAAAACTGGACTCCCATTTTATATCATGTTAAAAATAAATTGCTAATGAACTACAGACATAAATGTAGAAAAGGCAAAAATGTCTGGGAGAATCCATGGACATTCTCAGGGCAAAAAATAATATCACCTATGATGCAATGTGCAAGAAAGCAAGTCAAAACACAAATACTTGAGAAACAGAAATACTTGGGAAATTATTTGCAATGAAGAACACATAGAGATGCCCATATTAACAATATACAAAAGTCTCTTATGAATTCACAAGTAGAGGAAAAACAATGCAAGTGAAGAAAATGAGGCAAAAGATTAGAAGAGACAGTTTATACAAAAGCAAATCCCAGTGTCCAGCAGATATGCAAAAAGATGCTCAGACAGTATGAGTGAAATGCAAATAAGTAATGAATACTTCTTTACATTTAAAAAGGGTTTTTTTGAAATATATTTTTATTGATTACAGAGAAGAAGGGAGAGGGAGAGAAAGATAGAAACATCAATGATGAGAGAGGATCATTGATTGGCTGCTTCCTGCAATCTCCCTACTGGGGATCAAGCCTGCAACCTGGGCATGTACCCTTGACTGGAATCAAACCTGGGACCCTTCAGTCCGCAGGCTGATGCTCTATCCACTGAGACAAACCGGCTAGGGCTAAAAAGTTGTGTGTGTTTTTTTAAATACACACACACACACATATTTCAGAGAGAGCAAGGGAGAGGGAGAAAGTCATAGAAACATTGAAGAGAGAAAAACAGTGATCAGCTTCCTCCTGCACGCCCCTTACTGGGGGTCCAGCACACATATTTCAGAGAGAGCAAGGGAGAGGGAGAAAGTCATAGAAACATTGAAGAGAGAAAAACAGTGATCAGCTGCCTCCTGCACGCCCCTTACTGGGGGTCCAGCACGCAATCCCGGCATGTGCCCTGACCAAGATGACACTCAACCAACTGAGCTACACTGGTCAGGTGATGCTTCTTTACATTTAGCAATCTAGCAATCATCCTCTTTTTATTTTAAAGAGTATATTTACCAAAGGCAGACATATGAGAAATAGGGCACCCCCACATTGCTACAATAATGGTACCACTTTTAATATATAGTTTGTAAGACTCTGAAAATTAAAAATATATATTTCCTTTTTCCCTAGAAGTACAGGTCTGTGAATCTGTCCTATAGAAATAAAAACCACAGCTCACAAAGGAACTGTGCATCAATAAAAACTGTTTGAATAAAATATTCTATATTTGCAGCATAAAATATTAAGAAACATCAATCAAAAAGAATGATTTGGAATCATACCAACTGACTTAGAAGGATTTCTACAAGATAAGAAAAATGTGTGTGTACAGTGTCACTTTCATGGAAGAAACAATGATATTGAGCAAAAAAAAATTCTACAAATATAAAAGATTATATAAGTACATAGAAAATATGAAATCATATAATTTGATTATATTTAGGCTATGAATTTGGGTACAGATAAGGAAGAGGTCTTTTGGTGGAGAGAGGAGAGGAGAATCAGGAGGCAAATATAAAGTATGAGGAAAACAAAGTCATGCAGGCCCCCACCTCTGTATATAACAGGGCCATGTTCATCCAGTTAGGTGCAATTTTGCATATGTATGTGTGCATATATGTATGTATATGTGTGCACATGTGTGTATATATGTGTATGAGTGTACATTATGTGTGTGTATTTGTGTGTGTATGCACACATACATATATATGTTTGCTCCTAATGACAATAACTGGTGAATGAGGAAGAAGTGCGAGGCCTTCTTCCTGTGAGAGCTTTGAGCTCTGCAGCTGTGCACACCACCCTGGCCTCCCTGCTTTTAATGCACATGTGGCAAGAATTCAGCCAGGGAGCCAACTCCTGCAGTTTATTGGCTGTTTCTAAAGAAGCTATAGCGCCAATTAGGATGGATGACACTGTTTATCTTAATCATTTATTTCAGTTTGTGGTTTTCCTAAGTCATTACTCTGAGGCTTAGTCAATTACTTTTCCCTTTCCCTTGGGTGTCCCTGGTGTAGGAATCATTTGCCTCCATTTCAGAAACACCAAGAAAGTAGAAATCATTTAGCTTGCCTAGGCCTTCATTTTTTCATCTGTGAAATTAGGATAATGATAACTTCTTTTTCCCGAAGGAATATGGTGAAAAGTAATAAGGTAATTAACTGGATATTAGCTCCTGGTACATGTAATTACAGCTTATTATCATCCACATTTTTCAATGCTGTGATTTCCTGTGCCTTTCACTTTTGCAAGAGCTGGTGGCAAGGAAACACAGAGCACCTGATCTGCTGAAATTGAAGCAGGAGGGGAAACACTGGAAAACTAAACGAAATAAAAGTAAAAGCACTTGTTTATAGGCCGATGATCAACTATTTTGAAACAAGGCTTTTGGTACTTAGGAAATCAACTTAAGTCCTAAGAGTGATTTTAGTAGTCCTCCAAAAAGAGAGAGAGAGAGAGAGAAAGAAAACATTCAAAGCCGCCTCCTCTCCACAGCCTTCGATGTCATTTTAGGTGCTCACGTTCTGTTGCACTGGTGGCTGCTGTCAGTTCCTCCCTTCCCTCCCTCCTGGGGGCAGCCCATTGTCTGTGCTTTCATCAAAGCAGTTATTTCTAAACCAAAACAATCTTTCTTAAACCCAAGTCTAGCCCCTCAGGCTCATGCTGAAAACCCTTGACTGCTTCCTCTTTACCTTCCAGACAAACCCCATGTTTTTACATCATCCCAGCTTGTCCTTCATGATCTGACTCCAACCCGTTTCTCAGACCTCCTCCTCCTGTCCTGTCAATCACTCCGGCCACTGTTCATGGCCAGCTCCAGAGAGAGGGGTGAGAAGGTGGCCTGTCACTTGAGTGTCCAAATAGTATCAACAGTATTGGGACTGCCTTGTGTGACCCCTGTCCACCCCACCATATCATTCATCAGTGTTGACAGCACTGGGGCCCTTTCAGCCTCCAGAGCTTCTAGACATGGCCCCATGGTCCCGTGCACTGTCACAAGCATGTGGGACGATGCAAACTGTAAATAGAAGGGTCCTCCAAGTGCATAATCATAAGAGCCTTGAGAGGGAGAGAGAAAACACGGAATGGAATCTGAACTAGGAGCAAGGAGGTCCGGAACTGAAGGGAGGTGGAGTGTAGAGGGAGTCCCAGAGAATGCTGTATGGTGAAGTTTTCAGCTGGCTCAGATGTAGTGTTTTTCTTTAATACTTCCACTTTCTTTTTCCTCAGAATAAACACCAGCCTGACCAGTCCCCTCTTGATCTCCTTAAATGCTGTTCTTAAGATTAACAGCTGTGAAACAGGAATTTTTAGGGGTGAAAAAGACAGGTTTAGAAAATCTTAGAAATGAAGGGGACCAAGGAGGAAGCACAGGGCTGCAGAGCAGCAGAAGGTATATTTCCATAGAAATGGGGAGCTGAAAAGCTGCAACAGGTACATTTCCATAGAATGAGGGAACTGGAAACAGCAGGCCTATATTTACAAAATAATGAGAATAGGAAAACAATAAGGAGGGTGGGGGGAGAACCTCACATGTCCCATGTGAGGTTCGACCTTTGAGCTCAGAAGTTACTATAGTAACTAGTCTAAGGGAATAGTGCCCAATCAGAGGGGATATCAAGGCACAAAGGTCTCCAGCCTTTATAAACCGTGGAAACAGAGACTTGGTGGGACTCTTTCCCTTTCCCACATGGGACGCTGTATTTGTTCTTCAATAAATTTCCACCTTTGCTATACTGAAGCATCCATCTTATATAAATACTGCTGTTTGAAATTTTAACCCTGCTATTTGGCTTCTGTAAATTCTTGCTTGCTAAGACTTCTCCCACTTCAGAGAGGCCATTAAACCTTCCCCAGACAAGGTTATCAGTGCTGGCACCAGGCCAGGCCTCTGGTTGAGGTCTCAAGGCCCCAGCACATACGGGCTCTTTAAGAACTTGCAAAAGGGGCTGGAAACACCCCATGTTTGGGAGACAAAGAAGGTAAAAACATATGAATAGGGAAAATTCCTGCATGCTGGGGCCCAGAATTTGAGAGACATTTTCCTCTGGACCCGCACATAATAAAAGTAACTCTATCTCTCTAAGTATTGCTTTGTTCTTCTTCGGTTTTCTGTGACATCATCACCTTCCCTCCGTAGATTCATTCTTCGACTCCCACAGACAAAGAGCTCAGGACCAGGGGAACACCGCATATTCCAGTCCAAAAATCCCACTTCAGCTGCATCAATTGGTGTTTACAGCCAATCTTGACAATGAACAAGACAACAGTGAACCAGAGTCCACCATGAAAGTCTAAATTGAAATGGGCATCTGTATGCATGAGAATGTGTGTGTGTGAGTGGACGCTACAGACCGTGGCTGAACTGACTGGGAAGGACCCTAAACCTTGACCACGGCTGGGGCTGATCTGCTGTCTCTCAAGCTTCACATGGTGTAATGTCTTTGTTGTGGCTAATTTCAAGCTACCAATGTTTTGTGTGTGTTTTTAAAGGCTCTCAAAATTCCTTGTAATTTAAAATTCCTCTCTCTTAAACCAGTGGGAGGCAGCATAGCACCTACATAGCAAAACAAGCAGCTCCTGGGACACACACAACAATCCCTGATCATCTAAGTTAGGGACTGTCAAATAAGCATGAAAATGGGCACAAGCCAAGAGGAACCCGAAGCAACCCAAATCCGTGGGAAGCACAGGTGGCGTGTGTCCTGGGAGGAGAGGACAGAAGTGGCCTTTTCTGAGATACAGTCCAGGGATACAGAGAGATTCCCTGCAGATGCCGCTGCCCCGAGTAGCAGGAGGCTACTGATGCCCTGGGCTCGCTCTTCATCACTCCTATGGTGTGGGGGGTCCACTCGGACTGGCTCTCTAATGCTGGTATAGTAAATGCCTCCTCTTTCTCACACCTCACAACACTAGAATATAGAAACCATTCCTTCAGAGCTCCAGGCTCACCATCACTTATGAGTATGTTATGGTACCTGGATCTCCGGGTCTACTTCATGAGATGGTTTCAGTCTGCATGCCATATGCGATCTGACTAACTGTCATACCTTGAAATTAGTGACTATTGTCCATTCCACAATAATCTATATTCAGTCAACATTTTTCTTAATTAATCAATTTTAGGTAGTATTTATAATAGACCACACATGACAATAAAAATCACCCCCACTCCTGAGTAAGAGGAGAGTAGGTGAGCTAGGTGACATTCATTCTCTCTTTCGGTGCTGAAATTATGTTTTGTTTGTACATGTCTGCCATTTATTAAGCTCCAACCCCTACTTTAGAGATTTCATCTCACTTCATCTGTAGGAAAATCTTAAGAGGAACCAAGGCTCATCACCTGCATAGAGCTGAGGAGAGGCTCAAACAGGTTAAGTGACTCACCCCAATCCCCACAATGTATCAGTGACACAGCCAATATTTACACCCGGGCCTGCCCAGTGTCAAACCAGGCACCTCACCCCTTGATGGCATCAGCTTCCTAACCCCTGGTGTCTGTCCCTTCCACTCTGGAGCTTCCCTGCAGCACCTCCTGTCTCACCCGCACAGGAGCAGCGTGGACCATGAACAACATGTGGGCTAAAAGCCCTTCCCTCCACACAAATTCAGCTGCTTTCAAGGTGTAAACCCTCCATCCGAATGCTGGTCACCAGCACAACAGTCGCCTCTGCCAATTGGGCTCCAAGTGCAAAGCTGTTCCATAAAGGCTAATTAGAAAGTTCAGGGAGTTATGGCACCATGTGACCCACTGGACCCCGTGCCTTAATCATAATTGGAGCTTGTCTAAAATCCCTCGTTCATCTGCACTAACATAGGAATTTAATCACAAATTTGCAGCTCCATCTCACTACGAAGGGGAAAAAAATCCCTCGCAAGTTGCTAATTGACCTTAATCAAATGTGATGTGTAATACACTCAGCTGGATCCTCAGGCACTAGAGAAATAGAACAGTAAAACACCTCTTAAATCTAAATTGTATTTGAAAGAGCAGATTAGATTATTCTCAGCATCCTCAAACAAACCATAGCCTGCTGAAATTTATCTTGTGCTTTCCAAACAAGGCAGAGACTTGAGTGCTTTATGATTTCACCTACCTTGAAAGTCACTCGTCTTCTTCTGAATGCACCAGTGGCTGATGCCTGCAAGGCGATGCATGGCCTGACACGCGGGCACTGGCTCTGAGGTCAGGCTGACCTGGACGGTGGAGGACCGAAGCTTCAGAGTAAGACAGACTGGGGCTCGTTGCCAGTGTGGCATTTACTAGCTCTGTGACCTTGGGTAACTGACAGCATTGCTGAGACACCAACTCCTCATTTCTAAAGTGCTGCTGATTCTATGTGCCTTTCAGATTGTTGTGAAGCTCAGGGATAATGTGAGGAGCATAGGACACCTCAGAAAAGTACAGAAATTGTCAGTAATATTATTATTATTACAAAAATTGACTGTGGGTTTTCAAAAAACCTACCCACAGCCATAGGAAAGGATTGAAAGTTGATAACATGACCAGGTGAAATCAACTCTTCTTTTTATTCTTTTTTGTTTTAATTAACATTTTGAGATAATGCAAATGAACTTAAAGGTATAAAAAATGATGCAGAGACTTCTCCTTTATCGCTGACCAGTTTTCTCCAACAGTAATGCCTCGCAAACTTCATTCCAACACCACAGCTGAGTTATTGGCACTGTCACAGTTAGGGTACGGGCACTGTCACAGTTAGGGTATGGGCATTGTCAAGGGTATGGGTACTGTCTCATTAGGGTATGGGCACTGTCTCAGTTAGGGTATGGGCACTGTCACAGTTAGGGTATGGGCACTGTCTCAGTTAGGGTATGGGCACTGTCACAGTTAGGGTATGGGCATTGTCACAGTTAGGGTATGGACACTGTCACAGTCAGGGTATGGGCACTGTCACAGTTAGGGTATGGGCACTGTCTCAGTTAGGGTATGGGCACTGTCACAGTTAGGGTATGGGCACTGTCTCAGTTAGGGTATGGGCACTGTCACAGTTAGAGTATGGGCACTGTCACAGTTAGGGTATGGGCATTGTCAAGGGTATGGGTACTGTCTCATTAGGGTATGGGCACTGTCTCAGTTAGGGTATGGGCGCTGTCACAGTTAAGGTATGGGCACTGTCACAGGGTATGGGCACTGTCACAGTTAAGGTATGGGCACCATATCTTCTGGGGTATAGGCACTCTCTCAGTTAGGGTGTGGGCACTGTCACAGTTAGGATATGGGCACTGTCACAGTTAGGGTATGGACACTGTCACAGTTAGGGTATGGGCATTGTCACAGTTAGGGTATGGACACTGTCACAGTCAGGGTATGGGCACTGTCACAGTTCGGGTATGGACACTGTCACAGTTAGGGTATGGGCACTGTCACAGTTAGGGTATGGACACTGTCACAGTTAGGGTATGGGCATTGTCACAGTTAGGGTACGGGCACTGTCACAGGGTATGGGCACTGTCACAGTTAGGGTATGGACACTGTCACAGTTAGGGTATGGGCACTGTCACAGTTAGGGTATGGGCACTGTCACAGTTAGGGTATGGACACTGTCACAGTTAAGGTATGGTCATTGTCACAGTTAGGGTATGAGCACTGTCTCGTTCGGGATCAGGAGCACTTCCCTCACCCAGGAGCTCAGAATTGCCCTTTTCTAGGCACCTTGCATCCTCACTTCCCCTGGTGTCCCTCAGCCCTGGCGACCACTAATCTGTTCTCAACTTCCATAATTTTGTCATTCAAAAATTTTATATCAATGGGACAATACAATATATAAGCTTTTGAGGTTAGCTTTGCTCACACAACACAACTCCCTGGAGATTCTTCCAGGTTGTTGCATATATGATAGCACATTCCTTTTTATGTCTGGCTAGTATTCTAGGCTATGATGTGCCATTCTTTGATTAACCATTTACGTGTTAAAGGACAACTGTGTTGTTTCCAGTTTAGGACTATTTTAAGTAAAGCTACTGTGAACATATGTGTATAGTCTTTTAGTGTGTCGTTTAATTTCTTGTGGATAAATGACCTATAGTTTAGTTGCTGCGTCATACGCAGTTGCATGTTTGGTATTAGAAACTACAAAGTCCTCAGAGTGAATGTGCCATTCCATTCCCATCCACAGTGTACAAGTACGAGCAATCTAGGTTCTCCCATCCTATCTAACATTTGGTGCTATCGCTACTTTTCACTCTACCATTCTGACTGCTGTGCAGTGATATCATTGTGGTTTTAATATGCATTTTTCTTGATGGCTGAACAAGTTGAACACTTCTTTTTTATTTCTTTTCCATCTGTATATTCTCTTTGGTAAAATGTTTGTTCATGTCTTTTGACTGTTGGATTGTTTGTATTTTTACTGTTTAGTCTGAGACATATTCTATACTCTATAGAGGTCTTCTGTCAAATGTGCCATTTGCAAGTATGTCCCTCCAGCCTGCAGCTTGTCTTTTCATCTTCTTCTCAGGGTTTTTCATAGAAAAGTGAAGATTTTAAACTTAATTTTATTTTTAAATATATTTTTATTGATTTCAAAGAGAGAGAGGAAGAAAGAGATAGAAACATCAATGGTGAGAAAGAATCATTGATTTGCTGTCTCCTGCATGCCACCCCTCACCCCCCTGTTGGGAATCGAGCCCACAACCTGGGCATGTACCCAGACCGGGAATAGAACCGTGACCTCTGGGTCACAGGTGGCACTCTGGTGAGCTACACTGGCCGGGCCACAGAGCAAAGATTTTAACATGATGTTTTCCCATTTATCAATTTGTTTTATGGATAATGTGTGAGGTGTCAAATTCAAGACTTTGCTTAAGCCTAGATACTGAAGATTTTCTCCTATGTTTCATCTAAAGGTTACATAAAATTACACTTTACATTTAAGTCCATTATCCACTTTTAGTTAATTTTATATGTATTCTGATATTAAATTAAGGTTCCTTTTATCAATGGATGGACAATGGTTTCAGCATCATTTGTTTAAAAGGCTATCCTTTAATTGAGTTACCTTTACACCTTTGTAAACAATTATTTGAGTGCATTTGTGTGGGCCTGTTTCTGGTTCTTAGATCTTCTCCTTTGATCTATGCCTGTCTCCACCAAAACTGCACTTTTGGCCATGGTAGCTACATGGTAGTTCTTAATATTGGGTAGAGTGATTCCCTCTACTTTATTATTCTTTCAAAAAATTGTGTTTAGTTACCTGAGGTTTTTGTCTTTTCATATCAACTTTAGGATAAACTTGTCTATGACTACAAAAACCTGGGATTTTTATAGGAATTAGATTAAACACAGATCAATTTAGAGAGAAGTGACATATTTTCTCTGTTGAGTCTCCTAATCCATAAACATGTTATGTCTCTCCATTTATGTAGGTCTTCTTTGATTTATTTTCAGTAGCATTTTGCCCTTTTCAGGAGATAGTTATACACAGGTTCTGTTAAATGTACACCTAGGTGTCTCATTTTCATTGGCACAATTGTCAATGGTATGGTGCTTTTAATTTTGTTTTCCTCATGCTCATTGTTAGTATATAAAAGGAAAATTGATTATTTTGAGTTTCTCTTATAACTTGGGACCTTACTGAACTCATCTATTAGCTCCAGAGCTCTTTGTAGGTTCTTTGGTATTTTCACACAGGCAATCATATCTGCAAAGAGGGTGATAGCAAATAAGGTGATTGTTGAGAAAAAAAAAAAATGTTATCTTCTCACAAGTCTATTTTGGCTCTTAAAAAAAAACAACACATCTTGACATTTTAAAAATAGGAACACAAAAGAAGTTCACCTTACAAATTTACTATGACAAACATAAGAAAGCTATCTACACATTATAAATTGTTCAATAGCTGTTGCCAATTGCAACCATGCAGATTGTCTGCAGTCATGAGTGTGCAAACCTACAACCCCTACGTTCTCAACTGCATGACTCAGAAAGTGGGAATTTTCCTGCATGACGAGAGACGCCAGGATCTCTGAGACTCTCTAAGTGGTAATCTAGCAACAGTATATCAACCTATATAATAAAAGCCTAATATGCTAAGTGTCCAACTGTTTGACCATTCAACCAAGTGCTATGATGCACACTGACCACCAGAGGGAAGATACTCTAACCAGTAGGTTAGCTTGCTGCTGGGCACTGGCCAATCAGGACTAGGCTAGACGGGCCAGACACACCCTGGAGCTAACCTCCCGCGGTCCCTCCCTGGCCTCTAAAATATTTCTTTTAATTAATTTCCTTTCAATGTGCACGAATCCTCCGTGCACCGAGTCTCTAGTAGTGTATAAGAATCTCCACCAAGGCTTTGTTATCTTCCAATTTTATATACATATGGAAGTATTTGAGATGAGGATAATAAACATAAAGAGATCTTAAACTGAACCAAATGATCATGATTTATCCTATTCCTTAGGGATTTTTTAACTAAACATTAAACTGGAATAAGATGCTACAAAGCCCTAGCTGGTTTTTCTCAGTGGTTAGAGCATCAGCCCTGGACTGAAGGGCCTTAGGTTTGATTTCGGTCAAGGACACATGCCTCAGTTGCAAGGTGTACAGGAGGCAACCAAAGGATGTGTCTCTCACAGTGATGGTTCTCTTTCTGTGTCTCACCCCCTTCCTTCCACACTCTCTAAAAACCAACAGAAAAAATATCCTCGGGTGAGGATTAACAAAAAAAGAAGATACTATAAAGCCTATAACAGATTTTAGCAAATGTGAGTTGTTTTAAGGACCCTTTTTTCATCTAAACAGCCCACTCAAATACTGAAATCTGAAAACAGATTATGCCATAATCAGCTGGAGGTGGCCTATTCCATTCTGATTTGTTAGATATTGAGGGTAGCCATGGTTCTTCATTTTAAACTAACTCCCAGGTAATTCTGCGGCACAGGCACAAATAGGAATGACTAACCAAGCCAGCCTCGAGTCCCCAAAGGGGAGAATCTTGCAAGACAGGTCAAGTGTTCTTAGGGGTGGGAGGGAATTTGTGGCGATCTGGGGAAAAGAGAAGGAGGACCCTGGAATCTTGTTGCCCCTCAAAACAGAACATGGAGGGGACCAAAATAACTGTCTGTAGTGTCAGCCCTGACACTTGTTGTTTCCATTTGTAATGAAGTGCCTGACTTCGCTTTGATTGCCTCAGCACCCACTTCAAGGCCAATAAACACACCACCAGTTACATTCCCCACGGAGGCTCCTTTGTTTCAGATCTTGCTTAATTTCTATAATTGAGCATGTGGGCTACTTGTTGTTTTGTTTTCTTTTCCTGCACTTTAATCTCTGACCTTATATTTTAAATTCACCAGTAAAAAGTGAGTTCTCAAAACTCCAGTCCCCTACAATAGACACAACCCTCCCCTTGTCCATTCCCCCCATTGCTGTGTGGCCCCAGGTGTGCTGTGTAATTTCTAGGTCTTCTGAGTAATACACCTGTATCTTTTCAAAGTTCCCTGATGGTTATTGCTGAAGAGTGAGTGCCTTGCCATAACTACAAGGGCCGGTCCAGCCTCAAAACCGGATATTGATAGGCTGAGACCAGCACAACACATTTCTTCTCTGTAGATCATAATGCTCAACTGTCTCTCCTGGGCTCTCCCTCCACTAAAGAAAGGCCCTATCTCTGCAGTGACTGATCCATTCCCTTCCTTCCATTTCCAAAACTGCTTCTAAAGACAAAGCTGTAAATGAAGGGGCTTGAGGTCTGACACTCTGATGGATTAATTTTCTTGAGCAAATACTCCCTATAATAAATCACAAATAATTTATTAAGCTCAGAAGAAAAATGACTTAAGAAGATGAAGACGGAAAGTTGAATTTAGTACGTTAAACCCAAAAAAAACCTCTTCTGCTTTTTTTGTGAACACCATATTTTCTGTATAAGAAAAAGACATATCACATATGCATGAAATCAATGCATCTACATTGTATCCAAACAGTGCCAATAGAACTAAAAAATGCATAATCAGTCTAGCCCATTCCTTTGAAAATAAATTGATTTTTCAGCACTTTTCCTGAAACTCCAGTTGCTTTGAAAATAAAATCGTTTTCTTTCTTTCTGACACCAGTGCATTTTAAATGAGAGCATTTTCTCATCTAATGATTGTTTTTCTGGTTTTCTCCCACTGATTGGACATATCTAATTATCCAAATAGCTATTGAAATAGAATGCATTTTCAGTAATGTTTTTAAAGTGCAGCGCAAGTTGTACCTTTCCATGACCTTTGTACCCAGCCGCCTTCTCAGCTCAGCCCTGAGTGAAATATGGCACACCAAACAACCTTGATGCCAGTACTTACAGACTGCTGCTGAAGTGCACATGGTTTAATTTTTTAATTGCCAACATAGCAGCTACATGGCCATAAAAGGTGATTGAAAGTGTTTGTACAAGATGTGAAACTGGCAGTTTTCCACTTATAATAGGATATGAACCCAGACTTATTACTGAAACTTAAATTCTGCTGACATTTTTTTTTATGAAAATATATGTAGTTCAGGAGACTCTGCCCCACTCTGTTCAGCCCTGACTGGAGATGGTATTGTAGCATGTCACTTTGAAGAGCACCCTAAATGGGAGTTTAACAGTTTTCCTGAAGCTATTACTGTGACTTTGGTGTGAAGGCCTGCATTAGTTGGCTCTTAAGGTACATTCTATTTATTTATTATTTTTATGTGTATATGTGAGTTTGCCAAAACCCAATATTTTCCTAACCCCTTAAATTGTGATCATTTTTCTCTTCCCTCAGGTGTAATTGATCTATAAAATGCTCTTATAAGGATTACATTTAACATATTATCCACAGAAATGACATAATATGGTAAAACATATATATGTTACAATATGACAGTTAGAATATTATTGTACTGCCTTCATTTTGGACCAGAAGAACTGAATTGAATTTCAATTGTTGTGTGGTGTTTTCATTTTTCACAGAATGAAATGTACAACAATAATAAGCTTCTGAGTTTTTAAGCATCTTTCTCAGATCGCATTACTTCCCTTGCTTTTTTATTCTAGTCACACCAGTCATCGCATAGTTCTCTAAAAAAGTTTAACTCTCTCCTGCCTTAGGATCTTTGCATATATCTTTCCTTATATTCAGAATGGCACCACACCCCTGCACACCACTTTCTTTTGCTTAATTAACTTCCACTTAGCCTATAGATTTACACACTGTTTGTTTTAAGGAAAACCGTCTCTGCTGCCCATTATCACATAGTCCACAGCACTAAAAACTCTCCATAAATAGTTCTGGTCTCAGACACACATAATTATTCATCAGCTCAGGAGGCCAGAAGTGAAAATAGAATGGCTGGAGCTAATTGGGAAGACTTGAATTCATAAATTATGTTAGGAATTTTTACCAGGGGCGTGATAGCATCATATTTATGTTCTAGATGGATCACACTGGTGTCAAGATAGTAGAAAAGATTACCTTGATTTAAGGAGTAAATCTAGTTATTAAAAAGTAATGTTTGACTTGATATGGAAGAAGCCTGGACAACCTGTGGGTTTCTGGCTGGGTGACTGGGAGGTTGGTGAGATGCTGAGACAAAAGAGATGCAGATGAGGATGAATCGAAGCCAGAGAAATCACAGTTCTGAATCCAAGTCTTTCCTGCAAAGCAGCCAACTGGGGTGTAAGGGTTGGATACAGACATGTGAAAATCACCAACAGAGCTGGAAGTTTAAATCACAGCTGGAAGTTTTCTGAACTTGACCAGAAAAAAAAGTGAGGCTGAAGACAGTCATGGGTAGTGGATAAAGAATCTGTGAGTAACAACGATGAAGACAGAAAAGGAGACCCAGGATGGAAGCTGAATGACCTCAGCTTCCATTTTGCATGTTGCCAAAGCTGTTAGAGTAGAAGATTTTCAAGACAAATCAATATCCAAAAGCAAACAATAGCTGAGGGAGAAGAGCAGCCATCCAAACAAACAGTGCAACACAACTATTGGATCAGAAACATAATGCCAAGAATAGTTTTCATGGAATGGTAGGAGGCAGAAGACCAACCATGCTGCAGACCTAGTTCCTTTGCCTTGCCCCATGCACCAATACTGCTCATAGTATAGGTAGTCACAAAATATCTTTGCTGAACCAGAACTTTGGTCAGGCCCATCTTCTCCTTGGTGCATCTGGGCATTCCTTATAAAAATCCAGTTTTAGCAAGAACCCTTGCAAAATCAGTTTAACCAGAACCTCCACCCTCAAGATCTGATGGGGTTCCAGATCCTTCAGATCCCACAGATAAAGTCTGACCACCCTGGCTTGTCTTCAGAAAAAATTGTGTTAGATCAGTTTAGCCAGAACTGCCTTACCCCTGATGTCTCCTCTTAGTAATCTTTTACCCACTGACTTCCATCCTTTTCTTTAGTTATACATTCCCACTTGCTCATGCTGCATTCAGAGTTGAGCCCAGTGTCCTCCTCCCACTGTAAAATCCAATCAGAGGAGTCTCTATACCTATTGTGATGGTCCAGAATAAGGTCTTCCTTACCATCTCTACCAAGGGTCATTAACTATTTTATTCTTTAACAGTTGTCCCGTGATTATCAGAAGTTTTAATGGCCATTCTATTTCTGTTTTATATACACAAGTGTTATGACAAGAATGTAATGATAAGAAGAACATCAATATGATTTAAAAAATTCTGGCTACACAGTCATTGGGGAAATAAGGAAACTGAGTCCCAGGAAAATGCAAGCATTTGCTTGAGGATCACATGGTTAGTGACCAACAGAGGCCTAAGCTTTACTCTATCATGGAACTTTGATGATCAGAAGGTTCTCCCTCCCTGTTCATAACATGCCCTTTAGTAACCTCATGGAGCCCTAAAGACAACTATTTGCCTTTCATATCTCAGCAGCTTTTACTGATTTCTTGACAATATTAAAATCTGGAAGTTGACTGGACACAGAATCAAGCCACAAATAAAGAGAAAACCTTTCAGTGAGAATTTGTGAATATCATTACAGTGCTTCCACAAATGTTCTTCACATTGACAAGTCTATTGAGGCTCCTATCCTACTGTGAATACTTGGTGCCATCAGCAAAAAAGAAAGGAGTGAGGATTATCAAGACTGCATCTCAGTGGGTTCCAGTCAATATGGCAGGATAAGTAAATGTGGTATTTGAATCCTCTCAGAATCCTATCAAAATTACAATTAAACTACAGAGCAGTCATCTTTCAGAACTGCCAGAAATCTAGCTGAACAGAAGTTTCATAACTAAGAATATAAAGAAGAAACCACTTTGAGACTAGTAGGAAAGGCAGATATGTGGAATAGGCTGGTGGGTAAAAAAATGGGAGGAATGTAGTAGGTAAAAAATGGGAGGAATACCACATCTGTGGAGGTCCACCCTGAAGGGCTAGGGATTCCAGTCCTACACCAGGATTCCCAGCCCAGGGTTCCAATGCCCCAAAGAGAAGTCCCCATAACTTCTGGCTATAAAAATCAGTAGGGATTGTGGCTGAGTGAGAACTAAACAGAAAAGCAGCAAGAGAAAAACAACTGCTTACTTATAAAGAAGCTCCCACTAGCTGATTTCTCAACAGAAACTTTGCAGGCTAGAAGGGCTTTGCAAAAAAATATTTAAAGTGATGAAAAGCAAAAACCTACAATCAAGATAACTCTACCCAGCAAAGCTGTCAAAAAAAGGGGGGGGTCTCCTTTAAGAAAAGAAAAAAAAACAAAGAAAAAATATGAATAATAAAATGGCAATAGATACATACCTATCAAATTAAGGACAAATGACATAAATGCTCCAATCAAAGGACATATGAATACTGAATGGATAACAAAACAAGACCCTTACATATGCTGTCTACGGAGACTTCAGATCTCAAAAGACACACAGACTAAAAGTAAAGGGATGGAAAAAGATATTTCATAAAAATGGAAACAAATAAACAAAAGCTGGAGTAGCAATACTTACACAAGACAAGATAGACTTTAAAACAAATCTTATATAACAAGAGACAAGGACCCAGAAATTCCATTTTGAGTATTTATCCAAAGAAACCCAAATACTAAATTGAAAATATACATACATTCATATGTTCACTGCAGCCATGATATGGGAGCAACCTTAGTGTCCAGCAACAGATGAGTGGATAAAGGAGTGTTGCAAATATATGCAATGGAAGAAAATAATGAAATAGTGCTAACATGGAAAGACCTGGTGGGTATTGTGCTGAATGACATAAGTCAGACAGAGGAAGACAAATGCCATATGATTCCACTTATATGTGGAATATGAAAAAACAAAATAAATGAACTAGCAGAACAGAAAAAGGTTCATAAATAGAGAAAACATTTTGGTAGTTGGCAAATGAGAGGGGTAATAGGGGGCAGTGGGTAAAAAAGGTGATGGGATTAAGAAGTACAAATTAGTAGTTACAGAATAGTCACAGGGATATAAAGTACAGCATGGAGAATGTAGTCAATAATATTTTAATATCTATGGTGTCAGATGGGTACTAGATTAACCAGGGTGATCACTTAGTAAGTCATGTAATGTCTAATTACTGGGTTTTATACCTGAAACAAATATAATATTGTATATATTGTATGTCAACTGTAATTGAAAAAAAAATATTTAAAGTTAAAAAAAAAAAGACTGCATTTCAAAAGGTCTGCTCCAGATTCCTAGCACCTTCATTAGGATATCTGACTTTTCCAGACTATCTTCAAAACCATCTTCATACTACCTTCAGCCCCTCCCAGAGTTTAGTCTCCCAATATTAGTTTCATATACACTCCTCTCACATTCAGCATTTTTACATAAAAAGACTTAAGCTCACATAAATCTCTACAAGAGGAAGGCAGAAGACAAAGGGAAGCAATGTAGAATGTATATGCTATTATGTTAAAAAAATTTTGGGGGGAGAGAATCACTTCCAGAATGGTCGAGTAAGGACCTCCAAAATCCTGATCATCCATAAAAGCAACAATAATATTGAAACCAAAAAAACTGTCAAAATCAAGTTTTTTAGAACTCTGGAATTTAACAAAAGAACCTGCAGAGCATTATGCTAAGCAAAATAAGCCAGTTGAGAAAGATAAATATCACATGATCTCACTCATTTGTGGGATATGGTGAACAACATAAACTGATGAACAAAAATAGATCCATAGTCAGAGAAGCATGTAACTAACTGACTGTCAAATCTCAGAGGGAAGGCAGGAGAGGTGGCATGGGGGTGGGGGGGAGTGTAAGAGATCAACCAAAGGACTTGTATGTATGCATATAAGCATAACCAATGGACAAGGACACTAGGGAGGTGAGGGCATGTGCTGGGGAGTGGGAGTGGCCAGGGAGAGGTCAATGGGGGAAAAAGGAGACATATGTAACTTTAATCAATAAAGAACTAAAAAAAAAAAAAAAAACAATTTGAGGAACACTTACCAAAAAAAAATAAAGTGACTGCAGCTCATTAACAACAGCAAGCTTTCTGGTGTTTAACACATCCTGTTTACACCCCACTTCTCCCAGCTCCAGGGTCACCTTGAAAGCCAACCGCCTCCCAATCATAGCAGCTCTGAAAATCAGCGACCTGTCAGCATCTGGAGTGGGCAGAAGGGATTTGAAGCTTCAGAAAAACTGTAATTCCCAGAAAATTTTCATTATTGAACCTATCTGGCAGCTTCCTGGACACGCCCACTTACAAGGTTTGTCTGACTCAGAACTTGCTCAATAAGAACAGCTATTTCCTAGGACACTGTGTGTGTGTGTGTGTGTGTGTGTGTGTGTGTGTGTGTGTGTGTTTAATACAAGTTATAATTTTTTAACCTGAGAACTGGCTGTGGTGATCAAACAAAAGGATGATAAAAAAAAACTTAAAAGGAAAGCTGGGGATGGAGGTGTCAGTAGTGAACTTCAATAGTCTCTGAGATAACCCTGGAAATCTAAATCAGGCACATGCACAGGACTGAGTGCATGCCTAGGGATGCGCACATGCCTGGAAGAAAGCCCTAGCTCTCACGACTGAGTGACTGAGTTTCTGTGCAACCAGGAAGTGAAGACTAAGGCAGGATGTTCACCTCCAGAGTGTTGAACGTGTGCCTCAGCATGTGCACAGGGGATGGGAGATTTACCAGCTCAAGGCATTTAATAAATATTTTCTCCAATAATTTATTGATGCTAAGTGTGCTAAGCAGAGACTAAAGTGGCCACACAATAAGAAGAATACAAACTTTACAGAATTAATCCATAATTCACTAAACAAAAAACAGCAACAACAACAAACTCTGGAGGGAGGAATATGATATCCAGACTTGCCAGATTACATTATTTAAATTTCTATTTTTCAACAAAATTTATGAGACATCCAAGAAAATAGAAAATGCTGACCTATATACTGCTACTAATACCAGGAACAAGTCAAGATTGTCCAATCTTATTATTTCTATTCAGCATTATAATAGAAGTTTTCATCAGAGCAAGTAGGTTTAAAAAATAAATGATACTAGTAAAAGAAATACAAATAAGAAAAAAGAATGAAAGCAACATGTTAATATCTCTCTTCAAGACATGATTTTGTATATAGGAAGTGTTATTGAATCCACAAAATAAACTGTTAAAAGTAATAAATGAGTGCAGTAAAGTTGCAGGATAAAAGATCAAAATACAAAAATCAATTGCATTTCTATATACAAGCAATGAACATTAAAAAGGAAATTAAGAAAACAATTACAATTAAAATATACCCAAAGAAATAAAATACAAAGGAATACATTTAACAAAAGAAGTTCAAGACTTGTACAATGAAAACTACAAAATATTATTAAATAAATTTAAAAGGATTTAAAGAAGTAAAAAGACATCCATGTTTTTCAATAAGAAAAATTAATAATTGTGAAGATGTTAATTCTCCATAATAACTTAGAGATCCAACGTATTCCCTATCAAAATCTCAGTTGATGTTTTAATGGATATTCATATAAAAATACAATGGATCCAAAATGGCCAGTAAATTTTTAAAAGGGACAAAATTTGATCACCTATACTTTCCAATTAAAAATACACAAAGCAACAGTAAGCAAGACAGTGTGGTATGGGCAATAAGACTAGACATATAGATCAATGGAATATAACTGACAGGCCAAAAGTAAATAAATTCTGAAGTTTATGGCAATTGATTTTCAACGAAGGTGTCAATACAATTAAATGTCTTTTTAGAAAATGTTGCTGAGATAACTAGCTATCAGTCTGTAAATAATAGAGCTAGACTCCTGCCTTTTATCATACGCAAAAATGTCTCTACATACTTCATAAACATAAATGTAAATACAAAACTATAAAGCTCTTAGAAAAAAATCAGAGCTGTGAAATTTTGTGATGTTGGATTAGATAATGAGCTCTTGAGTTATTATACCAAAAGCTTATTTACCAAAGAAAAAATAGATAAAATGAACTTCATTAAAATTAAAAAATGTTTTCACTGTACCACGAAAAAAAAAAATCAAATTGAAAAGTCAATTTATAAAATGGGAGAAAATACTTGCAAATCATACAACTGGTTAGCTATGGTATTCTGAATAAAAAACTTTTGCAAATAATCCAATTTAAAAATGGACAAAGAACTTGAATAGATATTTCTCTAAAAATAGATATACGAATGACCAATAATTATAAAAATTATGCTCAAAAACATTAGACAACAGAGAAATGCTAATCAAAATCATAATGAGATACTTCTTTATTCCCACTGTCATGTCTAAAATAAAAAGGACAGATAACACTATGTGTCATTGAGGATATGGAAAAACTGAATCCTCATATATTCTTTTATTTTAATATATTTTATTGATTTTTTAGAGAGGAAAGGAGAGGGATGGAGAGTTAGAAACATCAATGAGAGAGAAACATCGATCAGCTGCCTCCTGCACACCCCCTACTGGGGATGTGCCCGCAACCAAGGTACATGCCCTTGACCAGAATCGAACCTGGGACTTTTTATTCTGCAGGCCGACTCTCTACCCACAGAGCCAAACCGGTTTCGGCTCCTCATATATTCTTATTGGGATTATAAAATTATGCAGTCACTTTGGAGAACAGTTTGCTCATTTCTGAAAATGTGAAACTTAGAGTTACAATTTACCCCAGCAATTTCACTCCAAGGTGTATACCTAGAGAGTTGAAAGCTTACAAAAACCCTGTATGCATATGGTCACGGTAGTATCATTCATAATAGCCAAAAGTGAAATCAACCCAAATGTCCATCAACTGATGAATAGATAAACAAAATGTGGTCTATTTGTATAACATAATATAACTTGACAATAAAAAGAAATTAAATGCCAATAGCAGCTACAACATAGATGAACCTTAATAAACATTATTCTAAAGGAAAGAAACTCGGTATAAAAGACCAGATGATTCATTTATATTAAACTAGAGGCCCAGTGCACAAAATTCGTGCATTGGGGGGGGGGGTGTCCCTCAGCCCAGCCTGCACCCTCTCCAATCTGGGACCCCTCAAGGGATGTCCAACTGCCCATTTAGGCCCGATCCTACCTGGATCAGAACAGAAACAGTTTCACTAAATATTCTTAAAAAGTATAATTGATATGCTACCTGGGTCGGGCCTAAACAGGCAATCGGACATCCCTCTCACAATCCAGGACTGCTGGCTCCCAACTGCTTACCTGCTTGCCTTCCTGATTACCCCTAACTACATCTGCCTGTCAGCCTGATCACCCCCTAACCACTCTCCTGACCGCCTGATTGATGCCTAACTGCTTCCCTGCCAGCCTAATTGCCCCTAATTGCCCTCCCCTGCAGGCCTGGTCACCCCTAACTGGCCTCCCCTGAAGGCCTGGGTCCCCCCCAACTGCCATTTCCTGCAGGCCCAGTCCCCCCCAACTTCCCTCCTCTGCCAGCCTGATCACCCCTAATTGCCCTCCCCTGCTGGCCTGATCGCCCACAACTGCCCTCCCTTGCAGACCTGGTCCCTACCAACTGCCCTTCCCTGCTGGCCATCTTGTCATGGCCATCTTGTGTCCACATGGGGGTAGACATTTTGTGTGTTGGAGTGATGGTCAATTTGCATATTACTCTTTTATTAGATAGGATAGAGGCCTGGTGCATGGATGGGGGCCAGCTGGTTTGCCCTGAAGGGTGTCCTGGATCAGGGTGGGGGTACCCTTGGGGCATGGGGCGGCCTGGGTGAGGGGCCTATGGTGGTTTGCAGGCCAGCCACGCCCCCCGGTGACCCAAGTGGAGGCCCTGGTATCTGGGGTTTATTTATCTTCTACAACTGAAACTTCGTAGCCTTGAGCGGAGCCAAGCCTCCTGCTCACTCCATGGCCGCAGCCATTTTTGTTGGGATTTATTTATCTTCTATAATTGAAACTTTGTAGCCTTAAGTGGAGGCTGGGCTGGCCAGGGTGCCAGGGAAACTTGGCTTTCTCCATTGCCAGGGAAACCCAAGCCTCCTGCTTGCTGCAGCTCTGTGGCCGCAGCCATCTTGGTTGGGTTAATTTGCATACTCGCTCCTGATTGGCTGGTGGGCATGGCTTGTGGGTGTAGAGGAGGTACAGTCAATTTGCATATTACTCTTTTATTAGATAGGATGACCAGAATAGGACAGTTCAAAGAACACATTAGATCAGTGTGTTTCAGGGAATGAGGAGGGGTGAATAAGGATTGATTGCAATGGTGCAGTGTCCTTTGGGGGTGATGAGAATAAATCTGTAATTATATAGTGGTGATGGCTAAACAATAAGATTATCCTCAGGAGCTTCACCTCAAACCTGTTTGACATTAGGGATTAACCACAATCATTAGACTTATACACAGATTTTGATAAATGAAAAATATTTATCTGATCTTCCACATTATAACCTAAGTCACTTTGGGGGTTTATAAAATACAAACATGGAACATAAAAATTGTTCTAAGCACATTCTTGAGGTTATACTTTTATATTTATAACTAGAGGCCCGGTGCACAAAATTCATGCACAGGGAGTGGGGGTGTGTCCCTCAGCCCAGCCTGCACCTTCTCCAATCTGGGACCACTCAAGAGATGTCCGACTGCCCGTTTAGGCCCGATCCAGGGATTGGGCCTAAACGGGCAGTCAGACATCCCTCTCACAATCCAGGACTGCTGGCTCCCAACCACTCGCCTGCCTGCCTGCCTGATTGCCCCTAACTGCTTCTGCCTGCCAGCCTGATTACCCCCTAACCACTCCCCTGCCAGCCTGATCTATGCCTAATGCCTAACTGCTCCCCTGCTGGCCCAATTGCCCCTAACTGCCCTCCCCTACAGGCCTGGTCACCCCCAACTGCCCTCCCCTGCTGGCCCAGGTAACCCCTAACTGCCCTCCCTTCCTGGCCTGGTCACCCCCAACTGCTCTCCCCTGCCAGCCTAGTCACCCCCAACTGCTCTCCCCTGCCAGCCTAGTCACCCCTAACTACCCTCCCTGCAGGCCTAGTCCCCCCCAACTGCCCTCCCCTGCTGGCCTGGTCCCCCCCAACTGCCCTCCCCTGTAGGCCTGGTCCCTCCCTACTTCCCTGCAGGCCTGGTCCCCCCCCCCCAACTACCCTCCTCTTCAGGCCTGGTCCCCCCCCAACTGCCCTCCCCTGAAGGCCTGGTCCCCCCAAATCCTCTCCCCAGTGACCCAGGATGCCAAGCCTTCCAGCCCATCTCCCATCTGCTCTCCCATCACGCTTGGCATTCTCAGTCGCTGGGGTGACCCAGGACGCCAAGCCTTCCCCCAGGTCTCCGCAGGCTCCCTGGCTCTGGCCAGCACCACCATTTTGGCCCGTCAATTTGCATATTCCCTCCTTATTGGCTGTGGACATGGCCATTTTTGTGGCGAAGTGATGGTTAATTTGCATGTTACTTTTATTAGATAGGATTGAAATTTAGCATATATGTTTATTTTGTCACACCTAATAATTATCATAATTTTCTTCTTTTAAACTCAATTATTTTTCAACCAATAATTCAAGTTTCTACATTCACCTTTAAATGACAGAAGCATTTAACATAGATTATTTTAGTTACAGTTTAGATATTGTGTAATGGAGATATTTTTTAATGCAATTTAAAATAGTATGATAAGAAAACTAAATGCATTCGTGACATATAAGATGATGAAAATCTAATTATTTTTGACAAAAATCTCTTCTAGATGCTTTTAGCATCTTATTAATGTGTATAAGAGACAAAATAGAAATTTTAAAAAATCCTTCAGAGTTTTTAATCATCTCCTTCTGTTCTCCAGGAGCTGATAATCTGATTAGACCAGAGGTTTTTATCAGGTGAAACAGTGAAAAGACTTCTAGGCAATAGGAACAGTGTGTAAGAGGACTTAGAACAAGAAAGAAAGCATGTGAACTCCAAACAGCTCAGTTAATTGAGATAATTGGAATTGATGGTATATAAGGAAAAGCAACAAAAATTGTTTATTTTTTTTCATTTAACTCTTTAAAAACAAGAAAAAGCTATAAAGCTGACATTATATATAGGAAGAAATGGTGACTCAGCCTGTAGGTGGCTTGCACCAACTCAGGAAGTCCTGAAATAGTAGAGCTGGACCTCAAACTCATTTTCATAATCCCAAGTCTTCTGTAGCTTTGCCTTTACCATGCTGCCTTTCTCAGTGCTGCTGTGGGAGACAGTGTCTGGGGTAGAGGAAGGTAGAAAATGAACAGAGACTTGAAAAAGAATGGACACTGAAGGTGTGCATCTCATTCATCTCCAATGACTGTGGTCAACCTCACATTGCCTGACCCTTGGGCCCCCTTCTTGTGTGACTTTACTGAGTTAAAGGGGAATTTCAGGTTATTCTACATAATAAAGAGCTAATATGCAAATTGCCCTCACACTGTCATGTCACGGCTCAAACACTCAACACTGGGGAGAAAGGAATGGGGACCAATCAGGCACAAATGAGCTCGAGAGAGAGGAATGGGGACCAGCCAGGCTGCGGCTAGGGAGAGGGAAAAGCCATCTGCCCCATGGTCCCAGGCACCAGTGGCTGCACCTGAGGCCTAGGAGAGGGACAATCTGCATGCCCCATGGCCCCCGTGGTCCCAGGCACCAGCACCTACAGCTGTGGCCCAGGAGAGGGACAAGCCACCCACCCTGCAGTCCCGGGCACCTGCAGCTGCTGCCCAGGCAAAGCAGCCTGCCCATGGTCCACTGCAGCTGCAGCTGGCCCGGGCTAAGCCGGCCCAGGTCCTGGGTGCCTGCGGCCAGCCAAAGGGAGGGAAGCCCGGGTCCTGGGTTCTTGCGACCAGCCAGAGGAGGGAATCCTGGGTCCCGGGTGCAGGGTGAGGCAGAGGTAATTAGGGGCAATCAGGCAAGCAGGGGAGCAGTTAGGGGTGATCAAGCAGGCAGAGGTGGTTAGGGCTATCAGGCAGGTAGGCAGAAGGGTTAGGGGTGATCAGGCAGGCAGAGGTGGTTAGGTGCAATCAGGCAGGCAGAGGTGGTTAGGGCAATTAGGCAGGTAGGCAGAGGGGTTAGGGGTGATCAGGCAGGCAGGCAGGCAGGCAAGTGGTTAGGAGCCAGTGGTCCTGGATTGCGAGAGGCAGTCGGACATCTCCTGAGGGGTCCCAGATTGGAGAGGGTGCAGGCCGGGCTGAGAGATCATACCCCCCTCCCCCATGCACAAATTTCATGCACCGGGCCTCTAGTCTTTCTATAATGATGAAAAATTACAGAAGATGAACTCTTTAGTTCAAAGGAAATTCCAAGCAATGATTGGTAACTATGTCATCTTGCCTTGCAATTTGATGAATAATCACACTACATTGTTAACCAGAGTTGAGATGGATGTTCATGCAGAGAGAGCCCCAAAATTTCAAATTAAGTCATCTCTTCAGTAATAGTTTAGTATGTGTAACTTTTTCTATCAACATTGAGGCAGTAGGGGAGTATATGAATGTGTGGACAGGATGCCATTTGTCTCATTGATCAGTGTTCCAAAGTAGAAATTGAATTATCCATGTGTGCTCTCTCTAAGCATTTCCAAAACATATGTTGCACATCCAGCTGTGAATGAGATTATTTTGTCAAATAAATACATCCAAGGCCCAGATCACCTCTACAAGACATTTTCAATAAATGTTAGTAAAATTCAGCATATTTGTGGGAATAGAAAGATATAACAGACCAGTTCCAAGTAATTAAGAAAGCTATAAAGTTTCAAGAATAGTAGCCCAGTGCTTCATCATTCATTACTCAGGATACTGCTTTCATGCTGCTTAGCATCTCTGCCTCAGTTGCCTTGTCTAAAAATTGGAAATAATATAGTTTTTGCCTATGCTGTTATTATGATAAATGATATTATGCATGAAAAGTGTCTAACACAGTCTTTGACAAATATTAAATGCTCAAGAAAATACAATTATTTTTTAAACCTATCAATAAAAGAGTAACATGCAAATTAACCATCACTCCGCTACACCCACAAGCCACGCCTACCAGCCACGCCCACCAGCCAATCAGGAGCGGATATGCAAATAAACCCAACCAAGATGGCTATGGCCACTGAGAGCAGGAGGGAGGCTTGGGTTTCCCCGGCGATGGAGGAAGCCAAGCTTTCTGCCTGCCCTTGCCGGCCTAGGCCTCCACTCAAGGCTACAAAGTTTCAATGACAGAAGATACATAAATCCAAACAGAAATGGTGGCAGCCACGGAGCTGGAAAGAGCAGGAAGCTAGGGTTGCCCCAGGCGATGGAGGAAGCCAAGCTTTCCGCACACCCTGGCCAGCCCAGGCCTCGCTTAAGGCTACAAAGTTTCAATTATAGAAGATACATAAATCCCAATAGAAATGGCTGCTGCCACAGAGCGAGTAGAAGGCTTGGCTCTGCTCCAGGCTACAAAGTTTCAATTGTAGAAGATAAATAAACCCCAGATCCCAGGGCCTCCACTTGGGTCGCCAGGGGGCATGGCCGGCCTGAAAACCACCACAGGCCCCTCACCCAGGCCACCCCACGTCCCAAGGGAACCCCCACCCTGATCTGGGACACCCTTCAGGGCAAACCAGCGGGCCCCCACCCATGCACCAGGCCTCTATCCTATCTAATAAAAGAGTAATATGCAGATTGACCATTACTCCAACACACAAGACGACTGCCCCATGTGGTCAAAGTTCCTGCCCCCATGTGGACACAAGATGGCCACCACAAGATGGCCAGCAGGGGAGGGTAGTTGGGAGGGACCAGGCCTGCAAGGGAGGGCAGTTGTGGGCAACCAGGCCTGCAGGGAAAAGTAGTTGGGAGGGACCCAGGCCTGCAGGGGAGAGCAGTTGGGGGGGACAAGGCCTACAGGGGAGGGCAGTTAGGGGTGACCAGGCCTGCAGGGGAGGGCAGTTAGGGGTGACCAGGCCTGCAGCAGAGGGCAGTTAGGGGAAAACAGACTGGCAGGGGAGCAGTTAGACATCAATCAGGCTGACAGGGGAGTGGTTAGGGGGTGATCAGGCTGTCAGGCAGAAGAGGTTAGGGGCAATCAGGAAGGCAGGCCGGCGAGCAGTTGGGAGCCGGCAGTCCTGGATTGTGAGAGAGATGTCCGACTGCCCGTTTAGGGATCGGGCTTAAACAGGCAGTCGGACATCACTCGAGGGGTCCCAGATTGGAGAGGATGCAGACTGGGCTGAGGGACACACACCCCCGTGCACAAATTTCGTGCACCGGGCCTCTAGTAGTTAGTAAATTGCTTATAATTACAGCTAAATTGTGTATGATCTCAAACAACTCACTCATCATTGGTTGGTCTATTCTAGGCAGGGGATCCTGAAAATTTCTTCTGGACAGAAATCTTCTGGCCTAAATTGGTAGATCCAAACAATTATATAATATCAAATGCCATTTTTGTCTCTCTGATTATCCAAACATTCATCAAGCCTTTGAGTACTATTCTCCTGCTCACTTCTTTTAGTATATTAGATTTGTCAAACATCTGCCCTTGTGTGCTAATGGGTGTAACTGGATCTAGGACACAAATTACCTTGACACCCTATTACAGAGATGGAAAATGCTATTTTCATGTGTCTGCTAATAGCTGTCCTCCCCAATAGTGCCCATGTGACCTTTAAATATCACAGAAGCTAAGTGGCAAAGGAGAATAATAATGGCATTTTAATTGATTGGTAAATTATTGAGCAGTGTTAGCTAATACTCTGTAACACTTCTTCCATCTCTCTCCACACTCCACTTCACTGGAACAAATTATTATGCTCTCTGGAGAGTTGCTGTTTTTCTTACATGTGAATCTATGATCCATTTGACCCTGTCTTCTCTGGTGTAACGCATAGGTTAGCTTAAAAAAAAAGGTGCAGATAAATGTTAGGAAAAATATCTGTGTGGAAATTGTGTGCTAAAAAGGAAATGTCATTATAGACCACATTTCACTGTAATTCTAACCATTCAGAGTAAAATATACTGGACAGTACCTTTACTTTATTCTTGCCATTTTAAAAATATGATTTTTAATGAATTTAACAATGAATTTAAAGTTCCTTTGGGCATGATTCTGTGGGGTTTTTCAATTTCACATGCTGGTAGTAATTACTAAGCTTTGATACTGATCCCAATTGAGCGACTACACAATTTTGTCCTATAAAAATGACACTGCTACTTGTGCAAGCATTTTGTCTATATAAATCTAAATATAATCTTCCAAGTCCAATGAAACTCTGGTTTCACTGAAAATTTTCAAATCATCGCAACCCCTTCTGAGTTTACTCCTCATTGGTAATAATCAGAATTTTTACAACACCAGACGTCAAGGCTAAAGATTCATTGTCATATATTTTTAAATCTTTTCTTGCCAACTGGATCTTGATTTTCAGTAAAACTTTACAGGTCTCTGACACTTTTCATGTTGCACAGTGCAGGAAGTAGTGGGAAGTGTGGTAAAAGTGGGGGACACAAGTTATCAGGAGCAGTCTATGTGACCATGAGCAATGGAGTCTCTAAATCTTGGCCCAGAGTCAATCTGTAAATTTTCATGGAGTTGTGTAAAATAAATAAGAAATCTTGGCGTTCCCTATGCTAGGTGTTTTGGATAGACACAGCTGTGCAGCACACATCTCCTTCAAGGAGGGACTTGTCCCAGCTGTGGAAAGTGTGGTAAGCAGACAGACCCAGCCCCCGTGGGGGCTGCCTTGTCCAAGTTTTGCTGGAGAACTGAGTGGGTGGTATTTCTCTGTCAATGGAGGGAGTGGGTTCTGTGATATTTTCAGAAAAAGAATTTTTTAAGACTCGCAAAGGAGAATGAATGATCTTTATTTGCGTGGAATTATATTTCTCTGATTTCCATTGTCTTCAAACCAGTCCTGGAAAATATGCAGCTGCGGGTTCCATGTAGCTGAAAGCAGGGCCTGTGTCAAGAGTTTCTGTTCCAGGGAGGAACTGGGTCTGATGTGACATCAGGCTAGTTAAAGTCCATTAGTCCATTGTATGGAATCCACATGGCTGTGTGCCAGGTGGATGAGAGCAGAGCATGTGAGCTCTGCAAGCCAGGAGCACCAGAGGACCAGGAGTGACAACAAAGGAACTTTCTTTATTCAGTGTTTAAATGTCAGATTTCATGCCCTTGCTGTGACCATGCCTATTCTGACCACTAAATTGCTCCCAGGTGTGACTAACAGGTAAGCAACTTCCCTCATCACCCAGTTATTACTGGGCATGCATCTATTGCCTGGTCCCTTCCCTCAGCGATCTGCATGGAATAGCCTTGGAAAATTATAACTGCAGCTTCCTGGCAAAGCTGTCTAAATGGTAGGCCTATATTATCTAGTATCCCCTTTGCTCCTTTCTGTTAAATAATAACCAGGTTATTATAATGGTATCACAAGGATCCATCTGTCCCAGAGCAGCCCACATCTACTGACAGATTGTCAATTTCAAACCAAAGCAGTAGAGCTCTGATGTCCTTTCAGCTTCTTCCTCTGCCCAATATTAGATCCTCACCCTCTCTTCCACTAACATAGATCCCTAAGTCATAGCCTGCCTGCCAAGTTCTGACTCATCATCTGCTTCCAGAGAATGATACCTGCAGCAGGGGTTGGCCCATACTAATCTAACAGCTGAATCTTTACCTCTCTTCCCAAGCACAGGCGACTAAACCATCTTGGCTCCCTCAAGCATCCCTCTTTCTGCATTATCCTCTGTTACTCCTCCAATGAGGTCTTTAAGCTAATATCACTGCAACACTCTCCAGCCTTATTGCTCCCTATTCCCAAAACATGCACTCCCACACATTCATCACTAACAACAACATAAGTATCAAACCACTCAGCACATCACCCATAGTTTCTTATACTTCTTTGTTCTATGTGGCAAGTCCTCTTCCCTCAAAATGCCATAGTAATCCATTTACCTCCTTGAAGATTTAAGTCTTCTTTCCCAGATTTGCATCACAGGAAGTTGAGGGAAAGTATAGATAGGGATTTGAAATGGCCCTTGAGTAGTCAGGAAAGTTTCCAGCTTCACAGAAGCTAAATACTGGCTCATTCTCATGTCCGATACAACTGACTAAGAAAATACTTAAGTGCCAGATGCCCATTCTGACAATGGGATACAGAGAGGCAGCACAAAATTGCGGGTAAGAGCTGGGACCCTGGAGACACTTTGCCTGGGGATCAGTCTTGTTTTGTCTGCTGGCACATTGTGGGGCTTGGACAGCCAACTCCTGCCCTGTGCCTCAGATTCCTCATCTGTAAAATGATAAGAAGGATACTTATCCACAGGGTTGTTATAATAATAAGTGAGTTCACACAAACCAGGAGCTTAAAACAATATCTTAGTAACTTCTCAATAAGTGGTCGCTACCACAAATATGAATGGAGAGAAAGATAGACACAGTCCCTCTGCTCCTTCAACCCTCCAGCTGAGCTCAGATACTGCCCCTTCCCACAGCCCCTCATTGCCCCCTCCAGATAGCCATTGGGCGCTACTCTTCCGTTTCTGCCCTTATCAGTGACCTTGAATGACGTGTGCAGGTGCAGCTGGCTATGTTGCCTGCATCACCATGCTCCTCGATACCTGCTCTGGTCGCAGTCTCCTATACCCAGCTCCTTCCTCCAAGTCCACTCAATGCAGCATCTACAGGTTCTAATTCTGAAAGTGTCTGTTTTCCTGTCGATGATCTTGACACATCACTTAACATAATGTGGCCTCAGTTCTCCATCCATGATAGAGGAGTTAGAAATAAATGAACTCTAAAATCATTTTCCACTTTAATTTCCTGTGGTTTTATGGCTGTAGACTGTGAGTTATTAAAAAAAAAAAAAAAATTTCAGCCCACCTTAGGAATCTAAGACAAACACAATAGCTCCCCCAAGAGGTGAGTGGGGTTTGGTATGATCAAGGTAAAGAGTTCCAGACCAGATCCTATAGAAGAGGCATTTGTTCCAGCAAACTGAGGTGTCACTGTCATGAGGTGAGCCTGACTCAGCATCAAAGAAATCCAAGAATCCACTGAAAAACATGGCCTGACAGGAGGGCTCAACCTGATCCTTTCTTAAGAGGAAAAATGTTAACAACAGCGCATATACTAAGACAGAAGAAGAAATAAATTAGAAACAAGTGTTCTAAGAAAAAGGCTGGGAACACCAGAAAAGAGGAAAACTCTAGGAACACTGTGTTACTAATGACTCTTAGGCAAATATTTTATTTTCAAAGAGGTGAACAGAGCTGGGCAGTGCCACTTCCTTCCCCGGGACAAACAAGATCACAATTCAGTTAGAAATCTGAAAGAAGGGAATACCTCAATTTCTCCATCTGGATTTCAACATTACCAAAGTCCATGTGTGCACGCAGCACACGCACAGACACACTCTCCTAAACTGGAATCAAATAAGATGTAAAAATATTCAAGATAAAAACCATTTGGACATTAAATAGAGTTGAGCCTGAATGAGGAGTCCTGATGTTTTGTTGTTTCTCTCTCCTTTTAGCCTCAACATGGTCATTTCAAAGATCTCCACAGTGTTCAGTGCTTTAATGTTCTTCCCTCTGTGTAAGATAATTTGTTTTCAGCTGAAGTAACATCTGTTTCTGTAGATAATTAAGTTATTAGATGCCGATCAATTTAATAAAGCCACAAGGCTTTCCTGACCTCTTTATACATAATCAATGAATTTAGATGCAAAATGTGAATACTTTACTTGTGAAAAATGATCTAAATCTTCCATTAACAGTAATTTTTTAATCACTTGGTGCCTGCAATCAAAGAGCTATGCAAACACGACATTATGGAGACAAAGATTATTCAGTCATTACAGGGTAGCAGCAAGTAAGAGGCCTGGGAAGTGGTTGATCTTCCCTTTGTCCTTGAACAACAGTTCCCTCACTTTATTACCTGAAGTACTATTATTTTATCCTTCCTGCGGTTAACGGTCCTATCCTACCTCTTATAATAGGTGCCATTTCTAGATTGTTCTAGGCCAGTGGCCGGCAAACTCATTAGTCAGCAGAGCAGCAAACCGCGGCTCACGAGCCACATGTGGCTAGCAAGCGGCGGTTTGCCAACCACTGTTCTAGGCACTTTGCCTACATTTTCCACAGTTAATCTTCCTGGTAATTCTGTAAATAATTATTAATATTCTCCATTTGGCACATGGCTAGGACAGATAGGTAACTATAGGGTCTTCCCAGATAGAGTATAGTTTAAGTTTAACCTTTGGACTCTGGATTCCAGCCTCCCTCTGGAACCTCCCTCTTTCAACTCTTTGTTGCACCACTAATTGAACACATGTTTCCAGGGCCAGAAGGTCTACAACCTACTTCTTGTTTGCTGATCTGCGATTTTTTTCTTTCTTTTGGCAGAGGGAACTTTGATACAAGCAGCTTTGATTCCCATAGATTTCAAAAGACATCAAGGCAGATCCACAATCCCCAGTTTCTGTAGGTAGACTGTCTTCACTGTGAGCACTGACGGGAAACTTTCAAGTTGACAGGAGGCCAGTGAAAGAATAAACCAGGAATTACTAGTAGATTAAACACTGCAGGCAGCCTTGCACCATGATGAACTGCTAGTCACTAGAGAATATAGAAGATTCTTTTTTAAAGCCGAAAGACAGTTTGTGATTTTCAGCTTAACTTTGCGAGCCAAACAAACATGGGAATATGAATTAGCAAAAGAGCATATTAATGTTTATGCTGTCAGATCTAAACATTTGTTTTATTAAAACATTGTTTTTAAATTAAATCTTTATTGTTGAACGTATTATATATGTCCCCTTTTTTCTCTGATTGACCCCCCACTAGCCTGCTCTGATCCCCAACCTGAGGCCTTCACCACCCTATTGTCTGTGTCCATGGGTTATGCATATTAACATAGTTCTTTGGTTGATCTCTTCCCTACCTCCCACCCCCTACCCTCCTCTGCTTTCCCACAGAGATTCTGCAGTTGTTCCATGCTTCTATGTCTCTAGATCTATTATGTTCATCAGTTTATTTTGTTCATTAGATTCCACATAATGAGTGAGATCATGTGATACTTCTCTTTCTCTGACTGACTTATTTCACTTAGCATAATACACTCCAGGTCCCTCTATGCATCTCAAAGGGTAAAAGATTTTTCTTTTTTACTGCTGCATAGTATTCCATGCTGTAAGTACACCATAGCTATTTTATCCACTTGTCTACTGGTGGGCATTTGGACTGTTTCCAGATCTTAGCTATTATAAATTGCCTGGCTATGAACATAGGGTGCATACATTCTTATTTTCTGATTGGTGTTTCAGGTCTCTTAGGATATATTCCTAGCAGTGGGATCACTGGATCAAATGGCAGTTCCATATTTAATTTTTTGAGGAAACTCCATACTGTCTTCCATAATGGCTGCACCAGTCTGCATTCCCACCAGCATTGTCTAGGGTTCCCTTTTCTCCACATCCTCGCCATTTGTTGATGGTAGCCAGTCTGACAGGCATGAGGTGATACCTCATTGTTGTTGTTTTTATTTGCATATCTTTGATGTTCAGTAACTTTGAGCATTTTTTCATATGTTTCTTGGCCAACTGTATGTCTACTTTGGAGAAGTGTCTATTTAGGTCCTTTGCCTTTTTTTAAATTGGAATATTTGTCTTCCTTTTGTTAAGGTATATTAATTTCTCATATATTTTGGATATTAAACCTTTAGCAGACATTTCATTGCCATATATGTTCTCCCAAACAGTGGGCTCCCTTTTCATTTTGTTGATGATTTCTTTTGCTGTTAAGAAGCTTTTTATTTTGATATAGTCCCATTTATTGATTTTCTCCTTAGTTTCCTTTGCCTTAAGAGATGTATCTGCAGATATATTGCTATGAGAGATGTTTGAAATTTTGCTGCCTATGGTTTCTTCTAGGATTTGTATGTTTTCACAACTTATATTTAAGTCTTTTATCCATTTGGAGATTATTCTAGTGTATGGTGGACTAGTTTCACTTTTTTGCATGTATGCTCTTGCCATCTTTGTCAAATGTTAATTAAGGGTAATGGCTTGGGTCGATTTCTGGGGTCTCTGTTTGTTCCATTGATCTACCAGTATATGCCTGTTCTTGTGCCAGTACCAGGCTGTTGTGATTACAGTGGCTTCATAGCATAACTTTATATCTGGTATTGTGATCCCTCCAACTTTGTTCTTATTTCTCAAGATTGCTGCAGCTATTTTGAGTCTTTTTTGTCCTGTGTAAATTTATGGAGTATTAGTTCTATATCTGTGCAATATACCATTGGGATTTTAATAGGGAGTTCATTGAACCTGAAGATTGTTTTGGGAAGTATGGACATTTTAATGATATTAATTCTGCCAATACATGAACACTGTTTATTCTTCCATATGTTTATATCTTCCCTTATCTCTTTTTTCAACTCCCTGTAGTTCTCTGAATACAAGTCTTTGGCCTCCTTGGTTAAGTTTATTCCTAAGTATCTTAATTTTTGGTTGCTATGATAAAAGGAATTGTTTTCATAGTTTCAGTTTCTGAGAATTCATTATTGGTGTATAAAAATGCCTTCGATTTCTGAGTGTTAATTTTGTATCCTGCTACATTGCCAAACTCATTTATTAAATCTAGTAGTTTTTTGATGGAATTGTTAGGGTTTTCTATGTTCTAGTACAATATCATGTCATCTACAAATGACAGTTTTACTTTCTTCTTTCCAATTCAGATGCCTTTTATGTTTCTCCTTGTCTGATTGCTGTGGCTAGGATTTCCAGTCATGATGAATAAGAGTGGTGAAAGAGCACATCCCTGTCTTATTCCTTTTGACCTCGCTAAGTACAATCTAGCTAAAGATTTGCCAATTTTGTTGTTTTCAATGGAACATTTGTTTTTATTGGTCATTTCTATTGATTGTATATTCTATTTCATCAGTTTTTGCCCTAAAGTCTATTTTCTTATTTTTGTTTGTTTTAGGTTTAGTATAATCTTCATTTTGCAGGGCTTTAAGGTAGAAGGCTAAGTTATTTGTTTTAATTTTTTTTCTTTTTTTACTGGGTGAAATTACAACTATAATTTCTCTCTACACACTACTTTAGCTTCATCCTGTAGTTGTTAGGGTGTATCTTCATTTTAATTCATCTCAAGGATTAGTCTAATTTTCCTTTGGATTTCTTCCTTGATCCAGTTGTTATTTAGGAATACATTGTTTTATTTCCATATACTTGTGACCATCCCAGGTTTGTTTGTTTTTTTGTTTGTTTGTTTTATTTTGTTCTTGATTTCTAATTTTATTTCACTGTTTTCAGAAAATAAACTTTACATTATTTCTGTGTTAAATTTATTAATTTTGTTTTATAGCCTAGCCTGTGGTGTGTACTTACATGTTGATTTTCTGCCTATTTGCTCTGTCCATTACTAAAACTGTGTTATTGGGATTTCCAACTATTATTTTTAACTGTCTTCTATTCCATTAGATTTTGCTACAATGCATTTTGATTCTCTGCTGTTAAGTGCATATGTTCAAAATTGATATATCTTCCCCATGAATTGATCCTTTTATCATTATACTAGAGGCCCAGTGCACGAAATTCATGCACTGGTGGGGTCCCTCAGCCCAGCCTGTATCCTCTTGCAGTCCGGGACCCCTCAGGTGATGTCTGCCTACTGGCTTAGGCCCACAGGAAGAGTGGGCCTAAGCCAGCAGTCAGACATCCCTCTTGCAGTACAGAACCCCTCACTCCTTACTGCCCGCCTGCCTGCTGCTCCTCACTGCTTGGCTTGCTGCTCCTTAATGCTGCCACAGAGGTGGGAGAGGCTCCCGCCACCGCAGCTGCACTCACCAGCCATAAGCCCACCTTCCTGTGTTGAGCATCTGCCCCAGCTTCCTGTGTTGAGCGTCTGACCAGTGCGCATCATAGCAACCATTCTGGTCGTTCCTGCCATAATGGTTGCTTAGGCTTTTATTATATAGAAGATGTACTTAATTTCTAGTTTTTATTTTTTTACTTTAACATCTGTTTTGTCTACTTATATACCTATTTTTCTTTCTTGTGATTTCTGTTTGTATGTTACATATACATATACATATATATATATATATATGTATATATATATACATATATATGTATATTTCCATTCAGTTACTGTAGTTCATGTAGCTTTAAATATAAAGTGTATTTTTTGTAAACAGAATATAGCTGTATTTTGATTTTTATCTAAAAATAGATAAAGTTAGATGATTATTGCCTTTCAATTAGATTTGCTTAATCAATTTACTTTTAATACTATTTATTAGTTGGGTTTACTTCTGCCATTTTATTTTTTATTTGCTATATATCTTGGGTTTTTTTTGTTGTTGTTCCTCTATTCTTTTTAATTTATTTTTGTATTTTATTAATTTTAATATAACATTTTGATTTTTTAAATAATTTTTTCTCTATAATTACTGAGTTATTTTTTAGTAGCTGCTATATGGCTTATTACATACACTCTAACATGTCAGAATATAATTCATATTTATAAAAGCATTCAATTATAGGTAGAAATATTACTTCTATATTTCTCTTCTTCTTTGTTATATAAATATGGCAAACCCAACAATATATTGCTATCTTTATAACTTTATAAAAATAATTTATATTATTGGTTAAATTTATTTCTAAGTATTTTATTCTTTTTGTAGCAATTGTGAATGGATTATTTTCTTAGTTTCCCTTTCTGATAGTTTATTATTTGTGTATAAATATGCAACTGATTTCTGGATATTTATTTGTATCCTGCTATTTTACTGAATTAATTTATCAGTTCTAGTATTTGTGTGTGTGTGTGTGTGTGTGTGTGTGTGTGTGTGTGTGTGAAATCTTTAGGGTCCTCTATATATAGTATCATGCCATCTGAAAATAATGGAAGTTTTACTTCTTCCTTTCTAATTTGAATGCCTTTTATTTCTTCTTCTTGTCTGATTGCTGTGGCTAGGACTTCCAGTACTATGTTAAATAAGAGTAGTAAAAGTGGTCATCCCTGTCTTGTTTCCAACTTAAGGGAACAAGATTGTAGATTGTACATTTAACCAAGGATATAAAAGACCTGTACTCAGAAAATTATAAGACACTGAAGAAAGAAATTGAAGAGGATACAAATAAGTGCAAGCATATACCATGTTCATGGATAGGAAGAATTAACATCATTAAAATGTCCATACTACTAAAAGTAATCTACAGATTCAATGCAATTCCTATCAAAATACCAATGCTGTATCACAGGAATAGAACAAATATTCCAAAAATTTATATGGGACCACAAGAAAAGTCCTGAATAGCAACAGTGAACTTGAGAAAAAAGAACAAGGTTGGAGGAATCGTGCTACTTGATATGAAGCTATGCTGCAAGGCCATAGTAATCAAAACAGCATGGTACTGGCATAAGAACAGGCATATAGATCAACGGAACATAATAGAGATCCCAGAAATAAGCCCACACTTTTATGGTCAATTAATATTTGACAAAGTAGGCAACAATATTCAATGGGATTAAGGTAGTCTATTCAATAAATGTTGTAAGGAATATTGGACAGATATGTGCAAAAAATGAAGCTAGACAATTCTCTTACACAAGAATAAACTCAAAATGGGTTAAAGACTTAAATGTTAGACTAGAAACAATAAAAATTATAGAAGAAATATAGGCAATAAATCTTTTAGCAATATTTTTTCTGACATACCTACTTAGGCAAGAGAAACAAAAGCAGAAATAAATAAATCTGACTACATCAAAATAAAAAGAGTTTGTACAGTAAAGTATCAACAAAATGAAAAGATGAAAAACTAAATGTTAGAACATATTTCCCAATGATACATCTGTTAAGGGATTAATTTCCAAAATTTATAAAGAACTCGAACAATTTCATACCAAAAAGAATAAACATTCCAATTTAAATTTTTAAAATGGGCAAAGGACCTAAATAGACACTTCTCCAAAAAGGACAGATAGCCAATAGGCATACGAAATGGTGCTCAACATCACTAATCATTAGAGATATGCAAATTAAAATCACAATGAGATATCACCTCACACCTGTCAGAATGGCTAACATCAATAAATCAATAAAAACAAGTATTGGCAAGGATGTGGAGAAAAGGGAACCCTCATGCACTATTGGTGGGAGTGCAGTTTGGTGCAGCCACTGTGGAAACCAGTATGGAGTTAGCTCAAAATATTAAAACTGCAACTGCCTTATGACCCAGTCATTCAACTTCTGGGAATTTATCCAAAGAAACCCAAAACACGAATTCAAAAGAATATGTGCACCTCTATGTTCATTGCATAGTTACTTACAATAGTCAAAATTTGGAAGCAGCCCAAGTGCCCATCAGTAGATGAGCACATAAAAAACCTGTGGTATATTTACACAGGAACACTACTTGACCATAAAAAAAGAGGGAAATCTTACCCTTAGCAAGAGCATGAAAGGACCTAGATATTATTATGCTAACTGAAATAAGCCAGTCAGATAAAGGTAAGTACCATACAATTTCAATCATTTGTTTGATGTAATGAACAAAAGGAACTAACAAACAAAATAGAGACTCATAGATAGAGAGCAGGCTGACAATTGTTGTGGGAATGACTGGGTGGGGGCTGTGTAGAAATAGAGCAAAACAGAAAAAAAAAATAGAATGGTAGATCCTGATTTGAACATTTTTATGAAAGGATACATTTGAAGTTGGTAAAATATATATATATTATTTTCTTTTTCATTATATATATATATAATATATATAATGAACAAACATCTATTTATAGCTTTTGTTCTACTTGCCTTTTAATTTCACATTTCCAGTTCTTTTCATTTGTCTTATAGTTTTGAGTTGTCATCTGGATTTATTTTATTATTCTAAGTAGAGCTTTGTTTTCTTTGTAATATTTTGGCAAATATATTACATTTCTATTTACTTAAGACCCATCAATACAGTACGTACATAGTATTTTATCCCTGCATTTATTAAATCAGTAAATAAGCATACATTTAAACTATCTTTCATAACTACATAATTACCTATATCAGTACTCTTTGTTTTATCCTGTCAATTTGGATTAGTCACTTGGGTTACTTACTTTTAGTGTGAAATATCTTTCTTCAGTATTTCTTAGAAGATGGATCTGTTTGTAATAAATTCTCTCAGTTTTTATCTGTGAAGTTTTTATTTTTCTTGATTTTTTAAATACAGCTTCACTGGGTGTAGGATTCTTGGTTGGCAACTTTTATTTGAGCGCTTTGAATGTATTATCTCACTGTGTTCTGGCTTCCATTATTTCTAATGAGAATCCAGCTGCCCATCATATTGGGATTCCCTTTTGCATGATGATTTGTTTTTTCATTTGATGTTTTCAAGATTTCTTCCTTGTTTTTGTGTGTGTGTTTTTTATTTGTACTATAATATACATATTGATCTCTTTGCATTTATCCTAAATAGCCGTCCTTTGATCTTCTTGAATGTGTACATTAAAGGTGTTTCCTTTTAATTTTGGAAGTTTTCAGCCATCATTTCTTTTCATATATTTCCTGCTCCTTTCTCTCTCTGCTCCATGCTGGTTGTCCAAGTATGTACATGTCAGAGCATTTTATTGTTCCCACATTTTTCTGAGGCTGTGTTAATTTGTCTTCATTCTCTCTCTCTCTCTCTCTCTCTCTCTCTCTCTCTCTCTCTCTCTTCAGATTGTATAATCTCCATTGGTCTATCTTTAAATTATTTATCCTGACAGTTCAAATTTAATTTGAGTCTCTCTGGTAAATTTGTAATTTCAGTTGTTGTATTTTTTTTGTTCCAGAATTTCCACAGAGTTCTTTTTTAAAAATAGGTATCTCTTTATATTCTTTCTCTCTTTCATGAATCATTTCATACCTTTCTTTACTTATTTAATCATATTTTGCTTCAGTTCTTTGAACATACTTATAATGGTTACCTTGAAGCCTTTGTCTATAAAAATCTGGCATCTGCTCCCTCTCACATGCAGCTTCTGTTACCTGCCGTGCCCCACATGTATAGGCTATATTTTTCTGTTTGATTGCCTGCCTTATAATTTTTTGCTGGAAACAGACTTTAGAGAATAGCTGAGTGTACTGATCCTTCTCATCCTAAAGTGTTATTTTTATTTGCTGTTCATTTGTTTTGTGACTGGATGGGCTACTTTAGTGAAGTCACTTTACCTATAAAAATGTTACTCCTCAGGGTGGTGCAGTTTTGGGATGACTGTTTTCTGCAATTTCTTTTCTCAAGTGTACCTAGCTGCTAAGCTTCACTAACTGATGGCTGGTTGCTCCTGCCTTTTCAACAATGCCCTGTGCCACATACTGTTCTTCAGGCTGACTTAAGTTTGGGATCCTTCAGGGGCAAAGTTTTTGGGGTCAATGTTTGATATTTTTTGTGATTGTAAGAGAGTTTTTCTTAGTTGTCTGTTTCCAAGGTTCCCTCACATTCTCTGGCTTATGGTTTAGCTTGCATCTCTAATGTTCTTTTACTGGATTACACTATGTGGGGGGCCCCGTCCAGAGTATGCCAGAGGTTCAAGGCCTGCACACATGTACATGGCGAGGACACAGCAGTATTACTAGGTGAAAGGCCCCTTTTGCCCTACACATGCGTGGGGGTGGGGGGCCAATGACTCAACAATAGCACTATTTGTACTGCACAAGTGCACCTTATGTAACCTACATATGTTAATGTAGCATGAGCGTCACTTATTGGCACGAGGCCTCTTTTGTTTGAGCGCATCTACAAGGTACCACTGACCAGCCAGTTGTTGGGTGCTTTGTTCATAATAAAGCATGTCCCACTTGCCTGGTGTTACCCGCATGTTTTTCCAGTCCCCTGCACCCAGAAGGGTCAAGTCCCTGGCTGAGGAGCTTGCCCCTAACACGCTATAACCCCATTGTTTTTTAGAGCTTCCTTAGTTTGGAATTCCATATACTCTTGCAAATAGTTAATACATTTAGAAGATCTCCGTGATTCTGTGTTTTAAAGCTTGCCTATCCCCCTGGCAAAAATCCCTGAGCGATCATTCTGAAGTGGGGTAGGGGCAATGGCATGCTTCTGTGATGCAAACACTGGTTCAGGAGCTGGGCTCGGACAGGCTCGGTCGCAGCCACAGCCTTTGTTCATCTTTTCTTGCCTCTCCTGTTGTGAACATAAAGTGTGAATCTCCACTTTATGGACAAGCTGGGGTGAGAGTGACAGTGTGTTCAGTAAACTCAGTGGTCTGCATCAAAGGTAGACTCTCCATCTCACAAGTGGACCTGGGAGGAAGAAGGGAGCACCAAGCTCTAAGACACACTCACCCAGAACTTAGCCTCTACTAGTACATTAGTTTGATAGCAGCAGAATGAGAGATGTTAATGTCCTCTTTCATCAGACTAGCAGCCTCTTAGAACTGAAAGAAAAGGGAGACCTTGGTCTTTAATCACCCTTTGAAATGGAATTTCTCTGAGGTAGGAGAAGGAAGCAAAGGAGTGGATCCTGGTAAAGAGGCCAGACTCTCTTGTTCTTATTGAGTTTTAATAGATTTTGTGAATAAATATTTCTTTTTTTCCTATAGTTTTTAGAACTATTTTGAGGTAATTTAAATGATTGTGTGTGTGTGTGTGTGTTTTCCCCTTTATTATAAACTTCAACAGTTTCACTGAGGAATGGGTCTGTGGATATCCTTACATTGTCATGCTAGAGGTAGAACTTCTTAAAAAGAAGTTCTTACTTCTTTTCTAAAATAAGCATTTAATTTTGACAAGTTGACTTAATTAAAAATATTTTTTATCTTCAGATATCTTTTAAAATGTATATGTTACTTAGAAGTGTGTTCTGTAATCTCATTATGTATTTCTAATTTTTTACATCACTTTCTTTATTTCCTAAAAAACTTCTTTTTCTTAGAAGAGCTAGTGTGCTGATGATTTCTCTCATTTTGGTTTTCTAAGAAAATCTGTAGAGTATCCTTCATTTTCAAAGTATGTTTTCATTGCGTTGCTAGAGAATTGCATGGTTGAAATTCCTCTGTTGCCAGTGGGAGTGAGATGTTTACGATATCTTGAGAAAAAGCATTTTCTAAGACTTGCACAAGAGAATGAATGACTTTTATTTGCTTGAAATTATATTCCTCAGTTTCCAAAGTCTCAGACCCTTAAACCTGTCCTAGAAAATGTGCAGCTGGAGCTTCAATAAAACTAGAAGCACAGCCAGTGACCAGAGTTTCCATTCCATTGTGGAGCTGGATCCGATGTAGCATCTGGGTAGTTAAAGTCCATTAGTCCATTGGGTGGAGTCCACATGGCTGTGGCCATGTGGGCAAGTACAGAGCATGTAAGCCCCACAAGCCAGGAGCACCAGAAGACCAAGAGCACCAAGAGCCAAGAGAACTCTAAAAGAAAGAGCTCCCTTGTTTAGGAGTTAAGTATCTCCGATTCTGTGCCCTTTTAGTGGCCACACCTATTCTGGACAAAGACCTGCCCCCAGGTGTGACTGACAGGTAAGCATCTTCCCATAACACCCAGACCTTACTGGGCATGTGTCTAAATGGAAGTTTTCTTTGCTCCTTTCCAGTTATTAATTAAGAGCCAGGTTATTACAAAGGTGAGTAGATAAGAAGTTCTAGTCTGGTGGTATTACTTTTTCCAATCCTTTAAATATTTTATCATACTCTAGTCTTGCATGCATGGATTCTGATAAGAAGTATGCATTAATTATTATTCTTATTGCTCTATAAGTAAGATATTTATTTTTTTTTCCTCTAGTTTCTTTCAACTTTTTTTTGTCTTTTTTAAATTTAAATATAGTTTGAATATAGTATGCCTAAGTGTAGTTTCTTGTTTATTTGTAATTATCTTGCCTGTTGTTTTCTTAGTTTTCTGGATCCACAGTTTACAGCCTCTTTAACTTTGGAAAATTCTCCACCATTTTTATTTTAAGTATTTCTTCTGTTCCAGTGTTTTTATATCTTTCTCCTTCTGATATTCCAATTATGTTCACCTTACACCTTTTGAAATAAGTTTTCAGTATTAGAATATTTTCTCCTTTTGAAATAATTCTTTGTTTTTATTTGCTTTTTAGTTTGGGAAGTTTCTATTGATCTATCTTCAAGCTCACTGTTTTTTTCACTAATGATGACCAGTCAGTCTTCTGATGAGACCATGAAAGGCATTGATTATTTCTTTTACAGTATTTTTTATTTCTTAGAATTTACTTTTAATTATTTCTTAAGTTTTCTATTTCTCTGTTTACATTAGTTACCTATTATTGAGTTCTGCCACTTCTTCCCTTAGAACCCTTAACATATTAACTAAAGTTGTTTTAAATTCCTTGTCGGATGTTTTCATCATGTGTCATATCTGAGTTTGAGTCTGCTGCTTACTTTGTCACTTCCAGTTTTGTTTTATTCTTATGTTTTGGCATTGCTTCTAATTTTTTGTTGAAGGTTAGGCATGTTTTACCAGATAATAGAAACTGGGAAAAATAAGCCTTTAATGTGAGGATTTATGTTAATTAGAGTAGGAGTTATGCTGTATTTAATGTTTGTTGTAGCTACAGGTGCCAAGGGCTTCAAATTTCTGTAGTATCTTTTTGTGTCTCCTCTTTTGACTCTGAGCTTTGCTAAGTACTTCCCCTCAAAGAGTGTGCCTCTTGCAGCTCTTTGATTTACTGTTGTTAAATGGAATCTCTGTTGATAGATGGTAAGGTGCGAGGAAAGAAAGTTGTGGTGTGAAGCCTAAAATTAATATTTCATGTTGCCCAACATCCGAAATGAGGTGGAACTCAAACATCTTGACCACAAGACCCTCTCCTCATTGTGTTCATGTGGATAAGGTCCTCTAGCCTCTTTATCACAAGGAAAAGGCAGGTACTTATTATATGAATGGCTTTAGTTCCCTGCCAGCCCACAGAATTATTCAAACTAGGTAGTGACACTCTCCTAAAGGAATTAGGGTCCCACCACCCTCTTGTTACTACAAGTCTGCCTCCTATCATTCTTGCTTATTCACTCTGTTCCTGAGTTCATTCTGCCCTTGTATAGCCTGCAGTGGCTTCCTCCCCCAGGCTGTGTGTGTATGTCACACAAACGCCTCTTGTTATTATTTGTCCAGTGTTGGACATCATGTGTTTGGTCATCCTCATAATCCTAGGGTAGAAATCCTCCTTCACCAACAGAGTGAAAGGAAGTGATTTAAATAGAAATGTTCTACAATCCCATGTTCAAATACTTTTCTTCCTTTGTGTGTGTGTGTGTGTGTTGGGAGGAGGGGTGGGGAGGCCTATGTCTGTGAGCTGTGCACTTCACAATTTGTTTTTATCCATTGGTATTTTTTTCTACCTCAGATAAGACAAGTAGGCTAGAGGGAACTGGAGTGGGCAGAATCACCTTCTTCCAGTTGGCATAGACAGACGTAGTAAAAGTCTTTTCCCCTGGAGTATAGGCTTTGGTTATGTAGACCACTCAGCATATTTTACAGTGACAATCCTTTTTATCCTCCTGTAAGAGCCATGAGGGGTCTTACTCTGATTTTCACTCTAAGAACCTGGTAGGATTACTGGTTCTCAAAGTAATAATAAAAAAAAGCCACAATAGTTTAGTAACCACCACAGAACTGAGGCCTCCAGTAGTTTCTTTCTCACATTAGTTCACGCAGCATCTCCAGGAATTTGTCAAACTTATCATTTTAGTGTACTGACCAGTTTATGACTTGAGCATGTTCTGTTCCAGGTGAGAATATCCCACTGTAACTCCCTGTGTTCCCCTGTGTCTGCAGATGTCAGGGTGGCAGTTTGTATTGAAATCTGATGTTCTCTGATGGGTCAAAGCAACAGTCATGGATTTTTAGTTTGTTCGGCTTTTCTTTGTGACAAGGTGAGTGGTGACTTTTAAGTATTTTATAGGTCAGAACCGAAACCAAAAGTGCTGCACGTTTTCCTCTTTTAATTTTTAGACTCATATACTATTTAATGCTCAAATGTAAATGTTCATGTTATAAGTGTCATTTAAGCAAGAGCAAGTCTGCAATCTCTTTGTATTTTTTCTGGAATCTCAGCTTTCTTCTTACATACATGTAGTAGCAGCAGGTCAATCTCCTGCTTACAACAAATCCTTAGTTGTAAGTTCCCTTGTTTTTTTGCTCTACTACCAACTCTTCAAGAGATCTTTTCTTTTTTTCTTACCTTATGGGTTTTGCTAGAAAAGCACATATGGATGCATTTTTTGTTATTGTTTTGTTTCATTTTTTAAAGTTGTCAGTGGAGATACCCCCTAGAGGCTGTGATTTGAGATGTTCTAAACCTCTTCATTCTTAAATTTCTCTTTTTTATCAAATATACAGACAAGTGCACAAAACATAAATATTCCACTCAGTGAATCAACAGAAAGCTAAATCACTTTTAATCATAACCTTTGTAAAATTATTCAAATTCCCTTTCAGATCCCAACTCCCCATTATCTATTAAATGTGCTTTATTGTTGTTGCTTCTTTAAAAATTTAATGATTCTCTCAAGATTTATTTCGAGTCTGAAGGAGGAAGTGCTTCCCAGAGTGTAGAGATTGGAGTGAAATACTCATGCTCCTGTTTTCTGAGTGGCGTTCAAGGTCAGTTCTCATAGCAAGGGCTCTGCTCTTAGATTACTTTCTAAAACCATGAAAACCCTGCCCTGGCCAGTGTGGCTCAGTTGGTTGGACTATCGCCCTATACAACAAAAGGTTTGATTATTGGTCAGGGCACATACCCAGGTTGGGGGTTTGAACCCCAGTCAGGTATATATGGAAGGCAACCGATTAATGTTTCATTCTCACACCAATGCTTCTCTCTCTCTCTCTCCCCCCCCCAAAAAAAAAAAACCACATTAAAACCATATCCTAAGGTGAGGATTTAAAAAATAAAAACAAAACCATAAAAACCAAAGACAAAGGGCACAGGTTACCTCAGTATACCGAATTATAGTACAACTAGAGGCCCAATGCATGAAATCCATGCACAGGTAGGGTCCCTAGGCCTGGCTGGCTGATCTGTAGGGCAACCAGCAGGGTGATCAGGGGGCTCCCGCTGGCACCTGTCTTGGCTGGCCTGGGGCCTGTGGACTGGGGGCAGCTCCTGCATTGAGCATCTGCCCCCTGGTGGTCAGTGTGTGTCATAGCGACTGGTCATTCCAACATTCAGTTGATTTGCATATCAGGCTTTTATTATATAGGATATGATCAACCCTTCTGGAGACTCCTTAGTAATACAATAGTGCCTATTTCAAGATGAAGTCACAGTCTACTCTCCACAGAGGCACACTTAGTCAGCCCACTAAGGTGGTGAATGAAAATGGTCAGATTTCTATCCATATGAAATTTTATACCTCTATTTTTGCATGTAAGGTACTCTTTATTTTGTGTGCTAGCAGTAATATATACAAGATTTATGAATCACAAAATCAATCTACAGAGGATACACATACAAAATATTTATGTGATAAAGATTGTTGAGAACACTGATGTCCATAATTTGGTGCTGCTGACTTCACTTGAGCTTCATATATCTTAATCTCCCAATTGTTAAAGAAAATAAAGTGATGCTATAATATTTGTGTAATTTTTTTTCATATGAGGGAAGGAAATGCACAGAAAAAATATAAATATATGGTATGATGATAAGTGAATTGTTAAATGGCCAAATTTTACTCTGTTCCTCTCTCTTATGTCTGTTCATACTGAAGTCTTTGAAGTTTTCAAATCTCTCCTAAGTCCCTTAAATGCCCCATCATGTCCCTTCTCAGTCACCATTCCCACTCTCTGTTCTAAAGTAATGATTAATCAGAGTTTAAAACTAGGTTCATTTGCCAAGTTTTGATTTATATGAAAGGTGTAGTGTAGTATTCATCCTTTTGTATTTGCTCTTTCCCCCCTCAACCTTGTCTGTGATGTTTATGCATGTTATTAATTGTACCTTTCATTGTTATTTTTCATTGCTCCATGGTATTTCATTGAATGAATGATTATACCACAGTTTATTTACTTATTCTACTACTGATCTATAAATGACACATTTTTAGCATGTCAAGTTAGGGCTGCTGTGAGCACTGCTATTCTGAATTATCTGCACATATGTTTTAGTGCACATGAGTAAATATTTCTTTGGCAAATGTCTCAGATGTGGAGTCATTGAGTCATAGGGCACATAAACTTCCATCTTTCATAGATAATGCAGATTAATTTCCAAAGTTGGATGCATCATTTTAAATTCCCCCAGCAAAGCATATCAAAAATATAGACATGCTTATAAAAAGAAATAGACCTATCCAAAGTGAGAGTAGAGAGATTATAATATAACTAGAGGCCCGGTGTACGAAATTCATGCACGGGGGGTGGGGTGTCCCTCAGCCCAGCCTGCACCCTCGCCAATCCAGGACTGCTGGCTCCCAACTGCTTGCCTGCCTGCCTTCATGATTGCCCCTAACCGCTTCTGCCTGACAGCCTGATCACCCCCTAACCACTCCCCTGCCAGCCTGATTGATGCCTAACTGCTCCCCTGCCAGCCTGATTGCCCCTAACTGTCCTCCGTGCAGGCCTGGTCCCCCCCAACTGCTCTCCCCTGCAGGCCTGGGTCCCTCCCACCTGCCCTCCCCTGCTGGCCTGATCACCCACAACTACCCTCCCTTGCAGGCCTGGTCCCTCCCAACTGACCTCCCCTGCTGGACATCTTGTGGTGGCCATATTGTATCCACATGGGAGCAGCCATCTTTGACCACATGGGGCAGCCATCTTGTGTGTTGGAGTGATGGTCAATCTGCATATTACTTTTTTATTAGATGGGATAGAGGCCTGGTGCACAGGTGGGGGCCGGCTGGTTTGCCCTGAAGGGTGTCCTGGATCAGGGTGGGGGTTCCCTTGGGGTATGGGGCGGCCTGGGTGAGGGGCCTGTGGTGGTTTGCAGGCCAGCCACGCCCCCTGGTGACCCAAGCAGAGGCCCTGGGATCTGGGGTTTATTTATCTTCTGCAATTGAAACTTTGTAGCCTGGAGTGGAGCCAAGCCTTCTGCTTGCTCCTTGGGGGCAGCCTTTTCTGTTGGGATTTATGTGTCTTCTATAATTGAAACTTTTTAGCCTTAAGCGGAGGCCTGGGCCAGCCAGGGTGTGTGGAAAGCTTGGCTTCCTCCATCGCCTGGGGCAACCCTAGCCTCCTGCTCTTTCCAGCTCCGTGGCTGCCACCATTTCTTTTTGGATTTATGTATCTTCTATCATTGAAACTCTGTAGCCTTGAGTGGAGGCCTAGGCCGGCAAGGGCAGGTGGAAAGCTTGGCTTCCTCCATCGCCGGGGAAACCCAAGCCTCCCTCCTGCTCTCTGTGGCCGTAGCCATCTTGGTTGGGTTTATTTGCATATTCGCTCCTGATTGGCTGGTGGAAAAGGCTTGTGGGCATGGCTTGTGGATGGAGTGGAGTGGTGGTTAATTTGCATATTACTCTTTTATTAGATAGGATTGTCTCACTAACTTATAGACTAAAGCAAACAAAATTAATAAAGATAAACACAATTTGAAGAGTCTTAATGCAATGTATATATATAAAACACTGTATCCAAAACTACACAATATACATTCTTATAAAGCACCCATAGGGCATTTTCAAAAATTGATTGTATGCTGATCTGTAAAGTGATGAGTGAAGTTATATAAAGTATGACCTGAGTACAATTATCTTTGAAATCAACAGAAAAAAAGTGACTAACACATTTAAAAACAAAATCATGAATCAGAGCAAATAAGTCAATGAAAATCATGCCCCATAAAACATCCACCTGAATGACTATAATTTCAAAGAAAGACAGTATCAAGTGCTGATGGCAATAAAGAGTAATAGGACTTTCAAAAAATACAACTTCAAATTCCAGTTCATCTCTTCCATGTGAATTTTTCTCTCCCTCTTCAGCAGAATTAACACTTTTTCTCTGTGTCCCACCTGTACCCTAAAAAGCATATTCATTTACATGCTCTTTTCTCACTTCCTTGAACTTCATGAGAGCAGATATCTCAAATAGTAACTAATAGGAATGCAATAAGTGACTAATAAAGTAAATGAAAACTTTAGCCATATATTTTCAGCTTTTCTTCAAATAGAAATTAGCTAAGGCAGGCTAAGAATTGCAAGTCCTTTGGTACAAAATCTCCATCTTCTTAGGTAACAAGCTTCTGATAGAACTATTGATTCTTATAGCATTATTCTTTCTGGGAATCAGACATCAAGAACATTTCATTAGATATCTGAGGAAGTTACATCACAGGTATGTTTGAACAAATTTTTATTAACTTTTCCATCATAAAATGAAAACAAAGAAAGAAAAACCTCAAAGTAATATAATTAAAGTTTAAGATCAACAAAATAAATTTGTCAGGAAAAAAGTATGGGGTCTATATTACAATGGAAAATTACTTCATTATATAAAATATAACTTTAAAGGCGATTTTATTTTTTATTTTTTTAAAAAAACTTTATTGTTGAAAGTATTACATATGTCCCCTTTTCCCAATTTACCCCTTCTAGACCACCCCCACACAATGGCCCAGGCCTTCACCACCCTATTTTCTGTGTCCATGGGTTATGCATATATGCATAAAAATTCTTTGGTTGATCTCTTCCCCCCAATCACCTACCCACACCTTCCCTCTGAGGTTTGACAGTCTGTTCCATGCTTTTATGTCTCTGGATCTATTTTGCTCAACAGTTTATTTTGTTCATTAGATTTCTCATATGAGTGAGATCATGTGATATTTGTCTTTCCCTGACTGGCTTATTTTGCTTAGCATAATACTCTCCAGGTTCCTCCATGCTATCTCAAAGGGTAAGAGATCCTTATTTTTTACTGCTGCATAGTATTCGATTGTGTAAATATACCATAACTTTTTTATCCACTCATCTATGATGGGCATCTGGACTGTTTCCAGAACCTAGCTATTGTAAATTGCCCTGCTATGAACATAAGGGTGCATACATTCTTTCTGATTGGTGTTTCGGGTTTCTTAGGATATATTCCTAGAAATGGGATCACTAGTTCAAATGACAGTTCCATATTTATTTACTTTTTTTAATATATTTTATTGATTTTTTACAGAGAGGAAGGGAAAGGGATAGAGATCCAGAAACATCAATGAGAGAGAAACATCGATCAGCTGCCTCCTGCACACCCCCTACTGGGGATGTGCCCGCAACCAGGGTACATGCCCTTGACCGGAATCGAACCCGGGACCCTTCAGTCCACAGGCCGACACTCTATACACTGAGCCAAACTGGTTAGGGCCATATTTATTTTTTTTAGGAAACTCCATACTGTTTTACATAATGGATGCACCAGTCTGCATTCCTAACAACAATGTACTAGTGTTTCCTTTTTGCCACATCCTCACCAGCACTTGTCATTTGTTGATTTATTGATGATAGATATTCTGACAGGCATGAGGTGATACCTCATTGTTATTGTTGTTTTTATTTGCATACTAGAGGCCCAGTGCATGAAATTCATGCACAGGTGGGGGGTTTCTCAGCCCAGCATGCACCTTCTCCAATCCAGGATCCCTCTCGCAATTCAGAACCACTGGCTCCTAACTGCTTTCCCCTCTGGCCTGATCACTCTAACTGCTCTCTCCTGCTGGCCTGATCCCCCTAACTGCTCTCCCCTCCTGGCCTGATCCCCCTAACTGCCTAACTGCCACCTTCTTCCTTTTCCCTTCTGCCTTCTCCATTCTGCCTTCTCCTGTGGTGCCTTCTTCTGTGGCCTCTGCAAAAGGGACCATGGTGCTGGACTGGCCCTCACAGCCCTGTCTGCTGGCCCTAGGCCATTGCAGCCACTGTGGTTTTGTCTGGAAGGACCTCTGGGAGATGTCTCGTCTAATTAGCATATTACCCTTTTATTAGTATAGATCTTTGATGTTCAGTGACTTTGAGCATTTTTTCATATTTGTCTCAGCCAACTGTATGTCCACTTTGGAGAAGTGTCTATTTAGGTCCTTTGCCCATTTTTAAATTGGATTGTTTGTCTTCCTTTGGTTAAGTTGTATGAATTCCTTAAATATTTTGGATATTAAACCTTTATCAGATCTATCATTGCCAAATATGTTCTCCCATACAGGGGGCTCTCTTTTAATTTTGTTGGTTTCTTTTGCTAAGCTTTTTTCTTTGGCAGAAGCTTTTTTATTTTGATGTAGTCTAATTTGATTATTTTCTCCTTAATTTCCTTTGCTTTGGGAGATGTGTCTAAACATATTGCTACAAGAGATCTCTGATATTTTTCTGCCTATGATCTCATCTAGGATGGTTATGGTTTCACAACTTATATTTAAGTCTTTTATGCATTTTGAGTTTATTCTTGTATATGGTGTAAGTTGTTGGTCTGGGTTTTTTTGTTTTGTTTTGTTTTGTTTTTTGCATTTATCTGTCCAACAATTTTCACAACACCATTTATTGGAAAGAGTGTCTTAACTCTAGTGTATGCTCTTGCCTCCTTTCTCAAATATTAATTGAGCTAAAGTCTTGGGTCGATATCTGGGGTGTCTGTTCTTTTCCATTAATCTATATGCCTGTTCTTGTACCAGTACCAGGCTGTTTTGATTACAGTTGCTTTGTAGTACAGCCTGATATCTGGTATTTTGATCCCTCCAACTTTGTTCTTATTTCTCAAGATTGCTGCAGCTATTGGGGTCTTTTTAGGTTCCATATACATTTTTGGAGCTTTTTTCTAGATCTGTGAAATATACCATTGGGATTTTAATAGGGATTGTATTGAACCTGTAGACTGCTTTGGGTAGTATGGACATTTTAATGATGTTAATTCTATTAATTCATAAAAGGTATATTCTTCCACTTGATTATATATTCCTCTACCTCTTTTTTCAATGTCCTGTAGTTTTCTGAGGACAAAGCTTTGACTGTGTTGGTTAAGTTTATTCCTAAATATCTTAATTGTTTTTTGTTTCATTAGTAAATGGGATTGTTTGCTTAGTTTCTCTTTCTGAGAATTCATTATTGTTGTATAAAAATGCCATCGATTTCTGGGTGTTAATTTTGTATACTGCTACATGGCCCAATTCCTTTATTAATTCTAGTATTTTTTTCATGGTGTTTTTAGGGTTTTCTATGTACAATATGTCATCTGCGAATAATAAAAGTTTTACTTTCTCCTTTGAATTTGGATGCCTGTTATGTTTTCTTCTTGTATGATCAATGTAGCTAGCACTTCCAGTACTATGTTGAATAAAAGTGGTGAAAGCAGGCATCCTGTCTTGTTCCTATTCTTAGGGGAAATGGTTTTAGTTTTTGCCCATTGAGTATGATGTTCACTTGTGGGTTTGTCATATATGGCCTTTATCATGTTGATATATGATCCCTCTATTCCTACTTTGCTGAGAGTTTTTCTCAAAGATGGGTGTTGGATTTTCTCAAATGCTTTTTCTGCATCTATTTGTATGATCATGTGATTTTTATTTCAATCTATTTATCTGATCTATCACATTTATTGATTTGTGAATATAGTACCAGCCTTGCATCCCTGGGATAAATCCCACTTGATCATGGTGCATGGTCTTTTTAATATACTAGAGGCCCGATGCACAAAATTCATGCAAGGGGCTTGGCCCTCGTGGCCCCAGCTGCCCCACAGCCCCACCCACCTAATTCTAAAAGTATGTTTCACAGTGCTTTGTAGGAGTCTCCTAAAATGAGCACCAAGATGATACTCCACAAGTAGCTCAGCTCCATTCTCTGACAGTAAATGTTGGCACATATATAGCACAAGTCACAGGACATTCCAGAAGGTCATTCCGGAAGGTTGTTCCACTGTCCAGTCTAATTAGCATATTAGCTCTTTATTCTATAGGATTGCTAGATTGATTTGCTAATATTTTGTTGATGATTTTAGCATCTATATTCATCAGGGATATTGGCCTGTAGTTATCTTTCTTTGTAGTGTCTTTATGTGGTTTTGGAATTTGAATAATGCTGGTTTCATAAAAAGAGGTTGGAAGTGTTCCTTCCTCTTGAATTTTTTTGGAATAGTTTGAGGAGTATAGGTGTTAATTGTTTTTGAAGGTTTGGTAGCAATTCCTACAAAGCCATCCAGACCAGGGCTTTTGTTTGCTGGGAGTTTTTTTGATTACCACTTCTATTTCATCAGTTGTTATTGGCCTATTCAGGTTTCCTGATTCAGTTTTAGAAGATTGTATTTTTTAGGCATTTATCCATTTCATCTAATTATTCAGCTTGTTGGCATATAGTTGTTCATAATATTTTCTTATAATCTTTTGTATTTCTGTGATGTAAGTTGATACTTCACTACTTTCATTTCTGATTTTGTTTATTTTATCTTTTTGTTTCTTGATGAGTCTGGCTAATGGTTCATCAATCTTGTTTATCTTTTTCAAAGAACCAGCTCTTGATTTTATTGATTTTTTTTTTAGCCTCTATGACATTTATTTCTGCTCTAGTCTTTATTATTTCCTTCATTGTACTTACACTGGGCTTATATGTTGTTCTCTTTCTAATTCTTTAAGTTATAGGGTTAAATAGTTTATTATTAATTTTTCTTGTGCTTTGAGTTACATCTGTAGTGCTATGAACTTCCCACTCAGGACTGCTTTCACTGTTTCTCAGAGATTTGAGGTTGCTGTGTATTCATTTTAATTTATTTCCAGGAAGTTTTTTATTTCTTTTTTAATCTCATTTGTAACCCATTCATCCTATATAATAAAAGGGTAATATGCAAATTGACTGTCACTCCAACACACAAGATGGCCACCCCCATGTGGTCAAAGATGGACGCCCCCATGTGGACACAAGATGGCTGCCACAAGATGGCCAGCAGGGGATGTCAGATTGGAGAGGGTGCATGCTGGGCTGAGGGACACATACCCCACCCCCATGCACAAATTTTATGCACCGGGCCTTTAGTTATCTAATAACATGCTATTTTGCCTTCATGTATTTGAATGTTTTTGAGTGTTTTTACTGTCTTTGATTTCTAATTTAATTCCATTTTGCGTTTTGTTTGTTTGCTTTTTTAATTTTATTTTTATTATTACAGAGAGGAAGGAAGTGGAAGAGAGAGACAGAAACATAAATGATGAGAGAGAATCATTGATAAGCTGCCTCCTGCACGCCTCACACTGGGGATCAAGCCCACAACCCAGGCATGTGTCTTGACCAAGAATTGAACCATGACCTCCATGCTCAACCACCGAGTCATGCCAGCCGGGCCATTCCATTGTGATCTGAGAATATGCTTGATATAATTTCAATCTTCTTGAACTTATAGAGATTTGTTTTGTGTACTAACTTGTGGTCTACTTTTTTAGAATGACCCATGTACATTTGAGAAGAATGTATATTCTGCAGCTTTGGGGGGAAATGTTTTATCAATGTCAATTAAATCTATCTGGTCCAGTGTCATCTAGAGTCTCTCTTTCCTGAGAAGAGATTGTTCATTGTAGAAGCATAAAACAGTCCAGGCTGCAACAGAGATGAGCCAAGGTGTGTTAAATGGCTGAGCCCTGCTAGGAAAACAAAGTCTGTTGCTGGCTAAGGGGTTAGCAGTAGTTGTGAACACCATCAGTCTTAATCGGTTGGTCATTTAAAAATTTCTGTTTGAAATAATCGTTCTTTCTCTTTTCCTTCTTACCCTATTCTTTTATCTAAATGTGTGGTTTGACATTTCTATATAATTACTGGTAAATACAAAATGAACAGCCCCAATATTGGTGCAAAAAAAATTAGGGGCAAATGTTATTAAATTAACTCTATAGATGAAGTGGTTTACATTGTCTAGTGGGTCTGGACACCTTTTTTTATTTTTCTATTTTGCTTAATTTTCATCTGAGTTCAGCATAACACTGCAAAATGCAGCTAAAGAATGGAGCTGAGCTACTTGTGAAGTGGAATATCATCTTGGTGCTCATTCCAAGAGACTCCGACAAAGCTCTGTGAAACATACTTTTAGAATTATGTCATTCTTTTCTAGCTAGTGGCCAGGTATTTTAGTTTCTCACCATCTGAGCCTCTCTATAAGCTGATAAAGTGCCCAAGTGTCCTTTTGACATGGTCCCTGGTTTTCCCCAGAGTGAGGATTATAAGAGGGAGAGAGAGAGAGAAAGAGAGAGTGAATCCATGATGGAAGACACATACTTTTATAACTTAATCTTGGAAGTGATGTACTGTTACTTTTACCACATATGAGAGGAGTCTACACAAAGATGTGGAAACCAGGAAGTAGAAATCATTAGGGGTCGTCTTGGAGATTGGCTACCACAAGTGAGCATGTGATCTAAGAAAAAAATTATAAATTAGAGTAATATTTCAACACACTTTCTCTAGATAGAATAGTTAATTGTTTCCAGACTCTATCTATAAAATATTACTAATTATTGAAGCAGATGATGATGCTTCTTCAGCCAATTCTGTCTTCTGATTTTCATATCTTGGTGAGAGCACTGTGGTCTCTCATGACTGTCAGTAAATGTTGGCACATATATAGCACAAGTCACATACTATCATTAACATTCTTGTAAAATGGGAATTGAGTACTTAATTATTTCATCAAACACAGTTTCACTCTTCTGAGCTCATTTCTACTGAAAACATTTACTACAAGAGAAGAAGAAAGGTGCTAGTACACAATAAGTGTTTCTAGTTATGCACCATATAGATAATGAGAAATCCTCTGCAGCAAGATTGCTCAGATTAATCTTCACACATGTCTATAGCAAGACTGCTCAGCTTCATGTTTTTCTCCCAGATTTCATGTGTACCTAAGTTGTCATTTATCCTCATTTTCATTGACACCACCTACTGTAGGCCGGGTAGCTTTGTACATCTTACTTATTATGACAAGACCAATAATCATGAATAGTTCCTCCCCTATGTCCTGAGAGACAAAGGAATTGGATGTGGCTAGCTGCTCCTTCCTAAGGTAAGGACACTTGATTTTAATGTGTTTCCCTTGCAAGCACTTAGAAGGGAGTTGCTAGTGCGTTTATGTCTGCAAGGATGTGGAAAACAAAAATGCAATATTTCTAATCATCTTTCAGATGTAACCATGCATAAAGATAGAAATATTTCCTGTACGTGTCTCATACGTGATTAAAGGAGACCATGGAAGGTGGTTACAGTACAAAGTGGAGATGTAACAAACCCATTCTGACTTATTTTTATGTAACTTTAGCACTAATACTTGGTTATGATTCAAAACAGGCTAAACTCATCTATGATGTTAGAGGTCAAAATATGATTTCCTTTGGAGAGGCACCAACTGCAATGGGCCGAGCAGTCTGTAGGTGGCTGGAGGTATTTCTGTACCGTGATTTGGTCAGCAATTCCGCAGGTGTATACATATACAACGTGTGTTAAGATATCTATTTAAGGCTTTTAGATTTTCCTATATATATCCTAGTTTAAAATTATAATAAAAATGAAAAAGCAATACTGAGTTAAATATGGAAAGACAATGGAAAAGTGCTAAATCATATGGAACAATGGGACAACATGAACAAATCAAGGCTAAACCAGGATTTATGCTCATCTCTTCTATAAGACAATAGTCAGAAAGCTCTAAAAATGTTTTGGTTTTGTTTCTTCTTAATGATCTCTTTCAATTTTTCATAAAAGGTATTGCTGTCACATCACATGCAGAAAACCAAAACAAAACAAAACAAAACAAAAAAACAAATGAAAGTCATTATAACCAAACACTCAGCAATAAAACTTTTTATATGCAGGTGTGTTTCAGGTTACATAACCTGGAAAGCCAAAAATAAAAGAACTTTATAAAGCAAAAGTGCCAGGGATAATTACATGATCATAGGAATCTATAGCCAAGATCTTTGGTCTCTAAAGCAGTATTACAAATTTATTACTAAATTTGTATGTAAACTTTTCATTATATATTTAATGCCTAATATAAAATACATTTAAATGTCAAATTCCATAGACTTGATGTTCTAATTGTATAATTTTTGGAAAATACAAAAGGAACTTACCGTACTATGATCATAGTTGTGTTGACTCTAAAAGAGATCTCATGGTAACAGAAGCAGGAAAGAAAATCTATGAATTGGTGTTTCATTTACATTTTTGTTTTGAAAGAAAATAATTTATTAGTAAAATCTAACTTCATCTGCATTGAACTTTCACTGATAAGATCATATTCATTGATTTTGGAATGAGCATGTGAGATGGATAATTCCCATTAGCTGGAAATCTGATGCCACGTGAAAATTCACACAATTTATTACCAAATAATATTTTACTCATCTAGCTCTTCATGCTTTCCAGAGTATCAACATTTCATACTCTTTCATTGATCCTCAAAATAACTCTGTGTGAGAGACAGAGGAACTCTTTCATCTCCACATGCTTGAGGAAACTGAGGCTCAAAGTTTGAGCTGCAATGGGCCTTAAGAAGTTTGCCTCTAGGAGACTGCTATCTTGTCAATTATACCACACTGCTGCCTTCTTTTCTATTGCCTTTATCAATGACATAAATAAAAAAACAATGTTTCATTATCCCAAAATAGTAGTGGATTAAGTGGAAGCTGCAGACACTCTCCCAGGACCAAAATGGAAATACAACTAAAAGACAGACAAACCACCCTGAAAAATCAACTGAAGACTAGCTTCAAAGAACCCTGATACCCAAGTTCAAAAGTGGAGACTACGCAGCAACTAGTAGGGAGTATGGAGGCATAAAAGGGCTGACTGGGCTCCCACAGACAGCAGCTGAAGTTTCAGAGAGATAGCTCAGCTGTGGGGGGCTCCCACTGAGAACTTGAAGAACTAAACGCCAAGATGAGCTCCCCAGGTCCGAGCACCAGAACTGAGAAAGGTGCTCATCTAACATCTGGCTGTGAAAAGCAGAAGGGTTGCTAACTGCCAGCAAGAGATGGCTGGAAATGCAGGCACCTTCTTAAAGGAGCAATGAACAAAATTTCATGTGTAACCACTCACCTTGGGTTCCAGCAAGGGAGGTCAGAGTGGACTGGAGCTGTGTGAACAGAAGCCAGGATTGGGGCTCTGGAGTTGGAGCTTTGAGGGGCAGCCACCCAGGTGTCCTGTGCTGAGTCACCCCCTCACACTGTGGAGGAAATCTTTCTCAGGCAGACCTTTGCTATCCAGGTGGATTTGCCCTACACTGTTGGAAGACCTCTCACTGGAACCAGAACTGTAGATGATAGCCTGAGGCTAATCAAGACTGAATATCAAAGGAGCCACAGTCAGAGGAGGGTCTCTGTAGGCTTTGAGTCTTTGACTAATCTAACCCCTGGCCCAGGTCTAGGAAAAGAGACCCTAGTATATATCTTGGTCATTTCCAAAGGCACCCAGCCCCAGCAGGGGAGCCACAAACTGTGGATTGCTGGTAGCTCCAAACAGAGTACTCAGGGCCAGTCACAAAGAGCATCTGACAGTATCCTATACTAGAGATTGGAATCATAGCAGATCTACCCAGTACACAGACACAAACCTGAACAGGCAGCCAAAATGGAAAGATAAAATAACAAGACCCAAGTGAAAGAACAAGAATATTCTCTAGAAGAAGAGATAAATTCAATGGAGATTAGAAATTTAACAGACATATAGTTAAGAATAATGATGGAAAAGATGCTCAACAGCATGAGAAAAGATATAGTATCTATGAAGAATGACATAACACTAATAAAGAACACAGTAGAAGCAGAGGAGTGGATCAGTGAATTATAAGACAGGGTAGAAAAATCACTATATCAGAGAACCAAAAAGAAAAGAACCATTAAAACAAACAAACAAACAAACAAACAAAAAACAGGAGACCAGCTTAAGGAACTTTGGGACAACAAGAAATGTAACAATATTTGCATAATAGGAGTACCAGAAGGGGAAGAAAGTAAGCAAGGAATAGAGAATGTGTTTGAAGAAATAATAACAGAAAACTTCCCTAACCTAGTGAAGGAAAGAGTCACACAAGTTCAGGAGGCACAGAGAGTCCCAAGCAAGAAGAAACCGAACAGACCCACACTCAGACATATCATAATCAAAATGCCAAATATTAAAGACAAAGAGAATCTCTTTTTTATTTTTTATTTATATTTTTTAATAAATCTTTATTGTTCAGATTATTACAATTGTTCCTCTATTTTCCCCCATAGCTCCTCTCAACCTGGTTCCCACCCCACCCTCTGCCCTTACCCCCCTCACTGTCCTCATCCATAGGTGTACGATTTTTGTCCAGTCTCTTCCCATACCCCCCCACACCCCTTTTTCCCCGAGAATTGTCAGTCCACTCCCTTTCTATGCCCCTGATTCTATTATATTCACCAGTTTATTCTGTTCACAGATTTTTCATTCACTTGATTTTTAAGTCTCATGCTCTACCGACTGAGCTAGCTGGGCCCAGTTATTCACTTGATTTTTAGATTCACTTGTTGATAGATATGTATTTGTTGTTCATAATTTTTATCTTTACCTTTTTCTTCTTCTTCCTCTTCTTAAAGAATACCTTTCAGCATTTCATATAATACTGGTTTGGCGGTGATGAACTCCTTTAGCTTTTTCTTATCTGTGAAGCTCTTTATATGATCTTCAATTCTGAATGATAGCTTTGCTGGGTAGAGTAATCTTGGTTGTAGGTTCTTGCTATTCATCACTTTGAATATTTCTTGCCACTCCCGTCTGACCTGTATAGTTTCTGTTGAGAAATCAGCTGACAATCGTATGGGTGCTCCCTTGTAGGTAACTAACTGTTTTTCTCTTGCTGCTTTTAATATTCTCTCTTTGTCTTTTGCTCTTGGCATTTTAATTATGATGTGTCTTAGTGTGGTCCTCTTTGGATTCCTTTTGTTTGGGGTTCTCTGCGCTTCCTGAACTTGTAAGTCTATTTCTTTCACCAGGTGGGGGAAGTTTTCGGTCATTATTTCTTCAAATAGGTTTTCAGTATCTTGCTCTCTCTCTTCTTCTGGCACCTTCATAATTCGGATCTTGGTACGCTTGAAGTTGTCCCAGAGGATCCTTACACTATCTTCATATTTTTGGATTCTTTTTTCTTTTTGCTTTTCCGGTTGGGTGTTTTTTACTTCTTTGTATTTTAAATCTTTGACTTGATTCTTGCAATCCTCTAGCTGCTGTTGAATCTCTGTATATTATTTTTTATTTCAGTCAGTGTATGCTTAATTTCTAGTTGGTCCTTTTTCATATCCTCGAGGGTCTCAGATACATTTATCGGCCTTTTCTAGAAAATTCTTGAAAAACCTTATAACCGTGGTTTTGAACTCCATATCCAGTCATTTGCTTTCCTCCATTTCTTTCATTTGTGACCTGTTTCTTTGTCTCTACATTTTGGCTGCTTCCCTGAGTTGATAGAGTGGCTTTGTGTGCTAGGTGTCCTATAGGGCCCAGTGGCTCAGCCTCCCCAGTTACCTGAGGTGGACACTCTTGGTGCACCCCTTTGTGGGCTGTGTGCACAGTCTTGTTGTAGTTAAGCCTTGATTGTTGTTGGTATCACTGGAAGGAATTGACCTCCAGGCCAACTGGCTGTGAGGATCAGCTGTGTCTTTGCTGGGAGAACTTCTGTGCTGGAGACACCCTTATGAGACAAGACTTGCAAAAGCCTCTGTGCTCAGCTTGGATGGGGCCGTGTCTCAGGGCTGAGCATACAGCAATGGCTTCCCATCAGCCCTGACCTAAGTGGCCCCCCTGATCTCAGTGTCCTGCGGTAATTGCTGCAAGCACCTCTGAGAGAAAGCTGCCCTTGAGTTTCGCCCACTGCCAGACAGTCCAATTTCTCCCTGAATAGTCTGGGTCCCCAGAATCTCACCCGGAAGTGGAGTTCAGAGCGGTCAGGAGCTTTTTTCTCCCTCCCAATTGAGAAAGCCAGCCGCGTACTCAGTTGCCAGCCCTCTCCGTGCGCACGTCTCTGTACCTCTGCCTTCTGCAGCTCCTCTGAGTCTCAGTGTGCTTTTCTCTTTCCTTCTACTTATAGAATTTTCACTCAGCCAGCCTTCCTGTGGTTCTGGATGATGTTGTTTTGTCTTTTAGTTGTAGTTTTGAAATTGTTGTGTGAGGCAGCAGTTTAGGTGTTTACCTATGCTGGCTTCTTGGTTTCTCAACAAAGAGAATATTGAAGGCAGCAAGAGAAAAGCAGTTTTTTACTACAAAGGAGCTCTCACAAGACTTTCAGCTAATTTCTCATCAGAAACTCTAGAGTCCAGAAGGGAATGGCATGAAGTATTCAAGGTAATTAAAAATAAGTAGCCTTACTATATACAGTAAGGATATCATTCAAAATAGATGGTGAAATAAAAAGTTTCCCAAACAATAAAAAGCTTTATAAAAGTGTCTGTCACCACCAAACCAGCACTGCAAGAAATGTTAAAGGGACTGCTGTAATGAGAAGAAGAAATAAAGAAAGAAACACAGGCATAAAGAATTAATGGCAATAAATAATTACTTATCAATAATAAGCTTAAATGTAAATAAATTAAATCCTCCAATCAAAGGACTAAGAGTAGCTGAATGGATACAAAAATATAACCCAATTATATGCTGTCTACAAGAGACCCATCACATAAAAAAGGACTCACACAGGATGGTAGTGAAGGGATGGAAAAAAATTTTCCATGCAAATGGAAATGAAAAAATAAGAGATGGGGAAGCAATACTCATATCTGACAAAATAGTCTACAAAATTAAGGCCATCATAAGTGACAATAAAGGTCACTACATAATACTGAAGGGATCAATTCAACAAGAGGATATAGCCCTGATAAACATATATGCACCCAATATAGGAGCACCTAAATATATTTTTTTAAAAAAAACAAAAACAGCCGAAACCGGTTTGGCTCAGTGGATAGAGCGTCGGCCTGCGGACTGAAAGGTCCCAGGTTCGATTCCGGTCAAGGGCACGTACCTTGGTTGCGGGCACATCCCCAGTAGGGGGTGTGCAGGAGGCAGCTGATTGATGTTTCTCTCTCATCGATGTTTCTAGCTCTCTATCCCTCTCCTCTTTCTTCCTCTCTGTAAAAAATTAATAAAATATATTTAAAAAAAAAGAAAGAAAGAAAGAAACACATCAATTAAAAAAAAAAAAAAACAAAAACAAAAACAACTTCTAGAGGACTGTAAGAGATCAATAGCTATACAGTCATAGTAGGGGATTTTAAAACTCCACTGACTTCACTGGATAGATCTTCCAGACAAAAACTTTAAGAAGCAAACAGAGATTCTACTGACACTGGATCAGATAGATTTAATTGAAATTTATAGAACATTTCACCACAATGCTGCAGAATATACATTCTTCTCAAGTGCACATGGATCATTCTCAAAGATAGACCACATGTTATTACACAAATCAAGTCTCTACAAGGTCAAAAAGATTGAAATAATATCAAGCATCGTCTCAGATCACAATGGAATGAAATTAGGAATGAAAACACTCAAAAACATTCAAATACATGGAGGTGAAATAGCATGGTATTTAACAAAGAATGTTGGACAAGATGGCCTTCTTGTTGTATTCTACAGATGACAAATGTGACAAGTTTAAAAGGTAGAATCCAAAAGTGAGGACATTTATAGTAACTAAAGATCTGGTGGGAGGTAAAAACCAGGTCATAGAGAGAGACACTAACTTTATAGTGTTTCTGATTCAGTTGGAGGAATAGCTTCTCTGGTGGCAGGTGCATCCCTGTTTGAAGCCCTTCTGTACATCATACTTAACTCAAATTAGGCTAAGGGAAATAGTCTAAGATTTCCTTTTGGAATATTTTCTTTTGTCTGAACCATTTGGGCAGAAAAGGGAGAGCAATTTCAAGTGAAAATGATACACTGCCCCATACTTCACCAACTCAACCATTTAGTCCTGACAACAAGTCAATCCAGTCAAACCGTTAACTCTCTCTTCAGGAAACAGGGATGCAGAAGGGCTTCTAAAGTGAGACCTGTACTGTGTAAACAATCAGGTAAATGATGTCCTAGGCATACATTCTATGAAAACAGAAGGAAGAACACAAAACACAAAAGTTAATATACACAACAAATCAAAAATCAGTTTCTGAGTCTATACACTTTCAGATGCAAGGCTTTTGCTGGAATGAAAGCAAGCAGTAACAATTTTATAGATTCTCTTTGTAGTTTGAACACCTTTGGTGATATCATCAAGTGCTTAGGTAAATGCTGTATGGTATATACAGACACAGCCTTAAAAACAAAACATTGAAGACCGTTAACTGTACTGGAGTCCAATATTTTCCTCACTAAAATTACCCTAATTTTCATCAAAGATACTGCATTAAATCCAATTTTATTTTAGCCTGGTTCTTTGCAACAAGAATAGCAACTGATCAAACAGGTTCTTTCAAATCTGCTTTGCAGGAATCTTTAGGTTGAGCTTTAGTCAGCCCCACAAGGCAAAGAAGCCAAGTCACAGTTGCCATCAGGCTTTGCCTGCAATACCTCTAGGTTTGAGCAAATTCCTCAAATTATTGAAGTCCCCAAAAATGTCTTGAGGTTCCTTCCTTGCCATCTTTCAGGAAAGCAACCTTTGTTCCTTACCTGGAAAAATTGCCATGAGCCATGTGACCAATCAAGGTACCTGGGCATTTCTGCAGAGGGCTTTTATCAGCTTTGAAAGTCAATCTCAATTCCTGAAGGCTTTTTGGTGACATACAGAGTCCAGACATGTCTCTCTTAGATACGGCATTCCAGTCAAAGTCTTGGCTAATAAAAACTGCACAGTTTCCAAATGTGGATTCATTGGGTTTATGTAAGGAAATGTACTGCCGTGACTCATTTATTAAGAATTGCCAAATTATGGAAGGATAAGGTAAGGAGAAAAATATATGGCAAAAGGAAAATCCTTGCTCTTTCAACAGGGTAAAAAGAACCAAATTTCAACTGTGTATTAGCCAGCTGAAGTAAGCAATTGGCATTCCCTAGATTGGCAAACTCTTCCCGAAGTGGAAGTGGCAATACAATTTTGCCCATGTGTGGCATTTTTACCAACCTGCTAATAAAAACTAGCAGGTTGGTAAAAACCTGCTAGTTTACTCTGTGATTCTGATGTCCTCTGGCCTTAACTAGTAGGTAGAAGAGAACTCTGGCCTTTAATAGCTAGACTAGTAACTGTTGCTTTGCCTCTTCTAAGCAGTTTTGGTCCTTTCAGAGGCTTGGTAAAGTCAAGTGGCTCCCCTAGAAGGGGAGAGAACATTTGCTCTGACAATGGCCTGACAGAGAGTTAACAGCCTTCTCTGGAAGGATTAACAAATATTTAGTCAGTCTGCAGACTGGTTAACAAAAACCTTTTATTTCTCTGAGCATTTGCATATCTGAGGCTTTTTTCTATTAAGTACATCTATAAAAGCATCAGTGAAGACTGTGAGTTTGACACAGACAAGCAATTATGTTTGCAAAAGTCAGAATTTTTATTCAGATTCGGGCAGCCTGTCATCAGCTTCCACTGCATTAGGAAGAGTGGTTGCCAATGGAACTCTCAGGGGGAATGGGAGGGGGGACTTTGGGTCTGTGCATGGTAGAGCAGTTCCTGCCCCCTAGCAAAGCATTTACCAGGGGCAGTGCCCTCTGGCAAAGGGGTAGTTCCTGGCCTTTAGCAAGGAGCAGTTGAGAGAACAGAGGGGGGGACTATGGTTCCTTGAGATGCAGTTTCTACCTGTGGCTTTCTTTGATGCCCTCTCTCCCATGGCATGGCCCCAGGTTGCACAGAGGTAAAAATGAGGCAAGTGAGAGTCTGGGAACCCTGGGCATGGCAGTTGGGCTCAGAGCCATACTGGACTGTGAGCCACACCCTAAAGCCCCAGCAACAGCTCCCTGGACACTGAGAATAAACTGCAAGGATGGAGATGGAGAATTGCAAAAGGTGATGGGCAGGGTTCTACATCAGAAAAAGGTCCCCACTTCTGTGTGCAGGGCTGGGCTCACAGCCACTTGGAATAGGGGAAGGAGCCTGGGGAATGTCCCAGGTTTCATGTGCTAAATACCGAGCCCACAAAATTGGCACTGAGTGTGGGAGCACTTCCCTCCCACCCTGCAGGAGCCCCAAATCCCTAGGACCTGCTGCTGTGGTGGCCCTGCATGAATGCAGGCTGGGGCTGTTACCAGTGGAAGTGGGGTTCTTGAGATGCTACAAGGAAAATTTCCTGAGGCCCCCCATTCCAGGATGGGATTTTATGGAAAGCTTTATTGATGATGTAAAATTAAGGGGTTCCCCCCCCGCCCCCTCAAGGTCCCATCTCTGTCTTTCTCCCCACAGAAGTCCAATCTTGTCTCCACCAGGGCCAGAATAAAGATTACTGCCCAAAGTTTCTGTTTCATATGAAAGTGCAGTCCAGTCCAGCATCCTGTATGTGCAGTCCACAAAGCCATGGGCCATAGAGCTGCTTAAAGCCACAGGGCTATGGGCAGAGAAAAGAGGAGTGCATGGGTGAGTGCAGGTCACTGAACAAGCGAAAGAAAGAGCAAGCAAGAGCGCAAGAGTGAGCAGGAGAGAGAAAGCTCCCTTGCCTGGGGTTTTTAAGCAGGAACTTCTTCAAACTAACCAACTTTCCAAGATTCTGTGCACTTTGATGGGGTCTACCTCCTAGCCAACCTATTGTTCCCCAGACTAGCATGAGGGGCAAGCCCCTTCCCTATGTCACCCAACTTCACTGTGCACGCTCCTTCTAACTCTTCTTCCCCTGATGATCCAGTACCTCAGTGGGGAATGGAGGCCTGATAATTCCTTAAGGGGAAGGGGGCGGGGGTCAATGCTGTGTGAAGCTGTAGCTTCCTGGTGAAGCTGCCCTGATGATCACGCTCATAATGTTTGGCCTCCCCTTTGCTTTCTTTCCTTTATGAATATTATCTTGCTAATTACAACAATCACAAAATGACGTGCAAAATATATGGGGATAGTGCACTATCTTTGTGATTTGTTGGCTTTATATTTCGTACTGTCTTTGCAAAAACGTCTGTAAAATAAAAATTTTATTAGGAAGAAAGAAGGAAGGGAGTTTGGGAGGAAGAGAAAAAAGGAGGGAGGTAAGAAAGTAAGAAAAAAAAAAGGAGAGAGCAATCTTATCATGGAAAAAAGGCACATCTTAGACTGGAAATGTTAGTCTAAAGAGATTTTAATGTTTTTGGCAGGTCACAGTGGAAGCTGACTAGTGAGTACTTTGCTGAATAAATCTTATTTTCCTTTTAAAATATGGATAAAATTTGCTCATCGCCAGTCTTTTAGAAGCTCTTTTGTCCTTACATGAATGTAAAAGATCAATGACCACTTTCTCATTTAGAGATTCTCTTGAGACTGATGTGTCATTTAGATGTGTCACAAGGTTTGAGTTCATGTAAAGCAGATATGTGTATTTTTACAGTCTTTTTATCCATCATGAGGTTATTTACTTCATCCTCAGAAATACTATACTCTTTTCAGTTCAAAGATTATTCTTTTTCACAGAGAATAAAGAAGAAAAGTAGGAGTTGAGTTTTGTTGCATCAGTGTATAATATATGTGAGAAACTAACTTATCTTGGAAGTAAATTATCTGGCAATTTTTAATTTACATGTCACCCACCTATATTCAGCATTGAACATTCTATAATTTCTACACTGGAGACATATTACCTCTCACCCTGTAAGTTTCTACAGTCAGATCTTAGGGTCAAAATCAGGTACATTTTACCAAAAATCTATAGCAGGGATAGGGAACATACAGCACACAGGCTCTATAAGGCCCACAAAACCATTTGGTCTGGTCCTGACAAGGCATTAGGGGTGAATTAATTAAATGTTTGACCAAATATCGCAGTATAATTTTTAAGTTGATAATTTTGTATGGCCTTGGAATGATGTTATAAATATCCAAATGGCCCTTGGCAGAAGAAAGGTTCCCCACCCCTGATGTATAGTATATATGGCTTTGTAGTCACTGTTAATGAATCTGAAAAGTTCAGTTTTCTCCCTAAGTATTGCAAAGTATTGAGGTTAGTGCAGATAAAGCCATTGTCTTATGGGGAAGAACCAGTTGTTATTTTTTAAAACTCTGTTTAAATTCATATAATACCATGAGATTTTACCCCCAATTTGCAGATGATAAAACAGATTTTAAGAGGCTGAAGAATATCAAAAAAAGCTGAATAAGTTCAGATAACCATACCTGTGTGTATATATAACCTATATAACCTAATTTAAGCTTACTTATAAACCTGATTTAGCCCCTTGAGATTCTGTACCCTCTCAAAGTTTCAGTATATATATATATATATATATATATATATATATATATATATGTGTGTGTGTGTGTGTGTGTGTGTGTGTGTGTGTGTGTGTGTAGATATGAACTCAGGCTGCTACTGCACTACTGTGAAATGACAAACAGCATGTTAAAATTGATCTAGTGAGTACATAAATGAGGGAAGGACAAAAATAGTATTTACAGTGGTTTTCATTGCAGGATAGGGAAAAAGGAAATCTGGATTCTGATCATGTGCAGGAGCTGGCTCTGCCCTCTGGGATTCTGACCTGAGAGCTGGCTGGACCCCAGGAAGCCATGCTTTTTGAAGCTCCGCCATTATTATTCTGAAGTACCGCTCTGTTTATATAGCTCTGGGGACGGGAAAGATCTCTGCTTCCTCACATTTGAAGTCATTATTCCTATTCAACCCACCATCAGGATCTGCTGGGCCTTAGGCAAGTTCCTCATTTATTGAATGTTTCATTTTATTTGTCTTTACAATGAGAGTGGGAGGGGATATCTTAGAGGAAGTTGAAAAGAGCAGTGTCTCCTTATGTGTAAACTGTTTTGTGTAGTGTCTGGCAGAAGTGTGGTTGTAAATGGGGACAGATTTAATATTTCTGAGAGGAAGAGGTCCTGGAAATTGGGGCAAGTAGGAAGGCTTCCCAAAGAAGGCAAAATAAAAGATGAGCCCTAAGGTGTCAGTGTTTTCAGGGAGCATGGTGGAAGAGAAAGGGGTAGCACAGGACTGGGATCAGAAAGAGATGGGACCCTAACAAGAAATTTATGACCCACACTCCCTGCTCAGGAGTGTGTCCTGTGAGCATCTCCCCATCAATCCCAGGAGGTGAAGATTTAGAAAGAAAAGCAGGGAAGAATGCTGACCCAGTCACTCAGCCTCCAAGAAGAGAGGAAAAGTGCTCTCTGCAGCCCAGCCTGGAATGGGACTGTGGCAACACAGGGGACAATTCTCAGGGTTTGGGCCAAAGGAACAATAATTCTGGGAAGCAGGGAAGAAGAGAAGATGGATGAACGCTGGAGGCTGCTGGTGAGAGAACAGTTACCAGACAAGGGAAGGCAGCTTGGGGCAATTTCATAGCAGGAAAGATACTCGTTGTCCTAGGTGTGTCCTAGGCAGTTAGACGAAAATGAGCAGAGTAGGAACAATAAGCTAGGTATAGAAGGTCCCCAGTGCAGAGCTCCGGTTGCCCAGCAATATCAGGTAAAACTGGGCTGGGACCTCACCCAGGGTGACCTTTTCTTCCCTGGCATATCACTAGTCATGCGGTTTAGACCCCCTGATCTTTCATATCACGGTCATGTGGTTCCAATCCTCCCCTGACTTTTCCTCCCCTAGCGTGTCGCTAGTCATGTGGTAGACCCCCTTAGAGGAGGAACAAGAGGGTCAGATAATAGCCTTATATGACTCCCATACAAGCCCTTGCATGTCCACTTCCATAAGCATTAAGCCCTCTGAACAATGAGGTTCTGACCCACATCAAATAATCTTTGGAAAAAAACCAGAGGTCTGTTGACGACAGAGACAGAGGTTTGATAAAAGCAGTAATAATATCTAAGCCTCACTTGTGTTTCAGCTCCAGGCCCAGAAAAACAGCAAAACCAGATGAAGTGATGCCATGGCTGACCTCAGGACCAGCTGCAATGACTACTGACCCCCTGCCCTGACACCAGCCAATCAGTGGAGGCCATGACTCTGAAAGGACACACCTGGGAAACTGATGCATGTTCTATTGAGATTCTCCCCTGGGGCCTCTCCTAGGGTCCCTGCCTTTGGAAAGTGGATAAAAGCCCTCAAGATGAAGGACTCAGTGCTCTCTCCAGCAGGCCCATGTCTCCCCACCTCAAAAACCCCCTTTCCTCGATGTGTGTTTTCTCTTTCTTTCTTAAGTGCTAAGGACCCTCTTTTGCCTCTACAACTTGTTTCCTGAGCCCTCACATCCGAGCTGGCTCACTTCTCCCACGGCTCACTCCTGCCTCTAAATAAACTTTCTAAACAAACTTTCACTTGCATGTGAGTGCCTTGGCTCTGAATTCTTTTCTTAGCTGAACTCAAGGATTGAGGTCTACCATCTGGTGCCATTTCACCATTAACAGATGCAAATGGACCTCTTCAAAGGGGATTTCTGAATCCAATCATCTGTATCCAACCTCAGTTCCTGAGTCTAGACTCTAGAACAGCCTTGGGCAAACTACAGCCCGCGGGCCGGATCCAGCTGTTCTATCCGGTTCTCTTGCTTTCCCCTCCGCTCCTTTACTTTGAATTTATATTAGTTCAAACAAACACTCCATCCATGCTTTTGTTCCGGCCCTCCGGTCCAGTTTAAGAACCCATTGTGGCCCTCGAGTCAAAAAGTTTGCCCACCCCTGGGCTAGAATGTGGGCTATCAGCACAGCAGAAAACAAGCACATGGTCTTTCCCAGCTGGTAATTATAATCAGATATGCTGGGTGCCCTTAGTAGAGCTGAGAGGTTCGAACCTTGTAACAGCAGCTCCAGAGACTTCCTTAGAGAGCAGCAGGGTTTTTATTCTTCTACCATCAGCCTGGAGAAGTTTCCATAAGCTATATGTATGGATGCCAACCCTTCTCTAAGGTGTTTTGTCACTATAACAGAGCTTTAGGGCACAAGCTTGTAGGTTGTAGGTCCGGCACCCTTGTGCTACATGCCATCTGTAGAGGCCAATCTTTCTTACCTTCCTGACCCCTAAATTTTGTTTTTACAATGTTTGTTTTACATCTCAGGGTAAATGTAAGGATTAAAAAAGCTGTGTGTAACAAGAGGCAGTTATCTGTCAAGACTTAAATGTTCAACTAATAGTAATCAACTACTATATCTAGTAATATAATATCATTAGAATTAAAGCTAGTATCATATTTTGTTGCTCACATTTGTATATTGATTTCTACATGTGTAGGAAGCATTCTTCCAAACAGCCATCTGTTGTGTGGGTTTTTTGTGTTTTTTTTTGGGGGGGGGTGGGGGGGGAGCAAAACACCAGAATTCAAAGTTACTATCTATATATAAAAAAGCCTAAGTGACTGGCTGACTGGCCCACCGGCCGACTGATAGCTATGACACACAAGGACCACCAGGGGGCAGATGCTCTGACCAGTAGCTATGAGACACACTGATCAACCAGGGGGCAGATGCTCAACGCAGGAGCTGCCAACTTGGCAGCTGCAGTTCTCCGGTGACACACCCGGAACCAGAGAGGAGGGAGCCCTATTCCAGGGTGTGTCACCCGAGAACCGTCCTCTCGCAACCCAGGACCCCTCGGGGGGATGTCAGAGAGCCAGTTTGGGCCCAATCCCCGCAGGCCAGGCCAAGGGACCCCACTGGTGCTTGAATTTTTGCACTGGGCCTCTAGTGTTCTATAAACCTTAGTATTTTGTTTATACTAAGAAAACCCATTTCTGTTTTTTTATATTTCCTCCTTTCATCTCTCCCTTCTTTCTTCCTACCTTCCTTCTTCCTACCTTCCTTCCTTCCTTCTTCCCTGTGTCCTCTTTTCCTCCTCCCTTTCATCTTCTTTTCTTTTTCTTCCCTTTCTTCTTCTTCTTCTCTCTCTCTCTTTCCCCTGTCCCCTGTTTCTCCTCTCAGTGGTGAGCACACTGAGAGCAAAGCAGAGGAGTCAGGGCATTGAGTCAAAGAAAGCCAGGGGTTTGGACCAGAAATAAAATATCTTCCAAACAAGTCAACTATTTGCTAAAATATAACTGAATCATTCCTATAGAAAAAATAAGAATTTATTTCTTTGTTCTTGTTCCCAGATTTAAATTTTCCATCACAGTCCCTTTGCTCTTTTATTATAAAGTTCTGACACCAAGATCCAAGATATGGGATCATTTATGAGGCTGCCAGAATGTAACATAAAATGCTGAAAAAAATTAATTGCTCATTTTGATTTAGTTCTCTCTTCTGCCCAGTAATGATTTTGGATGCCATTCTATTGACCTTCTCTGCTTTTTTCCCCATCAAAATCGATATAGTATGCAATATCATAAATTGGCTTTGGCTAGCGTTCAGTTCATTGCCGACCAAACACTGCCCCTGTGAACTGGGTGTTAATGAAGTTGTGGGCAAGGCAGCCTCCTGTAATCAGCAATCATTACAGAGGAGCCTGGCTTTAATGTAAATGATGAACGGGCAGTTAGAGCCAGGAGGATCAGGAGATATTGATCAAGATGCAGTCTTGGGAAGTTAAAACTTTATTGGAGGTCTATAGGCAATGAGTAGTAGCTGCAAAGTATCAGGTTCAAACAATATTCTGAATTAGGTTCATTCCCAGTTGGACCAGACAATACAAATAACATGTACATAAAAGGCCATACAGAGCACATATATAAATTTTAGGGAATAGACTTGAATGGCTGTTTACCCTCCACCAACTTAAGAAATACAGCAATTCTAATATCTCAAAGCTTCTACCCCTTACCATCCCATGCCTGACCTCTGTTGAGGCCCCACCCCTCACTCAGATTAATTCCAAATCTGATTTTTGTGATAATAATTCCTTTTCTTTTCACTGCATTTTATCACTTGTAAATGAGTCCATTAATAATATATGCTTAAAATTTTATGTTTTCTAGTGTTTTACAATGGGATCAATATTATCTGTCTTTTCTTACTTTCTCCATTGTTTCAAACCCGTTTTTGTGTTTTTTTTTTCAGGCATGTGACTCTAACTCACTCACATTAGGCATGTGACTGTAACCCTCTCACATTTATGGTTTTAAAGCAATTCATTGTTTGAATAAATTACAATTTATGTATTCTTTCTATTGTTGATAGACATTTTAAGGTTTTGCATTTATTTATTTTATTACTTAAAAGTGGTTAAAAACCTGCCCCCACATATGCCAGAGTGTGAATGAATATACCCAAAAGTAGAGGTTCTGAATTTTAGAATTTGTTGAAAAACCTCCTACACTTTCATGAACAAGAGAAAGAACCTCCCATTGGTCCACCTAAAATGCTTAGTGTTTCCTGGGTTTTTCTGTTTGTTTGTAATTCTACCAGCTTAGTAGATGTGAAATTGTACCTCATTCTGGTTCAGCTGGTATTAATTGGCACTTTCTGAATGCTGAGTGATCATCTCATTCATGTGCAGTCATTTGTGTTTCCTCAATTATGCCGTAACTGCTCACATCTTTCATCCATTTTCCTATTAGGTTATTTCCTTTAATTTCTGAAATTTTCTATATCTTTTGGACACTAATTCTGTCTCAATCATATAAGTTGCAATTACCTTCCTTAGTTTTTGCTTGACTTTTCACTTCTTTTAGTATCTTTTTAATGAACAGAAATTCTTGAATTTAATGTAATTGAATATAAGAAATTTTGATCAGACAAAATATTCTGCTAAACTGACATCAGCTAGTTGTAAAATTTTTCCTTGTAAATTTAAGTATAGCATGCACATGGAACTTACCGGATGTGAAGTAGGGATGAAATTTTATACTTTGCTATTTTAAATTGTCTCAGCACACATTGCTGAGCAGTCCATCTTTCCCAGCTATTCTGTAAAGTTTGTTTACACACTCTCTGTTCTGTTTGGCCTATTGGTCCACCCAGGAGCCACTTTGAACTCTTTTTTTTTAATGTATTTTTATTGATTTCAGAGAGGAATGGAGAGGGATAGAGAGATAGAAACAACAATGATGAGAGAGAATCATTGATTGGCTACCTCCTGCATGCCCCACACTGGGGATTGAACCCACAACCCGGGCATATGCCCCGACTGGGAATCCAACTGTGACCTCCCGATTCATTGGTCAATACTCAACTACTGAACCACACTGGCCAGGCCAGTTTGGACTCTTGAATACCATTGTTTTATAATAAAATTTGATATCTGTGTAAAGCAAGCTTACTTACCTCATTCCTCTTCAAGGATGTTTTCAAATTTCTTGGATATTTGCTCATTCAAATAAGCTTTAGAATCATATTATCAAGTTCCAAGGAAATGCACATTGTAATTTTGATTGAAATTCCACTGAATCTGAATCAACTTAGAAGTAAAATTTCATATAGTATGGTTTTCCATTTATGTATACCTCCTTTAATGTCTTTCAGTATAGAATTATATTCTCTGCATAGAGATCGTGTGCAACATTTACTAGATTTTCTTCAGTATTTTTTTATAATTACTGTAAATAGTACCTATTTCCATTTCCCAAGGCTGCTGTAACAAAGTACCTCAAATTGAGTGACTTAAAACAACAGAGAGGTATTCACTCTCTCTTGGAGGCTATACATCCAACTGTGAGCAGAGCCATACACCCTCTGAGACTGCATAGCATCCTTCTGGCCTCGTCCAGCTTCCAGCCATGGCTGTAGATACTTGGTATCCCTTGGTTCGTAGCTACTTCCCTCCAGTGTCTGTGTTCTCCCTGTATGTCTCTCCCTCTGTTTCCTCTTTTTCTTATAACACCAGTTCTATTAGATTTGAGTTCATTCTTCTGACCTCATTAAGATGAGCATGATTATGTCTGGAAAAGTGCTATTTTCTAATAAGGTCACATTCACAGGGGTTAGAAATTTAACAGATCTTTTTGGGGGACACAAGCCTGTAATAGTATCACTGTGTTTGTTTGTTTTTATGATTTTCCAAAAATAATTATTTTAACAAACTACAGATTAAAAACCTCCCTTAAAGCTTTTCTAACAGCTTTATTGATGGTATATTAGAAATATGTTACTTTTGCATATTCATTTTAAATTCAGTGAATTTGATAATTTTTTAATAAATTACAATAATTTTTAATAGATCCTTTAGGTTTTCATACATAGAAAATACTATCTACAAATAATAAAAATGTCTCCTCCTATATTAATCAGGGTTCTCCAGAGAAAGAGAACCAATAAGAGATTAATAGATTAGATATAGATATAGATATATTCCTAAGTAGATGGGGTTTAATTTCCTTCCTGGATTTGGGATTAACATAACCCACACCCCATAAAATAAGTATCACATTATCTCACTAATATGTGTAATCTAATGAACAACATAAACTGATAAAAAATATAGATCCACAGACATAGAAGCTTTTACCAGACAGTCAAACCTCAGAGGAAAGGTAGGGGAGGGTGGGCAGGTGGCAAGAGATCAACCTATGAATTTGTATGCATATATACATAACCCATGGACATAGACAATAGGGTGGTGAAGGCCTGGGTTTGGGGGTGGAGGTGGGCTGGAAGAGGTCAATGGGGGGGGGGGGGAATAGATGTAATGCTTTCAACAATAATGATTTAAAAATACATATCCATATTACCCAAAGAAATATACAGATTTTATGCAATCCCCATCAAAATCCGAATGTCTTTAAGAAAATGAACAAAAAAATCCTCAGATTTGTATAGACCCACAATGATCCTGAATAGCCAAAGAAGTCCTGAAGAAAAAATAACAAAGCTGTTGATATCACAGTCTCTGATTTCAAACTATTCTGCCGAGCTATGATAATCAAAACAGCATGGTATCAGCAGAAAAACAGACACACAGACCAATGGAACAGAATTCAGAGCTCAGAATTAAAACCACGTGTATATGGGCAAATAATTTTTGACAAAAGAGCCAAAATCACACAATGGAGAAAGAAAAGCCTTTTTAATAAATGGTGTTGGGGAAAAATGGAAAGCCACATGCAAATGAATGAACTAGATTACAATTTGTCCCCAAGTACAAAAATGAATTCAAAATAGATCAAATATCTAAATATAAGATCTGAAATAATAAATTACATAGAATAAAACATAGGTGCTAAACTTATGGACCTTTACCGTAGAGAAGATTTTATTATTTTGACCCTAAAGTCCAGGGGAGTAAAGGTAAAAATAATTGATTGGACTATATAAAATTAAAAAGCCTCTGCACAGCAAAAGAAACCACCAACAAAACAAAAAGGTACCCAACCAAATGGGAGATGATATTTGCAAAGAGCAGAGCTGAAAAGGGGTTATATCCAAAATATATAAAGAACTCATGCAGCCCTAACTGGTTTGGCTCAGTGGATAGAGCGTCGGCCTGCGGACTGAAAGGTCCCAGGTTCGATTCCAGTCAAGGACATGTACCTTGGTTGCGGGCACATCCCCAGTAGGGGGTGTACAGGAGGCAGCTGATCGATGTTTCTCTCTCATCAATGTTTCTAGCTCTCTATCCCTCTCCCTTCCTTTCTGTAAAAAATAATCAATAAAAAAGAACTCATGCATCTCAACACCAAACAAAAGGCAATTCAATTAAAAAATGGGCAGAGAACCTGAACAGACCCCTCTCTCAAGAATACAGACAAATGGTCAACAGATGTATGAAAATATGTTCAACCTCACTAGTTATTAGGGAAATGCCAATGAAAACTACAATGAGCTACCACTTCACATCTGTTAGAATGGCTTTTATCAACACGACAGGTAATAACAAGTGTTGGAAAGGTTGTGGAGGAAAAGAAACCTTCTTTCACTGCTGATGGGAATTTAAACTGGTGCATCCAGTATGGAAAACAGTATGGTGGTTCCTCAAGTAATTAAGAATAGAGTCACTATTTGATCCAGCCAATCCTCATCTGGGTATCTACCTCAAAACCTCAAAAACATTTATTTATAAAGATATATGCACCCCTATGTCCATTGCAGCATTATTCATGGTGGCTAAGACATGGAAACAACCAAAATATCCTTCAATAGATGATTGAATAAAGAAGATGTGGTACATATATAATATGGAATACTACTCAGTCATAAGCAAAGATGAAATACTGCCATTTGTGACAACATAAATGGACCTTGAGAATATTATGCTAAGCAAAAGTAGTCAGTTAGGAAAAGCTGAGAACCATATGATTCACTCATATATGGGATATAAAACTGAAATTCACAGACAACATTGTGGTGGTTACCAGAGGAAAGGGGGGTGGAAGGTAGTAAAGAGTAAAGAGGACCAAATATACGGTGATGGAAGATGATGTGGCTTTGGGTGGTGGGCACACAATGCAATATACAGATCATGTATCACAGAAAATTATACTTGAAACCTATATGAACCTATTAACCAATGTCACCCCAATAAATTTTAAAAATAAAAACAAAACCTTTTAAAAATGCTAAGGGCCCTGCTGTTCTCACTGTCTCTATGGAGTACTATTGTTCTCTCACCATCACCTGCCTTGACACCGTCTTGCTGCTTCCTCTCTTGCTGGCCTCATCTTCCACTTCTATAAGCAGATTTTCTGCATGTGGTGGTGCAGGGGAGATGGAAGTGGGGAAGGGCTGGCTAGGCTGTCAGCAACCCCAAACTTACAAGATCTTATATTGGAGACCACTGTAGAATGCAGAACCCCACAATTTCAGGATCTTTATAAAAATTTCAGTAAAGAACTCTGATTAGTAATATTTTCATTTCTGGATTAAACTCTGTGACAAAAGAGAAAGAGAATTAAGAGGATGGTCAAGATTAAGCTGGAGGATGGTGAAGCACAGGTCCTACGCCCACCAGTAGAAAAGGCACACAATCCTGACATCAGCAGATCCATCACAACCAAATGCAGTAAAGGAACCAGTTTTCCAAAGTATTTTTTTTTTCTTACTGAAAGAAGTGGGTAAAGACTGCTGGACAGAGTAAAACAGTCCTTCCCATAGTCCCACACATAAAAATAGAGTGTTCTAAACAATTAGCAAATTATTGTTTTGAGCTATATACTCTCAGAATGTGAGATAAACCACTCCATAAACTGTTAGTGTGAGGATGGCTCCCATACTATTAAAACACACGCTTCCCTTGGATTTCAAGAAACACACATGGGACGTATGGCCCTCCTGTTCTTCCTCAGTTGTTCCTAAAGGTCTTCTTCCCCTCTCTTCTTCCTTTGCTTACCCTTATGGATCGGTGTTCCTCCAGGCTTCCACTCTACAGCCTGCTGCTGGATAGTCTCTGCACGTCTGTAGTTTTAATTTTCATCTCTTACAACATGAATTCCAAAATTCCCCATTTCCCACTGCCCAACTGCTCCTGCTCTTACATTCCACAACCTGCTGAAATCCAGGGTGCCCAACACCAAATGCATTACCTTCCCCTTTGAAAGCTTATCTTTCTGCATATATTCTGCTCTTCGTTAATGAGACCTAGTATCCAAGCACAAGTTACAAAGTGATGTTACCCCTTCTAACCCCAAAAACATTACCAAGACAAATTAATTTACTTCATAAATAGTATTTGAATCTTATTTTCTCCACCTTCACCTCATTTTCTTAGGTCAGGCCCTCAACATCAATTTCTATTACTTGTAGCCGCTATTTATTGACAGTTTACCATGTGCTACACTGATCCTAAGGACTTAATATATGTTTGCTCAAGGAGGAAGAGAAAAATGACCCTTTGCTTGCTTCTTCACTCTTCTTGCTCTTCTGTAAGGCAGAAGCGGATGCTAATGTGATGTAGATGGTACTTCTGAGGAAGCAGCAGCATTCCTCTTAACAAGCACATTTAAATGTTTGGGGTCATTTAGAAAAGATGAGGGGAGTGAACTATGGAGATTTTGTGGGTGAAGACCAGAAACATTAGCATCCCTAAAACATACAAAATAGTCCCACACATTGAAGAGTTGCCTCAAATAAAGTGCCAATCACATTATATCTATTGGGAAACCACTGGACTGGAACATTGACTGGACTGTGTTCCCAAGCATAACTCACCCTTCAGTGATGTGTGGTCCCCCCTCCCACACTGACGGCTGAGCACTTCTCTCTCTGTGCACAGACTCATGCATTCTGGCCATTGCTTTGGGTCCACTCACTCATTCACTCAGTGGCTAATTGTTGAGCAATTATTATGTACTAGGTAATGAATGACACTGACCATTTCTCCCATATGGAGCTTGGAGTACAGTTGGAGAGAGAAAAACAACCATTAATCACTCAAATAAGCACAATTACAACTGACATAAATGCAATGAAGGGAAGGTACATAGAGCTAAGAAACCATGAATTAAAGGGGTTGAAAGTCTGGCACTGGGCAGGTAAGTAGGGGTAGAAAAATTTTTCTTAAAAACTGACAATGAGCCCTAGCTGGTTAAGCTCAGTGAATAGAGCGTCAACCTGTGGACTGAAGGGTCCTGGTTTTGATTCCATCAAGGGCACATGCCTGGGTTGCAGGCTCGATCCCAGTGGGGGATGTGCAGGAGGCAGCTGGTCCATGATTCTCTCTCATTATTGATGTTTCTATCTCTCTCCCCCTCTCCATTCCTCTCTGAAATCAATAAAAATCTATTTTTTAAAAACTAACAATAAAGCTGAGATCTAAAGAATAGGTAGAGATAACTAAGTAAAGTTGGTCAGAGAGTGGAGAGAGTAAACAAATTTCCCAAAAGAGTAAGCATCAACCACCATTATGCCACGACAGAAAGAGTGCATTACATTTAGAGGTCTGAAAGGGACCAGAGTGGCTGGCACAAAGGGTCTGATCGGATGCGTGATGTGCATGAGGCTGGAGAGACAGGCAGGACCCAAATGATGCATGCATCTCCAGCCCATGCTGACAACATGAAGCCAACTCGAGAGGCATGGAAGACAGCTACATTTTTCCAGGAGGGTTGATGTGATCATATTGCATTTTGAGGCAGGTCACTCTGGCAGCATATTGAAAAAAGGATGCGAGTCAGGCAAGAATGGATACAGTACATTATATGGGCTGCAACTGAATCAACCCTAGGATCAGGGTAAGCGCCATGGTGGTAGCAGAACAGATTTTGAAAAAAGAAAAGAAACACATGAAAGTAACTAAAAAGAAGAAATGAAAGGCCTCTTTTAAGTCTGACTTAAAACTGTGTGCTTCTAATCTGGCTTCCAGAATTCTTAACTAGGGCATCAGCATCCCATCTAAATATCATAACAATTTTCCTACTTAACTTAATAGTGTCATATTTATTTTGAAAAGGTTTCTCAGTTCAAAGGGGCTTGCACAGAAACAAACTCTTAGTAAAAAATGGAGCCACGTTTAAATCTAGTTGTTAATAAAAAAGCCTGACTCTTCTGAAATACTTCCTACATTGTGTGTTTATGCAACACTTTCTAACTGGGATTCTTGCCCAAGTTCTAGCATCCAATTCAGTGATTCTCAAAGAGTAAACCTCAGACCAGCCACGGCAGCATGGCCTGCGAATTTGTTAGGAGCACAAGTTCTCCAGCCCCATCCCTGTCCTCCTGAATTGGAAATGCCAGGATTGGACCCAGCGAGTGGTGTTTTAACAAGGCCTTTGGGTGAATCTGATGCATGAACACATTTGGATCCAGTGATAATTAAACTCTCTCCCACACGGCTTCTGTAAGAAACACTTTGAGCTCCTCAGCCAGGGGTCATAAATAGTGGATGGCTCTGAAGAAAAGATGCTCTCCCTGCCTCGTACCAGCCCCTTCAGCATGAGCAGAGTCACCATGGTGAGTAACTTACTAATTCTCTTTTCACTGTTGTGCGCTCAGCCTCCAGGTCAGTGCTAGGAACAGAGGCACTCACTATTTGCTGACTGAATAAATATGATGCCTGTCTCTTCTGACTGGCATTTCCCCACTCTGCCCTTCACCTCTCATAACCAGCCTTCTGATTTATTTCCAGCTGAGCCTATTTTCTTATCATTCTCATAAGGTTAAATCACTAATACCAAAAGGAGAATAAACTTAGTTCCCATTGCTCAATGCCCACACATCTTCCCACACTCCCCCCTTAAGGAGCAAGTCCTTGCAGGGAAAGTGAGCTATCCCTTATCATTTACTCACAGCAAAATGTCAGGAGCTATTTGGCTGAGACCACATAACTTGGTAGGTAATAAAATAAGCATGGATTTGATAATCATATCTTAGTACTAAAGGAATCAGAGGAATTATAAAGAAATGATTTCTCAAAATAAGTGATTGTATTAATTATAATATCCAGCATGTAGCTTACCTGTTAATGTGCCCTGGCGGATTCAGTGATCTGGTTTCTTCCCAAGGCGCATGTGGTGATCAGAATGCCATTCAGACAAGATGGAATGGCCGCCCCAAGGCTAAGTGAGAAACATTATCTCAGCAAGGCTGTGCTCTGGTCTGGAAATATATGGGCAGAGAAGAAATTAACAGTGGAAGCTGGGGAAGGGGGGCAATAGATATATGACATTCTCACTAAGAAAATCCATTTGGATATTTAAATTAAGCACTCCAGTGTCTAGCTATTCTATTGATTTCCTGGTTTCAATAAAACTGCCCTCATCTTGACTACATGCTTAACCTTGCAGGTTTTGAAGAAATATGTCCCTTCCGGAACTTTTTAAAACTTTCTTCATTCCCTTTCTCTTTCTCTTTCTTCTTCTTCCTTCTTTCCTCCCACAATCCTAAAACTTATCCTATTATTTAAGGATTCTTGAAGGTCTGTATTATGTGAATACCTAGAGAAAAAAACATAATTTTCTTCCTTCCTTTCGGGAACTTGCTATCTCCAACTGCTTGCACCTGCTGTCAGGTGGCGGTAAAACACTGTGGTTAAAGGCACAGATGCTGCAGGTGCACAGCCTGGATTCAATTCACTACAATCTAATAGTGAGATCTTTAGCCAGCTCTTCCATTTTCTCATTTATAAGATGGGGATAATGATGGCATTGTATATATTTACATATATAATTATTATGAAGTATACATGAGTAAATATATATACAAAACTTCTAAGAAGTTAGGGTATATAGCACACTCTATGTCAATGTTAGTTATCTAAGTGCAGTAATAAAAGGAACTGATGTGAGACAGTTATAAACTCTGAGGTAAAGAAACCAGGTGCTAAAATGACCTTTCCTAAACCCACAGGATTTGAGACGAGAATCTAAGATGTAAGAAATAGCGTATTCGTTTATTAAATGTATACTGCTTACCTCAGTATACCAGGCCCTGTGCCGGGCACATGAAATAAAGAGACTGTGTGTGAGAGTGTGTCTGTATGTGCTGTCTAATCCTGGGTGTAAGGACCAGAACATCTAAACTCAACATGGGGATAACTCTGATGGTCATTTTAAATAACCGCTTGGAGTTGGCTGGGGCTGTCATCAGGCATTGCACCTCAAATCTGGCCTCTACCAAATATTGTTCTCTTCTGTTTCCCTATGGACATTCCTAATAAATGTCCTGCAAACTCCACCTCAGAATCTGACTCTCAGAAAACCTAATTAGAGCAACAGGTCACAGAGGTCTACAGAGCTGGCTTTTCCAAGGGAGGGAAAATATGTACTTTAGAGTATCCCCAAGTTTACACATGAAGAAATTTGGGCTTAGACATGATAAGAGGCTTTCCCCTAATATAAAGCAAAAAGTGGTAGATCCAGGGTTCAAACTGTAATCACCTGGCTGCAAGCCCCATATGCATTCTAGTATAAAAAAAAAGAATATTCTAGGGTCTTTCAAGACAGTTTTGATTTAATATAATTTTGATTTATGCAAACACTAAATAAAATTTTATGTTTGCATCCCTAGCTGGTTTGGCTCAGTGGATAGAGCGTCGACCTGCGGACTGAAGGGTCACAGGTCTGATTCTGGTCAAGGGCACATTCCAGGGTTGTGGGCTCGATTCCCAATGGGGGGCATGCAGGATGCAGCCAGTCAATGATTCTCTCTCATCATTGATGTTTCTATACCTTTCTCCCCTCCCCCTTCCTCTCTGAAATCAATAAAAATACTTTTTAAAAAATTTATGTTTGCATACTTATAAGCATTTGAATTTAAATGCATTTTCAAATCTGAAATTGCTCTTTTATATTCCAGATGTCTGAAAGCTTGCTTCAGAAAATATAATAACCATTATTTACATGTAGAACCCAATATTTATTTTTTCAACCAATTCTATTTACTTTTATTTTTATTGTCATACTAGAGGCCCGGTGCACGAAATTCGTTTACGGGGTGTGTGTCCCTCAGCCCAGCCTGCACCCTCTCCAATCTGGGACCCCTCAAGGGATGTCCGACTGCCCGTTTAGGCCCAATCCTACTAGGATCGGGCCTAAACGGGCAGTCGGACATCCCTCTCACAATCCAGGACTGCTGGCTCCCAACTGCTCACCTGCCTGCCTTCCTGATTGCCCCTAACCGCTTCTGCCTGCCAGCCTGATCACCCCCTAACCACTCCCCTGCCAGCCTGATTGATGCCTAACTGCTCCCCTGCCAGCCTATGTGCCCCTAACTGCCCTCCCTTGCAGGCCTGGTCACCCCTAACTGCCTACCCCTGCAGGCCTGGTCCCCCCCAACTGCTCTTCCCTGCAGGCCTGGGTCCCCCCCAACTGCCTGTCCCTGCAGGCCCGGTCACCCCCAACTTCCCTCCTCTGCCGGCTGGGTCACCCCTAACTGCCCTCCCCTGCAGGCTTGATTGCCCACAACTGCCCTCCCCTGCTGGCCTGGTCCCTCCCAACTGCCCTCCCCTGCTGGCCTGGTCCCTCCCAACTGCCCTCCCCTGCTGGCCTGATCACCCCCAACTGCCCTCCCTTGCAGGCCTGGTCCCCCACAACTGCCCTCCCCTGCTGGCCATCTTGTGGTGGCCATCTTTGTGTCCACATGGGGGCAGCCATCTTTGACCACATGGGGGCAGCCATCTTGTGTGTTGGAGTGATGGTCAATCTGCATATTACTCTTTTATTAGATAGGATTTGTGACTTCCTATGAAGATTTAAAAATCAGTGCATATATTAATCAACAATCACTGTCTAGTATTCCTTACTGGGGAGAATGTTTACATCAATATAAAACTTTTGATCTCCTAAGAAGTTTTTCAAATCTACCAATTTCAGTCCTCTCCTCCCAAGCCAAGCCACAGTCTCTGGGGAAGAGTTCTAGACATTTTATATTAAAGATCCCCAAAGTACAGCCAGGACTAAGCCTGGGTTAGTTAACTCTCCTGTGGAACGGCTGATACACTGCAGCAGCCAGCACTCCCTTCATTCTTTATTCCTTCTTTTAAAAATTGGTTCCAGAAACAAATATTTCCAGTGCACTTGTCAGGTGCCCAGCATTTAGGCTTCACTTTCTAGTGGGGCATAGGTTAGGATAGAGATATTGAAATAACCAATTCAACTTCAATACTTGATACAGGCTTGTGTAATGAATTAAGAAGCCCCACCCCCCAAAATGGTAAGTTTTTAACTAATATTACTGTATTAAAGAGAGTTTTCTTGAGCAGGTTATAGTTAAATTTATCCAGAAGGAATCATAGGAATCATTCAGAAAGACCAAAGGAACGAGATATTGGAGGCATAGAAAACAAATTCAGAAGACAAAACACCATATTTTATTGAGCAGTAGAAGTAGAGACAATTCATTTTCAAAAATCATGTCATGGAAATTAAAAGCAAAACATTACTTCTCATTTATATTAACTTACTAGTGGCCTGGTGTGTGCACAGGGGGTATCCCTCAGCCTGGCCTGCACCCTCTCCAATCTGGGACCCTGTGGGATCGGACCTAAACCGGCTGTCAGACATCCCTCTTGCAATCCGGGACCACTGGCTCCTAACCGCTCACCTGCCTGATTGCCCCTAACCACTCTACCTGCTGGCCTGATTGCCCCCAACTGCCCCCCCCACCGGCCTGATCACCCCCAACTTTTCCCCCGCCAGCCTACTCCCCCCCAACTCCCCCCCCACCAGCCTACTCGGCCCCCAACTGCCCCCCCTGCCAGCCTGCTCACCCCCAACTGCCCTCCCCTGCCAGCCTGATCGCCCCTAACCACCTCTGCCTTGGCCCCGCCACCATGGCTTTGTCCGGAAGGATGTCCGGAAGGTCTCCCAGAAGGTCTCCCAGTCTAATTAGCATATCACCCTTTTATTAGTATAGATATCAACAACTTCCAGAGAATTCTATAAATAAAATACCTGCTATTCTATACGAATTCAGATGTCTATGAAAATATTTGTAGTAAATCAAATACTCAGTATTGGCAACAATTTTCAATGATGTCTGTACTTCAAGCATGATGGTAGGGCCTTTAAGTATATTATCCTAATAATCCTGTAAGGAGAACAGTATGACTCCTATTATGCAGGTGAGATTGACTAGGCTCAGAGAGAATGAAGTGCTAAAGCAAGGCCACATTTCTTAAGAATTGAAAATCACAATAAAATTTTTTTTTTAAAGTGGAAATGTCTGTATGTTTCTACTCAGTCCTATTTTTATAATAATGAGCTCAAAGTTCTAAAAACAAAAAGCTCAATCAAAACAAATTTAAAATAAAAAGATGGCATTGCAATGAAGATGTATTTATTGTGAGGATTGTCATAAATAATGCAAGTAAAAAATTAGTACTTGATATATAGTTTGGATTATGTGCTACAGGTTTTAGCTATTACAATTTTAATACTGATTTATTCTTATAAATAATATTATAAGTAATGTTATACATAACTTGTGATCATGGTTTATATATAATTTTAGCTTATTTGGTGCTTTCAAAAAATTCATCTTATAATATATTTACAACAGCTCTATAAAATAGGCTATCTTTACTTTAAATATTAAAAAATATCTGAATTAACTGACTTTTAAAAGATCATATACTTTTGAATAATAAAGGTCAAATTAAAAAATATCATGGCAGCTATGATTCAACACTTTTTATCAAATCCATCCTCCCATCAAAAACAAATAGGACAACTGTGTAATACACAGACATAGAAAAATACAATTATTTCATGACACTGGGGAAGAACACAGAGGTAAGCTCAACATGCTACTCCATGATACCCTGATGGCATTTGCCAAAAATTTTAGGCACAACATGATGAGAGACCAAATACCTAAAATAAAGCCGCTTCTAAGAAGCTGAGAAGCTAAACTGAGCCTTTGAGAGTCTCACACTACTATGTACAAAAATAAATATATATCCAAACAAAAAATAGAAACTTTTTTATAAACAGCCAGGCTCACAATAGGGACCCTGAGGACTTGACACAGAGTGGAAGCAAAGCAGAAATAAACCAGGAATTAAAACATGGAAACCCAGTCTCTATACACTTGAATCTCCAATACAAGTTTGTAATCTGACCATTCTCTAACTGCCTAGAAAACATTAAATTAAATTGTCTATGAAGGAATATAGCATCATGTGGCATTTCTATAACTTAACTATACATAATGTCTAGGATTCAATTTATATATTTCTAGAGGACCAATGCACAAAAATTTGTGCAAGAGTAGGCCTTCCTTCGCTCGGCTCCTGGCACCGGCTTCCCTCTGGCCCCAGGACCCAGGCGGCTTCCCATTGGCCCTGCCAGCAGGCACCCGATTCCTGGGCAACTTCCCTCGGCCCCGGCTTCATCCAGAAGAATGTCTAGTCTAATTAGCATATTACTCTTTTATTATTATAGATTCCAACACTAAAATAGTGCCAAGAATGGAGGGAGGGGGAAGAAAGGGAGAAAGAAAACATAGAAATAAACTCATAGATGATTGGGATATTTAAGTTACCAGAAATTGACTCAAAATTTGCTTTTTCATTTAAGAAAAAGATGGCAAGATGTAAAACTTTCCCAGAAAATAGAGAAATCAATGAAAAATAAGTAAATAGCAATTATAGAGCTCATGATTTCTACTTCAAGATCAAATTGGAGTAAAATAAGTCAGATATGATCTTCCACTAGAAACAAATTTTAAAATGAACAAAATACAAGAGAAAATATGTTTTTCAAGACTTTGCAAATTAATAAATGAAGGGCAGTGATTCTGAAGCATCAGGATTAAAATGAGGGAAGCCCTGTAATTGCCCATAGTGCTTCCTTAACAGATTCTAGGCTGCAGCTTAAGGAGGACCCTGGAGAGATCCTGGGAGGCTCCCTGCATTGAAAGGTAGGGCTGAGAGTTGGCGATGTCTGAGAAGACGCAAGTTTTCAGGGCAGAAAACCAGAAAAAATGCAGCTACACAGAGAGAAGATGTCTGCAGATGCCCTCGCCATGGGTTTTCAGCCGAGAACTGATCAATACATGCTTGCAAGAAAACTGACCAGGGCCTGGAAAGAAATAACTGGAAGGATCAGAGAGAAGATTACTTTGGATTTCTAGTACCCAACCCTGCATGTAAGGAGCTTGGAAGTTACCACTCCATTCTATAAGTAAGAAGCTAAGAAAACTGAAAAACAAAAAACAACTCCTTTTGGATTTATAAAAAAAATGAAGTTACAGGACACACTTCTGCCCCCCAAACTGTAAAGACCTGAAGCAAATACAGAGAATGCCAAGGCACTGAGCAGAAGGCTTGGTGAGAATCAGAGCGGAGTGGGAGCAACAGAACTGTGGCTGACAAATCGAGGAAGGCTTAGTGTGGGCATCTCTGAGAGAGAAAAACGGGCTCAGTCAGCACAGGCTCAATCACAGGTGAATTCTTTTATCTCCTGAAGCTCTACCAGGTACTCAAAGTAAATATCAGGAAATAAATCTAATTCTTCTGCCAGGGGGAGAAGAAAGGGGAACATCTTTAAATGGACCAGAGTACTGTGTCCTTCTTAACAAGGTCTGCCTCCAGGAGAAACTCTTTAACCAGAGCCTAAACTGCTGAGGTTAATCAGAGTCTATTTAACCTGGGAGGATGGAAATGTCCACCTTCATTCAGCTTTAGCTTCCCATGTCAGGAAAAGAAAATACCCATCCCCAGCTCCTGTGTTTATCCTGTCCCACCTGAGCAGTGGGGAGCACTGAGAAACATGGGTGAGGCAAATGCTCGCTGAAGAGCTGGAGACCTAATCAAAGGACCACAGAATTCTTCCCTTCCCACCACAGCTCACAGCCAGGTTACTAAAGGCCTACTTACAGCAGTCGTTTTTGCCCAGTACATTGTGTTTGGCTATCAAGAAAAAAATTTCAAGACATACTGAAAAGCAAGAAACATAGTTTAAAGAAACAGCAAGCATCAGTAGTAGATTCAGATATGGTAGGGATGTTGCAATTATTAGACAAGAGATTTAAAACAACTATGATTAAAGTAAGGGCTCCAGTGGACTAAGTAGACAGCATGCAAGAACAGAGGAACAATGTGAGTAGAGAGATGGAATTCCAAAAAGGAACAAAGAATGTCAGATGCCAAGAACATTGCAACTAAAATGAAGATGCCTTTGAAGGGCTACGTAGACAGCCGAGGAAAAAATCTCTGCACTTGAGTATATTTCAATAGAAATATCCAAAAGCAAAGAAAAAATAGATCAAAAAGAAGCACAGAATACCTAAGAACTATGAGACAACTACAAAAGGAAAGAAATGCTTAATAGGGATGAAGAAAGATAAAAATGGTCAGAAGTATCCTATCTAATAAAAGAGTAATAAGCAAATTGACCGCACCTCCGCTACACCCACAAGCCACGCCCACCAGCCATGCCCACCAGCCAATCAGGAGCGAATATGCAAATAAACCCAACCAAGATGGCTGCAGCCACAGAGAGCAGGAGGGAAGCTTGGGTTTCCCTGGCAATGGAGGAAGCCAAGCTTTCCACCTGCCCTTGCTGGCCCAGGCCTCCACTCAATGCTACAAAGTTTCAATTATAGAAGATAAATCCCAACAGAAATGGCGGCAGCCACGGAGCTGGAGAGAGCAGGAGGCTAGGGTTGCCCACAGTGATGGAGGAAGCCAAGCTTCTGCAGCCCTGGCCTGCTTTGGCCTCTGCTTAAGGCTACAAAGTTTTAATTATAGAAGATACATAATTCCCAACAGAAATGGCTGCTGCCACGGAGCGAGCAGAAGGCTTGGCTCCTCTCCAGACTACAAAGTTTCAATTGTAGAAGATAAATAAACCCCAGATCCCAGGGCCTCTGTTTGGGTCGCCTAGGGGCATGGCCAGCCTGCAAACCACCACAGGCCCCTCACCCAGGCCACCCCACACCCCAAGGGAACCCCCACCCTGATCCAGGACACCCTTCAGGGCAAACCAGCTGACCCCAACCCATGCACCAGGCCTCTATCCTATCTAATAAAAGAGTAATATGCAGATTGACCATCACTCCAACACACAAGATGGCTGCCCCCATGTGGTCAAAGATCCTGCCCCCATGTGGACACAAGATGGCCACCACAAGATGGCCAGCAGGGGAGGGCAGTTGGGAGGGACCAGGCCTGCAAGGGAGGGCAGTTGTGGGCGATCAGGCCAGCAGGGGAGGGAAGTTGGGAGGGAGCCAGGCCTGCAGGGGAGGGCAGTTAGGGGTGACCAGGCCTGCAGGAGAAGGCAGTTAGGGGCAAACAGGCTGGCAGGGGAACAGTTAGGCATTAATCAGGCTGGCAGGGGAGTGGTTAGGGGGTGATCAGGCTGGCAGGCAGAAGCGGTTAGGGGCAAACAGGAAGGCAAGCAGTCGAGCAGTTGGGAGCCAGCCATCCTGGATTGTGAGAGGGATGTCCAACTGCCCACTGGGATCGGGCCTAAACGGGCAGTCAGACATCCCTCAAGGGGTCCCAGATTGAAGAGGGTGCAGGCTGGGCTGAGGGACACCCCCCTTCCCATGCACGAATTTCATGCACCGGGCCTCTAGTCTTTCTATATAAAGAGGGAATATGCAAATTGACCATCACATCATCACAAATATGGTAGCACCTACAGTTGAGGAGGGGATTCCATAACACAAGATGGCTGCGCCCACAACAGAGGTGGAATTTCCATAACAAAAGATGGCTGCACCCACAGTGGAGGGCGAGTTCCCGTAACAAGCCTTAAGGAGCAATCAGCAGGGACCTGAGGCTGCGTGGCACTGGGCCGGGGCAGGGAACCTGAGCCTGCGCCCCCTGCCCAGTGGGGCTTGACAGGGAACTTCAGGCCATACCCCCACCCTGGCATCAGGCCAGGGGACCTCAGGTCACATCTCCCACCCTGGTGCCAGGCTGGGGGACCTCAGGCCATGCCCCCCACCCAGCAGGACTTCACGGGGGACCTGAGTCTGCACCCTCCACCCAGTGCCGGGGGACCTGAGGCTGTGCCCCCTGCCCAGCAGGGCTTGATGGGGGACCTAAGGCTGTGCCCCACACCCGGCAGAGCTTGACGGGGGACCTCAGACCATTCGCCCCACCTGGCGCCAGGATGGGGGACCTGAGGCTGCATCCCCTACCTAGTGGGGCTTGACGGGGTACCTAAGGCTGTGCCCCCCACCTGGCACCAGGCCAGGGGACCTGAGGCTGCACCCCCCCACACACCTGGCAGGGCTTGACAGGTGTGGGGCCAGCCGGGTGTGGATCTTGCCCAATGGGGGTAGGGCCAGTTGGGTCTGGGTCTCTCACAATTTTGATGCACCACAGGTGGGTAGGGACTTGACTCTGGATCCCTCAGCATGCCTCAGGCTCTGACAGGAGGAAGATTTTCATATACATGTTACTAATTTTCTTTCATCTCTGACACTTTCTGTATAATAAAGAGGTAATATGCAAATTGACCATTACTCCAACACACAAGATGGCCGCCCCCATGTGCTCAAAGATGGCCACCCCCATGTGGACACAAGATGGCCTACACAAGATGGCTATCAGGGGAGGGCAGTTGGGAGGGACCAGGCCAGCAGGGGAGGACAGTTAGGGGTGATCAGGCTGGCAAAGGAGGGCAGTTAGGGGTGACCAGGCCAGCAGAGGAGTACAGTTGGGGGTGACCAGGCCTGCAGGGGAGGACAGTTGGAGGGACCCAGGCCTGCAGGAGAGGGCAGTTGGGGGGGACCAGGCCTGCAGGGGATGGCATCTGGGGGCGACCAGGCCTGCAGGGGAGGGCAGATGGGGGTGACCAGGCCAGCAGCGGAGAGCAGTTAGGGGCTACCAGGCCAGCAGGGGAGGGCAGTTAGGGGCAATCAGGCCGGCAGGGATTCAGTTAGGCATCGATCAGGCTGGCAGGAGTGTGGTTAGGGGGTGATCAGGCTGGCAGGCAAAAGCAGTTAGGGGCAATCAGGCAGGCAGGCGAGCGGTTGGGAGCCAGCAGTCCTGGATTAGAGAGGGTGCAGGCTGGGCTGAGGAACACACACCCCCATACCTGAATTTTGTGCACCGGGTCTCTGGTCTGTTATAAAGAAAGGGCAAATAGCAATATTAAAATATTTCCTCTAATTAATTCCCTTTTAATGTGCATTAATTTTGTGCACTGGGTCACTAGTCTATATATATAAAAGCTTAAGCAACTGTTAAAACCAAACGACCGGAATGACTGGTTGACCAGTAGCTATGACACTCACTGCCCACCAGTAGCAGACACTCAATGCAGGAGCTGCCCCCTAGTGGTCAATGTGCTCCCACAGCCAACCTCCCATGGCCCCTTCCTCCCCTCCTCCCCTACCTACCCCCCGGCTGGCCAACCTCCTATAGTCCCTCCCCACTGCCAGCTGGCCCCCCAATAGGCCTTAATCACCAGCCAGGCCAAGGGACCCCACCCATGCACAAATTCGTGCACTGGGCCTCTAGTAAAAATATATTTTCAAAAAAATTTTAAGTGGACTTGGATTAGTTATAAGTATATTGCAAACTCTAAGGGGACTACTACAAAACATACAAAATAAAAATTTTAAAATGAATACAACTTATATGTTTAAAAAGAAGATAAAATTCAATAAAATATAGTGCTCATTTTACACCGGTATGGAAAAACAGTCTTTTTCTCCTTCTGAGAATCACATTCCTCCCCTGCTGTGTATTTCTTTCCTGTGAGTTACCAAGCAATTCTCTGTGACACTATAATCTAAGTCTACTAGAGGCCCAGTGCACAAAATTTGTGCACTTGGTGGGGGTGGTCCCTCAGCCCAGCCTTCATTCTCTCACAGTCCAGGAGCCCTTGGGTATGTCCAACTGATTGCTTAGGCCCACTCATTGTGGGAAGCTGGCCTAAGCTGGCAGTTGGACATCCTTAGCACTGCCACAGAGGAAGGAGAGGCTCCCGCCACCACCACTGCACTCATCAGATGTGAGTCCAGCTCAGGGCTTCTGGCTGAGTGGTGCTCCCCCTGTTGGAGTGCACTGACCACCATGGGGAAGCTCCTGTATTGAGTGTCTGCTCCCTGGTGGTCAGTGTACATCATAGCGACATCCCCTGAGGGGTCCTGGATTGCAAGAGGGTACAGGCCAGGCCGAGGGACCCCACTGGTGCACGAGCGGGATCGGGGAGGGACGCGGGAGGTTGGCCAGCCAGGGAGGGACCACAGGAGGGCTCCAGGGCATGTCTGGCCTGTCTCGCTCAGTCCCAATCAGCTGGACCCCAGCAGCAAGCCAACCTACCAGTTGGAGCATCTTCCCCCTGGTGGTCAGTGAACGTCATAGCAACCAGTTGAGCAGCCTTAGCATATCATTAGCATATTATACTTTGATTGGTTGAACGGCCGACCGGACGACTAGACACTTAGCATATTAGGCTTTTGTTATATAGGATTGACACTACCCAGAGATATCAGATCCCCTGGGTTACAGGTCAGTTCCACAAGACTCTCACCCTTCTTTGGAACGCCAACACAAGTAGTGTATCCCAGGTTACTCACAAATTCTGTCTGACTTTGTTATAAATTAGGGGCTTTCACTATCCCTCCTTAGGTTTAATTACTTTGCTAAAGGAGTTCACAACCTTGGAAACACTTGTTTATTAAAGGATATGATGAGCAATACAGCTGAGTAGCCAGATAGAGGCATGCACAGAGCAAGGTCTGGGAAGGTGCTAAATGCAGGAGCTTTGCCTCCATAGACTTGGGGTGCACTCCCTCCTGGTGTAGATGTTTTCCAGTATGAAAGCTCTCCTGAGACACCACTACTGGGCTTTAGGGAGGCCTCTTCAAATGGGCATGACAAATTATTAACTGAGTTTCCAGCCCCTCTCCCCCTCTGGAGGATGGGGTGGGATGAGCTAACAATTATAAGCTTCTAATCATGGCTTGGTCATTCTGAGGACCAGTCTCCATCCACGAATCATCCGGGGCCTATGCAGAGTCACCTCAATAGAACAAAGACACTCCTTCTGCTCTTATCATTTAGAAATCTACAAGGGATTTAGGAGCCCTGTGTCAGGGAATGGGTGAGAGACAAGTATTAGAACCAGAGATGCTCCCAGTTTTCTTGTCACTTAGAAAATTATAAGTGACCAACATATATTTTCTATTATCTCACAAAACCACAAAAAACAACATTCTTTTCACAGAGAAAAATGAATTGAAGAAAAAATAGAAAACATAAACAAATATGGTTGATATTAGCTAAATATATCAATAATTACATTGAATGTTAGTGGTCTAAATGCACCAATTAAAAGACAGAAATTGTCAGAGTAGATCAGAAATAAGACCCAACTATATGTTGTCTTCAAGAAGTCCACTTTAAATATACAGGCACATATAAATTGATAGTAAATGAATAAATAAATAGATAAACATATAAATCTAACACTAATCAAAAGAAAACTACTCATTTCAGATAGAGTAGTCTTCAGAGCTAGGAAAGTTATCAGGGATAAACTGGCATTACAGAATGATAAAGGAGTCAATTCTCCAAGAAGACATAACAATTTTTAATGTCCATGTGCCTAACAAGAGAGCATAAAAAATACAAGAGGCAAAAACTGATAGAACTACAATGAGTAATAGATGAATCCATTATTGTACTTGGTGACTTCAACACCCCTCTATCAGAAATGTACAGTATCAGTGGACAGAAAATCAATAAGGACATAATTGAATTCAACAACACCATCAATCAACTGAATATAATGGGCATCTATAGACTGCATCATTCAACAACAAAATGCACATTCTTCTCAAGCTCATATGGAACATTGACCAAGATGCATCACATTTTAGGCCCTTAAACACACCTTAACACATTTTAAATAATAGAAATTATACAATTCTATATCAGACTGAAATAGAATTAAACTAAAAATATTAAAGTCAAAATAAGAAGATAATAAAATAAAAATAAGAATAAAAATAAAAGAAGTCAATGATATGGAAAACAGGAAATAGAGAAAATCACTTAAACCAAAAGCTTGTTCATTGAAAAAGAATAAATTTGATAAGCCTTTAGCCACACTAAGAAAAAAAGGACAAAAATTGCTACATTAGTTTCCCCTTATCTGTGGTTTCACTTTTCATGGATTCAGTTACCCAGAGTCATCTATACTAGTAATCAGAAAATATTAAATGGAAAAATGCAGAAATAAACAATCTATAAGTGTTAAAATGCATGCCTTGCTGAGTTATGTTGTAAAATTCCCACCTGGGATATGAATTATCCCTTAGTATATCCACACACTATAGGCTACCCACCCAACTCTCTTAGTAGCCATCTGGGTTACCAGATTGACTGTCAAGGTATTGAAGTGCTTGTGTTCAAGTCACCCTTATTTTACTTAATAAGGGCCCCAAGGTGAAAGAGTAGTGATGCTGGCAATTTGAATATGCCAAAGAGAAACCAGAAAGTGTATGTATGTATAGGAAAAGTCATAGTATGTATAGGGCTTGGTACTATCTGTGGTTTCAGGAATTTACTGGGGGCAGGGAGGAGACTTGGAACACATTAAACATACCTCATGGATAATGAGGGTCTACTGTACTATTACAAATGAAAGAAAGAACACCACTTCAGATCCCATGGACATTAAAACGATAAGCAAAAACATATAAACAACTCAATGCCCACAAGTTTGATAACCTACATGAAATGGACCAATTCCTTGGAATCTTCCAAAACTTACACAAGAAAAAAATAGACAATCTGAATGAGCATATCATTAAATAAATTGAATCAATAAATAATAATTTTCCAAAAGAGAAAGCATCAGTTTCTTATGAGTTCCCTGTTGAATACTACTAAACATTTAAGGAAGGAACTATACCAATTCTCGACAATTTTTCCAGAAGATACAAGCAGAGGTAATACCTCCTAACCAATTTTGTGAGGCAAGTGTTTCCCTAATACCAAAACCAAATACATTTCAATAAATGAAAATTACAGACCAATATATCTCATAAACATAAATGCAAAAATCATAAACAAAATCCCAGCCAAGCAAATCTAACAATATATAAAAATAATTATACATTACCACAAGTGGGATGTATTCCAGATGTACAAGGCTGATTCAACATTCAAAGTCAACTGATGTAATTTTTCACATCAACAGGTTAAGAAAAATCACATGATCATAACAATAGATGCACAGAAAAGCATGTGACAAAATCCAAAATATATTTATGAAAAACATTCTCAGTAATGTAGGAATAGATGGAATTATTTTTTCAACTTGATAAAGATTAGTTTACAAAAAAGCCACAGCTAAAATCCTAATTAATGATGAGAAATTCAAAGTTGTCCTACTAACATCTGGAACAAGGCAAGGATGTTATAGGTAATACTGATTCTTACCATCATACTGAAAGTCCTACCTAATGCAATAAGACAAGAAAAGGAGGTAAAAGTTATACATATCAGGAAGAAATAAAACAATTTTTTAATGGATGAAATGAACATCTGTGTCATAAATCTGAAAAAGTCAACCAAAAAAATTCCTGGAACTAATAAGTGATTATAGCAAGGTTGCAAGATATAAGATTAATATAAAAAAATCAATTGCTTTCCTATATACCAGCAATAAGCAAGTGGAATTTAAAATTAAAAGCACAATGCCATTTAGAATAGCACCCTGCAATAAAATATTTACATATAAATCTAACAACGTATGTACAAGATTAATATGAGGAAAAATACAGAACCCTGATGGAAAATACAAGAGAACTAAACTCCCATGTACGTGGAGAGGAAGGCTCAATATTGTTGAAATGTCAGCTCTTCCTACTTCATCTATAAATTCAATGCAATCCCAATAAAAACCTAAGAAATTAATTTTTGATGAATGTTGACAAACTTATTATAAAGGTTCTTTTGAGAGACAAGAAACCAAGAATAGCAAAAAACTAGTATTGTTGAAGATGAAGAACAAAATTGGAGGACTGATGCTACCTAATTTCAAGATTTACTATAAAGCTACAGTAATAAAGATAGGGTTATACTGGCAAAAAAATAGACAAGTAGATCAACAGAAAAGATTAAAGAACTCATAAATAGAACCACATAAATACATAGTTAACTGATCTTAAACAAAGGGGCAAAGATGGTATAATAAAGAAAGGAGTCTTTCCAAGAAATGGCACTGAAACAACTATACATTGACTGTAAAAAATGAATCTGGACACAGACTTTACACCTACACAAAAATTAATTCAAAATGCACCTCAGACCTAAATATAAAATAAAAAAAACAAAAATTATATTATAAATTTCTTAGGACATAACTGGAAAAAACCTAGATGACCTTGGATTTGCCAAATACTTTTTAGATACAACACCAAAGGTATCCTATATAATAAAGATGTAATATACAAATGATTGTTACTCCGTGAAGCGTAATGACCGACCGCATAATGACTGGATCACGGATCAGCAGGAAGATGGGGCAATAAGCTACAAGTGGGCAGTGGAGAGCTACAGGAGAGGGCAGGGCAGCAAGCTATGGAGTAGGGCGGGGAGGAGGAGGGAGCTATAGGAGGGCGGGGCAATGGGCGGAGAGTTACTGGAGGGTGGCAGCGAGCTACTGGTGTACTGATTTGTACACAGGGCTACTAGTAATTTATAAGAGAAAGAATTGGTAAGCTGAACTTCATTAAGATTACATTTTCTGTTCTGTAAGACACTGTCTTGAATAAAAATTAAATTTAATGTGAAACAAGATAAAAAAGAAAAAATAATAACCACAGACATGGAGAACAGTATTTAAAAAAAAACATATCTGATAAAAGTCATATTAAAAATATACAATAATTCTTAATATTTGACAATAAGAAAACAAACAACTCAGTTAAAGATTGGTTGAATACCTGAACAGTCACCTTAACAAAAAAGAGATATACAAATAGCAAATAAGCATACAAAATTGTGCTCCACATCATGTCATCATAAAAATGCAAATGGAAATAACAATATACCACCACATACCTATTAGAATGACCCAAATCTGGAATATTACCAAGACAAATGCTAGTGAAGCTTTAAGAATTCTTATTTGTACAAGCAAATGGTATTAACTTTGATAATAAAAGCATAATATGCTAATTAGACTGGACAGTCGAACAACCTTCTGGACGTCATTCTGGATGTCCTTCCAGAGGAAGCTGTGGTGGCAGGGGCCAAGGCAGAGGCAGTTAGGGGCAATCAGGCAAGCAGGTGAGTGGTTAGGGGTGATTAGGCAGGCAGGTCAGTGGTTAGGAGCCAGTGGTCCCGGATTGCGAGAGGGTGCAGGCCAGGCTGAGGGACGCCCTCCCCCCACCTGTGCATGAATTTCGTGCACTGGGCCTCTAGTATTCTTATAAGAAAACTAGTGGTCCGGTGCACAAAATTTGTGCACAGAAGGGGGGGTTCCCTCAGCCCAGCCTGCACCCTCCCCAATCAGGGACCCCTTAAGGGATGTCCGACTGCCAGTTTAGGCCCGATCCCTATAGGATCGGGCTTAAACCGGCAGTCAGACATCGCTCTCACAATCTGGGACCACTGGCTCCTAACCGCTCACCTGCCTGCCTGCCTGATTGCCCCTAACTGCCTCTGCCTGCCTGCCTGATTGCCCCTAACAGCCTCTGCCCACCTGATCACCCCCAACATTCCCCCCACTGGCCTGATAGCACCCAACTACCCTCCCCTGCCTGCCTGATCTCACCCCCAACTGCCCTCCCCTGCTGGCCAATTTGGTTCTGATTGGTTGATTTTTATGCCAGTCAGCATCAAAAGCTCCACCTCCTAGGAAGCCATTGGCTCCTTACAGTTCACCCAGATTTGGTTCTGATTGGTCGGTTTTTATGCCAGTCAGCATCTCCGGGCCTATCTCCAGACCTGATCAGAGAGGCAGGGCTGATCAGCAGCTCCTGCAGAGGCCTGGAGAGAAACAGAGGCACAGCTGCTGGTGAAGCCCAGAGAAAGAGAGAGGCAACGGCTGATCAACAGCTGCCATGGAGGCTGTGGATCAGCCCCTGCCTCTCTCTTCAGGCCTCTCTCTGGGCCTGATCTGCAGCCCCCTCAGCAGTCAATGCTGGGTCGCTGCACCCGCACCTGTGGCAGTCAGGTGCTGGATCGCCACAGCAACCCAGCACTGACTGCAGGACTGACTTCTGGTGTTCGGTCGAGCCTTCGGCTGGTCATTACGGACCCTGGGATTTTATATATTAGGATGGTACAGCCACTTTAGAAGCCAGTTGGAGGGTTTCTATAAAATTAAACCTACTCAGTAATTGTGCTTCTGAATATTTTCCCAAAGGAGTTGAAAACTATGTCCACACAAAATCCTGTACACAGATATGTATAGTTTTATTCATAATTGCCAAAACTTGAAAATAAACAAGCCAATTTTCAGTAAGTGAATAGATGAATTATGTAGCAATCACACAATGAAATATTATTTAGTACTTAAAAGAAATGAGTTGTCAAACCATGAAAAGACACAGAGGAACTTTAAATTAATGTTATTGAGTTGAAGAAGAATCTAAAAAGGCTACATACCATATGATTCAAACTATATGACAACCTAAAAAATGCAAAACTATGGAGGTAGTAAAAACATCAGTGTTTGCCAGGGATTTGGTGAGGAGGAAGGGATAAATAGGCAGATCACAGAGCATATTTATAGTATAAAATTAGGATACTGTAATGGTAAATACATGCCATTACACATCTGTCCAAACCAATAGAATATGCGACACAAAGCTGCACCCTAAGGTATATATGTGCATATAAATATGTATATGCATGAATATAAGTATGTGTATAGATATATATAGATGGTTAATTAGATATATTGGTGCATTAATATATAATGCAGTAACAAAGGTATTAACATTTATATACATGATTAAAAACTTATATAAAATAGTGCACACAAAACATCAGAATTTATATTTGCTCTTAGAATATTCACCAAAATTGATCATATGTTGAATGATAAAGCAATTCCCAACAAATTTCAAAAGACTGAAACCACACAGAATAGTTTCTATGATAGTTGAATAAAACTAAAAATAAAAAAAAAATGAATAATTATAAAACCCCCTACTATTTGGAAATTAAAGAATAGATTTACAAATAACTGAGTTGGATGATATATTTTCAAATGAAGATCATATGAAGATTTTGTATTTAAAATGTATGAAGTACTAATACAAATACATAGGAAATGGATAACCCCAAAAGTGGGTAAAATACTGCACAAACCAGTGTGCACAAATATCTAGTAAACATGAAAGTTTGTTCACTTTTATCAGCCATCAGGGAAATAAACATTAAAACAAGATGTACCACCATTGCACCTCACCATTATAGCTAACCTAAAAACACCTGTCAAGGTTAAGTGCTGGTAAGCATGCAGGATCTTCCCTGCATTGCTGGTGGAGGGTAAATTGTTACAACCACTTGGAAAAACTGGCATTACCCTCTAAGTTTGAACATACACATACCATACAATCCTCCAAATGTATCCCCAAATATAAATTTAACCTAAATGGGTAAATACGTTCAACAAAAGACATACACTAAAATGTTCACTAGCAGCAGCATTGTAGCAGCCTGCATTGTAACTGCTAAAGATAGAGACAATCTATGCTTCCATCATCTGTATATTGGATAAACAAATTGTGGTCTACTTATAAGAAATAAGGCACTCTTGCTACATGCAACAACGTGCAAAAACATGAATAAATGTCACAATATAATATTAAGTGAAAAAACATAAAAGCATCTTCACAGATCTACTCAGTGTCAATAGACAAGAGCATGTAGTTACCTTTGGGGAGGACAGGCTAGTGAGTGACTGGGAGGGGCCCAAGGCAGACTTCTGGGAGCTGGTGATATTACATTCTCTGACCCAGAACATGGTACACAGGTATGTTTGCTTTGTGAGACTGCACTGAGCCTACCACTTATGATTTTGCACTTTATTACACGTATGTTACACATCGTTGAAATCTCTACTTTAAAAAAGTCACCTTATCTCTCTGGCTCCATCTCTACAGATTTTCCCTTAAAAGACTGTGTTGCTTTGAGGTTCATAAGTAGATGAGACCTAAATGCAGGAATGATGGTCATGATTAACAATCGTCAGTTGATGGTCTGATCTTGCCCTCTACCTTATTTGGGGCTGGTGGCAACAAGAAAATTACATAGATGATGCAGTTCCTGTCCTTTAGGGGCTTATAGCTAAGTTGGGTAGAATTTTGTAAAATGACAATAACAGAGAAGATATACAGTCATTTAGTGATAGAAGAGTAATAGAACATATGCATTTAGAGGAGGACTTAGTAACAGAACAGTGACAGCAAGAAGAGTCAGTTCTCACTTAGTAGTACTTGGGGTACAAGTAAGTGAGAAGGGAGAATGTTACAGGAGGCAAAATTTATGGCTTAAAAATACCGTCTTAAATTGACCCATGCAAAAAATCACAGCCCTCTCTAAAATTTTCATATATGCCAGAAAATATTTACTAGTTGAATGCCAGATTATTTCCTATTTGTTAAATATCCCCTAAAATATAAATTGATTATGTAGAAACTAATAACACATAAATGCCAGATGGTTACAATTATTAGTATATTTTTCTTGATATTAAGATAAAAGAATGTTGACTTTAAAGTAAAAATGTAAGCATCTAATCACAATGGCAATTGCATTTTAATTCATCTCATGCAAACTAGTTATTAAAACATAAATTGTTGTTGTAATATTATACGGAATAAGTGCATACCAAAACCTTGGGTAATGGAAGTTTACATTTATGAATTCCTATGCTAAGCTAGATATAGCAATATCAAGCTTATGGTTGCAACAACAATTTTATAGCGCACAATAATCAAAAATAGAGTGGTGGGGGAAATTTGGACTTTGTATATAATATAAAAACATGAAATGAATCAGGAATGGATGGGCTATTATAAGAACCTTAAACTCATAAAAGTGCTTCCTGATACTTTTTAAAATCAGTTGCTCAAAGATAGCATGATAGCTGAATTTTGGCCATTAAAGGGTTGAAAACCTGCAAAAATGAACATTTTATAGCATAATTTTATCCTTGCAACTCTTCCTAGCAACCATGTTTCAGGGTGTTAAAAGGGTTTTGAATCACAAATCAAATGTTTTTCCAACAATTGATGTCCAAGTAGTAGAGTTATTATCTATAGTTATAAGTAGAAAATAATGAGCATTAAATGTGCTTTAGTCTTCTAAAAAATAGTACTAGTATATATTTGTGTGTCCTTTTTCCTCAAACAAAATTTACTAGAAAAGGAAAAAAGTTCTCTCAACCCCCCTATCCTAGACAAAATGTTGGCAAAATGTTGACATAATAATTATATGAAGAAATATTTCAAACATTTCAAATTACAAGAAATGTTAAAGGGACTTCTTTAAGAAAATAAACAAGAGAAAAGCAAAAGTATGAATAAAATGGCAATAAATATATAGCTATAAAAATTACTTTAGATTCAAATTTTTTAAATTCTTTAATCAAAAGGCATAAGGTAGCTGACTGGAGAAGAAAACACAACCCTTACATATGCTTTCTGCAAGAGACTCACTTCAGATAGAAAGACACACAGGCTGAAAGTAAAGTGATGGAAGAAGATATTTTATGAAAATGGATAAAACACTCACAAAAAAGCTGGGGTAGCAATACTTATACCATACAAAATAGACTTTAAAACAAAGACTGCAACAACACTTAAAGAAGGACTCAGCAATTCCACTCCTGAGTATTATCCAAAGAAACCCAAAACACTAAATAAAAAACACATCTGCATCCATGTGTTCATTACAGCATTAGTTACAACAACCAAGATACAGAAGCAATCTAAGTGCCCATCAAATGGATAAAGAAGTGGTGCATATATATAATGGAATATGATTCAGCCATAAAAAAAGAATAAAATATTGCCATTTGCAATAATATGGATGCACTTAGAGGGTACTGTGCTGAGTGAAATATCAGACAGAATCTAAATAACAAAATAAATGAACAAGCAGAACAGAAACAGACTCATAGATACAGAGAACATTTTGAAGGTTACCAGATAGGAAAGGGATTGGGGGAATGGGTGAAGAGATATAGAAGTACAAATTGGCAACCTCAGAATAGTCATGGTGATGTAAAGTACAGCATAGGGGATATAGTCAATGATATTATAATAACTATGTATGGTGTCAGATGGGTACTTGATATATCAGGGTGATCACTCGTTTGTTATATAAATGTATAATCACTAGATTGAATACCTAAAACTAATATAATATGGTATGTCTATTGTAATCCTATATAATAAAAAAGGCTAATATGCAAATTATCCCCTCGGGAGTTCAACTGACTGGGAATTCAACCAACTGGGAGTTCAATTGCCCACTATGATGTGTGCCGACCAGCAGGGGGTGGTGTAGAACAAAGGAGGGCCCCTGCCAGCAGCCAACAGCTGGGGGAAGGAAGGCCCCGGCCCACAGCCAGAAGGCCCCAATCAGCCCTGATCACCGGCCAGGCCTAGGGACACCACCCATGCACCATTTCATGCACCAGGCCTCTACTTTGAAAAAGAAAATGTTATAAATATATATATATAAAAAAAGCATAGTCTTTGCAATACCTTAGTCTCAAACTTTTTAAAAAGAAACTTCACTTAGCATTTGGCTTTAAAAGAAGCTACCATATGCATTGTTTCTTTTATTCTTCTGAGGGTGATTGGAGGAGAGAGTTCCACATTACTGCTACATCATTTAAAAGCTTGGTTTTAGAAAAGCTGAGGTCCATCTTCTACTGTACAGTTCTAGCCTAAGAGGGAAGTTATATCACTGTTGAAGCCTTGTCCTTTCTTAATAAATCCTGATAATTATCCAGTAAGAAGTACTCATTTTTCTTCAGATATGAAAATGACCATTACAATGTACCAGTTAAGAATCCATTGCTTTTAGTGTCTGTCTGTATTTCTTCTAGTGTACGTATTTTAAGAAAAATATTGCAATGAAATAATACTTTTATTAGCAATGAGACAGATACATCTCTTTTGTAGAATAAATGAGTTATAAAAAATGTTCAAGTAGCCAGATTTTATTTTGTAAAACTGAAATGTTAAATTAAAGATGCTTGCGTAAGTACAAAAGAGAAAACATTTTTTACTTTAGAAGAAGGTCTCTGTAAATGGAAACAGGTTTTCAGGCTCTCATCTGAAAATAGTTGGGAGTGAAGTGATGGGATTTCCTAGGGAGGAGAGGGTAGTACCACAGAATAGAGAGGGGTCCATACCAAAGGAGGAGCTAGTCATCAAAGGACTTGATTTGCCCTATTGTATTGTTCTTTCTAAAACCATAATGGCTGAAAATAACAGCAGAGGGGACCTGAGGGCCAGTGTTACCCTTACAAATAAATGGACTGTAAATGAATATGTTGACTGTCCATGATGTTCTCTCTCTGCTACCTAACAGTGCCTGCTTGCATGGAGAGAGACTAATATTCCGTTATCTGGAATGGAAAACAGTTTCTTTTGCCAGTATTCCAAGAGAATGTCAAAGTGATAAGTGTATGTACATGGAGAGGAATAGAGGCAACATTTACTGAGTACCTATCATGTTCTGGAATCTGGACTAAGATGCTTTCATATGTATTTTCCTGACTAAATAATTACACTCCCTTCTATTTAAAAGTCCTTGGCACTAAAAAAGTAACTCACTTGCACTAGATGAGATAGTTGGTAAGTCTTAAAAACTAAACATAAGCTCATGTTTTGATGCTCAAATCACATCACACAATGATGTGTCATGCCGCACTAGACCAGCACTTTTCAATAGAATTTGGTTGAGGATGGAGACATCCTGTACCTGTACTGTTTAAAATGGTAGCCACTAGCCTCATGTGTCACTGAAGCCTGGATAATTTGCTACTTTGAATGGGAAAATGTGCATTAAATTTTAAGTAATTGAAATTTAAATAGATACATGTGGCTAGTGGCTACTCAATGAGGCAGCAAAGATTTAGATAAGAGAGCTGTCTGCAGTGAGAATCATGAGATTTTCTTTCAACTCCCATTTTTCTCCACAGTCTGGAATCACTAGTTCTCCCTATTTATTTCTCAAAATGCAATCCTCAAACATCATAAAAAATGGTGGAGTAAAGACCTCTGCAAATCATCTCTTCCATAAAAGCAATAAAAAAACTAGCAAAAATTGTGAGGAGTGACCGTTTCAGAACTCCGGAAATTAGCCAAAAGGTTGCAGCAATGCAATTTATTTGAGAAAATTGCTGAATCTCCTGAGAGAAGCACAGTGAGCCTCTTGATTTTCACATGTCCTACTTGCACCCATACCTCTCCAGCTCACAGTAGCTTTGAAAAACTCTCCTGAGATCACGATGAAAACCAGCAGCTTGGCAAGTACCCTTGGAGACAGAATGGTGCTGCAGCTCTTTCGAAGCCGCATTCCCAGGGAATTGTCATTTCACCTGCCTGGTAGGTCACTAGAAGGTCCCTCTTGCCAGGCTGTCTTTATCTGACTGGACTCAGAGCTCACCCAGTGCTGCAAAGCCTTTTCCAAGGACATTTGTCAAAAACTATCAGAGGAAATTTAACATTGCACCTGGCTAACGCAGTAGATAATAGTTTCGTCAAACAATAAGCTAATAAAATACAAAACTTAAAAGGACAATCTGGGAAATGAAATGTCCATAGGGACTTTGAAAAGCTCTGACATATTTCTGGGAATACAGAAGTTCCCTCACACTGAGATGTTAACTTACTTCAGATGAGACAGCTGGTAAAAATAAACACCAGTCTCAATATTCAAATATCTTGATATTCAAATCATACCACACCATGAGGCCTTGCACACGCTAGAGCAGCACCATCCAGTAGGGTTTTGTGCACGCCCAAGGCGGTGCACATACCAAGAAAAGAAGACTTAGAATGATTTAAGCTCAGACCTTGTGTTGATCTTGAGTCTGCAAACATGAAATGAAGACTAATGCAGAATTCTCAAATACTGGGCTGAGTGTTAAATCCATGCCTCAACAAGCACACAGAGATTTTGGGAAATACTTGGAAAATTACTGGGTCCATGAATTTAAGAAAATCTATACAATCATTTGCCAACCACAAAGCTAAGGAAGCAAAGACTTCAGTGAGCATACATAACAAACAGCACAGATTTTACAGAATTTTCTCAGAGAAGTTACTAAACAAACAAGGAACAGTGTTAACAGCTAACAGCAGTAACAACAGGCCTGGGATGGGCTGGGGGTGTTGGAGGACGTCTGATCCCTAGGTCTGACACACAAATGTTCATAGCATCTTCATTTGTGATTGACAAAAATTGTATACCATCCATATGCTCATCAAGTTAATGAATAAATAAAGTGGAATATCCATTCACTGGAATTTTACTGGGCAGTGAAAAGAAATAAAGTACTTATACATGCTACAACATGAATAAAACTAGAAATTATTGTGCTGAGTAAAAGATTCCAAACACAAAAGGCCACATAGTGTATGATTCCATTTATATGTAACTAGTGGCCCGGTGCATGAAATTCGTGCATGGAAGGGGGGGGTGACCCTCAGCCCGGCCTGCACCCTCTCCAATATGGGATCCCTCAGGGGATATCTGACTGCCAGGGGATGTCCCTGTGGGATCAGGCCTAAACGGGCAGTCGGACATCCCTCTCACAATCCGGGACTGCTGGCTCCTAACCACTCACCTACCTGCCTGCCTGATCACCCCTAACCACTCTGCCTGCTGGCCTGCTTGCCCCCAACTGCCCCCCCACTGGCCTCATGGCCCCCAATTGCCCTTCCTGTCCAGCCTCATGGCCCCCCACTGCCCTCCCCAGTCAGAGCCCCTCTGTGTTCCTCCCCCGGCTGCTCCGTGCCCGCTGCTCACAGGCCCTCTGCGGCTGGGGTAGAATGTTTGCCTCGTCGCCACAGCAATGAGGCAAGCATTCTGCCAGGCTGCTCATGCTGCCCACTCTCAGCGGCTGCCCCCCAGGACTGGGGGACTCCAGCAGGGCTGAGAGGTCTGGGAGCTATGTGCACCGCCATCTTTGTGGCAGAGTGATGGTCAATTTGCATATTCCCTCTTTATTAGATAGGATGTCCAAAATAGACAAATCTATAGAAAAAGAAAATTAACTAGTTGTCAGGGCAGGGGGAAAGAAGCAATCTATAATAATAAAAGGGTAATATGCTAATTAGACCAGACATCTTCTAGACGTCATTCCGGACGTCCTTCCTGACTAAGACGGTGGCCAGAGGAGGGAAGCAGCCCGAGTCTTGGGTGCCTGCTGGCGGCTGGAGGAAGGAAGCCCCGGTCCCAGATTCCAGAGGGAAGCTAGTGCTGGCAGCTGGGGGAAGGAAGGCCTACTCTGCATGAATTTTCGTGCATTGGGCCTATGGTGGGAAATAAATGCTAATGGTTACTGGGTTTCATTTTGAAGTGATGAAAATGTTCTAAAATTGATTGTGGTGATGGCTTCATAAATCTGTGAATATACAAAAATTCACTGAATTATATACTTTGAAGATATGAGTTGTACGGTATGTGCATTATATTTCATTTAAACTTTTCTTAAAATATTAAAGAAACAGATGAACAAATAGGTCTAGAACAGTGGTCGGCAAACTCATTAGTCAACAGAGTGGCAAACCGTGTCTCGCGAGCTGCATTCGGCTCGCGAGACGCAGTTTGCTGACCACTGGTCTAGAAACATGGGACTGACAGATTTCAAAGCTAACTGCAGCAAGGAGATTAACCAAAGAACTTATATGCATATATGCATAGCCCAGGAGATTAACCAAAGAACTTATATGCATATATGCATAGCCCATGGACACAGTCAATAGTGCAGTGAAGGTCTGGGGTGGGGCAGGGGCCCGGTGGAGGGGTAAAGGAGGAGTGAATGAAGGATATCTATAATACCCTCAACAATAAAAATAACTTTTAAAAAAGTTAAAGAAGGAAAGGTGGGAGGAAGAAACTCCCAGACCTCTAGGGAAAGTATATCACATGAGTGATGGCCATATTAGTGACAGGCATGTAGCCTGCCTGGCATCTAATCATCAACATACTGAAGATGGGAGAAAAAAAGGCCTGGAAACTTGGTCAGGATGTGTCATCATTCACAGCCAAGCTGCTTGGAATGATATGATCAATTGCTATAGCAATTTTATTTCTGCTGTCTTTGTGGGTGTTTTACCTGTTCTAGAATCATGGTGTCTATCTGAGAATGTTCTCTGAAATCTTTCAACTATTTATCAACTTTCAGCTTTCTCACCTGATTGCTACACATAGGTGTTTCAAATGTAGGATGGCTCTGAATAGGAGGAAAGGAAGCACATAGTTAAGCACAAAGTAAAACCACAGGTTCCTACTGATTAGAGTTTGGGAGTCACACTGCCACTCATTCTGTGTGAACTTGGACAAGGCATTTGACCTACTACAACTTCAGTTTCCTCATCTAGAAAATGGGACTCAAAATAGTCATGCCTTTTGGGTGTTTATGAGAATTTAAGGAGAAAGGGGCTTATATGTGGCCTTGACTGAGCAATGGAAAAGGTGAGATAATCCCAAGGCTCCAAGGGCTGAGAGAAAGTGATGGGTGGGCAGATGGAGGAGGCATTGCTTGATTTAAGGGAGCTGCAGGCAAAAGACGTCAGAAGCTGAGGGATATCTAAAAAACTCCTGAAGCAACATACCACAGAAATGGTCAGCTGTAAGCACCCACTGAAACCAGAGAGCACCAAGGGAAAGTCATGGTCTAACTCACCATATTGCTATCTTTCTCCTCCCTCTTACCCCCAAATTCTTTCAACTAAACCCCAAGAGGAAGCTGATAAACAAGGGACTGAAACCTTTCTGCACTGCAGAGTCCCAGTTCCCAAAAGACCTGAACTGAGAAAGGAAGAAGGTTCAAGTTTAAATAAATTTCAGGATGCTTATTATTATATTGGACTGAATGTTTCAATTACTTATGAAACTATCTCACAATGTATTCCTTTAATAAGATTAACTTAATAGATGCAGGGGTCCTCAAACTTTTTAAACAGGGGGCCAGTTCACTGTCCCTCAGACCGTTGGAGGGCCGGACTATAGTTTAAAAAAAAAAACTATGAACAAATTCCTATGCGCACTGCGGGCCCGGGACAAGTCGGCTGCTAAGCAAGACAGGCAGCGGCACCCGACGGGCTGGATAAATGTCCTCGGCGGGCCACAGTTTGAGGACCCCTGGATTATAAGAACAGTTACATAAGTCATTCAAAGGATGAGAAAGATGTAGCACAGAAAAAAACAAAACTATTTTCTGCCTGCGCCCTTCAGCAGTGTCCCGTAATGGAACACTACTTAGATTAGATAAATGATACATAGATATAGATAAGTGACAGGTAGGTAAGTAGATAGATATATAATAATAGATGATTGATAGTAGATGATAGATAGATAGATAGATAGATAGATAGACAGATGGCAACAAGCTGGAATGCAGGAAGAACTTGATAATTGCTAGTCCCCTCCTTCTCAAATTCTCCTCTTGACAACTTTTCAAATGCTTTTATTGTTTTATTTTTTATTGATTTCAGAGAGGAAGGGAGAGGGAGAGAGAGCTAGAAACATCAATGATGAAAGAGAATCATTGATCAGCTGCCTCCTGCATGTGCTCCACTTGGAATTGAGCCCGCAACGAAGGCATGTTCCCTGACTGGGAATCGAACCATGACCTCCTGGTTCATAGGTCGATGCTCAGCCACTGAACTACTGTGGCTGGGCTTGGTGATTTTTCAGAATAGAGGCAGCTACCTTGGAAACAAGCCAGAAAGCCAGGACAGATGGAATAGGGAAACTGACACAGACAGCTGAACAAACTGGCCCAGCAATTTACATCAGATACAGAAGGTCCCCTCCCTAGAGATAACATCTAAGCCTCAGCTGCATTTCAGCTCCAGACCCAGAAAAGCAGCAAAACCAGGTGGGTGACACCAGGACCAGCTGTAATGACTAATGACCTCCTGCCCTGACACTGACCAATCAGTGGCTGAAGGAGCACTCCCAGAAAGCTGATGAATATTCTGCTGAAACCTCCTAAGATTCCAGCCTGTAAGAGAGAGGTATAAGCCTCAAGACAAGGGGCCCAGCATGTGCTCTCCTTCCCAAGAGCACATCCATGCCTCTCCCCACTTCTTTCCCCACAGGCATGCATCTCCTAAACTCTACGGATCCACAAGGCTTGCAACCAGGGCAGCAATGGGCAGCAGCAGCTCCTTCCAGACAAGCCCCTGACTTTGTCCCTGAGCCTCCTTTTCTCTGACTTCTTAGTGATCCAAGGAAGCCCAGCCTAGGCTCATTTCCCAGCCCCTCCTTGTTTCACTGTCCCCAGCTTTCATAAACATCCTCTAAAATTCACCTGACTCGTGCTGTGAAATTTTTCCTGCCCGAAGTCAAGAACCCACACACTGCTGGCCAGCCCCAGGCAGACCCGCTCAGGGTCAGGTCCCCTTTCAGGTAACACCTCAGGTAGCAGATGCTCAGAGGTCATTCTCAGCGCAGACCTGAAGGTCATGAGGACAGGCTTTTCCTGCTGATTCCAGGAGCAGGCCCCGTTTCAGGAAAAACTTAAAAGCATGGAGTGTGGTTGAAAGGGCAGGGAGACTCCATATTCCTTTTGTTCCATGTCTTCTACCTCGTGGAGTCAGGTTCCCGCCCTAGAACCTCTCCAAGAGCCCAACCCACACTTTTGAATTAGCCAATAGAAATGCAAGGGGAAGGTAAGCTGCACCCTGCCCCCATGTGCAACCTGATCCCGACCAATCAGCGGAGGCGACACTACCTCACCCCTCCTACCTCTCCCAGGCTCCCTATAAATCAGCGCGTTTGGGGGCTGACTCTCTCTCTCTCTCTCCACCTCGGCGCTGCGCCGGTGGGTGGGTGTGTGTGTGGAACTGAGCTCGAGCTAGCTCGATTAAAAAGGCTCTTTGCTTTTGCATCGGACTCGGCTCCCTGGTGGTCTTTGGGGATCACGAAATCTGGGCATAACATTTGGGGGCTCGTCCGGGATCCCCAAGAACCTCAAGGGACCCCCGATCCAGAGAGTCTGACTGGCCACGGTAGGTGTCTGTCTGTTCCTTGTCTCTTTTTTGTGTGAGCTCATTTCTGAATCTCTGGTAGTGCCCAAAGCGGTCTAGGTGGACGCACCGGAGGACCACGGGCGGGAGGAATTGGGAGACGTCCTGATCCTCCTTCAGGAGGGATGTGTATTCCCCTCAAACCTCTGGGACGAGGTGGGTCGCTCCCACCAATTGGCATGAGGCCGTCGTCTGCACTTTCCGTTTTGTCAGTTTTTGTTCCAACGATTCACGTTGGAAAGCTTGTCTCAAGGGCCCTTTGTTTGTCTGTGTCTGTGTTTTTCTGTTTTGTTTTGTGGACTCTGTTGACGGACATCATGGGACAGACTCAAACCACTCCTTTAAGCATTATGGTTGATCATTTCAAAGAGGTTAAGGGAAGAGCTAGCAACCTCAGTGTAGAGGTCCAGAAGGGCCGGTGGCAAACTTTTTGTTCTAGGGAATGGCCGACTTTTAGTGTTGGGTGGCCGCCGGAGGGGACCTTCGACCTCCCCACCATCCACCGGGTGAGGGACATCGTCTCTCAGCCCAAGAAGGGACATCCTGATCAACTCCCTTACATTATTACTTGGCAGGACCTCGTGGAAGAGCCACCCTCCTGGCTTAAGCCCTTTCTGTCCCAGCGACCCCCCCCCCCCCCCCCCCCGGAGCCGAAACCCATACTTGCTTTGCAGGAAATGGAGAAGGTGAAGAAGGCCCTCACCCCGCCATCAGCTCCCCTCTACCCTGTCTTTCAGGGGGGAACTGAAGAGGAACTAATCTTTCCTCCCTCATATCAGCCCCCTAGGAGTCCATAGGGGGGCGATCCTCCCATGCAAAGGGAAGCGGACGCCACGGGGAGCGGAGTTCCGGGAGCGGCTACGGTTCCGGTGGGCTCCCAGATGCAGATGGCAATCAACCCCATCACTATTGGCCTTTTGCCACTAGTGACCTTTACAACTGGAAGGCTCAGAATCCTAAGTTCTCTGAGAAGCCAGCAGGGCTTATTGATCTGTTAGATTCTGTCCTTTTCACCCACCAGCCCACGTGGGATGACTGCCAACAGCTTTTACAGGTCCTGTTCACAACTGAGGAGAGGGAAAGAATCCTCAATGAGGCCCGGAAAGTGGTTCCAGGTGTGGACGGGAACCCAACCACTAACCCGGTCCAGATAGATGTCTCTTTTCCCTTAACTAGGCCTGAATGGGATTTCAACACGGCAGAAGGTAAGGAGAGGCTCCGGGTCTACCGCCAGACTCTAATGGGGGGTCTCCGAATGGCTGCTAGAAAGCCAACTAATTTGGCCAAGGTAGGGAATGTTCAGCAGGAAAGGGATGAGTCTCCAGCTGTCTTTTTAGAATGGATCATGGAGGCATACCGCACCTACACCCCCATGGATCCAGAAGCTCCTGAAAACAAGGCAGCTGTGATCATAAGCTTTGTAAACCAATCGGCTGCGGATATTAAAAAGAAACTGCAAAAAGTAGATAGGCTGGGGGAGAAGAGTTTAAAGGACCTACTGGAGGTAGCCGAGAAGGTGTATAATAACAGGGAGCCCCCGGAAAAAAGGCAGGCTCACGCTGCGGCGGCTGCGAGCAGCAAACAAACCCGAGACCTAGCTAAGATCCTGCTTGCCACCACCGCGGACTCTTCAGAGGAACGGAACCGCCGTCTCCACCGACTCGCCGGCAACCAGGAGGACGGTAAGGGGACCGCCCGGGGCGGGAGGCGGAAGCTGCAGAAAGATCAGTGTGCTTACTGTAGGGAGATAGGGCACTGGAAACAAGAGTGCCCGAGAAGGGCCAGCAAAAAGGGAGGCGAAGCGGATCGAGTGAAAGTCCTGGAGCTAGATGAACTGAGTGATTAGGGGAGTCGGGGTTCGGACCCCCTCCCCGAGCCCAGGGTAACTCTTAGAGTGGAGGGGACCCCCATTGACTTCCTTGTTGACACCGGAGCACAACACTTGGTCCTCTGTACGCCTCAAGGAAAATTAACAAATAAGAAGTCTTGGGTACAAGGGGCAACTGGTATGAGCCAGTATTCATGGACTACCCGAAGAACGGTGGATTTAGGGACGGGCTGGGTATCCCACTCTTTTATGGTAATTCCAGAATGCCCCTACCCACTGTTAGGACAAGACTTGCTCACTAAGATTGGAGCTCAGATAACTTTCAGACAAGGGGGGCCTCAGGTTACTGATGGCAAGGGCCGCCCCATTCAGGTCCTGACCATAAGGCTGGAGGATGAGTACCGGCTTCACCAAAAAGCCTCTCCAATAGAGGGCAGCACGGACGAATGGCTGCAGGAGTTCCCCACGGCTTGGGCGGAGACAGGGGGAGTGGGGCTCGCCACCCACAGGGCCCCAGTCCTGGTAGAGTTAAAACCAGGGGAAGGCCCGGTGAGAATCAAACAGTACCCCATGCATCAGGAAGCCTGGAAGGGAATTCAGCCACACATTCAGAGACTGAGGGGCCTAGAGGTGCTGGTCCCCTGCCGGTCTGCCTGGAAAAACCCCCCTCCTGCCAGTCAAGAAGCCCCACACAAATGACTACCGGCAGGTACAGGACCTCCGGGAAGTAAATAAGAGTTATGGACATACATCCAATGGTCCCCAACCCATACACTCTCTTAAGCTCTCTGGTGCCCTCCCGTGTCTGGTATACTGTGTTAGATTTGAAGGATGCCTTTTTCAGTTTGCCGCTGACACCCTGCAGTCAACCCATTCACCTTTGAGTGGCATGACCCGGAAGAGGGCTACAGCGGACAACTGATGTGGACTCGGTTACCTCAGGGGTTCAAGAACTTGCCCACCATCTTCGACGAGGCCCTGCACGAGGACCTGGGAATCCTAGAGCAAGTGAATGGGCTCCGGAAGGACCTGACCGACCAGCCCCCTCCAGATGCAGACGTCACCTGGTTCACGGATGGAAGCAGCTTCGTACGGGACGGAAGCAGGTATGCAGGTGCAGCTGTAGACACTGAAACGGACACTGTATGGGCAGAGGCTCTGCCTCCGAGACGTCAGCCCAGAGAGCAGAGCTTGTGGCCCTCACCAAGGCCCTGACACTGGGAGCTGGAAAGCGGCTCAACATCTACACAGACAGCCGGTATGCGTTCGCCACCGCTCATGTTCATGGGGCAATCTACCAAGAGAGAGGGCTACTAACAGCAGAGGGGCGGACTATAAAGAATAAACAGGAGATACTCAACTTACTCTCAGCCTTATGGCTCCCTGCCAAACTGGCCATCATACACTGCCAAGGACACCAGAAGGCTGACAACCCAGTGGCAAGAGGAAACCGCAGGGCTGACCAGGAGGCCAAGGCAGTAGCCATTTCTCCGATCCCCACCATGGCCTTACAGCTCCCAGACCCAGGAGACCCAGTTCTGCCAGTTCATCCAGGATATTCCCTGGAGGAGTTACAGCGTATTAGGAAGCTTCCCCAAGCAAAGGAGAAGAAGGGGTGGTGGTATACACCACAAGGGGAGCTCATACTGCCAGACCAGCTTGGAGTCTCCATGATAAAACACATGCACCGGTCCACTCACCTGGGGGCACGTAAATTAAAGGACTTAATCCGACACGCCAGAATTAAGATCCACCAGCAGGACGTTAAAATAGAACAGGTTGTATCTGCTTGCAAGACCTGTCAACTCACAAATGCGAGAATCAGGCCGAGTGAAAAAGGAACCAGGGTTCGAGGAACCAAGCCTGGGGCACAATGGGAAGTCGACTTCACTGAGGTTAAACCAGGAAAGTATGGCTATAAATATCTTTTAGTATTTGTAGATACCTTCTCCGGATGGGTAGAAGCATATCCAACTAAGCATGAAACAGCTCAGACGGTAGCTAAGAAGCTGCTAGAAGACATCTTGCCCAGGTATGGTTTTCCCGCTGAGATAGGGTCAGACAATGGACCAGCTTTTGTCTCGCAGGTAACGCAGGCAGTGGCCAAGGCCATTGGGGCAAATTGGAAATTGCATTGTGCTTATAGGCCCCAAAGCTCAGGGCAAGTAGAAAGGATGAATAGAACTCTAAAAGAGACCCTTACCAAATTGACCATGGAGACTGGCGGGGACTGGGTGGCTCTCCTTTACCGGGTTAGGAACTCCCCCTACACCCTGGGTTTTACTCCTTATGAGATCATGTTTGGCCGGCCACCCCCTATTATCCCTAACCTTAAAGCCGAATTTCTTACAGAATTTGAAAGTCAAGAACTGTTTCTTTCCTTGAGAGGGCTCCAGAGGGCGCACGAGGACATTTGGCCGCGCCTCCGCACTATCTACGAGACCGGCCCAGCCCCGACTCCTCATCAGCATAAGCCCGGGACTGGGTCTATGTCAAGAGACACCGCCGGGAGACCCTTGAGCCACGTTGGAAGGGTCCCTACGTTGTGGTGCTGACGACCCCCACCGCTCTCAAGGTAGACGGCATCGTGACCTGGGTCCATCACACTCACATCCGGTCAGCAGACCCATCTGTGATCCGGGAAGACTTCGTCACCAAATGGAGCATTGATCGAGATCAACGCAAACCGCTCAAGCTCAAGCTACGGAGTGCTCGACCTGCCTGATGCTGGAGGGGGAAGGAAGGCTACCAGATGGGAAACCGGGAAGACTTGGGGACTCCGATTTTATCAGTGCAGGGAATTTGGGATGGTGTACCCTCGTGACCCAGAAATGTTGTTCAGTAGAAATACAAACCGACCCATGATTGAGCCTGTAAGTTTCAAGACAAGGGGGGAATGAAAGGGCAGGGAGACTCCATGTTCCTTTTGTTCCATGTCTTCTACCTCGTGGAGTCAGGTTCCCGCCCTAGAACCTCTCCAAGAGCCCAACCCACACTTTTGAATTAGCCAATAGAAATGCAAGGGGAAGGTAAGCTGCACCCTGCCCCCATGTGCAACCTGATCCCGACCAATCAGCAGAGGCGACACTACCTCACCCCTCCTACCTCTCCCAGGCCCCCTATAAATCAGCGCGTTTGGGGGCTGACTCTCTCTCTCTCTCTCTCTCCACCTCGCCGCTGTGCCGGTGGGTGTGTGTGTGGGACTGAGCTCGAGCTAGCTCGATTAAAAAGGCATTTTGCTTTTGCATCGGACTCGGCTCCCTGGTGGTCTTTGGGGATCACGAAATCTGGGCATAACATGGTCAGGGCAGAGCGGGCAGTGAGGTCCTGGGATACTGCCGGTGTCACGGGTCACTGAGACTCATCTGGCTAAGCTGCTCAGTGAGCAGAACTTGGAGAAAACTGAGCGGTAAGCTCCCCTGCCCAGTTAATGCTGCCTGTGTCTTCTGCCTCAGGAATCAGGGGTTTAGAGACCACCTAGGTGGACACTAGGTCAGAATATTCAAGAGCCCTGGGGGGATAAATGTTTTATGGAGCGTCAGACCACATCTGGGTCTGACGCTGGGGAGCCTGAGGAACACCCTGCCAGGTATAGAGAAACACAGTCATGGAAAGCCCCATTCTGCTGACTTTAGATTTGGCAGCTCACCTGCATTTAGAGGAGGGAAGAGTAGTTAGCACCTGATTGCACCCTTCAAGGCTGTGGATTAGAAATGTACTTTCCACACCAAACCTTGGTGCTGGGAGACCACTGAGGCCGGAGAAGTAAAAAGCTCCAGGCAGCACTCGGGCTCACATGATTCAGGTCACATGACCTGTGCCAGCCCCTCACCTCACCCCATCCTGTGCCCAGACCTGCACATCATTCCCCAAGAGGATGTGGACTGGATCAGAGAGTCCCACCAAGCCTCCTTCCTGCTGGGCACCTTGGCAGGAGTGCCTGGCCTCACCTTTTAGAAATCCCCTTTCCAGGCCCAAGTGTTTTTGATATTTTCCCCTGATACTTTGTTTTGCTTTATAACCTAAGAGCCAGAGAGGCCATTTAAACTTCAACCTCCCTGCAGCTGATCTTACCTCACAAAGTGTGAGCCTCTAAGGACATCTACCAGCCCCAGCCCCGTTCCCAAGTGAGCAGCAGGTCAGAGCCCCAGGTGACGAGAACTGTCTCAGGGCCACAGGTGACAGAAACTCTGGCCTCGGCATTCAAGTATATGTGGCTGCTGCGATGAGGAATTCGATCATACACAAGCTGATCTGAGTTCCTTCATTCCCAAGATAGTGGGCGTACTTATACTCACCTCACCTAGCGCAGAAATAAATACCAGACAGCTGCCTTAAAGGACGTGGGCCCCAAAAAGAGTTTCATTGATGTCTGTGCAGCTGGTGCTATTGTCTTCCCCACTGGGGCCTGCAGCTCAGCCTGGAATGTCAATTCTACTCTTAGCATCAGCCATGCCTTTATTACCTTCCTCTCTTTATTGAATAGGAACGTTGTCCTCCTTCTGATATCATTATGATAACCTGATTATTAAATAACAAGGGGTAAGGGGAGACTAGATAATATGAGTGTGCTGTTTATACAGCTTTGCCAGGAAGCTGTAATTTCACACTCTCCAGGTCTATTCCCCGCATATCAATGAGGGAAGGGACTGGACAAGAGACGCATGCCCAGTAAGGTCTGGGTGACATGGGAAGATGCTTATCTGAAGCCACACCTGGGAGCGAGTCAGTGGCCAGCATAGGCACAGCCACTGCAAGGGTGGGAAAACTGAGACACTTAACTCCTGAACAAAGCCGCCCGCTGTCTCTTTCTTGCTGCTCGCCCCTGACTCCTGGCCTGCAGGGCTCTCACACTCTGCACTCACCCACGTGGCCCACAGCCCTGTGGACTCCACACAATGGACTAATGGACTTTAGCCTGATGCTACATTGGACCCAGTTCCACCATGGAATGGAAATTCTGGACACCGGCCTTGCCTTTAGCTCTACTGAATCCCCAACTACTCCTTTTCCAGGACTGGTTTTAAGACAGTGGGACTTGGGAACCAAGGGACATAACTTCACACAAATCAAGCTTTCTACCACATCTCATCCTCCTGTGGGGGCTTCCAGAAATTCCTATTCCAATGGAACCTCAAGAACCCCACTCCCACTAGCAATGGAGGAATTTCACCCACCTAATCCTCCTGCAACACCTCAACCCCATCCTTCCAGACTGCCTCGTCTGGTACCTATTTTCTGCTGTGTCTCTAGTACCTAGAGTCATTCATATTCTTTGTGCATTTTGTTGTTATTGTCTGTTTCTTTGACTTGGTTTGTGTTTTACCGCTACCCACGTGTGAGCTTCTGCACTCAGTCCTGTGGAGAATTACCCTACGGTGTGGTGAGCGCTGTCCGGAAGCTCAGCACAGGGAGCCTCAGAGCAGAAGAAAAGCCTGTCCCTCTGTCCTGCCCCATCCTTTACCCCAGCAGCCTGCTGAGACATCAAGACACAGTCCTGCTAACATGACCATGGTCAGGTGGCAGATTTCTAATAACGAAGGTAAAAGCAGCTTGCCACATTAAAATCTACCTTACAATTCCCTTGGAATTCAGCGACTCTTAGGGAAATAATGCCAGTATCAGACATCATCAAAGCCAAATGGAGACAAGACCAGGCTGTATAAGCCTAAGGGGGCTGTTTTCATGTCACTGTGTTCCAGAAAACCTACCCGAAGCTGTTAGGATGCCCCAGGCCCATTGTCCAGGGTTAAGAAAGGGACTGCACAAACCGCCCTGACAGCAGCTGATGAGACATAAGGAGAGTCTCAGAGTAGATGTTTATCCTGCAAACAACAGTGAGTGGCCATGCATTCCAGTCACCCTCTCTTTGAACTCTAGTGGTAGCTGAGTAAAGAAAGATGGATAGACACTCTAGTTTGCTTCAGCAAAGCCTCAGACATTACAATGCTTCTTCAAAACTTAGGCTCCCGGGATGTTGCTTGACTACAGAATTTTCCAGTAACACATGTTTATCTTAGGTGATGGGTGAACCTAGTATTTATTTCTACAGCCGAGCCCTTGTCTCTTTGCCCAGCACATAGCAGAACTCTGTAATTGCTTATTGGGCTTATCGTCTGAATTAACGTAATATTGATGTTGTGAAGGGATTTCATTCCAAATTGGGGTTTGCAATTTCTATGACAACTCTAAATACACAACAGTTTTTATTGCTTTTTAAAAATTGTAATGTTAAAAGTAGAGTATAATGTTCAGGATAATCTCATAACCATCTCAGCATAGAATTCTGGCTCAAGATTCTAGGGCCCGCATCAGTTCTTAAGGCTCTACTTTTACTTAGTGACAGCTGGGATCCACGTGTGTGTTTAGCTCCATGATGAGAATCTGGGCTCCTGAGGGACATCCGTGTCACTGAGGTCAGAGGCAACAAGGATTAATGTGAGTTCAGTTCCCATTTTTGGAATTCCTGTCCATGCTGTAGGTCTGGCCTCCCCTTGACCTTTGTCCTTCCTTTCTGCCTGCCTGTCAGGTGGACTTGCACCTCTAGTTTCAAGAGCAAAGCTTTGCTAGAAGCAAATGCAGTAATAGGTAATTAACAGTTTTATGTTCTTCATTCCATAGATGATTGCATTAGGGCAGCTTTTAATAACAATATAATCTTAATTTTATCTTCAACTAGACCAAGCAATTTTACGAAATTGTTAAGTGATGTATGTGGTACCTGTGAGGCCTGTTCAAATGCTTGGCACATGTACTTACATAAGCACATGGCACAGAACTCCTATTGGCAGGCAAGCCTGCACATCTTTGCTGTTTGACATCCTGTAAGGTCACCATCCTTGCTTGTAAGTGCGATATATCCCTCGCCTGCCAGAACAGTGGGTGTGCGATTAGAGACCATGAGGAGTGACAGACTTCCAGCTCTGCAGAACCTGTAAACCTGACTCGGGCAATGAGATTCTTAAGTGGCTGGGGATCAATACACACAGACATGAGTACCAGTTTCATAACTCCATTCTGCCCCGTGTTCTGAAAGTTTTCGGCAGGCGCTGCAGTGATCATGCACTTCATGGCAATGGAGAAGACTGATGGGAAGTGGAGAGCTGAGTCCACTTCAAGTGGGGAACAGTGGGGCCAGTGTCCATGGTGTTCTCGGTTTTTATTAAGAATACACTTGCTTTTCTACAAACCAATAAGATAAAACTAAAAACCCTATATAATAAAAGGCTAATATGCAAATCAATGAAACAGCAGAATGACCAGTCACTCTGACAGGCACTGACCACCAGGGAGAGCACCACTCAGCCAGAAGCCAGGCTCACAGCGGGCAAGCACTGAAGCGGTGGAGGTAGCCTCTCCCACCTCCGCAGCAGCACTAAGGATGTCCAACTGCTGGCTTAGGCCCAGGGGGAGCAGGCCTAAGCCATCAGTCGGATATCCCCCAAGGGCTCCCAGACTATGAAAGGGTGCAGGGCTGAGGGACCCCCCCCCAGTGCACAAATTTCATGCACCAGGCCTCTAGTCCTATCTAATAAAAGAGTAATATGCAAATTAACCATCACTCCGCAACACCCACAAGCCACGCCCACCAGCCATGCCCACCAGCCAATCAGGAGCGAATATGCAAATAAACCCAACCAAGATGGCTACGGACACAGAGAGCAGGAGGGAGGCTTGGGTTTCCCCGGCAATGGAGGAAGCCAAGCTTTCTGCCTGCCCTTGCCGGCCTAGGCCTCCACTCAAGGCTACAAAGTTTCAATGATAGAAGATACATAAACCCAAACAGAAATGGCGGCAGCCACGGAGCTGGAAAGAGCAGGAGGCTAGGGTTGCCCCAGGCGATGGAGGAAGCCAAGCTTTCCGCACACCCTGGCTGGCCCAGACCTCCACTTAAGGCTACAAAGTTTCAATTATAGAAGATACATAAATCCCAATAGAAATGGCTGCTGCCACGGAGCAAGCAGAAGGCTTGGCTCTGCTCCAGGCTACAAAGTTTCAATTGTAGAAGATAAATAAACCCCAGATACCAGGGCCTCCACTTGGGTCGCCAGGGGGCGTGGCCGGCCTGCAAACCACCACAGGCCCCTCGCCCCGGCCGCCCCACACACCAAGGGAACCCCCACCCTGATCCGGGACACCTTTCAGGGCAAACCAGCTGTCCCCCACCCGTGCACCAGGCCTCTATCCTATCTAATAAAAGAGTAATATGCAGATTGACCATCACTCCAACACACAAGATGACTGCCCCCATGTGGTCAAAGATCCTACACCCATGTGGACACAAGATGGCCGCCACAAGATGGCCAGCAAGGGAGGGCAGTTGGGAGGGACCAGGCCTGCAAGGGAGGGCAGTTGTGGGCGATCAAGCCTGCAGGGGAGGGCAGTTAGGGGGAACCAGGCCTGCAGGGGAGGGCAGTTAGGGGTGACCAGGCCTGCAGGGTAGGGCAGTTAGGGGGACCCAGGCCTGCATGGGAGAGCAGTTGTGGTGGACAAGACCTGCAGGGGAGGGCAGTTAGGGGTGACCAGGCTGGCAGAGGAGGGAAGTTAGGGGTGACTGAGTCTGCAGGGAAAGGCAGTTGGGGGGACCCAGGCCTGTAGGGAAGGGCAGTTAGGGGTGACCAGGCCTGCAGGGGAGGGCAGTTAGGGGTGACCAGGCCTGCAGGTGAAGGCAGTTAGGGGCAAACAGGCTGGCAGGGGAGCAGTTAGGCATCAATCAGGCTGGCAGGGGAGTGGTTAGGGGGTGATCAGGCTGGCAGGCAGAAGCGGTTAGGGGCAATCAGGAAGGTAGGCAGGCAAGCAGTTGGGAGCCAGCAGTCCTGGATTGTGAGAGGGATGTCCCTCGAGGGGTCCCAGATTTGAGAGGGTGCAGGCTGGGCTGAGGGATACACACCCCCATGCACGAATTTTGTGCACCGGGCCTCTAGTCTATTATAATATAGAAAGGAGATCAAATACTAAGATTTGAACTTAGCTTTCATTAATATTAGCATGCCAGAATTGCTTGCTGGCAGAATTGTACTTAAGGATGAAGAATTATCATTTTTAACCAGCTAATAATGCTGTTAATAATACTGCTTAGTACAAGGGCTTATACAAAGGGACATCTCTGCATTAGTCGTATTGAAGGCAAAATATAGAAACAGATTAACTACATAACAGAATCTAAGGCTGCATCTTTCCACTATTAAAACTGACACTAGTGCCCTGGCCAGTTTGGCTCAGTGGATAGAGAATCGGCCCACAGACTGAAGGGTCCCAGGTTGATTCCAGTTAAGGGCACATACCTTGGTTGCAGGCTTGATCCCTAGCCTCAGTCGGGGCAGATGCGGGAGGCAACCAATCGATGTGTCTTTCTCACATCAATGTTTCTCTCTCTGTCTCTCCCCCTCCCTTCCACTCTCTCTAAAACTCAATGGAAAAATATCTTTGTGTGAGGATTAACAACAACAACAAAAAAAGACATTAAATAAATTAATTTTGCTAATTCAAATATTGGTTTTGTTTTTGTATGTAATTCTTATATATTTTTTGTTGTTGTATAGGACTATAAGAACGATAAGAAAGTTACAAGCAAAGTTTAAATCTCTATCTTGTACACATTTAATTACCCAATATAATTATAGAAGTTATTTATGTTAACAAAGAGTGTCAACAATAATTTCATTTTTCCCTAGAATGGTAGTTCTCAACCCTGCTGACACCTTAAAATTACTGAGGGAGTGTACTTCTAGTGGTTCTGATTTAATTGGTTTAGGGTAGGACACTGGACTCTAGGTTATTTTTAATGGCCATTCCTCAATCTATCTATATAAAAGCCTAAGCGACCATCACAATTGAATGGATGACTGAACAGGCTGCATGGAGTGACCAGGCTGGTAGGGGGGTTAGTGAGGGATGACCAAACAACCGAGCAGCAAGCTGCGTGGGGTGACCCGGCCAGCAGGGCAGTTAGAGAGGGGGAACCAAACGACCAAGCAGCAGGCTGCATGGGCGACCAGGTCAGCACAGGGGGCAGTGAGGGGCGACCAAACGACTGAATAGCAGGTTGTGTGGGGTGACCAGGCCGGCAAGGGGCGCATTTGGGGGCAACCAGGCCAGCAGGTGGGGGGGGGGCAGTTGGGGGCGATCAGGCCAGCAGGCAGAGGCAGTTAGGGGTGATCAGGCCAGCAGGGGGGCAGTTAGGGGTGATCAGGCTGGCAGGGAGGGCAGTTAGAGGAGATCAGGCAGGCAGGCAGGTGAGCAGTTAGGAGCCAGTGGTCCAGGATTGTGTCCACGATCGGGCCTAAACCGGCAGTTGGACATCCCCCGAAGGGTCCTGGATTGGAGAGGATGCAGGCTGGACTGAAGGGACCCTCCCCCCTCCGTGCATGAATTTGTGCACCAGGCCTCTAGTCTATATATATATAAAAGGCTAAGCAACAGTCCAACCAGTAGCTATGATGTGCAATGACCACCAGGCGACAGATGGAAGATGCTCTGACCAGTAGCTATGACACACACTGAGCACCAGGGGGCAGACGCTTAATGCAGGAGCTGCCGAGCTGCAGTGACTTGGCAGTGGTGGTTCTCAGGTAACGCACCCTGGAACCAGAGAGGAAGGAACCTGATTCTGGGGTGCATCACCCAAAAACCACCCTCCCACAATCCAGGACCCCTCGGGGGATGTTGGAGAGCTGGTTTTGGCCTGATCCCAATAGGCCAGGCCAAGGGACTCCACCTGCAGGAGGGACCCTTCTCATTCCACAGATGCCCCTCCAGCCATCGTGCTGCCCAGATGCGGCCAACCAGGGAGGGACTGCAGGAGGTTGGCTCCAGGGCATGTTGGGCCTGTCTCTCCCAGTCCTGCCCTGCCAGCCACCTTCTAATTAATTTCCTTTCAATGTGGACAAGTCCATGCACCAGGGCACTAGTATTTTATAAAATGAGTTCTGACCACAATGTAATTACATTATAATTGAGTGACAATAGCATATCCTAATTCCCACTTTTAAAAAAGACTACTCCACTGTAAAAAGGAGGAAAATTTTACCATTTGGGACAGCACGGATGGACCTGGAAAGTATTGTGCTAAGTGAAATAAGCCAGTCAGAGAAAGACAAGTACCATATGGTTTCACTCATACATGGAATTTAATGAACAAACCAAACAACTAAGTAAAATAGGGACAGACTGAGAGAGAGAGCAGGCAGATAGCTCTGATGTGGGCTGGGGGATGGGGGCACGGATGGGAAAAGATGGAGGGATTGAGCAAAACAGAAAAAACAGAGTGGTGATTGTGGGGGTTGGGGGTTTGAGATGGAAGATGGCATAGAGGGGATAAATGGTGAAGAGAAAAATAAATCACAATGTGGGGTCATAGTTGTCACATGGGAGACACTCCAGAGTAGGGATTGTGCCATCAATGCACAATTGTTGTGCACATATCACCCACAAAATACTGCTGGTTTTTCCTGCTGAAATAGCTTGAAGATAGGTGGGGTTCAGATGCTTTTGATCCACTCTCCCTTCCTGTGTCCAAACACATCATCTCTCAGATAAGAAGTACCAGAGAGCCACAGCGTGCAATTTCTCCATTCAGCAAGTGTGCTGATGTGGAAAACCTGTAAAATGCAGTTTAGAAACAATGACTGCATTTCTGAATTTCTCTGGAGCAGCAATTTGCTAGTGTGCCAATGTCATTAAGATACTGGCTTGAAGGGCAGAGATGCACATTTTCCTTCTGTGTGTGCAAAGGGAAATAGGCCTGGATCCCCTTGGGAAAAACTCTTCCCCCAGCAATGAGATGGAGATAGCCACAAGATACATCAGTGTTGTCTTTGTATACATTTATAAGTTTAAAAACTCAAGGTGTAATTTGATTCCTGGCCACTTTCAGCCTGGGATGAGCAATGGTGTGCCATTGGAGAAAGAATGAAAGACCACAGGTCTGGCGGCTGGGAAGAAAGGTCACCAACCACCTTTCAGAACAAGGGCTCTCGCCTCAGTCTCAGCCTTGACTGCACATCAGAATCAGGCCAGTTAAATCAGAATTTACAGGGCAGTAATAATCTTTGAAGTTCCCCAAGAGCTTTCAATATGCAACCAAATTTAAGAATTACTGAATACAATGGTAAGAATATTCCAGAATTTCCCTGCCTTTTGGTACCTGAATTACCTGGAGAGATCTCCCAAACTGCATGCGATGGTTAACTTTCTGTCAACTGGACTGGATATGAGGTGCCCAGATGCTTGGCCCAACACTGCTCTGAGTGTGTGTGTGTGTGAGGGTGTTTCTGGGGAGATTGGCATGTGAGTCAGTAAACCACATTGCCCGCCCAGTCAGCTGATGGCCTGAATAGAACAGGAAGCTCCCTTGGGTCAGAGGGAATCCTTCCATCTCACTGCTCTGCTCCGGCAGATCATGCTGTTGCCAGGCCTTCTGAAAGGCAAATGGCTGAGGTAACAACTCTTCTTGGTCTTGAGCCTGCTGGCTTTTAGACTGGAAATAGACCAGTGATTCTCTGAGTTGCCAGATTACTGAGTGCAGAGCTTGGGATTTGTCAGTTTCCAGAATTGTGTGAGCCAATCCTGAAAATAAATCTATCTATCTATCTATCTATCTATCTATCTATCTATCTGTCTATCTACCATCTATAAGGTATAGATATACAGGAATCTTTTAATATTGATCTTTTATATACATACGCGAATCTTTTATATACATACTAGAGGCCCAGTGCACAACATTCGTGCACTGGGGTGGGGGGGTGTCCCTCAGCCTGTCCTGCACCCTCTCGCAGTCCGGGACCCCTCAGGGGATGTCCACCTACTGGCTTAGCAGGGAGCAGACCTAAGCTGGTAGGCGAACATCCCCCTAGGGGTCCTTAGCACTGCTGCGGAGGCAAGAGAGGCCCCCACCACTGCTGCTGCGCTCGCCAGCTGTGAGCCCAGCTTCTGGCTGAGCGGCACTCCTCCTGTGAGAGCACACTGACCACAAAGGGGCAGCTCCTGTATTTGGCATCTGCCCCCTGGTGGTCAATTCACGTCATAGCGACAGGTCATTCTGCCGTTCAGTAGATTTGCATATTAAGGTTTTTATTATATAGGACTAGAGTCCCAGTGCATGGATTCATGCACCGGTGGGGTCCCTTGGCCTGGCCTGCGGGGATCAGGCTGAAACCAGATCTCCAACATCTCCCGAGGGGTCCCAGATTGCGAGAGGGTGCAGGCCAGGCTGAGGGACCCCACTGGGGCACAATCAGGGCTGGGGAGGGACCGTGAGAGGGCTCCAGGGCAAGTCCAGCCCATCTCACCCAATCCCAATCAGCCAGACCTCAGCAGCAAGCTAACCTACCGGTTGGAGCATCTGCCCCCTGGTTGTCAGTGCACATCATAGCAACTGGTCGACTGGTCAAACGAAGGTCAGACACTTAGCATATTAGGCTTTTATTATATAGGATAAGAATATTTTATATACATGCAGAAATCTTATATAATATATATATATATGAATATTTATACATAAAGGAATATTTTATATGCATACAGGGAATTTTATAGACATACAGAAATCTTTTAAACATAGATGGGTGGGACCAAATCATCTGCATGGTTCCATTTCTCTGGAGTAAAGTTGTGACTAATACACGGCTGATGCCTTGGCCCCACCTCAAAATATTCAATTTTCACTGGAGAAGTGCGGCCCAGGACCTTTGCTATCATTATTATTATTATGAGAAAGTTCTAATAATGCCAGACTTTGCAGTTCAGATACAACTGAATAATCTCAGGCAGTTACTTAATCTTGTCAAAGTTAGTTAGCATTGTGATATGTAAGGTGAGAATAACTAAACTACCTTATAAGGTTATTGCGAATTTTCAATAGTATATGGTAGAGTATCCAGCACTTAGATAATAGGGAATATTATTTTTCACACATACTTGTGCACCACAAAATACTTTTTCATAATGAACAATATTTTGAATACAGCTAGAAAATGGTTTCAAATCATCAGAAATTTAATTCCCTTCTGAGCACAATTTGAGTCCTATACATGTCACAGATGCATTATTCTTTCAATTTGCCTCATAATAATACATACCTGCTTTCTGTTGCCTTTGCATTTATGATAGAAGCATTGGCCCAGTACAGACAGGCATTGGTCCAACAAACTTAACTTACTTAACATACTTTAACATATCTTTCCCTGATCCTAATTCCATCCTGTTAACTTCCTTTGATCAAGCACTGGGTGTCTGACCACCTATAGTCTTAGCACAGATCCTGTGAGAGAAACAGGTGGTGATCAGTTACTAAGTGACACTGGATAGAAGTTTTTACCAAACACCAGTTTTAAATGTGTTTCTCATTCATGTTGCTATACTGCCATTGGAAATTCAAAATTCCTTAAGCACACATTGGGCCTTAAAGTACTGCAATGTTTGAAGGGCATCCACTGGCTGGAGGGTCTCCTTTAAACTGGCCCTTCTTGGTTAACAATAAAACATTTGCAGATGAGCTTCTGTGCAGGAGGGTGCTAGCATGTTTGTAAACATAGTTAAATGGATGTTTAAGGAATGCTTTCTATAGCAATTATTTTAGGTTATAAGCACTTTAAAGGAGTGCTTTACTTGAATCTGAAGACTTGGTAGTGGCAAATAACTCAGAGTCTAAGCAGCAGGTACGATGCAGTTATAATTATCTGAATATGTTAACATTTAGGAAACAGTCAGGTGCATTACTGGCCTTTAGAAAAATAGAATGCTTCATGTAGACACTAATTAATCAATAAAATCCTAATTGGATTCTACTAAGTATTGGAAATGACATTTCAACTTAAATATTCCATATACAACCCTGACCCATTTCTAAGCAGCAGTAAAAGCCAAGCTGGGTGGTATTCAAATTATAATTATGAATGCCATCACCCCCTTTATCTACATTAATATTACAACTGAAAAGAACACAGGAAGGAGACACGTCCTGCTGCAGAGATGACTCGTTTTGGGGGTGTTGCTGAGGGATTCAATATAATGCAAAGTGGCTCTTCGAGAACATCAGCTTTGGAATTAGAAAGCCCACGACGCTGTCCATGCTCTGTGAGCTGTGTGTGGTCTGAGACAAGTGCCTCGCTCTGTAGGCTGGGGACAGCAGCGGGCATTTGAAGGCTGTGTGGAAGGTCAGACATGATGTGTGTGAGTGACCAGCAGGGGCTGTGCACACTGCGCCCTGCAGAACATGGTGGACATGTTCCAGAACGCTGAGGTCTCACCTGGGGAGTCTCAAGAAGCAGCACTGGGCTCATCAAACCTTGCCTGTAATTCTCAGTGCAGGAACATCGTTTACTGCAGTCCCCAAAGACTGTGTTCCAAGCTCTGCCGGACACCTTTACGTCTTCACAATTGATTTCTTTGTGGGCACCATGGTTTCTTTGTTAGCATTATTAGAACATTCAGAAATTGGCCTTCTTATTGACTACCATTTAAGCCAGTTTTACCATCAGCAATAACATAAACTATATTGTAATAATTTTCTAGATGAATTGTTCAGAAAATCTAGCCAAGTGTTTCATAGCACAGACTTCGGAGTTAAGTGGCCTTGGTTCAAATACTGGCCCTATTATTGTCCAGCTGTATGAATTGGACCCATTAACCTCTCCTAAGCTTTAGTATTATCATCATTAAGTGCAGCCAGTAGTTCCTGTCTTCCATGCATGTTATGAACGTTAGCTACTATTACATTTTATTCATTTTATTTTTCTTATTCACACTCTCTAATGCTCCTTGTAGGATATGATGTACACACTGTTTTCCAGCCCAATCTTGCCTGAATATCAGTTTAAATACCAAAACCCCTGTTAAATTGACCATTTTGATGCATATCTTTGTAAGTTGAATTACAGCTCTCTAGAACTGTGTAACAACAAAATCTTTTTTAACTGTACAAGTGAAGAAACAGAAATTCAGGGAAATGAGGTAAGAAAATTTGCTCACCACCACCAAGCGGATATGAGGAGGCCAGAGATGACAGCCTCGGCCACAGTGACAACGAAAGGAATCCAGCAGGGATGAGACCGACTGGTGGCAAGCTGAGACGTGGCTTTAGAACTGGCCACCGTCAAGATTAACTGTGCAAACCGGGTCCAAGGGCAGCACACAATGACTTGCTGTGACAGAGATGCTCAGCATTCAGACAGGAGATTCACGCTGATCCCTCCTGAGAAAGTCAGAACTGTGTTTCAGACCTGGTGCTGTGTCATAAATATTCAGAGTCAAATTGTTGTATACAGTGGACAATCTGACTGGAAATATATTTGAGGTGGCACTCAGTTTTAAGATGACCTTCAATCATATTATGTATTGTTTTTACTTTTAATATTATTCATGAAACTATTCGTGATTCTCAGGATAATATGGATGTTGCTGCCACTAGAGTTAAAACTTGTTCCTAGCCAAAACCGGTTTGGCTCAGTGGAAGAGAGTCAGCCTGCGGACTGAAAGGTCCCAGGTTCGATTCCGGTCAAGGGCATGTACCTTGGTTGCAGGCACATCTCCAGTGGGAGGTGTGCAGGAGGCAGCTGATCGATGTTTCTCTCTCATCGATATTTCTGACTATCTATCACTCTTCCTTCCTCTCTGTAAAATATCAATAAAATATATTAAAAAAAAAAAAAACTTGTTCCTAAATCATCGCCTTTTAAGGAGGAACATTCTAAGACGACTCAAGATGACCCAAAATGTGGTCTTGAATTATTTCCCTGGTATCCCAAAGTCAAAAGATAATTGAGATAGGTTCTAGATTTAAACATCTTTGCTTCATATAACATGCTCGTATGGCAACAGTTTTTATTATGTAAATTAAGCAAAGGTCCCAAGATCAAAATTATTTTATTACAATATCTAAAATCTTCCCATTACAAGATAAACTTTTAATAATTGGTTCATGTACTCTCTACATTTCAAATAATGCCTAATATAAAAGCTCAATAAATAATTGTGTGATTCTATTTTTATGGAATATGCAGAATGGGAACGTCCACAGGAACAGAAGATCAGGGTCGTCACTGATGGGAGCAAGGGCATGGGAGTGACTGCGAGTGCCAGGTTTCCTTTGAGGCGATGACATTTTCTTGAACTAGATGTGGTCATGGCTGCATAACACTGTCAACTTACTAAATGTCACTAATGGGACATTTTATGTTATGTGTATTTTACCTCCAAATGAACATTATAAAATATCATTTTAGGAATATTTTATTCTATGGAAGTTAGTAGGGTTTCATGGAAGGAAGATATTGAGGGCCAAAATAGATTCATGTTCTCATCCCAGCTCTACCACCTCCCAGCATTGTGACCTTGGATAGCTGGCTAGGGTCCCCTGAACCTCAGGTACCACTGGAGCTTTTCCTAAGATCTGCTAATTCAGATCAGAGAACTTGCATAGTATTTTAAAATATATTTTTATTGATTTCAGAGAGGAAGGGAGAGGGCAAGACAGAAACATCAATGATGAGAGAGAATCATTGATCAACTGCCTCCTGCACACCCCCCATTGGGGATCGAGCACGCAACCTGGCATGTTCCCTGACCAGAAATCGAACCATGACCTCCTGGTTCATAGATCAACACTCAACCACTGAGCTATGCAGGCTGGGCCACCTTGCATAGTATTTGATGTATAGTAGGGGCTTAGTAATAGGACTGGCCATATAGGCATGGGTTCTCTAAGGTAAGAGGAGAATGATTTAGAGGTTGGTTTTATTGCAAGAAAATTTGCTAAAAATGTGCAGCAGTCATTCCCGGGAGCCTGGTTCTGGTATATTCTATCAGTTCACCAAGCTTTGGTCCTTTATTTTTCCCTGAGCTGGAATTCAGTGCAAAGAATACTTTGACATTTAAATAAAACCAATAAGGGAAAACATCATCTACCCAAATTATTGAGCTTCTGGGGCTGACATCAATATTCCTGCTTGAAAAAATTAAGCTGTGAAGTACAAGATCACGTTGCCATAGACAATATAAAAAGGATTAAACTAATAGGGAAAACTAACTATATTTTTGATCCATATCAGAAATAATATATATAGAACCAACATTTCTTGAAGGGGCTTATTTATCTTGGTAAAAACAGATAAAAGAATAGCAGAGAAAATATAGCTGCTACTCATACCAGCTAACACTTTCAGTACTTATAATGCTCCCAGCACTGTCTTATACATATACACACACTCTAAGTTCTAGTGTCATCATCCCACTTAAAGATGAGAAAACTGAGGCAATTTGAATTGTTACTTCCTATTATTATACACATAGTAAAATGCTTAACCAGGATTATAAACTGAGGTCAGCTGCCTCCCGGGACTTTGGTTTAAACTACCACGCAATAACTACCTCTCTATTCCATATATTTAAGTTTAGTATTGGTTTGAGGCATTTTTAACTTCTAAATTTATTTATTGATTCTTATAAAACAAGATATAACCAGAACTTTATATAGTATTATACAGTTAACTCATCACAGTCATCTACAATAAACCTTGAATATTTTTCTCTGCATTCTGTATCAATTTTTAATTCTTCCGGTTAAAAATTTATAAGTTTTGTTGTGGACAACAAGAATATCATAATAGATGTTAGGGATCCTATTCACAGTTTTTTCTTCTAGAGATTCTGGGGGTTTGTTTAATAAAGAACAGCAAACAAATATTAGAAGTCAATTGAGAAATGAAATATTATTTTAATAATCTTGGGGAGAGCTCTATAATCACTCTGAAAAGCAGATGTTCCATTTAGGATGTCATTGGATACAACTGCAGAACATGCTACTAACAGTTACTTAAATTGAAAAGGAAAATAAGACATTTGGGGGGCTAGCTATATTAATCTGTGCCAGTAACCTGCCTTCTGATGTATACTTTTGCTTGCCAATAAACGTACATTCTTGCTTGCCAATAAACTCCATTCTTATCAAACTCCATTCTTATCTGTGATGCCTGTCCTGACTTGCAGAACCTGTTTCCTGGAATACTCCCATTTTTCAGAGGCCATAAGCCATGAACCATATACAATCCCCGGAGGGGCTGGTGCCAGTGCTGGCAGGCCTCTGGGTGTGGTCTCACTTCCCCCATCCCAACTTCCGGGGGGCTGCAAAGCCCACTAAGGGTCCGGAAGCCTGATCCATATTTGGGGGACAAAGGAACTAAAGGGTATAAAGGGAAAGCTTCATCTATATTCATCACTCAGTATTTGGAGACTGACTCCCTGAGTCACGGCACTAGTGCAATCTGTAATAAAGGCAAGTTTTCTGAATATTCTCTGAGAGCCCGGCTGATTAATTCTCCCGACTGCCTGGCAGCTTATCTACAACAAAATGGTAGGGATTTTGCCATCTTACACAACAAGTCCTGGAGAGTGAGGCTGTGCTTGCGTGGGCACAAAGGTGTAAGCAGGGGTCCTCAAACTTTTTAAACAGGGGGCCAGTTCACTGTCCCTCAGACCATTGGAGGGCCGGACTATAGTTTAAAAAAAAAACTATGAACAAATTTCTATGTGCACTGCGGGCCCGGGACGAGTCGGCTGCTAAGCAAGACAGGCAGCGGCACCTGGCGGGCTGGATAAATGTCCTCGGCGGGCTGCATGTGGTCCGCGGGCCGTAGTTTGAGGAGGCCTAGTAGAGGCTCAACCCTGTCTTCTGGGACCTACGCAGTTTCCCTCCTGCCTCTGCAAGGATCCTCACTGCATTTTGAGATGTGTTTTCATTTTGCGATGTGTTGCTTTGTGGTTGCAGGATGATGATTGGTAGGAGCATAAATAGAATGCTGGGGACTCAGCTAGAATTGTTAGATATTAATCATGCTCTTTAACCGTGATTATTTTGTTCTGATTACAGAAGGCACATTCTAACTTGGCTGACAGTTACACATGGGACCTGGGAGCTCATCTGGACATGCGGCCCATCCTCCCCATCAGGGAGCTGCCTAGTATCATGGAAAGATTAATAACCTGTTGCAGAAACCAGAGCCATCAGCCCTTTGAAGACCCCCAGCCCTTTTGCATACCTGCAGGCCTTTGCAAATCTCCAGCCTGCTTACCTGTTAACTGCCCATTTGGCATACCCTTTAACTGTTTCCTCCTGAAATCTTTGTCCTTCTACCCAATGTAAGCAGCTGGCTTATGGTGGGGCAGAGCAGATTTTTGTGGATGACCTGCTGCTCTCCCATGCTGCCGGCCATGTTGGAATAAACGCTCATATATGATTCAACCCTGTCTCTGCTGAATTGGCTCGAGTAGTGACAGGCAGCACAGACTCATTGATTGTCCATTTACACAATGTGACCTCTCAACACTACATGCTAATACAACTGTGCGCAAAAACTCAAACCTCATAAGAGTAGAGCTTTCTTCAAGCGTCTTTTTATTTTATTTAAGAGGAATATCATTTCCAGAGGGTTTGTTTTTCTTATTGACTAGGACTAGAGCCCACGCTGCCCCCGGTCCTGGAGCTCCCTTGCCAAATTGCTTCCGAAGGCAATGCGGAGAAGACTGAGGAGAAACTGGAAGAGGATGAAGACAAGCCAGATGAAAGACCCTGTCCAGGAGACTCTGGGGTCTGACGGAGATGTTTCCGGAGAGGATCCTGTCCACGGCCAGAGCCACCTTTGATCTCTCCCTCTGTGTAGCTGAAAAGATGTGCAGGTTTCCAGGGCAGCCTTGTGCATTGGGACAACTTGATCATGATCCCGACTCTTCCTGTTGCCTTTGAGATGAGAAGCTGCACCTGCAGCAGTGGCCTGTGCTCCAGGGTCTAACACAGGGCTGTCAGGGGAGTGACTGGGCTCCGCCTCCCTTCCCCTAAGACCCAGGCTGTTACTGCTGTTTGACCTGTCTTGGTGGACGCAGCCGCTCTGCATCCTGTGGATCCTGGGAAAGGGGGGGTTGGGGGTGGCAGCGGTTTCAACCGCAGGATGGGTACAGTGGAGGGCAAGCGGGAGCTCACTTCCTCTGCACATTTTGGCTATTAGACCTGTGTGTGTGTGTGTGTGTCTAAAAGAGAAAAAAAGTCAGTGCTCACTTTTGTAATTAAATATTAAAAATAATTCCAACTGAAAAATAATATAAAATAATTAAAATGAAGGCTTTGTTATTTCTCAGGTATAATGAAGCTAACACATCAGGAGATATTTGCCAGTAGGGCCACACAGGGGTGAGAATAAACAAGTAATCTTTTCTGTCAAAGAAGGGCATTTAGGCAGCCACCATTGTGACTTGCAGCTCCGCTGGGGGCTGCCATTTTGAAATGGCAAAGGTCAACCCCTCCCTTTTTCCTTTAAATTAGCCAATCATGAAAGACTGTGAGCCTAAGCTCCAATCAAGAGTGAGGGAGGGGTCATGTGCATCAGGGATAAAACCTGAGCGGACCGCCTGCTCAGTGCGTGTGCTCCCAGCCCCTGTGCTGCGCACCCTTCTGCAGGAGGAAAGGTATTGCCTTGCTGCTTGGCTCCCAAGTATCCTTGGTGTCCTGCCAGGACCCCTGGTTTGGGGGGGCTCACCTTATTCCTAATACAGGGAAGCACCAGGGTTGGTCAGCAGTCATAGGGAGGGAAGGAAAACTGTGGACAAGATGCTTTATTGTAGTCTACCTGGGAAAGGAAAAGCGAGGCAGGCTAACAGGATGAGGACAGGCTAGTTTAAACAGTTTCAGCATGCTCTGGGCCTTGGGGCTACCCCTAGTTGCATGATACCTGGCCCTGGGGTGACTAGGGAAGCTGAATATTGCCCCAGAATGTGAGAACCCGATAAAGAAGGTGAGAAGCAAAGCTTATAGCCTCTGAGTTGGTTAGTTGCAGATTGCACTAGTGCTGGGCAAATTGCTCACTGTCTCTGAATTTACCTAACCCTGGGAGAGGCAGTCAGATGCTATAACATTGAGAATACAGAAAATAAAACTTCCAGACAGAGAAGAGCCGAAGACCAGGCGGTTTTGTCAGCAAAGGTAGTTAGTTACCAATATAAGGAAGAAAGCAAAAGGGAATTAAATAGTTTTCATAAACTGGGAAGCAGAAATAAGTAGCAGAGAAGAATTTCCACCTAGTTTACTGGCAAACAGACCCATGGACATACTCTAGGTGGAGGGCTGCCCCTGGGAGGACTTACTCCTGGTGACAGACAGGAAATCCCCCCAGGAGTGCTGACAGCCTGGTACTCAAGTAATCACAAGAATGCAGCCAGACAACCAAGGGGTCCAGGCTGCCTGTCACTACTTGAGCCAATTAAGTAGAGACAGTATTGAATCATATATGAGGATTTATTCCAGTAATGCCAGCAGTATGGGAGAGCAGCAGGTCATCCACAAAAATCTCATAAGCCAGCTGCTTATATTGGGTAGAAGGGAAAAGATTACATGGGAAAGTAAGAATTACAGGCATGGGAAAGTAGGCAGGTATAATGATTACAGGCAATAGGGCTGGAGGTTGCAAAGGGTGGGTGCCTCCAGGACTAGGTTGTTTTAGCCACAAGGTTGTAAATCTTTCCATAATGATAGGCAGCTCTCCGAAATGGAGGTTGGATTGCACACTAATGTTAGCTCCCAGGTCCCAGGGTATGCAACTCTCAGTCAGGTTAGAATGTGCTTTCTCTAATCAGAACAGAACAATCATGGTTAAAGAGAAGGATTAATGTTTCTTATAATCATAGCTGCTCCCCAATATACTATTTCTGCATCTAACAATAGGAACTAGGTAATGTAATGGAGCTTTTGGACACATGCAATGGAAAAGTTAGGAATTTGAGTTGGGTAATTTAAATAGTTCTTTGCCCTTTATCTAATCCAAGAAGACCTATGGAGAATTAGCAGAAGCCTTGGGGCAGTGCTTCTAAAGCCTGCCCACCCTCTAGGTCCCCGAGGGGGTATAATTCCCCTTAATTCACAATAAAATCTTACCTTCACGTTTAAACTTCCCCACACTTAGTGTGTTTAGAATTCTTCCCTCAGGTCATTGCAAAAGGACCTTCTCCGGCAACTGGGAAATTGTACTAGACATCTAAAGAAAAAATAATGCAAACACCTCTCAAACTTTCAAAATATTAAAGAGGAGGGAATACTTCCAATCTCACTTTCCCAGGCAGCATTACCCTAACTACCAAAGCCAGGTACAGACACCACAAGTAAAGAAAACCATAGGCCAATATCCCTGATGAATATAATGCAAATATTCTCAACAAATTTCCAGCAAATCGAATTCAGCAGCACATGAAAAGGATCATCCATCATGATGAAGTGATATGTATTGTTGAGATACAAAAATCATTTAACATAAACAAATCTGTAAATATGATACACCACATTAATACAATGAAAATCATATGGTTCTTTCCATAGATGCTGAAAAAACACTTAACAAAATTTAACACCCTTACATGTAAAAGATCTCAATAAATTGGGTATAGAAGGAACATAAATCAATATAGTATAGGCCATATATGTTAGGGTCGCCAAAGGAGGAATGCATGAGGTCAAAGGATGAGGGATTATAAAATCCCCAAGATGGTGCCAGCAGCCAGGGACAGGGAACCAGAGATTTTAAAGGACTCTAGACAGGCATTTTCTGGGTGCAAAAGTCTCTGGATGGGTCTGGATTCTGGGAAAGTCCAGAGGGGAGAAATAATGGTTGTAGCAAATGGGATGTGGTCTAAGCAAAATGGGATGTCCATTGTAAAGTGACCTAAAGATCAGTTCCCAGGGGAGCAGGTATCGATTCAATTATTTGATCAGACCTAGCAATATATATCAAACCCACAGCTAATATCATACTCTACAGTGAAAAATTAAAAGATTTTCTTTTAATATCAATATGACAGTGGTACCCACTATCACCACTACTATTCAACATAATTCTAGAAGTCCTAGAAGTTAGGCAAGAAAATAAAAGGGGTTGAAAACAAAGGGGTTAAATTATCTCTATTTGCAGATAACATGATCTGATATATAAAAACCCCTAATGACTCCACCAAAAAAACTATTGCAACTAATAAATGAATTCAGTAAAGTTACAAGATTCAAAATTAGCTTGCAAAAATAATTTGTGTTAATACACTAACAATAAAATATATGAAAAAAGACAATAATCCCATTCACAGTATCATCAAAAAGAATAACATATTTAGGACTAAATTTAACCAAGGAAGTGAAAGATTGGTACAATAGAAACTATATAAGACTTTGATGAAAAATTGAATAAGACACAAATAAATAGAAAAATATTTTATGTTCATAGATTGAAAGAATTAATATCATTAAAATATGCATTCTATCCAAAGACATCTACAGATTCAATGAAAGTCCTAACAAAATCCCCATGGAATTTTTCACAGAAGTAGACAAAAATTTTTTACCTTATATTAAATCACAGCCCTAGCCAGCTTGGTTCAGTAGATAGAGCATCAGCCTGCAGACTGAAGGGTCCCAGGTTTGATTCCAGTCAAGGGCACATACTTCAGTTGCAGGCTCCTGGCCCTGGTTGGGACACATACAGAAGGCAACCAATCAATGTGTCACTCTCACATCAATGTTTCTCTCTGTCTCTGTCTCTCCCCCTCCCTTCCACTCTCTCTAAAAATCAATGGAAAAATATCTTTGAGTGAGGATTGAAAAAAGAAAAGCACAAAAGATCTTAATAGCAAAGGAAATCCTGAGAAAAAAATAACAAAGCTGGAGGTATCACACATCCTTATTTTAAACTATACTACAAAACTAGAGTAATCTGAACAGCATGATACTGGTATAAAAAAAGACACATAGACCATTGTACTCAAATAGCCCAGAAATAAACCCATGCACATACAGTCAACTGAAAATATTCAATGAGGAATAGATAGTTTTTTTAAATAAAGTATTGGGAAACTGAGATTTTATACGCAAACAAATAAAATTGGATCCCTATTTTACAACATTCACAGAAAATTAACTTAGGTGAATTAGAGACTTACATGAAGGCATGAAACCATACAATTTCTAAAGAAAAACATAGGGGAAAGCTTCTTGACATTGATCTTGGCAATAAACTTTTAGACATGACACCAAAACACAAGCAACAAAGGAAAAATAAACAAGGAGGACTATATCAAACTAAAAAGTTTCTGCACAGCAAAAAAATAATAATCCTATCTAATAAAAGAGTAATATGCAAATTAACCGTCACTCCATGACAAAATGGTGGCGCCCATAGCAGCCAGGGCAGATGCTGGCAGCGTTGCCCCGGCAATGCGAGCCCAGCATCTGCTCCTTGGCCTTGGAGGGAGGGGAGGAGCCTCTGGCCAGAGGACTGGGCATGGGATGCCGAGCTCGTGGTAACACGAGTCCAGCGTCCTTGCCCCAGCCAAGCAGAGGGAGGGGAGGACCAAGAAAAATGGATCTTCCCAGTTCCTGACACTGACGGAACCCTATGGGTGCCGGGGTCCTCCACCTGCAGCCCCCAGTCGCAGCCCAGCAGCCCCAGTTGCCCAGTTGCAGACTGGAAGCCCCCTGCCCACAGTGTGGATGCAGCCAGCATGGCACTGCGGTGGCGGGGGGGGGGGGGGGGGGGCGGTCCAGTGGGCGCACTACAGACATCAAATTGCTGCCACCGCAGCCACCCCCTTCCCACACTCGCAAGTAATATGATCCAAGGGGGCGACTCCTGAGGCGCAGCTCCCATGGCAGCTGATGCACACCATGCCAGCGGGGAAGCGGAACCTGGGAGCCCAAGCCCCCAAGTACCCGAGCTGAGGCCCCCGGACAAGCATATTCCCAGAGGCTGCTTGGAGAGAGGGGAGGAGCCTCTGGCTAGAGGCCGGGGTGAGGGATGCTGGTGTTGTTGCAGGCTGGGCTGAGGGACATGCCCCCCCCCCACACCCCCCGTGCATGAATTTCGTGCACTGGGCCTCTAGTAGTAATAATAATATTAACCAGTGGAATGAAGAGGAAAGATATAGGAGAAAATATTTCCAAGTAATATATCACATAAGGGGTTAATATCTAAAATATATAAGGACCTCATACAACTCAATAGCAAAACAAATAAATTAATAATCTAATTTTAAAATGGGTAGAGGATATGAGCAAACATTTTCCAAAGAAATCATACAAATGGCCAATAGGTACATGCAAAGGTGCTCAACATCACTAATCATCGGGGAAATGCAAATTAAAGCCACAATGAGATATTACTTTATAACTGTTAGAATGGTTTTTATTAAAAGGCCAAGAAATAAGAAATGCTGGTTAAGATGTGAAGAAAAGGGAACTCCTGTGCACTGTTGGTTGAATTGTAAGTTGGTGTAGACACTTAGAAAACAGTATGAAGGTTCCTCAAAAAATTTAAAATAAAACTATCTTATGGCCCAGCAATTCTGCTTCTGGGTACATATCTGAAAGAAATAAAATGACTATATAAAAAAGATAACTTCACCTTCACATTCATTGGGTGTTATTCACAATAGCCATGGCACGGAAACAACCTAGTGTCCACGATTGATGACTGGATAAAGAAAATGTGACATAGTATATCATATATATCACATATATTATACTAGAGGCCCAGTGCACAGATTCATGCACCGGTGGGGTCCCTCGGCCTGGCCTGCCTGGGCCCTCTCACAATCCAGGACCCCTCGGGGGATGTCGGATAGCCAGTTTGTATGGATTCCCACAGGCCCAATCCAGACAGGAGGGAGCCTGATCTTGTGCACTGAACATCTGTCCCCTGGTGGTCAGTGCGCATCACAGTGACCAGTCGACCGGTCATTCCGTCACTTAGGCTTTTATATATATAGACTAGAGGCCCAGTGGGGTTCCTCAGCCTGGCATGCAGGATTGGGCCAAAACCAGCTCTCTGACATCCCCAAGGGGTCCTGGATTGTGAGAGGGCACAAGCCAGGCCAAGGGACCCCACCAGTGCACAATCAGGGCTGGGGAGGGACGTGGGAGGTTGGCCAGCCGAGGAGGGACCGTGGGAGGGCTCCAGGGCATGTCTGGCCCATCTCACTCAGTCCCAATCAGCCTGGACCCCAGCAGCAAGCTAACCTACCAGTTGGAACATCTGCCCCCTGGTGGTCTGTACACATCATAGCAACTGGTCGGCCAGTTGACTGCCCCTTGGTGGTCAGCGCACGTCATAGCAAGTGGTTCAGCGGCCTTAGCATATCATTAGCATATTACACTTTGATTGGTTGAACAGCTGACTGGACAACCAGACAACTGGACACTTAGCATATTATGCTTTTACTAGAGGCCCAGCGCACGAAATCGTGCAAGACCCAGGCCTGCCATGCCAGCGGGACCCCAGACCCACTGTGCTGGCAGGACCCCAGACACACCATGTGCAAGTAGCTCACTGCCATGAGCCACTGCACCATGTGAGCTAGGAGCCTTGCCTCACCACGCAAGCCCTCTGCACCATGCAGGTCCTGCGTGAGCCGCAAGCCTCACGCAAGCCCCTCCACATGAGCTGTGAGCCCCGCCCCACCGCCACGAGTGGCTTGTGGGCCTGGGGGAGGGACCTAGAGTTGTTCCATGCACCTCCTGGTGACCGGTCGTTTGGTTGTTATGGCATTATGGCCACTGGCCTTTTATAATATAGATTATATAGGATAACAGAATGTTATTCAGCCATAAAAAATATCCTGCCATTTACAACAACATGAATGAAACTTGAGGGCATTATTTAGCATTATTTATCAGACAAATATTGTATGGTATTATTTATATATGGATACATAAAAAAAATAAACAAATCTCATAGAAACAGAGAGTAGAATGGTAGTTGCTAGGTGTTGAGGGCTGAGGGTAGGGGAAATGGGAAAAGGCTGGTTAAAAGGTACTAACTTACAGTTATAAGTAAGTTCTGGGTTATTCAACATGGTTACTATAGTTGACAAACATATATTGTACACTTGAAACCTGTTAAAAGAGTAGATCTTAAATGTTTTCAACACACACCCCCAAAAAATGCAATTATGTTGTTATTGGAGAATCAAATTTCTCCATCACTCATGGGAGTGGGGCTGAGGTTCTTGGGGTATCACTGAAATAAGAATTTCAGAAGCCCCCACAGGAGAATGAGATGTGGAAAAGGCTTTATTTGCGTGGAGTTACATTCCTCGGGTTATACAGTCCCCTGCACATTAAACTAGTCCTGAAAGAGGGCAGCTGGGGTTCCAGTAGAGCCAAAAGCAGGCCAGAGTCCAGAGCTTCCATTCCATGTTGCAGCGGGTAGTTCAGCATCCAAGATAATTAAAGTCCATGTGTAGATCCCACAGGGCCAACACGAGTCACAAGAGCACAGGCAATAGTAGAGAGGAGGGCACTTTTCTTTGTTTAGAAGTTTAAATATTCAGGTTTTGGGTGTTTGCAGTGGCACCACCTATTCTGACCACTGACTTGCTCCCAGGTGTGACTGACATGAAAGCACCTTCCTACATCACTCAGCTCTTACTGGGCATGCGTCCAAACTGCCTTTGTCCAGTCCCTTCCCCCATAGATCAGTGGGGAACAGACTTGGAGAGTATTAAATTAGGAAAGCTGTACAAATGGGATGCCTATATTATCTAGTCTTCCCTTTACCCCTTTCCTGTTAAATAATAACCAGGCTATTACAATAGCATCAATGTGAGGTTACGGATGTGTTCATTAACCTTATTGTAGTAATAATTTCAATCTATATATACCAAATAATCACATTGTACACCTTAAACTTACACAATGTTATATGTCAATTAGATCTCAATAAGGCTTGGGAAAAATAAAGAAAATATAGTTTATTCAGATAAAAATTACTCTTGTTAGTCGAGTAATCTATGTTAGTGCCTATGAATACCAGAGCTGACTGTCAGAACAATAACAAATTGACAAATCACTGCCTCCAGAGAGAGCCTGGCTGGCTGGGTTTACATATAATTGCAGAGAGAACAAAGATATGGTAGGAGTGTATTCCCTGTTCATTTGGAGACCCTTCCCAGCTGTGCACTTCAAAAAGTGACAGAAAGCCAGAAGTGCCCTTTGTACCTGAGCACCAGATGTGAAAAGAGGAAGAATGAAGTCCAATTCTTGGCATGAGGGCAAAGACCCTCAGTGGGATCCAAAGAATAGTCTGGATTCTGATCAATCAGAATAGTTGGGTCTTTGCCCTGCAGAGGATTTGATCAAGGGATGAAGAGAGTCTGAGAGACTGACAGAAAAGAGAGAGATGTTCTCCACCCAGAAGAGTAGTCTTGGCTGGAATTACACCTTTTAATTGATTGGTGTCGTGTGGGTAGGTTCTGCTGGTTTCCTCTGTGTGCGTCATTCTGTTTGCCTCACCTCATTTAAGTTAGGAAAAAAGGCAACCATGAATTAGAACAGATACTGCTTGCAGAAGAAAGTGCCTGGTCATTGCATATGCAAATGCACAAAGTTCACTTCCAAATTGTGTCCCTCCACTGATTTTTATGGGGCTTTGCATCTTTCATCATGCTCTGAAATTGTTGGCTGCTTGCATTTTTATGCTTGGAAACTGCCTTATGATCACTTGCTTAGCTCTTCAGTTCTCTCTTCAGTGTGAGATTTTGGTCTCTGTGTTGAGTCTCTATTATCAATGAGGAACATTTCAGGTACGGATATTCCTTTTTTTTTTTTTAATACTTTTGGCTGATGTCCAAACAGAAAATTAATCTGTACTCCCCTTCAATAGAGTCACAACGTTAGCACAGATAGTTAGCTAGTTATTCATAAGGGAGGGAGCAAAGGGAATCAGAAAATAAGCTTTAAAAACTAGAGAACTGAATTAAATATTAAGCTTAATAAACTGGGAAGCTGAATCAGATATTAGGACAGCATTCCATTAAGCTTATGAGGAAGATATCATTCTTTCAGATTCATACTCCAGGGACCTGCAGCTGAGGACACTTAATCATCAGAAATCTCCCAGGAGCACTGCCTGCCTGGGACTGACTTATCTGAGGGAGGAAGGGGAAATAACTATCACCTGGACCTTCTCCATGGCTTTCCCCTCCCAGCCCACCCCTAGGTGGTTCATGCGTAGGGCTGACCCAGACAGTGTGCTCTGTGGAGTTCCTTAAGCCTTTTCCTTAAACACAGCTTCTCTGAAAGCCCCTCAAAGCCCAAATTATTTCTAGTCTAGTAAACCTCTCTGTACAGCATTACAAGATCCTATTAAGATATGTTGGCCTTGTTGTGTTTAATTGGGGTGGGATACTTCTCACAGGTTGTCAGGTGCACCATCCATTCACACTCATGACAAATAGTTTGTCAGAAGAAGGGGCAGATCTAGAGAGCAGAGACCGGACTAACTGAATTGGGGAAGCCTGGGGGGACTAAGTCAGGGTGGGGACTAGAAGGAGTACCTGAAGATGAGTGTGCCTTTGTGAAAGCAGGTGGAACTTGTTTCTTCCATTTGACCTTCTCTCCTTTCCTTCCTTTTGATTCAAACTGGCTTTGTCTAGCTAGCCTAAAAGCACCTGACTCACCTGCTTCCCTCTTTCGTTGAATGGCTATTCCTTAATCATTATACCCTCAGGACAATTAGGTTCTGGTAAGCATCAAACAGTCTTAGGAACAAAGCCTCAAGTCTGTTGATCATAAAAGCAGAGTTTTGGTCAAACTAAAGATTACATCTAGACCTCAGCTTTGTTTCAGCTCTAGGCCCAAAAATCAGAACCACCCCACCTACCACATTCTCACAAAACCAGACTGAGAGATGCCATGACTGACATCAGCAACAGATGCAATGATCTACTACCCCTTACCCTAGCTCCAACCAATCAACAGAGACCATGTCAATGACCTTAACTCCCTCAGTCCCCTATAAAAGGCATCCCCTAGAAACCATTGGAGAGCCAGGCCTTAGGGCTCTCACTTACCTGTTGTGAGAAATGCTCACCTGTCTGAATTCAAATAATGGAATTGGAGATAGAAGTATGGCAAAAATGAGACTTTTAATACGTTCTTGCAAGAGTGGGTGTCTGGGGGAACAGGCACACAGAGTAGCAATCACAGGCTATTTTATCCTAGGTGCAAGAGTCCCTCCTCCCATTGGCTGAGTACTATGGGCTTAACAGTTTCCCCCATACTTTGCCTAGGTCTTATTGTCTCCTATTGAGCCATTAAAAAAAAAAAAAAAGGGCTGAGGCCTTTCTAGTTGTCTCCACCTCCCTGTCTAGTTGAGGCGGGCGCAAGGTGTTTCGTCCTGGGCGCCTTGAGGGTTTGTACAGTGATGCTGGCTCACATACACAGTTTTTTTGTGCTTATACCCTCTCCCCTCCTTCCTATATTCTGTTTGCCCAGGGGAAATTCAGTAACCGTTTCCATTAAAAGTTGACTAAGCTGAAGATGGATCACACAGGCCTATTTCCCACACCTGTGACTCTGAGCTTGGTGCCATTTTCTTAAATAAACCTTCATTTTCTTTGTTGCAAACTCCTGTTCGTATTTGGTTAGGCTAGAATGCATGCAGGCAAGCAAACCCCCTTAGTTTTGTAACACTGGTAGAGCTGAGAGAAGTCCTGAGTACAAAGCCTTGAAAGGGAGGTAGGAAAGAGAGGAAGGAAGCGTGGAGTGGAGGAAAATAAGAATTCAGAATGGAAGGGCTGAAGGCCCCAAAGACAAGAGACTGGCTTCCGCTGCGGTTACTGGCCAGCGCTGGGCTCTGCCTGCAGTGCATTTGCACAGAAACTGCACTGCCTCAGCCTTCCAGGGTGCAGAAGTCACATCCTTCCCCTGATTAGAGGATAGCGGGGTCCTGAAGGGGTAGAATTTTGATAACACCAACATAGTTAATTACGTTGCTTAATCGCTTAAGAGTGTTTAATTAACTGGCTTAGTTTTGCTCTGTCAATCCGGGCGTATTTATTAAATGCAAGGCACCCTGCTAAGACTCTGAGGCATCTGAATGCATCCAGTCTTCAGGATTTGTACCTGAAGGAAGCAGCTCTGCTTTTATTTCCTCTTGGTGACTATGAATTAAACTCACTGTGCGCGTGCGTGTGTGTGTGTGTGTGTGTGTGTGTGTGTGTGTGTGTGTGTGGGAGGGGGTGGGTGGGTGTTGGTGCAGGAAGAAGACAACTGGCATGTCAGGGAGCCTGTGTTTAGTGCTGGCTCAGCCACCCAGGGACCCCTGACTTAGAGGGAGTGGCCTCCCCTCTCTGATGACCAGTCTTCTGGTGCAGACAACATACACATCAAATGTGGTCTTCCCTACCCGTGCCGACACTCCTGGAATCTGTGATGCTGTGCTCAGACATTTACAAAGTCAACAATAAGAAGAAGTAATATAGGTTCACATTGTTTGGAGGATCCTCAGGCAAAATCACCAAAGTTTCCTTTAAAACCTCACAGCCATGTAGGTTTCTCCCTGCTTAGAGGGTCAGGTTAAAATTCTGGATACAGCCCTAGTTGGTTTGGCTCAGTGGATAGAGCGTCAGCCTGTGACTGAAGGGTCCCAGGTTTGATTCCGGTCAAGGGCACATGCCTGGGTTGTGGGCTCGATCCCCAGTAGGGGCCTTGCAGGAGGCAGCCAATCAATGATTCTCTCTCATCATTGATGTTTCTATCTCTCTCTCCCTCTGCCTTCCTCTCTGAAATATATATTTTTTTAAAATTCTGGATACAACATTGGACAGGAAGTTAGCCAACAACAGACTCAGAACTTCTTCCTGTAACAAAGAAGTATAGGGGAATATATGACAAGCTCCCTTTTGTTTATTATTTGTCCTTTGCTTCTCTTTTTAATTAAATTTATTGGGGTGTCACTGGTTAATAAAATCATATAGGTTTTAGGTGTACTATTATATAATACATCATCTGTATATTGTATTATGTATTCACCACCCCAGGTCAAATCTCCTCCCATCACCAATGACTCCCCTTTACCCTCTTCTCCCTCCACCACCCCTTCCCTCTGGTAATCACCATCATGTGTCTCAAATGCAGGCAAAGGAAGTGGAGGTGGAACTGCAGAGCAGGGCAGTGTCTATGAACTGAACTTTACCTGGAAATCTTGCCCTGAGGAAAGTTGGCAAAAATAAATCCCTTCACCCTGGCTCTTAGGAATTTTGGGGGGTGTGGCTGTGTTTCCTGAGTTATAGGCCTTCTCTACCCTTCTCACCAGGCAAACTGCACCAGTCCTGTGACAAGGACAATTTGAGTGAATGACACCAGCCCTCTTCGAATGAGGCCACGGCAGCACCCAGCACCAACGATCTCCAGCTGTCGTTTGAAGCAATGCCACCTATGTGCCTGTCTTTGCCCCATTTCAATGTACATAGTTGTCCAAGAAAAGACAGGCCTCCTGACTCGTGGCCAAATCGCAGGATGATAACAAAAGGCAGCATTTGTTTGATGGCAGCAGAGCCCTGGCACCGTGGCACAGCTCAAGTCTGCCTTCTTTGGAATGTCTCTGCAGCCAATTAGTCCCATTACCAACCTTGTCTGTCCCCTGTCTGGACATGTAGGCCCTGGGTTTACAATAGTGGCTTTCCTGCAACTGACCAGGAATGTTGTGCCCAAGTTGATTATCTCAGAGATAAGATCACTCATATCCCTTTTTCAGGAAATAAAGACATTCAAAACTCAGTATAAACCTACAGTAATCAAAAACAGTGTGGCCCCAGCCAGGCAGCTCACTGAGCATCATCCCAATATATTAAAGTTTTGGGTTACATCCCCGATCAGGGCACACATAGGAACCAACCCATGAATTCATAAATAAGTGGAACAACAAATCTCTCTCTCTCTCTCTCTCTTTCAAATAAATTTTTTAAAAGAAGTTTAAGGAAAAAAAAAATCACAACACCACTGTGATATTGGATAAAGAGATATATAAGCCAACAGAATAGAATAAAGAACCCTTGCATACATGGTCAAATAATTTTCTACAAGGGTGCCAAGACCACTCACGGGGGGAAGTACATTTTTTCCACAAACTGTGTGGGGAAAACTGTTTATTCACATGTAAGAAAAAATAAAGCTGAACCTTATAAACAAAAATTACTCAAAATGGATCAAAGACCTAAATGTAAGAGCTAAAACTATAAAACTCTGAGAAGCATAAGGGAAAAGCTTCATGACATGAATTTTGACCCCCAAAGCATAGGCAATAAAAGAAAAAGAAAAAAACCCTAGCTGGTTTGGCTCAGTGGATAGAGTGTCGGCCTGTGGACTGGAGGGTCCTGGGTTTGATTCCAGTCAAGGGCACATGCCCAGGTTGCAAGCTCAATCCCCAGTGGGGGGCATGCAGAAGGCAGCCAATCAATGATTCTTTCTCATCATTGATGTTTCTATCTCTCCCTCTCCCTTCCTCTCTGAAATCAATTATATATATATATATATATATATATATATATATATATATATATATACACACACACACACATATATACATATATACATATATATAATAAGTTGGACTTCATAAGAATTAATAACTTTTGTGCATCAAAGAACACTCAACAGAGTGAAATGACAACCTATAGAATGGGAGAAAATATCTGCAAATCATATATTTGATAAGGGATTGATAGCCAAAATATAAATTTTAAAAAACGCCTAAAATTGAATAACAGAAAACAAAAAACCCTGAAAAAAATACAATTTTGCTGTATTAAAAATTTTAAAATAAAATGTAAAATGTATATTGTATGTCATCCTATTACTTAAATTTTTTAAATTTCTCATTCTATACTAAATAAAATTCAAACTTCAAGACAACCTTTCCTTCTTCACCTTTTGTCACTTTGCATATAATCATCAACAGGCAGTTAATAAATATTTGTAGGACTTATGCCAATATTTTACATTTATATTTTAACAAATGGAAACACCTTTTTTTTCCTTTTTCCTGTTAAGAAGAATTTTTTGTTTTGCCTTAAAAAAAGAAGAAGAAGAAGTCCTTTACTTCTCCCAGAGAAGCATCATCTGCTAGCATTTTTCCAGAAGAAAATTCATAGACTATACTGGGATAGTACTATTGGAGGTCTGTTTGTTTTGGTTTGTTTGGTTTGGTTTGATTTGCATTTGTTTTTGTTTTGTCTGTGTTATTTTTTTATTTTATTTTTTTTTAAGGAAAGTGGAGGCCTGACCTGTCTTAAGAATCTCTGTCTGGGTTAGATGGAGTAGGGAGTGGAAGGAAAACTTAGCATTGATCTCTAGAGATTAGGTATCTAATTCAAGATGAGAGAGGAAAACAAAGTAAAGGCATTGAAAGCAAAAAGAACAGCATGTGCAAAGCCATGTGAATCTAGAGGAGCCGTGGGCAAACTACGGCCCGCGGGCCGGATCTGGCCCGTTTGGCTGTTCTATCCTGCCCACGGAGCCGAAAGAGCGGAGGGTTCTCTTGCTCTCCCCTCCGCTCCTTTACTTTGAATTTATATTAGTTCACACAAACACTCCATCCATGCTTTTGTTCCGGCCCTCCGGTCCAGTTTAAGAACCCATTGTGGTCCTCGAGTCAAAAAGTTTGCCCACCCCTGATCTAGAGGCAATTTGGTAATAATGAAATGAAAACTGGTGTAGAGATGGGTGGGAGGAAGGAAAGTGGGGGAGGAGATGAAATGTGGGGTGCATGTTGAGAGAAACTAGATAACAAAGCCCCTTGTGAACCACACCAAATAATTTAATTTATACCTAAATATGACAAGCAACTGATCAGATGTTCACATGAGGTTACTCTGGCAACAGTTTGAATGAAGGACTGAAGAGGTGGTCAGAATGAAGAAAGGAGATCAGCAACAGTTCAGCTAAGAAGCGAGTACTTGAGAGAGAAGTGACAATCTGGTTGACTCGAAGGCAATAAGTATGGGTACAATGTAGGCGGTCCAATGGACAGGCCTTAGTAACTGACCACCTGTGGCAGATTACACTGGAGACTACTGGGATGTTTGCCACATTCTCTGCTTAACCATCAGCACTGAGACGGGGAAAGAGGGTGGGAGTGTTGGAGTGGCTTCCTAGAGGGAAGTAGGGGGCCCAGCCCAAACATTTGGGCAAAGAGGCCCTGTCTCTTGGCTTACTCTACTGAACTCACCTGAATAAAGCTTTTTCTCTGAAGCAATAACTTTCTGTCAAGTCCACCTTTGAACTCCTTCTATTGCAAAGTTATGGAGAAAGACTAACACTGTGTTGAAGTTCTGGATTGCTTATGCAGGTACATTTATTCTAGGAGAACTCCAGTCTCCTAAAAAATGCACTAGCATTATCAAGGCAGTCTCCAACGTGAGGAAACCTGCCTCCAGGCTTCAAGGACTTCTGGGCACGCCTGGGGAACACGCCCTGACCAAGTCCTATCTGTGTGTTCCTCTAAGCCAGTTTCATTGTCTAACACCCTAAATCTAGGACCTCAGCGTTTCCAGGTGTCACTATTGCATCTTCATTTTTCCTCTCTAACATCACAGTTTCCTTCCCTGGTGACTCACCTCTTTTCCCTGGGCCAAATATGTTGCCCTGACTATGTGACTAAAAAGCCTCATTTTTTGATGTTCTGGTGACAAGGTGTTGTTGTAGGTGGAAAGCTTGGAGCTATAATGCATGCAGCTACCACACTCAGCAGCACTGTCTGGGGTGGAACGGAATGAGGCTGCCTGTTATTCTATGTATGAACACAGGCTAATCGCTCATGGCACCTGGAAGCTGTTTATTCCTGCACACAGGGAGCCTAGGAGACTGGGCCCTGGGGCATTCCAGAGATGGAAGTCTCAGAAGGACCTGCCTTTTCCTCTCTGGCTCCCTGGAACAAGCCCCAGGGGCTCAGTCCCAGGCTCTCATCCTCTCCCCATGTAATGATGATAATAATAAGAACAACAATAATAATGGGTATTTGTGAAGGCCTTATTAGCACCAAACCCATGCAAAATGTCTTACAATCACTTACCCAGACCCTGAAAATGTGCTGGGGATGGTTTCCTATCAATAGATGTGTATGTCCCCATTTCTAAAATTTCCCTTGCTTTCTTGCTATCTACCTGACCAGAAATAGACATTTCCCCGGCTCACCGCACTGATGCCTTTTTAGATCTACACCTCAGTTCCTACCCTCAGGGACCACTACTCTAATTGTTCCCTTCCACCCTGGCCAACCCACTCTACCTGGCATAGTCCTGAGACCATGTACATTGCTGTTGCGAGCAAAAATCTATCCACCACCCAGGCTATCTCCAGCTTATAATTATAATAAAATTTAAATTACATTTAATTTATACTGTTATCAATAAATGCAAATGGAATTAAATTTATATTTAATTATGATTGTTCATATATTATAAATATAATTTTAGTACATTTAATTATAATTAGTTTTAAAATCTAAACTCATCATTTCCTACTTAATTTGTTGTATCTATATTCTATGCTCTTGAGATTATTTATGTGTATTGCATTTACATTTTGGAAATACATATAATGGTGTTCTAGTGTGCATCTCTTCCCAGCATTGGGTCCACTGACATCACATTAAGAATATAAAATTAGCCATGGAGCCCTGGCCAGTGTGGCTCAGTTGGTTGGAGTCTGGGTTCAATTCCTGTTCAGGCCATATACTTAGGTTTTAGGTTCCATCTCTGGTTGGGGTAAGTGCAGGAGACAACTGATTGATGTTTCTCTCTCACATTGATGTGTCTCTCACTATCTCTCTCCTCCCTTCTTCACTCTCTAAAAATAAATAAATAAATACAAACGTATTCTCAGGTGAGGATTTTTTAAAGAAAATCAGCCATAGATACATTTAAACAAGGGAAATAGATAAATCCTACAAATCAAGACTTGGTTTACCCCTGGCCAGTGTGGCTCAGTGGATTAAGCATCGTTCCATGCACCAAGAGGTCACTGATTCAATTCCCAGTCAGGGCACATGCCCAGATTGTGGGCTTAATCACCAGTACAGGGTGTGCAGGAGGCAGCTGAATGATGTTTCTCTTTCACATGGATGTGTCTCTTAGATTAACGTTTCCATCTCTCTCTCCCTCTCCCTTCCTCTTTCTAAAATCAATAAGAACATTTTTAATTGGTTTATTGTTTGTTTGGGTTTTTTGTCTACACCAGAGATCACCAAACTAAAACAAATGGGTCAAATCTGGCCTGCAAGCTAATAATCAGTTTTATATTTTCAAATGATTATAAACTAAAGGCAAAGAACATGCTACTCAGACCTTATGTGGCCCACAGAGCTTAAAATCTTACCAGCTGGCCCATTATATAAAGGTTGTTCAGCCCTGGGTTAAAACAAAGTTTGGCATATTGTGTCTTGACTAAATCCAGTCTGCCAAGTCTCTTTATAAATAAAGTTTAATCGAAAGACAGCCAGGCTCACACATCTCTGTACTGCCTACTGCCACCTTCGAGCTACAATGGCAGGCTGAGTAGTTGTGACAGAGACTGTCTGGCCTGCAAAGCCCAAAATATTTATGCTCTGACACTTAATAGTAAGAGTTTTCTGTCCCTTGTCTAGACTAAAGAAAGTAATGGAGAAAAATAATAATGAAGATTAAATTTCAAAATATTATGTTATGTCTATAATCAAGCCATTGAAAATAGCACAAAAATTTAGAAAACATTTCTCCAGTATTAAAAACTCATTATTTGAATTAGGAAAAAAATGTGCTCAGTTCACATGAATGAGTGAAGTTCCAATATGTCTTTATTCTTTCAGTTTTGTATTTTGCTTGTTAATGCCAACGAAAAGATCAACCAACACTATGTGGGAACTACATTTGTTCATCAGTTGCAACTGTATGTTGGTACAGATATGAGTCTGGCAAAAACCAACAGAGCATTCTGTAAGACTCAATTTGCTCTATGGAATTTACAATACTATAGAGTGCTGTATATTTTATCACTTGTATATTGTGTGCTATATACATGCCTTACATAAGTACCACCTATTATAAGCATGTGTAAATATATATATATGCATTTATATGAATGTGTGGATGTACACACACACACACACACACACACACACACACATTCTTTTTTGCTCAGAGTCAGTGTTGAAACATTTACAACACATCCTCCAGCTACTTTATAGGACCTGGTAATGCTACTATGCAGAGAACTGTAGTACTATTTGATTCCTGGATGGAGGACACAAGTCCTATGCAAAGCAGCTGGAAAGTGGGCAATAACATTAAGAAATCATGTTTTTTTATATCAGAACGGCTAGTGGAGAATGGGTTAAAATTTATAAAAGTGCCCACATGTTAATAAAAATAGAGCCTGCCTCAGCATGAGACCTATCATGTCTTAATCTTGATTATTTCTGTTCTAAAGTAAAGTCACTGAAGGAATTGGCCTCATCAGCACCTTCAAGCCCTGCAGTCAGTACAAGATAGGGTACTATCCATAGCTGCTGAGTGCAAGCCTGACTGGGCATGTCTGGCCCCCAAAGAAATTGGTCACTTAGGAGCCAACCTTTGGAGAGCTGCAGAAACTATACCCTGTTGGGGAGAAGACATGCCCTGTGGTGAGCCAAGCTCCTCTGGAGGTGACCAGTGAAGGGATGAGAGGCTTCGCGAGGAAGAATGCACACAAAGTTCATGAGGATGTGACTATCCCAAGTAGACCTATAACACCCCAGTCACTGAGAGAGAACTGGTTATTTAAAGTAGACTTATTATTTTAAGATAATTAAAGTGCATATGCAGCTGTAGGAAATAATATTAAAAAATCCAGTACACCCTTTGCCATCAACACAAACATTTCTCTTTTATGACCACATTCACATACCTCTGATCCCCATCCCCTCCTTTAACCCCTGGCAATCACTAATCTACTCCACATTTCAATAATTTTTTTCAAGAATGTTATCTAGGGAGAAACCAAGATGGTGGCATAGGTAAACACCTAAACTGCTGCCTCGCACAACAATTTCAAAACTACAACTAAAAGACAAAATGAACACCATCCAGAACCACAGGAAAGGGGGCTGAGTGGAAATTCTACAACTAGAAGGAAAGAGAAAAGCACATTGAGCTCGCTCTGCCCTTCTGATCGGTGGCCGCATGGCTTCGGCCTCCTCCGGCGGCTGGGAACCCGGTGCCTGGAACCTGCTGCAGTTCCTGTGGCTGGTGGGGCAGCTCAAGATGAGGGAGCACCAACGAGCACTCTGGGACCGAGTAGGGTGGGCCCCGCAGGGAGAGGCAGGGCAGCCTCCGGCTATGAGCTCCCTGCCCCTGCGGCCCCTGCTCCGCAGCCTGGGCAGGAAACACCTCCGGGCGCCATTGCCCATGCTGGCGGCAGGCGGTGGAAGCGAATGGGTGGTTACGGGGTGTCGGGGCTGCCAGGCCCACCGACCCCGGCTGAGTGGGGTCTAAATGGCCGAGTGTCCGGGTTGGGGTAGCTGCCTAGGTTTCGGAGGGAGGGGTGTGTGGGCTCAGTGACGGGCGGCCCCCTCGCCCTGGCCTGCATCTGCCCTGAGCCCTGGTACCCTCGGAGGGCAGGACCCCACCACTGGGCGGGTGGGGTGGCTTCCGAGCACCCCTTGGTCTTGCAGATTTGCCCTGAACACCCCATCTTGGGAGCTCAGCTCGGTGGGGCCTGGCTGGCACTTGGATGGGGGAAGATCGAGCCTTTCTGTTTTACGTAGCAGAGAGTCCCACAGACTGGCTGGGTGTACAGAATTGTCGAGAGGCCAGACAGCATGTCAGATCACATGTACAGGATGGCATTTATGGCTTTGGTGACCAAAGATGATCATCTGAACAAAGACAGATGTGTACGCCTAGCCCTGTTTCACGATATGGCAGAATGCATTGTTGGGGACGTAGCACCAGCAGATAACATCCCCAAAGAAAAAAAAAAATAGGCGAGAAGAGGAAGCTATGAAGCAGCTAACCCAGCTTCTATCCAAGGATCTCGGAAAGGAGATCTATGAACTCTGGGAAGAGTATGAGACCCAATCTAGCGCAGAGGCCAAATTTGTGAAGCAGCTGGACCAATGTGAGATGATTCTTCAGGCATCTGAATATGAAGACCTGGAGAACAAACCTGGGAGACTGCAGGACTTCTATGACTCCACAGCAGGAAAATTCTGTCACCCAGAGATAGTCCAGCTGGTTTCTGAACTCGAGGCAGAAAGAAACGCTAACATTGCTGCTGCTGCTGCCACCACTGGTGAAGCGCACTACTGAGAAGTTCTCTATGTTGTTGCAGTCCTGTAACAAACGTTTTATTTTCCCATTGAATGTATTTTGTTTGCCACTGTTGGTCTGTTAATTTCCCCAGATGTGATTCTATTTTCAATTGCCTGGACTCCAGCAAGAAACATGATATAATTTGGGCCATAAAAGAAGCTGCAGAACAGGATGTGGTCATGAAAATGCATGGATGAAGACTTGGCAGGGTGTGAGAGGGGAGGTGTCTTTTTATGAACTAAATAAATACATTTTAAAACCCTAAAAAAAAAAAAAAAGAAAGAAAAGCACATTGAGATTCAGAAGAGCTGCAAAAGGCTGAGGTATGGAGACGCGCACAGGTGGAGAGGACTGGCAGCTGAGTGCGTGGCTGGCTTTCTCAAGCAGGAGGGAGACGAAAGCTCCCGACTGTGCTGAACTCCAGTTCTGAGCGAGACTCTGGGAACCCTGACTCATTCGGGGAGAAACTGGACTGTCTGGCAGTGGGCAAAACTCGAGGGCGGCTTTCTTTCAGTGGTGCTTGCAGCAATTACCGAGGGACACTGAGACCCAGGGGCCTCATAGGGCAGGGCTGATGGGAAACCAAGGCTGTCTGCTCCACCCTGAGACTCCACCCCATCCAAGCTGAGCACAGAGGCTTTTGCAATTTTGCAAGTCTTGTCTCATAAGGGTGTCTCCAGCACAGAAGTTCTCCCAGCGTAGACACAGCTGATCCTCACAGCCAATTGGCCTGGAGGTCAATTCCTCCAGTGATACCAACAACAATCAAGACTTAACTACAACAAGGCTGAGCACACAGTCCACAAAGGGGTGCACCAAGAGTGTCCACCTCAGGTAACTGGGGAGGCTGAGCCACTGGGCCCTATAGGACACCTAGCACACAAAGCTACTCTACCAACTCAGGGAAGCAGCGAAAATGCAGAGACAAAGATCACAAATGAAAGAAATGGAGGAAAGCAAACAACTGGATATAGAGTTCAAAACCATGGTTATAAGGTTTTTCAAGAATTTCCTAGAAAAGGCCGATAAATTTAGCGAGACCCTTGAGAATATGAAAAAGGACCAACTAGAAATTAAACATACACTGACTGAAATAAAAAATATTATACAGAGACCTAACAGCAGACTGGAAGACCATAAGAATCAAGTCAAAGATTTGAAATACAAAAAAGCAAAAAACATTCAACCAGAAAAGCAAAAAGAAAAAAGAATCCAAAAATTTGAAGATAGTGTAAGGAGCTTATGGGAAAACCTCAAGCATACCAACATCCAAATTATGGGGGTGCCCGAAGAAGAGAGAGAGCAAGATACTGAAAACCTATTTGAAGAAATAATGACAGAAAACTTCCCCCACCTGGTGAAAGAAATAGACTTACAAGTCCAGGAAGCACACAGAACCCCAAACAAAAGCAATCCAAAGAGGACCACACCAAGACACATCATAATTAAAATTCCAAGAGCAAAAGACAAAGAGAGAATATTAAAAGCAGCAAGAGAAAAACAGTTAATTACCTACAAGGGAGCACCCATACGATTGTCAGCTGATTTCTCAACAGAAACTATGTAGGCCAGACGGGAGTGGCAAGAAATATTCAAAGTGATGAATAGCAAGAACCTACAACCAAGATTACTCTACCTAGCAAAGTTATCATTCAGAATTAAAGGTCAGATAAAGAGCTTCACAGATAAGAAAAAGCTAAAGGAGTTTATCAACACCAATCCAGTATTATATGAAATGCTGAAAGGTATTCTTTAAGAAGAGGAAGAAGAAAACGGTAAAGATAAAAATTATGAACAACAAATACGTATCTATCAACAAGTGAATCTAAAAATCAAGTGAATAAAAAATCTGATGAACAGAATAAATTGGTGAATATAATAGATTCAGGGGCATAGAAAGGGAGTGGACTGCCAATTCTCAGGGGGAAAGGGGTGTGGGGGGTGTGGGAAGAGAGTGGACAAAAAGCGTACACCTATGGATGAGGACAGTGGGGGGGGAAGTAAGGGCAGAGGGTGGCGTGGGAACTGGGTGGAGGGGAGCTATGGGGGAAAAAAGAGGAACAATTTTAATAATCTGAACAATAAAGATTTATTAAATTTTAAAAAAATAATGTTATCTATATGCTATCTAATAAAAGAGTAATATGCAAATTGACTGTCACTTCAACACACAAGATGGTCGTCCCCATGTGGTCAAAGATGGCTGCCCCTATGTGGACACAAGATGGCCACCACAAGATGGCCGGCTGGGGAGGGCCATTGGGAAGGACCAGGCCTGCAGTGGAGGGCTGTTAGGGGTGACCAGGCTGGCAGGGAAGGACTGTTGGGGGAGACCCAGGACTGCAGGGGAGGGCATTTGGAGGGGACCAGGCCTGCAGGGGAGGGCAGTTGGGGGTGACCAGGCTGGCAGAGGAGGACAGTTAGGGGCAACCAGACTGGCAAAGGAGGGCAGTTAGGGGTTACCGAGCCAGCAGGGGAGGGCAGTTGGGGGTGACCAGGCTGGCAAGGGAGGGCAGTTAGGGGTGACCAGGCCAGCAGGGGAGCAGTTAGGCATCGATCAAGCTGGCAGGAGTGTGGTTAGGGGGTGATCAGGCTGGCAGGCAGAAGCGGTTAGGGACAATTGAGCAGGCAGGCGAGTGGTTGGGAGCCAGTAGTCCTGGATAGTGAGAGAGATGTCCAACTGCCCATTTAGGCCCGATCCCGGTCTGTGGCTTGTTTTTTCCTTCTCTTCACAGGATTTTTCTCAGGGCAAACATTTTAAATTCTGATGAGATCAGATCTATCATTTTTCCTCATTTTCCAGGCTTTTTGTGTCATCCTAAAAGTCTTTGCCTAACCACAGGTCCTGAAGATATTCTTCTATTTATTTTTGGTAAAAGCTTTGGATTTTTATGTTTAAAATTTCACTTTTGACCCACTTTGAGTTAATTTTTGTAAAAGGTAAGATTTGCTAAAAGTTTGCTGATCATTTTTATGTCTAAATTCAAGTGAAATATTGGTCTATAGTTTTTTTTTTGTAATATCTTTGTCTGGTGGTGTTATCAGGGTAATATTAGCTTTATAAAATGAGTTGGAATGTTTTCTGGAAAAGATAGTCCAACATTGACCTTAATTCTTGAAATGATTAGTAGCATTGTAAAGTTCTACAATAAAACCACCATGTCTGAAGATTTCTTTTTGGGGAGCCTTTAAATTGCAATTTCAATTTTTTAATGATTAAAATACTGTGCAGGATTCCCAACAGGCTCCAGTGGCGTCCATGCCCAGGGCATCACTCGATGCCCAGCAGGGCACTGCTGGCTCCAGCAATGTCAAGTATAGATTGATAGACAATAAAACTCCCCCCAGGCACTGGATTTTTCCAGTAAGATCAGAGTTTTGAGGAGCATGTATCTTCTCTGAAACATCAAGACATTCCTAAGAAAGACATTTTTGAAAGCTGGAGGGCCTGTGTTAACCAAGATTATTCTCAAAAGTTGCTGAAGACTGGAAAAGTTTATATTATGTAATATTTCTAACGTTATTGTATTTTAATTTTCAATATTATCTATTAAATATAATACATATGTTATCAGGCTCTTCATAGGTCAGCAGATGTAGCAGACTCCGTCTCCCAGCTGTGAAACAGACATCAGTTGAATTTAAGTTTCTGACTAGAGTCTTGAAGAACATTTTCTTGAATTGCTGGTCAAACAATACAGTGAAACATCTAAGAATGAGCATGAAAGGATCCTTGTCGATATTGTAAAAAAAATTTTTTTCACTTATTGATTTCATAACTCCCAGATGCTGGGCTGTTTCATTGTGACAATAGAGTCTGTGGCTGTAATGTATTCAATGATGATTTATATGAACCAATTAGAATATTGTGTTTTTAATTTCTATTTTAAAAAATATCTTCTCACTGCTTTTCTACCCAATTCTCTGTCTTATTAAGCCCATATCCTTTCAGCCAGCTATGGTAGATTGTTTCAGCAATTTCCAGTCCCACATGCTTCTAGAGCTTTGCTATTCTCAATTAATTTCTTTCCCCCCTTGAATCACAGAAGATTTTGTTACTGCCTTTATGAATAGAATATGACATCACATGACCTCCAAGGCTAGATCATAGGAGATTATATAGCTTATACTTGGCTCTCTCCAGATGTCCACTCTGAGAGCTCAGTCACTGTGCGGTGAGACACACAGATTACATGGAGAGACCACACGTAGGTAGTCATGTCAACAGCTCTAGCTGAAGTCTTAGGCTATACCCAGTATAAATCAATAGCTTTGTGAGTAAGTGAGCCTTAAGATGACCAGGATTTCAGTATTTTGGCTGAAACTCCAAATATTACGAAGCATACACAAGCCATTGTTGACAAACTTTGTCTGAAATCCTGATATTGGAAATCTGCTAACATAATAAATGGTTGTTATACCACTAAATTTGGAGGTAATTCATTAGGTACCAGTGATAATCCTCACATGCTCTGAAAACTGGTGCAGCATCTTCTAAAATATGTTTCAACGAAAATTCATAGATTTTACCATAGTTTTCACTGGTGAAATAAGTGTGAGTAACACTGGGAATAGCATGCATGGAACATGAATTTCCATGAAGAAGTTATAATTTGAAAAATGCCTCAAAGTGTCCTAAAGATTTTAGACCATAGAAACTCTTTCCCTATATTTGATCTTAATACTTCTATGAAATATAATTTGGGAAAATCTTTTAAGGGGTAGCTATACTCAAGCCTGTCTCTCTCTCCCAAGGAACAGAAACAATGGTCAAGAGCAAAATGGATCTTTATGAGAGAATTTATAGGACATATTTGCTTTTAACCTTGTATTGACTACTTGTTTCCATAGTCCATGTGTATAGCTCCCTCTTTCTTGGGACTTTCCCCTACACTCTGATCTCAAGTGAAAGCTGTTGAGAAGAGGGGGGGCAAGAAGTGGCTCAAAGGAAATATGGAAAAAAAGTTTGCATGATAGGACATGACCCTCACATTTCACACCTGTTCAACCCAGTTAATCTTAGTAGAAAGCACACAAGTGGTAAAAATCAATGTATGTATTAAGAAAGAGTATTTAACAGGAGTATCCTCAGAGCCATATCTTTGTGTGTGTGTGTTGGGAGAGGAGTGGATGTCAGTGAAAGGGAAGATGAAATATATGGGAAAGGAGAAAGATAAGGAGGTGGTTATTTTCCAGGTTTGGCCTGGTAGTGGAAGAATCAAAGGTCCTCATCTAGGGCAACTATCTCCATAGTAACAATCTATATACATGACTTGTTCCATTCCCTGGTTTCTCCACCTGGGTTGTTTTCTCTAATATTTTCCACGTATCAGCACCCATCATAAAATATGCACAAAGTTCTAACTTCTGGTGGGTTCTGGACATAGATAGATGAGTAAAACTCAGTTCCCCTTCCTGTTGATGAGAAAGATACCAAGGAATGTGGTATATCTCATCCTATCTAATAAAAGAGTAATATGCAAATTGACCATACCTGCGCTACACCCACAAGCCATGCCCACAAGCCAATCAGGAGTGAGGATGCAAATTAACCCCAACCAAGATGGCTGCCGCCACAGAGAGAGCAGGAGGGAGGCTTGGGTTTCCCCGGCGATGGAGGAAGCCAAGCTTTCCACACACCCTGGTGGGCCCAGGCTTCCACTCAATGCTACAAAGTTTCAATTATAGAAGATAAATAAATCCCAACAAAAATGGTGGCAGCCACAGAGCTGGAGAGAGCAGGAGGTTAGTATTGCCCCCAGAGATGGAGGAAGACAAGTTTCTGCAGCCCTGACCTGCCTTGGCCTCCGCTTAAGGCTACAAAGTTTCAATTATAGAAGATACATAAATCCCAACAGAAATGGCTGCGGCCACAGAGCAAGCAGAAGGCTTGGCTCCGCTCCAGGCTACAAAGTTTCAATTGTAGAAGATAAATAAACCCCAGATACCAGGGCCTCCTCTTGGGTTGCTGGGGGGCATGGCCAGCCTGCAAACCACCACAGGCCCCTCTCCCAGGCCACCCCATGCCCCAAGGGAACCCCCACCCTGAGCCGGAACACTCTTCAGGGCAAACCAACTGGCCTCCATCCATGCAGCAGGCCTCTATCCTATCTAATAAAAGAGTAATATGCAGATTGACCATCACTCCAACACACAAGATGGCTGCCCCCATGTGGTCAAAGATCCTTCCCCCATGTGGACACAAGATGGCCACCACAAGATGGCCAGCAGGGGAGGGCAGTTGGGAGGGACCAGGCCTGCAAGGGAGGGCAGTTGTGGGTGATCAGGCCTGCAGGGGAGAGCAGTTGGGGGGGACCAGGCCTGCAGGGGAGGGCAGTTAGGGGCAATCAGAAAGGCAGGCAGGCGAGCAGTTGGGAGCCAGCAGTCCTGAATTGTGAGAGGGATGTTTGACTACCCTCGAGGGGTCCCAGATTGGAGAGGGTGCAGGCTGGGCTAAGGGACACCCCTGCCCCATGCACGAATTTCATGCACTGGGCCTCTAGTTAATAATAATCTTGCAAGTATCACCTCTTTGCAATAGGACTCCCACTCTTTGTGTCGGGGGAGGGGAGGCTTTGGGTCTTTTAATGCAGTGCAGCATAAGAAATGCATTGTGGCATTTCCAAACCTGAACCTCAAAAGGTTTCCTAGGCTTCTGCTCTTCCTCCTGGAACTCTGCCAGTGTCCTAATTATAAACTGGGCAAGCAGGCTGAATTTGGGGAAGAAATATGGTGCAGTTCTTCTGTCCCCCAACCAATAGCCATTTAAATAAGGCCATCTTTAATCAGCCAGACTCCAGGTTGCCCACAAACTGACTTCAGACAAGTCCAACTCAGATCAGCTGACTCAGATTCATGATCTACATAATCAAAGGCTAATATGCAAAGTGTCCCTTCAACCATGAGTTCAACAGGGGGTGGGGCCAACTGGTCAACCACCCACGGCCCCCTCCCTTTTTGTGACCCAGCTCGATCAGCCCTGATTGGGCAAGCTGGCCGGACTCCACCCATGCATGAACTCGTGCACTGGGCCTCTAGACACTAAGTATTCAGTTGTGTTTTTTTTTTAAGTAGCAAAAACCTAACTGATCCAGGGAAACAGAAACATAAAGAAATCAGATAAGTGTAGTTTTATAAATAAGCCCAGGATTCTTGGATAGCACAAAGGAGAGTGACTAATCATTCCTAAGGGGATGGATTATGCATGACTTAAGAGATAACTCATTAGGAAGAATTAGTTAAGTATATTATTAGGGTAAATATAGGAGCAGAAACATACAGGTAAGCAAGAAGTGCCAAATGTGTATAAGAAAATGTAAGCAATGTGGAGTTTTAAATATTGTGAATCATTAGGAAATCAGGTTAGAATGGGAAGCAAAGACTTACTTTGTTAAGAAGTTTGCCCTCCAAGTTCAGGCATCCTTCAAGGCCCCATTAGTGCCCCATTTCTTGAGGTTTCCTGACTGCCCTCTATCCACAGCTAGCGTTACCTATTGTGGCTTCTCTGGTTTTCTGTAATATTCCTGGTCTTTGTCTTTCACTGAGCACTCACTCAGCCTATGGAGAATATTTAGTGCCCAAATCTGTCAGCTGTAAGACAGCTTTTCCATCCACAGATTCCAGATTTGTTTTTATCTCTGTAACAACTCTGTTTCATGTCCCTAACAATATCAATTGCTACCAAGAATTATTGGTCATCAATTATTTGTAAGACAGCATATTATCTGCTGTTCTGTCACATAGAATGAGATAAAATTGATAGGAAGACTATTCCCTGGGGTTCTTGGGGTCTAGAGCTCCAGTCACTCAGCTGAATAAGGCTAAGCATAAAGTACAAACGGAAGCAGTCATATATCCTGGGTACAGAGAAGCTGTGCACCTACAGAGAGACCCATAGCACCAGTTTGGCAAAGAGTCCTAAATTTGGATCCTGGTTCTGTCACTTGCTAACATTCTAACCTTGTGGTAATGTCTTGATTTTCATAGCCTTCATTTCTATATTTATGAAATAGAAGTATTATTAACTTTAAAATTTTTAATTTAAATTATGATATATGACTAGTGGCTATCATGTTGCACAACACAACTCTGGAGTCTGAATGCACTAAACTCAAACCCTGTGTATATAACTTAGTAGCTGTGTAACTTTGGAAAACTTACTCAATCTTGCTGAGCTTTGGTTGTCTAATCTGTAAAAGAATTAGAAAAATATTTTAAAAGATATTGGGAAGCTAAAAGAGATGCAAATTTAGTAATTGATATTCAAAGAACATTCAATAAACCTATGGTATTATTTTGTCAGTTTATAATTTCAAGCACTTATAATTTTAAAAATATACTGATGATGTCTTTGTCTCCCAAGGAAAAAAAAAATGAGACACGTGAAACAGGACTGTCAATGTTCATGAAGTTTAAGGCCCTACTTGAAGGTCAGAGCTAGATGCCCATTAAGCAATACTCAAATATGTGTTTTCTGGGTGCTGTGAATCTTTGTGACGCTATGTTAAACACAACTAAGATTACAAAAGACACATGCAATGCAGACCCTGTCCTCAAGCCACTTAGCATCCAATGGTAAGGTGAAATAACACAGCGGGGGGAGAAGAAATTAATGATCTGTTAGGAGGTGGGGTTCTGACCTGCTGTAGCAATGACCAGGCAATGTCCACATAGCTTGGAGGCTGTGGAAAGTATCCAACCACTCAATAGTGGCTCAAGAACTGGACCAGACCTTTAACATTTAATAACTTATTAAATGCTCATGCCAATCCTTCAATACTACTACTATGGTCTATATTCTACAGATGAGCAAACCATAAATGTGAGGAATAAAATAATTTGACTTCTGACATTATCAAGTCTGGGATCTGATTTTGTCCTTGCCAGCTATTAAGCCTATTACTGTTTTATAGATGCTGGCAGAAGAAACAATACTTCTGGGTCAGAAACAAAGAACTTTATTGCGCACAGCACAAGTAACACAATTTACATTCCTTTTTCCCAAATCCCACCATGGGCTCAAGTGGATACTGTGCATGCAGTGTGTTTGTATCACATGGGGCTTCAGAAATCTATCATGTTATAGCAAGCAGTAAGCCAATCTACTCTTTGTCTTCAACAGAGACGTGACCTCATCCTCGTGGTTGCTCATTGAAAACATAACCCTGGAAAATGTTTTGGTAGAGAGAGTCAGGGCTTTGCATATTTGGCCTACTCAGCTAGGAGATTTCAGGGAGACTCGGGGCTGTGGCTGATTGACTTTCCCAAAGACCCCAAGTAGGGTGAGATGAATGTACTCTGGCTTTAAATTCCCACATGTCCCACTATAATACAGTGCCTGGTGGCCATACAGATGAGTCCAACTACCATGCCTGTAACCCACTGGCATGCCCTTGACATCACCTTGTGCAGATGAAATTTACAATGTAATAATTAGTTTAAAGGAACCTACATTCTTGACCTGGTCTCTAAGAAACTTACATATATTATCCCTAATACTTATAAAAATATTTTGAACACAGTGGTATTCTTATTTTATATGAGATACCGAGGAAATTATTCAAGTGACCTGCCCAAAGTGACTCAGAAGCTTTTCCATCTGGGAAACACATTTCTGTTTATTTTTCTCTCCTACCCTCCTTCTCCCTTCCTTATTAATCCCCAGCTTTCTCCCATAGGAGAAGGTAGTCCTTCACTGCTGTCAGTGCTCATAACTCACACCTTCCTGACATGGGTTCGTTTCCCTATCGCATCCACCATTGAGCCTAATGATACCAAGTTCAGAAACAATCGATACTCTCAGTTTTCCTTTTTATCTTTTGTGGGTCCCTGCAGACCAGCCATTTAAAACAAAAATATCTGCTAAAAGAGCAAGGGAAATAAATCATTCTGATGAAACTCTGCTAAAACTGAGCTATTTTTATAACATTTAGATAATTTTTTATTCCAGTTAAACAGTGTAAATGATCAAACAGGTAATGGATTTATTGGAGAAACAAGTCATAATATGGTTCTGAAAGCATAACAAATAGTATTATGTTCCATAAAGTTCAAAAGGGTATCTTTCTCAGTCTTACTCCCTCTAAATAGCATCTTCTGATGCCTTCAACTGGGGCTTTCCAAGGTATTTTCCCAAATCTGTGTAGAACTCCTCTTTTCCACTTTCCATGAGTCACAAATTAGCACCCAGGTAGTTCTTATAGCATATGGGGCCCTGATGGATCCTTATCAGGGTGAGGGCATAACTGAGCAGAGCTATAGCTCATAGCACTGTTTGCCCTTGAGCATTTCACAGCCAATAATTCAGAGGTTGATGGCTCTGGAATGCCCCCTTACTACTGTGGAAGGCATGAATATTAATTAGAAGAACTCTCCAGAATAATTTTTAATGGCTTTGGGGATGAGGAGCTATGTCAGGAACTCTCTAAAACCTCTCCTGACTCAGATTTCACTAATAAGTTGGTGTATTTGCCCTCTCCCTAATTGAGGGAAAACATTTCCCTGCCTTCCACTTAAGTTGAGTCTTTAAAGCAGAGAAGTTATTTCCTCTTTTTTAAAATACTTAATTTAATCTTAATTGGTAAGGTTTAGGTATAGTTTTATCTCACTCATTGGATTATAAAGTTCTTCAAAATGAATGGTGAGGGAGCCATCATATTAGTTGAGCATCCATTATGTTTTAGGTGTTGTGTTCATTTCTAATATTCACAACGTGAGGAGTGTAGTATGATTGTCATTTTCAGATAAGACATCAGAGGCTGAAAGAGTTATAACATTTGCCCAACTACACATAGGTGGAGGGAAGAGAGGCTGGCATGCAGCGCAGGACTGCCCTGATGCTGTGTGCTTCCAATTGCAGGTGATGCTGACTCACGGCAACAATGTGGTCCACTAGAGCAGTAACTGGGCTCCTGTTCTCACCATGTTGTTGACCATTCTCTATTTCAGCCTTGTCACTTCATTCCTGATGGATTATCACTGTAGAAATTGTGTCCCAGATTTAGAGACTCTGGGATTCAGATACTATGGGATTCGGAGTCTGGTCTGTCTGAGGAACCGGCCACCTCTGGCCTTCAGATAGCATGTGGCATGACAGAAAGACTGCAAGACAAAAGTGACTTAAATGAACAAGCACTGAGAGAGAGCAACCACGAAGGGGATGGCATGGCCTCTGTCCCACCAGCTCAACCCATGCACAAGGCCCGAGTTCTGAGATGGGAGGCCATCAATGAAAACTGAAGTAGTTTCCGTAAGGAAATGTGTGGGACACAGGAAGAGTTCAGTGTTGTTTGAGGGCCCAGGGGAACAAGTGCTACACAGCAAGACAGAAATAAGTAGCTTCCCAACTCTGTGAGGGCATCAGCGCTGGAAGTCTTGGGAAAAGGCTAAGTGAGGTAGAATGATAGTAATATCTCTTGCAGGAGACAAACGAATCGTCAGTTCAGGGAGAATGCCATGGAAGTTGGAGTGTGGGGAATGGTGTTCTGTTGAGCCCCCTGTACCCATGCTTCTTCTCCTCCACAGGTCCAGTGGGGGAGAGGGACTGGTCTGGTAAAGCAGAGAGGAAGGTTCTATGCCATGTCTCTCACACACTCCTTGAGAGTAAAACTTGAGTATACAGTAAGTCTTTATTTATTGTAGTTAATAGGTTCTATGATTTTATTTTTTATATTTTTTAATTGATTTCAGAAGGGAGATAGAGATAGAAACATCAATGATGAGAAAGAATCATTGATGGGCTGCCTCTGTGCCCTCTACTGGGGATGGAACCAGAAACCCAGGCCTATGCCCTGACTGGGAATCAAACCATGACCTCTTGGTTTATAGTTGAATGGTCAACCACTGATTCACACCAGCCAGGCAGTTCTGTGATTTTTAAGCAAAACCAAACCAGTTTTACCATATGCTACTTGTTATATACAAGAGTTAAGTTCCTATGGATTTCATCACTATTATAACAAAAGGGATGTCATTCAAAGACTTGCTGTACTGACAGTAGTTACAATAGTAACATCAAAATCAAGTAGTTATGTAAATAAAAGTAAATGCTAATGCATTTTTTTACTCATCCCACATTCACTGACCACCCACAAAACACTTGGCATGATGTTGAGTGTGGGAGCCAGGATCAATCCTCACCTTCAATGTGCTCACTCTCAGATGCAGAAGCAACTCACACTTTGTCCATAAATGTGAGAGGTAACTTGTGCCAGGTGTGGACATAACTGACAAGGGAGCAGCACAAGTCATTACTCTGTCCAACATAGAACCAAGATCTAGGGAAAACACTAAAGAAATGTAAGATGTGCTGTCTGCCCACCAAGGGACTATAGCTTTTGGGGCAGATGGAGAGGAAACACACAGAATTAAGTGCAAAGTGTTGGCTCTTCTTTCTCTACAAAAGCAGCACAGAAATGGGGCCTGTTCCAACAATCACTTTAAAGGCATTTGACCCTCCAAATTAAAAAAGAATATCTTGTTTAAGAAGAATGAAATTTTTTAAATGCATTAAACATTTTTTACTTTTTATTGAATTTATTAAGGTGACACTGTTAGTAAAAGTATACAGGTTTCAAGTGTACAATTGTACAACACATCATCTGTACACTGTATTGTGTGTTCACTGCTCCAAGTGAGGTTTCCGCCCTTCACCACTTATTTCTCCTCCATCTCCTGCCACCACCTTCCCCCAGCAATCCACACTGTTGTCTATGTCCATGAGCTTTTTCTTTTTTTTATCTTTTTTACTCTATCTCTTCACACCCCACTCATCCCCACCCCTCAACAGTTGTGCGCCTGCTCTCTATCTATGAGTCTGTCTCTATTTTGAATTAAATATTATTCTAGCCATATTTCCAGGACACCTGGCTACTGCAAATGTGATTTATAGTATTAGCTCTGTATCACACAGATAAACAGGAAAAAACAAATTTAGAAAAGTTAGAAATTCCTAGTCAGAAGCAAAACTTGAGGTGAAGAAGAGTAGAAAACTATTCTCATGAAGAAGTCCGTTCCTAGCCAAGAAAGTTTCACAAATGTTGCTGAGATAAGCAAGCGGCTATTTGGGCCACACAAATCAGGTGAATGCAAACCCCACATCTCCCTTCCTCCTTTTCTTTGCTGTTCACACAGCACACCCATAAAATTTCAACCCAGAAGACCTTTTCCCATCAGAAAAGGTGTCAGATTTTATATTAAAAGTTACCAGAAAAAGAAGGTAAGATTCATTCTATAGACAAATTTTCTAGAAAAAATTTATTCCTTAAATCAAGGGTGCCTTGCCAAATAAAAATAACTAGCCCATTTATCTGTAATAAGCCTCATTTCATGGACCAATTTAAAATAATTCAGATGACTTAAGTTTTCTACAAAAACCATGCCATCACTGATAATAAATTCTAGTCTCTCTTTGCTTAGCTACATGAGGGCAGGAAGAGAATTTTTCAGTTTTATCCCCAGAATTTAGGTCAGTGCCTAAAACATATTTGGTGAATGAATGAAAGAATAAATGAATGAAGTTTGGAGTAACTTCTGCATCGAGGAAAACATTGAAAGTAAAGACACAGACCTATGAATCTCACTTCTAACATCTTGGGGGAGACCTTAAGTTATCATGTTGCCGTAAGTCATAAACTCTCCTTACAAGTCTAGAAATTGCCAACAAGATACTTGACAGAATAGGAAAGTCTTTGCCTGCTCAGAGAGGCTCACTTTCCATTCACTAAGTTCATGCTGTGACAATTATTTCAGAAAGGTGATCCAAGGCCTCTTCACATTTAACTGGAGAAATAAGACAACAAATAGATGTCACAGTACTGAACAAATTCGTTATTTAAAAAAATTAAAGGCCTCAAACTTTGCTGTGTGAGATCCAAAAGGACACTCTACTACTGCCTGGGTGTGGAAGACTTCAGGGCTGATGTCTCTGCTCACCTCAGCTTTCACAATGTAACTGCCATGCTAGCATCTGGTCCACAGAAGGGACACCAGGACCTGGAATTAGAAAAACTGAGATCAAGTTTCCCTTCTTCCATTGTTTGGGGCAAGGGAACTAGGTTTCTCGGGCTTAAGTGTTCCACCTTCAACTGAAACAAAAGCAAATACACCCCTATGTTCATAGCAGTGCTATTTACCATAGCTAAGATCTCAAAACATCCCAAGTGCTCATCAGTACATGAGTGGATAAAAAAGCTGTGGTACATTTATACTATGGAATACTAAGCAGCTGTAAAAAAAGAAGCATCTCTTACCCTTTGAAACAGCATGGAGGGACCTGGAGAGTATTATGCTAAATGAAATAAGCCATTTGGAGCAAGACATGTATCACATAATCTCATACATATGTGGAATCTAATGAATAAAATAAACTGATGGACAAAATAGATCCAGAGACATAGAAGGATGAAACAGACTAATGACTCTCAAAGGGAAGGCTGAAGTGGGGTGGGAGTGGGAAGAGATTAACCAAAGAACTAGTATGCATATATGCATAATGCATGGACACAGTCAATAGTGTCATAAAGGGCTGGGAGGGAGGGTTTGGAGTGGAAGGAGTCATTGGGGTGTTGGGGAGAATGGGAATATCTGTAATACTTTCAACAATATAGATAAAATTTAAAATGAAGGCCAAGAGACATATGAAAACATGCTCAAAGTCATTAATCACCCGAGAGATGCAAATCAAAATGACAATGCGGTACCATCTCACACCTGTAGGAATGACTATCATCAACAAATCAACAAACAAGTGCTGGCGAGGATGTGGAGAAAAAGGAACCCTCCTGCACTGCTGGTGGGAATGCAGACTGGTGCAGCCACTGTGGAGAACAGTAAGGAGTTTCCTCAAAAAACTAAAAATGGAACTCCTATTGACCCAGTGATCCCACTTCTAGGAATATATCCCAAGAAACTAGAAACACGAATCAGAAAGGATATATGCACCCCTATGTTCATAGCAGCACAATTTACCATAGTTAACATCTGGAAACAGCCTAAGTGCCCATCAGCAGATGAGTGGATTAAAAAGCTGTGGTACATCTACACAATGGAATACCACACTGCAGTAAAAATGAAGGAATTCTTATCATTTGCAACAACATGGATGGAACTGGAGAGCATTATACTAAGCGAAATAAGCCAGTCAGAGAAAGATAAATTTCACATGCTCTCACTCATTTGTGGAGTATAATGAACAACATAAACTGATGAACAAAAGCAGATCCAGAGACAGAGAAGCATCGATCAGACCATCAAACCTCAGAGGGAAGGTAGGGGAGGGGGGTAAGGGGGAGAGATCAACCAAAGGACTTGTATGCATGCATATAAGCCTAACCAATGAACACAGACACCAGGGAGGTGAGGGCAGGAGTGGGGGGGGGGACTAATGGGGGGGATAAGGACACATATGTAATACCTTAATCGATAAAGAAAAAATGAAGGTAAGGATCTAATGTAAAACATAGTTGACAACACTGTACCATATAATTAAAATTTGCTAAAAAGGTAGAGCTTAAATGTTATAAGTAAATAAATAAATATTTTAAATGAAAAAGGGTATTACAACATATTGTTGGTCTATGGCTATGCTGCCCTCCTTCCCTTGGTTCTCTCCTTCTAATAGGTGCCCTGCTATTTTCCCACTATGTGTCCTGCTGTAGCCAAGAGTTCAGATAGTCTGGTCCCTTTTTCTCTTTTGATTCCAGACATGCTCACAGAGAAATGCTTCCTGGTGGTTCCAGGAACAAGCTACTGTGTCTGAAACTCCAGCATTCTCAGGGCCTTGCACTATGAAGAGCCCTACAGTTAAGCTTCATGATAACATGTATTTTCAAGCCTCTCAAATTCTTGATCTTTTTTTTACATATAAAATAAGAATTAGTAATTCTTACAGCACTAGATTCTATAGGAATTACATGAAGCAACATGTGAAATTGCTTTGAATTGCCAATATCTTTTGAAAAGTTTTAGTATATGTGTACAGTGTTCCATGTGGACTGGAGCCCACATGCAGGGCATGAAAACCAGAAGTGACATAGAGAAGAGAATGCATGTAAAGAAGGCATGGGAGTAATGCTGGCTGGAAAACAATGTGAAAAGTCAGAAACATAAACTTTCTTCTATGAGCTAATAAAGTAGGAGGAGTGGAGAGACTAATAGTTAGAGCATAAAATAGTTACAGCATAATTGTGTAATTAAAGGAGAATTTTGACAAGTGAATTTAGAATATAACTGTGATATAGAATTATCAAACATTGATACTTTAGATCAAATGCATTAATATCAAATTATGTCTGACATTAGAAATTGGAGTGAATGGCCTTGTAGGAATAATGGATCAGACGTAAATTTTGACAAGGAGGTGAGAAGTGGTCAGAGAATTGAAAGCATAAGTTTATGCTGACAATGGAAAGCATGCATTTATTATGATTCTATACAGAACTCTTGGCTACAGCAGGCACATAGTGGGAAAATAGCAGGGCACCTATTAGAAGGGAAGACCCAAGGGAAGGAGGGCAGCATAGCCATCGACCAACAGTATGAACTATGGGATAAAAGAAATGAGTGTTATATTTCAGTCCACTACTTGTCAACTGGTTAATCTTAGACAAGTTACTTACCTTCCTAAGCATAAAGCATCAGCTTTCTCATCTGTAAAATAGAGATGTAATAATAATTTAGATAATGTCAAGACCTGTAGAGTTTAAGACAAGTCCTCCAGTGGAGCTTCATTTGGTTGAATGTTGAATACATTTTGCTTTGGAGGTAAGAAGAGGTAAGGCTGTCCACAGTTGTATTTTCTTGGTGAGTGAGTGTGTGTGTGTGTGTGTGTATGAGTGTATGAGTGTGTGTATGCATGAGCATGTGTGTGTGTGTGTGTATGAGTGTGTGAGTGTGTGTATGGGTGAGCATGTGAGTGTGTGTGTGTGTGTGTGTGTGTGTGTGTATGTGTGTGTGTGTGATCGCCCAGAGATTACAAATTATGGACAGAACCTTTGTTTTCTTTAACTGGCCAAACTAAACTCTTCAAAGACATCTTGATAGAATTCATGGCCTTACTCTTTCCCTCCCAGACAATGAGGTTTTGTTTCCTCTGATTCTCTGGTTAATCTAAGTAAACATTCCATTTTAATAGGCAAAGAGTGCCTGCTTTGGAAGTATTTCTCCAACATCACATCTGCCTTCATCATATTTCTGTGTAGATTATTTTTATTGAATTTATTTGAGGGATGACATTGGTTAATAAAATTACTTTTTTCTTAACCCCTTCACCTTTTTCACCCAGCCCCTCAACCCTCCTCCCCTCTGACAGCTGTCAGTCTGTTTTCTGTCTCTGAGAAACAATTCTATTTTGTTGTTAGTTTATTTTGTTCATTAGATTCCACATGTAAGTGAAATCTATGGTACTTGCTTTTCTGTGTAGATTCTTAATAGACATTGGAATAGAGATAGAGCATCAAAGAGTGTTCAGTGAGACAGTGGAGCAAATGTCTTTTTAAAAACCCTTTGTGGTTCAATCAGAATGTCTCTATTCTGGACTGGGTCTCACTGCATTAACATCAGAGCCCGCAACATTCACAGGTATTCACATGTGACTATTACCCAAATGGCATTTTCCTTCAGGTTCTTCAGAATAAATTTTAGCAAATTTCCTTCAAGTAATATGAAGTAACGTTCCCAGTCCTGGATGTGAAGTGGATGCCCCGGGACCATCAGTGAACTTGGAATATGCCCCAGAGGCTCCAAATATCACTAAGCTTTGCCACCTCGGCCAGCTCTCCACAGCAAACTCTATTGCCTCCTCTCAAAATCTTAAAGAAGAGTGGAATGCATTTTAATTCAAGCATTTGACAGATTCTGTTGGAGTTCCATTTCTGGATGCTTTTTTTTTTTCTTTTAAATTATTTAAAATCCCAAACTGAACGTGCTTAATAAGAAAGAGGAGCTGAACCAACCAGGAAACTCATGAATTGTCTCACTCCCAGGCCCTGCAGAGGATGCAGGACAGGAGTCAAACTTTGCAAAGCAGATAGTGGTTCCCTTTAGTTCCATTTTTTGCATTTTCAGTTTGTGCTTTTTTATTTTTTGCTGTGAAGCGAAATTGCTTTGTGAAAGTATTAGAAGTGGCCTTTTGACAGCCAGATGGGACTGAAGTAAAATTTCCATTTTAGTCAAACTGGCCTCACACACTATGCAATTTTCTTTATCCCCCAGTTTAAATTCCAGGCTCCTATAGTGATATCACATTCAATCAAAGCCGACAGGTTATTTCATTAAAGTTTGGGGTTGAAGCAGACTAACTAGAATGCTGCTTCTATTGCTAATATTTCATTCCAGTGGCAGAGGAAATACCTTGGGTTGAGTGAAGAAGGTAAAATTTCTAGTGCTGCTGAAATTGAAAAACAGCTTGTTAGGGTAATTTGGCTCATTTAAATAAAATCACTGTTTATTTTTATTTTCCCCGAATTATAGAGCTCCCTTATTCCACCTGTTTCCTGTGCCTTCCTGGGGACCCTCCTTATTGTCTCTCCGGAGAGCTGGCCCTGTGGACTCCGGGATGAGGGGGCAGTGGAGACAGAGGCTGCTGACCTGCCTACTCCCGGTTATCATGCAGAAAACCCATTTCATTGCATAATCTCTGGAGGGGATGGGAAAATACACAGTCTGCTTCCACAGCTTTCAATTACACCTTCAAACCTGTTCTGTTCTGTCCAAGTGTAATAAAAGCTAATTCCCTGCAATCACGTTGGCTTCTGTGAGAGACGAGGCTGCTGTGGGTGCTAGGAATTCAGAGGAAGATGAAATAACAGTCAATTAGGCACATGTCTGTGTGTGTAACTACTGCTGTTCCTATGGGAAGCAAGACAAATGAAACTCAACTAAATGTTAAATCCTTTTAAAACAATCATTTGTTTGTCAGAGTTACAGAAGGTACTCTGTGGAGGTTTAAACTTTAAAAGCAAATCACACAATGCAATATGCAGATGTTTCATAGCAATCTGCTCCTGAAACCTGTATGATCCTATTGACCAATGTCACCCCAATACATTTCATAAATAATAAATAAAAGCAAATGAAAGGGTACCCAAAAGTGTATTTGTCGATATAAGCGAAATGAGGCCTTCATTCTTTTATGCATTCATCAATATTGAGTGAGCGTCTTTCAGCACATAACATCTGTATAAACAGCCCTATGCTCAGCAGTGTGGCCACTATGAATGTTGGGAGATAAAAGTATTGAATTTGAAGCTATCCCAGGAATATAACTTCCACAGTTCAACTCCAAGACCATGTGAATTCCTGCAACAGAGAGGAATTGACAGGTCTGCTCCAACCACGAAGACAAGAGGAGAAACAGTCCAGAGATGGAAGACACTGACGACGCCTTGCCACGCTAGCAGTCAACAGCTGTGCGTCGCAGCAGGTTGCCTAGGACCAAACCAAAGAGGGTCAGACCTGCATTGCCACCATGTGCCCACCATCCAGATATCATTGCTGACATGTACACATAAGGAACTGTTTGACATTGAAACGGGGACTCAGAACTGTTGGACATTGAAATTGGGACTCAAACATTTTGTTGTTATTATATGTTTATTTCTAGTCTGCAGAGGCAAGATTTTTTAAAGGAAAGAAATGGGGAAAAAATAGATACAGAGGCAAAGAAGCATTGAACAGACTGTCAAACTACAGCGGGAAGGCAGGGGAGGTTGGCGGGGGGCGGGGGTGCTGTAAGAGATCAACTGAAGGTCTTGTACACATGCATATAAGCATAACCAATGGATACAAGACACTGGTGGGGGGGCAGGTAAAGGCATGTACTGGGGGATAGGGGAGGCCGGGGGGGAGGTCAATGGGGGAAAAAAAAAAAGGAGACATATGTACTACTATTTGTAATACTTCAAACAATAAAACAAACAAACAAAAAAAACCAGATATAAATAAAGTTGGGTGGTGGTAGTTGGGTAATGTTTCGAAGCCAAACATTTCCAGATCGGTTGGAGTTTACTATACAGCCTTAGTTCTCTATATCATAAGTTCAGGGATCTGGGTTCTCTCTGTGGCTCTGTCTCTATTTAACTGTGTGTTATGAGAAAATTTATAAGCTTTCACCATCAGTTAAAGAAAAGAAGGGGATATATGCAGTGACCTAATCCCGTGGTCGGCAAACTGCGGCTCATGAGCCACATGTGGCTCTTTGGCCCCTTGAGTGTGGCTCTTCCACAAAATACCACGGCCTGGGCTAGTCTATTTTGAAGAAGTGGCATTAGAAGAAGTTTAAGTTTAAAAAATTTGGCTCTCAAAAGAAATTTCAATCGTTGTACTGTTGATATTTGGCTCTGTTGACTAATGAGTTTGCCGACCACTGACCTAATCCAATAAGAATCTCCAAATGTAACATTTATAAGTTTTTAGTAGAGATGAGCACTGTGCATCATTTTTTTAAAAAGGCTTAATCAAGAAGGTTCCATGCAAATGGGTGTCTATGCAGGCAGGCAATAGCAAAGCCCTGAGCAATAAGGGGAAGGAATGAACCTGGCACTAAGGGGATGCCCTGAAATACAATAACTCCCAAACATTCCCTGGTGTGCCAGGCTGCCTCCACCTGCCTCAGACAAACACCTTCTGGATACTTCACCTAGACTCAACAAGAAGGCAAGAGAAGGCTCCCGTATCTTCCAGAAATCTACAGCAACCAGGTATTTTATTCTGCAGTAAGAATGAGAGTGAGTAGGCCCAAGAGACACTGAAATTGAATTTCAGGAGAGAAGCAAGCTTCTCCTTGATCCTGGAGCACCTACTTTACCATTCACATGGGGACAATGAGCGCCTCGCAAGGGCCTGTGTGGTGCTAGTGCTGGGGCAACAGCGAGCAAGGTAGGTGCAATTTCACATCCCAACAAGGGACTGAGAAAATCAACAAAAAAAGGCAGAATGGCAACCTGGGTTTGGTGCCAAGAATATTAACATGGTAGTAGGTGAGATCAAATGCTTTACTTAAATATTATTCTCTTGCTCTGGCTAGGTAGCTCAGTTGGTTAGACCATCCTCCTGATACTCGAAGGTTACAGGTTTGATCCCCAGTGAAATAAGTCAGTCAGAGAAAGAAGTAGAGTATGATTTCACTCATCTGTGGAACTTACGAACAAAATGAACTAACAAAATAAAGACAGACTCATAGAAAGAGAGCAGGCTGACAACTGTCCACGGGGCAGGGGCAGAGGGATGAGGGTGGTAGAGGGATTGATCAAAAAGGAAAAGAAAAAGGAGAAACAACTCAAGGACATGGACAACAGTGTGGTGATTTCTTGGTGGGGAGGGGGAAGGTGGGGTGGGAGGACATGGAGGAAGGGATGGGGATAAATAGTGATTGACTGAGACTTGACTTGGGGTGATGAACACACAATACAGTGTACAGGTGATGTGTTGTAGAATTGTGCACCTAAAACCTGTATACTTTTGTTAAGCAGTGTCACCCCAATATATTTAACAAGAAGGAAAAATAAATAAATAAAAAATAAAAACAAGAAAAAAAAATCAACCAATAAATGCATAAATAAGTGGAACAACAAATTGATCTTTCTTTCTCTCTTTATCCTTTTCTCTCTCTCTAAAATCAATAAATTAAGAAAGAAATGTTATTCTCAAAAGTATAATACTAATAAAAATGTTTAGAATTTATTGAATGCTTTTTTCTCTCAAACTCATCATTAAGCATTTTATGTTCATAATTTCATTTAACCTTTAAAACAACACCTGGAAGCAAGTGTAATTATTAAACTCATAAAAGCAGATGAGGCGTCTGGGTTGGAAGTATTAAACAACTTTTTCAAGTTAAAAAGTGGTAAACAGAATTTGAGCAGCTTTCTTCAAATCATAACTACATTTTTATATTGACTTTTTTTTCTGCCTCCTATTGAAATTATTAATTTTCCCCTTTATTTATATACTAGTATAAATTTATACGATTCATTTCCATTCCTGACATGGTTACTATTACTTTTTAATCAACATTATCAAGGCATAATTTATCCTATCTAATAAAAGAGTAATATGCAAATTGACCAGACATCTGCTACACCCACAAGCCACGCCCACAAGCCAATCAGGAGTGAGTATGCAAATTAACCCAACCAAGATGGCTGCAGCCACGGAGAGAGCAGGAGGCTTGGGTTTCCCCAGCAATGGAGGAAGCCAAGCTTTCCACCTGCCCTGGCCAGCCCAGGCCTACATCAAGGCTACAAAGTTTCAATTATAGGAGATAAATAAATCCCAACAAAAATGGCTGCGGCCATGGAGCAAGCAGGAGGCTTGGCTCCGCTCAAGGCTACAAAGTTTCAGTTGTAGAAGATAAATAAATCCCAGATACCAGGGCATCTGCTGGGGTCGCTGGGAGGCATGGCCAGCCTGCAAACCACCACAGGCCCCTCGCCCAGGCCACCCCACACCCCAAGGGAACCCCCACCCTGATCCAGGACACCCTTCAGGGCAAATCAACTGGCCCACACCCATGCACCAGGCCTCTATCCTATCTAATAAAAGAGTAATATGCAGATTGACCATCACTCCAACACACAAGATTGTTGCTCGCATGTGGTCAAAGATGGCTGCCACCATGTGGACACAATATGGCTACCATAAAATGGCCATCAGGGGAGGGCAGTTGGGAGGGACCAGGCCTGCAAGGGAGGGCAGTTGGGGGCAATCAAGCCTACAGGGGAGGACAGTTAGGGGTGACCAGGCCAGCAGAGGATGGAAGTTGGGGGAGACCAGGCCTGCAGGGGAGGGCAGTTAGGGGCAAACAGACTGGCAGAGGAGCAGTTAGGCATCAATCAGGCTGGCAGGGGAGTGGTTAGTGGGTGATCAGGCTGGCAGGCAGAAGCGGTTAGGGGCAATCAAGAAGGCAGTCAGGCGAGCAGTTGGAAGCCAGCAGTCCTGGATTGTGAGAGGGATGTCCGACTGCCCGTTTAGGCCCGATCCCGGTATTGGGCCTAAATGGGCAGTCGGACATCCCTTGAGGGGTCCCAGATTGGAGAGGGTGCAGGCTGGGCTGAGGGACACACACCCCCATGCACAAATTTCATGCACCGGGCCTCTAGTTTATAATAAAATGTATCAACTTTTAAAATGCAGTTTTATGATTTTTGACACATATGTGACAACCACCATAACCAAAAGATAAAACATTTTCATCACCCTGAAAACATCTCCCTCTTTTAGCCCCACGCAACCTACTGAACATTGCAATTCAGATTTTGGCTTTCTAGGGACTAAATACATGAAATTACAAAGTACACACCCCCTTCATTCTCTCAGTATGCCTGCAAGATTTCTCCATGTTGTTGTGTGTATTAGAGAGTCCATCCCTTGTTGTTGCTGAGGAATATTCATTGGATGGAATTACAACAACCTGTTAACTCTTCTGTTGATGGGCACTTGGATTGCTTCCCATTTTTGTCTATGAAGCTGTAAACACATTAAGATACAAGTCTTTACATGGGCATATATTTCATCTTTTAGGTAAATATATAGGTTTGCAATTGCTAACAGGTTAATTGTGTATTTAGCATTATAAATATATTTATACATTTATATATTATAAATTTACAAAACAGCTTTCCAAAGTTGTTGTACCATTTTATTATCCCCTAGGAATGTTTAAGAGTCCCAGTTGTTCTATAATCTTGCCAACATTTGCTAGTCACAACTTTCTAGAGTGTGAGCAGGAGTATTCTATTTTGTTTTAATTTGTGTCTCCTGGTGACTAATCATGGTGGCAAACTTTGTATGTTCATATTAGCCATTTGTACATCTTCCTCTGTTCAGGAACTGTTCAAATCTTCTCATAATTATTTTATTGGCTATTTGTCTCATTGTTGAATTGTAAAAGGTTTTTACAAGTTCTATATGTAAATCTTTTGTTAGATATATTCATTGAGAATATTTTTTCCAGTCCTGAACCATGTCTCAGTATTTTCTGAATTGTATCTTTAGCAAACAAAATATATATTTTTTTAATTTTCTGACTTTACTTATGTTTCATTGATCTCTGCATTTATACATCTGCCAATACCACTTTATTGAATATTTGATCCACAATGCTGGGGGCAATAATTGCTCCCACTTTAATTTTCTTTGTCAGATTGTTTTATATGTTCTAGAGACAATGAACCCTGAGAAAGAAGACATTTACTAAGAAGGGCTCCTGGTGGCTAACTGGGCTCAAATTAAAAAGAAAAAATGTCTAGCAGCCATTTCTACATAGGAGGCTCTCAGGCAAACTGCACTTTAGGGAGAGGACTGCACTGGACTGCCTGCCTGTGCTATGTTTCTGTCATCTGAGCAGCCTTTGTACTAAAGGAGTCCCTGGAATCCTATTTCAAACAATAGGACCAAAGCTTTCCTCATCTGATCAGAGCTGCAAGGTTTCAGAGTCTTCATTTGCATGAGGACAGATCAATCAGGGGCGGGGACTTCTGTCTATGTAAGCCAGCTCCCCTCTGCTCTAGAAGTGCCCTTTCCCTTTCCACTGAAACTGTTTCCCTGGCTGAGCTGAAACACTGACCATGTCTTGCCAGAGCAGAGCACAGCACACCAGCATAGGCCAGAGCAGACTGGCACAGCATAGAGCAGACCAACACAGTGCAAACAGATGATCAGGGAGCAGAGCAGGGCTGTCAGGCTGGATAGGGGGCTGGCCCAGGGCTGCCTCACAGCCATGCTGTTTTACATCCATGCTGTATCACAATTGAGCTGTTTTGCACTGAATAAAGTTTCCCTCTTCACTGCCCCCCAATTGAGGATTCCTGTTGGCATTGAATTGGTATCAACGACCATTAGTTGACAAGCCTGTGCATTTCCATATAAATATCTATCTATATAAAACCCTAATATGCAAATAGACCAAACTGCAGAACAACCAAACAACTGAACAACCTGTCGCTATGACATGCGCTGACCACCAGCAGGTGAGTGCAGAACATGGCAGGTGTTGGCAGCAGTGGGATGGAGGAGCAGGTGAGCAGGGGTGCCAGACCAAGGAAGGGTGCAGGTCACTGTCATCGGGGTGAAACTCTGGTGGTTACTGAAAATTTTTTGCTCCCGTGCGCCACAGTCCCACCCAGTGCTCACACCTGCTGCCAGCCCTGATCACTCGGCACCATCAGTGGGTGCGAGCATCACCTGCCAGCCCCAATCGCCCCTAAGGGCTTCTCCACCTCACCCTGCTCCTGAAGTGTGATCTGGGCAGCAGCCACCACTCGCACCACTACCAGCAATGGCCCTGCTCACACCCGCTGCTGGCACCGGCCCCAATTGCTCTATGTTGTCAGCAGGTGCGAGCAGGGCCGGTGCCTTCAGCACATTGGAGCAGAGGCGGTGGGAGTGGAGCTGCTGGCAGACAGGGGACCCACTGACAGCATGGAGTGATTGGGGCCTGTGCCAGCAGCAGGTGCGAGTGGGGCTGGCACCATCTGTGGGTGCGAGCAGTGGCTGCTTCCCCGATCACCCCTCAGGAATAGGGGAGGTGGAGAAGCCCTCAGGGGCGATTGGGGCCAGCAGCCGCTGCTCGCACCTGCTGATGGCTCTGAGTGATGGGACCAGCACTGAGTGCTGGCAGTGGGTGCGAGCACTGGGCAAAACTGCAGCACATGAGAGCAAAGAATTTTTAGTAACCACAAGAGGCTTTCCCAAGGACAGTGACTTGTGCCCTACCTTGGTCTGGCACCCTGGATCACCTGTTCCACCATCCCGCTATGGCCAATGATCACCATGTTCTGCATGAGCCCCTTGGTGGTCAGCGCATGTCATAGTGACCAGTTGTTTGGTTGTTCCACTGTTCGGTCTACTTGCATATTAGGGTTTTATATGTTTAGATTCTTTGTTCACTTAAAAAAAAAGATTCTTAATATTTTTACATAGAAAAATGTTATCAGCAAACAGAAATAATTTTCTTTTTTAATCTATGCCTTTTATTTATTTTTTCTTGCCTTCTTGCAGCAAGTAGAACTTCTGGTTCTTCTGGCAAACACATTGCGTAAGAGTGATGAGAGTAGATGTCTTTGCTGCATTTCTGATTTAAAGGAGAAAGCATTCAGTTTTTGCCATTAAATATGATGTTCGGGGTTTTTATAGACTCTACTAGAGGCCCAGTGCACAAATTCATGCACGGGTGGGGTTTGGCCAGCCCAGCCCCAATCAGGGCTGATTGGGGCCGGGCCTGTCAGGAGGAGGAGACCGTGGGAGGTTGGCTGGCTGGCCTGCCCCGATTGGGGCCCAATCAGGGCCAGGCCACCTTGGGGGGAGGGGCCAAGGGTGATTGGCCGGCAGGTCCCGCCCCTGATTGTTGTGTGGGGGGGCAATCAAGGGCAGAGTTGGCTGGGGGGTGGGACCATGGGCCGATCATGGTGGTGGGGGCTCATCGGGGGCAGGGCTGGCCCAGCCCCCTATGGAGGGGGGCAATCAGGGGCAGGGCCAGCCAGGGGGAGGGGCTGCAGGCTGATTGTGGTGAGGCAGACCAATTGCGGGGGGTGCCTGGCTGGGGAGAGGGGCCACAGGAGGTTGGCTGATCGGCCCCACCCCCTGATTGGCCGGTTCGCTGGCCACAGTGGGCATAATAGCAACCAATCGTTCCAGTCGTTATGGTGTTCTGGTTGCTGGCCTTTCATATATATATAGATTGTTGAAAAGCCTATATGTCCATCCCTATAGTTTTCCTGTTTTCAGTTTTATTTATTACCGTTCTTTTTTTCTGTTTGTTTTGGATTTATTTTGCTACACATTTTCCAGTACCTTGAAACAGAAAACTAAGTTATTTTTTAGATAACCTTTCTCTGTTTTCTAATCTAAGCATTTAGTGCAATAAACTTTCCTTCAGGGTTCATTTATCTACAACTCACAAAACTTGACATACCATATTGGGGTTTTTTTCATTCCATTCCATTTTTTATTTATTTGAGACTTCTACTTTGACCCACAAATTATTTAGAAGTGTTTAATTAATGGAATTTGTTTCATGGCTCAAGATATGATCTATCTTGGTGAATATTCTGTGGGAACTTGAAGAAAAATGTATTCTGTTCTGTTGAGTGCAGTGTTACATTATGTAAATTAGGTCCTATTGGTTGATTATGTTATTGAGTTCTTCTATGTTCTTGTTGATTTTCTGTCTTGTAGTTGTATTAGTTACTGGGGTTAGAGTAGGAAGTAAGGGACATGGAGAGCTGAAGTTTCCAACTATAATTGTGATTTGCCTATTTTCTTTCATCTCTATTAATTCTTATTTTATACTAGAGGCCCGGTGCACAGGGAAGGGAGGGTCCCCTCAGCCCAGCCTGCACCCTCACCAATCCAGGACCCCTTGGGATCTGGCCTAAACCGGCAGTCAGACATCTCTCTCACAATCCAAGACTGCTGGCTCCTAACTGCTCACCTGCCTGCCTGCCTGATTGCCCCTAACTGCCCCCATGCCAGCCTGATCACCCCTAACTGCCTCTGCCTGCCAGCCTGGTCACCCCCAATTGCCCCACTGCCGGCCTGGTCACCCCTAACTGCCCCTCTGCCAGCCTGGTTGCCCCCAACTGCCCCCCCACACCGGCCTTGTTGCTCCCAACTGCCCCCCCCCCACCAGCCTGGTCACCCCTAACTGCCCCCCCCCACTGGCCTGGTCACCTCTCACTGCCCCCCTCTGCCGGCCTGGTTGCCCCCAACTGCCCCCACGCACCCTGCTGTTCAGTCGTTTGGTCGTTCCTCACTAATCCCGCTGCCGGTCTTGTCACCCCATGCAGCCTGCTGTTCAGTCATTACTGTGAGGGTGTCCTGACCAATTTTCATATTACCCTTTTATTAGTATAGATATTTTCAGGCTCTGTTGTCTGGTGTGCATTTAGCTAAAATGTTATATATTACTATGAGATTGTTCTTTAACTTTTTAAAATTTTTTTCTTTATTGATTAAGGTATTACATATGTGTCCTTATCCCCCCATTGTGCCCCCCCCCGAATCCCTTACTCATGCCCTCACTCCCCTGGTGTCTGTGTCCATTGGTTAGGCTTATATGCATGCATACAAGTCCCTTGGTTGATTTAATGGCCTTCTTTGTCTCTGGTAATTTTCTTTGCTCTGAAGTATACTTTGGCAGCTATTAATACAGCTGATCCTGCTCTTTTTTTTTAAATATATATTTTATTGATTTTTTACAGAGAAGGGAGAGGGAAAAAGAGTTAGAAACATCAATGAGAGAGAAACATCAGTCAGCTGCCTCCTGCACACCCCCTACTGGGGATGTGCCCACAACCAAGGTACATGCCCTTGACCGGAATCGAACCTGGGACTCTTCAGTCCGCAGGCCAATGCTCTATCCACTGAGCCAAACTGGCTAGAGCAGATCCTGCTCTTTTTAATAATTTTACATGCCATATCTTCTTCACCCTTTATATTAAACTTACCTATGTCATTGAATTTGAAGTTATATTTTTACAAGTAACATATAGTTAGATTATGTGGAAAAACAGATGGTGTTTATTTTGATGAAGTTCAACTTATTCATTATTTTATGATCCATAATTTTAGAGCCCTAAAGTAATGTGTGATTTCTTTAAGGTGCAAAGACTTTCTTGTATGATTATTTAGAGTATTTACAGTTTTAGCTTTTATATTTGAATTTACGACCCATTTTGAGTTCATTATTGTGGATGCTATAAGGAAAAATTCAAACTTGAATGAAAAAATATTCAACTGTTCCACCACCATTTTTTGGAAAAATTAATATCTCTTATTGAATTATGTTGACACTTTGTCATAAAAACAGTTGAACAGGTATGTGAGGACATATATATCTCTACTCTTATTTTTTAAATTTATGTATATGTATTCTTATGCCAATTGCATACTATCTTGGTTACTATAGATTTACAGTAAGTATTGAAAAATTGTTTGACTATTCTAGGTCCTTTATAGGATTTTTATATGTAGCTTTTTAATTATTACAAAATGGTCTGCTTTGATTTTGGTTAAATTATGTTAAAAATATAAACCAATTTGAAAAAAAATTGACAAATAACGACATTGAATCTTTCAAACCATAATATATTTTTTCCATGGGCTTAGGTCTTCAATAGTGTTTTTTTATAGCTTTCTTCATTGTTTGGCTTTATTATTCATATTTATTTCATATTTTACATTTCTAATGCTCTTGTAAATTACATTAATTTCACTAATGTTTGTTGCTAGCATATAGAAATGCTATTAATTTTGTATATTTACCTTTTATTCTGCAATCTTGATAAATTCACTATGGTTGTAATAGTTGTTTTATAGATTTAATAGAGTTTCTTGCATTCACAATATATATCATTTTCAAATAAATAATAATTTTACTTCTTTAATATCTATGCTTTATTTCTTTTTCATGCCTAAATTCCCTTTCTAGAATCTTCAGTAAGTGTTGAATGTATGTGATGACAGTGGATATTCTAGCCTTGTTCTTAATCTTAGCAAGAAAAAAATTTACTCTTTTACAATCAGGTATACTAATTTTTATTGTACATTTTTGATATATTTTATCTTTATCAAGTTGAAAAGTTTATTTCTACAAAGGTTTTTATCATACATGTGTAGTTAATTGTGTCAGATGATTCTTACACATTTATTTTTTAATACGTATTTTTATTGTTTTCAGAGAGGAAGGGAGAGGGAGAGAGATAGAAACATCAATGAGGAATCATTGATCAACTGCCCCCTGCATCCCCCACACTCGGATCAAACTCGCAACCCAGGCATGTGCCCTGACCAGGAATCGAAATGTGACCTCCTCGTTCATAGGTCAATGCTCAACCACTGAGCCATGCTGGCCAGACACTTATATATTTACTGAGAAGATGATATTGATTTTTCTCAATTACTCTGCTAAAGATATGAATTGTAATTATTTATTTTCAAATATTAAATCAATCTTGAATCCTTGGTTTACATGCACATAATCATAATCTGTTATTCATTTTATATTTCTGACTTTCACTTTCTTTTTTTCTCTGTTTACATTGAATTTATTGGGATAACATTGGTTCATCCCAAAATCATAGAGGTTTCAAGTGTGCAACTCAATAAAACTGCCTCATGTGCCCATCACCCCAAGCAAAGTCTCTTTTTTGTATCCAATTCTCCGCCTTTGTCCACCTCGACCTAGTCCCCATCCCCCTTTCCCTCTGGCTATACCCACTTTTATCTGTGTCTATGTGTTATGTATATATAGTTTTTGCTCAATCACTTCACATTCTTTTATCCAGTCCCACAACCTCCTTCCCCTCTGACAGCTGTCAGTCTAGTGCCTCTGCTATTTTTTTCATCAGTTTATTTTTATTAGATTCCACATATGAGTGAGATCATATGGTATTTGTTTTTCTCTGACTGGCTTATTTCACTTAGCCTTATAATCTCCAGACCATTCAGGTTGTCACAAAAGGGAAGATTTCCCTCATTTTTTTGTTTTTTTTTACAGCTGCATAGTATTCCATTGTATAAATGCACCACAGCTTTTTATCCACTAGTCTACTGATGAGCAATTAGACTGTTTCCAAACCTTGGCTATCTATACTGATAATAGAGGAATATGCCAATTGTCTGGGATGCCGTCACAGTAACAGTAACAACTGAACAGCAGGCTGTGTGGGGCAATAAGGTCGGCAGGGTGGTTAGTAAGGGACAACCAAATGACTGAACAGCAGGCTGCATGGGGTGACCAGGCCAGCTGGGGGGCAGTTGGGGGAGACCAGGCCACAGGGGGGGGCAGTTGGGGGAGACCAGGCCACAGGGGGGGCAGTAAGGGACAACCAGGCTGGTGGGGCAGGCAGTTAGACGTGACCAGACCAATGGGGGGTGGCAGTTAGGGGTGACCAGGCTGGCAGAGGGAGGCAGTTGGGGGCAACCAGGCCAGCAAAGGGGGCAGTAAGGGCCCACCAGGCTGGTGGGGGGGGGGGGCAGTTAGGGGCAACCAGGCTGGTGGGGGAAAGTTAGGGGTGACCAGGCTGGCGGAGGAGGGGGTAGTTGGTGGAGAGCACTCCAGCAGGGGGGGCAGTTAAGTGTGATCAGGCTAGCAGGCAGAGGCAGTTAGGGGTGATCAGGCTGGCAGGTAGGTGAGCAGTTAGGAGCCAGTGGTCCTGGATTGTGAGAGGGATGTCTGACTGCCAGTTTCAGGCCTAAACTGGCAGTCAGATATCCCCCAAGGGATCCCGGATTGTAGAGGGTGCAGGCTGAGATGAGGGGACTCCCTCCCCCATGCACAAATTTTGTGCACTGGGCCTCTTGTTATAAATAAAGCTGCAATGAACACAGTGATGCAAATATTGGAAATTATACCCTTATCAGATATCTTATTGGCAAATATGTTCTCCCATACTTAGGACCTCTTTTTATTTGCTAATGGCTTCCTTTGTTGTGCAAAAGCTTTTTAGTTTGATACAGTCCATTTTTTAATGTTTTCCTTTGTTTTTCTTGCCCAAGGAGGAGATATATCAGCAAAAATATTGCTCTGAGAGATGTCTGAGATTTTAATGCCTGTATTTTCTTTAAGGATTTTTATGGTTTTGTGACTTATATTTTATCAATTTAGTTTTATTCTTGTATAAGTTAGTGGTCTATTTCTTTTCTTTCTTTCTTTCTTTCTTTCTTTCTTTCTTTCTTTCTTTCTTTCTTTCTTTTTTTTTTTTTTTTTGCATGTACCTGTCAAATTTTTCTAACATCACTTATTGAAGAGACTGTCTTTACTGCATTATATGCTCTTGCCTACTTTGGCAATATTAATTAACCATAGAGGTATGGGTTTATTTCTGGACACTCTGTTCTGTTGCATTGATCTATATGTCTGTACTTATTCCAGTGCCAGGCTGTTTTTATTACAATGGCCTTGTAGTATAATTTCATTATCAGGTATTGTGATACCTCAAATTTTGTTCTTCTTTCTCAGGATTACTGAGGCTATTTTGGGTCTTTTTTGGTTTCATATAAAATTTTGAAATATTTGTTCTAGATCTGTGAAATATGCCATTAGTGTTTTAATAGGAATTGTATTGAATCTATAGATTGTTTTGGGTACTGATACATTTCCATGATGTTAAGTCTTCCTATCCATGAACATGATATATACTTCCACTTATATCTTTCTTGATTTCTTTCTTCAATGCTATAGTTTTCTGAATATAGGTCTTTTACCTCTTGGGTTAAATTTATTTCTAGGAATCTGACTTTTTGTTGCAATAATAAATAGAATTGTTAATTTCTCTTTCTGATAGTTCATTATTGGTGTATAAAAATGCAACTGATTTCTGAATATTAATTTTGTATCCTGCTACTTTTCCCAATTCATATATTAGATCTAGTTTATTTTTGGTGGAGTATTTAGTGATTTTTTTTAATGTACTATATCATGTAATCTAAGAATAATGACAGTTTAACTTACCACTCTCCAATTTTGATGTCTTTTATTTCTTTTTCTTATCTGATTGCTGGTGCTAGTACTTCCAGTACTATGTTAAATGAGTGTGGTGAAAGAGGATATCTCTGTCTTGTTCCTGATCTTAAGGGAAATGCTTTATTTTTTGTGCATTGAATATATGGCCTTTATTATGTTGAGCTATGATCTTTTTGCCCCCAATGTGCTGAGAGTTTTTATCATAAATGGATGCTGGATTTTATCAAATGCTTTTCTGCATCTATTAATATGATCATGTGATTTTTATGCTTCATTTTGTTTATGTAATGTATCATGTTTATTGGTTTGCAGATATTGTACCAACCTTGCATCACAGGAATAAATATCACTTGATCATGGTGTATGATCTTTTCAATGTATTGCTGGATCTGGTTTGCTAATATTTTGTTGAGAGGTTTAGCATCTATGTTCATCAGGGATATTGGCTGATAATTTTCTTTATTTCTAGTGTCTTTAACTAGATTTGGAATTAAGATAATGATGGCCTCATAAAATGAGTTTGTGAGTCTTCCCTCCTCTTGATTTTTTGGAATAGTTTGAGGATAGGTGCTAGTTCTTTGAATGTTTGATAAATTTTTTCTGCAAAGCCATCCAGGGCAGGACTTTTGTCTGCTGTGAGTTTTTTATTACTATTTCAATTTAATTAGTTGTAATTGGTTTATTCAGGTTTTCTGATTCTTCCTGATTCAGTTTTGGAATATTGTATGTTTCTAGGAATTTTATCTATTTCACCCAGGTTGTCCAACTCATTGACATATTGTTGTTTAAAGTATTTTCTTACAATCTTTTGTATTTCTGTATGTCAGTTGTCACTTGTCCTAATTCATTTCTGATTTTATTTATTTGGGTCCTCTCTCTTTTTTTCTTGATAAGTTTGATTAAAGATTCATCAGTTTTATTTCCCAAAGAACCAGCTCTTGGTTTCATTTATTTTTTTTATTTTTTTTTCCCTCTATGTCATTTATTTCTACTCTGATCTTTATTATTTCTTTTCTTCTACTTCCTCTGGGCTTTGCTATTTTTCCTTTCCTAGTTCTTTTGGCATAGTATTAGATTATTTGAGATATTCCTTGCTTCTTGAAGTAGGCCTGAAATGCTATAAACATCTCTTTTAGGACTGACTTTGCTATGTCCCATAGATTTTTGGTTATTGTTTGTTCATTTTTATTTATGTCTAGGTAATTTTTTATTTCTTCCTTGATCTCATTGTTAACCCATTCATTGTTTAATAACAAGCTATTTAACTTCCATGTGTTTGAATGTTTTTCAGCTTTTCTTTATTGTAGTTGATTTCAAGGTTCATACCATTGTGGTCAGAGAAGATACTTAATATGATTTAAACCTTCTTCAATTTGTTAATACTTATTTTTGTGTCCTAACATCTGGTCTGTCTTTGAGAATATTCCATGTGCACTTGAGAACAATGAATATTCTGCTGCTTTGTGATGAAATGTTTTGTAAATATCAATTAAATCCATCTGATCTGGGGTGTCATTTAAGATTGCTGTTGCCTTCTTGATATTTTCTTGTCTGGGAGATCTATCCATTAATGACTGGGGAGTGTTAAAATTCCCTACTGTGACTGTATAGCTGTTAATCTCTCCCATTATGTCCAGCCAAGATTTTTTTATATTTAAGGGCTCCTATATTGGGTGCATATATGTTTGCAAGAATTATATCCTCTTGTAGGATCAATCCCTTCAGTGTTATGTAGTGACATTCTTTGTCTCTTTTATGGCCTTTATTTTGAAGTTTATTCTGTCCATATAAGTATTCCTACCCCAGCTTTTTGTTTGTTTCCATTTGCATAGAATATTTTTTGTCATCCCCTCACTTTCAGTCTGTGTTTATGTTTTCTTCTGAGGTGAACAGCATATATATGATCATGTTTTCCTATCCATTCTGCCACCCTATGTATTTTGATTGAAGCATTTAATCTGTTTACATTTAAGGTTATTATTGAAAGGTACTTATTTTTTATCATTTTATTCTTTATACCTTTTTTCCTCTCTTGGTTTCTTTAATCTTCCTTCTTCTTAAAGTAGGCCCCTTTACATTTCTTGTAATACTGGTTTGGTGGTAATAAACTCCTTTAGTGTTTTTGTTTGTTTGTTTGTTTGTTTTTTGCTTTGTTCTGTTTTTGTCTGGGAAGCTCTTTATTTTGCCTTCAATTTTAAATGATAGCCTTGCTGTATAGAGTACTCTTGGTTACAGGTCCTTTGGCTTTTTATCACTTTGAATATTTCATGACAATTCCTTCTGGTGTGAATTGTTTCTGTTGAGAAATCAGCCAACAGCCTTATGGAAGCTCCTTTGTATGCAACTAACTGCTTTTCTCTTGCTTCCTTTAAGATTCTCTCTTTGTCTTTAATCTTTGGCATTTTCATTATGATGTGTCTTGGTATGGACCTCTTTGGGTTTATCTTGATTGAGACTCTTTGTGCTTCCTGAACTTGTGTGACTTTTTCCTTCATCATGTTAGGGAGGTTTTCAGCCATTATTTCTTCAAACAGGTTCTCAACCACTCATCCATTCTTTTCTTCTCCTGGTACCCATATGATGCAGATGTTGTTAGGCTTGATATGTCTTTTTACTCAATAGCTTTTCTATAATGTATCTTCTAATGTCTTTGTCTGGTTTGACATCAAAGTAATACTGGCCTATAAGAATGCCTTGGTAAGTTTTCTTCCCTCTCTGTCTTCTGAAATACCTCCTATTGTACTGGTATTATTTCTTTTTTATTCTATAAGTCCATTTATTTTTTCAAAAGTCTTATACTAACATAGCCCTTTCAACTTTTTTATGCTTATAATAATTATATTACCTCTTTTCTCAATCATGTACTTTCACTTATTTTCATCTTTACTTTTTTTAATCCTTATTATTGAAAGTATTACATATGTCCCCTTTTTACTCCAATTGACCACTTATAGCCCAGCCCATCCCCATCCTTATGCCTCCAGCACCTTATTGTCTGTGTCAATGGGTTAAGCACATATGAATACAAGTTCTTTGGTTGATCCTTCCCACCCACACACCCTAGACTTCCCACTGAATTCCATAGTCTGTTCCAAGCTTCTATGTCTCTGGACCTATTTTGTTCAACAGTTTCTTTTGTTCATTAGCTTCCACATATGAGTAAGATCAAGTGATATTTGTCTTTCTCTAACTGGCTTATTTCACTTAGCATAACACTCCTCAGGTCCTTCCCTGCTATCTCAAAGGGTACGAGATCCTTCTTTTTTATTGCTGCATAGTATTCCATGGTATAAATATACCACAGCTTTTTTATCCATTCATCTACTGATGGGCACTTGCACTGCATCAAGATCTTAGCTATTGAAAAGTGTGCTCTATGAAAATAAGCATACATACATTCTTTCTGATTGGTGTTTTGGGTTTCTTAGGAAATATTCTTAGAAGTGGGATCATTGATTCAAATGGAAGTTGCATTTTTAATTTTTTGAGGAAACTCCAAACTTTTTTCCACAGTGGATGCATCAGTCTGCATTCTGACCAGCAGAGTACTAGGGTTCCTCACCAGCACCTGTCATTTGTTGATTTGTTGATGGTAGCAATTCTGACAGATGTGAGGTGATACCTCATTATTGTTTTAAAATTGCATCTTTTTGATGATCAGTGACTTTGACCATTTTTCCAACACCCTGTAGTTTTCAGAATACAAGACTTTGACTTCTTTGGTTAAGTTTATTCCAGGGTATCTTAATTTTTTATTGCTATGGTTAAAGGGATTATTTGTTTAGTTTCTCTTTCTGAGAATTTATTATTGGTGTATAAAAATGCCATTGGTATCTGGGTTTAATTTTGTATCCTGCTACATTGACAATTAATGCATTAAATCTAGTATTTTTTTCATGCAGTCTTCGGGGTTTTCTATGTACAATACCATGTCATCTGCGAATAATGACAGTTTTACTTCCTCCTTTCCAATTTGGATGCCTTTTATGTTTCCTCCTTGTCTGAACACTGTGATTAGACTTCTAGTACTATGTTGAATAAGAGTGGTGAAAGCACACATCCCTGTCAAAATGGTTTTAGTTTTGCCCATTGAGTATGATGTTCACTGTAGGTTTGCCTTATGTGGCCTTTATTTTGTTAAGCTATGATCCCTCTATGTGGAAGACAGTATGGAGTTTCCTCAAAAAGTTAAAAATGGAACTCCTATTTGACCCAGTAATCCCACTTCTAGGACCATCTCCCAAGAAACCAGAAACACCAATTAGAAAGGATATATGCTCTTCTACGTTCACAGCAGCACAATTTACCATAGCTAAGATTTGGAAACAGCCTAAGTGCCCATCAGCAGATGAGTGGATTAAAAAACTGTGGTACATCTACACAATGGAATACTATGCTGCTATAAAAAAAGAAGGAACTTTTACCATTTGCTACAGCATGGACGGAACTGGAAAGTATTATGCTAAGCAAAATAAGCCAGTCAGAGAAAGATAAATATCATATGATCTCACTCATATGTGGGATATAATGATCGACATAATTTGATGAACAAGAATAGATCTAGAGACAAATGGTTAGAGAGCAACCAAAGGACTTGTATGCATGCATATTAGCATAACCAATGGACACAGGCACTGGGGCAGTGGGGGCTTGCCCGGGGTGTGAATGGCTGGGGAGGGGGGTCAATTGCGGAAAAAAAGACATACGTAAAACTTTAGACAATACAAAAAAAGGATATGATCCCTCTAGTCCCACTTTGCTGAGAGTTTTTATCAAAAATGGGTGTTGGTTTTGTCTAATGCTTTTTCTATGTCTATTTATATGATCATGTGATCTTTGTCTTTCAATTTGTTTATGTGAAGTATCATGGTTATTGATTTGTGAATATTGTACCAGCCTTGCATCCCTGGAATAGATCCCACTTGGTCATGGTTGTATGATCTTTTTGATATATTTCTGGATCTGATTTGCTAAATTTTGTTTAGAATTTTAACATCTATATTCATCAGGGATATTGGCATGTAAGTATCTTTCTTTGTAGTATCTTTATCTGGTTTTAGAATTAGGATGATGTTGGCCTCATAAAAAAAATGCTTGGAGTGTTCCTTCCTTGGATTTTTTGGAATAGTTTGAGAAGTATAGGTGTTAGCTCGTCTTTGAATATTAGGTAAAACTCCCCTCTGAGGACATCCTAACCTTTTGTTTGCTGGAAGTTTTTATTATTATTATTATTATTATTGCTTCTATTTCACTAGTTATTTTAGGCCTTTTCAGATTTTCTGATTCTTCCTGATTCAGTTCTGGGAGATTGTATTTTTTGGGGGGCGGGAAGGGGGAATTTGTCCATTTCATCCACATTGTCCAGCTTGTTGGCATGTAGTTGCTCATAGTATTTTCTTATAATCCTTTGTTTTTCTGTGATGTCAGTGGTTACTTCACCACTTTCATTTCTGATTTTAATTATTTGGGTCCTCTCTCTTTGTTTCTTGATGAGTCTGGCCAAAGGTTCTTCAATCTTGTTTATTTTTCAAAGAACAAATTCTTGGTTTCATTGATCTTTTGCATTATTCTTTTACTCTCTATGACATTTATTTCTGCTCTGATCTTTATTATTTCCTTTCTTCTACTTACTCTGGGATTTTCTTGATGTTCTCTTCTAATTATTTAAGTTGAAGGGTTAAATAGTTTATTATTAATTTTTCTTCTATTTGGATGTAGGCCTGTAGTTCTATGAACTTCATTCTCAGGACTGTTTTTGTTATGTCCCAGAGATTTTGAGTTGTTGTGCAATCATTTTCACTTGTTTCGAGGAAGTTTTTAATTTATTTTTTTATATCATCAATAACTCATTCATTAATAACATGCTATTTAGCTTCCATGTGTTTGAATGTTTTTACTGTGATTTATTTTTAATTTCATTCTATTATGGACCCAAGAAAATGATTGATATAATTTCAATCTTCTTGAATTTGTATAGAATTGTTTTGTGTCATAACATGTGTTCTATCTTTGAGAATGACCTATGTGCACTTGAGAAGAATGTATATTCTTCAGCTTTGGGGTGAAATGTTCTATAAATGTCAATTATATACCTCTGATCCAGTGTATCATTTAGAGTCACTGTTTCCTTCCATAATTTTTTGTCTGGAAGATCTATCCATTGAATTCAGGAGGGTATTAAATCTCACTATTTTGACTGTATTTCTGTCAATCTCTCACTTAAGGTTCTCCAGAATTTTTTTTATATATTAGGTGCTCCTATATGGGGTGCATATATGTTTACCTGGATTATATCCTCTTGTGGATTAATCCCTTTAATATTATGTAGTGAACCTTGTTGTCTCTTTTGATGGCCTTTATTTTGAAGTCTACTTTGTCAGATATGAGTATTGCTTCCCCAGCCTTTTTTTTTTTTTTCATTTCCACTTGCCTGGACATTTTTTTCCCATTCCTTCCCTCTCATTCTGTGTTAGTCTTTGTCCTAAGGTGGGTCTCTTGTAGACTGTATATATTTGTGTCATATATTCACATATATTCAGCTACCTATGTCTTTTGATTACAGCATTTTAACCATTTACATTTAAGGTGATTATTGATAGGTGATTATTTATTTATTTATTTATTTATTTATTTAAAAGCTTCATTCTTTCATATCAAATTATGATTTCTTTTTCTAAATATACTTTTATTGATTTCAGAGAGGGAGAAGAGATAGAAACATCAATGATGAGAGAGAATCATTGATTGGCTGCCTCCTGCACACCCGCTACTGGGGACTGAGCCAGCCACCTGGGCCTGTGCCCTTGGCCAGAAACAAACCTGGGACTCTTCAGTCCGTAGGCTGACGCTCTATCCACTGAGCCAAACTGGCCAGGGCAGATAGGTGATTATTTATTGCCATTTTAATTATTTATGCCTATGTTTTTCTATTCTTTTTCTTCTCATTACAGCAGTTTCTTCAGCATTTCTTGCCATGCTGGTTTGGTGGGGACAAATTCCTGTAGCCTTTTTCTGTCTGAGAAGCTCTTTATTTCACCATCTGTTTTGAATGATAGCCTTGCTGGATATAATAATCTTGGTTTCAGACCCTTACTTTTCATTACCTTGAATACTTTATGGTATTTTCTTCTGCCCTATAAAGTTTCTTTTTTTCTTCTTTTTAATTTTTTTATTGTTTAAAGTATTACATATAGTAGTACATATATCTCCTTTTTTTCCCCCATTGACCTTCCCCCAGCCTCCCCTGGATATCAGCTGACAGCTTTATGGGAGCTCCTTTGTAGGTAACAAATTGCTTTTCTCTTGCTGCCTTTAAGTTTCTCTCTCTCTTTTTTTTTTGGCATTTTAATTATATGTCTGAGCCTGTTTGGGTTATTCTTTCTTGAGACTCTCAGTGCTTTCTGTACTTGTGTGACTTTTTCCTTCACCAGGTTAGGGAAGTTTTCTGCCATTATTTTTTTCAAACACCTTCTCTATCTCCCTTGCTCACTTTCTCCCCATTCTGGCACATCTATGATGTGAATATTGTTACCTTTCATGTCTCACAGCTCCCTTAAGCTGTGTTCCTCTTTCTTTAATTTTTTTTTTTCTTTTTGGTTATCTGATATAGTGTTTTTTTCTTTTTTGGGGTCTCCCAATATCCTGTCTTCTAATTCACTGATCTGATCCTCAGATTCCCCTAATCTGCTGTGTATTCCTTTCACTGTTTTATTTATTAGTGCTATGTCATTCTTTATTTTTATGTCTTTTCTCATGCTATTGAGCATCTTTGCCATCATTAATATGGACTCCATGTCTGCTAATTTTCTTTTCTCCATTTCATTTTGCTCTTCTTCTGGAGAATTCTCTTATTCTTTCATTTGGGGCTTGTTTTTTTTTTGTTTGGTTTTTGGTGTGTGTGTGTGTGTGTGTGTGTGTGTGTGTGTGTGTGTGTGTGTGTGTTTTGTCTCCCCATTTTAGCTGCCTGTTTGTGTTTGCATCTGTGTGTTAGGTAGATCTCCTATGACTCCCAATCTCTGGTGCAGGACAATGTCTGATGCTGTTTGTGACTGGCCCTGAGTATCCTGTTTGGAGCTATCAGCAATCCACAGTTGTGGCTCCCTCTGCTATGGCTGGTTGCCTTTGGAAAGTACCAAGGTGTGCACCAGGGTCTGCTTCTCCTAGACCCTGGCCAAGAATTAGATCAGGCAAAGATTCAAAGCCCCCAGATACTCACCTCTGCCTACAATACTATTCACATTCAGACTCTATTAGCCTCAGCCTATTGACCACAGGTTGCAATGAGAGATTTTACAACAGGGTGGGGCAACTGCCTTCCCCCCCAGGCAAAATCTTCCTGGATAGCAAAGGTCCACCACTGGCGAAAGAGTTCCTCCTCAGTATGAGGGAATGACACAGCACAGGAAACCAGAGTGTATGCCTTCTGAGGTCTAACTCCAGAACCCCAGTCCCTGGCTTTTGCTCACACAGCTCCAGTCTGCTTTGCCCTCCCTCTGCTAGAGCCCAAGGTGAGTGGCTGCACACAAAAGTTAGTTCATTGGCTCTTTAATAGCATGCCTGTATTTCCAACCATCTTTCCCTACCAGACAGCAACCCTAATGATTTCCAGAGCCAGAGGTTATGTGGGAAACTTTCTCAGTTCTGGTGCTCTGGGCTGGGGATCCCAGCTTGGAATTTAGACCCCAGATTTCTCAGTGGGAACCCCCTACAACGGAGATATCCCTCTGGAAATTCAGCTGCTGTCTGTAGGAGCTTGGCCAGCCTTTTCATGCCTCTGCACTTCCTCCCACCCTCTGTGCAGTCTCCACTTTCCATCTTTGGTTATCAGGGTTCTCTCCAGATAGTCTTCAGTTGATTTTTCAGGGTGGTTTTTCTGTATTTTAGCTGCAATTCCAGTTTGGTCCTGGGAACATGACAGTGTAGCTTCCACTTACTCTGCTGCCATTTTGGAATCTCTTGTCTTTATATTTAAAATGCATACTGTGTAGGCAACCTAGGAATATACTTATTCTATCCATTTTGATAATCTCTATCATTTATTTGAAATAACTAAATCATTTACGTAATGTATTTATCAGTTTAGCTGGGTATCATATGTCATATTTGTTTTGTTATGTTTTGGGGGCTTGTTTTTTTTTTTTTGGTTTTTTTTTGGTCCATCTTGTTAAGCTGAAGATAAAAGGCCAAAATGATATTTTTAAGCTATTTAGGAAGCACTGAATCAGGCAGAAATCCAAATAGTGTTCCCATTAGGAGACAAAGATAAGGGGTATTTACAAGAAAGGGAAGAGACAAAATTACATCAATAGAAGGAAGACATTTCTATTGGTGCAGGGTAGCTAACAGAGTGACACTAATTCTAACCAATATTTTTTAAATGTTCAGTTCAGTAGTCATAATATCTGCTTTCTTATTATTCTTGTAAACAGTACTTTGGGATACAATGATATTTAGTCATAGTCCAAAGGTTAATTTGTCCTGTTGTAACACTGCAAAGTTTGAGGGATAACACATGCAAGGCAATCCCAATGGGATAGGAGTTCTGACTCCATTTTAAAGTGGCTCCATTTATATTACTTTTTATTGATCTTTGTAGTATTTTTTCTCTTTTCTTATATTCTTTGGATTATTTTTGTATGTTTTATTTGATTTTAACTCTATTATTGGTGTATTAACTATACTTTTTTATTCATTTATTTCATTGTTTCTTTTTTCTTCCTTCTAAGTTTATAATTAAATATGTATATTTGACTTATCAAAATTTACCTTCAAACAGTATTATACAACTTCAAGCTAAGTGTAAGAATTTTACAAAAGTATATTTTCATTCTCGCATCACTTGTGCTAGTTGTTGTGAAATGGTGCTTTTTTCTAATTTAAATAGGCAATGATCTTTTTAAACTCCAAATATTGAAAAAGAAGCAAAATTAGTTTGTTTGTTTTTTCCATGAATATGCCACTTCCTGTGTTTTCATCTTCTGTATAGCTCCAAGTTTCCATCTGGCATAATTTTCCTTTTATATCAGTGTTTCCTTTCATATTTCTTCTAGTCTAGTTTTGCTGGTGATGAATTGTCTTACTTTGAACACTTTTGGAAAAGACATTTTATATTTGCTTTCATTTTTGAACAATATTTTTGCTTTAGTGAAATTCTAAGTGACAGCTTTATTTTCCTCACACTTTCAAGATATTCCTTCATTGTCCTGTGGCCAGCACAGTTTGTGAGAATTCTTAGATTTTGTTTATTTTTGTTCCTCTGAAATAATGTGTCTTTCTGTGGATGTCTGTAAGATTTTTTTAATAATGATTTTTGGGTAGTTTTACTATGATTCGCGTTGTTGTGATTTACTTTATATGCATGTTTACTGACTTTTTTATTTGCGGCATTTAATATACTCTTTATCCTGTCACTTGTACTTTGAATTTTATAAAAAACATTTTCCTTTTTATTTCTAATTATCTTCCATTTCACTCCTCATTATGTTTGTGTTTTTTAAATTTATATGAACCTAGTTTTAGATTTAAGATGTTTGGAAGTCAGCACACCATCCAAGCAAGTAAAAACTGAACTAACTAAAAAACCAACAACTCTTTTTGGATTTGTAAAAGAGGCAAGGACACAGGGAGAAACTGCCCTCCCAATACTAGAGAAACAGACAGGTAATTGCAGGGAGTCATAGCTGCCAGAGCAGAGACCTGACCCCCTAAACGCACCCCCCCCCCCCCGCCGCCCCCCACCAACAACAACAACTTCAGTGCACCATGGAAATCAGTACTGGGAGGAAGCCTGAGCTGTAACTGATGAATTGCTGGAGGCGCTGTGTGAAGAAGACTGAGAGTTAAAAATTCAGAAAACCCAGACACAGGGGGAACCCTCACAATGTTTTACAAATGTTCTTCTAGAAGCTCTTCCAAGTTCCCACAGTAAATATTGGGGGGAAAAATCTCTTTGAGTTTCCAAAAGAGGGAGAAGCAAAAGAAAGCCAGAGAATTCTGTTCTTCTTAAGGCCTGCACTTGGGGAAAACTAGTGAACAGGAGCCTAACTGACTGGAGGAAGGAGAATGCCCACCTCCAGCCCACACCAGCCATTCTGTTCCACCTGAAGAAGGAAAGAAAAACCGCTAAACTCTTGGGAAGCCTACAGTCCAGCAGCAGTCATTAAGACTGAGACCTACTCATAGAACAGCAGACCACTTTCCTTTCCCCACACTCACCACCACAGACCCAGTATACTGTGCCAGCTATCAAGAAAATAACTACAAGCCACATTAAAAGGAAAAATATAATTTGAAGAGCCAGAACAAGCATCAGAAAAAGACATGTCAGAATGTTGAATCTGTAAGATTGGGCATTTTAAACATTTAATAGGGGGTTAATATCCAAAATATGTAAGGAACTCATGTAACTTAACACCAAAAAACAAATACTCCAGTTAAAAATGGGCAAAAGACCTGAATAGACATCTCTCCAAAGAGAACATGCAGATGGCCAATAGCCATATGAAAAGATGTTCAACTTCACTAATCAAGGAAATGCAATTGAAACTACAATTACTAGTAGATATAATTTTACACCTGTCAGAATGGCTGACATTAATAAATCAACAAACAATACATATTGTTGCGAATGAGGGGAAAGGGAACCCTCATGCACTGTGGTGGAATTGAAAATTGGTATAGCCACTATGGAAAACAGTATGAAAATTCCTCAAAAAATTAAAAGTAAAACTACTATATTACCCAGGAATCCTACTACTGGGTATTTATCTGAGAAACCCAAAATACTAGTTCAAAAAGATATATGCACCCCTATGTTCACTGCAACTTAAAAGTAACTATAACTAAATCAACTTGTTAATGGATATAATATACAATATATGTAAATTGTGAAGTCAAACACATGAAATATATGGTGGGATAATGAGAAAGGATAGAAAGAATACCACAATAGAAAATTGTGAATTTACAAAGAAAGACAGCAAAAGAAGAAGAAAGCAAAAAAGGACATGCAGAATACTCAGAAAACAATAGCCAAAATGGCAATAGTAAGTCTTTACCTATAAAAATTACTTTAAATGTCCATAAGAATTTTCCTTTTGTATTTCTAATATTAGTAATTTCTGTCCTCTCTGCTTTCTTAGGTATCCTGACTAAAGGTTTATTACTTATATGGATCTCTTCAAAGAATCAGTAGAAGAGTGGATAAAAAAGTTTTGGTGCATTTACACAATGGAATACTAATGGGCCATAAAAAAGAAGTGACAGCATGGATGGACCTAAAGATTATTATGCTAAGTGAAAAAAGCCAATCAGAGAAAGACAAGTACCAGGTGATTTCATTATATGTGAACTCTGAGGAACAAAATAAAGTATCAAACAAAAGAGCAGCAGATTCATTTATACAGAGAACAGACTCACAGCTGTCAGATGGGAGTGGGGTTGGGATGCTGGGAGAAAAAGGTGAAGGGATTGAGAAAAAAACTCATAGACACAGACAACAGTATGGTGATTACTAGAGGGAAAGGGAGGAGGGTGGAGGTAGAAGAGGGAAAAGTAGGGATGAATGGGGATGGAAGAAGACTAGACTTGAGTGGTAAACACACAATGCAATATACAGATGATGTATCTTAAATTGTACACCTGAAACCTATATCATTTTATTAACCCATGTCACCACAATGCAAAGAAAAATAAGAAAATAAATAAAAATATGCCAAAGTTTTAACTAATATCTCATCAAAGAAGGTAAACAGATAGTAAGTAATCATAAGCATGTGTTCAAGGAAATGCAAATTAAAACAACAATGAGATATCACTAAGACAATTAGATACCCCTATTTAGCTTATTAAAATGGTCAAAATCCAAAACATGATAACACCAAATACTGATGAGAATGTGGAACAACAGGAACTCTCATATATTGCTGGTGGGAATGAAAACTGACATGGACACTTTGGAAGATAGTTTGGCTGTTTTTCATGAAATAAAATATACTCTTGCCATACAATTCAGCAATCATACTTCTTAATATGTACCCAAAAGAGTTAAAAACATAAGTCTGCACAAAAACCTGAACACAGATGTTTATAGCAGCTTTATTCATAATTGCTAAAACTCAGAAGAAACCAAGATGCCCTTCAGTAGGTGCATGTATAAAATGTGGTATCCAGACAATGGAATATTGCTCAGTGATAAAATTAAATGTTGTCAAGACATGGAGGAACCTTAAATTCATATTACTAAGTGAAAGAAGTCAATCTGAAAGAAGCCAATTATATACTGTATAATTTTAACTGTAGGACATCCTGGAAAAGGCAAAAATGTAGAGACAATGAAAAGATAAGTGGCTGAGGTAAGAGGGGAGGTATGAATTGGTAGAGCACTGAGAATTTTTAGAGCAGTGAAAATATTCTGTATGATACCATAATGGTGGGTAGATGTCATTTTACATTTATTCATCCCCATAGAATCTATACTAATAAAAGGGTAATATGCTAATTAGACCGGACATCTTCCGGATGACCTTCCAGGCGTCCTTCCGAACAAAGCCATGGTGGTGAGGCCAAGGCAGAGGCAGGTAGGAGTGATCAGGCTGGCAGGGGAGAGAAGTTAGGGGGATAAGGCTGGCAGGGGAGCAATTAGGAGGATCAGGCCGACAGGGGAGAGCAGTAAGGGGGATCAGGCCAGCAGGGGAGAGCAGTAAGGGGGATCAGGCCAGCAGGGGAGAACAGTTGGGGGATCAGGCAGGCAGGCAGATGTGGTTAGGGATGATCAGGCAGGCAGGCAGAGGCAATTAGGGGTGATCAGGCAGGCAGGGGAGCAGTTAGGGGCATAAGGCAGGCATGCAGATTGGTTAGGGTGATCAGGTAGGCAGGAGGACGGTTAGGAGCCAGCGGGCCTGAGTTGCGAGAGGGATGTCCAACTACTGGTTTAGGCTTGATCCCCTGCCCCATGGGGGTGGGGAGGTCATGCAATCTGCCCTCCAGGTGGATAGTGGGACCCCCTGGCCAGTTCGGGATCTGGATCCATCCTGCTGACGTTTGCGGCGGTAGTCGGGAGCCACCTGGCAGCTGTTTTTATATCATTTCTTCCTTGCAGAGCATCTAGGGAGGGGAAGTGGCCACAGTGCCCAAGGCTGACTTCCAGGAGACACCAGTCCATCAGTGCCTGGCCTGTTCTCCAGAGATTGGACCTGCAGGACTATTTAGGGAGTGTGTAGCTGCCACCGGGCTGGTGGGCCACCTGGACGTGCGGTCAGTTGAGCAGCACTCCCGCTGTGGAAGTGCACTGACCACCGGGGGGCAGCTCCTGCATTGAGTGTCTGCCTCCTGGTGGTCAGTGCATGTCATAGCAACCAGTCAACCATTTGTTTGGTTGCTTAGGCTTTTATATATCCTATCTAATAAAAGAGAAACATGCAAATTGACCATACCTCCACTACACCCACTAGCCAATCAGAGCGAATATGCAAATTAACCCAACAAAGATGGCAGCAGCCACGGAGCTGGAGTGAGCAGGAGGCTTGGGTTGCCCCCAGCGATGGAGGCAACCTTGGCCGGCCCTGGCCTCCGCTCAGGGATACAAAGTTTCAATTATAGAAGATAAATAAATCCCAGATACCTGCTTCCAGCAGGCCCTGGCCTCCGCTCAAGGAGGCGTGGAAAAAAAAAGAAAAAAAGGAGGGGCTGGGAGCTTGGGTCGTTGGGGTGGGTGGCCAGCCTGCAAAGAGCCCTCAGCCCCTCACCCAGGCTGGCCAGGCACCCCAGTGGGGACCCCCACCCTGAAGGGGCTGTGGCCAGCCTGCAAACAGCCATCAGCCCCTCACCCAGGCTGGCCAGGCACCCCTAGCGGGGACCGTCACCCCATGGGGGTGTGGCCAGCCTGCAAACCACCACAGGACCCTCGACCAGGCCACCCCATGCCCCAAGGGATCCCCCACCCTGATCCGGGACACCCTTCAGGGCAAACCAGCTGGCCTTGACCCATGCACCAGGCCTCTATCTATACTAATAAAAGGGTAATATGCTAATTAGACTGGGAGACCTTCCAGGAGACCTTCTGGCCATTCTTCTGGACAAAGCCATGGTGGCGGGGCTGAGGTAGAGGCAGTTAGAGGCCAAAAGGGGAGGGCAGTTGTGGGTGATCAGGCCAGGATGGGATGGCAGTTGTGGGTGATCAGGCTGGTGGGGGCGGGGCCTTTGGGGGTAAGCAGACCAGCAGGGGGGCCAGTTGGGGGTGAGTAGGCCAGTGGAGAGGGAAGGTGGGGGTGAGCAGGCCAGCATGGGGGGCAGTTGGGGGTGATCAGGCTGGTGGGGGAGGGGGCCATTGGGGGTAAGCTGACCAGCAGGGGGGCCAGTTGGGGGTGAGTAGGTCATCAGTGGGGGTCAGTTGGAGGTGATCAGGACAGCGGGGAGGGGGAAGTCTGGAGTGATCAGGACAGTGGGGGGGGTGCAGTTTGGAGTGAGCAGGCCAGCAAGGGGGGCAGTTGGGGGCAAGCACACTGGCATGGGGGGTAGTTGGGGGTGATCAGGCTGGCAGGGGAGGCATTTGGGGGCAAGCAGACCAGCAGCAGGGGGCAGTTGGGGCCAAGCAGGCTGGCAGGCAGAGTGGTTAGGGGCAATCAGGTAGGAAGGCAGGCAGGTGAGCAGTTAGGAGCCAGCAGTCCTGGATTGCGAGAAGGATGTCTGACTGCCGGTTTAAGCCCGATCCCTGTAAACTGGCAATAGGACATCCTTCAAGGGGTCCCAGATTGGAGAGGGTGCAGGCCACGCTGAGGAACACCCCTCCCCACCTGTGCACAAATTTCTTGCACCGGGCCACTAATATATAGATAATAGCTGTTTTAAGTCTTTATCTGCAAATTTCATCACCTCTGTCATGTATGGGTCCATTTCTAAAGAATGAGTGTAACCTAGTTGTAAGTAACAATTTGCTGCATCATTGCATGTCTAATAATTTTAAATGGAGTGCTGGACATTATGTTGGTCTAGCACTTTAAAGAGTTCTATGTTTGTTTAACCAGGGAATAAAGTTATTTTGGGTTAGGTTGATTCATGTGAGACCTGTTTTAACCTTTGTAAAGGTAGGTATAGTGTACTATTTTAGCCGTACTACTTAGCCATAGTAAAAATAAGTGACATTTTTTGGTTTTCTCTTCATTATTCAGTATCTCTAGTGTGTTTTATCTTGTCTGGCCAGACAGAATTCAAACACCTTCCAATTGTCTCTGAATGCTAGCAATAATTCACTGTGAAATCCTCAGAACTTGTTCTTTGTCTGACCTCATGGAATTTCTACTTATGCATATGCAGATTAGTTATAGCCAGGTATTCAAGAAGAACACCAAGAACAATTTTGAAGTCTTTTCCCAGTACATCTCTCCTGGTTGGTACTCTGCCCCACAAATGCCATTCACCTAGCTTCCCTGGACTTTGTTCTCTGTCCACCAGCAGAGTCTTCTGCTTTGACTTTGCTCCCTCCCAGGGTGATGGTCCAGGAAGTGCCGTCATTGTAAATCTGTCATTCTGCTGATCTTCTTATCTTTTTTATTATTAATCTATACTAATGAAAAGGTAATATGCAAATTGGTCAGGACACCCTCACAGTAATGACCGAACAGCAGGCTGCATGGGGCCACCAGGCCAGTAGGGGGGTTAGTGAGGGACGACCAAACGATTGAATAGCAGGCTGCATGAGGTGACCAGGTCGGCAGAGGATTTAGTGAGGGACAACAAAATGACTGAACAGCAGGCTGCATGGGGTGACCAGGCCAACAGAGGGGTTAGTGAGGGACAACCAAACAACTGAACAGCAGGCTTCATGGGGCAACCAGGCAGGCAGGGGGGCCAGTGAGGGGTGACCAGGCCAGTGGGGGGGTGCAGTTGGGGGCAACCAGACCAGCAGGGGAGGCAGTTGGGGGTGACCAGGCCAGCAGAGGGGGTCAGTTGGGGGCGACCAGGCTAGTGGGGGGGCAGTTGGGGGCAACCAGGCCAGTGGGGGGCAGTGAGGGGCAATCAGGCCAGCAGGAAGAGGTGATTAGGGGTGATCAGGCTGGCAGGGGGGGCAGTTAGGGGCAATCAGGCAGGCAGGCAGGTGAGCAGTTAGGAGCCAGTGGTCCCGGATTGTGAAAGGGATGTCCCACTGCCGGTTTATGCCTGATCCCTCCCAGGGATTGGGCCTAAACCAGCAGTCAGACATCCCCAAGGGGTCCTGGATTGGAGAGGGTGCAGGCTGGGCTGAGGGGGACCCCCTCCCATGCATGAATTTCATGCATCAGGCCTCTAGTACAATATAAATTTATAACTTACTAGTGGCCCGGTGCACGAAGTTCGTGCACATTAAAAGGGGATTAATTAGCCGAAACTGGTTTGGCTTAGTGGATAGAGTGTTGGCCTGCGGACTGAAGGGTCCCGGGTTCGATTCCAGTCAAGGGCATGTACCTTGGTTGCGGGCACATCCCCAGTGGGAGGTGTGCAGGAGGCAGCTGATCAATGTTTCTCTCTCATCAATGTTTCTACCTCTCTATCCCTCTCCCTTCCTCTCTGTAAAATATCAATAAAATATATTTTTTAAAAAAGGGGATTAATTAGAGGAAATAATTTAATATTTGTCCTTTCTCTATAATAGAAGTGTCAGAGATGAAAGAAAATTAGTAAAATGTATATGAAAACCTTCCCCCTGTCAGAGTCTGGGGCACACCATGGGACCCAGAGTCAAGTCCCTGCCCACCCACATGTGCCTCAAAATCGCGTGAGACCCAGACCTGGCCGGCCCCCACCACCTCATTGGGATAGATCCAGACCTGGCTAGTCCCACCCTTGTCAAGCCCCGCCGGGCAGGGAACGTAGCCCTCAGGTCCCCTGGCCCGGCGCCAGGATGGGGGGCATGGCCTGAGGTCCCCCAGCCCAGACCGGGGGGGGGGGGCGTGCCTTAAGGTCCCCTGTCAAGCCCCGCCAGGTGTGGGACATGGACTGAGATCCCCTTTTAAGCTCCGCTGGGTGGGGGGCATGGCCTGTGGTCCCCCGTCAAGCCCCACCAGGTGGGGGGGAAAGGGGGTGCAGCCTCAGGTCCCCACTGGGAGCGGGGTGCAGCCTCAGGTCCCACCTGGGCAGGGGGCACGGCCTGAGTTCCCCAGACCCAGCACTGGGGGTGCACCTTGAGGTTCCCTGTCAAGCCCCGCCAGGCAAGGGGGGCGCAGCCTCAGGTCCCCTGGCTGGGTGCTGGGGTGGGGAGTGTGGCCTGAGGTCCCCCAGCCTGGTGCCGGGGTAGGGGGCGCGGCCTGAAGTCCCCTGTCAAGCCCCACCTGGTGGGGGGCATGGCTTGAGGTCCCCTGGTCTGGCACTGGGGAGGGGGGAACAGCCTGAGGTCCCCTAGCCCAGCACCAGGACAGGAAGTGCACCTTGAGGTCCCCCATCAAGCCCTGCCGGGTGGGGGGTGTGGCCTGAAGTCCCCTGTCAAGCCCCACCTGGTGGGGGGCGTGCCCTGAGGTCCCCTGTCAAGCCCCACAGGGGTGGGGGAGGGTGTAGCCTCAGGTCCCTGCTGATTGCTTGTTAAGGCTCCTTATGAGAACTTGGCCTCAGCTGTGGGTGTAGCCATCTTTGTGACTGAGTGATGGTTAATTAGCATATTCCTTCTTTATTAGATAGGATTAGCGTTAGAAATTTTCTTACAAACTAGATAATGTAACTTATTATCGCTATGAAAATCAATGCCAATGACCCCTTGTTTCTTTGTCTCTCTGGTATCACAGCCATATACCACTTGATAGTTTTCTGTTATTGTTGGTTTTTGTTCATTTTTTTTATAACAGGTGAATAAGTTTGATCTTGGTTGCTATTTCATGACACAAAGCAGGAAAATATACTAAGGATATCTGGAATTAACTAATATATAGATAAATTAATGACAATTTATGGTTTGTATTTGAAATGCTCATGAGATACCCACTTGAAAATAATCAGCAGCAATTAAATATTTGTCAATTTATGACAGTGATTTAGACAAAAAATATACTGGCAATTTATTTTCATAGACCTGAAAATTTATGTCAGTGGAGTAGAAGAAACCAGAACAATTATAGTCAAGTGGTGGATACATTAAATAAATTGCTGGATATTAATGAGTGGTTAGAAATGAAGAAGTAGTAACTACATTCTATAAATTAAATTTTGCTGGAAAATATGCATATGATGATGGAGAGAGAGCACTTTGGAGAAAAATGACTGCCTTGTTATAAATTATTCAAATTAGTAGTTACTTGTGTTTCCAATCTCATATTAGAGAATATATATGTGTATTCTGGAGCTCATTCCCAGTTTTTACGGATATGTTGCTCAGGAGCTTAAGCAAGATGAAAAAGAAAAAGATGAATAAACCATGATAAGCTAAAATTGCATTGAAACTCTACAGAAGTCAAGTGATATAGGCATAGCAAATGTTTGTATATATGAAGATTTGAAATACTTTGGATAGGTATAACATACCATTTGGGATGGATATTGAGCTATAGGACAAAAATATAACCAACAACTAAAAATAAATGGCCTCTTTCTATCTGTTGACCTTCTTATCTTTTTTATTATTAATACATTACAAATGTATAACCTATTAGTTAGTGTCAGAAGTTTTCTTACAAACTAGATATTCTAATTTATTATTGCTATGAAAATAAATGCCAGAGCAGATGAAACAGCTGAAGAGACCAGGTATTAAGTTAGTGGCAGCACCAGAACTAGGTGGAACTCAAGCCTCCCGCCTTGCAGTCCAGAACTCTTCTGTAATTAGGCATGTGCAACAACTGTCCACTAAAGGGCTTCTCATTCTTTCATTCTTCCTGAGCATGAGATTCAGCTAAATGCCCACCCTCACTTGAAGTTAGATAGCTTCATCTGTCCTTGTGGCCTGCAACTTAAGGTCTCTCACAGCAAATTCTATTCTTTCTCTGCCCCTATGTGCTGGCATCTATGAAATGAAGATACACCTGGAAGTCATATGTTGGAATGGAAGAGCTTCTGTTAGCCTGGACCCTACATAAAAGGAGCATCCTTGTCTCCTTTCTACCATTTTCATTTGAACTTTGTGTAAATGACAAATACATTTCTATTGTCTTGTCACTGAGATTTAGGGAGTTATCTCTCAAAGCAGTGAGTGCTACCTTAATTCATAAAGTTCTATAGCTGTGTAAAATAACAACCTGAGACATGTTTTAATAGCTAAGAATAGAAGCCACAGGGAAAATGAGTGCAAAGAACCATACATTCCAAAGGTACACTCCTCTCCATGTTTCCTCATGTGAACCTGTCTCAATTGTAAGAAAGGGAGACCAGCTCAGGCAGGGACCATGGACTGCTTCTTTACAACCTGGGGTAGAACCTGCCATCTTTATTCAATGCACAGAGATGCCAAAACTAGAATAGAGAGCTAAGTCAAAAGCTACACAGAAAACCATAATTTTGTACTTGAGGGAAGAAGTTCCAGGAATAACAGACAAGTGCAAGCAAAAGTGTGAATGTGGGGTGAACTACACAGTTGTTTCTGGAGAAAAAAATAACTAAGAGGCATCAGTCTCTTAAATTGTTCTTAATGAGCCTTCTGGGACATGGTACACTGGTGGGCTTTGTTTTTCTTCACCCAGTTTTAGAGAGAAGACACCCATAACATATTTCTTGATGGTCATAGTCATAATAGTGTCTCTATTCTGAAAATAACCTCTGAGATCAAGTATACACTATCCTTTCCTGTAAGAAAATTGGCCATCTATTCCCATTAGCAGCCAGTCTGGTCACTCAGCATCACTGACAGAAGCCACTTAGGGAGACTGCAGAATTGGGTGGTGTGGACAGGTCAACACATCAATTTTTCCTTGTATCCAAAGTTGCTCACCTAATTTCATTGTCTCCCTTAACACAGTCATCTATCTGCCTTCACTGACTGGTCTGGATTTACAAGATTTATTTGAAAGATAAAGGTCAGATACACACCACATTGCTAGGACCATATTTATTAAGCACAGCCTTCTATCTCCCTAACCTCCACCTCCCTGCTCACTGACTTTCAGCATCATCTGGAACAGAGGGCTGTGAATTCAATGTGGCAGAACATGAAACTGGAGCTAAGGATAAAGCCACAGATTAATGATAGATGATATCAAGTTCAACCTTATTAGCCTTGGGAAAACCACACTGCTCTTCCAAGACAGTATCTAAACCTTGTTATATAGAACATCTAGACAGCTCATTTGCTGTTGGTTTTAATCAGGGGATGACGAAGAGGCAATTAGATAATGGTTTGGAGATGAAGACAAAGTCCTTCCTCAAGGGGATTTGCTGCTGCTGAGATTTCATCCTAGAAAGTTGTTTGGTTTTGTTATTTTTATGAGAGAGAGGGACAGAGAGGTCAAGTTGTTGTTCCACATATTTATGCATTCATTGGTTGATTCTTGCGTGTGCCCTGACTGGGAATGGAACCCCCAACCTTGGCATATAAAGCTCTACCCAACTAGGGATTCAGCCTATAACATTTTGAAAAATCTTTCTTCATTCTCTGCCATAGAGGCTTGCTAATTTTAAACCAGCAACCTTCAGACTTTGATTTCTTTAAGATTCATGTGTATGCATTTATAAAGCAAGGCACCCTCAAGAAAGAAAGTATTATGTATAGCTCCCGTGCAAACAAGAGACCAGCTGTTGTCCCCTAGTTTCATCAAACTCTAACTGTGATACTGCCCTTTGGGGCAGGATCTTTTTGCAGGCCAACCATGGGAAGAACTGGGACACATCCCAGGATGCAGAATCTGTGAAATATGGCGGGTCCTCTGCAATTCCTGTCGGATGACCGGACTATATCTGGTTACCTTTCTCTTTCTTGATTAATATTGTGGGAAGTGACAAGCTATTCAAGGGGCCAGAGTGAGGATGCTGGGAAGCCCTGAGGACTGACTCAGTATTATAAAGTCCTAAAGGCTGGAGTGAACTAATATGATTAAAACAAGATGTCAAAAGGCAACTTAACTGAGAGAGATCACAATAATGATTCTTGAGAAGACTAGAGTGTGCCTTGCAGCATGCCTTAGCTGGCAAGCCAATAGTGTGCGTTAAAGTGATAAGGTGAGGAGGCCCTGGAAATGCAATTTTTATATAGAAATCCCAATTATTTGTATCTAGCACTTGAGCCTGTTTTGTCCTCTATATTAGATATGCTTTTGGTAGTAGTTTAAAAACAGTATTGAGAAAACAAGGAAGTTTTTATCTATCTGCATATAGGATGTTGTGAGAGAAAATGAAAGAGGAAAAAGAAAAGCCATTAGGGTAAAAAGAATAGAAGAAACCCAAGCTCAAAGCATACTGCATCCTCAGCCAGTAGGAGCAAAGCTGGAGGAGCTAGGAGCTTAGAGTGAATAAATTCAAGGATCAGGGGAAGCCCCAGTGCCCTGAGCAGAGCACAGAGTCGAAGCCTTGCTCCTGGAAGCAGGGCCCTGGGCCAGCAGCATCTGCACCTCCTGGGAGCCTGTGGAAGATGCAGACACCCAGACCCTACCTGCTTATTGAGTCAGACTCCACATTTGAATAAATGATTGAAAGGCTGTGAGCACTGCATTCAAGGTCTACATCAAGATTTCATTCTTTTATGGCTGAGAGTATTCCACTGTATATTGTACCACATCTTCTGTATCCATTTGTTTATGGCAACACTTGGGCTGCTTACATATCTTGGCTATTGTAAATAACACTGCAATAAACAGGATGGGTATATCTTTTCAGATTAGTGTTTTGTATTTCTTCAGATAAATACACAGCAGTGGAATTTCTGGGTCGTGTGGTAGTTCTATTTGTAGTTTTTTTGCAGAAACTCCAAACTGCTTCCCATAGTGGCTGCACCAATCTGCATTCCCACCAACAGTGCAGAGGGTTCCCCTTTCTCCACACTCTCACCAGCACTTATTGTTTGTTGATGATAGTCATTATGGCAGGTTGTGAGGTGATATCTCATTGTGGTTTTAATTTGCATTTCCATAATTACAGAATGGACCTAGAGGTTATTATGCTATGTGAAATAGACAGAGAAAGACAAATACCATATGATTTCACTTTTATGTGGAATCTAAAAAACAAATGAACACACAAAACAAAAACAAACTCATAGATACAGAGAACCAATTCACGGTTGCCAGATGAGGGGGACATGGGGGCCTGGGTGGAAAAAAAGCAAGATATTAAGAATACAAATTGCCAGTTACAAAAGCAGTCATGGGGATATAAAGTACAGCATCAGGAATATAGTCAATGATATCGTAATAACCATGTGTGCTGTCAGGTGTGTTCTACACTTATCACCGTGATCACTTCATAAAGTGTATAAATGTCTAGTCACTGTGTTATACCCTGAAAATAATATAATATTGTATATAAACTGTACATTTTTAAATAAGTAAATAATTAAATTAAAATATCTTCATCAAAAAAGGCAAAGCACAGGGTGACCTCACAAAGCCCCATGAGCCCCTGAGGAAGGGGGCAAAGTCCACACTTACTGTGAAGACTGAGCTGCCTGCCTGGTGGGGCTGGGGCCATGGGGAAGGCAGGGCTGTCCTCTGGTGATGACTTCATGATGGCAAGGAGGGAAACCAAGAAAGCTGGTCCTGCTCAGGTGGAAATACACTCAAGACCACATGCTGGGCTCATGGAATCCCACTCTACCTGCTCCTGATCCACACCCTGAAGTGAATCTCAGGTGTTCACTGATAAAGAGCTACAGGTGTAAAACAGAGCTACCCTGCTCCCGAGCAGACCAGCTCCCCAGCTCTTCATTATAAATAGACAACCCAAACCACCAAACATGTGTGTGACATAAACATCATAAAGGAAGTTTAAATATTTTATAGCTAATATGCATGGGCTCCAACACCTTAAAATGGGTGCTAGCCAGAAACATCCAGAATTACCATGCAAGGCCAAATAGCAATGGCATTTATGACCTTGAAAGAGAACAGGCCAGAGCCGTGATTGTCAGCCACTGAGCAGAATTGCCCAGAGAGCTGCTGAAAACACACCCAGCCCGCCTCCTGCAGGTGCTGCTTGAGCAAGTCAGGGGGAGGGATGGGCAGTTCCCATTTCTAAGAAGGTCCCAGGTGGGGCTGACACTGCTGGCCCATGACCACACTTTGAGGAGCACTGGCAGAGATGATCAAGCACAACAACCAAACTGGGAATACAGGCAGGAATTATTCACATAATAAATGAACAGTTCTAGGCGTGAGAATAAAAAATGTGTCCAGATATTGCTGAAAGTCCCCACACAGTCGGGACATACATTGTCCCCGTGAAGAACCACTGACTTCGTCCAGTCAATTGTGAGGATAAAGCAGCCACAACACCATTTAGAGTTTGGTTCTCCATCTCTAGCATGTAGCAGAATCATCTAAAGGACTTGTTAAAATGTGGATTATGAGCTCAGCCCCAGTCTCTGGCTCCCAGGTGATGTGAATACAGTGGGTCTATGCATCACAGTTGGAGAACCACTGGTTTCCAGGGCTCAAACCAATCCAAGTTTAGACCCTGGAGCTGGAGAGGGTCTTCCCACCAGAGAGCACGTGGATGGATTCGAAGTGGAGGACAGCTCTCTGCGTATCTGTGTTCTGTTTGAAAAGTAAAAGTGGGAAGTAGATGTTATTAGGAAAACAATCAGCAAGTTCTGCTACTGTTCACAGCGCTGGGCTGGCCAGTGGATCTAACGGCCAGTGGAAGACTGAAGTGTGAGAGGAAGGAGCAGAGGCCAGAGCACAGCTCTGGTTGTGTGAGGGAGGACACTGCCAGGAAAGCCCACTGCAGAGGTCTGTGCGGGTGGGCTCGGAGAGTGGAGTCTAGGTTAAGACCTCTCTCTGTCTTTGACTCTGTGCCCCAATCTTGTACATCGACATCCTTAAATCTTAGGCTTTTGCCACCTGTTAGCAACCACAAGTAAGAAGTGAGTTGGGAACAGAGAGATCTACAAGCTGGCTAGAGATGACAACAGGTTCATTACTCCCACAAGTATGCAGCCCAGAGGATGTGGAAGAGAGGAGGGTGAAGAATGGGGGGCCAGATCACAGCTACCTTTTAATATACAGGCAGGCTGGTCAATTATAAATGTTATCCAATAAAGTTCCAGAACTTGAAGATTATGCTTCCTACATATCCTGTGTGCGGGATGGGAGCAGGTGGGTCCTAGAGATGGTTGGAGAGGAGGTGCACAGAATACATGTAGCTTGGAGATTAAACCTTTCCCTCCAATAGGACCAAGTCTCCTTCCCTGTCCCAGCAGGGCCCTGCTGCATGGTCACCTCTCTGTATTGTCAAGCCAGACCTCACTTCCCTCTCTGGCCCACCTTATGTTCTACCTGCTTTCTACCAGTCTCCAACCCAACTCCATTCCTAGACCATCTGGCTCCTTCTAACTCCTTTGTATATTTAATTCTGTGCTGCCTCTCACTATGCCATCCTTTTTGTATGTGTGGGAAGTCTGATTTCCCCAATAAAACTGCAAAACCATATCTAAACTCCTCCTGGAATACAGCAGGGATGTTTTTCTGTTAGCTTCCTGCATGCCAGGCCAACAGACTACCTTCAACTATCCACATTCACCCTGACAGTGAAAGGGAAGCACCACACAAGGCCCCTGAAATCAGAACAAAGTCATGGAGCACCTACGACTCGAACCCTACATTCCGACCTGTGTTGCCTGGCAATTTAACCCGCTCTAATTCTCTTCTTTGGGGAAGAGGATAATGATTGCTTTCAGAATCTGATACAACGCAAGCCTTTCAAAAAGTGGGACAAAGTAAATGTAACAGTTCCTATTCCTGGAAGATAAACATATGGCTACCCGCTGTGTTTACAAGCGGGTTTCTCAGGCCACAGGCAGCATACACTTCACCTCTGCTCTCATTCTCCTGGGTCTTCCAGGCATCCACCTCACAGCTCATTGTTTCCATAAGAACTCTGTCCTTTTCCTGCCTCTTGCTGATGTGGATCCCCTCTCTGTCTGGAACTGGGTTCCCATGGAGACCTTCTGTGATAGCAGGCCTCCCACTGGGTTCAGTCCACTCCCTCTCACCAGGACCCTTCCATCCAAATGTCCTTGAGGGCAAGGCTCACCATGAAATCAGTGCTTATTACAAATGGAACCTCAGTCCTTAAGAAAGCCTCAAGTCCTTAAGTTAACCATGACATCATAATAAACTTTTCCCCCAACTCTTAGCTTAGTTAAGAAAACTGAAGTGCAGGCCGCACGATAGAACTATGTGAGCAGTTGCAATGGGCTTGCATTCTGGAAGGTCAGCTTCCTCTCAGACACACACCTCCATCTCCCATTGTTCTCCTGTTCTCTACTGACACCCACCGCCATGCTGTCTTTGTGCTCGGCCGGCAGGCTGCACTTTCGTCCTTGGCTAATTTTTACCGTCATGCTTGGGCTTTTGTTGGTACTTCTTCACCAGGTCTCGCACTACATGAGGCAGATTAACCGACAGGCTTCACAGGAGGTGGGACGTCTACACCCAGCTGGACCGTGGCACTGGCCAGCCTACTCCTGTTCTGTGGCCAGAAATAAAGAAAAGTCTGTGCTATGATATTTCAGCCTTTCCAAGTCTCTGGGGCTGCCAGCTTATCCAAGATGATACCATTCTACCTGAAATATTCAGATCTCTGAGAACCTAGAATTTAGCTCAAGCATGAATTTCTGAAGATTTAAAGAAGGCTGCAATGTTTCCATACATTTTGGCTCCTAGGAGACTTCTGGGCCCTTCTTCACTCAAAGCATCCATTTACCCTTTCCTACATTCTCTTCTAATAAACCGAGCCTCTGGCATCCCAGTCCATGCTCATTTGGAAAAAGCAAATAGAGGAAATAGTAACCTTAGAAAGTTGTTATCTAACAACAAGAAAAGCCACCTAACAGGAAAGTAAGAAGACAGAAAAACTGTGAAAATAAACTATAAAAATGGGAAATTCATAGCAGTGCCAGTGGTTACATTCAGGAGCTGCCAGCCCCGCTGCCATTCCCCTGCACCCTCCTCATTGTTCCCTGGATGACCGCAGCTACCTGCTCCTGATGGGCCTGAGTCGCCCTCAGTCCAGCGATTCTTGGCTGTTCTTAGAAAGAGGCCATAAGCCGCATGTGCTTTCATGCCTCTCATACAAACTTTGCCTTCAGGACACTCTTTTAAAATGATCCTGTACCTGTTTTTATCTTGGGTATGGTGAGGCAGGCAGGTCAGGACTTGACTGCCACTGAACAAGAGTGCTCCCCACAGTTCCTAAGAAGAGGGGCAGTCATCAGGGCCACACAGGAGCCCCGGCTTGCTCAGGAGAGGGGCAGGAGACCAGGAGCAGGAGGCTTCATGGTGGCTCCACAGGAAGGAGCATGAAGGCATATCAGAAGCAGAACAGGGTTAGAATGGGATAGTGTGAACAATTTCAGCAGGCTCTGAGCTATGAGGGTGATCTGTCATCCCATAGCTGACTGGGGAGTGATTTAGGGAAGGAGTATACTGCCAAAGACTGCAGGAGCCTGACCAGAAGGCAGGCAGGGGCATGAATTTGGGATTGGTTGATTGCCTATCAAAAGCATGCTCACAGGCAAATAGTTCACTCTCTAGGAATTAGCTAGTGCTGGGAGGGGCAGCCCTCTGAGGTCTGCCAGGCCCCAGGATATCAAAGCATAAAATATAAAAAAATATATATAAAAAATTTTATTGATGGAGACACAGTCACTCTGTTAGGATCTGAGGCTGTTTGCACTCTGCCTCTCACCTCTCTCCCGGCCTCATTTTCAGCTACTGTCCAGCACACCCCATTTCCAGCCTAACAGCTCTCCACCTGCTGCGGGCTGCCTGTGCTCTCCCCATTCCCATGGCTTTTCACATACTGTTCCATGTGCTGGGCATTCTTTTCCTCACATTCTTCACCTGACTGTCTCACCTGTAGCCTTCAGCAAACCTGCTCAAATTCCCTGAGTCTAGATAACATACATGTTATCTCCATTTTTCATTCAATTTGTTCTATATCTCAATTGTATGTAGCACTTTATTAGTTGTACATCATTTCTCTGTTAACATGTATGTCTCTGTCACCATAATAGGGGCTCCATAAGTAGACACCATCATATCTGTCCTCATATCCTCATGGACTGATATGTTGACAGAGGCACACATTGGATATCACTTGAATACATGCAGACTTGAACCCTTTTGTGTAGAAGTGAGCAGCCACATGGATTTAAATAGCTTACAAGGGTGTCATCATATTAATGAGAAGCTGCTTGGCCTGACATTACAATTTCAACTTGGAGGTAAGTCTTTGGATAAAAACAGGGTTTTTAGTAAAGCCAAAAATCAGTTTTAATCTCAGGAGTTTGATTGATTTGGAGTTTAGAAAGCTGATTTTTCAGAATGTAGACCTAGTTCCTAACCCCCTTCCCCACATCTCATAGAAGCACAGAGTTTTACTTAAAGTGTGTGTTGAATCTGTTGAAACCAACACTCCACTTCATTCAAATTTTGAGGTGAGAGAACTTTAGCTCTTTGTTGAATGAAGACTATCAGATCACCCTGAAGAGGGAGGGAGATTTAGGATGGTGGCAGGCTTTCCCCATCACCAGTGAAATCATACGATGTGGAGAATCTTACTTTGCCTTCAAATTATTGAGGATGAAGTAAGCAACTGCTGGTTTAATCCTCCTAGATTTGGTGGTGGAGTGCCAGTCACATGTGATATTGTCATGAAGGCATTAGGCTATTTTTGTGTTTGCTCAAACAGGGCGTTCTTTTTTCAGCCCGGTTTTCATGAGATTGACAAATGCCATATGATTTCACTTTCATGAGAAAGACAAATACCATATGATTTCACTTATGTGGAATCTAAAAAACAAATGACCTGCTTCACATAGGTGCAAATGATGAAACTAGAACCACAGTGCTCATCTTCTGGAACTTTATACACACAAATGTATGTATGCATGAATGCATGCATTATGTATATATTCTATAGATATGTATACACACATATGGAAGGAAGAGATATATACAGTGAAAGGGAGTATAATGACATATTTTGAGGTTCTAAATATATTCAAAATAATTTTAAACATTTTAAAACAAACCTGCTCTTCTATAACTTAAAAAAAAAAATTGAGTTGTTTGAAATAGAGTGTAAAACATGCAAAGTGATGTAGTCTAGAGTTTGTCTTTCTTAATGAGGTTTTCATAGATCAAGTGAGGATAAACATGTGAGAATGACCTTGACAAAATTAAAAAACAAACAAACAAAAAATGGTTTTTCTTCTTGGAGCTCACTCTGGGAATTATGGCATGGATAGCTCACCTCTAGCTTCATCAAATGTCACACTTTTCTCAGCTGGTGCCAGTCCTGTTGAGTCTCACACTTCACTGGGCTTAAGTCAAGAGCAAATAGCTAAGACAGACACACTCCCAGTATCAAACTGGGATTACAGCTAAAATACAAAAAACCCACCCTGAATAATCAACAGACTAGCTGGAGAGAACTCTGATAACCAAGGATGGAAAGTGGAGACCACATAGAGAGTAGTAGAAGGGCAAAGGTGCAAAAGGGCAGGCCAGGCTCCTATGGACAGCGGCTAAAGTTCTAGAGAGATATCTCAGGTGAGGAGGGTTGCCACTGAGAACTCTGGGGTCTAATCCCCAAGGTGGGCCCCCCATCAGAGAGCATCAGAACTGAGAATGGTGCCCACATAACATCTGGCTGTGAAAAGCAGCAGGGTTGCTGTCAGCCAGGGAGAGACAACTGGAAATGCCGGCACCCTCTTAAAGGCCAATGCACAAAATTTTGTGTGCAGCCACTCACCTTGGACTCCAGCACAGGGAGGTCATAGTGAACTGGAGCTATATGAACAGAAGCCAGGGTTGTGGGCTCTGGGGTTAGAGCTTTGAAGGCATACACCCTGGTTTCCTGTGATGAGTCATTCCCTCATGCTGCAAAGGTCATCTTTCTCAGGCAGACCTTTGCTATCCAGGCAGTTTTTGACTAGGAGGAAGACAATTGAACCACCCTATTGGAAAAGCTCTTGCCCTAGGTATTGGTGTTTCTGAGGCCCATGAAGAGACTGAGAATAACAATTAGACTCCAAGGGCAAGTAATTGCCCCACCCTGTTGGAAAAACTCTCCACACCAGTGAACAAATGCCTAAGGGCTACTCCAGATTGAATCCAATCAGTCTGCAGGAAGAGGCAGGTCCCTGGAGACTTTGAGTCTTTATCTGATCTAATTAGTCAGAAACAGCATTTGACACAGTCCTACCCTAGAAACTGGGAGGCAAAGTAGATCTACCTAAAACATTGTCACAAACCTAAAGAGGAAGCCAAAATGGATAGACAAAAAAACAACCCTCAAATGAAAGAACAAGAGAAATATTCAGAAGAAGACATAGATGAAATGGAGATAAGAAATTTATCTGATATAGAGTTCAGAATAATGATGGTAAAGATATTCAACAACATGAGAAAAGATATAGAAACTATGAAAAAAAACAGTTGGAAATAAAGAATGGCATAGCACAAATAAATAACATATTGGAAGGAATACACAGCACATTAGGGAACCAGAGGATCAGATCAGTGAACTAGAAGACAGGGTAGAAAAAAATCACTCAATCAGAAAACCAAAAAGAAAAGCAATTAAAAAACAATATGACAGCTTAAGGGACCTGGGGGACAACATGAAACATAACAATTTTTTAATTATAGGAATGCCAGAAGAGAAAGAAAGTAGGCAAGAGAACAAGTTTTGATGAAATAATAGCAGAAAACATTCCTAACCAGGTAAAGGAAAAAGTCACACAAGTTCAGGAGGCACAGAGAGTCCAAGCAAGAAGAACCCAAACAGACCCACACCTAGACACATCATAATTAAAATGCCAAAAATTAAAGACAAAGAGAGAATCTTAAAGACAGTAAGAGAAAAGCAAACTGTTGGAAAAAACAAGCTTCAAAATGAAGGCCATCACAAGAGACAACAAATGTCACTGCATAATACTAAAGGGATTGATCCAATAATAGAATATAAACCTGGTAAATATATATGCACCCAATATAGGAGCACCTAAATATATATATATTTAAAAAATAAACTTCTCAGGTTATTTTAGGAGGCAAAAGCATTTCCACCAACAGTGTACTAGGGTTCCCTTTTTTCCACATCCTCCCCAGAACTTGTCATTTGTTGATTTGTTGATGGTAGGCATTCTGTCAGATGTGAGGTGATACGTTACTGTGATTTTAATTTGCATTTCTCTGATGATCAGTGGCTTTCAGCATTTTTTATATGTCTCCTGGCTTTCTGTATGTCCACATTGGAGAAGTGTCTATTTAGGTCCATGCTCATTTTTTAATTGGATTGTTTGTCTTTCTTTTGTTAAGTTGTATGAGTTCCCTACATATTTTGGATATAATCCTTTATCAGATGTATCATTGGCAAATATGTTCTCCCATGCAGTGGGCTCTCTGATTATTTTGTTGATGGGTTTTTTTGTTGTTTTTTGTTGTTGTTGTTGTTGTTGTTGTTGTTGTTGTTCTACAGAAGCTTTTTATTTTGATGTAGTTCCATTTGTTTATTTTCTCCTTAGTTTCCATTATCCTGAGAGAAGTATTGGTAAACATGTTGCTATGAGAGATGTCTGAGATTTTGCTGCCTATGGTTTTTTCTAGGACTTTTATGGTTTCACGTCTTACATTTAAATCTTTTTATTTCCATTTTGAGATTATTCTTCTGTATGATGTAAGTTGGTGGTCTAGTTTCATTTTTTTTTTTTTTTGCATGTATCTGTCCAATTTTCTCAACACTATTTATTGAAGAGACTGTCTTGACTCCATTGTATGCTTTTGCCTCCTTTGTCAAATATTGAGTGTAATAGATTGGGTCAATTTCTGGGGTCTCTGTTTTGCTCCATGGATCTATATGCCTGTTCTTATGCCAGTACCAGGCTATTCTGAGTACAGGGAATTTGTAGTATAACTTGATATCTGGTATTATGATTCCTCCAACATAGTTCTTTTTTTTCTTGGAATTACTGTGGCTATTCGGGGTCTTTTTTGGTTCCATATAAATTTTTGGATTACTTCTTCAAAGTTTGTGAAATATGCCATTGGTATTTTAATAGGGATTGCATTTCATCTGTAGAATGTTTTGGGTAGTATGAACATCTTAATGATGTTGATTCTACCAATCCATGAACACTGTATATTCTTTCACATGTTTCTATCTTCCTCTCTTTTTGCAACATTTTGTAGTTTCCTGACTACAGTCTTTTACTCCTTGGTTAAGATACTTTATTCCTAAGTATCTTAATTTTTACTTTGCAGTAGTAAATGGGATTGCTTCTTTATTTTCTCTTTCTGTAAGTTCATTATTGGTGTATTAAAAAGCCATCAATTTGGGGGGTGTTAATTTTTTATCTGGCTACTTTTCTGAATTCATTTATTAAATCTAGTAGTTTCTAGATGGAGTCTTTAGGGGTTTCTATGTACAGTATTATGTCATCTGTGAATAATGAGAGTTTTACTTCCTCCTTTCCAATTTGAATGCTTTTTATTTCTCCTTGTCAGATTGCTATGTGTAGGACTTCCAGTACTATGGTGAACAAGAATGGTGAGCATCCCTGTCTTGTTTCTGTTCTTGGGAAAATGGTTTTAGTTTTTGCCCATTGAGTATGATGTTGGCTATAGGTTTGTCATATAAGGGCTTTATTATGTTGTTGTATGATTCCTCTATTCCCACTTTGCTGAGAGTTTTTAACAAAAATGGTGTTGGATTTTGTTGAATGCTTTTTCTGCATCAATTGATATGATTATATGATTTTTTTTTTTTTGCAATCTGTTAATGTGCTTTATTGCATTTATTGATTTGGGAATATTGTACCAGCCTTGCATCCCCAGAATAAATCCCACTGCTGGGTCATTTGGTCACCCCACACTAAAGCTCCTGCCGGCCTGGTCACCCCACACAGCCTGTTCAGTCATCCATTTGATTGTGACATTCGCTTAGGCTTTTATATAGATAGATATTTGAGTAGTGAAAAAAAAGAAAAGAGAAAGGGTAATTGAGTAGGAGCAGGGAAGTGGAAAATTAGATATATGAACAAAACAATAGAGACTAGAATAATAATCCAAAATAATAAAGAGGTAATATGCAAATTGACCCTCACTCCCTTGCACAAGATGGCTGCCCCCATGTGGTCAAAGATGGCCGCCACAAGATGGTCAGCAGGGAAGGGTAGTTGTGGTAGATCAGGCCTGCAGGGGAGGGAAGTTAGGGGTGACCAGGCCAGCAGGAGAAGGCAGTTAGGGGCGACCAGGCCAGCAGAGGAGGGCAGTTAGGGGTGACCAGGCTGGCAGAGTAGGGCAGTTGGGGGTTACCTGGCCAGCAGGGGAGGGCAGTTGGGGGCACTCCAGCTGGCAGGGGAGCAGTTAGGCATCAATCAGGCTGTCAGGGGAGTGGTTAGGGGTTGATCAGGCAAGTGTTTGGGAGCCAGCAGTCCTGTATTTTGAGAGAGATGTCCAACTGCCAGTTTAGGCACGATCCTGGCCTAAACCAGCAGTTGGACATCCTCTGAGGAGTCCCAGATTGGAGAGGGTGCAGGCTGGGCTGAGGGATACCCTCTCCCCCGGTGCACAAATTTTGTGCACCAGGCCTCTAGTAAATCAATAAAGCAGATAGCTAAAGAAGATCAATTTTTTAAAGGGGAGAAAAGAAAGGAAAGAGAAAAACTAAAAAAGGAGAAAGGAGAAGAAAAATGGGAGGAAAAAAGAGAAGAGAAGAAAAAAAGGTGCCAAAAAAAAGGGGGGGGGGGTCATGAAACTGCAGCTATGTCTCTCTCACTGGCTTCAGTCTGCTGGGTTTAGCTAGATTCTGCTGCTTCCAGTAGTCCTGCTACCTTTTGCACTGATTGGATGATACATGTGCTGCAGGTCATGCTTCTATGGGTTAGGAAGCACTGCTGGTCGGGTGTGTGGAGCCCAGCCTGGAACATTTCACCCCATAGCACAGTCCTCCCTTCACTCTCAGCTCCCCTTCCACTGCTGGGGTTTGGGCCCACTCCTCTTGTGATCTCACTCTTCCTACCTGTCTCCAAGTGTTTTATATTCTTCTTTGTTATAAGTCACCTTCTCAATTGGACCTCAGATGTTAATTCCAGGTGAATGTTCTTCAATTTAGTTCTATTTTTAACCTGGCCCTGGGATTGGGGTGCCTGACAGGTCAGCCTATTTAACTGCCATTTTCTCCTAAAACTATCCTTTTTTCTTTCCTAAATTATTTCTAAGCACAAGTGATTAGTAAGAACAAAAGAAGACAATGAAGTGCTGGAATAGATGGGATTTTTTTAAAGCCTAGAGTTATTTCTGACACGTATAGTGTTACTCAGAGAGTCCAGAGTTAGAAAATAGGCACTCATTGCTCTCACCATCCTATCTAATAAAGAGGGAATATGCAAATTGACCATCATGCCATCACAAGATGGCTGCCTACAACCAGGCTGGCAGGGGGGTTAGTGAAGGATGACCAAACAACTGCAAAAGCAGGCTGTGTGGAGCAACCAGGCTGGCAGGGGGCTTAGTGAGGGACAACCAAACAACTGAACAAGCAGGCTGCGTGGGGCAACCAGGCCAGTGGGGGGGGGGGGGGACCATGAGTGGTGACCAGGCCAGCAGGGGGGGGGCAGTTGGGGGTGACAAGGCCAGTAGAGGGGGCAGTTGGGGATGACCAAGCTGGCATGGGGGGGCAGGAAGAGGCCACCAGGCCAGTGGCGGGGGGCAGTTAGGGGCGACCAGTCCAGCAGGGGGAGCAGTTGAGGGCAATTAGGCTGGCAATGGGGGGCAGTGAGGGGCAACTAGGCTGGTGGGGGGGTAGTTGGGGGCAACCAGGCCAGCAGGGGGAGCAGTAAGGGGTGCCCAAGCTGGTGGGGGGCGGTAGTTAGGAGCAACCAAGCCATCAGAGAGGGGGCAGTTGGAGGCAACCTGGCCCGCAGCGGGGGGCAGTTAGGGGCAATCAGGCTGGCACACAGAGGCACTGAGGGGCGATCAGGCAGGCAAGCAGGTAAGTGATTAGGAGCCAGTGGTCCAGGATTGTGAGAGGGATGTCCCAAGGGGTCCCGGATTGGAGAGGGTACAGGCTGGACTGAGGCCCCTCCCTACCATGCATGCATTTTGTGCACCAGGCCTCTAGCCCCTTCATCATGCACTCTTCACAAGGGTACAGGGGTGGGCAAACTTTTTGACTCGAGGGCCACAATGGGTTCTTAAACTGGACCAGAGGGCCGGAACAAAAGCATGGATGGAGTGTTTATGTGAACTAATATAAATTCGAAGTAAAGGAGCGGAGGGGAGAGCAAGAGAACTGGATAGAACAGCCGAATCCGGCCCGTGGGCCGTAGTTTGCCCACAGCTGGTAGGACCTCATTTGCTTTCTCTACACACCATATAAAGCATTTTTACTTTTATTTTAAAGGAATTTAAAATTTAAAGAAAAAATGCAAAAAAAACAACAACAATAAAAACAGTATGAAGAATACCCATGTACCATTTACCCAGACTAATCTATTAACATTTTATTTATTTGCTTTATTATCTGATTAATCTCTCTTCTTATCTATCTACCCACCTACCTACCTAATTTGGGGATAAGCTAAATACATCAACCCTTTTCCCCTAAATGCTTCAGTGTGCATTTCCTAATAACAGAGATATGCTCTTACACAACCATGCTACAATTACTCCCTTCAGTAAGTTTAACATTGGTATTGTACTTTTGTCTAACCTACTATCCTGATATAATTTTACCAGTCGACTCAATAATGTCCTTTATATCATGTATCCACCTAGTTTAGGATGCAGTAGAGAGTTGGGCACTCCATTTGGTTGTCATATTTCTTTGTCCTCCTTTAATCTAGAACATTTCCATAGCCTTTCTTTGACTTTTATCACATTATCAATTTTGAATAATACAATCTCCCTTTTTGATAAAATACAATGTTTCTCACTCTGTATTTGTCTGATGTTTCTTTACCATTAGCTCGAGGTCTGCATTCTTGTAAAAGTGCATAGTTGATGTGTTTCTCTCAGGATATTACATTTGTATGGCCATCTGTCCTCATGGGTGATGTTAATTTTGGTCACTCAATCAAGGAGTTTCCCGGTTTCTCCACCAGATAATTACTGCCTCCCTTACACTAGTAAACAGATTGTAGGGTGCATGTTAAGCCCCGCAAGTATCCTTCTACTCATCAAAATGTGGCATCCATTGCTGATATTTGCCTGATGCAATCTTTACCATCCTGGCTGAAAAATATTTTTTTTTTCAACTCTAGCACTACTTCCACATTTGACAGATGGCCTTCAGCATTCTGCTATAATTTCTCTTGTCAACATAAGAAATATTCAAACCTATAGAGTATTTTTGTGAGTTTATTTGGAGCCAAACTGACAACAATTACTGGAAAGCAAAATTTCAACTGAGAAAATGCTCCAGAAAAATGGCAGTTCTGCACCTTGCTTTATACATTACAATCAAAAGAGAGGATGTAAGTGGATTACATGAAATCCACTGGTGATAGATTAGGGAGGTGGGAGAAAACAAAACGGGGGAACTTCTGGGATTGAATAAAAAGTAAAATGATAGACACATACTTCTTTTACATGGGTGGGTGCAGGGTAGTTATAGTCAACAATTAACTCAATAACAATGAGTTGATTTGTGGTCTCCACAGTGTGGTACCTGTGCATTGAGGGGTCCAGAAAAAGGAAATTACTTTGACATTCCAATGATATATTATCATAGATGCAAAAAGACAATAGACAGGCTCAGTTAAAGTAAAAATTGACTTGTCATGGAAGAATCTAGCCTAGGACATGACTACTTTCCATAAACTGCTTTTAGTTAAAAAGTTTTCATTTCAGACCATCCTTTGTGGTTACTTTCGGTCTCTGAGTTTGTAGGGCCACCAAGTAGGCCTCCCTGAGTTTGTCAGGTTTAGTGTGTGTGGCCCCTTTTGTCCACACTCTCTATAATTTATCTATCAGTCTGTCTATCATCCATATTGACTCATAAGTTTCCATTTTAAATGATATACAGTTCATTACTTTTGTTGATTCTCAATGTATTCCATATTTGACTTGTGGAAGCCCCTTCTATGTCCTTGCAATATGCTTCCATCATTTTTTTAACACTCCTTATTTTCTAACATGTTACAAGTTGCCACAAGCTCACCTTCCACTTGCCGAGCACAGCCTTGAAACCAGCCCCATCTCTGTTTCGCAGGGAGCCTTTAATAGGAATGGTGTTAGAGACCAACACCGGTGCATTGGCTGTGCTCATTGCTACTAGGATAGCTTTGTTTCTTGTCTCTTCTAGCAGACAAAGGTAGGAATAAGCTGCATAGTGTTCAATAAGCACACACATACATAGAGATGGACACACATGCAAGTCCATCCATATGCATATTTTAGATCCCTGAGTTCACTTCAACATCTTTGATTCTAATTCACTTCCTATTTCATATTTGTATTTTACTTCTTGTATAGGGAGAAACTTGGCTCCCAATAGCCTCAACACATTTACTTATTTGGTCTATTCTATATTACATCTAAAATAGCTCCAGAATTTTGCCTGTAAGTCTAAAATAAACAAACCTTCTCAGAAATTCAGAGCATTGTGTTTTATACCATCCAGCACACACACTCTCCCACCCTGCCCCAGATTAAGGGTATACAGTCAGATATTGCAGCCATTGGTTACTAGGATTAGTTATTTTTCTGATTTCTTTCTTCACTATGTTTAGGGCTTAATTTTGTTATCAGGGAAATTTGGGTATCCTCTTTTCACTGGATGATGGGGATGGGGTCCTTACAATATTTCAAGGAAAAGAATTTTCTGAGATTTGCACAGGAGAATGAGTGATTTTTATTTGCGTGTTTCTAAAGTCTTATTCCCATCACAGAAATGTAGCTGGGGTCTCAGTAGAGCTAGAAGCAAAGCCAGCTCCAGAGTTTCCTTTCCATGTTGCAGCCTGGTCCACTTCAGCATCATGCTAATTACAGTCCATCAGTCCATTGTGTGGGGGTCGCATGGCCATGGGCTATGTAGGCAATTGCAGGGGAGACAAAATAGTGCACTCCTGCAGCAAGAGTCCCAAGGGCTGCCAAGAGCAATAAGAGCAGGGGATTAAATATTCCAAATGTCCCCATGCTTGCAGTGGCCCCGACCATTCTGGCCAACCATCTCTGTTCCCAAGTGTGATTGACAGCAAGCATCTTCTCTAGCCATTCCAACCTCACTGGGCATGTGTCTATCTTCCTTATGTCCAAACCCCTGGGGAGCATTGTTTCTACCTCATACTGTCCAAATGACATGCCTATGATATTTGGACTTCCCTTGCTTTTTTCTTATGCTTAATAATTAGCTAATTACAATGGTATCGATTTGAAATGAAGTTCATTTGTTTCAATTTTCTTTCAGTTTTATGTTTAGTCTTCTTTACTTTTTATCCATTTGATTTAGATTTTTTAATATGCAAACCATTGAAAGGCTTTAAAAAGTCAAAACATGACAAAAGTGTTACTCTCTCCTCTATCCTGTCATCCCAGCCTTCCCCCTTCTTTCTTCTTGTAGGTAAAAAAAACAAAACAAACAAACAAAAAAAACAACAACAAAAAAAACTTTATTTTTTAAATTTAATCTTCCTATGTTTCTTCTACATAAATCTCTGTATCTACGTCTTCCTTCATCTTAAATGGCAGAAGTGAGAGAAAACACCTACCTTCTTCATATGCCTAACACCATAATCCTCAGAGCACCTTTTGAGGAAGAAAGGTGCCATTCCACCTGTGATAATGGGATCTTCACCTGGAAAAAATGCTGTTCATCTTGGAACAGAAAAAAGGAAAGTAGTTAGCACATATTCAACATTTGAGGCTAGGAGGTCAGGAGACAGGAAAAGCAGGCCCTGCATGTCTCTGTGACTGGAAAGCTGCAGACCCAGCCATCTGAGATGGTGTGCGTACCTTAGAAAAATGTGTTTATAGCTGAGCAAAAATTAGAAAAGGTGGGTCACTAAAGAGCTAGAATTTTGGGAATCAAGATCTATTGTGGCCACCACTAGCTGAAACCCTGACATGGTGGAAGAGAAACCCAAGCTCCAATAGCAACTGTCAGCTCTCCAAGCCCCATCTGTAGGGGATGGAGATGGCACCTGGCTACCCGGCCACCAGTGGTGACTTAGCAAGGACATACAGCATGGTGTGAGCACCCATATCCTCTGGGTTAGAGCAGTGCACTGTGGTACACAACCTGGTCACCACATTCCTTTTTTTGAAAATGACCAGAGGTGACTTCTTGAACTGAGAAAATTCACTTGAACACTTTTATGTTATCTGACCAGGAACGATTGTAAGGACAGAGAATAGCACTGAAAAATCATCTGGGTGGAAAAACCTGAATCATTTGACTATTCCAAAGAATGTGCTCATATTTTGTGTCACACCCAGTGAAGGTTATGCCAGCTTTATAGATGAGGAAACAGGCTTAGGAATACTAAGCAGCATCACCCAGTTAGTAAATACAAGTACTCGACTTAGAACCTTAAATTTCTGGAGTCCATGCTCTGAGAATAATACAGAGGAAGTTATCCTTAGGCAACTTACATCTCTGTGAAGAGCAGCTACAGCATTTGGACAGGTTCAAGCCTCAGACTGTTGGTGTCCCTCATTAGGGCACCATAATGCTGGGGTTCTTTTCCCAGCCTTACAAAGGGTTCTGCATTCTGGAGAAAGGGGTTGCACATAGATGATTAAAAAAAAAATCCAAAGACTAAAGATATTTTTGAAAGGCATTTGGGGATCAGAGGAGCTTCAGCTAAAGGGAGCTGAAGACTCTCCTCCTTCACTCAGGACCCTGCTTTTATTCACATGATTTATCCTAAGGCAAGGTAGAAATATACACTTCAAAGGGTAAGGTATCAAAGGGTAGAATACAAAAGCATTATCAGTTTGGGGAATAGCCTACAGCTGTTCAGGTGTTTGGCCAACAGGAGGCAATAAAATGCCCTGATCTGTCTGGCAGCTAACAATCCTATTCAGGTTTGGGGGAAATGCCTTTTAGCCATTTCCAACAGGTAAACTACATTTGACTCATCCCTGTTGAGCTCCCTAAGCTTCACCAACCTTTTGGTGAAACTCTTGTAATTATTACATGCTGGAATTGGTTCTCGGCATCGGACTAATGAGAGGGCACGGTCCTCTCGTGGCAAAGCCACGTGCAAGTCCCAGCTTGAAGGGCAAAGCCCATGGCATGCAGCTAGCTAAGGAGGGAGCCTGCCTGCTGGGCTCAAATGACCATCCTCCCCTGCTTCATGCTCTAGCCTGAGAAGAGCAGGGAGGGGAGAGGAGGAGTGGGGAGGGGAGAGGAAGGGAGGGGAAGGGAAGGGAGGGGAGGGGAGGGGAGGGGGAGGGAGAGGAAGGAGAGGGTCTACAGCTGGGAAGAGGCCACATGGCATGTGTTCTTTGAACTTTGAGATGTTACTGTGCAAAAGGGGCCCCCGGCTCTCACTTTAAAGTTTGCCATCCTCTCCGTCCTAGTTTTGTAGGGAGTAAAATATGACATTTGGTAATTAATTTTTCAGATCCTCAATGCCAGTGCAGAAAAGGCTCTGCTCTTTGATGAATCCCTGAAGCAATGATGCATAGCTTTTATTAAGGTTCAGACCCAAAAGCCTCTTGCCCCGGCTTTGTGATGAAGCTAGGTATGTGAAACAGAAAAATAATTGGACATGTTTATCTCCTATTTTTTTATCTGAATCTACCCACCAGGCCTATCAGGAATTGTTCCCTAAGACAGGTCTCCTGTATGAATAAAGATAAAAGGAAAAGGACATTTACTATGTTGTTTCTACCTCATTCAAGAATACTTGAAGTGACTTCCACAATACATGCAATAGAACAGAAGCAAATAAATGAAGAAATTGGGGAGCAGGGAAACCCAGTGCAGTGTAGTAAATTAGGATGAGGGGGCAGCAGGTAAAGGCTGACAGTCCAAGCGGAGAAAGGTCTGACAATGGTTTGATGGCAAGGGATGAGGGGACAGGAAAGTGCCACAGACACACTGAACAGAGGTAGAACTGCAGAATTCATGAAGGGAGTTAACTTCTGGGCAGTTTTGTTGTGCTAGGTGGTCACAGCAGTCTAGGGGCTTGGTCACAAGACAAGGAGACAACCAGGATGAGGGATGTCTGAGGGCAGATGAGCAGGGGTCAGCCTCAGATCAGGATCTCAGGCAGTGGGCTGTGGGCTCAGCCCTTGGACCTTTGACAGAGGTCAAAGAGAGGCATGGAGTTGATGCCTCAGATTCCTCCCCAAGTCCACATCAGAAGCAGAGGCCAGGACTAAAAAAGTCAGAGATGGAGCAGGAGCCTCATTGGTTTGGAAGTTAAGCAAGGGGACCAGCAGGGGGAGGTGGGCCGACTGCCAATGGTGGCCATCTCGTCCATGCAGCCACAAGAGCTTAGTGAGCAGAGCTTCAGTGACACACGGCTGGCATGGGTACCACAGGGGCAAGAGGCAGAGCAATCCTGGCATTAAAATGATACCAGCTGTGTGGTTTGGAGTGTGTGTAGTAAGTGGAGGCAAAATCTAGCAAATACAGGGTGTACCTGGTATGTGCCTGGAGCTGCACCAGGCTCTGGGGAAGTGGAGCTAAATAAGACCAGGCCCTGCCCAGTGCTGAGAAGGTTCCACAACTGTGAGAGCAGCTGTGCTGAGGACACAGGGAGGGAACCGTTACGTGTGCCATGGGGAGTCAGGGAAGCCGTTGGAGGAAATGTGCCATTTGGGCTGGATCTTGAAAAATAACAAGGAATGTTTCTAGGAGCAGAGGAGAAAGTGAGGAAGGACACTTTAGACAGAAAAAAACCGTTGGTTCAAGGCATAGATTCCTGAAAGTATGGAAGTGTGATCACTTGCCCATGGCAGGAAAACCCAACAGACATTCATAAAGTAAGAAGTATTGACCAGAGTTGATATAGAACCAGAGTTATCCTAAGTAATTCTATTAAATAGAATTCATGTTCTTTATGTAGACTTTTCCCAGTGTTTCTCATTTATAATTATTTAAAAAAATGTGGAGGAGATTCATTGTCAATCACTGTGAGAAGATCCTTTTTGCAGGACTTCTCAGAGTGTTTACTATATTAATGTGCATTTTAGATTTCAATGAGGGTGTGAAGCTTGAAGCAGTTTCTGTGTTTACTAGAAGTTCATTTTTCCCCAGTGCAGACATAAATGGGACACGCTCCGAAACTGTGGCTTAAACATACTGGCTAATCTAAGAATCTAAGGCCCATGTCACCATGTGACATGTGTCATAGGAGTTTTCATACTGTGTGGTGAGTTTCCACCCCTGCGCCCCCCCCAACCCTGAGCTGTCCAGTATGATGAGCACATGAAGTGCTGCTAGTTTGAGTTGAGATGTGTGTAAGTGACTAAGAAGTTACTAGGGAGTACACATGCACCTTACAATCGTTGCACTGGTCAGCACTACTTGAGTGAGGAGATCTTATATTCTTGATGCTTTACAAATTTCTTGACAAATAGTAGGCATTTAACAAATATTTATTCAATGGACAAAATAAGTAAATAAGTAAACTATATACATAATATATTTGCTGCTCTTAAAGTCTGATGCAAAATGCTGTTCCCTTATTTTCACTCTAATCTTAAAAGCTGTTTCTATTTACACATAAATGACCTCTTTACTGATGGAAATGCCTCATTTGCATGTATGAAACTTATCCCCTAAATTGTTTTAACAGATCCTGGAAGCTAGGCCTCCAAGCAATAACATTCTTTTTTAAAAGAATCCAGAATTCTGGGCAATGAAACCATTTGGGAAATCTGTGTATGAATATATATCAGCTGCTGTGGCTACATGCCTTTCTTCACCTCCTGCATTTTGCTTTTGGCAGCCACATCTCTTCTTTCCATCTTGCCCCCAAGGAAGCTTCTTTCTGGAAAAAACATCAAAAACACAGTAAGTCCCTGATCTCCAAAGCCTCACCCTGCACTCAGAGTTCTAGACCTCCTGATGAATTAAGTTCTCTCAAATAAGCTTCCTGTTGTAATACCCACCCTCCTGATGATGCCCTGATCCCCCGATTCTAATTCCTCCTTCAAAGTCCTATCTACTCATCTCTCCCTTGTCCCTACCTTCTGGGTACTTGGATAAGACTCAGCAACCTTTGAAGTGGGGATAATAATGTGTGCCATGATGACCCAGGCACTTTAAAAGTTTACTGATGGATGAAAGTAAAGAGGTATGTAAACTGCAAAGTATGAATAAGCTGTGAGGTTCTTACTCAAATGGAATGGAATGAAGCAAGACATCTTGCTACATTTTTCCTAAATTCACCAGAAAGAAATGTAAACCTATCTCCATGTGCTTTGAGATGAACCACTAGATTGCTTTGTATTTTTACCCATTAGACTGATACTTTACTTACATCCTGATTTCCTCCTTTTTTCTTGACATGTGATGAAGAACGTGGAAGAGTAATTCTATAGTAATGAGTGAAATTTCTTCTCATACCATCCAAAATAGTTCACTGCCTTCATCATTATGCAATTATAATGATCAAACACAGAGAATTTTATCTTAATTGGCTATGAGTATTGTATTAGAAATTTAATATACTTTTTCCCCCAGATTCGTTGGCTATATAGATTTTAGTGAGATACCAAAGTTGAAGCCGTTTAGAACTGTGATTAAATGTTACACTGTTGATTCAGACCAACTAAGGTTTTGTTGTAAATTCAGAAACTGGCCACATTTTATCCCACACCACTAAGAAGTGTCTATTTTTCTCTAGTTTGATTCAGGTTTGGCCATGTGATGTGCTCTGGCAATGGATCATTACCCATCCTATATAATAAAAGGCTAATATGTAAATCAACCAAATGGTGGAATGACAGGTCACTATGATGTGCACTGACCACCAGGGAGCAGACACTCAATGCAGGAGCTGCCCCTGGTGGTCAGTGCACTCCCACAGGGGGAGGACCACTCAGCCAGAAGCCAGGCTCATGGCTGGATAAGGCAGTGGTGGTGGCGGGAGCCTCTCCCGCCTCCGTGGCAGCACTAAGGATGTCCCACTGATGGCTTAGGCCCGCTCCCCCTGGAGAGCGGCCCTAAGCCATCAGCCGGACATCCCCCGAGGGTTCCTGGACTGTTAGAGGGCGCAGGCCAGGATGACGGATCCCCCTGAGTGCACAAATTTTGTGCACCAGGCCTCTAGTCATATTATAATTATAGTCATGAAAAGTAATTGCTTGTGAGATTTCTCCTCTCCCGATTGGGGAATGCTCCGGTAACCAGCAGGTGAAAAAGGTTAGGAGCTTACCAGAGGATGGTAGATGGGTTGCCCCAGGGCCCTCACTGTTTTAGCCAACTGCCACATGTGAAGTCCTCCTAGACCACACAATCACTGACCAACCCACCATCAGACCACAGACACATAAGAAAGCCCCAAACTGCCCAGAATGTTTAAACCAAAGAAATGGTTATTGTTTTAAGCCACTATGTTTTGTATGCAGCAAAGGGAACCAATGCAGAGCACTTGCCTAGAAGTGGGGTGCTATTGTTAAAAGCAAACTCGAAAACACATGGCATTGACTGTGCAACTGGGCAGCCGATGGAGACTAGAGCAGTGGGGAAACCATTATCAAGGGTGGACAACTTTAGTGACACCAAGGAAACCGATGACATTTTGTGAAATAAAGTAGTTTGCAAAGTGGTTGCCTGGAGTAAATTGAAGAATAAAACAGGTACCTTACAACTTTTTTGATGTGGTTGAGGAGTTCTCCAGGCAGGATGTTGAGATGTTAGCTGCATACAGCCAAGTATACTAAAGTAACAGAGGAACTGGCACGTGATGAATTGGAAAAAAGGACTGTTCTCATGCCTAGTCCCCATGGTAAAAATTCTCAGAGTGAACAGATGCCTTGAGCCAAGGTCAAAACCTTGGGCTGTGGGTTCCTATGTTATCATAGTACCGAGTAGGTCCTTTCAAAAAGGCTCCTAAGAATTCTAAGGGTATGTTAGAATTCTAATCCCAAAGTAACTATTTGTAAGGCTACAAGAGGGAATCATGCCTCAAACAATTTTGGATGTGGTTTTCAACAAATGGATTGGCATGTAATCTGTTGAATAGAAAGTCCACACAATTTTTAAGGAGTCATAATGGCAAAAGGACAATCAACTTGGATATTTACTGCTGTGTTGCTGACAATTACCTAAAAGAGAAGTTGTGGTGCTTCAATGAGCTGGAAAAAGTTTAGCTAAATCAGAAAGCAGGTCTAATTAAGCAAGTTTATTCTACATATATAAAAGGCTAAGTTGACTCACGCATGTGAGATACATATGAAGCTCTCACTAGTGCCAATAGCATGAGTGTGTTTTGATCTGTCATTGTTGATCGTGAATTTGGTTGACACTTCTATTATAGAGAAAGGGTGAATAGCGATATTAAAATATTTCTTCTAATTAATTTCCTTTCAATGTGCACGAATTCATACACCAGGCCATTAGTAATTTTATAAGCCTCCATTTCCTCATCTACACAAGACAATAATTATTGCCACCTCTTGATCTCAACAAATGGATTGGCATATAATCTGATGAATAGGAAGTCCACTCAATTTTTAAGGAGTCTTAACGTCAAAAGGACAATGAACTTGGAAAAAGGAACTGATTTTGTTTGAAAATCAATGAAAATACCTGGAAGAAACAGGACTGACACATCTGAGTAGTTAGAGATCTACTGTGGCCAAGTGTGAGATTGTGACTTTAACTCCTGTTACCCTCTCTGACATGTAAATTAGTTATAGATGTAATATTTATTACATTCTATTTCTAAATTTCAAATATAGTCTCCTAATCTGAATGAATAATTGCATGTTGTATTAAGTATGCCTGATGTCTATATACTGTAATTCCTACAGTCCCAGACTGTTCTTCCTAGGCGTAAAAGGTCTCAGGATTCTGTTTTTTCCCCCTCTTTCTCCCGAATCCCACTCTTCCCTGGAATTATCTGTTTCCTTCTCATTCATTTTCAGCAGCCTCCAATCACTCCTCTTGCAAACAAACACTTCCCTTGCAACAAACCACTACCACCAGTATCACCAAAAACCTCATCAAAGCGTAGCCCTCAAATGCATATATATTACATATACATATACATATACATATACATATACATATACATATACCCAAGAACAGCCACAGGGAGTAATCAGTAGACCACCCTGGAGGAAGGAGCCAGGAAAGAGTAGAGGGAGAGCTCCCAAGATCACCTGGAGAACCGCTGTGAGAGCGACACCTGATCCTAACAGAATCCTGCTGTGGTCACCACGTAGGAAGCGCCAAGGAAGTATGCACATCTGTGGGCCACAGTGATCTATGAGTGCTTCCTGCAGGAGGGAAATTAACAGAAATAATACCTTACAGGTAGGCATAGAAATGGCCATTCATCTCGTTTAATGATTATTTAATGAGTATCTGCTATGAGCCGGTGCTATACTACAGAAAGAGGGAAATGATAATATTAATCATAATGGCTTGTCTTTGTGCTGCATTTTGTAATCCACAATCCAGTTGGGAATGATAACATGACCGACTATAGGGAAAGAAGGTAAAGGGGTAGATGGGGATCGACTGAACACCTCTGCCTTCCCAGGGCTGTGCTAGCACTTACAGAAACCACTCTCTGAGCTCAGTTGTCATCCACGATTTGGGGTTGAGGAAAATTAAGTTAAGGGAGATGTTAAGTGACCTGAGCAAGTCACAGGGTTGTGCTGGTGGAGCTGGAAACTGGAGCAAGATCTGAGTTTCTTCAAAGCCACGTCCACATGGAAAAGTCAGAAGTGCAGTCGGGTTCAAGGTTAACAGAGCCCTGGGGAAGGAGGAGAGAGGAGTGGGGACGCAGAGTGGAAGGAAGGGAGGGGGAGAAAGAGACACAATCTAGAAGAAGAAGGGTCCAGACTGTTTTCTGCAGAAGCCAAGCACACTCACCAAAGACATCTCCCGCTCAGGGCTGGGCTGCCAGTAGGACAGGCCAGCCTGGAACTCTTGTTCCGGTCCGAAGATGTTCTTTCCTATAACCACCTGCGTTTTCCTGGGTTAGTGGATGAGGATTGCGGTTCTGGCAGGTGCGAGAATTCGGAAGGAAACAGAGCCAGTTCCTTCCATAGAAACTCCTTCCACATGAGTATCACATGTCATAGTCCCCATGACAGAAGCCCTGCAGTTAGTGAAGGTGCTCTTCAGAACAGAGTTAGCAGCTCGCACTGGGAGTGGCTCCCTCCTGTATGATCAGACTCTCCCAGGGCCTGCACAGTGTGGTGTCCCATGCTCCAGCATGTTAACAAGCTCCTGAGAGCTGGGAACTACTTGTGGGTGCCCTGGCCAGGGAGCAGAGCCCTTCATCCCTGAATATTCCGGCAGGTTTATTTTATTACTTGGGGAGTTTGTAAAGGGCTGATTCCTTTTGCCCCTGCTCTTAGGCAATTCTCTGAGCCATCCCACTCAGTCTCAGCACATTTGCCAAAATCTTGTTGCTGCAGAAGTTGGGGCATGCAGAGTTCCAGCCGGACCCAGATTGGAGACAGCCAGACTCTGGGCTCTGCAGGGAAAGCAGTGGGCTTGGCCATCTGCCAGGAATTAGAATATGGTTAGAAGGAGGGATGCCCCAGCGGGCACACAGGCCCTCCTGCTTCCTGCACGCACAGCACGGCACCTGTAAGACTGCACTGCACTGACTTGCTTCCCTGTGAGTCTCGTGCAGCTGTGCCTCCTCCCGTGTCAAAGACTCTGCACTATTTAATTCCTGGACCAAACCCACACCCAGCCCCCCGCCCCCCGGGCAATAATGACCTGAGCCAGCGTGTGCTCATTTGCTTTCCCAACATCTGTTGTCCATTCTCCTAACCATGCATTTCACTGTCCTTCGGGGTCAGCCTTCCCCTCTCTTCGCTCATGGTGTGGGTGGGCAGCAGGGTGGACCCTGGACGTGGGAGTGGGCTCTTTAGTCCAGAGGGATTGGTCAGGCCTGGCACATTACCTGCTTGGACTGAGGAGAATAAAGGCAGAGCCTTTCTACAGTTATTAGGACAGCAGCTTTCTCCTTCCACAGAAACTCTCAACTTGGCAGGATATAAGGCTGAGCTTTCCGTTATCATTTTTGCCGTCATATACAGAGGATCTCATGAATGAAGAAGAAAATGGAAGGAAACAGAGCCAGAGAGTGACAGACTGAATGACATTGTTTGAGCCTCTCGATCCACCCCTTCACAAAGCCATTACTCTTACTTAGCTCCTGGACACAGGAGACTCCCTTCCTCTCCGGCATCGTTCTCATGTACGTGGCTGCAGAACAAACCATCTCAGAACTCAGTGACATTGGCCTCATCCTGCTTCACTTCCAAAACAATCCATTGAGGGAGGTCCGAAAGGGTGTGAGGGGCATAAGGCAGACTGCAGTGAGGTCTCTGAGGACACAACGCGCTCCTGTGCCTGATAAAGGATGAACGCACCCTGCAAAATACTCTTCTGGGCGATTAAACACCTGGTTCCTGAATTAGGAAGTGGCAAATGACTCAGAGATTCCCTCTCTTTCCCCGAGGATGGGAGGGCCTCTTGGAGTCTGGGGAAAAGATAGGAAACAAGCAAATGCTGTATGAATTAGCAGAAATAGATGAAGACTCATCTGCCACCAAGGCCTCCCTGCATAGTCCCCATGACAGGAGCTCTGACTTCCCTCTGTACCTGCAGCACTCGCTGGGCATCCTTGGCTGGGGCACTAAGCAAGGGCGAACTACGTGGAAGAATAGAGAAAAAGGAAAGGCTGTGTGGATGCTCATGGCTCACTTCTGGGCTAATACACCTTCTCTCCTGCAAGAAAGAGATCTATCCCAGAAAACCTTCCCTCCCTCCTCCAAAACACACACACACACACACACACACACACACACACTCACACACTCTCACACACACACTAATACACACTCACACGCTCACCAACACACACGCTCACATACACACACTCACACACCAAGCCTTTAAAATCTTAGACCCTTCCCCTCAATTTCTTTTTAGGCAATTAGCTCAGGAAAGGTTTCACTCCAAATGTTTGCCCCCAGCCACTACAAACATTTGGGCTACCCTGAAGGTCTCACACGATGCCCACACCCTGTGTGCTGCGAGCAGAGCATGGAGAGAACTAGACTTCACATATATTGTAACAAAGGAGGGAGAAGAAGCTGCATTCATCAAATCACCAGTTACGTTTCTTGCTGAGATATACATGTTCTTAATATTGAAGCAAATGCTAAGAGCCTAGAAATGGGATGTGACCTCAGAACATTTAAATGTTAGGATTTATTTTGTAATTTTAAGCCAGCAATTCTTCATTTTCTCTGCAAAATATTTTTTAGTATAATGTCTTTTTTTTCCTTCATTTTGCAGGAAATCTAATTCCACCTTCTCCACTGATCTTGGTTTATTGTTAAAAATGAAAGCCTTTCTTTAAAGTAGCCCTCCACCTTTTGTGCTGTGCTTAGGGGAAGAAACAAGAAAGGTGGCTATAAAGAAAATGATGACTGTGGTTGGCATGAGGTGGGACTGATTTAAAATCCTTTCATCCAATTGAGAGGAAACCTGTGGTCCTTTGCAGCTGAACTCTCAGAAGCTGCACGGCACATAATTGGCGTCCATGCGAGTATCATATGCAGGAAAATGAGAAAATGCCACTAACTGGTCCTTCCTGGAAGAAATGCTTGCCTTTGTGTTCTAAGGGCTTGAAAGGGACCAGCTCAGGTGAGCAATCCCCACCCCCCTTTCTCTTATTGGTGTGTTCCACTTTCTTATCCCCTGTGGAAAGGAAGCTTCACATCAGAAAAGCATATGGGGCAGTATTGCCCCTACATTGACTTTATAGATGTCCATGTGGGAAATACCAGAGGCTTCTCCTGCAGTCATGAGGGCACTGCCACAGCTGAGCCACTGTGCACTGAGCAGGCAAGAGCTCAGGATGGTGCCCAGCCCTGGGCCTGAGGTGTGCTCGGGGTGGGACAGAGCATGAACAGTCCCTGAGTGGGGTTAAAACAGGGAAGTCCGCAAGCCCATCCTGTTTGAGATGGGGTTTTGAGAAGGGTGGTTTGAGGACCAGGTTGCCTGGGTTCTATTGCGGTTTGCTTCAGATTGCTTGATACAATACAGGATGCCCAATTAAATGTGAATTTCAGATAAACAATGAATTGCATGGGATGTAATTATACTAAAACTAATGAACTGGTGCACAGATTCGTGCACATTGAAAGGAAATTAATTAGAAGGTGACTGGTGGGGCGGGACTTCGGGAGATGGACTGGATACACCCTGGAGCCAACCTCCCGTGGTCCCTCCCCGGCATCTGTGGAGTGAGCATGGTCCCTCTGGCAGGTTGGGGTCCCTTGGCCTGGCCTGTGGGGATCGGGCCGAAACCGGCTCTCCGACATTCCCCAAGGGGTCCTGGGGTGCAAGAGGGCACTCTACAAAGTTGCTGTTGTACAGGGTGTGGAACGCAAACGCAAGTGTGCAGTAAACCAGATTCGGGGCCAACTGTGCCCCAACAACATAACCCACTGCTGAAGGTGGATCACGTGGCCCCAGGAGGCATTGGGCTCCTTCCTCTCTGGTTTCAGGGTGCATCACCCAAGAACCGCTGCTGCCAAGTCACTACAGCTCGGCAGCTCCTGCATTGAGTATCTGCTCCCTAGTGGTCAGTGCATGTCATAGCGACCAATCGGGCAGTAGGAGGGACACTTAGTATATTAGCCTTTTATACATATATATAGATGTCGTATGTTGTTATAAAAGTCATATGGCAAAGTCAGGCAACTCTAATCTTGCCATGTATTTACTATATGACTTTAACTTCTCCATGCTTTGATTATATCATTAGGATAATACTATCCCCAATATACAGATGATAATAATAATAACACTAGGATTGCTCTGAAGATTAAATTAGTTAGTATTTCTAGAGTAGTGGTTGTTAAGCTAACCACAGTCACTCATGGGACTGTCAAAAGTGGTTTGTACTGGATGAGAGCAAACACTTTAACTTTAATTCTTATGGAGGGACACACAGAAAGTGGGGCTAGGAAGATTCTTGAATCTGTCTGAAGTTTTGTCTTTTTTTAAATATATATATATATATATATATATATATATATATATATATATATATATATTTCATAGAGGAAAGGAGAGGAAGAGAGAGATAGAGACATTTATGATGAAAGAGAATCATTGATCAGCTGCCTCCTGCACAGCCCACACTGGGAGGTAAGGGGCGTCCTCAGACCCATCCTCACTGGTGTTCACAGCCCTTCTCACTTGCACTCTGGTAACTCCCCATTTCCACCTCTGGGTGTGGAATGACCGGAAAATGTTCCTCATGTTCAGGTGGGACCTCTCAGCCCTTGCAAAGGTCTCGAGGGTCCTGCATGTAGCAGCTTTCTCTGGGCCTCCCTGGAGTGGTCAGTGGTGGTCCCCTCTCAGGTTTAAACCATTTGGTTCTGCTGAGCTCCACAAGCGTTGAGTGAGCACATCTACCTGAAGCCTGGCCCTATGTCCAACATGCAATGTATCACCTGATACTGAACACTGACTATATGCTATACCTGTAAAGTATTCTATACATATCAGTCCATTTTCTTACAACAAATTTCCCTGGTAGGTATAATTATTAATCCTGTTTTACTGAGCCTGGTCTTATAGGAGGTCAGAAATAAAGAGGAGACTTCTAATTACTATATAGTATGAATATTTGGTCAAAAGAGGGTCTTAGTCCCACTTAATTGGCAGGCACTCTGCTAGGTTCTGGAGCCTCCAGCCCATGACATGCACAGTCCCTCAGGAGGTCAACAGACAAGCAGGGACCACAGAGACAATTGTGTAGCCCCCTCACCATTTGTGAGAGGACATGAGAGATTAGGGGTGTCCTGCCTAACCTGTGGGGGACCTTTCTGGAACAAGGATTGCTCCAGTTCTCTAGTATGGACTCCATATTGTATCATTATCTCAAGCGGTTGTGGATTTATAGACTCGGCAAGGCAGTTTTTACATGGAGCCTCTCCGCTTGTTGCTGTCAGATGTTGCTCAGTGCTGATGCTGAGGTGGCTCCCTCACTCACAGAGCCAGCCTAGGGGCGGTAGCAGAACAGCCAGCACTGGCCATGCGTCTCCACCTTCATGTGACTTCTCCATGTGCTTAGCTTGGGCTTCTTTACAGCACGGTGGGCTCAAGGACTCAAACATGATGTTTGGCTTCCTCCAGAACAATGTGCAGGGAGATCATGGTGGAAGGCAAGGGTTTCATTTAGCCCAGCCCCAGAAACCGCCCAAAGGATGTACGCCACGTCCCATTGGTTATAAGTGAATCCCAGACTAACCCAAAGTTGAGGGGAGCTGCCTTGCATTCAAAAGGCATGAACACAGGGAAGCTGGTTTTATTGGGGGTCCATTGAAAGTAGCTTCCACAGTGAGGGTGGGGCCATGATGTATGTATGTGACAACAGAAGAACCAATGAGATCCTACAGTAAGAGTTGCTCCTGACTAAAGAGCTACTCAGCAGACAATAGATACTTCATTCTTGTTTGCATACCAATATATTGGTATATGTAATTTGAAATAATATATTTCTACTTATAACCATCTTACAAAGTGGACACCACAACTTTTATTTTGAAAAGTAGGGATTCAGATTCAGAGAATATAAGTAGCTATGCCCAAGGCCACATTGCCTTGCATTGGCCACATTGGGCTTTGTATAAAGGTGAGGCTGACTTTTGAGCCACATATCAAGGTCACTTCTGCTTAGATAATCACCAGAGATTTCAAAAGAAGGTGATGCTTTAACAGTGTCTTAAAAATACATAGGAGTCTCCCGGAAAAGGGAGAATAAAGGAAAATATAAATAGGAAAAATGTACACAAAGTATTCTTGGGTTGAGAGCCTGCAATCTGCTCAGTATTGCTAACGTGCAAGACACAGGAAGGCAAGGACGGTCACTGAGGGCCATGGGCACCAAGGCTAGTAACTTTATCCTGTGGCAATAGAGAGTTACAGAGTCATTCCCAGTGGGTGATAAGTACACCCCGGTCCTGGATCTCCCACAGAGGAAAGAGGATCTAGGTCTCTCAGAAATCCATGTCCTTTTCTCAGCAGACAGAGGGACTCACCTCTGCAGCTGTTTGCACAGACTGACCTCCTAGGACCTAGATGACAGGGAATGTGCTTAGTCACAGCTCCTTCTTCGATTCTTAGCACTGAGCCTGCCACATATTGGGAGACCAGTGAATGATGGAGGGGTGGGCAGATGGATGGATGATGGATGCTTTAAATAAGCAAAATGTGCCACAACTTACAGCTCTTAAGAAAGGCATCGTCCTTTCCTATGAAGCTAACGAGAGCCATCAACTGCCTCTGCTTAAAGTGCCTCTGAGCTCACAGCCCACACTTCCTGCATCTCCACCTGACTTTCTGCTTGCATGGAGCCATCTGGCCTTGCTGTAACTTCTGCCTGTGCCAGTAGCCCAGATATTCTGCAGGCTTTTCTCTTTCCCTGTCTTCTCAGGATGTACAGCTGCATGGGTGATCACATTCACCGCCTATTTAGCTACTGCTGTGACCTATGGGTGACTTTTCTCAAGTTGATATCCCCAAACCTGAACACACTCTTCATCATCATCTAGTGGAGCACTCCAATAGAACTCGACTCCTCCGATCCCTGCCCGCCCCCTCGCCCCCACCAAGTGGGTTCTTCATAACTGACTTAGTGCTACCACCATCTAGTAAGTTAGAAATCTGAGAGCTGGCCAGGCTTTCTTTATACTCCATCACATAAAATGGTCACTGAGTCATGGAAACCCTGCCTCCTCAGGTGCTCTTACATATGCCCTCTCCTTGCCAATGATGCTGCCAGGCCCCATGTCAGACTCTCCTCTTACAGCTGTCTCTCAACTGATCTCTCTGCCTCCAGGCTCAGTTCCCATAGTTTATCTCCAAACTATATCCCGAAACATCCTTCTAAAAGGTGGGCTCTATCGTATCACTCTGAGATACAATAGTTTAATATAGTGATGAAGTTCAAACTCCAGAGCATATTTAGTGATATGTTTTTTGCTTCCTATGTGTGTCCCATCACACACCACCCTACTGACATACATATCTGTTTGCTTGGGTCACCTGCACGTCCTCAGACACACCCTCACCTCAGCTCCAGTCCTCTTTGCCTTTGAGCCTCTGTGTGCTCTGTTCTCTTTTTCTTTCTACCTCTTAAATTCTGGGTGAATGCCTACTCCTTCAAGAGAATACTTAAGCTGTGGAAATCAGTATTGCCACATCTCCACTGCCCCACTTTATAATATTACAAAACTTTTAAATCAATTAAAGGTGGCTTCTACTATTCATCTGCCTTCCAGAGCCATCCTGAGGAATAAAGAAAAACACAGTCTAAAAGAATTACTCATCATAGAAGTCTACACCTAAAACCTATATGATTCTATTAACCAATGTCAGCCCAATAACTTTAATAAAAATAAAAATGAATTACTGTCCCTACCTGTTCCTTAATCCTAAAATACTTATCCTATTCACTTACCTGCCCTTATAGCAAGGTATCTGTGACTTAGACTCATTAACCTTTCTAATAAGCAATTTTAGTGTATGCAAGGAATGGGAACACCAGAGGTGCCCAGAGAAGGGTATAAAAATGCAACTTTTGATAATATCACAGGTTTGTATAGGGCCACACCTGGCACTTTCTCACCTTCTAAATCCCTCACTCCTCAGTCCAGAACTGAGCTTGCTTTGAATGTCATGTGCTCCATACTGTAAAATAAAAATGACTGAACTGCAAACCACAGATAATCTGTGCACAAGGTAAATGACCCAATCAGAGAATGGCCCAATCACTGGAAGTTTATAAAGAGACCCTTGTTGACCTTTTATCATTGCCCAGGTGGCCTCATTCCCTGCCCTTATGTCCAAGGTCATTTCTGTTTCAGTATGCCATCTTGGAAGAGAAACCCTAGGGAACTGGAATTTGGCAAAAGTTGATTACATTTCTCTGGACCTCCACTAGGCGCTATTTTTTGTGTAGTATCTCATTTAAACATCTCTCATTTTGAAGGGTTTTTTTTCTGCTATTATTCACATGATCGCAAAGTTCAGAGGTTCATTCTGCTGCTCCAGACACACTCCTCTGGCTTGCTCCCCGCATTCACAGAGTGCTCGCACCAACGCTCCATGTCCTTTCTACATTAGCTTTCTCCTAGCTTCAGCCACGAGGCTATGGTTAATTTCTGTTATTTGTAGGTCCTTGCTGTGGGTAATTTTCAGGAAAACACCTTGTGTGTGCTATGATAAGGCAGGTGTTATTTGCTTTTTCACCTTTCTTTGTCTCTTGACAGTAGATATTTTTCTAAGCCCCACTTTACTGCTGGTACTAAAGTATCCTATTTATGGGAAATTACTTCTTAGGCTTCTTCTGATGCACGGAAGCTGCTTCTCTCACAACGTGCTTTCCATTATTCGATCCTTCCAGCACGTGAGTGAAGGCAGCAGGTAAGCAGTTGTTTAAAGTGCCAGTGAGAAGCCTTTAACTGAGTATGACAGAGGAGGATGAGATGCTCTCTTCAAACACAGGATCCAGAAAACAGGAAGCTGTAGCATCTACAAAGAAAAAAGTGCTAAATTGGTCATTCATAGGCAGCCACAGAGAAGGAAGTCTCAGTATACAGAGCGAGAGGTGGAAATTATTCTAGAAAATTTTGAAAAAGGTTCTGGGGATGCTTTTTATAAGCTGCCATTTCTAATCTTCCAAATAAGTAAATAAAAGCATGAATTCATAATATTGTTTGAATTAGGAAGTGAGTTAAAAGACAGCAGTACATACCTAACTTATCAATTTTAGCTCTTTTTCATCTGCTTGTATGTCTTACTCTCAAAAATTGGAGATGTGAAGATACAAACTATAAAATCACAAAATGCAAATTAAAAAAGGACTGAGTATTACTTGTGTCACACATGGATAGATACCACACATTAATCTGAGTGAATGAATGAATATTAACTGGAATGGACTTGGTGGTGTGGATGGGAGGGTAGTAAAGCGCAGAGAAGCAGGGGACAGGACACTACACATTGCTATTATCCAGTGACCCACGTGGCTACACCTTTTTGGAAGGTCAATGTGGAAAGAGAAACAGGACCCTGCAATCTAGCCCCTACTCTGCCAGTGACCAACTTGAGTACTTCCCTTCTGGGTTTCCATTTCTTCACAAGTGGCAAACGCTTCTGGGAGCTCTTGGCCGGCAGGAACCTACCCTCCCTCCTCACTGCCTCATCAGGGTTGGCCCGTCTCAACCTAGTAAACATTTGTGGAATGAACAGTCTCTACCCATTTTATGAGCAAACCCTCTGACTTATCTAATTGCCATGTTTAACTCTCGCTTTCTCCTAATGATGCTGCACAGGGAGTCTAGGGTGGTCTACACTGCAGGCAGGTGGGGAAATGACTGGCATGGCTCTGGTAGGGCTTGCCTGGAGAGATGATCCCTAATGTCATGTGTCTGCCGCTCTTCCGTGTGAGCTGACATTTTCAAAGGGATGTGGTAAAAGGCACTAGGACAGACTCAGATCACAACGCGCTTTTCTGAGATGCTGGAAAAAAAAACCCTGGGAAAAACTAACCTTTTATTTAGGTCACCTGAGGACCCGATTCCTGTAAGAATATTCTTTGTGACCCACCAGCTGAATCACTTGCTGGGATACAAGCTGGGTGGAATTATAGGGACATCTAATGCCCACTAGTATTAATTCCATCCTTATTTTGAGGGGAACACACCTCATTCAGTGGGATTTTTACCTTACATTGTGAGTAAGAGCTAATCCTAGAGAGAAGTACTTTATTCTGTAGAATAGATGGATGTATAGGAAAACTACCTAAATATGACATCCCTCCCCCCCTCAATATTCTCTGATTGCAAATTCTAGACTCAAACTCAGAGATAATTTCTTGTACAAAAAAAACTTGCGGTCTGGAGACCATGTTTTATGCATACAAACAACTTCTTGATAGATACACATCAAAGGGGAAAACATTTTATAATAAATCATTAACAATACTCAAAGCTAGCTGTTCCATGTGAATGCAAAAGAGCTAGGCTTTTTTTAATTTGCCAGAAATGCTTAGCAATCTAAAAAGGGAATAAAAACAAACAAGGTTTCAATTCAGCTAAGCAAAATATGTTGGATGATATATTTCCCCAGATTATTCCCAACTGCCTTTCTTGGTTTCCCAAGCAAAAAAACATGATGTTCTCTTTGATGGTAGACCAGCAGTCCATTAGGAACCAATCAAGATGAGATGTTCCTTGAAGTGGTTGCACAGTCAAAATACTAGTACACACACAGTCAGATACACACACTCTCTCTCACATGCATGCACATATTCTCAACTTGCAATAAAAACTGGGCATTAAGATATGACACAAAGCCTTAAGGGAATGTAAAACAAATCTATTTACTTTTTAAAAAAATATATTTTATTGGTTTTTTAGAGAGGAAGGATGAGGGATAGAGAGTTAGAAACATCGATGAGAGAGAAACATCGATCAGCTGCCTCCTGCACACCGCCCACTGGGGATGTGCTTGCAACCAAGGTACATGCCCTTGACTGGAATCGAACCTGGGACCCTTCAGTCCACAGGCCAACGCTCTATCCACTGAGCCAAACCAGTCAGGGCACAAATCTATTTACTTAAAAATTCTGTAGGAATCTTTTCTGTAGGCACCCTCTGTGTGCAATGTTAAATGTATGAAGAAAGATGTGCCAAAGATGGCAAAGCTACTACACTATGGCAAAGCCAAGACGTACGCAGGAGGGAGCAGGAGGGATGGGAAAGAAGCTATGTATTCATATGGGAACAGGTGGAAAGGACTGCCCATCTTAAGGTTCTTCATCCTGGTGCCAGGCAAAGTGGAGAGCTTGACTTAGGTTTCAGTGAGTAGTGGATGCAACTTGTTTGAAACTTCAAGGGCAATATTTGGCATTCTAAAAGTTATATGCACTTGAAGTTATTTAGTAGGTCATATATGATAAACATTTTTTACTACTATACAACACATTTACATAGGTACACAAATATATAAATACTAGAGGCCCAGTGCACAAAATTCGTGCATGGAAGGGGGGGGGTCCCTCAGCCCGGCCTGCACCCTCTCCAATCCGGGACCCCTCAGGACTTCTGGTTCCTAACCGCTCACCTGCCTGCTGGCCTGAGCCCCCTAACTGCTCTCCCCTGCTGGTCTGATCCCCCTAACTGCTCTCCCTGACAGTCTGATCCCCCAAACTGCTCTCCCCTGACAGTCTGATCCCCCTAACTGCTCTCCCCTGCTGGCCTGATCCTCCTAACTGCTCTTCCCTGCCTGCCTGATCACCTCTAACTGCCTCTGCCTCAGCCCCACAACCATGGCTTTGTCTGGAAGGTTGTCTGGAAGATGTTCAGTCTAATTAGCATATTACCCTTTTATTAGTACAGATGCCACCTTGTCCTAAAAATGCAGGTTGTTAGCAGGTTTTCCTAGCATGGAAGGGGAGCCCATAGTAGCATCCTGGGTTCTGACCAGGGCTTATGCACTCGTGCTTTATCTCAGCAGATGAGATTCCTAGAAGAAGACTCTTGGATGTACCTTGAACATTTCTATCGATTTTGCCAAATCATCCTCCAAAAATGTTGAACCACTTTAAACTCCTACCAGCAACCATGCGTGTGCCCTCTGTCCTACTTTGATGCCAATATCATTGATTTCCCCCTAGAAGCTTCCCTCACTTCAGCCGGGACTGCTTCGCACTTGAGCCAACCTCACTGTTCAGCTCGGGACTTGATTTCCTGAGAAAGAATTATGAAGAAGGAAAAATAGTTTTCCTCTACCTTTCTGAGTTCTTAGCAGAGGCCCTTGTAGTGAAAGAGAGATCACCAAGAGAAAAACAAAAGTTCATTAACATGTGTACCTCGTGGATATGTGGAAGATCCCAGGAAAAAATGAATAACTCCCCAAGATGGCTTAGAATGCAGATTTAAATACCTTCTTCCTAGGGAAAGGGGGTGGGATATGTAGGCCTCTTAGAGAAGAGTAAATGATTTTTAGGAAAGATGAATGGGGGTGTGGGAGATAGTTTGTAACAAAGTTTGGGTGTGATGTCAACTTCTAGTCTCCTGTCCTGTGACAGGAGTCAGTCTCCGCTGGCTGATGACACTTTTCCCATCAAGGGGACCTATGACATTTATGCTCCTTTTGGGGAGTCCGATTTAGGCAGATCAGGAGACTTCAGTGAAAGCCCCTCCTTGCATTTGTTGTTTTTCAAGCATCTGCAGCTCAAGATCATCAATATAACAACACAGCATATGTTGGGGTGGCATGTTCTCTGACCTTCAGAATAAACCCAACAAAAGCTTGTTTCCTCTCTTAGATAATTTGCCACAGTAGCATTATTCCCTGAAGACGGTATTCTTACCAGACCTTCCTGGGAGTGGTCATAACATACCCTGTGCTTGTAGAAAGGTGTGGGCCATATCATTAAATAAATCAGGGTCAGTTTTCTCATCTTGTGAAAAGGGAGATAAAGTTATGATAGTTTATCTCCCTTTCCACAGGTTTCCTGCAGGTTTGTGTATCCGCTGCATCCCCAGCAGCCTCAGCGCTGCCGTGGCCACGGGGCTTGGAGCTGCTGGGTGCCAGGCCCCCCTGCAGGCTGTGTCTCTGTTCCTCCGGCCCCAGCAGCCCCAGCGCCACCGCGACCATGGGGCTTGGAGCTGCTAGGTGCCGGCTCCCCCTGCAGGCTTGTGTCTCTGCTCCTCCGGCACCCGTGGCAGCAGTGACAAAGCAGGCCCAGAGGCCCTCCGCAGGTGGGGTGGGGCAGAACGCCTGCATCATCACCATGGTGACAATGCAAGTGTCCCAGCCCAGCCTCCATCTGCCGCCATCTTTGTCACAGAGTGACAGTCGACTTGCATATCCCCTCCTTATTGGCTGTGGACGCCACCATCTTTGTTGTGGAATTACAGTCAATTTGCATATTCCCTCTTTATTAGATAGGGCTAGAGGCCTGGTGCATGGATTCATCATCGCTCAGGGTCTCCCAGTCAGCCCTGGCAAGAGGGTATTATGCTAAGTGAAGTAAGACATGAAAAGATAAACACAATTTGTGCACCGGTAGGGTCCCTCGGCCTGGCCTGCAGGGATTGGGCCAAAACCAGCTCTCCAACATCCCCCAAGGGGTCCCAGATTGTGAGAGGGCAGTTCTCAGGTGATGCACCCTGGAATCAGGCTCCCTCCTCTCTGGTTCTGGGTGCGTCACCTGAGAACTGCTGCTGCCAAGTGACCGCAGCTCAGCAGCTCCTACATTGAGCATCTGCTCCCTGGTGGTCAGTGCACATCATAGCTACTGGCCAGTAGGCCGGTCACTTAGGCTTTTATATAAATACCTATACATATACATGAATATAATATCATGATTATGATGTACTTTTTGTAAAAAAGTTTTTAAGTACTGAACAATAACATAATGAAAAATTAAATTCCCTGTCATGCTACCATTTCAAGCTATCTCCCAGTAGCATTTTGGTATTTTGGGGGATGCTTCTTTGTCTACATAGTTAGAAATAGGAAAATAGATAAATATGAGAGTCTGACAAGTAGATAACCCAATAGAAGGAAATAATTTAAAGGGTTAAAAATATAGATTTACAATATATGTTTTAAATGTATACACATATATATTAACACATACATTAGAAATTATGCTATATCCTATGCCATTAAATAGTCTTAGGAATAGAATTTGTTTTTTTTTAGAACTCCTAAGGACTTAGGGTATATCTATGTGTGAATGTAACTTATTTAACTACTATCCTATAGTGGATCATTGCTCCTGTTTCTATTTTGTCTATGATAGATAAAATACTTAATGAATATCCTCATACAAAATAACTTTTTGAATACTTACCATTTGATACATATTTGTCTGAATTAAACAAAAACACTGTTTTGAAATGATGCACACAACCCCATGCTTAATGTAGCATTGCTAGCAATAGCCAAAGGTATGGAAGCAACCTAGATGTCCATTGATAGATAAATGGATGAAGAACATGTGGTACATATATACATTGGAATGTTAATCAGCATAAAAAGAATGAAATCTGGTTATTTGTGACAACATGGATAAACCTAGAGGGTGTGGGGAAGCACAGGACTTGGTTGGAAAGTTTGTAAGGAGGAATCTCTGAAAGGTCGGGGGCCTCTAGGAGGACCTTGCTGAAGGCGGCAGCCACTGCCTTGACTTTTCCAAAAGAGTCTGAGCCTCCATGTGTTTTACTGGAATCTTTATGCTTAGTCTTTAGATGTCCTTGCTTAAAGGACACTACAGACACATGTGTCTTCTCAAGGATGCTTACCCTGCTGATAGTATCTTATAGTTCATTTTAGTTCAAGCTGTTGTTACAATAAAAGCCTAAGGAGGCAGGCAAATAAGGCTGTTGGGTTCCTATAGCCAAGCAGTCCCTTAGCCTCTCTTTCACAGAAACATGTGTCAGAGTAATCATTCATCCTTCACTCAGGGTGTGCCAGTCAGCTGCTAAGTGAAGTAAGTTAGACATGAAAAGATAATCACAGTATAATTTGACTTGTATGTGAAATATAAAACAAAATTAACAAACAAAATAAAAACTGACTCATAGAAACAAAGCTCAAACTGATGGTTGCCAGAGGGGAGGGTGTGGAAGGATGGGTGAAACAAGTGAAGAACACATTCAATAGTATTGTGTTAAGTTTACATAATGACAAATGGTTTCTAGACTTAGTGTGGTGATCACAGTGTAATGTATATAAATGTTGAATCACTATATTGTGCCCCTGAAACTAATATAATACTGTATGCCAAATGTACTTAAATAAAAATAATAATAAAGCTCCAGTTCCATATCACTTAGATTGAATTCCTGCATCCCTGTTACTGTGACTTTTAGCAATTCAACTAAATAATCCATGCCTCAGCTTCCTCATTTGTAAAATGGTTATAATAATAGTATTTATTTTATAGGAGTACTGGAAATATTAATGCATTAACACTGGTAAAATGTGTAGTACAGCCCTAGCTGGTTTGGCTCAGTGGATAGAGCGTTGGCCTGCGGACCAAGGGGTACTAGGTTCGATTCCAGTCAAGGGCACATGCTGGGGGCTGCAGGCTCAATCCCCAGTGGGGGGGCGTACAGGAGGCAGCCAATCAATGATTCTCATCATTGATGTTCCTATCTCTCCCTCTCCCTTCCTCTCTGAAATCAATAAAAATATTTTTAAAATGTGTAGTACACTCCCTGGCACATGATGGCAGTCCAATGGGTGCTAGCACAGTTATTTGTCATTTGGGGGAGCAGATTGATTATGTACTGAGTGTAGGTGCACATGACATTCATTATGTGACCTTCTCAATACCTTTGATGTGGGCATGGCAGGTTATGGTTCTCACTGGAAAAATGAGGTAAATGGCACTCAGAAGGTCAAAATATTCTGCAGTTTAATGATAGTCTTGAGCTTGAAATGTAGGACTCCTGGGGCTGTGCTTCCTAGAATAGCAAACAAGATTTTGGGAACCAACCTGTGTGAAGAAAACAAATAGAAATGTTGGAAAACATATGTACCATATATATAAAACATATGTACCATATATATATATATATATATATATATATATATATATATATATATATATCCTATATAATAAAAGCATAATATGCAAATCTACTGAATGGTGGAACGACCAGTCTGTGGGGGTGGGGCCAGTGAGCAGGTGGCACCAGGCCAGCCAAGGCACATGCCAGCAGGCAGAGGGAGGGGATGGTGATGGGGGGGAGGTGGCAGCGACCAGCAGCAGTGGCCCGCCTGGTTGCCTCCGGCAGAGGAAGGCCAGCAGCAGCAGCCAGCAGTGGCAGGGTGATGGGGGCAGTGCCGTCCCCTGATTGACCTGCCTGGTCGCCCCCTCACAGAGGGAGGCCAAACTGCAGCTTAGGCCTGCTTTCTGTGGGGACATCCCCTGAGGGCTCCTGGACTGTGAGAGGGTGCAGGCCATAATGAGGAATCCCCTTCCCCCCAGAGTGCATGAATTTTCATGCACCAGGCCTCTAGTATATATATAAAACATCTTATTTGAATATGTCAGAGAACTACAATGTTAGAGAGTATTTAACTTCAAGACTGGGGAGAGAGAGGTCAAGAGAAGTAAGCTTAATATATGGCACCACTTTTCCCTTTAAGTGATTGTCAATTTCAAAACTAGCTGCAGAGAGACTGAGAAGTCAAATGGAGGATTCATCAATGTCTAGGGACTTAGGGAACCTAACCTGCCAAGAACAAGTGTCTCTGGTAAAGAGAACAGGCTTTGATTAGGAGTTGTAAAAGAGCTACATCCTTGGAATAACAAAGAATTAGGAATATGCAAGCTCTCACAGACAATGAACCCCAACTTTTTTTAAATTGATCTCAGAGAGGAAAGGAGAGGGGAAAAGATATAGAAACATCAATGATGAGAGAGAATCATTGATTGGCTGCCTCCTGCATGCACCCCTATTGGGTTGGAGCCCACAACCCAGGCATATGCCCTGACCAGAAATCAAACTGTGGCCTCCTGGTTCACAGGTCAATTCTCAACCACTGAGCCACACTGGTCAAGCTAAACCCCAACTTTTAATCATCACAATCCCCAATTATATTAATGCATTTTGTCTTCAGCCTAGCTACTTGCAAGGGTAAACATAGATCCTCAATGAGTAAATAAAACATTATTAAGAGCTTAAATTATCTCTAAGCATTTCAAATATAAGGTCCAGCCTTAAAATAAAAATTATTATATGTATAAAAATACAAGATTTGCCTGGCCACTGTGGCTCAGTGGTTGAGCGTCATCCCTTGCACCAGGAGGTTACTGGTTCAATTCCCAGCCAGGGCACATGTCTAAGTTGCTGGCTCCATCCCCAGTAGGAGACATGCAGGAGGCAGTGGATCAATGTTTCTCTCTCATCAGTGTTTCTCTCTATCCTTCTCTCTTTCTCTCTTTGAAATCAATAAAAAATTATACATATATATATATATATATATATATATATATATATATATATATATAAAAGAAAAAAATCACAACAGAAATCAGAAATCCAGTATATTAAAGGGTTACTTGAGAAGATAGTGGCTAAAAATATTAGAAAACTGACAAAATGCATCAAGCCTCAAATTGAGAAATATAAATGTTGTAGATGAATGTGTTGGCCCTCAAAATTAATATGTTAAACCTCTAACTCCCAATGTGATTATATTTGGAGACAGGGCCTTTGGAAGGTAATCAGGTTTAGATGAGGGCATGAGGGTAGAGCTCCCATGATGTGATTAGTTCCCTTATAAGAGGAAGATACACCAGAGCTTCCTGTCTCCACCCTGTGAGGATGCAGCAGAGAAACAACTTTTTGCAAGCCAGGAAAAGAGCTCTCACCAAGAACCACATCTGCCAGCACCTTCATCCTCCCCAGCCTCTAGAACTGTGAGAAATAAATGTGTCTTGTTTACACCACTCAGCATTTAATATTTTGCTATAGAAACCCAAACAGACTAAGATAATAAAGAAAGCCCAAATCTAAGACTCTCAGAATAATGCTACTGAAAACCAAAGGCTAAGAGCAAAAGACATATGGCCTTTAAAGAGTATCAATAAAACTAAGAGCTAACTTTTTTATAGAAGATATGAAAGCCAGAAGACAATGGAACATGGACCTATATGTTTAAACTTAGGGTGATAGAAAAAAAACCTGCCAAATAGTAATTCTGTTCTGTACCAAGCAAAGTATCCTTGAGAAAAAGGTGAAATAAAGACACTTTTACCAAACATTAGAAAAAGAAACTTTATATGAGTATATGCACATTAAAGAAAACACTGAAGGAAGTTCTTCAGGCCACAGGAAAATTATGTCTGTTTGAAGTTCAAATATGCAGGAAAGATGAAGAAATAGTAAGTAGGTAGCTAAGACTAAATAAATGACAGTATAAAACAATAATAATAATTAAAAATAGAGAGAATATTAAAATATACTAAAATAATCGCACCAAAGGTAAAAGAGAACTAATGGAGTTAAAGTGTCAAGACAGTTACATTATCAAGACAGTGGTTATAAAAAGCTAGTGGACATTATATGCTAACTGTTAAGAGTACATGTTGGAAGATGTAGAGTCACCACTCCAAGGGCTTGGCCTCAGCAATGGGCTTTTCACTGCCAGCTAAGATCTGTGGGTTTCAGAGCCTGAGTCAGAGAAACGGCCAAGATCCCAGGTGCAAGAGGCAACTAGGGACCTTGAGTCTCCACGAGGCTGAAAACAATTCACCTTTCAATAGCTTAACCTGAACCTCCCCTACTTCCACTGACAAGTTTGAATGCAAATCCCAGCAGCACACGCCACCCTTTGCCTCTGCAAACCACTCCAGTACAGGGGACCGTCAGTGGGAATGTCAGCTGCAGACAGGAGCCTGAAAGCAGGAATTATCTAATATTAGAAGAAAGTCAAGCATTTGAATACATGAAAATGTACTCAATAAGCAAAGTAAATAGAAAACTGAACAGAATAATGTCCTCAGCACGATGGAAAAATTAATCACAACCAAAAAGTCTAGCAGACATCCTGAAAATGTAAATTATGTTTACTACAAAACAGTAATAACTGAGATGAAGAGTAGAATAAACACAGCTGAAAGCCAACACTGAGCTGGATGCCTGAGGGATGCTCCCTTAGCACAGTATACATGGTGTGAATAAAAAGTATGTAAAGAAAATAACAAAACTAAAAAGGAAGTTTCAATATCCATCTGAAAAGAAGATTAAAAAGGAGTAAGCAGAAAAAGTCACTAATGAAAGAAATACTAAGAGTGCTCTATAGCTGTTAGTAAGCAGAAAACCAGAAAAACTTTTCCATTAAAACATATGCAAAACTTATGGATAAAATAAAATAAAAATAATTAAAATGGCTACATAACATTGCAAAAGTGACAGGAAGACACTTTTGCCAAACCGAGCAGGGAGTTCGAAGGCCTGTGAAGTTGTGGTTGCCCTCAGCTCACGCACTCTCTGTAATATGGACAGTGCGTGTGAAAGGCCACAAGAGAGAGGCCTTGGGGGGCTGCAAATGCAGTTTGGAGACTGGAGCTCCAGCATCAGCACATGCCCTGCAAATAGCTTTAAACGCAATGAAGGGTGGACTACAGAAATCCTATCCCTTAAAATTGTAAACATGTTTAAAATGTTAAAGCCTGACCCACTGCAAACTGGACTGGAGGTGTGGGAAATGTCTCCTCTGAGCTTTTTAAATCACAAGCATAGGGTAAGAGGCACAATTTCACATTCTCACATGATTTGTCAATGTCTCCCAGATGAACCTAATGAAAGCAGCCCTTGATGGGCGCAGTCTGGGGCAACCAGAAGAGCAAAACAACTCCTGTGGGACAGTAGGCCTGGCCTTCCCTGAATTTACTAAATATATATAGTCTGAAACTTGTGTGTGTGCATGTGTGACACCATGATTATCTATCAGCAGAAATAACTGACCAAACTTTCAAGTAATAGAATTCTCAAGCATAGAACATAAAACAAACGTATTTAAAATTAAAAAAAAAATTAAAGTAAAATCCAAAAAGTGAGAAAGAAAAAAAGATGCCCCAAAATATTAGCTAAATCCGACTTCACACCAACCAGCATGGTTTAGATTACAGTGTCCAAATCACATTTGGTGGCAATGTTGCCTAACTGGACCCATAAACATTGCTGGTGGGATATTGTTTGACACCAACTAAGCATACACCAGTTCTATGACTGAGTATGAGTCTACCTTGCTTTTAGGTATACACCCTATAGAAATGGGCAGAATATTCGCTGGAACACAGACTGGAATCTTTATAGCATCACTGTTCATAATGGCCCCAATCTGGAACAAAGTAAATGTCTTTACCAGTAGAAGGAATAAATATATACCTAAGGATTCCTGACAGCAAGAAAAATAATGCAATATTGCTAAGTGCAGAAGACAGACTCCAAACAGTGAATATGGGATTGCTTCCATTTGTTTGAAAGTGAGAAAGAAGTAAAAGTTCTTGATTATGATAGAAAGAAGGAGAAAGATTGCCTATAGGAAGGAAGGCAGATGATACTTGGGACCACAAGGAGATGTCTGGGACACTGTTAATAACCTATTTTTAAATATATTTTTATTTATTGCAAAGAGGAAGGGAGAGGGAAAGAAAGATAGAAACATCAATGATGAGAATCATTGATCAGCTGCCTCCTGCAAGCCCTCTACTGGGGATCGAGTCCACAATCCAGGCATATGCCCTTGACTGGAATCGAACCCAGGACCCTTTAGTCTGCAGGCTGATGCTCTATCCACTGAGCCAAACCAGGTAGGGCAATAACCTATTTTTAAATGTGCCTCTGTTTTTAATTTGGGATGGGTTAATTTATAAAAATGTACATTATGTTTCAACTAACAGGCTACCAGGAAGATTGGAAATGTACCCAATAGTCTGCTGTCTAAGACTAGATAGGATAAAGAATAAATTAAAAAACATAACTAGATGTCAAGATTTTATCTGGAGCCAAAGAGATGGAAAATATAAGAGAGGTTAAGAAATAAAGAACATAGAACAACACCTGACACACATCTAAACAAAGTTCCAGAAGAAAAAAGAAAATAGAGGATATACCATATTCAGAAGGGCAATTAACTACCCAAATCATCAGATTCAGGAAAAAACAAATTCCAAGCAACATATATAGTAAGAAACCTACATCAATCAGGGCATAGAGAAACAGCAGAACACCAAGGGGAAAGAGATGACCTTTAAAGTAACCTGATGGAAAAGATGAACATGAAAAGATAAAGTCACATTGACAAAAGGTTTCTCAGAAACAACAAAAGCCAGAAGACAATTAAATTATACCATTGAAGTCCCTAGTGGAAATTAAGGTAAGTATAGAATATTGTATCCAGGGAAAGTACTAATAAAGATAAGGGAGTAAATAAAGGCAATTCCAGATAAACAAAAACCCAAAGCAAAAGTCTAAAGATGTGCTATAGGGAAAAAGAAGAAAAACCTCAGAGACATTGCCAATTGCAAAGAAAATACTAAGACAAACTCTTTGCCAATACAGTTTTAAAAAATTAGGAAAAGTATATAGTTTCCTGAAAAATATGATTTTAAAAAAGTAAATGAAGAAAATAAAAAATAATTACTAGGTCTATAATAAATGGATCAAATATCCCATTTGCTATGTGAGCTCCAGCCTGTGCCTGTGCCTCAATGCAAATACCAATGGTGACTGTTCACTTTTGAAAGTGCACTAGTCTGGGTAGCAAATTTCATTGTCACTAGCCTATAATTACTAAGGCTTTAGTGTCAATTATTAAGAAACACCCAAAATAACGTATCAAATATATAAAAGCTTTCATAAGAAAACACACACATAATACACAATCAATGTGAGAAATAACACAACAGATTACAAAACAAGGCCTGCATGACAGATGATAATTATTAGGCACTTTTATTTTCTAATGTGATTACAAATTGCTAAACAAAATATACCACATAAAACTCAGCAAGTTCTTGTTTAAAAAATTGCAAGAATGGTGTAACATTACAAAATATCTATATATACAAAAGCCTAAGCGTCCAGCCAACCGGCCGACCTGACAGTAGTTATGACACGCAACGATCACCAGGGGGCAGATGCTCAATACAGGAGCTGCCGAGCTGTGGTGACTTGCAGCTGCGGTTCTTGGGTGACGCACCCAGAACCAGAGAAGAGGGAGCCAAATTCTGGGGTGCGTCACCTGAGAACCGCCCTCTCACAATCCAGGACTCCTTGGGGGATGTCAGAGAGCCGCTTTCGGCCCCATCCCCGCAGGCCAGGCCAAGGGACCCCACCAGTGCACCGGGCCTCTAGTATTGATATATTTAACAAATTAGAAAAGGATTAACATAAGGATATATATTCTTATAATTATTTCTTTCCTCTTGCCTTCTTAGCCCTTCTGCCTAAAGATGAGTAAATGTCTTAATAGGAAGGGTGGGCAGATGGTTTTGCGCATCTGAAGGCACTTCCCATGGTTTCATGGTCTATCCTCAACTGACTTGGAACCCAAGAGTCCATGTTTAATTTCTAGCTTCATGACACTGCATGAGGCTCAGGCCAGTTTCCCTATCCATCTGTAGTCACTGCTTTCTGCTTGGCTTTTGAGCCTCTGAGCCCCATGTCACTTATTAACTGTCAAATGCCCCGATGGGAAAATCCCTCTGGAATTGAACCCATCTCAATGTGCTTTCCTTCTTTCTCAGATTCTAACCTTTTAAATTCTGGTTGACTTAGTAGTCCTGTAATATCCTCAAAGACATTTGAGTTTGTATTTTTTTTTACGCTTTGTAGTTTTCCTTAGGAGGAGTATTGGCATGTTCTTACTGGAGAAGGAAAATCCTAATATGTATAGACTCTAGTTTTTGTAGTCAATATTCTGATACTAGTTGAATTCTCCCAAATGCTCTGTGAAAAGTCAGCTTCCTCCTTTACTTAATACCAAGAAAGACAAAAACATCTTTTTCTCCGTGCGTTTGTTCCATGTTACTTGTCTCCCTGTCCATTTACCCAAATAAGTGTTGTCCTTCCTCCCAGTATATCCAGTCTGTGGTGATAAAGGGTTGTGGTTCAATCTCTCTTGTGGGAAAAGCATTTGCTTATTTGGGGTCTGGACTAAAGACCACTAATTTTGAAGATACATGGATATTATTACACCATTAAATCTTCCCACATAGTCATAAACGTTTAGCAGTGCTATTATTTAATCATCACACTTACAGAAACATAATAAGCACAACTGTACACTCCCTAACCCTAAGCTTCCCTAACTTACTACGCACTGTAATGGGTTGTCTGGAGTTCCAACCAGATCCTCACTTCAAATTTAAATATACACAAGCCAGCTGGCAAGATTACTGGATGCTGAAAGTTCCCAGCTCTATCTGTTACTGGGCATGGCCCTCAGCTACCTGTATGTCCAAGGTTATGCCACTACCAAGGAAGCTGAAACAGGAAACAAAGGTCTGGTCCCTGTGAAGAGGTGTCCCAGCCTGAGAGCTCCCCGTGGCTTTTCTGGGGCCTTAGCTGAGACCACGTTGCATGTCAGCTTTCCCATCTGCCTAACTCTGACTTCTCACTTCATTAGAGGTTTACCTTCTGTGATCACAACTCAGAAAGCCTGTGTATGCCATTCCCATCTCAGAATCAATTTCCAGGGAACCTCCTCTAACACCTTGACCTAATGTTTGCCACAATCTGTGACTAATGTTCTTCCTGGTTCCCTCACCAGCTCGATGTCTCTAAAATGTCATCATCAACCATAGACAGATGACATCCAACTGCCTAGATGTGTCCGGCCTGCTCAGGGGCAATTTGGATCAAAGCAGGAAAGTTTTAAGAAAGGTTAATAAGGAAATGATGATGTGCCCACGGAAGCCGATTTTAATCAGCTCAGCTCTGCAGTTTACAAGATAAACTCAGTGAAGTGAACAACAGAGATTAGTTGAAACCCAATGTCTCTTTACCGGCTTTGATAATGAGCCTATTATAAAAACAGAGAATGTGAACTGAGAAGACAGGAGTTGAGCTTAGACTGGTGAAAGTCTCCATCTTGCTGTCTCTAATGATTTCTGGGCTCAAAAGAGCACTAATTATCATTGGTTTGATTTACTCTTAGCTTCTGGGAATCATGAGGTTAGGGCAAACCGCTGGAGGAAAATACAGAGCAAGTTCATAACAGAGAAAATTCAAAATTAAAAGGTAACCAAAATACTAATAATTAACCAGATGACTAAAGATAGCTATAACTCTCAGTTATTCGGTATCTTATAATGCTGATAAAGAGCAATTGGTTTTTATTGATTCTGTGCAAGCAATTTGAACAGAAGGAAAGTTAAATTCATTACAAACTCTTCGTTGGAAATCTCTGCACATATTGATGGATGGTTGATTTGGGAAGCAGTCAATATTTCTGTAGACGCAGGATTTACCTTTAACCAGCTTGTAAAATGTCCTTTTACACTAAATGCCAAGTGGCTTAAATTGCACAATCTGCTTCATTTGCCTTCGGTGTTTCTCTTTTTAAAAGTCTGGCATTCAGCACAAACACTTTTAAATTATATTACCTTCAAGCCCTGACACATTCCATCTTTTGCTGAAAGCTACCCTGTAAAATGTTCAGTATTTATAACTAATCAGAAAAACTAGTATCTTATCAAATCAAACTCTCATAAGACTAACGCACAAAGAGAAAATAATAGAATTTGAAGGTAACAAAGGTGAGCACTTCAAGAAGTGTTTTCAATGGAAACCTGCGCAAGTCATGCAGACGTATTTAAACAGCCTTTATCCCTCATTAGAATGAAGGTCCACGAAGATAAGGAATTTATTGTCTCCTACTTAGACTAGTGTTTTGAACATAGCAAGGATTCAATAAATATTGATTGGGTTAATAAAAGAAAGGCTGAATGTAGCTGTATGACTAATTTTCTCTACAGTGAAAGAGATTTACTTTAAAAATTAAAATGTTCATGGGAAGACCATAAGATGTTTTTTAAAATTTATATTTATAATTGAAAATATTACAGATGCCCCTTTGTTTGTTTGTTTCCCATTGACCCTCTCCACCCCATACCCCCCCTCCGAGGCCTTCACCATTCTATTGTCTGTGTCCATCGGCTAGCATATATGCATATACGTTCCCCAGTTAACCACTCCCCACCCATCCCCCAACCCCCACCTTCCCTCTGAAATTCATCAGTCTGTTCCATGCTTCTATGTCTCTGGATCTATTTTGTTCATCAGTTTATTTTGTTCATTAGATTCCATATATGAGTGACATCGTGTGATAATCTTTTTCTGACTGGCTTATTTCACTTAGCATAATCCTCTCCAGGTCTATCCATGTTGTTGCAAATGGTAAGAGTTCTTTCTTTTTTTACAGCAGTGTAGTATTCCATGGTGTAAATGTAACACAGCTTTTTTATCCAATCATCTGCTGAGGGGCACTTGGGATGTTTCCAGATTTTAGCTATTGTAAATTGTGATGCTATGAACAAAGGGGTGCATACATTCTTTCTGATTGATATTTTGGGTTTCTTAGGATATATTCCTAGAAGTGGGATCACTGGGCAATACGGTAGGTCCATTTTTAATCTTTTGAGAAAACTCCATACTGATTTTCACAGTGGTGGCACCAGTCTGCATTCCCATTAGCAGTGTACTAGGGTTCCCTTTTCTCCACATCCTCACCAGCACTTGTTATTTGTTGATTTGCTGATGATAGCCATTCTGACAGGTGTGAGGTGATATCTCATTGTTATTTTAATTTACATCTCTCAGACGATTAGTGACTTTGAGCATTTTTTCACATGTCTCTTGGATTTCTGTACGATCATTAGACTTTCATATGTTCAAAATTCTGCCCATGGCAGTAAAAGCCACTACAAGATAAATTCATAAGGATTCCTATGCCTGGTAAAGCTGATGATAGTGTTGACTGTGAAAGTTTACCTGTGGGACATATTCTGATAACCCTTGCTTAAGGGAGCGGAATGAAGGTATCTTCTGAGAAATAAACTTGGAAAAAATAAAAACAACAATTAAAGATAAAACAATTATAATAGAAACTACATAATCCAAAAAATACAATATATGAAGAAAGCATGGAAAATACTATAAATATTGGTCCAGGATAATACAGACTACCTATTGACAATATGTTCTCAGCTCTATGAAAGGACTAGAAGCTTGCAAAAGTGCTTTTTACTCCAAGGAACAAGATAACTCCTCTTTGAGTTGAAATGAAAAAAAAAAATAAGATTTTTAGAAATCTAGAGGAGTATTTCTAAATCCTGTTTGATATTTATGAATTAGCAAATAATATGGAATTAGACAATAATGTAGCAGGTATTTGAGAGAGTTACTGTTAATATAGAACAATGGAGGAAAATCTGTGGTAGTAAAAAGCTCTGTGGCTATTGGATGTTTTTTAAGTCTAGAGAAGTACATGTTAAATCTCACACACACAACATCTTTACTCAGGACTTTATAATTTTTCTATGGGAGAGTCAAGCTTGAGAGCAGATGAACTTTAAATGGACAAAAAAGGTAACTCAAACTGCTGGATTTGTGGAATAAATACTTCTAGTATCTTCTTAAGTCTATATTTTTCAAAAAGTTAGCCCATTATGACTTACTCTCTACCACCACCTTCCTTTATCTCTTTTAAGATATGAGTGAGCATTAAAAAAAATATTAGCATAGCAGGCAAAAATATGCAAAGTAAAGCAAGAGAAAAGAAAAAACCACATAGGTAATTGATTAATATACACCAGACACATTACATAATCCACATGATAAAAGTTGTGATCAATATTTCTCTATGAAACTAAAGAAATAATCCCTGATCTCTATAAAGCAAGAATTCAGAAAAAATATAAGATCTCTGAGAAAAATTTAATGAGACAACAGAATGAAATAAACAGTGAATTGTTCAAATACAATCATTAGGATTTTAGGAAGATGTGAATGATAATATAGTTTTTAATTTCTCTAATTCCTCTAAAGTTCTCTCTCTCAAATCACTTTTAAAAAATAATATATAAAGGTTTAGGAAATGTTCATATAAGAAAAAACACCCCCAGAAAGATGTACTCACAAAATTAACCAAGAGAAATTAAGTAAAGGCAACATAAATTACAATTAGAAAAATCAGTGATTAAGTAAAGAATGGTTTAAAAAGAGAAATGATAGATTTTAGGAAAGTTATTTTAAAAAATAAAAACATAGTTTCAGAAATAAATTATTAACAAAGAGAATATAAGATAAACATGATTTTTAATAGAAAGAGAAAATAAAATTTAAAATAAATGAAGTGAAGATCAAAAAATATTCAATAAAAAGTAGCAGACATAGAAAAGAAACAAATGAAATCCAATATATACAGATTTGGAGTTCCCAAAGAAGAAAACAGAAGCAATGAATGAAACAAATGCTAAAAATATAACTCAAAGAACTTTCTGGATTAAAATATTATTTAAATCTATATAATAAAATCACACGCCACGTAATTATGAAAATCTACCCAGAACAACCAAAACTGAGACATATTAAACTAAAATCGTTGTAACACAAAAAGAAAGCATCCTTTGGCTAAACACCAAATGACTTATGAGAGAAAGAAATTCATGACGCCATGAGATTTTTGGTAGCAACATTTTATATCACAGAATATTTAAGGTATTAAAGAAAATAAAATAAAAATCAAAGACCTTATATGCAGTTAAATTGATATTTAAGCACAAAAGTCATAGGGATGGCTTTATTTCTATACAAGAACATAGAGAATGTTGTTTTCATGATTCTTTCCTGAAGAATGGAAAAGTGACCTTCAGACAACCTAAATGACTGAAATTACATCATCAAGACAGGTTGTGAATGAACTATGCATTTTTCCCATGGATGTCAAATACTATAAATAGTACATTCTTTGGGATCATGATTATAAGGAATACAGTAGAGTAAGTGATAGGGGCAGAAATAGAATGTAGAGGAACCAGCTACAATTGTAAGAAATCATGCTCTGTTAACCGTGATTATTTTGTTCTGATTACAGAAGGCACATTCTAAGTTGGCTGGCAGTTACACACATGGGACCTGGAAGCTCACCTGGAAATGCAGCCCAACCTCCCAATTTGGAGCTGCCTATTACTGGGGAAAGGTTAACAACCTGTTGCAGAAACCAGAGCCAAAAACCAGAGCCACCAGCCCTTTGAAGACCCCCAGTTCTTACATATCACTAAGCCCTTTGAAGATCCCCAGCCCTCTGCTTACCTGTTAACTGCCCATTTGGCATACCCTTTGGCTGCTTCCCCATGTAATCTTTGTCCTTCTAACCAATATAAGCAGCTGGCTTATGGTGGGGTGCAGAGCAGATTTTTGTGGATGACCTGCTGCTCTCCCACACTGCCGGCAGTATTGGAATAAACGCTCATATATGAATCAAGCCTGTCTCTACTTAATTGTCTCAAGTAGTGAGAGTCAGCACCCAGTGATTGTCTGGATACATATTCTGGCAACCATGAAAGAATGTAAGTGAGGGACTCCTCTGGGGTGAGTACCGGGGATCCCGCTTGCTACCTAGACTGGGGGTTCAAGCCTAGACTCTTATTTGCTGTGCTGCCAGGAATTTTCCTGTTCTGAGTTCCAGCTACAGCCTCAGCGATCCCTGTGGTCTCACCTGAGACCTAAGTTGAATCAAGCATTTTTGTAGGAGAAATCAAGCGTGTTTCCCATGGCTGCTTTCAGTCTGGGCTTTCTTGTGAGGAAGCATGCACTGTGTATACTGTGTATGGCATGGGAGGCATTGTAGTGCCTCTCCTCTGGGCAAGCCTGATCAGCTCCAGATGGCAAGAGACCTCCAGTGGTTCTTGGCCTGGTCTCCAAGCCCTAGCCTCATCCACTCTGGGATGAGAGACATTGCTCTGCTTCCATGGGTTTTGTTTTTGCTTTTTGTTTTTGTTTTTGTTTTTCCTAATGCAGGGCATTCTGTGGTGTCTGTGGCTAGACAGACAAGGAGCATAGTGTGAAGCTCTTGTCTGTAGGTTGTGTGCACCTATAAATATCTATATAATAAAAGCCCAGCAACCATTATGGCAGAACGACCAGAACAACCAGGATGACCGGTGGCTATGACGCACACTGCAGCAGCCAACCAGCCTGATCTGGGCCCCAATCAGCACCCCCAACCACCTGCACCCCCTCCCTCCGACCGGCCCGGCCCCTGATGGGCCCCACCCACCCTGATCGGGAGCGGGATCGCTGGCCAACTGCCTTAGCTGGCAAAAATTTGGGGTCTGGGGATCTTGGAGGTGCTCAGTCTCGGGCAGCTGTGCTGGACCTGGGATCAGGGTACCTGAGTCAGATTTGGGGTGGGGAGGCTTACCTAGTGGCTGCAGCAGTCCCCGCGGGCATGCATAGCAGCCGGGCGTCTGGCCCCGGTTGGAGCAGCAGCAGGAATAGGGGTGGCAGGGCACAGGGGGTTGTGGTGCCCAGGATCCAGGAGGCACGAGGCCCAACCTGGGTGCTTACCCTGCCCACGTGGGCCCAGCAGCACCAGCAGGCAGGGCATGGTGCGCTGTGAGGTGCTGGCTATGTAGCCGACCAAAGGGGAAGCAAGTTGGGAGGGTGAGGCCCTGGGTGAGCCAGAGCCCCAAGCAGCGTGGGCGGGGCTGGAATGCACGTGTGCCTTCATTGGCCACATCCACTGACCCAACAGGATCTCAGAACTCGTGTAGAGTGGGTGGGGCTGGAGCTGGAAATCCTGGCGGAGTAGGCAGGGCTGCAGACCCATACCTTTTCGGCCTTGGCCTTAAAATTCAAAGGACTTATATGCATGCATGTAAGCCTAATCAATGGACACAGACAATGGGGGCAGGGGGGCATAAATGGGAGGTGGGGAGTAATGGGGGAATAAGGACACATGTGTAATACCTTAATCAATAAAGAAATTAAAAAAAAAATTCTGCTGGCGACCAGTGTACTGGCTGTCAGTGCATCAGAGGTCAGCCCCACTTCAAGAGAGAGGATGTGGCGGAAAGTGGCAAGGCCACAGGAGGGATGGGAAATGTTGTGGCCATCTTCAGGAAACACAGCTGCCACGGTCTTCAGTAACTATGAACATATAATAATCTTTGGTCTCCATTCTACAGAAGAGGAAGCTGAGACTCAAAGATGGAAGCCTTCTGCAACACCTCACCCACTTCTCATACCTGACCCTGTGCAGCATTTTTTTGTTGAAAGTAGAGGATCCAAAATATTTTTAGATCTTTGCTATTTTAGGTAGGAAAGAATTTAGCACAGGGAATTGGTGCTTGGAAAACCATTGGAAAGCTGGAGGAGTGAGTATTGGGCTGGGCTCCCAAGAAAGACTCCCTGCCCAGAGGGAGGAGCTGCCCCCTCAGCCACAACTGAATTCTAGGACACTCTGGTGCAGCTGTGAACCAGGGATCGGGAAACTGCTGCCCCCACAAGTGCCTTCCAGCTCCCACAAAACAGGTCACTGGGCACTGCCTCTGCCACAACTGCCTGTGCACAGCCTGGATTCTGCTGCAGAAAACCTCCACATCTCTGCAAACATGATCACCAGCAGCAAACAGCCCAAACTGCAGGAAGATGCCTCTGTCCCACTTCTGCCTTCAAAATAGTGTGCAAGCGCATCCAATCAGCAGAAACAAATTCATATCCAGGAACCTAGCTGCAAAGGAGTTTGGGCAGTTGTATAGTTTAATGCAACATTTCTAAACAAAAAAATAATGTGCAGCCAGAGTCTTATTTTATTCCAAATGCAATTGATAGACCATCAGAACCATCTGCAGATGTTTTGAAATACATGCAAATATTCTTAAAGGGGAAGTGTATATCTGGTGCTGCTGATTTATAAAGGAGGCATTAGACCATTGGCCCCAGGGCTGATCAGGGCTGGCTCGGGGGAGGTACCACACCTGTGCATGAATTCATGCACTGGGCCTCTAGTTGTATATAAGAGTGTCTTTGTTTTTTTTTTTTTTGCTTTGTGTCTCTTTCTTGTTTGTTAATTTGTTTAAGGATGGGGCATATCCCACTTTGCTGGGGGTCCAGATGCTCATGGCAGGGATTGCAGGAACTTCAAGGCATTAGCCACCAGAAACTTTTAGCTAGTGAGAGTTCTTGTCTTTTGCTGAGCTGAGTTAGTGTGAGATAAGATTCTAAGGCTAATGTCCTAGTCCAGTGGTTGGCAAACCGTGGCTCATGATGCAGCTGTTTGGCCCCTTGAGTGTGGCTCTTCCACAAAATACCACAGCCTGGGCAAGTTTATTTTGGAGAAGTGGCGTTAGAAAAAGTTTAAGTTTAAAAGTTTGGCTCTCAAAAGAAATTTCAATCATTGTACTGTTGATATTTGGCTCTGTTGACTAATGAGTTTGCCGACCACTGTCCTAGTCCATCCTTTTGAGAGTACTCATATATTTACTATAGGGGTATTTTGTTTGTTTCTGTTCGTGTTGTTTTTTTTTTTTTTTAAGATCTCTTCTTATATGCAAGATTTCATGTTGTTACAATCTACTCAGAAAGAAAAATATAAGAAATAAAACCTTCTAAAGCCCCCAAGTCTTTTTCCTAAAAGGACCAGATCTGCAGAAGTGCCCTCCAGCAAGCTGCAAAGTAGCAGTGGGGGGCCACTCCCATTTTGTAAAGAAGAATAAGCCCTTGAGTTATCCCTGTTACAAAATTAGCCAAGAATATGCCTTGAGTAATAATAATTGGCTTTAAAATCACAAAGTTGTTAAGACATAATAAATATATGTAACTAAAATGAAGAGTTTATGATAAAGCTTTTCAGTGATAATTATATAAGCTTAAACATAGTTTTCCAAAGTCTTTGGTAATTTGAAACTTTGGAGTTTGCTGGTTTAAATAATAAAAATTATTAAATATCTAGGTATTTTGAAATAACAGGATACTGAAATATTAATTAACCTGAGTTTGCCTACTTTTTGGATTGTTATTACAGAGAATCTAGAGGATGGATTTGAATCTATTAATGAATATGCCTTGAATTTTATTTGAAATATATCTTTTTAAAATGTGAATGTATTGCTAATCTGAGAAATGTTAAGTACCTACTTATCACCTAAAATGTAAGGTTTCTAAGAGTTAAAAATTCTAACTAATTGGAAAGAAATGGTATGGTATGGTATGAAGATGCATTTTTGAAAGTGAGTTGGTTTAAATCTTAATGAATAATAAAATTTGTAAAGTTATAGAAGGATTGTGAAGAGAAATCTTAAAAGGAAATTATAATTAATCTAAACAATAAATTTAATTAGATAAATGAATCTAAAGTAAGCTAATACAGAATTTTTTTAGTCCTTTTCCAGTCTATTAAAAGGGAAAAAGGTTTTTCTGTATTTTCCTAGGAAACAAAAGTTCTATAAATTATTGAAGAAATTATATATTGTGTTATTTTAATCAGGTACTTAATTACTTTAAAAAAAGTGATCTTAGTTGTGGGAACTGAAGTTTTGCTAGCCTATGTTTGTGTTTAATACCCTTTTTGTCACTTTGAATGGATAGTCTAATATTGTTTAATGATGATGATGATATGTAACCATTTGGTAAAATAAGTTTGACAGTCTTCCCAGGGTTTGAGTTTTAAGAAACTTTTCATATATATATATATATATATATATATATATATATACACACACATACATATATATATGTGTGTGTGTGTATATATATATATATATATATATATATATATATATATATATAAATTGGTTTTAGATCATTCCAATAGGCCCTGGAATACATCAAGGATTTGTTTTCTCTCTTTATGAAGAAAAATTTTATACTTAAGGTACATGGGAAGCTTTGTCAAATAAAGAAATAAATATATTTTATTTATATATGCATATTATTAAAATACTAGAGGCCTGGTGCACGAATTCATGCACCAGTGGGGTCCCTTGGCCTGGCCTGCAGGATCGGACTGAAACTGGCTCTCTGACATCCCCTGAGGGGTCACAGATTGCGAGAGGGTGCAGGCCAGGCCGAGGGACCTCACAGGTGCATGATTGGGGTTGGGAGGAATGCAGGAGTTTGGCCAGCCAGGGAGGGCCTGCATGAGGGCTCCAGGGCATGTCCAGGCTGTCTTGCTCACTCTTGATCAGCCAGACCCCAGCAGCAAGCTAACCTACCAGTTGGAGCATCTGCCCCCTGGTGGTCAGTGTACATAATAGGGAGCAGTTGAGTGGCCTGAGCATATCACTAGCATATTACGTTTTGATTGATTGAATGGGCAACCAGACAACCGGACACTTAGCATATTAGGCTTTTATAATATAGGATATTCTGATATGCTTTCATTTATAACTAACTAGAAGCCCAGTGCACAAAATTTGTGCATGGGGGCATTCCTCAGCCAGGCATGCACCCTCTCCAATCTGAGACCCCTTAAGGGATGTCTGACTGCCAGTTTAGGCCCAATTCCACAGTCAGATATCCCTCTTGCAATCCAGGACCACTGGCTCCTAACCACTCACCTACCTGCCTGCCTGATTGCCCCTAACCACCTCTGCCTGCCGGCCTGATCACCCCTAACCACCTCTGCCTCAGCCCCTGCCACCATGGCTTTGTCCAGAAGGAGGACCAGACAACCAGAAGATACCTGGTCAACCCGGTCTAATTAGCATGTTACCCTTTTATTAGTATAGATTGTTATTAGTTATGTGGAATATTGTGTGGTTTTTTTTTTTTCAGAAGGACAGGATTCCATGTTATTTGCATTATAACCAAATCTATAACTGTGTCATTTTGATCTCTTATTGTCATTTAGAGATAGTCACTGTTTTGTTATAATGCATTTGGAAAAATGTTACATCTACTGAGGGATCCATGGAAAGGATTCTGACATTTTCAGATCATCCCCTTTGAACTGGTTGAAAATTATTAGAATTCTATAGAATATTTGCATTTGTAGAAGTACTAGCAGGGAAAATTAGGAGAAACAAAGTTGATTATGGGACTGAATGAACTGAAAATAATTGAACAGTTTTTTTTAACTTTTGTTGAAAATATTGCTGATTCTTAAATTTTTTGTTTTTCAGATATAAGGAAGCAATTTTGTAACTTATATTTTTCTCCCTACCTTATTCCCTCCAGAATTTGGCAGTTCTTAATGAGTGAGTCATGGCAATAGGTTTCTTTGCATGAATTCAATAAGACCAGTTTCAAATTGTGGCTTTATTAGCAAGGACTTTGGAATGTCATGTCTAACATGCCTGGACTCTGGTTGTCACCAGAAAGCTTTAAGGAATGAAGCTAACAAGAGCCCCTTGGAGAAATGCCAGTTACCTTGCTTGGTCATGTTGTTCATGGCAATATTTCTAGGTAAGGAGCAAGGGTTACTTTCCTGAAAGATGGCATGGAAGGAACCTTAAGACATCATTGGGGACCTCAAGAACTTGAGTAATTCTCCCAAATCTACAGGTATTATTGCAGGCAAGCCTGATGGCAGCTAGGTGACTCATCTTCTTTGCCCTGTAGGATTAATTAAAGCTTGACCATAATATTCCAGGAAAGTATGTGATTTTAAAAGCCTATGTGATCAACTGTTATTCTTATTGTTCATGCAAACAATCAGATCAAATTGCAACCAGACTTAATACAGTAAATAAATTGGTCTTAACTTGGCTCTTTAATAAAAAATGAGAGTGATTTTAGGGGGAAAAATTTTGTTTCAATAGGGAATTATTAGAATTGAATTTTTTTTCTTCCACCAGATCATTTGTCATAATACTTGCTTTTCTAACTTTTGCCCAATAATACTAAATTTTATAATAACACAGTTTGTCTCTACCAAGTTACAAGCCCTACTTACACTCAGAGAATACCACCTCTAGACACCATTGCCACCTCCTTTCATGCCCAGGCCTCATCTTCACTCTGACAGAGAGCAAGGATCTCTTGGCTCTGAGAGAAATCTCCATCAATCCTCAGCATGAAGCAGTTTCAGAAGAGACTCTATGCCCCTTTTCCATGAAAGAATTCAGAGCCAAGATCCTTGAGGGGGGTGTGATAGGCAGTTAGAAAGACATAAGCAGAGCAAGGACAATGGGCCAACCGGAGGAGAAATGGATGGGACCTTGAGACGTACTTCTCACCATTCCAACTGCTCTGAAGCTGGCAATGGAGGAACCTATGCAGAACAAACCTTTATATCTTGCCTAGTAGGAACTGAGACACCTATTGCTTATATACAGAATTATACTCATGCTATTAATTTTTGGAAGAAATTCACCTATGGAGACTTTTATACATTGGGACCCACTGTCTAGGAAAAGGATGCAGGGATGTTTTCTCTAAAAGTTATTGCAGTGGCTTCCTGTGATGAATCTCTGACTTTTACTGGCTGTTCTAGTTATTGTCTTTAAGTATCTAATAACTACAGTATGAATTGTTCTGATAATTTCAGCCTACCTTATAGTAATGGACATACTAAGCCGGCCAGTTGATTTCTTATATGTGGGGTAACTATTTATTCATATATCACTGCAAACAGCACCAGGGGCCTTGTTCCTCAGGAAGACTGACTGTCCTTATGCCTCAGAAACATCACAAGGCCCAAACCAAAAGAGACTTTCTCATGGCCATGGTACTGGACTGCAATGACAATCTCCACCTGGGGAGCCCTGCTGAATGTATTGCTGTAACCATTTTTGTTATGCTGGTAATGGTAGACTCCCTTAAATTAGAAGTGACCCAGCTGGTTTGTAGCAGGTAAAAGCTCTGAATGCCACTTCCAGGGATATACAGGGGATAAATCAAGAGCTTATCCAGGTCAGGGAAGCAGTTCTAGAGAATAGGCAGCAATAAATTATTTGTTGCTGCAGCATAACCATGGTTGTGAGGAATTTAAAGGAATGTGCTATTTTAACCTTTCTGACAATTTTTAATTGATAGAAAACTAATCTCATAGATATGAGATGATAAAAATAGCAGTGGGGAAATGATAGGGGCAGAAATAGAATGTTGGGGAACCAGCTACAATTGTAAGAAATATTAATCATGCTCTGTTAACTATGATTATTTTGTTCTGATTAAAGAAGGCACATTCTAATCTGGCTGGCAGCTGCACACGGGACCTGGGAGCTCACCTGGAATTGAAGCCCATCCTCCCCATTTGTAGCTGTCTATTATTAAGGAAAGATGAACACCGTGTTGCAGAAATCAGAGCCAGAAGCCACCAGCCCTTTGAAGACCCCAGTCCTTGCATATCACTGGCCCTTTAAAGATCCCCAGCCCTCTGCTTACCTGTTAACTGCCCATTTGTCATACCCTTTGGCTACTTCCCCATGTAATCTTTGTCCTTCTACCCAATATAAGCAGTTAGCTTATGGTGGGGTGCAGAGCATATTTTTGTGGATGGCCAGCTGCTCTCATATTGCCGGCAGTGTTGGAATAAATGCTCATATATGATTCAACCCTGTCTCTGCTTAATTGGCTCAAGTAGTGACAGGCAGCACCAACCAAATGATTGTCCAGTTACATAAGTACTGCCAATATGCTTTGACAATGAGGATTTAGCTTAACTATCAAAAATAGGAGTGATCACCGGAATAACAGAGAGATTACCTAAGTGAACTGCTCTCACTAAGAAACAATAAATAAAAAAAAAACTGAAAAAGAAAAACTAACCATTAACTATTTCATAACTCAAAATTTACTAAAGTTACAGAAAAGTTAAAATTATTTCTCTATGAGAAACTATTGAACCTCCTAACACAGCAGGGTATGTGACCTTTTCACTGGGGGCTGTTCCAACCCCTTCATTCCTGCTCAGGAATGTGGTAGCATGAAAAACCAGCATTGCTGTATCGAACAAATATGACTGACCTCTTCTAAAATGCCTTTAAAAGCACCATCTTAAAAGCACAGTAAATGTGATGCCTGAACTTCTGGATGCCAGGAAAATCTCTATTGCCAGGTGCTGCGGCCTTCAATGCAATGTAGAGCTCATCTCCTCCAGAGGGGGGAAAAACTCTACCCTTCGGTTATTATCAAAGCAATAGCAACTACTTGACAACAGCTGCCTAAGGCTATGACTTGATTCGCTTGTGGCAACTGAGAGCCTAGCCAAGACTACAAAAGGAAATGGAGGCGAACAAGATGGCCATATGGAACTTCAAAAGTTACAATATATTCCTGGAGATCTCAGTCTTTGCCTATGCACAAGGCTATGCACATGCCCAGGAAAACTTGGTAAAAGACTCACTCTGCTCTGGTTCAACTTGATGCCCTGCACATGTAGGAAATGAAAGCTAAGCCTATCTTGTAAACAGTGTGCCTTCTTACACAGTTTTCCTTGGCAAAGGAAAAAGACAACTCGACATTTAAGGGTATCTTTTGACCTGCACTGGTTGACTACTACAATATACTGACTTAGGGATGAATCCAAGAAAGCTAAGCATAAAAATAAGAAATAAAAACAGAAACTTTAAAAAAAAAAAAGTAGCAGATAACAGTGATTTCAATTACAGATAATACAGAATTAATTGAAGTAATGCCCTAAACAAAAAAGCAGCAACAATAAATAAAAAGAAAACAATAAGGAGGGGGCAGGGATCTGACTAGAAGTGCTACATATATTATCTAAAACTAGAGGCCCGGGAGGAGACAAAATGGCGGCGGAATAGACGGATGTGTCCTGAGCCTTGTCCCAGAGCAAATAGAAGAAGCAGCTGAAACAAGTGGAATCCAGCCTGAATTGGCGAAGGAGGTGCAGCTGGTGAGACAGTTTGCAGCCGGGAAGGGCAGAGATCCCCCCATAAAGGTAAAATCAAAGATCTAGGCAGTAGAATCTGCCAGACCTCTGTGCCCAGAAGGTCAGGGAGAAGCTACACGGTGCCAAGCTGCATCCCTGAGGACAGGCAAAGCGTCTAACTGAAAAAAAAAAAAAAAAAAAAAGGTCCATGGGACTGTGAGAGGTAGTAAATTTTAGACCTTGGAGTCTGGATTTGGGATCTGAGCTCAAAGGCAGCCCTGAAGAGCTGCTGAACCACGCAGTGCCAGCAAGAAAGGAACTTGCAAAGACGCGGTCCCTCCTCTCCCTGGGGCCTGCGCCTTTTTCCACTGAACCTAGTTCATAGGACCTTTCGAATACAGACACTTACCTGTGGTTGAGGTGCAGAAGAAGGGGTGGAGTTCTGGAATCTGGGGAGAGTAGGCAGCGGACGGTCCAGGAGAGGGGGTAGAGAGTCTGGTGCTGAGTCATATCTAAGGCCCGGTAGCCATTTTCTCCTGAGCGATAGCCCCTTCCTCCAGTCTCCAAGCAACCAATATAGCCACACCCAAATCCCATCCTGAATAACACCATGGAATCTGAATACTCCCTGAGGCCATAGGATCTGCCCTAAAGAGAAATCTTTAGAAGCTAGGCACCTCAATTACACGGCTACACTGCCAGGGCCCTTCAGAGTGCTTCAGTGTGCCTCGCTGGCAAACTTACCGCGGGTGCTCCTGTGAGCCGCCACTGGGAGTAAGCGTCTATCCACCACAGGTGCAGCAGCAAAAGCTGAGTCTGCCCACCCCATAACTACAGAACTCTGGGCACAAGAGTCACGCCTTTCCAGAGTGAAGGCCCCCTGAGCCACTTCACCCTAACTAACAGTTCTTTGGTGCCACTGTGAGTCCCCATTGGGCACGTGTGATTTCAATTAAGGGTGCAAGACAGCAAAAATTGGGATACTCCCCTCCATGGCTGCTGACTTCTAGACACCGCAGTCGTGCCTCTCAAGCTCGCAGGCCTACATCAAGAGAACCCAAATAGCTCAAGGAGGGAGCTACACTAGATTACCACGCCCAGGAGAACTGAGAGATTACACTAGTAGCACCATCACCAAAAGAACCTGGGTAGCAAAGCAATTGGATCTATAATTAAAACATTACAGGAAAACATGGGGAGACAAAAAAGCAATCCCCAAAGGAAAGAAAAAGAGGAATCACCAGAAAGGGAGTTAAATGAAATTGAGGCTAGCAGCTTAACAGAGAAAGAATTCAGAGTAATGGTTATAAGGATGTTTAAACGAAATGATGACAAATACACACAACTCAATGAGAACTATAATGAGCTGAATGAAAATGTCACCAACATGAAAAGAAACCAAGAGGAGGTGAAGAACGACATAGCTGCAATAAAGAACACATTGGAAGGCTTAAACAGTAGACTAGAAGAGGCAGAGGACCACATCAGCAAATTAGAAGACAAGGTAGGAAAAAACACACAAACACAGCAGTAACTGGAAAGAAGACTTTAAAAGCAAGAGGAGAGCCTAAGGGAGCTTTGGGACAACACAAAACGAAACAATATTAGAATAATAGGGATACCAGAAGGAGAGGAAGAGAAGCAAGGAATAGAAAACCTGTTTAAAGAAATAATGACAGAAAACTTCCCTGATATCAGCAAGAAAAAAACTATGCAAGTCCAAGAAGTACACAGAGTCCCAAACAAGTTGAACCCCAAAAGACCAATACCAAGACACATCATAATTAAATTGGTGAACACTAACGACAAAGTAAGAATCTTAAAGGCTGCCAGAGAGAGACAGAAAGTTACCTACAAGGGATCTCCTATTAGAATATCAACTGATTTCTCAACAGAAACACACCAGGTCAGAAGGGAATGGAATGAAATATACAAAGTGATGCAAAGCAAGGGTCTGAATCCAAGAATACTATACCTAGCAAGGCTATCATTCAAAATTGAAGGTGGAATCAGGAGCTTCACAGACAAAAAAGGGCTAAGAGAGTTTATCACTACCAATCCAGCAATGCAAGAAATGCTAAAGGGACTGCTGTAAAAAGAAGAAAGAGAGAGGCAAAAAGAAACACAAACACTAAGGAAAAATATGAAAACAAACATGTACTTGTCAATAATAACATTAAACGTAAACGGATTAAATGCACCAATCAAAAGACATAGGGTAGCTGAATGGATAAGAAAACATGACCCATATATTTGCTGTCTACAAGAGACCCACCTCAGAGCAAAGGATTCACACAGACTGAGAGTGAAGGGATGGGAAAACATTTTTCAGGCAAATGGAAATGAGAAAAAAGCTGGGGTTGTGATACTTATATCTAATAAAATAGACCTCAAAGTAAAGGCCATGGCAAGAGATAAGGGAGGCCACTACATAATACTAAAGGGAGCAATTCAACAAGAAGATATAACTCTGGTAAACATATATGCACCCAATGCAGGAGCACCCAAATACATAAAAAAAACTCCTGGAAGATATCAAGGGAGAGATCGACAACAATACAATCATAGTAGGAGACTTTAATACACCACTGACATCACTGGATAAATCCTCTAGACAAAAAATCAGCAAAGAAACAGCAATTCTAAATGACGCACTAGATCAAATGGACCTAACTGACATCTTCGGAGCATTTCACCCCAAAGCCAAGGAATATACATTCTTCTCAAGTGCACATGGGACATTTTCAAAAATAGACCACATATTGGGTCACAAGCAAAGTCTCCCCAAATTCAAAAAGATTGAAATCATATCAAGCATTTTCTCAGGCCACAATGGCATAATATTAGAAATAAACTATAATAAAAACATTCCAAAAAATTCAAACACTTGGAAGCTGAACAGCATGCTATTAAACAATGATTGGGTGATCAACAAGATCAAAGAAGAAATTAAAAACATCCTGGAGACTAATGACAATAAAAACACAACAATGCAAATGCTATGGGACACAATGAAAGAAGTCCTGAGAGGGAAGTTTATAGCTCTACAGGCCTACCTCAAAATACAAGAAAAAATGGTAATAAATCATCTAACTCAACAACTCAAAGAATTAGAAAGAGAGCAACAAGAAAAGCCCACAGTGAGCAGAAGGAAGGACATAATAAAGATCAGAGCAGAAATGAATGACATAGAGACCAAAAAAAACAATACAAAAGATCAACAAAACCAAGAGCTGGTTCTTCAAAAGGATAAGCAAGATTGATGAATCTTCAGGCTCACCAAGAAGCAAAGAGAGAGGATCCAAATAAACAAAATCAGAAATGAAAGAGGTGAAATAACAACAGACCACACAGAAATACAAAGGATTGTTAAAAAAATACTATGAACAACACTATTCTAACAAACTACACAACCTGGAGGAAATGGACACATTCCTAGAAAAATACAACCTTCCAAAACTCATTCAGGAAGATTCTAAAAATCTCAATAGGCTGATAACTATGGAAGAAATTGAAGCAGTCATCAAAAAGCTTCCAGCAAACAAAAGCCTGGGACCAGACGGCTTCACAGGGGAGTTTTACCAAACATTCAAGGAAGAACTAAAACCTATCCTCCTCAGACTATTCCAGAAAATTCAAGAGGAAGGAACACTTCCAAGATCCTTCTATGAAGCCGGCATCACCCTAATACCAAAACCAGATAAAGACAACACAATGTAATTACAGGCCAATATCCCTCATGCATATAGATGCCAAAATCCTCAACAAAATTCTAGCAAATTGAATCCAGCAGTACATCAGAAAGATCATACACCATGACCAAGTAGGATTTATCCCAGGGATGCAAGGATGGTACAATATTCGCAAATCAATAAACGTGATACATCACATAAACAAATTGAGAGATAAAAACCACATAGTCTTATCGATTGACGCAGAAAAAGCATTTGACAAAATCCAACACCCTTTCTTGATAAAAACTCTCAGCAAGGTGGGAATAGAAGGATCATACCTGAACATAATAAAAGCCATATATGACAAACCCACAACCAACATCATACTCAATGGGCAAAAACTAAAACCATTTCCCCTAAGAACAGGAACAAGACAGGGATGCCCACTCTCACCACTCCTGTTCAATATAGTGCTGGAAGTACTAGCCATTGCAATCAGACAAGAAGAAGAAATAAAAGGCATCCAAATTGGAAAAGAAGAAGTAAAGCTGTCCTTATTCACAGATGACATGATATTGTACATAGAACACCCTAAAGACTCCATCAAAAAACTAACAGACTTAATAAATGAATTCGGCAATGTAGCAGGATACAAAATTAATGCCAAGAAATCTATGGCATTTCTATACACCAATAATGAACTTACAGAAAGAGAGACTAAAAAAGCAATCTCATTTACCATCACACCAAAAAAATTAAGATACCTAGGAATAAACTTAACTAAGGAGGTAAAAGACCTATACGTGGAAAACTACACAACACTGAAAAAAGAGATAGAGGAAGACATAAACAGATCGAAGAACATACCATGTTCATGGATTGGTAGAATCAACATCATCAAAATGTCCATACTACCCAAAGCAATCTATAAATTCATTGCACTTCCCATTAAAATACCAACGACATATTTTACAGACCTAGAACGAACTTTCCAAAAATTTATCTGGAATAAAAAAAGACCCCGAATAGCTTCAGCAATCCTGAGAAAGAAGAACAAAGTAGGTGGGATCTCAATACCAGATATCAAGCTGTATTACAAAGCCACTGTTCTTAAAACAGCCTGGTACTGGCACAAGAACAGACATATATGATCAATGGAATAGAATAGAGAACCCAGAAATTGACCCAAATCACTATGCTCAATTAATATTTGACAAAGGAGGCACAAACATACAATGGAGTCAAGACAGTCTCTTCAACAAATGGTGTTGGGAAAATTGGACAGATACATGCAAAAAAATGAAACTAGACCACCAACTTACACCATACACAAAAATAAACTCAAAATGAATAAAGGACTTAAACATAAGATGGGAAACCATAAAAATACTAGAGGAATCCACAGGCAGAAAAATCTCAGACATATGCTGAAGGAACTTCTTCACTGATACTGCCCCTAGGGCAATGGAAACTAAAGAGAAAATAAACAAATGGGACTACATCAAAATAAAAAGCTTTTGTACAGCAAAAGAAACCATCAATAAAACAACAATAAAGCCCACTGCATGGGAGAACATATTTGCCAATGATATCAACGATAAGAGTTTAATCTCCAACATTTACAGAGAACTCATACAACTTAACCAAAAGAAGATAAACAACCCAATCAAAAAATGGGCCACTGATCTAAATAGACACTTTTTGAAAGAAGGCAGAAGAAAGGCCAAGAGACATATGAAAACCTGCTCAAAGTCACTAATCATCAGAGAGATGCAAATCAAAACAACAATGCGGTACCATCTTACACCTGTCAGAAGGGCTATCATCAACAAATCAACAAATGACAAGTGTTGGCGAGGATGCGGAGAAAAAGGAACTCTTTTGCACTGCTGGTGGGAATGCAGACTTGTGCAGCCACTGTGGAGAACAGTATGGAGTTTCCTCAAAAAACTAACAATGGAACTCCCATTTGACCCAGTGACCCCACTTCTAGGAATATATCCCAAGAAACTAGAAACACGAATCAGAAAGGATATATGCACCCCTATGTTCATAGCAGCACAATTCACCATAGCTAAGATTTGGAAACAGCCTAAGTGCCCATCAGCAAATGAGTGGATTAAAAAACCGTGGTATATCTACACAATGGAATACTACGCTGCGGTAAAAAAAGGAGTTTCTACCATTTGCAACAACATGGATGGAGATGGAGAATATTATGTTAAGTGAAATAAGCCAGGCAGAGAAAGATAAATATCACATGATCTCACTCATTTGTGTAATATAATGAATGGCACAGACTGATAAACAAGAACAGATCCAGAGACTGAGAAACGTCGATCAGCACGTCATACCTCAGGGAAGGTAGGGGAGGGTGGGGGTAAGGTGGAGAGATCAACCAAGGGACTTGTGTGCATGCATATGAGCCTAATCAATGGACACAGAAAACAAGGGGGTGGGGCATAAGTGGGGTTGGGGGGTTATGGGGGAATAAGGACACATATGTAAAAAATAAAAATTAAAAAATATTTTTTTAAATTATAAAAAAATAAAATAAAATATTAAATCTAATCCATACTAGTGGTCACCATAACCTTAAGAGAAATTGTTTCATGTGACAAAGATTTTTAAATGAAACTCTCTGTAGCCCGAAAATTATTTTGGAAGGAAACAAAGAGAAGTTTCCTTCAAAAGTCGTAAGGATTGTAATTGAAAGTCAATATATTTGGCCTCTTGAACTAAAGTAAGTAATTTATGTTTTTGCCTCCCTGACAAAGTTTATAGAAAGTTACAAAAAGAAATTGACAGCCAGTTTGAAATTGAATTGCCATGGCCTAGAGCAAAGAATATCCTTACATGATATTCTACAATGTCACTATAATTTTAGATATTTTACAACAGCATATTGTACAATTATCCCAAACAAACTTACAAACTAATTCTTTGAATGTTTGGCAGCAATTTAAAAAAAGGGACATGAAAGGATTTAATCCCTTTCAGAAGGAATTAAGGCACTGGGAAGGCACTTGAGCATTCTATATTGGCCCCTCTTGCCTTTTGTGCCAAGAAGGACCCTCTTCTCACAATCCAATTGCCTTAGCTGTTTCCTGAGCTTTCTGTTCATGCTGAGCTTGAAGCCTCGTGGTGGCTGGTACCATGGATCTATCTCTCACTTAATCGTGTGACCTGGGCCCTCCCTGGAGAAGAAACCTGAGTTCCCCGAGATATGTGATCAGTGCTGGGGCCCCGCCAGAAGGCCAGGGGATCCCAAGGCAGGTGCTGGGCGTGGAGGCCACAGGAGCATAGGCTACCAAGGAGATAGAACTGAACCTCGCATCACCCTGCTTGGTCCCGGAGGATGACTGGTTCGCCAGAGACGGGTAAGATTCCTCAGGGAAGGAACAACCTAAGACAGGCACAGTCGCAGAGGGGCCATCAGGAGAGAACTTGGGGGTCAACAGAGGTGGGGCACAGACCCTTACCCCCCAAATCTTGCAGGGGCCTGAAGCCTCACCCCATCTGAGGGAGGTCTCCTGCCCCCATGGCTGCTTTGCTTCCCACGCCCAGCTCAGATCGGGACACAGGTGACAGTGACTTGGCCCAGCTCAGATTGGGACCCAGGTAACAGACAGAGACTTGGCCGACAGCAGCTGCCCTATATCTAAATCCAGCCTAGCACCAGGAATGCTCAGGGCCTACTCAAGAGTGCAAATAATCCTTTCCACTAATATTTACAGGGTAAACTAAATTGTTGGTAGAGTATTAAATTTGACAGTAAAATAATAATCAAGCTTTCAGATTAATTTATATAGGCTAATTGAAATAAGTGAATATTCAAGAAAATTTAATTGTACTGGACAAAACGCTGTTCCTAAAGTAGTAACTAAAATTTCTATTGGCAGTTCATCTCATGGTAAAATTCCTGAACATGCAAAGAACTTAAAGCAGTCATATTTTTGTGCAAAAAATTAAAATTTAAAGTTATCAAGACTGCATTACAAAATTTACAAAAGCCTCCATTAATCAAAAAAAGGGGGGATAGTAGGGTAATATCATGTAAGGAAAAATATCCTATAAGTAAATTACATCTAGAAAATTTTTACTTTACAAAATTAATTTTCATTTGTAATGCTAACAGCAAGACACCCATGAAAAACACACATGATGTCTAAATAAGACAAAGAAAAATCATTTGGGCAAAAATAAAAAGGATCCCAAATCAATTATATAGAAAAGATTCCTTTATTAACTTTTGGTAGAGAATATGTTTGTATATTTTCAGAAAACACCTCCAAGACCATGTGGATTCCTGCAACAGAGAGGAATTGACAGGTCTGCTCCAACCATGAAGACAAGAGGAGAAACAGTCCAGAGATGGAAGACGCTGATGATGCCTTGCCACGCTAGCAGTCAGCAGCTATGCGTCGCAGCAGGTTGCCTAGGACCAAACCAGAGAGGGTCAGACATGCATTGCCACCATGTGCCCACCATCCAGATATCATTGCTGACATGTACACATAAGGAACTGTTTGACATTGAAACGGGTACTCAGAACTGTTGGACATTGAAATTGGGACTCAAACATTTTTTGTTATTATATGTTTATTTCTAGTCTGCAGAGGCAAGATTTTTTAAAGGAAAGAAATGGGGAAAAAATAGATACAGAGGCAAAGAAGCATTGAACAGACTGCCAAACTACAGCGGGAAGGCAGGGGAGGTTGGCGGGGGCAGGGGGGGGGGCTGTAAGAGATCAACCGAAGGACTTGTACGCATGCATATAAGCATAACCAATGGATACAAGACACTGGGGGGGGGGGGGGGGCAGGTAAAGGCATGTACTGGGGGGTAGGGGAGGCTGGGGGGAGGTCAATGGGAAAAAAAGGAGACATATGTACTACTATTTGGAATACTTTAAACAATAAAAAATAAATAAACAAATAAATAATAATAAAAAAATAAAGATAAATAAAAATAAAAATAAATAAAAATAAATAAAACTAGAGGCCCGGTGCATGAAATTCATGCATGGGGGGGAAGGGGACGTCCCTCAGCCCAGTCTGCACCCTCTCCAATCCAGGACCCCTCAGGGGATGTCCAACTGCCAGTTTAGGCTTGATCCCGCAGTCGGACATCCCTCTTGCAATCTGGGATCGCTGGATCCTAACTGCTTGCCTGCCTGATTGCCCCTAATCACCTCTGCCTGCTGGCCTGATGCCCCTAACCGCCCCTGCCTGCTGACCTGATTGCCCCCAAAGTTCCCCTGCTGGCCTGATCGCCCCTTAACTGCTCCCCTGCTGGCCTGATCACCCCAACTTCCCTCCTCTGCTGGCCTGATCACCCCAACTGCCCTCCCCTGCTGGCCTGATTGCCCACAACTGCCCTCCCTTGCTGCAACCCACCTTCTCCGCCAGGACCTGCCTCCTCCGCTCCACATGGAGCCGCGGGACCCCCAAGCCTCACCATGCAGAGCGGCCACCAGGCCCCACCTCTGCTGTGCATGTGGCCATCTTGTGGCGGCCATCTTATGGTGGCCATCTTGTGGTGGCCTTCTTGTGGTGGCCATCTTGTGATGACGTCACGCACGAGGGCCACCTAGGCTTTTATTAGTATAGATATGTATACAAAGAGACTTGTATGTTGAAAAAACTCTTACAACTCAATAAGAAAGTACAGATAACACTTAAAATATGGGCATATAACCTCAATTGATATATCTATAAAGATAATAGCACAAAATCCAATGAGCTTATAAAAATATGCTTGAGCCCTAGCCCATTTGCTTCAGTGGATAGAGCATAGGCCTGGGACTGAAGGGTCTGGGTTCAATTCCAGTCAAGGGCACATGCTCCAGTTGCAGGAGGCAGCCAATCAATTATTCTCTCTCATCACTGATGTTTCTATCTCTCTCTCCCTCTCCCTTCCTCTCCAAAATCAATAATATATATTTATATTTTAATAAAAATATGCTTGACATCATTAGTCATTAGAAAAATTCAAATGAAAATCATTTCACATCTACCAGAGTAGCTAAAAATAAATAAGTAAATCCTATATAATAAAAGGCTAATATGCAAATTGTCCCCTCAGGAGTTTGATTGCTCACTATGACATGCGCTGATGACCAGTGGGTGGCACGGAACATAATGGGCAACCAGAGGCAGCAGCAGGGCACTGAGGGAGCAAGGGAAGGAGGAGGTGGAGAGGCAGGGAGACAGGGAGGCAGGGAACCTGATTGGCCCTGATCGCCGGCCAGGCCTAGGGACCCTACCTGTGCATGAGTTTCATGCACTGGGCCTCTAGTAAATAAATAAATGAATAAATAAATAAATAAATAAATAAATAAATAAATAAATAAATACATTGGTGTGAATTTGAAGAAATTGGAACAGTCAGACATTGCTGGTTGGAATGTAAAATTGTGAAGATACATTGGGAAAAGGTTGCAATTCTTCCAAATGTTCAAAATAGAGTTACTACATGACCCAGCAATTCACTCCCAGGTATATGCAAAGCAAAATGAAAATATATTATGACACAAAAATTTTTATATGAGAGAAATGAAAAATGTTGAAACAAAAACTCATTCAGGAATGTTCATAGCAGCATTATTTGTAATACCTCAAAAGTGGAAACAACCAGATAGTAGATTCTTGTGGCTCCTGTAACAAATTACTACAGATTTGGTGCCTTGAAACAACAGAAATTTATTTTCCCACAGTTCTGGATTCCCAAAGTATGAATTCAGTGTCATTGAGCTGCATTCAAGGTGTGAGCAGGGCTGCATTCCCTAGGAGAGAATTTGTTTCTTGTCTCTTGCAACTTCTGGTGGCCACCAGCATCCCTTCATCTGTGACCACAGCAGGTCAATATTCAAGACCAGCATCTTCAACTCTCTTTCTGCTCCATCTTTACATTCCTTCTCTGTGTGTGTGTGAAATCTCCCTCTCTCTCTTTATAAGGATACATGTGCTCACATTTTCAGCCCACCTGAATAATCCAGGATAACCCCATATCAAGATCCTTAATCATATGTGCAAAGATCCTCTTTCCTCCCATATAAAGTAACACAAGTTCTAGAAATTTGGAAGCGTATATCTTTAAAAAGGCCATTTTTATCCTAGCACAAAGCCAAATGTCCATCAACTATTAATATATAAACAAAAAGTGTTATATCTACACAATGAAATATTCAACAATAAAAATGAAGTACAATACACAGATGAATCTTAAAAACATTATGCTCAATGAAAGAAACCAACCCTGAAAGGTCATATATTTTATGGTTCCTTTTATCTTTATTTTATTAAAGTATAGTTGGCATCCAATATTATATTAGTTTCAGGTATACACAGTGATTCAATTTCACAATTTAATCACCACACTAAGTCAAGTAACCATCTGTCACCAGGTAAACTTATCACAATGTTATTGATTATATTTCCCTTTACCTTTTCACTCATCCCTATATCCCCTCTCCTCTGGCAACAGACATATGATTCCTTTCATATGAAAAGGTCTCAGTAGACAAATGTATATAAACAAAAATGGGAGGATGGGAAATTACTGAAAATGGGTATAAAGTATTTTTGTAGGCAATATATATATTCTAAAACTAGACTGGTGATGGTTGGACAACTCTGCATATGCTAGAATCCACTGTACTGTACACATTAAATTGGTGAACTGTATGTTGTATAATCTATATCTCAATAAAACTGTTGTAAAAATAGGAAAAAAGTATAAATAAGCTTACTTATTGCCTTTTGGGAATTGATTGGGAATAATAACATTAAATCAGACACTGGAAGGAAAAACAGGAACAAGAAAGGAGAAATTTCAATCTAATTCCATTACTGTTGTTAGTATGAAACAATAGACAATAGCTAAAATAAAAGAGGGATTAAAGGTATTTTAAAAATTATATATCTATCAAGATACCCATTAGAAAAAAAGTGTATCACATGATCTCACTCATATGTGGAATCTAATGAACAAAACAGATTCAGAGACGTAAAAGCCTGGAAAAGACTGTGGAATCTCAGAGGGAAAGCAGGGAAGTGGGGGTGGGTGGGAGGAGATCAACCAAACAATTTGTATGCGTACATGCTTAACCCATGGACACAGACAGCAGTGTGGTGAAGACCTGGGCGGGAGCGGGGGCAGAGGCAGGCCAGAAGGAGTCAATGGGGGAAAAGGGACATATGTAATACTTCCAACAATAAAGATTTTTTTCAAGTGCAAAGCTTCCCAATACCAAAAGATAACCCCAAAAAGATACATATTTCCTTGTAATAAAATATGTAAGGACAAAACTTTTTTAATGTTGTGGTTTTTTTTTTTTTAATTGATTTCAGAGAGAGGAAGGGAATGGGAGATAGAGATAGAAATATCAATGATTAGAGAAAATAATCCATTGGCTGCCTCCTGAATGTCCACTGGGGATGGAGCCTGCGACCCAGGCATGTGCCCTGACTGGGAATTGAACTGTGACCTCCTGGTTCATTGGTCAATGCTCAACCAACCAACTAAGCCACATCAGCTGGGCAAAACTTTTTTTTAAATGTGACTACATCAGAGGGAATATGGTAGAGGGATAACTATTTTACTTTGTATACACTTAGCTCTATACATCTGACTTTGTTTTAAAAAAAATTATAACAAAATTAAGTTTAAAAGCTATCCTTGAAAATGAAAAATAATTAAACAAATGACCCAAACTGAGTATTTGTCTGGTTGTAGAGCAGGCAGAAAGACACTATTCTTAATGGCTTGCAAACAGTAATTTTTGAGTGTTTATACCCAGTGGGATATTCTCTAAGGGCATAAACGATTGTGACACACACAGTCTTAAACCTCTTTGGTAGTATGTTAATATTGTCATTATGAAATTGTTTTGTGTGTAGTATGAAACAAGGAAAATCAATAATTATGATGATTAATAATTAGAGCTTAAAGTATCAGTAGCAACATACAAAACCATATTTTTTAAATTACCTTACTTTATACAAAGAAAAGTCCTAAAAACAATAATTGATCCACTATTAGTAAACATCCCTTATTCCCAGAGTACTTTTTCTAAATAATTTTCTACTAAGAAACACCAGGACTCCTTGGAAAAATTGCTCCATTCCAAAGAAAAAGAAAATGTACAAAATGAAGCTATAATGGTTTTTCTTATCAGGAAGATAAAAAAAGATCAAATATTACAAGGCCATGTCAAAAAAATTTTATGAACCAAGTTTAATAAGTTTATATTGTCCATAAATGAGAAAATGTGCTAATTAGATTAATAATCACAATGGATTGGCGCACTTCAAACAAGTCTAAATCCAGGAGTTTATAAGGATACAAAGGTAACAACAACAAACAATGTAAAATAACTGTTATTTTTAAGGAAACAAGTCATTATTTTTAAAATTAGTGAAAAAAACACCAAGAATTAAACACTTATCCTGCCTTTACTATATGAACTATACCTCAAAATGATCAAATATTGATAAGAGAAGTTTACTACTTATGAAAATATTCCATCAAATAAACAAAGAATAAATAATAGAATAGGAACATCAATAATTAAAACTCCCAATTAATTAATGAATCTACACAATGATTATCAATTATCATAAAAAGAGAGAAAATTAGACATTCCTAATGGAAGTACACTGCAACTCTTATTAAGTAATCTTGTAAAAACAAAATTAAATATACATTTAATAAAGTCTCTAAATTTAAGCATACGTTTATAAGAAATACCGTGTTTAAAGGAATGTGAAATTGACCCCAGACATCACATGTTCCAGGTTAATTCTATCCATGCTGAAGCTAATAGGTATCACATGTGCTTTCAATTTTTCCAAAACATAGAGATCAAAACTTCCCAAATTATATTTACAAAACCATCATACCATGGGTATTTAAAAAATGACGCAAAAAAAAGCACAATGACATAAAATGATAAGACTTAGAAAAAATTCACTAATAATGTCATTGTAAATGTTTTAAATAGTGTATTAACAAGAAATCCTGCAGGACATGAACATAAAAATGTATAGCTATCAAATGCCTTGCTCCATATTTATCAAAATAGTGGAAAAGGTATAGATATTTCTGTAGCTGTTGGACAAATAATAGTCAATAAAATGCAATACGCATTCCTTATTTTAAAGTGAAAATAACGCTCTATAAAGAGTACTTTATTAAAAGTACCAATAAATTATGTCAAAAGCCAGCATTATACTTGATGGAAAAATACTAAAAGCATTCCTATAAAAATAAGGAGAAAAACAATATTGACCATTCTCCCCACCAATTTTATCATTATTCTGGAGGTCCTAGCCAGGACAAGTAGGCAAGAGAAAGAAGTATGAGGCATAAAATTGGAAAGAATTTAAACTTGTTGCCACTTTCCAAAAATCATAGAGTGTATCTAGAAAGCCCAAGAGAGTTAGTTGAAGACAATTAAGAAATAAAAATAACAAAAAACAATAAAGTGGTTAATTACAAAATCAACATGTAAAATCCAATAGCTCACAACTATAAAAAGATCAACCAATTAGAAAATGAAAAGAGAAAAAGACTATAGCTGTAATAACAACAAAAAATAAAAATTTTAAATGTAGTGAGAATTTTTTTAATGAATAGGAAGGCTATTTTTGAAGAGAAAAAAATCAATACTAAAAGGCTATCAAGACTCTAAAAATCTATAAATAAATCTGTATGCATCTGTAAAGCTGTCAAAACCCTATCTATAAATCTGTAAATGCATTTTTATATGATATTGACATTTTGGGGAGGGAAGGAGAGTTGATAGAAGCAGACAAACTAATTCAGCAGTTCATAGGAAAAAATAAACATAGGAATATATCTAGATGATTTTGAAAAAGATGATTATGGCAAGGTATAGTAATTATAAGCTTAATACTGGCCTGAGAACAGAAGACAGACATGAATGAAATGGAAAAGAGAGTTAAAAAATAAGTTAAAATTTCATATCAGATATGATGTTCAGTCAAGCCATTTGGGAAAAAGATGGATTAGTGTATAAATGTTGTTGGGACAGACGGCTAACCCTCTGGCAATTAATGGAAGATTGATCCCTCCTTCATTCTTTGTATCAAAATTAATTTTAAATGAATCAATGTTTTAAAAAGAAACTATAAAATACTAGAATAATCATGAGAGAATTTTTAAAATATTATCACCCAAATTGATGATCAAATTAAGTTCAAGACTAATTAAAAACTCATGGAATTTGACACCTAAAATTTTTATAAAACAGAACATGCTTAAGAATGGCATGGAACTTGGAAATGAAGAAAAAAGGTAGACCAATCCCAATTACCTCTTTCCTACCCTGTTACAGCTCTCATATTCAAGTGAAATGAAATTGTCCCTACCCACTTGTTCCCTTTCTTTACAAATACTGTTCCTCTAAGTACTGTATTTATCCTCTCTGACCTTAGTTGAACTCTTTGTAAAATAAGGTCAGTAACAAATTTCCCAGAAAAATTCACAGTTGTTATTTATGGTTTCAGTTATATGTGAAACAAAGAATGTATAACCCCTTTGAGAGTACACATTCTGTGCTTGTGGGGGTTTCAGGGGAACTGAAATGTGACAGTTGACTATCACTAACTGGCTGTTAGCTTCCTGATATCTCAGAAGACACCTGAAGCCTATCCCATCAAATCCGAATCCAGGGGAAGTGGTATCACACCCATTGCTGACCCAGAGCCTTCTTCCTGTAAACACAGACTCCTCTAATGAAGGAGGGAGCCTGTTCCAAGGTGCCTGCCCGGGAGCATTTATTTCCCCCAGTGCTTTATTGATGAAGAAGATGATGATGGTTGACACTAAGTAGCAATGAAACATGCCTCCTAGTATTGAGAAGTCCTGTTTTGACCCTCTCTGTTATGGTGATGTATATTACTGAAGGCCCCTTCAGGACATTTTATCTCAAACTAGATTTTGTTGTTGTTAAAGAGAGAGAGTGCAGTGAGTAGATTCAGGAGTCTTGCCGTCTGCCTAGGAAACTAGCTGTTTTGACATAATCTCCAGGAGATGTCTTGTGTATTGAATCAGCACAACTGTGAGAGGCAGTCACAGTGGACAGCCAAGCTTTACACATCTTCCACCCTCACAATGCCTGGTCCAAGCTGTGAACCGCAGGGGCACTCACTCATCTGCTATTGACTGAACACAAAAGTCAGATATTGTTCTGGGTGCTAGGGACACAGGAGTAGATGAATCAGGCAAAAATCATCACCTTCAAGGAGCTTACATTACACTAAAATGTGCAGTGTCTCATTAATCATATACTAGAGGCCCAGTGCACGAAATTCATGCATGGGGGGGTCCCCTCAGCCCAGCCTGCACCCTCTCCAATCCAGGACCCCCGTGGGATGTCCAACTGCTGGTTTAGGCCTGATCCCGAGGATCAGGCCTAAACCAGCAGTCGAACATCCCTCTCACAATCCAGGACTGCTGGCTCCTAACTGCGCCCCCCCCCGCCAGCCTGATCACCCCTAACCACCTCTTCGTGCCAGCCTGATCACCCCTAACCACCTCTTCTTGCCAGCCTGATCACCATTAACCACCTCTTCTTGCCAGCCTGATCACCCCTAATTGCCCCCCACGCGAGCCTGGTCATCCCCAACTGGCCCCTCTGCTGGCTTAGTTGCCCCCAACTGCCCCCTCTGCTGGCCTGGTTGCCCCTAACTGCCCCCCTGCCTGCCTGGTCACCCCTTACTTCCCCCTATGCCAGCCTGGTCACCCCCAACTGTTCCCCCTGCCTGGTCACCCCTCACTGTCCCCCCTGCCAGCCTGGTTGCCCCCAACTGCCCCTCCCTGCCTGCCTGGTCACCCCTTACTTCCCCCTATGCCAGCCTGGTCACCCCCAACTGTTCCCCCTGCCTGGTCACCCCCAACTGCCCCCCCCCCTTGCTGGCCTGGTTGCCCCACGCAGCCTGCTGTTCAGTCATTTGGTCGTCCCTCACTAACCCCCCTGCCAGCCTGGTCACCCCACGCAGCCTGCTGTTCAGTCATTTAGTCATCCCTCACTAACCCCCCTGCCAGCCTGGTCACCCCAAGCAGCCTGCTGTTCAGTTGTTTGGTCATCCCTCACTAACCCCCTGCCGGTCTTGTCACCCCACACAGCCTGCTGTTTGGTCGTCCTTCTGGTTGTTTCGGTGGTGACGGCCCCTAGCTTTTTATATATTAGGATGTGTGAGATTCCAATAAAAAACAAGCCTAGGTCTCGCAGACTGAGGAAGTGAAAACAGAACAAGCCCATGGACAAGCCCCATGGACCCGAGCAGACAATTACCGACGCGATCTTTTCTTTAATGGGAGCCTTCTTCAGGTTATTGGGTACATAATATTGTGATAAACAAGTGCAGATACTGTGATTCTGACTGTTTCAAGTAGACAAGAGACAGATTCAAATCCTATTTCCTGTCTGTTCCCATCACGGTGTCACCTATTCCTAGTGACACTTGATGACCACCCACAAGGCAACCATGGCTGTAGGTGGAAATAGTTGTCTGACTGAGCGTTCATTAAGCTCCCAATATTAACATTCACCTTTTGCCAGGCCCTGTTATCCTAACAGCCAATTCTGTTGCAGCTATTTGGTATCCTCACTTTTTTAAGGAAACCGATTCAGAAAGGTCAGGCCAGTTGCACAAGGTCACACTGCAAGGGGATAAAACCGGAGGCAGACCCAGGTCTTCCTGCTTCACATCTGTGTTCTGATTCAGGCCCAGCGGCCACACTGGACATATGCTTTCAGATGCTATGAGCAGAAGCAAAGATGGAGCCCCGTCCTCGCCATCTAGTAGTTTATAATCTAATATGGAAATAAAACCTAAACACAAATCATTGCAAGGCATGAATATATGTTTTAATAAATAAAACACTTAAATCTAAATAACCATCTCCTCCTGCAAAAAACAAACAACAACAACAACAAAAAAAGCAAATCTGCGAAGTTCACACTAGGAGAGAAGACGTGGGAGCACACAAGCAGGTACCAAGCAGCTGAGACTGGCCCGGAGGGCTGCCGCTCTCATTCCTGGGCCTCTCCTGCTGCCAAAAAGTCCTGCTGGCAGAGAGAACATGTCCAGGCCCTCACAGCTGGAGTTGTAAATATAACCCGACCAGAAAACAGAAGCCTGGTCCTCCTGTTCTCGGAGCAGCATTCTTCCACAAAGGCCCTCGAACCTCTGCCTCACCCTGCAATTGCTATCTTAGTCAAGACTGCAGAATCAGGCTCCCCGAAGAGGCGGGGCTGCCCTGCTGCCTGCCCAGGCATGTGCCCTGCGGCCCCACTGAAGCTCCGAATGAAAGCCCAGCTCCTGACACATGTGTGCCAGCTCTCGGGTCATGCTGCCCAGGTACATCAGCCCCCGCAGGCTGCCCAGAACGCAGCAGCCTGTGGGTTCGGTGAGAGAAATGCCCCGGTATATTCTCACCCTGAGAACAGGAACTCATTTTATTTTTGACAATCTCAAGAGAAGTTTTGTTTTCTGCCTTTCCATATCCTAGGATGTTACCAAACAGCTTGGTGGGGGTGGGGAGTCTCTCCTTAGGAGAAACTAGTTCACGGGATTCTTTTTTCCTGTTTCTATGAAATCTTCAGGGGCAAAGCTAGCAAGTTGGGTTTTATCCTTTTTCTGCAAGATCTATTTCAATCATGGAATTATAGAAAGTCAGTTCCAAACATTCTTACTAATTTTTAATCTAGAAGGCATCTGTGTTCCAAGTCAAACAGCGAATGAGCTATACAGAGGAATTACACCCTGAGATTGGGGGAAGGAAGGAAGATTTCAAATCAAGTTGAAGTCTGCATCTTGGAGACATCCAAGTGCAATCCTCAGCTCACACGTGACTCCTCTTTCCTTGGTCCTTTCTTGGACACGCAGACCCACTGCTCTTCAAGTTGCATCGTAACCATTCTCATTGCCACAGCCATCCAGCCCATGGCACTTCATGAATGGTCCTGTCTCAACCACATCAGTCATCTCTGCACCAATTGCTCCACTATTCCCCTTCAATGCTTAAAATAGCCTGGAGGATGGAAAAGGCAATTTCCCAGAGAATTTCATCCGCATCACTTCCTGTCCTAACACCCTTTGCTCATCACTTCCCTGGTTTCTGTGGAGGGAACACATGGTGTGAATTGTCGTTCAAACTCTGTTGCACAGCAAAAGAAACCATCATCAAAATGAAAAGGGAATCCACTGTGTGAGAGAACATATATTTGCCAATGATACATCTGATAAAGGGTTAATATCCAAAATATATAGAGAACTCATACAACTTAACAAAAGGAAAACAAACAACCCAATTAAAAAATGGGCAAAGGACCTAAATACACACTTCTCCAAAGTGGGCATACAGAAGGCTAAGAGACACATGAAAAAATGCTCAAGTCACTGATCATCAGAGAGATGCAAATTAAAATGACAATGAGATATCACCTCACACGTATCAGAATGGCTACCATCAACAAATGACAAATGCTGACGAGGATGTGAAGAAAAGAGAACCCTGCCAAAACCAGTTTGGCTCAGTGGAAGAGCGTCAGCCTGCGGACTGAAAGGTCCCAGGTTCGATTCCGGTCAAGGGCATGTAACTTGGTTGCGGGCACACCCCCAGTAGGAGGTGTGCAAGAGGCAGCTGATCGATGTTTCTGACTATCTATCACTCTTCCTTCCTCTCTGTAAAAAATCAATAAAATATATATTAAAAAAAAAAAAAAGAGAGAACCCTAGTACATTGCTGGTGGGAATGCAGACTGGTGCAGACTCTGTAGAAAACAGCATGGAGTTTCCTCAAAAAATTAAACATGGAATTGCCCTTTTACCCAGTAATCCCACTTCTAAGAATATATCCTAAGGAACCAGAATCACCAATCAGAAAGAATGTATGCACCCTTATGTTCATAGCAGCACAATTTACCATAGCTAAGATCTGGAAACAGCCCCCAAGTGCCCATCAGTAGATAAGTGGATAAAAAAGCTGTGGTACATTTACATCATGGAATACTATGCAGCAGTAAAAAAGGATATCTTACCCTTTGAGACAGCATGGAGGGACCTAGAGAGTGTAATGCCAAGCGAAATAAGCCAGTCAGAGAAAGACAAGTATCACATGACCTCACTCATATGTAGAATCTAGTGAACAAAATAAACTGATGAACAAAATAGATCCAGAGACATAGAAGCATGGAACAGACTGTGGAATCTCAAAGGGAAGGAGGGGGTGAGTGGGTGAATGGGTAGGAAGTCAATCAACCAAAGAACTTGTATGCATATATGCATAACCCATGGACACAGACAATAGTGTGTTAAAGGCCTGGGGTAGGGGAGGAGCGGGCTAGAAGGAGTCAATGGGTGAAAAAGGGGACATATGTAATACTTTCAACACTAAAGATAAAAAAACTCTTTGTCCTATGTCTTCTGAATCTGGCCTTTGCCTCCTAAAATAACCTGAGAAGTTTGTTTTCTTATTTTTAATCTCTAGATAACTTTTATTTTCCTCTTTTTATTGATTTTTTCAAAAAAAAGGAAATTTACTCTTTTTATAACATAAAATTTTAATAAAGCAAAGAACTGTCATATCTAATAATAACAATAACAGTAACTACCAGCCAGGAATATCAAATATACCAAATAAATCAGATAGATTGTAACACAAACCCCATTTGTAGTGACTGATAAGAATACTCATGCCGAAACCGGTTTGGCTCAGTGGATAGAGCGTCGGCCTGCGGACTGAAGGGTCCCGGGTTCGATTCCGGTCAAGGGCATGTACCTTGGTTGCGGGCACATCCCCAGTGGGTGTTGTGCAGGAGGCAGCTGATCGATGTTTCTCTCTCATCGATGTTTCTAGCTCTCTATCCCTCTCCCTTCCTCTCTGTAAAATATCAATAAAATATATTTAAAAAAAAAAAAAAAAAAAAAAAGAATACTCATTATCTCCAGTCTATGTCTTTCTATGCATTCAAAGTAGAGCAGTGAGATAAACTTTGTAGCTCTGGTTGGGAATATTTTAACACTCAAAAAGGAAAAAAAACAAGGAGCTATTTCTGAATCTCTGATTGTCAAGTAATGTTTCTGCTATAATCTGCTTCAGTCAAGTAAAAGATAAACATAATAAAAATGTGGAATGACAACCATATTATAACACCAGTGGCCCGGTGCACGAAATTCATGCATGTGGGTGGGGGCGGGGGGTGTCCCTCAGCCTGGCCTGCACCCTCTCCAATCTGGGATCCCTCGGGGGATGTCCGACTGCCGGGGTCCACGCTGGAAGGCATGGCCAGTCTGGGTGAGGGGCTGAGGGCCATTTTCAGGCTGGCCACACACCCTTCAGGGTGGGAGTCCCCACTGGGGGGCATGGCTGGCCTGGGTGAGGGGCAGAGGGCCATTTGCAGGCTGGCCACACCCACTTCAGGATGGGGGTCCTCGCTGGGGGTTGGCCAGTCTGAGCGAGGGGCTGATGGCCTTTTTCAGGCTGGCCATGCCCCCATCAGGGTGAGGGTCCCTGCAGGGGGTGTGGCCAGCCTGGGCAGGGACTGACGCCCCTTTGCAGGCTGGCCATGCCCCCCATGGCATTGAGGGTCCCCACTGGGGGGCATGGCTGGCCTGGGCAAGAGGCTGAGGGCTCTTTGAGGGTGGTTTGCAGTCCGGCCAAGCCCCCAGCTTTGTCTAGAAGGACATCCAGAAGGTCTCCGGAAGGTCTCCCATCTAATTAGCATATTACTCTTTTATTAGTATAGATATTAATTAGTTATTGTTTGGGCTAATCAGCATGAATGACCTTTGAGAATTTATCAGGAGGTGATTTCTGTGGTATTATTATTTGGAATTTTAGAATGAATTGCCAATTCATTTTTTACTAATATTTATTCCCCCCTACACTCCCTCTACCTCCTCCCACTACCCCTCCCCTCTGGCAATCACCATATTCTTGTCTATGTCCACGAGTCTTTCTTTTTTCTTTGCTTAATCTCTTCACCCTTTTCACCCAGCCCCCTTTGGACAAGACCCTCCTGAGCAATGGCTTCCAAGGGTGCAGTCATGGAGGAGAGTAAAATGGGGTGATTAATGTTCTAATTCTCCAAATATTCCTCTACCTTATCCCAGGCTGTGGTCATCATAGTCAACATCACTCCAGAGATGTTCTGGAGCTCTCCACCACAATCTTGCAGGAACTTAGCATTCAACAGGAAACTGAGTAGGTTCATCCAGACTTAACCCTGGCCTTGCTGTCCCATGCAGGTATGTACCCACTAGACTGTGAGTTTGTGGGGTGGGGCCATCTCAATCCTGTTCCATCAAAGACCCCAGCGTCTAACAGAAGAAGTCAGCCCAAGATTTTATTAATCCCATTAACAGAAAACGTGTTGTGTCTCCCCTATACACCTTGCTTCCCATAGTAAGGCCCCACTAGCTACAAAGAAATGACCTCCTAAGCACCCATGAGAATAACATGGGAACTTGGAAAGATTTTTTCCTCTTGATACAAGGAGAAGGATATTCCTAATGTAAGACTTTAGAGCAGAATATATCACCAGCAAAAAAAAAAAAATCTGATTTTGCAAGTAGATATGAATATGTCAAGTCATTAGTATCAGCTTCCATGAAGTAAATTGCTTGTCATACTTCACTTATACTCATTTATGTCTAAACAGGAGTATTTTCAGTGACACCCCATAAATATATTTTACACAGCTCTCTGGAAGCTTTCATCTCCAATCTCAAAAGGTGTCTGACTGGTGCAAAATGCTGAAGGACTCCACAAGTAGAGAAGAAGAGGGGAAGGGGGGAGGGGTGGAGGAAGGAAAGAAAGGGAAAAAGGATTGTCAACCAAGTAGGAGCTATAAAAATTCATGAGCCTGAGGCAGGCTTGGATTTATGCATTTAGACAATTCCATTAAACTAAATGAAAGTTAATCTGTTGTAAATCTTCCCACTTCTCAGTGATTCTGCAGAAATTAATTTACAGTAATTGAGAATAAGAGGAAAAATAACAGACATCCTGATCTATATGTATCCATAGTCACTGTGGACATGAGAAGGTAGCCAGCCTGCATTTGGAAGGACACACACCCATGAAGGTACCTGTCATTTGTCAGAGCGTGCCTGCCCCATGACTCCCTGAGTGCCAGCATCATCTGCTTTGAGCTGCTTTCCCAGGCCTTCTGTACTCAGTGCCCAAGCCCTTAAAGTCTCATCTGGATGAGGTGAGCTGCCCTGATAGTTATTCATCTGCCAACAGGCAGATGACTTTACATTACAGTCATTCTGTCAGGGACAGATGCCCTATACCTCCCACGATTGTCTCTAATCATCTTCATATGACTCTGGACCTCAGGGTCAGCCACTCAAACAAGTCCTTCCTGTTGGCTTAAATCTTGGTTGATCTTGTATAACACACGTTATGTGCTCTATAGCCAATTGAGTCCACACAGAAACATTAGTTTTTCTAACCACTGCTTTCAACCAGATTCTTTGTCAAGCTCTCTTCTTGTCCTTCTTTGACATTTTGTGCAGAACTTGCAGGTCTCGATCACACTTAGTAATTGTAAATTAACAGTTTAAACCTTAATATTATATCAAATAACAAGTTTCCCTTCTCTTGGGCTAGCCATATGGACCCAGAAATGTAGGATGAGGTGGGGCATGGTCAGCTTTTTTGCTTGTGCTCCTTCATCCTTATGCTGGAGGCAGAGAGAGAGCTGTCAGGAGCATCCTGTGTCACTGCTTGGGGTGGAAAGAAGCCAGGTCTCTCTGTGGCTCATCCAGCTCTGTCCACACATGGCCCCTGCTCTATGAAGGACTCTAAGAATGGCATGCATGGTCTTCTTGGGCCTGTGCTCATCTACACTTCAGTTCTTCCCATGACTGATGACCCCCTTTAGCCTCTGCTCCATGGAGGACTCTCAGGATGGTGTGCAGGATCTTCTTGATTCTGTGCTGATCTACAACCCAGATCTTTCTACTGCTGATGACCCACTGTGGTCCCTACCAGTTGTCCAGAGCCTCAATACCTATGGATTCAGGATCTCTGTCTGCTAGATGGCTGCCTAGACAGCTCCATGGATCCTACCCTTCTATCCTCTGTGCTCTTAGATGTGTAGCTGATGCTGTCAGTGCCCCTCAACATCTCCTTGCACACTCTGAGTGTACTGTCCTATTTCTGTGCATATGCAAAAGTACCTTTTGTCTTTCACAAACTTGGAACGTCCTAACTATCTTTTCCCCAAAGTTCTGTTCTAATTGTCTTTCAGAACAAACATAATTCAGCTTCTCTGGAAAAACTGGCAGTCTTCCTTGACCATCCTTCCAACCCTTATGAGATCAGTTTCTTCCTGTATTTGCAACACACACTGTACTCTCTTCCATTAAATAAGTATGATATTGTACTGGGTTGGTCAGCTTGTCCATCTTCCCAACCAAACTGTGCTCTACCTAAGAGCAGAAACCAATCATGTTTAAATACTCATGTTTAAGTGAACTCATGCATGTAGAAGAGCTCTGTGCATGCAGGCACTCACTGTTTGTTTATTAAATAGACTAGAGGCCCGGTGCACATATTCATGCACCAGTGGGGTCCCTTGGCCTGGCCTGCAGGGATCAGGCCAAAACTGGCTCTCCAACATCCCCTAAGGCAGTGGTTCTCAACCTTTCTAATGCCGCGACCCTTTAATACAGTTCCTCATGTTGTGGTGACCCCCAACCATAAAATTATTTTCGTTGCTACTTCATAACTGTAGTTTTGCTACTGTTATGAATCGTAATGTAAATATCTGTGTTTTCCGATGGTGTTAGGCTCTACAGCAGCGGTTCTCAACCTGTGGGTCGGAACCCACAGGTTGAGAACCGCTAGCAGGGTCACCTAAGACCATTGGAAAACACAGATATTTACATTACGATTCATAACAGTAGCAAAACTACAGTTATGAAGTAGCAACGAAAATAATTTTATGGTTGGGGGTCACCACAACATGAGGAACTGTATTAAAGGGTTGCGGCATTAGAAAGGTTGAGAACCACTGCCCTAAAGGGTCCCGGATTGCGAGAGGGCACAGGCCAGGCCAGGGAGGGACCCCAGGAGAGCTCCAGGGCATATCTGGTCCATCTCACCCAGTCCCCAGCAGCCAGACCCCAGCAGCAAGCTAACCTACCAGTCGGAGTGTCTGCCTCCTGGTGGTCAGTGCATGTCATAATGACTGGTTGAACAGTCAAATGAAGATCGGACAACTTAGCATATTAGGCTTTTATTATATAGGATGAACAAGTGAATGTGGCTAACTCAGAGGAAATATATGAAGCTACCAAAGAGGCATGAACCTAGACACATCATAATTAAAATGGTAAAAGTTAAAGACAAAGAGAAAAATCTTAAAAGCCACAGAAGAAAGGCAGTCAGTTACCTACAAGGGAGCTCCCATAAGACTGTCAGCAGATTTCTCAATAGAAACATTTCAGTCCAGAAGGGATTGGCATGAAATATTCCAAGTGATAAAAAGCAAGGACCTACAACCAAAGCCATTTTACCCAGCAAAGCTATTATTTAATATTGAAGGAGAAATGAAGAACTTCCAATACAAGGAAAAGCTAAAGGAGTTTGTTACCTCCAAGCCAGCATTACAAGAAATGTTAAATGGCTTGCCAGAAGAAGAAGAAGAAGAAGAAGAAGAAGAAGAAGAAGAAGAAGAAGAAGAAGGAGGAGGAGGAGGAGGAGGAGGAGGAGGAGGAGGAGGAGGAGGAGGAGGAGGAGGAGGGAAACAGAGGAACATAGTTAAAAAAATAAAATGGAAATAAATATGTACCTATGAATGATCACTTTCAATGTAAATGCTCTAGACAAAAAAAAGAAGGTAACTGAATGGATAAGAAAATAACGTATGTGCTGTCCTCAAGACACCCACCTCAGAATTTAAGATACACACAGACTAAAAGTAAAGGGATGGGAAAAAATGTTTCATGCAAATGGAAAGGGAAAAAAGCTGGAGTAGTAATACATATAGCTGACAAAATAGACTTTAAAACCAAGGCTATAGTAAGAGACAAAGAAGGACACTGCATAATAACAAAGGGATCAATCCAACAAGAAGATATAACCCTTGTAAACATGTATGCACCCAACATAGGAGCACCTAAATATATAAAGCAAATCTTGATGGACATAAAGATTGATAGTAATAGTCATAGTAGAGGATTTTAATACCCCATTGACATCAATGAACAGATCTTCCAGACAGAAAATCAACAAGAGATGACAGCCTTAAATGACACACTAGACCAAATGGATTTAATTGATATCTTCCAAGCATTTCACCCCAAAGCAGCTGAATATACATTCTTTACAAGTACCCTAAGACAGACCACATGTTAGGACACACATGTTAGGAACGTTTTCTAGGATAGACCACATGTTAGGACACAAAACAAGTCTTAGTAAATTTAAGAAGATTGAAATTATATCAAACATCTTCTCTGACCACAGTGCTATGAAACTTGAAATCAAGAAGAAATAAAATGCATCCAAATTGGAAAGAAAGAAGTAAAACTGTCATTATTTGTATATGACATGATACTGTATGTAGAGAATCCTAATGACCTCACCAAAAGTCCACTAGAACTGATAAATGAATTCAGCAAAGTAGCAGGATACAAAATAACTATTCATAAATCAATTGCATTTTTATACCCCAATAATGAACGATCAGAAAGAAAAATAATCCCATTCACAACTGCTGCAAAAAAGAACAAAATACCTAAGAATTAATTTGACCAAAGATGTAAAAGGCCTGTACTTGGAAAATTATATTACAATGAAGAAAAAAAATGAAGAAGATACAAATAAGTGGAAGCATATACCATGTTCATGAATAGAAAGAATTAACATCATTAAAATGTCCATACTACCCAAAGCAACCTATAGATTCATTGCAATTCCTATCAAGATATTAATGGCATATTTCACAGAAGTAGGACAAATATTCCAAAAATTTATATGGAACCACAAAAGACCCCAAATAGTAACAGAAATCTTGAGAAAGAAGAACAAAGTTGGAGAAATCATGCTACCTGATCTCAAACTATACTACAAGGCCATAGTTATCAAAACACCATGTTACTGGCATAAAAATAGACATGTACATCAATAGAACAGAATAGAGAGCCCAGAAATAAACCCATTACTTTACATTCTATCAGTATTTGACAAAGGAGGCAAAATTTACAATAGACTAAGGATAGTCTATTCAATTATGTGATTTAGAAAATTGGACATATCCATGCAAAACAAAAAAATTGAAACTAGATCACCTTCTTACACCATATACAAGAATAAACTCAAAATGGATTAAAGGCTTAAATGTTAGACTTGAAACCAAAAAAAATCCTAGAAGAAAGTATAAGCAGTAAAATCTCAGACATTTTTTGTAGTGTTATTTTTTCTAATATGTCTCCTTGGGCAAGGGAAACAAAAATGGGACTACATCAAACTAAAAAGTTTTTGCAAAGGAAACCATGAACAAAATTAAAAGACAATCCACTGAATGGGAGAATATATTCACCAATAATATATCTGGTAAGGAGTTAATATCTAAAATTTATAAATAACATAAAATTCAACACCAAAATATAATTCAATTTAAAAAATAGGCAAAGAACCTGAATAGACACTTTCCAAAGACTATATACAGATGGCCAATAGATATATGAAAAGATGCTCAATGTCACTAATTATCAGAGAAATGAAAATTAAAACCAAAATGAAATATCACCTCACACCTATTAGAGTGGCTATCAATATATCAACAAACATCAAGTGTTGTCTAGGATGTGGAGAAAAGGGAACCCTAGTGCATTATTGGTGAGAATTAAAATTAGTACAGCCACTGTGGAAAGCAATATGGAGTTACCTCAAAATATTAAAAATGGAACTGCCTTATGACCCAACAATTCCACTTCTGGGAATTTATAGGAAGAAACCCAAAACACTAATTCAGAAAAAATGTATGTACTCCTATGTTCATTGTAGAGTTATTTATAATAACCAATATTTGAAAGCAGCCCAAGTGTCCATCAGTAGATGAGTGGATAAAAAAGCTGTGGTACATTTACCCAATGAAATACCACTCAGACATAAAAAGGAAGAGAATTTTACCTTTTGCAACAGCATGGATGACCTGGAGAACATTATGCTAAGTGAAATAAGCCAGTCAGAGAAAGAAAGTACAATATGATTTCACTCTTATGTGAAATTTAATGAACAATTTGGATTAACAAGCAAAATAGAGACAGACTCATAGATAGAGAGCAGGCAGACAGCTCTGGTAGGGGAGTGTTGGGGTGTTTGTGGAGGGATTGAGCAAAAAAGAAGTAAAAATTAAAAAATAATGGACATGGACAACAGTGTGGTGATTTGGGGGGCAAGGGGGGTGAGGGGAGGTGGAAGATGGTATGGGGGGGGGTAAATGGTGATGGAAAAAAATAAAATAAAATAATAAAATAAAATAAAATAAAGAGAAAAATACAATAAACAGTTCTGGTTTCCAGAGTTGAGATCTACATAATAATAAATCCTTATATTCATTGGGATCTATGTCTTTCAAATCTGTAGGGAGCGGCTATAGGGTTAAGCCTCGGACTGACCTGTTGGCAAAGCCACAAACAAGTCCCAGCTTAGAGGGCACAGCCCTCTTAGCATAATTAAGCTTATCTTGTGATGCTCCCTAGATCCTATCTGGGTAGCTAATGGGCTGTGGGAGGTGCAGCAAGTGCTGCCAAAACAAGTGAAACTCACAAGAACATTGTAAACATGGTGACCACTACCTTGATTACCTCTGGCTATAAAATAGCTTGCCATCTGGATCTCTCTCTGTGGCCTCAGCCAGCCACAAGACATCCACCGAGACCCAGCTATATTCTCTTGTCTGTCTTTTCTACATCCTTCACCGCCATCCCTGAGGCTTGCTGAACCCTTGGCTGTGCTGGCCCAACACACAAATCCATGTATTTTCATTTCTCATTAAATTCCAGATATCTGACATTTAAAAAAAAATGATTTTTGCTGTGGCTGGTGTGGTTCCGTTGGTTGGAGTGCTGGCCCATGCATTGAGGCATCACTTGTTTGATTCCTGGACAAGGGCATGTACCAGGGTTGCAGGTTCAATTCCTGGTCAGGGGCACATGTGGGAGGCAGCCGATCCATGTTTCTCTCTCTCATTGATGTTTCTCTCTCTCTCTCTCTCTCTCTCTCTCTCTCTCTCTCTCTCTCTCTCTCTCTCTTCCCTTTCTTCTCTCTCTAAAAACATCAATGAATAAAATGTTTAAAGGACTTTCACCAGAGCCATGAAGTGCCACGTGCCTGCTCCTTCTGAGAGGTGTGTGCATATGCAGATCCTCCCAGGAGCAGATCACCATGGTTTTTCTCCCTAGCTACTAGATGAACCAGAAATGGAAAATACTCTAGGCTAAACCAGGGCCTAGAGCAGAGTATGGTTGAGGTTTATCCAGCAAGGCCTTTCAAATTAGGATGGGAACAACTCAACCCAATCAGATGATCTTTCCTAAGAAGTGTAAAAGTGACATCCATCCAGATAAACCAGTGGAACCCAGCCCACATTGTTCCAAGCACAGTGGCTGCAGAAACCTAACCCATGGTAAATAGGGTGCTCCAGATATTCATAGTTTATTCTTTTACTAGGGGCCCAGTGCACGAATTCGTGCACCTTGAAAAGAATTGTGGGCTGCAAGGCTGCGGTAGGCACAGGGGCGGGTCTCAGCCCATCCTCCATGCCCCCACCCAGCCCCGCCCACTACAGCACCCCTCCCCACCCCAGTCCCTGGTCTGCCGGCAGCCCCACTCCCACTGCCGCCACCACTCCCACACACTGACAGCTCTGGCCCTGCTCACACCCGCTGACAGAATAGAGCGATTGGGACCAGTGCCAGCAGCGGGTGCGAGCTGGCACCATCAGTGGGTGCGAGTGGCGGCTGCGGTTCTGATCACCCCTCATGAGCAAGGAGAGGTGGAAAAGCCCTCAGGGTGATCAGGGCCGGCAGCTGCTTGCACCAGTTGATGGCGCTGAGTGATTGGGACCAGCACCAGGCACCAGCAGCCGATGCAAGCGGCAGCTCTGGCGCCGGCTGCAGGTACAAGTGGGTCCGGTACTGGCAGTGGGTGCAAGCACCAGGCGGGACCACGGCACACAGGAGCAAAGAATTTTCAGTAACCACCAGAGTCTTGCCCTGATGACAGCAACCAACACCCCACCTTGGTCTGGCACCCCCGCACACCTGCTCCACCATTCCACCACCGTTGATGCTTGCCATGTTCCATGCACGCACCCTGGTGGTCAGCGCATGTCATAGTGACCGGTTATTCAGTTGTTTGGTTGTTCCGCCATTCGGTCTATTTGCATATTAGCCTTTTATTATATAGGATTAATATGATTTATTATTTTGATTTATTATTTATTAATCATTGTATTAGAAAATGGATACAACCATAAACTACTTTAGCCCCACCCTGTATTGGACAGACCCAAGAATTCTTGGAAAGGAATAGATGATATGCTGAGCTGGCCACATTTCTTAAAACAAATGACATGAAGTTTATTAAAACTTGTGCTACCATTAGTGGATGTGGATGTGGGTGGGGTGGGGCCCAGGCTTAAGAGGCCCAGTTAAGCACTGATCAGTGGATGATCCAAGCCCTGGCTCAGGTGTGTGCCAGTCCAAAATCTCTGCCTTTTCCTCAGCACTTACACAGTCTGAGGTCTCTGGCCCTGCTAAGACCTACTTCCCCAGATAAGAACTTGTTGACAGACTGATGTCTACTCTAATGGGCAAGAAAACATGATGGTTTTCTGTGGTAAATGTCTATATAGTGGGTGCAGTGTTCACAGTTTAAAGTCTCATTGATCTTTAGTTAAAATGAGCCTCTCAGGTGGTTGTGTTTGTTGATGCTGTGAGAAGCTGAGAAGCACAAAGATAGATCCCTGTGGATTCTCATGAGCTTCTAACAATTCCTACACTGACTGGGTGTCCTACAACTCAACTCAATTCTGACGCTAACTACCCAGAGTTAGTGCAGACCCCACAGGTAGGGCCAAAGTCTTTCACAAGGCTGTCCGATTCCAGACACCAGCCTCATGTTTCCTGCCTGGCCAACTACAAATTCCAAAATGCTCCTTTTCCACCCCAATAGGTATGATGCAATTCTCTTCTGACATGAGCCACCCAGAGTTAGCCTCAAGTCCCTGAGGGGCTGAGTCCTTCACAAGACTGACTCACTTCTGATAGCACACGGGCATCTGACTAACTGGCTATAAATTTGAGAGTTCCCACAACTCTCTCAGTTTTGAAAATTCATTAGAATGATTCACAACTTGCTGAGAGTGATTACTTATTATTTTAGTTTTATTATAAAGACTATAGGTCAGGAAGAGCCAAATGAAAAGATGCATAGAACAAGGTCTTGGGACAGGGTCTTAGAGAGAACTTTCATGCAATATTCTGGTGAAATAAGGGGTGACTCCTACTGGCACATCAATGTTCCCCAACAGGAAGTTCCACTGAGCTCAGTGTTCAGAGATTTTGTTGGGGTTTTATCATATAAGCATGATTGATGAAATTATTAGCTGCATGATTGAACTCAATCTCCAGACTCCTTGCCCATTCCCAACCCTCTATTGGTGAAGCAGGCTGACGACCAACACCCATCCTAAAGCAACCTAAGGACCCCTTTGAGTCACTGCATCCACATAAATATTCTTATAGTTCAAGACATGCCCAGTGTTTGGGAAGCTCTGTGCCAGGAATTGGGCACAGAGGTCAGACATGTCTCTTAGACCACACTGTGAAGTGGAGAGACACATCCCCAACAGGGAGAAAGATCCCTGGGCAGATAATGATGAATGAAGACAGTTTTGGTCCTTGTGTGCACACAGTGGCTCAAGAATCAGTGCAGTGGTTGAGAACACAGCTCTAAAGACTCCAGCCCTCTACCTCTCACCAGCTGTGATATTTTAGAGAAGATGAGTTTGTAATCTCTCTGGGCCCGTTTTCCACATCTGTTCAATGGAGTTAACATAGGCCTAACCCTAAAGTCTTATTATGAGGATTTAACAAGATAACACATGATATGTACTTAGAACAGCATTTGGTGATTGGCAAAATGTAACTTACTATTATTATTTGTAGTAGTAATATTATAAGCATCATCTTTAATATAGTGGAAAGATAGAAAGTCTGTAAAAGAATAATTACATTATTTCTATGCAATGAAGGGAATAAACTAAGTCATATTATAGCTGGGTTTTTTTAAACTGTGAGTTACATAGCTCATTGATGAGTCATAAAATCAGTTTAGTGAGTTGCCACCAACATTTTTAAAAAGGAAAAAATAACATATGTAGAAAATAACAGAGCATTGCTCCTTAAAATTATTTATCTTTGCATTATGTTCATGTATCTGTATAGATTGCACTGAAAATGCATTTTTTTTCTGCACTTTATTTCAATTCATTGAACTGTGAGCTCTTTGAAGGCAGAATGACATTACAATTACCTGTAAATTCCTAAAAGTCAAGCATAAGGGCAGATACAAAAGAGACATCATTTTATGTGTCTCAATAAAAAGAGATTGATGGGAGGATGAATACAAGTAAATTCTGGGTATCTTCATTGAGTATTGGATGCAAACCGAGACTTTCAGTGTTCTGAGGGGAGAAAGCAGGTGAGTCCAGGACCCCATCCTCTATGCTTATACATGTAAACAGAAGATTAAAACCAGAATAAAACAGTGCAAGAAAGTCTCCTTTAATTTATTCAACAAGTACTAGATGAGCACCTACTATGCATCTAGCACTGTTCTAGAAACAGAGGTTAAGTACTGAACAAAGAACCTGGCCTGGTATAACAAATTCTGATGAAGGAGATAGAAAATAAACAATCAGACATATAATCTAACTAGAGGCCTGGTGCAGGAAATTCATGCACGGGGGTGGGAGGGTTCCCCTCAGCCCAGCCTGCACCCTCTCCAATCCGGGACCCACAGGATTGGGCCTAAACCAGCAGTCGGACATCCCTCTCACAATCCAAGACCACTGGCTCATAACTGCTCACCTGCCTGCCTGCCTGATTGCTCCTAACTGCCCCCGCTGCTGGCTTAGTCACCCCCAACTGTCCCCCCCCCAACAGCCTGGTCACCCTCAACTTCCCCCCCCCCAGCGGCCTGGTTGCCCCTAACTACCCCCCCAAGCCAGCTTGGTTGCCCCCAACAGCCCTCCCCACTGGCCTGGTCAACCCTCACTGCTCCCCTCTGCCAGCCTGGTCACCCCTCACTGACCCTCCCCTGCCGGCCTGGTAGCCCCCAATTGCCCCCCCTTTGGGCCTGGTCGCCCCACACAGCCTGCTGCTCGGTCGTTTGATCACCCCTCACTAACCCCCCTGCCATCCTGGTTGCCCACGCAGCCTGCTGCTCAGTCATTTGGTCGCCCCTTATTAACCCCCCTGCTGGCCTAGTCACCCCACGCAGCCTGTTCAGTCATCTGTTCAGTTGCAATGGTCGCTTAGGCTTTTATATATATATAGATGCCCTGTAGGGTAAGTGCCATGAGGGCAAAGCAAGGGGAAGACGAGAAGGCTGCGGCTGCTCTTCTGGTGAGCACAGAGAAGGGCTCTGAGAAGCTGATGTTTGAGCACTGCCCCAGGTGAAATAGTGTTGAGCACACAGCTGTCTTAGGAAAGACTGTTATAGGCAAAGAATACATAGAGGCAAATGTCTGGACATGAGCCACGTTTGATGCACTTGAGGAATAGCAGGAAGGCTGCTGTGGTTGGAAATGAGTGAAGAGGGTGTGTGTGTGTGTGTGCGTGTGTGCGTGTGCGTGTGTTCAGCTACCAAATTAGGCAGAGAGAATGATTAAGACCTTGGCAAAAAGAAATGTGTGCAATAAGTAATCGTTACATAATAATGACAGTGTATTCTCTCATTTAACCCTCACTGCAGCCATCATAACAATAATAGTTAATCATTGAAGGATCACTGCCTTAAATACTTGTGTGTACAAATTCATTCATAAGAAGCTTGTAATGCTTTACAGAGGAGACAACAAACTCAAAAATTCAAAGTAATTTAAGTGACATAAGCAAGTAACAGGTGGACTTGGATTTTTAACTGATTATTGTGTGACCCCACATTCCCACTGACCCAGCACACTAACTCGCTATAGAGGAAACCTAGGAGGATATTTCAGATTGGCTCAGACATGGGTATACATATGAGGAGAGAGCAGGGGTGAAAAGAAAGGGTCATTTCAGATATAGTACTGAGACCAAAGTGAGGTGGGAGGGTGGAGGCTCTAACATAAAGACTTCAGGGGTGTAGATTTCACAATGGGAAAGGCAACTTCCCGAAGTGTCATGTCCCAGAGGGGATTCACAGGCATTTCTGGTCAGGAGAATGGAGGAGGCTCAGGAAGGGATATGAAGGATCCAGCATATTGGACTGGCACAGTTGCCTTTGCTACTGGGAAGTGATTTCTAGGCCCTTGGAAGGTCATGCCTGATAGGGTGGCTTTGTTTATCTGGAAGCCTTGGATCACATCAAGGTCACATTGGGTAGCCTAACAGTGTGATTTAAGGTGGGGAGTAGCCACACTGGATAGTGACAATGTGATCTGATGTGGAGGTTTTGGTCATGTAATATCAGTCAAACTTTGGAGGGCTGGAGACTGAGATCAGCCACATAGGCAACCAGTCCTGTCTACACAATGAAGCCCTAATAGATATTCTGGACATTGAGGCTCGGGTGAGTTTCCTCCATGTACACTGTCCCACATCAATGACAGGAGAAACCTGCCCTCCTGACTCCCAGACAGGACAACTGAAAAGGCCACAGTCATACGTTCCGAGGTTCTGCCCTGTATGCTTCCTCCCTTGGCTGATTTCCATCTTTTTTTCTTTATAACTAGAAGCTCGGTGCATGAAATTCATGCATTCGGGGGGTTCCCTCAGCCCGGCCTGTGCCCTCTCACAATCTGGGAGCCCTCGGGGAATGTCCGATTGACAGCTTAGGCCCGCTCCCCAGAGGGAGCAGGCCTAAGCCGTCAGTCGGACATCCTTAAGTGCTGCCATGGAGGCAGGAGAGGCTCCTGCCACAGCCACTGCATTCGCCAGCCATGAGCTTGGCTTCTGGATGAACGGCGCTCCCCCTGTAGGAGCACACTGACCACGAGGGGACAGCTCCTGCATTGAGCATCTGCCCCCTGGTAGTCAGTGCACATCATAGCGACTGTTGTTCTGCCATTGGGCCATAACTGGCTCTCCAACATCCCCCAAGGGGTCCTGGATTGCAAGAGGGCTCAGGCCAGGCTGAGAGACCCCACCCACGCACAATCGGGGCCGGGGAGGGACACAGGAGGTTGGCCAGCCTGGGAGGGACTGCAGGAGGGCTCCAGAGCATGTCCAGCCCATCTCACGCAGTCCCAATTGGCCGGACCCCAGCAGCAAGCTAACCTATGGGTCAGAGCGTCTGCCCCCTGGTGGTCAGTGCACGTAATAGCGACTGGTCAACTGGTTGACTGTCTGCCTCCTGGTGGTCTGTGTACATCATAGCAAGTGGTTGAGTGGCCTTAGAATATAATTAGCATATTACCCTTTGATTGGTTGAACAGCTGACTGGATGACCAGACACTTAGCATATTAGGCTTTTATTATATAAGACTAGAGGCCCTGTGCACAAAATTGGTGAACGGGGGTGGGAGGGTCCTTCAGCCCGGCCTGCACCCTCTCGCAATCTGGGACCCCTCAGGGGATATCTGACTGCCGATTTAGGCCCAATCCTAAACTGGCAATCAAACATCCCTCTCGCAATCCGGGACCGCTGGCTCCTAACTGCTTGCCTGCCTGATCACCCCTAACCACTCGCCTGCCTGCCTGATCGCCCCTAACTGCCTCTACCTGCCTGATCACTTCTAACCACTCTGCCTGCCTGATTGCCCCTAACCACTCACCTACATGCCTGATCACCCCTAACTGCCTCTGCCTGCCTGCCTGATCACCCCTAACCGCTTGCCTGCCTACCTGATTGCCCCTAACTGCTCACCTGCCTGCCTGATCGCCCCTAACTGCCTCTGCCTGCCTGATCACTTCTAACCACTCTGCCTGCCTGATTGCCCCTAACTGCTCGCCTGCTTGCCTGATCACTCCTAACTGCTCGCCTGCCTGCCTGATCACCCCTAACCACTCTGCCTGCTTGCCTGATTGCCCCTAACTGCTCACCTGCCTGCCTGATTGCTCCTAACTGCCTCTGCCTCCACCTGCGCCTCTGCGGCTTTATCTGGAAGGATGTCTGGAATGACATCCAGAAGGTAGTTTGACTGTCTCATCTAATTAGCATATTATACTTTTACTGGAGGCCCGGTGCATGAAATTCGTGCATGGAAGGGTGTGTCCTCAGCCCAGCCTGCACCGTCTCCAATCTGGGACCCCTCGAGGGATGTCCGACTGCCCGTTTAGGCCCGATCTTGGTAGGATCGAGACTAAACGGACAGTCGGACATCCCTCTCACAATCCAGGACTGCTGGATCCCAACTGCTCGCCTGCCTGCCTTCCTGATTGCCCCTAACTGCTTCTGCCTGCCAGCCTGATCACCTCCTAACCACTCCCCTGCCAGCCTATTTGCCCCTAACTACCCTCCCCTGCAGGCCTGGTCACCCCTCACTGCCCTCCCCTGCCAGCCTGGTCACCCCTAACTGCCCTCCCCTGCAGGTCTGGTCCCCCTGAACTGCTCTCCCCTGCAGGCCTGGGTCCCCCCCAACTGCCCTTCCCTGCCAGCCCAGTCGCCCCCAACTTTCCTCCTCTTCCGGCCTGGTCCCTCCCAACAGCCCTCCCCTGTTGGCCTGATCTCCCACAACTGCCCTCCCCTGCTGGCCATCTTGTGGCAGCCATCTTGTGTCCACATGGGGGCAGCCATCTTTGACCATGTGGGGGCAGACATCTTGTATGTTGGAGTGACGGTCAATTTGTATATTATTCTTTTATTAGATAGGATAGAGGCCTGGTGCACAAGTGGAGGCTGGCTGGTTTGCCCTGAAGGGTGTCCCGGATCAGGGTGGGGGTTCCCTTGGGACATGGGGTGGCCTGGGTGAGGGGCCTGTGGTGGTTTGCAGGCCAGCCACCTGGTGACCCAGGTGGAGGCCCTGGTATCTGGGATTTATTTATCTTCTGTAATTGAAACTTTGTAGCCTTGAGTGTAGGCCTGGGCTGGCCAGGGCAGGTGGAAAACTTGGCTTCCTCCATTGCCAGGGAAACCCAAACTTCCTGCTCTCTTCGTGGCCACAGCCATCTTGGTTATGTTAATTTGCATACTCGCTCCTGATTGGCGGGTGGGCTGGCTTGTGGGTGTAGCGGAGGTACAGTCAATTTGCATATTACTCTTTTATTAGATAGGATTATTATAGATAAGCTGTAACCATGAATGTAACAGCTTTTAGTAAGTTCTCTAGTCCTAGTTAATTATCAAACCTATGCTTAGTTTTGAGATACCCCACCCCCCGAAATTTACAATTGGTATCAGAAGTAAGGATGGTTTTGCATTGACTCCTCCCTCTCACAATCACCTCCTGGTGGATAAGGCATGGGTCATTTTCTTCTGCTGTTGGCTAGCTGCATCATCTCAGGTGGTCCACTGGCTCTGGGTGTCAGCTCGTGTATCTCTCAAATGGGCATGATGTGGATGAAGGATAACTGCTGTGAGGATCGAATCATGTGTTACGGTCAGAGGTAACCCACAGGATAAAATACAGGAATCCAGAAACCATCCACCACTCTGCCCTCACTCTTTCTGGTCTTTCCAAACAAGCCAAGCTCCCTCCTAACTCTTGGACTATGCTGACCCCTTTCCTAGAAAGCACTGCTCATATCTCACTATGACTGGTCCTTCACAACATGTATGTGTCTACTCAGATGTCTTCTTTTTGTAGAGGGTCTTCCCTGGCCCCATCCAACTTAGATCCCCACCCAGGCACTTCCCACTGCAGCTCCCTGTTTCATTCTTCATAGCAACCATAGCTAGCTGAATTTCTCATCACATCATCACATGGGTGTGAGAGCCCATCTTTTCCTCTGGAATTCAGATCTAGAAGAGCAGATCCATATAGGTCTTGCCCGTGGCTCTATTTCTAGATTCTGTGGTAGTGCTTGGCCTGTCGTACAATAAGTATTTGTCCAATTAATTAAGTTCTTCTTTTAATGAGAGAGAAAATCAAAGGCTAGAATGGGGATGAGTCTGCTGACAGCACACACCACTGAGGCAAAGACCATGACAAGCGTGTTTCAACTAAACACTTTCCCTGTCTGTTCAAGTTTCCCACCTTTGAAACAGAACTGAATTTGGTTTGAATTAAGTGAGACATAAGTACAATTGTTCCAGATAAAGTCAAGCTTTGAACTCATGATGGAGGCTCTTATTGTAAAGCCACCAGTTGGTGCTGATGGTTGTGGTGGTGGTGGTTTAGTTTAATGTCATGTTTTCTGGTTTTTGTTTTGGATAAAGGGAGGTTACTTCTTCGCTTGGTCAGGTTTGTGTTTTGTTTGTATCTCTGTGATGAAGTGAAAAAGAAATGGCACAGTCATAAGAGAAAGATGTCAAAGGAAACTGTGGCATGTAGATGGAGGAGGTAGATAAAGGGGTAGGTTGATCTGTATCTGGGACATGCCTGACTTATACGGCAAGGTGCCTTCCCTGTGAAGACCTTTCAGGTCTCTTCCAGTGTCACCAAAGGGGGATTAAGGAAGACAATGTGAATAAATCTGGGGTACACGGTGGGGATCCACAATGCTGGATCTCCTGGATTTGGTCCCAGCAAGTGAGTCAAGAATTCAAATGCTGAAGCTTTCCTTTATTGCACAGGATTTTTGCACCTGCAATTTTTCACAGAGAAGAAGGTGTTTGACAGGGAGAGATGTGTCCCCTGAGGGGAACTTTGTGTAGGTTTTAAGAGCAGCAAATTGGCTTCTCCAAAGAGAGGTCCCTTACTGCTTCATTTCCCCTTGGAAGAGACTAAGTAGTTTCCACCCTTACCATGAAAGCAGATCATGAACTCTGGAGATCAAACTCTGGTGGCATATGCATATTACACACATGCGCACGCACACACACACATCTATTTTGTTTTAGTTTTATAAGCTGTCACTTTGTTTTTATAAGCAAGCGGTCAGTGAGCAAGTACCCTAAATCCACACCCAACCAGGAATAGGAGTCTGGGGTCAACACAGACTGAATATATGGCTTTAGGTGTGGACTCTCCATCCCGTTGTAGTCGCTGTGTTATCCCCAGATCCTGCCCTCCTCTCTTTTTTTAAATATATTTTTATTGATTTCAGAGTAGAAGGGAGAGGGAGAGAGAGATAGAAACATCAATGATGAGAGAGAATCATTGATCAACTGCTTCCCACATGCATAAGTCCTTGACTGGAATCGAACCCATGACCCTTCAGTCCATAAGCCAATGCTCTATCCACTGAGCCAAACCAGCTAGGGCTTCCTTCCTCTATTTAAAAGAGCTTTTCTTAGTTGGGCATCCACATCTTCCCTTGCATTTTCCTCAAAGCCAATCAGAGCATGTGACTCCTCAGTAAACCTCACTTCCAGCCACAGTTACTGGTCAGGACTGGCCACCCAATCCAATCTGGGTAAAGAAACTGGGGAAAAAAGAAACTGGAAAAATGTTATTTGTTGGCTTCTGGGGGAAATGCATACTCTCTTCAGAGAAGCCACCTCTTCTGTTGACAGCACATGAATGCTTATAGCTCTGGGGCTACTGGCAGTCAACTTGCAACCACAAGGTGCCTGGAAAAGGCAGACTAGAAGGAAAGAGAGAAGCCTGGTCTGGCTAGCATTGCTGAGATGCCCAGTCATGCAACCCTGGGCCTGGGTCATTCACAGAAACTTTACATGAACCACTTTCTATTTAAGCTAATAGAGTTACTTTGTCTATTTCTTACAACCAAATGCATCTGCATCCTACCTAATGCAACTGCCTGACTCCTGAACTTGTCAAAATATTAGCCCTGCATCTTTTCTTTTTCATTCATCTACCCATTCATTCATTCAACAAACAAGTCACTTACTTTTTATTATTTAGATACCGGAGACTTGGAGTAGAGCCCACAGTAGTGCATAGAGCTTTGTTTTTAGACTTGTAGTCTAGACATAAATATAGAAAAGCCTTACTAAAATAAAATAAAAAGAATGCATGATGGCAAGATAAGTGCCCTAAGTAAGGTGGTATAAGATACAGAGTGAAACAAAGTATTAACCAACTATGCCTTAGGTGGGAAAAGGAACAGTCATCTGGGTCTTAAACACTGAGGTGATGTTCTCTTCAGGAAGAAGGAGGCTCTCCCAAAGTCAGATAGAAACACAAGCGTGTTTAAGGACTCAGAGGTGTAATAGCAAAAACAGGTCAAGAATTACAAACAGTTTGGTATGACTGAGTGTGTGGACACGAAAGATAAATGTTGAGAGACAAAGCAGAATAGCTAAGGAGGAGAGGATTTAGAAGCCTTTGCATGTCACCATTAGAGAGAAAGTGAGGATTTTAAAAAGTAGTTTTTATTCCCACACACACTGAGTGGCCAGATTATTATGATCTCTGAACACATAATAATCTGGCCACTCAGTGTAGACTGACCACAGTTGGGATTTTAAAATAAGGTTTTTCCATGTATAAGAACTGCATTGTGGGTAGTTAGAAAGAAGCAGAGGACTTACTAGCTAGAGGCTGGGGGCCACTATCTTCTGGTCCCTTGACATATCAAGATTTGCAAGCTTTCCCTTATACATAAGTACACTGAGTGGCCAGATTATTATGTGTTCAGAGATCATAATAATCTGGCAACTCAATGTGTTTGTGTGTGTATATGTGTGTGTGTGTGTGTGTGTGTGTGTGTGTGAGTGTATAAATATATATATATATATATATATATATATATATATATATATATATATATATATATATAATTTAATGAGCCCTGAAATGTATTTAATCCAATTTGGTCGCACACAAAGCTAAGGCATGACACTGGGGTCCAAGACCCAGAGAAGCCAAGGACTAGTGCCTCCCTGGAACAAGTGGATCCTCCATCAAGGTCAAACTAAATGGAGGACCCCTAGTGACTTCAAAGTTATCCAATGGCCTTTGTCTTTGAAACAAATTAAGAAGATGGCTTTGATTCATTAATATCATAAAAGTTATTTGGATGTAATTCCAAGAAGACATTGGCAATTTATTTAGTACATTCAATTTTGCATTCATTTTATATGAATCTAGTGTCACCGGCCTTAGAGTTTGATACTAGATATGTTGCTAAATGATTAAGATTTTTATTATCTTTGACAGCTTCCTGATTTTTTCCTCAGCTCTGCAAGAGGCCAGTTAGCAAGTCCCATAATTGTTAGTTCTGATCAAATAATTGAATCAACATCCCCTCCCCTGGGAACTGACCTTTAGACCACTTTACAATTGGCATTCCTTTTCACTTAGACCGAATTCCACTTGCTAAGACCATTATCTTTCCCCCTGGGAACCCACCCAGAGAATTCTCAGCCCAGAAAAAAAGCCTGCCTAGAGTCCTTTAAAATCTCTGACTCCCCATACCTGGGTGCTGGCATCATTTGGGGGCTCAGCCCATCTGGTTTTCCAGATGACCTAATAAATTTATAATCCTTTACCCGCTTTGGCCTCATGCATTCCTCCTTCAGTGACCCTAACAATAATAATATGTGTGGCTTCCAATGCAGCCAGGCAGGTCTACAAAAGGCCCTCTGAAAATTCAAGCCCCATTTCTGCCCCAGTGCCTTTGCTCAAACTGCTTGCCTGACAGAAATGCTCTTCCTTCTGTTTGCTCCTATGCTTTTTTATCAAAACCAAGTTCAAGACCTACCTCTTTCCTGAGATCAGATTGGAAAAAAACACTAGCTTGGCATTGAGAAGAACTAGCTGTGTGAGGTTTGTAGTTACCTAAAATATATGAGCCTGTTTCTTCGATTGTAAAATGAGAAATTTCAACAGATCAATTCAGGATACAGGTATTGAGCATTTAGTTTTTACATTAGACTTTACTAGATGCTGACATACAGAGATAAGTAAGGTACTATTTCTTTTTTGAAGAATTTACAAACTGGTTAGGGAAGGCAATATAGAGATAAATACATAAATAATGACAATAGGTAAATATTACACAAAATGGGATTGTCAATGAGTTCCAAATAGTCACCAAACTGATATTTTATAATTCTGTACTCTCATTGTTTTTCAATATTTTATACCTAAGTCATCATACTGTTTATATGGTTAAACTTCTTTCCTCTACTCGACTAAATTATAAATCTATCTTTAAAAGAAACACATTTGCAATATGCTTTAGAGTTAAGAAAGATATTTCATTTGTGATAGCTAATTAAATCAGTGAGCTAAGTTATTATTCTTCCTTAACCAAGGAGGAAACTCTGAGAAGTGAAGCATCTATTCAATGTCATGCAGATAAATGGCAGAGACACAATCCAAGCTACACTGGTTTTCTTTCTGTACCATGATGCTCCATCTTCATGCCCTTATGCCAGGGGTCTCTCTCTTTCTCTCTCTCTCTCTCTCTCTCTCTCTCTCTCTCTCTCTCTCTCTCTCTCTCTCTCCTCTTATTAAAACTGTTAAGAAGCAACATTATGAGAAGCAGAAGCCTATACAAATCATCTTCCTTTTCTACACTATTCCTATCCTAAAATGTCCTTGCTACTTCCTCTTGGCCTGCCCCATTAGAACAGGCATCCCTCTCTGCCCCTTGTCACAGCCTGAGCAAAGTGCCTCATCCCCTCTCCCACATCAAGACTTTTCTCTCTTGACCCTTCCCTCTCAGTGGCTCTTACCCTCCCCTCATTGAAAAAAAAATGTCTAGATACCAATTCACCCAAAATCGACACTATTGATTAACTCTATCAAGCCTTGAGCTGAGCATTAAGGTAACAAAGATGAATAAAACATGGGTTTTGTCTTCAAAGAGCTCATCAAGCTTCAAAGTCTTGGGAGTCACATCAAGGCCATCACAAGTGTCTTCACTTGAAGAAATTCTTGTTCTTATTAAATTGAAGTGCAGATCAAGAGAAGATTGTAGTTTAACCCATAGAAATTGAGGAGTGTGACAATCCTGGCCAAATACCCAACTACAAGTTCAAATCTGATCAACTTGCCACTCCCTCTCAATGTCCCAATGATATTCCAGCCCCAAGCCTGACTGAACTGTGTTTCCTATAACCCAAATCATCTTCTTCTTTTAAAGAAGTCAGCCCCATCTTCAAAGATCTTAAGCTGGTAATCCCAGCCTGTTCCTAAAAGTATTCTACCTTCCTCAAAAGCATATCTTTCCTTTATATATCGCCTGCATTTTGCAAAGTGAAGCAAGTCTCAAGGTTTAGGCCATATTTATGGACATTCTTTGTCTTGGTCTCATATACTTTTGAACAAGAAGGACTCTCTCCACGAACAAGAACGAGAGCAATGTTCCCTTTTATTTTTAGTGTTTTGCCATCCTGCTCCCTCCCCACAGCGATGAGCCGGTTCCTTTAGATGGACTGGTTCCTTTTATATTGTAATTTGTATTGAAAAAACTCCAAGGCATAAGCACTAATGACTTAGTAATTACTAATTACCTAGAGACACCAGAGTATAACCCCATGTGGTGGCAGGAATCATTCTCCTGTAAGAGCACAACCTGCCTTTTTGAGAATAATAGGCTTACCCATTGTGCTTGGATGCATTGATAGTTCTTTTCTGTTTTGTTAGCATAAGCTCAGATAAACCAGCAACAACTACCTCAATTACAGATTGTCTTCTGACCTAAGAAGACTAGTGGTGGCCAACCATGTCACCCTGCAGCTATGAAAGGGCTAGAAAATAAAAGACTGGATACTACAGAAGCACTTAATGAGAGGGTTGAAATTTTCTAGGGAAGAAAAGGGAGATGAGAGAGAATAACTTTAAGCTGAAAATTGTCAGAGCGGGAATTAGCCTGAGAAGGAAGAAGGGGACTTTCTGACAATGAGAAAGTTGGACAATGGCCCTGAGGCAAGAAAGAACTTTGCTCAAGGAAGTTACAGATGGTGATGGGGACCAGAATGAAGTGAACCAGAGGAAGTGGTCACCTCAGAGGCTGAGCATTAGATCAGAGTCAGGTCAATGTCTTAGAAGCCAACCCACTGATTTCGAACTTGATCCTAAAGAAATAGAAAGTTAGCCCCAGCTGGTGTAGCTGGATTGGATGGGTGTAGTCCCCTGCACCAAAAGGTGACTGGTTTGATTCAGTATGTCCAGGTTACAGGTCAGTCCCCAGCAGGAAGCAGGGGGTGTGCAGAAGGAGCTGATCAATGTTTTTCTCTTCCTTTCTCTCTCTCTCTCTAAGAAATCAACAACAAAAAGAAATAGAAAGTCATTTAAGAATTTTGAGAATGGGCACTCTATAATCAAATTTTCTTCTATGAAGATGACTCAATCTGCTGCACAGAGAATAATAATCAGAGTGGGGAAAGTGGCTAGAGGGCGAGCAGTTAGAAAGACATATAGATGTTAGGGGGAGCAGGAGGGTGGCCTGGACTCTACCGTGGGAGGAGTGTGAATTGAGTACAGACCAATGCCACTTACAGGCAGAGCCACATGGTCCCGTTCTGTCTGCTGTCCAGCTCAATACTCTTTCCCATCTGTCACCACCAAGTGAGTCTACAGGGAGTCCCTCTGGTGTCCTGACAATACACACATTTTAAGACAGTTGGGGGCTTCTTATAGATAAAACTTATGGATAATCTGATGCACAGACCTCTTGTGCGAATTAGATGAGAAGGAGCATATGAAACCTTTGGTACAGGACCTGGAATATAGAAAGGGCTCAGTAAATATTGGCTGGCACTGCTTAACTCCACTATCATCATCTGTGCCCTACATCACAGCTTCATGAGCGGAAAGGTAAGCTTACTATACCTCTTTATCTCCAACATTGGGCACAGTATCAGTTATCAGTAAGACCTTTCTGAATAAATGAATGAACTAGATTAAACTTTTTCAAGATAAGAATTTTGACTTAAGAACCTCCTGTTTTATTTGTGGCACTCTCAGGGGCCCTAGGCACCCAAAATGAAATCCCCCCAAAAAAATGTTTATTAAAAGCAATCAGAGAAGTTCTGAAGAGCAGACCTTGTTCCTGCTCAGGGCCTGCGAACACCCTTGTTCTACAAGGGAACAGAATCAAAGACCAGGTGCTCCACCAGGTCATGCTACAACAAGGCTGCCTACAGCAATGTAGCTGGTATGGCAAGAGCCACCAAAAAAAACACAGCATCAGGCAGTGCACAGCAGCAAGTCTGAAGGTCCAGCCAAGGATGGAATCAGGTGAATGAGCAATGTGGCTGGAAGCTTAATAAGCTGAGAGCAGGATAGGAGGTGCGGTGAGGAATGGGGTAGGTCAGTGGTTCAGAAGTGAGACATGAGCACCTAGCAGAAATACATCTGCCACAGTGAGTGGTGACTGTCTTGTGGAGCAGAGCAGGCTTGTAGCCAGGAGAAACTGCGCAGGGCAGATCTGTAGAGCAGCATTCTGGGTTCGGTGCGAAAAGGGACAGGGAGTATGCTGTTTTCAGAAGAAGAACGAGCTCCCATCGCTGGGATGCAGACCTTCTAGGCTGGACAGCGCTGTGCCACTCACAGGATCCCCATGAGCACAAGGTGCGTGGAAAACTCTCCACCTTCTGGCTGCTCGCTTGTGCTGTTTGGACATTGTGATCCAGAAAGCTGCGCTCTGCCAAGGAGGAACACAAGCATTCATGTGTCTAAAGCTCTGGTAGTTCATTCCTTTGTGAACTTGGTGGGACGCCGTAGTGAAGTTTGTTTTTACACATCCCTCAATCATGGATAGAAGCCGAGAAGTGCACATGGAGAAGTGCCATCTCAGAATGTCTGAGGACAGCAGTGAGCCAACCAGGAGGACCACAGATAGTTGAGAAGAGGGCCAGAGAGACTCTGCTCCATCCTGGACAGTGCACAAGGCCCCACTGAAACTACTCCTTGCCAGTGCGGCAGGGTGAGGAGGAGGACTCAGGGCTGGGTGCTCAGAAGACAGCGTGTTCCTGTGGAAAGGATGTGGGCTCTTGGGCCAGACAGGCCCTAGATGAAGTCCCCATGGAAACAACCCTGATGTCCCTAACATCGTAGACCTGTGGTCACCTTATCTGTGAAGTGCAGTGACTGTAAACACCTGTTTCAGAAAGGTTATTTGAATATGAAATGAGATAAAGTGTGTAAAGCACCTGGCCTGGCGCCTGACCATTTTAGATGTTCCTTAAGTTTATACATCTCAATAAATATTTAATGAGCACCTATTATTATTGGGGGATGTAATAGTAGGTACCAAAACATACTATTAAAGGTAGCAAAATAAAATTTCTGGCTCCTAAAACTTGTATCTGAGAAAAAATGACAAAAATATAAACAAATAAGTCAGAGGTAGGAAGCAATAAATGTCACGAAAGTACAAAGTTACATAAGCATGTTACTATAGGCTGGTCGGGAAGTGGTATTTGAACAATGATCTGAATGAGGCAAGAGAGTGAGCATGTGCAGATCTGGAGAGACAATGTTAGGAAAGAGAGCGGCCGGAGCAACAATCCTGAGATGGATGTGCTGGATATGTCCCAGGAGCTAGGTGATAGTTTCCTTCCCTTCGGGACCACTCCGAGCCTCATCCTGGAGTCAAACCAGGCAGCCCTCTTGAGAGATGCTCTCCAGTTCCACCCCCTTTACCTGGAATGCTCCCATCTGTGGGCAGATATTGGCCTCCTTCAGAGAGCCAGGCTTCAATCAGAGAGAGAGTGTGTCTCCAAGCCTGAGGATGACAGCAGGGGCAGGTGGCTCCACCCTCAGGCCTGGCAGGTTTCTGGTCATCCCAGCTGCTTAGGATGCCTTCCAGAGCAGATGCATGAGGCAGCCTGGGCACAGGCCTCAGAGGGAGTGGCATTATTTACATATATCTCTATGTGTGAGATGGGAGATGGAGAGAGAGCAGAAGGGGACACAGAGACCCTTCTGATTTCTGAAGAGAAAACAAATGCTTGAATCTTGTTCTAAGAGGGCTGACCCCTCCACCTCGCTGTTTATGGAAGAGGCAGGTGGGAATGAAAAGGCAGAGGGAGGTGTGAACATTTGCCCTTTGCTTTGCTGGCTTTGGGAAGCTAAAAGAGAATTCAGCATCTGTGATCCACCTGATGGCAAAGCATTTTGTTATTTTAGCTCAGCCTCTGTAGTTGGCAGATTGTCAGTTTGGCCCTGTAGCAGCAAGGTATCAGGACTGATTCCAAAAGACCAGTGAGAAACAAAACAGGGATGGAGAGGGAAAGCGCAGACTAGTTGGTGCTATGGTGTTATGCATTTTTGTGTGTGCTGGTGGGGAGACTGGGGCAGGGGCAAGGGCATAGTCAGAAGAGGGAGAAATGAAACCAAAATAAGGGGAGAAGAGCATGTGAGAGAAGAAATGCAAAAAAACAGGGAGGGAAGCAGCCAGGGAAAGTACTCAGGTTACCTCAGAGAAAGTACTAGAGATTCGGGTTCAAGGGGAAGACTGGTCTCAGTGTCCTGCCGGGTCAGAGTCATCTTCCACCCACAGGGTGCTTGTGTATAAGTTTGAAAGATGCTGTTTCTCCAGCAGACACTGCCCACTTCTCTCACTGCCTGTCTTGTTGACCCAAAAACTAGCTGCATTTTCCCCACATGTATGTACCCCCTGCAGGTCACCCATGTACCCTTCACCTGATGATCCTGTTCCTATAGGAATATTGATTTAAAGGAAAGCAGCAGGACTCTGAAATGTTGAGAGAGATATATTCTGTCACGAAAAAGAAGAAAGCAGGGAAAGGATGGAAGCAGCAGGTAAGATGGTGCAGCTCTACACACCTGGCCATGAGAATATCCGATGGTCCAGGGCAGGCAGCAGTGTGCTCCACCATCGCCTTCTACCACCCTGTTGGTGTCATACAGCCAGTAAGTGGATGAGCGCATTTCTGAAAGCACAGGTCCTGTCCCATCCCACCACCCTCTCCCTCTATCACAACCAGTAAGTGGATGAGTGCATTTCTGAAAGCACAGAGCCTATCCCAATCATTCAGTGGGAAGGGGAAGGAATATGGAGATAATGTAATGATTATCTCCCTGGGGCCTAAGGTCTGTGTTTGCACTAAATTATTCAACAGCCATTTATTCTGCATTCTACAGGTACTGGTCATGTAACAGTACCAAGATTACCATGGTCTCTTCCCTCAGATGACTGGTGTAATGATTACACAAGATACAGCAAAGGCAGCACACAAAAAGATGAAGAGCATGAGCAGGCAGGGTAATAATAATGATGATCATGGCTCCTGCCTCACAGAATTGTTCAATGAGTAAATTAGATAATATGGGTAATTTAGCACAGTGGATGGCTCAAAGTAGCTTCTTCATAACACTAATGACATTCCCTTATTTTTCTCCCTCCCCAACTCTAGAAGTGAGAAGAAACATCCAGTTTCAGATGTACAAAACTTTAAAAGCGTTGTTCTCACCTTTACAATAAAAAAAGTGCTGGGAAAAATTAATTACTTTTCTTGAACACATTAGAGAACTGAGATCACAGGGCAAAACCTAAGTGAGAATCTGGAGAGTCACCTGCAGATAGAATAAACAAAACGCTACTGAATGCCTGTGAGATGCGATTAGAATAGTCTAATGAATTACTAAGATCTGAATGTACGCTAGTGTGTGAGTGTCAAGACCGATGGGCACAGACATGAGAGGTCCCCCTTCTCAAAGGCTTTTCCTCCAGAACCCCACCAGGGGCTAACTTGGAAGACCACGGAGAATCCTGAGAAGGTTTCCCTATGGAGCTGGAGGGGGTGCTGGGCAGTAAGCACTGGTCCACATCCCTTTCCCTATCTTTCCTACTGAACAGAAACAATCTGCAAGAGAAAAGGTAACAAAAAACAGTAGCCTGAGGGCACTGGAAGAAACCTACTGCAGCAGAACCAGAAAAAACAACAACAACAACAAAAAAAACTATCCTCTGAAAAGGGGCAGGATAAAGGCTCAGTTCACCATTACTTGTGGAAAAACTGTGAAATCCAGTCCACCAGCACAGAGTCAGTGGCTGTCTAGGAAGAAGGTATAATTGTAACATTAGAGAATGACCTGAGCCCTGCTTCCCACATCATGTAACAGGCACTAAGTAAAAATGGAGTAGACTGAGTGGACAGCACGAGGAGTGCTGAGAGAGAGGGAGAGAGAGAGAGACTCTGACAGGCAGTTCAAAGTGAAGTACAGAGCTGAGCAGGTAGAATTGAGCCTACATGGGTGCAGGCACTGAGAAAATGCTGTGGTTTATTGGCCCACATGCCACACATAGCATTGCACTGGCAAAACCTAAAGCCTCTGGTGCATAAGGGTGACCAACAACACTTCAGACACAGCTCAACTCTCAACTAAAAAACACAAACCTCCCCACACTGACAGCAAAAAGAGACAAAAAGGTGTGCTTCCTGTCTAGCATAAAAACATTAAGTTAAGCCCAGCTGGTGTGCCTCAGTGGTTGAATGTCGATCTGTGAACCAGGAGGCCAGGGTTCGATTCCCAGTCAGGGCACATGCCTGGATTGCGGGCTCCATTTCCAGTAGGGGGCATGCAGGAAGCAGCCAATCAATGATTCTCTCTCATCATTGATGTTTCTATCCCTCTTTTCCTCTCCTTTCCTCTCTCTAAAATCAATAAAAATGTATTTTTAAAAAAAAAAAACAACACACATTAAGTTAGGCACACAACATGTATAATGTTGCCTCTCCCACCCAGCTGAGCTTTCAACACTTGGTGAGACAACGTGTCTGCTTCTTAAGCTGACCCCTATCAGTGCCTGGCATTTCTGTTTGTGGTGAGAGATGAAGTAAATCTGAGTTTAATGCCCTGGCCTCTCACTTCAGAGAGAGAGGATCCTGCAATCACTCCATATACAGGTGAAAGAACGAGACAACACAGACCAGTATTGGCAAAAGGAAAGATCCCGGTCTCTAGTAGTCCACTCCAGTATTTGTCTAAATAAATTGCTATACAATATGATCAGTGAGATAATAAAGTTTACAAACAGACACAGTAGTATTTTTAAAAACATTGTGCTTCAAGGGATACCATCAAGAAACTGAAAAGATGACACATACAATGGGATAAAATATTTGCAAATACTATCTATAATAATAAAAGTGTAATATGCTAATTAGACCCAACAACCTTCCAGATGAAGCTGGGGCTGCGAGGGAAGCCCAGGTCCTGGGTGCCTGCTGGCAGCCGGAGGTAAGCCCAGGTCCTGGGTGCTGCAGGGAAGCCCAGGTCCCAGGTGCCAGAGGGAAACTGGTGCTGGCAGCCAGGGGAACGAAGGCCTACTCGTGCATGAATTTCATGCATCAGGCTTCTAGTATACAATAAAATACTAGAATATATAAAAATGATTACAACTCAATTATAGAAAGACAAATAACCCAATTTTTAAAAATGGGCAAAGGATTTGAATGATCATTTATCCAAGAAGGCACTCAAATTCGAATAAATACTTGAAAAAATACTCAACATCATTAGCAATCAGGATGAATGAAGTCAAAACTGTAATGAGCTACTACCTCACACCCACTATGATGGTTACAATAAAAAATAATAATAGAGACTTTGGTGCACATCTTGGTCCTTTCCAAAGGCACCCTGCCCCAGCAGAGGGAACCACAGCTGTGGGTTGTTTATTGCTTCAAAGAGGATACTCAGGGCCAGTCAGAAACAGTGTCTGACACAGTCCTGCACTAGAGACTGGGGACCATAGCAGATTTACCTAATACATAGACACAAACCCAAACAGGCAGCCAAAATGGAAAGACCAAAAAAAAAAAAAAAAAAAAAAAACAGCGCAAATGAAAGAACAAGAGAATTTTCCAGAAGAAAAGCTAAATGAAATGGTAATAAGAAATTTATTAGACATAGACTTCAGAATAATGATGTAGGGATACTCAACAGCATGAGAAAAGTTGTATTAACTATAAAGAATGACATAGCACTAATAAAGAAGACAGTGGAATGAATACACAGCATATTAGGGGATACAGAGGATCAGATCTGTGAATTAGAAGACCGGGCAGAAATAATCACTCACTCAGAGAACCAAAAAGAAAAATCAATTTAAAAAACAGGAAAACAGCTTAAGGGAGCTGTGGTACAACATGAAATATAACATAGGAGTACCAGAAGGGGAAGAAAGTGAGCAAGGGATAGAGAACATATTTGAAGAAATAATAGCAAAGAACTTTCCTAACCTGGTGAAGAAAAAAGTCACACAAGTCCAGGAGTCACAGAGAATTCCAAGCAAAAAGAACCCAAACAAGCCCATGCCCAGATACATCATAATTAAAATGACAATAAAGACAAAGAGATTCTTAAAGGCAATAAGAGAAAAGCAATTAGACTTACAAAGGCGCTTCCATAACACTGACAGCTGATTTCTCATAAGAAATTCTACAGGCCAGAAGGGAATGGCATGAAGTATTCAAGGTAACTGAAAAGCAAGGATCTGAAACCAAGATAACTATATCCAGCAAGGCTATCATTCAAAATAGATGGTGAAATAAAGAGCTTCCCAGTAAAAAAAAAAAAAAAAAAGGCTAAAGGAATTTATTACCACCAACCCAGCACTGCAAGAAATGGTAAAGGGACTGCTGTAATGAGAAGAAGAAATAGAGAGAGAGAGAAACATAGGCAAAAATTAAAATGATAATAAATAAGTACCTATTAATAATAACCTTAAGTGTAAATGAAATAAATGCTCCAATCAAAAGACATAGGGTAGCTGAATGAATATGAAAATATGACCCAAATATTTGCTTTCTAAAAGAGACCCACCTCAAAACAAGACTCACACAAGAAGAGAGTGAAGGGATGGAAAAAAATTTTTCCATGCAAATGGAAAAGAAAAGAAAACTGGAGTAGCAAAATTCATATCTGACAAAATATCACTACTTAATACTAAAGGGATTGATCCAACAAGAGGATATAATCCTGGTAAACATATATGCACCCAATACCATAGCACCTAATATATAAAAAAACTTCTAGAGGATTTTAAGGGAGAGATCGGTAACAATATAATTATAGTAGGGGATTTTAACATCCCGCTGACTTCACTGGCTAGATCTTCCAGACAAAAATTAACAAGGAAACAGTGACTCTAAAAGACACAATGGATCATATGGACTTAATTGACATTTATAGAACATTTCAACTGAAAGCTGAAGACTATACATTCTTCTTAAATGCACATGGATCATTCTCAAAAATAGATCACATGTTAGGACACAAAACAAGTCTATACAAGTTCAAGAAGATTGAAATCATATGAAGCATCTTTTCAGTTCACAAGGGAATGAAATTAAAAATCAACTACAGTAAAGCACTCAAAAACATTCAAGCACCTGGAAGCTAAATAGCATGTTATTAAACAGTGAGTGGGTTACCAATTAGATTAAGAAAGGAATCAAAAACTTCCTGGAAACAAATGAAAATGAACACACAACAACCCAAAATCTCTGAGACACACCAAAAGCAGTTCTGAAAGGGCAGTTCATAGCATTACAGGCATACCTCACTCAAAAAACAAACAAATGAACAAAAAACAACAAGAAAAATTAATAAAAAAAGCTATTTAATCCAACACCTTAAAGAATTAGTAAGAGAACAACAAGAAAAGCCTAGAGTAAGTAGAAGGAAAATATAATAAAGATTAGAGCAGAAATAAATGACATAGAAACTAAAAATATAATACAAAAAGATCAATGAAACCATCAGCTGGTTCTTTGAAAGATAAACAAGACTGATGAACCATTAGCCAGACACAGAAAGAGAAAGAGAGAGAGAGGGGGGGGGGGGGGCAAAATAAATAAAATCATAAATGAAAACAGAGAAGTAACTACTGATACCACAGAAATAAAAAAGATTGTAAGAAAATACTATAAACACCTATATCCCAACAAGATGGACAATGTGGATGAAATGGACAAATTACTAGAAAAATACAATCTCCCAAAACTGAATCATGAAAAATCAGAAAACCTAAATAGGCCAATAACAACTGATAAAATAGAAGTAGCAATCAAAAAAGTCCCAGCAAACAAAAGCCTGGGTCAAGATGTCTTCACAGGGGAGTTTTACCAACCATTCAAAGAACTAACACCTATACTCCTATAACTATTCCAAAAAATCCAAGAGAAAGGAAAACTTCCAAGCTCTTTTCATGAGGCCAGCATTACCCTAATTCCAAAATCAGATAAAGACACTACATTGAAAGAGAATCACAGGCCAATATCCCAGATGAACATAGATGCTAAAATCCTTAACCAAGTATTACCAAATTGGATCCAACAATATATTAAGAAGATCATACACCATGGCCAAGTGGGATTTATTCCAGGGAGGCAAGGCTGGTATATCTGCAAATCAATAAACATGATACATCACATAAACAAATTAAAAAACAAAAATTACATGATCATATCAATAGATGCAGAAAAAGCATTTGACAATTTCAACACCCATTTTTGATAAAAATCCTCAGCAAAGTGGGAATAGAGGGATGATACCTCAACATGATAAAGATCATATATGACAAACCTACAGCCAACCTCATACTCAATGGGCTAAAACTAAAACTATTTCCCCTAAGAACAGGAACAAGACGGGATGTCTGATTTCACTACTCTTATTCAACATATTACTGGAAGTCTAAGCCACAGTAATCAGACAAGAAGAAAACATAAATGGCCTCCAAATTGGAAAGAGGAAGTAAAACTGTCATTATTCACAGATGACATGGTATTGTACATAGAAAACCCTAAACACTCCACCAAAAACTACTCGATTTAATAAGTAAATTTGGCAAGTAGCAGGATATAAAATTAACACCCAGAAATCATTGACATTTTTATACACCAATAATGAATTCTCAGAAAGAGAAACTAAAAACGCAATCCTATTTACTAATGCAGCAAAAAAAAAAAAAATTAAGATACTTAGGAATAAACTTAACCAAGAAGGTAAAAGACTTGTACTCAAAAAACTATAGGACATTTAAAAATCAGATAGAAGAAGATATAAACAAATGGAAGAATATACAGTATTCATGGTTTGGCAGAATTAACATCATTAAAATGTTCATACTACCCAAAGCAATCTATAGATTCAATGCAATCACTATTACATTACCAATGGCATATTTCACAGATCTAGAATGAATACTCCAAAAATTTACATGTAACCCCAAAAGATCCTAAATATCTGCAGCAATCTTGAGAAAGAAGAACAAAGTTGGAGGGACCACAATACCAGATATCAAGTTATATTACAAAGCCACTGTAATCAAAACAGCCTGGTACTGGCACAAGAACAGACATATAGATCAATGGAAGAGAATAGAAACCCCACAAATCAACCCAAGACATTATACTGAATTAATATTTGACAAAGAAGGAAAGAGCATACAATGCAGTCAAGACAGTCTCTTCAATAAACTGTGTTGTGAAACTGGACAGATAGATGCAGAAAAATGAAACTAGATCGCCAAATTACACCATACACAAGAATAACGTCAAATTGAATAAAAGACTTAAATGTAAGTTGTGAAACCATAAAAATCCTAGAAAAAACCATAGGCAGCAAAATCTCAGATATCTCTCATAAAAATATGTTTGTGGATACATCCCCGAGAGCAAAGAAAACTAAGGAGAAAATACACAAATGGGACATCAAAATAAAAAACTTCTGCACAGCAAAAGAAACCATCAAAAAAATGAAAGGGAGTCCACTGTATGGGAGAACATATTAGGCAATAATGGATCTGATAAAGGTTTAATATCCAAAATATATTAGGAACTCATATAACTTAACAAAAGGAAGACAAACAAAGCAATTTAAAAAGGGGCAAATGACCTAAATAGACACTTCTTCAAAAAAATGCTCAAAGTCACTGATCATCAGAGAGATACAAATTAAAACCACAATGAAGTATCACCTCATACCTGTCAGAACGGCTACTATCAACAAATCAACAAATGACAAGTGCTGGCGAGGAAGTAGAGAAAAGGGAACCCTAGTATACTGCTGGTGGGAATGCAGACTGGTGTTGCCACTGTGGAGAACAGTATGGAGTTTCCTCAAAAAATTAAAAATGCAACTCCCATTTGACCCAGTGATCCCACTTCTAGGAATATATCCTAAGAAACCTGAAACACAAATCAGAAAGGATATATACACCCCTATGTTCATAGCAGCACAATTTACAATAGCTAAGATCTGGAAACAACCCAAGTGCCCATCAGCAGATGAGTGGATTAAGATTCTGGTGGACATTTATACCATGGAATACAATGCAGCAGTAAAAAAGAAGAATCTCTTACCCTTGAGACAGCATGGATAGACCTGGAGAGTATTATGCTAAGTGAAATAAGCCAGTCAGAGAAAGCCAAGTATCACATGATCTCACTTATATGTGGAATCTAAGGAACAAAATAAACTGTTCAACAAAATAGATCCAGAGACATAGAAGCATGGAGCAGACTGTTAAATCTCAGAGGGAAGGAGGGTAGGGGAGGAAGAGTGAGAAGGAAGAGGTCAACCAAAGAACTTGTATGCTTATATGCATAAACCATGGACATAGAGAATAAGATGGAGGGCCTCACGGGGAGTGAGGGTGGCAGGGGTGGGCTAGAAGGGGGTCAATGGAGGGGAAATTGAGCACATGTAATACTTTCAACAATAAAGATTTAAAAATATAAATAATAATAATAATATAAGTGTGAGAACGTGAAGAGATTGGAACCCTGAGGCTTTGCTGGCAGGAATATAAAATGGTGCAGCTAGCTAGCTGCTTAGGAAAAAATTTTGGCAATTCCTTTAAAGTTAAATCTATATTATTTGACTTGGCAAATCTACTACTATATGTTAGCTGAGAGTAATGACAACAAACGTTCACACAAAAATTGGTATACAGATGTTCATAAGAGCATTATTCATATTAACTCCAAAAAGAAAACAGGGGATGAATGGATAAATAAACTGTTCAGGGCCCATACAGTGGACTATTGTTTGGCAGTAAAAAGGCAGGAAATAGTAATGCATGCTATAACATGGATAGATCTTGAAGATATTTTAAGTAAAAGAGTATAGATGCTAAGGATGATATATTGTATAATTACATTTATATGAAATGTCCATAATGTACAAATCTTTAGAGACTTAATTTAGATTAATAACTGCCTACGGCTGGTGGGAGGAAGTCTGAGAGGAAATGGAAGTGATTGAAAATGATTACAGGATTGTTTTTGGATAGTGAAAATGTTCTAAATTTGGTTGTGGGTGTTTGCACAACTTTGTGAATATATTAAAAGCCACTAAATTATAAATTTTAAATGGGTCAATTGTATGGCATATGAATTACACCTCAATGATGCTTCTTTTATTTGTCTTTTTTTTTATATCTTTATTGATTGTTAGAGAGAAAGGAAGGGAGAGGGATAGAGAGATAGAAACATCAATAAGAGAAGAAATTGGCTGCCTTCTGCACACAACCCTACAGGGGAACGAGCCAGCAACCCCGGCATGTGCCCTGACTGGGAATTGAACTGGTGACCTCTTGGTTCCTGTGTGGACCCTCAACTGGTGAGCTACATCAGCTGGGCCTCAATGATGCTCTTGTACTAAAAATCAACAACAGAAAAATCCAAAGTTGTTGACTAAATTAAATGATCTTTGTTTTTTAAAATTTTGCCTGACTTTAACTTGGATAAAGAAAGCCCCTCCCTCATAAGAAACAAATTTCCTATCTGAGGGATGCTAATTTTGGTGATGGTGACCATTAGAATGTTAGAGAACATAAGCCCTGACTTAAAATGAAGTTTTCATACCATTTTATTAAAATTCTCACTCGATGCCTTTCCTTCCAGGACTGCCTTAATCTCCTTTGGCCCCACCGAGGGCGGGCCTGCACTACACGGTTGAACTGCCAGGTCAGCAGGCTGAGCAGACCCTGCTTCCATGTGGGAAATGGGGCCATTCTTCCAGAGACCAGCAGGTATCCCCAAAGCTCCAGGTGGCAGCAGCGGGTGGAGACCCTGCTTGGACACCCAACCTTGAGCATGCCTGGGAACTTCTCTGGATTCCCCATTCCTTTTATTATTATCATTATAATTATCATTATCATCATCATCAACATCAACATCATCATCATTATTACTAATGCTACAGCATGGTCTCGCTACTTCAAAGGACCACTGTGGAAAAAAATGAAAGCACAGTGTGTGAAAGTGACTAGGACACATTAAAACTGCTTTACTTTGTACGCCAAGCTGCAGGCAATGGTGCCCAAGCCCTCATCTTACATGGAAGCTGCAGGGCCAGGCTGAGCTTCTGGACCACATGGGGCTAAGGCAGGTCTGCAATCTGGTCTCACTTGTATCCCTCGTCCTCCTGAAGACTCCTGGTCACACACAGGCTGTTCTCAGAAGACCATACCCCTCTCACAGCAAACTATAGAAATAGATTTCTTTGGTGATCCTTGCACGTGGTTTTATAAATCAGTTAGGTTTCAAAATATACTGTAAATGTCCACATCTGCTTCTTTACAATATCAATTATATCTGGCAAAGATTTATTCTGGGTCAAAAATGCTTGTTTGATGTTGATTATGGAAAAGACTAGGCCAGTATCTTATATCTTATGGGTCAGGAGCCAGCTAGAAGGGGACATATGCAATACTTTCAACAATAAATATTTTTTTAAAAAAAGAAAGAATCTTATGCAGCCACCAAATTGATGGTCTAATTATAAATCAATCGATTTTTAAAAAATATTTTTCTATTATTTTATAGCCCTCAGAAGGAAAAAAAAAAAGAGAGAGGTCAGGATCAAAGAAGATAATTTATATGCAAAGTGCTGTCAAACTTGTAAGGATAAATATGTTACTTAAAAGAAGGTTAAAGTTGCTATCTTTTTATTTGTGGGAATGTGTGTACTATGCATGTATTGCCTAAAATAAAGAATTTTAGTAAGAAAAGTATGAATCGACCACCTCCCTTCACTCCGAGCATTGCAGGTTGTTAGAGAGGGCATTTATGGGGGTCCCACACGGGTCTCTCAGAGTTGCTGGCCTCCCATGTGACTGATCAGTCCAAACCGGACCAAAAGAAACAGATAAACATGCATTCCCACACTTTCTCTTTGTGAGGAAGAATGTAACTAAGCAAGTGAGCTCTATGTTTAATATGCAGTCTAACCTGATTCCCCAGCACACATGTGCTCACACTCACACTCACTCACACACACTCACACACACACTCACACACACTCTCACACATGCACTCGCACTCACACTCATGCACACACACTCACACACACTCACACACTCACATACACTCACACACTCACACACACACACTCACACTCACACACACACACACACACACACTCACATATACTCACACACACACACTCACACACACGGGCTTCTTCTGCATGCGCCTTCTGCCAGAAACAACTTACTTCATTCACTTCTTCATTGGCTCATTCTTTAAGTGTCGGGCACTGTGTGAGATGCTGAGACCCCATTATACTCCCACAACTCAGTGGTACTTCCTTCTTTGAGAAGTCATCCCTGACTCCTCCACACATGGCTCCCCCCACCACTACCACCTGGCCCCAGCCACACACACAAAAACCAACCTCGGAATCCCTTTAAGAAGAACCAACCTCGAACTGCACACCCTTCCACGTGATTTGGGGAAAAGGGAGAACCTCCCTCTCTCATCCCCTGAGAAGCCACAGACCAGACAGACTCCTAAACTCCATCAGCCATAAACTGTGTGACGCCAGAGCTCAGGTGAGCTCATGAGCACCCATCTCTAGGTCCCTGGTTTCTCTTTGTGGCCACCACCTTCTTCTTCCTCCTTCCCTTCTATACTGTTTTCTTTGCTCACCTGACAACCCTGGAGCAATCTCTCCCGCCCCCTCCAATCTCAGTCCGTCCTCAACAGCCTTCCATCTCCATCCGCCTCCCTGCTCCCATCCTTGCCTGGGTGTGCACCTGTCCATTGAGGAGGGCTGTCCCCGGACAGTGAGTGAGGGAGTGGACCACAGACCACCTTCTCCACGCCTGCTTTCTGTGCCTCTTCATACCTGGGGTGCAGTCAGGTGAGACTGTAGAAATGGCCCAAACTGTGGTTAAGCATGGTGCTGCTTTTGAATATGGCTTCAGGTGTCCGGCATGATAAATTAATCAAACAACACAAAGACCTAAAAGCAAACTGCCCGCCACTGCACTAATTCTGCCTCTTACAACACACCCTAAGGAAAGTCTGTGAAATAAAAACCTTCTTTGGTTCAAAGATGCTCAATGCAGTTTTATTTGTTGTAAAGAACAATAGCATAAGCAGTGTAAGCACCTAAAAGTAGCTCCTTTTTTCTAGGAACATTTTCTAATAACATAAAAATTATGTGCATTACAATATTATATTAGGAAGCAGGGTCCAAATTTTCTGTTAACTACATTCAAAAGTGAGCACTAATGCGTAGGAAAAGGGAAACTATAAAAGACCCTCCACAGAGACTGGACAAAAATCGTACACCTATGGATGAGGACGGGGTTGGGGGGGTAAGGGCAGAGGGTGGGGTGGGAACCGGGTGAAGGGGAGCTATGGGGAGAAAAAAGAGGAACAATTGTAATAATCTGAACAATAAAGATTTTTTTTTTTTTAAAAAAAAGACGCTCCCGGGGAAGGGCTTGTGGTCTGTGGTAAGCTGCCTCCCCGCCCCCAGATGAGGCCTGAGGGTCCTGCGGCTGTGCAGGGCCTGGGGAGGGCAGAGCAGTGGCCTGAGCTGGGGGCTTCTCCCCTCTCCTCCCTGCCTCCCTGGAGGGAAAACAGTCTCCTTTCTTTGCTGTCTGTGCACATATCAGGGTCCATGGAGCTGTGTGGGCCTATTTGTCCAAACCAGTTTTCACAAACAGGATGTGCTCTGAGCTGGATTTAATCCCATAGGGGGGTATGCGGGGAGCAGCCCCTCCCACCACAGGTTCCCTGAGGCAGGGCTTGTTTTCCTGAAGCTCTCAGCTTGACAGGCACATACTACCCAGCATCTGTGAGTCCCAGGAATTTACAAACACTCACATGCCTGCGTAGACTGCCTGCAGGTGGACAGCCGAAGGGCCCACACTTGGCTTTCTCAGCTTGGGGTCACATCCTGACACTCTTTCCACCGTAGAGGGGATGCTGGGACCTCACAGCAGCGCAGGACGCATGCATCTTTTTTGTATGTCTTTGACAGATGGGTGTTCCGGTTCTTTCTAGTCCTTTAACATTACAAACAAGACCCTAATGTCCTTCTATGCAATGGCATAATTTTTTTCAAAACATCAAATCAGAATGTTTTCCAGAAATAATTAACTGACACTTCCACCAGAAAGACCAAGCATGCCCCCTCCCAGCATCAGCAGCACCAAGGGACGCTCCTTGGCAATAAGAAAGGCGCCTTCATTTTCATTTCTCTAGCTATTGGTATGGTGAGCATCCTTTCATACAGTTTTTAAGTCCTGGCGTTTTAACTGTAAGCCACCTATTCATCGTATGTTCCCATTATTCTGTTGCAGAATCATTTTTTCAATTTGTCGGAGCTTTGGTTATGTTACTCAGGGCTTGCCAAATGGTACGCAATGGGGAGTTGCCATATCTGCACCGAAGCATACTGAATGCAATGACTTGGGTCCTCAAGCAGCCCGGTGGGGCCTAAGGTATCATCACACCACACCGTGCTGCTCAGATGCAGGCAGCCCAGTCATTTACCCCAGGATGCTAAATGTAAAGCCTACTTTTACAGGCCCCATGATCTGCAATCAGTTGGAAAGCCTATCTACACTAATAAAAGAGAAACATGCAAAGTGACCATCAGTCTGCTACACCCACCAGCCAATCAGGAGCGAGTATGCAAATTAACCCAACTAAGATGGTGGCAGCCACAGAGCTGGAGCAAGCAGGAGGCTTGGGTTGCCCCCGGTGATGGAGGAAGCCAAGCTTCCCGCCCGCCCTGGCTGGCCCTGGCCTCCACTCAAGGCTACAAAGTTTCAATTACAGAAGATAAATAAATCCCAGATACCTGCTTCCAGCCGGCCCTGGCCTCCGCTCAAGGAGGTGCTGAAAAAAAAAAAAAGAAAAGAATAAAAGGAGAGGCTGGGAGCTTGGGTCGCCAGGGGGTGTGGCCAGCCTGCAAATAGCCATCAGCCCCTCACCCAAGCTGGCCAGGCACCCCAGTGGGGACCCCCACCCTGAAGGGGATGTGGCCAGCCTGCAAACAGCCCTCAGCCCCTCACCCAGGCTGGCCATACCCCCATGGGGTGAGGATCCCCACTGGGGGGCTTGGCCAGCCTGCAAACAGCCATCAGCCCCTTACCCAGGCTGGCCACACCCCCATAGCCCAATCCCTGTAAACGGGCAGTTGAACATCCCTCAAGGGGTCCCAGATTGGAGAGGGTGCAGGCTGGGCTGAGGGACATCCCTCCCCCCCCCCCCCCCCCGCGTCTTGTGCATGAATTTCATGCACCCGGCCTCTAGTATTCTACATAAAGCTTTGGCACATAGATTGCATTTGTGCTTACTCAGTCCATTGTTTAGTGTTTGCCTTTGTTCATGGTATCACTTAACATACATGTTTTTATATAATTATTTATATCTACCTTTTCTTAAGGCAATTGGTATTCCTAATTGTTTGATTGACTATAGTTTCCACCATGTTGGGGGCTTTTGTTTACTTCACTGTTATATCTTTAGTGCCTAGAACAGCATCTGGCCCATAGTAGTTGCCCAATAAACATTAGTTAAACTAATAGTGTTGGAAGTGCAAGATAATGCAGGATGTATGCTATTTCTGTGTGTGTTTCCTCTCAGAAATAAGGCGTAATTTAATTGGCGAGTACTGTATGTCCTTCTAGCCACTTTAATGCAGCCGCTTTCTCTTTGATTCTCACAGAGCAGCCTACCCAGTGCTAAAGGATTAGGGATGTAGCCACAGGACACACTGGGGCTCACTAGGGCTCCAAGGTCCAGTTCCCAGTGGGCACCCTCTCTGGGTCCCTCCTGAAAAGGGACCCTGCTTGCAGCTGCAAGCCTCCTTTGGACTTTGCTGACCCAAGGCGCCATGGCACCAGGTCAGGCAGCCAGGCCTGAATCCGCAGCTGCTTCCTCAGACCCCTGTGATACAAAGGAAGTAAGCATGTGCAGCAAGCCTCAAAGAGGAGCTGGTGGGGTGGGGCGGGGGGGAGCAGAGCATGGCGGGGCGAGAGGAGACAGTGGAAATGAGTCAGGCGGGCATGAGCTCTGTCCTGCCTCTGCCCATCACTGGTGCATGATCTTGTGCTTTACTCTAAGTTCTTTGGACTCCAATATCTTGTATGTGAAAGGTACTAACAGTACCTACCACGGCATTTTGATAATCACAGGCCGGACGTGGCTGAGAGATTTAGGTAATCAATAATATCTGTTATTGCAAGAGTAGCATTTCCAGAGAAGCTACTCCGTTACTTCTGCACAAATCATCCTTTGACAAGATTTTACACATTTGCAAACAGCCCTGCTGTGTTTCCATTGCAGGGGCAGAGCTCCTTATAACACCAGATGTGTTATCACAAATTACCGTCGGATTCCGCCTCCATGTTCAGAGCACACTTTATCACTTCTGCTTACAGGGCATTTGCAGTGCAAGGGACACTCAGGCGGCAGATTGCCCTGGGACTCAGCCATCCAGGACCCTGCTTCCCACGGGTGCTGGGCTGTGCACCCTCGGGAAGAATAAATCAGAATCACAGAGTACTCGAGAGAGGGGCTGTTGTGTGGGGAACAGGACCATTGCTGTTCATTCCTCTCCTGTTCCATCAGCTGGCGCTGGTGTCCCACCATCATCCACAGTGCCCTTGGGCATCCCAGTCCACCCCTATTCAATGTGTTCCCTGCTCTTCATAGTACCAGTCAGCCTTCAGGTCCCAGCTCTCATGCCACTTTTTCACCCTCCCTGTTCCATACCCCATAACTGACCTCCATCTCCCTAATATTACTACAACAGAGCTAGCAATTCATCTCACAATGAGACTTTTCATTCCAGATGGTTGACACACATTGGTCTTATTTTCTCTAAGTCCCTAAAATGACAGCAGAAGCGGGAATAATTCTAGACTACTAAATCATGGGACCATCTGAAGGTGGCCACCAGTGGGCAGGAGATACCCAGCACATTTCTGGAAGCTGAAAGAAGAATAGAAGAATGGGACACAGGGCAGAGTGATGGAGCCAGGGCTCAGAGCCTGGAAAGGGTGAGGTCAGAGTTAGCAAGGCCAGAAGACAGAGTGTGACCAGAACCCGGGAACTCAGGGGAGGCAGGCGGCATTCGGCCAGATAATAAATTTCTGGGAAAACAAGGTATAGGCAACTGACAGGGCCCAGGGCTTCTATTACAGTTGTCAGAACCACTGAAAAAGCCCACTCATTCCAGCAATGGTCAGTGGCCGGGGTGTGGGGAGGCAATGGGTGGCTCTCTCCATGCACCTTGAATCAAATCCTGCCAGGAACAGGCATGGTGATTCCACAGACTCCTTCCCTGGAAAGAAAGACCCACCACTGCAGTGTGTGCAGGGGACAGAGGAAAACTTGAAAATTCCAATTTTTATTCTAAAACCATGTCAATAAACTATTAGATTTAATTTTAAAGAGAATTGGATGCTATTTTTAAAAAGAAAGGAGATAAGAATAAGCTATTGGCTAAAGAAAAGAAAAGAACAACAACAACAACAAAAACAATTGCCAGAATGTTTCATTAGAATGCCTAAAAAATAATCTTGAGGAAATTTTTCAGGTCATGGAATTAAAGGAGATGAGAGAAAAGAGGCATCGAATTTCAAAGCAAGTGCTCTAAGAAAGAGAGCATAAAATGGAGGTGACACAATTTTAAAGAAATAATAGAAGAAAAACTTCCCAGAGCTGGAGAGAGGCAGAAGTCATCAAACTGAGAAGGTGCATCGCGAACTGAGCAGAATAAATGAAAAATTATTCCCACCTTGACACATTTTTTATGAAAGTACTGATTACCAAGAATAGCAGAAGGTTAAAAAGCCTGGAAAGAAGTGGGGAGTTCCTTAGAGATTCTTGGGAATCCATGATTCACATCCCACACCTCAGTGATGTCATACTTCCTTAGAGCAGAGTACCACACACAGCAGCAGCAGATTATAAGGGACATTATCGAGACCTTAGAGCAGACAGCGAGCCAAATTATTGATTAAGTAGGATGGCAAAATAGATACATTTTCAAGCATAGAGAGACTCAGAAAATTTATCTCACACATATCTTTTTCCTAAATTTAAATTACCTCAAATCTTACAACAAAAAATCATGGAGATCAACAGCAAGGGTCTAGGCTGCTCTGCCTGTGGAGTGGCCTTCTCTCCAGCCCACTGCTTCAGCAACAAACTTTTTCACTTTAACTCTAAACACACACACACACACACACACACACACACAAACAACAACCACAACCACACAAGGGGTCTAACTTAAAAGTTCAATGAAAAGAAACTGCAGGACTTCAGCTGTGTGACAGGCCCATGTTAGAATGGGCTGTGGTAGACCCTCAGAAGAATATCACCAAGAAAACAATCTGCCCCACTCAATAGAAGAATGTACTTAAAAATGTAAAATAAACAAAATAAGATGACAAATCAACTCAAGAGGAGAAGAATAGAAGTGGAGGAGGTTAAAAAAAAAAAGAAGACTTTGACTGAAACATGTTATTTCTTTTTTTAAAATCCAAAGTAAAATTTAAAAAGTACAATTGCTCCCAAGGAGTAGGACTCAGGTGGGACAGGATGGGGCAGGATGGGCGGGGCTCCTGTTCTTCGCTGTTAGAAGAACTATGCTCCCTGGTTTCCTTCCTGCGAACACACGTGATGCAGATAAAAGATGTGACATTAAATTATTCAATTTATTAAGAGTCCAGATGTTCCAATTATGTTGCTCTAGGTGGAATTTGAAAATTTTCTTTTCAAAGTCCCCTGGTGATCTAATGTCAGCCAGGCCAGGAACTGGCATTGAGGAACCTGCACTAAGAGATTTTTCTCTAGCCGACCTCTTGACTCAGCCCCAGAATGTAAATGGGTAGCTGGCGTCCTTCCTCCTCTCGGCATGGGTTTTATGGGTGTGGATCACATTCACAGAGACCTCGAAGAAGACCAGGGCTGGGCCTGGATTTCCTTTTTCCCACACACCTTAGACTGAACACACAAGAACACTTCATAATTAGTCCTCTAACTCCCAAGTTAGGAAGTAGTTAAAAGATCATCAAGTTCTTAAATTCTCTCATCAACAGTAAATCAGCAAAGGTTGAGAAAGTAGGCCTCAAAATAACTTCCCTGGAGACTACTGGGCATATTTCACAATCCTGCCTCAACTCAGGAAAGCAAATACCCAGGGATACAGTGGGACCAGAGGACCCCAGCACATGAGGCCATCATTGCTTCTCCTGGCCCAGAACTCCTAGTCATTCTTCAAAAACTAAGATATCTGTGTCTTTTGATGTAGCCAACTCTCATTTCATTTAACATATTTTTAGAATAATTTCAGCTGCAATAAAACATATACCCTCAAATATACTATATAATGAAATTTTGCATAAGGGAGTCTGTAATATCAGCAGCTGGGTTAACCTCGTGTTACAGTTCCTCTTACCATCTCTAAGCATATACTTGAACTTGAAATGTTTTCTCCTATCAGGAAAGCACCCATTCTGTGCTGACAGTCATCTGCAGTCTGACTGCATGTCTGCTGACACGTTTGTAGAGGTTTGGCTCTCCCAGAGCACCTGCAGGCTCAGTTGAGTGCAGGGCCAACCTCAGCCACAGCTGGGCAGCCCTCTTACAACAGCAAGTGAAAAGTGGCAACACTGCCCTCTACAGACTGGAAGCGCAAAGTCACAGACAACTAGACTTAACATCAGCAATCTCACGGAACACAGAACAAAGCGATTGCCCATTTTCATATTTGACATGCTATTTGAAAATATGCAGTGAGAAATCACAAATATCATACAACTGCACTAGTGAACTTTACATAATATTTAAATTATTTCCTACCAAGCGATGAAAATTAGATTAACTGAGAAATCATTAGAAGAATAAGATAGACATTTTTAGGAGTCAATATTGTTAGGATTTCAATTCTGAAACAAAATGTTTCTGTTGCTCCTTTAAAGCTCCAAGCTTTGAGATAGATTTAAATGACCTGTGACCAAAAAGGGAGTTACTAAAAAAAAAACTTAGTATTTCCAACTGGTTATATTTTAAAATTTAAATTTTTCAAGTATTAACTTTTGCTATGTTCTTATTTTTATCAAATTTATTGGGGTGACATTGGTTAATAAAATTATATAGGGGCACAATTCTACAATACATATCTGTATATTGTATTGTGTGTTCACCACCCCAAGTCAAGTCTCCTTCCATCACCATTTATCACCACTTTACTCTGTCCTACCTCCTTTCACCCCCTTTGCCTCTGGTGATCACCACACTGTTGTCTGTCAATGAGGTGGGGTTTTTTGCTTAATCTCGTCACCTTTTCACCCAGCCCCACAACCCCCTCTCCTCTGACAGCTGTCAGTCTGTTCCCTGTACCTGTGAGTCTATTTCTGTTTTGTTAGTTAGTTTAGATTTGCTAAAAAAGTGAAATATAATAAAAATAGAATGCAGTCTCTAGTGGTGCGCCATGGGGCTCTCCCCATCGCCCCACCTGTTCATCTCATCGATAGATAACGTGGATGCTGATGTTGCCAGCATTCCACTCAAATTTGGGGATGACCTGAAGCTAGGAAGGAAATCAATGATTCTGAAATGCCAGAAACAAAATTAAGAAAAATACCAATAAGGTGACCAAATCCACCGAAAGTTAACAAAACAAATTCTCTAGAGAGAAGTGCAAAATATTAAGCTTTGTTCTAAAACCTAAGTGGACAAGTACAGGATGGAAGAAACACTGCTCTCTGCTAGCACACAGAGAAAAACTGCTTGTAGCTACCTTAACTGTCTGAATTTAAATGAAGGAGCACAATGTGGCTGCCGATAATGTTTCTTTGATTTTACACTTATTTAATAAAAGTATATTATTTAAATCCAAAAATAATTTTCAAATAATACAAAACAGAAATAAATTAGATGCTGAAGTTGGTATAAAACTATTCATCACATTCAGTTTTTTTCTAATTTTTGCAACTGTCCGGATATCCCATGTGATGTCACTGATTAATTTTACAAGTAAAAGTGACAATACGAAAAATAAGCCAGTCAGAGAAAGGTAAGTATCACATGATCTCACTCATTTGTGGAATCTAATGAACAACATAAACTGATGAACAAAAATAGGCCCAGAGACATAGAAACATAAACAGATTGTCAAACCTCAGAGGGAAGGCGGGGGAGATCAACCAATGAACTCATATGCATATATGCATAACACATGGACACAGACAGTGGGTGGTGAAGGTTTGGGGGGAGGGAGGGAAGGGACATATGTAATACTTTCAACAATAAAGATTTATAAAAAAAAGTGACAATATAGATTTATAAACTGAGAGTATAGCTCATGCTACTGTATTCATGTCTTTAGTGCTGATGTTCTGTGATATCAGTCAGAACCAGGTGAAATCAGGCCCTGTCAGTTCAGGGAAAAAGTAATAGCCTTGGAGAAATCCGACTATGAACTTCTGTAGACCTCGCTGGAGCAATGGGGCAGCGAGGCTGGCTCCAGCATCACTGGGAGAGGTAGAAGCCCTGCCCAGGACACTGAGAGATGGGCATCTGCGCATCTGTCCGTGGTGGCTCAGTGCTCACTGCACCTGACCCTGTGCTCCCCTTACCTTCTTAACGTCAGTCCTCCTCACTGTGAGGGGCCCACCACGGCCCCAGCCCCGCAGCCCCACAGCCCCGCTGCGCTGTCCTGGAGATGACAGACCCAGGCCCAGAACAGGCGACCCCGCTGCCCTGCTCTTAGTGAGATGCCCCTGTGCACAGGTGGCCAGTTTCTCTCATTTCCTTCTCTGCCTGCCTCCATGAGAATAAATTTCAGCCCTCAATATCTCTGCTGTCTGAGCACATGGGCGTCCTGGGCCTTGAACTCCCAGCATTTGGATCGAGCCTCCTCCCCCACCCTCACCCCTCACCTGCCACGAGGTGTGTGTGAGGTAGGTTTCCCTGTGCAGCTCCCATCTGCCACGCCACACCCCTTGAGCAAAGAAGTCAGAGTGACACCGAATATCATCACTGTTATTATTGCTACTAGAGGCCCGGTGCATGAAATTCGTGCATGGGGGTTGGGAGATCCCTCAGCCTGACCTGCACCCTCTCCAATCCAGGAGCCCTCAGGGAATGTCCTACTGACAGCTTAGGCCCGCTCCCCTTGGTTCTCTGCTCTCTGCGGGGCCTGCCTGCTCCACACCATGGCCCTGCTGGGTGCTGCCTGTGGGCCCGTTTGCCTGCTCACAGGCTGCCGTGGCTACGGCCAAGCAGGCCCTGCTGTCTGCTGTCAAGCTGCGCGGCCACCCTGGCCTCCTGGGGCCGGCGATGGTCCTGGGAGCCTGCAGGCATCTCTTGGTGCTGCCGCCCTCACCTCCTGGGGCAGGCAATGGCCCCAAGAGGCTGTGAGCTTGGCGCCCATCCCCAGGACCCAGGCCACTTGGCGCCTCCCGCCCCCAGCTGCTTGGCGCCTGTGTATGCAAATTAACCCGCCATCTTTTGGGTTAATTTGCATAATCACTCCTGATTGGCTGGTGGGCATCATGGAGGTATGATCAATTTGCATCTTTCTCTTTTATTAATGTAGATCATTCCCCCTCCAGTTTAATGAGTAGTGAGACACAAGTAAGCATCACTGGTCTCCAGAGAGCAGTGCTTTAAGAACCAGAAGAGCAGCTTCCACACAGTTAAACAGAGAAGTTCTGATCCTCGCTGAAAAGTCACAGGCTTTCCCAGGTACACTTCACAACTACAAAGCACAGAACTCCATATTTAAAGCCAGTTGGACAATAAGTAATTGAAGGCACACCTGTCAGAAAAAAGGTCTTCCTCTCATTCATAATTGGATCCATTCTTGAGTGCCAGCCCCTGACTCGTGACACATCAGGGACAGATTAACTGGGAAGTCACATGCTTGCTTTACTCCAAAAGGAATAAAAAATGTACATGGCCCCATCGGATAAAAAGGCACTTGTTATTTTTTAGAAATCTTTAGATGAAAGGAGTTTTACTGGCTTCTCTCAATAAAATTTTAAAAAATAGGTCAGGTCTCCAAACTCTCTTAACCCCTGCCCATCTTGGAAGAAGGCCCTAAGAAAGCTTTCCACGTCCTGTCCCCGTCCCCCTGGCGGCCCTGGGATTATCACACAGGGTGGGAAGCAACCACAATTTCTTACTGCCCTGTGAAGGCATGTAGCAGGTAGGTCACATGCTGCTGGTTCACTTATTGGGGTGAAGAGTTCCTAAGGGACTCACAGCTGAATCTCAGGAGTGCACCCAGAATAAGGGATTGCTGAGGTGGGCTGAGCAGAGGCGGCACCCACCTTGAGCAGCCCATGAGAAAAAGGCCTTGACCTCACTTGCCAAGCACAGCAAATGCCACAATAGGGTCAGTGCCCAAAGGGCAAGGGCTGGTTGGCACGAAGAGAACATCACGCCAGCTTCCTCCTCCCAGCACAAGAGTACAACCAACTCTCCACACACACAAGCCCGCATCTTGGGATAGAAAAGGGTCAGAGTGGACAGGGAGCGTCTTAGCAGTGACCTAAAGGATTACGTTTAAACCAAAAGAAACTTAGATTTTATTTTAAGTTGGCAACTTTACATTTTCCCACTAGCAGGCCAGGTGGGAGCTCTTTGGCCCATTAAGTTGTGGATAAAGATGGCACATTTGCTTTGTCCATCTGGGCAGTAGCATGTGTGAATATGCAACCTCACTAAATGCATGAAACACAAATGCATCCACTTACCTGTATATGCACACGCAATGCATAGTAATTGACAATAAGCCGTAGGCCAGAAGATCGCCATTCCTCTCTCTGGGAACCAGCCGCGTGTAGCAGAGGCTCTTCTGCCTTTCCATGCAGTCCTACCCATTGCAAGATTGGTGAGTCCCAGTTTTATAGATGTGCACAGTCTGAGTCTGGAGATGACGTGGCACATACAAGGTCACTTACTAAGTAACAAGGTCAAGGTTTCAACCCAAATCTGTCTAACCCCAAGGTGTACTCTTTCCCTGTGCCCTGAGGCAAAGTCTCACAGTAGGAAGAAAATGGGTCAAGGGTGGTGGTAGAAAGGTGGTAAAAGGCTGCTGCTTCAGGAGCAAAATACGGGACTCCAGGGCAGAGCTGGAGACAAAGTTAAGGAAAGGAGGGGACAGGCAGGGGGAGGTCTGCTAGTCCCAGCATGAAAAGCGAGGATAAATAGGGGGTTTTCAGGAAATGAGGCTGCCAACGATGGCCGCAGGATCCTGCAGGCCTGTGTAGGAGGTTGAACATTTCCCACAGACAGCTGTCCCTGCAACATAGTTTCCCCACTTTGTACCTATAAAGTATGCACTGTCCTGGGAGGCAGGAACTCTGTTAAAATGATCACTAAGCCTGACCAGTGTGGCTCAGTGGTTGAGTGTCAACCTAGGAACCAGGTGGTCACGGTTCAATTCCCAGTCAGGGCACATGCCTGGGTTGCGGGCTCGGTCCCCAGTATGGGGCATGCAAGAGGCAGCCAATCAATGATTCTGTCTCATCATTGATGTTTCTATCTCTCTCTCTCACTCTCCCTTCATCTCTGAAATTATATATATACTAAAGGCCCCACGCACGAATTTCATGCGCAGGTATGGTCCCTAGGCCTGGCCTGTGATCAGGGCCATCTTCCCCAGCTGCCCGCAGCCGGCCCCATTCCCTACCGCCACCCACCCAGTTCTCCATTCGCCATCAGGTGATCGGTGCCTGATAGACAGGGGAAGGTACCGAGAGGTCGGCTGTTCCCGCCCGCTCACCCTGCCATGGGTGACCATCAGGCTATCGGAGCCTGCTGGCCAGGGAAAAGGACCAAGAGGTGGTCAATGAACCTCATAATGACTGGTCCAGTGGTCATTCTGGTCGTTCTGCCATTTGGGTCAATTTGCATATTACCCTTTTATTATATTGGATAGAGGCCTGGTGCACAGGTGTGGGCTGGCTGGCCTGCCCTGAAGGGGGCCCCAGATCGGGGTGGGGGTCCCCGCTGGGGGGCAGGGCCAGCCTGGGCGTGGGGCCTCCAGGGTTTGCAGGCTGGCATGCCCCCAACCGGGGTGAGGGTCCCCACTGGGGGTGGGTCCGGCCTGGGCCAGGGGCCACCGGCAGTTTGCAGGCCAGCCACGCCACTGAACAGGGTGGGGGTCCCCGCTGGGGGCGGGGTCAGCCTGAGCAAGGGGCCGCCAGGGTTTGCAGGCCAGCCATGCCCCCAGCTTTGTCAGGATAGACGTCCGGAATGATATCCGGAAAACGTCCATTCTATCTGGTCTAATTAGCATATTACCCTTTTATTAGTATAATATGTATACTATATATTTTTATTTTTACTTTTATTTTTATTTTTTTAATGATCACTAAGGGGTTTCAGCCCAGGCCTCCATCCCAGGACAGTGCCTCATGCCAAGCCTGTAAGACTGGCCCATCTTACAAGCCAATACAGAGGCACTGCCACTGGAAAGGGAGCAGGCCCAGAGTGGGTGTGCCTAAGGCCTGCCAATAGTGTGTGGGTTCTTGACTTCATGCAGGAAAGATGTCACAGCATGAGTCCAGGTGATTTTGAGAGTATGTTTATGAAAGCTGGGGACAATGAAATGAATGGCTTAGGATAGAAGGAGAACAGGAGAGAGCTGGGTGGTGTCCTGCTTTGGCTCTCTAGAACCGTTATAGGAAAGAAGTGAGCCAAGACGGGGCTACTGTTAGCTCACTGAAAACTCAGAGAGAAGGGGGCCTTGGAGACAGGTTCGGGGGTAAGCTGCCCACTGCTTCCCTGCTTGCAAGTCTCATGGAGAACCTTAGAGTTTAACAGAGAAAGGTAAAGATGCATACCTGAGAGTGAAGAAAGGCATGCGTGCTCCAGAGTCTTTGTCTTGAGGGGGTCTTTGTCTTGAGGGGGTCCTTATTTATCTGTTTTCTAAAGGTGGGAATTTTAGGTGAGGTCTTAGGGGAGGATCGAAATAGAATATTCATCAGCTTTATGCTGATGTACCACAATGAGATATATTCCTTTAATTTCATCTGTGCTTGGGCGTGGTTGGCACAAATGGCACCAATTGGATTTTTCCTATCTACCTCCTGAGTAGGGTGATTTAAGCCATTTATTCTCTGATTGGGGATAGTGTAAACAATTTACTCTTAAGTGTCCTTGGTTAAGGAAGATAGGACTTTGTGATTTGCTAGATTTAGCTGTCTGTCTCAGTTTCCCTATTCTACTTGTCCTGGCCTACTGATCTGTTTCATTATGAGATGCATCTCAATAGCTAATGTGTCCAAATTGGAAAAGCACATGAAGGCTGAATTACCCCAAGCCCCAGCTCCACCTCCCCTTGTTTTATGACCTTAGAGCAAGCACCCACTTCTTAGCTCTCAATGCCTCGCTCTAAAATGTGTGCCACAGTAACGTCTACTCCACAGTGTTGTTTACATGGACCAGGTGAGTTAATTCCCGTGGGACATTAGCGCATGTTAGCTGTTGTTAAGAGCTCACTCTTCCAGTAAAACTTCACAGAGATGATGATGATTCCTTCACAAGCAGGAATGAGACTTCCAGCAACTGTGGAATGTGATGGTAGGTGGGGTCTTTGATCCCAGGCTGAGTCCACTTACGCATTCATTACCTTATCTTGAGAATAATGGCCCTAAGCAAGTGCCCCAACCTCACTGAGCCTAGTTCACTTATTCATTAGAGAAAAGTAATAGTAATATGCCTATGGATTCACAACCCAATTCCACCACTTATTTTAGCTCTGATGCCTTAGCTTTTCACCTGGAAACAGAACAATAATAGTACCTATCTCACTGTCAGGGCAGAACCTTTCAAAGAAAACAATGTGTAATTCACTACATTGCTTTTCATAGCTAATGGGGTAGTGGGAGCTCCTATCTAGATAAAGACTCCAATAATGGTGGGCCCATCTACCAGTAACATATGTTCAGCACCTACTACTGAATAGCTCCCTACCAAAGGCAGGCTGTCCCATGAATTTTCTCTCCTAATGGCTTCCATGTTGTCTTGGCTAGAACCAGGAATATTCTCTCTTCTTGCCATTCTGCCTGCAGAGATCCTCCCCAGGAGGCTGTATGCCCAAAAGACTTTCATGTATTGTAGAGGTTGTTGTGTAGGCACATGAAAGCAATCAGATGGAAGGTCTTAGATGTAACTCATTTTCTCCACTGTAGTCTCTGAGGAGACTCCTGCTTACTCCATACCCTCACAGAGCTCATGTTCACTTGTGCAGATCTCAGAAATTAACCTCAGTCATCCTACGCTAAACTGTAGGCTTTCTGAGGCTATGTATAAGATCAACTAATACCCATTTTAAACCTTATATTTCAGATACTGTGACAGAATAGAGACACTGATTACCCCTCCAAATGGAGAGGAACAATATCACTGCAAACGCTGAAAAATACTAAAACTTTATTTTCTAAAAATTCATGCACCAGTGGGGTCCCTTGGCCTGGCCTGTGGGATCAGGCCAAAACTGGCTCTCCGACATTCCCCAAGGGGTCTCAGACTGCGAGAGGGTGCAGGTCAAGCCAAGTGACCCCACTGGTGTATGATCGAGTCTGGGGAGGGACACGGGAAGTTGGCCAACCAGTGAGGGACTGTGGGAGGGCTCCAGGGCATGTTGGCCCATCTTGCTCAGTCCCGATCAGCCAGACCCCAGCAGCAAGCTAACCTACCAGTTGGAGCATCTGCCCCCTGGTGGTCAGTGCACGCCATAGCAACTGGTCGATTGGTCGACTGTCTGCCCCCTGATGGTCAGTGCACATCATAGTGAGCGGTTGAGCGGCCTTAGCATATCATTAGCAAATTACGGTTTGATTGGTTGAATGGACGACCGGACGACCAGATGAATGGACAGTTAGCATATTGGGCTTTTATTATATAGGATATGTTGGCTGACTGGCACAGAATGAGAAGTACTGAATATGCCAACATCAAGTGAAATCTAGAACCTAGAGGGTTAGGTCAAACATAGAAGCAATCTTTCTCTTTGAAGACATTGAGCATCCATTCATGACATTGTAGGAACCCAGAATCAGGTTGGGGTCTACCAAGGTGAGAATCTAATTCCATAAAGTAGGAACCACAAGTTCTGTACACACCAGAGTATTTTGTACACTTAGTTTTCATATACAAAATCTGAGCAACACAACTAGCAAACTAAATTAAACATGTGTAATAAGCACATTAACACAACCAGTGGAAAATATGGATCTTTCTTAGGCACATGTGTAACACTTATGAAAATTGATCACTTTTTAGTGTAAGATTAAACAAGAAATAAACCTACATCCCACACTCATTCCCCCTTTACACACCCACTAGGTAGAAACAATGAACCACATCTGTCATGGTTTATGGCACTGAGTAAAGGGGGGGAAATCTAGCCTGAGAGTTAATTTAAAAATCCTGTTCTTACTCAAATCACAGCATAAATTCACACTACCTGAAAAATCCAAAAAATCTGAAGCTGTAAGCTCAGTTTTAAAATATCAAACTCAGATAACCAATACAGATTTACAGAATATTCAACACAAGATTTACAGAATCCCCATAGAAAAAATTTCCAATATTTCTGATTTCACAATAAGAAAAACAAAGAAATACACAGGAGAACAGGCACCCTGAGTGAGAATTAGAAGGTATATCACGTATCAGGCGGCAACCCATTCTCACCAACTTCACATTCAGAATTACAGGCAAGAATATAAAAGATGCACATTTAATGAGTTTTAGAAATAAACAGAGTATTGACAAGATGAACAAATAATTAAAGACTATTAACATGTCCAAACTATCTTGACCAAAAAAAAATATGGTTCCCCAAAATGTGTAACAATTTAGACATAGAGTTTGATGGGTGGTTTTAATTGAAAATATTTCAAAGCTGAAGGCTAGATCTAAAGACATTTTCTATAATGCAGTGCAGAAACACAAGTCAGTGATCACAAAGGAGGGCTAGAACACATGAAAGATAGAATGCAGGCATCGAATATCTGTCTAATTGGGGACCCAGAAAGAGGGAAATAAGATATGGAGAGAGATGGTATTTGAAGAAATAATAGTGAAAAGTTTGAAACTGATAAAAGACATTACTACTTATAAAAGCAAGTGTATCTCAAGTGGGATAAAAATAAAATCCACACTTAGAAACATCATTGTGAAACAGCATAATACCTTCAGGAAAAGAGACTGCCTTAAAGTTTTTCAGCGAGAAATGACAGATAATCAATAAAGGAATGACAACTAGCCAATGGAAGTGAGAAGACAGTGGAATAATACCTTGAATGTGCTGAGAGAAAAGAACTGATTACCCAGTAAGATTATTTTCCTGAAGGATGATTAAATAGAAGACAAAAAAAAAGAAAAAGTAAAAACAATTAGAATAGCAAAAACTGAGCTGTATGCCCAAAAGACCTTCACTTAATGGTATTGTAGAGATTGTTGTGTAGACACATGAAAGCAATCAGGTGGAAGGTCCTAGATGGAAGAATAAGTGAAGACAAAGAAAATGGTAAATATGAAGGTAAATCTATTCAAATATTGACTGAATAATACAATGAAAATATTGTTTATCAAGACTGAGAGGGGAACAAAATAAATCTAAAACACCCACAATAATATCAGCAAGAAAGAGTGATATTGCAGTTAGTTTATTATGCAGTACTTGTATTTTTCAGGGGAAGGGTAAAGATAGTAAAAATCTTAAATTTTCCAAGGTAACCAATTGCAGAACAAAAACATAGAATTAATTAGTTCCAAAATATCAGAGAGGAAAAGATGCAATGAGAAAATATGTTCAAACATTAAGAAATTTTTTTAAAGCATACAAAAATGCATTAAGCACAAAGCACAAATACAAAAAGTGATTAAAATAAATGTAAATATAATGACAATTAAATGAAAAATAACTAAAATTAAAAATTAGCCCAGTCAGAGTGGCTCTGTTGTTTGAGAGTCATTCTGTGTAGCAAAAGGTTGCAGGTTCAATCCCTGGTTGGGGCATATTCAGAAGGCAACTGATTGATGTTTCTCTCTCACATCAATTTCAATCTCTCTTCTCTCTCTCTCTCTCTCTCTCTCTCTCTCTCTCTCTCTCTCTCTCTCTTTCTCTCTCTCTCTCACCTCTCTCCCTCCCTCTCTCTAAGTATGTCCTTGGGTGAGGATTAAAAATAATAATAATAATTTTAAAACAATTAAAAGACAAAGATTGTCAGACTAGACAAAACATGTAAGCAAAGCTTAGACTTATGCTATTCAGGAGTAACACTTCTCATTTCTAAGTTATAAGTACTAGAAGATATAATAGTAAAAGAATGAAAAAAAATTATACCAAGCAAGTACTACCCAAAATAAATATGCAAATATGTAGCTATGTTAACAACAGATGAAATAGACTTAAATCATAAAATATTAACAAAAAATTCCTATTGAACAATTAAAGATTTAATTATCAAGGAAAATAATTATAAAGTTGTATGCACATAACAACATAACCTAAAACATAATAAGCAGAAATTAAAAGGACTAGAAAGGAAAATATCGCCTCCATCATCAACAACATCATGGTGGGAAACTTAAACGCAATTTTCATAGTCAATGATAGATGTATCAGAAAAAAATAAATATTCATATACAAAGTTTGAGCAATGTAACTAGCTAACTTAAACATCCATAGATAGCACATTAACACAACCAATAGAGAATACAAATGTTTCTAAGCACATATGTAACACAACCAGACCATAATTCAAGCATCAAAAATTAATACAACTAATTAGATATTAATAAAATGAGATAAATTTAAATTTTTTCTATTCTAAGAAGTTATAATTTCTCATTTAGTCTTATATATTAGAAAGCAATCATAAAAAAGGTGAACAAAAATTATTATTAAAATAGAGTTGAAATAATTTATGGGTCAAAATATAAGTATGTTAAAAATACATAGAATTGATAAATAATGAAACTATGGCATAACAAAATTATAGAATTCAGCTAAGTCAGTATTTAGAGGAAAATGTAAAACCTAATAATTTATAATAAAAAGACAAAGGATAAAATTCAGTGAGCAAAGAATCCAATTTGAGAGGTCAAACATAAATGGGAGGAAAGATATAAAGCAGATAATAATCCAATAAAAATAAACAAATTCTTTATAAAACAAATGGAAAGAAATAATCAGTATTAGAAATAATTAATGTATATAACTGCAGATGCTGCACCAAGAAAAATATTTAATGAACAACTTTATACTGAGAAATCTGAAAACATATCAAATAGACTAACTACTACAAATCCTATATAATAAAGAGCTAATATGCTAATTAGACCGAACAGCAGAACGACCTTCCAGATGACTGTCTGGACAAAGCAGGGGCTGCGAGGGCCAAGCCCCTTACATGAATTTCATGCATCAGGCCTCTAGTAAAAGTTATAAAAACATATTAAATAAACAAATTACTACAAGTAAAACACAAAAATCAACACCAGAAGAAATAACAAATGTAAATAATCCCATAGATATTTAATAAATTAAATCAGCAGTTTGAATTATTTCTACAAAGAAAATATAAATCTCAGATGGTTTTCCCTATTAGTTCTGTCAAGAGACAAATCCAGTCTTAAATATTACAAAGAATAAAATTGTGGAAATAGTCTAAAACTTATAAGAAAACAAAATTATAGGCCCATCTCACTCATGAACATAAAACTTCAAATTAATGTTATCAAATTGAATCCAAAATGTACAAAAATGATAATACACTATGACCTCAGGATGCAGAGTAGTTTAACATTAAAAATCAGTTTATATAAGTTTGTTATTAACAATCTAACAGAGAATAAGAATTATGTTTGATGAGAAGAAAATTTTACCTATGTTTAAAAAAATAATTCATAACAAACTAAAAGAATAGGTAAATTTATTTTAAATGGTAACATATATCTAAAAAATAGCTTAAAATACACATTATACTTAATGGAAAAATTCGGAAACATTTCCTTTATGAACAGGTGCCTGTTACCACCATTTCCAGTCAACATTTCCTAGTGACTTACCATGCAACAAAAAGAAATCTACACTAATAATAGACAAAAATGTAAATTGACCGTACCTCTGCGACACCCACAGCCAATCAGGAGTGAGTATGCAAATTAACCTGACAAAGATGGTGAGCCTGTGGGCAGTGCACATACGCGCAGGCACCAAGCAGCCGGGAGCAAGGCGGGATGCCCGCCGCATTGCCGTAGTGACCCCGCCTGCTTCTAACCTGTGGCCAGCGCACGTGCATGCCGGTGCCAAGCAGCCGGGGTCCCGGGGACACCACTGGAGTGTCTGGTCCTATCTGCCCAGCCTAGGGGCAGCTGGAGTTTGCAGTCCTTTTCATTTGTGCAGCCCCTGGACCAGAAGCAGAAATTAAGAGCACAGGAAGCACCAGGAATGCTGGGAATCATAGTTCTGGTGGCAGACATGTTGCGGGATCTCCTAGACACTAGAGCAGGGGTGGGCAAACTTTTTGACTCGAGGGCCACAATGGGTTCTTAAACTGGACCAGAGGGCCGGAACAAAAGTATGGATGGAGTGTTTGTGTGAACTAATATAAATTCAAAGTAAAGGAGCAGAGGGGAGAGCAAGAGAACCCTCCGCTCTTTCGGCTCCGCAGGCTGGATAGAACAGCCGAATGGGCCGGATCCGGCCTGCGGGCCATAGTTTGCCCATGGCTGCACTAGAGCAAAGTGAGCCTGGAGCAAGTTACTGTTGCGGGTGGGGGATGGAGGGAAAGCAAAGGTGAGAGACATAAGTAAAGTCACAGTGTCGAGAAAAAATTAAAGGGAAGATATCCTGCAGCTTCTAAGAAATCTCTACCAATGGAGTAAAGAAAAAAAAAAGACCTCTATTATTCTATGAGCAGCAAACCAAACTGGGTTGGGGTCTCAGACAATTTGCTCATATTATTGCAAAGACAGACAGAAACTCCTGGATTGGAGAGGGCTCCCAGGTGGAGAGGGTGCAGGTTGGGCTGAAGGACCCACCCCCCATGCATGAATATTTGTGCACTGGGCCCCTAGTAAAGAAATAAAAAGTATAAGAACAAGAAAAAAGAAGGAATGGGTGGAGTGGAGGGAAAGGAAAGATTATTTATAATGTGATTATTAAAGGAGATAAATTATGAGAATTTAAAAATATATTTAACAAAGTACTATGATTTAAAAATCATTTATATACAACAGCAGCCAATATTTTAAGCTCTAATTAAAGATACTATTTAAATACCCTGAAAACATAAAGTAGCTAGAAACAAATCTAGCACAAGATTTTAAACCTATTGGGAAGAAAATTATAAAACTATACTAAAAGGTATTAAGGAAGATCCAAATAAATAAAGAAGTGAGCTTACTATCAGTTATTTCAAAAATGACATACAGTTCAATTCAATTTAACCGCAATCCTCAAAGCTATTTTGTGATACTTGAAAAGAAACTTCTAGAAAGCATATGGAAGACCTAAGGAGCGAGAACCACCCAGATATGTATGTTGCAGAAACGAAGTGAGCAGCCCTACTCATCAGACTTATTAGAAGCTACAGTAACTAAGAGCCCATGCCATTGGTGCAGACATATTAGCAAACCCTCAGGGGGACACAGACCCCATGCACAGACCTTTGCAGGTGAGAAACATGCTGTGTAACAATGGAAAAAGCATGACCTTTGCAACAATCTGCTCTGAAACAATCCTTCACATAAAAAGAAAAAAAATCAAGAAATTGGAGTACTACCTCATACCACACATAAAAATTAATTCCACATGCTTTACATATTTAACTGTGTATTTAAAGTATAAACTCTTTAGAATAGCATATGAAAGAATATTTCTATGACTGCAGAATAAGAATGAATTTCTTAAGATTAAAAAAGGCAAATCAGAAAGAAAAAGTAAATGTAAACATTAAAACTAAGAACTTCTCGCTGTTACAAGACACCATTGTGAAAATGAACATAAATCACAAATTGGGAAAGCATATTTGCACTGTATATAAATGGCAGAGAATTAGAATATGAAATGCTTAAAGAACTATTATAAATAAACTAGAGGCCCGGTGCATGAAATTAGTGCACTGGGGGTCCCTCAGCCCAGCCTGCACCCTCTCCAATCTGGGACCTCTCAGGGAATGTCCGACTGCCAGTTTAGGCCTGATCCCACAATCCAGGACTGATGGCTCCCAACTGCTTGCCTGCCTGCCTGCCTGATTGCCCCTAAACACTTCTGCCTGCCAGCCTGATCACCCTCTAACCACTCCCCTGCCAGACTGATCTGTGCCTAACTGCTCCTCTGCCGGTCCGATTGTCCCCAACTGCCCTCCCCTGCTGGCCTGGTTGCCCCTAACTGCCCTCCCCTGCTGGCCTGATCACCCACAACTACCCTCCCCTGCCAGCCATCTTGTGGTGGCCATCTTTGACCACATGGGGGCAGTCATCTTGTGAGGGTCAATTTGCATATTACCTCTTTATTATATAGGATAGGAAAAAATAATTCAAAAGAAAAATGTGCTGGCAAAAACTGAAACCATTTCCCCTAAGAAAAGGAACAAGACAGAGATGTCTGCTTTCACCACTCTTATTCAACATAGTACTGGAAGTCCTAGCCACAGTTATCAGACAAAAAGAAAACATAAAAAGCATCCAAATTGCAAAGGAGGAAGTAAAATTGTCATTATCTGCAGATGTCATGATATTGTACATGGAAAACCCTAAAGACCCCACCAAAAAACTAATAGATTTAATAAATGAATTTGGCAATGTAGCAGGATACAAAATTAACACCCAGAAATCACTGGAATTTTTATACACCAATAATGAACTCCAGAAATAGAAACTAAGAAAACAATCCCATTTACCATTGCAATAAAAAAAAATTAAAATACTTAGGAATAAACTTAACCAAGGAGGAAAAAGACCTGTACTTGGAAAACTACAGGAAGCCACAAAAAGAAAGAGATAGAGAAAGATACAAACAAGTGGAAGAATATAGGGTGTTCATGGGTTGGTAGAATTAACATTATTAAAATGTCCACACTACCCCAAGCAATCTATAGATTCAATGCAATCCGTATTAAAATACCAATGGCATATTTCACAGATCTAGAGGCATCGATTTCTGGTTGTTAATTTTGTATCCTGTCTCAATACCAAATGCATTTATTAAATCTAGCAGTTTTTTGGTATAGTCCTTAGGTTTTTGTATATACAAAATTATGTTATCTGCAAATAAATGACAGTTTTACTTTTTCTTTTCCAATTTGAATGCCTTTTATTTCTTCTTCTTGCCTGATCTAAAGAAAACAAAACAAAAATTTATATGGAACCACAATGACCCTGAATAGCCACACCAATATTGAGAAAGAACAAAGTTAGAGGAATCACAATACCGGATATCAAATTACAAAGCCACCATAATCAAAACAGCCTGTGCCGAAACCGGTTTGGCTCAGTGGATAGAGCGTCGGCCTGCGGACTGAAGGGTCCCGGGTTCAATTCCGGTCAAGGGCATGTACCTTGGTTGCGGGCACATCCCCAGTGGGGGGTGTGCAGGAGGCAGCTGATTGATGTCTCTCTCTCATCAATGTTTCTAGCTCTCTATCCCTCTCCCTTCCTCTCTGTAAAAAACCAATAAAATATATTTAAAAAAAAAAAAACAGCCTGGAAACAGGCATATAGATCAATGGAAAAGATATATACTAACTTTTAAAATACATATGGCATATTTTACAGATCTAGAACAAACACTCCAAAAATGAATATGGAACCAAAAAAGACCCCAAATAGCCGCAGCAATCTTGAGCAAGAAGAACAAAGTTGGAGGACTCACAATACCAAATATCAAGTTATACTACAAAGCCACTATACAGCCTGGTACTGGCACAAGAAGAGGCATATAGATCAATGGAACAAAACAGAGACCCCAGAAATTGAAGAATGGCATAGCACTAATAAAGAATACAGTTGAAGAAATACACAGCAGATTAGGGGAAGCCAAGGATTGGATCAATGAATTAAAAGATAGGGTAGAAAAATCACAATTCAGAGAACCAAAAAGAAAAAAACAGTAATTTTTTAAAAAAGGACAACTTAAGGGAGCTGTGGGACAACATGAAATGTAATAATATTTCCATTAGAGGAGTGCCAAAAAGAGGGAGAACTTGAGCAAGGGATAGAAAACATGTTTAAAGAAATAATGACAGACAACTTCCCTAACCCGGAGAAGGAAAAAGGCACACAAGTGCAAGAGGCACAAAGAATATCAAGGAAAAAGAACCCAAATAGGCCATGCCCAGATACATCATGATTAAAATGCCAAAAATTAAAGACAAAAAGAGAATCTTAAAAGCAGCAAGAGTAAAGCAATTAGATACCTACAAAGAAGCTCCCATAAGGCTGTCAGCTGATATCTCATCAAAAACTCTACAGGCCAGAAGAAATGGTTTTAAGTATTCAAAGTAATGAAAAGCAAGGATCTAAAACCAAGATTACTATATCCAGCAAGACTATCATTCAGTGTACTAGAGGCCTGGGGCACAAAAATTCGTGCACTCGGGGGGATCTCTCAGCCCAGCCTGCATGCTCTCACAATCCGGGACCCCTTGGGTAGGGTCCAGTCCGATCACAGCATGGCTCTGGTTCTCTGGGCCTGCAGGCTGCGGGGGAGGGACCAAGAGGCCAGTCCGATTGCAGCATGGCTCTGGTTCCCCAGGCCTGCAGGCTGCGGGGGAGGGACCAAGAGGCCAGTCCAATTGCAGCATGGCTCTGGTTCCCCGGAGTCTGTGGGCAGGGGGAGGGACCCAGAGGCCAGTCCGACAGCAACATGGTTCCATTCCCATAGCTCCCTCCCGCTGCCGCGCCACAGGTGGCCAAGGCCCACAGCTCCCTCCCACGACCATGCCATGGGCAGCCAGGACCCAGGACTGACTCCCGCCGTGGGCCCCCACGACACAGTACTGACACCCACCATGGACCGCCAGGACCCTAGCCTGGTATTTGGTCATCTGACCGGACATTTAAGTCACGATGGACCCTAGCTCTTTATATATTAGGATATGGTGAAATAAAGAGCTTCCCAGACAAGAAAAAGGGGGGACTAAAAGAGTTTGTCACCGCCCTGATGAGTTTGGCTTAGTGGATAGAGCGTTGGCTTGTGGACTGAACAGTCCCAGGTTTGATTTCAGTCAAAGGCATGTACCTTGGTTGCAGGTACATCCCCTGTAGGGGGTGTGCAGGAGGCAGCTGATTGATGTTTCTCTTTCATTGATGTTTCTAACTCTCTATCCCTCTCCCTTCCTCTCTGTAAAAAAATCAATAAAATATATATTTTTTTAAGAAAAAGTTTGTCATCACCAAACCAGCACTGCAAGAAATGGTAAAGAGACTACTAATAAAAGAGGGAGAGGGAGAGGGAGAGGGAGAGGGAGAGGGAGAGGGAGAGGGAGAGGGAGAGGGAGAGAGAGAGAGAGAAACATAGGCATACAGAATTAAAATGGCAATAAATAGGCACCTATCAATAGGTAAATGAATTTAAAATCTCCAATCAAAAGACATAGGGTAGCTGAGTGAATACAAAAACATGACGCAAATATTTGCTGTCTACAAGAGACCTACCTCAAAACAAAATACTCAAACAGGATGAGAGAGAAGGGATGGAAAAATATTTTCCATGAAAATGGAAATAAAAAAAAGCTGGGGTGGCAATATTCCTATCTAACAAAATAGACATCAAACCTGCTGATTTCACTAGATAGAACTTCCAGACAAAAAAAATTAACAAAGAAATAGTGACTCTCAGATGGATTTAATTGACTTTTATAGAACATTTTGCCCCAAAGTTACAGAATATACATTCTTCAAAGTGCACATGGGACATTCCAAAAGATATACCACATGTGAGGACACAAAACAAGTCACTACAAGTTCAAGAAGATTGAAATCATATGAAGCATCTTTTCAGATCACAATGGAATGAAATTAGAAATCAACTACAGTAAAAACACTCAAAAACATTCAAACACATAAAGGCTAAATAGCATGCTATTAAAAAATGAATGGGTTACCAATTAGATCAATAAAGAAATCAAAAATTTTCTGGAAACAAATGAAAACGAATACACAGCAACCCCAGATCTCTGGGACACAGCAAAAGCAATCCCGAGAAGAAAATTCATTGCATTCAGAAAACAATAAAAAATAATAGTAAACTATTTAACCCTACAACTTAAAGTATTAGAAAGAGAACAACAAGAAGAGCCTAGAGTAAGTAGAAGGAAGGAAATAATAAAGATTAGAGCAGAAATAAATGACATAGAGACAAAAACAAAAAAAATTAATGAAACCAAGAGCTGGTTCTTTGAAATGATGAACAAGATTGATGAACCTTTGGCCACACTCATCAAGAAACAAAGAGAAAGGGCCCAAATAAATAAAATCAGAAACAAATACGAAGAAGTAACTCCTGACACCACAGAAATACAAAGGAGTTTGTATTTGGATTGTAAAAATATATATATTATGGACAACTATATGCCAACAAGCATGTGGATAAAATGAACAAATTCTCAGAAAAAAATACAATCTCCCAAAACTGAATCAGGAAGAATCAGAAAACCTGAATAGATCAATAACAACTGAGGAAATACAAACTGTAATCAAAAGTCCCAGCAAACAAAAGCCCTGGTCCCGATGACTTCACAGGGGAGTTTTACCAAATATTCAATGAAGAACTAATACCTATACTCCTCAAACTATTCCAAAAAATCCAAGAGGAAGCGACACTTCCAAGCTCTTTTCATGAAGCCAGCATTATCCTAATTTCAAAACCAGATAAGGACACTACAGTGAAAGAAAATTACAGGCCAATATTCCTGATGAACATAGATGCTAAAATCCTCAACAAAATATTAGCAAATCAGATCCAGTAATATAGAAGAAAGATCAAACATCATAACCAAGTGGGATTTATTCCAGGGATGCAAAGCTGGTATAATATTTACAAATCAATAAACATCATACATCACATAAACAAACTGAAAGACAAAAATCACATGATCATGTCAACAGACACATAAAAAGCACTCAACAAAATCCAACACCCATTTTTGATAAAAACTCTCAGCAAAGTGGAAATAGAAGAATCATAACTCAACATAATAAATGCCACATATGACAAACCTACAGCGAAAATCATACTCAATGGAAAAAATATTAAAAGCATTTCCCCTACGAATAGGAACATGACAGGGATGTCTGCTTTCACCACTCTTATTCATTGTAGTACTGGAAGTCCTAGCCACAGTGATAAGACAAGAAGAAAAAACAAAGCCATCCAAATTGGAAAGAAGGAAGTAAATCTGTCTTTATTTGCAGATGACATGACAGTGTACATAGAAAACACTAAAGATTCCATCAAAAAAACTACTAGATTTAATAAAGGATTTCGGCAATATAGCAGGATACAAAATCAATACCAAAAAATTGATGTCTTTTCTATACAATAATAATGACGTCTCAGAAAGAGAAACTAAACAAATAATCCTATTTAACATTGCAACAAACAAAAGTAAGACACAAGGGCAGATATATAGATCAATGGAACAGAACAGAGACCCCAGAAATCAACCTAAGCCATTAGGCTCAATTAATATATGACAAATAAGGCAAGAGCATACAAAGGCGTCAAAACAGTCTCTTCAATAAATGTTTTTGGGAAAATTGGACAGATACATGCAAAAAAAATGAAACTAGACCATCAACTTACACCATACACAAAAGTAAACTCAAAATGGATAAAAGACTTAAATGTAAGATGTGAAACTATAAAAGTCTTAGAAAAAACCATAGGCAGCAAAATCTCAGATGGCATCTCTCATGGCAATATGTTTGTGGATACATATCCTATGGCAAAGGAAACTAAAGAGAAAATAAACAAATGGGACTATATTAAAATAAAAAACTTCTGCAGAGCAAAAGAAACCATCAACAAAATAAAAAAGGAGAGAACATATTTGGTAGTGATACATCTGATAAAGTGTTAATATCCAAAATATATAAGGAACTCATACAACTTAACAAAAGGAAGCAAACAATCCAATTAAATGATGGGCAAAGGACTTAAATAGACACTTCTCCAAAGCAGACATACATATGGCCAAGAGACATATAAAACAATGCTCAAAGTCACTGATCATCAGAGAGATGCAAATTAAAATGACAATGAGGTATCACCTAACACCTGTCAGAATCACTACTGTCAACAAATCAACAAATGACAGGTGCTAGCGAGGATGTGGAGAAAAGGGAACCCTAGTACACTGCTGGTAGGAATGCAGACTGGTGCAGCCATTATGGAAAACAGTATGGAGTTTCCTCAAAAAATTAAACATGGAATTGCCATTTGACCCAGTGATCCCACTTCTAAGGATATATCCTAAGTAACCCAAAACACCAGAAAGAATGTGTGCACCCCTATGTTCATAACAGCACAATTTACAATAGCTATGATATGGAAACAGCCCAAGTGTCCATCAGCAGATGAGTGCATAAAAAAGCTGTGGGACATTTACACTATGGAATACTATGCAGCGGTAAAAAAGAAGGATCTCTTACCCTTTGAGACAGCATGGATGGACCTGAAGAATATTATGCTAAAAGAAATAATCCAGTCAGAGAAAGACAAATATCATATGATCTCACTCATATGTGGAATCTAATGAACAAAATAAACTGATGAACAAATACTGGTAGATCCAGAGACATAGAATAGACTGAGATATCTCAGAGGGAAGGCAAGGAGACTGGGTAGGAGGGAAGTGATCAACCAAAGAACTTGTTTGCATATATGCATAACCCATGGACACAGTTAATAGGGTGGTAGAGGCCTGGGTTGGGGTTGGGGGCAGGCTACAAGGGGTCTATGGGGGAGAAAAGGGGACATACGTAATACTTTCAACAATAATGATTTTTAAAAATACATGATGAAGGAAGCAAGAGCATACAATTGAGTAGATAGTCTCTGCAATAAATGGTGTTGGGGAAATTGGACAGGTATATGCAAAATAATGAAACTGGACCACCAACTTACAGCATACACAAAATAAATGAAATGGACAAAAGACCTAAATGTATGTCATGACACCATAAAAATCTTAGAAGAAACCATAGAACCACGAAATAGACTGATGAATTTCAGAGGGAAAGTGGGGGTGGAGGTGATGGTTGGTGGGGATTAACCAGGGAATTTATACGCATATATGCATAGCCCATGGACACAGATAATAATGTAGTAAAGGCTTGGGAGGGGCCAGGGCTGGGAGGAGGGGGAACAATGGGTAAAACAACAACGACAAAAAAAAGAAAAGAAAAGAAAGAGGACATCTGTAATACTTTCAACAATGATGATGATTTTTTTTAAAAAGAAGGAAAAATGTGCCAAAGATTTTAAGGAATACAAAGAAATGCCTGTGGCTTGTAAACCTATACAAAAAAACTTAATTCATTGTTAATCAGGAAAATTCAAATCCAAACTACAATTAGATGCCATGTTACATCCATCAGATGCAGAATTTTCAAAGTCTGACAAAATCACGTTTTGGAAGGATGCTCAGAAAATGCTACGTATGGCTTCGGAGTAACAATCTGGCGTTATCTCCTGAAACTGATGTTGTGTACTCACTCCCACGCTTCCTCGTTCCTCTCCCAGGATTGCATGGAAGCCCTGGGGCTTGTGAGCTCCAGGGATTAACTCTAAGAAGTTCCAAGCAGCACTCTTTCAACAGCAAAGCGTCAGAAACAAGCCAAACGCCAAGGACAGGAAAACGCCGAAAGCCTGGGACGTGAGTACTGTGCAATACTGTATGGCAGTGAAATAAATGAACTATAGCCACGAGCAGATGGTGCCTCCTCCTCAGGAGACAATGTTGAGCCATAGAAAACAAACTGCAGATGAGTACATATGGTGCGATTCCATTTAAATAAAGTTTAAAATTTGCAGCGCTAAGCACTTTATGCTTTTTGGGGCCTGCAAGTCAGAGCTGAACCTGAGTGCACTCACTGCCACAGGTGAACCTGGAAGTGTGCAGGCACATTCCCTGAGCGTTATACCGTGACCCTGCTAGAGCTTGGCCATCCTTGCACACACTCGGAATAAAGGCAAGAACACAAGCACGAACTCAGTAGAGTGGGTACCTCTGGGAAAGGAAAAGGATGGGATGAGGAAAAGGCACTCCTGCATTCAAACTGTGGTATTGCTTTTATTCTTAAAGCTGGAGGAATATATTGGCATTTATTGCATTATTTTTGCTTATTATACATATTTTATAAATATTATTTTACATCTAATTTTTAATTTAAAAAAAATGTGTAGGTGTGTCCTTCCTTGTACTCCCTGCTGTTATCATTCCAGTCCTAATATGTTTTCCCCAGAATCCCTGCTGCCTTCTCTCATTCCATCCTGAATGAGCCCTTACCTCCAGGGGTCATGTAAACCAGGAAACCTGGAAAGAAAATGTATGGCATAGTGAAACAAACACACGCTGGTCTCAAATCTCCACTGGATAATGTAATACCTGTGTGGCGTTGGGAAACTTACCTAACCTCTCTGTGGCTCCTCATCTTTATAAGGCACATGGACTCTGGTGGCTCAGTTGGTTGGTGCGTCATCCTGTATGCCAAAAGGTTATGAGTTTTATTCCCCATCAGGGCACACAGGTAGGTTGCAGATTCAATCCCTAGTCAGGGTGTGTATGGGAGGCAAGCAACCGATGTTTCTCACATAGATGTTTCTCCTTTCTCTCTCTCTCTCTCTCTCTCTCTCTCTCTCTCTCTCTCTCTCTCTCTCTCTCCCTCCCTCTCTCTCTCTCCCCCGCTTCCCTTCTCTAAAACCAGATCTTTGGGTAAGGATTAAAAATACTGCTCATGGATTGTGTCACTTGCAATGCTGTGGGGAATTGAACTCAGTGGCAGAGAGAGTATAAATTAGATACAGCATTGTCGGTGGACAAATTTGTAGAAATGTTCCTGTCATTTAACCAGCAGTTCATTACTTTGAATCTACCCCAGAAAAATGCTCTCCAAACTTTACATAGATTTATGAACAAGCTAGCTCATTTTAAAAATTAGAAAAAGAAATGAGAAACAACCATCAATATGAGAACTGTTAAATAGATTATATTACAACAAATACTTGGAAATACATCAAGTAATCTTTAAAATGAATAAGGTTAGATAACACACCAACATAGGAAATCTCTGCGATACATGCCTAAGTGAAAACTACCCTCCTGCCACTATGCAGGGGGAGTGTGAGCCAGGACAGTTTGAAGACACCTAGGTTTCCCAGCTAGTGGAAGGCAAAGCAAGGCCTGCCACCAACCTAATGTGATTTCCAAGCAGAATGATTCCTGCTCCAGCAGACAAACATCCTGAGGAAACCTGCTCCTAGCTGATTCTCCATCTCCTCAAAGTTCTTCAAGTTATTTATAGTCCCAACTGTAACCATGAAAACCTGGAATCTAAACTCTGTGAGACAAGGCACCTGTGCCACATGGGACTTGGAGGAGGAGCTGCTATGTTTGGGACACATAGTTTATCCTGATTCAGCTGGCCCCCACCTGGCTGTGCGATTATTTTTTTCCCTGAAAAAAAATCTGGATTGGAAGTGTCACATAAAGGCATGTCCAAGGAGCTCCAATGAATAACTTCATAATTCTTGTTGTTTAATCAGTGCTGAGCCTGCCTCTTACGTAGAGGCTACCCTGATCCCTGCCTGTTCCTATCACAGCTCATATCACACTTGTCTGTCTCCCTGGACACCGTAAAATCCTTATGGGCAGGTTTAAAGAAAGATGAGAAAAGTCCCTAGGAAAAGCAGAAGCTCAAAGGAGCAGTGGGTGAGGACATGACAACCATCCATCCTGGGTCCCAAAGACCAAAGTCCCCTCAGAATTAGGAGGTGACAAGGTTTGAAGCTTTGATTTTTACTTTTCTTTTTATTTCTTGTGAATGCCACATCCATTTGCAGCTAGGGTTCAGGATCTGAAGAAGGGTCTGCACACAAATGAAAACACTAGACAAGAAATGTGAATTTAGAAGGCATGGGGGCCAGGTGGAAAACTTCCCTCTAGTGGAGAAGTTCTCTGAAACTCAGTCTGTCTGCTTTTTATTCATTTGAATGCACATTTGCCTTTAAGGAATGCAAACAGGAATATCAAAGATAAAGTTTGGTAAACAATAAAAGGATTATCAGGTTAGGGAATTGCCTTGAGCCATTTGGCCAATAGCAGGGCAATATTATGCTGATTTTCAGCCCTGCTAAATATCTTTTCACATTAATATGCTAACTACTGTTCGTCTTAGCCTCCAGCAATATCTTGCAATGGAATGGCCTAGCCCAGTGGTCGGCAAACTCGTTAGTCAACAGAGCCAAATATCAACAGTACAATGATTGAAATTTCTTTTTAGAGCCAAATTTTTTAAACTTAAACTTCTTCTAACGCCACTTCTTCAAAATAGACTCGCCCAGGCCGTGCTATTTTGTGGAAGAGCCACACTCAAGGGGCCAAAGAGCCACATGTGGCTCGCGAGCCACAGTTTGCCGACCACGGGCCTAGCCATTCAAAAACTAACAGTGCTGTTGCCTGGGAGTTTTCCGCTTGTTAACAGTGCCTCTCCACTGAGAGACGGGAAACACCTGGAAGTGTCTGTTGTGCACATCTGGACAGCCATAAGCAGGGGGGGCAGCTCCTCCATATGAGTGGGAAACCCACAGGTTTGCAAAACCAGGCACAGCTCGTCTCAGTGCTCTCACAGCAACTCTGGATGGCAGCACATCTGAGTGTCTGAGAGAAGACCTGGCACCAGGCAGGCTCCTGCAGGAGCCCTAGGTTGGCCAGCTTGTGGATGGATTGACTGTTGATGGTGCAAAGAAATGGCAGGCCTTGGCAGAGGAAGCTCAGCCTGCACCAGCTTCCCCAAGACTCAGGTGAGGACACAGGAGGTGGGGCCATTAGGGTGATGAGCCAGGTATGCACACCACCTCATATAATCCGCACTTTGCTTATGCAGAGTCGGTGTGTGCATCCTGATCTTGTAGACAGGAGTCTGAAGCTCAAAGGTTAGGGAACTGCCCCAGATCTTTCTATGTCCATGTGGTGAGGTTAGAATTTGAACCCGTGCCTGTAGGATTCCCAAACCCATGCTTTTCCCACTTGTCCTCACACAAACATTGCTGTGGTCAGAGCTGGTGGGGCCATCCTGAAATAAATCTCACATGCAGCATTTTCTGCAAAGTCCAGTCAAGTCTGAGAGTTCATTGGATTGAAATCTCATTTTAGGACTCCCCTCTCCCCCAAGCCAGAAAGCCCACCAGGGATTAATCACATGCAGTTCAGTTCGGTGCCTGGTGGGAAGACATGTTGCTCTTTTACTTCCTTGGTGCTGAGTGCCCACGGGGACAGCCTATGTGGGCAGATCCCCACCAAACTGTTCCCACTGGCCCAGGACAGTTCCTTGAGGATGGTACCAGGCTTGCTAGTTCTTGGAAGAAAAAGAAAAACATTCTTTCAGCAACTGTCAGGAAATATTGGCTCAGCAACTAACAGAGTGCCTGCTGCCACTCAGTGAAGTTACACTTGCAACAGGGTCTGGCACAAAATGAGAATTCAAAATGCTTAGCTTCTCTTAGAACTTTCTAGGAGCTTGGCATAATTTAAATTCCCAAGGACCCTTCAAGGTAAGCATGGTCATCTCTGTTTCACATGTCATCATGGTGTGTTCAATTCATCCATCCAACTTGTGCACCTCCGGGGGTATGAGCCTGAACTGTGCATGGATGAAGACCCAAACGTGTGTAAAGGAAGGTCTTGTTGCACTCCAAGACACAGGCAATAAACCAAGGAGATGGGCAACATACTGTGCAAGAAAAGCAGCAATTCAAGACAGTGAGCTGCCTGCGTCATGCCAGGCTGAAATGCTCTCCTGATCAGGCAACACCGCTTCCAGGAAGCCCTCCCTGTGAGCATTTCTGTCCCCAAGTTCTAGACCCATCCCTGTCCTTGCACAGGGCATCAGCTTGAGAGACAATTTGCCAACTTTACCACTTCCCCACTAGACTGAACTCGCTGAGGACAGGCACTGAACTGGTGCTTTTATGTTCTCCTAAAATCTAGCAAAAAGTTGGTGCCAGGAGGAAAAGTGTTTATTGGTGTGCGATTTGGGTAGTGGGAGCCGGTTTTCCGGGTCTGGCTCAGTCTGGGGGTTCTTTGCCGAGAAAGACAATGTGACACAGTGAAAATGGTTAAAACCACACCTCGTAGGAGTGTGGGTGGGTCTCTCCTCGCCTCTCACTCCTGTTACCTAGCTTCGTCTGTGTTTGAATGCTAATTCATAGTGGCGTGTGCATACAGTTCTTTTAATCTGGTGTACATATTGGTTCTGTCGCTAAAACAATCAGTGACAGTGAGGAGCCTCTGAATCTTCACTTCCCCATCCATAAAATAACAGGGTTGAACTAGCTGAACCTGACACCCTCCCAAAGTCAAAATTCTGTTAAGTGAGTAAACAGTATGGGGAAGCCAGCCAGCCCAGGAGGTTGGCAGAGGATGAGACTAAGCCTGGACATCATGGAAAACAGGAGCCTTTGATTAATGACTTGACAGGTAGGCACTGGAGCATTCTGAGCCTCCCTTGCCATTCTCCAAGTTATAATTCCACCTCATTGTCACTAACACCCTCGTTTCTGCAGTAATTTCATTAAATTTTATGGCCTGGCTCCTCCAGCCTTCCTAGTCAGATAAGCAGTTTTGACAGCAGTGATTTGCAAGGTTGGGGGCAACCAGATCAACAGTGTGGGTAGAGGGTATCGATTTACCTCTAAAAAGAAGGGCCACCTCCTGCAAAACCACCAGGACAGTATGCTTCAGGGAGCGGGCAGGGCGGGCTGGGCGGCTGGCGGAGGGCAGGGAGTCCTCAGGCAGACCTGCATACTATCAGTATGGGCTCCTAGGCTGTCCCTGGGCACAGCCAAGGACAGGCAGCATCTGGTAGCCCAGGAAAGCAAACACGGACCAGGTCACTTGGCAAGGGACCAGCTATTCCAAGCACAAGAGCAGGAGAGGGCGGAACAGTGAGGCGGGGTCACCTATCACTGTCATGTGTGGATGGAAGCAGACACTCCTGGTCCCTCTCCTTTGGGCACGCATTTTACCTCCCTGAGCCCGAGTTTCCCCAGGGAAGGGGAGGACCATAGGTAACACATAGGGTGGACACTTAGTGAAAGGTCAGCGGTGCACCCAACGCCGTGGCAGTACATATAAGATGCATCCTCCTGCCCGGCCATCCTCCAGCCCCAGATTCTACAAGTTCCATCAGCTGAGGGCCTCCTGCTGGGAGCACTGACACCTGTTGCTCAGTGAGTTCAGCTTGTCTGTGAGTTTACTGTGGGCTAACGGGCATGCCTTAGTTTGCCTTGTGTCTCCAGGGTGTAGCACGGGCCTGACCAGGAAGGCGCCTGGGCCCATTTGAAAGGGGCTGGGTGCCCACGGCACCTGGGAAGGCACAGTAAACCTGCGTTCACCAGGGCCTGAAGTGGGACAGAGGAGCCTGAGGGGAAAGGCCCATGTTCTCTGATTGTCCCCTAAATTAGCCATCCCCACTGAGGCTCTGCCGCAATGACTGTCTACCTGTCTCACTCCCATCAGGCAGGCTTTCTGGAGAGGAGACAACCAGTGTGTCCATTTTACACCAACAGAAAACCCAGCCAGCCAGGTAAGTCTGAAATGCAAATGTGGGGATGAAGGAAAGAGGGTCCTCTTAAGGTGCTGTGGAACCCTGGCCAGGAGGCCAGGAGGCCAGGAGGCCAGGAGGCCAGGGACAGCATTACTAGGCAGAATGGCCATGGCTCCCTGTAAGTCACCTGGGAATGGGGCTGTGGGTCCAGCAAGCCTACCAGGCACTGTTCCAGGCACATTGCATATGTTAACTCCTGTCATCATCACAGCAGCGGTGAGGCAGCCGCTCTCGGTGAACCCATGTTACAAAGATGGGAGCCACAGAGAAGACAGAACAACAGGCCCTCTGCGCAGGCATGCAGCTGGTGGCACAGGGAAGAGATTTATCTTCCAGCTTCGCCACCACAGCACTAGGACACTGGGCTGGGCACTCTTCTCTGGGCTTTCTGTGCATTGCTGGGCTGAGTAGCACCCTTGGCCCTTTCCCAGCTGTGGCAACCAGAAGTGTCTCAGACATTGTCCAACGTCCCCTGGGGCAGAATCACCCCTGACGGAGAACCGCTGTCCCAGAAAGTAGCAACAGGTGATTTCCAGGCCCAGTGTATCACCTGCTGAGATGGAAACTGAAGTTCAAGGTGGGCCACTGAGAGGGCACAAGGAAGGCTGCTGAGCTCAACCTGTGAGGCAGGTGGAAGGGTGAGCTGGCCTAAGGATAAAGAGGAGTCTGCAGGGACAGGTGGTGGGAGATGTCCCGGACAGAGGGAACAGGGGAGCTGGTAGCATACCAGGACCATCTGAGAGCTTCCCATAGATTCAGTTGTCTGAGGTGCCCTGTGCCCATGCCCCCTTTGCCAGAAGCTCCAAGGTAGGGTCTGGCCTTTTTGAGTCAGTGTTCCTATCTGTAATGTAAATACCAAAATCCCTATCTCTTGGGCATTTTAAGACCTCAATTACATGTGTAAAATAGGATGACATAGTTATCATCGAAGGTTTCTGCTGTCTTTATCCAGCACTAAGCAGCTGTTCAATACACGGCCCCCAAGTTCATGATGCTTCAAGTTCATGTGGATCGAGAGAGAGCCCATCAGAGTCTCTGGGAAAGTTTATTAAAAACACATGTCCAGCTTAGAACCAGCTTCCACTGCCTGGGGCTTTTCCTTCTAAATGTCTTCTAATCCTTGATTTCTGGTGGAATATGATGGATGAGCCATGAGCCACATCACTGCTTTGCTGACCAGAGCCAGGCATCCACTCAGGCTCCGGACCCATTTCCAAGCAGGTTGGCCTGGTTTTTCCATGCCCTGAAAGCCTTCCTCCAAACCATGGTAGCTCTTAACACCACATGCCAATCATTTCTCCAGGCCTCCATTCGGTCATTCCTGAGCCCGCGGCTCCCAGCACCACTATTGCGAGCCAGGACGACGCCTGTGTCTGGACATTTATCTTCTGCCCTCTCCACTTCTGGGGGCCGCGTTTCCATCAGGAGCTCTGAGGCCCTTTCACACTGGGCCCTTTATTTCACACTCAGCAGCCAGTGGCTTTATACCAGCTTAGTTTTCTCTGCAAGATAACCCAAATCTGCTAGTTGTACCCGAAACCCAATTTTAAATATTCACTTGCTTCTAGGTTAAAAAAAAAAAATCAGTGCCTCCTCCCACAAATAAAATCACAGCTATCAAGTATATTAAATATTATTTTTTTAGCTGAGCCTGCAATTTGCAAACAAGTCCATTGAAAATGCAGTCTTTGGGGCATATTTGAAAATTATACCATCGAGTTTGCAATTTAAACCCATTTGGGTGAATAACAAACAGAATCAAGGAGCTGATCCATTGTCTGTTCGAAACCCAGCAAATCTCTCTAAATGGAGGCATGATGGTAGATGAAATTGATCCTGGGGATACAGGGGTGGGGGCTGTGGAAGAGATAGCAACACATCACCACAGATGAGCTGCACTGAGCCAGGCACGGCATGAAGATTGAGCACATGTTGGTTAGTGCTGACTGCAGTGCTTCCCAACAGTGATTTCTGTCCCAGGGAACATGTGGAGATGCCTGGAGGCATGTGTGGTTGCCACAGTTTGCGGGGAGGGTCCGACTGGCATCTAACAGTAGAGACCAGGGATCCTGCTAAACATCCTACACAGGACAGACCCTCTAACAGCAGAGAATGATCAGACCAAAATGCAATAATGTTAAGATCAAGAAAACCTGACTTACAAAGCATCCTTGTTTTTCCAGATGAGGAAACTGAGGCTCAGTGAGGCTAAATCACTTCCCAAAAATCAGCAAGCAAAGGAAGCAGGATTCAACTTGAGGTATAGCTGACTTCTACAGTAAACTTTAGGTCACTGTTTAGCCACTGGAAGTTCCCTGCATCCACCAGAAAGATGTCTGCATGGCTTGTCTTTAGCACTTTATCAAACTATGAAATTAACCACTTACCTGAAGGAAAACACAAATGAACACACACACACACACACACACACACACACACACACACACACACACAATATTTAAGGTTAGGAAACACTGATTGCATAGCTTTGTTATCAAATTGCCAAGTTGTATTTATCAAATCGCTTAACTTCACTAAACCTCACTTTCCTCATTTAAAGAAAATGAATAGCACCGAGGTTACTAGTATATTATTGAGAATTACCTACTACTGCCTTGCTTTCCTGCAGTTCCTCCAGCTAGTTAATCAATGTGACGATGTATCAGTCCAATCTCAATTTTTATTTGCACGTTAGGAGGAAGAAATACCTAAATCCAAAGGAATGAAGGTAAATAATTACATTTAAAGAAATGTGGCAAAATGGCAAAGAAGATTGTTGAGGGGGGGTGTCACATACCTGTTTATCCTGGAACTGCTGCATCCATCATGGGGTCAAGTGGAAACCAGAGGTCAAAGTTGATGTACTGAGGAAAGCGGAACCTGCCAACAGAGGTGCAAACCTCAGCACGTACACACTGGTCAGCAGCTGGTCAGACCTTATTGCTGCCTTGTAAGGTCTTTGCACCTGCTCTTGGAATAACACTTTGCCATAGGGTGCCTTACTCTGTGGACTCTTCTCCTTCTGATATGGAGACCACTGATACCAAGTCAATGGGTTGGGCTAACTTAGACAGGCAACAGAGCTCTTGTGAGTGGTGGAGTGACATTATTACTGGCTTTCGAACGAACTGATTTAAAACCTATTTGAGGTAAAGAACATAAACTCTCCTATATCTGTGATGTAAAGTTCTGAAGTCCTAGGACCTAGGAGAAGCCTATCCAAAGGGCAAATTTCATTTTCAGAACTTTGTAAGGAGGAAGTTGGCTGCTCTGGTCATTAATGAGTTTCCCATCACAGGGGAGATTAGATAGAGTTGGGTGGCTTTCTGCCTCTTATCCACCAGCATCTGCTCTCCCTTCTTGTACATTAACTGCTTTGTAGTTGGAGATACAACCCTCAAGCAAGGAACAACTTTTCCCAGATGCCTTTGGAGTTGGGTGGGGACATATGATCACGTGCTCACAATGGAACGGGGCTGTTGCCTTTTCATTGCAAGCAACGTCGTGTGTTTGCCCCCTTCCTGTAAGTAGGAACATGGCGGTACCTGAGACCCACAGTACCATGAAGATAGAAGAAATGGAATAAAGGAGGAAAATCCATGTGGTTGTTTCAATAGGTTCTGAAAAAACAAAACTGTAACTTCTATTGCTGAGAAACACTCAGAAAACTATAAACATAAGGCAACTTCTAAACATAATTAAGGAGCAACAAGAACCTACAGCTAACTTCATTGTGAAGGGCTCAGTGCCTTCTACCCAGCTCTCATCACATCACAGCATTTCACTAGCGATCCTAGCCAGTGCAATAGACAGTAGAAAGAAATAAAAACCATATAATTAGAAAGGGAAAAGTAAAAGTGCCCTCATTACAGACAACACAATTGTTTATGTAGAAAAGCCTAACGAAACCACACAAAAAACACACAATGAATTTACATGCCTACTAAATGAATTGATCAAGGTTTCAGGCTAAAAGGTCAAACACAAAAATAATTTGACTTGGATAATTAGCAATAAACAAAAGAAAGGAGATTTTTTTAAAAATTCCATCTAAAATAGCAGAGAAATAATAACATACTTAGATATAAAGTTAATGAAAAATGTTTACGACCTCTACACTAAAAATTGCAAAACAGTTGTGAGATATATTAAATAAATGGAGATCTGGACTATGTTAATGGATTAAAGGATTGAATATTTTTAACTTAATTCTTCTGAAAATTATCTAAGATTTAAAGCAATCCAAATAAAAGTCCTAAGACACTTTTTAAAAACATTAATAAATTGATTCTAAAATGTAGATAAAAATGCAAAGGACCTAGAATATCCAAAGCAGTATGGAAAAAAATAATAAATCAGAGGATTAACATTTCCTGATGTGAAGACTTTCCATAAAAAATAAAATACTAATCATAAAAGTGTGATATTTGCATAGGGATTGACAAATAGACCAATGAAAGAAAAAATAAAGGCCCAGACATAGACTCTCGTTGATGAAGCTATCTGATTTTCTACAACAGTGTCAAAAACCTGTAATATCTTATTAGTGGAAGTGTAAAATGTACAAGCAATTTGAAAAAAATTTCAACAATTTCTTACAAAACTAAACATATTCCTACTCTATGACTCACCAATTCCAGTTCTAGGTATAGCAATTCCACCAATTTGGATAAGAATTTTCACAACAGTGTTATTTCACAACATAAAAACTGGAAACACTCAACTCATCCATTGATAGAAGAGTAGAAACATGAAATGTGGTATCTTATCTAATAAAAGAGTAATATGCAAATTAACCATCACTCCACTACACCCACAAGCCACACCCACCAGCCAATCAGGAGCGAATATGCAAATAAACCCAACCAAGATGGCTACGAACACAGAGAGCAGGAGGGAGGCTTGGGTTTCCCTGGCAATGGAGGAAGCCAAGCTTTCCGCCTGCCCTTGCCGGCCTAGGCCTCCACTCAAGGCTACAACGTTTCAATGATAGAAGATACATAAATCCAAACAGAAATGGTGGCAGCCACTGAACTGGAAAGAGCAGGAGGCTAGGGTTGGCCGCGGCGATGGAGGAAGCTAAGCTTTCTGCACACCCTGGCTGGCCCAGGCCTCACTTAAGGCTACAAAGTTTCAATTATAGAAGATACATAAATCCCAATAGAAATGGCTGCTGCCACAGAGCAAGCAGAAGGCTTGGCTCCGCTCCAGGCTACAAAGTTTCAATTGTAGAAGATAAATGAACCCCAGATACCAGGGCCTCCGCTTGGGTCACCAGGGGGCATGGCCGGCCTGCAAACCACCACAGGCCCCTCGCCCAGGCCGCCCCACACCCCAAGGGAACCCCCACCCTGATCCGGAACACGCTTCAGGGCAAACCAGCTGGACCCCACCCATGCACCAGGCCTCTATCCTATCTAATAAAAGAGTAATATGCAGATTGACCATCACTCTAACACACAAGATGGCTGCCCACATGTGGTCAAAGATCCTGCCCCCATGTGGACACCAGATGGCCACCACAAGATGGCCAGCAGGGGAGGGCAGTTGGGAGGGACCCAGGCCTGCAGGGGAGAGCAGTTGGGGGGGACCAGGCCTGCAGGGCAGGGCAGATAGGGGTGACCAGGCCTGCAGGGGAGGGCAGTTGGGAGGGACCCAGGCCTGAAGGGGAGAGCAGTTGGGGGGGACAAGGCCTGCAGGGGAGGGCAGTTAGGGGTGACCAGGCCTGCAGGGGAGGGCAGTTAGGGGTGACCAGGCCTGCAGGGGAGAGCAGTTAGGGGAAAACAGGCTGGCAGGGGAGCAGTTAGGCATCAATCAGGCTGGCAGGGGAGTGGTTAGGGGGTGATCAGGCTGGCAAACAGAAGCAGTTAGGGGCAATCAGGAAGGCAGGCAGGCGAGCAGTTGGGAGCCAGCAGTCCTGAATTGTGAGAGGGATGTCCGACTACCCATTTAGGCCCGATCCCATGGGCCTAAACGGGCAGTCGGACATCCCTCGAGGGGTCCCAGATTGGAGAGGGTGCAGGTTGGGCTGTGGGACACACACCCCCGTGCACGAATTTTGTGCACCAGGCCTCTAGTATTCATATAATGTATTATTATGAGTGAAAATGAATGAACTACTGCTACACATAATGACACAGATAAAACTTAAGAGCAGTATGCTGTGTGAAAGAAGCTTTATACAAAAGAGAAATATTGTATTAGTTTAGTCATCTTAAATTCTAGAATAGAAAGTCTAATAACTGCAGAAAAAATCAGAAGAGTGGTTTATTCTTGGAGATGGGAGGTGGAGATGAAGTTGGAGTATCAAAGGAAGTTTTCATGATAATGTCCTGTATCTGAGCAGGTGTTTAGGTTGCACAAGTTATGTGTGTATGGCAAAAATCAGTGGGTAGACACTGAGGGTATATGCAGTTTATTGTATATGAGTTGTATATAAAAAGAAAAATAGAGCACGAGGCGGAAATGGCGGCCCATTAAGGAGAGACTGGAAATACAACTAAATTGGAGAACATGCACCTGAAATTACCAGCTGAGGTACAGCTGAGGAGGACACTCATATCCAGGAAGGACAGAAACCAGCTGGAGACCATAGAAGGGCAAGGTCAGGGGAGGAGCTGACCCAGCTTCCAGGGGTCAGGTCGCAGGTGGAGAGTGAGGAGGTAGCGCTGGGCTATGGGAGGGTCTGTTCCCTCAGAAGATAAAGGCCCAGAACGCAGGCTGGGCTCCACAGCTCAGAGCACCAGGACAGAGACCCCAGCCCACATAACATCCAGCCATGAAAGGCGGCAGGGCTGCTGGCCATAGCGGACTCTGGAGCCGGCAAACCAGAGCCAGTCAGAGAGAAAGCCACAGTTTCCTTTCATCTGTTTTTTGATTGTTTGTTTGTTTATTTTTAACCCAGAGGACAGGAGTTTTCACTTGCAGATATTCACCATGGCTTTGGTGCAGGGAGGGAGATGTGGACTCATGGTGCCTAAGGAGAGACTGGGGTGGGAAGCATTGCAGGGAGACCTGGAAAAGCAGCAGCCAGGAGAATGTAGTCACAGGCCCCCAAACCGAAATGGCCATTTTTCCTGAGAGGGGCTAGCTGCTCCCCATAGCCACAGGGCAGGAGAAGGAAAAAACCTCTCCTTAGGGGATACAGCCCACCCCACCCTCAGGAGGCCTCATGCCACACCCTGCATTTGAGCTTTTCAGAGGAAAGGAAAACAGAGGCCAAGCGTAAGGGGTTGAAAGGTCTCAGGAGCATCAGTGCCTGGATCGGGGGAGGGGCTGTCCGCCCCACTGTCCTGGGCACCAGGCTGCTGCTTTCCCCACACGGGGAGCTGATAGGAACTCCACGTCTCCAGCCCACCCCACTGGTCCCCATACAGGACCTCTGCCCACTTGCAGAGGAGTAGCTCTGGGACAGGGAAACACACCAGCCACATTCCAAGAAAGCTAAACAGCACCTCCCCCACCTAAGGCCCTTTCAGAAACAGACTTTTGGTGATGAAGATTGACAGCTTAGCAGCTGAAGCAGAGAGCACCAGCCCTGGGCCCATGCTGCTAACAAGCCTGCCTTAGAGGGAAGACTGGTGCCTCCTGCTGGCAGCCAAGGCCTGTGGAGACCCACACAAAAGGTGGACCAGTGGGTCACTTGGGGTTTCCAGCAGATTGCTGAAAGCCAAAGGAAGGCAGTTCCTGACAGTGGTCAGCATGAAAGTTACTCTCAGGAAGCCCAGGAGAGTAGGTCCCAAAGGGAGAAACCCTGGGGCATGCAACACTCCGAAAGGAACTCCACTTTTCCTTTTCTCTTTTTCTTCCCTTTTCTCTTTTCTTTTAAAATTTATCTTCTTTATCTCTCTGCTTTATTAATTTACTATTCTGGTCTCTGTTGTTTTGTTCATATATCTGATTTTCCTCTTCCCTTTTCCTACTCAATATTTTTCTCTTTTTTCTGTTTTTCAATACTCATTTTTCCCCCACTTTACTTTCTCTCCTGCATTCTCATCTTTTTTCCTTTTCTTGTTGTAGGTCTATCTGCTTTCTCCTCTATTTTCTTTTTCAAAATGTCTTTTCCTTTCTTTTCTTCCTTCTTTATTGTAAACCATTTCCTTTTCATATTTCCCAATTTCTTTATTATTTTCTTTATTTCTGATCTGTGTCTACATATTTCACCCCTCCCCCTTTTTTGTTTGTGCTTTTGTTTGTCTGTTTGTATTGTTTTGTTTCCACCTCACATTTTTTTCTTTCTTTTTACTATCATTCTTGCTCTCTTTTCTCTTTCCTAATTCTCTCTTCTCCGGTGGTTACTTATGTTGGTGCTCTTGGGGTCTTTGTATGCTTTTGTGCTGTTTCTTTTGTTTCATGTTTTGTTGTGTGGCATTTTGTCCTGTTCGGTCAGCACCTCTACACCAGCTCTCATGATGTGGTCGGGGGTGAGGCACATAGTCAGACAGCCTGAGAGGAGACTCATCCACAGAGGGACAATAATATTCAAGATATAACTACAACAGGAGAACCCAAATAACTCAAGTAAGGGGCTTTCCTAGTGCACCCAGCTAAGGAGATCTAAGAGGTTGCATCACTGGGTCCCGTAAAACACCTACTATATAAGTCTGGGAGGCATAGCAGTTTGATCAAATACAAATACAAGGAAAGGCAAAAATGGAAAGGCAAACAAACAACCCCAAATGAAATAAAAAGAATTGTCAGAAAAGGAAATACATGAGATGGAGGCAAGCAATTTGTCAGATAAAGAATTCAGAGTAATGGTAATAAGGGTGCTCAAAAATCAGTGAGAACTACAAGCAACTTAATGAGAATTATAAGGGACTTAATGAGAGCTATACCAACATGAAAAGAGAGCTTGAAACAATAAATGAGAATCAATTGGAAATGAGGAATGACATAGCTGAAATAAAGAACACCCTGGGAGGATTCAACAGTACATGAGAAGAAGCTGAGGACCAAATTAGTGAATTAGAAGACAAGGTAGGAAAAAACACGCATTCAGAGCAGCAAAAAGAAAGAAAAAAAAAAAAAGAGGAGAAGAGTCTAAGGGAGCTTTGGGACAACACGAAATGGACCAACATTTGCATTATAAGGGAACCAGAAGGAGCAGAAACTGAGACAGGAAGAGAGAACCTGTGTGAAGAAATAATGGCAGAAAATTCCCCTAACCTGGTGAAGGAAAAAAAATCACTCAAGTTCAGGAATCACAGAGAGTCCCAATCAAGAAGAACCCAAATAGACCCATGCCCAGACACATCATAATTAAAATGCCAGAAATTAAAGACAAAGAGAGAATCATAAAGGCAGAAAGAGAAAAGCAAACTTTTACCTACAGAGTAGCTCCCATAAGGCTGACACCTGATTCCCACAGGCCAGAAGGGAATGGCATGAAGTACTCAAGGAAAAAAGTACTCAAGGTAGAAATTAATTTTAGGCATTTTCTAACACTTGATCACATGTTTTACACAATGTGCAGCTCTTTAAAACATGAAAACTCGACTGTTCTAAATAGAGTTTGCTAGTAGCATTTACAAACATGTGAAATATGCTGCATCATCAATGAATTCCTGCATGACCTAAGGGGAATGTTTCACATTTTGAAGGAATACATAGGTGAACCTAGTTTGTGCAATGGTGATATATTCTGTGAAATATAATATAATGCCATTTACTTAAAGGCATGCTGGAAAATGGATTACATAGGTAGAAGAAGTTGTATTTAGTAATTATAATTAGTGCTAAACACGGTGTACCAAAATGCTGCTAGGTGGGAATTAATTCTTAGAGTTTAAAAATTTCACCATAGGTTTTACACAATGCACAACTCATTGAACACAAGTGAGCAGTTCTCAAGATATTTTCTAGCAACTTTTGCTAATGTTTTGTTTATACCTTATGTCAAAGACTAATGCCTTCATTAACTTTTGGGAATGTTTCACTCTTTAAAGAAATGCACAAGTTACCTGTGTGTAAAATGATGGCAACTTCTTTGAAATATTATAACACCATTTGCTGTTAGAGCATGTTGGAACCTTTTTTATGTAGTTGGCAGGAGTTTCACTTAATTATGATAGTGATCAGACTCATTTGCTAGCAGTGCTTACAATGTAGTGATTACATATGGAGAATATATTTTAGAGTTTGAATTGATACATAGGTGAACCTATTTTGTGTGATGTTGATGTCTTCTGTGAAATGTAATCTAATGCCATTTACGGGGGGGAGCATATAGGAACATTCAATAGGGTTTGCTAGTAGCATTTACAAATGTATTGATTATATCTTATTTCATACTCTAACACATGCTTAGTACAGGAGGTTCATTAACTAATTGTAGTCTGCTAAAAAAAAAATATTGCCAAAATCCTGCTTGGTATGAATTAATTCTGAGTGTTCAAACACTTCACTACAGGTTTTACACATGCACAGGTCATTGTAACACTAAAATTATCAAGTTCTACACAAAGTTAACCAGTAACATTTACAGACATATTGAAGATTGTGTATTGAAATTTATTCATTATAAGTTATGTAGAATAATACATGCATTAAAATTTGGATATGTAATTCACTCTCTAAAGGAATACATAGGGAACCTAGTATGTAGAATGCTTCTATCTTCTATGAAATAATATAACACCATTTACTGTGGGAACATGTTGTAACATTCATTGAATAGTTAGTAGGAGTTTCATTTAGTTTCATAAGTATAGTCTGAGCTAAAAAAAAAAAAAAACGTGTACCAAAATCCTGCTTGTTCACAAATTAATTGCAATAGTGTTCAAACACTTCACTAAATGTTTCACTCAATGCGCGGCTCACTACAGCTTTAAAACTAGTGTGATTTAGACAGTGTTCCAGTAGTGTGTACAAATATATTGATTACACGTTATGTCATAGACTAATACTTCATTACCTATGGGAATATGTTTTACCCACTGAAGAATTACATAGGTGATATTAGTATGTGGGCAGCTGGTTTCTTCTGTTAAACATTATAATTCCAATTACTGTGAAAGCATTTGGAATCATTCATTATATAATTAGTAGGAGTTTCATTTAGTAATCATATTCAGGGCGAAAAATGTGTTCTGAAACCCCCTTCGTATGAATTTTTCTAAGACCGTTTAAAAACGTCACTGCTGGTTTCATACCATGGACAGCTTTTTGAAAAACTAAAACTAAACCTCTTTCAACAGAATTTGTTAGTAGCATTTACAAATGTCTTTTACTAAGAGAGCATGTTAGAACATTCTTTACACACTTACTAGGATTTCCATTTAGTAACTAGAGTCTTTGCTAAAAACAGTTTGCTTAAATCTCTCTTTTTACAAATTAATCCTAAGTGTGATCAAACACTTCACTACAGGTTTTTGTTTTTTTCCAATGTGCAGCTCATTGAAACACAGCAACTAGACTGTTCTAAATAGGGTTTGCTAGTACATTTACAAATGTATTGATTATATGTTATTTCATACTCTAACACAGTGGTCGGCAAAGTGCGGCTCGCGAGCCACATGCGGCTCTTTGGCCCCTTGAGTGTGGCTCTTCCACAAAATACCACGCACGGCCTGGGCGCGTCTATTTTGAAGAAGTGGCATTAGAAGAAGTTTAAGTTTAAAATATTTGGCTCCCAAAAGAAATTTCAATCGTTGTACTGTTGATATTTGGCTCTGTTGACTAATGAATTTGCCGACCACTGCTCTAACACATGCATTACCTATTTGGAATATGTTTCAGTATTTGATGGAATATAGAGGTTGACCTAGTGTGTGGAATGCTGTTATCTCCTGTGAAATTTTGTAACATAGTGACATTTACTTGGAAGAGCATGTTGCAACATTCATTACATAGTTAGTAGGAGTTTTATTTAATAACCAGAGGCCTGGTGCACAGATTCTTGCACTGGTGGGATCCCTCGGCCTGGCAATCCAGGACCCTTCAGGGGATGTCGGACTGCCGGTTTCAGCCCGATCCCCACAGGCCAGGCTGAGGGACCCCACCAGTGCACAAATCCATAAACCGGTGGGGGGGGCAATGGTAAAATATGTACACATATAATACCTTAATAAAAAAAATTAAAAAAAAAAAATCCATGAACCGGGCCTCTAGTGTGTATATAAGATCTTTGCTTAATCTCTTCCCGCCCTCCCCCCTACCTACTTCCCTCTGAGATTTATTAATCTGTTCCATGTTTCCATGCCTGTTCATTGAGCATCTGCCCCCTGGTGGTCAGTGTGCATCATAGCTACTGGTCAAATAGTCGAACGGTCGAATGGTTGGACACTGAGCATATTAGGCTTTTAAATATATAGACTAGAGGCCTAGTGCACGGAATTCATGCACTCAGGAGTGTCCCTTAGCCCGGCCTGCACCCTCTCACAGTCCAGGAGCCGCCACTGCACTCGCCAGCCGTGAGCATGGCTTCTGGCTGAGCAGCACTCCCCCTGTGGGAGCACTGACCACCAGGGGGTAGCTCCTGCATTGAGCGTCTGCCCCCTGGTGGTCAGTGCATGTCAGTGACTGGTTGCTCTGGCATCGGGCTGAAACCGGCTCTCTGACATCCCCCAAGGGGTCCCAGGTTGCGAGAAGGCACAGGTCAGGCTGAGGGACCCCACTGGTGCATGATTGGGGCTGGGGAGGGACTGCGGGAGGGCTCAAGGGCATGTCTGGCCTGTCTCACTCAGTCCTGATCAGCTGGACCCCAGTAGCAAGCTAACCTACCAGTTGGAGCATCTGACCCCTCCCTGGTGGTCAGTGCACATCATAGCAAGCAGTTGAGCGGCCTTAGCATATCATTAGCATATTACGCTTTGATTGGTTGAACAGCCAACAAGACTACTGCACACTTAGCATATTAGGCTTTTATTATATAGGACTAGATGCCCGGTGCATGAAATTCATGCACAGAGGGGTGTGTCCCTCAGCCTGCACCCTCTCCAATCTGGGACCCCTCAAGGGATGTCCGACTGCCCATTTAGGCCCGATGGACATCCCTCTCACAATCCAGGACTTCTGGCTACCAACTGCTCACCTGCCTGCCTTCCTGATTGCCCCTAACCACTTCTGCCTGCCAGCCTGATCACCCCCTAACCCAGCCGTGGGCAAACTACAGCCCGCGGGCCGGATCTGGCCCGTTCAGCTGTTCTATCCGGCCCATGGAGCCGAAAGAGCGGAGGGTTCTCTTGCTCTCCCCTCCGCTCCTTTACTTTGAATTTATATTAGTTCACACAAACACTCCATCCATGCTTTTGTTCTGGCCCTCCGGTCCAGTTTAAGAACCCATTGTGGCCCTCGAGTCAAAAAGTTTGCCCACCCCTGCCCTAACCACTCCCCTGCCAGCCTGATTGCCCCTAACTACCCTCCCCTGCAGGTCTGGTCACCCCTAACTGACCTCCCCTGCAGGCTTGATCACCCCCAACTGCCCTCCCTTGCAGGCCTGGTCCCTCTCAACTGCCCTCCCCTGCTGGCCTGATCACCCACAACTGCCCTCCCCTACTGGACATCTTGTCATGGCCACCTTGTGTCCACATGGGGGCAGCCATCTTGTGTGTTGGAGTGATGGTCAATTTGCATATTACTCTTTTATCAGATAAGATAGAGGCCTGGTGCATGGGTGGGGGCCAGCTGGTTTGCCCTGAAGGGTGTTCCAGATCAGGGTGGGGGTTCCCTTGGGGCATGGGGTGGCCTGGGCGAGAGACCTGTGGTGGTTTGCAGGCTGGCCACGCTCCCCAGTGACCCAAGCAGAGGCCCTGGTATCTGGGATTTATTTATCTTCTATAATTGAAACTTTGTAGCCTTGAGAGGAGGCCAGGGCCAGCCAGAGTGGGCGGGAAGCTTGGCTTCCTCCATTGCTGGGGAAACCTAAGTCTCCTGCTCGCTCCGTGGCCGCAGCCATCTTGGTTGGGTTAATTTGCATACTTGCTCCTGATTGACTGGTGGGTGTGGTTTGTGGGTGTAGCGGAGGTACAGTCAATTTGCATGTTTCTCTTTTATTAGTGTAGATGCCCACATTCCGTATAGCAGGTTCACCTGGGTATTCCTTCAAAGAATGAAACATTCCAAACATGTAGACAGGACAAATAATCAATACATTTGCAAATGCTGCTAATAAACTCTATCTAGGAGACTCCCTTTCAGTGCTTCAATGAGCTGTGCCTTGTGCGAAATTTAGTGAAGGTTTGAACATTCTTAGCATTAACACACCCAAGCAGATTTGGTCACTGTTCTTAACACTGGCTATAGTTACTAATTGAAACTCCTACTCTGTAATGAATGTTCTGACATGCTTCCCTAGTAAATAGCATTATATTATATTTCACAGAAGATACCAACAATGTATACCCACAGTTCCCCTGCATATTTCTTCAAAGTGAGAAACATTCCAAATAAGTAATGGAGAACTGAGACGGCAGAGAAAATAGACATGAGAGACAGAGCAAACACAAAGACCTACAAAAAAAAAAAAAAAAAAAAAAAAAAAAAAAAAAAAAAAAAACAGAACAAAAAGAAGAAAAAGAGCTTAGAAAGCAAAGAGAAACAATGTACAAAAAATAGGTACCCAATAGAATTAATTCACACCAAGTGGGATTTTAGCAAACTCTTTTTAGCACAGGAAATGCCAACCAACTATGTAATAACCTTTCCTACATGCTCTCCCAGTAAATGGCATTCCACACACTGGCTTCAAGAGTGTATTCCTTCAAAGAGTGAAACATATTTCCAATAGGTAATGCATGCATTAGTTTATGACATAATATGTAATCAATAAATTTGTAAACATTACTGGAACACACTGTCTAAATCAGTCTACTTTTAGTGATTTAATAAGTTTTGCATTGGGTGAAACCTGTAGTAGAGTGTTTGAAAACTCTTACAATTAATTCCTACCCAGTTGGATTTCAGCAAACTGTTTCAAACATGGCTATAATTACTAAATGACACACCTACTAATTATGTGATGAATGTTCCTACATGCTCCCCAAGTAAGTGGCATTGAATTACAGTATCTCACAGAAGTTAACACCATTCCACACACAATGTTCACCTGTGTATTCTTTCAAAGTGTTAACCATGTTACAACATATAATCAATGTATTTGCAAATGTTACTAGCATACCATGTCTAGAACAGTCTATTATTAGTATTTCAGTGAGCTGTGCATTGTGTAAAGTCTGCAGTGAAGTGTTTGATCACTCAGAATTAATTTGTACCAAGTGGGATTTTGACCATTTTCAGCACAGATTATCATTACTAAAGAAAAACCTTCTACTTACTATGTAATAAATGTTCCATATGCTTTCAAAACAGTACAATATTTCACAGAAGATACCTGTATTCCACACACTAGGTTCACCTGTGTATTCCTTCAAAAAATGAAACATATTTAGAATAGATAATGCATGTATTATTCTGTCCTAAGGTATAAACAGTATATTTGCAAAATTACTAGAAAACTCTTTCTAGAACAGTCCAGATATATTATTTCAATGTCCTGCTCATTGTGTAAAACCTATAAGGAAGTGATTGCACATGCTAAGAATTAATTTGTACCCAGCCATATTTTGGCAAACCATTTTTAGCTCAGACTGTAATTAGTTAATGAAACATCTAATATATAGTGAACGACCCAAGATGCTTTGCCAGTAAATGGCATTCTATTATGTCACTGAAGATATCAAAATTGCACAAACTAGGTTAAGGTATGTATTCCTTCAAATTATAAATCACTAGAAGTCTGGTGCATGGATTCATGCACCAGTGGGGTCCCTCGGCCTGACCTGTGGGGATTGAGCCAAACTGGCTCTCTGACATCCCCCGAAGGGTCCCGAATTGCAAGAGGGGGGTTCTCAGGTGACGCACACCAGAATCGGGCTCCCTCCTCTCTGGTTTCAGATGCGTCACCCGAGAACCACAGCTGCCAAGGCACTGCAGCTCGGCAGCTCCTGAGTTTAGCATCTGCCTTCTGGTGGTCATTGCACGTCATAGCTACTGGCCAGCCAGTCGGCCAGTCAACCGGTCACTTAGGCTTTTATATAGATAGATTATTCCCTATAAGCCATGCAGGTGTTATTCTATGACATAAGGTAGAAACAATACATTTGAAAATACTAATAATATACTCTGTCTAGAGCAGTCTTATTGTACTGTTCAAATGAGCTGTGCATTGTGTTGTAAAGTTGTAAAGTGTTGGAGTCTGCATAACTAATTCGTACCAAGCAGGATTTTGGTGCAATGTTTTTGCACAGATTTGTTAATGAAATTACAACTAATGACACAGCGAATGTTACAACATGCTAGCTACCCCCGTAAATGGCATTAGATCATATTTCACAGAAGACATAAACATTGTACAAAAGGGCTCACATATTTATTCAAATTCTGCAACACATTCTCCATATGTCATGAATGCACTAGTCTCTGACATAATATAAAATCAGTACTTTTGTAAACACTGCTACCAAAAGTGCTTGATCACTATAATAACTAAATGTAATAACTACTAACTACATAAGGAATGTTCCATCATGCTCCCACAGTAAATTGTTTTATAATATTTCAAAGAAGATACCAGCATTCCACACACTGAATATATATATATATATATATATATATATATATATATATATATATATATTCCTCCAAAGAGGAAACAAATTCTCAAAGGTTAATGCATGTATCAGTTTTTGACATAATGTATAAATAAGACATTAGCAACGGTTACTGGAAAATCTCTTTAGAACTGTCCACTTTTAGTATTCAACAGCTGCACATTGTGTAAAACCTGTGGAGAATTGTTTAAACACTAATAGTTTGTACCAAGTGGCATTATGGCAAACTGTTTTTCACAGACTGTAATTACTAAATAAAACCATGGCCAGTGTGTCTCAGTGGTTACAGCATTGGCCCACACACCACATGGTCACGGGTTTCATTCCTGGTCAAGGGCACCTACTTTGGTTGCGGGTTCGCTCCCCACCCTCAATCAGGGCACATGCTGGAGGCAACCAGTAGATGTTTCTCTTTCACATCAGTGTTTCTCTCTCCCTCTCTCTGTATCTCTTCCCCTCCCTCCCTTCTACTTTCTCTGAAAAGCAATGGGAAAAATATCCTCAGGTGAGGATTTACAACAAAACGATTCTACTACTGATGTAATAAATTTTCCAACATGCTCCTCAAGTAATGGGCATTATATTATCATATTTCACAGAAGATATCAACATTGCATAAACTAGGTTCACCTACATATTCCTTTAAAATGTGAAACATATTTCCCATAGATCAGGCAAGAATGAGTATCCTATATAATAAAAGTCTAATATGCTAAGTGTCTGGTCATCCGGTCATCCATTCAACCAATCAAAGCCTAATATGCTAATGATATGCTAAGGCTGCTCAACCACTCACTATGACATGCACTGACCACCAGGGGCAGACACTCCGACTGGTAGGTTAGCTTGCTGCTGGGGTCTGGCCAATCGAGACTGAGCAAGATGGGCTGGACATGTCCTGAAGACCTCCTGCAGTCCCTCCCCAGCTGGCCAACCTCCCGCATCCCTCCCCGGCCCAAATCATGCACCTGTGGGGTACCTTGGCCTGACCTGTGCCCTCTCACAATCCAGGACCCCTCGGGGGATGTCAGAGAGCCTATTTCAGCCCAATCCCACTCAACACAGGAGCTTCCCCCTGATGGTCAGTGTGGTCCCACAGCAGGAGCGCCACTCAGCCAGAAGCCAAGCTCAAGGCTGGAGAATGCAGCAGCAGAGGTGGGAGCTCTCCCACATCTGTGGCAGCGCTAAGGATGTCCAATTGATGGCTTAGGCCCTCCCCTAAGCCATCAGTCAGATATCCCCCAAGGGCTCCTGTACTGTGAGAGGGCACAGGCCGGGCTGAGGGACCCCCCACCCCCACTCCAAGTGCACAAATTTCATGCACTGGGCCTCTAGTATGACATAAGATATAATCTATATATTTGTAATTCTATTACCAAACTCTGTCTGGAACTGTATAGTTTTAATGTATTAATAAATCATGCATTGTGTAAAACATGTGGTAAGGTTTGAAACTCTAAAATTTAATTCCTACATAGCATGATTTCAACAAACTGCTTCTGGCACTGGCTGTAATTACTAAGTGACACATCTACTAATTATGTAATGAATGTTCCAACATGTTCCCCAAATAAATGACATTGAATTATAGTATCTCACAGAATTTAACACCATCCCACACACCAGGTTCACCTGTGCATTTCTTCAAAGTATTAACTATATTACAATATATAATCAATATATTGGTAAACATTACTAGCAAACTGTGTCTAGAACAGTCTATTATGAGTATTTCAATGAGCTGTGCATTGTGTAAAGTCTGTCATGAAGTGTTTGATCACTCAGAATTAATTTGTGCCAAGTGGTATTTTGATCAACAGTTTTAGGCACAGATTATAATTATTAAAGAACACACCTACTTACTACATAATGACAGTTCCAATATGCTTTCCCCATTAAATATCACTAAGTCTAACCCTAAACCTAATCCTATTCTTGACACTAAGTCTAACCCTGATTCTAACCACTAACTCTAACCCTAACCACCAACCTTAAACCTACCCCTAACACTAACCCCTAAATCTAATCCTAACCCTGACCTTAATCATAGCTCCACACAATGCTATCCTTAGCCCTTGTATGAATCCTTGCCTGATCTCTAAAATTTACGACAATCTTAACCCTAACTCTAAACTTAAACCAAAGCCAAACCCTAAGTAAAGCCCTATCTCCCAGTTTTATAGGTAACCCTATCATAGCCCTAGGCTTTGTACTAGCCATAGTTCTCATCCTAGCCATTGCTGCAGCTCTTAATTTTGCCAACCCTAAGCCTAACCCTAAAAACAACAACAACAACAATAAAAATTTTTAAAAAGAAAGAAGGAAAAACAAGCCTAACCCTAATCCTATCCCTAATTGTTTTAACCTTAACCCTAAGCACAGCCTTAGCTCAAGCTTTATCATTAATGTTATAACCCTAATCATAGCCTTAGAGTAAATCCTAGTTTTAGAACTCTCCTTAGCCCTTTCCAACACTCTAAATTTTACTCTAAACTTAAGCCTAATACTAGCCCTAGCTCCCCAAATAGCCCTATATTATCAGCATCCATAGCCTTAACCTGAACTTTAACAGTGATATTTTAGATAACCCGAGGCTTAATCCTTGCCCTAAACGATTCCCTAGATCAGATGGAATTGATATTTTCAGAAGATTTCACACCCAAGTTATAGAACATACACTTTTTTCTCAAGTGTGCATGGGACATTTTCAAAGATAGACCACGTGTTAGGAAATAAACTAAGTCTCTACTATTTCAAGAAGATTGAAATCATATCAAGCATCTTCTCAGATCACAATAGCATGAAATTATAAATCAACTACAATAAAAACACTCAAAGCCATTCAAACATATGGAGGCTAAACAGCATGTTATTAAACAATGAATGGGTTACCAAAGAGATGAAGGAAGAAAAAAAAATCATGAAAATGAACATACAACAACTCAAAATCTATGGAACACAATAAAAGCAGTCCCGAGAGTGAAGTTCATAGAATTACAGGCCTACTTTTAAACAACAACAAAAAAACTTTTAACAGGCTATTTAATCCTAAAACTTAAATAATTAGAAAGAGAACAACAAGAAAAGCCTGCCAGAATAAGTAGAAGGAATGAAAAACTAAAGATCAGAGCTGAAATAACTCACATAGAGACTTAAAACAAAAACAAAAAACAACAATACAAAAGATCAAAAAAACCAAGAGCTGGTTATTTAAAAAGATAAACTAGATTGATGAACCTCTAGCAAGATGCATCAAGAAACAAAGAGAGAGGGCCCAAATAAACAAAATCAGAAATGAAAGAGGTGAAGTAACAACTGACCCCACAGAAATAAAACGGATCATAAAAAAATACTATGAATGACTATATTCCAACAAACAGGACAACCTTGAAGAAATGTCTAGAGGGATGGGGGGCAGGGGGAGAATGCTTTCACTTAATAATCTGTTCACATGCAATTCTCTTTGAATAGTACCAGTTATGATACTATAGTTTCTAAATAATGGGAAACCCAACTAAAAGCTTACTGAATAAAGAGGCATTGGCTTATAAAACAGGAAGTCAACTGATAGGATAAGCCTCAGGGTTAATTAGTCATCTCAGTAGCCAAATTTTTCTCATCATTCTGTTCTCTATTCTTGATTTTGTCATTAGGCTGAATCACCTTCATGATTGCAAGATGGCCGTAGTGGTCCTGGCATTTAATGATTTTCCTTCTTCTGTCTCCTCTTGAGTCCTCAGCTTCAGTATCCCTTTCTGCATACAGGTTCTCTCTGCTGCCCAGTTTGCCTAGTGGAATGTGGTGGTATGGCATTTTCAGTCTCCATATTAACAGTTCAGCATTGCCTATTTTCTCACAGTCCCAACACTACACTAAAGAAAAATCTCTAGTTGGGATAGCTTAGATGTTGTGACCAGTAGACTGCACTAGGCTGAGAAGGAAATCAGTGAGCTTGAAGATATGTCAAATAAACTTTTCAAATTTATTGCAAAAAGAAAAAAAGAAAAAGAAACAAATATCCAAGAATAGTGACATAAAAACAAAAATAAAAAGTGATATAAGTGTAATAGGGATACCAGAAGCAAAAGAAATAGAGAAAGCAGCCGAAGAAATTTTTGAAGTAATGTTGGCAGACAATTTTCCAAAATTAATAACAGATAGGGGACCACACATCTAGAAACCTCAGGAAACATCAAGAAGAATACATTTTAAAACAAACAAACATAACTAGCCATCATGTTTCAACTTCAGAGAATGAAAACACAGAAAATCTTAAAAGAAACCAGGGGCAGGAGATTTGGAGTCAAACACATTGCTCTTAGAGGACCAGGAATAACAGTTACATCAGAAACCATGCAAGAAGAGAATGCAATAAATTATCCAAAGTGTTAGGGTGGGGGGAAACTATCCACCCAGAATTCTGAATCCAGTAAAATGAGCCTTCAAATGTGAAGAAGAAATAACCATTTGCTCAGAAAAACAAAAACTGAGACTATATGTCACCAGTAGTCCTGCCTTGCAAGAAATGTTCAAAGTTCTTCAGAGAGAAGGAAAGTGGTGTAGGTCAGAATGTGGATATATATAGAGAGAGAGAGAAAATGTTAGAAAAGGAATAAAGGTAAATAAAAATGTTTCTTATTCTTAAATGATTTAAAGGATAACTTTGTTCAAAGTAGCAACAATGTATTAGGTGACTATAACTTATGAATAAGTAAAGTTAATGACAGCATTATTATGAGGGAAGGGAGGGAGGAATTGGGTATGTTTTGTTATATGTTACCTATGCTAACCATGAAACAGCATAGTGTTATTTAAAAATGGGCTTGGATTAGTTGTAAGTTTAATTATAAACCTTAGGGAAACCACTTAAATGTTTAAGAAGTATAATTGATATGGTAAGAGAATTATAAAATGGAATAACAGAAAATGTTAAATAAAACTAGACAAAGTAGGAAAATAGTGGAAAACAAAAATCAAATCAAAGAACAAGGGCAATCAATAGAAAACAGTTACAAACATGGTAGATGGTAAATTTGTCTCCAAATACAGCAATTATTACTTTAAATATAAATGGCTAAATACAAAAAGTAAAAGACAGTTTCAGAGAGAGTTTCTTTAAAAAACTAAACAATATGTTGTCTACAAGAAACACACTTTAAATATAAAGACACTAGAGACCCGGTGCACGAAATTCATGCACAGGTGTGGTCCCTAGGCCTGGCCGAGATCAGAGCCAATCAGGGCCTTCCTTCTGGCTGCCGACTAGGGCCACGGGAGGTTGGCTGGCATGGGGAGTGAACAGGGGAGGTTGGCCAGTGGCAGGAGGTTGGCTGTGGGAGCACACTGACCACCAGGGGGCAGCTCCTGCATTGAGCATCTGCCCCCTGGTGGTCAGTGCGTGTCATAGCAACCAGTCATTCCAGCGTTCCAGTCACTTAGGCTTTTATAGATGATGATAGATGATAGATAGATAGATAGATAGATAGATAGATAGATAGATAGAGAGATAGATGATAGATAAAAAGTAAAGGGAGGGAGACAAATGTACCAAACACTAATTTTAAAAAAGCTAGATTCTTGAGTGAAACCAAGATGGCAGTGTAGGTAAATGCCTGTACTCACTGCCTCCCACAACCACATCAAAATTACAACTAAATACATAACAGCCATCATTTGGAACCCCCTAAAAGCTAGCTGAATGGAAGTCCTACAACTAGAGAACTAAAGAAGAAAGCACCTTGAGACTAGCCCTAGAGTCAGTGGACTTGGTAGACAGCTTCAGACCATACCCCAAAAACAAAATATTTAGGTATGAATCGAAAAAAGTATCTACAGAATCTGAAAACTACAAAACTCTGAAAAAAATCAAATCTATATAAGTGGAGAGATATTCTATATTCATGGGTAGAAAGAATCTATAAATGCAATGCATACCAAATAACTTCCCAGCAAGTTAAGTTACTTTGTAGATATTAACAACCTAATTCGTAAGCTTATATGGAAAGACAAAAGACAGACTAATCAACACAATACTTAATGAAGGAGAAGAACAAAGTTGGAAAACTAACAATTCTCAACTCCAAGGCTTACAATAAAACTACTGTAAACAAGACAGCGTGTAAGGCTGAAAAAGAGGCAAATAGATCCATGGAACAGAATGGGAAATACAGAAATAGAGCCATACAAATATAGTCAACTGATCTTTGACAAAGCAGCAAAGATAATTTAACATAGAAAGGATAGTCTGTTCAATAAATGGTGCTGAAACAATTGAACATCCATATTAAAAATAAAATCTAGATCAAGATTTTATACCTTTCACAAAAATTAACTCAAAATGTTTCATAGACCTTATTTAAGATTCAAAACCGTAAAACTTATAGAAGATAACAAAGGAGAAATTCAAAATGCCGTTGGTTTGGCAATGTGTCTTCAGATATAACACAAAAGTCATGTCTCATGAAAGAAAAAATTGCAAAGTTTGACTTGACTAAAATCGAAAACTTCTGCCCTATGAAAGACACTGTTAAAAAAACAAAAAGGTAAGCCAAAAACCTGGAAGAACGTTTTTGCAAAACGTATATGATGAAGGCCTTGTAATTCAAAATACAAAGAACTCTTAAAACTCAATGATAACAAAACACAAAAACTAGGCAAATAATCTGGCCAGACCTCTCACCAAAGAGCATGCAGATAGCAGATATGCAAATGCAAGCTCAGCATCTGTCATCAGTGAATTGTTAGTTAAAACAACAATGAAATACCACTGCACACCTATTAGTATTGCTAAAATCAAAAATAATAATAACAGTACCAAATGCTAGCAAAAATATAGGTTAAAGGAATTCTCATTTATTGCTGCAGGGAACGCAAAGTCATAAAGCCAGTTTGAAGGACATTTGGCAGTTTCTTACAAAACTAAACATAGAGTTATAATCAAGATGGCAAAGTAGTGGACACTGTGCTCACCTCCTCCCATGACCACATGAAAATTACAACTAAATTGTAAAACTATCAACTGATGACCATATGAAGACTAGCTGAACAGAAGTCCTACAACTAGGGACAAAAAAAAAAAAAAAAAGGAAGCCATGTCGAGTCTCGTAAGAGGTATGGAGATGTGAAACAGGCTAGCCCCACACACAAATATGGCAGTTAAAAATCCAAAGGGATATCTCAGCTGCAGAGATCCCCCCAAGGAGTGAGGGGGCTCAGCCCCACACCAAGCTCCCCATCATAGAATACCAGTGCCAGAAAGAGGAGCCCCATCTGACTGTGAAAAGCAGTGGGAATTCCATCTTTTCAGGTGGGACTGAAGGATGCTGCTAACTCGGGCATCCTCTTACAGAGCCTGCACACAACCTCTGGATTGCAGGCACTCACCTTGGGCTCCAGTGAAAATATGGTGGCTCAGGGGTGCCAGAGACATATAGGAAGAAACTGTGTGGTGTGGCTTCAGGGCAAGGGCTGGAGGGACTGCCACCATTGTCCCTCTATTGAGCCCTTCTCTGCATCCGGCAAACACTATCTCCCACCCTACAGACAAATACGAATCTACATTAGCCTGGTGAACTCCTCTAGCCCCACCATGATGACTGCCTGAGGCTCAGCCCCATTCAACTTGTCCACGGCCTGAAGCTCTTTTGGGGGCAACCAGGCAAGACCCTCGTTGCACTGCTTCTCTAAAATCTCCAGTGAAGCTTGGGGGTTGCAATTGTCATACAGGGAGAAACTAAGTCATGTGGATTCAAGGAGGAGGCTGGAGAGATGGCCATCATTGTCCTGGTGTTGAGCCTTCCTGCCAAAAGGCCAAACCTGATTCTGTGAACACCATTAACTGCACCATAACTACTCCCTGAGACCCACCCCATCACAAAGGCCTCAGAACAGGGCGTGACTGACCTCAGTGTACCCTGAGATTTTTGCTGAATGACCTCATGTTCATCACTGGTGACAAATATAAATCTCTATTAACCTGGTGAACACCACTCTCCCAACCCTGGTGACTCCCTGAGACCTTGCCTGAACCTACTCAAGTACTGCACAAGACTTGTTCAGCAACTGAGCCTTACAGGATGTGAGCAGAGGGTGGCAGGTCTCCAGGTACCTTGGGCCTTTTGCTGACCTTCCCCAGGCCTGGTCTGGTGCCAGCCAGCCCCAATTTGCAGCATGGCCTTTCCCACATGCATCTAGGCACAGCACAGACAGCTACCAACCACGGATCATTTGATAGCTTCTAATAGATACCCCTGGGCTGATCACAGGAAGCATCTGGCATCAACCTGCACCATAGCCCCCCCCTCCCAAGAGGCCCCAGAACCAACCCCAATGGTAGCTTCAGACCACAAAGAATACCACCTACTTAGCTCCACAGGTGGCACATCCAAAGTGTCATCTTTGGCAGGCACCAGACTCCTCTGGAGCAACTCCCAACCCATGTGGCCAGCCACCACAGAGCAGCTCCTACTGCCGTGGTCATGACCAGTCTCCACAGCCAGTCAGCCTGAGGATTAATCCTACCCACTGATGTGCCAAGAGCAAACAAGGCTCAACTACAACAGGTGGTCACATACAACCCACACCAGGGACACCGCTGAAGTACCCAGCTCGGATGATCAGGAAGATTGAGCCACTGGGCCCCACTGGATACCTACTACATAAAGGCCACCCTGGTAAGACTGGAAAATATAGCAGATCTACCTAATATATAGAAACAAAGGGAGTCAACCAAAATGGGGAGACAAAAAAAAAAGCATGTTCAAATGAAAGAACAGGATAAATCTACATAAAAATAACTAAATGAAATGGAGGTAAGTAGTCTACCAGACACAGAATTCAAAACACTGGTTATAAGGATGCTCAAGGAACTTAGTGAGAATTTTAACTAAGAGATAGTAAGCATAAAAAGGATAGAAACCATAAAAAAGCCACCAGAAATGAATAATACAGTAGCCAAAATAAAGAATACACTAAAGAAAGCAGCTGCACAATTGATTAGACAAAGCAGAGGATAAAATCAGCAATTTAAAAGACGTAAACATAAAGGGAGAGATCAACAAACATTAATACCTCATTGACAGCAGAAAGCACCCATTTAAAAGAGAAAAAAAGAGTAAAAAATGAGGATAGTTTAAGGGAACTCTGGGACAACATCAAACATAACGTTTTCATCATAGGAGTACCAGAAGGAGAAGAGTTAGAGCAAGGGTTTGAGAACCTATTTGAAGAAATAATGGCTGAAAATGTATCTAACTTAACAAAGGAAATAGAAATAAAAGTCCAAGTAGTACACAAACTCCCAAATAGGATGAACTCAAGAGGCCCACACAAAGACACATCATAATTAAAATGGCAAAGGTTAAAGACAAAGAGAACATCTTAAAAGCAGCAACTGTAAGATAGTTACCTACAAGATAGCTCTCATAATACTGTCAGCTGCTTTCTCAAAAAAAAGCAAGGACCTACAACCAAGACTACTCTACCTATTTAAAATTGAAGAAGAGATAAAGAGCATCTCAAATAAGAAAAGGCTAAAGGGGTTTATCACCATCAAACCAGTATTACAATATATGTTAAAGGGATTCTTTTAAGAAGAAGGAGGAAAAAGAAACATATATAAGTAATAAAATAACTACATATTTATCAATAATCATTTTAACTATACCAGTAAATAGATTAAATGTTCTAATAAAAAGACATAGGGTAGTTAAATGGATTTTTTATAAGACACATACATATGCTGTCTACAAGAGACCCAATTCAGATATAAAGACATATATAGATTAAAAATAAATGATGGAAAAATATATTTCATGCAAATGGAAACAAAAAATAAAAGCTGGCATAGCAGTACTTATGTCGGACAAAATAGACTTTAATACATAGGCTATAACAAAGACAGAGACAGACATTACATAAAGGGATCAACCCAAGAGTTTATAAAACATCTGTGCACCCAATGTAGGAGCACCTAAATATATAAAGCAAATATTGATAAACATAAAGGGAGAGATAAACAAACATTAATACCTCATTGATAACAATGGATAGGTCATCAAGGCAAAAAATCAACAAGCAAATAAGCAGCCTTAAATGATACATTACATCATATGGATTTAATTGATATTTTTAGAGCATTTCACACCAAAATAGCGGAATATATATCCTTTTCAAGTATTCATAAAACATTTTCCAGGATAAACCACATGTTAGGCCACAAAACAAGTCTCAATAAAAGACTGAAATAATATCAAACACCTTCTCTGACCACAATGATACAAAACTAAAAATCAGTTACAAAAATAATGAAAAACACACAAACATGTGGAGGCTACATAACATGCTACTAAACAATGAATGGGTTAACAATGAAATCAAAGAGACCCTGAGACAAATGAAATGGAAAAAAAAAAAATGACTCAAAATCAAGAAAAAAAAAGAGGACCCAAATCTATACAGTAGGTCCTCGGATTACATCGGAGATCCATTCCTACAGCACGACGTAATGCAATTTTCACCGTAAGTCGGAACCCACCTACATAAGCATCTACATCACTCACATGTAACACATACACAGCAGTAATGAAGTGAAACAGTAAAAAAAAATTAAAAGAAAGATAACAATTCCTGACCTTTACTTGTGGTAAATAAATAATAAAAAACATAAAGCACATATGTACATATGTCGAAATGATGAACTTTTTTTTATAAATAAATGAGAGATGGCGACATAACCACGAAACAACGTACGTCGAGTCCGATGTAACCCAAAGACTGCCTGTATATATAAAAGGCTAATATGCTAAGTGTCCAGCCAACCGGTAGCTATGATGCACACTGACCACCAGGGGGCAGACGCTCAATGCAGGAGCTGTTGAGCTGCAGTGACTTGGCAGTGGTGGTTCTCGGGTGATGCACCCCGAAACCAGACAGGAGGGAGCCCAATTCCTCACAGGGCCACGCGATTCCACCTTCGGCCGTGGGTTATGTTGTTGCTGGGGCACTGTGAGCCCCAAATCTGGTTTACTGCACACTTGCATTTGCGGTCCAGACCCTATATGACAGCAACTTTACAGAGTGCCCTCTTGCACTCCGGGACCCCTCAGGGGATGTCGGAGAGCTGGTTTTGGCCCGATTCCCACAGGCCAGGCCGAGGGACTCCACCTGCCGGAGGGACCCTACTCACTCCTCAGATGCCCTTCGAGCCACGGTACCACCCCAGGTGTGGCCAGCCCTAGAGGGACTGCAGGAGGTTGGCTCCAGGGTGTGTTCAGCTGGTCTCACCCAGTCCCACCCCACCAGCCACCTTCTAATTAATTTCCTTTCAATGTGCATGAATCTGTGCACCAGGTCACTAGTAAATAAAATAAAAAATGAAAGAAGTGACAGCTGACACTATAGAAATACAAAGGATTATAAGAAAATACTATGGCCCTGGCCAGCATGGCCCAGTGATAGAGCATTGACCTGGGCACCAAAGGGTCCTGGGTTAGATACCCAGTTAAAGGCATGTACCTGGGTTTCAGGTTCCACCACCAGCCCCAGTCAGGACTTGTGCAGGAACCAACCAAGCAATGTGTCTCTCTCACATCAATGTTTGTTTCCCTCTCTCTCTCTCTCTCTCTCCCTTCCTTTCGCTTTCTCTAAATATCAATGGAAAAACTATCCTGGGGTTAGGATTTTAAAAAAAAAACACTACTAACAATTATATACCACCAAATTGGACAATCTGAAGAAATGGATAAATTCCTAGAAATATACAATTTTTCTAGACTGAATCAAAGAAGGTATCTGAACAGATTAATTACTACCAATGAAATCAAATCAGTAATCAAAAAATCCCAATAAATTTAACTCCTGGACCAATTGGCTCCACAGGTTTATTTTACCAAACATTCAGAGAACTAATATGTATCCCTCTCAAACTATTCAAAAAATTTTTTCAAGAAAAAGCAAGGCTCCCAAGCTCATTTTACAAGGCCAGTATTACTCTGGTTTCAAAAACATTTTTTAAAAAGTATAGGCCAATATCCCTGATGAAGATAGATGCAAAAATCCTCAACTAAATATTAGCAAATCATATCCAGGAATACATTAAAAAGATCATACACCCTGATCAAAAGGGGTTTATTCCTGCTATGCAAGATTCGTTCAATATTTGTAAATCAATTAACGTGATATTACTACATAAACAAAATGAAGGATAAAAATCATATGATCATATCAATAGATGCAGAAAAAGCATCTGACAAAATCTAGCATTAATTTATAATAAAAACTCTCAGCAAAATGGGAATAGAGGGAACATAGTTCAACATAATAAATAACACATATGACAAACCTACAGCCAACATCATACACAATGGGCAAAAAAAAAAAAAAAAAAAAAAGGCATTTTTTTTAAGACCAGAAATAAGATAAGGTTTTCCACTCTCATCACTTTTATCCAATCCAGTATTGGAAGTCCTAGCCACAGCAATCAGACAAGAGAAAAAATAAATAAAAGGTATCCAAGTGGAAAAAAAAGAAGTAAAATTGTTATTTGCAGATGACATAGTACTATATACAGAAAACCTTAAAGATTTCTCAAAAAAAAACCCTACTAGAACTAATAAATGAATTCAATAGAATAGAAGGATGCATAATTAATACTCAGAAATTGGTAGCATTTTATATGCCAATAATAAACTATCAGAAAGAGAAATTAAGAAAATATTCCCATTTACAATTATATTGATAAAAATAAAATACCTAGGAATAAACTTGACCAAGGAGATAAAAGATCTGTACCTGGAAAATTATAAGACATTGAATAAGATACAAATAAATTGAAGCATTTACTCTGCTCACAGATAGAAAGAATTAGTATCATTAAAATGTCCATACTACCCAAAGCAATCTATAAATTCAATGCAATCCCTACAAAATAACAAAGGCATTTTTCACAGAACTAAAACAAGTAGTCCTCAAATTTATGTGGAACCAAATAGTTACAACAATCTTGAGAAAGAAGAACAAAATAAAGGTATCATGCTACCTGATCCTATCTAATAAAAGGGTAATAGGCAAATTGACTGTCACTCCAACACACAAGATGGCCGCCCCCATGTGGACACAAGATGGCCACCACAAGATGACCAGCAGGGGAGGGCAGTTGTAGGCAATCAGGCCAGCAGGGGAGGGCAGTTGGGGGCGACCAGGCCTGCAGGGGAGGGCCGTTGGGGGGACCAGGCCTGCAGGGGAGGACCATTGGGGGGGACCAGGCCTGCAGGGGAGGACCGTTGGGGGGGACCAGGCCTGCAGGTGTGGGCAGCTGGGGGTGATCAGGCCTGCAGGGGAGGACAGTTGGGGGTGACCGGGCTGGCAGGGGAGAGCAGTTGAGGGCAACCAGGCCTGCAAGGGAGGGCAGTTAGGGGTGACCAGGCTGGCAGGGGAGGGCAATTAGGGGCAATCGGGCTGGCAGGGGAGCAGTTAGGCATCGATCAGGCTGGCAGAGGAGTGGTTACAGGGTGATCAGGCTGGCAGGCAGAAGCGGTTAGGGGCAATCAGGCAGGCAGGCAGGCAGGCGACTGGTTTGGAGCCAGCAGTCCTGGATTGGAGAGGGTGCAGGCTGGGCTGAGGGACACATACACTCCCCCTCCTTCCCTGTGCACGAATTTCGTGTACCAGGCCTCTAGTATTAAAATATACTACGAGACTATGGGAATCAGGCAGCATATATTGACATTAAAAACACGCAAGTAGACCAATGAAATAGAATAGAGAACCTAAAAATAAACCCACATCTGTATGGTCAATTAATGTGTTACAAAGGAGGTAAGAATATACAATGGGATAAAAACATTCTATTCAATAAATGGTGCTGGGAAATTTGGACAGAATCATGCAAAAAATGAAACTAAACCACCTTTTTACACAATATATAAAAATAAACTGAAAATGCATTAAAGACTTAAACATCTCTGTTCTAAGCATCGAACAGACTGTCCAACCTATGAGGGAAGGCCGGGGGGGGGTCGTGATTAGGGGGTAAGAGATCAACCAAAGGACTTATATGCATGCATATGAGCATAACCAATGGACACAGACAGTAGGGGGGTGAGGGCATGTGCTAGGGGGTGGGGGTGGCCGGAGAGAGGACAATGGGGGGAAAAGGAGACTCATGTAATACTTTAAACAATAAAGAATTTAAATTTTTTTAAAAAGACTTAAACATAAGACCGCATACCATAAAACTTGTAGAGGAAGACACAGGCAGTAAACTCTCTGACATTGCTTTTAGTAATATTTTTTTCTGATATATCTCCTAGGGCAAGGGAAACCAAAAAAAAAAAATAAAATAAACAAGTGGGACTACATCAAACTGAAATGGTTTTACACAGCAAAGGAAACAATCAACAAAATAAAAGGGCAACCTACTAAATGGGAGAAGATATTTACCAATGTTACATCCAATAAATGATCAATATTCAAAATTTATAAAGAACTCATACAAGTCAACACACAGAAAAAAAACAAACAATTCCATTTTAAAAATGGGCAGAAGACCGGAATAGCTATTTCTCCAAAGAGAACATACAGACACTCAGCAGACATATTAAAATATGTTTAGCATCATTAATCATCAAAGAAATGCAAATTAAACCACAATGCTATATCACCTCACACCTGTCAGAAAGGCTATCATAAATAGATCAATGAACAAGTGTGACTAGTGGGTACTAGAATCATTAAGCATACTACTTCATAAATTATATAATTGCCTAACCAATATGCTGTGCACTTGAAATAAATATAAAATAATGTTGAATGTCAATGGTAATTGAAAAGTAAAAAATATTTTTAAAACTAAATGTTGTCTTACCACATAATAAAGCTCTCTTACTTGTTTACCATTTGATTTGAAAAACCCATACCCAGACTGATAGGTCGCGGAAGAAGGAATGCACGAGGCCAGAATGGTGAGGGATTACAAATTTATTCGATCATCCACACACCAGGTAGCTGAGCCTAGATGACTCCAGCCCCCAGTGACGGGAGTCGGCGGTTTTTAAAGGACATTGAGCAGCTTTTTTTTTCTGGGCGGAGAATTCTCTGTGCAGGTCTGGAGGGGAGAGATAATGGAATATGGTCTCAGCAAGTAAAGTGTGGTCTCAGCAAAAGGGAATGTCCATAGTGAAATGGCCTGAAAAGTCAGTTCCCAGAGTAGGGATATCCATTCAGTTATTTGATCAGATCTAACACAAACAAATGCTGGACACAAATGTTCATAGCAACTTTACCCATAATTGCCAAAAACTGGGAATAAGATATTCTTTAATAGGTGAATGAACAAATGCTGGTCCATTCAAATGATGGAATATTATTCAAAATAAAAAGAAATGAGCTACCAAGCCATGAAAAGACATGGTTGAAGCTTATGTCCCTATTGCTAAGCAAAAAAAGCCTACGCGAGAAGGCTACAAACTGTATGATTCCAACTGTCTGATATTGTGAAAAAGGCAGGCCTCTAGAGGAAAAACAATCCATGCTTGTCAGAGTTCAGGGCTAATAAATAGGTGGACCACAGGGGATTTTTAGGGCAGTGAGACTATTCTGTATGATCATGCAGTGGTGCATACACAATATTATTCATTTGTCAACACACATAGACTATACAACACAGAGCGAACCTTTATGTAAACTATGGACTTTAGTTAATAATGTATCAATATTGATTCATCAGTTAGAACAAATTACCACACTAATGCAAAATGGTAGTAACAGGGAGAAGTGTGCCTGCAGGGGGAGGTGTGTAAAGTACTCCCTGCTCAATTTTTCTGTAAATCTATAACTCCTCTACAAATAAAGTCTATTAACTTTTTAAATCACTTTTCTCATCTCACACTGTATAATGTACACTAGAGGCCCAGTGCACGAAATTCGTGCACTGGGGCAGAGGGGTCCCTCAGCCCAGCCTGCTCCCTCTCCTAACCAGGGGGATGTCCGATTGCTGGTTTAGGCCTAAACCAGTCGGACATCCCTCTGGCAATCCAGGACCGCTGGCTCCTAACCACTTGCCTGCCTGCCTGCCTGCCTGCCTGCCTAATCGCCCCTAATCACTCTGCCTGCCTGCCTGATCGCCCCTCACCATCTCTGCCTGCGGGCCTGATTGCCCCTAACCGCTTGCTCCCCTGCCAGCCTGGTCACTCCTCACTGCTTGCTCCCCCACCAGCCTGATTGCCCCTGACTGCTCCCCTACCGGCCTGATAGCCCCTGACTTCTCCACTGCCTGCCTGATGGCCCCTAACCGCCTCTGCCTTGGCCTCTACCACTTCAGCTTTGTCAGGAAGGACGTCTGGTCTAATTAGCATATTACCCTTTTATTAGTATGGATGTGCAAGTAAGCTTCTTTCCCTCTAAAATAGTTGTCCTTGTCACTCGACCCTCGTTCTAGTAGTGCTCATAGGATGTCCTTTGATCCTCCTGGCACTGGCACGTCTCCTGGGAGAGGCTGTGACTTTGAAGAGCAGCTGACAGTTTACCTAAACCAAAACTAACAAAAGCATGGCTGATTATATATATATAAAGAAAAATAAGGCTGATTTTATGTGGCCTATAAATTTAATCCACAGACAATTTGCCATGTTGAAATGAAATGGAAAATTATTTCAAAGACTGGCCACATCTCAGAATATAGTTGTAGCCTCTATATCTGGACTTTTTCCTAAATAGAAATAGCTTTACATTATTTTTCTGATTATCATTTAAAATGTATACAGGAGAAGGAAATCCAGTTTAATCCCATCACCAAAGAAAAAGTCAGTTTTCAGTAATCACTGCTCCTTTGAAAGTGAAACATACTCTCTCTAGCTGCCTTTAGGATTCTTGGTCTTTTTTTCTTACCTGATTCCAATCATGTTTTTAGACATAGGTTATTTGTAGCATTAATTTTGCTTTAGGTTTATTACAGCACTGTGACATGATGTCTTTTGTCATTTGGGGAAAATTGCTGACCATGATTTTCCAGTATCCCTTCTACCCAATGGAAGCCTCCTCTCCCTTGGGGAGTCCTATTATGACTTTTTGTTATTTGCTTTCACCAGGCTCCAAATGTCTCATATTCTGTCATTGTATTTTGCATCTTTTTCTCCCCATGCTTCTGTCTGTTCATTTTTATCTACCTGATTTCCAGTTAATGAATTCGGCTATGATTTTATTGTATTTTATTTCTAGAATGTTCATAGAATCTTTGTAATCATTTCCTGATAAAATTCTCTTTTTTTTCCAGCTAACTCCTTGAACATATTATTATAGAGTTCATGCCTAATAAATCCAATGCCTGTATTTTGCAGGGGTCTGTTTGTGTTGATTATCTATTTTTAAAATGCTTAACATAAAGTGCATAAATGTTGACTATACAACTGAATGGGTGTCTAGATATAACAGTGATTAATAATATATAAAGTTATAACAAATTAATAAGAATCACCACAACAGAACATGGGCAAAGAATATAGACATGCAATTCAAAAAAAAAAAAAAAAACCCACAAACATGCTATACAAGAATGGATCTGATAGAAGTGTCCTGGGAGCCAATTCCAGCATGTCATAATTACAAGAGTTTTATCAAAAGGTTGATGAAACTTGGGGGCTCAACAAGGGCTGAGTCACATATGTAATCACCTGTTGGAATGGCTGGAAAGGCACTTCCCCCAAACCTGAATAGGATTATTGTTTGCTGCCAGACAGCTCAGGGCTTCTCAATCTACATGTTATTGCCTCCTGTTGGCCCAGTGGTCGGCAAACTCATTAGTCAACAGAGCGGCAAACCGCGGCTTGCGAGCTGCATGTGGTTCACAAGCCGCAGTTTGCTGACCACTGTGTTGGCCAAACACCTGAACAGCTGTAGGCTATTCCCCAATCTGACAATGCTTCTGTAAACCCTACCCTTTGAAGTGTATTATCTCCACCTTGCCTTAGGACAAATTGTGTTAATAAAAAGCAAGGGGTCCTGAGACAAGGAGAGTCTTTAGCTGCTTTAGCTGAAGCTCCTCTGAACCCCAATATCTTTCAAAACTATCTTTTGTCTTTGGATTCCTTATTGAATCTATACACAGCCTTTCTCCAGAATGCTGAACCCCTTCTTAATGCTGGGACAAGAACCCCGGCAGATGTGCAGGCCACTTAATCAAGAAAAATGCAAATTAAAATAGCAATAAGATGCCATTTTTATACATTGCATTAAAATTACAAATTAATAATACATCATTGATCTATGATGGTGAAACAGACTTTCATTACCTATGGAAGTAGAAATGAAAAATTTTAATTGGCAGGTATCTTTGTATTTCCAATTTATCTACTCTTTGATTCAGCAATTCCATTGTAGGACTGTCATTCAAAATTTTTCATAAAAGCAAAGATATATTAGCTAATAATAACATTAACATTTGTTGACAACTTACTATTTGCTGATACTGTTCTTAGTGCTTTACATGTATGAACTCAAATAATTCTCAAAATAACATTGACTCAATAAATATAGCCCAGTCTGAATGATAGTTGAAGTTGGCAACTAAAGATTAAATGGTAAATAGTGCTTGTTTTTGCCTCAAACACTAGGTAAAAGAAGCTTTTTTAAAAATGGCTAAATGGAGGAGACCAGGCATAGATCAGAAAGTGTTGCCCAGGTGGGTCAAGGGGCTGCGACATGGAACCAGGTGGATAAAGCCATGGGGCTAGGCAGGCCTGGCTCCTACAATTTGATAACCATGGGGGGAATATTTTGCTTCTTCATAACATTATTTTCAGTCACCTGCCATCTCTGTGTGCACTCCACTGTGTCTACTGCTATGGGCTGAGGGAGAACTACAAGACCTAGACTTAGTCTCTGTCTTTCGGAGACATTAGGTAGGAATGCTGTGCACTCTGCTCCAGTTGCCCAGAAAGGGAGCCCTGCCCAAACATCGAGGTAGCACTTACAGCACTCTGCAGGGACTTCCTGTCCAGTGTTCCTCTCCTGTGCACATCTCTGCTCTTCTTGATGGCGATTCTATATCTGATTCATCTCTGCATTCTCCATACCTAGTACAGTGTCTGGCTCACAATGGACAGCTAGTGAGTGGCTGTGGAATAAATGAAAGATTGGATCCATGGATGGATAAATGAAGGTAAGTGCATGTGGATGGGAGGGTAAGTAATACCTCATATGGAGGGCTAAACCTTTCCTATTATATGTAGACTAGGGGCCCAGTGCACAAATTCATGCACCTTGAAAGAAACTGGGCTGTGAGGCTGAGGTGGGCACAGAGGCAGGTCTTGACCCATCCTACCTGCCCCCGCCCAGCCCCTCCTGCCACGGCCCCCAGTCCCCTGTCTGCCAGTAGCCCCATTCCCGCCGGCCCTGCTCACACCTGCTGACGCCACAGAGTGAATGGGGCCGGCGCCAGCAATGGCTGTGAGCGGGGCCAGTGCTGTCAGCAGGTGTGAGTGGCGGCTGCTGCCCCAATCGTCCCTCAGGAGCAGCGGGAGGTGGAGAAGCCCTCAGGGGCGATCAGGGCCGGCAACCACCGCTCACACCTGCTGACAGTGCCAAGCGATCCGGACTGGTGCCGAGCACTGGCAGGGGGTGCGAGCGGTGGCTCTAGTGCCGGCAGTGGGTGTGAGTGAGACCAACACTGGCAGCAGGTGCGAATACCAGGCAGGACCGCAGTGCGCGGGAGCAAATAATTTTCAGTAACCACCAGAGCCTCTCCCCAATGACAGTGACCGGTGCCCTGCCTTGGTCTGGTGCCCCCCTCTCACCTGCTCCACCATCCTGCTGTGGCCAATGCCCGCCATGTTCCATGCTCTGCCACCTGCTGCCAATGCCCACCATGTTCTGCACACACCCCCTCGTGATCAGTGCACATCATAGAGACCGGTTGTTCAGATGTTCGGTTGTTCCGCCGTTTGGTCTATTTGCATATTAATATTTTATGTGCATAGATAAGAGGGTTGCACTAGAGAATGTCTAAAGTGTACTGTCCTGCAACAGTTTCTATATTCTGATCTAGCTATTTTCCATCCTTTAAGATTTCAGTTTTGTGGAATTCACTTCTACTCTTTAAGCTTCACCAGTAAAAAGAAAGCTATAGTTAAAATGGTAATGTTTTCTTTAGCTGCTTTTTCTCCTTTCAAAGCAGAAAGATCTTTTGTACTTACTGTTTCATGTTTCTGAGAAAGCAAACACTAACAGACTCAGGGATGAACAGAGTATCTGTTCACTGTCCTATTACATCTTATCTGAAAATAAAATCTATTTCATCTTTATCATTTAGTATTGTTGCCATATTCAATGAAATCATGATATGTTTCAGACTATCACTGCCAGCAATTTTTAACACTTAATCAAAGCTTCGAGGTGGAACAGTGAGAGCCAATGAAGCGCCCAGCAGTGTGGCTCCCTGGAGCATGCTCTCCCCACAGTGGAGGGCTTGAGGCCAAGAAGTTAAGCCAAACCATGCAAACACATTCCAAGCCTCTGCTGAGGTGGGGCTAAGGTCATGTCCACTCACATTCCACTGGCCAAAACAAATCTCATGGCCAAGTCCTGTCCACAGAGCAGTGCCCTGCTGGGGAAGGGAAGAATAAGCATTTGTTGGATGATAACACAAGTTATCACAGGGGGTCATTCCTAGTGAATCCTCAGAAGTTAACCCCTGATGGGTAACAATAATAAGAAAATGAGTCATCACTTATTGAGTTCCTCCTATGCCCCAGCCACGCCTATTTTTTTTAATGTATCTTTATTGTTGAAAGTATTATAGGATCCAGAAGATGGCAGCAGGCAGGTCTGGAGTGAGGGTGAGTGTGTGTGGGTGTGAGAGTGGGAAGGAATCTGTTTGTGGGAGAAGGTGTCAGGGCTGACCAGCAGACCCTGAGTGACGGATGAACAGATTACTCCAACACAGTTTCTGTAAAAGAGAGGGCTAAGGGACTCCTACTTCAGTCATAAAAGCAGTCCTGTTCGCCTGCCTCATTGGCTTTTTACTGTAACAACTTGAACTCAAATTAGCCTTTAGATACAATCAGCAGGGTAAGTATCCTTAAGAAAGTATATACTTCTACAAGGTCAGGTCTTTAAAGATTAAACATAGAGATTCTAGCAAAACACCAGGCGATTAGACTTGTTTGGAAAAGTCAAGGTAGGGGCTGCTGCCTTTGGCAAGGTCCCCTCAGAGGCCACTGCAGAGTGCTGCTCAGCCAGGCACTTCTCTTCATTACAGGGAAGAATGCACTATTTTGAGGGAGCTGCAGGGTCCTCCATGGGAGGAGGCTGTGGGGAGCAATCCTGCCCCAGCAGCCCTAGGCCACTGAGGGACACTCTCAGCCCACTGCTGAGACCCAAAGTCCCCAGACACACAGACCAGTCATACCGGCCCAGTTAGCCTGAACTGTGTTTCTTGGAGGACCTGCTCACTGACTCTACTGGCAATGCACAGTTCTGTAATGCTCTGAACTTCCCACTCAGAATTGATTTCACTGTGTCCCATAAATTTTGGTTTGTTGTGTGTTCATTTTCATTTGTTCTCAGAAAGTCTTTTTATACTTTTCTTGATCTCATTGGTACCCATTCATTGTTTAATCACTTGCTATTTAGCCTCCAAGGTTTGAATGTTTTTGAGTGTTTTTATTGTAGTTGATTTCTAATTCCATACCATTATGATTCAAGAAGATGCTTGATATTATTTCAATCTTCTTGAATTTGTAGAGACTTATTTTTGTTGTTCTAACATCTGGTCTTTGAAAATGTCCAATTTGCACTTGAGGAAAATGTATATTCTGCAGCTTTGTCAATGTCAATTAATTCCATCTGATCTAGTGTGTCATTTAGGATTACTGTTTTCTTATTGATGTTTTGTCTAAAAGATCTATCTAGGGATGTCAGTGGGGTGTTAAAGTTCATTGCTATGATTGTATTGCTGTCCATCTCTCCATTAAAATCCACCAGAAGTTTTTTTAATATATTTGGATGCTCCTGTATTGGGTGCATATAGGATAACCAGAGTTATAGCCTCTTGTTGTTTCGACCCCTTTATTATTATGAAGTGATCTTCATTATCTCTTGTTATGGTCTACACTTTGAAGTCTATTTTGTCAGATACGATTATTGCTACCCCCACTTTTTTTTCATTTCCATTTGCCTGGAAAAAAACTTTTCCATTCCTTCAGTTTCATTCTGCAATTTGTTCTGAGATGAGTCTCTTACAGACAACATGTATATGGGTCATGTTTTCTTATCCATTCAACTACCCTATGTCTTTTTATTGGAACATTTAATCCATTTACATTTAAGGTTATTATTGATAGGTACTTATTTATTTCCATTCTTATTCTCTTTTTAAATAATTCTTTATTGTTTAAAGTATTACATATAGTATTACATATGTCTCCTTTTCCCTCCATTGACCTCTTCATGGCACCCCAAACCCCCATCACATGCCCTCATCCTCCTAGTGTATGTGTCCATTGGTTATGCTTATATGCATGCATACAAGTCCTTTGTTGATCTCTTACCCCTTCCCTTCCCTCTGAAGTTTGACGGTCTGTTCAATGCTTCTCTGTCTCTGGGTCTATTTTATTTTCATCATTTTATGTTGTTCATTATATCCTACAAATGAGTGAAATCATGTGATATTAATCTTTCTCCGACTGGCTTATTTTGCTTAACATAATGCTCTCCAGTTATATCTATGCTGTTGCAAATGGTAAGAATTCTTTCTTTTTTACATCTATTGTGTAGATGTACCACCATTTTTTAATCCACTCATCTGATGATGAGCACTTAGGCTGTTTCCAAACCTTAGCTGTTGTAAATTGTACTGCTCCAAACATAGGGGTGCATATGTCCTTTCTGATGGGTGTTTCTGATTTCTTGGGACATATTAATAGAAGTGGGATTACTGGGTCAAATGGGAGTTCCATTTTTAGTCTTTTGAGGAAACTCCATACTGTTTTCCACAGTGGCTGCACCAGTCTGCATTCCCACCAAGCAGTGCAAGAGGATTCCTTTTTCTCTGCATCCTCACCTGCACTTGTCGTTTGTTGATGATAGCCATTCTGACAGGTGTGAGATGGTATCTCATTGTTGTTTTGTTTTGCATTTCTCAGATGATTAGTGACTTTGAGCATGTTTTCATGTCTCTTGGCCTTCTGTATGTCCATTTTCAAAAAGTGTCTATTAAAGTCCTTTGCCCATTTTTTGATTGGGTTGTTTATCTTCCTTTTGTTAAGTTGTATGAGTTCCCTGTAAATTTTGGAGATTAAACCCTTATCTGAAATAGCATTGGCAAATATGTTCTCCCATGCAGTGGGCTTTCTTGTTGTATTGTTGATGGTTTCATTTGCTGTGGAGAAGCTTTTTATTTTTATGTAGTCCCATTTGTTTATTTTCTCCTTAGTTTCCATTGCCCTAGAAACTGTATTGGTAAAGATATTGTTAAGACATATGGCTGATGTTTTGCTGCATACGGATTCTTCTAAGATTTTTATGGTTTCCCATCTTACAAGTCCTTTACCAATTTTAAGTTTATTTTTGTGTATGGTGTAAGTTGGTGGTCTAATTTCATTTTATTTTTGCATGTATCTGTCTAATTTTCCCAACACCATTTATTGAAGAAACTATCTTGACTCCATTGTATGCTCTTGCCTCCTTTGTTAAAATTGAGCATAATGGCTTGTTTCGATTTCTGGGTTCTCTGTTCTGTTCCAATGGTCTATATGTCTGTTCTTGTGCCAGTACCAGGTAGTTTTGAGAATAGTGGCTTTGTAATATAGCTTGATATCTGGTATTGTGATCCCTCCAACTTTGTTCTTCTTTCTCAATACTGCTGTGGCTACTCAAGTCTTGTTTAATTCCATATGAATTTTTGGAGTATTTGTTCTAGGTCTGTGAAATATGCCGTTGGTATTTTAATGGGGACTGCATTAAATCTATAGATTATTTTGGGTAGTATGGACATTTTAATGATGTTGATTCTACCAAGTCATGAACATGGTATATTCTTCCATTTGTTTATGTCTTCCTCTATCTCTTTTATCAATGTCCTGTAGTTTTCCGAGTATAGGTCTGTTACCTCCTTAGTTAAGTTTATACCTAGGTATCTTAATTTTTTTGTTGTTGTTGCAATGGTATATGGGATTGTTTTCTTGTTTGTTTGTTTCTCTTCTGTGAGTTCATTATTGGTGTATAAAAAAGCCATAGAGTTCTGGATGTTAATTTTGTATCCTGCTACATTGCCATTTATTAAGTCTAGTAGTTTTTCATGGAGTCTTTAGGGTTTTCTGTGTACAATATCATGTCATCTGCAAATAATGACAGTTTTACTTCTACTTTTCCAATTCGGATGCTTTTAATTTCTTCTTCTTTTCTGATCGCTATGACTATCACTTCCAGTATTATGTTGAACGAGAGTTGTGAGAGTGGGCATCCTTATCTTGTTCCTGTTCTTAGGGGGAATGATTTTAGTTTTTGCTCATTGACTATGCTGTTGGCTGTAGGTTTGTCATATAAGGCTTTAATTATGTTGAGATGTGATCCCTCTTTTCCCAATTTGATGAGAATTTTTATCAGGAAAGGGTGTTGGATTTTGTCAGATGCTTTTTCTGCATCAATAAATATGATTATAAGATTTTTTTCTCTCAATTTTTTATGTGATGTATCACATTTATTGATTTGCAGATGTTGTACCATGCTTCCTGAGAATAAATCCCACTTGGTCATGGTGTATGACAGTTCTAATGTAATGCTGGATCCAATTTGCTAGGATTTTGTTGAGGATTTTAGCATCTATGTTCATCAGAGATATTGGCCTGTAATTCTCTTTCTTTGTAGTGTCTTTATCTGGTTTTAGGATTACTGTAATGCTGGCTTCATAGAAAGAGCTTGGTAGTGTTCCTTGCTCTTTAATTTTTGGAAAAGTCTGAGGAGGATAGGTGTTAGTTCTTCATTGAATGTTTGCTAAAACTCTGGCCCTGGGCTTTTGTTTGTTGGAAGTTTTTTTTATTACTGCTTCAATTTCCTCCATAGTTATTGGCCTATTCAGATTTTTTTATTCTTCCTGATTGAGTTTTGGAAGGTCGTATTTTTCTAGGAATATGTCCATTTCTTTTAGGTTAACCAATTTGTTGGAACAGAGTTGTTCACAGTATTTTTTTAAAATATATTTTATTGATTTTTTACAGAGAGGAAGGGAGAGGAATAGAGAGTTAGAAACATCAATGGGAAAGAAACATTGATCAGCTGCCTCCTGCACACCTCCTACTGGGGATGTGCCCGCAACCAAGGTACATGCCCTTGACTGGAATCGAACCTGGGACCTTTCAGTCCGCAGGCCGATGCTCTATCCACTGAGCCAAACCGGCCAGGGCAGTATTTTTTTTTTTTTATACAATTCTTTGTATTTCTGTTGGGTCTGTTGTTATTTTGCCTCTTTAATTTCTGATTTTGTTTATTTGGGTCCTCTCTCTTTGCTTCTTGGTGAGCCTGGCTAGAGGTTCATCAATTTTGCTTACCCTTTCAAAGAACCAGCTCTCAGTTTCGTTGATCTTTTGTATTTTTTTTTGTCTCTATGTCATTTATTTCCACTCTGATCTTTATTATTTCCTTCCTTCTGCTCTCTCTGAGAATTTTTTGTTGCTCCCTTTCTAATTCTTTAAGTTGTAGAGTTACATAATTTATTCCCATTTATCTTGTTTTTGAGGTAGGCCTGTAATGCTATGAACTTCCCTCTTAGGACTGCTTTCACTGTGTCCCATAGATTTTGGATTGTTATGTCTTCATTGTCATTTGTTTCCAGGATGCTTTTTATTTCTTCTTTGATCTCTTTGGTAACCCATTCATTATTTAATAACATGCTATTTGGCCTCAAAGTGTTTGAATTTTTTTGATTGTTTTTATTGTAATTTATTTCTAATATTATGCCATTGTGATCTGAGAAGATGCTTGATATGATTTCAATCTTCTTGAATTTGAAGAGACTTTGCCTGTGTCCCAGTATATGGTCTATCTTTGAAAATGTCCCATGTGCACTTGAGAAGAATGTATATTCTGTAGCTTTGGGGTGAAACGTTCTGAAGATGTCAATTAAGTCAATCTGATCTAGTTAGTCATTTAATAGGGTATTAAAATCCCCTACTATGATTTTACTGCTGTTAATCTCTCCCTTCCTTGATATCTTCCAGCAGTTTTTTTTATTTAGGTACTCCTCCATTGGGTACATATATGTTTACCAGAGTTATACCCTCTTGTTGTATCAATCCCTTTAGTATTAGGAAGTGGCCTTCCTTATCTCTTGTTATGGCCTTCACTTTGAGGTGTATTTTATCAGATGTAAGTATTGCTACTCCAACTTTTTTTTTTTCCATTTTTATTTGCTTGAAAAATATTTTTCCATCCCTTCACTTTCAGTCTGTTTTAGTCCCTTGTTCTGAGGTGGGTCTCTTGTAGACAGCATATATATGGGTCATCTCTTCTTATCCATTTAGCCACTCAATGTCTTTTGATTGGAGCATTTAGTCCATTAATGTTTAAGGTTATTATTGATAGGTACTTGTTTGTAACCATTTTTATTCTTTATGCCTGTGTTCCTTCTTCCCTTTCTATTTCTTCTTTTTACAATAGTCCCTTTAGTATTTCTGGCATTGCTGGCTTGGTAGTGATAAACTCCCTTAGCCTTTTTTTTTTTTGTCTTCAAAGCTCTTGATTTTCCCTTCAATTTTGAATTATAGCCTTGCTGGATAGTGTATTCTTGGATTTAGTCGTTTGCTTTGCATCACTTTGTATACTTTGTTCCATTCTCTTCTGGCTTGATGTGTTTCTATTGAGAAATCATTTGATAATCTAATGGGAGATCCTTTGTAGGTAACTCTCTGTCTCTATCTTGTAGCCTTTAAGATTCTCTCTTTGTCATTAATGTTTGCCATTGTAATTATGACAGTCTTGGAGTGGGTCTTTTTGGGTTAATCTTGTTTGGAGTTCTCTGTGTTCGTGTGACTTTTTCTTCCCCAAATCAGGGAAGTTTTCTGTCATTATTTCTTCAAATAACTTTCTAATCCTTGCTCCTCTTCTTGTCCTTCTGACATCCCTATTATTTGTATGTTACTTCTTTTCTTGCTGTTGCAAAGCTCCCTTAGGCTCTCCTCCTGCTTTCTAATTTTTTTTCTCCAATTGCTATTCAGATTGGGTGTGTTTTTCTGCCCTATCTTCTAACTCACTAATTCAGTCCACTGCTTCTTCTAGTCTATTGTTAAAACCTTCAATTGTGTTTTTTATTGTAGCAATATCACTTTTTATTTCCTCTTGATTCTTACATAAGTTTTTTATTTTCTCATCTATCAGGTTTATGAACTGTATGACCCTTACTCTGAATTCTTTTTCTCACATATTGCATGCCTCTGTTTCATTTAGTTCCTTTTCTGGTGATTACTCCTTTTCTTTTTTCAGGGTGGGGGGGAGGGTTGTTTCTTTGTCTCCGCATTTTTGCTGTCTCTTTCTGGCCCTGGGCACCCTGCTTGGGGTTTGAGAGATGGAAGATTCTATCAGGGCAATGGTCCAGAAATCGTTAGCCCAAAGGATGGGTCTGCCTTGAGTCTCGTGCCTTTATCATCTCTGTTCTGAGTTGTATCTCCTTATCCCACAGATCTGGTCCCTCAGTTGTCTGCTTCAGATGCTCGGGGTGTTGGGAGCATGTGCATAGTTCCTCTGTTGCAACTTCTGTGAGGACCCAGAGCCCTCTGGCATGCAATTCACTGTTCGGCCCCAGTACTTGTGGCAGGGTGACACCCTAGGTCCTTCTGGAAGTGCACTTGCAACATGGTCCTGTGGCCCCTAGCTGGGCCACCAAGTTGTTCCAGGTCACTCCTGGATGACCTTCCCATGAGCTTAGGAGAAGTGAGTGCAGGTTGCTCTGGGTCACACAGTCAGAGCTCCCCTATGGCCTGAGAGGGGTGTGCACTGGGTTGCTCCAGGTTGCCCCAGCAGCAAGACCCTGGGCTCAGGGTGGAGTGGGCTCTGAGTCACACAGTCCTCACTTTCTTGTAGCCCGGAGTGAGACATACACTGGGTTGCTCCAGTTTTCCCCTCCTCAGTGTGTAGCAGGGGCAGGTTGCCCTGGGTAGCTCAGTCCAAGCTCTCCTGTAGCCCAGGAGAGCAACATTGGGTTGCTCTGGATGGCCCTGGCAGGACTCTCCTGGGGGCCAGTGGGAAGTGGGCACATGTTGCTCTGGGTCACACAGTCAGAGCTTCCTTGTGGCCCTGAGTGAGGCATGCACTGAGTAGCTCTGGGTCACACCTCCAGGCTGGAGTAAAGTGGGTGTGGATTACTCCAGGTCACCCTAGCAGGGCTGTCCAGGGGACCAGGGTAGAGCAGACACCAGTTGCTCTGGGTTGCACAGTCTGTGCTATCCTGGAGTGGGACATGCTCTGGATTGGTCTGGGTTGTCCCAGCAGCAGGTCCTGGGGTTCAGGGTGGAGCGGGCGCTGGGTGGCTCTGGGTCATGTTGGCAGCATTGTTCTGGGTTCCAGGGTGTGGGTTGGGGCACAGGGTTCCCCCTGGCTTACACTCACTGTGGGGGTCTTGGAGCCAGATTCTAGGATGCTGGGTCCCAGCTGGCTGGTGAGGAGGCCTGGTGCAGGAGCTCACTCTGGTGGTGCACGCTCCTTGCAGACGTCTGGGAGCCTACCACTCACTGCCAGGGCACAGTGGTGGTTCCACGCGTGTTATGGCTGGTGTTCTCTAGGTGTCCTCTGCCCTTCCTTATTGAAAATTGTCTCCTCAGCTGTGTCTAATTTGTTAATTCAGGGTGGATGTTCTCCAATTTAGTTGCTTTTCTGGCCTGGCCCTAGGAGGATGTGCACTGCTGCCTATTCGTTGGCCATTTTCTCTTCCTCACATTCTTATTCTTTATGCCTGTGTTGTTCTTTTCTTTATTTCTTTATTGTTTAAAGTATTACATATGTCTCCTTTTTCCCCCCATTGACCTCTCCTCAGCTATTCCCACCCCCCTACCACATGCCCTCACCCTCCTACTGCCTGTGTCCATGTATTATGCTTATATGCATGCATACAAGTCCTTTGGTTGATCTCTCATCCCCCTTCCCCCGTGTCCTTCTCTTTCCCTCTGTTTCTTCCTCTTACAACAGTCCCTTTAGGCTTTCTTGAAGTGCAGCTTTGGTGGTAATAAAGTATTTTAGCTGGGTTTTTTTATTCAGCAAACCACTTTATTTTACTTTCAATTTTGAATGATAGCAATGCTAGATAGAGTAGTCTTCAGTTCAGTCCCTTGGTTTGGTTTTCATTACTTTGTATACTTCATGCCATTCCCTTGTGGCCTGAAGTGTTTCTATTGAGAAGTCAGCTGACAGTCTAATAGGAGTTCCCTTGTAAGTAACTTTCTCTCTCTGTGTCTTGCAGTCTTTAGGGTCATTTCTGTGTCTTTATTGTTTGCCATTTTAAATATTATGTGCCTAGTTGTGGGTCTTTTGGGCTTCTTCTTGATTGGGGCTCTATGTGATTCCTGAACTGAGTGACTTTTTCCATCACCAGGTTAGAGAAATTTTCGCCATTATTTCTACAAACAGATTCTCTATTCCTGTTTCAGTTTCTGCTCCTTCTGGTTCCCTTATAATGTAAGTGTTGTTAACTTTCCTGTTGTCCCAAAGCTCCCTTAGACTCTCCTCCTGCTTTTTTTTTTCTCTCTCTCCATTTGCTGCTCTGAATGGGTGTTTTTTTCTACCTTGTCTTCTAATTCGCTAATTTGGTCCTCAGCTTCTTCTCATGTACTGTTGAATCCTTCCAGGGTGTTCTTTATTTCAGCTATGTCATTCCTCATTTCCAATTGATTCTTATTTATTGTTTCAAGCTCTCTTTTCATGTTGTTATAGCTCTCATTAAGTCCCTTATAATTCTCATTAAGTTGCTTGTAGTTCTCACTGATTTTTGAGCACCCTTATTACCATTACTCTGAATTCTTTATCTGACAAATTGCTTGCCTCCATCTCATGTATTTCCTTTTCTGACAATTCCTTTCATTTTATTTGGGGTTGTTTATTTGCCTTTCCATTTTTGCCTTTCCTTGTATTTGTATTTGATCAAACTGCTATGCCTCCCAGACTTATATAGTAGGTGTTTTACGGGACCCAGTGATGCAACCTCTTAGATCTCCTTAGCTGGGTGCACTAGGAAAGCCCCTTACTTGAGTTATTTGGGTTCTCCTGTTGTAGTTATATCTTGAATATTATTGTCCCTCTGTGGATGAGTCTCCTCTCAGGCTGTCTGACTATGTGCCTCACCCCCGACCACATCATGAGAGCTGGTGTAGAGGTGCTGACCGAACAGGACAAAATGCCACACAACAAAACATGAAACAAAAGAAACAGCACAAAAGCATACAAAGACCCCAAGAGCACCAACATAAGTAACCACCGGAGAAGAGAGAATTAGGAAAGAGAAAAGAGAGCAAGAATGATAGTAAAAAGAAAGAAAAAAATGTGAGGTGGAAACAAAACAATACAAACAGACAAACAAAAGCACAAACAAAAAAGGGGGAAGGGTGAAATATGTAGACACAGATCAGAAATAAAGAAAATAATAAAGAAATTGGGAAATATGAAAAGGAAATGGTTTACAATAAAGAAGGAAGAAAAGAAAGGAAAAGACATTTTGAAAAAGAAAATAGAGGAGAAAGCAGATAGACCTACAACAAGAAAAGGAAAAAAGATGAGAATGCAGGAGAGAAAGTAAAGTGGGGGAAAAATGAGTATTGAAAAACAGAAAAAAGAGAAAAATATTGAGTAGGAAAAGGGAAGAGGAAAATCAGATATATGAACAAAACAACAGAGACCAGAATAGTAAATTAATAAAGCAGAGAGATAAAGAAGATAAATTTTAAAAGAAAAGAGAAAAGGGAAGAAAAAGAGAAAAGGAAAAGTGGAGTTCCTTTCGGAGTGTTGCATGCCCCAGGGCTTCTCCCTTTGGGACCTACTCTCCTGGGCTTCCTGAGAGTAACTTTCATGCTGACCACTGTCAGGAACTGCCTTCCTTTGGCTTTCAGCAATCTGCTGGAAACCCCAAGTGACCCACTGGTCCACCTTTTGTGTGGGTCTCCACAGGCCTTGGCTGCCAGCAGGAGGCACCAGTCTTCCCTCTAAGGCAGGCTTGTTAGCAGCATGGGCCCAGGGCTGGTGCTCTCTGCTTCAGCTGCTAAGCTGTCAATCTTCATCACCAAAAGTCTGTTTCTGAAAGGGCCTTAGGTGGGGGAGGTGCTGTTTAGCTTTCTTGGAATGTGGCTGGTGTGTTTCCCTGTCCCAGAGCTACTCCTCTGCAAGTGGGCAGAGGTCCTGTATGGGGACCAGTGGGGTGGGCTGGAGACGTGGAGTTCCTATCAGCCCCCCGTGTGGGGAAAGCAGCAGCCTGGTGCCCAGGACAGTGGGGCGGACAGCCCCTCCCCCGATCCAGGCACTGATGCTCCTGAGACCTTTCAACCCCTTACGCTTGGCCTCTGTTTTCCTTTCCTCTGAAAAGCTCAAATGCAGGGTGTGGCATGAGGCCTCCTGAGGGTGGGGCAGGCTGTATCCCCTAAGGAGCGGTTTTTTCCTTCTCCTGCCCTGTGGCTATGGGGAGCAGCTAGCCCCTCTCAGGAAAAATGGCCATTTCGGTTTGGGGGCCTGTGACTACATTCTCCTGGCTGCTGCTTTTCCAGGTCTCCCTGCAATGCTTCCCACCCCAGTCTCTCCTTAGGCACCATGAGTCCACATCTCCCTCCCTGCACCAAAGCCATGGTGAGTATCTGCAAGTGAAAACTCCTGTCCTCTGGGTTAAAAATAAAACAAACAATCAAAAAACAGATGAAAGGAAACTGTGGCTTTCTCTCTGACTGGCTCTGGTTTGCCGGCTCCAGAGTCCACTATGGCCATCAGCCCTGCCGCCTTTCATGGCTGGATGTTATGTGGGCTGGGGTCTCTGTTCTGGTGCTCTGAGCTGTGGAGCCCAGCCTGCGTTCTGGGCCTTTATCTTCTGAGGGAACAGACCCTCCCATAGCCCAGCGCTACCTCCTCACTCTCCACCTGCGACCTGACCCCTGGAAGCTGGGTCAGCTCCTTCCCTGACCTTGCCCTTCTATGGTCTCCAGCTGGTTTCTGTCCTTCCTGGATATGAGTGTCCTCCTCAGCTGTACCTCAGCTGGTAATTCCAGGTGCATGTTCTCTGATTTAGGCGTATTTCCAGCCTGTCCCTAGAAGGATGTGGACAGCAGTTCTGCCTAATCAACCACCATTTTTCTCCTTCTCCCAGTCACTACTATTTTGAATTTTCACCACGAATCTGTAAGGTGAGAGTTGTTATGCTCACACTATATATGAGAAGCTACAAATCACAGAGAGAAAGTATCTAGTCCAATGTCACCAAGTTCAGACCAAAGATAAACGCAAGGCCTTTCCAGCAGCTCATCTAACTGCCCATGAGCACTTTCTAGTTTTTTAGAGTGCGCAGCCAACTGTCCAACTCATCAGATTTATTTTATTTATTTATTTATTTATTTATTTATTTATTTATTATTTTTGCCAATTAACAGCACAATGAAATGCTCCTCACGGCAAACAGAGTGAGCGGATTTGAAAGACTCCAAAATACCAAGTGTTTGGAAGGTGTATAAAAAAAAACTCCACACCCCACTGGTGGCGATGAATTTGGCACTTTGGAGAACAATTTGGCATCTTCTAAGTCGAATGCATGCTCTGTTACAGCCCAGCTAACCCACTCCTTCTGAGTAGACTGTGAAGTGCATAGATGTTGACCTCAATGTAGACATTGACATACAAACAACAATTAAAACCAAACAATCTCCACTTAGAGGACTAAAGAGGAAGCAATGTCACTAGGGAAAACCAGGCTCTTGGAAGAGCAAGAACATGGAAGTAACATTTAACAAAAAGGTCACGGAACACAGAGACATTTGCTGGTAGGACTGTGAGTTTTGGAGCACCTGTGGAAGGTTTGGGAAAGTCGGGGGGAATGGGTGATAGTCCTCCAGTAAGGATTTAGGAGCTGGGTGGGATGAGGGAACTGGGAAGCTTGAACTTGGGTGGTGGCTGAAGAGGAAGGGGTGCCCATGGGTAGTATTCTGTAAGGTAAACCAGGTAAGCCCTCCCACCACACCCACCATCCCTGGAGAAGGCAGGGTATCATTTGTACTCAGAGCTTCAGCTGGACTTGCCTGGAGGCAGTGCTCAGAGCCAGCCATGAACCGATCACAGACACTGAGTCACTCCCCCTTAAATCACGCTGTGGGCAGAGCTGAGGCTGAGACGGAGCTCAGTTATGTCTCCTTGGTACTGCCCATGTGTACTTTTTTGAAACAAAGTCAGGGATATAAATGAATTGCTGCTAATTTCATCTTCCTAAGTCAAGCCCATTTTCTTAGCCAGCTGTCTTCTTGATACTTTAGTTTTTGACTTGCTAATGATGTGTCCTGATTTCACCTGGTAAGGGCTTATCAGCAGAGCATCCATTTGGGTTAGACCAAAGAAGGCCCCAGCACCAGACAGGTAGACAGAGAAGTCGGGTAGCTGCTCCACAGCCTCCCCTGTTGCCCCCTCCCTCTGTGGCTGTGGGGCCATGATCCTCTAAAGCAGCCACTGTCAGGAGGCCCCCACACTGGGCCCTGCCCAGCCCTCATAACCTGTTCCTCCCCTGCACTTTTAACCCTGAGCCTGGTGTTCATCCTAGGATACCAGACCAGCCCCTCTAAACTCTCTATACGGTCATCCTTTTCTTTAAATCCTCACCCGAGGATATGTTTTTATTGATTTGAGAGAGAGAGAGAGAAACATTAATGTGAGAGATAAACATTGATCTGTTACCTCCTGTACACACACCCACCAAGGATCGAACTCGCAACCTTGGTATATGCCCTGACTGGAAATCGAACCTACAACCTGTACAGGATGATGTTCCACCCAACCAGGCTGTTCATCATTGTCCCTCCAGGGTCCTGACTAATCTCCCTTCACAAGAAATGATAGCACATTCACACTGGGCACCACTCCCCACTTCCTTTCCCCTCTTTCCCCAAATGTCAGAGAGTTGCATTATTATATTTGGTTCTTCTCTCAGTTGATTGTCTTTGTAACTCAGCACGATCCTTAGGGCAGACAACCTTGATGCCATCAATATCTCAATGCCCTCTGTGTGAAGTGAGAATATCCACATTCCAGATCCCCCTCCCGCCTCTGTCAGCCAGGACTTGCGGACCAGGGTTTGTAAAATGTCAATGTTATCAAAAGCTGCAGCCAGTGATCCTAGCTGTCATTGTTTGTTTTCTATAGGCTTACTCAGAACCGGAATACCAGCTAACCATGGTTTTGTGTGGTCACTAAGGAACTGTTCCCATTGCAGAGCCCAGTGGTGTGGGAGGGTTGTGTCTCCTGTTCTTGGGGTCTCCATTTCCCAAAGAAAAATGCACCCCAACTTGTGGTGAAATGAATGATCGTTTCTCATACTAGTACTTCATCAGTAGCTCAAAATCATGCCACATTTGAGTTGGCTTCCTAGTCAGATCATGACTTATTTGTGTAGTTCTTTGTTTGCTTTATTGGGCTTTTAGTCAACATTTCTTTTTTCCTTGAGGGGTAGCAAAGTATGCATTCTCACCACATGTTCAGGAGTATTTAGTTGCTCAACCCTCTTGCCTCCTGCAGCATATTATCCCTCCTGATGTTCTCCATCCTCCAGAACTAAGGGAAAGCCCTGGAACCTCCCTGCCTGCCCTCCCACCACACCCACTATCCCTGGACCCACAGCTCGTCTAGCTAAGCATCTGCCTTGTTCTGACAGATTTTTATTCTCCAATAGCTTTCTTCTCTGTAAGAAGTAAACATTTTCAGTCTTTACATATCAAAAGACATCTTTATTCTTTTTTCCTAAGACCATTGATCTTTTAGCCAAGTACAAGATTTGAGGTTCAAAGTCACCCCCACCCCCTGGACCACTCTTGTCTCATAGCATTCAATGAGCGGTGTGGGCTCTGAGGCTGTCTGACTTTATTCTTCTGGTGGAAGGCACCCCACTGCCTGCCCACCCGCCACCCACCAGGCTCTGAAAGCCTTTAAAAATCTTCACTTTATCATGTTGTTCGGAAATTACATAACATGTAAACACCGTTTTTAAGGTCAGCCCTTCCAGTCCTCAGTCCTGTGGTCTTCTGCAGCTCTGCTGTTTCCTTCTCCTCTTTGTTCTTCTTTTCTTCTTCATAAAATGTATACGTAATTTTCTACCTTCCTTCTTTTCTGTTCCCTCTTTGAGAAATTCATAGTAGTTGGCCTTTCTATATCATCCTTCATTTTTCCCCTCTGTCTTCTTTTGCTCTTCTCTTGTAATTTCTGTAGCCTTAATTTTCAGCCTTTGGATTGAATTTTCATTTCAGCCACTGTATTGTTTCAGGAATTCTTTCTTATTATTTTCTTTTTCATAGCACACTACTCTGATTTTATGGTTTTAATATTTTCTCAAGTCTCTGAGCATATTAAAGTTTTGCCTTGTTCTTTCGGTTTTTTTTTAAGTTCCCTTCTTAATTGTTTGTTTCTTTTACTAGGTTAGTGTGTCCTTTTTTTCACCCTGGCCCTTTTCTTCCACGCTCTCGTTCTCCTGTCTGACTTGTTTGTCATATACAATCATCTCTCCACACCTGCTGATTATCTAAAGAAGCTGAGGGGCTTCCTCTTCTGCCACCTGAATCCACCATCTTAAGGTCAGCCCTTCACCTGGGGAAACTCTGGCTGAGGGGCCTGTGTTTCAGGATGACATTGTTTCTGCTTTAGGGGGAGTAGAGGGGCTTCCTGATAGCCGGATCCCAGCAAGAGGAGGGCTTTGCTGAAAGAGGCTCCGCCCAGCACCAGCAGCCTTGATTCTCTTGCAGTTTCTTCATTACCTTAGAGACATCCACACATTTTTGTCCCTAGAGGCAATTTCTGTGGCCAGCTTGACATTTTGTACCCAAAGGTGGGGAAGTGGGGATGAGTTGTCCCCACCCAAATGGGTCTTCAGCAAATCTCCTTATATTCATCCCCACTTTCAACCCCCGACCTCCCACCTGCCGCCTCTGAGCCCAGAGCCCTGTGGCTCTGACAGGTTAGCCTTTCCACTCTCCACCCCCCCACCTCACCGCGCCCCCCCACCTCCACACACACAAACATACACACCAAGGCTACCCTGCATCCAGCCTCGCCCAGGCTTCCTCTAGGCTGGAGCCTCCATCTCTTTATTTCTTCCCTTTAACCTGCTCTCCACCCCATCCAGCCTCCAGGAATTCTTGAAATATCCTGCATACTGAGCCTCTTCACTTTGTGAGTTTTTTCTTTTATTATCTAGCCATTTAAAATATAATTATAATGGCCTGTTGAAAGGCAGAAAGTACAAAATAGGCTAAGTCTATTGTCTTGAGCTATACATTTGAAGGAACCGATACATGAGAACACTGCATGAACACACCCATGGTCCTGTAGCCTGAGCATGGCCAGCCCCATCTGTAGGTGGGCAGTTACATCTGGTTGTGACCATGACACACTGTGTGTGTGTGCGTATGTGTGTGTGTGTGTGTGTGTGTGTGTGTGTGTGTGTGTGTGTGGTTCACAGCATAGTTTTACAGTTTTCTGAGTGCTGGGAAGACTTAGTCTTTGTCACCTTAAGAATGAGGGAGCCTCCATGGGCACCTGCACCACCCTGCAGAGCACATCTCAGTTAACCTCATTTGCACCTGAGAATATGTGGAGGCAAAGTCCCTTAACAAAGTGGCGAGTGGTGAGCCAGGAATGAGCAGTCGTGCGGGCCACATGCCCACCCCTGCTCTTTCCTTGTTCAAATTGTTCTGGGGACTAAATAAGATAAAATATGTGGAACTCACAGAAAAGTCTGGCAAATGTAATTACCGTTCCAGCTCCCCCTTCTTGGTCACAGACCTACACACCCATCTTCCTCTCTCCTCAGGGAAAGAGGACAAAAGCCACAGCAAAGCTCTGGGGAGGAAGTGGCCTCCTTCCTGTAGGGGACTCAGAGCTCAGTTGGTAGCAGCTGAAATGCGAATTTTAGTTCAGTTTTCACACCAACAACTTGTACCCAAAGAAGAAGGGCTGTGATACAAACACACCTGCCTGGAACTTGGCAATGCATTCGCTAATTAATGAGATTTCCATTTCTCTATGTGTTGATGGGAACATCGGGGCGGGGCTCGCTCAGCAGCTCCCTGCCTGCTCCCCAGTGCTCAGGGCCTCCAGCATGAGCAGCCCAGGCTGAGGGTGGCACCAGGGACGGGCTCCAGGCCTCCAGGCTGCTGGAGGGATGCGAGGAGAACTGGCAGAGATTTGGGTTTGGACAACCTGAGCTCAAATTCAAGCTGTCACTGAGGAGCTGGGGAGCATGAGCCGTTCCCTTACCTCTCTCTTCCTCAGTTTCCTTTTTTACAAAATGAAGAAGAGAAAAAAGGAAAACCAGACAAGCAAGACAAAGCCCACCTTCCTGGTAATGGAATGCCCTGACATCGCAACAAGCACATGGGGGTGGGCAGTGAGGGCAGGCCTGGATCCTTCTAGGTGCTCACTTCTAGGTGCTCACTGTCGGTACACTCCAACCCCTGCTGGGATGCTGACCTCACATGTCTCCTGAGGTTCAGAACCACGTGGGCTGAGCAGCAGGCAGCGTCCTTCTTCCGATTCGCTCCTCTTCTCTGCCTGAGATTCAAGCCAGCCCTACCCCTGACATTTGTCCTTTCTTGCTTCCTTAGTCCCTTCTTCCTTTTTTCCAGTCTGACGCTTCCTCATTTATCCCGTCTAGTCCATAGCAGGCCGGCTTTAGTGCTGTCAACAACATGTGCCATTTTGCCTATGGTCACATCAGACTTTCCCAGACCCCCTGCCCAGGAGATCCGCCCCGGTCGCCAGGCTGCTCCTCTTTCCTCAGGGAGACAGTGGGTTAGGAGGCGGCCAGAGGCTTAAAGATGTACCCCCGGATGAGGTGACCCTGGAAGTTAGGGCCCCGGGGTAGCTCTGGCTCTAACAGCCTCATCAATCTGGCCCTCCTCTGTGCCCCGCACGCTGAGCACCAGCCTTTAGCAACGTGCAGAGGAGAGGGGCTGGGCAGTTCAGTCCTAGCCACAGCACTAGGCCTGCTGCCTCTCAGACTCAGCCCTCCTCACTCACAGCTTCTCCTCAGGTAGACCTGGTGCTGCCCAGGAGGGAGGGGCTCCAGGCCAAGGCTGCAGGGCCTGAGCCCCGAGCCCCGAGCCCAGATCTCTGCACTTGGCTTCCCTGGACCCGCCTCCCCATGCCCCATCACACCCTCCGCACCCACAGCCTGTGATAGGCTGTTGCTTCTCTCCACGCCTCTTAAAATATGCATAGCCACGATTTGGTTTTCTTTTTTAAAATACATTTTTATTGATTTCAGAGAGGAAGGGAGAGAGAGAGAAACATCAATGATAAGAGAGAATCATTGATCGGCTTCCTCCTGCATGCTCCCTACTGTTGATCGAGCCCACAACCTGGACACGTGCCCTTGACCTCATGACTGGAATCAAACCCAGGACCCTTCAGTCTGCAGGATGATGCTCTATTCACTGAACCAAACTGGCTAGGGCCACAATTTGGTTTTCTTAAAAGCTGCCGACTTGCCAATGGATAAGTCTAACTATGCCTCTGTACTCACGCACAAGAACAGGAAAAAGGTCCAAGGAAAATACGTTCGCAATATACATGAAAAGGTGGTGTTGTCTTTTGTGTATAAAGAGTTCAAATAAATTAATAAGAAAAGCATCAACCATCCCTCTGACTGAGGAAACAGCAGGAACAAAATATTCACCTAAAAGAACTTGCAATTTATAAATGAGCATGACAGTATACTCAACCTTGCTAGTAATCAAGAAAGTGCAAACAAATAATTTCAAATGTTTGTCATCTACATAAATTATTTTTTATTTAAAATCTAATGCTTAATTCTGGCAAGAGGCTCTGAAGTGAGCATTGGTACATCTCATCATTGATTGCTGAGAATAGAAATTGCTGCAGCCACAACCCAGGAATGCATCCAAGTTTGAAACACTCCTAACCTTTGACCCAGTAATTTCATTGTTGGAACACAGGCTAACAAAAAAACATGAAATACAGATATTTATGTTCACATGCTTTATTACAGCACAATTTAACTGGCAAAGGAAAGGAAACAACTAGGTAGTTACAAATTAAAGAGCTTCTACATTTCCATGTGGGAAAATGGTTGTGGCATAATGTTTGGTAGCAAAAGCTCAGCACTCAAAAGGGTACGTTCAGGAAAATCTCAGTTGTATAAAGCAAATGTCCCAAACACATACACCACCTTGAACTAAACATCCCTTATTGTGCTGGAGAGTATGAGCAGTTGTTGGGGTTTGTTTTTCTTCTCTCCACTTTATTTTCTACACAGAGAGCACCTGTTACTTTGATGAAGGGCAAAAGTTTTAGCGAACCCACCTCCGCCTGGAGAGCTCTCAGCCAGAAGACAGAGCCCCTCCCAAGCGTGGGCAGCCCTGGGTGTGTTCCTTTGGGTGGGAATAAGGCAGGCTGAGACCCCTCCCCTGGGCAGCTCCTGCCGGCAGTGCTGGGGAGGAACACACAGTTCCCTGGCCTCCACCACACCTCTCACCCCTTGGAGGGCTCAGCAGCTCATCCCCGCCGTCCTGTGGCCCCACAGAGCCGCCAGCGCTGTCTCAGCCCTCCCTGCAGCCTCGTCAGGTTGTCACTGCTGCCACCCAGTCTCCTCACTTTTAAAAATGGGCCTTGACAGTATCCTCTTTGAAGGTCTTTATGGGAATTAAATGAGACAAGAACTGTTTTATTGTTACAAAATATAGCTGAGTTCTTTCTACTCCATTAATAAATACCCAACACAGGAACACACCAATGATGCATTTCAGATAAATATAATCTAATTTTTCTTAGAATTATTTACCTTTTTAAAATAGCCTTCATTTCTGTAAAATTAGACACTTCCATGGTTAAATCTCCTAAAATATATCAAACATTTCCCTACTAGTTAAACTACTCACTCAATGGTATTTACCTTCTTTTCAAGGCCTGGAGACCTTACTGTAACCCAAGGGCATCCCTGGTGAAGAAGGGGACCCACAGCATGATACCATGAGCCCCATGTGCCAGGGAAGACATTGTATTATCCCATTAATTAACTACTATCTGATGTACTGCTACTCACCACAACCTCACCTCGCAGAGGGCTCCGGTTTCATAGATTTGAAAATAGAGGTGCACAGAAGTTAAGTAAAATGCTGAAGGGTGCCCAGCTCCAAGGCAGTGAAGCTAAACCCAGACAGAGCCCATGGAGCCCCGACGCCTGGCTCCTGGACTGCCCAGCGTCATCGCACCCCCATTCCTGGCCGGGGCCCAGAGGCTTTGGCTGGTAATGAATGTTACTTGGCTCTTACCTCTCATCTCTATAGTTTGTTGAGCTTTAGACTGTGGTCAGTTAGTTACTTTGGTTTTTGGCGTCCTCTATTTAAGGAATTCTTGTTATGTTTTGGTGTTTTTAACCTGTCCTAGTCCAAGAAATTAAATAAACAAATTTCTTCTGATTGTCTTAAGGCCAATGGGCTGTAAGTGAGCCTCTGAGAAGTCCTCCCATAGTGAGCTGTGCCCCTTGGGGACTTGTTTTTGGTCACCCTGTGGGTCTTTGCCTGCCTTCCAGCTCCCCAGCTGTATTTCTGATCACTGAAGTTGTTTAATTTATGAACTCTGATCCAAGGGATATTATCCAACACAGACCTACATGCATTACAAAGCAAAATGTGAAACTATTACAGTCATTGTTGCTGGCTTCTTCAAGCAGCTTTCCTACCCCACCGCTATTTAGAGGCACTGTCAACTCTGGAAGGGGAGGGTTCTTGTCTCCATGACATAGACAAGGAACGCAGACACCTCCATGCACAAATCCAAGGTGCCCACACCTGGCCAGGGGCGTTCTGCACACAGTTCCCTGGAAGTCCACATAGGCATGGCCAGCATGGAAGATTTATCAACAATTGCAGTGCTTCGTTATAGAACTAAAGAGACTTAGGACCACGCTCCCACTGTCAGACAGTCCTTACAGTGATGCTGGAGCTGGCCCACCCGGTGGCGCTGGGCAGGCACCTGGGTGGCACACCTCCAGGGGTAGCCTGCTGTGTTCAACAAGGACGGTCCTCCCAGGGACGCACACCGTGTGCTGACAGCTGGAACCGTCCCCTGGGGTTGCAGAAGGGAAGGGGGGTTCCCAGCAGTGCGTGGAGGACTGCTGGGTAAACCGCATGGAAATCCCCACACACAGGGAGGCTCAGACGTCAGAAGGGAGAAGTACAGGGTGTCTCCTGGGGCTGCGATTTAATACCAGGGTGACATGTGTAAGCCCCTTCCTTTCTCTGGGCGTTGGAGAATACCAATACATTTAACACAACATTCTTTGGGGGGGGGGGGGGAGGGTAGATTCCATTAAACCAACCAGTGTGCCAAAATCCAAGGGGAGTGTTTCGTTGTCTAAGTAAAGTGGATTTTCCACAAACTTCCACTCTGCCTGGAAGCCCAGACGAAAGTGATCCAATTAAAGCCCATGGCCTTTGCCCAGCCATCCTTTTTTCTGAGAATCCTTCCCAAACGTTAGTCGGTGAATTGGGACAGCGCCCCCAACGGGCCAGCAGGCAAGAACGCTCCTGGCCCCAAACGCCTAGGCTGCGAGGGGCCGCCCTCGGGGGCAGAGCAGCCAAAATGCACGCGCAGGTCTGTCCCTACTTGGTCACCGTCCCGACACAGCCCGGGCAGGCCCTGGTCACATCTGGGAGTGTTTCCGTCCACAGGGGAATTCTCAACCACAGCCCTGCATCTGCTAGTGCAGAGGACACAGAACAGTTAGAAAACCCTGACTCCGGCGCAGGAAAGTTGGCGCATGGAAGAGTTCAGAAGTGGGCGGGAGTGCATTTTTTTAAAAAAGGGTGGAAACCCCACCAGCCAAGTCTGCAGAAAAAGTAAATGAAGTCTGCCTATCTGGGCCGGAGCCCCTCCCCTCGGCCCGCGCAGAGGAGTCGACCCAGGGCCGCTTCCTCTGGCTGCGGAGGGTCAGCGCAGGCCCCGCGACCCCGCACCGCTCTGCCGACCCCTCGGCCCCTGCACGCCGCGACGGGACCATCCCCGGCCATCGCCGATGAGCAGCCTCAACGCCACTTCGCCTGACCACCCGGGTGAGTACCCGCCGCGGGCGGGGTCCGGACCAACTCCAGCCCAGGCCAGACAGGGGCGCAGGGGCCGAGCCGCGGCCCAGGACACGGAGCACGGCCGTTCCCTGCCGGGCTCTGTGAACGAGGTGTCCGCCGAGTTCAGGCCGAACCCCGCGCAGTCCCAAGGCTCGCGGCGCCCGGTCGCACGGAGGAGTTCCCTGTCCCGCGCCCGGAGGGACCCTGCCCCCGCCCCCACCCCACCCCACCCTGGAGGGGGACTCGGAGCTCCCGGACCCTTGCGCGGGCTCTGCGCCCTCCGCTCCACCCTGACGCTCAGCAGTGTGCACCCCGCCCCCCACACACACACCCCGGCGCGCGGGGTCCCGCCTTGAGCCCCGACCTTGGCGCGCGGACTGTGCGCCCCGGGCCTGGAGAGGCCTCCGCACGCCCCGACATCGCGTCTGCTCGGTTTATTTCTGTGCGTGCTGGTCGGGAAGTATCTGGCGAGAACTTTCCCCTAAAAGAATAAGTAAGTGCACTCCTAGGAGAAGAGGCAGCCCGAAAGAAAGTCACAAGCTGTTGCTAGGCCGCCCAGGCCGGACGTGAGGCCCATTTGGAGAAAATTCCGGGTCAGCCCACCATCCCTGTACTTGCTCTCAAGTCCTGTCTGGTTTGGGACGGGACTGAGAGATGGTGAGGGGAGCGCTCGCCTCCATCATGACTTCAGTGGTTTGTCATTTCCCACGGCCTGTTTCTTTTAGAAACCCGCGCGTTTTGTTGCTGACAGGAAATCATACACCCTGCGATTCACTGGGAGGCTGTTCAGAAACATTTCTGGGCTGTCCCACGCCTCCCCTGGGCTGTGCAATAAAACCTAACCGTGTATTTATAAAAAGAATGAATGTGTATCCCTCTTACCCCAACCCTAGCCAAGTCATTAGAAACTGTGAGGGAATAAACATTCTGAGTCTATAATGTAATCATGTCAGTCATTAATATGGTAACGATACGGGTATTGGTGACACCCACTCGTTTTACGTCTCTAAAACCCAGGTGGCTGTGAAGGCTTAGGGTCCAGCCGAGGTGGGTGTGTGGCCAGGTCTGTGTCTGTGTACTGTGGGCCTCTGTGTGCGCGTGGCTGGCTCAACTGGGACCGGGCATGCACAGAGTGGGGTCACAGTGGGAGCCTGGCTGCCTGTATTGGCATCATGTGTGCCACTTAGTAGCCAAGGACAGACCCGAGGTAAGCACCTTCTTAGCCACAGTTTTATCATCTGCAAAATGGGAATATAAGATATTCCTCATGGGGTTGTGAGAATTCAGTGGGTGTCAGTGGCTCAGCACAGAGACCGAAGCATACGAAGTGTGAGATAAATGTCAGGCATCTTTGTTCGTGTTGAGACTGTGGATCTGTTAGCTCATGTGTGTCAGCATGTTTATGTGTCTTAGAGTGTGTGTGCGTCAAGAAAGACACTACTGAGCTCGTGGGGAGGAGGGGGGTGCTAGGATTTAGGGGCAGAACAACTGTAATCATCCTGGTCAGGTGCTGAGGAAGTGCAGACCTGCGGACAGGCCCTGTCTGCAGAGACCAGGCTGGCCTGCCCCAGAGCTCAGCCCGGCCCCTCCCCCAGCAGTTTTCTGGAATTCAAGTTTCAGACCTTGACCAATGGCTGCAAACACCACCCTTCTGGAACGGATGGGGTTGCAGCCCCTACTTGCACACCATTCCAGATTTCCCTCAGGACTTGTTTTCTGGCAGGCTCTCTGCTGTGGGAGAACCCTGGGGCCCTATTTCTTGCTGCTAACTTGGGCAGGATGTCTCAGTTTACATCACTATTCCTCAGAACTGGAGGTTAGAATGGAGAGGACCCGCTACCCCCTCGCACCCCCGCCCCCTGCCCCTCAGGCCATGCCTGCCCTACCCAGCTGGGCTCCCAGCAGCTCAAAGGCCACAGTATTGCAAATGAGTTATGTGCAGAACTCCATTGCCTTGCCCTTGGATGAAAGAGGTCAACGCTCAGTAAGGAGATGGCCAGGTTTGGCAGCCTGTGGAGAATGTGCTGCCTTAGACATGAGCAGAAAGGATCGCATCTAGGGCCAAATGGAATTCCACCTCAGCCATTGCTCTACCCCTCCAGGCATCGGTGGAGTAGGGAGTCACCTGGCATTGGCACGGTCAGCACGTGGGCCTTTCCAAGGGTGCCATGTCTGGGCAGTTATTTGGGGCTGCAGCGGCCCCCGGGAAACAGGTGTGTGGGGAGCAAGCATTTCGGGTTTGCAGTGGGAGCACATTAGCCCATCTACAATGAGCAGGAAGAGGCCCCTTACCAGACCAGCGGGGAAGGTTGGCAAATCAAGTCTCTTTGCCTCTTTGGGGTGGCAAATGCCATTCTGAGGCCCCAGCCAAAACACCTTCTAGAAACTGAGCAAACACCATGGGCCAGCAAGCACAAGCTAAAAGCAAAACAAATCTGAACAATGAATGAAGAGTGAATGCTGGGGAAAAGGAGGACACCTCTGCCCACCTCCAGGCAGTCACTTTATTGCTTTATCAGAATCCTAGGACCACTGCATGTGTATACAATTACTTTTTATTCTACAAAATGAAACTTATTTTATGTGTTCTGCTTCATCTTGGTTTTTTTCTTAAGAATAGATGTTAAAGGTTACACCAGTTCCTCCTCAGATGCACATTGGGGTTGTGTACAGTCTTTGATTGACTTTTTCTAACCAGACACAGTTCTTCCATTCTACTTGTAAACAGAGTTGTACATGTATGTGTTTGCATCCTTTAGGATAAATTCCCCCAGAATTTAATTTCTGGGACAAAGAGTGTGTAGCTTTAAAATGTTAATAGATAGGGAAAATTGCCCTCCCAAAGATCACGTGATTCCGAACACCATCAGTAGCCAACGAAAGTTGCCATGACAGGTGAGGCTGGGCAGGGTTTTGTGCCCCTAGAGGACAGTGTATTTCTTTTTCAGGGAAAGTACCTCTTTATGGCCTTCGCCCATTGCCTGCCAGGTTCCTGCCCCCTATGGGAAATGCCCCCAGAAGTTAATGACATGTCCTCCCTCCCATGGTGAGCTGGTGGTAGAGCAGGGGCCCGGGTTCCACACATGCTGTGGAGTCACCTGGGTTGACCCCACCTCCAGCCCTCACTGGCTTTGGGGAGGTCCAAAATGCCTCAGATCCTCAGTTTCCTCGTCTGTACATGGGAGCAATAACAGCCTCTTCACAGGAATCACGTGATGGACAGAGAATAAAGCTTGGCCCCATGCCCAGGAGCAGTGGTATCTGTGGCTGTTGTTGGCTAACGTTGTCAGCACAAACCCTGCCTGCAGGTGCTGGTAATCTCTGCCTGGCTGCAGATGGCTGCTGTTTTGGTTTTGATAATGTAACAACGACAACAGCAGCACCTACATGCCAAGTCCTGTGGCGGGCCTTGCCCGGGTCACCCCCACAGCCTGGTCTCACCAGCCTTTTCTTACCTGTTTCTCTCGAGGCTCAGGGGTAAGGGCTCCCAAGAATGGAGGCCTCAGCCAGGCTGGGGACACCAGAGCTACAGCGGCCAACCTGAGGGGGCATGAGGGTACACGTGGACCTGCTATCCCTGTCCCTGCTGCCCTCGACCTGGGAGCTGTGCCTGGGGCATCACTGCTTAGCTTTGCACCCAGGGAGACTGTGTGGCACAGGCACTCAGAGCCTGCCAGGCATCCATGGCTCTTCATCCAGGCCTGTGGTCCAGCCTCGGCTCACCACTGTCCACCAGGCTCCCTGTCCTGTGGTCAGGCCTGATCCACAAGGGCCAGCCGCTCTCCACCCTGCCGTGCGCAGCCAGCTCAGGCTTCCCTGAGCCTCCTCCATGGCCCTCCTCATGTCTAGGCCACCTGCCTCCAGAGCTGCATCCTCACAACTGCCTGCTTCAGCCCCACCCGATTCTCTGGGTCCCTCCCCTACCCCACCCACACACACAGGCACCACTTGCCTGGCTCACAGCTGCTTGTCACTTTAGGCCTAGTTAATGCACTCCACCTCCCTTGCCCTCCCAACATAGAAACCCCCACCAGGGCCCTGGGGACATTTTTCAGCCCCGACAGACTCCGGGCCTGCCTGCCTCACAGGGTTCTGCCCTCCCCAGGGTCTCCATGACTCACCTGCCGCCGAGTGGGCCTGGCACAGGCTGGTGCTCAGAGAGTGATGTGAAAGTGAATGGAGTGTCCGTTCCACATGCCAAGGTGCCTTTTAGAAACCGGACACTTGATAGTTCCTAGTCCAGGACTCAGCATATCTAGGGAGTTCATGAATAATAAATTGAGATTGCACAGAAAATCAAACCAGAACAGATTCTACAACATGCAGACGGGCCCCAGCGGGCCCCACCTGAGCATTCAGTCACAAAGGGCCGCCCTCAGAGGGCCCACATTCACCAGGTTTAATGCTCTGTTGTCACCGTCTTGAAATTCTTAAGTTTGGAAAGGGGTCCCACATTTTCATTTTGCACCGGGCCCCAGAAATTCTAGCTATTCTTCACTGGGTAAACGGGTAATAACCATTTCTGCCTCAGGGTGTGCTTTGAGGACTGAAGGGGTCATCCTGGGTCAAGTCCCCAGCATAGTGCCCGGTACACCTTCCTCACTGCGACTCACTGCGCCTCGAGGGCGCCCAGAATGAGTGCTGGAGCCCTCCCACTGCCCGCGTTTCCTTGTTCCCAGGCCTTCCCTCTGGCAGCCCATTTGAACCCAGAGAATAGCACCCAGCGACAGGATGGCACAGTCTGCCCAGGTCCTGAGCCGGGGCCAGGCCTCGGCCCCCCAGGGGAGGCGCCCTGCAATGGCTGTGGGAAGCTGCTCCCCCCTGAGCCGTGAGAGCTGCCTCCAACCCACCTGCCCCTCATGTTTCTGTCAAAGAAGGGGTGCAGTGAGTGCCAAGCAGCCCAGAGAGCACGTGAGGCCCAGCAGCTCAGTCTCCTTTACGTGACTGTCTCGTGCTCCACAGGGAAGAGAAGACGCTTTAAAGAGGAAGGAAGGAACAAAGGAAGGAAGGAAGGAAGGAAGGAAGGAAGGAAGGAAGGAAGGAAGGAAGGAAGGAAGGAAGGAAGGAAGGAAGGAAGTTCCAACCCGCGTAGACAAAGCCTGATCTACACAGAGAGCCAATTGGGTCCTGGATTCATCTGAATCCCCTCCTGATCAGGGAAATCAGGGAAGGACCCTGCCACTCAGTGGCCTGTGTGATGAGAGCTCCCTTGGTTCAGCCCAGGGCCTTCCCGTCCAGGGGCCCTGTCCCTGTACACGGAACCTTCCCCTCCAGGGGCCCTATCCCTACACATGGGGAGCCTTCCCATACAGGCACCCTGTCCCTGCACAAGGGGAGCCTTCCCATCCAGGCGCCCTGTCCCTGCACACGGGGAGCCTTCCCATCCAGGCGCCCTGTCCCTGCACACGGGAGCCTTCCCATCCAGGCGCCCTGTCCCTGCACACGGGAGCCTTCCCATCCACGGGCCCTATCCCTGCACGCGGGGAGCCTTCCCATCCAGGCGCCCTGTCCCTGCACAAGGGGAGCCTTCCCATCCAGGCGCCCTGTCCCTGCACACGGGGAGCCTTCCCATCCACGGGCCCTATCCCTGCACACGGGAGCCTTCCCATCCAGGCGCCCTGTCCCTGCACACGGGAGCCTTCCCATCCAGGCGCCCTGTCCCTGCACACGGGAGCCTTCCCATCCAGGCGCCCTGTCCCTGCACACGGGAGCCTTCCCATCCAGGCGCCCTGTCCCTGCACACGGGAGCCTTCCCATCCACGGGCCCTACCCCTGCACACGGGAGCCTTCCCATCCACGGGCCCTACCCCTGCATGCGGGGAGCCTTCCCATCCAGGTGCCCTGTCCCTACACACGGGAGCCTTCCCGTTCACTGCCCGCAGACGCTCCACCTTCCTGTCTCTCCCACAGTCGTGCTTTCCTTCCGCTTGGGGCTGCCATTGACAGCTCACAGCGGGGACTCTCAGAGCCCTTCATAGTGGGCCCTCTCCCAGAAGAGCTTCTTCTCCCCTCCTCAGCTGCACCTGCTGAGCTCCCATGGCAGCCAGGCTGCCTGTGGCCAGGTCCTGGGACTGCCTGTCATTTGAATTGTCACCCTTTAAGTTCCCATTTTAGTGAATTAATTTTAATTGTGGCTGGAAACCTGGAGTAGTCCATTTTTTATTTCCTTTAATTTCACAATCTCTTTCCCCCCCTTTTCTACAAATTCTATAAAGTATCCTGACCCACTCTCCTCCTCTGATGGTGACTCTCGCTGACTCAAAGCTTCATTTTGAATAAGTTATCTCACTTCACCCTGAGCAGCCCTGCGGGAGGCATTCTTATCTCCATTCTGCATGTGATGACTGAAACTGGAGCAGTGATGTGGTTGCTGGGAGCCAAGGCTGGCGACCCAGGAGCAGCTCACAGAGGCAGGTTTCAGGGGAGGGCTCAGCCCGGCTCCACCCGCACACCGGGCGCCTTGCTAGGGTCCACACCAGGCGCCTTGCTAGGGCCTACAGTGCTATTAGAGTCCCACAAAAATATGTGTTTCTTTTAAACTCAAAAAGGAAAAAGTGAACTTTTGGGACTAAGTGTCACATTTTTTATACCAATGCCACTGTAAAAAACAACTTTTAATAATGGGAGAGAAGGGACCGATGAAGGCAAAGCACCCAGGCTGATGAAGGTCACACTTGCGGCCCATCGAAGCCAAAGAGCTGGATGCCTGTTGGTCCCCAGACTGTCGCTCTCCCACCGGACCCTGCCTGCTCCCAGGCTCCACTGCCTCCACAGGCTGCCCCTCCTTTAGCCCTCACACTCCTTCCCCGGCAGTCCTGCTCACACTCCTTCCCCGGCAGTCCTGCTCACACTCCTTCCCTGGCAGTCCTGCTCACACTCCTTCCCCGGCAGTCCTGCTCACACTCCTTCCCCGGCAGTCCTGCTCACACTCCTTCCCCGGCAGTCCTGCTCACACTCCTTCCCCGGCAGTCCTGCTCACACTCCTTCTCTGGCAGGCCTGCCCAGTGCATGTGACCCCTGGGCTGGCCAGATGTGGCGGCTGCTCTTGTTCCTGCCTCTCCTGCCCTAGAAAGAGTCACAGAGTCAAAGTAAATGCTCGAGGACACCCAGGACTCTCTCTCTCTCTGCCTCTGCCTCTGTCCCTATCTCTACCTCCATTTCTCTCTCTGTCTTTATCTCTGTCTCTTTCTTTCTCTTACTCTCTTGGCTTTTTAAGGTAGGAAATTGGGCTGCTCATCAATAAAAACAAGTTTTCTTTGCCGGTGTCATTACTATGGAAGCAATTCATGTTCCTTTAGAAAGATGCATACGAGACAAGAGGAAGGATGAAAGAAGATGCTTTCCATAGCAGGATGATTTCGGGTACTCAGGGGACCCCCAGGTGAGGGCATGGAGACCATTCAGAGGGAGGCCTGGGCAGAGATAGAGATGGGGCCTCAGTGGAAAGAGGCTCCGCAGAGGGCGCCCAGGGAGCCGTGCAGAGCCTGCTGGAGCAGCACTGGTCACTCTGGATTGGGGTGCAGGGCCGTGGTGTGGGTCTTCGCCCAGGCGCCACGGGTAGGCTGGTGAGTAGTGTGGGGCTACTCCACACCCATGGGGATGCACATGGGACAGGGATCTGATACTGTTAATGCCAGTTGGCAATACTGAAACTGACACTCAAAGAGGTCATTTCCCAGGGCCTCGCTGCATCACTGGCACTGTCCAGCCCTGAGCTGTCCCTCCACCTCCGGGACACGGCAGCACCATGACGGAGGGACTGGCCATGACCCTGTCTCTCTGCCCAGCTCCATGCAGCCCTGAGGTCACTCTCCTGGCCTCAGAAGAAACAACCTTTCTTTGTTCCCCCGCCTCTGCCACTTGTGCTGGTTCTGCCCTCCACCAACCCCCACCTGTTGGCCTAGCAGCTGCTATTGAAATGTTCAGAGGGGGAACAAAGTGCTCAGAGGGGGTCGCTGTGCCTGCAGGTCCTGCCAGCTGAGGCCAGCCCCCACGCAGTTCCTCTCCACTGGGCAGGCGGTGGGTAGCTGCCCCTCAGGGTCACCACAGGGGCACCAGCAGGGAATAATGCCCCACAGTTCTGGGACCGCCTCCACAGAGCCACCCGGCTGGAAGCTCTGTCTGTTGTCGAGATCTCCCAAGCGGGGGACTGGGACTGTAGGCGCGTTACACTTCGCTGGCACTTTCAAGTCGGTTTCCTGCCTTCATTCAAAAGCTACCACCCCCTCTCTGACAGGGAAATAAAGTGAAGCTCAGACAAGTATCTTGACATGTGAGAATCACACAGCCAGGCATAGGAGGTGGGCAAGACTGGACGAGGTCTCTGGTAACCTTGTGTGCACTGTTTGTGCCACAGAAACTCAGTCATCAGGCTTTTAGTGGGGTTCAGGATGGAGTGATGCTGAGGATGCTGGGACTGCATATCACCAAAGAGAAGAAACTGTGACATTAACCCTACGTTACCCATACCTCTCTGCCCTACACACACCCACACATATGTGCACAGGCATTCACACATACAGGCACAGACACATACTCATACACACATGCACACAGGCACTCACACATGCACAGACACATACGTGTGCACAGACACACATGCATGCACATGGACACATATACAAATGTGCAGGCACTCACACATGCACGCATGTGCACACGCATACAGGCATGGACACATGCACATACACATGTGCACAGGCACTCACACATATGCATACATATACAGACATGGATACATACACACATGCGCACAGGCACTCACACATACACACATGTGCACACACATACAGACATGTGCGCGCACATACAGGCATGGGCACATACATACAGGCATGGGCACACACGTGCACATAGGCACACACGTGCACACATGCACGCATGCACCTGGGAATGCACACCCATACGCCCCTTACCACTTCCTTGCATTTCTCAGTGACAGACTGTGAGCCCAGGTTCAAGGCAGAGCAGCGCTCTCTTAGGAGTCTAGTTTGGTCTGGAGCACAGCAGGCAGGTCTATGGGGCCTATTGACCTCCCCCCCGCCCCACCCCCACAGGTAATGGAAGCAATGGAGGGACTGCTGCCTACAGCATCATTGGCCTTAGGTATGCTTTTCAGCTTCTCTCTACACCATCACTTCCCAGGCACCACCACCCCGTCTCTTCACCTCAACCTGGGATGTCCGCAGTGTGCCCGGCTGTCAGCGCTGCGTTCTCAAAGCCCCTCTGTCTGGTCTCACCTGAGCCAGACCCCACAGCCGCATGGCAGACAGGGGCACACACACAGGTTGGGGGGTTCAGCGAGGTAGTTTGGGTTATTTTAAGGTGGGGCTCAGCATTGCCTCTCCCTTGCATTCACTCCTTGAACCCACCCCAAGTCTATTCACGAAGACAGTGATCTATTAATGAGGCTGTTAATCAGTCGGCCTTCCCTCTGGCAGAGAACTTTGCAGCACGATCGGGTTCCAAGAGTTAAATTCTGGGGCACTTTCCAGATTTGACCCTATACACACCCCTCTTCACTCCCAGCCCATCACACGACAGGGGTCCTTTCATAAGTCCCAAATTTCCAGTGACCCCTTGGGTAGCAGGTGACACAAGCCAGGAGCCCGCAGCTCTCCGTCCACTTCTGGGGAACCCAGTGCAGCGGGCCGCCTTCGACACCACTTCCAGGCTGGTGCCTTTGAGTGTAATCCAGTGAGTGCCTCCTGTGAGCAGGGCTGCAGAGGAGACCCGGGTCATAGACTGTGCCTTCACAGGGTCTGCAGCCTCGTGGGGGTGGGAGCAAAACCAAGAACAGCAGAGGCAAAGTGGTGCAAACACCATTCACAGCCACTTGGTCCTTCGGGCCAGTGGCCACACCTGGCTCATCCCCTCAGGAATGAAGGGACATCCAGAAGAATGGCTTCCCTCCTGAGGTCCCCACTCCACCAAAATGGTGTCACAGCTACAGATTTCCACTGCAGTGATTTTAATCAGAAATGACATTTCTTCAAAATAAATTCTAGGATAAAATCTGAAAATATAGGTGACAGAAGCCCCTCTGACGCGGTTGTGTGGGAGTGAGCGGCCTGGTGACCGCACTCCAAGGGCCCCCGTCCTGGCTCCCCTTAAGTCACCTCTGGACACTGGGGGTTCATGGCACCATGTTTGCGAGCTCCTGCCGGGCACCTTCTGGAATGGCTGCCTGAGGCCCCCTCGCTCTGTTCTGCTGCCCAAGATGCTGCTCTGGGGCTTGGACCTCAAGGACCCTCCGTACTGCACATATCCATCCTGTGAGGCCACCGCATGCTCTCTCATTGGGGTGAAGTGTGTGCCGTAGCCAGCTCTCAATGTGCACCCTGCTGTCCATCTTTACCAGCTAATCCCATGAGAAAAGCTCTTACCAAACTTCAGGAACCCTAAGGCTCCAGGAAGGCAATTAGAAAGGAAACTGAGAAATTGGAAAGGAAACTGGATGGAAAATTTTATTATGAAACCATCTCCCCACAAATGCTTACTATCCACCATATACCTCCCTGGCCCATCAGTGGACATGCAGAGTGTTACAGTGTGTGTCCCATCCTCTGTCCCGGGTGTGAAGGAGGAGACAGCGGACCACAGGACCCCTGCCCTTGAAGCATCGCTGGGCTCTTGGGCACCAAGGCGCACACCATGGCAGGAATCAAAAGCATCCAGTCCTCCAGGTGGGAAATTTCCTATCGAATGATTTCAGCTTCCAGATCGAAATGCCCGAGTCTTGTGATTATTCACTGAAAGAGCTAAAGAGATATTCACGTGTTTAAAGAACAAGTTCAGATAATGTAACCCCCAAATATAAACCGAGACCTAATGCTAGCTGATACTGATGGCTAATATTAAATGGTGGGTTTCTCCTCAGCTAGATGGAGTTTTCTCTTGTTGAGCTGAGATTCTGTGCTGAAGAAGCAGACAATGATCAGGGCTGCTGTGGAGAATGTCCTAACACCAGGGAATGACTAAGTAGAGCAAGTGGCAAGGATGTAAAAATAGGATGAATTGTGGGCATGCACGGGTGCCCGCTATGGACGGGGATGGGCTGGCCTGTCACAGGTGCCAGGAAATGTGAGCTGGGCAGTCCCTGGCCACCAGCCATCCCTGTCCCTGTCGCTGTCCCTGTGAGCTGTGTCTGCAGGCCACGCCTCTGCCTCAGGACACAGGATTCGGTTGTGAATGGCAGGGCTGTGACTTGAGCCCAAGTGGTCAACCCCTTGGCCATCTCTTAGCCCCTGCACACCCACCTTTCAGGTGGGCAGGAAATGGGGAGTTTCAACATGGAGCACTTTCTTTTCACAGGAGCAGTGAGAGAACATTGGCTCAATGGGCATTTTAACTCCTTTCGTTCACACCAGGCTTTGGTAATCACCCCCAGGCCATTGCCTATTAAGAATAGTGGAGCTTCTGAAAGACCTAGAACATGTTATTTTAAAGCAACTCATTTGCGTGAAAAGGTGTTGGTCCCTCACTGAGAAAACAAACAATGCTGAGAAAATCCAAGCGTGTCTTTAAGACATTGCAGCCCGAGGCAGATGAGATCTGAGGTTTCCTTCAGAGTCCAGGGCCCTTGAGGCTGCTCCCCACTCAGGGCGCTCCTGGGCCACTCATTTCCTCATTTGATCTCTGGCCCCACCTCTTCACTGTCTCCCTCCCTCCCCCCACCCGTATCTTGCCCTCCTTGCCCCTGGGCTGGGGGGACAGAGGGTTACTGTCTGACCTCTCAATGCCCTGCCTCCTGCCTCTGGGTCCCAGGGGCTCTTTGAGCTTCCAGTGGGGTTGACCCCACAGATTAATGAGCAGAGGGTGGTGTTCGCCTTGGCCTTAGTTTGTGGTGTGTTTTCTGAGCCAACAGCCTCCATCGGGCTCCATACTGCTGCAAAACGCTGCCCAGATCCCCTCCAGCCTCCCTGGGCCAGACCCAGGCTGTGGCCACTTGGATTGGCCACTTGTCCTCTTCTGGGACTTGACAGCCTGGAGCTCAGGATTTCCTGGGCAGTCCCTCTGTGACAGGGCCACACCCATCAATGGGGTTGGCTGGAGAAGTCCCAGGGGCTGGGGCCACAGGCCCCACCAGCACAGATGGCCTGGACCTTGCACAGGCTTTAGGTCAGAGGCAGACTCACCCAGGCCGCCTTGCCAGCTGTTGTGTCAGCTCTGTCACTAACCAGTCAGGGTGGCCTCAGGATAATGACTTCACCCACATTGGCCTCCACGACCCTGGGGTCCTCACAGCCTCATGGGGGTTCAGGCTGCAGTGGGCCCAGGTGCAGCTGGACTCTAACCCGTAGCAGGTGGGTTCGGACATGGACAGTGTCCTGTGTTCTAACGTCACGTGGATTGAAAGTGCAGCTTTTGGGTATGACAGACCTGTGTTCAAGGTGCACATAAGCCACTCAGTGGCTCCGAGCTTCTGGCCCTTAAATGCGAAGGTGTAGGTCAGGGCTGGGGAACCTCTGGCCCGAGGGCCATATAAGGCTCTTGAAATAATTTGGTCTGACCCTGCCACGGCATTAGGGGTGAGTTAATTAAATGTCTGGCCAAATATATCAGGCTAATTTTTAAGTTGATAATTTGTATGGCCTTCGAATGATGTTATAAATATCCAAATGACCTTGGCAGGAAAAAGGTTCCCCACCCCTGGTGTAGGTCAAGGCCCAGGCCTCGCTGGGGCAAGCACTCAGCAAATATTAGCCTGAGAGGAAAGAGAGAGACCCAGTTACACAGAGACTTACATGGGGGCCTAAAGCTCACAGGCCGAATTCAGCCTGCAACCTCCTTTTATAAATAAAGTTTTATTGAACACAGTTGCACCCATTGTTTATGTGTCTATGACTGCTTTCATGTAAGAAAGGCAGAGTTGTCACAAAGAACATATGTCCTACAATGCCTACACTGTTTACTATGTGCCCTTCATGAAAAACGTTTGCTGACTGCAGTAGCCAGTTTTTCAGTGGTTAGAGTGATAGCCCACAGACTGTAAGGTCACAGGTTTGATTCCGGTCAAGGGCACGTACCTCATTGCAGGCTTAATCCCCAGTCCTAGGTTGGAGCACGTGCAGGAGGCAACCAATCGATGTGTCTCTCTCACATCAATGTTTCTCTCTGTCTCTCCCTCTCCCTTCCACTCTCCCTAAAAATCAATGGAAAAAATACCCTCCAGTGAGAATTAACAACAAAAAACAGTTTTCCAACTTCTGACTTGAACCAACAGGAGAATTCTCATGGTTCCACTTCTAAGCCATTGCACCTCTCTTTGGGGACACCATGGCTTCATGGATGGACAAGAAGCCATGGAAAAGATCCACAGCTGAGGTCAGGGACCTGGCAGCAGGCAGGGAGGCCCACTTGGGTCCGGCCGGACACAGGTGATGCACCTTGGTTCCTGTGACTTGATCTTCCCAGGTGGCCAAAGGGGAGGGTCCTCCTTGTAGTCTCTCTCTTGCCCTCCTGTCACTCCCTCTGTAATACAGGCACTTGGGGCCCCACTGCTGACCAGCAGAGCGCCCTCACCTCAGCAGGGCAGGGTGGGAAGAATAGCCACTCATGGGACAGGCTCTCCCTGGCTTTCAGCTAGATAGCCAGCCCTCTCACCACGCCTTCAAAGAGGCGGGCCTCTCACCCAGGGTCCAGGCAAGGGGATATCCCACCCCACGTGGCGCTGTCAGGCCAGGGCACTGCACCTAACCACTGGGCCCTCCCCCCTCTTCTCGGGTTTGGAGATGGAGACTCACTGGAAGAAGTGTGTCCAATTTGACCAGTTATAAAATGGTGGGCCCTGAGTGTATCTGCATCTGTGCCCTGGCCTTTGCCTCTGCCCCTGGCACCAGCAAGCTTGTGGCCCAGAAGTCACAGTCCATGCACATCTATTGAGCACCAACTGCGTGTCAGTCCTGGTTGAGGTCCCAAAGAGGAGCTCACATTCTGGTGGGATGGACAGGTGGACACAAGAGATGTGGGTATAATGCACACTTGTCAGATGGTGCTAATCAAGCAAGGAAGGGAGACAGAGGAGGCCACGGGGGTCGAGGGGTCTCATTTTCAGAGCACAGCCACAGAAGTCTCCATTTGGGGAGGTGATGTTTTAGAAAAACCGGAAGGAAGCCAGGGAGCAAACACAGGGCTATCTGAGAGAAGACATGGGAGGCAGAGAGCATAGCCAGCACACAGGCCCTGAGTCAGGAGGAGGCCGTGTGGCAGGGAAGAAGGGTGGAAAGAGGAAACTAGGAGATGAAGTCAGACAAGTGAGGTGGCAGAGAGCTCATTCAGCTGCTGGAGCTGCTGGGATTCCATCCTCCTCCTGCGTTGTGGGTCCTTTACGCCCCTGTTCATGATCTCTGAGAGGCTCATGACCCTGAGAGAGGAGCCCCTCAGCATCTCAGCTAACTCTCTAGCGAGGGGCTATGAGCTGGGCCCTGGGCCAGCCTTGTGGTGGGAGCGGAGGGGGAGGAAAAGATGGTGGAGGACTCCTGAGGAGTGCCTGAGAGATGCCTTAGTCGTGGGTATGGACACACACACACACACACACACACACACACACACACACACACGGAGGCGCCCCAATGTCAGCCCGAATGTCAGCGCCCTTAGAGAGCCAGCCTTCACTTTCAGCTCAGCTGTGCTCTTCAGGCCCACGTGGGGGGTCTCCACGTGCTGGGGGGATGCATGGGTGCCTGCCCTGAGCGCTAGCTGAGGACAGCCCTTTGCCTCACAGGCGGCCGCCCGGCTTGACTGTCCGAGTGCAAGGGCGTTATATTTCTTCCCTCCCCTTCGTTCTGTGGATGGAAATGGTCCCCAAGACCTGCCTCTGATAAGGCTCAGGAGTGACGAAGGCAGAGCTAAACCTCTTATCAGGCAGCTGCAGGGCACCCGGGGCCTGCACTGGCAGGTCAGGTGCTGATAAGATGGTCCTGGGCCTGGCCACTTACAGCTGATTTCTAAGGCCCACACCTGGAGCCCAACCTTCAGAATAGTGACCAGGAGACCAGGGAGCATCACTGCCTTGGACACCAAGACAGGCTTCTGGTGGCCATAGCAATAGGACTGCGGGAGCCACTGGGGACAGCGGTTTGGCAAGGAGGATTGATGGGGCAGGGGTCTCTACAGGGGCCTTCGGGCTGGGAGCGTGGCGGGGGAGCTGAGCCTCCCACCCCACCATGTATCAGGACTCCATGTGGGATCTGCACCCACTCAGGTGCCCTGCGAGGCACTCACTGCGTTTTATGGGCAGGACACTGCGACTAGGAAATGGAAGGGCTTCGGGTGTTTTGTCTGATGTGTGACCAGGTTTGCAGCCAGGTTTGCTGGCCCCTTGGATGCTTCCCTCCCTCCTGGGAGCTCTGATTGGAAGGAGAGCAAAGAACTGATCCCCCCACTCTCCACCACGCACACCCTACTTAAAGGCAGAAATCCTACCTTCAAAAGTTAACTCCTTTTCCTTTAGGCTTGGGTCACTGTAAACTTCCTACCCTTAGGGTAGTACAGATTGGGTTAGCAGGCTGTCTTTGAGCTTAGTTATCCAATCTGTACAATGGGCCTCTCTGACCTTAGTTATCCAATCTGTACAATGCGCTGTTCATCCCTGCTTCACAGAGCTGTGCCCAGTGCACCCAGAAACCACAGGTGGAGGGCACATCACCGCTGGCCACCAGGACGCCATCACCAGCTCAGCCTCACCCTAGGTGGCAGGGCAGGGCTGGGCCACAGTGGGCAGCAGCGGGCCTTGGGTTCAGGTGTGGGTTTGCATCCTCACTCTGTCCTGGGCAAGCGATGCTGTCTCCGAGCCTGACTCTTCTCCTGTATAAAGCAGGGGTAGAAGGACCTGCTGGCAGGGCTGCCTGGGATTTCAGCTAATGCGAGGCACCATAGACTGTGTTGTCCCATGGGAGCAGGTTTGCTGAGAAGCATCATCAGTGTGATAAGGTGCAGGGAAGCCCCAGCATGGAGCAGACCCATGAAAAGCAGCCAGCATGAGCCCAGTGACACCTAGCTGCCCTCGGCCCAGCCTCTTATGCACACAGATGCATACAGAGGCCACAGGCCTCCAAGACAGCAACCTTCCCACAGGGCAGGGCAGGCAGGGCCGCAGGGCACCCTGGCCAGTGACTGGAGCCTTTCCTGGAAGGTGCTGCCACCCAGAGGTGACCACAGGATGGTGCCGGGAGTGAGTCCTGCCTTCAGAGGACCTGCAGGAGGGCCCCAGACCTTGCCGGAAAAGCCAGCGGCATGCCAGGGCAGCATCTCTGACTCAGACCCCCGAACAGCATCCTGCAGGCGATCTGCCCTGAGAAGGAGACTGATCTCCAGGCCTGGGGTTGCAACTGAAATATCGAGAAATGTGACTCTCCCAGGCACCAAGGCTGGCAAATGCGGAAGCCAGAGAAAGGGCCAACTGAGGGCGGGCAAGAGGCCAGCCAGGGGCTGCTCAGGTGAGCTGGTGCCTGGGGAAGGCAGTAGAGGGCTTCTCACATCCCTTCCCTGAAATCAGTAAGAGTGTCGCTGAGTCATGAGAGTTGCGGGAATAGTGCATGTAATACACTGCAGTGTGGGAGGTAAGCACCGGAGGTGGTTTTGACCACCTAGCACCTAGTAGGTGCTCAAGTGCATTGGTCTAGCAATGACTGCAGATGTCTGGATGACTTTTCTGCTGCATTTTACTGAACTGAGGGAGCATTCACTCAGTAAGATGACTACCTACTATGTGCCGGCCACACTGCAAAATGCTGGGACATAGGGAGGAAGATGCCACTGCCTTTCCCGCAATGACAGGAGTCCACTCTGACATGTTTGAGGAGTCTGTCCACAGTGACAGGAGGTCACTCCTCCTGGAAGGTCAGAACAAACAGACCCTGTGGGTGGAGCTGGGCCAGTGTGGGTTGATGTGTGTGCATCCACCAGACAGACCAGGAGTGGGCATTTCAGGCCAAGGGAACGGCATGAGCCAGCACCGGGGAATGTGAAATAGAGGGAGTCCATGTGATCTACATGGGTGTGACCCACAAGGGCTCCTGTGGGGCAGATGATGGGAACATGTGAGATGACAATGTGGGAATCAGACTGGCTGTGCCTGTGGCTTTGGCTCATGACTGGGAGTGCTGTCCTCTGGGTGTGTCCCTACTGGGAAACACTCAGTCTATCTAGTGAGTTGACGAAAGGACTGGACAGTCTGTGGAGTTGGCATGTAATTTTTAGGACATATTTATACTAAAAAATAAATTTTAAAAAGTGTGGTTGTTTATCTCCACCTCAGATAGAACTGGGTTCCTGCATCTTATGGGCCCTGGGCATGGGTGTTTTTTAAAGGGTCCCATGTGATGCGAATGGACAGCCGGAGCTGAGAGCCATGAGCAAGTGGCTCCTGCTGCTGTAGCCGGCCCACCCCCCTGAGTCCCATGCAGGTGCTCAGCAGCAAAAACTTCTGCATGGATGGAGCATTGCTAGTCTCACAAAGCCTTCCCAGGAAGCTTGCGTGACTCCCTGCTCACTCATCCCTTCCACCCCTCTCACAGAGGTCTCCCACGATGGTTGAAAACTGATTTTTACATAAATTTGAAAATCTGAAACATATTAATTTTTAAATAATTTGAAAATTACTTGAGATAATGTAAGTGTGGAAGTGATTTAATAACTGAATATATCTAAATACAAAATAATAAATCATTATTCATAACCCTTCTATCACTCCCATCGCACTGACGACTCTTTCATCAACTTGTAATTATACTCTTGCCAGAACCTCGAATTCTCTAAACCTCAAGACTCACAGCCTTACCAGGTGTGCCTTCCTGGAGCCCTGACCTCACGCCATACCTCCCTCGCCATCGCAGTTCTGTTGGTCTCTCATTCCTGGCAGCTCTCAAATGTTTTTTTAATCTTGGAAGAGAGAAGCCTTCCTTCTCTATATCCCTGAATTACTTCAGAATTTCTAGAGAATCTTTTTTTCCCCCCTGTAATCTCTCACCTGCTCACTTCCCACAGGAGAAGACCCAGCTTCTCTAACCTGATCTTTAAGACTCTTCATTGCCCATTATTCACCAAGCAGATAAATAGTAAAGTTTATTAATGATATTGAATGAGGTAGTGATGGTAGAGGAAGTAATAAGACAAGGGAAAAAAAGAGAGGAAAATAAACTCAATATAGCTACTGGATTTAGTTATTCTTTTTTTTTCTCCCTTTAACTAAAACTGTAGCTTTTATAGTTCCCAAAACACAATTCAAAATAGTTCTCTGAAAGGTGTAAAATTAAAAGAAAACCTGCATTTGTTTTAATATAAAAGCATCCATACTAAAAATAATAAGTTATGTGAAATCTGTTAGACTATCTGGTTTATCTGGCAGACCTTAATCCTGATACTCAAACGGACCCAACTCTCCAGCTGGCAAATGTCTATTTGTTCACTCTGTTTTCACTCTGTTACTTGACCTGCTTAAGAAATTAGACACCAGTCTGACAGAATAGAAAACCGTGTTTGTACTTACCCTGCTGCCCCTAAAATCGTATGTTAGATTGCAGACTGCTCTTGAAGTGCTGAGATCATGATGAGGAATGTGGGCAAAGCCTCCTGGGTATAGGACTCACCGAAACCTCGGGCATGAGCCAGTTCACCATCCTGCTGGTCACTAACACCCACCAGCTGTCCAGCTTCAACCACACGCTACAGAATTCCAAGGTGAAACAAGTCTGAGCTTGTTGGCTCTTTCTGATTAGTCTCCAGGGCATTTGTCATGTTCCATGAAAGAAACATTTAATTTAAATGGCAGTTGATTTGCATCAAGGGATTTCAAACTGACAGAGGAAGAGTTATGAATATGTTTATGGCGTCTTTGCTTTTGAAATATTAATGTGGGGGAAGTATCCCTCACTAGACCTGAACTGGGGGCTGGGGCTTGGGGGCTGGGGAGATGGAGCAGCAGTGTGCCTGGGTGATGTTGGGACATGGGTATCATAGAGAAGCTGCTGTCCAGGAAAACATGGAAGGGTGGGGTCAAGGGGTCTTGGGGCAGAGTAGTGAAGAGAAATGGCTTTTCCTCCCCAAGCTCAGAGGCAGCACAGGGCCTAGCGCCAGGGTCAGGCCACTTCCTGGCTCTGTTGTCTGATGCAAGATGAGGTGAATCCGTGATTTCCTGACGCTCCACTCCTGTGCTGACATCCAGAGAACAGAGGAGGCTAACAGCACAGAGGGGGGTGCTCAGGAAGCCCAACTGCCCAGCAATGAGCAAGCACTTCCTGCGCCCAAGTCCCAGGAACTGGCCTCAGGCACCTCCCACCAGAGGCCCTGTGGGAGGAAAGGTGGTGGTAACGGCGGTGTGTGCCGTGTATGTGTGCGGTGTGTGGTGTGTGGTGATGTTGCTGTGTGTAGTGTATGTGTGTGGTGTGTGGCATGTCATGTGGTGTGTGGTGTGTATGTGTGTGGTGTGTGGTGACGGTGGTGTGTGTAGTGTATGTGTTTGGTGTGTGTTGTGTGTGTGGTGTGTATGTGTGTGGTGTGTATGTGTGTGGTATATGTGTGTGTGGTGTGTATGTGTGTGGTGTGTGGGATGTATGTGTGGGATGTGTGGTGTGTATGTGTGTAGTGTGTGGTATATATGTGCGGGGTGTGTGGGATGTATTGTGTGATGTGTGGGGTGTATGTGTGGGGTGTATTGTGTGGTGTGTGTAGTGTATGTGTGTGGTGTGTGGCATGTATGTGTATGGTATGTTGTGTGTATGTGTATGGTATGCATGTGTGTGGTGTGTGGTATGTATGTGTATGGGGTGTATTGTGTGATGTGTGGTGTGTATATGTGTGGTGTGTGGTATGTATGTGTGGGGTGTGTGGGGTGTATTATGTGTGATGTGTGGTGTGTGGTGTGTGTGTGGTGTGTATGTGTGTGGTATGTATGTGTGGGGTGTATTGTGTGATGTGTGGTGTGTATGTGTGTGGTGTATGGTATGGGGGGGCGCCAGGACTTGCACTGTCTCTGTGTCACAGCCCAGGTTCCCTGAGCCGCACGGCAGGATGCCCTGGAGTGTGCTAAGATAATTTCCGTAAAGAGTAGCTGGTTGATGTGCATCTGCCCTTCTTGTAACCCCCCCAAGCAATATACCCCCAATATTTAAATCAAAATGCCCCCTCTCTTTGCTAACACTCTTTCCAAACATGACTCCAACCACAAAACCAAGTCATAGTAGTACCTCACAGTGTCAGCACTCACGTGTTGCATATGACCTGCTGCCCTGTCTCTATGCATCCTCCCATGTCATCCTCACAGCCGCCCATGGGGTGGGCCCCTCGGGGTCCTTGGCACAGGTAGGAATAGTGATGCTCAGTACCCCTGCCCCAGGTGGGAGACGGCAGCATCCCTGTGGCCCCTCTCTGGCTCCCTGCTCCGGTTGCTCTCCTCCCTGCCAGGACTCTTCTCTGTCCTTCCTAAACTGGAGGTGCTGTTGTCTCTGGGTCACGGCCTCCCCTGGGCACGCCCTGCTGCTGTGTCTTTAGGATGCGAGCACTCAGTGCCTCCCTGGGCTCCCCGGAGGCTCCGAACCCTCCTCCGCTGCCCTCACCAGCATGCTGGCTTCCCAGCAGGACACAGGGCTCTGCAGAGCCTGCCTGTCAAACTCGGGAAGGAAGGAGAAAACATTTTCCGCCTCCTGTTTGCCAACTGATGAGCCTTCTGGAAATGCAATAACAGAGCATGGCTAATTAAATCATCATTATTTACACGTGCAGCCTGATCGAGGACAGTTAGTCATGTAATTAGGTGCCTAATGGTGCTGAAAATGCAATTATATGATTGTTTAAGTGAATTCCCTCCTCCAGAGAAGTGGTCAGGATTAACCCACGTGATCTCGCTGGAGAGCAGGGACCACAGAAGGCATGTCAGTGTAACCCTGGCTACACAGAGGTCGAGTGGTGTGCACTTGAATCACATGTATGAGCACACTTGCACACACATGCATAGGCTTGTATGCATGCGCACGCACACACATGCACGCACATATGCAACACACACATGATGTCAGCTTTACCCTCTGTGTCCTTGGGATTCTAAGTAGACCTGCTGTATATGGGGTTTGATGAGCGAGAGCCATTGATATCACTGGGAGCTCGGTGTACATCTGAGACGTGACCATCTAATGGATGACTTGAAAAGTCATGTGGCGGTGATTTATTTAACTTGAGAGATACAGGTGTCTAGAAAAGAATAATGGTAAAAGAGTTAATTGGAACATGTCAGAGGCTTTTATCCCGCATCACTAGTTCACGCCCCTAGCATTGTGTCAGGTGTTGAGGCATAAAATTCAGTCCCTGTCCTCTAGTAGCTCAAAAATCAGTGTGCAAAGCATTTTAATGGTGATTTGAACAACTTGCTCAGCAAACTGCAGCCTGCAGACTAAATCTAGCCTTTGGCCTGTTTTGGTACAGTCAACTAGCTAAGAATGTTTTTTATATTTCTAAAGGGTTGTATAAGACAAACAAACAGTTAAACAAAGAAGAATATACAGCAGAGACCATATGTGGCCTGTAAAGCCTACATTATTTGTGAAAAATCTTGCTGCTCCTGAAAGAATATTGGAAGAATCTTTGCACAAGTCAGGGAAGGCTTCTTGGAGGAGGTGATGTCACTGGAACTCAATGGCTGATCAGCAGTTTGCAAAGGCCCAGAGTCCCTGTGGCAGGGCGAAGCACCACTGCCTCCTGGGAGCTTCCTTCCAGCTGCCCCACACATGAGAAACAACACCAGACGAGCTTAGAGGAGGCCTGAAATGACAGCTGTGAGAGTCCTGAGGTTCTGGAACTTGGACTAGGTCTTTAGCAGAAAAACCAACAGCCCTGCGGCCAGAGTGGCTGCCCTGCCCAGAAACACCGAGGCAGTGGGAAGGGACAGACAACTCACATGTCAGGCACCGGGTGGCCTCTACGTCGGTGACTTTAGCCCTTGAATCAGCAGGTAGCGTGTTCTGTGAACTGAATGGGGTGGGAGAGAAGAGCACACAGACAGCTCGCACAGCTCCCACCACAGTCCCTGCGCTCTGTCTGAGCACTGTCTAGCATGCCACACAGCTCATGGGTCTCTCCTTTTATTGTCTGCATCCCCTCCCTAGGTTGTCACCTGCAGGAGGACCGGGGTGCAGCTCTTTGTTTTCTGCGATCTCCCCAGGGTGTGTGTGTGTGTGGGTGTGTGTGTGTGTGTGTGTGTGTGTGTGTGAGAGAGAGAGAGAGAGAGAGAGAGAGAGAGAGAGAGAGGAGAGAGTAAGTAGTTGAACTCTACCATTTCTCCTTCTCTCCTCATGGCCCAGGCTTAGATAAGTAAATGCATCTCTCTCTCCTCCTGTGTACCTTTACTCAAACAGCTGACCGTGGCTGGAAACACACCCCACTCACACTCGCGCGCACACACTCACTGACGGGTCCCACCTCAGTGCCATGATCACACACCTAAACACGCCATCCAGCAAATCGCCATTCTCTCTGCTCAATGCCTTCCCCACTCCCCTCTCGCAAGCACCTGCATTCCGAGAAGGCATCATGTCAGCTCATTTCACTGCAGAAGGAGCATTTGAAACAATAGCAGATGCAGGAATCTTCTGGGGCTTTTGCTGTAAAGGGAGAAGAGAGAGGGGCCAGGAGTTGGAGGGAGACAAGGCGTGGAGGGAGGCTTTCCTTTCTTTAACTTGGGAGAATAGCATGCTGTCCTGGTCACCTGCTTGGCGGGGGTGGGGGGCGGGAGGTGACAACGATGCAGGAGAGAGGGGCAGCTTTAGTGGCGAGGTTCATGTACTGGAGAGAGGAGGTGGAGCCTCGTGCACAGAGGCCCGGGGCACAGGGCAGTGGGCAGTGAGAAGCTGTGCCGGCCCCCCAGTGCCGTGGGGTGCCTCAGTGCAGCCCTGACGCAGCCTGTTCCCGTGTCTTCCCGAGTCGCTGCCTCTTTCCCTGGTCCTTCCTCCTCTCCAGGCCCCACGTGACAGGCTCAGCTCTCAGCCTCCCCATGCCTCTTCTCCACTCACAGTTGTAGGGGCCTTGTCCCACCCGTGGCTGTGAGGTCCATCAAGATGCTGGAGACCCAGCCAGGCCTCTGCCCCCACACCTCCAGACCCTGTGTCCAGTGGCCACGCTGTACCTGTGCTTGCATCTCATGGGCTCCCAGCGTGACATGTCCTGCTCCGGCAGTGACCCCCACCCCGTGTCCCCAGCGGACATCCTCCCCTATAAGTGAACTGAAACCCCATCCGTCTTTCTCAGGACAAAACCTTGAGGCTCTCTTTGCACACTTCACGTCTAATCCACCAGCAACTCCTACTGGCCCACTTTCCAGATCCACCAACACCTTGCCACTCCTCATCACCGGCACCACCACAGCCCCCGTCCAGCCCCTGGCCTGGACCACGCCATAGTCTCTCCCATCCGCACCCCCACTGTCTTCTGTGCAGCAGCCGGCAGGATGCGCCTCAGGCACACAGCTCAAGCTGCTGCAGCTGGACCCCCGGCCTCCATCCCCGCGGAGCATGAAGAGCTGACCCCGCCGTGCCCACGCCACTCCTCCCGCCCGCTGTGCTCTCAAGCCCCTCCAAGCATGTTGCCCCTCACTGCTGTCTCGGCCACAGGGACCTGGCTCTCCTGGAACACAAGCCCGCCCACCCCGCCTCCCCGTGGCTGACGCCTCCCCAGAAGGCTCCTCTTCCGCAGGTCCGGGGCTCATTCTCTCCCTTAGCTCAGCCTGCATTACTCCTTTCGGCTGCGGTGACAAAACACTGTGGTCTGGGCGGCTTAAGGGACAGACATTTATTTCTCACAATTTTAGAGGCTGGGAAATCCAGATCAGAGTCCAGCAGCCTCGGTGTCTGGGGAGGGGCCTCTTGCTGGTGCACGGCAGGTCATCTCACAGGTTCTTGCGGGTGAAAGGACTGGGGGGCTCCAGAGTCACTTCTAGGCCACATTCTGCTCATGAGGACTCCACCCTCCTGGCCTAACCACCTGCCAAGGGCCAACCAACTCCATCCCACTGGGGATTAGATTTTCGCCAGTGAACTTGGGGAGGACACAAATGTTCAGTCTGCAGCACAGCCCGGAAGCTGCCTCCTCCAAGAGGCCCCCCTGGCCCTCTGAAGATCAAGCCCCCTGTCTCCTTCTCCCTCTTTTTTTTAATCTTCACCTGAAGGTATGTTCTTACTTATACTTAGAGAGGGAGGGAGGGAGTGGGAGAGAAAAATACCGACGACATGAGGGAGGAACATCTACTGGTTGCCTCTCGTAAGCACCCCAACCAGGGGACGAATCCACAGGCAGGTGTGTGCCTGACCGGGAATGGAGCCCAGCCCTGTGGTGCATGGGCGCGCTCCAGCCACCAGCCCTTCTCTTAACGTCGCCACAGGCTGGGTCAGCACCTGCCCTACCGCATAGGCCCTTATTTTAACGCCCTGCCACTTGCCCCTCCTCCAGAAATGGAAGCCCCCAAATAGTTATTGCAAATTGACTGTATCCCACATTTTATTTTACATCCGCAGGAACTGAACAAAGTAAATTAAAGATGGAAGCCCCTGAGGGCAAGGCCTCGCACTTCCACTGTTAGATCTTCAGGCTCTAAAACACGGGACACAAGCGGTCTCTGGTGAACTTTTGTTGAAGGGATGATTCTAGAATGAGCTTTGGAATCAGACAGACCCGATTCCAGTCCCACCCACAACCTGTGTGTGACCTCAGGCAAGTTACCCGACCTATCTGGGCCTTAGCTTCCTCAACGGTAAAGTGACAGGCAATTACAACATCCTCCTCAACGATCCTCCTGAGAAATTGGAATAATACATGTAATTACAAAGTGAGCCCCCAAATGGTAGCAATTCCATCATTATCCACACAAGGAAAGGGGGGTTCAGTGGGAAGAAAGAGCCTCAGGCAATAAGGGGAAGTGGAGGCCAGAGAGCGGCCCAGACCTCAGGGTATTGTGAGTGGGAGTGCAGCAAAGGCCACCCCGACGGCCCAGCGGCTGGAGGGCCTGCTCTGTGGTCGTCTGGGGCAGGTGACGTTCTCTCTGGGTAAGCTTCAGGGGGCCAGATGCCCAGGGTCACCCCAGGGAGAGGCATAACAACCCTGACCTGTTCTAGGCTGGAGAGATTGGCTCCTCCCACCCTGTGTGGGGAGAGCACTACAGCCCACCTCTGGGCCCTGCGCACTTTCTGGGCCTCCACATCTCCCCGTGAGGCGCAGCTGCTCCTTGCAGAAGTATCCTCCCATCACGCCTGCCCTTGCATGTACTGGGGCACCATAGTCAAGGACCTGAGGCGCTCAGTCCTACCAGGCATGCCAGGGCTGTGCCTTAGAGAAGCACCTGCCTCAGCCCGGGCAGGGGTGGCCAAGGCTGCAGGACATGGAAGGCCATGGTGTTCATGGATGGATGGACGTGTGTGCACATGTGTGCATGTGTGTGTGTGAACAAGCTGGGGAGTGAATGGGTCTCCTCTGATGTAGGAAGTCAGTGAAAAACTCAAAGTTGAAGAAAATGAGCAATAAGTACTGTCACATTCAAAACAGACACTAGGCACATCCTCAGTGGAGTCCACACTGGCCAGGGAGGCCACTCCCCGAAAGCTGTCCTAGACAGCGGCCACACGGGTGTCCCTCAGCTCAACTGTGGGAGAAGAAGTGCTGCATCGTTCCTGCCTCTCCAGCCGCTCTGGCCCTGGTTCCACCTCAGGCCAAGCGAGAGGGCCCGGGAGAGCCCTGGGCAGGCAGGGCTGGTGCCGTGGAGCCAGGATCCCCTCACAGAGTGCACTCGCTCCTGTCACCCCCGAGGAGAGCCCTGCTGTGCGTGAGTTCCTGGGAGAAGGTGGCGAAGGGTCTCAGGACATGCGAGGAGACTCTCAGGAGGCTGATGCACACCCTACACAGTCCGGCCGTGCAGGCCCAGGCCCAGAGGGGCTGGCGTGAGCCATCTTCCAAGCAGCCCCCTCGACGGCCCGTCCAGGCTGGGCAGGGACCAGCAGCTGGAGGACACCTGGTCGGGGATGGTGCGGGTGGGTATTCCTGGGCCAGTCCTTCCCCGAGGCTGCCCTTGGGCCCTCAGAAAGAGCTTGCACAGCGGCATTCCCACCACAGTGAGCAACTGAGTCACCAGTTAAGTGGAAAGGAGGTTCCTCTCCCCTGGCTTCCCCTTCGCACTGCAGCTCAGGGGGGGGGCCTGCGCTCAGAGCTGGCGAGGAGGCAGGAACGAGGAGAGGAGAGCCAGCCAGCCCCCTCCCGCTTCTGGACAGGCTGAGCACAAGGGGCGCTTTGGTTCTTTGGTTTTATTTCATTGTGGTACGAACACTTATGGTGAGATCCACCCTCCTACCTGTTTCACTACACAGTCCGCCATGTTTGACTATGGGCAGCATGTGGAGTGGTCTGTAGAGCTTCACCGGGCTTCCCAAGCTCTGTGCCCCTCCACCAGCATCCTGTCCCCACACCTCCGGCCCCTGCCCACCACCACCCTCTCTGCTTCCGTGGGTTTGACGACTTTAGACTTCCCCTCTGAGTGCAGCTCTGCAGCGTTGGCCTCTGTGACTCACTTGTGTCACTTAGGAGCTAGCAAATGGACTGAGACCAAAGCTTTTATTGCAGCTACACTTTTCTCTTTCTGGAAGGGACTGAAAGGTGACAGATCCACCCTCCATGCAGTCCCTGCTGAGGACAGACACACAGCGAGTGTTCTGACAGCGAGGAGATGTAGAGAGGAGCTGTGTCCCCCTTGCAGGGCCTCTTCCTCTTCCTCTTCCTAGGCTGCTCCTCTACCAGAACCCTCCTCTCTGCACCTGCTCATCTGGGCACTGCCCCTCTGCAGGCATGACTGCAGGAGACTAGGACGGAAATGAAATTGTGGACCTATAATTACTTCTTATATTCATGCCCTTAACTTGGTAAGGGGATGTGTAAAATTAACTTACTAACAAAATTTTGCTATTGTCCATTTGTATCTTATTTCTGCCCCCCCACTCCCCCGCCCCCCCAAAAAAAACCAACATGAAAAGTAGTGGTGGCAGCCCCAGGCCAGTGCCTGGAGCTCCAGTAGACAGATAATGTAACTAGGACAAGGGCCTGATGGAAGGCTGGGTCCTGGGGATACAGAGCCACCCAGCGTGGTTGGAAAGAGCTAGAATTGGAGGCTGGTTTGATAATCCCTGGGAAGCTGTGGGCATGGTGCAGGGCTGTGGTCAGGAAGGCTGTAGAGCAATGAAAGAACCAGGCAAGGATGGCTAGGATGGGTGTTCAAGGTCATTTCCAACCAAAGTTGCTATGATCCCAGCCACTGATAAACACATGCTCACTACAGTGTTAGGAATAGATGTTTTAAACTCCTCCAACCCCTCTTTCCCAGGCATTTTGAAAGATGAGATGTTCTATGACCTTAAGGTGCAAACCCAACTACCCTGAAGTTGCACTGGTTGGCTTCCAGGGAGTAAAAGGACTTTCCAACCTGATCTCTCTGACACCCCCTCAGCTGAGTGCGCTCTCTGCAAGGCAAACCTGGACATCACTGCTACAGGAGGCCAAACCCAACCACTCTCTATAAACGTGGACATGGACACAGACTCCAAACGGTAGGACAAATCACAGATAGGGAAGGAAGTAATGTTTCTCTACACTCAAGGTCCCTTTGGACCTTCTAAAAATTAAATCTACCTGAGACAAATTAACAAAATAAAACAACCAACTTTAACTACATATGTACATATGGGAGCCCCGCCTACATGGGGGGTTCAGAGACAGAGAGAGAAAGTTAGATGTATATGGCACTCTGAGCTAAGGTTGAGGTAAGGCACATTGGAGTTTCAGAGAGGAGGAAGTCGTTGCAATTATTTAGCAGATACTCAGTAATTAGGAGTTTGCCCTGCCCTATAGACAGGTCAAAATAGATTATCTCTGTCAATCTCTTATTATGGGCAAGGCCCCTAATTTAAGATCTCCTAGTTATGAGGGGCAGAAGTTTCTCATGAGCCTGCAGGGCCTGGGTTGCCTTTGGCTCAGTAATAATCTGCATATCAAAAAGGCACATCTTGGAATGACTGAGTCTGAACCCCTCCCTGAATGAGGATGAAGAGATTAAAGATGGTCACAGGGATTTTTTAAAAAAAAAAAAAAAGGAAGAGGCCAAGAGGAGAAAAACTGAGTCGGTATATTTTCATTATAAGGTTCTTTTCCCTGAGAATGTAACCAAAACAACTGAGGCTTCCCCTCAGAATTCTAGCCAGAACGTCTCAACAGTCTGGGAAGTGTCTGTAGAAGATACTCAATCCCTGGGTCTGGAGAAGCCAGCAGAGAGAGAGGCCATGGTGACCTCAACGAGCTGCAGAGAAGCCAACCTGTGGCCAACAGCCCTGGGATTTCTAATATGCACTGGGGACCTGCCCCTGAGAGGCCAGAGCCTCCCTCTGCTCCACCCACAGAAATGAGAATCTGGGTGAGGACTACTGCAGTAAGACCACCGCTCAGCCTCCTCAACCACAGGCGAGCCGGGAGAAGCAGGCGAGGAGCTCGGGCGTTGAGTTCACCTGCTCTGTCCCCGTGTGCGCGTTGTGGTTGGAATTGAAAACGTCTACTTGAAGCACCTCTTTACCAGGCCAGGCCACAGGTGTGGGAACACAAGACTGAGGTCATTGAGAGGAGGTAGCCACAGTCCCACTGCCCATGATGGCTCAGCATGGTTGGAAAGAGCTAGAATCAGGGTCTGGTTTGTGGAGGGTCACAAGACACCCAATGGGACATGGGGTTGGACCAACAGGTGCAGCAGGGAGGACCTGCATGGACTTCTAGTCTGAGGTCAGTTCTGAGAGCCAGTTCCAAAGACCCACTCCCACTCCTTGTCCTTTAAAGTGACACACATTTATTGTAGATGGTTTTCAATGTACATAAAGCTGTACCCTAGAAGAAAACAATGCCACCATAACCCCATCCACTATGCAAAAGCAACCACCTCAACATCTTAATGTACTCCTTTCATTCCTTTTTCTAAGGCTTTTTTAAATAATTGACATAATTTATATTTACAAGGTCCTGTTTCTTTCCCTCAAATTATACTGTAAGTACTTTCTCCTGTCACTGACTCCCATGCATCTCTTCAATAACTGCATAATACTCTATCGTATAGGTGTATTGTAATTCACATAGCCAGTTCCCTAACGAGGACCGTTTAGATTCTTCTCTTCCTTTTATTTTCTACTTCAAACCATCTTGCAATATACTTTCCTGAGCATGAACTTGTCTTCCCATTTCAGATTATTTCTCTAGGATCAATTAATAGAAATAGAGCTTTTGGTTCTCAGGGTGACGCATTTGGCAAATAGTGTAAGGATCCCCATTTTTGAGAATCCCATTTTGACAGAGGCCATATCAACAGTGATAATAAGTAATATTCAGATAGCCAGCCTTCGTGGGCACCGTGCTAGGCACCCACACATACTCCCAGGGAGCCTACCCAGTGGTCATGCCACAAACCTCAGGTCTGCAGGCCGAGCATTCCCCAGGACAGTCCAGGGTGCTGCAGAGCTCAGTCGCTCTGCCCCTTGATCCTTCTCCTGGACACTCCATCCCTGGCCTACAACAGCACCCACATATGCACAGGTGAGCAGGCAGGCACCCAGCCCTGAGTCTGGCAGGTTGCCCTCACTATCCCCTCATCTGCATGGGGTTTGGGTTCGGGGGGGAATAGGCGTGTCTCTGGCCTTCTGTACTCCAGCCCCTTCTGGGGAGCTGGGAGCTGGGAACCAAGCAGACACTGTTTGGGATACACAGCCCCACTCTGGATCCTCAAAATATCTCCAAACATCCATTTCCTCTGCCACCTGGTGCCCCAGACACCTTCCTTTGCAGAAGCACCTCCCTGCTGCGCCTCAGAGCCCAGGTACACTTAGATAAAGCAGCAGTGTGTCCTCCCTCCCAGTGTTACTGAACTCGGTGCAGGCAGGCATCCAGAGCTCCTCAGAACCCACTGCACATCCCAAAGAGCCAGGCTCAGGGACCCAAATCCAGGTCTTCCGGCTCAGTGCCACTTGCCCCAATAAAGGAAGACAGTTCGATAAAGCGGAGCAGAAACTTCATTCTTTGATCAAGGAGTGGAGAAGGGTGAGCTCAGGCTCTCGTGGCACCTTCTCCACCGGGAGGAGCCTCTGTATTTACAGACTGTGGCTGGAGAGATTAAATTCCTTTAGGCATTCTTCTGTTGCACTTGGCTCTTTTGCATCTCATTCTTTTTGCACATGATGCCCATTGCCATCTTGGCCACTCAGCACCTTGGTCTTTGTGGTGGGGAATCTTGTAAGCAAGCATAGCTTGTGACATAGTTTACGTCTTGGAAATATTAGGGTCTTTTAATCCTCACCCAAGGATATGGTTTTACTAGAGGCCCGGTGCATGAAAATTCATGCACTGGAGGGGGTTCCCTCAGCCCAGCCTGCCCCCTTTCACAGTCTGGGAGCCCTCAGGAGCGGGAGGTGACCTGGTGATCAGGGTAAGGCGACGCCCCATCACACCTCTGCTGCTGCCACTGCCAGCAGCACAAGCCTAGGGTGGCCCTGGTTATCTGTGCCTCAAGCTGGCCCTGGGTGGCTGGGCAGCCACCATCCGAAGCTTGCCAGCACCTCGGGCTGGCCCTGGGAGGCTGGGAAGCCACCATCCGAGGCTTGCCTGTGCCTCGGGCCAGCCTTGGGTGGCTGGGGGGCTGAGAGGACTGGGGGACTCTGGAGGCAGGCATGTGGCAAGGCCGGGCCTGCCCGGCAGGGCTGAGGGGACTGGGCGCCGCCATCTTGTGGCTGTGGGCGCCACCATCTTTGAGGGTGTGGCAGTCAATTAGCATATTCTCTCCTTATTGGCTGTGAATGCCGCCATCTTTGAGGGTGGAGCAATCGATTAGCATATTCTCTCCTTATTGGCTGTGGGTGCCGCCATCTTTGCGACGGCGTGAGGGTCAATTAGCATATCCCCTCTTTATTAGATAGGGTTTGCTTTTTAGAGAGAGTGGAAGGGAGAGAGTCTGAGAGAATCATTGATGTGAGAGAGAAACATCACTTGGTTGCCTCCCATACATGCCCAGACTGGGGATCAAACCTGCAAACTTTCGGTGCACAGGACAATGCTCTAGCTAAGTGAGCCACGCGGCCAGGGCAGAAAACGTTAGGGTCTTTCAGAGCAGCAGTCGCCAACCAGTGGTCCACAGAACACTGGTGGTCCATGAGGTCCGAAAGGTTGGCAACCACTGTTTTAGATGATAGTGCAGTGACAACTGCAGTCCCAGATTCGTCACAGGTCAGAGGCTGTGTGCACCTGTCAGACCCTGGCACAGGGCCCTCGTCCCATTGCCCAGCTCACCCTGGGGCAAGGCAGGGGAATCTGCAGAGGTGACAAATGCTCTCCAACTACGTCAGCTGGCTCCTGGGGGAAGCATGCTGAGCTCAGGGTTGTGGTGGGGCAGCTGTGACTGTCACTTCTTAGTGGCACTGCTGAGGGTACCAGGACCCCAGTTCTTGCAAAGGATACTGGGTAACAGCAGTTGAACCGAGGCGGAAGGTCCATGGCCACTCTCACAGTCCCCAGCTCAGTGGTCTCTGAGGGGCTCCTGCACCAGCAGCATCCTCCGGGAATGTGTCCGACCTGCTGACCAGAATCTGGGCGCCAGGGGCAGTCCAGGGACCTGCGGTGGCACGTCCCCAGGCCAGTCTGATGCCACCCAGGTTGGAGCACAGCGCCTTCACAGCTAGCCGGCAGGGACCCTGCGAGGCTGGAGGCTTCTTTCTCTGTTTGCACAGGAGGAGAGGGGGCTCCAGAGTGGAGGTAACTTGCCCGAGAAGTTCCCCTGACACAAGAGGCGTAATCTGCCTCGAACTGGGGAAGGTGAAGCTCGTGCCACCTGAGGAGACCGCTCAGGGGCATTTAATTCTTGCTCCTTAGGCCTTGCGTCTTGTGCTCAGTGAAGGCAAAATCCGTTCATCTGTTCTTCCTTAGCCGTAGTTCAGCACAAGCTTCAAATGCCGCCCTGGCCCTGCTGTTTTATACTCTGAACAAGAATGGAGACGAAGCATTTCTTCCTTTACTTCCTAGTAGACCCTGTGACTCAAGTGAGGCAGTCTGGTCCTTGTGTTTAAAACACACACACACACAAAAAAAACAAAAAAACAAAAAAAAACGTTCAGGACAAAAGCAGGGAGATGCAGGTGCAGAAACCTGGACCCCGACACTCGGGCTGTGACACATACATCCTCACCTTTCTTTCCAGTTCCCCTCCCCACAACCCTTACCCCCAGAACTAGTGCCTAGATGTGAAAACCTCCTGAGCAGGGCCCCAGGTGCGCGCAGGGAAAAGGTTCCCTCGCTGGCACTGCCCACAGTCCACTCCTCAGTGCCGAGTGCCTGCCCTCCCCCACTGCCCACGCCAGAATGCTCTCTGCCCCGGAGCAGAGAGGCACATCTCCTGGCCACCTGGCCTTGCGGGCTTCGGCCTTTTGACATGGGTGGGTGGTAGCCTGCCAGGCTTTGGTCCCTGCCAGACACCGGTCCTGTTCACACAGTAGCTGCAGGCACGGCACAGCAGGGAAGATGGGGCACGGCTGGGGGAGGGCACTGCATGGTGTCAGAGCAGCATCACGTTGCACAGCACTCTGGCAGTCCCGGGAACGGGAAGGTGGGTTACAAAGTGACACATAGGGATGATGAGGGCAAGCATTTGACCTTGAGACTGGAAGGCACACTCTGCCCAAGGCGGTCAAATTCTCCTGGCCCTGTGAATTTAGTCAGCAAACCAGGTAAGTGGACACACGCTTTTACAGAAGAGAGGGGTGGGTGGCCGTGTGGGAGGATGCAGATAGGTTAAGCTCCCCAGCTCACAGCCAGCCCGGCCTGGAGCCCAGCCCCTGCAGAGATGACCAGGCACATGGCAGTGAGGCCCAGAAGCCCTGCCGACCACTCCCCTGTGGACTCCTCCGTGTCCTTCTCTTAACATGGTTCCCGGTTCTCCTGTTGGCATTGCTGACCCCAGCTCTCAGCAGGCCAGCCTGGGGACCTCCTTCCTATTCTGAGAACATTGGAGAACTCCCCTCTGAGCTTCCCCATGGATATCTGGGTCTCTGCCTCACAATAAGCTCCCAAAGGCAGGGCCATTGCCTGACCTTGGGCACACATTGCTGGGGCGGAGAAGGTGCTGGAAAAAGCTGCCGAAGACAGAACGCACAAAATGAGGAGCCTCCTCACTGTCGCAGAGCCCGGGCCTCCTGGATCCCAGGCTGATGGTTGAGACCCCCACAACACCCAGGTAGCTCTGTCCGTTCCTTTGGGCACCTTATCACACAGGGAGGAGAGTGCTGGCAGTTCAGCCGTTCACATAAATACGCTGTGTCCCTTCTAGAGAATGGACTGTCCTCTCCATGTCCCAGAGCCTGGGACGGGCACGTGCACCCTGCTCGCTCCACTCCCACTGGCTTGCCGGAGAGGTGGCCGGCTGGACAATAGCCATTTGCTTCTTTCTTTAGGACCATTATACCCTGAGGCCGATTTTCCCAGTTGCAGCTTGAATGCTACCTCTTTTCAGGGCATGATAACAACAAACCATGCAAGAAAAGAAAATGTATTTGACCTTTTTTCTACCAAGAAGAAAAGCCAGTTAATAAACTTCAAATGTCAAGTGATTTCTATTTCACTTCATAAGAACTTCAAGGCCAGAATCAAGAGCAGGAACGAGAAACTCAGTGAGAGCCCAGGAGGATTTTCCCTGGCCCGGCCCCCCATAGCTGTGCTCCTCCCGAAACACACAGACCCCCCAGGCATCGCCAGCTGCAGGCACCCTTCCTCCCAGAGCCTCACGGACAGCCCTCCTGGACACCACATCATGGCGGGCACTCCTCAAGAATTCTACGACAACCCTGTGTTTCCCTTCATGATTTCAAGGCTAATAGTCATCTTCTCCCCAGAACACCCAGACCTCCTTCCTGAGGCCTTCCTCACTCTCAACCCCCAGGCGCTCACTTGCCGGAGCCTTCACCCTGGCTCAGGACGAAGTGCATCCTGTCCACTGCGCCCAGGCTGCCCGCTGGAGCGGTTTGTCACCTGCATGGAGGGCAGCCCTGTGTGCCTGCCACCGCCCAGGGACTGCTTGCCTCTGACCAGAGGACGGGCGGCTGGCCGCCCTGTGGACTGGAGCACCAGCAGGGATGGGGCTGCAGCCAAACTGCAGGCTGCACAGGGAGAGCATGCCCAGCCCCGCTGCGGTGCTACTGTGCTAGGGAACCGGAGCTGAACCGCAGGCTCGGCCCTTTTGTGGCGGTGAGATTTCCACAAGTTGCTTGAGCTCTTTGGGCAAGCATTTCATTATCTGTAGCTTAAAGAAAGGACTACCCCTCCTCTGCTGGCTTGCTGTAGGATTAAATGAGGAGCTTATAAGGCAGCCGCACCCAGGGCCTTCTCCAGGAAATGCACAGAGAACCAACACAGTCGTCGTTGTCGTCGTCGTCCTCCTCCTCCTCCTGCTCCTCTTCTTCCTCTTCCTCCTCCTTCTCCTCCTCCTGCTCCTCCTCCTCCTCTTCCTTCTCCTTCTCCTCCTCTTTCTCCTCATCCTGCTCCTTGTCTTCCTCCTCTTCCTCCAGGACCCGTCCCATCACTGCCATAGTTTAGGTATGTTCTTCCCACACCTGGGATTTCCCGAGGCCTCCACTGACGGCCTGACTGACGGCCTGCCTCCACTTTCCCCTGAGCCCTGTGGGAGGTGTGCATGTAAGAGCAGGTCAGCCCTTCCCTTTCCCTCTCATCCACCAGCTTGCGGGAAGCTTCGGTGGTCCCTGCACTTGGCCATGTGGCCCAGCCCTGGCCCTGTGGCGAGGCTGTGTTGGGTGTCCACCTCAGGAGTTCAGAAGCCAGAGTGTGGCACAACTCAGCCACTTTGCTGTGTCACCCACATCAGCTTTCCTCTGCTTTGTTCTCCACCTGCCTGCTCGTTGTTTGATCTTAGTTGAGTTTTCTTTTAACAAAACACTGTAGGGCTAAGGATTTGATTTATTTCCTCTTATGGTGTTAATGTCCCGAACACGATGGTGAGCATGACCCTGGGAAACACCCTTTACACTGTGACTTGGGTCCCTAGGTGTGTGTGCAAGTAAGATCAAAGCTCTACCTAACAGTCCCCTGACCACAGGGGAGGGTCCTCATGCTTTCTAAGATGTTTTCTCTCTGTGAGTCCCTCTCCCTTCCCATTCATATTCTCTCTCTCTCTCTTTCTCTCTCTCTTTCTCTCTCTCTCTGTCTATGACCCAGGAGTGGGTTTAGAGCACTGCCCTAAATAAAGCTCATATGTCACAGTCGCACCTGCCAGGGAGACCATACCCCTGAGGTCAAAGGCTCGCTGCCCATTCCTTGGGACCTGCCCTGGTCCCTGCAGCCACGTGGGGACCCAGGGGCCCCAGGCACTGGGTGCTGTCTCACGGTCAGCAGGCAGTGCTGGGAACCTGACAGTGTCCATTCCCTGTGTGGACTCACAGACCTGTCAGCTGGCTGCTTAGGTGTCGGCTTTGCGATGCAACCAGGAGCATTCATAAGACACAGAGCCACAGTGCCCACAACTGAGCACCCCCTGTTCTGGGCATGTACCATGTGGTTCTCATGTCCACATTAGATACAAAGCATTGCTCATTTCTTGTCCCTGGGACAAGCAGGGTGCCATTAGCCCTGTTTTACATACACAGAAACTAAAGGCAGTCAATAGTAAACACTATTACATTGGTTGAGCCAGGATTTGAACCCAAGCTGCCACCACGGTGATGTGGCGCAATCTTACCCTCAGTTCTTCAGAAAGGACTAAGCTTTCAAGAAGCAGTCAACAACTGCCATCCAGGTGGGCACCTGCGCGACGCTGGGCGTGGGGTTGTGGCGAGGCTCCTGTGGTGTTGGGATTGGTGGAGCTCCACTCTGGGGGGCGGGAGGGGGGCAGCAAGGAGAGATGTAGGGCTCTGTGGATCTCTGCAGAAGGTCAAGGTGAGGCCTCTCATGCCTGTCCAATCTCAGGGCTGGACAGTGTCTCAGTCTGATCCCTGACCCACTCTTGGCCGTAGATGACACCCTGCTCCACTGTAAACGCACCTCTCACGGCTGCCCCTAGAACCCGCCCGAGTTCCTGAGCTCAGTACCACTCTAATCCCAAGCACACACTTACCTTCCACCCAGCAGGGGGTGGACTTTCACTCCGGGCTTTCAAGGGTTGCTCAGCTGAGTAAGGGTGCTTACCCGCCCCCCCCACACACACACCCCACCGCGATCTCAGAGGCGAGAGATCCAAACCCAGGCTCTGGAGCCTTCGTGTCACGGACAGTGGGAGGCATTGGGGAGAATGTTGAGAAGCAGGTAAAGGTGAGCACTGGTGTGAGTGCTGAGCTCTCTGCCTGGCCTGTTTATGCTCTTGTCTGTGCAGCAAACTCCCATTTGTCCTTCCAGGGCCAATCTGATAGCACCCCCAGGAAGCCTTCTCTTTACCAGCACGTCTCAGCCCTGCGCATGTCAGAAGCACCTGAAGGCCTGTTCCCACGGAGGGCGGCCCAGCCCAGCACTTCTGATAGAGTAGAGCGGGGTGGAGCCCAAAAGTTTACCTGTCTGTGGGCTCCCAGGAAACGCTATTGTTCCGGGCACCACACTTTAGGAACCACTGTCTCGTACCATCCCCACCTTCCCAGACGGGCCGAGCTTCCTCCCTGTGCCAGTCCTGACCTGTGGCAGTTCTGGTCATGCTAAAGTGTCCCCACCCGGGGCTCAGTGACATTACGCAGCCGGAGCAAATTCAGCTCTGCGCAGCCGCAGGGGCACAGGCAGGAAGAGCGGCTCCCCTGCCACCATGCCTCTTGGTGGACACAACCTTGCAGGAGCTCATGTTGGAGGCTCACTTGGTGATCCCTCCAGCCCGCAGCCGGCTGGTCTGCTGAGGGCTAGTGTTCCGGTTCATCTGTTTGAGTACTCGGTCCCTAAACAGAGCCAAGAAAAGTCTCCCACATGATTCAAGCCAAATGCCTCTGCTGCTTGCTTACCCAGCTCACCCGGGATCACATTGACGAAACCTCAATAAAACTCAAGAAATGAAGAGAGAGGACCCAAATAAACAAAATAAGAAATGAAAGAGATTATAAGGGATTATAATTACAAAGGATTATAAGAAAATACTGCGAACAATTATATGTCAACAAATTGGACAACTTGGAAAAAAGGATACATTTTTAGAATATACATGCTTCCAAAACTGAATCAGGAAGAAACAAAATGGAGCAGACCCATAGCTGCTAATGAAATTGAATCAATAATCAAAGAACCCCAGCAAACAAATGACCTCATTGCACTCGAATTAAAATGATGATCTGAGTGGAAATGACTGTTATGACGTAGCCTTCTCCGTTTTGATGTATGTCATTGCTGTGATGGGATTTCCACGTTAGCACTGATATTTCCATGCTCTAACGAATTCTTCCTCTCGCTCATGACCCGGAAGAGGGAGGAGACCTCTGTGTAGCAGCTGGAGACACACGCAGGTTCCTAGCCCTCTGGCCAGACACTGAGCTTCAGAGAAGCGCACTTAGCAGCGAGGAGAGCACTGCAGGGGGCCCTTCCCCTGGAAAGGGGGGGGGCGGGTGCGCAGACCTATAAAGGGGTCTCAGGGAGGGATCTCCTGATGGGAGCCCTCGGGGAAGGGCTTCCAGAGAGAGAAAAGGGAGTGCACCCCAGAGGTGAGAGCCCCCAGTCCCGGCTGCCACTGGACGAGCTGTGTGAGCATGGGCAGGTCACTTTCTGAGCCTCAGTGTCCTTCCTGTGACATGGGCTCATAACACCACATGTGTTGGGGGGGACTGCTGTGAGGAGCACGATATATTACAGACAGAAAGCAACTCAAGGGTACTGGCACAGGCGAGCTGTCACGTGCAGACACGCCACAGATGGTCTGATTCGACCTCATTGTGAGAACAGCTGAGGTGGTGAAATTCGGTGCCACTGAATGCAGCAGGGGGCCAACCTCCGCGTCCCTGCAGATGTGTGCTGAGCATCGGCAGGTGCAGGCACCCTTGCGGTCAGAGACACAACCCTCACACACTCACACAGCCCCAGAGATGCCCTCCCTGGGTCTGGTTCGGATGGTTCCTGCTGTGCTCTCCAGCACCGTCAGTGGCCAAGCAGAGCCTGGCATGGCTCTGTGCGCCCCTGGCCAGAGGCCCATGCAGCATGCTGTCTCCTGCCTCTCGGCCATTCACAGAGCTGCTGCGTTGTGGGCAGAGGGTGCGGGCTGGGCTGAGACGCCGCTGGTGTGGGGGGCCTTCCTCTCTCAACTTGGGCTCCTCTGTTCTGTTCACAGAGCCCGGCCCCGGGATGGCGTGGACCACAATGGACATAGCCATCATGGCAGGTGAGTGGCCCAGGCCCTCCCAGCGGGCAGGAGGGTCGGATACGGCGTCTGCAGGAGAACCAGCTGAGGGTTCAGGCGGGGCAGCGCTCTCCCTCTCCCAGGGGCTCTGCGTGGAGACTGGGAGAGCCTGGCCCATCAGAAAATGTCCAACAGGTGTCCGATGGCAAGGGAGAGACCAGGGCAGGAGGGCATGGCGGCAGGGTGCTCACAGGGTCCTGGAGTCACGGAGATCAGGGGCTGGGCACAGCTACTCGGGGGGCGAGTTCTGGATGGACAGGGCTCCCTGAACTCTTCTCTGTGTCCTCATCTCCCCCTAGTCCCTGTCCTGGGTCCACACTCTGTCCCTCCATCCTTAAAAATATGTGACCCGCTGGGCACAGTTGTGACCCCAACCGCTTCAGGAAGAACTGGGTTTGTGAGGTGCAGCCTGCTGTTTCCTCCTGACACTCACATCTCCCGCTCATACACAGCTCAGGGGCTTGGACACCTAGGTAGGAAGACGTGAAGGCCGCCCTCAAACTGCTCTCAGTTCTAGTAACCTGCCCATTGACCCTTACCCTCCTGCTCCTTGGTCAGTGCTGTCAGCATAATGCACAGCATTGCTGTCCCGCGGGCAGCAGGACGGTTAGGACATTGTTTCTCAAGGTGGGACTTGGGGACAGTTTGCACCTCCCCATATTCTCTGACATCCCCCAAGGTGCATGAATGAACCTGCCTCTAAGGCCAGGCAGAGGCTTGCTCTGTGGCCTCAAAACAAATGCCTGACACACACCCCTGGGGCCCCATTAGCCCCACTCACCTGTCACCTCACGGCCCCTGCGACCTGGCTCTGCTGATCAGCCCTCAAACCTCATCTCTCCCCTCCTGACTCCAAATGAGGTCCACACCCTGCGCTCTCGCATGTGTCCCCCAAGATCCCGCCTCTTTAGGCTTTTGCTTGGCCAACCCCTGCTCCCTGCAGACTTCCCAGATTCCACCTCCCAGGGGCTCAGGGCAAGTGAACAGGACCTGGAACAGTGAAACCACACTTTGCCCAAATGTCCCAGAGGCCCCAGCTCGCATGGTCCATCCCCTTGGCCATACCCCACCCCCACCCCCACACCCATGGTGCACAGCGGGCGGGCAGCTCCACGGTTTCAGCACCTTCCTGGTTCCAGCACTTTAAGTCCCAGCCCCAGGAGCCCTGGTTTAAAATGGAAAGTTCTGATCGCCTGAACCGCTCCACTTCAGGCAAACCCACCGAGTTGCTTTACACGAATTACAAACCATGCCCACAGGTCTGCAAAGTGCCCAGAGGGGGCAGGTGCGGGGAGGAGAGAGGGGGCCAATCAGGTGGGCACAGAGGAGGAGTGAGCGCACAGGGGCAGGGAGGAGAGTGGCGGGAACGGGCCAGGCTCTGTCCTGTGTCGGGATCTCCTGCTCTGCTCTCAGACATCTGTGTGTCTGCCCTCTGCAGGAGTGATCACTGCCGTGGCCGTCTTCCTGGTCGGCCTGCTCCTGCTCATTCTGCACTACATGTACCGGCACAAGGGCACGTACCGCACACACGAGGACAAGGGCACGGAGTTTGCCGAGAGCGCAGACGTGGCCCTGCAGGGCGACCCATCTCTCCAGGATGCTGGGGACAGCAGCAGAAAGGAGTACTTTATCTGAGGCCACCAGACCTCACCTCCCCCAATGCCTCCTCCTACTCCAAGACTTCACACCACCACCTGCGCCACCAAACAGACTGCCGGAGCACCCCCTGGGCCCAAGCCACAAGCGTGGCCTGGGAACCCTGGGCTGGGGCGCTGGGAGGAGAGGAGGAGCCCAGCAGGGAGGCCTCTCCCAGGGACAGTGACCCCCAGATGCCAGCCTTTGTCTGTAGGGGAAATTCGGGTCCTCTGGGCAGTGCCATTGTCATCAGGGCACATGTAAGTCCCTGCTGGGTGTGAGTGGGGTGGGGGCTGGGGAAGCAAGAAATGAGTCAGGCTGGGCTGACTGGAACAATGGCATCCAATGTCAGTCCTTGACATTTGGAGGAGCAGCAGGTGATTGACCTGAAGTGCCTTTGTCTTCCATTGATCCACCTCCAAGTGATAGGAAATAAATTTGAAACGTACCTGAGCATCCAGAGTCAAACAGCATTAGCATCACTGTCTGGGGAAGAGCAGATGCCACCCAGGGCAGCTTTTCACCGTGTGACCATGTCCCTGTCAGAGTCTGCGTGCTGGTGCTGGTGCATGGGGCTGGGCCGCCCTCTTCCAGCTGCACTGCAGCCCCAGCACAGACAGGCCCAGGTCCTGGGCCACAGAGGGGGAGGGGCCAGTTACCAGCATTCCTTTTCCCAAGGGGCGCCAGCTTCAGAAAGGAATCCCAGGGTGGAATCCACCCTGGCTGACACCCTGTTCTCTAAAGCAGGGCCTAGGAAACATGGCCGTAGGCCAGCCGTGGGCAAACTACGGCCCGCGGGCCGGATCCGGCTGTTCTATCCGGTTCTCTTGCTCTCCCCTCCGCTCCTTTACTTTGAATTTATATTAGTTCACACAAACACTCCATCCATGCTTTTGTTCCGGCCCTCCGGTCCAGTTTAAGAACCCATTGTGGCCCTCGAGTCAAAAAGTTTGCCCACCCCTGCTAGGCACTGAGCGAACCTGTCCTCCCTGCACAAGCTCCTGGGTTTGCGCCCTGGCTCCCCTTTCCTGGCCCAGGGCTTGCTTGACCTCTGGCCTCACCGTTCTTGTCCCTCTAGAGGACATCCCTCCAGGGGGCTGAGGGCCGTGACAAACATGCCACATGCTCGGTGCTGTGTCCTGGCCCACACATGGTACCGGGGGTATAGTATGTACAGATAAGTTAACAAAAGTGCCTCATTGCACCACTTCTAAATGCTTCCTGAATAGTAATCATAACTTAAAATGAGTAGCAGGAAAGGAAGATGAATCCTAACCATCCTTTTTCACAGGAATACCTCTAAGACCCCCAGCAGCTCGGCAGTCACCCCGAACCCAGCAGCTCCACGTAAGACTGCTCCCTGGCTACCGGGAGCTCCAGGGCCCAGGTTCCTGAGGGCGGCACCAGTGCAGCTGGGGGTCCCAGGCACTCTCCCCAGCAGCTAATGGGTCCCAACGCAGTGGGGAATGGCCACCACCAAAGGAGCTGAAGCCAGGGCTGTCGGGGAGAGGCAGAGAAGAGAGGACCCTGGCCCCCAGGTGCGACCGCTCCCGAGGCGGCCCGAGCGCCTGGCCCTCCACCGCCTCAGCTGTGAAATGAAGGGTTGGCTAGTTCTATGTCCCAAACTGTGTCCCATAGAACACCACTGGCACCAGATGCCAGACAGCCACCCAGAGGGTGCGCCCTGCTTCACAGAGGCTCTAGGGACAGAGAGTGAGCCCAGAGCCCTGGCAGGTGCGTGCGTGGGGAAGAGGAGCGCTGGTCACTCTCCCCTCTCCCTCTGCTGGTCAACGGTCCTCTACACTGGCTGCTGGCTGAGCACCAGCTGTGGGAGGTGGGCTCTGTGCCCTCACCTCCTCTCCCTCACCTGCCCTGGTCCTCATCCCCCTGGCCTGCCCATTGTCCCGGAGAATCTATGGAAGAACAACCTGCTCCAGCCCACTGGGTCCTCAGGCCCCATCGTGGCAGATGCAGTGTGACATGGACACTGCAGGGTTGGGCTGTCCAAGGTGACCAGTCCAGATGCCAGGAGGGTGCTGGCCCTGGCTGCTGCAGAGGCGAGGCCATCATGCCAGCCAGTAAAGCAACTTAGTGAGATGTGCACATTCATACAGGAGCATGTGTACACACACACACACACACACACACAGGCATTCAATACACACTAGCATGCAAATAAATGATGCCCCTCCCCTCAGGCCAGGAAGCACACTTTTCTTGTCTTTGAAATCTCCTGACAGTGTGCTGAAGTCTTTAAGCGGCATGCCTGCAATGGATGTTGGGGGGCCGGGGGTAGGGGCACCTATGCAGAGCTATGCACAAACCACACCTCCAAGCTCCAAGAACTCTGGGGGAGAGAGGTGGGTAGTGAGAGGAGAGGAAAGGAGGAGGGGAGAGGAGGGACAGAGGCTGGAAGAAGAAGGAAAGGGAACTGGCACACCCGTGTGAAATCCCAGCTTCCCCGCACCTGGTTCCCCTTTCACCCTCTCAGTAACCCTCACAGGTGGATGGCCTTGTCCTCCCTTCAGACCCGTAGAAACTGAGGCTCAGAAAGACTGGTGGGTTTTGGGAGGTCACACAGCTTCTCAGGACCAAGAGACCAGTGGGAGGAGCCTGCTTCCTCCCCCAGGCGCAGGTGAATCAGTGGGAGCTCTTTGTGGAAGCAGAGCAGGCGCCCCAGGACTCAGGGGTGCCAGAACAACAGTGCTGGCTCAGCACCCCAGGCCCTGCCAGTGGTGACCTGGACTCCCACGCCAACATCCCCGTTCCCGGTGAGGACCAGCTGGGGCAGAGGCAGCTCGGAGTGGGCCCAAGTAGGGTCCTGGGCAGTTGGCCCTCGGTGGGATGGTTAGCAGGTAAAATGCTTTCAGTTGGGTCACACCTCAACCACACCTCAAGCACCCAGGAAGCTGGCTGCCCACTCTCACCAAAGAGGAAAATGATTGGCTAGCTGACATGCTGACCCTTCTTGAGTGATTTGTGCTTTAAAATTGCTTGACCCCAAATAAAAATGTTTAATAACGAATTTTCAGATCCAGAGACAGATGTGTGTCTGATTATCCAACTGCAGGCCACACACAGGGATTCGGTACCTACCCAAGGGCGGGACAGCCTCACTGACTAGAACAGGCCCTGCCTCAAGGGGTCTGTGCTTGGTGGCAAAGGCAAACATGCCAAGTTCACGGCCCTAAAGGAGTGCAGGTGCAGTGAGAGAAGTGGCACAGATCAGTGGGGAACACCAAGGAGGGAAAGGCGTCCCACCTGGGGTGCAGTGGACTTAGGGAGAGGGAGGCCTGGGTCATCCCGCAGGAGACTATTGCATGATCGAGGGTCTTGGGCCCCAGACGAAGAAATGGGACTTTGTCCCACAGGAGCCACCGGTGGAACAGGTCCATCTCTATCATAAAAGCATGCAACAGCCAAGCTAAAGAAGACACAGATGGAAATGCATGTGGAGATGTACAAGAGGCTTCTAAAGGCTTACCGTGGCGGGGCCCCTGCCAAGGGGTAGAGACATCCCTCACCCTGGGGTGCAAAGACGCCCCTCGCTGCAGCTTCCGTGTCCTTCAGTCTGGATTTCCCATGACCCCGCCCTTCCTGCTTGCTGGGAAGAGAACGCATCCTCTCCAGAAGGCAGGGCAGTAGGTCAGGCTCCCGCCAACCGCTCTGTGAGTGTTAGAGAACTTTTCCTTCAGGGGAAGGAACTGCTGATGAGTGTATCCTGTTTATGTTCCTTTGGAGGAGACACTGCTCAGCTGTTTTCATTTTTGCCTGAGATTTTTTTTATCATCATAGCAGCATGGAAGATTTAGGGGCCAACAGGATTTTAACTGGCCCAGTTCCAAAAATAGAACTAACTACAGGCACTTTCAAGTGCCCGTTAATAGGTGAGTGGATAAAAATGTGATACACAGACACAATGGAGTATTACTTGGCCATAAAAAAGAATAACATCTTACAATTTGCAATAGCATAGATGGACCTAGAGGGTATTATGCTACATCAAATAACTCAGATAAAGACAAACCACATATGATTTTACTTACATGTGGAATCCAAAGAACAAAATAAGTGAACAAACAAAACAGAAAAGACTCATAGATACAGAGATCAGACTGATGGTTGCCAGATGGGAGGGGGTTGGAGGACTGGGTAAAAAGGTGAAGGGATTAAGAAATACAAGTAGGCAGTTACAAAAAGTCATGGGGATGTAAAGCCCAGGGAATAGTCAGTCAGTAACATTGTATTAACGATGTATGGTGCCAGGTGGGCACTGGAAATATTGGGGGGACACTTTGTAAAGTATATGATTGTCTGACCACTATGCTGCTGTACACCTGAAACTAATCCAAAATAATATTGAATGTGAACTGTAATTGAAAAATAAAGTTTATAAAGGTTCTGTCGTGAGGGATATTAACAGCACTCATGAAGCCTGGCTTGCAGCCTGGACGCGCTGGCTGCATTTAGAAAGCCAATGGCGAAGGCGGACTTAAATGCTCCACTTTTAACAGATACATAAGCTCCAATGAGCAGAAACCAAAATGTAGGACTAGAAGACAAGGGTGACCTGCACGTGCCACAACTCAAGTTAAGTGCAAAAGAGCGTGTGCCCTCTTTTAAAGAGAACTGCAGACATTTCCGTGCTTGCGATTAACACGTCCACGTTATCGAAAAGAGTGATCCTGGAAGCAGACGGAGCTGAGCAGTCTCCCTCTGGTACTAGCTAGCTCTGTGCCCCAGGAAGAGTTACTTAACTTCTCAGCTTCAGTTCGATCAACCAAATGGAGATAAAATATTTGAATTTTAGGGTGTTTTGAATATGAAATTTACCAAGGACACAAGCTTGTCAGGAACTGTGATTCCCTGAGATGTTTCCTCTGAAAGGTAAATGCCAGCCTGTAACCCTGGGAGGGGGTTACCATTCACAGCACGGGGCAGGGGGGAGGAGGGGGACTCCATCACTCACAGCACTGGTGGGGGGGATACCACCACTCACAGCACTGGGGGGTTCCACCACTCACAGCACTGGTGGGGGGATACCACCACTCATAGCATGGGGGGGTCTCCACCACTCATAGCACGGGGGGCACCACTCACAGCATGGGGGTCTCCACCACTCACAGCATGGGGGGGGCACCACTCACAGCACGGGGGGGGGAGTCTCCACCACTCACAGCACTGGGGGGCTCCACCACTCACAGCACTGGGGGGTCTCCACCACTCACAGCACTGAGGGGTTCCACCACTCACAGCACTAGGGGGCTCCACCACTCACAGCACTGGGGGGCTCCACCACTCACAGCACTGGGGGGGGGCTCCACCACTCACAGCACGGGGGGTCACCACTCACAGCATGGGGGGGCTCCACCACTCACAGCACTGGGGTGGGGGGCTCCACCACTCACATCACTGGGGGGCTCCACCACTCACAGCACTGGGGGGGGGGCTCCACCACTCACAGCACGGGGGTTCCACCACTCACAGCATGGGGGGGGCTCCACCACTCACAGCACTGGGGGGGGGGGCTCCACCACTCACAGCACGGGGGTTCCACCACTCACAGCATGGGGGGGGCTCCACCACTCACAGCACTGGGGGGGGGGGCTCCACCACTCACATCACTGGGGGGCTCCACCACTCACAGCACTGGGGGGTCTCCACCACTCACAGCACTGGGGGGGGGCTCCACCACTCACATCACTGGGGGGCTCCACCACTCACAGCACTGGGGGGCTCCACCACTCACAGCACTGGGGCGGGGCTCCACCACTCACATCACTGGGGGGCTCCACCACTCACAGCACTGGGGGGTCTCCACCACTCACAGCACTGGGGGGCTCAGTGTCTCCATCTTTAAAATGGGAATAATGGCACCAACCCGAGGGGGTTAATGGTATCAGCAGGACCACGGTGGCCAGGGGCACTGAGCGCTCTGAGTGCTATCGTCACCATGGCTGGCACAATAGTGGGGGTGGGCAGATGAGGCAAAAACCCTGTCGGGTTCCGCTTCCTCTGGGCCACGCTGCCAGCCACTCTTCCCCACAGAGGAAGTGCATTAGAACTTGGGGGTCGAAAGGATGGGGGGCCCTTCTGCAGAACATGGACAGGTCCCACCCCTGAACGTGCTGCTGGACATCTATATAGGTGACAGACCTGTTTCTATTTGAACTTCATGTCACTTTACATATGACCACAAAGTATATTACCCAGTGTCATATATGTATACTGAACATTTAAATGCAAAGTCCTGTGAATCAAGTGAAATTGCTCTTCTTCCAGAAAAATCCTGTCACAATGGCAATGCCCTTCGAGGTGTTCCAATCATCTCCAGCACAAACATCTGGATACATCTGCATTTGTGGCTGTCACAGCGACCCGTAGATAAGCATGTTCCATGGATAAGTATTCTATAGACCTTACTTCAAAACATCAAACACTGAGAAAAACTTTAACAAAATCTTTTCTCTCCATCCACATATATTCATTTTAAGTAGGTGCAAACATCCGATAACTTCATTATATTTTCTAATAGAGTTGGGCCTGACATTTACATATTCTAATAGATAGCACTTTAATATAGATTGCTTTCCTTTTATTTCTCCTTTTTGCTGCAGTTATTATGGTCAGGACTTTACTGACTTTTTACAAAACCATATGTACAGGTGAGTCATTCTCTTTGAATTTTATTCCAGTACCATAAGGAGTGTTACAAAACATGTCCCATGAAGGAGCTGGGTCTGACAGCGCTGAGAAGCACTGCTCTGCATTTATTACTTAATCCACCCACGCATTCTGCTCTGTTGGAAAGCCCCTTTAATAAAAAGGGTTGGGACTAGATTGTAATCGGAGATAAACCACTGGGGCCATGCAGATAAAATGAACTAGACAGGCATTCAGCATTGAGTTGGTTTAGAACAGCAGGGTCAGCGCAACCCTGGGGTCTTAGCACTCGTAGCTGATGAGACCGCATTCTTTCAGCCAGACGCCGGTGTCAGCTTGCAGTTACAGGGACAAGTTAGCAAGATCTCCGGTTTCTCCTATGGCTTCGGATCAAACCAGCTTCAGAAAAGGTAAAGGATTATTTTATTCTTACGAGGAAACAAGAACATTCACCCAAATTAACGTTACCTACAGAGTAGTTGTCTCAATTAACACAGCTCTTCCCTCCTCCACATACGTGGTGCTCAGGAAGGAATGAACTGCAGGCCAAGCACGGGAGGGACGCCGTGGTTACACACACAGGACACCAGGGGAGAGTGAAAGCACCTCGGGGGTCAGCAAGCACTGCTTCCAGGGCCTGAGCCACTTGAGGGGTGCCGAGTCTGGAGCACCTGCCTGGCCCCTGAACCCACCCCTCTCTTCTGTGACTTCACCCCGAACAGATCACAAACCCTCTGCTGAAGACAGGCAAGAGCCATCTCCAGGGAATGAGGCACCCAGGTGAAGAGCTGTCCCACTGGCCTCCTGCTGTCACTGGCTGGGGCAGGCCACTTGAGGCACCCGGACAGCCTTCCTGCCAGCAGGGGCAGCTGGCCCGCCGTTGCTCCGCATCCCCACTCCGGGCCCATTGTCAGGATCTGCAGGTAATTCTGCGGTAGGTGTGGGTGGGGACTAAGCTTTGGCATCTGGAGATGGCAGTGAGCAAAGCAAACTTGGTGCCTGCTTTCACAGAGCTCACACCTGAGGGAGAGCTGACATGCGGAGGGAGGAACTGTTGTATAAACAGAGCATTATGCTAAGTGAAATAAGCCAGGCAGAGAAAGATAAATATCACATGATCTCACTCATTTGTGGAATATAATGAACAACATAAACTGATGAACAAAAATAGATCCAGAGACAGAGAAACATCAATCAGAACGTCAAACCTCAGGGAAGGTAGGGGACAGTGGGGGTAAGGGGGAGAGATCAACCAAAGGACTTATATGCATGCATATAAGCCTAATCAATGGACACAGACAACAGGGGGGTGGGGTCATGAATGGGAGGTGGGGGTAATGGGGGAATAAGGACACATATGTAATACCTTAATAAATAAAGAAATAATAAAAAAAAAAACAACAGAGCATGATTACTAGTAAGGACAGAATGGGGCTGGGGCATCAAGAAGGATTTCCCTAGAAAGTGGTGCCTGAGCTAAGGGCTAAAGGTTAGGTAGCAGTTAACTAAGAGAAGTGGAAGGGGAGCAGGTGGTGGAGAGTTCTCTAGACCAGCGGTCACCAACCTTTCGGACCTCACAGACCACCAGTGGTCCGCGGACCACCGGCTGGTGACCGCTGCTCTAGACGGAGGGCCAGCATGTACACAGTCCCTGTGGGAGATGGCGCCAGACCAGCTGTCCCGCCAGTCAGCATGGAAGAATAAGGAACACGGCAGGAGGTGCAGGATGAGCGAGGGCAGGAGATGAGGCCACAGGAGCCTGTGGTCAGGGCTGGAGTGACAAAAGCCATGCAAGGAGGCTGTGCAGGGAAGGCAGAGGGACATGCGTAGTTTCACATTCAGGAGCAATCACAGCGGCTGCGGGCTGGAGAAAGATGGGTAAAGAGAGGGCCACTCAGAAGGCAGGAGACTAACCCTCACCGTGGGGCAGGCGCTCCACATGGAGCAGAGCGTGGAGATGAAAAGGAGGATAGACACAAGAGGTACTCAGGAGGGAAAGCCAGCAGCACGTGCAGCCTGATAAGCGAATTCTCATGAAAATATAAAGGATGGGCACGCCACCTCTCCAACCCAGGGGCTTCTGTGGATGCTGTTCCTTGTAGATCCCTCACACCTGGCCAGCCAGCCGCTGTGCAGGTAATTCTAGTGAGGGAAGGTCACTGCTGTGGAAAGTTCTACGTATGGGAGCATCTTCCTCATGGCCAGCTGAGCTCCGCCCACCTCCTGGGCCTCCTGCTGGGCTCAGATGTGGTGGAGGATGCGTGTACCTTCTCTCCACCCCTCCCAGCTCCCAAGCCCATGTCTACTAGTCCATGTGGAAATGTTGCCGGGGGAAGTGGAGACTAGTGGTGTGGCCAGGAAAGCATTCCTGGAGAGCCACAAGGAAGGATAAGGGCTGGTGATAAGGTTTACTTGTGGTGCCAGATACAAAGACAAAGGAGTTCCCCTGAGTCCCCAGTGTCCATTGCCATCCCCCCACCATGGGAAAAGTCCAACCTCCTTCATCAGGCCCAGAAACACGGCCAGTGTCCAGACACTTGGCACCAGGTTGGATCCGTGCTCCTGTCCCCTCCGGCTGGCTAGTCGGCTCCGGGCTGGCGCTGTCTCAGGCCCAGGCGGCTGCTCGGGCCACATGGCTGCTACAGAGAGGATGCCGGATGAACATGGACGGTGACCAGGGCCAGGCCTGTTGCTCAGGGAGAGAGAAGCGAGTCCACTGTTTAGCTGATTACATTACCTCAGGCTTCGGCCCTGACAGGCACTTCTTCAGGCTTCCACGGCCTTCTGATGGGCCCACCCCACCAGTCTACTTCCTAGACTGCCCGGGGTTGTGTCTCTCTCTTATCCAATCGAATCCTTCTTCCAAGGCTAGACCAACAGGCCTCTGTGTTACCATATTGGCTCCTACTGCGCATGCGCCTGCCCGCCCCTTTATTGTTCTTTCCCTTCCCCGGGGCCTGCAGGGAATGGGCCGATGGGGCCCTGGAGTGTGTCCCATGGAGAGCTGCAGCTGCCGGGGAAGCAAGCAGGCTCATGCTCCCCAGTTGATTATGCTTAATAATGTCTGCATCCGTTTGCTACCCCTCTTTGTTAATCACTAGCTAACTACCTACACCCCACAGAAAGAGCATAGACTTTGGGGTCCCCTTACTAATGGATGGCTGTGGGCAGACCACTTAATGTGCCCAAGCCCCAGTTTCCTCCTAGGTAAGATTGGAGGAGCAGGCAGCTTGATATTCAACAAGGGCTTGCTCCCCAACATTGCTCTTCTGGCTTGATCGCTGGACCCTGAGTGTCAACCACCTGACCCTTAAGAAATACAGTGAAGCCTCATTTCTCGAATGTCTTGCACCTCGAACACTTTGCTTCTCAACCTGACACCCTTTCATGCTGATACCTGTGTGATCAGTCACATGTCTCCCAGTGACAAACAAAGGAGAATGCGCGAACCTGAGTCAGTTCACCACTGTTACAGTCTCAGGATACTGTGCTGTGAATATTTTCATGATGTTTTGCTTTTGTTGCTGCTTATAATTACTGTAAATTTTTCATTTTTTACTGTACATTTCCTTTCTTTTTTGTTAAATTTTCATTTACATTTCATGTCCTTTTTGTTTATTTATAGATTAACAGTACAATAGACATGTCCTGTATACAAGCAAGGTTAAAACGGGGAATCATTTAGGGGTCTGGAACAGATTAATTCAATTTACATTGTTTCTAATGGGAATAAATGATTCGGTTTTCGAACAGCCTTCTGGGACAAATTAAGTTCAAGAAACGAAGTTCTACTGTATCTCCAAAGTCTTCAAGTAAATGGCAATTTTCCTACCGGTTGGGACACGTTCTTCCCTGGCCTTCCCAGGACGAGCCGGCTCTTAGAAGCAGGACCCAGGGGAAGTGCAGGGGGGTGGGAGGAGGGCAGCCTGCATGGGGGCAGGCCAGGCGCCTTGGTCCCGGTGGGCAGACCTCCCGAATAGCCCATCAACACAGGTGATGAGGAAGATGATCCCAGGAGAGCAGCACCTGTTCCCGGCCACACTGAAAGTAGTGAGGAGTTCCAGAGCTTTGCCACCCCAAATGTGGGATATTGATTAAGGAGCAAAAGACTCCGAAAAAAACCTTTGACCCCCCCCTCCACCACCTGCCTAAAGGGATTCAGGTAGAAGAACCTGCTTCAGGAAGGGAGCAGCGCCCCGCATACTCCCCTCCGCACATGTGAACCAAGCGTGCAGACGGGGAAATCCAGCAGCGCCGGTCCCCTCCGTGGCCCATGTTCCTGGCGGCCAGCGGGGTTGTTTGCCATGTGTTGGCTCTTTCTCATGGCCTGCTTCCCCTTTGAAGTCCCAGCCCCACCTCCCTCTCCTTAGTTCAGAATGGCACGTGAGCCTCACGGCCAGTGTGTGCTGGGGTCTCCTTTCCTCATAGAACATGGAACCCCGTGTGTACATATGTAGTAACTTCGGACATTTCCTCCTGTTAAGCTGTCTCGTGTTAATGTGATTGTTAGTCCAGCCAGGAAAACTTACGAGGCAGGAGAAGTATTCATTTCTGACCCCACACCTTCTGCAATCAGGGTTGTAATACCCGCTCTGGCTGTGCACTGTAGCAAATTATAATATTTACTGAGCACGCTGATCATGCCAGACATTTGGGTGGATTATCATTTAATCCTCAGAAAAACCTTCGGATGTAGATACTATCTTTATCCTAATTTTAGACACAGGCCCTTGAGGCCAGAGGAGTTAATTAAATTCCCCAAGGTCACACAGCCAGTAAGAGGTGACAGGATTCAACCCAGACCTGTGGGGGTAACGACTAGGCTCTTATTACTGATAATAACCCTTTCCTCATTTCTGAATATTTTTATCCCACCTCTTTCTTTTCTTTTTTCCCTTTTTTTTTTCTTTTTAGAGAAAAAGTTCCCAGAGAGGTTATTACTCTTTTAAGGCCACAAAGAACACAAGTGGTTCAATTTGGCCTCACCCTGGCCTGCTGGTGAGTGCTGCAGGGCCAGGAAGGTGTCGTCTGACCACCAGTCCGGTGGGCCAGCATGTGTGCTGAGTGTCGTGTGACCTCACCCCTGCAAGGTAGGTGGCAGGTTGGAGACGGACAACCTGGAGGCTCTTAGCCCAGACCCAAGCTGCCCCTCCCCTCCCCTCCCCACTCCCTTCCCCTCAGAGATAAGCCTGGCAGTAGTGTAACTTCTGAGGTCCACCGAGCACCTGCGGGAAGGGTGCCAGTTTTGCTGACTCACCTGAGGGCATTAAGGCCTGGTTCTTCCATCCCCAAATCCAGATAAGCAGGCAGCAGAGCTGAGCAGACCAGGGAGGGATGGCAGTTCTGGCTGGCAGGCCCTTGGCACCACGTGCTCTGGGAGCTGCCTTAGATAGGGGAGCCGAGGGCTGTAGGTGTCCAGCGCTCAGGGGCGCTCCCACTCACTACCACACTGATGGGCAGGCTTGCCCTTCCTCCCTGCCACGCACTGACAATGCCTCCACAGACCTCACTGCAAAGCAGCACCTTCCGACCATGGGCGTGCAAAAATCAGCTACCTCCCACCGTTCTAGAAATTAACAAGCACATTAACACGAGACAGCTTAATAGGAGGAAATGTCCAAAGTTACTACATATGTACACACGGGGTTCCATGTTCTATGAGAAAAGGAGACCCCAGAACACACTGGCCGTGAGGCTCACTTGCCATTCTGGACTAAGGAGAGGGAGGCGGGACTGGGACTTCAAAGGGAAAGCAGGCCATGCCCAGGCAGGTGAGAAAGAGCCAATATGTGGCAAACAACCCCGCTGGCCACCAGGAACCATGGGCCACGGAGGGGATCGGAGCTGCTGGATTTCCCCCGTCTGCACGCTTGGTTCACATGTGCGGAGGGGAGTATGCGGAGCGCTGCTCCCTTCCTGAAGCAGGTTCTTCTACCTGAATCCCTTTAGGCAGGTGTGTGTGCATGTGGGGGAGGATGGGGGGTGTCAAAGGTCCTTTCTGAGTCTTTTGTTTCTTAGTCAATCTAAAAGACATATTTTGGGGTGGCAAACTTTGGTCCCCCTCAGTAGTGAAATTGAAGCTGGGGTCACCAGCTAGATGGTATGGACCCAAAGACAGTGCGGGCTCCATTCTGCACTGCCCAGGGACGAGTGGCTAGCTGGGCATCTGATAATGCCACGTGTGCCCTCAGATGCCAAATGCATCACCTGCATCTCAGGCATGGCAAAGGGGCTGTGTTCGCCCCCGCGGGGCCGAAGGAGCACCTTCCTGACCAGCTGGTGCCAGCTGTATGGCCTCTGTCCTGGTCCGAAATAGACACAGGGTCTCGGCAGAACTGCAGTAAGTAGGATGTTGGTCCTGCTACCCTTGCACCTTCACTCCCAGATGAGTGCTGAGTGTAGGGTGGGGCAGGGCCTGGGGCCTGGGGCCTGGGGCCTGGGCACCGGGTGCCTTCCCAGCATGGCTCACATCCCACAGGCATCCTGGCTCTGAACGCCTCCAGGAGAATTTCCCTACCTCACCTTCTTAGTTGCTATGATCTCATCTCCTAGACACAAACAACAGGAGCCAGCACCCTGTGTGTGCCATGTGCCAGGCACCCTTAAGTGATTTAAATGCATGAACTCTGTAATATCATTGCAACCTGAGGATAGCGCTGTTACTATCTGCATGTTACAAATGGGGAAGTTGAGACCCAGAGAGGTTAAGTAACTTGCCCACAGACACACAGCTAGTAAGTGGCTGTGCTTGGGATTTAGATACTGGGAATCTGACAGCAAAGGCTGGTGTCTTTATTTTGTAAACTAGAGGCTCAATGCACAAAATTCGTGCAAGAGTAAGCCTTCCTTCCCTGACTTCCCTCTAACACCCAGGACCCTGGCTTCCCTCGCAGCCCTGGCTTCTTCCGGAAGGTTGTCCAGAAGGATGTCTGGTCTAATTAGCATATTATGCTTTTATTATTATAGAAGATAATTTCAGATTTACAGAAAATTTGAAAAAATATTACAAAGAATTTCTAGATACCAATTGTTAATATTTTGCCCTGTTTCACTTTATCATTCTTTCTCCATCTCTCAACTATTTAGATATTTCAGAGTACATTGTTGACATGTACCTTTATCTCTAAATACTTCAGCATGGAAATCCTAAGAACAGTAGCATCCACTTACCCAAAATATGATGATGAGAATAAGGAAATTTAACATTGTTGCAATGGTACTTCTATGCTACAGACTTTAATACAATTTCACTAATTTCTTAATAATATTCTTCTTGGCTACTATTTTGTGCTGGTGAAGAATTCTCATGTCTTTAGTCTCCTTTAATATGAAATGATGCCTTTCTTCGTCTTTTTTTATATTGGCACTTTTTAACTGTGCAAAGATTCCATGCCCCTCCACCTCTCCCCCCCCCGCCCCCAACCTTACTCATTTGGGTTTGTCCAATGTTTCCTTGTAACTCAATTGCCGTTATACGTTTTGGCAGCATTCATGGAGATGGCATGTTCTCACAATGTTGACTCGCTTCATTTCTGATGATGTTAACTTTGATCATTGGTCAAGGCGGCATCTGCAGGTCTCTCCAGTGCAAAGTTGCTGTTTTTCTTTGTAATTAGTAAGTTATCTGTGGGAGACATTTTGAAAGTATGTGAATGGCAGTCATACCACACTTTCACCCATCTCTTCAGCTTCCACTGCTGCTTCTTACCTGCGTCAGGTGGCTTCCGGAGTGGGAGGGGTGGCTGGCCAACTCCATCACTCCTACCTTTATGAGCTGATTTTCTACTCTAGTTGATTTTCTCTTCTTCTCCCCTGTAATGATTTATTATCAGTAGGGACTCGCGGATTCTTATTTTTTTTATGCCGGATACTCCATTGCTGCTATTCTCTGTGTTGGTGCTGAAATTGCTGTAGATGTGACCAGGTGGCACCAACTGGCTCTGCTCCCTCGACGTGCCCCCATCATTCTTCACACTCTCCCTCCAGCACAAGACATCCAGGCTCATCTTGCATTTCCCTTGTCCCAGCCATCCCTACCGACAGCCCATTTCTCCAAGGGTCCCTGGCTCCTCTCAGTGGACAGTGGCACGCAGAGACCAAGGTCAGAGGACAGGTATAGTCATGTTACCGGGCAGAGTCCACATGCCTGATGCTCCAAAAGGCCAACACGCAAATGACAGTGTTTAGAGTGAGGAAAGAGTTATTGATCAAGAAAGCACCAGCCTACAAGATGGGAGTGCATCTCCCTAAAGTACAGAGTTCAGTCTTCTTTCATGTCAAGGGAAGGGGAAATGGGAGGGGCAAGGTGTGTCTGAGACCCTCAGATATCAGTACACGAGCAGGGGTCGAGAAAGTCTGTAAAACCTCATTGTTCCCAGCCCCTTGACCCCAGTTGATTGGAGTCTGGTCCCTGGGCTCCTGTAAGTCTTTGCTAAACAATTATTATTTTTGTACACATTTCCCCCATCTCCTCTGGAGAGGCACCTTCCGGCAAGGAGCTGTTTCTGGAAAAACTCAAGCCACAAGCAGAATTCCTTTAATGCTCAGCCTGTCTGTATGAAAGAGCACAGCAGGCGTGAGCAAGATGGAGTCAGAGAGGCCAAGCACTTCACTTGGCTACACCCCTGACACTGTGGCATGGGTCCGCATTGGAGGCGGTGCTTCCAGCTGTGCCTCCTCTCCCTAGTGCTGTGCAGCCGCGCGGGTTCCTCTCTCAGGGGGACACCTAGACTGCAGGCAGCCACATCTGAGAAACCACCTTGGAGTGTGTCCATGGCCATGGCTTCCGTTCTGAGCCCTGTTCATGGCGAGTGTTTCCTGGCTCTCATCTCTCTTCTTTGCTCCTCTTTCAATACAGGCGATTCTGTTGTTTTAGCCAGCCCACCCTCCCATCCCAAAGGGAGCCAACGCTATGCTCACAGCTCCTCCTGGCCTTGCCGTGGCCAAGGAGAGGTCCTTAAGGGAGATCAGGTCATAGGGAAACAGATTCGTGTTGCCTGGCGAGACCTACTGTGTGCAGTGTGGAAGAAGAGGAAAGGATGAGTAGTTGAATGCTCAGCACCAACTCCACGGTGGGCATAGCAGCTTCCCATCTTAGGAATATAGACTGGAATCTCCAAAAACCAATGCTTGTCCTAAAGTTGCCTTTGGGATTTCTATTTTTAGCTGGTTATTATAAAACAAAAGACTCAGAAAGAACCTTGGACCTTCCTCCTTTCCTGCCTACAAGGAGATTCAGATGGAAAAACCTGCTTCAGGAAGGAGCCTCGGCATAATCGCCTTAGCATTAGACAGGGAGGCTCCAGGCCTGCTGACCAGGTGCCCAGCGTCCCATTGTTTCTGGGTTGCCGAGCAAAAAATTCGCCTGCCATGTGTTCTCACTTCATTGTTGACTGCTTTTCCTTGATGACTTTAAATCACTCATTTTCACTTTTAAAATCCAAGACCCTGTTCTCCTCTTTTCTCCTTTGTCCAAAATGACATACATACCCAATTTTACTTCACTGTGTTTGGAATTTTCATGCTTGTGTGAATTCCCTGTGCACATATATTAAACTTTGATTTTCTCCTAGTAGCCTGTCTCTGTTAATTTGATTATTAGCCCAGCTAAAAGAACTTAGAAGGTGGGAGGAAAAGTTTGTTTTTTTAATCCCCACAAGGGACGTGTGTGTGTGTGTGTGTGTGTGTGTGTGTGTGTGTGTGATCCAGGAGCTAGGCACTTAGAAGACAATCTCTGGGCAGCCTTCATGGACTTGCAAATCCCTCCAGGACCAGCACGCCCGAGCTCCACCCCCATGGCTCCCACAGTATTACTCCTGACCTGTTCTCTCCAATACAGTGGCCACTAGCCTCGTGTGGCTATTTACATTTTAATTCATTGAACTGAATTTGCATTAAAAATGTAGATGCTCTGTTGCACTAGGCACATGTCCAGCACTACACAGATACAGAACCTCTCTAGCATCACAGGTGGCCCCATCGGAGGCCACTGCTCTAGACGGACTAACTCGGAGGGCGGGAGATCTGTGTCCGGAGCACTCCCAGGTGGACCCTGAGGGAGATTAAGCTCCAGGGGTCAGAATGTGTTTTCCTAATGGTGGGAGGAATGTCGTGGACATTTGAAGAAGGACACCTTCCTGTGATGGCCATGGGCCTGAGGCCAAGGAAGCAGGAGCGTCAGACAGGGGCTGCAAAGTAGGTAACCTGGCAAAGTAAAAGCCCTCATCCCCTCTCTTTCAGGAAGGCTTGCCACAAACAGGACAGCTGGTGTTTCACAGTGGGAAGGAGGCTCTGCAGCCCAGGTCTCTGGAATGGGAGCCAATTCATCTGCATGTCGAATGACCCAGGAGGAGGGCGGCACTTCTTTCAACTCTGGACTCCAGTGTCACCAGCAGGGACCTCTCCCTGGCCAGGGGGCGGAAAGAGCAGCCCGGGCCTTCCTCACATCTTCAGTCCTCTTTCCTGCTTTGTTTCACGTCTTAGCACTGGTCACTGTCTTGCATTGTCGATTGTCTGTTCCTATGAAAGGTTGGGAAGGCAGGGTTTCTTATATGCTCTGCCCACTTCTGTACCCCTGCCCCTCACCCAGTGCCTCGCACGTGTCGCCATAGACCACTGTGCCCAGTGACTGAGTGCACTGTGGTTGACCCATGTCTGTAAGCCCCAGGCATGCCTTCCTTCTAGAGCCGGTGGGCATAAGCAAACAGGTACTCTTTTAGGGTAAAATATCACACAGATCACCCTCCAACGTTAAACTACTCCTAAGTCTGCAAAGGAGCCATATTCTCTCCACCTCCTCTCCCTCATCATACACACAGGCATGCACACACACACTCATACACACACACGTGTGCACACACATACACAGTTTCTGACTCGCCCTGTGCTATTCTCTCTTCCCAGAAGTCCTTTTCCAGCAAACACTAGACTCTCAAGCAAACTCCTACATCCTCTCAGCTCAGATGGTGCCACCTCTGGGGGCATCAGCCCTGACACCCACAGGCTGGCTCAGGCTCCAGGACACGGGACACAGTGCCTCTGCTTAGAACTTCCTGTCTACACACTGTCTCCCCTCCTGACGGAGCTCCTGCCAACCCAGGTGGTTTTCAATTCATAAAGTACTGAAATCTACTCTAATCCTGAGTAACTTTCCGCATTTCTCAGTAGCCTCCACCCAGGATCTTACAAACGCTAATTGGTGTCCATAGTGTCAGTTCATGTTCAGTAGAGGCTGCGCCTATAAAACCTGAGTAGCTAGTGCACCTGCCGGAAGCTTTCATCTGTCCGACCTCACACGCTTCTCTTGGCACTAGCTTTGGGCAAAGCCAAACTGCTTATTCCCCACATCGCAATATAATGCTTGGTTTATACATTCCACTGGTGGCAGTGGTCTCTGTAAAGGGCTCTTTCCATATTACAGCAGTGTGTTCCTAACAAAAGCAATACCTGTGCCTGGTTTGTCCCTGAGCTGTTAGATTAAAAATACATATGTAGCCATTTTTACATTATATTAAGATGGGAGATTTCATTCATTCATTCACTCACTCATTTACTCACACATTAAACATATACACTGAGTGGCCAGATTATTATGACCACCTGACGTTTGTAGGCAAATTAGCCATACACTGCATTGTATGGGATATGGAAGCTGAAGGCCTGTTCGAACACCTTTGCTGTCTGCAGTTACCAAGATAAAACGTCTCCAATTCGCAGAGGAACACAAGGATTGGACAGTTGAGCATTGGAAAAAAGTCATGTGGTCCGATGAATCACGTTTCCAGTTGCATCGTGCAGATGGCAGAGTGAGAATTTCATGGAAACAGCATGAAAGCATGCACCCCACATGCATGAGTACAACCCTTCAAGCTGGTGGGGGCAGTGTTATGGTTTGGGGCATGTTTTCCTGGCATGATTTGGGCCCTTTAATTCGTGTGGAGCAACGTCTGAATAGCACAACATACCTAAGTATCGTTGCTGATCAAGTTCATACTATCATGTTGATGGCGTATCCCAATGGAGATGGCTTCTTCCAACAAGACAGTGCGCCATGCCACGGTGCTCATATTATGCAGGAGTGGTTTCAAGAACATGAGGGAGACTTTACCTTGCTTAGGTGGCCCCCACAATCACCAGATCTCAGTCCAATTGAGCATTTGTGGGATGAAGTTAAAAGAGCCATCAGGCAGCTGGTTCCACAACCATCAAATCTCACAGAACTGGACAGTGCTATTCATCAGGCATGGTGATTCCTCGCATCACCTTTCAGCATCTCATGTAGTCAATGCCAAGAAGAATCGCCGCAGTATTGAAGGCAAAAGGTGTCCCAACGAAGTACTGATGGGGTGGTCATAATAATCTGGCCACTCAGTGTATAAGCCATCTATTTATTATTAGTAGTGATAATCATATGAGTAATACAAGGACAAACCAATCATGAATTCTACAGTCAGATAGCTTGTAGTCTATCTAGAGAAATAGGGCATGTAAACAAAATGATGTGAATACAAAGCAGAAGGAGATGCTGGTGTAAGACAGAAGTAGGTGTTTGAGAAAAGACCTTCTAACTGAGAAGATCTGCTTGCTAAAGGCCTTGGACAAAGAGCCAGCAGCATGAATAGGAATTTGAAGTTAACGGGAAGACTGAGATATTTATTTTAATGGTGGGGAATTGGAGAGAAGGATTAAGACAGCCAAAGCAGTCCCTCGGGCCACTGCCCCACTTTACACTCTCCTTGTCTGCTGTCTCAGTCGCATCACTGTTGTGGAGCGAACGCGAGTAAAGACCACTGGAGTCCAGACCAAATTAAAATTTAGGGAGCCTTTATTGCTGGCCGGCGACTGCCCTCTCCCCTGGGGAGGTCAGAGAGCAGCCCCAACCCTTTGTGCAAGACCACTTTTAAGCACATTAACCACATCCTGTTTTTGCAGAGTAAGTAACCCAAAACAGTTTTTCCCAAATAATGTCAGGGCCATGCTATTGACGACCATGTTATTTACAGGGTTATCCTGTTCTTCAGAAAGCTGACAGTGTTCTATCTTGCAAAGCTATTTTGTGAAGTGCAAGGGGAAAGGGGCCATGAGACCATATCTCAAGGCCTGGCCTGGTGTCAGCACTGACCACCCTATCTGGGGCATAGTCCACAGCCTCTCTGGAGTGCTCAAAAATTCCCACTCTCTAACATCACCACTTCTGCCCTGAGTCTCCTGGAGGATGTGGCCAAGGGCAGGGGAGAGGGTGGGGGAGAAGGCAGGGTTTCAAAACAGACCCCACCCTCAATATTCTAATATGTCTCTTTACTGAAATAATCCCAGCAACAAGTTCTCTGCCTTTTTTAAACTCAGAAATAAGACTATTACAATGCCCCCAAATATGATGCCTGCAACTTTGACATAACTTTTTAAATAAATATTAATAACTTTATTAAAAATTTATTTTATAAGTTTAAATTCTGGGCAAACACAACATAAAATCACATTTTGTGAAGTGACATCCAACATATAATCTTAAAAATAACAATAAATCAATAAATCTTTAAAAAACATAAATGTGTACAACATTACCTGCCCCTAATAAAAACAGATAGGTAAATAAATCAGTAAGCTAACAAAAGCAGTAGGAAAAACATACCCTGATTTTTTCCTTCTCGTTAGATATGGCTGGTTAAAAATAATTTGTATGGCCCTGGCCAGTGTGCTCAATGGTTAGAGCATCAGCCCCGTGCACTGAAGAGTCAAGGGTTTGAGTCCCGCTCAAGGGCACATATCTGGGTTAGTAGGTTTGATCTCCTGCCCTGGTCAGGGCTCATGTGGGCAGTCAACCAATCAATGTGTCTCACATTAATCTTTCTCCCTCTTCCTCTCCCTCTCCTTCCTCTCTCTCTCTCTCTCTCCCTGGCTCTCTCTCTCTCTCTGTCTCTCTCTCTCTCTCTCCTCTTTTCCTCTCTCCCTTTCACGCTCTCTAAAAAAAAAGGCAATGGAAAAAATATCCTCAGGTGAGGATAAAAAAATCATTTGCATTGTAAATATTCTTGTTTCTGCGCTAAGTTTACTAGTATGCTGCTTGCCACTGTGGCGTCTCTGCTCCCTCCGCATACTGGGAAAAGGTGGACTCTGCCACCTCTGTCTACCTGCCTTGTCCTGTTGAATAATTCACTGCTCTATGCAGGCATTTCCAGGTGTACAGAGCAAAGCTGGGAGCTGGGGCAAGTGGTAAAATCCAGAAGTATCAACTTTTGTGTTTATCCAAGTTCCTGCCCAGTGCTGACCCCATGCCCCACCCAGGAGAGCGGCCCCTCCCCAACTTCCACATGAACACAAACAGCTTGTGAGCTTCTGCGCTGGCCTCCCCTCAGGCCCGGTGCTCCTGCCAGCCTCCTGAGTGTGAAATGCCTTATCAATTAGAACAATTGATGGGGAATCGTGCTGACAGATAGCAAAGGCTGTCAAAAACAACAAAAATCATACAGGGTGCGCCACGCTCCAGCATCGCTGACTGGATCGGCAGAATAGAGAAGGGTTAGTGGATTTAAGGAATGTGCCTCTTACATCTCAACATGAAACCCCTGTGACGCACTGGGATGTCCACATCGCTCAACTGGACAGGCCAGTCCGAGAGGCGGCACCTGCACCTTTCAGACACTTTCAGCGCCAGAGGTCAAAGCCACACTTCCAGGGAACAAGTGTTTACCATGTCAGCATGGCCAGCGAGTTATTAGTAATGGGAGGGAGCAAGAGGAACCAGGCATTACGCCTCATACACCTAGGGAGCTGAGCTGGACAGTAAGCCTGAATCAATCGGAAGGTGCAACATTCACAGGCTCCCCAGGGGACCGTTGTCCACTGCCTGAGGGACTTGGTCACCAGCAATCCCTGAGTGGACAGGAAGGATGGGCTTTCCAATCTCCCCAGGGACACGAGCCAGCAGCAGAACCATAGGAAGGAGCAATAAAAAGGTGTGGAAATTCCCGTGCCAGACACATGCACAGTAGAAGCCAGATGAGGAGGCAACACTTGGAGGCTTGTGCAGTAGGAGCCAAAATAGTGACATAAAGGGGTGGCATCTAGCCCGGGAAAATCTGGAAAAACAACCGGATTGGATAAGGGCACGGAACCACAGAAGGTCCAAGAAAGGGATTGGATGGAAGGTGGGCCCAGCACAAGCCCGGGAAAAACCAGCCAGTCGGTTGATACTTTGAAAGAAAACCTGCTCCTTCCAGAAAACCTAGAAAATATCTGAAGGATTACCAGGGATCTCGGAGCAGTTGCTGCTAGAACCTACCCACTCTACAGCCCAGAGAGCATATTATTTCTTTCCACCCCAATAAATCTGGCCACTGTGCTTAAACTTCTCCCACTCATGTGCCCTTTGAAATTCCTTTCTCACAATACCACAAGAACCCATTTTCACCAGCAACACAATCAACCAGTTCTCAGACAAGCCAAGTGATAGAGCCAGAACCCCTTGAATGAACGGGAGGCCGGGTCCCCTTGAGGAAGGACTTCACTTTACTCCCCCAAATTTATGCTATTAATTTTCCTCCATGCCTCCCTCAAAGAAACCTATGGCCGTTTTCCAGGGTAACTGTGAAATGGGGAGAGTGAAATAATCAGACTTTGGGGGGATTACTGGATACTGGCCCTGATCTGACACTAATTCCCAGAGGCCCAAAATGTCACTGTAGCTCACCAGTCAGAGTAGGTGATTCATGGAGTTTTAGCTCAGGTCCATCTCACAGTGGGTCCCCTCGTCATCTCCCCAGTTCCACAATGCATACTTGGAATAGGCGCATTCAGGAAGTGACAGCATCCCCACATTGCTGCTCTGACCTGTGGAGTGAGAGTTATTATGGTGGAAAAGGCCAAATGGAAGTCACCAGAAGTGACTTTACCTAGGAAAATGCTGCATTCCTGGGGTATTGTAGAAGTTAGTGCCACCGCTGACTTGAAGGATGCAAGCATAGTGATTCTCACCATATCCCCATTTAGCTCTCCTATGCAGCCTGTGTAGAGGACAGATGGGTCTTGGAGAACGGCAGCAGATTGTCACAAGCTAACCAAGTGATAATTGTAGTCTCTGTACCAGATGGGGTTTCATTTATTGAGCAAATTAACACGCCCCGTGGTGCCTGATGTGCAGCTATTGATCTGGCCCAGGCCTTTTCTCCATCCCTGTTAACAAAGACCACCAGAGGCAGTTTGCTTTCAGCTGGCAAGTCCAACAAGGCAACGTCACTGTCCTATCTCAAGGGTATGTCAGCTCCCCAATCCTATGCTCTAGTGCAGTCCACAGGGATCTTGATCACCTTCCTGTTCCATGGGACACACTGGCCCATAACATTAGTGACATGGACTCAGTGATCACGAAGTAGCAATGACTCTAGACACATTGGTAAAACATGTATGTGTTAGGGAGTGAGAAGTCCCACACAAATTCAGAGTCATTCCACTTCAGTAAGAGTTGGAGTGACCCAGTGACCTAGGGCGTGGTGAGCCAACCCTGCTAACGCGAGGGACACATTGCTGCTCTGCTACTCCTACTACCAAAGAGGAGGCATCACGCCTCATGGGGCCACCTTGAATTTTGGAGACAACATACTCCTCATCAGGGTGAGTTAATCCAGTTCATGTACTGAGTGACCCCAAAACTGCTCGTTTTCAGTGGATCTCTGAACAAAGAAGGCTCTGCCACAAGTCCAGGCTGCTGTGCCAGCTGCTCTGCCACTTGGGCCTCATCACCCAGCAGGTCCAATGGTGCCTGGAGTGTCAGTGACAGACAGGGATGCTGTTTGGAGCCTTTGGCAGGGTCCTATAGGTGAATTCCCAGCACAGACTCTTTAAGATTTTGAAGCAAAGCCTGCTGTCATCTACAGATAACTACCCTACTTTTGAGATACTATTTGGCTTGCTACTGGGTCTTTGTGGAAATGGAATGCTTAACCATGGGCTACCAAGCTACCACGCAGCCTTAGACACACATCATGAACCAGGTGTTGTCTGACCCGCCAACCCGTTATGCTGGGTGTGCATAGCAGACTTCCATTATCAAATGGAAGTGGTTGGGAACCTCCCCTGGCTTACACTGACCTAGCCCTAATCAAATCCAAGCCTTGCTCAGCCTGAATGTAAAAGATCAATTTTTAAAATGCTTCCTGCCATCAATGGCCACGGCCACAGGCATATCAGTTCAGCCCGACTGTGCCATTCCTGCCCCAGGCAACCGCCCCTCCCTGAAACCAGACCGGGCTCCAGACTTGGAAGATTTAGCACCCATCTCGGAGGCTTTGAGGAGAGGATAGCTGTGCAGAAGCCAAGGGCACAGGGGGCTGGATTTATACTCAGCAAAGTACCCTTGGATGTGAGGGCCCCTTTAATGCCAGATTAATACAGTGAAGCTGAAATGCTTGAGTTCCAGGGGTTTGCCAAGTTCTGCGTGCACTCCCCACAAAGTGGATTAATGCTGTGGCTGGCAGCCCTCAACATGATATATTAATTTATTGGCATTTAGATTTATGGGCTTCAAGACATGCTAACTGAATACAGTTAGAATTAGCCAGCCTGACCCTGCTGTCCTCAAGCCTGCGAGACAGTTGGAGGATTTATGTTTCTCTGCAATCACAGGAGTGCTTTGGAATCAACCCAGTGTCGGGCCACCGCTCTGCTTCGTTCAGTTGGGGTGGGGGTGGGGGAAGAACAGAAGAGCATGTATTAGCCACATTTTAAAGCCCTTATTCAAGTTCAGAGGCACTTTTCTGGCTTGCTCCATAGGTTTGATAATGTAATGGTCTTTTAAAGATGCTGGGAGGCTGTGACAAAAAGGGAGAAAGATTAATCAAAAGGCAGTTGACTTTCCAGTTGATCTGGCTGATAGAGAGACTGCATCACAGAACTGCCCTGCCCAGGACCTACCCACATAAGCAAAACCTAATGAAAGCATCAATTCAAGTCCCATGTTTTGCCAACAGCAACCAAAGGAGGAGTGGGGCATAACCTACTGCACTGCCTGCCCCAAATGGGAAACTGAGGCCAGCGGCAGAAGAGGGGAATCCCCCCTTGCCCCACACTGAGAACACACCAGTGAGGCTGCAGGGCCCTGAGGCTTCTCCCCCACACCCTCCCACCCAGAGTGAAGCAGGCAGGGCTGGGGCTGGGGGCTGTTTCCCCGGCTGAGGAGAAGTGGAGGAGGTTGCTGATGCTGAGGAGAAACAGGTGAAGTGGAATGGACAGTCCCTGTGGGAAGTAGACACCTGCCAGGAGGGGAGGAAGATTGGGAGCCATCTCACAGGGATGTGCACTCGCTCCATAGCAAACACCAGCAGTCTGAGCAGAGCCCTGGCCAGGTGTCCTCGGAGAGACTGCACTCCCATCATGCCCCGGGCTACAAAAACCAATAAAACTCCTAATACCAGGAAGCTCCGAGGGGCAGCACAGGGATGGGAATAATGAAGAAAGGGCAGCACAATGCTGACCAGAGCAGGCGAGGGCCCTGGACACACTGCTCGGCAGAAGCAAAGGTGAAACAATTCCATCACACAAGCACGCAGCAGACATGTGCATTACACACACACACACACACACACACACACAGACACACACACCCTTCACAGGGAAAGGCGCACACACATGAGAACAGGCATGAGCCCAGCCGAAAGAAAATATAACTCAGGCAGTGACAGTAAATGCCTCACAACTGCTTTAAATGAAAGAGCAGCCTAAAAGGGCCTAAAGTGTATAACAAGAGAACTCAGACTGAATGATAAAACCAAGAAAATGGAAAAGAGATTAGAGGCATATGGAAGCAAATGAATAACAAAACAACAATATTACAGAACTAATAACACTTTGGAAACAGCAAGAAACAGAGTAAAAACCACTGAGAACAACTGCTTATCTGCAGGAAAGTCTTGAGAAGGTTTTTCTTTAACAACATGTACAGCACTTACTATGTGACAGCACTGTTCTGAGCACTTTACTAATACCAGCTATTAATCCTCATAATAATCTTAGGAGGTCGGAATCATTATCTCCATCTTACAAAGGAGGAAAATGAGGCAGAGAGGTTACGTATCTTACCCAGCCTACTCAGCTAATGTGTGGCAGTCTGGATCTAGAATTCTTGAAATTAACCAATTCACTATAACTAATAATAACAATAAAAATCCATAAAAATAATAATCACCACTACCCATATGTTTATGGCTGTTCTGGGTTGAGTACTGTTGTTGTTTTTTAATATGTTTTTATTGATTTCAGAGAGGAAGAGAGAGGGAGAGAGAGAGAGGAACATCAATAATGTGAAAGAATCATTGATTGGCTGCGTCCTGCACGCCCCCCACTGGGGATCGAGCCCGAAATCCAGGCATGTGCACTTGATTGGAATTGAACCAGGGACCCTTCCGTTCACAGGCCGATGCTCTATGCACTAAGCCAAACTGGCAAGGGCAGTTGGGTAGTGTTTTAAGAGCTTTACATATATTAACTCTGTTAACCCTGGACACTGCCCTGTGAGATAGGCATGTCATTCTGACTTTATTATGAGGAAACTAGGTTAAGTGACTGGATAGTGAACACAGGTAAAAAAGAAAAAGACAGAAGAAGAAATAGTGAGGGAAAATGCACAAAGCAATTAAAATGTGGAACAGATAATAACTGAAAACATCTCTGAAACTGAGGAAAGATATCTATACATTTTTAAAAAGCATATTTTAGTTAAAGAAACCTTTATATAAAGCTGATAATGTTAAAATATTTTATTTTCTGGTTAATTATTACAGCTAAAAGAAGAAGAAGAAATTCTTCAGAAATCCTGATAATCAATAACCTAGGAAGGTAAAAAAAAAAAAAAAATCTATATCTATATCTATACTAGAGGCCCGATGCACAAAATTCATGCAAGAGTAGGCCTTCCTTCCCCTGGCTGCTGGCACCAGCTTCCCTCTGACACTCGGGACCCAGGCTTCCCTCGCAGCCCTAGCTTCATCCAGAAGGTCTTCTGGAAGGTTGTCCGGAAGTACGTCAGGTCTAATCAGCATATTATGCTTTTATTATTATAGATTTTATATCTGGCTTCAAATTTCTCTACAGCATCAGCAATGTCAAAACACAACAGAGCAGGGGGGTCAAGATGATGGCATAAGTAAATGTGGAACTCCAATCCTCCCACAACCACATCAACATTATAACTAAACTACAGAACAACCATCATTCAGAACCACCTGAAGTCTAGGTGAACAGACTTCAGGTGGTTCCGAAATCCTATAAGTAAGGATTTACAGAAGAAGCCACATTGAGACTAGTAGGAGGGGCAGAGACACAGAATGGGCTGGTCCCACACCTGCATGTGTCAGATAAAAATCCAGAGGAATATTCTCCACTGCTGAGTTCCCTTGAGAAGCAAGGGGTCCTAGCCCCACACCAGGCCCCCAGCCCTGGGTTCCAGTGCCAGAAAGAGAAGTCCCCATAACTTCTGGCTATGGAAACCAGTGGGGAGAATGAATGAGTAACACAGAGACTTCTGGAGTCCCAGGCAGTTCTTCTTACAGGGCACATATACAGACTTACTCGGCCTCATTTCCTAAGCTCCAGCACAGGGGCAGCAGAAATATACAGGAGGAACTGAGCAGTCTGGCCTCAAGACAAGAGTGCAGGGAGGGGGGCAGCTTTCTCCCAGACAGAAGTGCTGGCAGAGGCCATTGTTCCTTTTCCAAACCCTCCCCCCACAGAGCTGGCAGGCATGCATCATATCTGAGTCTCCATCACTCTGACAAACAATTTCATACCTTCCTGATGATTCCCTGAGACCACACCCAACCCAACTTGCTGGCCCAATCTGAATCTTTCCCAGACAAACTGTAGGTCTTGGCTCATGCTTCAGACTTTCCTAAAATCTCTCAAACAAGCAGCATCTGGCCTTAGCATGCTCCATACCTTTTGATAAGTGGCCATAGGCCTGGCACTAGAGGCAGATGGCCTTGGATTGTAACTTGGCCTTGGTTTGTAACTTGGCCTCTTCTGGGCAGCTCCAAGCCCAGCACAAGCAGCAGCAATCTGCAGATCACTTTATAGCTTATGCTGGGTTGTCCCAGGCAGGGCACAGGTGGCAGCTGATCTTAACTTGCAACTCCAGAAAGACCTCAGAGACAGTGCACCTAGTGGACAGCTTCAGACCACATTGGAGTACCACCCAACCTCCTCCACAGGGGATACACTCAAAAGCCAGACTCAGCAGGCCCTAGAGCCCCACTGAAGTAAGTCCTGCTCTGTGAGGTAGGCCCCTGCACAGCTCATTCTCCATGGTGGTCACAGCCAGTCCATACAGCCAATGAGAAGGGTAGATCCCTCCCATTGAGGTACCAACAGCAATCAAGACTCAACTACAAGAGGGTGTACACATCCCACAAAAGGGAGGCCACACCTGGAGTGCCCAGCTCAGGTGATCAGAGAGGCTGTGCCAATGGGCTGTGCAGGACTCCTACTACATAAGGCCACTCTACCAACCCTGGAGATATAGCAGCTCTACCTAATACATAGAAACAAACACAGGGAAGTGGCCAAAATGAGGAGACAAAGAATCATGTCCCAAATGAAAGAACAGAACAAAACTCCAGAAAAAGAACTAAACCAAATAGAGACAAGCAAGCTACTAAATGAAGAGTTCAAAACACTGGTTATAAGGATGTTCAATGAACTTAGTGAGAACATCAAGAAAGAGATATAAAACATAAAAATGGAGTTAGAAAACAAAAAATAATCTGTGAGAAATGAAGAATACATTACAAGGAATCAACAGTCAAATAGATGAAGCAGAGGATCATATCAGAGATTTGGAAGATAAGGAAGCAGAAAACACCCAATCAGAACAGAAAAAAAAATTTTTTTTCCAAAAAAATGAGGATACTATAAGGATCCTCTGGGACAATTTCAAGCATAGCAACATTTGCATCATGGGGGTGCCATAAGGAGAAGAGAGAGTGCAAGGAATTGAAAACCTATGTGAAAAAAATAATGATGGGAAGCTTCCTTAACCTGGTGAAGGAAATAGATAGCACAAAGAGTCCCAAATAAGATGAACCCAAAGAGGCCCACACCAAGACACATCATAATTAAAATGCCAAAGGTAAAAGACAAAGAGAGAATCTTAAAAGCAGTTAGTTACCTACAAGGGAGCTCCCATAGACTGTCAGCTGATTTATCAACAGAAACTTTGCAGGCCAGAGGGATTGGCAAGAATATTCAAAGTGATGAAAAGCAAGGATATACAACCAAGACTACTTTACCCAATAAGGCAATCTACACTAATAAAAGAGTAACATGCTAGTTGACCGTACCTTCATGACGCCCACCAGCCAATCAGGAGTGAGTATGCAAATTAACCCAACAAAGATGGCCATGGCAATGACACAGGCGTTCCACACCACCCCAGCTGCTCCGGGCCTCTGGGCAGCATGGGAAAGCAGAAAGGCTGCTCCAGCCAGAGCAAAGGTGGTGCCAGCAGCCAGGGGAAGAAAGGCCCATTCTTGCACGAATCTTCGTGCATCAGGCCTCTAGTCATTTATAATTAAAGAACAGATAAAAAGCTTCCCAGACAAGAAAAAAAGCTAAAGGAGTTCATCACATTTCAGTGTTACAAGAAGTGTAAAAGGGTCTTCTTTAAGAAGAAGAAAAAAATAAAAATATGAATAATAAAATGGCAATAAATTCATAACTGTAAATAATTACTTTAAATGCAAATGAATTAAATGTTCTAATCAAGACATATAGATAACAAAACAAGACCCTAACATATGCTGTCTACAAGAGACTCACTTCAGATAAAGAAACACACAAAGTAAAGGGATGGGAAAAGATATTTCATGACAATGGAAACAAACAAACAAACAATAGCTGGGGGAGCAATATTTATATCAACAAAATAGACTTGAAAATGAATGGTATATAACAAGGGTCAAAGAAGTGTCTAGCAACTCCACTTCTGTGTATTTATTCAAAGAAATCCAGGCAGTAAATCAAAAAGTAACAGTAAACAGCCATATGTTTATTGCAGCATTATTTACAATAGCAAAGATCTGGAAGTAACCTAAGTGTCTATCAATAGATGAATGGATAAAGAAGAAGTGGTGTATATATACAATGAAATATGATTCAGCCATAAAAAAGAATGAGATTTTATCTTCTGCAAAAATATGGATGGACCTAGAGCAGTGGTTCTCAACCTTTCTAATGCCGCGATCCTTTAATACAGTTCCTCATGTTGTGGTGACCCCCAACCATAAAATTATTTTCTTTTTTTTTTAATATATTTTATTGATTTTTTACAGAGAGGAAGGGAGAGGGATAGAGAGCTAGAAACATCGATGAGAGAGAAACATCGATCAGCTGCCTCCTGCACACCTCCCAATGGGGAAGTGCCCGCAACCAAGGTACATGCCCTTGACCGGAATCGAACCTGGGACCCTTCAGTCCGCAGGCTGACGCTCTATCCACTGAGCCAAACCGGTTTCGGCCATAAAATTATTTTCGTTGCTACTTCATAACTGTAATTTTACTACTGTTATGAATCGTAATGTAAATATCTGTGTTTTCCGATGGTCTTAGGTGATCCTGCTAGCGGTTCTCAACCTGTGGGTAGTGACCCACAGGTTGAGAACCACTGCTGTAGAGCCTGAGACCATCAGAAAACACAGATATTTACATTACGATTCATAACAGTAGCAAAATTACAGTTATGAAGTAGCAACGAAAATAATTTTAGGTTGGGGGTCACAACAACATGAGGAACTGTATTAAAGGGTTGTGGCATTAGAAAGGTTGAGAACCACTGACCTAGAGGTTATTGTGCTGAGTGAAATAAGTCAGACAGAGAAAGACAAATGCCATATAATTTCACTTATGTGTGAAAACTAAAATAAATAAATAAATAAATGAACAGGAAGAACAGAAATGGGCTCAAAGATACAGAGAACATTTTGACAGTTGCCAAATGAGTGTGGGGTTAAGGGTGAAGGGATTAAGAAGCATAAATTGGTAGTAAAGTACAGCATAGGGAATATAGTCAATAATACTGTAATAGCTAGATATGGTGCCACATGAGTACTAGATTTAGTGGGGTGATCACTTAGTAAGTTATATAATGTCTAATCTCTGGGTTGTACTCCTGAAATATGTGTCAACTTTTATTTAAAAATTTAAAAAATTATTTAAAGTAAAAAATAAAAGACAACATAACATCTACAAATCCTTAGAGAACAAATTAGAGTAACCAGCCAAATATATTTTAAGTAGAATAGCCCAGATAGCTTTTAAAATCACATAGACAATAGGTAAACTTGTCCAAATGAAAAAAACTCAAAGATTACCAAAATCATAAGTATCTCCTTAATTTTTTTTTAAATCTAGACAATTTAGAGAGGGATTTTAAAAATAAAAAATGTGAACATGGGAGGTTAAAAATGGTGATGGAATAAGTGAATGCTACACAGACACATTCCCAGGAGCAAACTGGAATTACAACTAAAATACAAAAAAAAAAAAAAAAAAAATCCTGAATAATCAACTGAAGTCTAGCTGGAGAGAACCCTGATAACCAAGGACAGAACATGGAGACTGCATAGAGGCTGGCAGACCTTTGCTATTCAGGTGATTTTTGTTTGGGGGAAAGACAGTTGACCCACCCTATTAGAAAACCCCTTTCCCCACCCTGTGGAGTTTCTGAGGCCCATTAAGAGACTGAGAATAACAATTAGCCTCCAGGCAGAAGAAATTGCCCCACCCTGTTGGAAAACATCTCACCCCACCTGTGGACAATTGCCTGAGGCTGCTCAAGACTGAATCCAATCAGCCTGCAGGCAGAGGTAGGTCTCTGGAGGCTTTGAGTCTTTGCTGACCAAATTAGTCAGAAACAACATTTGGATCCCTGCTGCAGACACCACCCCTGACCATGCAGTAAGGCAAAAGCCAGCTGGACCCCAAGTATCTGCAGCTGACACCTACAGGACCAGCTCAGTATGGGGAGGGAGTAAAGCTCAGAACAGGTACAATCAAGGCATGAGACTCAAGGCAGACACAGCCTCTGGGATAAGGAGTCCCTGAACACTGGACTACTAGGGGCTTCAACCCCTCAGATCTCAATCAGGTTGCCCAAAGCCAGAAAGAGACAGTGACTCACATTCACCTGCACTAGAGAAGCTCCCAAGAGGTTCAGGATAGACATACCAAGGGACCAGATTCAACAACATCAAAGCAAAATCCAGCAAGCTCCACAAATAGCAAACCAAAAAACATATATAGCAGCCAGCAGAATGACATTGGGATTGAACCTCACTGGCAGAAAGTTGGAGGGGAGATCCCTCCCACAAATGGGACATCAACAATCAAGTCCCAATTACAATAGGAGAGCCCAAATAATGCACACAAGGGGCATTCCTAGAGCATCCAGCTGAGGTGAACAAAGAGACTGCACTACTGGACCCCTCGAGACACTTTCTACATAAGGCCACCCCATAAGGACTGGGAGGCATAGCAGTTCTAATACATAAATGCAAATACAAAGAGACAGCTAAAATGGGGAGACAAAGAAACAACCCCCAAATGAGAGAAAAGAAGAAATCTCCAGAAAAAGAACTAAATGAAATGAAGGTAAGTAACCTATCAGACTTAGAGTTCAAAGCAATGGTTATAAAGGTACTTAAGGAGCTTAGTACAAATTACAACAGCATGAAAAGGAAAATAAAGGCCATGAACAAGAACCAGGCAGAAATGAAAAATGATATATCTGAAATCAAGAACACACTGGAAGGTATTAAAAGTAGATTGGATGAAGCAGAGGATCCAATGAGTGAATTGGAAGACAAGGTAGAAGTAAATAACCAATTAGAGCAGCAAATAAAAAAAAGAATTAAAATGCAGGAAGATAGCTTAAGGGAGCTCTGGGACGACATCAAACAGAACAACATCTGCATTATAGGAATACCAGAAGGGAAGAGGGTGAGCAAAAAACAATGAACCTGTTTAAAGAAATAATGACAGAAGACTTCCCTAACCTGGTGAAGGAAAATGTCACACAAGTTCAGGAGGCACAGAGTCCCAATCAAGATGAACCCACACCTAGTCACATCATAATTAAAAATGTAAACATTAAAGAAAAAGAAAGAATCTTAAAGGCAGCAAGAAAGAGACAGAAAATTACCTACAAAGGAGTTCCCATTAGAAAGTCAGCTGACTTCTCAATAGAAACACTTCAGGCCAAAAGGAAGTAGCATGAAGTACTCAAAATAATGAAAACCCAGGGTCTAAATCAGCCGTGGGCAAACTATAGCCCGCTGGCCAGATCCAGCCCGTTCGGCTGTTCTATCCTGCCCACGGAGCCGAAAGAGCGGAGGGTTCTCTTGCTCTCCCCTCCGCTCCTTTACTTTGAATTTATATTAGTTCACACAAACACTCCATCCATGCTTTTGTTCCAGCCCTCCGGTCCAGTTTAAGAACCCATTGTGGCCCTCGAGTCAAAAAGTTTGCCCACCCCTGGTCTAAATCCAACACTACTGTAGCCAGCAAGTCTATCATTTAAAATTGAAGGAGAAATAAAGAGCTTTTCAGACAAAAAAAAAAAAAAAAAAAGGTTAAAGGAGTACATTACTACCAAACCAGCAATGCAAGAAATGTTAAAAGGACTGCTTTGAGAAGAAGAAAAGGAGAGATTGAGGATCATAGGCATAAAGAAAATAAAAATGGCAATAAATAAATACCTATCAATAATAACCTTACATGTAAATGGATTAAATGCTCCAGTCAAAAGACACAGAGTGACTGAATGGGTGATAAAACATGACCCATATATATGCTGTCTACAAGAGACCCATCTCAGAACAAAAGATAAACACATATTGAGAGCACAAGGGATGAAAAAATATATTTCATGCAAACGAAAGGGGGAAAAATCTGGGTAGCAATATTCATATCAGACAAAATAGACTTCAAAACAAAGGCCATAACAAGAGACAAAGAGACTCCAAGATGGCAGCCAGGAGAATGGCAATGAGGAAGAGAGTGTGAGTGAGTGAGGGAGCGAAAGGGGAGTGTGTGGACATGGCATGTGTGTGTGTGTGTGTGTGTGTGTGTGTGTGTGTGTGTGTGTGTGTGTCTGAGTGAGGGACAGCTAGATCTTGCAGGACCTTCAGGGGCTGGCAGACCAAACTCGCATAGCCGGGCAGCCCCTGCTACCGCAGTAATCTCTCCCGGAGCACTGGGTCAAAATGCCTCAGGGAGGACCTGGGGGAGGCACCAGGTCAGCATGCCCCAGGGAGGGTCTGAGGGGAGGAGGCACCAGATCAGCATACCTCAGGGAGGACCTGGGGGAGGAGGCTCCAGGTCAGCATGCCTCAGCAAGGACCTGGGGGAGGAGGCACCAGGTCAGCATGCCTCAGGGAGGACCTGAGGGGAGAAGGCACCAGGTCAGCATGTCTCAAGGAGGACCTGGGGGAGGAGGCTCCAGGTCAGCATGCCTCAAGGAAGATCTTGGGGAGGAGGCACCAGGTCAGCATGCCTCAGGGAGGACCTGAGGGGAGGAGGCACCAGGTCAACATGCCACAGGGAGGACCTGGGGGAGGAGACACCAGGTCAGCATGCCTCAGGGAAGATCTGGGGGAGGCTCCAGGTCAGCATGCCTCAGGGAGGACCTGGGGGAGGAGGCTCCAGGTCAGCATGCCTCAGGGAGGACCTGGGGGAGGAGGCACCAGGTCAGCATGCCTCAGGGAGGACCTGGGGGAGGAGGCACCAGGTCAGCATGCCTCAGGGAGGACCTGGGGGAGGAGGCTCCAGGTCAGCATGTGGCAGGGAGGACCTGAGGGAGGAGGCTCCAGGTCAGCATGTGGCAGGGAGGACCTGAAGCAGCTGTGTGATGAGCAGGCCTTGGAAGCAGGACCTTCCACACAGATGGAGTCAGCTGGACCCTAAAGACTAACATCGCATTTGAGTCAAAAGGCCATTGTGTAGGACATGTAATATGAAGGGGCAGTGGGCCCTGTAATCACACTGCCGGCCTGGGGTCCTTGTTTTGAGGGGTTGCCACCTTTCCTGGCATCATCTCTGTGTGGCTACTGACTGCTCTATGCCAAATCAAATGAAGACATTTCCCTGCACAGCAGTGGTCACTCCGGTATCTCTCTCCCCATCGGATCTCACAGCAGTGCCTTCCTCTTCTAACCAGGCAGCAGGCCTGTGGCTACAGGGCTCCTGCCTGGAAGCAGAGCCCCTCCCCGGCTGTGGCTCCTGGAGGCCCCAGCATCAGAGGGGCAAGTGCAAAGGCTTGGTGCCCCACATTGCCTGCCAGTGATTGGCTGTCTCCACAGGGAGCTGTGCTTGGCGAAGCCCCTACCTGCATTGACCTTCCCGTCCTGGAAGGACCCCAGAGTCAAAGGGCGGAGCAGCACAGTCCCCTCAGCAGCAGCTGACACGGGCCCTTGGGGCTTCCCTTCTCTCACCCAGACCTCTCGTTCTGTGAAGGACACGGAGCGCCTGACTGGGGTCTCTTTTGACACCCACCCCCAGCTCGGCACCCAAGACATGGCATGTGGTCACCTTGACCCTTCTCGGCCAGGAAAGTCTGGCTCAGCCCCGCCCTCTGCACCTTAGACCTCGAAAGGGGGTGGGAGGTAGGGTAGAGAAGCATGATTATTTCTGGATCAAGCCTTATTCTATGTTGAGAGCGCAGATAAATTCAGAAAATTAAACACATTTTCTTGAAAAATTCCTCAACAGCCATTCCGGAGCTGGGGTCTCTGGCCTGTCACAGCAGGTGTCTGTCAGGGAAGAGCATCTGGAGGTGGGGGTGGGGCTCAGGGCTGAGCACCCGCCCGGTGGGCCTGCTGCCTCACCCCAGGACCCGGAGGCTCCCAGGGCAGAATGCTCAGGGAGTGACAGGGCTCATTTTACTTCACTTAATGCTGCTCACATGTTTAAGATGGCAGCCCTGTCTTACAGATGGAGAACTGGGGCCAGAGAGCAAGGAATGTGCCCAAGGTCTCTGGGAGACCAAGCAGAAGAGGGGGCCCAGGAGGCGGGGAAGCCTGTCCCAGAGCCCCTGAGCTCTGTGGGTGTCACCATCCCCAGAAGAACTGTCACTTGCATGAGACACATTTTCCTGAGACCAGGTCAGGGAAGGAGGAGGCTCGGGCATGGAGAGGAGTGTTTTATCAGCATCACTTGTAACTACTTCATGTACCTGTCTGTGGTGGGAAGGCACACCCCGGTCACATACTAGGAGACCGAGATACAGTGTAGTTAAGTGACAAAGTAGGAGGCGCTCGGGTGACTCCACCCCAGGGCCTGGGAGAAGGTACAAGATGGAACAGAGGGGCTGTCTAGCAGGTGCCCTGGCACAGCTCTCCTAGTGCCCTAGACCTGGCCCGCTGCTGAGCACCTTGCCATGCCTGCTCAGGAGAGCCCCTGCCTATGCCAACACGTCGGCCCGTGTGCACTGTGCTTGTGTGTGCAACAAGGAGGCGCACACCTTCCCCATCACGCTTCACCTCTCTCTTGCTCCATGAAACATGGTCAACCCTTACGGGCTCCCCACCACGTCCTCACCTCATGTTCCCCTTCAGACCACTGCAGTCTGCCCCGCACACCCCTCTCCTCTTAAGGTCCCACAGCCTCTTAATGACCACGTGCTACACGGGCCTGAGGTCTCCTCACTGCCCTGAGCCATGCCATCCGTTGCTACTAAAATCACCCACTCCAGTGGCTTTGACAACACAGAGGACCAGTGCTCTCACAGAGTAAGGTCCCAGAGGGGCTGCCCAAAGCTTCCTGGTGGTCCGTCTACCTTTCTGCCCTGTTCTCCTTGGCACATGGCTCCTCTGGTAACCAAATGGCCATGATGCTTGCAGGAGTTCAGACATCATATCCACGTTGCAGAGGGCAGCAGCAAGGAGGGAGAGGGAGAAGCAAACGCTTCCTCGGAAACGCTATGTAATGACATCTGTGCAGATCCCACTCCACTTGCTGGGAAGCTGGGAACGTGGTTTTCATCTGCGGTTACTGGGTGGTGAATTGCCGGACACCCTCATGCTCTGGGCACCTCTCACCTTCAGCTGGGAGTTTGTGGACCTACCTCTCTGATCATCCTTTCTAACACAATCTCATCCACATTCCTTCCTGGCTTTCTTCTCTTCCATGGCCCTCCTAGAGCAGCGGCTAGGAATCTTGGTCCCTTGGCCTCTGGGTGCCTCTAACTCAGGGGTGGGCAAACTTTTTGACTCGAGGGCCACAATGGGTTCTTAAACTGGACCAGAGGGCCGAAACAAAAGCATGGATGGAGTGTTTGTGTGAACTAATATAAATTCAAAGTAAAGGAGCGGAGGGGAGAGCAAGAGAATCCTCCACTCTTTCGGCTCCGCGGGCCGGATAGAACAGCTGAACGGGCCGGATCCGGCCTGTGGGCCGTAGTTTGCCCACGGCTGCTAACTGCTGGCCCAGTAGGCTGTGCCTCAACTGTCTGTGTCCTCATTAATGCCTCTAGCTCTGGTTTTCTTCCTCTTATCACCCTGGGACCATCGAGTCTTCCTGGCAAACAGCCGGTTGAATGGATGATTTCCCAGCAAATCTGTGACAAATCTGTCACATTCTGCTACCGTCTTCTGTTTTGCCTGTCCTGCATCAGGGAGGGAGAATGCAAATTGAGAATGTGTCCCCTGATGGAGGTACTGCTGGAGTGCCGGCCGTGGTGACTGGGTGGGAACCAGCACTGCCAGCCATCCTCCCGGGCCTGGCATGGGCCACCTGAGGCCATGGACTGTGAACGACCTGTGCCACCTGTGCCTCTTTCCAGAAGTGCATGGCGTGCAGGGGCAGTGAGGAGAAAGCAGAGGGAAGGGAGGGCTCACCCAGGAGTAGGCTTTATCTTGCAAAGATGAGGGAGCTCCCGGACGGGGGAGTGAGCACTGAAGGACACACCGCGGACTTGAAACTGGGTCAGGAAGGAGAGAAGGCAGAAAGGCTGCTGCCTGGAGGACCTGGAGAGGAACTGGATGTCTCAAAGTGGCGGTGAACAGCGAGTGGGCAGAGCTGAGGGTGGGGCTGTGAGGAGGAAGGTTCTCGGGAATGGCCAGGCTCTGGGTGGGAGACGAAGGCATGGCTGACCTGGCCTCCAGAGACGTCCCCAGAGAGGAGGAGAGGCCCCAGGCCAGCATGGACCAGGCAGGTCATCAGCGTGAAAGCGACACCACAGAGAACATGGAGGGTAGATCTGGAGGCAAGTGCAGGCCTCAGGTGTCCAGAAGCAGCAGTGACTGGGCAACTGGAGGGCAGCGGTGGTGGGCAGGCCCTCGGGGGGCCGACCTCAGATAGGAGGGCACCACAGCCAGTAGTCAGAGTCCAGGTCTCCTTCTGATGAACAATGGCTTTGAGCTGGAACCAAACAACCCTTAGCGAACACAGGGGCACGGCAGGCTGGACGTTAATATCTGAGGCACCAGAGGAGCTGATCGAGTGGGAAGAAGGAGCCAGAGGGTGCCTGGGCAGGGGAGGCAAAGGCAAACGCAGTAATGTGGGGTCTGGCTCTGCAAGGCAATAAAAATTGTAAGATCCTTGAGCTTGTCCCTGGAATCAAGAAAAACTGGTTAACAGCAAAATGCGGCACAGGATTCTGTGCTCAGAGCCTGGGGTCCAGGCAGAACCAAGAGAGCTCTACATCCAGGACCACTGTGTCCAAATCTCAGGGGAGGGGTTGTCAGTAACCCCCACCCCTTGGGTGTCCCAGGCCAGAAGGAGATGCTCTTTGTAAACACCTGGGTCCTGCCGGGCAGGAGTGGACGCAGTTTCCCTGACCTGGAGTTTACCCACACCCCAGGCAGCAGGTGTGAAGGGCCCGCCTTAATGAGGACAAACCACAGATCTCCAGGAGGCAGGAGCAGGGCAGAGTGCAGGTGGAGAAGAGACCCGATGGGGCAGAGGACGGCGCAGGTCTCACAAAGAAGGTGAAGCCCAGAGAAGGCAGGGGTGGGGAAGAGAGATGGTGGCTGGGGTCCAGCTCCCCCTGAACTCAGTAGCACCCCCAGGAGCACGGGATCCTGACCCGGATTTGAGTCTCGCAGAGACAAGTGCAATGGTGTGCAGCGCCTCACCCCCAAGTCTAGTCACCCCTATTTCACGGGATCTGGACAGAGCCAGCAGGACTAGCAAGGGCAGCGCGTCTGTCCTGCGTGCCACAGGGGAAGGGGGCCCTCCCAGCCCCACCCCACATGCCACAGGCCATCCCCCAAGCAGGCAGCCCGCAGGAGACTCAAACAGTCCTCACTGCTCCGGGTCGCAGGCCCCCGGAACCTGGCCCTGGCCTAGGCCCAGGGAGCAGTGGTTGGAACTGTGACCCAGCCCTGGGGAGTGGTGACCTGTGGCAGTGACTCTTCAGGACACAGGCCCCTCTCCAGCCTCCCCTCCCAGTTCTGCCCACGTGGGCCACTTGCTGCTTCCTTGCTGTGCGGCCGGCCTGGGGAGAATCGCTGACTTCTCTGGTTCTCGGGCCCCTCCTCACGGCTCACTGGGGAGGAAGCGCCCTGGCTCTCCGCTCTGTGCCACGCGGGTGGGAAGTGCCGGGCGAGGCCATCACCGCACCCAGGGCGCTCCCGCGCCGCCAGACACGGGGAATGCTAGGAGGGGGAACCGGGCCGAGAGAGACCCTGACTCCTGACCCTTCCCAGAGGCTCCGCTGGAGCAGCCACGCGGACTGGGGTCTCGCTCGCTGGCGCCCTGGGCTCCCAGGACACCCGGCCACACCCGCTCCGGTGGTCCACATCCTGAGGTAAAGTCCCCTCACCACACAGCCCCGGCGCTGGGCGCGGGCCCCACCTCCTTCCTCCTCTCACTAGGTGACCCTGAGCAAGCCAGCCCATTCTCCAGGCCTCAGTTTCCCCATCCGTGCAGCATGAGGGGAAGAACTAAAATCTGGACCGCCCCCGCCCCGCCCCGCCCCGCCCCCCCGGTTTTCTCTCCAACACGGTCCCCGGAGCCCGAAGCGCCACGGATGCGCGAGCCGCGCGCGCCCTCTGGTGTCCAGTCCCGCCGCTGCGCCGTTCTCAGGGCGAAGCCCAGCCCTTTGTGCGAACTGGTTAATAAAAGGCAACAGAGAAGGGAATGGGATCCATCAACCTCAGGAGGCATAAATAATAGGTGAGTGATGGTGAGCGAGTGAACAATTGAATGGACGGACAGTAAAATGAATGCATGCATGAAGTGGGTAAATGAGCAGTGGAACTGAGTCAATTAATGGCCTTTGGTGACTATTTTCAAGCATGTCATTTAGAATAAAATATCAGGCTGATCCTCCTGTCCACAAGGCCTTGTGCGGCGCATGCAGTCCCCACGCTCACCCTTGCCTCCTCTGTCTCCATCACCCCAGTCCTCCTCCTTCTCAACACTTCTGTGTCTGCCTGTTCCTCTGCGGGAACGTCGCCTGGAGCTCTCCCAGGCTGCACCCCTCATCCTTGGGGGTCCAGCTGCTTCAGTTCTTCCTGGATCTCACTACTGGTATCTGCCTCTCCTTCCAGGCCTTACACAGTGACCACTAGCGTCTGCAAGGTGCCCCATGCACAGTAGGTGCTCAGGACAAACGAAGGAAGAGGGCCGCTTGCTGGTAACCTGACTCACACAGAAGCGCCCAGGTGCGAGGCCCCTCTAGCCCCACCCACTTGGCCTGGAGCTGACAGGACGAGGAGGGGGGAGTGGAGGAAGCCGGGGCCTGGATCCACACCTGCCAGTCCAGCCTGGGGCTCCTGAGCTGCCAGCTTTGCCCACCTCTGTCCTGGGAGCTGGGGAGGGGAGCTAGGGGAGGCAGTGGGCCACTAACACCAGCCATTCCTCCTGCCGGCCTCGCGCCTCCAGGCTGGGCTCTCCTGAGCCACAATTGTTCAGGGAGCTGTGTGCATGGACTTTGATGCTAATCAGCAAGCAGCCACACAGGGTGGCTTCGTCAGCCTCCAGCGGTAACAGCACCACCTGCTGCCTCCCAGCCCACAGCCTATTGATTCCAGGGAGCCTGCAGGTTTCTGTGCAGCCAATTAAAGGGGCTCCAACAAACAGGAGCCACGTCTGATTCCGGAAGAGTCCTTGCCTGCGAGCTCTGGAGCATCTCTGCTGACCAAGCAGGCGAGGAGGCCGGGAGCTCCTTTTCTTTTCCCGCCGGTGCCATCGCACCGCTTCATCTCTGCTGAACGGCAGCCCTGCTGCTCGCCCTAATTTTCCCGTTAATTCGCTCTTCCTGAATTTGCGAACAAGCGGGAAAGGGCCCGCTGCGGCTGCTCGGCTCCTTTCACCAAGCGAGGCGGTGCCTGGGGCGGCCCCCAGGACCATGGTCTGAGGTGAAGCACACAGGCTGGCTAGCAGGTGGGAGGCCTGGGGCCCCCCAGGTCGGGCGCTCAGAATGGGACCCCATCAATTCCAGGGAGGTCCCAAGAGTGGATTCCCACCATCAAGGTGGGCCCCAGAGTGCCCACAGGGGAGGGCCACGCAGGAGTCAACAGCAGCACTAGCAGGGCCAGCGGCATTGCTTCCTCGCACCGCAGCTGCCCCCCATCATCCTTACTGCGCTCCTCGCATGCCCCAGGCCTGGGACATTAGCGTCCTGAGACGGGGAAGTTCTCCTTTTTAAGCACGAGGCATCTGCAGCTGGACTGGGCCCACCGGACCCTAGCATCTCCATTTGCTCCTGCCCTCACACTGCCTACAAGAGTCCCCCTAAAAGGTCTCTGGAATCCCTCCGGGGGCACGGGTGGGGGTGGGGAGGCAGTGGTTTCCAATGGTGGTTTAATGGACAAATGCTTATGTGGAGCTGAGAACTGTCTGCTATAGATCAGCTCAGAGAGCCCATGTGCCCCTGAGGCCACACACCTGTGCTCCCGGTGCACACGCTGACCTGAGAGCAGTGACAGCCACTCATCTCCCCTCCCTGCCCCTGCCCCGCATGCCCAGGTCCTTCCCTGGCTTCTCTGTGAAGTTTCCCCTCCTCTGCACCCACTTTCTCCCGTGACACTGACTTTCCCAGCAGGCATGCGCGTGGGTGGCACATGCTGAGAACACCATCTCCATGTGGGGTGTGACCATGAACTTCTGTCTTGCTCCTTTAGCTTCGCTGGACTCGGCGCCTGGTCTGGGATCAGCAGGGATGTGGGCAATTCACCCACAACATTTGAACTCTCTCAGCCTCTCTCCTCTGAGATGTCTCCCCTCACTTTCCCCCATCTGTGGGGGCCCCAAGCCTGCTTTCTCATCTCCAAGCAGGTGAGACTCTGGGTTTCTGTCCCACTTGCTGCCCGGCTCCAGCTGGAACAGGGACCCGCCCAGAGTCCTCCTGCTTCAGCCCCTCCCCTGTGGGCACTCTGGTGCCCTTTCCTGCTTGTCCATCCAGCAGCCCTCCCCCCATAAACCTGCCCCCCCACAGGTGGTTCAATGCTGTGTCCAGAGCTTACAGTTGTGGCCTGTGGCAGGGTGACTCCACAGCTGCTCCTGGGCTACACCATCCAGGCTACACCCACCTCCAGGGGTCAGCTTCCTTCTTACAAGCTGGCTTTGGATCTGAGCCCCTCGACTGGTCAGCACACAGGTTACATCAACCCTCGAGGTCATTGGTTCCAAGGAACAAGCACGGTGGCATCTCTCTTTCCCACCATCACCCCTCCGTCTAAAATAAGAGCCACGCTCTTTCCCCGTCATTTTCTTTTAAAAGTTAAGTAATGGAAACTCCACAGTAAAACCTATACCAGGCAAAAGCGTCCCAACCTGGGAGCTCCCAGGGACCTCGTCTTCCCTGGCCCCCAGGGAGCTCTGGGCTGCCTGCCTTCCCGCCCAGCCCCACAGCTAGCGCCCTCTGCAGGCCTGGGCTGGAGGCGGGCGGGACTCCTTCCCCATCACTGTCCTCCACAGCAGCAACCCACCGCGGAGGGCCCCTGGGCAGCCAGGCTTCGGGCGTGTGCTCCTGCAGCCTCCCCTCCACAAGCCCGTAACCTTCTGAGGCCCAGGAAGGGGGCATAGGGGAGGGGGCAGAGGGGAGGGGGCAGAGGGGAGGGGGCAGAGGGGAGAGGGCATAGGGAGGAGGCATAGGGGGAGGGACCCTCTTTTTTTTTTTATCAGCAAAGCTCCCTTCTGGTCAGATCTCACCATGGTCTGGGGGCCCCTGCCCAGGTCCACTCTGTTCTTTCCCTCTGGGTGCTCCCCCTGATAACCCTGCTCCCTCCTGGCCTCCAGCAGTCCTCCCCCTGATAAACCTGCCCCCTGTCTGTCCAGCAGTCCTCCCCCTCATAAACCTGACCCCCCCCCGTCCATCCAGCAGTCCTCCCTCCATTAAATCTGCTCTCCCCCGTCCATCCAGCAGTCCTCCCCCCATAAACCTGGCCCCCATCCGTCCAACAGTCCTCCCCCCATAAACCTGTTCCCCCCGTCCATCCAGCAGTCCTCCCCCCATTAAACCTGCTCCCCCCCGTCCATCCAGCAGTCCTCCCCCCATAAACCTGTTCCCCCCGTCCATCCAGCAGTCCTCCCCCCATTAAACCTGCTCCCCCCGTCCATCCAGCAGTCCTCCCCCCATTAAACCTGCTCCCCCCGTCCATCCAGCAGTCCTCCCCCCATTAAACCTGCTCCCCCCGTCCATCCAGCAGTCCTCCCCCCATTAAACCTGCTCCCCCCGTCCATCCAGCAGTCCTCCCCCCATAAACCTGCTCCCCCCGTCCATCCAGCAGTCCTCCCCCCATTAAACCTGCTCCCCCCGTCCATCCAGCAGTCCTCCCCCCATAAACCTGCTCCCCCCGTCCATCCAGCAGTCCTCCCCCCATAAACCTGTTCTCCCTGTCCATCCAGCAGTCCTCCCCCCATAAACCTGCTCCCCCCCGTCCATCCAGCAGTCCTCCCCCCATAAACCTGTTCTCCCTGTCCATCCAGCAGTCCTCCCCCCATTAAACCTGCTCCCCCCGTCCATCCAGCAGTCCTCCCCCCATAAACCTGCTCCCCCCGTCCATCCAGCAGTCCTCCCCCCATAAACCTGTTCCCCCCGTCCATCCAGCAGTCCTCCCCCCATTAAACCTGCTCCCCCCCGTCCATCCAGCAGTCCTCCCCCCATAAACCTGTTCCCCCCGTCCATCCAGCAGTCCTCCCCCCATAAACCTGTTCTCCCTGTCCATCCAGCAGTCCTCCCCCCATAAACCTGCTCCCCCCCGTCCATCCAGCAGTCCTCCCCCCATAAACCTGTTCCCCCCGTCCATCCAGCAGTCCTCCCCCCATAAACCTGTTCCCCCCGTCCATCCAGCAGTCCTCCCCCCATAAACCTGCTCCCCCCCGTCCATCCAGCAGTCCTCCCCCCATAAACCTGCCCCCCATCCGTCCAGCAGTCCTCCCCCCATAAACCTGCCCCCCATCCGTCCAGCAGTCCTCCCCCCATTAAACCTGTTCTCCCTGTCCATCCAGCAGTCCTCCCCAGCTCCCGGACCCTCCCTGCCCACACCAGTCCTTCCCAGCCTGTCACCAGCCCCAGCCTGTCACCAGCCCCGCTGGGATCTCCAGGAGGATAGCACTTGCCCTGTCTCCTCAGTGTCTGCTAACACCTGTGGGGCCCACTGAGCTCTGCTTTCCGTGGCTCTATCTCCAGGCCCTGGAATGATGTCAGACACAGGCTTGTCCTCTCGCAAATACTCGCTGAGTAAAGGACGAACAAATGCCAGGAGAGCTCACCCGAAACCTCACACTGACCCACACGGAGGCCTCGGGCGTGAAGCTTCATGGGGAGAGCGCAGTGGATGCTGATGAAGTGACAGGTTTTAATTTGCCATGGTTTCCACCCTGATTTCCCGCTTCCAGTCCACTGACAGGCTCCCCACACTTAAGTTGGCCTTGTCCTTCCCACCCAAGGAGAACCTAGAAACCCAAGAGCCGGTGCAGGATGTGGGGATGGCAGGCAGGCAGGTGTGGGTGACCACAGGGGCTGCTGGACCTGCAAGGGCCCGGAGGAACCCAGACAGAGGCACGCCTTTCCTAGCGACAGTGGCTGCCACGCATTAGGGTGCTGGACCCCACTCCACCAGGACTCCCCTGCATCTCGCTGCTCTGGGAGGAGGGTCTGATTGTGTCTGTTTTCAAGGTAGGAAAACCCAAGGCTAGAAGAAGGTGAATACCCTCACGAAGCCATGCAGCTGGCACATGCTGGAGGCAGGGCCCATGCCAGGGCTGGATCCTGTTTGCTCAGGCCCCGGTCCCAAGCCCCCTCGCCTGCTGGAGCACCTGCAGTCCTGCTTCAGGGCTGTGGCTGGGAGCTGCAGGAGGGGCGGGAACTTAATTAGACAAACCTAGGAGCAGGCTCTGCGTGCTGCTCCTCCGTGGCCAGTGGAGCACGTGCGGGCTGGCCCTGCAGAGTGGGGACAAGGAGCACTCTGAGGAGTGGGGGGCAGGCAGGGCTCCCTCAGGGACTGTCCGCAAAGGCTGGTTCTAAGGCCTTGCCATGTAGCAGGAGGGTCAGCCCCCGACACAGGGAGTGTGTGCAGAGCCAGGCACACAGAGTGGAGAGCAAGTGCCTGGCGCTGCCAGTGACGAGGCCTAGGAGACAAGCTTACCTGGAAGGAAGAGTCCAGTGAGCACCGACGTTCCCAAAAAGGCGCTCGAGGCAGGTGGTGTGTCCCATGGCGGCAGCATGGCTGGTGGCGCCCAAGCTGTTGGGAGGAGGCTCTGGCACTCAGGCAGGCCCCTGGTGGGAGGTGGTTGCTGGTATCTTCTCCCTACTCACTCCTTTCCTCCTGGACCCGGAAGCCCAGGGTGGACTGCCAAGTGTGGAGCGGGAGAATAAGAAAGCCCACCTTGTAGTTAGTACCTCTCACACCTGACGGCACCGTTAGTCTAGTCAAGCACAGTCAGACACCAAGACGGGGCCCAGATGGTAAACAGTGTGTTAAAGGTGACTACCTTATATATGCACTCTTCCTAGCACCCAGCACAGTGGTGGGTGGATAGATAGATGCTAGATAGAGCTGATAGATAGACAGATGATAGATGATAGATAGATGATAGATAGATAGATAGATAGATAGATAGATAGATAGATAGATAGATATGATAGATAGATATATGATAAATAGATATGATAGATGATAGATACATAGTTGGATATGATGATAGTTGATAGATAGAGATGATAGATATTAGTAGATAGAGATGATAAATAGATAGAGAGATGATAGTTGGAAGACAGATGTATCATAAATTAAATAGATAAATGATAGATTGATAGATGGATGGATGATAGATAGCTGATGGATGAAGGATTTTCTATAAGAATTCACTCACAGGATTATGGAGGCTGAGAAGCCCCAAGATCTGCAGCCGGGAGGCCTGAGACCAGGAGAGTGGACAGTGAGCCCTCCTCTGAGTCCAAGGCCGCAGTTTTAGGACACACAGAGATGTGGGTCCCTCTCTCAGCCTCTGGTTCAAGCCTTCCAACCTCCCCATGCCAGGGAGGGTCTACTCTACTCAGCCTGTGGACTCAAAGCTTAGTCTACTCTCATTCAGAATCACGCTCACAGGCACTCAAAATGACGCTTAATCCTGGCACTCCTGCCGACAAGGCAACATGTAAAACCAACCCTCAGGCTCCCTGACGTGCGCTCCCACTGCACTACCGCAGGGAGGCACGCAGACGCAGGGCCTTTCTGCTCCCAGAACCCGCCTGAGACGGCAGACACTTCCCTGCCTCCCTCCTGCTGCCTGCGGGGCCAGACGGCCAGCACACAGCTGGGCTGGGAGAGGCGTGGGCAGGGAGTCCGTGGGTGAAGGGGCTGGGTGGTGGGACCCTGGGTGCTTTTTAAAAATACTCTTCTCAGTATTTTCCTGTATTTTACAAAATGTTTAAAGTAGATTGTATCTTACCTATAAAATAGAAGAATGTTAACGAATGGTACAATTTTGATGTTTAAAATGCCAATTTGTGAGACTCTGAGTTCCTTTCCTGCCAACCTTTTCCAGCCTGGGACCAACAAAGGCATCATTCTTTGCCAACGGACCCCTTTTCTGAATAGCTAAGGATCATTGTTCAGGGGAAATAAACAATCTGTTTTCTATGAACCAAACACTGTGGCATCTTTTCTCTCTCTGACCCTTACAATGACCCCCAAGCAAGGCAGCTGACCACACTTCGCAGAAGGGAACCGGCTGGGAGCTCTTCTGGCCCCTGTTCGCTGCCATGAACTGGGCTTCCAGACCCGAGGTGTCAGGAGGGCAAATGTCACTAGTCCTGCTTTCTGCCCAAATCCCTTTTACACATTCTCCCTCTCACGCCTGTGTGCCTGGGAGTGAATGGGAGTGAGCATGTTTGCATGTACCCAGCAGACAGCGAGTGCCCAGAGCCTGGCCTGTGGATCCGACATGCGCATGCAGCACCGTGTTGTGTCCTCAATGTGTATTGTGTGTTCTTGTGTGTGTATATCTGGTGGCGGCTCTTTGTGCTTCTATAGTGTGTGTGTGTGTCTGTGTGTCTGTGTGTGTGCATGTGTGTGTGTCTGTGTGTGTGTGGTGTGGTGTGTGTGTATGTGTATGTGTGCGTGTTCTGTCTTCTGTGTCTGTGTGTGTGTCTGTGTGTGTGCGTGCGCACGTGTTGTCTTCTGTGTCTGTGTATGCCCGTGTTTCATACTTGGGGGAGGGCACAGGAGAAAGTACATGGTACCTGCTCTCAAGAACCTTCCAGAATGATGAGGGAGAAAAGCCAAGCCAGCGGAGGCATGCTGGCAGAATGTGGCCTTTACCAGTGAGGTCCTGTGACTCAGCTGGGACTGGCGCCCACTTGGACCAGACAGGCCACGGGCTCCTCCACATCACCACTGCCGGCTGGGGTCCCGCCCAGCAGACAGGACCGGAGTGACGGGTGTCTGCTGTGGGCGAACCCGGGGCTCCAATGAGGAGCAGAGTTGGGAATCGGCCTGGACTCCCTTCTGGGCACAGGAGGTGGCTGTGAGCTGGGGCACTGGGAAGGCCTCCGGGGACGGGCAGGAGGGAGCTGGGCCTGGGAACCCAGTGAGTGCAGGACATGCCCATGAGGAGAAATGCCCACGAGATTATTTCTGCATCAAAAGAAGTCCCACTGTTTCAAACCCACTGAGGCGCACCCTTTCCAAATAGCAGGGAGCCCCCTGCGGAGCCCCAGAACCTCGCCGCAGCCCCATACACAGCCAGGCTGCTCCCAGCCAGCTCAGCCGCTCTGCCCAGCACGTGGCCGGGCCCTGGGCTGCCCACTCCACCCGGTGCTCACACTTTCATCACGAAGAGCCCACTCCCCCAGCTGCAGGGGCAGGACTGAGGCGCTGGGACCCGGGCCTCTCTCAACGAGGAGGAAATAAATGTCGCAGCAAAAAGGAGAAGAGCCGGCTCTCATTTGTCTGTGAAGTCTTGTGAACAGAGAGTTTATCAGCCATGAAATTGGCCCTGCATGCTCCCTATGCCAGCAGCCTGGGAGGGCGGGGCACCAGCCCAGCCCTCCCTCCGCCAGTGGATGATTTAAAACGCAGTCTTCTATGGCAGCCGCAACTGTGGGCAGGACACAGGCCCGGGCACACAGGGGAGCCGCGGCCCTGGTCGGCCAGGGAGCAAGGAACCAACCTGTGCAGCTCCCACCTCAACAGGGACCCTCGCTCCACCTCGGAGGGCTCTGGTGGGGGTCACACAGACAGACGGAGGCAGGAAACACACCAGCCTCACAGGAAGCTCTGGGCTGAAGCCTGGCTGCCCACCACATGGACAATGCCCTGGGAGAGTGCTTTTTCCTCTGCCTGCGCCTCTTCCTCTCACAAGTGGGGATCCCAGGCCAGCTCTGAAGGTGACGGAGGGGTCGGAGGCGGCGGGTGCAGGACACGGGCGGTCTGTCTGGGTGTGGGGAGGGCAGGGCCCGAACCAGGGCTGTGGCTGCTGGCGGGACTCGCAGGCACGCCCCCTGCACACACATGCAAGCACACGCTTCGGAGCCCTGGCCTGTGCGTGCACACTCCCCAGGGCTCCACTCGGCTGGAATGTCCTCAGTCTCTGAGATGAATCCCTCTGCATGCACAGGGCCAGCTGCCTGACCCAGGTGTTTCAGGATGAATGCGCATCAGAAACATTTTCCTCCACTCCTGCCCTTGCCTGGCCCAAGTGATTGCCTCTTTAAGGGAAGAAAGGTTCATTTTCATTCTCCTGGTTTTCTCTCATCTTCTCTCCCTTCTTCCCTCTTTGGAGAGTCTTCGGAAGGGGATGGAGGTGGGGCAGCCAGACAGCCCCAGGCACAGGGACCTCTCTGTTGTAGCCAGAGGCAGGGCAACACAGGAGCTGGCCCACCCAAGTGGGGGGCTTTGTCTAACACCCCTTAGTGCCTGAAGCTTCTTGGATCAGCATGTTCCCAGGTTCACAGGATGTGCATCCAGCTGCTCTGAGCCCACCTGCTTGCTTCTGCAGAACCAAAACCTGTCTCCACTGAGTGGCAATGGCTGAACACAGGGTTTAGCCTCAGACTGCAGGGACCCTGGGTCTCCTGGCCATAGTCCGGTCTCAGCACAGTGGGTGGGTCTCTGGGCTCTCACCATGCTTCTCAAGAACCAGGAGCACGCCTTTGGCCATCTGCCTCTGCCCTTCCTGGCTATCCCTGAGATGATCCCAGGTCACCAGGGCCTTTCTCTAACTCATGTTCTTTGGACCCCCCAGGCTTGGCCCCCACCTTCCATCAGCAGGTGCCATTGCCCTTGTGGGTGGGGTCTGCAGCCTACCCTTCCCTGGGGGTGAGCACAGATTAGTGGGGCTGCCTCAGGCCCCCTGCCCAGACCTCCCACCTCCTGCTAATGCTCATCCACACCTGCTTCCAATGCCTGAGGCCAGGTGCACACCCCCTGCTCAGGGGTGGCCCAAGCTTATCTGGATCCTATCTACCCTACTCTCCTGAGTTTTCAGCCCACCACCTTTCACCTTTTACTGAGAAAGGACCTTTTATGCCATTCTGCATTCTCCCCGCCTTTCCACCTTCTCCACCCTTAGGCTGTTACCTCTTGGAACTCTTTTAGATATCTAAAAGCCAGGAGCTGCACAAATCTTATGTCCTTCAAAATGCCAGGCAGTTGTACAACCCAAGCACTTTATTCAGAAAGAGGATTGCTTTTATGAAAGTAAAAACTTTTATTTTTATTGGAGGCGTATATGGGAAGCCAGATTGCCAATTTTCAAATTCCAGCTCCACCTAAGTGCTGTGTGACCTCAGGCAAGTTGGTGAACCTCTCTGTGTCTCAATGTGCACATCTATAAAACGATATTAACAATAATGACGTAATACAGTGAGGAGCTAAAAATTATCAACCACCAAAGAATTACCCAAAAAATATAGATAGTGCCCAGCTGGTGTTACTCAGTGGTTCAGCATCAACCTATGAACTAGGAGGTCACAGTTCAATTCCCAGTCAGGGCACATGCCTGGGTTGCAGGCTTGATCCCCAGTTAAGGCTTGCAGGAGGCAACTGATTGGTGATTCTCTTTCATCGATGTTTCTATATCTATCCCTCTCCCTTCCTCTCTGAAATCAATAAAAATATATATTTTAAAATAAAAATATATATGTAAATAGCTATTGATACTTAGAAATGCAAGTTACTTATATATCTGTTTATCTATATACATTATCCCAGTATATTTTATATTTATTACAAGTTAAAATAATATTTTTGATATGTTGGGTTTAACAAAACATGTTATTACAAGGACTTCACATGCTCTTTTTATTTTTGTAACATGGCTCTGAGAGACTTTTCCTTACATGTGTGGCTGGCATTCCATTTCCACCGGGCACACGGAATTCCTTGACACAGACAGCAGGGCCTGACCCTGGATGAGCCCACAGCCATGTCCCTCCACTAACAAGGGCACCTCCCGAAAGTCCAAGGCGGCCCCTCTCTCCTGTGAGGCCGTGGGCTGCTGGCGAAGGGAGGCACCAGAGCACTGTGCCCTAGGACCTGGGGTGGGGAAAGGGACTCTCTGGATGCGACAGGCTGTCCGACAGGCTTATAGCTCCATCGTTCTGAGCATCATTCTCCAGGAGGAGATAACTAAAAGTACACAGCCCAGCGCTCACCTCTAGGCAGGCACATAAGGGAAGCCTAGGGGATAGGGTGAGAAAGATGGAAGATTTGGGAGAAGATTACTCTAAAGAAAACTGTTTGAAATGCTATCACATTTTTTTCTACCTTCATCTTAAGCCAAGTGAAAGGGGCTCCATGAGAACCCCTTAAAGAGCTTAGTATGTGTCCCCTCAGGGGACAGCAGACCAGATCTGACTCCCACCCAACACAAATACCTAAAGAGGCCTTCACTGTGGGCCAATTGGGGTCCTGGGGTGGGGAGCCAGAGCAGGGCCACCAGGAAGCTGTCTACCCAGAGAGCCCAGAGGCCAGCTGAAGGCAAGGAGCCGTGCTCAGTGGACACAGGAAGCGGGTCAAGGGACATCAGTACAGGAATGGCAGTAAGGGGTCCCCAGTCCTGCTGCTTGATGCACAGGGTACAGGCCCCCAAATAGCCACTTGGACAGGACTCCTCAGCCACCCCGAGAGTGCCCCCCCTCCACTGTACGAGCAAGCCGGGCAGGGGCTGTAGTCACACTCCCCTTCAACCTGCCTAAAGATGGACTTTTAGCTGCACATGGTCACCCCCCTCGCTTCCCTTGCAGCTAAAAGAGAGCCTGTCCGTGAGCCCCATGGTGAGAGGGATAGTGTATGGGGCTCCAGGACGCCTCCTTAAGGTGTCAATGTAGGTGCATCTCCGAACCTACTTTGTTTAGTTGTTCTCCACAGAGACTGCTGTACTTTCACTTTGGATTTGAGTTGCATCCCCAATAACAGACATATCCAAGCGACTGCAAATATTTCAATGGCTGAGGGACAAATGGAGCGGCTGGAGGAGCAGTGGGGGGGCAGTCCCAGGGAGCTGGCCCGGCCCCCAGATAGTGTTATGTCCTCTCAGGGCAGTGGTGCCACAGTGGAGTGCAGGCAGCACAATCTCTCTCTCACACATACACACACACACACACACACATGTCTGGTTGTAGACGCTCCAGAAAGTGGATTCGAAATCAAGTGGCAGGTCAGGACACAATGGCAGTGTGCTTGCTGGTACTGGCAGTGAGGATGAAGAAAAATAGAGAGAGTTGACAAATACTAAGAAAGTGCTGGAAGGTGAGTTGTTTATTGATCAGCCCTGGGGGCTAAAGGAGAAGGTGGGGTCACGTGCCAGACCCAGGCTCTGGCTTTGGGAACCTGGTGTCCGATGGATCCATTGACAGAGAGAAAATGCTAAAGAAGGACACGTGGGGGAAGATGATGAGCTCAGTGGTGATGGGTTAAGATCAGAATCCAGATATGTCCAGTAGACATTTGCATGGTTAAATATGAAGTTTAGGAGGGAGCAGTCAATAATCATAATGAACAGCACTTAATGAGTGCTTACAAATGCCAGGTAGCACGGTAAGCACTTTCATCTACACTGTTACTACCCCCTTTTTACAGATGAAAAGCCTGAGGCACAGAGAGGTTGTGACCCCAGCTTGTAACCACTATGCTATACTCCCCTCGAAGAGGGACAAAGGCTAAGGCAGCATAGGTGGAGGGATGAGAGTGGCCTGTTCCACAAGTGGGAGGCCACTGGGGCCTGTGGCCAGAGACGTTTTAGTGGGAAATGTCAGGTGTCACCTGCAATGTCTGTAGGAAATGATGGGAGAAGAGAAACCCCACAGCTGTGAAATGGAGACCAGATACAGGGCGCTAGCTGAGGAAAGTTGAGTCAGAGTGGAGTTTTCTTAATATTAGTGGAGAGCAGATTTAAATGCAGTTGAGAAGGGATGAACACAAAGAGGTCAGAGAACACAGGAGAAGGTATGGAGTCAATGGAGTCAAATCCCCCAGGAGGCAGGAGGGCTGGGATTTAGAACAAGCTGGAGGGATTGGCCTGAGCGATAATAGGTGGTCCCTACTGAGGGACAAAGGAGGAAGGAAGGGAGGGAGATGGGAAGGGTAGGGACCAAAGCAGGATACAGGTCAATTTGTTAACTTGCTGGGGAAGAGCAGGAAATTCTGTCTGAAAAAGTCTTCCAATTACTTCAGCAGCTGAGTTGAGGGGAGTAGCATGAAGAACTGAGAACTGGGGGCCTGTGTATGACTACAAAAGATATTAAATGGTCTAGGGGATAGGGTGAGAAATGTAATTGCACAGAAATTCAATTTATGGAACATGCCCTTTCTCCTTTCTATCCACCACTTCCTTCCTTAATCATTAAGCCCTTAGGACATCAGCTTCTGGTCAGCATCAAACAAAACCCTAGGTCTGTCAACCACAGAAACAGAGTTTTGGTCAAGCTAAAGATAACGTCTTGACTGCGAGTGGGATGACCCTACGGACCACAGCCTTGCGAGATGGGACAGAACAACGCCATGGCTGACACCAAGATCTGACACAATGATCACTACTCCCTATCCTGATCCCAATCAATCAGTAGAGCTCACAACCCAACTCCTTTAGCCATGTTTTTACAATTAATGATTTTCCCCCTTTATAACCCATCCTCTGGGAGCCATCGGCCAGCCAGGTCTTTGAGCACTAACTCACCTGTGCCCTTCTCTCAACTAATAAACCCTTTTTTGGCTCAGACTCCTGTTTTCATTTGATTGGGCTTTGGTGCACACAGGCAAATGGACCCCTATAGTCTGGTAACAGTAACAAGGGGAGAGTTTGCTGGCCAGAGACTTGCCCTACTCCTCTTCAGTGTAAGACTTTGGGGGCTGGGGGGGTGGGGGGGTGGCGGAAGCCAGTGAAGAAAGCCTTTTCTTTCCTGCTCTTAGCAAGGCGGCGTCCCATGGGGAAGAGCGGCTGTGGGTCAGGCAGGTATGATCTGATTAGGAGGCCAAGTGCTGAGATGCCTCCTGATATGGACACAAATGTTAAGTTTTTTTCATAGCTGAAAACTAATAGAGTATGTAACATGTTTCGTTAAACCCAACATATCACAAATAATTGTAACATGGCAGGAAATATGATCCTATATTGGCCTCCCTCTGCCTGACCACTCATCTGTCTGCTGGGGAAGAGAAGGGCTGGAGCAGTGAGAGGAAAAGATGAGAACCCCCAAACTGTCATCTGGGGCCTCCTCTGAGAGCGGCCACCTCAGGTCAGTGTCCACCTCTGCAGGGTGTCCATGTGGGTGTCTGCACAGCCCTGCCCGTTGCAGGAGCTAGCCCTCGGGAACAGCTCCACAGGGCTAATTGCCAGGCCGAGCGGTGATATTCCATAATCATATTAATTCAATAGAGTCCATGAATTAGACTAGTATGGCCACTCATCGAGCTCCCACACAAGGCTGTGATCACCTCACTTCATATTCATTCATTCCAAGTCCCCGGCACTTGCCAGCAATAGGAACTATTAGTTACTATAATTTAGGTCTCTTTTTCCTCCTTCCTAGAAAAATAAATTACCTAAACAAATTGAATAGAATAAACAGCTTGACTTGCAAATTATAAAGTTGCCTAGTCCAGCAGTACAGGAGGCTGTTATTCACAATATGTCACTTTTAGATAAGTTAATAAAGAAATATAGATGAGAACCCATTTTTGGTCATCATTACCATATGCAGTACAAAGAGCTACAGGGTATTCAATTAATTCTAGACCATAATTATGGAGCAGAAGTCTTGCATATAAATCAACTTCCTTTTCTTTTTCTTTTTTTTGCCTTTCATGTAGTAAGAAATGCCATTTCCAACCCGAGTTCAGCAGAGTAACTGGCTACTGCCCAGCCACAGGGCTCAGAGGCTCCACGAACTATGTGGGAGTTCCAACCCTGGAGGTATTTCATAAACTCCTCACATCCAGAAAATCATAATTATACCGTCTCTGCAATCATTTCCCATTTCTTTTCAGCTGCCATCTGTCAAGATGTACTGGCCACCTAAACCTCCCGTGACTCCTGCAGTCGCTAATTAATCCCAGAGGACAGCGGGGGCTCAGTGGAAATGCATTATTTTAGGAAGATGGGAAGAAAGCCCCGCAAGAGCCCAACTCCTGTGTCACCGTGGAAGAGCGAAGTAGTGGAGGACGTGGTCTGCGAAGTGCAAGCGGGGCCCTGGCGTGAAGGCCTGGCACCTGAAGGTCAGAGCTCAGGGTTTAACTGCGGCTCGGGCCTGCTGCATTCTGGGAAATCTCAGGCTGGCAGGGCTGGTTTTACTCTGAGCTCACTTTGGGTGTTTTTAGAAAACTGCATTTGCTGTCTCTCAGCTCAGTTTCTTCCTCTCCTATCTCCAGCTCTCGGTCCCGCCCCTCTGAGTGCTGCTCGGTAAGGACACCTCTACTGGCCGAGCTTTTCCGTGTCCTTTGATTGTTTCTCAGGTCTTGAACTTATGGGAATGTCCCCACGTCATTTGTCCCCTTCTCTGGGACAGGACTGTGGTGATGCGGTTTCATAGTGCGGGGCCCACTTGCCATTTGTTTTCCTGACAGCACTTCCTCTCCTGGCCTCTGAGCACAGCTCCTTCCCTACTGCCTTCCCTGGTGCTGTGCAGCAGATACAACCCAGGCTGGCCAGAGTGACTGCCCTGGGGCAGGGCTGTCCAAAAACAAGACAGATGCGGCCCTGTCCACCAGCCCCGGACCCTGCCCAGTGCTGGAGACTGCACCCTTGCCAGTTCCTCCTGCTCCCACCTCAAGACCCCACTTTCACACATATATGCATACACACACGCACATGCATACCCACAGACTCACTTCATCCATGTACACACATGTACACACAGATGCACCCACACTCAGCAGCTACATGTTCTGGTGCGACTCCATTCCTATCAGATGGCTCCTCCTCACCACTTCGCTTCCTCCCTCACCAGCCCCTCGCTACTCCTTCCAAAATCTGTGAGTCAAGCTCAGCTGCCAGCCATCCAGAATGCCTGTGTGCAGATCCCCTCCTTCCCTCACCTGGTGAAGGAAATAGACTTACAAGTCCAGGAAGCTCAGAGAGTGCCAAACAAAAGGCACCCAAAGAGGCCCAGGCCAGGACACATCATAATTAAAATGCCAAAGATTAAACACAAAGAAATAATCTTAAAAACAGCAAGAGAGAGGCAGTTAGTTACCTACAAGGGAGTGCCCATACCACTGTCAGCTGATTTCTCAAGAGAAACTTGGCAGACCAGAAAAAAGTGGCAAGAAATATTCAAAGTGATGAAAAGCAAGGACCTACAACCAAGATTATTCTTATCAGCAAAGCTATTATTTAGAATCAAAGGAAAGATGAAGAGCTTCACAGAGAAGAAAAAGCTAAAGTAGTTTACCACCACCAAACTATATTATAAGAAATTTTAAATGGTCTTTTTAAGAAAAAGAAGAAAAAACAGATTGATAATATTAATAATAAAATGCCAATAAATACATATCTATAAATAATTATTTTACATGCAAATGGTATCAATGCTCCAATCAAAAGACATATGGATGCTGAATGGGTAACAAAACAAGACCCTTTCCTATGCTGTCTACAAAAGACTCATTTCAGATCCAAAAACACACACAAACTGAAAGCAAAGGGATGAAAAAAGATATTTCATGAAAATGGAAACAAAAAAATAGCTGGGATTGCAGTATTACAACAGACAAAACAGACTTTAAAACCAAAACTACAACTAAACACAACGAAAGACCCAGCAACTCCACTTCTGGGTGTTTATCCAAAGAAACCCAAAACACTAATTGAAAAGATAGGCACCCCTATGTCCATTGCAGCATTATTTACAACGGCCAAAATATGGAACAACCCAAGTTTCACTGAATGGATAAGCAAGAAGTGGTGCATATACACAATGGAATATGACTCAGCCATAAAAAAAAATATGAAACCTTGTCCCCTGCAATAATGTGGATGGACCTAAAGGGCACTGAGTGAAATAAGTCAGACAAAGACAAATGCCAAATGATTCCACTTCTATGTGGAATCTGTAAGCTAAAGTAAATGAACAAGCAGACCATTCATACAAAAAAGTTGAAGGTTGCCAGATAAGAGGGGCCTGGAGAAATGGGTGAAAAAGGTAAAGGGATTAAGAAGTACAAATTGGCCCTAACCAGTTTGGCTCAGTGGATAGAGCATCGGCCTTCGGACTGAAGGGTCCCAGGTTTGATTTCAGTCAAGGGCATGTAACTTGGCTGTGGGCACATACCCAGTAGGGAGTGTGCAGAAGGCAGCTGATCGATGTTTCTAACTCTCTATCTCTTTCCCTTCCTCTCTGTAAAAAATCAATAAAATATTTTTTTTAAAAAAAGAAGAAGTACAAATTGGTAGTTACAAAATAGTCACGGGGATGTAAAGTACAGCATAGGGAATATAATGAAAACATTGTAATAACTATGTCAGAGGGGTACTATATTTATTGGGGTGAAAATCTCATAAATTGTGTCAATGTCTAATCACTGGTTGTATACCTAAAACCAATATACTATTGTATATCAACTGTAATCCTATATAATAAAGAGGTAAAATGCAAATTGACCATCACATCCTCACACAAGATGGCTGCCCCCATGTGGTCACAAGATGGCCAGCAGGGGAGGGCAGTTGTGGGCAATCAGGCCAGCAGGGGAGGGCAGTTGTGGGCGATCAGGCCAGCAGGGAGGGCAGTTAGGGGTGACCGGGCCAACAGAGGAGGGCAGTTGGGGGTGACCAGGCCTGCAGGGAAGGGCAGTTGGGGGGCACCAAGCCTGCAGGGGATGGCAGTTGGGGGCGACCAGGCTGACAGGAGAGGGCAGTTAGGGGCAACCAGGATGGCAAGGGAGGGCAGTTGGGAGGAACCAGGCGTGAAGGGGAGGGTAGTTGGTGGGACCAGGCCTGCAGGGGAGGGCAGTTGGGGGCACCAAGGCCTGCAGGGGAGGGCAGTTGGGGGCTATTGGGCTGGCAAGGAAGCAGTTAGGCATCTATCAGTCAGGGAGCCAGCAGTCCCGGATTATGAGAGGGATGTCCCAGATTGAAGAGGGTGCAGGCTGGGCTGAGGGACAACCCCCCCCCCCCCCCAGTGCATGAATTTCATGCACCAGGCCTCTAGTTGAAAAATAAAAAATTATTTTGCATGAAACCAGACTTTTGATTTGTCCTCTTCACTCATTCATCCTGCTCATCACTGCAGGGAAGGATACACAGTCTGCTTTAGAGAATGGAAGATGGTGGTCCAGGCCATGTGCTGGTGAAATATTTGGTAACAGCATCTGCTGTGATAATTACCCAAGTAATTAAACACTCCAAGTTTAAAGGGAAGAACCTGTAAAGCAGAATGTTAATAGTGTAAGTTGATTTCTGTTGGCTAAAAATAAAAGAGAAGAGAGTCAAGAAATCTGGGAATTTGTACAGTTGGACGAAGCAACTACTTTTCAATATTAAATAGTAAAAATCAACATTGAGGCTTTTATGCTTGAAGAAAAAGGCAGCTAAAACTCAGACTTGTAGCAAGAACAAAAACAAGGGTTTGCTCATCACACCCATTGTTTAAAACATTTGATTAGGTTAAGATGATAACCCAGTAAATTTTTTTTGTTGGGTAAAACAGGCCATGGAAAAAAGACTATCTAGAAACCTGAAATTAAGGAGAGAGAGGGAGTGGGAGAGAGGGAGAAGGAAGGGGAGAGAGAGGGAGAGAGAGGGGAATTTCACTGTTTCTCTGTCTCTGATGTCTGGTTTGTATGATGTGACAATGGCACATGGAGTTGATTAGAATTAAATTGGTAAAAAACTATGTTTTTAGGTTTTTGAGAGAGATCTACTGCCAAAGAAACCCAAATTCTGAACCAAATGGTTTGCAACTCAAACTTAAAATGATCCTTGGTCTTCCAAGCTTCTACAGGATGGAGTTAGAATGAGATCCCCAACCCTGGAAAAAGGTCACATCCTCTAAGGCCCTCTTTAGATGTGACCAGTGAGAACAACAACAAATGTGGGTGGTCCCCAAAGGGCATAGCCAAGGGCCCCTGGAAGCGCATCTGTGAAGACCCACCTCTGGGGCAGAATTAAGACCTAATTAAGAAACAGTCTTCTTCCTGGGTTCCCCTTAGTATACCCAGCACGCTCTCAGAATCCCAGGGGACCAGTGTGGCTGTGTGAATCCATTCTCCCATTTCCTCCTCATGCATCCTGCTCCTCTACTGTGTGCACAGTCGGGGAGGGAGGACAGCTTTTGTTTGGAGTTCAAGAATCTCAGACCAAGAGCAGCTACACCTGGACTCAATGCACTGATGGCTCTGCAGGATCACCTGGTGTGGAGGCCCCTGCAGAGCCTGTGCTTGAGCCTCACACTCCTCCCTGAAGGGGCTCCTAGGTGGTCTCTTAGATATTTGAAGCATGTGGTCTCTACATGGCCCTTGAATAAATTAATGAAGGGCCCAGTGAATTAATGATTGGACTTACTGATGCCTTCTCCAAGGCCCTGGAAACACAAAGATGACTGAGGGGGTTGGTGTGCCATGGCAGGGCTCCCAGGAGAACTCCCACCAGCAGAGCGATGTGGGTGAACAAACGCAGAGACAGAGATGCCGGGTGCGAGGGAGGTATGGTGGGTGGGTGCCAGTTTGCATCATCCAGAGGAAGCAGCCTAGGGGTCATCATGGGAAGCTCACCACTCTCTTTGGTCCAACATGGCTGTTGGGCTCAAACCTTTTCTTCTCAGCGAGACCAGAGTCTTCCAAAGCCCCAGTACCGCTCCCGCCAGGGACAGGATGGCTTCCCAGTCATAGCCTGTGGCTGGCAGCAGAGGAAGGGGATGAGGGCTGATGTTCCTTAGGGACCCCCTTTCTGACTTGTGTGTGAAAGCTGCCTGTCCCATGGGAGGACTCAGGGCAGGGGATGCATACTGGGTGACTCCCACATGGTGACTCACACCAGGTAAGTCACACTGACCCACACCCCCGGTGACTCCCATACACACCATGATGACTCCCACGGGGTGACACCTCTCCCCCGGGGGACTCAGCAGGCTCTCTGCACAGAAGTTGTTTTGATATGGTGGAGGCGCTGTCCTTTCTGGGTTAAGCTCAGTGACAGAGGCCACACCGGTTACCAGCTCTCGCTCAGACAGCTGCCGCAGCCGGCGGCTGGACCACCACACACCCTTCTCACTTGGTCCTGGCAGCAGCTGTGAAAAGTACTGTATGAGCCCGAACTACCAGCCCCGAATAAACACAGGTAAGGGAAGAAATCCAAGCTGATGCCCGAAGCCACAGGCCTCCCAGTCAGGTAGAAAGTGTTTGAAAAGTCCTGGAGACTCTGTGAGGCCGATGGCGATTGTCCTGGGAGCATTCTGGTGGCCAGATCCCACAGGAAGCTGTCGGATGGAGAGTTGTGTCAGTGCCACCCGGGCCCTGGAGCCACAGCCTCTTCTCTACCTGGACTCATCTCCCTGCCCAGGACCCCAGCTGTTTCATCCTGTGGGACTTGCCCAGTGGATGTTGGCTCCAGCAAGTCCTCATTCTCAGGAAACCCCCCAAATCAGTAGCGCGGCGCTAAGCCATGGCTCTGAGTTCCCCTCCTCCAGCTGAGCGGGCCCCTCTCACCCTTACTTTGTCGTCTGTACACGACAAGGGTATGGGAGGATTGTGAGTGAGGTGCTGGACACAGAGCAGATCCCAGGGACAGAGGATTGTGGGACATGAAAGGCCCTGGTCTGGGGGAAGTGGGCCCTGAGCCCCGGCTGTCATCAATGCCTGGAACATCTGGCCCAGCACATCTACAACCGGGAGTGTTGCTATAGCCCCAGGGGTGTTGCTATAGCCCCGGGGACAGGTGCAGTTCTGACCCTTTGTGTTTTGGGGTTACTGTCCCCAAGCTACATCCCATGGCCTGCTACATCCCAGAGCCTAGTTCTCCAGGCTCTGAAAAGGACCCTGAAGGGCAGAGGGCATCAGGACTGCCTCCTCTGGACTCCCTTGGGAGGTGGTCCTGGCTCCTCCCCCTGTCCTCAGGGCCAGCAGAGGCCCTGGCCTCGAAGGCTTGGTGCATGCTCACTGCTGAATGAATGGCATTGGTCTCATGGTCATAGACATGCTCCCAAACACCTGAGAACGCCCTAGGAATCGCTGAGAATGTGTCACCCCAGGTGGCTCTGTAGACATCCATGAGGGCCTTGTTGAGAGGTGTGTCTGTAGCCTCAGAGGCTGGACTGTGGGAGGGGACACACTGAGTATTCTGTTACTCTTATGCAACCCTTCTCCATAGCTTACCCCCACCCTTCAACTGCAAGAACCACTGCCTTCAAGAGAAACTGCAGTGGCCCTCAGGTGTCACGGAGGGGACCAAAGCTTGTAAACTGCGGTCCCCAAGATGACCTAAGTCCTTCTCAAGTTAACAAGCTCTGACTGCATAACTGTGCGTTAAATTCACCATGCTACTTTTAGTACAGACACTGAAATATTAAAGAAGCCAATAATTAAAGCTAACTCTGAACCCATCACAGCTCCAGCAGTAATGAGCTGAGCCACTTGATTGCTTCTGAAACAGCCACATCGTACGGGAATGTCCTCTCCCATTGCCCAGCAGGGGGGCTTTGTGAAGACAGCCTTAGCTGTGTCACCTTCCTACACCTACAGGGACACATCCAGAAGCTCACAGAGGTTTTCTCAACTATCTTGCCTCTTCTAGGCTCAGGTAAACAATCATTTTAAAGTGGTTGGTGTATGTTTCATTTCTTTATAGATATGTCATCCATGCACACCGGCAGCTTAACAAGATGGCATTTAAATATTGTATCACTCGGGTAAATGCATTTGTTGTCTGAGTCCCAGGTTGAGTTATTTATTGTGCTTTTTTTTTTCCAAAGTCCATTTTAAATCTGGGCATTCAAACCACATTCAGAGAACGGACCCTGACCCCAGGCGTTCAGTCCTAGCCCTGGTTGATCAAAGGTGACCTGCAAGCATCAAAATGTTGAGAAGAAAAATGAGGCTGCCACTTCCATTGTCTGTTGCTGACAGAAGCTACTTCATGGGACTCGGAGGACTGGAAGGGACCGTTCCCCAGAACAAGCTTCTGAACTAAAAGTGCAATCCATGGGTCAAGGGTGGCCATCTGGAAAAGTCACACAAATACTGTGGGGAGATGCATTTTAGGGACAGAGGCCTGCTGTGGACCTGCAGGCTTCCATGAGACACTCGGCTGATGCACATTCTGGGAAAGAAGCCGGGACTTGTCCAGCGAGAAACTGCCTCGCACGACCCCAGGCAGACAGCACTGGCACCTGGGAGCACCCCTGAGACCCAAGGATGCCAGAGGAATGGGCTCTTTGCATAAGTAACAGCACAGGGGTGATCCAAGCACCTTTCAGTCCTTTGTTCATTTTGACTTTTCTTAAAATTCTCTTTCTTCCCTTCCTTGACACTTTTCCACGATGGATGTGGGTGAAGTCTGCTATTCCTCCAGCCTCTTCAGCCTTTTCTTGTCATTAGTGATTGAGGAGGAGCATCCGAGTCAGCTTTTTCCCAGGAGTTCAGGGGCTTCCTCAGAGCAGAGGCCCACGCTCCATTCGGCTGCAGTATTCTGGAGAGCCCAGACTCTAAGAAATGCCGCCTCAGGCAGGGGTGGATGGGTAGTGACCGCAAGACCCACACTGGCATCTGGGTCTGCGTGCTGGAACCAAAGAGCAGTGTGCCCTGTGGAGGCAGCTGAGACTGGGTGCCCTGTCCCGGCAAGGCTGTGGTGCCCGCAGGAGTCTCAGCCAGGAGCAGGGCGCTCCAGGCATGACTGAGGGCACTCGTCTCCACAACCTGGTTCAGTTCTGTTTAGAAAAGTGAAATAAAAAGATGGGCTTCCTACTTGAAAGTCTAGCGCAAGGGCCTCCGTGCCACGTGCCTGGGACAGGACACTTGGGTGTGTTTCTGGACAGTGCCTGAGAAAACCGGTCCTGGGAACCTTAGCCGCAGGTGAGAAATAGACAGCTGAGGTCTGAAAGCCACCTGGGACAGTGGCAGTCCCAGGGCTCTCCAACTGTGCCCCCTGAACGTCCTCAGACCCGGCAGAAGCTGACAGGAGCAGCGCCAGGCCCCTCCACACACTGGGCTCTCCTCAACGCAACCAGAGCCATTCTGCTTTTCTGTGTCATTTCATACAGGTCCTTGTGAGCTCATTCACCCAGGACTGTGGCTTTAGCACGCAGGGGAAACACCAGCCCTGCCTCCCGCCTCACTGAGGCCCGGATGGGAACGGTTATTCCCTGCCTCCAGGAAATACAACAAATACTAGAGCTCAGGACTCCTGACCCCACCCTTCCACCTTTGGAATAGAAGATATGGGAGCACGTGTTCGTGCAATGGGGCCACCTTCCCTGTTTCTGCAACTGCCATTTCACTCCGCATATCTCTCCAGGCTTAGTAGCAAGCACCAAGTCTGTGGCAAAAAGAAATGCATTTCAGAAGATTTCCACAAGCAGTATTTATTTCAAAGAAAAGTGAGCTCTATGTTTGTGACAGAGTCACCAGAGGACACACCCGCCCCTTCACAAATGCCCACGCCCAGGGCCACGGTCTCATGCACACGAGCAAAAGCAGCCTCCTCCAGTGGTGCGTGAGAAGCCAATGGTGGACCCACTGCTGGCCCTCCACCTCCTTCCTGCCCCTCCTTGGCTGGGGAACACAACACCTCCTCCCAGGCACGCTAGGAGCTGGCGTCCAGAGCCACATGCTACCATAGACTGTGGTCTGAGCCTGGAGCCTGTGAGTAGAGGCAAAGCATGAGGCACCCGTTTGGCTGGGGTTCTAGAGCCAGCAGCTGTACCGGCAGCTGCTTCAGTAGTAAGTGGCTTCCTCATTCGGCAACTTCTGCAGCGATAGAGGTGAGTTTCCACATCGTTCTGCAGCGCTACCCACCCTGGAAGAGTGATTCTGGGGCTGGGAATTTTTCCTGGGAAACTGACTTTGATTCCTCTCCTACAGATCTCTGAACTATTTTGCAAGCATCTAATTCCTTGTATGAAAACTATTTCTGCTTAACCCAGCTAGGTGGATTCTGTTGTCTGAAAGTTAACCCCTTTGGTATCTTCATCAATCTGATAAGTGAAAACAATAGTATTCATTATAGCTTTAATTTAACCTTCTCTTTTTCTCATTATTATTTTTTTTATTTTTTATTGTTGATAGTATTACAGATGACTCCCATCCCCCCCCCTTTACTTCCCTCCTCCCAGCCCCTTCCCACCCCAACCCCCGTAGGTCTTCACCACTCTATTGCCCATGTCCATGGGCTATGTGTATCTATCTATATAATAGAGGAATATGCAAATTAGCCAGGACGCCGTAACATCACGACCGAACATCAGGGACCTGAGGCTGCATGGCACCTGGCCGGGGCAAGGGACCTCAGGCCATGCCCCACCCCCACCCCCACCCCTCAGGGCTTGACGGGGACCTCAGGCCACGCCCCCCGTGCTAGTGCTGGGCCGGGGGACCTCAGGCCATGCTACCCCCACCCCAGTGCTGGCTGGGGGACCTCAGGTTGTGCCCCTGCCCAGTGGGACTTGACGGGGGACTTGAGACTGTGCCCCCCACCTGGCTCCGGGCCAGAGTACCTAAGGCTGTGCACCCCCCATCTGGAGGGGCTTGACGGGAGTGAGGCCGGCTGGGTCTGGGTCTCACCCATTGGGGGTGGGGCCAGCCGGGTCTGGGTGTCCTGCGTTTTCGAAGTATGTGTGGGTGGTGGGCAGGACTTGACTCTAGGTCCCACAGCGTGCCTCAGACTCTGACAGGAGGGAGATTTTCATATACATATTAGTAATTTTCTTTCATCTCTGACACTTCTATTATAGAGAAAGGGCAAATAGCAATATTAAAATATTTCCTCTAATTAATTCCCTTTTAATGTGCATGAATTTCGTGCACCGGGCCACCAGTAAGTATGTAAGTTCTTTGGTTTATCACTTCTCATCCCCCCCACCCCCTGCCGCCCCGCCAACCCCACATCAAGGTGTGTCAGTCTGTTCCATGCCTCCATGCTTTGAGTCTTATTTTGTCAGTCAACTCATTTTGTTCATTAGATTCCACAAATAAGTGAGATCATGAGATATTTGTCTTTCTCATATTGGCTTATTTCACTTAGCACAATAGTCTCCAGGTCCATTCATGCTGTTCCAAAGGGTAAGCGATCCCTTTTTTTTATAGCTGCATAATATTCCATAGTGTAAATATCCCACAGCTTTTTTATGCATTCACCTATGGATGGGCACATGGGCTATTTCTAAATCTTAGCTATTGTAAATAACGCTGCTTATGAACATAGAGGTGCTATGAACATAGGGGTGCCTTTTTTCCATATTCTCGCCAACACTTGTTGTTTGTTGATTTTTTTATGATAGCCATCCTGACAGGTGTGAGGTGATATTGTGGTTTTAATTTGCATTTCTCTGATGATTAAAGACTTTGAGCATTTTTTCATATGTCTCTTGGCCATTTGTATGTCCTCTTTGAAGAAATGTCTATTCATGTCTTCTGCCCATTTTTTCATTGGATTGTTTGTCTTCCTTTTGTTGAGCTGTATGAGTACTTTATATATTTTGGATATTAACCCCTTATCAGATGTATCATTGCCAAATATGTTCTCCAATACAGTGGGCTCCCTTTTTGTTTTGTTGATGGTTTTCTTTGATGTGCAGAAGCTTTTTATTTTGATGTAGTCTCATTTGTTTATTTTCTCCTTAGTTTCCTTTGCCCTAGGAGATGTATCCATAAACATAAAATTTTACTGCCTATTTTCTCCTTAAGATTTTTATGGTTTCATGACTTACATTTAAGTCTTATATCCATCTTGAGTTTATTCTTATGTATGGTGTAAGTTGGTGGTCTAATTTCATCTTTTTGCATGTGTCTGTCCAGTTTTACCAGCACCATTTGTTGAAGAGACTGTCTTTACTCCATTGTATGTTCTTGCCTCCTTTGTCAAATATTAATTGACCATAATGCTGTAGGTCAATTTTTGGGGTCTCTATTCTGATCCATTGGTCTATATGCCTGTTCTTGTGCTTATACCAGGCTGTTTTGATTATAATGGCTTTGTAGTATAGTTTGATATCTGGTATTGTGATCCCTTCCACTTTGTTCTTCTTTCTCAAGATTGCTGTAGCTATTCAGGGTCTTTCATAGTTCCATATAAATTTTTGGAGTATTTGCTCTGTGAAGTATGCCACCAATATTTTAATTGCATTTGCATTGAATCTATAGACTGCTTTGGGTAGTATAGGCATTTTAATGTTATTAATTTTTCCAATCCATGAACATGGTATACACTTCCATTTGTTTGTGTCTTCCTCTATTTCTCTTTTCAATGTCCTATAGTTTTCCAAGTACAGGTCTTTTACCTCTTTGGTTAAGTTTATTCCTAAGTATCTTATTTTTTTGTTGTTGCAATTGTAAATGGGATTTCTTTTTTGGTTTCTTTTTCTGAGAGTTCATTATTGGTGTATAAAAATGCCATTGATTTCTGGATGTTGATTTGTATCCTGCTGCCTTGCTGAATTCATTTATTAAGTCTAGTAGTTTCCTGGTGGGTTATCTATGTACAATATCATGTCATCTGCAAATGATAGTTTTACTTCCTCCTTTCCAATTTGGATGCCTTTTATCTCTTCTTCTAGTCTGATTGCTGTGGTTAGCACTTCCAATACTATGTTGAATAAGAGTGGTGAAAGTGCATATCTTTATCATATTCCTGTTCTTAAGGGAAACACTTTTAGTTTTTGCTCACTGAGTATTATGTTGGCTGTAGGTTTGTCATATATGGCCTTTATTATGTTGAGGTATGATCCCTCTATTCCCACTTTGCTAAGAGTTTTTATAAAAAGGGGTGCTGGATTTTGTTGAATGCTTTTTCTGCATCTATTGATATGATCATGTGGTTTTTATCTTTTAACTAGAGGCCCAATGCATGAAATTCATGCAAGGGGCTTGGCCCTCGCAGCTTCAGTGGCTTGCCTCTGCCCCCGCAACCTCAGCTTTGTCTGGAAGGTTGTCCAGAAGGACATCTGGAAGGTTGGTCGCCTGTCTGGTCTAATTAGCATATTAAACTTTTAATATTATAGATTTGTTTATGTGATATATCACATTTATTGATTTGTTAATATTGTACCAGTCTTGCAACCCCAGAATAAATCCTACTTGATCATGGTGTATGATCTTTTTAATATATTGCTGGATCCAATTTGCTAATATTTTGTTGAGGATTTTAGCATCTGTGTTCATCAGGGATGTTCACCTGTAATTTTCTTTCTCTGTAGTGTCTGTAACTGGCTTCAGAATTAGGATAATGCTGGCTTCATAAAAAGAGCTTGGAAGTGTTCCTTCCTCTTGAATTTTTTGTAATAGTTTGATGAGGATAGGTGTTAATTCTTCTTTGAATATTTGGTAAAATTCTCCTATAAATCAATCCAATGCAGGACTCTTGTTTGCTGGACGTTTTTATTTTTATTTTTATTTTTATTTTTATTTATATTTTGTTGTTGTTAATTCTCACCCAAGGATATTTTTCTATTGACTTTTAGAGAGAGTGGAAGGGAGGGGGAGAGACAGAGAGAGAGAGAAAAATCAATGTGAGAGAGACACATTAATTGGTTGCCTCCCACATGTGCCCTGACCAGGGCCAGGGATTGAGCCTGCAACCCAGGTATATGCCCTTGAGTCTGTGGGCTGACATTCTATCCACTGAGCTGAACCAGCTAGGGCTGCTGGGAGTTTTTAATTACTGCTTCAATTTCATCAGTTGTTATTGGCTTACTCAGGTTTTCTGATTCTTCCTGGTTGAATTTTCAAAGATTGTATGTTTCTAGGAATTTGTCCACTTTGTCCTGGTTGTCCAGTTTGTTGGCATATAGTTGCTCATTTCTGTGGTGTCTGTTATTATATCGCCTCTTTCATTTCTGATTTTATTTATTTGCGTCCTCTCTCTTTGTTTCTTGGTGAGTCTGGCTAGGGGTTCATCAATCTTGTTTATCTTTTCAAAGAACCAGCTCTTGGATTTTTTCATCTTTTGTACTGTTTTTGTTTGTTTGTTTGTTTGGGGGTTTGTTTTTTAAGTCTCTATGTAATTTATTTACACTCTGATCTTTATTATTTCCATCCTTCTACTTCCTCTGGGCTTATATTGTTGTTCTCTTTCTAATTCACTTGGTTGTAGGGTTAGATAGTTTATTATTGCTTTTTCTTGTTTCTTGAGATAGGCCTGTAATACTATGAACTTCCCTCTCAGGACTGCTTTCACCATGTCCATGGGTTTTAAATGGTTGTGTGTTAATTTTCATTTATTTCTAGGAAGTTTTTAGTTTCTTGCTTAATCCCATTGGTAATCCATTCATTCTTTAAGAACATGCTATTTAGCCTCCATATATTTGAGTGTTTTTGAGGTTTTTTTTATTGTAGTTGATATCTAACTTCATGCCATTGTGATCTGAGAAGATGCTTGGTATGATATCAATCTTCTTGAATTTGTATGGACTTGTTTTGTGCCCTAACATGTGGTCTATCTTTGAGAATGTTCCATGTGGAATTGAGAATAATGTATATTCTGTTGTTTGAAGATGAAATGTTCTGTAAATATCAGTTAGATCCATGTGATCTAGTGTTTAATTTAAGGCTTCTTTTTCCTTGTTAATTTTTTGTCTGGAATATCTATCCAGTGATGTCAGTGGGGTGTTAAAGTCCGCTACTATGACTGTATTCCTGTCAATCTCTCCTTTAAAGTCCATCAAGGGTTTTTAATGTACTTGGGTGCTCCTATATTGGGTGCACATATTACAAGGGTTATATTTTCTTGTTGAAACATTCCCTTTAGTATTATGAAGTGGCCTTCTGTGTCTCTTGTTATGGCCTTTGTTTTGAAGTCTATTTTGTCTGATATTAGTATTGCTACCCAAATTTTTTTCCTTTCCATTTGCATGGAATATATTTTCCCATCCCTTAACTCTCAGACTGTATCTTTTGTTCTGAGGTAGATCTTTTTTAGATAGCATATACACTGAGTGGCCAGATTATTATGATCTCTGAACTCATAATAATCTGGCCATTCAGTGTATATCCTATATAGTAAAAGGCTAATATGCAAATTCACCCCTCGACCAGGAGTTCGACCAGCAGACAGGCCGAACAACCACCCTTGTCCCCTTCCCCTGGCCAGGCTGGCCGGACCCCACCCATGCATGAATTCATGCACCGGGCTTCTAATACACACACACACACACACACACACACACACACTGAGTGGCCAGATTATTATGCATTCAGAGATCATAATAATCCTATCTAATAAAAGAGTAATATGCAAATTGACCATACCTCTGCTACACCCACAAGCCACACCCACCAGCCAATCAGGAGGGAATATGCAAATAAACCCAACCAAGATGGCTACCGCCACAGAAAGCAGGAGGGAGGCTTGGGTTTCCCTGGCAGTGGAGGAAGCCAAGCTTTCCGCCTGCCCTTGCCGCTTCCACTCAATGCTACAAAGTTTCAATTATAGAAGATAAATAAATCCCAACAGAGATGGCGGCAGCCACAGAGCTAGAGAGAGCAGGAGGCTAGGGTTGCCCCCGGTGATGGAAGAAGCCAAGCTTCTGAAGCCCTGGCCTGCTTTGGCCTCCGCTTAAGACTACAAAGTTTCAATTATAGAAGATAACATAAATCCCAACAGAAATGGCTGCTGCCACGGAGCGAGCAGAAGGCTTGGCTCCACTCCAGGCTACAAAGTTTCAGTTATAGAAGATAAATAAATCCCAGATCCCAGGGCCTCTGCTTGGGTCACCAGGGGGCATGGCCAGTCTGCAAACCACCACAGGCCCCTCACCCAGGCCGCCCCACACCCCAAGGGAAACCCCACCCTGATCCGGGACACCCTTCAAGGGAAACCAGCTGGCCCCCACCCATGCACCAGGCCTCTATCCTATCTAATAAAAGAGCAATATGCAGATTGACCATCACTCCAACACACAAGATGGCTGCCCCCATGTGGTCAAAGATCCTGCCCCCATGTGGACACAAGATGGCCACCACAAGATGGCCAGGGCGGGAGGGCAGTTGGGGAACCAGGCCTGCAAGGGAGGGCAGTTGTGGGCAATCAGGCCAGTAGGGGAGGGCAGTTGGGAGGGACCAGGCCTGCAAGGGAGGGTAGTTGGGGGCGATCAAGCCTGCTGGGAAGGGCAGTTAGGGGTGATCTGGCTGGCAGAGGAGGGAAGTTAGGGGCAAACAGGCTGGCAGGGGAGCAGTTAGGCATCAATCAGGCTGGCAGGGGAGTGGTTAGGGGGTGATCAGGCTGGCAGGCAGAAGTGGTTAGGGGCAATCAGGCAGGCAGGCAGGTGAGCAGTTGGGAGCCAGCAGTCCTGGATTGTGAGAGGGATGTCTGACTGCCCATTTAGGCCCAATCCCACTGGTATCGGGCCTAAATGGGCAGTCAGACATCCCTCGAGGGGTCCCAGATTGGAGAGGGTGCAGGCTGGGCTGAGGGACACACACCCCCCATGCACGAATTTCGTGTACCAGGCCTCTAGTTATATATATTAGAGGATTAGAGGCCAGGTGTATGAATTCGTGCATGGGTGGGGTCCGGCCAGCCTGGCCAGGGGAAGGGGACAAGGGTGGTTGTTCGGCCTGTCTGCTGGTCGAACTCCTGGTCGAGGGGACAATTTGCATATTAGCCTTTTACTATATAGGATATACACTGAATGGCCAGATTATTATGAGTTCAGAGATCATAATAATCTGGCCACTCAGTGTATATATGTCATGTTTTCTTATTCATTCAGTAACCCTATGTCTTTTGATTGGAGCATTTAATCCATTTACTTTAAGGTTATTACTGATAGGTATTTATTTATTGGCATTTAGATTTTCTTTATGCCTATGATCCTCAATCTCTCCTTTTCTTCTTAAAGGAGTCCCTGTAACATTTCTTGCATTGCTGGTTTGGTGGTAATGTACTTCTTTAGCCTTTTTTTTTTTCCTGGAAAGCTTTTTATTTATCCTTCAATTTTAAATGATAGCCTTGCTGGCTACAGTAGTCTTGAATTTGGGCCCTTTCTTTTCATTACTTTGAGTACTCCATGCCATTCCTTTCTTGTCTGAAGTGTTGCTATTGAGAAGTCAGTTGACATTCTAATGGGAACTCCTTTGTAGGTAATTTTCTGTCTCTCTCTTGCTGCCTTTAAGATTCTTTTCTTTGTCTTTAATGTTTGCCTTTTTAATTATGATATGTCTAGGTGTGGGTCTCTTTGGGTTCATCTTGATTGGGACTGTCTGTGCCTCCTGAACTTAACTGATATTTTCCTTCAGGTTGGGGAAGTTTTCTCTTAATATTTCTTTAAACAGGTTCTTTTTTCCTTACTCACCCTCTTCCCCTTCTGGTATTTCTATAATGCAGAAGTTGTTCTGTTTCATGTTGTCCCAGAACTATCTTTCTGCTTTTTAATTCTTTTTTCTATTTGCTGCTCTAATTGGGTATTTATTTCTACCACTAGAGGCCCAGTGCATGAAAATTCATGCACTGGAGGGGGGGGGGATCCCTCAGCCCTGCCTGGCCCCTCTCACAGTCTGGGAGCCCTCAGGGGTGGGAGGCAACCTGGCGATCAGGGGAAAGCGATGCCCCCATCACACCTCTGCTGCTGCCACTGCCAACAGCGCAAGCCTCAGCTGGCCCTTGTTACCTGAGCATCAGACAGCCCTGGGCAGCTGGGTAGCTGCCAGCTAAGGCTTGCCTGAGCCTCAGGCCAGCCCTGGGCAGATGGGTAGCTGCCATACAAGGCTTGCCTGTGCTTCAAGCTGGCCCTGGGCAGCTGGGGGACTGATGGGACTGGGGGACTCTGGAGGCAGGTGCGCAGAGCTGCTGGACCCACCTGACTGAAATAAAGAGTGATATACAAAGATTCAACAGTAGATTAGAGGATCCTGAGAATCAAATCAATGATTTGATATATGAGGAAGCAAAAAACACCCAATCAAAAGAGCAAAAAGAAAAAAGAATCCAAAAATATGAAGATAGTGTAAGGAGCCCCTGGGACAACTTCAAGTGTAACAACATCCAGATTATGGGGATGCCAGAAGAAGAAGAGAGAGAGCAAGATACTGAAAACCTATTTGAAGAAATAATGACAAAAAACTTTCCCTACCTGGTGAGAGAAATAGACTTAAAAGTACAGGAAGTGCAGAGAACCCCAAACAAGAGGAATCCAAAGAGGACCACACCAAGACACATCATAATTAAAATGCCAAGGACTAAAGACAAAGAGAGAATCTTAAAAGCAGCAAGAGAAAAACAGGTAGTTACCTACAAGGGAGCACCCATATGACTGTCAGCTGATTTCTCAACAGAAACTATGCAGGCCAGAAGGGAGTGGCAAGAAATAATCAAAGTGATGAATAGCAAGAACCTACAACCAAGAATATTCTACCCAGCAAAGCTATCATTTAGAATTGAAAGTCAGATAAAGAACTTCACAGACAAGAAAAAGCTAAAGGACTTCATCACCACCAAACCATTATTATGTGAAATGCTGAAGGGTATTCTTTAAGAAGAGGAGGAAAAAGAAAAAGGTAAAGATAAAAAATATGAACAACAAAGTGACAACAAATACATATCTATCAACAAGTGAATCTAAAAATCAAGTGAATAAAAAATCTGATGAACAGAATAAACTGCTGAATGGAATAGAATCAGAGCATAGAAATGGAACAGACTGACAATTCTCAGAGGGAAAGGCGTGGCGGGGGGGGGTGCAGGAAGAGATTAGACAAAGATCTTATATGAATGTATGCATTACCTATGGACACAGACAATAGGGTGTTGAAGGCCTGGGGTGGGGTGGGAACTGGGTGGAGGGGAGCTATGGGAGGAAAAAAGAGGGACATCGGTAATAACCTCAACAATAAAGATTAATTTTAAAAAAGAAAGAAATGGAAACATAAAATGAATGAAGTAATAATAATGAATTTAAAACACAGTAATAATGGGGATATTAAGATATAGATAGGAAAAAATGAGAAAAAAAGAGAAAAGAAAAATAAAGTAAGAAAAATTAATCTATACTAATAAAAGGGTAATATGCAAATTGGTCAGGACACCCTCACAGTAACAACTGAATAACAGGCTGCATGGGATGACAAGGCTGGCAGGGAGGTTAGTGAGGAATGACCAAACGACTGAACAGCAGGCTGTGTGGGGCAACCAGGCTGGTGAGGGTGGGGGGTGGGGGGGTAGAGAGGGGCAACCAGGCTGTCAGAAGGGGGCAGTGAGGGGCAACCAGGACAGCAGGGGGGGCAGTTGGGGGCAACTAAGCCATCAGGAGGGACAGTAAGCGGTGACCAGGCCAGTGGGGGGGCAGTTGGGGGTGAACAGGCCAGTGGGGGGGGCAGTTGGGGGCGACCAGGCCAGCAGGGGGGGCAATAAGGGGTGACCAGGCCAGCGGGGGGGGGCAATTAGGGGCAACCAGGCTGGCGGCGGGGTGGGCAGTTAGGGGTGATCAGGTCGGCAGGCAGAGGTAGTTAGGGGTGATCAGGCTGGCAGGGGGGGCATTTAGGGGAGATCAGGCAGGCAGGTGAGCACTATAGGAGCCAGCAGTCCTGGATTGGAGAGGGTGCAGGCTGGAATCCCCCCCCCCCCCCGTGCACAAAATTCATGCACCAGGCCTCTAGAATAACAATAAAAGTGGACAAAAGTAGAATAGAATCAAAGGAAAGAGAGAAATTAGAGATATGCAAAAAAAGCAAAGAAAAAAAAAGGGGTGGAGGAAACAAACAAACAAAAAAAAAATCCACTCACATATACACACAGCAAAAAAACAAAACCACACGTATTCACACATTCAAAAACCTTTGGATCTGCTATTTGTAGAGCTTGCTGTATTTTGCTCTGATGTTGAACCTGGTCCTTTGATGTGTCTATCCTGGGCCTCTTGGGAGCTTCTCTGGTGCAGGTGAATGTGAGTCACTGTCCCTTTCTGGCCCTGAGCAACCTGATTGAGGTCCAAGAGGTTGAAGTCTGGTAGACCAGTGGGCAGGTACTCCTTTGCCCAGAGGCTGGGCCTGCCTTGAGTCTCACACTTTGATAGTCCCTGTTTACTCCCTTCTACCACAAAGCTGGTCCCACAGGTGTCAGCTGCAGTCACTAGGGATCCTGCTGGTGTTCACTTAGGTGCATGGTCCAGGTGGTGTCGGTGGTGGGTGCACAAGGTGTCTGGGTTGTGGCCTTGGCGTGCATAGGCACACAGGGTCTGGGTCAGGTGGCTCTGGGTTTAAGCCCAGGCCATGGCTAGCCTGGGTGGTGGCAAGGCTGGGTGCCTAGCTGCTGCAGCTCCCCACCACCTCCTCCCAAGGAGGACCTGCAAACTCTTTAAGATGGCATGGTGTCTGAGCTTGAGCCAAGCCAGATAGTGCCTGTGGTGGTAGCAGAGGCTCTTTGGCCAGGAGAGCCCAAACCACCCATCCCCTAGACTCCTGCATGATCAGACTGTCCCTCACACACAGCCACACACACATATGTGCACACTCACCCTCTAACTCCCTCACTCACTCACACTCTCTCCCTCACTCCAATCTGCTGGCTGCCATGTTAGAATCTAATTTATTCTTCTCGTAAGTGAAGTTGAAAGTCTTTTTGTGTGTTTAAAAGTCATTTGTATTTTATTTTCTGCAAAAAAAAAAAAACTTTTAAGAAAAACCTGGTTTGTCACATTTGTTTTCCTATTATTTCTTCCACTAGAGGCCCGGCCCGGTGCACTAAATTCATGCACGGGGGGGGGGGGGGGGATGTGTCCCTCAGCCCAGCCTGCACCCTCTCCAATCTGGACCCCTCACGGGATGTCCGACTGCCCGTTTAGGCCCGATCCCGGTGGGCAGTCGGACATCCTAAACGGGCAGTCGGACATCCCTCTCACAATCCAGGACTACTGGTTCCCAACTGCTCGCCTGCCTGCCTTCCTGATTGCCCCTAACCGCTTCTGCCTGCCAGCCTGATCACCCCCTAACCACTCCCCTGCCAGCCTGATTGATGCCTAACTGCTCCCCTGCCAGCCTGTTTGCCCCTAACTTCCCTCCTCTGCCAGCCAGATCACCCCTAACTGCCCTTCCCAGCAGGCTTGATCGCCCCCAACTACCCTCCCTTGCAGGCCTGGTCCCTCCCAACTGCCCTCCCCTACTGGCCTGATTGCCCACAACTGCCCTCCCTTGCAGGCCTGGTTCCCCAACTGCCCTCCCTTGCTGGCCATCTTGTGGTGGCCAGCTTGTGTCCACAGGGGGGCAGCCATCTTTGACCACATGGGGGCAGCCATCTTGTGTGTTGGAGTGATGGTCAATCTGCATATTGCTCTTTTATTAGGTAGGATAGAGGCCTGGTACACGGATGGGGGCCAGCTGGTTTGCCCTGAAAGGTGTCCCGGATCAGGGTGGGGTTTCCCTTGGGGCGTGGGGAGGCTTGGGCAAGGGTTCTGTGGTAGTTTACAGGCTGGCCACACCCCACAGTGACCCTAGCAGAGACCCTGGTATCTGAGATTTATTTATCTTCTATAATTGAAACTTTGTAGCCTTGAGCGGAGGCCTAGGGCGGCCAGGGTATGTGGAAAGCTTGGCTTCCTCCATCACCGGAGGCAACTCAAGCCTCCTGCTCTCTCCAGCTCCGTGGCTGCCACCATTTTTGTTGGGATTTATTTATCTTCTATAATTGAAACTTTGTAGCCTTGAGTGGAGGCCTGGGCTGGCCAGGGTGTGCGGAAAGCTTGGCTTCCTCCATTACCAGGGAAACCCAAGCCTCCTGCTCTCTCTGTGTCCACATCCCTCTTGGCTGGGTTAATTTGCATACTCACTCCTGATTGGCTGTTGGGCGTGGCTTGTGGTTGTAGCGGAGTGGTGGTTAATTTGCATATTACTCTTTTATTAGATAGGATTAGTTTTATTGTTTTACTAGGTCTTTAATGAAACTGGACTCCCCTATTATCTGGGGAGGTTGGTAGCCAGTTTCCCCAATGCTATCTACTTGCTGATTTATGGTCGTTTTCCATCAGTTATGCATGCATGGGTTTGTCCCTGAGCCATCTCTACGCTGTCCCATTGGTCTATTTGCATGTTTTTACACCAGTAGTATGCTGCTTTTATTATTGCAATATCTTTTCATAAATAGTAGGGTAAATTCCCCTCCTTGCTCTTCTTTTCCAAAATCATCTTGTGTATGAATATTTATTCTTCTCTACAAATTTAAGAATAATTTTGTTCAAGTACTCAGAATATCAAGCTAGAATTTTTGTTAAGATTATATTGAATTGACAGATTAATGGAGAGAATATTAACACCTTTATGAAATTAACTTATTCAATCAGGTTTATCCAGGTTTTTTATATCCTTTAAATTTTACATTTTTCACTTGATATTTTATGTAATCTCTGTCAAGTTGTAGATAATTACCAGTCTTTATTAACTAGTGTGATTGTCTTATTTTATGTTGTATTTTTTAATGGTTACTGATCCTGAAGATAAGTGCTATTTATTTTTGTAAACTGACTTTTTATCTAGCAACCCTTATGACTGTTTGTGTTAGATTTAATTATTTTCTGCTGATTCTGTTGTTTCCTGTGTATAGAATCATCTGTAAATATATATTTTATCCCTTCCTTCCAGTTCTTATAACTTTTGCTCCTCTTCATATCTGACAGCATTTTCCAGGACCTTCAATACCATGTAACATCTGGCAGTAAGAGAAGTCATCCTTAAATTTTTCTTGATTTTAAAGGGAATGTATCTAAAATTTCTGCAGTTAGCATGATGCTTGCTATAGGTTTATGGTTTATAAACTCTGTCAAACAAACAAGTACCTTTCTAGTGCTGCTTTGCTAAAAATATTTTGCATTGTTTAATGGTTGTCAGCTTACCAGAATGGCTAAATTGAAAAAGACAGATACATCAAGTGTTGACAAGGATGTGGTCCGCTGCTCCTGGTAGTGTAGTGGGCACAGCCACTGCAGCAGACACTGTCAGTGCTCCACCTAGACCCCTCAGCTCCCTATTGTGCACCCCTCCCCCAGCTTCACTGGCTTTGCCTCCAATTTCCCATACCTGCAACTCTTCTTCAGAGGATGAGCCCTATGCTATGGGGACCACTTTGCCACCATTGCCAGAGAGCAAGAAGAGTCCCCTAGGGCAGCCTTAGGTCAGTGACTGATGCGGGAAAACATGGAAGCCCAGCAACCTTGCTCGGTCTCTCCTGGGGTCAGTGAGGCTCTGCTCACAGGACTTGGCCTTAGTCACACCCTTGCTGGGGTTCTCCTCATTTTTGCCCTGCTCCCCCCACTGCTTTACCTATTTCTCCCAAGAGCACACCCTTAAAAGTCACATGCACATAACTACTCACCCTGGGTCTGCTTCTGACCCCCACTTCTAACCTGGACCATCACTTTAGAAAACTGTTCAGCGGTATCTTATACATGAATACACGCATTCCCTGCAATCACAATTCTACTCCTAGGTGTGGGCATCAGAAATACACAGTATGATTACCAAAAACTAGGTATAAAAATAGCCATAGCCCTAACTGGTTTGGCTCAGTGGATAGAGCGTCGGCCTGCAGACTCAAGGGTCCCAGGTTTGATGCCAATCAAGGGCATGTACCTTGGTTGCAGGCACATCCCCAGTAGCGGGTGTGCAGGAAGCAGCTGATTGATGTATCTCTTGCATCAATGTTTCTAACTCTCTATCTCTCTCCCTTCCTCTCTATAAAAAATCAATAAAATATATATATTTTTAAAAAGCAGCCATAGCCCCAGTATTATTATTAACAGCCCCAAGCTGAAAACAATGCACATGTTCATCAAATTACCCATTCAGGTAAATAGAGCACCTTATAATCACACAAGGGAATATGCACAGCAGTAAGAATGAACAAACTATGAATGCATCAAACAACACAGGTGAATCTGATGCACCCCAGGCTGAGGAAGAAGCCAGATACAGAGGGGGCTCCACAGTATGACTTCACTTATTTAAAGCGCAGCCAGACCAAACTAATGTATGAATCCAACTTTATGTTTTCACACAGCTACTCAGCTATCCCAACACCATTATTAATGCTACCTTTGTTGATGTGAAGTCAGGTTGCCCTTCTCAGGGGTGAGTTACTGACTAGAAAGGAGTACGGGGATGACATTTAGGGCTGTGGGTACTGGTAGCATGGATGATTTAGTCCATGAAAATTAATTGATTTATACACTTATTATTTGTATGCATTTCTATAACTATACTATTCATTAATACATTTTAATTAGAAAATAATGAGGGATTGAACTTTATTAAATTATCTTGCATATAATGATATAAGTACATTAAGAGATTTTTTTAATGTTGAACCATCTTTACACTCTTGAGTAAACCTTGCTTTAGCATGTTGAATGAACTTGTTAATATATGCTGAATTTTGTAGAGATTTCTGTCTATTCTAAATAGGGAAATGAGTCTACAATTTTCTTGTTCTGTTCTAATACAATTTTGGAATTGCAGTTAAACCATGAGCTGGGCAATGTGATATCCTCTTATGCTTCTTGGTTATAACTGAAATAATATAAAGAACATCTCTCCATTGATAGTTTAGTAGAATCTACAAGTTTTCTGAATTTAGATTTTTATTGGAGCAGGGAGTGTAACTATTCTTTCTATTTATTGAGTGTCTACTGAAATTGGAGTTTTTCATTCCCCCCTCAATTATAGCATTTTATAAATCTCAAAAAAATGTGTCAATTTTTTTAGGGTGTTTAAGTGCATTAGCATGGTTTCTTGTAATTTTATTTTGTTTTCTGTTTGAAACTCTTTCCCATCTGGAATTTATTTTGAGTTAAAGTGAGATTGTGGTTTTAGCTTTTTATTTTCCCACATGGCTACCCAGTTGTCCCCACATCACTTATTCAATAATACATCTTTTCCTCAGGGAAGCTGACTGATGTCAGAGAGGGAGCTGAAAGTGGCAGCTTCGTTGTTTACTGGGAACATCAATGGATTAGGAGGCACTGGGACAGACAGTGAAGATGTGAGCCCCCTTGCCACTTCTTCCACTGTGAAGACAGAACAAAAGAACAAAAATCTAGGTAAGCATGCCCACACAGACCCCTGCAGCCTGGCTCTGATGGAAGGGAGGCCCTGGGGAACTAGCCAGGGGTGTCAATCACACAGCAGGGAGCTCAACCCCAGCACATATGTGGTACCTAGGATCTGAGGCTGTAAGAACAGCAGAGCCTGTGTCCCTCTGTTTTCTCCCTCTGTGTTTTATTCTGCAATGTCATAACAAATGAGCAGCCAATCCCAAAGTCAGAAAGTGCCTGTGACTTACTTTGCAACAATGTTGGAGTGAACTCCCAAGGTTCCAGAGAGGAGGGACTAGCCTTCCACGGAGCAAAGAAATGACAGGTTCCATCTCAGGGGCTCCCTGATCCAAGCAAGCCTCAGTTCTACTTCTCCCAGCTTGGGCCAATAGAACAGTGAAACCTGCATGATGAAAACCCAAACATGAAGGACCGGGATTGTTTTCAGAGCATTCACAGTGCTGTGTGGAGGAATGAACAGGAAAGACTCTTCACTCTCCAAAGACCACTCCCCTGCCCACCACACATTGTCTCCATTAGAAAGCATTTCAAACATACCCCTCCCGTGTTCCACAGAAGGAAAGACAAGAGAAAGAAACCCTTCACACTGGAAGGACTATTCTTCCCTCAGGCTTATGGGCCATTTAGGTACAGTGAACACTCCTGAGAAACCGGAAATAGTCCTCAAGGAATCTCCTGCACTGATTGGCTTGAACCGACTTTCTAAGCCGATCATGGGCAAGGGGGATAGACCATTGGTCTAGTCCTGGATGCTGGTTACATGGGTAGGTCCAGGAGGATTACATTCCTGAATCAAACTGGGCATGGACTGGAAAGAAGGAGTGATGCACATATGCTGGGGAAACAACTGCTAATCTTTGTGACAAATTATTTTTTAATCGTGGTAAAAATATATATAGCATAAAATTTGTCATTTTAAGTGTGCAATTCACTGGTATTAATTGCATTCACAATAACAATGTTGTGCAGCCATCCTAAACAGAAACTCTGCAACCATTAAGGAACAACTCCACATTCTTCCCACCTTTGTCCCCAGCTCCTGGTAACCTCTCATTCAGGCTCCATTAATTTCTTTATTCAAGATATTTTATGTGAGTGGAATCATACAATATTTGCCCTTTTGTGTCTGGCTTATTTCACTTAGCACAATGTTTTCAAGATTCATCCATATTATAGCATGCATTAAAACATTCTTTTTAAGGGGGGTGGAGGGGAGAGATCAACCAAGGGATTTGTATCCATGCATATGAGCATGACCAATGGTCACAGACAATAGGGGGGCATGTGCTGGGGGGGCGGGAGCAGGTGGGAAGAGGTCCATTGGGGGAAAAGGAGACATATGTAAAACTTTCAACAATAAAGAATTTTTTTAAAAAAACATTCTTTTTATGGCTGAAAAATATTGCACTGTATGTATATATCACATTTAGCTTATCCATTCATTTGTTGATGAACATGTAGGTTGTTTCCACATTTTGGATAATGTGAATAATGCTGCAATGAATATTGACATGCAAATATCTCTATGAGTCCCTGTTTTCAATTCTCTGGGAGTATATACCTGGGAGTAGAATTGTTGAGTTGTAGAGTACCAATCTATAATAATAAAAGCGTAATATGCTAATTAGACCAGACATCCTTCTGGACAACCTTCTGGATGAAGCCGGGGCTGCAAGGAAAGCCCAGGTTCTGGGTGCCTGCCGGCAGCCAGAGGGAAGCCAATGCTGGCAGCCAGGGGAAGGAAGGCCTACTCTTGCACAAATTTCGTGCATCGGGCCTCTAGTACTTTGATGTTTAGCTTCTTGGGGAACTGCCACAATATTTCCCACAAAGGCAACCTCTTGCATTCCCACCAGCAATGAACAGGGGTTCCAATTTCTCCACAACTTCACCAACACTTGTTACTTTCCCTTTTGAAAAATCATAGTCCTCCTCATGAGTGTAAAGTGGTACTTTATTGTGGTTTTCATTCACATTCCCCTAGTGACTAAAGGTGTTCAGCACCTTTTCATGTATTTAATGACCATTTGTATATCTTCTTTGGGGAAATATTTATCCAAGTCCTTCACCCATTTTTGCCAATTGCTTTTCCAAACAACTAGGGTTGTTTGCCTTGTTGTTGAGCAGTTGAAGTTCTTTATGAAGTATGGATAGTAAACCCTTACCAGATAGAAGATTTGAAAATATTTTTTCCCACTCTATAGTTATTTTGTTTGTTTGTTTCACTTCTTGATAATATCCTTTGATGCACAAAAGTTTTTTATCTAGATATTTCTAGTTTTCATAATTTTGTTGTCATTCCTAAGAAAGAAAATTTAGTTCTTAAATTTAAGACACTGATCTATTTTTATTTAATAGTTGTATAAAAGTGTAAGGGAGGAGTCCAACTTCATTTTTAAAATTTTGCATTTGAAATAAAGATATCTCAAATTTATTTGTTAAATAAATGATTTTTCCTGTTGAATGGACTTACCACTCTTGTCCAAACTGAATTGCCTATAGATGTATGGGTTTATTTCTGAACTCTCAATTCTATTCCACTTGTCTATATATAGCTTTATACTAGTCTTACATTATTTTAAATACTGTACGGTCTTTATAGTAAGTTTTGAAATTTGGAAGAGTGAGAATTCTAACTTTGTCAAGAAAATTTGGGCAAGAAAGTATTTTCAAACTTTGTTGGTTAAATTTATATTCCTACACATTTTATTCCTTTAAATACTCTTTTATATGAAATTATTTTATAATTTCCTTTGTGAATTTTTCACTGCTGGTGTACAAAAATACAACTATTTTTGTGTTAAACTTGTACCTGCAAACTTGCTGAATTACTTTATTAGCTCTAATAGTTTTTGAAAGTCAATAATTAACTATTAGAAAAGTTAAATATTGCACAGAAATGAAATATAATCATAGAGCATAAGTAGAATTAGCTACAAAAATATTTACATAAAAAATGCAATGTAAACATTGAATATTGGAAAGAACCAAGATGGCAGCATAGATAAATGTCAGTAAATGCCTGTACTCACCACCTCCCACAACCACATCAAAATTACAACTAAAATACAAAACAACCATCATCCAGAACTGCCTGAAAGCTGGCTGAATGGAAGTCCTACAAATAAAGAACTAAAGAAGAAAGCACATTGAGACTGGTAGGAGGGGAGGAGGTGTGGAACAGGCTGGTCAGACACCCACGTGTGCTGTTTTCTTAATCGGGAGGGAGGTCTTCTCTGCAGGGGCTGCCTGTGAGAAGCAAGGGGTCACAACCCCACACCAGACTTTCAGCCCAGGGTTCCAGAGCTTGGAAGAGAAGTCTGCATAACTATAGGCTATAAAAACCAGTGGAGATTGGGGTTTAGTGACACAGAGGCTGCTATAGACCCGGCTGTTCCTTTTAAAAGGCTGATGCATGAACTGAACTTACAAGGTCCTACTTCCTCTGAGCTCCAGTGCCAGGGCAAGGCTCTGGGGGACCCAGACACATAGGAGGAGGAACTGGATTGTCTGGCATCAGGGCAGGAATTCGGGGGCGGCTTTCTCCCAGACCAAAGTGCTCACCAGGCTCATTGTTCTTGTGCTGCGACCTCCCCAGTCACAGGACTGACTGGCCACCATATCTGTTTGCTCCACCCTGGTGATTCCTGATACTCCATCCCATCCAATTTGCAGCCCCACCCAACCTGTTTACAGCAGCTTTTGCATATGAATGTCCTGTTCTTGCTCAGGCTTCAGACTTTGTTAAATTCTCTCAAACAAGCTGCAGCTCGGTCAGTGTGCCCAAAACCTACCAACTAAGACCCAGCACTAGCATGAGCTTGTCTTGCTTCACAGCTGGGCTGTGCCTGGGGACCTCCAAGCCCAATACAAATAGATCTTGCTGGATGGTCCCAGGCAGTGGCTGACTTTGCACATCCCTGGAGGCCCTAGAGCCAGCACACCCAGTGGACAACTTCAAACCATAGCAGATTACAACTCTACACATTCACAAGTGACACACTCAAGGGGCAGACTCAGTGAGCACCAAAGCCCCACTGAAGCAAGTCCTGCTCCATATGGTTGTTTCCTGCATAGCAGCTCTCCCACTGTAGTCCAGCTGGTCCTCACAGTGATGCCAACAGCAATCAAGGCTCATTTACAAGACTATGCACACAGCCCACACATGGATGCACTTAAAGGGCCCAACTCAGGGGACTGGAGAGACTGTGCCCTACAGGACACCTACTACACAAAGCCACTCTACCAAATGCAGGAGACATAACAGCTCTACCTAATATATAGAAACAAACACAAGAAACAGCCAAAATCAGGAGACAAAGAAACATGTCACATATAAAAGAAATGGAAGCAAGCAAACTTTTGGTTACAGAGTTCAAAAACATGGTTATAAGGTTACTGAAGGAACTTCATGAGACATTCAAGGATCTTAGTGAGAAAGTCAAAGACATGAAAAAAGACCAGAAATTAAACATACACTAACTGAAATAAAGAATAATTTACAACACTTCAACAGTAGAGTAGAGGATCCTGAGAATCAAATCAATGATATGGAATCTGAGGAAGCAAAAACAAACAAACAAACAAACAAATTAGAAGAGCAAAAAGAAAAAAGAATAAAAAAATATGAAGATAGTGTAAGGAGCCTCTGGGACAACTTCAAGCATACCAACGTTCGCATTATAGGGGTGCCAGAAGGAGATGAGAGAGAGCATATTGAAAACTTTTTTGAAGAAATAATGACAGAAAACTTCCCCTACCTGGTAGAAGAAATATACACTTACAAATCCAGGAAGCACGGAGAGTCCTAAACAAGAAGAATGCAAAGAGGCCCACACCAAGACACATCATAATTAAAATGCCAAGAACTAAAGACAAAGAGAGAATCTTAAAAGCAACAAGAGAAAAGCAGTTAGTTACCTACAAGGGAGCACCATAAGACTGTCAGCTGATTTCTCAACTGAAACTTTTTGGGCCAGAAGGGAGTGGCAAGAAATATTCAAAGTGATGAATAACAAGGACCTACAACCAAGATTACTCTACCCAGATAAGCTCTCCTTTAGAATTGAAGGTCAGATAAAGAGCTTCACAGAGAAGAAAAAGCTAAAGGAGTTCATCACCACCAAACCAGTATTACATGAAATGTTGAATGGTATTGGGAGAAGAAGAAGAAGAAGATGAAGAAGAAGAAGGAGGAGGAGGAGGAGGAGGAGGAGGAGGAGAAAAAGGAGAAGAAATAAAAAATATGAACACTAAAATGGCAACAAATACATATCTATCAACAATTGAATCTAAAAATCAAAATAAACAAACAAGAAATATAATTAACAAAATAAACTGGTGAATAAAATAGAATCAGAGGCATGAAAGTGTGGAACAAACTAATGAATCTCAGAGGAAAGTGGGGAGGAAGGTGGGAAGAGGTAAACCAAAGATCTTATCTAAGGACACAGACAGTAGGGGGCGGTGAAGGCCTGGGCAGGCTGGGAACTGGGTGGAGGAGGGCAATGGGGGAAAAGGAGGAACATCTGTAATACTCTCAACAATAAAGTTTTTTTTTTAAGACAGAAAGAAAAGAAAATAAATTTGAGTCCTAGCTCTGCTACTAACTAGCTGTGTGACCTTATAAAAATGGGAAAAACAAAAACAAAAAAACATTGAATATTGGATGCAGTGCCTGATGTTTGAGTAGTAAAAGTTTATCTTCTCATAGTGGGAAATAAATAGATACTAGATAACAGTAAATGAAGAAGGCTGGATTAAGCATATTATTTTAAAAATATGGAGACTGGAAGATAAACAATCCGGTCAAAAAAATGGGCAAAGGACCTAAATAGACACTTTTTGAAAGAGGATATACAGAAGGCCAAGAGACAAATGAAAATATGTTCAAAGTCACTAATCATCCGAGAGATGCAAATCAAAACTACAATGAGGTATCATCTCACACCTGTCAGAATGCCTATCATCAACAAATCAACAAACAAGTGCTGGCAAGGATGTGGAGAAAAAAGAACCTCATGCACTGTTGGTTGGAATGCAGACTGGTGCAGCCACTATGGAAAACAGTATGGAGATTCCTCAAAAAATTAAAAATGGAGCTTCCATTTGACCCAGTGATCCCACTTCTAGGAATATATCCCAAGAAATCAGAAACAACAATCTGAAAGTATATATGCATCCTATGTTCATAGCAGCACAATTTACCATAGCTAAGATTTGGAAACAGCCTAAGTGCCCATCAGCAGATGAGTGGATTAAAAAACTGTGGTACATCTACACAATGGAATACTATGCCACTATAAAAAAAGAAGGAACTTTTACCATTTGCAACAGCATGGATAGACCTGGAGAGCATTATGCTAAGCGAAATAAGCCAGTTGGAGAAAGATAAATATCACATGATCTCACTCATATGTGGGATATAATGAACAACATAAACTGATGAACAAAAATGGATCCAGAGACAAGGTGGCACTGAACAGACCATCCAACCTTGGGGAGAAGGCAGGGGAGGAGGTGTTAGAGATCAACCAAAGGACTTGTATGCACGAATATTAGCATGACAAATGGGCACAGACAATGGGGCAGTGGGGGTGTTAGAGAGTGGGAATTTTTGAGCATGCTTACTACTGTACTACCATTCCAGAGAGGCCATGGACTATGCCCCAGATAGAGTTGTCAGTGCTGACACCAGGCCAGGCCTTGAGATACGGTCTTATGGCCCCTTCCCAGCACGTAGGCCTTCTTTCATAGAACACTGTCAGCTTTCTGAAGAACAGGATGACCCTGTTAATAACATGGTCGTCAATGGCATGACTCTGACGTTGCTTGGGAAAAACTGTTTTGTCTTAAATTGCCTGCTCTGCAAAAACAGGATGTGGTTAATGTGCTTAAAAGTGGTTCTGCACAAAGGGTCGGGGCTGCTCTCTGGACTCCCTGAGTGGAGAAAGGCAGAGCAGTCGCCAGCCGGCCAGCTGGCTGGCTAATAAAGGCTCCCCAAATTTTAATTTGGTCTGGACTCCAGTGGTCATTCACTTGTGATCGCTCCACAACAGGGGCTTGCCCTCAGGGGTGGAAATGGCTGGGGAGAGGTCAATGGGGGAAAAGGGAGACATATGTATTACTTTAAACAACAAAGAATTTAAATTAATATCTATATATGTATGTATTTGTATTTATATTTATATATGGAGACTAACATCAGGAGAAACTCAGGAGCTCAGTCTGCCAAGCACAGGCTAATGTCTAATTTGTGAATACCAGAGGTAGAGGCCCATTGATGTTCATGCATGAGCCATCAAGCCTGGCCATTCAGAGGATGCTACAAGGTGGCAAGCCTTGGACACTAGTAGGTTTTCTCTCAGCAGCTTCCTCCTTGGCCAGCTTTCCAGAATATTCATTGCAGTTGCTTTTCTTTATGACAGACTTACCTTTTCACTGGATATTTACAAAGTTAAAGGGAAGTCCTCAGTGGAAATCAGAGTGGTGTGTGCCTTCCCCCATGCCTCCAATTCTACCCCATCTCCCATGGGAGTTGAGGAGACACAGCCACTCAGGGCGATGGACAGACTGCCACCTTCAGTTCAGGCCTCCAATGTCACCATAGCAGGTGCAGAGGTAGTCCCCAGGTTCCCCTCGGGGCCTAGGTGCTGCGGAGTGTTTTCCCTTGGGGAGCTCATAGCTGAGACCCTCTTGAGGTATTGCTGAAGGGGCTGCCTCACCTGAGGTCATTCCCTTCCTGGAGAAGCCCACAGCACATCCCATGGCTTGGGATACATAAGCTCAACCCCCTTTTCCAATCTGGGGCAACTCCGAAGGGCCTTCCAACCTCACAGCAGCCCATGGGAGCAGCTGAGGCCTCTGTTGGCACTGAGTTCATTGGAACATACCCTTGCATCCAGCTATGCTCTCCTCTGCATGCGTTCTTCCTGAGAACCCTGCGTAGTAACACCTACTGCAGCTCTCCATCTCAAAGTCCGTTTCCAGGAGATCCAACTTAAGGCGTGTTACCTAAGAAACATTCAAACCTGTAAAGAATTTTTTGTGAGTTTATTTGAGCCAAACTATGACAATTACCGGGAGCAGAATCTCATGCATTGAAACAATGCTCCAAAGAATGCTGGTTTTTCACCTATTTTTATAAATTACCATCAAAGAAGGAGACTTAAGTGGGTTACATGAAATCCACTGGTGATATATTAGGGAGGTGGGAGAAAGCAAAGGGGAGAAACCTCTGGGATTGGATAAAAAGTAAAATGATAGACACATGCTTCTTTTACATAGGTGGGTGCAGGATAGTTAACAGTCAACAATTAACATGATAATAGCAGTGAAGGAATTTGTGGTCTCCACCCTGAGACCATGATGGTTAGGCCTTGAGGGGTCCAGAAAAAGGGAAGTTACAAGTTACCCTGACATTCCAAGGTATGTTATCTTAGATGCAAAAAGACAATAGGCTCAGTCAAGATCAAAGTTGACCTTTGTCAGAGAAGATACTGGCCTAGGACATGACTACCCACTATAACTGCTTTTTAATTTAAAGGTTTTAATTTCAGACCATCCTTTGTGGTTACTTTGGGTGCCTGAGTTTGCAAGGCTGCCACTGAGGCCTTTCCTGAGCTAGTCAGGTTAGCATGTGGCCCCTTTTCGTCCACATTGCTGTGTGCCTTTTTCTGTTTTCTCCTCTCCCCTCTCTATCCCTTGTCACCCACTCTCAAAGAAGAGAGGTGAAGATAAATCCTTTTCTTAAAGTAAAAACTCTCAGAAGAAGAGGCAGCCCCTCCCACCACCAAATGAAATCCACATGTGGACGTTTGCCACTCTCTGGGGCAACTGTAGTAAACCTTTCTGTCTGTTCTGAGCAGTTGAGGGATTTCCTGACTTAGGGAAGAAGCACACATTTTGACCTTGGCATGGAGAGCCCAACTCATCCATTATCTCCCACTTGACTCAAAAAGCCACTGGAAATGAGCTGTGGCTCCAGCTTGTGGACCTGAGGAGAATGAACTTGCCCATACCCACAGCTGCCACGTTCTCTCAACTAAGCATGCTCTTCTCTACCTGCACTCACCTCGGCCCGTCAGATGAGAAGGAAAGGCCTTTGTGTGTGTGTGTGTGTTTGTTTATGACATGACATCCAATTGATTGCATCTCAATGTCTACATCCAATGAAAAGTCTTCCCTGTCCCTGGAGCATGAGTGAGTTACCCTCCAGGCCCCACCCTAGCCTCTCAGGTGCATCCCTACCCATTTCTCACTGGATCTGACAACAGCACTGTCATGTGGGTGCCCCAGCTGAGCTGCCTCGGCTTCCTCAGTGAGGCTACATGCAGAAGGTATGTGGAAGCAGAGGTAGCTGCCTTCCTCATGCCCGTGTTCTGCTCCAGGTGACAGTCGCCGCAGCCCTGGAAGAGCAGCCATTCCTCGGAGCTGTCACCTGGCAGGGGAAGTGCTCACTACTGAGAATCGTGCTGCCACCCCAGTCACCAAGTGTGACTGAGGCTCTTCCATAGCCCAGTGCCATCTGTCATTGGCCCTTTTCTCACTTGTTTCTTTGCTTCTAACTAATCCCAACGTGCTCTAATGGGGAAAAGATGTATTCACATCCAAGAAAACAGTTAACACAGAGAAAAAACAAAAAAGCAAACACCTGATCTAGTGAGGTTGCCTTTTAGAAACAAACTGACCTCACCCAATTAGAGCAAAACCTATGCCTAAATTCTCAGCAGTAAACAAAAGCCACTCCACTTTGCATAAGAGGAAACTGAGGCTCAAGGTGGTGATGTGTCCAGCCCCAGGCCACACTGCAGCTAATAGGCAGAGTCAGGTTTCATGAAGGTCAGCTCCTTTCTCCTTAGCCTTCCCTCAGCTGGCTCCATACCAACTACAGTACATGTAACGTTATCACAAAAGACACATATGTGCAAATGAATCTCGAAATTAAACTTTGACTTAGGGGAGGGGTGCTACAGGAAATAACTATTTTCTTTCATAATGTTAGTCCAGGGTGTTTTGTTTTTGTTTTTTAGCAGGTGTTCTTTTTTTAAAATAAATTTGAAGGGGTGGCATCATGCTATAAGAATGACTTAGTACATGATAACTAAATCTATGGGCACCTACTATATGCTAGTTACTAGAATATGCATTCACTTACAATATCTTAGTAATCACAAGAGCAGTATGAAGTGAGCATATACATTTATTATATGGAAAACTGAGGTCTGAGCATTTAATGAACTTTCCCAAGGTCCAATCATGTGGACCAATGTCCTGCCATGGCATAGCCACACTCGGTCCACAACAGCACCGGGGCACAGAGCAGCCGCAGTGCAAGGGCTGTCCCACAGCTACAGATAGAACTTGGCTTCCCTGCAGAGTCCCAGTGTGAACCAGCCCTGGTGAGTCCCTCACTCACCTCTCCAGCCTGAATGAGCAGTTTCTGCCTCATACTCCTATACCACCAGGCCTTCTCCATGCTCACCCAATCCAGAACGTCTTCTACTGGACTGGGAGCCCAGGAGGTAGCTACCAATGCAACCACAGCTAGCCCAGGTCTGCCCACGGGAGGTGCTCAGTGTGCACTTGATGAATGGAAGGAAGATCAGTGGGCAGAACCCCACTCAGCCCTTCAGTCTAGACTTTGAGACATCAGATTTCCTAGGAAGGGTAGACCAGTTCACCAAATTTTAGTTCCGTAAGTTCTCGCTTGGAATGTATGAGGAAAGCCACCTAGGAACCTGGTTTTTAAAGCATTATTTGCCCACCAAAAGTTAGTTCATAGGAACTTCTTACCCAGGAAGAGTGGAAGGCTGAGCTGTCAGCAAACCTGGGGAAGGTCATGGCCAACTGATGAGGGGTCAAGCTAGATGGTTGTTAATGGGATCCAGAGCATGTCAGGTTGGTGGCCCAGTTCTTCCAACAGAATGTTGTGTGTGTGATCTTGGTCAAGGCACTTATATTGACTAGGAGGTTTTCGGTTATAAATGATGGAAAACTCAAATTGGCCTACTTAAAGGAATTTATGGCTCATGTATCTGAAGAGGTCATTTGAGCAGGTTGATCAGAAATATAGCTACTCTTTTCTGTGATTATCTGGGTACTCTGGGTCATCTTTAGCTGCTACTAGAGGCACTTACTGTCCCAAGGTTCTTTAAGCAGAGTGGCTGTGGCGATCCCAGGCCTCACCTCTGCCTGCAACACTCTCCCTAGGAAGGTTAAGCATGTGGTGCCCTGCAGTCCTTTCCAACCTGAGGAGCCTGGGGGAGGCTGCAGGGAGCCTAGTCAATGATCATGGGCAGAGTGAGCCCAGCAGACCCGGCTTCCCACAGCCCCAGCCCAGGGATCAGGCTGCCTGAATTTGTTAATAAGGACAGAATCTCAAACCCAGCAGGAGCCAAGCTGGCAGAGACCAACTCTGGAGCATATTGTACAAAATGTCCTTTTCCCTGGAAATTGCATTAGCATCTTATTTTTTTCTTACTACTACCCTGCCTCCCCTCAACTCTGCTTTTCCACCCAGACCAGCAAGCACATTTGCTGATTCATAGCTGGCTTCTAGGTGTTATTCTGAAAAGATCTGTCTTCTTTAAGCTCATAAATATGCCCATCAAAAAGGAAATGGAAGGTAACTTTAGGGGCGCACACTGGCCAAAGACAGGGCAATTAAAGCATCAAAAAAGGAAAAATTCTATAACTAACTAAAATACATTTATATGTAAAATCCAGTTGTTTAAAATACCCATGACTGAATGTGGGATTTATGGGAACCCTGTCCTATCTTTACAACTTTTCTGTAAATCTAAGACTATTGTATATTTAAAAGTTTATTTTAAAACTCAGACATGAAAGGCTACAGATTGTATGGTTCTATGCATATGACAAGTCCAGAATAGGCAAATCACAGTCAGAGAACAGGGCAGTGGGCTGACTGCTTGATGACAGCAGTTTCCATGAGGATAATGGAAATATTCTGGAGCTAAACGGTAGTGATGGCGTCAGTCTTGTGAATGTACTAAATGTCACTGAATTGTACACTTTACAATGGTTAAAGTTGTAAATTTTGTCTTATGTATGTTTATTACAATAAAAAAAGAAAAAAATGAATGGATACATATATAGCAAAATATAAAACTGCTAGAAACCTGGTGCATGGATCCATGCACACCGGTGGAGTCCCTCAGCCTGGCCTGTGACCTCTCGCAATCTGTGACCCCTTAGGAGATGTCAGAAAGCCAGTTTTGGCCTGATCTGTGAAAAGAAAACAGACAAACTAACCTTCTGTTTTATCAGTAAAATTATGGTATTTGTCCCTGAGCCAAAATGGCTTACCAAATGTGCCTTTTCATGGCTAGGGCTGTGTATGTATGCATCCATTGAAGGCACTGCGTTAAGTCACCTTACAAGACCATCTTATTTAATCAGCATCCCTATTCCTCTCCACAGATGTGTCCCAAAAACTGTCAGGGATCTTGTGACTTGGCCAATGTCACCCCTCTAACAAGTGGTGAAGCTTGAGTGAATCTGATGGACAGTTTCCATGAACGCTGTGGGAAGGACGGTGTTGACAGCAGTGCCCTAGCTTGTCCCTCCTCAGGAACAGGAGGGCACCCTGACTTTCTCTAAGTCTCCTGCACACACTTGACCAGGATCTCCGACAGAGGTGGGAGGAAGTCCTAGATAAGAATGTTGGGGCCGCCAAAATCGGTTTGACTCAGTGGTTAGAGCGTCAGCCTGTGGACTGAAGGGTCCCAGGTTCGATTCCGGTCAGGGGCATGTACCTTGGTTGCGGGCACATCCCCAGTGGGGGGGGTGCAGGAGGCGGCTGATTGATGTTTCTCTCTCATCGATGTTTCTAACTCTCTATCGCTTTCCCTTCCTCTCTGTAAAAAATCAATAAAATATATTTTTTAAAAAAAGAATGTTGGGGCCAATATATTTGATCTGTCTAGGTAGCTTATTACACATAAACCTGGGGCTATCGCTTTAAGGGGTACAGCAGCTGAAGAGTGAGATGTGGTCATACAGGCTTTCAACCTAAGTGAATAATGAGGTACAAACACTAAGAAGCCGAAACCTATGTGGCTCCCTTTGCACTAACTTGAACTGCACGCATCATTAGCTCTCACCTGTTACTCTCAAACATGTCCCAGCTCAGAGTAAGACCCTTGTTTTAAACTGCATTTATAACTCAGATCCCTGGAAGAGACGGATGCTGTAATGCCCAGTCTGCACCCCCTGGCTCCTTGTAGCCTCCCCTGAGAATCAGTACTTTCTGATGTTATTAAATCTGAGTTTATAATGACATTTATAAAACAAAAACAAACAAATATACAACACCTCATTGATCCCTGTAGGTGGTTGCTAGGGAATCAACACATTTTTCTAAAAATTTAAAAAGAGCAAAAATCAAGCATTTCTTTGTTCTTCCTGCATAAACTGCAGTTTAGAGTAACTAAGGCAAATCTCTCTTTATTAAAGAACTCCATCTATTAAATGCAATATGAGTTAGAGGATATAAAAAGCACCATTTTTCAACTCCTTATGAAATCAGGGATCTAGGTAATGACTGAGGATGGGTGCTGAAGTGATAGGTGAAGAGTTAGTAAGGTGGATTAAAAGATGGTTCAGGCTGAAAACATGACCTGCCCACCAGGAAAGGCAGGATCACAGGAAACCCCATGCCACCTGATGTGGCACAATAGGGTCCCCAGCACCCCTTATACCTGCAAAGAGAGCAAGCCTGAGCCCACTCAAACCTCTAGACCTGACTGCAAGTTTATAAGAAACACGGGAGAGGAGATAGCATCTCAGGATGCAGCAATGAGCCCAATCTTGAGCATGGACATCCTGCAAGACATATCACTGTATTTCTTAAACAAAAAGGAGGGAATAAAGAAAGAGCAGGGAGACCAGAAGACACAGAAGAGATAAACCCAACACATGCAGCAGATGGACCCTGTTTGGATTCTGATTCAAATTCATCAGAGACAAAAAGGCGTGTTTGAGTCAATCAGGGAAATTTAAATGTACTCTGATATTAAGAATAAATATTTATTTTTATAGGTTCCCTTTCATATTGAAGCTATGCTTAAAATATAGGCTATAAACACATATGGAAGCAGTTATTCTTGAAATAATATGACATATAGAATTTGTATTAAAATACTCCAGGAAAGGATGGATAAAATGAGATTTATCACATGTAATGAGTACATGAGGATAAGAGTTCTCTCTATTCTTGGCATGTTTCAAAGTTTCCATAATAACAGATTAAATTCAATTTTAAAATGCAGAAATAGTGAGTGAAAGAACAACAAAATATGCTAATGATTGTCCTGTGCAGCTGAGGACATCCTGGGGCTCTCATCTCCCCTGGGAACACTGGCCCATACAGCCGGAGCCCCCACAATTGGCTCTAGTCTCTATAAGGCTCAGTGGCCACGTGGGCTGGTCACCCCAGAGTGTCTCTCCCTTGACAGCGCATGGTGGGCTTCTCTTGTATTTCCGTGGCGTTCACCATCTAGCAGGTCCTTATAGGGGTACTGCAATGATGCACTGGATCCAATGAACAGTATGAGAGGTTGGGTAGTTTGTAACAAATCAAAGAATGTCCTGATGTGGAATGAGATCGGTGAGATTAGAAGTTCGAGATGGATGGTGTGAAATGGATGGGAGGGAGTGTGTTAATCTGGGCTGTATGGAATAGCATGGGTGGAATGAGGTGATTTGGATTCAATGAAATGATAACTTAGGTTTTGCTTATGAAAGTGTCAAAAAAGATGGAATGGCAATAATAGAAATCTCAAAAGACTCAAATACTTACAGGAGTGATTGATTCAAAAGAGATTATTAAGAAGTAACTGTCATATTGATTTGATTGAAATCAAATCATCCTTATATTTTTGTAGGTGATTCCAAAATATCAATTACAACTTCTTAACAACCATGAGAACTTTATTTATACACTAGAGGCCTGGTGCACAAAATTTGTGCAGTTGGGAGGGGGGGCGTTCCTCAACCTGGATTACAAGAGGGCACAGGCCAGGTCGAGGGACCCTACTGGTGCACAATCAGGGTGGGGAGGAACACTGAAGGTTGGTCAGCCAGGGAGGGACTGCAGGAGGGCTCCAGGGCATGTCCGGCCCATCTTGCTCAGTCTCAATCAGCCAGACCCCAGCAGCGGGCTAACCTACTGGTCAGAGCTTCTGCCCCCTGCTGGTCATTGCACATCATAACAAGCAGTTGAGCGGCCTTAATATATCATTAGCATATTACGCTTTGATTGGTTGAATGGCCGACCGGACAACTGGACACTTCACATATTAGGCTTTTATTATATAGGATTCTCCCCACTCCCAACTAACTAAAAGCAGATTTCTGTGGGTTCACATGAGAAAGCAATTTTGATTATCTTATTCCTTGCTGTTAATAAAGAACACGCTCTCACACAGGTGCAAGGACAAGAGTAGCTTCTGTCATGAGCCAAGAGCACACAGGAGAAGCAAGATCCAGAGAGGATGGAGATCCAAAGATGGCCACAAATTCTTTGACACTCCTTCTGTGGGGAGAGGCAGTGTTTGTCCCCTGGAATTGGATAGGTTCTTTGTCTGCTTTCAATAGAATGTGTCAGAAGTGATGTGGTGCCAATGTCCAGGCTCAGGTTTGAGATTGGCAACCTCAACATCTAGTGTCAGAGAATAATCACTTTTGGAGCCCTGGGCTGCCAGGTAAGAAATCCTGCTGCCTGGATAGGAGGGCCACCTGGACAGGCCCCAAAACTCCACAGAGAGGAGGAAGGAGAGGAGTGGAGAGCCCAGCTAAGCCCAGCCTGTCCCTCACTGTGCACCCCACTAGGGCACCAGGTGTGAAATGAAGCCTTCTTCTACCTCCAGCTGCTAATTGAATACCACCAGCCATTGCCACCTAGAGCAGAAGAATCTCCTGGCCAAGCCCTGTCCAGATTTCTGACCCTCAGGTCATGAGCATAATAAAACTAGTGCAACTTTAAGCCACTAAGTTGGGGCAGTTTCTATGGCAACAATAGATCATTGGAACAATAATGTTCTCCAAGCAAGTGACAGAGATGGTCCATGGGCGGTGGGTTGTGTGCACAGAGTCACCCTTGTTTCCTGCCTGGCTCTGCCCTATGACTGGGCCAGAGGAGAAGGAGTCAGGGTCAGAAAGTAGGGCAAGAGCATGGTGCCCACCTGGCTGCTGAACCACAGTCCTGACCCCCATGTGAGAATTCAGCGGATCTGTCATTTGCCTGTTTGCCAAGAGACTGAGAGACAAGGAAAACCTCAAAGAAATAAAAACAGAGACAGGAAAGGACACTGAGCTTGGAGACCAAGTGTGCTGTGTGGTCTTGAGCAAATGCACGATTCTCTGAGCAGGTGCCCTCCTTCCAGACAGCAACGGTGTCTGCCATTGCTGAGCTCCCCTGCTCAGCACAGGCACTGACAAAGCCACGCCCCTCACTGCCCCAGAGGTGCGGACTCCTTCCCCACTTTGGGGGTGGGCTTCTGCTGCAGAGCAGCAAGCAGTGCAGCACAGGGGATAAAACCCATGGCACGGGTGTGAAAGCCTGCTCGACTATTTCCTACCTCTGAACCTTGCTTTGCTTATTAGTAAGATAGGGACAAAAAGACCGACTGACCCGGTAGGCCCAACATAAGAATGGCATGTCCTGGTGCATGTTAAAGGGCCAGACATAATGTGGGTTCTCAATAAAAGTTAGGCCCCTTTCTTAACCACGCAGACAAAATCTCCCAACACTTCCAGGTTGGGTTGTATAATTTAGAAAGAAGCAAAATGTTCCATGTGGTGTTTTAATTTTGTTTTAAATCCAGGAAATCCTAGAGGGTGGGGGGATCACTAAAACTCTGATTGCTTTAAGCAATCTTGATCCTGGTGCCCCGTGCAAGGTCAGGCTGCGTGTCTGTGGGAGTGAAAGTCAGTAGAGCTTCTGACTCAGATACAGCTGTTTTGGATGCTTGGATCTCCCACTGTTTAACTCTGAGACTAAAACAATTCCCTGTACTTCTCTGCACCTCAGTTTTCCCACCTGTAAAGTACTGATTACGAGGGCCTCTCCTGCAAAGCTGTTGTGAGGATTAAATGAAATCAATTGCTAGGATGCAGCAGGTGACAGTTAAATGGCAGCAGCAGCATAATCAGCGTCATCATCACATCTTTTGCAAAGAGGCATACCAGCCTTCTGCGATGCAAGGAGAAATGTCTGGTATCTCTATGGAGGCAAAGTAAATGAGAACTGGCAACCCTTTCCCTCTTGGCTCCGGAAACAGCCACCCTGCAGGGCTGATTCAGCAGGAAGGAAATGAGGGGTGGATGCAATTCTGTGCTTGCTGGAGCAGCCCTGCTCGGGCACACAGGCTCATGGGAGGAGCAGTGCTCGCCCTTCTCATGTATGTCTTAATGAATGAACTGAAAATGGGCCACAGCAGTGCAATTGAACACCCCAGCTGGGTCCTGATGGAGAGGGTGCTGGGGCCAACCCACCATACCAGGCTCATGTAACTAAGGGCCTCTACCCCTTCTGATTCTTTCCCTATGGACACAATTCCTGGGGGAAAGAGGCCTGACGGAGGTGGTCCTAGGAGCTAGCTGGCTCAGGGAGGTCTGAGAGGTGGTGGCAGCACCGGAGAAGGGGGTACTAAAACAAGCCAGGGGAAGAATTCTTTTCTCTAGGAGAGAGGTCCCAGTTCAACTCCCACTCTGGAAGTAGGGCAGAGTATAATCAATAGGGGGAAATATATTCTGCTATTTATAACCCTGGCTTCCTTCTGTAGGGAATGCTCCATGGATGGGCCATGATGAGTTGAGGATGTGGGAAGCCAGGGAGCTGGTGGCTCTATGTGATAGAGGGAGGACCTGTGAGCCAGATGGGATGAGAAGAGCAGGAGGGAGAGAGTGAGGCCATCTTCTGCCAGGAAAAGTGCCCCAGGGAGATGCCCTCATGCTGAGAGATGCACTGGACAATCAAAAGAGTGCTGAGAAGCAGGGATGACCAGTAACGAGGTTTAGGTAATTCACTGAAGGCTGAGACGAAAGCGGTCTCCTGCGTCCTCTGTGCCAACCTTCCATGAAGTCTGCTTTGCTCCAAAATGCCATGGTGGCAGTGCATCCTTCTGTGGGACTCAGGAAGGGGCAGCCTTTCTTATCTGGCCACGGCAGTGCCATGCAGAGGCAGCATATAAAAACCAGGGCCTGAGTCAGGGGTACCAGGAAAGAACAAAACCTAGCTTAATTACAGAAGGCCTGGGGAAACACCCCAGGTCATGGGGCGGGGGTTGAGGCAATTCTACTTGGTCTCAAGATCGAGAGAGCCCAGCTGACGTCAGGGTAGGACAAGCTTTATACCGTGTTCTCCTCCCAGATAGGGAAACATGGGAGGTAAAGTAATTGGACCTTGGCCTCCAACAGACATGTATTCACATCCTGCAATGGTCTCTTATGGGAGTGAGAGTAGTCGAGGTCCCTAGACTATGACTGCCAAATACCTGGCTTCAGGGCCAAGGACCTCCTGTCAGTGATGGTGTCACCTCTCACCTGGAGGCCACTGTCACTGCCCAGACTCCCACACTCAGGAAGAAGGAAAAGAGCCCTGGGACTTTGGGAGGAGTGTAGGTGGGACACACCCAGCCTCATCCTTGTGATATCATGTGAACTATTATTCTCTCCATTTTACAAAGGAGAGCAGGTTCAGAGGCACTAAGTAATTCACTGAAACCAGTATTGGAACACAGGCCTCTGTAACTCAGAGCTCCTGTTCTTTCGACTATATTCTCCTATTTCAGAAGCCCAACACCTATCACTGCATGACTGCCACTGTCATAGTCATACCGCCAATAACAGCAGCAGCAATATCACCACCATTACCAGCAACACTCATAATCACCAACAATAATACCACCACCAGCATAACCATTACCCTCACCACCACCACCACCACCATCATCACCATTACTATCACCACCACCACCATCATAACTATCCCCACCACAACCACCAACAGTAATATCGCCACTAACAATTTCACCATCACCACCATAACCACCAATGCCACCACCACTGTCATGATCTCTACTAATAAAAACGTCACCACTATTACCTCCACCATCACCAGCAACACTAAGCCAACACACACACAACTGACCCTAAAGCCACCAACACCTGCACCAACATCAACACCAGACACGGCTACCCTTTTCACTGCCACTACCAACAATAACACAAAAAACAGCATGAATATTATTATTATCATCAAAAAGACCAAGGCTTGCCTCAAACAGCAGTATCGCTTTTTAAAAAGGGGGGATAAAGGAGCCTAAGACAAAATTGCAAAGTAAGAGGAGAACGGGTAATCAAGACATAGAGAGGAGGATGGTGATAAAACCCCAGGCGTGAACTGATGCCCAGCATCAGGAGTGTTCACAGTTAGTCCAAGCCCTAGCGGAGGTCAGGCTCCGAACGTACCTCCCGAACCAGGAGAGGTCCCAGGCAGCCTGGAGCGGCACGTAGGGAGCCCTGAGCTTACTTTCTCCTCCACCCACTCCCACCAACATGACCCTCTTCTTGCTCTCCTAGCCCCCTTCCCTGTCTGCCCTCCCAGGCCTGAACCCACCCACCTGGGCCTGGCTTAGCCCAGCCAGTTTGAAACCAAGTTGGGTTGGTGGGGCTCCACACCTGTCTTGTGTCACACAGAGACTCAGAGAGCCAGGTTCTAGCCACATGGCTCTGCCACAGACCTAGGGAGACCCAGCCTTGATTCAACACTGATCCCAGGTGAGACAGGGGAAGTGCAGCCCCACACACAGAGCTGGGAAGTGCCTGCGGATGGACTGGAAGGTGAGGCCCAAGGGACAGTAAGTGCCTCTAGTAGCAGCTAAAGATGACCCACTGAACTAATGGTGGCGCGCCAGGAGAAGGTTGGCCAGGAAAGTAAAGATGAGCTTGGAGAGGATGGAACCAATTTCTTATTCCTTCACTGGCTCCCCCAGGAATTAGCTGTGTGAGCTCAGGCAAGCCACCAAAGCCCAATAAGTCTCACTCGGCTTCTTCATCTGTAAGATGGAAGGGGGCTGTCGCGGCCGGTGGCCCTGGGCTCCCCGCAGCCTGCCTGCAGAACCCATGGGACAGGCTGGAGGCCAGACTTATGTCTTGAGCCACTCAGAGGATTCTCCTATAGATGGTAGCTTCTATTCCCTTCAGCCAGACACTGCCTTAAATGTATGCTACCAGACTTCATTAGGGCCTAGGTTTGCCAGAGCCATAAAGCGGGGGAAGGGGATCCTTCGGAAATGGAGTGTGAAATAAGGTAAAGGAAACGTTTAATGGAACTAGAATCAAGTCAGCTAAGTACCTTATTAATAGTTCTTTCATTCCTTGTCATGCTGCTATTAAATGCCTCCCGATTCTGCTGCCTCTGGGTTCCCGCCTGCAGCCCAGTGGCTCCCACCCTGCAGTGGGCACCCTGTTGGCAGATTGGTACTGATTCTGGGTCCCTCATAGAACTTCTTCTTTGATCTAGGGGCTCTGGTTCACCAAGAAAAGTGAGGGTGGTGAGCTCCTAACCAACCAGGTCATCTCCACAGCAGGTGGCACAGGGCCCCCACTGCGCATGCAGGACCTTGTTCTGTGGGGAAAGGAGAACCTCAAACAGCTACCTTGTCCCCCAGGCTGCCAGCCCTGGAGGGGTGGTTATGGTGGTAAAGTGAGCTGTCAGTCATGCCTGGCAGAGGCACCAGGGTCCTGAAGGCGCCTGTGAGCGGGAGTGTGAGAGGGAGATGCCTGGTCTACCTCCAGGACAGGCCTGGTGCCAGGCACACAACACATGTCCTCTTGCCAACCTGCCAGGTCTGTCCTGGTGTGTGTGGAGGGGGATGTGGTGGGTGGGTGGTGGGCGGATGGAGCAGATCACACCCCACGGCCAGATGCACTGCTAACAAGCCATACCCCACATCCCCGCATCCAGCAAAGACTTACTGAACCCTGATGTTTGGTCTGCACTGGATTCAGACCCTCCCTACCCAGTGGCTGTTCACGAAGACCCCTCCCATCCCCCTGTGTACGATGCCCACGTGAGCTCAGTTCCACAGTGAGAAGTTGGCAACCCAGCTGCTGCTGTTAACCTTGGAAGTTTGGTGAGGGGAGCGGCATGCGTGAATGTGGCCACCGTGGCCATTCTCTGTGAGTAGAGCTAAGCAGAGGCCTGCAGGGTGAGGACAAGATGTGGCACTGCTCTGGGCTCTGTCCGCAGAGACAGTAGCTGGTGGCAGCAATCCTGCTGGCTCTGGGCTGCTCAGAGATGTCATGAGCCAACTGAGTATCCAAAAAGTAGGCGACAAGTACCATGCGATGCCAGAAGAAAAGAGCATGGGGGCTGGAGAGCAGGCAGCCCAGATGGGTGACAGATGGGCAGGAACAATCCAAAGACTCCAGGGCGCAGAGCTACAGAGACTTCTTACCACCAGAGCTGCCAGGGGCCCACCTCAGCCACGGAGCTGCCTGTGTGTGCCAGGATGGAGCAGCAGCAGCACTGGGAATGGGAGCGTGTTGGTGAGACTCAGGCTAGCCTGGAGGGAGGACAGCGGCTGCAGACCTGCGGGCCAGCCCTGGCTTATCACTTAGCCAGTCGCCTTGGCCACCGAGTACTCTGTGACCTTCTGATGCCCACACTGACGTGCAGGTACAGAGGTGTCAGGCCCTAATGCAGAATGGTGGCCTGAAAGACTCCTTAATGATCCCAGGGCCAGGAATGCTATTCTAGAAACCTCCCACCATACCAATAATGACACTGAGTGCCAGTTATTGCTTCCCATGTCGCCTGTGTTTTACATGCCTTACCCATGAAGGAGGTTGTATTGTTGAGCCCACATTACACATGAGGAAACTGAGCACAGAGACATAAAGTAACTCACCCAGTATCACACAGCTATGAAGTGGCCGAACTGGGATTTGAACTCTGGTGGAATGGCTAAGTGCACTCTCAAGTCTGGGCCACACCACTCTTCCCACTCTGGCTGACAACTGGCTACCTGAGAGCACTGCGGAACTGCCCGGGGAGCGGAGTTATGATGCGTCAGCTATGGAGGGTGGGCTATGGGGACACCCAAGACAAATGTCTTTGAGGCCCCTGCCTGCCTGGTGGCTGCAGTTAGCCCTCAGCTCAAAAACTTTATTGGACACCTCTCTGTTGGGGACACAATAACTATCACTGTGCCTCCGCATCTCTGCCCCTCAGCCACAGCCTGGCCAGTGACCTCCCAACTGCTAAAGAATTCCTCCTAAAACCTCGGGGAGACTTAAAATTGCTGCCAGCAGACCTCCGTTCCTATCCTAGTGTGAGCCCTTGTCAACTATGTCATGTCACACAACAGCTACTGTCATGGATCAACCCCTGCAGTGAGGGGTGTGAGGGTCTGCTCTAAGGGCTTTACATACAACCCTTTGCTATTACATCTGCACAGACACCAGTGACTCAGCCCCACTTCATGCCAGGCCTGGAAACATGCACAAGCCTGGGACTGGAATTGAGGTCAGCGTGACTCCAAAGCCTGGGCCCTCTCAGCCCCACGAAGCTGTGTGCATGCTGTGTCACGGTCACTATTGTATTCTGCTTAACAATTCCAACCTTCCAGAACATTCTCACAGTCATATCCTGCGTGGCTCTGCCACTTTCCCTGAGTCACTTGCCCTCTCGAATCACAGTTCTCTCAAGAAGAAGACAATGAGATCCAACATCAACATCCCTTCACGTATCATCTTCTCATTATTGTAACAAGCAGAGAGGGAGGCAAGCCATGATTGATTCTCCATTTTATAAAAGAAGAAGCTAAAGTGTGGAGAGCTCCTTCTTTCAACCAACCAACATGTTGGAATAGTGACTATGGTGACTATAATTGGAACATGGTTACTATGAGGAATAGACGATAACAGGAAACATAACAAAAGAGCAACAATTTTAAATACTGAAGCATTACCATGTGCCAAGCACTCCATTATATTTTATCTCATTTAACCCTCACACACAGCAGCTCTGTAAGGTAACTATTACTACTCCCCTGGTGTTAAAGATAAGGACCCCGCGGTCAGGACTTACACCAAATCACTGTATGAGGGTGTCTAGTTCAGTTACTTTGGCTCTGTGTTACATTCATTCACTTATTTGTTCATTCCTCATTTCTTTGAGAGCCTGCTGCATGTCAGGCACAGCACTCAGACTTGGGAACACAATGGAAACAAGAAAGACAAGGACCTGCTCCAAAGCAGCTTACAGACCCCAAAACCCTGCAACCCCAGATCAGGGTGGACTGGGAATGGGTGGAGATCCGGTACACCAGCCCCAGGTCTCCAGCAGGATGCTGTTTAGCAAGGCTCACTAAAAAGCTGCCTGACTTCATAGCATAAACTTCTTGTTTCCTTGACTGGGTCTCTTTTATTCGTACGCAACCAGCCTTATTTAATCTACATCCAAAGACAGAGTAAAAATGGCACACTTTTTTTAAAAATCTTTACTGTTGAGAGTATTACAGATGTCCCCTTTTCCCCCCCCATTACCACCCTCCACCCAGTTTCAGCCCCACACTAGGCCTTCGCCACCCTATTGTCTGTGTTCATAGGTAATGCATATCCTCTATAATAATAAAAGCACAATATGCTAATTAGACCAGATGTCCTTCCAGACAACCTTCCTGACGAAGCCACAGTGGCGGGGGCCAAAGCAGAGGCAGCCACCGTGGCAGGCAGGAGCTGAGGCAGGGGTCCCCGACCACTGCAGGGGCCAAGGCAGCCACCGTGGTGGCAGGGGCCAAGCCCCTTGCAAGACTTTTATGCATTGGGCCTCTAGTATATAATAAAAGCCTAATATTCTAAGTGTCCAGTCATCTGGTCATCTGTTCAACCAATCAAAGCATAATATGCTAATGATATGCTAAGGCCGCTCAACCACTCGCTATGATGTGCACTGACCACCAGGGGGCAGACAGTAGACCAGTTGCTATGGTGTGCACTGACCACCAGGGGGCATAAACTCAATGCAGGAGCTGCCCCCTGGTGGTCAGTGCACTCCCACAGGGGGAGCACCACTCAGCCAGAAGCCGGTCTCACGGATGGCGAGCACAGCGGCAGTGGCGGGAGCCTCTCCCGCTTCCATAGCAGTGCTAAGGGTGTCCGACCGATGGCTTAGGCCCCCTCCCCACAGGGACCGGGCCTAAGCCGTCAGTCGGACATCCCCCAAGGGCTCCCAGACTGCGAGAGGATGCAGGCTAGGCTGAGGGACCACACCGAGTGCACAAATTTTGTACACCGGGCCTCTAGCATACATATAAAATCTTTGGTTAATCTCTTCCCGGCCCCCCCAACCCCCTTCTCTCTGAGATTCGTCAGTCTGTTCCATGTTTCCATGCCTCTAATTCTATTTTCTCATCAGTTTATATTATTCATTAGATTTCTTATTCATTTATTTTGATTTTTAGATTCAATTGTTGATAGATATGTATTTGTTGCCTTCTCCTCCTCCTCCTCCTTTTTCCTCCTCCTCTTCTTAAAGAATACCCTTCAACATTTCATGTAATACTGGTTTGGTGGTGATGAACTCCTTTATCTATTTCTTGTCTGGGAAGCTCTTTATCTGATCTTCAATTCTAAATGATAGCTTTGCTGGGTAGAGTAATCTTGGATGTAGGTCCTTGCTATTCATCACTTCGAATATTTCCTGCCACTCGCTTCTGACCTGCAAAGTTTCTATTGAGAAATCAGCTCATACTCATATGGGTGCTCCCTTGTAGGTAATTAACTTGCTTCTTTTCTCTTGCTGCTTTTAAGATTCTCTCTTTGTCTTTAGTCCTTGGCATTTTAGTTATGATGTGTCTTGGGGTGGGCCTCTTTGGGTTCCTCTTGTATGGAATTCTCTGTGCTTCCTGGATTTGTAAGTCTGTTTCTTCCATCAGGTAGGGGAAGTTTTCTGTCATTATTTCTTCAAATACATTTTCATTATCTTTCTCCCTCTCTCCTCTCTTTCTGGCAAATATTGGTACACTCAAAGTTGTCCCAGAGGCTCCTTACACTATCTTTATGTTTTTGGATTATTTTTTCTTTTTGCTATTCTGATTGGGTGGTTTTTGCTTCCTCGTTTCCAAATCATTGATTTGATTCTTGGAATCCTCTCCTCTACTGTTGAATAATAAAGAAATTATTCTTTATTTCGGTTAGTGTATGCTTAATTTCTGACTGTTTCTTTCTCATATCTTTGACATTCTCATTAAGATCTTTGAAAGTCTTACCAAGATGGTGGGATAGGTAGATGCTGGTACTCGCTGCCTCCCACAACCACATCAAAATTACAACTAAAATACAGAACAATCATTCAGAACTGCCTAAAATCTGGCTAAATGAAAGTCCTACAACTAGAGAAGTAAAGAAGAAAGAACATTGAGACTGGTAGGAGGGGCAGAGGCATGGAACAGTCTAGTTCGACAACCATACATGACATTTTTTTAATCAGGAGGGAGATCATCTGTGTGGAGGCAACCGGTGAGAAGCAGGGGATCCCAACCCCACACTAGACCCTCAGCCCAAGGTTCCAGAGCTTGGAAGAGAAGTCCACATAACTTCAGGCTATAAAAACCATTGGCTGAGTGACACAGAGGCTGCTGGAGTCCCAGGTATTCCTCTTAAAGGGCCCAAGCAAACACATACATGGTCCCACTTCCTCTGAGCTCCAGCACCAGGTAGCAGCTTTGTGGGAATCCAGAGACATACTGGGAGGAACTGGACTGTCTGGCATCAGGGCAGGAACTTAGGGATAGCTTTCTCCCAGATAGGGGTGCTTGCAGGGGTCATTGTTCCTGTGCTGGGACCTCCCCCATTGCAGAGCTGACTGGAAACCATATCTGAGTTTCCATCAGCATGGCCCTCACTGTTCACTCAGTCTTAGTGATTCCCTGAGAGCCCAATTTTCAGCCCCACCCAAGCTGTTTGCAGCAGCTTTTTCATATGAATGGGCAGTCCTGGCTCAGACTTCAGACCTTGCTAAAATATCTCAAATAAGCTGCAGGTAGGGTCAGCATGACCCAAACCTATCAATAAAAGTTCCAAGACCCTGCACTTAGCACCAGCCTGCCTTGCTTCACAGCCTGGCCTCACCTGAGCACTTCTTAGCCCAATACAAGTAGCAGCCATCTGCAGCTTGCTCTGTAGTTCCTGCCAGGTAGCCCCAGGCAATGGCTGGTTTTGCACCTCCCAGGAGACCCTAGAGCCAGTGCACCTGGAGGTGGACAGCTTTAGACCATACCAGATTACAGCTCTACACATACACAAGTGACACACTCAAGGGGCAGATTCAGTGGGCCAAAACATCATTAAAACAAGTCCTGCTCCATAAGAGTGTCTCTTGCACAACAGCTCTTCCACTGTAGTTGCAGCTGGTCCTTACAGCCATTTGGCCTGGAGGTCAACTCCTCCCAGTGAGGCCAACAGCAATCAAGGCTCAACTACAACAAGACTGTGCACACAGCCCACACAAGGGATCAGCGCACCTAGAGTGACCAGCTCAGGTGACTGGGGAGACTGAGCCACTGGGCCCTACAGGACACCTAATACACAAGGTCACTCTACCAATTCCAGGAGACATAGCAGCTCTACCTAATACATAGAAACAAACATGCAAAAACAACCAAAATACAGAGACAAAGCAACATGTTATAAATGAAAGAAATGGAAGCAAGCAAACTACTGGATACCGAGTTCAAAAGAAAAATGTCACACTTTTAATGAAGAAGAAAAAGATGAAGACAAAAACATGCAAAGTAGCTTACTAAATTTCAGGCTGGCATTTAAACTTACTCATGTGATGCAAGCTCATTTACTTCTCTTGAAGTTGGGTGACAAGAACATATATTTCCTTGGAAATGTAGCACACTAAAGTCATTACAAGTAAGGACCTGAAAAATCATACTCTTATCTTGTGATGAGTTATGAGAGTCCTCATTTTCTCCAGATGACTGAATCCCAGATTTGAGACAGGGCTGGCCATGATGACATCCCAAACTTTAACTGTGTGATATAAGTTATAAAATTCTTATCTCTGAAATTCAGCCCATGAATACATCTGTCCTCCTACACTCCCTAAACTGTCTGGGCTTCTGCATCCAGTTCAACATCATTCTTATTCCTGCTGGACCTCCATTCTTGGTACTTCCAACCACAGAGGCCCAGGACTCACCTGAGACATCTTGCTCTCACATGCCCTAACCTCACCTGTCAGTCATCTGATCCTTAAATTACACTTGCTCGTATTTTCTCAAATGCTTTATTTTCCCTCCAGTCCAGGACCAAAGTCCCTCCAGCATCCTGCTCACTACTCTCCCTGTTTCCAGCTGCCCCACCAATTCTTTCTATTGTGTCCACAGTAAATTTTAAGCCATGATCTGTTATAAAAATCCGTTTCTCAGCCCACTTCTTAGTCTCAAATGTCCCTGCATTCTCCATTCACATTGGTGCACAGCCATCAAACTCCTCTCCTCTTGCTTCTGTGTGATGCATGTGCTGCTCTATCTTTGCAGAACATACTTTCCCCATCTTTTTTTACCTAATTATACATTATACCTTTTTATGGACTGAATGTTCATGCAACATAGCTTACTAAAAATTCATGTGTTGAAACACTAATTCCCAGTGGATGGTATTAGGTTTAGATGAAGTCTTGAGGGTAGAGCCCCTATGATGGGATGCATGCCCTTATAAGAATAGATCTCACCATCTCTGACATGTGAGAACACATCAAGAAGATGGCTGTCTGAAAAAAAGAAAAAAGCCCTCACCAGACATCAAATATGCTGACATCCTGACCTCAGACTTCCCAGACTCCAGAACTGTGAGACATACATTTATGTTGTTTCAGCTATTTGTTCTCTCATATCTTCTTATAGCAGCCCAAAGTGACTAAGACATTTTTCAAGACTTGGTGTAGGTATTACCTCTTCCTAGAAGTCTTCCAAGACTCCCATCCAGGATTGCTTTGCACTTCTGAATTACAACTACAATGTGACTACCATAGAATTCATCACACTATAATGCTAATATCTGTCTACTTGGCTATCTGCATCTGAACTCTGAATTTCCTGACAGAAGGAGCCATTTTATTCTTTTTTGTGTACCCTTAAAGGCAACACTGTGATTGATCAATGATAGAGTTCAATAAATGCTTATCAAATAGATCAATAGATGGATGAATGAGGAAATACATAAATAGCTTGCTCATGCCCATCCTTTCTACAATCCTCCCATCTGTTCTCCCCTAGATTACAATATGAGTAGACTTTAGTCCCCTCTCATTTTAGTTTGCTCCTGATCATTCCATGACCTGGAAAGCCTCCTAGTTCTACAACATGGTGTAGTGTTTTTCAGACTTTTATCAGTTGATTTAAAAAAATACTTTTTAAGTCATAGTCCAAAGCACAGACACACACACACACACACACACACACACACACACACACGAAAAAAACAAAACAAATAAAAGTATCACAAAACAATATTTATCCTTAGAGCATGCAATGCAGTAGTATTTTTTGTTGCTTTCTATTATATCCTATTCTATATCACCTTTTTATATGTTGGTCACAGTCCACTAAATTGATTTTACTGTCCACTGTTTATGAACCACAGTTTGTAAAACATTGCTGAAGAGTAAAGTTCTAATGATATTGACCTCAAACTTCTTTGAAGTAAAGGTTAAAATCATCCATTCAAGCTTTGGTAACATTTCAAGTAAACTCACCAAATGTGTGAATTTGAGCAGCACCACTTTTTAATGAATTTCAAGGAACAAATTAGTTGCAGAATTTACCATAAATAATTAAATATGGTTTTCCACTCAGTAAAGTAGCTAGATATAAGCTAATTACAAATTCAGAGGGCAGCTACCAAAAATGATTATTGTGGGCATCAATCTCTTATACACTTACTTCACAAAGATTTTATTTTCTATTGTTTGCATGATGTTCTTTCTCATACTTTAGGTCTTAGGTTAAATATCAATGCATAAAAAGCCTTGCCTAAGCATATTATTTTTACTCATAATTCCCTATTCCTACATCCCTTTAGAGCAGTGGTTCTCAACCTTTTTAATGCCACGACCCTTTAATACAGTTCTTCATGTTGGGTGACCCCCAACCATAAAATTATTTTCGTTGCTACTTCATAACTGTAATTTTGCTACTGTAAATGAATCATAATGTAAATATCTGTGTTTTCCGATGGTCTTAGGCTCTACAGCAGTGGTTCTCAACCTGTAGGTCGCGACTCTCAAGTTGAGAGCCGCTAGCAGGGTCGCCTAAGACCATTGGAAAACACAGATATTTACATTACGATTCATAACAGTAGCAAAATTACAGTTATGAAGTAGCAACAAAAATAATTTTATGGTTGGGGGTCACCACAACATGAGGAACTGTATTAAAGGGTCGCGGCATTAAAAAGGTTGAGAACTGCCCTGACCGGTTTGGCTCAGTGGATAGAGCGTCAGCCTGTGGACTGAAGGGTCCCAGGTTCAATTCCGGTCAAGGGCATGTACCTTGGTTGCGGGCACATCCCCAGTGGGGGGTGTGCAGGAGGCAGCTGATCGATGTTTCTTTCTCATCGATGTTTCTAACTCTCTGTCCCTCTCCCTTCCTCTCTGTAAAAAATCAATAAAATATATTTTTTTTTAAAAAAAAAGGTTGAGAACCACTGCTTTAGAGTAATACTGTGGACTAATCGACATCACTGTACACTCTTCGACTGGGGGAGAATGCATTCAAAATTACTAAACACATAAGAAAACATAAAAAACCTAAGCCATAATCAAGAAAAATAACTCAACAGAAAAAAAAATCCCTAAATGACCCCAATGATAGGCATAGCAGGCTGACTCTAAAACAACTGGCATAGTATACTTAAGAACACAACAGATATGCTCACAATGATCCCCAAAGACTGAGACTCAGGTAACCATATGCCTGGCAGGTTTGCAAAAGCCAAAGCCTCCACCCTTAAGCTAATGTCAAAAACACCAAAGGTAGGAGATAGAAAAGATCTGGTGACAAGGCTGGCTGAACCGAGGAGAAGCCCGAGAACTGGGATAAGGCTGACTTCCAGGTCCCTGCGCCACTTGCAGCCTCCTATAACCTCCCGCTCCCCCTCCCCCTGACTCCATGGTAGAGAGCCAGCCAATAGGTAAGCCTCGGATCCAGAAATGAGTCCATCCAGTCCAACATTTTGAATAAAAAGGCTAATGAGAAGCAGTAGTTTGGGGACCAAGGGGCTGGACACAGCACCGCTGTGTGTCCCTAAGAGACAACAGAACTAGATTTGAGTCCAAGTTCAAGAATGGACTCTCTGTGTTGGTTACCAGGCCCTGAGTTTGCAGAGTGTCCAGAGATACCAAAGTGTTTATCCTCCACGGCTCAAGCTCCCCAGCGAGAGACTTATACACTATTAGTTAAGTCCAGCCCTCACCGTCACCTCACAGAGCTTGCACAGAGTTTTGAAATCAGAGCCACAGGCACTAGAGGCCTGTAATAGGCACAGATTCTTAAATAAATTATTTATTAAAATAAATTTTTAAGTGCAGAGAATATTCCAGAAACATACATACCTAATCTTTGCAGTCCCTGCCTTGATTTCATTGTGAGTATGCTTACTAGTACTACAGCATCTGGGTTAAGTTCTTCAGCCATAGAAAGCGCTCTGGAGAGAAAGCTAAAAGAGCAGGGATCAATCACTACTTGTCACTGCACAACTGCTGACAACACCCTTGCCCTCTCTGGGCTTCTGTCTTGCCCGCTCTCCTCCAGGTGCTGACTGGGCTGCATCTGCAGGAGTGTCCTGGGTGATCTCTCTTCACAGCTCTAAATTCCAAAGGTGGGAATGACAACACAAGTTCTGAAGAAATGAGGGAGAATCTAATGTCACATGCATATGAGAGAGGAGCAGAGGAGCTCTGACCAGAAACCAGCACTTTGGTAAGGAAAGAAGATAGATGGGACAGTTTGGAAGTGGTGGGAGAGGACAAGAAAGAAACTGTCTTTGCCCTGGCAGTTGGTTAGAACATTGTCCCTATACGACAAGGTTGCTGGCTCAATCCCCAGTCAGGGCACATACAAGAAGCAACCAATGAATGCATAAATAAGTGGAACAACAAATTGATGTTTCTCTCTCTCTCTCTCTCTCTCTCTCTCTCTCTCGCTCGCTCTCGCTCTCACTCTCGCTCTCACTCTCGCTCTAGCTCTCTCTCTCTCAAATCAATAAATAATTTTTTTAAAATAAAGAAACCATCTTTGTTTTAGCTAGTCCACATGGTAGCTCTGGAGACTGTAGCATGCCTGTGGGAAAGTACTCTTAATAAGAAAGCAAATCTGGGTGGGGCTGTGACATGAGCACCAGGTCAGAGAGGCTCTGGGCATACATCAGAGTCACTTGAAGGGCTTTTAAAACTTCAGATTGCTGAGTCCCACCCATAATAAGTCTGGGATGCATTTTTAACAGTTTCCCAAGGTATGACAAGGCTGTTGTCCACACTTCAAGAATCACTGCCCTGGATTCTCCTAGTTTTTCAACCAGCAACTCAGGTACCTGTTAAGTGCCAGTTCTGTGAAAACAGAATCAAAGTCAGAGAACCTATTCTGAGACCTAAGTGTGGCTCCTGGACTCCAGTTTTCTCATCTGTAAAATGGGAACATATTGGGCTTTTATGAGAAAAATCTCTGAAGAGACGCAGCATCAGGCAAGGGTTGTACTTAGCTTTGTGTTGCTTTTCCTGCAATTGACCCTTCAGAACTGACATTAAGAAGATGCATGAGAAAGACTGAGACAATGAGAAGTGGGAACCAAGATGGCGGCATAAGTAAATACCGATACACCACCTAACACAACCACATCAAAATTACAACTAAAATACAGAACAACCATCATTCAGAACCCCCTGAAAGCTGGCTGAATGGAAGTTATACAACTAGAGAAGTAAAGAAGAAAGCACATGAGACTGGTAGAAGAGGCAAAGTGGCAGAACGGGCTGGTCCGACAACCACATGTGCCTTTTTTTTTTTAATCAGAAGGGAGATCATCTCTATAGAGGTCCCCCTGTGAGAAGCAGGGGGTCCCACCTACATACCAGACTTCAGTCCAGGGTTCCAAAGCAGAGAAGAGAAGTCCTCAGAACTTCTGACTGTAAAAACCAATGAGGATTGTGGCTGAGTGACACAAAGGCTGCTGGAGTGACACAAAGGCTGAAGCATGCCTGTGGGAAAGTACTCTTAATAAGAAAGCAAATCTGGGTGGGGCTGTGACATGAGCACCAGGTCACTTAAAGGGTCTGCACACAAATTTACATGGTCTCACTTCCTCTGAGCTCCAGCACCAGGTAGCAGCTTTGGGAGAATCCAGGGACATGTGGGGAAGAACTGGACTCTCTGCCATTGGAGCAAGAACTCAGGGGTGGCTTTTTTCCTAGACAAGGATGCTCACAGAGGTCATTATTCCTGTGCTGGGACCTCCCCCATCACAGAGTTGACTGACAACCATATCTTATTTTCCATCATCATGGCCTACACTGTTCCTTCAGCCCTAGTGATTCCCTGAGACCCCACCCCATCCAATATGCAGCCCTACCCAAGCTGTTTGCAGCAGCTTTTCCATATGAATGGCTTGTCCTGGCTCAGACTGCAGACTTTGCTAAAATCTCTCAAACAAGCTGAAGCTGGCATCAGCATGCCCCAAACTTATCAATAAAAGGTCCAAGACCCTGCACTTAGCACCAGCCTGCCAGAGCTGGGCCTTGCCTGAGCACTTCCTAACCCAATACAAATAACAGCCATCTGCAGATCTCTCTGTAGATCCTGCTAGGTAGCCCTAGGCAGTTGCTGACTTTGCACCTGCTGGGAGGCCCCAGAGCCAGTGCACCAGGTGGACAGCTTCAGACCAACTTCAGATTACAACTCTATACAACCACAAGTGACATACTCAAGGGGCAGACTCAGTGAGCACCAAAGCCTCACTGAAGCAATTCCAGCTCCATAGGAGTGTCTCCTGCACAACAGCTCTTCCACTGTAGTTGCAGTTGTTCCTTACAGCCAATTGGTCTGGAGATCAACTCCTCCCAGTGAGGTCAACAGCAATCAAGGCTCAACTAGAGCCTTGACAAGACTGTGCACACAGCCCACTCAGGAACTCAGTGCACCTAGAGTGCCCAGCTGAGGTAATTGGGGAAGCTGAGCCCTGGGCCCTATGGGACACCTAATATACAAGGCCACGCTACTGATTCCAGGAAACATAACAGCTCTACTTAATACATAGAAACAAACCCAGGGAAGCAGCCAAAATGAGAGACAAAGAAACATGTCACAAATGAAAAAAATAGAAGCAAGCAAACTACTGGATACAGAGTTCAAAACAATGATTATAAGATTACTCAAGGATCTTAAGGATCCTTTAAGGATCTTAGTGAGAATGTCAAGGACATAAAAAAGGGTCAGAAATTAAGCATACACTGACTGAAATAAAGAATAATTTACAAGGATTCAACAGCAAAGGAAAGGATTCCAAGAATCAAATCAACGATTTGGAATATGAGGAAGCAAAAACACCCAATCAGAAGAGCAAAAAGAATAAAAAAATATAAAGATAGTGTAAGGAGACTCTGGGACAACTTCAAGCATATCAATTTGCATCATGGTGGATATCTGAAGGAGAACAGAGAGAGAAAGATATTGAAAACCTATTTGAAGAAATAATGACAGAAAACTCCCCCTACCTGGTGAAAGAAATAGACTAACACATCCAGGAAGTGCAGAGAGTCCCAAACAAGAGTAACCCAAAGAAGACCACACCAAGACATATCATAATTAAAATGCTAAGGGCTAAAGACAAAAAGAAGATCTTAAAAGCAGCAAGTGAAAAGCAGTTAGTTACCTACAAGGGGGTGCCCCATATGACTGTCAATTCATTTTTCAACAGAAACTATACAGGCCAGAAAGGAGTGGCAAGAAATATTCAAAGTGATTAATAGCAAGGACCTACATGCAAGATTACTCTACCCAGCAAAGCTATCATTCAGAATTGAAGGTCAGATAAAGAGCTTCCCAGACAAGAAAAAGCTAAAGGAGTTTATCACCATCAAACCAGTATTACATGAAATGTTCCTTTAAAAAGAGGAAGATCAAAAATATGAACAATAAAATTGCAACAAATACATATCTATCAACAATTGAATTTAAAAATCAAAATAAATAAACTAGTAAATAGAATAGAATCAGAGACATAGGAACATGGAACAGACTGACGAATCTCAGGGGGAAGGGCAGAGAGGAGGCAGGAAGAGCTTAACCAAAGATCTTACCTACAGAGACAGACAGTAGGGTGGTGAAGGCCTGGGGTGGGTAGGGCAGGAACCAGGTTTGGGGGCGGGGGAGCATTAGGAGGGGAAAGGGAGACATCTGTAATACTCTCAACAATAAAGATTTAAAAATAATTTTTTTAAATGACTGACATAATGAGCACCTCTCCACCCTGTTCCAGGGATTTCATGTCCAGGTCCCAGCACACCAGGCACTTTATTCCATCCCACTGCATCTTCCAACAATCTGTGAGAGCTCGCTGTGATGCTGTCTAATAGTCAGGGAAACTGAGGCAGTTACTTTTCTTGCTTCCTAGCTAGGAAATTACAAACTTGGGGTTCCACCAGGCCTGTTGGGCTCCAAACACCAAGTTCTTTCAGCTTCTCTCTGCTCCATTTTGTCTGTAAAATGTGGAAAGGGTTGTCATCAAGGTTAAGTGAAATGGGATGCAAATTCCTGGGGCTTTGTGGGCTTCCTGCTAGTACTCCTGGCCCCATCTCCCTCGCTCCACCACACCCTAGGCACCGCAGACACTGATGCTGCCATGTGGTTTCAGAGCACAGGCTGGCAGAGGTCCTCCTGCTCAACAGAAGGTGGCTCTGGAGCCTGGGAGTCCAAATCTAGGGAGCATACAGTGCTCTTAATTGTGGGAACTGAAGTTTTGCTAGCCTTTGTTTGTGTTTAACAGGCTTTTGTCACCTTGAATGAATAAATCATATAATACTGTTTAATAATAACAATGATATAATCTTTTGGTAAAATAAGTTTGGCAATCTTCCCAGAGTTTGAATTTTAAGAAGCTTTTTTTTTACATAGAAGTGGCTTTAGGTCATTCCAATAGGTCCTAGGATGCCTCAAGGATTTGTTTTCTCTCTTTATAAAGGAAAAATTTCTGCTTAAGGTACATGGGAAGCTTTGTCAAATAAAAAAAAATAACTATATTCTATTTACATATGCATATTAAATAGATTCTGATATGCTTTCATTTATGACTCTAATTGTTATTCTGGAATATTGTATTTTGCAGAAGGGACAAGATTCCATGTTATTTGCATTATAATCAAATCCATAACAGTGTTATTTTAAATTTCTTCTTGTCATTAAGAGACAGTCACTGTTTTGTTATAATGCATTTGGAAAAATGTTACATCTTCTGAGGGATCCATGGAAAGGACTCTGACATTTTCAAATCATCCCCTTCAAACTGTATGAAAATTATTAGAACTCTATGGATTTATAGAAGTACTGGCAGGAAAAATAAGAAGACACAAAAATTGATTATGGGAGTGAATGAACTGAAAATAATTATATAGCTTTTGTAACTTTTGAAGAAAGTAATGCTGATTCTTAACCTTTTTATTTTTCAAATATAAAGAAGTATTTTTAAAGCAATTTGGTAAATTACATATTTTTCTCCCTACCTTATCCCTCCAAAATTCTTAATGAGTGAGTCATGGCAATACATTTATTTGCATGAATTCAATAAGAACAGTTTCCAATGGTGTTTTTGTTAACCAAGACTTTGACTGGGGTGTCATGTCTGAAAGAGACATGCCTAGACTCTAGATGTCACCAGAAAGCTTTAAGGAATGAAGCCAATAAGAGGCCCTTGGAGAAAGCCTGGTACTTTGCTTGGTCACGTGGCTCATGGCTGTCTTTCCAGGAAAGGAACAAGGGTAACTTTCTGAAAGATGGCAAGGAAGCAACCTTAAGACATCATTGGGGACATCAACTTAAGGAATTCACCCAAGTCTACAGTATTACAGGCAAACCTGATGGCAGCTATGTGGCTCAGCTTCTTTGCCCTGTGTGGCTAAGTAAAGCTTGATCATGAGATTCCAGCAAAGCATTTATTTAAATTTATATGACTAATTGTTATTCTTAGTGTGTTCATGCAAACTATCAGGCCAAAGTGTAGACTTAATACAAAAAATAAATTGGTCTTAAATTGTCTCTTTAATAAAAATAAGGGTGATTTTAGGGGGGGAAATAGTGTTTCAATAGGGAATTGTTAGAACTGAAATGTTTTTTTCTTCCACCAGGCCATTTGTCATAATTCTTGCTGTTCTAACTTTTGCCCAATAATACTAAATTTTATAACACAGTTTATCTCTACCGGGTTACAAAGCCCTACTCGCACTTAGAGAATACCACCTCTAGACACCATTGCCACCTCCTTCCTTGCCCAGGCCTCATCATCCCTCTGACAGAGAGCAAGGATGTCTTGGCTCTGAGAGAAAACTCCGTCCCTCCTCAGCATGAAGTAGTTTCAGAAGAGACCCTATGCCCCTTTTCCAAGAAAGAATTCAGAGCTAAGATCCTTGAGGGGCGATGTGGTAGACAGACAGACATGAGCAGAACAAGGACAATGGGCCAACTAGAGGAGAAATGGATGGGGCCCTGAGATGTGCATCTCACCACTCCAACTGCTCTGAAGCTGGCAATGGAGGAACCTATGCAGAATGGACCTTCACATGTTGCCTAGTAGGAATTGGGACACCTATTGCTTATATATAGAAATGTTCTATACATTTTGGGAAGAGAGTCATAGATGGTGACCTTTATACATTGGGACCCACTGTCTGGGAAAAGGATGCAGGGATGTTTTCTCTGAGAGTTGCTGCAGAGGCTTCCCGTGGTGAATGTCTGACTTTTACTGGGTTATTGTCTAGTTATTGTCTTTAAATATCTAATAACTACAATATGAATTGTTCTGATAATTTCACCCTCCCTTATAGTAATAGCTGATATGTGGGATAACTGTTTATTCATATATCCCTGCCAAGAGCACTGGTGAGGAGTGGAGAGGGGGCTTGTTCCTTAGGACAACTGACAGTCTTTATGCCTCAGTAACATCACAAGGTCCAAACCAAAAAGACCATCGCACATACCCTACCGCCCACAATCATCGGGTAAGATCGAGAGGATCAACAGCTTCCTTAAAGACCATCTAACTAAACTCTCTCTAGAAATTTGCAGCTCCTGGCCAGACCTCCTGCCCATGGCCCTGACCAGAATCTGGGCTACACCAAGGAGCCCCACCTTCTTAAGCCCTTTTGAACTCCTATAAGGAAGACCCTTCTTGCTCAACCATCATCTCCCTACTGACCCTCCTCTCCTGGCTACTTTATCTTCCATCCCTGCCCTTACTCAGGCAACTGCTCCGGAACATGCTGACAGGTTTCTGCCCAGGCCAGAACCAGCCGACCAAGACTCCCGAGGTCCAGCCCTCCAGCCGGGGGACTCAGTCCTCCTCAAGAACCTTACCCCCAGGTTGTATTTCAGCTCCAGGCCCAGAAAAGCAGCAAAACCAGATAAGTGACGCTGTGGCAGCCTCAGCACCAGCTTTTACCTCGCAAGTGACTCAATAGGATTGCTCTCGAGACTTCACCAACCAGTCCCTTGGGGAAATTATGCTGCTGCACCCCTCGTCTAGCCTCCCATCATTAGGCCCACTGGTATCTATTCCTTTAATTTTGCTCTTTGGCCCCTGTCTCATGCACTGTTTCACTAGTCTTTTGCAGAACAGAATGTAGGTGTTCACCAACCAGAAGGTGGGAGAGATCTATCTGGCCCTGAATTCAGAACCTAGCACCTGAATCCTTGAGACCCTGGACAGATGCCCCTAACGACGCCCCCTCTCAGCAGGAAGTAGCTATAGAAAACGGACCTTCACCCTTGACCTTGGCCAGACTCTCAATTTTTTAAATATCACCAAAAGCTTGGAATGATAGATAGTCCATCCCCCCAACTGGTGGGCGGAGTTATGACGTAACCTGCGTCTGTGCTGGGACATCCCTGAGACATTCAACCACCAATCAGCGCGTGCCGAGTGCCCTGGGGCCCACCCCTTCCCCTTCCACCCTGGGTCCCTATCTCTTCCTATTCCTCCCCTCAAAAGGCATCTTCACCACTCCACATGTTACTGTTCTCCTAGGCTGCTCTCCCAGTCTGTGAGGCAGTCCAGCTGTGTCCTTCCTTCTCCTCCTCCTCCTCCTCTAATCCTGGTTTCTCTACCTCCTCCATAATGAATCTTGCTTGTTGTGCGGAATAAACTTCCTCTTTAACATGTAAAAAAAAAAAGACCGTCTCACAACCGTAGCACCGGACTGCAGTGATGATCTCCACCTGGGGAGCCCTGCTGAATGTATTGCTGTAACTATTTTGTTATGCTGGTAATGGTAGGCTCCCTTAGTGTAGAAGTGACCCGGCTGGCTTGTGGCCTGATAAAAGCCCTGAATGCCACTTTCAAGGCTATACAGGGGATAAATCAAGAGCTAAGCCAGGTCAGGGAGGCAGTTCTAGAGAATCGGGCAGCAATAGATTATTTGCTGTTGCAGCATAACCAATGTCATGAGGAATTTAAAGGAATATGCTGTTTTTATCTTTCTGACAAATCTCAATTGATAGAAAACAACATTCAATAAATTAGTGAAACAATCTCCAAGGTAAAACAACAAGAAGGGTTTTTGGATTTGACTTATCCAACCTAACTTCCAGCTACCCAACATGTCTGGGTTGCAGGAATTCTTTTTAATTTTTCTCATTTATTTTGGGCAGTGTGATAGCTTGCTGCTGTATTCAATGTCTTCCTCTTTTTAGATCCTGCATTTGCTATATTCCATCCCCACAAACTGCTTTCAAGGCAGAAGCAAGTGCAGTACAGCAGGATGAGATTTTTCATCTAAAACTAATCTCATGGATATGAGATGATAAAAATAACAATGGGGAAATGATAGGGGCTGAAATAGAATGTTGGGGACCAGCTATAATTGTAAGAAATATTAATCTTGCTTCGTTAACTGTGATTGTTTTGTTTTGTTCTGATTAAAAAGGCACGTTCTAACCTGGCTGGGAGTTACACACAGGACCTGGGAGCTCACCTGGAAATGTGGCCCATCCTCCCCATCTGAGAGCTGCCTATTATCATGGAAAGATTAACAACCTTGTTGCAGAAACCAGAGCCACCAGCCCTTTGAGGACCCCCAGCCCCTTGCATACCTGCAGGCCTTTGCAAATCTCCAACATGCATTACCCGTTAACTGCCCATTTGTCATACCTTTTTGTCTACTTCTCCAAGTAATCTTTGTACTTCTACCCAATATAAGCAAAGTGCCTCCAGGCACTTCCACACCTGTCAGAATGGCTATCATCAACAAATCAACAAATGACAAGTGCCGGGCAGGCGAGGATGTGGAGAAAACGGAACCCTTGTGCACTGCTGGCGGGAATGCAGACTGGTACAGGCACTGTGGAAAACAGCAATCCTGAGAAAGAAGAGCAAAGTAGGTGGGATCTCAATACCAGCTATCAAGCTGTATTACAAAGCCACTGTTCTCAAAACTGCCTGGTACTGGCACAAGAACAGACATATAGACCAATGGAATAGATTAGAGAACCCAGAAATCAACCCAAACCACTATGTGCAATTAATATTTGACAAAGGAGGCATGAACATACAATGGAGTCAAGACAGTCTGTTCAATAAATGGTGTTGGGAAGATTGAACAGATACATGCAAAAAAAAAAAATGAAACTAGATCACCAACTTACACCATACACAAAAATAAACTCAAAATGGATAAAAGACTTAAACATAAGACAGGAAACCATAAAAATACTAGAGGAATCCACAGGCAGCAAATCTCTGACATATGCCAAAGCAATTTCTTCACCGATACCACTCCTAGGGCAATGGAAACTAAAGAGAAAATAAACAAATGGGACTACATCAAAATAAAAAGCTTTTGCACAGCAAAAGAAACCATCAACAAAACAACAAGAAAGCCCACTGTATGGGAGAATATATTTGCCAATGTTTTCACTGATAAAGTGGAGAACAGTATGGAGTTTCCTCAAAAAACTAAAAATGGAACTCCTATTTGACCCAGTAATCCTACTTCTAGGAATATATCCCAAGAAACTAGAAACACCAATCAGAGAGGATATATGCACCCCTATATTCATAGCAGCACAATTTACAAGAGCTAAGATTTGGAAACAGCCTAAGTGCCCATCAGCAGATGAGTGGATTAGAAAACTGTGGTACATCTACACAATGGAATACTACACTGCTATAAAAAAGAAGGAATTCTTACCATTTGCAGCAGCATGGATGGAACTGGAGAGCATTATGCTAAGTGAAATAAGCCAGGAAATGAAAGAAAAATACCACATGATCTCACTCATTTATGGAAAATAAAGAATATTATAACCTGATGAATAAAAAGATACAGAGGCAGTGAAGCATCGAACAGACTGTCAAATTACAGCGGGAAGGCTGGGGAGGAGAGGAAGAGATCAACCAAAGGACTCGTATGCATGCATATAAGCACAAGCAATGGACACAAGACACTGGGAGGGTGGGGTGAGGGCATGTGCCAGGGGGTAGGGGAGGCTGGGGGAAGGTCAATGCAGGGAAAAAAGGAGATATGTGTACTACTATTTGTAATACTTTAAACAATAAAATAAAATTTAAAAAATAATATATATATATATGGAGAGAGAGAGAGAGAGAGAGAGAGAGAGAGAGAGAGAGAGAACCCAAGTAAATAAAATCTGAAATGAGAGAGGGGAAGTAACAACCAACATCAAAGAAATACAAAGGATTGTAAGGAAAAACAAACAAGTGGGACTACATCAAACTAAAGAGTTTTTGCACAGCTAAGGAAACCATCAACAAAATGAAAAAACAACCCACTGAATGGGAGAACATATTTGCCAATGATACATCTGCTAAGGGATTAATATCCAAAATTTATAAAGAACTTATACAACTCAACATACACACAAAACACAATCCAATTTAAAAAATATGCAAAAGATCTGAATAGACACTTCTACAAAGAGGACATATAGATGGCCAATAGACATATGAAAAGATGTTCAACATCACTAATCATCAGATAAATGCTAATTAAAGCCACAATGCAATATCACCTCACACCTGTCAGAATGGCTTTCATCAATGAATCAACAACAATAAGTGTTGGCAAGGGTGTGGAGAAAAGGGAACTCTTGTGCCCTGTTGGTGGAGCCACTACGGACAGCAGTATGGAATTACCTTAAAAAATTAAAAATGGAACTGCCTTATGACCCAGCAACTCTACTTCTGGAACTGTATCCAAAGGAACATGAAACACTAATTTGAAAGAATATATGAACCTCTATGTTAATTGCAGCATTACTTACAATAGCCAAGATTTGGCAGCAACCTGAGTGTCCATCAGTAGATGAGTGGATAAAACAATCCTGGTACATTTATACCTAACTAGAGGCCCTGTGCATGAAGTTCTTGCAATGGGGGGGGGTCTCCTCAGCCCAGCCTGCACCCTCTCCAATCTGGGACCCCTCAGGGGATGTCCAACTACCGTTTAGGCCAGATCCTGGGGATCGGGGCCTAAACCAGCAGTCGGACATCCCTCTCACAATCCGGGACCACTGGCTCCTAACTGCTCACCTGCCTGCCTGCCTGATCATCCCTAACTGCCCCCCCTGCTGACCTGGTCACCTGGAGGTGAGAATGCCATACACCCAAGTCATAAGGAGCGTCATCAACCAGGGCAGAACTGCAGCTTCTGAAGGTTTTCGGCGAGAAAAATGATGATTCGGTGTCTGGGGAGTGGGGAATTGGTCAGTATTTCAGAAGACTGCTCTGGGGCTCAGTTTACACAGGGATGTTATGTCCACCATCTTTCCAAGGTTTGGGGCCTCTGTGACTTGCCCTGGGGCCTGAAGAGGGTCAGGACAGGTCACTGCAGCTCAAGGACACTCGGCATTGCCCACCCCTGACTCCTGCTCAGCACATAATCACCTTACAGGGTGGCCAAAATTAGTCCAGCCTTGGACACCATGACTGCTTCTGAGGGGAGGGGACAGGCCAGAGTAGATAAGCTTGGGGACCCCCAGGTCCCAGCTGTGCAAGTGTGACCCAGTTTTCAAGGAAAAATTTTCATGAAAGGTGCTTCCTGCTGTTCAGGGACCAATGTTTGACCTACTTCTCCTCAACCCCTCCCACAAAATGGGGATGTTTTAATAGGGAGAGTTTCTCTTCTTCCATGATTTTTTTTTCTTCCATGATTTTATTAAAACAATTGGTTGCACACCAGCCACTGGTCTGTCTCCTCAGGTCCCTGGCCTTTGGGCCACTTCTGTCCCCTGTCCTCTTTGAATTAAAAGCTAGGTCACTCAACAGTCATGAGTCACTTTTGTGGAGGGGCCAGTCCACAGCTAACAGATACCCGACCCCGATCTGTGTAAGAAGGTGACTGGAGGAAAAGAAGAAGGAAATAGAGTGTCATTGTCATAATCCAGAACAGATGTCATGGAGGGACATTGAGATCACAGCTACTGTCGCCTCCCCTGCAAAGCAAGGGAACACAGACTAGGGGACACTCCCTAGAGAGAGTCTGGCACCTCCTGCCTGTCTAGAGGCTGGATGAGATAGAAGCTTCGGGGCCCCTCTCGAGATAGCACTGAAAAGACAGGGTCATAGGGACCCAGTCCTGGAAGAGCTTGGTGACCTCACAGAGCTAGCTTGCTTGGTAACCAAGGCTTCCTTTCCTTCCTGTTCTTACTCTCCCACTTCCTACAGTGTCACTTGGGTTCACCCCTAAAGAAACCAATCTTCATCTAGGATCTGCTTCTGCAGAACCAAACTAAGGCAAGTTGCCCTCCTGCTCCAGCCCGGACAGAGGTTTCAGCCTCTTCCTCCCATCTCCTTCAGCTTCGTGGAGAGCTTCCTCTGGCGGCCACACTCCCCTCCTCCTGCCTTCCAGCCTCTGTGGGACTGATGAGGAAGCCGAAGCACAGAAAAATGAAGTGGCCCCATGAGTCAGAACCAGCTCTGTGTGTCAGCCACAAAAGTTCCCACTGCACCCCATGCAAAGAACAATTGTTGGGGTTTTCTGGGACCTGAATACATTTTTATTTCCTTAGACAAGCACCTCTCCACAAGCATCTTTTAATTCCTGGACTAAGTAGAAACACTTCTCCCTCCTTCTCTCCCTGCCTCTTTCTTCTTCCGAGGCTCATGGTCATGTCTTGGGGTCTCCAGGGGCCATCCCTGAGCAGCACCGTTCCACAAAGCACACCTGGGGCTAGAGTGATGTCTGTCCTTCATACACAATGCCAGTCCACAATTATGCCTGGCAGGCTTCTATGGGCACAAATCAAGACTTAGGTAGAAATTTTTCCTCTCCCATCACCCCTGGCACCTTATAAATCTCTCATTTAATTTGTTTTCAAGCTTGAATTTCCCTTTATTGTTTTCAGCCTATTTTCATAACCTCTGAGAATTCACTGACTTCTTTGCTTTATTCTCTCTGGATTTTATATGCTCTTCCAATGTAATATTCTCTCTGAATTTAATTAGCATGCTATTTCCAAGTCATTAGGAAAGCTGACAGCGAGCACTCATGTGAAGCTGATTGCTAACCCTCCCCACCCAGCAGTGCACACCAGCTTCTTTACCCCGCATCGCCCACATCCTCCCAGACCACTCCCAAGCAGTGAGGCCGCAGGAGCTCCACAGCCCAGGCCATCAGATTATCTGCATTGCATTCCTGCTGCACCTCTGCACACATGGCTCAACCTCTCTGAGCCTCCAGCTGTTCATTGGTGCAGGTGCAATAAGAATAATGGTAGTTCTGTGTGTGCCAGGAGGGGGGGTAGGAGTGGGATAAAAAAGAAAGTAGCCTGGAACCTGGTACAGAATAGATACTCAACAAAAGTTTCCTCTTTCTCCCGTTTCTCTAAATCAAACACAAAGGAGCACCGTGGGCTTGGGCATGTCTTCTCACATTTGCTATGGCAAACGTGATGGTGAAGGAGATTGCAGCCCTTCCAGCACTGTAGCCTTGTGAATGTCTGCTTCAGACCTGACCAAGCCTACACACGGGAACATGCAGATCTTGTGGTAATTTCTAAAATGGAAGGTTCCAGGGGGTTCCCCACAAAAAGGCTTCTCTGGCTTTGATCAGTCGAGTGTCCCCAGCAGTTGCACAGTGCCTGGTACCTGTTGGGTGTAGCGCCGCCTGCAATGAAGCAATATGCACAGCTCCCCTCTTCTTTCCTAGCAGAGCCCCTGACTTTCACCTGGACCTGGTTCCCTCGTAACCAAGTTTTGGTCGATGTAACAATGCAGCTTCAGAATATATCTTAAAAGGAAGACTATGCCCTCCCCTCCTTCTTTCCCTTGTCCCCCTGGCCAAGATATGAACCTGGGGAAAGGACTGGACTGGTCACCTTAGACTGTGTAATGAAAGCTGTATGCTGGCGATATCAGAGCAGAAAGAGAGGAGTCTGGGTCCCAACCTTGTCATGCACCCCAACCAGAGGCAATAAATCAATGTCTCTCTCTCACATTGATCTTTCTCTCTCTCTCTCTCTCTCTCCCTTTCTCCCTCCCTCCCTTCCACTCTCTCTAAAAATCAATGGGAAAAAAATATCCTTTGGTGAGGATTAACAAAAAAATCATAACTTACATGTATATTAATTAAATAATCTAATTAAAAGGCAATTTGCTAGAGCTACCATAGCAAAATGCCACAGACTGTGTGGCTTAAACATTTATTTTCTCATAAATATTCTGGAGGTTGAAAGTCCATGATCAAGGTCTTGTCAAATTTATTTTAGTTTAGTGAGAATTCCCTTCCTGGCTTGGAGATGGCTGCCTTCTTGCTGTGCTCTCACATGGCCTCTTCTCTGAGGGGAGGGAGGGAGAGAAAGAGAGAGAAAAAGAGAGTGAGGGGAAGAGAGAGATCTGGTATCTCTTACTTCTTTTATGAGGACACCAATGCTATTAGATTAGGGCCTCACCCATATGGGATTATTTAGGCTTAATTAGCTCCCTAAAGGCCCATCTCTAATACAATCACTTTAGAGGCTAGGGCATAATTCAGTCCATAAAAAAGCAGGTATTATCATATTCATTTAAAAAAAAAAAAAGTTCAGCCTGGCCAGCATTACTGAATGGTTGAGCATCAACCTATGAACCAGGAGGTCACGGTTCAATTCCTCATCAGGGCACATGCCGGGTTGCAGGCTCAATCTGCAGTGTGGGGCATGCAGGAGGCAGCCAATCAGTTATTCTCTCTCCTCATTGATGTTTCTATCTCTCTCTCTATCTCCCTTCTTTTCTGAAATCAATAAAAATACATTTTTTTAAAGTTCCAACTATATGCTCTCTAGAGGAGACACACTTTAGATTTAAAGACACAAATAAGTTAAAGGATGGAAAGAGATATAAGATGCAACAGTAACTATAAGAGAGTTGGAGTAGCTGTACCAGTATCAAAAATAACAGATTTTAGAATAAAAATATGTTAGAGATAAAAAGGTATATTTCATAATAATAAAAGTATCAATACTTGAGGAAGAAATACCAATTACTTACATATTAGTAGCCCTGTGCACAAATCCGTGCGCCAGTAGCTCTCTGTGGGGTATGGCTGCTCCGTGCCTGCTGCCCAGAGGCTCTCGGTGGCCCAGAGGCCCATCTGTGGCAGGGTGCGAACGTTTGCCTTGTCGCCAGGGCAATGACACAAGCGTTCCTCCTCCCCTCCCCCCCACTGCTCTATGCCCCCTGCCCAGAGGCCCTCCACAGCCAGGGTGGAACACTTGCCTCATCACCATGGTCTTTCTCTCTCTCTCTCTCTCTCTCTCTCTCTCTCTCTCTCTCTCTCTCTCTCTCTCTCTCTCCCTTTCTCCCTCCCTCCCTTCCACTCTGATGAGGAATCGAACCATGACCTCCTGGTTCATAGGTTGATGCTCAACCATTCAGTAATGCTGGCCAGGCTGAACTTTTTTTTTTTTTAATGAATATGATAATACCTGCTTTTTTATGGACTGAATTATGCCCTAGCCTCCAAGCATTCCTCCAGGCCGCTCACACTGCCTGCTCTCAGCGGCCATCCCCCTGGAACTGAAGGACTCCGGTGGGGCTGAGAGGACTGGTTGCTGCTATCTTGTGGCTATGGGCACTGCATCTTTGTGATGGAGTGATAGTTAATTTTCATATTACCCTTTTATTATATAGGACTAGAGGCCTGGTGTACAAAATTCATGCACAGGGTTGGGGGGGTCCCCTCAGTCTGACTTGCACCCTCTCACAATCCAGGACCGCTGGCTCCTAACCGCTCACCTGCCTTCCTGCCTCTTTCCCCTAACCACTCGCCTGCCTGCCTCATCAACCCTAACCACCTCTGCCTGCCTGCCTTATTGCCCCTAACCATTCTGCCTGCCTGCCTGATGGCTCTCTGACCACTCACCTGCCTGCCTGGTCACCCTTAACTGCTCGCCTGCCTCCCTGATTACCCCTCACCACCTCTGCCTCACCCCTCTCCATGGCAGCTTCATCCAGAAGGTCATTCAGCTGTCTGGTCTAATTAGCATATTATGCTTTTATTATTATAGATTAGTATTATAGATATTCACCTAACAACAGAACCCTAAAACACATGAAGAAAAAACTGACAGAATAAAGGGGGGAAAAAGACAATTTAACAATAATAGCTGGAGATATCAATACTCTACTCTCAATGAAACATAGAACTACCCATAAGATCAACAAAAAAATAGAATAGTTGAAAACACTATAAGCCATCCAGAGCTACCAAACATCTGTAAGATACTCCACCAACAAAATCAGAATAGTTCAGAGCTATAAATAACTTCATTTCTAAAAATCTGATCAATAACCTTATCTACTTAAGAAACAAAATACAGTAAACTAAATATCAAGCAAGCAGATAATAACATGTAAAGTGGAAATCAATGAAATAGAGAATATAAACAAAATAGAGAAAATTAACAGAACCAAAAGTTGGTTCTTTAAAGGAACCAAAAACATTAGCAAACCTTTATTTACACCAACAAATAAAAAAAGGAGAGATTATTCAAATAGCTAAAATCAGAAATAAAAAGATTTTTGTTAACGTAGACTTTATAAAAATAAAAAGGAGGATCCAAGATGGCGGCCGATCGGACAACAGGCTGCAAGATAGTATGTGAGTAAGAGAGCAAAAGGAGAGTGCGTGAACGTGCAGGGAGTGTCTGTATTTGTGAGTGAGGGACAGTTCTATCCCACAGTACTGATGGGGACTGGTGGACCAGGCTCCCCTGCTGAAATCTACCACTGCTGAAATCTCTCCTGGAGCGGCCAGCTCTGCTGCAGAGACCACGCCATCTTGAAGGGGAGAGCGGTTGTGATCAGAAGCCCAGCCTTACCTTCAACCACGGAGACCTCGGATACCTCCCGGGACCCTACAACCACAATGCCCAGGGACCAGCTATCTCAGCTGCAAACCCACGAACATCAAGACTTCAACCTCCCCAGCTACGGGAACCTAAAAACTTTGTCCAGGGGGAAACAAGGTGGCAGCCAAACATGCTGTTGGGTCCTGCACCTTCTCACAGAACAGATAGAAGGAACAGCTGATTTGAATAACACCCACCCAGAATTGGTGAATTAAACACAGCTGGTGAGACAATCCATGGACAGAAAGGTCAGAGATCACGTGGAGAGGGTCAAGGCAGGAGAGAGAGAGCTACATAACCAGACACCCTGAGAGGAGTGAACATAGGGAGACAAAGAAACAGCCCCCATATGAAAGAAAAGGAATCACCGGAAAAAGAAGTAAATGAAATGGAGGCAAGCAATTTGTCAGAGAAAGAATTCAGAGCAATGGTCATAAGGACGCTGAAAAGGATGGAAGACAAATTCAACAATATGTGTAAGAAACAAGAAGAAATGAAGAAGAGCCAAGAAGAAATGAAAAATGACATCACTGTAATAAAGAACACATTAGAAAGCATCAACAGTAGACTAGAAGAAGCAGAGGACTGCATCAGTGAGCTAGAAGACAAGGTAGGAAAAAATACCCAAGCAGAGCAGCTTCTAGAAAAAAAAAAAACTTAAAAAACAGGAGGAGAGCCTAAGGCAGCCGTGGGCAAACTACAGCCCACAGGCCGGATCCGGCCCGTTCAGTTGTTCTATCCGGCCCACAGAGCCGAAAGAGCGGAGAGTTCTCTTGCTCTCCTCTCCGCTCCTTTACTTTGAATTTATATTAGTTCACACAAACACTCCATCCATGCTTTTGTTCCAGCCCTCCGGTCCAGTTTAAGAACCCATTGTGGCCCTCGAGTCAAAAAGTTTGCCCAACCCTGGCCTAAGGGAACTTTGGGACAACACAAAATCAAACAATATTCACATAATAGGGGTGCCAGAAGGAGAGGAAACTGAGCAAGGAATAGAAAACCTGTTTGAAGAAATAATGACAGAAAACTTCCCTGATATAGGGAAGAAAAAATTCACACAAATCCAAGAAGCTCACAGAGTCCCAAGCAAAATGAACCCCAAAAGACCGATGCCAAGGCACATTATAATTAAATTGGCAAACACCATCAACAAAGTAAGAATCTGAAAGGCTACCAGAGAGAGACAGAAAGTTACCAACAAGGGATCTCCTATCAGAATATCAACTGATTTCTCAACAGAAACTCATCAGGCCAGAAGGGAATGGAATGAAATACACAAAGTCATGCAAAGCAAGGGTCTGAATCCAAGAATATTGTACCCAGCAAGGCTATCAATCAAAGTTGAGGGTGAAATCAGGAGCTTCACAGACAAAAAAGGACTAAGGGAGTTTATTACCACCAAACCAGCAATGCAAGAAATGCTGACGGGTCTGCTGTAAAATGAAGAAATAGGAAGGAAAGAAGGAATACAGGCATAAAGAATAAAAATGGCAAAAAATAACTACCTATCAATAATAACTTTTAATGTTAATGGATTAAATGCCCCAATCAAAAGACATAGGGTAGCTGAATAGATAAGAAAATGTGACCAATATATCTGCTGTCTCTAAGAGACCCACCTCAGAACAAAGGACTCACACAGACTGATGGTGAAGGGATGGAAAAAGGTTTTTCAGGCAAATGGAAATGAAAAAAAAAGCTGGGGTAGCAATACTTATATCTGAAAATTAGAATTCAAAGTGAAGGCCATAACAAGAGATAAGGAAGACCACTTCATAATACTACAGGGAGCAATTCAACAAGAAGATATAACTCTGGTAAACATATATGCACCCAATATAGGAGCAGCCAAATACATAAAAAAAAAAACACACTTATGGAAGATATAAAGGGAGAGATTGACAGCAATACAATCATAGTAGGGAACTTTAATACTCCACTAACACCACTGGATAAATCCTCTAGACAAAAAATCAGCAAAGAAACATCAATCCTAAATGACTACTAGATCAAATGGAATTCATTGACATCTTCAGAACATTTCACCCCAAAGCCACAGAATATATGTTCTTCCTAAGAGCACATGGGACATTTTCAAAGATAGACCACATATTGGGGCACAGGCTAAGTCTCTTCAAATTCAAGAAGATAGAAATCATATTAAGCATCTTCTCAGATCACAATGGCATAAAATTAGAAATCAACTACAATGAAAACAATGAAAAAAAAATCAAGCACCAGGAGGCTAAATAGCATGCTATTAAACAATGATTGGGTAACTAAAGAAATCGAAGAAGAAATAAAAAGCATCATGGCAACAAAAAACAATGAAAACACAACAATCCAAAATCTATGGGACACCGTGAAAGCACTCTTGAGAGGGAAGTTTCTAGCTCTACAAGCCGACCTCAAAAAAAACAAGAAAAAATGGTAATAAATTATCTAACCCTACAACTCAAAGAGTTAGAAAGAGAGCAACAGGAAAAGACCAGTGTAAGCAGAAGGAAGGAAATAATAAAGATCAGAGCAGAGATAAATGACATAGAGACCAAAAAAAAAAAAAATACAAAAGATCAACAAAACCGAGAGCTGGTTCTTTGAAAGGATAAACAAGATTGATGAACCTCTAGCCAGGCTCACCAAGAAGCAAAAAGAGAGGACCCAAATAAACAAAATCAAAAATGAAAGTGGTGAAGTAGAAACCAATCCCACAGAAGTACAAACGATTATGAAAAAATACTATGAACAACTCTATTCTAACAAAATGGACAACCTAGATGAAATGGACATATTCCTAGAAAAATAAAAGCTCCCAAAACTCAACCAAGAAGAATCAAAAAACCTGAATAGGCCAATAACTACCAAAGAAATTGAAACAGTGATCAAAACTCTTTCAGCAAACAAAAGCCCTGGTCCAGATGGCTTTACAGGGGAGTTCTACCAAGCATTCAAAGAAGAACTAAAACCTATCCTCCTCAGACTATTCCAAAAAATTCAAGAGGAAGGAACACTTCCAAACTCATTCTATGAAGTCAGCATTACCGTAATCCCAAAACCAGATAAAGACACCACAAAAAAAGAGAGTTATAGGCCAATATCCTTGATGAACATACATGCTAAAATCCTCAACAAAATTCTAGCAAATCAAATTCAGCAATAAATTAGAAAGATAATGCACCATGACCAAGTGGGATTTATTCCGGGGATGCAGGGATGGTACAATATCTTCAAATCAATAAATCTGATACATCACATAAACAAACTGAGAGACAAAAATCGCATAATCATATCAATTGATCCAGAAAAAGCATTTGACAAAATCCAACACCTTTTCTTGATAAAAACTCTCAGCAAAGTGGGAATAGAGGGATCAGACCTCAACATAATAAAAGCCCTATATGACAAACCTACAGCCAATATCATACTCAATGGGCAAAAACTAAACTCATTTTCCCTAAGAACAGGAACAAGACTAGGATGCCCACTTTCACCACTCCTGTTCAGCATAGTACTAGGAGTACTAGCCATAGCGATCAGACAAGAAAAAGAAATAAAAGGTATCCAAATTGGAAAAGAAGTAAAACTGTCCTTATTCGCAGATGACATGATACTGTACATAGAAAACCCCAAAGACTCCATCAAAAAATTACTAGATCTAATAAATGAATTTGGCAATGTAGCAGGATACAAAATTAACACCCAGAAATCTATGGCCTTTTTTACATGCCAATAATGAACTCACAGAAAGAAAAATCAAAAGAAAACAATCCCATTTACCATTGCACCAAAAAAATTAAGATACCTAGGAATAAACTTAACTAAGGATGTAAAAGACCTGTACTCAGAAAACTGCAGGACATTTAAAAAAGAGATAGAGGAAGATATAAAGAAATGGAAGAACATACCATGTTCATGGATTGGTAGAATCAACATCATTAAAATGTCCATACTACCTAAAGGAATCTATAGATTCAATGCAATACCTATTAAAATACCAATGGCATATTTCAAAGATCTAGAACAAACTCTCCAAAAATTCGTCTGGAATAAAAAAAGACTCCAAATAGCCACAGCTATCTTGAGAAAGAAGAATAAAATTGGAGGGATCACAATACCAGATATCAAGCTATATTACCAAGCCATGGTTCTCAAAATTGCCTGGTACTAGCACAAGAACAGAAATATAGACCAATGGAACAGAATAGAGAACCCAGAAATTGACCCAAGCCATTATACTCAATTAATATTTGACAAAGGAAGCAAGAGCATACAATGGAATCAAACAGTCTCTTTAATAAATGGTACTTGGAAATTTGGTCAGATACATGCAAAAAAAAAAATGAAACTAGATCACCAACTTACACCATACACAAAAACAAACTCAAAATGGCTAAAGGACTTGAATATAAGATGGAAAACCATAAAAATCCTACAAGACTCCATAGGCAGCAAAATTGCAGACATATGTCGAAGCAATATCTTTATAGACACAGCTCCTAGGGCAAGAGAGACTAAGGAGAAAATAAACAAATGGGACTACATCAAAATAAAAAGCTTCTGCACAGCAAAAGAAACCATCAACAACACAACAAGAAAGCCCACTGCATGGGAGAACATATTTGCCAATGCTATTTTAGATAAGGGTTTAATCTCCAACACTTACAGGGAACTCATACAACTTAACAAAAGGAAGATAAACAATCCAATCAAAAAAATGGGCAAAGGACCTAAATAGACACTTTTCGAAAGAGGACATTCAGAAAGCCAAGAGACATGAAAACATGCTCCAAGTCACTAATCATCCGAGAGATACAAATCAAAGCAAAAATGAGGTACCACCTCACACCTGTCAGGCTACCATCGACAAATCAACAAACAACAAGTGCTGGAGAGGATGCAAAGAAATAGGAACCCTCCTGCACTGCTGCTGGGAATGCAGACTGGTGCAGCCATTGTGGAAAACAATATGGCGTATCCTCAAAAATTTAAAAATGGAACTGCCATTTGACCCAGTAATACCACTTCTAGGAATATATCCCAAGCAAACAGAAACACCAGTCAGAAAGGATATATGCACCCCTATGTTCATAGCAGCACAATTTACAAGAGCTAAGATTTGGAAACAGCCTAAATGCCCATCAGCAGATGACTGGATTAGAAAACTGTGGTACATCTACACAATGGAATACTATGCTGCTGTAAAAAAGAAGGAATTCTTACCATTTGCAGCAGCATGGATGGAACTGGAGAGCATTATGCTAAGTGAAATAAGCCAGTCAGTGAAAGAAAAATACCACATGATCTCACACATTTATGGATAATAAAGAACATTATAACCTGATGAACAAAAAGATATATACAGCCGAAACCGGTTTGGCTCAGTGGATAGAGCGTCGGCCTGCGGACTGAGGGGTCCCGGGTTCGATTCCGGTCAAGGGCATGTACCTTGGTTGTGGGCACATCCCCAGTGGGGGGTGTGCAGGAGGCAGCTGATCGATGTTTCTCTCTCATCGATGTTTCTAACTCTCTATCTCTCTCCCTTCCTCTCTGTAAAAAATCAATAAAAATATATTAAAAAAAAAAAAAAAAAAAAAAAACAAAAAGATATATACAGGGGCAAAGAAGCATCGAACAGACTGTCAAATTACAGCAGGAAGGCTGGGGAGGGTTGTTGGGGGGGGAGGTAAGAGATCAACCAAAGGACTTGTATGCATGCATATAAGCATAACCAATGGACACAAGACACAGGGGGGGTGGGGGGCGGGGGGTGAGGGCATGTGCCGGGGAGTAGGGGAACCCAGGGGAAGGTCAATGGGAAAAAAAGGAGACATATCCTATCTAATAAAAGAGTAATATGCAAATTAACCATCACTCTGCTACACCCACAAGCCACGTCCACAAGCCACGCCCACCAGCCAATCAGGAGCGAATATGCAAATAAACCCAACCAAGATGGCTACTGCCACAGAGAGCAGGAGGGAGGCTTGGGTTTCCCTGGCAATGGAGGAAGCCAAGCTTTCCGCCTGCCCTTGCCAGCCTAGGCCTCCACTCAAGGCTACAAAGTTTCAATGATAGAAGATACATAAATCTAAACAGAAATGGCAGCAGCCACGGAGCTGGAAAGAGCAGGAGGCTAGGGTTGCCCCCGGCGATGGTGGAAGCCAAGCTTTCAGCACACCCTGGCCTGCCTTGGCCTCTGCTTAAGGCTACAAAGTTTCAATTATAGAAGATACATAAATCCCAACAGAAATGGCTGCCGCCACAGAGCAAGCAGAAGGCTTGGCTCCAATCCAGGCTACAAAGTTCCAATTGTAGAAGATAAATAAACCCCAAATACCAGGGCCTCCACTTGGGTCACGAGGGGGTGTGGCCAGCCTGCAAACCACCACAAGCCCCTCACCCAGGCTGCCCCACACCCCAAGGGAACCCCCACCCTGATCTGGGACACCATTCAGGGCAAACCAGCCTGCCCCCACCCATGCACCAGGCCTCTATCCTATCTAATAAAAGAGTAATATGCAAATTGACCATCACTCCAACACACAAGATGGCTGCCCCCATGTGGTCAAAGATCCTGCCCCCATGTGGACACTAGATGGCCAGCAAGGGAGGGCAAATGGGAGGGACCAGGCCTGCAAGGGAGGGCAGTTAGGGGCGCTCAAGCCTGTAGGGGAGGGCAGTTAGGGGTGACCAAGCCGGCAGAGGAGGGAAGTTGGGGGGGCGACCAGGCCTGCAGGGAAAGGCAGTTGGGAGGGACCCAGGCCTGCAGGGGAGAGCAGTTGGGGGAGACCAGGCCTGCAGGGGAAGGCAGTTTGGGGTGAACAAGCCTGCAGGGGAGGGCAGTTTGGGGTGACCAGGCCTGCAGGGGAGGGCAGTTAGGGGAAAACCGGCTGGCAGGGGAGCAGTTAGGCATCAATCAGCCTGGCAGGGGAGTGGTTAGGGGGTGATCAGGCTGGCAGGAAGGCGAGCAGTTGGGAGCCAGCAGTCCTGGATTGTGAGAGGGATGTCCAACTGCCCGTTTAGGCCCGATCCCACCGGGCAGTTGGACATCCCTTGAGGGGTCCCAGATTGGAGATGGTGCAGGCTGAGCTGAGGGACAACCCCCCCTCCGTGCACGAATTTTGTGCACCGGGCCTTTAGTGTACCAATATTTGTAATACTTTAAACAATAAAATAAAATAAAATAAAAATCAGTAAAAAAAAAAAAAGAAAAAAAGAAAGAACAAAAGCACACACCACACAGAAACTTTGACATAAACATCCATAACAACCAAAGTGGAAACAACTCAAATGCACATCGACTGCTGAGTAGATTTTTAAAATGTGATATATCTGCCCTGGCCGGTGTCTCAGTGTTACAGTGGCTTGAGGGCTTTATTCCCGGTCAAGGGCATGTAGCTGAGCTACAGGTTTGATCCCGGACCCTGGTTGGGGACATGGGGGGAGGCAATCAATAGATGTGTCTCTCTCACATTGATGTTTCTCTCTTTCTCTCTCTCTTTCTCTGTCTCTCAAAATCAATAGAAAATTATCCTCTGATGAGGATTAATTTAAAAAAGTGATATACATTGGGATATTATTTGGCAATAATAAAGGAACAATACATGCTACAACATATATGAACCTTAAAAACATTATGCTAGATCAGTGGTTTTCTTTTCTTTTCTTTTTAAGTTGAGGAATTTATTAGGGAAATATCAGAGGCAAACATCCCAAGTGACAGAAAGAAAAATCTGAAAATGTTCCTTCAAGCTAAATGGGGGCCTGGCCTTAACCTCCCCAGAAGGACAAAAAACTGGTGGATTAGCAACAACATTCTGTGGCAGCCACCTTGCCAGTACATGAGTCTCTCAGCCAGAACTCTCTGCTACCTCCCAGCAAAGGTAGGGAGTAGAAAAGACTGTTTATAGAATCAATGCAGAGGCGATGAGAACTGTAAGGAAAATCTTAGAGAGAGAGAAAGAGAGGGGGCGGTGGGGGAGACCTTAATAAAGAGTCCCAGGCTTTTGGCTCTGAGGGCTTTGAATACATTGATAAGTAGTTCTACAAAATGTTACTGAAAAGGTAAAATGCCTAATGTTTTCAAGAGTTCCCCTGGACTTCTCCCCACCTGCCATATCACAGTGCCAGATGGACATGGCAGAGTCCAAAGGCCACATTTTTGAAGAAAGAAAAACAAGAATAAGCCCTGTTGCTCTTTAAGGAGAGAGGAAGGAGTGAAGGCTGCTGGGACCTTTCCCACATAGGCCTGTGTTCTGTAAAGCAACTTCCCAGCAGCAGTCTGGCTCAGTCCTAGGTGAGGGTCTCACCTTTTGTCACCCATGCTTCAACGTACTCTATTCTCTGTTCAAGGGCTGTGCCAGAGCCTCAGTCCTCAGCTGGTGCTCAGAGGAGGTGCCTTCTTTGGGACACGGGACAGCATCTCCACGCAGATCAGTGGGGCCCAGGCCTTGGGAGCTTTCCATGTCCCCATGTCACGGGTGAGAAAAACCAAGGCCCTGAGAGTAACGTCACATTCCCAGGACCACAGAGCCAGCAAGGGGAGGACCAGGCCAAAACACAGACTCCTGCTTTTAGCCTCCACACCACACTCCCCCTGCCCCCTCCACAGTCTGGCCCTCCACGGGGCTACTCCATGGTCAGCCTCCAGGCCTCACACTGCCTGACACCACCTGTGCCTGGTCACCAACTGCCGGATTCGCCAGCATCTGCCTCCAGATTTGGGCTTGATGGACAATCCGCCTTGATTAGGGTAGAGAGCAGCCAGGGAAGGGTTCTGGAAGGCAAGTGCCCTCCCATTGGATCAAGGTGCCAGTGCTGGAATGACAACTACTGGGTCTGAGTAGACAGGGGTGCTGAGGGTGAAGCGTTCCCCAAACTCTCCAGTTGGACCCAGCTGTCTGCAGGGCCAGGGCTCCTGACCCATCACTGGGCTCTGTAAATGCTCAATGAAGCATCAGTGAATGAAGGCAGGGTTTCTGACCCTTGACACCGCTGACCCTCCGGGCAGGATGATTCCTAGTTGCAGAGGCTGTCCTGTGAACCGTGCCAGTCTGTGCGCATCAGATGCCGGCAGCACCTTCCCGTGTGACAACCAAACCGTCTGCAGACATTGCCGGAGTGTCCTGGAGAACAGAGCCACCCAGCGGCCGTTGTGCCGATGAATCCGAGGATGTGGAAAGAACAGCTAATGAACTGGACAGCGACTGGCGGCCATAAAGGAGACCTGGGCCCAGTGTGACACTGAGCCCATCCAGATGAGACTCGGCTGGCAGGCAGAGCCCCGGAACATCTTTGTTTGGAGCTGAGATGAGGAACTGTGACGGCTTTTTCCCACTCGTCAAATGGCCTGTCTGTAGCAAACCTGCAACGTGTGACACTTTCAGCAGCAACAAATGACGGATCAGGGACCCAGCCCAGGGCTGTGAGTTCTGACACTGCTTCAGGCGCCTGCCTGACTTACGTCCAGGCCAGAAACAATTCACAACTTCTCCTTAAAAGAGCAATTTCCCCTCAGAGTGATGGAGGGCCTGCCGCTCACCTGCCACAAACCAACTCTATTTCTCACCCTGCACGCAGCTACAGCACTCCATGGTTCACCGTAGATTAATCAGCGGTGGAGAGCAGGTTGTGGCGGGGAAGCACATCGGAACCAGAGACAAGGCCGACCAGGCATGCCCTTTGCGCAGCAAAGACCAGGTGACCACACTGTACTCAGTCACCCCATCACCAGGGAGCACCCCCAGGGGCCACGCACACCTGAGTCTAAAGGAAAGTGGGGAGCAGGCCACCTTGAGCCACTCTGCTCTCTCTGAACCTCCTTCACCCTTCATGGAGCACTGATACCCTAAAAGTAAAAGGCCAACGGAGAGGCAACAGTATTTATTTCAGGGAAAAAAATCTAGCTTTTTGGAAGCAGTGATTCAAGCAGAAGCCCAGTGTTCTGATTAGCACAGAAAGGCAAGGGGTTCTCATGAGAAGGGGAAGGGGGACAATGACAATAATAGAAGGAAGGCATTCCTGTTGGCACAAGCTAACATAGGGACACTAATTCTAAAGAATATTTTTAATTTTCAGTCCTATGGCCATCGGTCCATTAATAATAATGTCTGCTTTGCAAACAGTTGTTTTAGACACAATATTACTTCAGCCTCAGTCCAGGGGTTATTTTTCCATTTGTTTTTCCTTTTATTGAATTTATTGTGATGATACTGGTTAAAAACATGATACAGATTTCAGATGCATAATTTTACAGCATGTCATCTGTACACGGTATTGTGTGTTCACCACCCCAAATCAAGTTTTCATCCATCACAATTTATCGCCCCCATACCCTCCTCCACCTCCCTCAGCCCCACCTCCCCAGCAATCACCACACTGCTGCCCTTGTCAACGAGTTTTTTCTCTGTTTTTTCTTAATCCCTCCTCCTCCTCAAATATGCTAATGAGACACATGAAGAAGCATGTAGTCACACTGCACAGGTTCCAAGAAACCTCTGCTTCTACATACTTAACCGTCACTTTTCTCGCCTAAGCCTCCTTAAAAATCTCCCCAGCCTCTGTTCCGGACGCAGTGCATATCTTTCCCTTTGTGATGCTGGCTTCCTTGTGCACAAGCTAAATGAATCTTCTTGCCTGTATCACTTTCTGGTGATCTCTTTTGGTTTCTATTCTGGGAGGTTGCAAGAACCCAGGGCATGGGTAACGGTCCCAGTCATGGAGGGGCGGGGCCAGTGCAGTGGGGCAGGAGGTGGGCAAGACGCACCTGACATTTCAGAGATAACACATAGAAGGGTGGCCTCCTCACTGCTCTGCTTTCAAAGTACTTCCTCTCTGACCTCCCTCATCCTCAGAATGAGTCCAATATTTTTTCTAACCCTATTTTGTGACTCAGCAACCTGGGCCCTAAGTGGTCTCAGGGCACATCCCAGAGGGCAGCAAAGTGGGAGGAGCCTGCAGCCCCACAGCGGCGCCCAGCTGGCTGCCACTGGAGCAGGGTGAGAGCATGACTCTTTGGTGCAGCGCACATTACGGAGGTGACTGAGCACCCAGAAGCCGAAAGGGTAGATTAACAGGAAGGTCCACTTCATGACCGGCTCTGTCTCAGCACCCCGGTTCTACACGCCGCGCCACCCCAGCTCAGAGCCTCCACGTCCCGCCCATGGCTTCTGTATGTACAGCAAACATGGAAGCTTCCAGAGAAACACAGGCATCTAAGTTTGCATTCATGCTCCCAGTGTGCATTACTAGGGAATCAAAGCCACAGTGAGATACTGCTATTGAAGAATAGCCGGCATGGTCATTCTCTGTTGCTTGTGGGAGTGGCGTTCTTACAATATCTTGAGAAAAAGAATTTTCTGAGACTCACATGGGAGGATGAGTGGATTTTATCTGTGTGGAATTGCACCCCTGGGTTTGCAAAGTCCCATCTCCCTTAATCTAGTCCTGAGAGGGGTGCAGCTGGGGCTTCAGCAGAGCTAGAAGCAGAGCCAGCATCCATAGTTTCCGTCCCATGGGGGAGCCTGTCCAGTGTAGCATCAGCCTAGTCACAGTCCATCAGTGCATTGTGTGGGGCCCTCATAGCTGTGGGCCACGTGGGTGAGTGCAGGAGAGCAGGAGCGTGAGAGTCCCACAGGTTAGGAGCACGAGTACACAAGAGTCAAGGCCACAAGAGAGTGATCTCCTTTATTTAAATCTTCCCGCGCTTGCAGCTACCCTGGCCGGTGACCTGTTCCCAGGTGTGACTGACATACAAGTACCTTCCCTATTTCATCCAGACTTTACTGGGCATGCCCATAATATTTGGCTTTCCCTCTGCTCCTTTCCCTTTATGCATAACTACATTAAGTTACAACGGTATCAATACCACCTCACACCCATTAGGCTAGTAGGATGGCTTCTATGTCACACCCACACACACCAGAGAATATTGTGTAGGTGAGGATGTGGAGAAATTGGAATCCTTGTGCACTATTAGTGGAAATGTAAAATGGTGCAGCTACAGTGGAAAACATTATGGAAGTTTCTCAAAAAATTAAAAAATAGAATTACTGAAAGGGGAATGAGGTTGCAGATAGAATTCAGTTTAATAATCAGCTGATCTTAGAATAAGGGAGGGTGTTGTGGGTTTCCAGGTGTGCCCAATATAATCACAAGGTTTCTTAAATGTGGAAGAGGGAGGCGGAAGAGAAGGTCCGGGTGATGAGGTGGGGTCCTCAAACTTTTTAAACAGGGGGCCAGTTCACTGTTCCTCAGACCGTTGGAGGGCCGGACTATAGTTTAAAAAAAACACTATGAACAAATTTCTATGCACACTGCGGGCCCGGGAGCAGCACCCGGCAGGCCGGATAAATGTTCTCGGAGGGCCGCATGTGGCCTGCGGGCCGTAGTTTGAGGACGCCTGTAAGGACGGAAGCCAGCATTACTGGCTTTGAAGGTGGAGGAAGGGAGCCCTGAGCCAACAGAGCCTCTGGAAGCTGCAAAGGACTAGGAAATGGATTCTTTCCTGGAGCTTCCAGAAAGGAATGCGGCCCTGCCAACACCTTGATTTTAGCCCAGTGAGACCTGTCTGGGACTTCTGATCTTCAGAACTAAATCTGACCCCATCCTCTGAGAGGACCCAGAAAGAATGCAGCACAGATACTCAGCCATACCAGTGAATAAAAGATATGATGAGAACACACTGGATGAATGGACTTTTATTTTACTTCTATAAGTTTCCATTGCCCTATGAGCTGTATCAGTAAAGATATTGCTTCGGGAGGAGACAAGATGGCGGTGGAATAGACGGACGTGTCCTGAGCCTTGTCCCGGAGCAAATAGAGTGAGCGGCTGAAATGAGTGGAATTCAGCCTGAATTGGTGAAGGAGACGCAGCTGGTGAGACAGTTTGCAGCCGGGATAAAGGTGAAATCAAGGATCTAGGCAAGAGAGTCTGTCGAACCTCTGTGCCCAGAGGGTCAGGGAGAAACTATAGGGTGCCAAGCCGCGTCCCTGAGGACAGGCAAAGTGTCTGACTGTGAAAAAAAAAAAGGGGGACCACAGGACTGAAGGAGATAGGGGATTTTGGACCTTGGAGTCTGGATTTTAGATCTGAGCTCAGAGGCAGCCCTGAAGGGCTGGCCTGACTGTGCAGTGCCAGCAAGAGAGGAGCTTGCAGAGACGCAGTCCCTCCTCGCGCTGGGGCCTGTGCCTTTCTCCACTGAATCTAGTTCATAGGACCTTTCGGATACAGACACTTACCCATGGCTGAGGTGCGGGAGAAGGTGTGGACTTGTGGAATCTGGGGAGAGTAGGCGGCGGTCCAGGAGAGGTGGTAGCGAGTCTGGTGCTGAGTCATATCTAAGCCCCAGTTGCCATTTTCTCCTTAGAGATAGCCCCTCCTTCCAGTCTCCAGGCAACCAATATAGCCACACCCAGATTCCACCCTGAATAATACAAAAGAATCTGAATACTCCCTGATGTCATAGGAACTGGCCTAAAGAGAAATCTTTAGCCCCAGCAACTGGAAACTGAGAAACAGTATAATACAGATGACTGGAATCATAAGCCAGCCAAAGGAACGACATTCCACTTTTTTTTTTTTAATTATCCCTTTTTTCTTTTTTTTTCTTCTTTTTTTTTCTTTTCTTCTTTGTTTTCCTGTTTTTGTTTGTTGCTTTTTTTCTATTTCTTTTCACATTTTTCCATCACTATTTTTTATTTGCTATTTTTAATTTTTATACCATTTTTAAATCAATTTTTTGTAAATTTATTATTTTTTATTCTCATTCTCTTTCTTCTCATCCACTTATTCCCTTTCTACTTCCTCAATATTAAATTGAGGTCCTCCCCATATTCATCCAATTCTTAATCTTATTTTCACTATATAAGCTCAGCCTCTACAGATTCTGCCCCAATTTTCTTTGCTGGGTGTGTGGTGTTTGTATTTGTTTGTTTGTTTGTTTATCTATTGTTTCAGGAGGAGACAAAATGGAGGCGGAATAGACGGACGTGTCCTGAGCCTTGTCCCGGAGCAAATAGAGTGAGCGGCTGAAACGAGTTCTGTGGTGTCTTACCCCCACATACATATATATAGAGAGAGAGTGAGCGGCTGAAACAGGTTCTGTGGTGTCTTACCCCCACATACATATATATATTCTCCTTTCTATTTCTTTGTCTTTTATCCCTTATCTTTTTCTCTCTCTTCGATAGCATTTGTGCTCTCTTTTCTCTGCCCTAACTCTCTTTGCTCAGGTGGTCACTTATATTGGGGTTATTGGTGTCGTGTGTACATTTGTGCTTAGTTCCCTCTGTGTTGTGTCTTGTTGAGGTGAATTTTATCCTGTCTGGTCAAGGGCTTGAGAGCAAGCCACATAACCAGACACCTGGAGAGGAAACTCCATCCACGAACGGGTCAATAACACCCCAGACCCACCTATAGAGGCAGGAAGAATGCGGCAGTGAGGGAAAGAGCATGAGTGAGGGAGGGAGTAAAAGAGGAGCATGTGGACAGGTGGTGTGTGTGTGAGAGAGAGTGAGTGAGGCACAGTTAGATCACACAGATCCTTCAGGGGCAGGCTAATCAGGCTCACCTAACTAGGCAGCAGTTGTGTGAGCCACCTGCCCCCATCCGAGGAGCAGCACCTGTGTGAGCAGCCCACCCCCTTCTGAGGAGCAACAGATGCATGAGCCACCGGCCCACATCCGAGGAGCAGCAGCTGTGTGAGCAGCCCACCCCTTCTGAGGAGCAGCAGCCACATAAGCAGACCGCCCACATCCAAGGAGCAGCAGCCCTGTGCAGTCCACACTGGTCCAAGGAGCAGCACCCACACACAGCCTGCACCTGTCCGATGAGAAGGAGCCGGGTGAGCGGCCCGTCCCTGTCCGAGGAGCATCAACAGCATGAGCAGCTCACTCCCACGCGAGGAGCAGCAGCCGCATGAGCAGACTGCCCCCCATCCAAAGAGAAGCACTGCATGAGCAACCCACACCCATACAAGGAGCAGCAGCCCTACAAGCAACCTGCCCCTGTCCAAGGAGCGGCAGCATCACGAGTAGCCCATCCCATCTGAGGAACAGCAGCAGCATGCAGACAGCCCCCATCTAAAGAACAGCAGCCACGCAAGCAGTCTGCCCCTGTCCGAGGAGCAGCAGCCATGTAAGCAGCTGGCCCCCATCCAAGGAGCAGTGGACATGAGCAACCCGTCCCCATCTGAGGAGCAGCAACCTCATAAACAGCCCACCCCCATCCAAGGAACAGCAGCTATATGAGCAGCCTCCCCCACCAGCCAGAGAAGGCACCACTGCTGCGAACAACACCCACGAGAGGAGGCGCTGCCAACTGAGAAGCAGCTCCTACTGTGACCGCCCGAGGAGAACTGCAGCCAGAGAAGTGACTGCCACCCAAGGAGCAGCCCCTGCACAGTTCGACATCTAGATCAGTCGGTGAGACCAAAAATGGGTAGACAAATATACCCCCAAAGGAAAGAAAAGGAGGAATCGCCAGAAAAGCAGCTAAGTGAAATAGAGGCATGCAATATGTCAGAAAAAGAATTCGGAATAAGGGTCATAGAGTTCATAAACCGGATTAAAGAAAAAATCAACACCTTATGTAAGAATCAAGAAGAAATGAAGAGTGATATAGCTGCAATAAAAAACACCATGGAAAGTTTCAACAGTAGACTAGGAGAAGCAGAGGACCGAATTAGTGAACTAGAAAACAGGGAAGCAAAACACAGCCAAACTGAATTGCAACTGGAGAAAAAAATTAAAACAGGAGGAGAGCCTAAGGGAGCTGTGGGACAACATGAAACAAAGCAACATACGAATAATAGGGGTGCCAGAACAACAGGAAGAGGAACAAGGGTTAGAAGAACTATTTGAAGAAATAATGTCAGAAAACTTCCCTGATGTGGCGAAGAAAAAAGTCACACAAGCACAGAGAATCCCAAACAGGATGAACCCGAAAAGACCCACACCAAGACACATCATAATTATGATGGCAAATATTCAGGACAAAGAGGGAATCTTAAAGGCTGCAAGAGAGAAACAGAAAGTTACATAGAAGGGAGCTCCCATTAGATTATCAAATGGATTTCTTAACAGAAACACATCAGGCCCGAATAGAATGGAAGTAAATTTACAAAATGATGCAAACCAAGGGACTCAATCCAAGAATACTCTATCCAGCAAGTTTATCATTCAAAATTGAAGGAGAAATAAGGAGCTTCACAGACAAAAAAATTCTAAGGGAGTTTATCACTACCAAGTCAGCAATGCAAGAAATGCTAAAGGGAATGCTGTAAAAGGAAGAAATAAAACAGGTAAGAAGGAACACAGACACAAAAAATAAAAATGGCTACAAATAAGTTTCTTTCAATAATAACTTTAAACATAAACAGACTAAATGCTCCAATCAAAAAACATCGAGAGGCTGAATGGATAAAAAAAACACGACCTATATATATGCTGTCTACAAGAGACCCACCTCAGAAAAAGGGACTCATAAAGACTGAAAGTGAAGGGATGGAAAAACGTCTTTCAGGCAAATGGAAATGAAAAAAAAAAGCTGGGGTAGCAGTACTTATTTCTGAAAAAGTAGACCTCAAAGTAAAGTCCATAACAAGAGATAAGGAAGACCACTTCATAATAATACAGGGATACATACAACAAGAGCATATAACTGATAAACATATATGCACCCAATGCAGGAGCACCCAAATACATAAAAAAAACTCCTGGAAGATATCAAGGGACAGATCGACAACAATATGATCATAGTAGGGGACTTTTATACACCACTGACATCACTGGATAAATCCTCTAGACAAAAAATCAGCAAAGAAACAGCAATTCTAAATGACTCACTAGATCAGATGGACCTAATTGACATCTTCAGAGCATTTCACCCCAAAGCCACGGAATATACGTTCTTCTCAAGTGCACATGGGACATTTTCAAAAATAGACCACATTTTTTGAAACAAAATCTCCCCAAATTCAAAAAGATTGAAATCATATCAAGCATTTTCTCAGACCACAATGGCATAATATTAGAAATAAACAATAATAAAAACATTCAAAAAAATTCAAACACTTGGGAGCTGAATAGCATGCTATTAAACAATCATTGGGTTATCAATGAGATCAAAGAAGAAATTAAAAACATCGTGGAGACTAATGACAATAAAAACATAACAATGCAAATACTATGGGGCACAATGAAAGCAATCCTGAGAGGGAAGTTTATAGCTCTACAGGCCTACCTCAAAAAAAACAAAAAACAAAAAATGGTAATAAATCATCTAACTCACAACTCAAAGAATTAGAGAGAGAGCAACAAGAAAAGCCCAGAGTGAGCAGAAGGAAGGAAATATTAAAGATCAGAGCAGAAATGAATGACATAGAGACCAAAAAAAATACAAAAGATCAATGAAACCAAGAGCTGGTTCTTTGAAAGGATAAACAAGGTTGATGAACCTCTAGCCAGGCTCACCAAGAATCAAAGAGAGTGGACCCAAATAAACAAAATCAAAAATGAGAGAGGAGAAATAACAACAGACACCACAGAAATACAAAGGATTATTAAAAAATACTATGAACAACTTTATTCTAACAAACTACACAACCTAGAGAAAATGGACACATTCCTAGTAAAATACAACCTTCCAAAACTTAACAGAAAGATACTAAAAATCTCAATAGGCTGATAACTATGGAAGAAATTGAAGCAGTCATCAAAGAGTTTCCAGCAAACAAAAGCCCGGGGCCAGATGGCTTTACAGGGGAGTTTTACCAAACATTCAAGGAAGAACAAAAACCTATCCTCCTCAGACTATTCCAGAAAATTCAAGAGGAAGGAACACTTCCAAGTTCCTTCTATGAAGCCAGCATCACCCTAATACCAAAACCAGATAAAAATAACACAATGAAAGAGAATTACAGGCCAATATCCCTCATGAACATAGATGCCAAAATCCTCAACAAAATCCTAGCAAATCGGATCCAGCAGTACATCAGAAAGATCATACACCATGACCAAGTAGGATTTATCCTGGGGATGCAAGGGTGTTACAATATCCGCAAATCAATAAACGTGATACATCACATAAACAAATTGACAGATAAAAATCACAGTCATATCAAATGATGCAGAAAAAGCATTTGACTAAATCCAACACCCTTTCTTGATAAAACCTCTCAGCAAGGTGGGAATAGAAGGATCATACCTCGACACAATAAAAGCCATATATGACAAACCCACAGCCAACATCATACTCAATGGGCAAAAACTAAAACCATTTCCCCTAAGAACAGGAACAAGACAGGGATGCCCACTCTCACCATTCCTGTTCAACATAGTGCTGGAAGTACTAGCCATTGCAATCAGACAAGAAGAAGAAATAAAAGGCATCCAAATTGGAAAAGAAGAAGTAAAGCTGTCCTTATTTGCAGATGACATGATACTGTACATAGAAAACCCTAAAGACTCCATCAAAAAATTATCAGACTTAATAAATGAATTCGGCAATGTAGCAGGAAACAAAATTAACGCCATGAAATCTATGGCATTTCTATACACCAATAATGAACTTACAGAAAAAGAGACTAAAAAAGAAATCCCATTTATCATCACACCAAAAAAATTAAGATACCTAGGAATAAACTTAACTAAGGAAGTAAAAGACCTATACGCAGAAAACTACATGACACTGACAAAAAGTGATAGAGGAAGACATAAACAGATGGAAGAACATACCATATTCATGGATTGGTAGAATCAACATCATTAAAATGTCCATACTACCCAAAGCAATCTGTAAATTCAATGCACTGCCCATTAAAATACCAATGGCATATTTCACAGACCTAGAACGAACTCTCCAAAAATTCATCTGGAATAAAAAAAGGACCCGAATAGCTACAGCAATCCTGAGAAAGAAGAACAAAGTAGGTGGGAATCTCAATATCAGATTTCAAGCTGTATTACAAAGCCACTGTTCTCAAAACTGCCTGGTACTGGCACAAGAACAGACATATAGATCCATGGAATAGAATAGAGAACCCAGAAATCGACCCAAATCACTATGCTCAATTAGTATTTGACAAAGGAGGCATGAACATACAATGGGGTCAAGACAGTCTCTTCAATAAATGGTGTTGGGAAAACTGGACAGATACATGCAAAAAATGAAACTAGACCACCAGCTTACACCATATACAAAAATAAACTCAAAATGGATAAAGGACTTAAACATACGACGGGAAACCATAAAAATACTAGAGGAATCCATAGGCAGAAAAATCTCTGACATATGCCAAAGCAATATCTTCACTGATACTGCTGCTAGGGCAATGGAAACTAAAGAGAAAATAAACAAATGGGACTACATCAAAATAAAAAGCTTTTGTACAGCAAAGGAAACCATCAATAAAACAACAAGAAAGCCCTCTGCATGGGAGAACATATTTGCCAATGATATCAACGATAAGGGTTTAATCTCCAACATTTACAGGAAACTCATGCAGCTTAACAAAAAGAAGATAAACAACCCAATCAAAAAATGGGCAACTGATCTAAATAGAATCTTTTCAAAAGAAGACAGAAGGAAGGCCAATAGACATATGAAAACCTGCTCAAAGTAACTAATCATCAGAGAGATGCAAATCAAAACAACAATGCGGTACCATCTCGCACCTGTCAGAATGGCTATTATCAACAAGTCAACAAATGACAAGTGCTGGCGAGGATGTGGGAAAAAGGGAACCCTCGTGCACTGCTGGTGGGAATGCAGACTGGTGCAGCCACTGTGGAGAACAGTATGGAGTTTCCTCAAAAAAGGAAAAATGGAACTCCCATTTGACCCAGTAATACCACTTCTAGGAATATATCCCAAGAAACTATAAACACGAATCAGAAAGGATATATGCACCCCTATGTTCATAGCAGCACAATTCACCATAGCTAAGATTTGGAAACAGCCTAAGTGCTCATCAGAAGATGAGTGGATTAAAAAACAGTGGTACATCTACACAATGGAATACTACGCTGCGCTAAAAAATAAGGAATTCCTACCATTTGCAACAACATGGATGGAACTGGAGAGCATTATGCTAAGTGAAATAAGCCAGTCAGAGAAAGATAAGTATCACATGATCTCACTCATTTGTGGAATATAATGAACAACATAAACTGATGAACAAAAAGAGATCCAGAGACAGAGAAACATCAATCAGAACGTCAAACCACAGGGAAGGTAGGGGACTGTGGGGGTAGGGGAAGAGATCAACCAAAAAACTTATATGCATGCATATAAGCCTAATCAATGGACACAGACCATAGTGGGGTGGGGTCATGAATGTGAGGTGGGGGGTAATGGGGGAGTAAGGACACATATGTAATACCTTAATCAATAATGAAAAAAAATAGAATTACTATTTCATTCAGCAATTCCATTTTCTGGGTATATAACAAAATAATTGAAAGCAGAGTCTTGAGATACTCACATACCCGTGTTCACAGCAGCATTATTCACAATAGCCAAAGGGAAGCAAGTGTCCATTGACAGGTGTGGGAACAAACAAAATGTGATACATGCACACAAAGGAATATCATTCAGCCATAGCAATGAAGGAAATTTTCACACATGACCAACATGGGTGAACTTGAAGAACATTACGCTATGCGAAATAAGTCAGTTACAAAAGAACAAACACTGTACTATTCCACTTACATGAAGCACCTAGAGTAGTCACATCCTTATAGTTGGAAAGCAGAATTGTGGCTGCCAGGAGCTGGGGGGAGGGGGGGGCGGGAGTTGTCATTTAATGGGAGTTTCAGTTTGTGAAAGTGAAAAAGTTCTGGAGATGGATGGTGGTGATGGTTGCATGAAAATGTGATGTGCTTGATGTCACTTAACTCTACACTTGAAAATGGTTAAGATGATAAATTTTATGTTAAGTGTATTTTACCACAATTTTTTAAATCTAATTTTTTAAAAAATCTAGATCTGCTACTTCCTAGCTATATGGATTTGGGGGATTCATTTAATCTTTCCAGTTCCTCATTTTAATTGCAGGGGCCCTCTCCTTTGAAAAATCCTAATGATAATATGCATAAACTGCCCTACACATTGCATGGCGCAGAGGAGGTATTTACTAACAATTAGTACAACGAATCGCCTCCTTCATGCCCCTTTTGTGTGCGGGGTACTGAGGTCACAACAGGTAGAAGGAATCCTTGCCTCATCCTCAAGGGCACTGTCTGGAATCCAGCTCAGAGTTGCCCCAGAAGGAGCCTAGGTCTGCCGGCAGCAGCTCCAGAAAGGAATGCCCCAGCAGACACCCCATCCTGACCCTCCTGCCTCCACTTCCCCCTACCTGCCATGCAAACAGTGCCATGATCTGTGTGTCCTGTAACATGGAAACGCTTGGAAAATAGAGGTCTAACTCACCAGAAATTACTTGCATTGAGAAAATGGTAGTAAATAGCTCTTCCTGGCAATCCACCCTGTACTAGAGTTGTTTCCTATAAAATATGTCATCAGTCCTTAGTAGAAATCTCCTAGATATACTAGTATGTTGCCATTTTCATTTACAGATCAGAAAACAGAGGCCCTGAGAGGTTAAGTGATATGCCGAGGTCACACTCAGGCATTGGTAGAGGTAGGCTATAAGCCAGGTGTGTCTGACCACAAAGCCTCTATTCTTTCCCACGTGCCCCAAGACTCCACATTTGGCCATTGCTGGAGTGGATGGTCCCCTCCTTGTGCAGCTGTTCACAAAATCCACCCAATTCAGCCTTGTGCCCTTCACATCACCAGAATGAGTGACCCTAAATGGCTGAGTCACTTGGCCTTTGACAGTGGGGAGGGGAGCAAACATACTGCATGATTGATTGATTGCTTGATTGATTGTAGTCAGCTCAGTACCTAAACACAGAAAGCTACCACTTGAGCCCTGAAAGATTGAATTACTTTCTCCTCTGTTCTATCCTGGCCTCTTGGACTCAAGGTACCCCTTGGGTGCTCACCTGTGCTGGGAACCCTTCAACCATTCAAATGCCAGAATGACCTGGGGCCACAAGTCATCTGGGGAAGTGTGAGGTAGGCACGCTATGTGGAAACACAGGTCACTACAGAGGGCTCTGACTAATGAACAGGGACACTTAGGATGATAGAGGGGTGTGTAGGTGCCTAAATCTGAGAAACAGAGCTCCTCATCCAGGGTCACCTGTGCCACCTCAAACCCTCCAAAGAGGGGATCCCACAGAGGCTCTCAGTTTCCAGGGAGGACCCTCTGAACACGAAAGGTTGAGGGGTCCTCAAACTACGGCCCGTGGGCCACATGTGGCCCGCCGAGGACATTTATCCGGCCCGCCGGGTGCCGCTGCCTGTCCTGCTTAGCAGCCAACTCGTCCCGGGCCCGCAGTGCGCATAGGAATTTGTTCATAGTGTTTTTTTTAAACTATAGTCCGGCCCTCCAACGGTCTGAGGGATAGTGAACTGGCCCCGTTTAAAAAGTTTGAGGACCCCTGGTTGAGAGCCTGGAAAGCTGGAGCTGGAGGGAAGGCAGACCTGGGGAGCCCCAAACCTGAGCGGTCTTCCATCTTCTGGTCTCCTGCAGATTCAGGAAGCCCTCCCTAGCCTGAAACCCAGACTACAAATACATCGCCTCCTTGAGTGTATTCCCCTGAGTCTCCAGCTTCCGCCACTGACTTTGAAGATCTTCCCCTGGTACAACTCTACACTCACTGGGACCCTCAGACCCCACGCTCCATAATGCCTTGGCCCTGCCCTGGCACCTAAAAGCAGGGTGTGGGGCTTGCATTTTATCGTAGGTAAATTAAGCACCACAGCATGGAAGGGATTTTGCCCACATTTCTCAGTATCCCACTCCCCACATAATCAGGGACCTTCTGACCTCAACCTTTAAAGACAGAGAGCAAAGTGATCCCAGTGCCTGACAAGCTCTAGAGAAGGGTAAGCCTCCACTCTGCAGAGCCCCTCCACCCATACTGACAAGGCTCCCCTCCAACCCCCCCATCCATCCACCCACCACTCAGGCATCCGCCCATCCACACATCTATTCACTCATCCATATGTCCATTCACTCACCTGTCTATGCATCCATCCATTTATCCATCCATCCATCCATCCATCCATCCATCCATTTATCCATCCACCCATCCACGCACCCACCCACCCATCCATCCATTCACTAACAAATGTTCTTTCTCATCTACCCTATGCCAGGCCCTGTGCTGGTTGCTGGAGGTCCAGAGAGAAAACAAGGTCAACAGGTATGACAGGAACTATATTGGAGGTAAGTAGATAGAGCACAGGATGGCCCTGGTAGCTGGGCTTCAGAGCCACTCAGGAAGCTGGCCTCTGGCTGCCTGTGGTGGGAATTCTCTGTGCACATGGCCTTGTCTAGAATTACCTCCTGTGCGCATGCCTGGATTTCCAAAGAGGACACTTGGGGAAGGACTGTGGCTTCTATACACTTGTGCCCCACCTGATGGGGACATTGCAGCCTGAAAATGGCTGGGTGGACCCGGAGCCTCCACCCAGGGTGGTAGTGTCCGCACAATCACTGGGCCCTGGGACTCTGACTCCCCGTGTCATTCCTCTTGATGTTGCAGGTGAGTGTAAGGGATACAAATGAAATCTGCTCCCGATTTCTTTTGCTAATTTGACATCTGTTCCCCTCTGACAACTTCATGGATTTGTTTTTTAAATCACTTTAAATCTTGACACATAATTAAGAAGAGGCCTGGTGTCCTCTCACTTGACTTGGTTTTAGGAAAACAGCAGGATAGAGGAGCCCATGGTAACCTCCTCCCTGACCAGTCCAATGCACATCTTCAGTCCTGCAGACACCGCTGCAGGCGGAGGGGGTGGGGTGGGGGAGGGGGGGTGCAGTGATCAGGACCCAGAAGAAGGCAAGTGCTTCAGAACATCAAGACACTGCCCGTGTGGGGCCTTCCGGGAGTGATGGTAGAGACTGACCCATGTGAGTCTGATAAGGAGATACCCTGGGCTGAGCATGTCAAGGGGTCATAGGTGTTATTGATCCATTAACTTCTCTTATGCTCACCACACGTCCTTTACTGATTAGGAAACCAAGGCTCAGAGACACAAAGGCTCAAGCCCAGGCGCCTGCAGTGGCCACACTGCCTCCTCTCACACACACTCTCCTGTGATGGTCCATTGTATGTGTCACCGTGGCTGGGCCACCGGTGCCCAACATTTGGTCAGACGCTGTTCTTGGTGTTTCTGTGAGGGTACTTCTGGAGGAGATTAACATTTAAATCTGTAAACAGTAGGAGATGGCCCACCCTCATTGGGCCCTACCCGATCAATTAAAGGCCTGAGTAGAAAACAGGCTGAGCTCCCCAAGGGAAAGAGGATTCTCTTGCTGCAAGATCTTCCAGCTGTCACGCGGCTCGGCTCTTTGTGCTTCAGCAGCAGCTTAGGTCCTCCGGCTCGGCTAGGGCATCAGTCTCCTGATTCTGGACATGTCAGCCTCACAATCATGTGAGCCAATTCCTGGTAGTAAACGCATATCCTGTCGGTTCTGTTTCTCTAGAGAACCCAAGCACTCGCTCGCTCTCAGAAACCCTCTGACCATGCACTCGCAGCCTCCAATTTGGGGAGAGGCTAGAGTGAGGAGGTGGGAAAGGGCTGAGGAAGCAGTATGTGCTGCCAAGACACCGGACGGTCCATCCTGCCTCCTCCGATGGATGGCATGGGTGTCTGTGGTTCCCAGATCCTCACGTGGGAACTGGGAACATAAATCTCGAGTTGGCATGGCCAAGTGCCAGGGGCCTGAGGGCCCTCAGCAAACAATGGCTCAGTCTCTGAAGCACACGTTGGTCCCGCGGCTGAGTTCTGGGCGGCTGCTGCCTGCTCCTGGGGAGGGCACGGTGCCTTCCAGGGGCGACTGTGAGCTCCAGGCCCCTCCTGGGATCTCAAGCCTGGAGCTTGCATCCCCAGCCCTGATTATGAGGGTGGGGTGGTGGGTTCAGGGCCCCTTCTAAGCTTGGCTCCTTCCCCATATCCCTCACCATCAGACTGGGCCATGGGCCTCACATGATTTTTCTACTCAGAAACCTTTCAGCGGGGGGCAGCTCCTCCTGTGCTAAGTCAGCAGGAAGGCGCTGCCTGGCTCCCAGTGGAAGCTCATTCTTCAGCCCATTGTTCCTGATGCTCTTCGAAGGATGGCTCCATGGGCAGGGGCTCTGCAGGGCCCCTAAACTGCTCCTCCTGGCTCGGTGTGTCTATGCTGGAAAGTGCTTCCCGGGTCTTGCAATGCATGCATTAAACTGAGGAGCAAGGCCACGGCCAGAGAGGCTGAGTGACGTCTATATACCAGAGTAGCCTGGCCTGGCCTGGCCTCGCTGAGAACCCAGACTGCTCTGCCCCCAGCCCAGCTCAAGTGAGTGAGCACCAGCCGAGGGCCTGCGCCCAGGTGTGGCTGGGCATAGCCAGGTTCCACAGGACTGGGCCCGCCACAAGTCACCCACCCTCCCTGGCCAGGTCCACTGCTTGGGCCTGCCAGGTTCATCACCCAGAGGCCCTCCTACCCCCTCCCAACCCCTCACCCCAGTGGTGGTGACCTGGATTCATCCCCATAGCTCCCCTGCCCAGCTGGGCTTAAATTCCACTCATCTGCCCTCACCTAGACCACAGGGCCCGGGAGTCTTCTGTTGGCCCTGTCATAGAGGGACTGGGCCTTGCCCATGTCTCTCCCTTGAGCTATCCTTTTGGGGAGCCTCCCATCGCCAGCAGCAAATAGTGCCTGAGCTTCAATATATGACCCCTGCCAGCCTCCCTTTCTCACCTCCTTCATTCTGCGCCTTACCTGAAGAACCCCAATGCCCGGCTGATTTCTGCAGACAGGCCCAGGGCCTTACCATTCCTCCTTCTCTGAACCTCCTCCTCCATCCACACCCTGGCTTTTCCTTCCTGGGTCCTCCCTGCTCAGAGGCATGGCTCAGCTCCCCTTGGGCAGAGTGCACAAGGCTGTGGCCATGGGTGGCAGACACTCAGTCTATTGTTTTATGACTCCCAGTAGTTGGCCCTCGGCTTCTATAAAATCCCAGTCATCTAAAAATCTGTAGGAGGAGCCCCTTCAGGCCCAAGTCCCCAGTAGCCATGCACTAGGCTCCACACCTCACGCTTACACGTGAACTGTCCAGGGACCTCCTTCAGTTTCTATCTCACAGACAAGTCAGACTGTTGAGACTGACGCCAAAGCATGGTTCCTTCCCAAGCAACTCACAGTCCAACTGTTACCTTCTCGTGTGCACAGGCATGGGGAACCAGCCTCACCCTGCGAAATGACACTCTACCGAAGAGACCTGGTCTATACTAAATGGGGAGGGGCTTGGAGTGAGAGACAGTGTGTGAATGTGCATATGTGTGTATGTGGTGTGTGTATGTGGTGTGTGTATGCATGTGCTTGTGCTTGTGCATATGTGGTGTGTGCATAGGGGTTTGGTGTTTGTGCATACACGCATGCACACTGTTTTCATGAAAAGGGCTGCCTTAAATGAAGACGTGCTTTCTTCTCATTACTGATGCCTGGAAACCACAGAATTGACACTGGGACTGTGGGGTTGGAGGCAGAGGGAGACATCTGCAAACACCCCAGAGGAAAGCAGAAGAGCCTTTCTTCTTGGAGCCACCAAGTGTCAGCTGGGCAATTGCTTAGCCTCTCTGAGTCTCTGTTTTCTCATCTGTAAATGGTGATAAGCAAACAGACCTCGCAGGGTCATGCTAAGGGTTAAATAAGATGCTAGTGTGATGAATCTAGGCAGTGCAAGGCACCAGGAGGACCCTGAGCCCATAGCCCATAGCCCATAGGAAAGGGGTTAGACAAACACCCACCATCATCCCACCCAGGGCAGGAGAACAAGGAAATGTGGAGTGAGAGTGGAAAGCCCTGCTGGGCTAGGAAAGTGATGCAGCTTTATTATGTAAAATGTGTAAGTGATTCTCAGTGTAATTAAGATGGATGGCTCTAATAGCCCTGCAGGGCCCACGTCCACCACAGTGCAGGCATTTACTCTGTTCTGTGTGCAGGGGGCTTCAGGGGGACCAGGCCCGTTAGAGGAAGGTGTGGAACACAGTCCTCAGCCGCTGGACTGAGGCCAGCAGAGGGGCCGTAGGCCAAGCCCAGGGGAGCCTCCGCAGGGTCGCCTGTCCCCCAACGTGGTACTGACCCCTTACTCTGCAGAACAAGCTCAGTGCTCCATCACCCACACAACTCTTTTTTGGATTAAGATGTCATCCTGCTGCCATGATAAGAGAGCAGAGCATACCAAAACAACAACAACAATAATAATAAGGCCCCAAGAGGTCATGGATCCTGTCCAAGATCACATCACAGACAGGCTCCGTCAGACAAAGGGACCTGCATGCAGAGCCTTCTCCTCTAGCACCCGGGCACCCGCGTAGTCTCAGCTCAGAGTGGGGAGGGGGTGCAAGCAGTTCACTAAGCCCCATTTCACTGAGATGATAATAATGCCGGCAGCTTACATTATTATTACTATGACTATTATTTGCAGAGCTTATGATGTGCCAGTCTGTTTAAATTAGCATTTTAAATAATTCCCACTACAACACTATGAGATTGGCATTATTACTATTCCTAGAGGGTAGCTGACATGGGTCTCGTGGCTGGTCAGGAACTGTGCTGAGTCTCTGCCTGCATTTCTCTGGCCCTGGAGTCTGCACAGAGCAGGGGACTCCAGTGTCAGGAAGTTGTTCCTTGCAAACTGAACTAACAAGCAAAATAGAGACAGATTCATAGATAGAGAGTAGGCAGACAGCTCTGGTGTGGGTGTTGGGGTTGGGGAGAGGGGTTTGAGCAAAAAAGAAAAAAAGAGAAAGGACTCATGGGCATGAACAACAGTGTGGTGATTGAGGGAGACAGCGGGGGTGGAGATGGAAGAGGATAGGGGGGATAAATGATGATGGGAAAAAACAAATTTAAGAAGTAAAAAAAGAAAGTTGTTTCTTATAAAATACTAGAGGCCCGGTGCATGAAATTCGTACATGGGTTCAGGTCCCTAGGCCTGGCCGGTGATCAGGGCCCATCAGGTTCCCCACCTTCTCACCTCCCCGCCTCCTCCTTTCCTTGCCACCCACGTCCGCTGCCACCCACCTCCAGTTCCCCAGCCCAGCCTGGGGCCCAGCCCTGATCAGGTGATCGGGGCCTGCCGGCTATGGGGAGGGACTGGTAGGTTGGCCAGCAGGCCCCAATCGGGCCGGGGCCTGCGGGCCAGGGGCAGCTCCTGCATTTGGCATCTGCCCCCTGGTGATGTGCGCATCATAGTGACTGGTCGTTCCGGTCGTTCAGTCGTAATGGTCACTTAGGATTTTATGTATATAGATGAGTGATCCAAATTCTATCTATCAGAGAACCATGTTCCCTCAAGCCTGGGGAGCATCCCCTCTCCTCCCCTATAGCAATTCTCCCCCTAGGTCCACTTTGGGGTCCTCCCACCTCACCCCAGGGCCTAGCTCCACTTCTCCCAAAAGGCAGACTCTGGATCACCCACCCCACCTGTGAAGGCCTTGGTTCCTTGCTGGGCCTCGCTCTCCTCACAGCTGCATCAGCAAGATGGCCATCCAGGAACTGGGCAGGATGCTGCCCCATACCACACATAGCACACCCCTCTGGGCCTTCACGCTCAGTGCTGGGTGTGCAAGAAGCACTGGCCTCAAGGTCAGAGACTGGGGTCAGTGCTTTGCTCTGCCCTTCCTAACAGGGCAACCTTGGGCAAGCCACTGTAATCTCCCAATCCATGGTTTCTCCATCTGTAAAATGGACACAGAAGTCAGAGAAGGGCTGCCACAGTGATGATCAGAAAGATCAAGAGCTGCTATGTGCACAAAGCGAGATCCTTCTCCATTGCCAATCTCCCTCCCTGTGTCAGGGGCTAAGGCAGGTCAGGGGGTAGAGGGATGGGGCCTCACTCCAAGGAGTTGGCTCTTGGTCCCTACTAAGCATACCTGGGGCTGAAAACTAGATAAAAATGCCAGGGATGAGAGAAAACAGAGGAAGACAAATTTAAGCTGCAGGTGTTTGGTTCTTTGGAGTCTGGTTAGGTTGACAGCCTCTTTGCTGCAGGAGCCTTCCAGTATGGCTGCCCGGGCCCAGGTGGGGCCTGCAGTTCTGAGCCCCCAGCTCCACCTGCACAGCCCATGGGGGAGGGACTTAAAGGAGCCAGGCTGCCATGGCACTCTGCCCCCGCCCCTCTCTGGGCAGAGACCCCCAGTACCTTAGGGAACCTAAAGTCTTCCTCCTGATCCTAGCCTCTGCCTCCTTGGGCTCAGGGGGCACACCAAGCCCCAGGACAGCTGACCTTACCCCACAGCACTTAGAGCAGAAAGTGCCCGACATGGCCGGCAGTCCCCACTGGGCACTGAGTGCCTCCTAGGGCCTTGCTGACCTGGCATCTTTCCAGCCAGGGTCACCTGCTCAGTAAGTGGGGCATCTCAAAGGGCCATGTGGGGCAGTGTCAGAGCAGGGCTCAGGATGGGGCCTAGATGGCCTCACCTCACTGTGTAGCCCCAGCAAGTCTCTAACCCTCTCTGAGCCCTGCTTTTTGCATGTATGAAATCAGAATAGTAATGCTCTCTCCAATGAACTCACCCAGGCAATGAGCTCCAATTACAGAGTGCACACCAGACCCTTCGTTTCCTGCCCAACAGCCCTCTGAGGGCTACAGAGCTATGCGGGAAGGACACAGGGACAGGACAGGGACCAATGTCATTGACGCTCCCAAACATTTCCTCTTTGTGTTTCCTGAGGAAATGACAATTTGCTAAGCTGGAGTATTGTGTTAGTTAAAAACCCTTTTAAAATTCTATAAATGACATTTGATTATAAAGATTAACCACCTGGAAAGATGAAAGTATTCACTCAGAGCTGGGGTCTTGGAGTCAGAGAGATCTGGGTTTCATCCGCTGTTTCCCATCTGCAGCAGGAAACTCAGAAAGCACCACCACAGGGCACACACTCACCTCATCGCTGGACAGCGAGCATTGCCACCTCTTCTCTTGGTAGGGGCCAGGCCCTATCAGAAGTGCTCTTTCCTGACCCTTTATAAGGTGACATCTTTGAAAGATGACCACAACTTTGTAGGGTGACCACACATTTGTAAGGTGACCACCCCTTTGTAAGGTGACCACATCTTTATGATCACACCTTTGTGACTACATCTTTGTGAGGTGCCACATCTTTGTGAGGTGACCACATCTTTGTGAGGTGCCACATCTTTGTGAGGTGACCACATCTTTGTGAGGTGACCACATCTTTGTGAAGTGCCACATCTTTGTGAGGTACCACATCTTTGTGAGGTGCCACATCTTTGTGAGGTGCCGCATCTTTGTGAGGTGACCACATCTTTGTGAAGTGCCACATCTTTGTGAGGTACCACATCTTTGTGAGGTGCCACATCTTTGTGAGGTGCCGCATCTTTGTGAGGTACCACATCTTTGTGAAGTGCCACATCTTTGTGAGGTGACCACATCTTTGTGAGGTGCCACATCTTTGTGAGGTGACCACATCTGTGTAAGGTGATAAGGAGACCACATCTTTGTGAGGTGACCATGTGTTTGTGAGGAGACCACATCTTTGTGAGGTGACCACAGCATTGATGGTAGAGGACGGATGGCTAGATGTGCCCATGACTTAGGAGTAGAAGTGTTCTCTACTGCCAGCTGACTAGAGGCCCTTAAGTGCCCACATCAGACCCTCCCAAGCTCTCTCCTCCCTTTGGCCCAGTAGTCCACAAGGTTCAAGAGGAGGACTGTTCTATCTGCCTACTTCTCTGAGTGGCTGTGATCAGCAGACTCCCAGGCCATGTATATGGATAAGTAACAATGGACAAACAAGTCTGTTTTCCTAGCCACTTGAAAGGTGAGGGTGGGAGGACAGGGCAGGGCCCAACCTTGCCTACCCGGACTGATGTAATTACTGTAAAGCTAAAATGTGATCCTGTGCATAAGTCACCTGGCTCATAGCAGGTTCTGAAAGGATAGCTGTGTCCCCTTGAAACTTAAAATTTAGGGCACAAAGCCCCTCCTTCCAAGGCAAGGATGTCAAATACCCAGAGTAGAAAGAACACACACTCGTGCATGTGAGATGTGAGGGAAGCAGAAAGGACACACACTCGTGCATCGTGAGATGTGAGGGAAGCAGATTTTTTTCACTGTCCCCTCCATGGAGACACTCAGGGTTTGTGGGGACTTCACACCAGAAAACAAACCTCGAGGCTATGAGATCCCTGGTTGCAGCTGTGGATGGGGAGGATGAAGAGCAGGAGGGAGGGGTTGACCAGAAGCATGAGAGCGAGGAGCAGGGCCTGGCAGGTGTCTGGCAGCACAGCCCAGCACTGGGTGAGGGAGGCAGACCCTCAGCAAACCCCTTGCAGACTGTCCTACTGCCTGCTGAGCCAACGATGCGGAGCAAACCACAACAGCCGATCCCACTGAGCAGACACTCGATCCTGGAGCCTGAACTCCAGGGCCCACATCCACTGCTGTCTATCGTTTACCTCCCTAGTACAATAAGAAGCCCTGAGGGAATGATGGCCCACCTCCTCCCAAGCCTGGTGGAAGCCTCTTCCCCATCATCTCTGCTGGGCTCTAGCACGGCCTGTGGCAGGCGCAGTCAGGCAATGAATGATGTTTCATAGACATGTGAGAAGGCCCCAGTTTGCACAGGACACAGGAGGAGGCTGGGAAAGCCCACCCAGCAAACAGGAACTTGGGCTTCCCCTCTGTGATGAGGCCTCTCCTTAGTCACCAGAGAAGTCCTCACCAGCACCCCACCCACAGCAGCCCCACCATCCACAGCCTTTAGTGCTAAACAGATGGCCATTGGCTCTGGTCCAGGGGGGCTGATTTCTAGCGTCCTGCTGGCTCATGTGCCTAGATGACTGTTTCCCAGGTGCAGATGCCACCAGCAGTCAGCTGTTAGGTAAGCAGCACACCCTAGCCCCGGCTGCGTGTACACATATGTGTGTGTATGTCTGTGTGTTCCCAGGTGTCAGCACAGCTCCCATCAGGAGGAAGCCCTAAAGCACTGTGTCTGATGTCTCATATTTTCTGATGTGGCTAAGAGGCTCATTTAGGAGCCATAGCCTGGTCCCCCAGCAGCAGGAACCTCATTGACTGTGTCTGTCTGAAGGTGCCCATACTCTATACACACCTCAAAATCTTTGGCAATCATTATTTAGCAACTGGATTCGGGGCTTCTAGGTCCTTCCAAACTGACGGGAAAGGAATTAAGAAGACTTGATAAGAACTGGACACACATTTTCACAAAACCCCTAGGAGATAGAACTCTATTCCTGTTTTAAAGATGGGACCCTGAAGTTCAGAGACATGAAGAAACTGGCCTGAGATCTCACAGCAAAGAAATGTCAGAGCAAGATCTCAAACCCACAGCCAGCTCAGCGAGGACTGCATGCACACTTGTTCTCACATGTCCTCATTTCCATGAGGAGTGTCCGAGGGAATTCAGTCTGCCTGGTTGCCACGTGTCCATTGCTTCTTGAATGGGGGAGTTGGGTGGAAATCGCTGCAGCGTCCACTCACCTGGGGGCCTAGGGCTGTGACTTTCTGTATGGTTGATGGGGTTTGAGTAGTCAGAGTCCACTCAGAGGCCCAAAGCTACCCCTCACTCCAGTTCCCAAGAGTGGGGACTCACCAGGAGGAGCAGGCGGCCACCACTTGGCTTCCTGCCCTGACTGAGCCCTCCAATTCCAATTGCCAAAGCCCTCAACTGCATGCACTGCTGGGCCACAGGGCTGAGCCCTTTCCTGTTCGTGATCAAGTCTGCATGTTGTCATCTCCGCAGACCTGTGTTCCCAGCACATCGTGCTGCATGAAAGGGCACAGGCCAGGGGGTGGCTTTCTCTGCTGCAGGAGCCTTAATGGGAACTCTCGAGTGGCCAGTCAGTCATTGAGACTTTCTCACTCAAATGTTGGCATCTGGGCTGAGACAACTGTAAGTGTGAACTCCCCTGAGACTTCCCACTAAAGTGCCCACGTGTGGCCTTGTCACATGGCATGGGACCTCCCAACACAGAGGCTGTGTTTCCAAAAGTGGCTCGAGAGAGACTGAGCTTCTCAACAGAACCAGGGCTGCATGGCCATTTCTGAAACTAGCCCTGGAAGTCACAGAGATTCAGCAGTCATGGCCAGCAGGTCACCAAGGCCAGCTCAGGTCAAAGTGGGGGAATTAGGCCCCCGTCATGGGCCAGTGGCCGGTTCCCATTGACCAAGAGTGTGTGGAGGGAGATAAGGCCCTGCTTTCTTTTTTTTTTTTAATCTTTATTGTTGAAAGTATTACATATGTCTTTTTTCCCCCAATTGGTCCCTTCTAGCCCACACCTGCCTCACCCCAGGCCTTCATCACACTATTTTCTGTATCTATGGGTTATGCATATCTATATCTATATCTATATCTATATCTATATCTATATCTATATCTATATCTATATCTATATATGCCTAAATGACCAAACGACCAAACGACCGGTCAACCAGTTGCTATGGCGTGCACTGACCACCAGGGGACAGACGCTCAATGCACAGGATCGGGTTCCCTCCTATCTGGATCGGGCCTGCGGGGATCGGGCCGAAGCCGGCTATCTGACATCCCCCAAGGGGGTCCCTGATTGTGAAAGGGCGCAGGCCAGGCTGAGGGGCCCCACTAGTGCACAAATCAGTGCACCGGGCCTCTAGTATGCATATAAGTTTTTGGGGTAATCTCTTCCCAACCAACCTCCCCCACCTTCCCTCTGAGATTCCTGTCTGATCCATGCTTCTGTCTCTGGAACTATTTTGTTCATTAGGTTTTGTTCTTTAGATTCCACATATGAGTGTGATGCTTGCCTTTCTCTGATTGGCTTATTTTGCTTGCCTTCTTTGGAAAAATTCCCTGTTAGGGAAGAAGTGTGACTAATAGGATTTAGAGACTGAAGCTACTGTCATGCCTGTGACAATGCTCCTGACAGCTGTGGTACCCTCACCCACCCAGGGAGCACTACACAGATCCTGGCCTGCCCGACAGAGTGGCAGGCACAGCTGGACCAGGAGGCCCCCAACCCTCTGTAGTGTCATCAGAAATGGGTGTTGAAGGGCTGGAGCCTGATTCTTCACAAACAAGGGGAACACATTCTGACAAAGGATGTCAGTGAGTCTGGGCAGAGAGCCCTTTTGTCTTTCAAAGGTGCCCCGAGTTCCTGGCAAGGGCATGTGCTCCTCACTTTTCAGGGGAAAGATGCACTCCGCCTCGCCATAGCCAAGGGCCCTGGTCTGCCCCAAGCAAACACCAAAAACCCAGGCCCTCCCAGGGAAGGGTGGAAGCATCCCAGGCTTGGGGTCCTTTATCTTTCCTCTTGCTTCTTCCAGGAAAACAAATACCCATTTAGGAACTTTTGCCTTGTCCCACCAAGACTACCTTTGACCAGTACAAAGGCAGCCATTGTCTCTACCTGTCACATTTCCCTTAGAGTTCAGACCTATCTTTAAGACTTCAGGAAAGGAGCCTCGGGAGATGAAGAGGAGAGATGAGCAAGCTTGCTGCCAGGGCTACTGCACATCTCCCTCAGAAGAGAGCAAGTGACATCAGTGTTACCCAGGGCCTTAGACCACAGGCTTTCTGCTCTGGACTTGTGGCTGAATGGGAGGACCATCTCCCTTCTTCTCAGGGCAGTGATGGTGTCCAGGGTCTCATAGGGACAATCAGGAGAGTCCTGGGCTCTCAGTAGGGAGCCAAACCCCCTCATCCAAGAAGCTGAGAGAGGGCTCTGCAGGGAGTGGTGATGCAGAGGCTCACCACAGAGAGGAGCAGACATCTGCCCAGACTGCTGGTGGCAGGAGGGAGAGCTGAGGTCATGCAAAGAGGAGAAGACCTGAAGAAATGTTATGTGACTGTGACCCTATACCTAAAGCAGGCTGGGAAGTCTGAAGGAAGCACAGCTTACACTGGAGTTTAATGATATTTTAAATCAACAACAGTAAATGTGTACTAAATCAGCATGGAACTAATGAAAAACATAGACATGGCCATCACAGAAATTAGAGGATGTGGGAATCACTGTGGGATAGAGAAACCTGTGTAGGTTTTATAGGCGCAGAAGCTGAGCTCAGTGACCATAAAATAGAAAGAGAAAAAAATAAAGTAACTGTGTTGGGGCTGTGAGGGGTGGAGTGGTGAGCATTGATCTGGAAGGCACAGGTCTGAACTGGAACTATCATCGGGTCCCCCTCTGGACTTCAGCTCACCCCTGAGAGGAGTGCGGGGGCCGCGCGTTCTGTCGGCCGTGCTCGTCTGTAGACCAACAGAACTGTCCAAGAGCTACAGGTAATGGCCAGGAGCTTCTTGTTTGCAGACCCGCCGACCATGGCCCCTGGTTGTGGGGAGAATGCCTCTGCCCAGCTGTCGGGGCAAACAGGAGCATGTCCTGTGGCTACTTGACCTGGCCTCCTTGAATACCAAAGGATCCTGGCCTCAACCTTTCCCAGAAGAAGCATCGCACTTTAAATTCCTTCTAATTCCAGTCAAAGTTCTCCTGAATGTTATTAAAATCACAAAAGTGGCTGCATGCAATTTTAATGTTCTCTACCAACAAATTCTGCAGGAGAAATCCCCCGGGCACCCCATTGATCATTTACATAGCTACAACAAAGCATTTCAAGACATGAGTTTTAACCAGAAAGATAATGAAATGAAAATTTTATTTATGATGGGTCATCTGGTGATGAATTTTTTCTAATTTTTTTATTAAAAAATCAAACAACTAAATCTTACCTCTTGTAAAGGCATTGATTAAGTAGATACCAGCCTCTTGGATTTATCAAGCACTCTCTCCACCAAGGTTCCTTGTAACAATGAAAGAGAATTTACAGGTCAATAACCTCTAAAAGAGTGTGCCGACCGAATTAATTTGGTCCTGCACTTTGCGAAGATAGATGCCCTCGTAATGTTTTACTTGTCCCTAATCTCCCACTGCTGCTACCCTAATATCCCCACAACTCAGTACCTTTGAATCAAAAGCTTGTGCCTGAAACTTAAAAACCTCTTAGAAGATTCCAAGAGACCCCAGAAGCAGCACCGAGCTTGGATCCTTGTGAATGCAAGCCAGAATGTTCATGAGTAATAATGACTTCCTGTGCTGTCGGCCTTCATCTCTGGTTCCAGTCTTCATTTCTAAATCTTTGCAATTTCTGAGCAGTAGGATTGTCTTTGCCATGTATGGTGACTTATTGCTGGCTTTATGCTAAGGCGATGACTCAGAATGTGGGGTGGCCAGCCTAGAAAGACCAACCAGGTGATTCGAGGTTGGGACTTTGAGCCAAATGATATCAGCCAAACCTACAGAGAAGAAGGGGAGATGGAGACTGAGTTCAATCACATAGCCAATGAATCAAGCAGTCACACCTATATAATGAAACCAAATAAAAATTATGGGACTGAGGCTTGCGTGAGCTTCCTGGTTGTTGATACACATCAGTGTACCAGGAGGATGGCGTATCCCAAAAGCACAGAAGCTTCACATTGGGACCCTCCAGACTTTCCCCATGTGTCTCTTCATTTGTCTGCTTGTGATTTGAATCCTTAATAGTAAAACTGTAATCATAAGTACCATACTCTCCTGAGTTCCATGAATCTTTCTAGTGAATTACCGAAGCTCAGGGGCCATTGAGAACCCACAAATGTGTAGTCAGTGGGTCAGAAGTGAAGGTGGCCTGGGAGCCCAGAGCTTGTAGCTGGTGTCTGACATGAGGCAGTCATATGCATATGCACTCACCCCTGGTAGTTAGTGTCAGCATGGCATCACAGCTATGCCTCCAACTAACTTATTTGCATACCAAGAACCCACAATGTTCTAACCCAAATTGATGACTAGTTGTGTGGGGAGGGGAGCTGGTGACACCATTAAAGGTCCAAAGGATAGACATTTGGGTTTTGGGGTGTGGTAGGAAAAATTCTGAGATAGTCTCCAGCATGACTGTCCTCTGGTGTCTACACTCAGTACACTCTTTTCCCCTTGAGCACGAGGCCCACTGTGAGCATGAGGAGCTTCACTCCTGTGACCAGGTTGTGATATACAACATCACAATTCAGCTGGTGAGACCCAGAGGAGAGAGCAAGCCAAGACCAAACTCCAGGAGGTGACAGATGGGTATGCTTCAGGCCACTAAGTTTGTGATAATTAGTTATGCAGCAACAGGAAGCTAGTATGCATGGAAATCTGTACCGGTTGAGGAAGCAGGAGGACACAACACCAGCTCTGCCAGGCAGACAGGGGTGGTTTGAGAGGAGAGCAATCAGAAGGTAGGAGAGGCAAACAACCAGAATTTTTCATGACATGAAACCAGATTCTCAGATGGGAACCTAAAGGAACTCTTGGGTTGGAGAGGTGATGTTTGGCCTCAAATGAAGCAGCTTGATTTCTCTCTTCAAACTGAATGGGCTGTCTTATGTCAAAGGTATTAAACATGCCCAAGTGACTGGAAGCACAATAAGATGGATATGATCTCAAATTGATGCATATTATCTCAATAAAATGCCTAGAAAATAGAAAAGGCTGCCTTTATTATTGGCACTAATTCATTCCAAATTCCTAATTACTTCCAAGTGCACAACATGCAATTGACTTACATTAGAAATAAGAGAAGAAATCAGGACAAGCAAATGGAGACTAGAAAATGAGTAGGTGAAGAACTGTCAACTACAGGCATTGGGTTGGATTAAAATGTCCCCCAGCCCATAGTTACTGTAACTCTATGTTTAAATGTCACTTTGAAGAGCCAGGACCACATTACCCAACTGATGCTAGGAGGTGGGGTTGCATTGAGATGGGATTGGGTCACAAAGTGACACCCAAATTCTGCCCTCCTCTCGAGTTTCTCAAAGAAAAACAATCAACTGAGGGAAAGGGGGCTCTTGGGCTTTACCTCAAACCTCACTCTAAAGACCTACTCTCATTATTTCACCCCAAACAAAAGCCCAAGTAAGGAACCCAAAGCCATGAGGGAGCTGACCTAGGCTACCCACTCCAGACCTTTCTGCACCCAGGGAGAGCCAACAGCTTGGACCGCCTCCTGAGGTGAGCCTTGACTTTCATGTAGTTCTCTTCACCCCTCTGCAGGATTAGGCTCCATTTCCTGACTTTCATTGCATCATCTTTCTTGCATGGTTTGCTCCTTTAATTGGAGCACATCCTTTAATCACTTTCTGAGAAAAGGCAGCAGAAGTCCATTTAAAGCTTGCTTCACTGAAATAGCCTCTGTCTTTCTTCTTCCTTGACTGATGTTTATTGTGTAGAGAAGTCTAAGATGGGACATTTTTCCCAGAATGTGAAGGCATTGTCTAATGTTTTCCTATCCTGCTCTTGAGAAGCCTGAAGATGTTCTGATTACTGGGCCATAGTCTGTTTTCCCTCTGCGCTTTAGTGTGGTGTTTCTTATTCCTAGCCCTCAATGCCTTCTCAGCAGGCCCTTTGAGTTCTAAAACCTTTCTTTTTCATTTCTGTTAGTTCCCTGTTTTCTCCTCCCCCACACACAGGGTGGATGGGACCACCTCAGAGATGATGGCAAATACAGTGAGCAGCAGGCCTTCATGCCTGTGTACTGAACCCTACCCAGGGCATCATGGGAGGGAGCACCGCTTTCCCAGCTGTGGTTCAGGGAGTCAGGGCCTTCATTTCCAGCATTGCCCGAGTAGAATAAAGCAGGCCAACCCCTTATCCAAAACCACCCAAAGCAGGTGGGAAAGCAACAGCTCTGCAGTACTCAGAACCGTCCTCCCACCTCAGAGCCCAGCTGACCAGTGCAGCCAGAATTTACCGACTCCACTGCTGCTCTGTTCCAATGTGACTAGTGAACTTGTCCACTGCACCCCTCCCATAAGCTCCAGGGGTGGGCAAACTTTTTGACTCGAGGGCCACAATGGGTTCTTAAACTGGACCAGAGGGCCGGAACAAAAGCATGGATGGAGTGTTTGTGTGAACTAATATAAATTCAAAGTAAAGGAGCAGAGGGGAGAGCAAGAGAACCCTCCGCTCTTTCGGCTCCGCGGGCTGGATAGAACAGCCAAACGGGCCGGATCCGGCCCGCGGGCCGTAGTTTGCCCATGGCTGAGCTAGACTGTACCCTTGTGTATACTTCTCATCCAAAGTCTTTATAAATGATTCCCTCTCCTCTGTGTTCTCTGTTCTTTCCTTCTGAAACTTGTGTTTGCTGGACATTGGACCACATGGATTGATTATCTAATTTCATCTTTTTCCTGTTTCTCATCTCTGTGTTGTTTTATTTTTATACTTCTGTCTGGGGATTTCTGAAACTTTATCTCCCAGTATTTCTATGGAATTTTTAAATCCCCGCAATCATACTTTTTTAATATATTTTTAGTGATTTCATAGAAGAAAGAAGAAAGAGACAGAAACATCAAGGATAAGAGAGAATCATTGATCGGCTGCCTCCTGCACGCCCCACACTGGGGATCGAGCCCACAACCTGGGCATGTGCCCTGACCGGGAATCAAACTGTGACCTCCTGGTTCATAGGTCAACGCTCAACCACTGAGCTACCCCCAGCTGGGCCCTGCAGTCATATTATTAATTCGTGCCTTTTGCTTTTACATAGCAGCCTCCTCTTGTCTGGGAAAGGCAATCTTTACCTAATTGTTGAGGCGTTTGGAGTAGTCTTCTGCTTCCCACAGTGTATTTTTGCACCCTTCACTTTTCCTGTGGTTTTCGTTTGCTTTTGTTTGGAATTTTTACTATAGTTTTTGTCTCTTGTTCACATTAGCAGTAATCCTCAAACGCCTGGTGGCTTTCAGCTGCCCGTAATCCAGCCCGAGGTGCTCAGAAGCTGGGTGGAGCCTGGCATGGAAGGGCAAAGCTGACCAGTTGGGCAGTGACAGGATCCCACCAGCTCTCTCTTCACTGAAGAGGAAGGCGTTGGCTTTTCTTCAATGCGTGTGCACATCAGAACTCTACCCAAAAGACGGCTGCTCACTGCACTTCCTGCCCTGGCTGAGTGTCTGGCTGCCTCCACTGTGCTGGGGGGAGCTATCTACGCCCCTCTGTCTGTGCCACCGCAAGGCTGCTGCCAGTATACACGCATCATGACAAAGGTGCCTGCCGCATGCTGCCCCTTGGCTGAGCTCTCCGAGGTGGAAAGGAACTCAGGTTCCTGCCACCTCGCCCTCTCTCGGTGCTGCTTTCTCCGACTCTCCCGTTCCAGCCTGGGAAGCTGTTTCGCACATGGCTAACGCCACCAGGAGAGCCGAGCAGCCTCAGAGCAGCACGGAAACCTCCAGGCTGGCATCTTCAGAGGGCTACGGTCTGGCACCAAAGCCTGGTGCTTACCACAGCTGGCCCTCGCCTTACCTTCAGAATTTACCTTTGTTCTGCAGAGACAACGTGGTTTCCAGGGAGACAGGGCACCAGTGTTCCACGTGGAACTGTGAGCGGTGGAAAGAACACAGAGGGAAGACCCGGGAGATGCTGTTGGTCCTGCTCGGCTGCCTCCTGCCTGCCGCCAGCGCCGGCGGGAAGAGCTGCCTCCGCTGCTGGCCAGAGCTGCCCCTGCTGATGGACTATGACTTGCAGGTCCTGTGGGGTGCGCCGGGGCCACCACGGGAGCTCTCCCGAAGCCTCCACGCCCTGTTCCTGCAGGCTCCCATCCTGCCGGAGCCCAGATATCTGGGTGAGGTTCATCGTGGAGACCGGGGTCAAGGCTGGCCCTGCACCTGGGCTGAGAGCTCACTCCCCTGACTTCCTTCCTCGCATGTCCCATCTCAGGACAGGAGCATGTGGAGCGAGAAGCAGCCGAGTTATTCAATCACATTGACAGAGCCATTGGGAAGTTTCGCGCTGGTGAGGAGGCCGCGTGTCCCAGGGCCCCCGCTTCGGGGAGACAGAGTGTGGCCCGCCAAGGCCTCCCCAGAAGAACCACTTGTCCTGGGGTGGGAGGTGTGCTGAGGGTGGAGCCACAGCCCCTGTCTGGGTGCGTCCCTCTGGAGTCCATGCTGGAGAAACCTGGTTGGCATTCCCAGTCTTGAGACAGCTGTGTGATTGATCTGATCAGAGACGCAGGCAGCTTACACCCCTCCCTCCCACGTTGCCCAGACAAACAGTCGCTCCTGAACGAGATTCACGTCCAGAAGCAGCTGTTTGCTGAGAGGCTGAGCAAGGCTTCTGAGGAGCTCAAGGAGCAGGGTGAGAGGGGCTGCCCCGCCACACCCAGCCCTTCACCGGCCTCAAGCCCTGAGGCTGAGAGCGGAATCCAGTCGCGCTCCCATCCCTGCCCCCTACCGGGTGCCTGTCCACACCTCCCAGCGTCACTTCCTGCTCACACCCCGCCCCTCCTGGCTCTGTCTGCCTCCCTGGCACCTCAATTTCTCCATCATCTCACCCTCGGGCAGCCTGCAACAGCTCCTGTGGTGAGTACTGGGGGCCCGGCTTGGGCCTGGGCCTGGGCCTGGGCCTGGGCCTGGGGTGAGGGGCACCCGGCCCTCGCTAAGGCTCCTGCCCACCCCTCTCGCAGCCTTACCCTTCAAACTGGAGGTCAACTGCAGAGCACACCTCCTCACCTGCAGAGACCCCACCCTCTGCCCAGGTCAGTGGCCAGCGGCCCGTCCGGCTCCAGCCACCCCCGCCTCGGGTCGCTGTTGTCTCTTCCCCCATTGCCTGACACTTCTGTCTAGCCCTGCGCTTGCTGTCCTTTGTCACCGTGAAGGTGGCACTTCCGAGATCCCTCAGGTCTACATGTCCAGCTGCAGAACCACAGAGCCGCCTGTCCCTGGACCCTCGCTGGGCCGCAAAGCCAGCAGGCTGAGACAGGCCCAAACCGTCTCCACCCCCCAGATTTGCTCTTCCCTCAGGGCTCTCTTAGCAAATGGCCCCACCCTAAGAGCTCAGCCTCCTGAACCAGAAATCGCCCTCCCCTTCCCCAGTCATGGAACCATCAAGTCTTATGAAATAATTTTTTAATGTGTTGACATATTTTCATTCCAACATCCACCCGCTTCTCCGGGCCTCCTCACCTCTCACCCGCATTATGACAACACCCTCCCGGTCACATTTTACTCAGCAATCAAAGACCTTTTTCTCAAGAGAAAATCTGCCAATGACACTCCCTGTAGATAACTTTCAGTAGCTCCCAATTCCCCCCATAAAGTCCACCGTCCTCGGAGACCCTGTGTGAGCCACCCCTGCTCACCTCCAGCTCCGGGCTCCCCAGCCACACTGGCCAGCTTTATATTTCTGTCCTTGAACTTTCTGTGCCCTTCGCCTGGACTGAATTCCCACTTGTCTTTCAAAGTCAGCCAGGACTCCTGCTTCCTAAGAAGCCTCCCCTGACCAGCTCCAGCCCCCTGGGCTGGCTCGTCAGCCTCCTCAGACTCCTCAGACTCCTGGGCCCCATCCTGTCCTGCTTCCCTTGGACACCACATGCAGTTGTTTGCTTGTCTCCCTCCTGGAGAGCAGGGGCCATGTCTCATTCATCTTGGAGTTTGTTGGGCACACAGTAGGTGCTCAGTAAGTAGTTGCAGACAATTGACTGAGCAGATGAATGAAAAGAGGGTGGCTTTCTCTCTGAGCCAAGACACCCCTGACTGCTCCCCAAACTGCTGGCCCCTCTGTCACCCCCCCACCCACCCCCAGGCTGGACCCAGCAAACTCTCCTGTGGGCTGTGAGCCTCTGCATTACTCTGTCCCTGGCAGTCGTAGCTGGAGGTGGGTGAGTGACTTCCCAAGCCCCGCATCCCCAAAGCAGACCCACTGCTCCTGGACTGACCCATTTCCACCTGTTTCCTGGCCCAGATGGTACATTTTCTGGCACAAGAAGCAGGCAGAAGAGGTACTGGAGGACACCCCTGCTCGGCTCTAGGTCTCCCGAGGATGGGATGTTGGGCCTGCCCTGGGGGGAGAGCGTGGCTGGAGGCTCCAACTCTGACCTCCAGGGCCTGGCACCCAGAGAATTGGGGAATCAGGGCTGGGACCCATTAGCCTCCCTTACCCCCACCCCCACCAAGTGTGAGCAGACAGACACACAGGGGGCCAGGGCCCAGGACACAGAAGCAGCAAAACTCCCAGGCTCCCACCTGATCCACCGGGTGCCCTCTCCCCACAGCTGCTATAGCCCCTCTCCAGACCCACCCTGCCCCGCTGCCCCTGCACCTTGAGAAGCACCGGCTATCGGGATGCCTGGCCCTCAGTGAGGACAGCTGAGGGCCACAGAGATCAGGGTGCAAACCTGGCTTCACTCTCAGCAGGGACCCAGCAGGCTGCCTGTCCCCCAGAGCTGAGCAGGTGTCCCCGTGCTGTCAGGAAGCCCCCGGACCCCCTGCACAGCAAGGTGACAGCTCTGGGTTGAGGCAGGAGCTTGTACCTTGTAAAGTCCTTCATTAAACTCCCTCAGTGTTCTACTGCACGCCCTGCTTCCTGCTGGGACCCAGCACATGCAGCACAATGGACCCTCCCATGCGGTCCACAGGGACTGTTCCTCCCTGCCACTGCCCACCACCCTCCCACTCCACAAGCACCGTCCACTGCCCTGGTCCCACAGTGGTAGGTCCACAGGCTCACCCAGCTCACCTGATCCCAACACCAGAGATGAGCGCAGGGCTGGCCTGCATCTCCTGAGGGGTCCCAGCAACTGCGGATGGAGGGGGACGGGGGAGCAGAGGGAGGCCAGCTGATGGCACACTCAGAGCAGCGGCTGGTTAAGAACACCACGAGCCTTAAGTGGTTTGACTTAGTGGATAGAGCATCGGCCTGCGGACTCAAGGGTCCCAGGTTCGATTCTGGTCAAGGGCATGTACCTTGGTTGCAGACACATCCCCAATAGGTAATGTGCAAGAGGCAGCTGAATCGATGTTTCTCTCTCATCGATGTTTCTAATTCTCTATCCCTCTCCTTTCCTCTCTGTAAAAAAACAATAAAATATATTTTTTAAAAAAAGAACACCACGAAATAGGCTCTGAATCACACCACAGCAGTGTTTGCACGGGGCCTGCCCAAGATGTCCTCTTGGGGCCACTGTGCTGCTGGCAGGGAGTTTCCCTGGCCCTCTGAAGGCTTGGCCCCCTCCTGCTCCATCTCCCTCCTGGCCCTCCGAAGACTTGGCCCCCTCCTGCTCCATCTCCTTTCATGTCCTTTTCTGTCGGCTCCCAAGGCTTCCAGGTTGAATGGAACCATGTCCCCAAGGCTCCACTCTGGCCCTTCCGCTCAGCCCTGCGCCCTCCCCACTGAAGCTGCAGGCCTCCAGCCTCAGACAGGCTCTCCCTGGGACTAAACAGGACCTTTACAGACTTGGGCGCACACAGGCCCAGGGCCCTGAGAGCAGGTCGGCTCCTGGGGCTGAAGGAAAGCAGATCTTAGCCCAGATGCTAACGTTCTGGGTTCCCCTCTGCATCTCAGTGTCCCCATCTGAACACAGGCGGATGCCATGCTTTTCCAGGGTGCGCCCTGACCCTGGAGCCCTGGGGTCATATCTGTCATGCCCAACTTGCCTGTGCTGCAGACCCACATTCAATTTCCTTCCCTCATTGCAAGCCTCTCTAATCCTGCTTCAGCTGGGCTCAGCTCCTAAACCCCGGCCGCTGGCCTCCTCGGGCCTGCCAGTGCCCACCCTGTAGTGGGAAGCAGCTGGCTCTCACAGCACATCCCACAGTAGGTCCACTCCCGGGGCTGGGGCGGAAGGACTCCAGGAGACTGAAGTGAGATCTATTGCAGAAGACCAAAGAAAACCAAGGACACTTCAAAGAAGAGGAGGGACACTGTTTAATACACCAGAGGACTTAGGGAACAGCCTTCCAAATCTTAGTGAAGGAACATGCATGCTTTCCTTTATATCTCCCTGTGGTCTTTGTCCCACAAATATGGATTATGCTTCCAGTCCTTTTCGTGGGCCTTGCAAGAAGACCCCCAGGTGTTGGGGGTCTCCAGGCCATATCTGATGGTCTGGCCTGGTGCCAGCATTAATAACCCTCCCTCTGGGACAGTGCACTGTTCACAGTAACAGGTTCTGCAAGACCAGTTTCTGGGAAGGAGGTAGTGACTTAATTATAGGTTATCAAGAATGTACACTGAGCTTGCTAGCATGGATTCAGATCACTATCCCCCAAATATCAGGGTTAAATTGGAATTAGCCTTTTTTAGCCTTCTCATTCCCCCCTCCCCCCCCCGCCCTTGTCCCACAAGCTTCTCTTAGCCTTGTAGTACAACGACTACTGGATGTTAGGGAGAACATGGACAACAACTGCTCTTAACTGCTTCCAGCTGGAAAGGGACGATGGCAAAGGGGTTAGCATCCTTTGAGGGGTTTGTAGGGAATTCTGAAGTTTAAAGGCATTCCCATTCAGTTTGCAGGCAGGCAGAGGTAAGCACTGGTCCCACACACGTAGAATGTTCCTGCGGGAGAGCACCAGGTGTAGGTAGCCTTGAGGGTAGAGTTGCATAGTTCATCTGAGAGGCAGCCTGTTGGATGTTGGGCCTGGATACTGCTGAAACAAATAGGAGCAACAATAGTTAGCTGCACATTGGCCGTGACAGGTCCTATCATTTTTTCCATCCAATATAATTTCCCCATCCACGTGCATTTGGTAGTGGAGTCATAACATGCTGCAGGCTGTTAAGTATAGCTAACAAAAATCTGGCTTGATGGGGCTTTCCCATAGGCTACTCGGTATAGCATATTTGGGTAGTGAGTTTCTAAGCAAGGACATGTGGAAGTGGTCCCTATGGGAGGCAAGTATGTGCTAGCTAATATTATTAGTGGGAGCATGTTATTCCCTCTATTTCTGTTTAGTGGGGGTCCACAACAGTGAACCGCTAGGACAACGAGCAGTATTATGACTATTCATGCAAGGCAGATGTAGCCAAGGATACCATGACAAGGTGTAGTCCAGCAATCCATGAGGAGGCCTTTGTTTCCTTGCTGTGTGGGAAGCAGTAATTTTATGGTGCTTCTGTGTCCCAGCAAGAACAGATGAGTTCTCCTCCTGGTACTAGCCTCGGGTTCCAGCGGCACTCATAAAAAGACAAAATGAGAATTATTAGAAAGATAAAACCAATGATTATCCAGAAATATCAGAGCATATTACCTTTAGGAGGGGATAAGAAAGATTAGTGTTAGGGAGAATTCAGCAGGGCGTTTCTAAATTCCTTGGAGTAGGTTGATCAGCCAGATCCGCTGTCGTCTTGAGAGTGATCCTCAGGGGGTGTTTCTGGTCAGAGGTCACCTTCCACTAAGGCTTGGCATCACTCGGCTGGTGGGCTGCCTTCACCCAGGAGTGGTGGATCCAGGTGTTTAGTCCTTCAACCTTAAGAGCTGTGGGGGTGGTTAATATGACTGGATAGGGTCCCTTCCAGGTAGCCATGTGGGGCTCCTTTTTCCAGTCCTTTACCCAAACCTGGTCTCCAGGTTTATAAGGATGTACAGCTGTTCCTAGAGAGATGGGTAGTCAGTCAGTAACCCATCTGTGGACCTCAAAGACAGTTTTTCTGAGTCCTTGTAGTTGTTTCTGGATTTCTAAGTTCCCTATTTCCCTCAAACCTCCCTTTGGCCAAATTAAGGGAGGGGGTCTACCATATAGAATTTCAAAGAGAGAGAAACCTACCCTGGCCCTTGGGGCACAGCGTACCCGCAGAAGTACAAAAGGCAAGATATCTGTCCAGGGTAAGGTTGTCTCTTGGCATAGCTTAGCCATAGTCTGCTTTATTTTTTTTTTAATTTCTTTATTGATTAAGGTGTTACATATGTGTCCTTCTTCCCCGATTACCCCCCCAACCCCCCAACCATGCCCTCACCCCCCTGTTGTCTGTGTCCATTGGTTAGGCCCATATGCATGCATACAAGTCCTTTGGTTGATTTCTCCCCCTTACACCCACCCTCCCCTACCTTCCCTCCAAGGTTTGATGGTCTGATCGATGTTTCTCTGTCCCTGGAACTGTTTTTGTTCATCAGTTTATGTTGTTCATTATATTCCACAAATGAGTGAGATCATGTGATACTTATCTTTCTCTGACTGGCTTATTTCACTTAGCATAATGCTCTCCAGTTCCATCCATGTTGTTGCAAACGGTAGGAATTCCTTATTTTTTTATAGCAGCGTAGTATTTCATTGTGTAGATGTACCACAGTTTTTTAATCCACTCATCTGCTGATGGGCACTTAGGCTGTTTCCAAATCTTAGCTATGGTAAATTGTGCTGCTATGAACATAGGGGTGCATATATCCTTTCTCATTGATGTTTCTAGCTTCTTGGGATATATTCCTAGAAGTAGTATTACTGGGTAAAATGGGAGTTCCATTTTTAGTGTTTTGAGGAAACTCCATACTCTTCTCCACAGTGGGTGCACCAGTCTGCATTCCCACCAGCAGTGCACCAGGGTTCTTTTTCTCCGCATCCTAGCCAACATTTGTCATTTATTGATTTGTTGATGATACCCATTCTGAGAGGTGTGAGATGGCACCTCATTGTCATTTTGATTTGCATCTCTCAGATAATTAGTGACTTTGAGCATGTTTTCATATGTCTCTTGGTCTTCTGTCTTCTTTCGAAAAGTTTCTATTTAGGTCCCTTGCCCATTTCTTGATTGGATTGTTTATCTTCCTTTTGTTGAGTTGTATGAGTTCCCTGTAAATGTTGGAGATTAAACCCTTATCAGTGATAACATTGGCAAATATGTTCTCCCATGTAATGGACTTTCTTGTTGTTTTGTTGATGGTTTCTTTTGCTGTGCAAAAGCTTTTTATTTTGATGTAGTCCCATTTGTTTATTTTCTCTTTATTTTTCATTGCCCTAGGAGCAGTATCAGTGAAGAAGTTCCTTCGGCATATGTCTAAGATATTTCTGCCTATGGATTCCTCTAGTATTTTTATGGTTTCCCGTCTAATGTTTAAGTCCTTTATCCATTTTGAGTTTATTTTTGTGTATGGTGTAATTTGATGGTCTAGTTTCATTTTTTTTGCATGTATCTGTTCAATTTTCCCAACACCATTTATTGAAGAGACTGTCTTGACTCCATTGTATGTTCATGCCTCCTTTGTCAAATATTAATTGTGCATAGTGGTTTGGGTCGATTTCTGGGTTCTCTATTCTATTCCATTGATCTATATGTCTGTTCTTGTGCCAATACCAGGCAGTTTTGAGAACAGTGGCTTTGTAATACAGTTTGAAATCTGGTATTGAGCTCCCACCTACTTTGTTCTTCTTTCTCAGGATTGCTGCAGCTATTCGGGGTCTTTTTTTATTTCAGATGAATTTTTGGAGAGTTATTTCTAGGTCTGTGAAATATGCCGTTGGTATTTTAATGGGGATTGCATTGAATCTATAGATTGCTTTGGTTAGAATGGACATTTTGATGATGTTGATTCTACCAATCCATGAACACGGTATGCTCTTCCATCTGTTTATATCTTCCTCTATCTCTTTTTCCAGTGTCCTGTAGTTTTTTGCATATAGGTCTTTTACCTCTTTACTTAAGTTTATTCCTAGGTATCTTAATTTTTTTGGTACGATGGTAAATGGGATATCTTTTTTAGTCTCTCTTTCTGTAAGTTCACTATTGGTGTATACAAATGCCATAGATTTCTTGGTGTTAATTTTGTTTCCTGCTACCTTGCCGAATTCATTTATTAAGTCTAATAATTTTTTGAAGGAGTCTAGGGTTTTCTATGTACTGTATCATGTCGTCTGCGAATAAGGGCAGTTTTACTACTTCTTTTCCAATTTGGATGCCTTTTATTTCTTCTTCTTGTCTGATAGCAATGGCTAGTACTTCCAGTACTATGTCAAACAGGAGTGGTGAGAGTGGGCATCCCTGTCTTATTCCTGTTCTTAGGGGAAATGGTTTTAGTTTTTGTCCATTGAGTGTGATGCTGGCTGTGGGTTTATCATATATGGCTTTTATGATGTTGAAGTATGATCCTTCTATTCCCACCTTGTTGAGAGTTTTTATCGAAAAAAGGTGTTGGATTTTGCCAAATGCTCTTTCTGCATCAATTGATATGACTATGTTATTTTTTCCCCTCAATTTGTTTATGTGATATATCACGTTTATTGATTTGTGAATATTGTAACATCCTTGCATCCGCAGGATAAATCCTGCTTGGTCATGGTGTATGATCTTTCTGATGTACTGCTGGATCAGATTTGCTAAGATTTTGTTGAGGATTTTGGCAACTATGTTCATGAGGGATATTGGCCTGTAATTCTCTTTCATTGTGTTGTCTTTATCTGTTTTTCGTATTAGGGTGATGCTGGCTTCATAGAATGAGCTTGGAAGTCTTCCTTCCTCTTGAATTTTTTGTAATAGTCTGAGGAGGATTGGTTTTAGTTCTTCCTTGAATGTTTGGTATAACTCTCCTCTGTAGCCATCTGGGCCTGGGCTTTTGATTGCTGGAAACTCTTTGATGACTGCTTCAATTTCTTCCATAGTTATTGGCCTACTGAGATATTTATAATCTTCCTGATTGAGTTTTGGAAGGTTCTATTTTTCTAGGAATATGTTCATTTCCTCCAGGTTGTCTAGTTTGTTAGAATATAGTTGTTCATAATATTTTTTAACAATCCTTTGTATTTCTGTGGGGTCTGTTGTTATTTTGCCTCTATCATTTCTGGTTTTGTTTATTTGGGTCCTCTCTCTTTGCTTCTTGGTGAGCCTGGCTAGAGGTTCATCAATCTTGTTTATCCTTTCAAAGAACCAGCTCTCGGTTTTGTTGATCTTTTGTATTGTTTTTTTTGTCTCTATGTCATTTATTTCAGCTCTAATCTTTATTATCTCCTTCCTTCTGCTCACTCTGGGCTTTTCTTATTGCTCTCTTTCTAATTCTTTGAGTTGTAGCATTAGATGATTTACTACCATTTTTTCTTGTTTTTTGAGGTAGGCCTGTAGAGCTATAAACTTCCCTCTCAGGACTGCTTTCATTGTGTCCCATAGGTTTTGGATTGTTGTGTTTTTTTGTTTTTGTTTTTGTTTTTGTTTTTTTGCTTTGCTTTGTTTTGTGTTTTTTTTTAAAGAAATCTTTATTGTTCAGATTATTACAAGTGTTCCTTTTTTTTCCCATAGCTCCCCTCCACCTGATTCCCCACCCCACCCCATGCCCTTACCGCCGCCCCCCCCCCCCACCGCCACTGTCATCATCCATAGGTGTAAGATTTTTGTCCAATCTCTTCCTGAATCCCTCACACCCCCTTCCCCCTGAGAATTGTCGGTCCACTTGCTTTCTATGTCCCTGATTCTATTATATTCACCAGTTCATTCTGTCCATTCCTCAGATTTTTTATTCACTTGATTTTTAGATTCACTTGTTGGTAGGTATGTATTTGATGTCATTTTGTTGTTCATAATTTTTATCTTTATCTTTTTCTTCTTCTTCCTCTTCTTAAAGAATGCCCTTCAGCATTTCATGTAATCCTGGTTTGGTGGTGATGAACTCCTTTAGCTTTTTCTTGTCTGTGAAGCTCTTTATCTGACCTTCAACTCTGAATGATAGCTTTGCTGGGTAGAGTAATCTTGGTTGTAGGTTCTTGCTGTTCATCACTTTGAATATTTCTTGCCACTCCCTTCTGGCCTGCATAGTTTCTGCCGAGAAATCAGCTGACAGTCGTATGGGTGCTCCCTTGTAGGTAACTAACCATTTTTCTCTTGCTGCTTTCAAGATTCTCTCTTTGTCTTTTGCCCTTGGCATTTTAATTATGATGTGTCTTGGTGTGGTCCTCTTTGGATTCCTCTTGTACGGGGTTCTGTGCGTTTCCTGAACTTGTAAGTCTATTTCTTTCACCAGGTAGGGAAAGTTTTCTGTCATTATTTCTTCTAATAAGTTTTCAATATTTTGCTCTCTCTCTTCTTCTGGCACCCCAACAATTCGGCTGTTGGTACGCTTAAAGTTGTCCCAGAGGCTCCTTACACTATCTTCATATTTTTGGATTCTTTTTTCTTTTTGTTTTTCTGGTTGGGTGTTTTTTGTTTTCTCATATTTCAGCTCTTTGGTTTGATTCTTGGGGTACGTTGATCTACAGTTGAGTTTCTGTATATTCTTTATTTTAGACAGTGTATGCTTAATTTCTGACTGGTCCTTTTCCATTTTTTTGGCATTCTCATTAAGGTCCTTGAAGGTCTCATCAAGTTTCTTGGCGGTTTTTAGAAGATTCTTGAGTAACCTTATAAATGTGGTTCTGAACTCTATGTCGTCCAGTAGTTTGCTTTCCTCCACTTCTTTCATTCGTGACATGTTTCTTTGTCTCTGCATTTTGCTGCTTCCCTGTGTTGATGGAGTGGCTTTGTGTGGTAGGTGACCTATAGGGGCCAGTAGCTCAGCCTCCCCAATCACCTGAGGTGGATGCTCTTGGTACACCCCTTTGTGGGCTGAGTGCCAAGTCTTGGTGTAGTTAAGCCTTGATTGCTGTTGGTACACTGGGAGGAATTGACCTCCAGGCCAATTGGCTGTGAGGACCCACTGTGTCTATAATGGAAGAACTGCTGCGCTGGAGACACGCTTATGGTGCAGGACTTGTTTCAGTGGGGCTTTGGTGCTCACTGAGTCTGCCTCTTGAATGTATCACTTATGGATGTGAGGGGTTGAAATCTGGTGTCTCACACTGACCACTAGGTACACTGGCTTCTGGATCTCCAATGGGGTGCAGGTCAGCTACTGTCTGAGGCCACCCAGCAGGAGCTACAGTGAGAACTACAGTTTTCTCCTCTTTGCTTGGGGTTTGGAGGTTTTGGAGCTGTCTGACCTAGGCTGAAAGTTTGCTAGGTTAAGCTGCAATAGGGCAGGGCATTCATATGCTAAAGCCTCTGCTTGGAGCTTGGGTGGGTTTGTAGGTTGTGCGGGGCGGGGTCTCAGGGCGTCACTAGGCTAGGGTGTGGCAAACAGCGATGGCTGCCAGTAAGCCGGCTCTGCATCTCCAACAGCGCCCCGCGCCCCAGCACAGTAAACAATTATTTCTGTGCGCAGGCCTACAAGCAATTCACCCTCACTTTCTGACCCGATGGCATACAGTCCAGCTTCTCCCCGTAAAAGTTTGGGTCTTCCGCGTCTCCCCAGAAACTGGAGTTTGGAGTAATTGGGAGCTTGTCTCCCTTCTGGTTGAAAAAAGCAGCGCTCCCAGTCACCCACTGCCAGCCCGATTCGCGTGCATCCGTACCTCAGCTTTTCAGTGCTTGTGCAACTCAATGCTGTTTTCTCTTTCCTTCTAGTTGTAGAACTTCGACTCAGCCAGCTTTCCCATGGTTCTGGGTGATAGATGTTTTGTCTTTTAGTTGTAGTTTTGAAATTGTTGTGCGAGGAAGCAGTTTAGGTGTTTACCTACGCCGCCATCTTGGATCCTCTCTGTTTTGTTTTTTTTTAATAAATCTTTATTCAGATTATTACAATTGTTTCTCCTTTTTCCCCCCATAGCTCCCCTCCACCAGGTTCCCACCCTACCTTCTGTCCTTACCTCCCCCCCACTGTCCTCATCCATAGGTGTATGATTTTTGCCCAGTCTCTTCCTGAACCCCTCCTTTCCCCTTTCCCCCTGAGAATTATCAGTCCACTCCCTTTCTATGTCCCTGATTCTATTATATTCACCAGATTGTTCTGTTCCTCAAGTTTTTAATTCACTTGATTTTTAGGTTCACTTGTTGATAGATATGTATTTGTTGTTCATAATTTTTATCTTTACTTTTTCCTTCTTCCTCTTCTTTAAGAATACCTTTCAGCATTTCATATAATACTGGTTTGGTGGTGATGAACTCCTTTAGCTTTTTCTTGTCTGTGAAGCTCTTTATCTGCCCTTCAATTCTGAATGATAGCTTTGCTGGGTAGAGTAATCTTGGTTATAGGTTCTTGCTGTTCATCACTTTGAATATTTCTTGCCACTCCCATCTGGCCTGCATAGTTTCTGTTGAGAAATCAGCTGACAATCGTATGGGTGCTCCCTTGTAGGTAATTAACTGTTTTTCTCTTGCTGCTTTTAATATTCTCTCTTTGTCTCTTGCTCTTGGCATTTTAATTATGATGTGTCTTGGTGTGGTCCTCTTTGGATTCCTTTTGTTTGGGGTTCTGTGCGTTTCCTGGACTTGTAAGTCTATTTCTTTCACCAGGTGGGGGAAGTTTTCTGTCATTATTTCTTCCAATAGGTTTTCAGTATCTTGCTCTCTCTCTTCTTCTGGCACCTCCATAATTCTGATGTTGGTACGCTTCAAGTTGTCCCAGAGGCTTCTTACACTATCTTCAACTTTTTGGACTTTTTTTTCTTTTTGCTTTTTTGGTTGAGTGTTTTTTGCTTCTTTGTATTTCAATTCTTTGACTTGATTCTTGTGTTCCTCTACTCTGTTGTTGGGTCTCTGTATAATATTTTTTATTTCATTCAGTATATGTTTAATTTCTAGTTGGTCCTTTTTCATATCTTCGAGGGTCTCATTATATTTATCAGCCTTTTCTAGGATATTCTTGAAAAGCCTTATAACCGTGGTTTTGAATTCTATATCCAGTCACTTGTTTTCCTCCATTTCTTTCGTTTGTGGTCTGTTTCTTTGTCGCCACATCTTCACTGCTTCCCTGAGTTGGTAGGGTAGCTTTGTGTGCATGGTTTCCTATGTGGCCCAGTGGGTCGGCCTCCCCAGTTAACCTGAGGTGGATACTCTTGGTGCACCCCTTTGTGAACTGTGTGTACAGCCTTGTTGTAGTTAAGTCTTGATTGTTGTTGGTATCACTGGGAGGAATTGACCTCCAGGCCAGTTGGCTGTGAGGATCAGCTGTGTCTATGCTAGGAGAAGTTCGGTGCTGGAGACAGCCTTATAGGATTAGACTTGGCAAATTGCAAAAGCCTCTGTGCTCAGCTTGGATGGGGTGGAGTCTCAGGGCAGAGCAGACAGTCTTGGCTTCCAGTCAGCCCTGCCCTTGAGCGCAAGTCTCCAGACCTCTGCCTTCCCTGGCTCCTAAGTCTCCGCCTGAGAGTCCAGATTCCCCCCGCAAGAGCATGGGTCCCCAGAGGCTCACCTGGAACTGGGGTTCAGTGCAGTTAGAACTGGGGCTCAGTGCAGTCAGGAGCTTCCGACTCCCTTCCACTAGGGAAAGCCTGTGGCAACCTCTGCAGTCTTTGTGCACACTGGCTCGTGCACCTCCAGACTTCTGCCTTCCCCAGCTCCCGAGCATCCACCCGAGAGTCCAGATTCCCCCCCGTAAGAGCATGGGTCCCCAGGGGCTCGCCTGGAACTGGGGTTCAGTGCATTCAGAACTGGGGTTCAGTGCAGTCAGGAGCTTCCAACTCCCTTCTGCTAGGGAAAGCCTGTGGCAACCTCCACAGTCTTTGTGCACACTGGCGCACGCGCCTCCAGACCCCTGCCCGCCAGGGCTTCCCCGGGTCTCCCCCAGGTCTCCGAGTCTCCGGGTGCCTTTCTCTCTACCTGACAGTCCAGACTCCACCTGTATGAGCCTGGGTCCAAGGGGTTTCGCCCGGAACTGGGGTTCAGTGCAGTCAGAACTGGGGTTCAGTGCAGTCGGGGGCTTCCTTCCCCCTCCCACCAGAGAAAGTCAGCCAGGCTCTCAGCCGCCCTTCCTCTCTGCGCACACAAAGACCCTTTGCCATACCTCCAATTATCTGTGAGCTTTTCTCTTTCCTTCTAGTTGTAGAATTTCCACTCAGCCAGCTTTCCTGTGGTTCTGGATGGTGTCCATTCTGTCTTTTAGTTGTAGTTTTGAAATTCTTGTGCGAGGCAGCAGTTTAGGTGCTTACCTATGCCGCCATCTTGATTTCTCCAGATTGTTGTGTTTTTATTGTCATTAGTTTCCAGAATGTTTTTAATTTCTTCTTTGATCTCATTGGTAACCCAATCAATATTTAATAACATGCTATTCAGCTTCCAAGTGTTTGAGTGTTTTGGATTGTTTTTATTGTAGTTAATTTCTAATATTATGCCATTGTGGTCTGAAAAGATGCTTGGTATGATTTCAATCTTCTTGAATTTGGGGAGACTTTGCTTATGACCCAATATATGGTCTATTTTTGAAAATGTCCCATGTGCACTTGAGAATAACGTATATTCCACAGCTTTGGTGTGAAATGTTCTGAAGATGTCAGTTATGTCCATCTGATCTAGTGAGTCATTGCTGTGTCTTTGCTGATTTTTTTGTCTAGAGGATTTATCCAATGCTGTCAGTGGTGTATTAAAGTCCCCTACTATGATTGTATTGTTGTCTATCTCTCTCTTGATATCTTCCAGGAGATTTTTTATGTATTTGAGTGCTCCTGCATTGGGTGCATATATGTTTACCAGGGTTATATCCTCTTGTTGTATCGATCCCTTTATTATTATGAAGTGGCCTTACTTATCTCTTGTTATGGCCTTCACTTTGAGGTCTATTTTGTCAAATATAAGTACTGCTACCCCAGCTTTTTTTTTTTTCATTTCTATTTGCCTGAAAGATATTTTTCCATACCTTCACTTTCAGTCTGTGTGAGTCCCTTTTTCTGAGGTGGGTCTCTTGTAGATAGCATATATATGGGTCATGTTTTTTTTATCCATTCAGCCACTCGATGTCTTTTGATTGGAGCATTTAGTCCTTTTACGTTTAAAGTTATTATTGAAAGGTACTTGTTTGTAGCCATTTTTATTTTTTGTGTTTGTGTCCTTCTTACCTTTTTATTTCTTCTTTTAACAGTATTCCCTTTAGCATTTCTTGCATTGCTGGTTTGGTAGTGATAAACTCCCTTAGCCTTTTTTTTTGTCTGTAAAGCTCCTGATTTCCCCTTCAATTTTGATTGATAGTCTTGCTGGACAGAGTATTCTTGGATTGAGTTCCTTGCTTTGCATCACTTTGTATATCTCCTTCCATTCCCTTCTAGCTTGATGTGTTTCTGTTGAGAAATCATTTGATAATCTGATGGGGGATCCTTTGTAGGTAACTCTCTGTCTCTCTCATGTAGCCTTTAAGATTCTCTCTTTGTCAATAACATTTGCCATTTTAATTATGGCGTGCCTTGGTGTGGGTCTTTTGGGATTCATCTTGCTTGGGACTCTTTGAACTTGAATAACTTTTTTCTTCCCCATATCAGGGAAGTTTTCTGTCATTATTTCTTCAAATAGATTTTCTAATCCTTGCTGCTCTTCTTGTCCTTCTGGCAGCCCTATTATACATATGCTATTCCGTTTTGCATTGTCCCAAAGCTCCCTTAGGCTCTCCTCCTGCTTTTTAATTTTTTTCTCCAGTTGCTGTTCAGATTGGACTTGTTTCTGTACCTGATCTTCTAACTCGCTGATTCGGTCCTCTGCTTCTTCTAGTCTACTGTTGAAGCCTTCCATGGTGTTTTTGATTGTAGCTATATCGTTTTTCATTTCTTCCTGATTTTTGCATAGGTTGTTGATTTTCTCGTCCATTTGGTGTATGAATTGTATGACCATTACTCTGAATTCTTTTTCTGTCATGTTGCATGCTTCCATTTCACTTATTTCCTTACTTGGCCATTCCTCCTTTTCTTTCCTCTGGGGATTGCTTCGTTGTCTCCCCATTCTGACTATCACCAGAAGGTTCAGATGTCGAGTTGTGGGAGCCTGGACCATGTGTAGTGGGAGTTTTGCACCCCCCAAGTGTCACTGAAGAGCTCTGATACCAAGACGTGTGGTTGCTGTGGGTTGGTGGGAACCACGTTCACCCTGGGTCAGAGTCACAGGCACTTAGTGTGGCCTCGTGTGTGCACCTAGAATCAGGGACCCTGCCTGCACCACGTTGAAACAGAGAACCCACTGGTGTGTGCCAAAAATCAAAGTCCCCTATTGCGTGTCAGGAGTTACAGGCTCCTTGTGTCCATGCCGAGAATCGAGTATCAGAGTCTCTGTTTCTTGGTGCTACCTCACACTGAGAATCAGGTCCCTGTGTGCACATGCGCCAAGAATTGGAGTCACTGGCTCTTAGTGTGAACATACTGGGAATCAGGGATCTCAGGCGCACGTAATGAGGAATGGAGTCTAGTCGCTGGTGGTCAATGCTGCCTCTTGTGTGGAGATTCAGGGTACCCGATCTGCCCGGGAGACCGGGTTGCTCAGTCGCACTGTGTTGGCAGGAGGTCCACTTCTGCCCTGCGGTAAACAGCCTTCTATGTGCGCTTGCCCTGAATCAAAGTCAGGTGGTTCTGCCTCTTAGTGTGAGTGTGGGGTCTGGTCACACAGATGTGCACTGTAGAAAACAAACTCCCTGTGTCCATGTACCCAGGGTCATATTCAGCACTGCCTTCCTGTGTGGGAACAGGGTCTGGTCATGGGGAACAAACTCCCCGAGACCGCACATCCAGGTTCATATTCACCACAGCCTCTCTGCTAAGGTGCAGGGTCTGGTCATGGGAAACAAACTCCCCAGGTTTGCACCCCCAGGCTCAAATTCAGTGCTGTCTCCCTGCGTGGGCGTAAGATCTGGTCTCAGAAGACAGTCTTTCCAAGGTTGGGCACCTATGGTCAAATTCAGGACTGCCTTCTTGCCTGGGCATGGAGACGAGTTGCGGGAAACAAATTCCCCGAGTTCACAAGTCCGGGCTCAAGTTCAGCACTGTCTCCCTGCCCTGCGTGGGTGCAGGATCTGGTCACAGAAGACCACCTCCCTAGGGATGAGCAGCTAGGCTCGAATTCCGCTCAGTCTCCTTGCCTAGGTGCGGAGATGAGTCAGGAGAAACAAACTTCCCATGTCTGACACCAAGGCTCCAAGTCAGGCAGAGTCACCACTGCTTTGTGTGTGCAGAAAGCCTTATTGTGGAGGATCCAAGATGGCAGCGTAGGTAAACACCTAAACTGCTGCCTCGCACAACAATTTCAAAACTACAACTAAAAGACAAAACGTCTATCACCCAGAACCAAGGGAAAGCTGGCTGAATGGAAGTTCTACAACTACAAAGAAAGAGAAAACAGCATTGAGAGGTGCACAAGCGCTGAAAAGCTGAGGTACAGAGGCACACGAATCGGGCTGGTGACGGGCAACTGGGAGTGCTGCTTTTTTCAACCAGAAGGGAGACAAGCTCCCAATTACTCCAAACTCCAGTTTCTGGGGAGACGCGGGGGACCCAAACTCCTACAGGGAGAAGCTGGACTGTCTGCCATCAGGTCGGAAAGTGAGTGAGGCTTGCTTGCAGGGCTGTGTGCAGGAATAATTGTTTACTGTGCTGGGGCACAGGACGCGGAAACACAGTCAGAGACGCAGAGCCAGCTTACTGGCAGCCATCGCTGTTTGCCACGCCCTAGCCTAGTGACGCCCTGAGACCCCGCCCCGCACAACCTACAAACCCACCCAAGCTCCAAGCAGTGGTTTTAGCATATGAATGCCCTGCCCTATCGCAGCTTAACCTAGCAAACTTGCAGCCTGGGTCAGACAGCTCCAAAACCTCCAAACCCCAAGCAAAGAGGAGAAAACTGTAGTTCTTGCTGTAGCTCCTGCTGGGTGGCCTCAGACAGTAGCTGACCTGCACCCCATTGGAGATCCAGAAGCCAGTGTACCTAGTGGTCAGTGTGAGACACCAGATTTCAACCCCTCACATCCATAAGTGACACATTCAAGAGGCAGACTCAATGAGCACCAAAGCCCCACTGAAACAAGTCCTGCACCATAAGCGTGTATCCAGCGCAGCAGTTCTTCCATTATAGACACAGTGGGTCCTCACAGCCAATTGGCCTGGAGGTCAATTCCTCCCAGTGTACCAACAGCAATCAAGGCTTAACTACACCAAGACTTGGCACTCAGCCCACAAAGGGGTGTACCAAGAGCATCCACCTCAGGTGATTGGGGAGGCTGAGCTACTGGCCCCTATAGGTCACCTACCACACAAAGCCACTCCATCAACACAGGGAAGCAGCAAAATGCGGAGACAAAGAAACATGTCACTAATGAAAGAAGTGGAGGAAAGCAAAATACTGGACGACCTAGAGTTCAGAACCACATTTATAAGGTTACTCAAGAATCTTCTAAAAAGCACCGAGAAACTTGATGAGACCTCCAAGGAGCTTAGTGAGACCTTCAAAGACCTTAATGAGAATGCCAAAAAAAATGGAAAAGGACCAGTCAGAAATTAAGCATACACTGTCTAAAATAAAGAATATACAGAAACTCAACTGTAGATCAACGTACCCCAAGAATCAAACCAAAGAGCTGAAATATGAGAAGAAAAAAAAAAAAAACATCCAACAAGAAAAATAAAAAGAAAAAAGAATCCAAAAATATGAAGATAGTGTAAGGAGCCTCTGGGACAACTTAAAGCATACCAACATCCAAATTTTTGGGGTGCCAGAAGAAGACAGAAAGCAAAATATTGAAAACCTATTAGAAGAAATAATGACAGAAAACTTTCCCTACCTGGTGAAAGAAATAGACTTACAAGTTCAGGAAACACACAGAACCCCGTACAAGAGGAATCCAAAGAGGACCACACCAAGACACATCATAATTAAAATGCCAAGGGCAAAAGACAAAGAGAGAATCTTGAAAGCAGCAAGAGAAAAATGGTTAGTTACCTACAAGGGAGCACCCATACGACTGTCAGCTGATTTCTCGGCAGAAACTATGCAGGCCAGAAGGGAGTGGCAAGAAATATTCAAAGTGACGAACAGCAAGAACCTACAACCAAGATTACTCTACCCAGCAAAGCTATCATTCAGAGTTGAAAGTCAGATAAAGAGCTTCACAGACAAGAAAAAGCTAAAGGAGTTCATCACCACCAAACCAGGATTACATGAAATGCTGAAGGGTATTCTTTAAGAAGAGGAAGAAGAGGAAAAAGATAAAGATAAAAATTATGAACAACAAAATGACATCAAATACATACCTACCAACAAGTGAATCTAAAAATCAAGTGAATAAAAAAATCTGAAGAATGGACAGAATGGACTGGTGAATATAATAGAATCAGGGACATAGCAAGGGAGTGGACCGACAATTCTCAGGGGGAAGGGGGTATGAGGGATTCTGGAAGAGATTGGACAAAAATCTTACACCTGTGGATTAAGACAGTGGCGGGGGGTAAGGGCATGGGGTGGGGTGGGGAATCAGGTGGAGGGGAGCTAGGGGGGAAAAAAGAGGAACACCTGTAATAATCTGAACAATAAAGATTTATATAAAAAAAAAAAAAGAAAGCCTTATTGTGTGGCTTGGGTCTGGTAGTTTCTATATCGCTGCTGCGGGGGCGGCAAGGGAGGGGGATTGGCTTTGTGACTCAGAAATCTGCGGCCGAGTGCTTGGAGTCCTGGTGTCCCTGGGTCTGCAGCTGTGGTGGCAGGTCTTCTACCAGAGCGGCTGTAGGGTCCTGGTTTGCTTCCGAGACCAGACTGGGTGGTGGTGAGGCTAGGATCCTAGTCTCAAGCAGTTCTGTTCTTCAAGATGACGTGGTCTCTGTGCCACCGGTGTCCTCCCCAGAGTGTTTGTGGTGGCCTCGGGGTTTTCTCTTCTAAGACTGCCCGGATTGGCAGCCCCTGGAAGAACTGCAGGGTCTAACTGTCCCTATTTCACCCACACACACACCCACATACATCCACACACACCTCTATCACTTTCTCACACTCTCACACACTCTCCCTCCCTACCTTCCTGCCGGTCAGCTTCTTGCCTCTCTCTGTCGCCATAGTCTGCTTTAGAGTCCGATTCATGCGTTCTACTTTCCCTGAACTCTGAGGCCTATAGGTTGTATGTAGGTTCCATTTAATTCCTAACGCCTTAGCTATCTGTTGTACTATTTCTGCTACAAAGGCTGGGCCATTATCGGACTCTATGGTCAGAGGCATTCCATACCATAAAATTATATCCTTCAGCAATGCCTTAGTGACTTCTCTCGCCTCTTCCATGCAAGAGGGATATGCCTCCACCCAGCCTGAAAAGGTGCAAACAAAAACTAGCAGGTATTTATTCCTCTGCTAGGCCCTATTTCTGTAAAATCTACTTCTAAGTCCTCAAAAGGAGCCTGCTGAACTCCTATTGGTCCCACAGGACCCTGTTTGGCATTGTTCTGAGCACAGAGGAGGCAACTCTGAGAGACTGAGGCACACAAGGAGGGAAGACAGGCAATTAGGTAGTATCTGCTTAACAAAGCTTCTAGGGCAGTCTTCCCTAAATGAGTAAGTTCATGCTGCTGGAGGACTATCTTATGGGCTAACTGTTCTAGGACATAGACCCTATGATCTGGGAGTATCCACCAGCCTTCCTTTGTTCTCTTGCCCCCTTCTTGCTGGGCCCATTCCTCTTCCTGAGGAGTGTACTTTGGAGGTTCAGGTAATTCAGGGGCCAACATGATCCGTGACGGTGCCACTTGTTCTTTAGCAGCCAGCTTAGCTGCGGCATCAGCACGCTGGTTTCCTCCTGATACTGAGTCTTTCCCTTTCTGGTGACCTTTGCAATGGATGACAGCTATTTCCTTGGGCTCCCAGACTGCTCCTAGTAACTTTAAAATCTCATTCTGATTTTTGACTCCTTTTCTCTCTGGCAGTCAAGAGCCCCCTTCTTGCTTTCCATCAGGGTGAAAACAGCTTCCTTGACTAACAATGCCATGGCTGCAAGCACCCTGAGACACGGGGCCACCTGGAGAAAACTGGGTCAATCTGCTTGGAGAGATAGGCTACTGGTCTTTGCCACGGTCCAAACTCCTGGGTTAGAACTCCTAGAGCTACCCCGCTGTTCTCGTGAACAAAAAAAGATTAAAGTCTCGTGTCACATCTGGTAGCCCTAGTGCTGGGATCTCAGTGAGCTTTGCCTTTATGGTGTTGAAGGCTTTCTCCTGTTCGGGACCCCAGTTGATGGGTGCCTTCACGTCTCCTTTTAAAGCTTCATAGAGAGGTTTAGCCAGGTCTGAAAACCCTGGGATAATTGGATATTGGCAGATTTTAACAGGCTGTGCCCCAGGCTTTAAGTCAATCACCACAGGGGCGTGGTCCTTAGCCAGGCCTGGAGAATTCCCTTCTGCCCAGACCAGCAGGAATTCTTTCTCTAATTCAGGTTCTAATGGTGAGGCCTTTGACTGGGGGGTATAAAGTGTCCATTCTTCCTCCCTTGGTACTGCTAGGGACAGGATCATAGGGGAGGTCTCCTCACTTAGGCGAAGCTGTGCTGAGCCATTTGGAGCAAAAGTGAATTCTGCACCCATTTTGGCTAAAAGGTCTCTACCCATTAGAGGCACTAAGCAGTCTGGCAAGTACAGGAATTCATGAATTACTTGATGACCACCAAGTTGGCATTGGCGAGGGCGGCAGAATGGTCTACAAGTCTGATCCCAGTAGCTCCAATAATGGTGACCTCCTTTCCCAAGAGAGGCGCTATTTTCTGTGTGACTACTGAGTGCTCAGCTCCTGTATCAACCATAAAGTCTACAGTCTGGCCCCCAGTTTTCATTCTGACCATGGGCTCGTGGGAGCCCAGCTAAAAAGAGCCCGGTGTGTCCTAGTCAGAATCAGCCATTGCTAGCGCAATGAGATCTGCTTCAGGTGGCTCTGATTGATAGCGACTGGGTGGACAAGGGGGTCCAGTTTTCTTACTTTGTCGTTTGGGACATTCATTCTTCCAGTGTCCTGTCTCCTTACAATAGGCACACTGGTCTCGTCTCAGGCTCGCTCTTCCTTTTCCCCCTGATCTGTATTCTTGCTTCCCTTTCTGATCTGTCTGGTAGCTTGAGCCTCTAAAAGTCCCTGCTACTATATTGGCCCTTCTTTGTATTCTCTTTTCTTCCTCCCTCCTTGCCACACTGTCTCGGTTGATGAAAACCTTGTTGGCTATCTCCAGCAGTTCGGTGGCATTTTTTCCTGCAAACCCTTCCAGCTTCTGTAATTTTCTCCTGATATCAGGCTGGGCTTGGCCTACAAAAGTGGCATTTACCATGGTGTGATTTTCCAGGGCCTCAGGGTTAATGGGAGTGTAGATTCGGTATGCCTCACATAGTCTCTCATAGAAAGCTGCTGGACTTTCATCAGGCTTCTGGAAAACCTCAGAGATTTTAGCCATATTGGTGGGCTTCTTGGCTCCGGCCTTGACCCCCTGGAGGAAGGCCAGCAGATATCTTTCTAGCCCGGCCCTTCAGTCTTCTGAGTTCGGTTTCCAATCAGGTTCCTCATCAGGGAAGGCCTCCCTGGCCCATCTGTCTGTATCTAATATTCCTGCCGAGGCCTGGGTCTGGAGCCACGTCCGAGCCTCTGATACTACTCTCATGCGCTCCTCAGTGTTAAAGAAAGTGAAAAGGAGCTGCTTGCAGTCCACCCAGGTGGGCTTCTGGGTCTGGAAAATCATTTCTAAGAGGTCTACCATGGCCTGAGGTTTTTCAGAAGAATAAGCAGGGGGTGATGTTTCCAATTCAGGATGTCCCTTGTGGTAAAGGGCTGATAATAATAGACTGGCCTTCCCTCCTGCAAGGTCCCATCTTCACCAAGCACTTGGGCACCCCGAATCTCCCTGAGAGGCATCTGACATGCCGGTTGTGGCTTGGGCCCTTGATCGGCTGAACACAAGCGCCGCCCAACTGGCTCTGGAGAGCCTGGTTAAGGAGAGACGGAGGGGGGCGGTGTTTCCAGACTTTCCGGACCTTCCAGAGCAGCGGGGGGAGCACTTGGTGCTGCCTGTGGCACATATGGAGGTGGTAAAACTGGCGGGACTTCCTCAGGGGGTCCTGGCAGAACAGGGGGTTGGGTTCCCTTCTGAGGGACCTGTTTCTTTTCTCCTGCCTGCTTCTCTTCTGCTTTCTCCTCTCCTGCCTGCTTTTCCTTAGACCGCTCCTGCCCTGCCTGCCTCTCCTTAACCTGCACCTGCCCTGCCTGCCTCTTCACTCCTGCTATTAAAACCTTACTCTGTCCCTTGTTACACACGCAGAACCGGACCCAAGGCGGCAAGGTTTGAGCAATTTCTAACCAGCTGTCTATGTAGGAAAACTGATCTGAGTGTCTAGGATCTTTCATGACTACATTCCAGACCGCCCTGACCAGTACTTTATCTAAGGAGCCTTGCAAGGCTCCTTAGATAATTCTAATTCACAGAATTTCCTCAGTGTTTTGGGGTTCATTTTAATACCATAGTCTCCACTGAAACCCTTTTCAAAATTTTTCAACATGCAATTGAGAACAGTGGGTTTACTCTGTCCCAACCCCATGATGATCAGTGGCGAGAGACAGACAAGGGAGGGGTGACATGTTTTCACAGATCCTCACTCAGATGCCCGCCTGGCCACGTCCCTTGGGAGCTTAGATTTGTCTTAGCTAAGGTGCACCTGTATAAACCCCGGGCCTGGTCACCTCCATGTGGGGGTGAGTCACCGTTATTCCATATGACAAATCGTAGAACCACAGGTTGGGATACACTCAGACTCCGTAACCAAGGTCGTGGAGCCACACAAAGGATAGAAGAGGGCAGGCCCTCTCCCTCCACAGTCACACACTTTCACCAGACATTCACTCAGAGTTTAAAAACACAGTCCACCCCCGATTCCTGACCAATTTAACTGATGAAGTCCTATGACTTCCGAGGAGGTGATGAAGCTCCCCCTTCCACTCATTTGGAGTGGGGCTGACTGACTGGGGCCACTACGTTACCGATTCTGTTGACAGGTCCAGAAGTGTCCATCCACTTTCTCCAGATGCTGGCCAGTCCTAGGCTGAGGTCCGGGAGCGCCAGGAGTCCCCTGGTTCAATTCTGCTAAAATCAGCAAGGCACGCCTTCCGGAGGCCTATCTTGCACCCTCAGGCCTCAAGCCCTGTCCCCTCACTGGAGGCCAAAAAAGCCAAGCGCTGTTGGTTTCACGGTCAGGGAACCAGTTGTTGCAGAAGACCAAAGAAAACCAAGGACACTTCAAAGAAGAGGAGGGACACTGTTTAATACACCGGTGGACTCAGGGAACAGCCTTCCAAATCTGAGTGAAGGAACATGCATGGGGCTTTCCTTTATATCTCCCTGTGGTCTTTGTCCCGCAAATATGGATTATGCTTCCAGTCCTTTTCGCGGGCCTTGCAAGGAGGCCCCCAGGTGTTGGGGGTCTCCAGGCCATGATGGTCTGGCCTGGTGCCAGCGTTAATAACCCTCCCTCTGGGACAGTGCACTGTTCACAGTAACAGGTTCTGCAAGACCAGTATCTGGGAAGGAGGTAGTGACTTAATTATAGGTTATCAAGAATGTACACTGAGCTTGCTGGTATGGATTCAGATTACTATCCCCCAAATATCAGGGTTAAATTGGAATTAGCCCTTTTTAGCCTTCTCAATGGGAACAAACCATAACCGGCAACGTGGGCAGGGAACGTGGTGACCACGGGCAGCAGTGGGTCCCCAGCCATGGGAACCTCCAGCTCACCTAGCCAGGGATCCCAGAAGGCCTCCCTGAGGCAGCGTCTTCAAGTGGGAGAGACAGAGGGCAGGAGGGGAGAGGAGTGCTTTATGAAGGGCTCAGGCTTGCAGAGGCGTGGAGGCACGAGTGACATTGAGAGGATCCTGCATTTCCCAAAACTGTGGCATGACCCAGGGAGAGGCCAGGTGAGAGGGTGGTGGCGGGTGAGGTCCACGGAAGCTCCCAAGCCTCCCAAAGGGAGGCGGACAGGGGAGGCAGTGGGAGGTTTTGTCGGAGACAGCCCTGAGTCCCAGGAAGGATGACAGATGTGGGGAGGGAAGGACGGTTGGGTGGGGATGGACATGGCTCCATGTGCTGGGAGTTGAAGTGCCTCCCACCCAGTTCCACACTCCCTCCTGCCTCACAACGCAGGGAAGGGTTCTAATGGAGGCGTTTGGGGAAACCAGAACACACATAGCAGACACAGCTATGACCACATGGCCAGAACATACTCAGAGCCCCTTCAGGAGCCTGAGCCAGAGCCCGGCGGCAGTGCTCCCGGGCCCAGGAGACCGGTTCTCTCTGTGTGTCGCCAAGGCGTTACCACCTGGACGTAGGGCGATGGTGGTGGTTTCCTGTTTGTGTTTAAATGTGGACTTAAACCATTACTTCAAAAATATGCAGAGCAAGTTTTTTTAATGCGTGCAATAAAAATAGGAAATCACGGGAATAACTTATATGAAGTATGAGGGTGTAACTTTGTATGTGTGTATCTCTTATCAAGAGATTTTTTACTTGTGAGCATATTTTTATGAAAACTAGATGGCATTCTGCTAGAGTAGAAAAACTAAGAAATGTTGCATCCAAATATAAGCTCTGGAGGACTTCTGCTTTCGACTAGGACAGAGCGGCCCATAGCAGACAAAGGCTCTCACCAAGGGCAACTCAAAATAAAATAAATCAAAAGAGCAAAACAAACAAAAAGTTGGTTTTAGACACCAGGAGAGGCAGTCCCATGGCCCGGCAGGGGCAAGGCGAGCTCTGTGGGGAGCGGGGTCCCCAGCACTCCCCCGCCTGGGAGAGCGCTCAGTCCACCGCAGGCGCCTGGGAGAGCGCTCAGTCCACCGCAGGCGCCGGTGGTTCAGGGGGCCTCTACGTGTGGAGCAGAGCTTTCTTGCTGGCTGCTCGCTGCTGGTAGGAGACAGGCTGGGGGACTAGCTTGCCACAACAATGTGAGGGGTCCAAATCCCTGAAAGTACGCGAGTGCAGAAAAGTCAACCCACAGCAACTGTTTCCTCCCACATCCCGAGATGCCTGCCTGCTGTTCACACCACAGGGCTTCGGGCCAAGAAATCAAGCAAAGCATCTGAAATGCAATTTATCAGAGATTTGTATGTCAGGGAAAGTGGAGTTCTTGACCCACACAGGAAGACACACTTCGGTAACTACTACAGGTTTGGGCTGGAAAGAGAATAGCCTAAAAGAGGGGGTGCACCAGGGGCAGATCAATTCTTACAGAGTTTGGAGCTCAGCCTAAGGGCCCTGCAGGCCCTGACAAAATTAAAAATGCCTCTTCTTAGTCGATATCACTGCTGGGGACGAGAGTCAATAATGTCATGTAGAGGCACCACATGTGCATTTTCTATACCCATACCCAGGATTAAATATTAACAGGCACACCAGAAATGGGATCAAACCTACAACTGATCAGATATCAGAGTTACCTGAAATTTTAAAATAACTTTGATTAATGCATCCAAAATATTTCACATCCAAAAGAAACCTCTACATTAGCAGTCAATCCCCATTCCCAGCTCAGCCCCGGGGCAACCACTAATGTTTTTAATCTCCATGAATTTGCCTATTCTGGACACTTCGCATAAATGGAATCATGGAATGTGTGGACTCCTGTGTCTGGCTGCTTTCATTTAGCATGAAAGGGTGTTTTCCACGTTTCCTTCTGAGGCTGAATGATCCATGGTATGGATTTACTACGTTTGTTTATTCATTTACCAGTTAAACATTTGGACTGATTCCGCTTTTTGGCCACTGTGACTAATGCTGCCATGAACATTTGTCTAGAAGTTCTTTGTGTAGACATATGTTTCAGTTGTCTTGGGTATATACTTAGGGGGTGGAATTGCTGGGTCAAATGTTAACTCTGTGTAGCATTTTGATGGGCTGCCAAATTGTTTCCCAAAGTGGCTGCACCATTTTATATGCCATCCTCGGTGCCTCGGTTCCCATTTCTTCCTCATCAATACTTGTTATCATTTTTTTTTTAATTTTCATTATTGACTTGAGAGAGAGAGAGGATGGGAGAGAGAGAAACATCAATTTGTTGTTTCACTTATGCACTCATTGGTTGTAATACTTGTTATAATTTTAAAAATTAAAATTCTTTTCTCCCTTAATTTTCTCTCACGTGCATTTACTTTTCTTTGGTAATATTTATCTCAACTTCTACTTATATATTTACTTATGCTTGAGCCTGTTTAAAGTCTGTGTTCCCTGATTAGACTGGAAGTTTTATGAAAACTACTGGCTACTGCCTGCTCAGCACTTAGCTGAGTGCCTTACACTATGTGTTAATCGACTTTTGTCGACAAGGCTTCTGATCACAGTAAGCGATCAGTAGATAAGCTTTCAGGGACTATAAAGGATTTCAACTGCATGGAGTGTCAGTGCCCCAAAGCCTCGCAATGTTCGAGGGGCCGCTGTCTATCCTATTGGCTGTTTCTCTGAGGCACCTGAGTAGGTGAAGGGAAGGGAAGGGTAAGAAGAGTAAAATCGAAAATCACTGTGAAATCTCACGTGACCACAAATGCCTCGTCTATTAACTTACCATGGCCACCTTTTTGCCTTTGTAGACAAAAATCTAACAATCAGGCCAGAGCAAATGTCTTGTCCCCGGAATGCCCTGTCGTGCACAGTGGGAGCCTGTGCTGGGAGGGGAGCGGCCTGGAGTGGGCCGCAGCAGGGCTGGAAGTGGGGGCAGGGAGCCACATGCCCGCACTGCCCTGAGCAGTCCTGTCTCTTTCTTGAGGAGGCTGTGGCTCGCTCTGGGGCCAGCGAGACTGCACAGGCCTTGACTGACATTCCCAGTCCCCTAGTGCATGTCTCCCACAGAGCCGAGCCGTAGCTGCAGGCCAGGACAATCGAAGGGCCCTTTTTGTTTCCCCATTTATAATGGATGTAAACGTTTAGGAGATAGTTAAGAGGGAAATGCTGTTCGGGAACTTTGTAGCTGAAATCAAAAAGGGGCCCTAATCAGTTTGGCTCAGTGGATAGAGCGTCATCCTGCAGATTGAAGGGTCCCGGGTTTGGTTCTGGTCAAGGGCATGTACCTTGGTTGTGAGCTCAATTTCCAGTAGGGGGTGTGCAGGAGGCAGCTGAATCGATGTTTCTCTCTCATCGATGTTTCTAATTCTCTCTCTATCCCTCTCCCTTCCTCTCTGTAAAACCAATAAAATTAAAAAAAAAAAAAAAGGGAAACTACGCACCTCACCTCCAGGGCCCAGCCAGCCTCTCCCCCACGTCCGCTCCCCAGGATATCTGTCTGGAGAGCTGAGTGCCATCCCCAGGCTGAGCCTAGCAGCACAGCCCTTTCCCCACCCTGGGCCCTCCTGCTATTGGCAGATGCTGCTGAGACTGCTAACAGCCTCACTGCTGTGATCCGCATGGACCAGGGCCCTCCAGGCTCGGGGACAGAGCACAGCCCAGACTTACAAGGTGAGGACCCAGACACACTCCCCAGGGCACTGAGCTAGGCCAATCTAAAGAGCTACCCGCCTCTAAGAAGTCCTGCTCTCCCCGATTGTTCGCCAGCTCTCCCTCATAAACAGTCTACTGTATTATTGTGTGCTAGGGGGAGCAGGGCAGGACCAGGGGGCAGGGGACTGTGCCACCCACAGGGGTGACCTAGAAGGCAGGAATCGCCAGCAAGACAATGATGGCAGCCCTGGCCAGGTGGCACAGTTGGTTGGAACATCGTCCTGTACACCAAAAGGTTGCGGGTTCCATTCCCAGTCAGGGCACATACCTAGGTTGTGGATTCAATCCCTGGTCAGGGAGCATACAGGAGGCAACTGGTTGATGTTCCTCTCGTGCATTCATGTTCCTCTCTCTCTGTCTCCCTCTCTCTCTAAAATCAATAAACTTATCCTCGGGTGAGGATTAAAAAGAAGAAAAAGCCAGTGATGCAGTGGTGATAGCAGCTGACCTCTCTGAGCACTTTCCCTGCGCAGGCATTTCCCATGCATGGCCTCAGCTCGGCGGACGCTGTGAGGCTGGAGTTACTGACCCGCCAGGTAGAAGGGGACACTGAGACCCTGAGAGACCTAGTACCTTGTCCAATGTCATCCCAACTAGTAAGGACAGGAAGCAGATCCGTGTGACTCTGGGGCCACCCTCCTGACCACCGTGCTCACCCCACCCTGTGGCTGGCTCTGCTCCCGGGCGTGCCCTCTTCATGTCTCAGGGAGGGGCAGGGGTACAAACTAGAATGCAGCACTGGCGTGGCCCACGGGAGTACAGTACGGACAGACGGTGGCAGGTGGCAGGCTGAGACTCTCACGGCATTGTCAGTGACTGTGAAAGTCAAAGGAAGAAAACGCCTTCAGAATCCTCTGGCCCTGAAAGGAGCTGGTGTAGAGGCCGAACCGCACGCTGAGCCGCTCATTCATGCCGGGACCTGCGCCCACCCTGGCTTGCTCTCCTGTCGGCCCCGCTCCTCCGCGCTTGGAGGCGGGAGCGCACTGCCTGTTTGTGCTGCACACCCTGCAGCCCGCACATCGTACTTATGACGAGACAACACGGGGTGGGGGGTGGGAGAAAAGGCCGCTCTGGTACCTCAAGGCTGGCATGGCTGTGCTCTGTCCCCAAGGTAAGCTCAGAGCAGCAGAGCCCATTTCCAGGCTGGGCAGGAGGGTGCAGGCAGGAGGGCCCCTCAGCCCAGCCCCCACCCAGAGCCGGGGCATCACCCAGCGGAGGATTGAGGTGCAGCTTCTGCTCAGCTGCATCTCACTGTTCCTCACAAAGACCCTGAGGGGGGATCTGAAGCTCCCACGTGATTTTCCATCCCTTCAAGCATCGCATCCCCTTGGGAAGCTGGGGGAGGAGTGGTTCCCATAGTCTAAGAGAAAAGCACCCCAAAAGGTAAGTCCTTTCCTGGGGTCCTTTCCAGACTCTTTATAATGCAAATCACCCACCACCACCCACGCTTGGAATCTGCAGCGCCTGTCCATGGATCCCAGCTTCCCCCCAGCAGCCTGCTCCACATCCAGATACAAGCTGAGGACTCTTCCAGGAGAGGCCCCGGCGGGGCTGCGCTCAAGTCAGTCTATGTACTCCCTCCACCAGGGCAGGTGGGAGAGGTACCCTCTTTTCCCCTCTATGCCTCTGGATGTGAGCAGTAACCTCTCTCTATCTATCTATCTATCTATCTATCTATCTATCTCTAACACACACACACACACACACACACACACACACACACACACACACCTCCCAAGGGCAAGCATGAACCCTCAGAGGTGGCGTAGTCTGTACAGATCACACCACAGACCTGAAGTCAAATCCATAAGTGGACAGGTTTTGATTGGACCACAGACATAGACTATCTTTTCATTAGTTGTCAACTTATAAAATTCAGATTTCACACTAAAGACTATATTTCCTTCCTTTTTTTATTCAAAACATAGAATATGGGCCCTCCCTGGGCCACACTTGAGGGTGCAACAGCTGCTGGAACTAAAGACCCCCGAGCCCTGGAGCCAGGGCAGCTCCCCCAGGCATTTACCCACTTGCTGCTACTCCTGCCTGGCTGCTGGAGACCCCGGAGTATTTGCTCCTAACCTAAAGCAGTAGGAGAACAAATCACTTTCTTAACTCCAAATGCAAAAGGCTGCCTTGCCCAGAGTGGGGTTAGTGTAATGAATTATCATGCAGGTTGTTGCTTTCCTTTGGTGCCTTCTCCCATGTTCCTCACTTTCACACCGTGTCCCCTCCAGGCCCCAGGAGCAGGCACAAAGCGCCAGAGGCTCTTCGTGTCCACTCTGGGCAGCACAATCGCCCAGCCAGGCTCTGAGAGCCCTGCTCAGAAGGGCCAGTTCAGCTCTTGAATGCCATCTTCCTCCCTATTGGTGGCAGGGAAGGGGAATGGTTGTGTCAATCACAGCCAGCTTCTAGAGGAGGCTACTGAGGCCCCGCCCAACCAGCTCTCTACAACATAGGGAGATGGAGTTAGGCCTACCCTTACCTTTGGGTTTCCTCCCAAAGATACCCCTGGGATAAGGATGCGGTGGGTGCTGGGCTGGCAGCTCAGAGAGTACTCCATTCCTAGGTGGGCCGGTGCAGCTCATGGATCCTCATCTTGCCCTCGGGCCTTAGTGTGCACAGGAGCCCTAGCCTGTGAGCCATGCCAGGAGGCCACATGGCACACCCAAGCCCTGAAGATCTTTAGTGCTGGCACTGGGCAAGCTCACCTTGTCTGAACTGCCCCAGACCTAGAGACTCTCCACCCAGCCTACTTAGGGCCTTCCCATCATGGCCCAGCTTCAGGAGATGCAGGTAGGTGGCAGAGCGAGGTGGCTGTCCCACCCCAAGGCCCAGGCTGACTCCACTTCCCCAGAAAACTGACAGAAGATGCAGGGGAAATCCCAGAAACAGTTGCTCCAATTTAATTTAGCCAGAAGAAAGTGTGTGGATGTAAAGCAAGTGTTAAATGACTAAAACCAGTGTTTAATCAAGACCTAACTTGAGTTCTGTAAGGATTCAGGGCAGGCCTAGTCCAGGAGGTTAAGGGAATCATGAACCACTCTGGGGTGACACTGGGATTGAGTTGGGTGATGGGTGGAAAAGTGACTGGGCCAGTGGGTGGTATGAGGGTAGTCAGGGCACAGGAAAAGCACATTTTTATCGTCTATTCTAGCCCTGATGGTATAGCCCTGACATGCGGTCTTTCTGTCCATCGTCCATGTTTTCACTAGTCCCACCAGGGGAAATACCCAACCCCCGGGCTCAGGGTCTGCTTGCATCCCCAGTGCCAAGGCACACTGTGTATGTGTTTCATTCCCATACTCCCGTGGTTACCACAATTGGGAAGCAGTGACTATTTTTTCTGAATTTGCACAAATGTGATTACATCATTCATCAGGGGCTTCCTTTCAACAAGGCCTTCCAGATTGGCAGCTGTGGTTCAGTCCTGCCCAGCATCCATGAGCACCCGTCTGTGCCGAGCTGCCTGGGCCCCAGGAGCAAACACACAACGACTCTTGCCTGGAAGAGTTCATGGGCCATGCGAGCACAGGTGAGAACAGCTACACTGCAATGTGATCAATGACAATGTAAAAAGTCCCACTTCAAAAATTAAGTTTTGTGGGTTTTTTTAATTTTTTTTAATATTTTATTGATTTTTTTACAGAGAGGAAGAGAGAGGGATAGAGAGTTAGAAACATAGATGAGAGAGAAACATTGATCAGCTGCCTCCTGCACACTCCCTACTGGGTGTGTGCCCGCAACCATGGTACATGCCCTTGACTGGAATCGAACCCGGGACCCTTGAGTCCGCAGGCCGACGCTCTAGCCACTGAGCCAAACCAGTTAGGGCCAAAAACTAAGTTTTATTTGAGCCAACTCATTTGTGGCCACATAAGGGCCTAGTCAGGGAAGCCACACAAACAGAGGCAGACAGGTGGAAAAACAACAAAGAATGTGTGTTTTTCAAGGTAATTGCTAACTCCGTTTTAGAGATCAGCTTTCACCTGATTAATTATCTAAGAAAAGAGAAGACACTAAGCCCACAACTTGAATGCTGTTTAAGTACATTGTCAGGCATAGGATTTAATGAGACCGCTTTTTGAAGAGTATTTAACATTATAATTTTTGTTAAAAGAACATTTGTTGAGGGCCAATAAATCTATTGCATGTGTATGTAATTTAAAAAAATAAATAAATCCGATCTCCCTTCAGTAGTTCAAAACTAACGCTGGCAATAACTGTCTGATTGCAGCTTTAATGGTGCTATAATGGGGACAGCACATTGTACAGTTAACAGCAATTGCCTGTAGTTAGGAAAGCTGATCAAGAGAAGAGAATGTTTATTATTCCTATCGTTGAAAAGAGCGAGTCTCATCCCATTTCATTTAAGGGAAATTATTCTGTTAGGATATGCATGTGAACCCACCGCCTTATCATCATTCAGTTTTATTATTCTCTCAGAGCCGCTTTTAGGGTCTCAGACGCTGCTTTGCGCGCCAAGTGAAAACCCAAAAGAGAAGGACCACGGCCATGATTCCCTCTGACATCCGCTTTGTGAGACCCTCCAAGTGCGGTCCCCACCCAATCAGAAAACAGGCTAGCTCCCTGGAGTTACTTCTTTGTTTACCAACTGTTGTCCCCTGAAGAAAGGTGTCAGAACTCAGTTACTTAAAACAAAGGCCATTTGGATTGCTCACCTGCCTTCTGGTTCGTTGGCAAAGGCACTGATCTAAAATGGACTGGGCTCAGCTGCAGCTCCGGCTATTTGACCTCTCCCTGTGGACTCGGGTCTGTTCCAGGAAGGGAAGCAGCTATGAAGTGGAAGCTCCTGGCAGGAAGATGGCAAAAACACAAACCCAACACCACAAGCACAGTGCAAGCCTTTGCTCATCTTTGATCTGCTAATATTCTACTAGACAATGCTAGTCACTTGACCAAGCTCAACATACCAGCCATGGGGCTGGTATTCAAGCACAGGCTGGGACCCTGGAACAGAGCAAACTGCCAGGCTGGCAGCACCCCACACCTCATGGCACCCTCACCCCACAACTCTGCAGACAGCCCTACCCACCAGAGCTGGGCAGCACCTCCTCTGGGTCCTTGGCCTTGGCTCCCCCTTTAAATCTCAGACCCACAAACAAGCTACAAAGAAGGACATTATCCCACTGCTCCATCATCACTAGGATTCACTCCTGCAAGAGGCGGTGATGAGGGAGGGAAAGGGTAGAGGGTACGTGAAATCATTTCCGTTGTGTTTGCTCTCAGCATTTCAGAATGAGATTAAGGATGGAAGCTGAACTCCCTCACTGACCGCTGGGTGCAGTTAGAAGAATCCACAGAGACAGGAGGCTGGGCACTCAGAAAATCCTGGCAAGCAGGGGAAATGATGCAGAGGGCTCAGGGAGCCTTCTGTGAACGCCCCACAGACCTAAGTCTCTCTCTGAGCTCTGTCACTTACAACTGCTCACCTCGGGCAAATTAGTCAACGTCTCTGAAACCTGCTTTCTCATCTGGAAAATCAGGGTATCTCCCCCAGCTCACAGGGCTGTGTCAGGAGTCAGTGAAGAAATTCTGTGAATGCTGCTAAGAGAGGGGCTGGCACACAGCGGGCCTGGCTGCATCTCTTAGCACAAACCCCATTTATTATCAGATGAGAAGTGATTTAGAAAAGGTTATGAGATCCAACCTAAGTCAACCAGCTGACAAATGGCAAGAATGGAGTTGAAGGCAAGTATGTCTTCAGCCAGAGCCTATTTCCTTTCTCATCTCTAGAAGCTTAAAAACAGGAGGCAAGAGTTACTACCAACTGTGAATTCCATCTGCTTCCCAAGAGAAACAAAAAGCATTAGATGGTGTCGGGGAACTAAGCCCTGTACAGAGGACTTCTCCAGGGCCTAATCTAACTCTGTGGCTGCCATAAAGATTAACTGAGATGCTCTGTAAATGCACCTGACCCAGAGTGGATGGCCAATTGTGGTAGCTGTCATGTCCTGGTCACTGAAGTTGCCTCTCTTCTCCTTATTAATCACCTGTGGTGCCCAGCAATTCCCACAAATGGCAGCTTAACACAACACCAATTAGCCCCACAGTGTCTGTGGTTCTGGTGTTGGGGCATGGGTGGGTGGAACCTCTCCTCAGGGTCTCGCAAAGCTGCAATCAAGGTGCTGGCTGGGGGCAGCAATCTCCTCTAAGGCTCTGGGTGGAATCCCTGGCTCAGTGGTGAAGTTCGGCTTCTTGCTACTAGAGGACTGAGGTCACCGGGTCCTGGGAGCCACCTGTCATTCCCTGTCACGTGAGGCAGTTTATTCTTCAATGCTAGCAGGAGAACACTACTGCTGCCACCGCTTCCATCTCTGATCTCTGGACCCTGCTTACCCAGGCCCACCAGAATAATCTTCTGTTTGATTACATCTGTGCGATACCTTCATCTTTGCCTTACTGCAAAATCTAATTGTGGGAGTGAAGTCATATTCACAGGATTACACATACTGTGCCCCATAAGGGATTACCTCAGGATTCTAGCAGGCCTCCCAACCGCATCCGAGCAGAACACAAAATCTCCTGCCAGAGGAATGAAACTCTAATAGTGTTGTTTGGTCAGCGTCCCTGAAACAACTCGCTTTTAGGATTTCCATAACAGATGGCATTTTATTTCACGAGTGGGTGTCTTTGGTTACTGAGCTATTCCTGGAACAAAGCTGGCTGACACATCTTAATTATGTCACAACACTGTGAATTTAGGTAAAATGGCACAGCGTTTGGAACATAACAGTGTTGGTTAGCTTCTATCTCTGTCTTCCAAGCCTGTTGACGAGTTCCTCGGGCCGCAGCAGCCCTGCCCTGGAAGGCCTGGCCACTCACTGTAAGTGTCCAATGTCCCCCACATCACCTGATGGATAGAGAAGGTCCAGGCCTCATCGACCCAGGAAGAAAGCAGACTTTCAGAGCGAGGAATACTTCTCGAGACCCCTCACATCTGACCCCACAAGCAGCTGGCCCTGCCTCCACCACAGCCCCACCTCCTGGTTCTCATGTATCATTCTGGAACTCTGCTCCGGTGGGCGCAGGGCATCATAAACAGCCATTGCTATGAGGAGCCCTCCGGCCAGAGGAAGACTGAAGTTTTAGCCTTAGTGTGAGGAAGGAAGAAAAGCATCTGTGTGAACAGCACATGCATTTCCCATGCACTCCCAGTCGCCTTCAGTGATACTCAGATGACTATTCATACAAAGCAATATCCTCTTCCCTGCATCACCTTGAATATTCCCCACCAGGGCTGATGGGTCGAGCAGGTGAGGATTCACGAGACTCCTAAATTCATCCTCCAGGCCTCCACCCATGACCTCACTAAATCCCCAAAACTGCCCTGCTGAGGAGTATCGTCCCACTTTTTCAGATGCGTTATCATCTCACAGAGGCTAAGAGGGTTCCCCAGTGTGTCCCCCCCGGGAGTCCAGTGCAGGTCTGTCTGGTCCCCACACGCCCCCTTCCTGCTCCGTATACCGGCTTGCTGTGAAGGAACGTATCCTTCCGCTCTGCCCCAGCGACTGTCACAGAGGAGTTTTCCATGAAAAAGCATTCAGGGTTCAGCTACAAATGTGCTTATGTCCACCCTTGGCTGGTGCTGATAAGTGGACTTGAGCATTCATTGTATGTCATGCAAAGAAAGGAAGAAGCTAATTTGCACAAGCAGGAAAAGAAGGGTGCACGTTCTCAAACTCTCTCAGGTGCCCCTAGAGCCATCAGAATGCAGTCGCTCTTGAAGATCTGGGCCCTGGGTTCAGATGCTTCTTCCGGGTGAACACTGCCACTGGCTACCCAGCAGCCAGGTGATCACCCTCCCAGGGGTTCCTGGGATGCAGGACTTTCAGGGCTAAAACTGGAGAGGTTCCAGGCATTGGGATGAGGGATGAATTGGTCACCCCACTAGCATCTGTTCTCCCATCACCCATTTTAACAGTACCCAGAGTTCCAGTGATATCCCCCTCTCCCATACACAACTTCTGTGTTGTGCCCCGTTGGGCGTCAGCCATTGGTTCAGAGGAGGGCATGTGACCTAATCAGATTTGAGCCTGGAGCACTGGACGGCAGCACTTTCTGCCCCCTGGGCCACGTGGAGTAAGGCTGTGTGATGTCTGAAGCAGAGGCACCATCCTGCTACCCTGAAGCCAAGGCCAGAAGGGCAGAGTACAGAAGTCCAAAGAAATCTGATCCCTGCTGACCTGGAGTCTCACTCAGCCTTGAACCTGCCCTACCTCCATGCTCTGTCCTTGGCTTAGGCTTCCATTTTCTTATAACTGGAAGCACGCTGAGCAGTGGTTCCCCAAGCGCAGCCCTGAGCAGCAGCGCCACTACACCCAGACTTGAACGAGAAGCTCTAGCTAGGGGTAGGGCCCAGCCCTCCGGCTTGAACTGCCATTCTTCATGATTCCGATGCCTGATAAAGCCTGAGATCTAGACATTGCCATGTTTGGCTGTGGCTCCAGGGATTCTGATCCTGGCATGGCCCTGATGCAGGGATGGAGGTGCTTCACATCTCCCAAGGCCTGTGTGCTCACCCCAGGCAGCTGCCACTGCTAGAACAGTAGCTGCCATCCTCTCAGACACAAAGGCATCTTCCCTAGCTCCTAGTAACAGGACTCCATGCCCTTTCTACAGTCCCTCCTCCCAGAGCTAGCCCAGGGCCTCAGCTCTTAGCTGCCCCTGTTCTAGAAGCTCAGAGGGTGGCTGTGACTCGCTATGCCCCTCCCTGTCTCCATCAGGGCCCCTGAGCTCCCTAGTGAATGAGTCATCTTGGCCTTCGCCTGCTGATCTCTCAAAGGGGCCACACAAAGCTGGTCACCTCACACTCACCCTGTGTGTAAACTCCTTCTCTCGCTCTGCGCTGGTAAGAACTGGGAAAAGCAAGCATGCAAAGGCCAACGTGAGTCATTTCTCTTTACCAGTGGTTCTTAAACTCTCCACCTGAGGACTTTGGAAATAGACTGTGGCCGCACCCAGGGAGTTTCAAGTTTCAGCTCAGGCCTGATGATTTGCCGCTTTAACAAGCTCGCAGGTGATGCTGATGGGGAGAAACACTGGGAACCACTGCCCTAGAGATAACAAAAGCCCAGTTCTTTACCCAGTTCTCCTCAACTTCCATTTAAATTCACATTTAATTATTTTATGTGAAAAGAAAAAAATCAAGTGTAAAGATATAAATGAAACTGTACATATCCTTAAACTCTAACGAGGAATTCAGAGACTTCTCTAGTTCTCACTGATACAAACACCCCAAACAAGGTTTTAGGCAGGAGGGTAGGGTGGGGCTGGGAGGGGGAGGTGCGTGGAGATGGGACTTCCATGTAAAAAAGTCATTTTTAAGTATTCCCATCAATGTGCTTCCCTTTATCCTTCCTGAATCTGTCCATCTTACTATGACCACCCTCACCTGAGTAGACCAGTGGCCGTTTCCAGGGCCCTGCTAAGGCTGTGGTCCCCTCAGTTCACCTCGGGCACCTAGAGGCCTTCCCCCAACACATGCACCTCCTCAAAGTGAAGGAGCACAGCCTCTTCTCTCGGCTCCCTCTTAGGAAAACAGTAAGTAGCCTCCCTCTTTACAGAAGTTTCCAAACACAGAAGAGAAGGAGTACTGTTTAGAGTTTACATGGAAGTGCCCTGTATTGTGTGTGTGGAGGTTCGTTTTCCAAAGCTCTTTCATCTGCTTTGGAGGAGCGCTGGCACCGTTGGGCCTGGTGGAGCGGGGGTGTCAACAGCTGCCTCGTAAGTGTCAGCTTTCCAAGAGAACGGGGGCGCCTGCCCTGGAGGGACCACGACGTGAGGAGAAAGACTTGACTTACAGACACCCAGCATTGCCTCTGGCTGTGCACACACCTGGTGGGCTTGGAAGAGGTGGTGGCTGTGGTGGTCAGTTTGCTGGGTCAATGTGGCTGAGCTGTGGGCCCAGGTATGTAATCAAACACTGATCCAGGTGTTGGAAAGGTGTTTTGTAGATTGCTTAGTAGACTTTGAGTAAAACAGATTACCCCTGTAATGTGGATGAGCCTCATCCAATCAGTTGAAAGCCTTAAGAGCAAAACTGAGGTTTCATGACCTAGCCGGTTTGGCTCAGTGGATAGAGTGTCAGCTCTCGGACTGAAGGGTCCCAGGTTCGATGTCTCTCTCTCTCTCTGTCACTCCCCTTCCCTTCCACTCTCTCTAAAAACCAATGGAAAAATATCCTCGGGTGAGGATTCACCAAAAACAAACTGAGGTTTCCTGAAAAAGAAATTCTGCCTCAAGACTGCGACATCAACTCCTGCTTGAGTTTCCGGCCTGCCATCCTGCCCTGTGGATTTTGGACTTGCAGTTTCACAATTGCATGTGCCCAATTGCATGTGCCAACTAGATATATATATATATAGTTGATAGAGAGAGAGAGAGAGAGAGAGAGAGAGAGAGAGAGAGAGAGAGAAAGAGAAGATGGATATAGAGACAGAGAGATGGAGATGGGCATGCACATGGACATAGACATAGACACAGACACAGACATCCTTCGGTTTTCACTCCCTAGAGAAGCCTGACTGGTACAGAGGTCTTCATGCTGAGCTGCATGTGGGGCAAGAGCAAAGCCTGAGCAACGTGCAGAGGCCAGAAGGGGTCAAGTGCAGTGCCAGGGTCCTTCCAACTCTAATCCTTTCTGACATCAGGACAGTAGGACCACAAACAGACTGGCTCAACAGAGCAGGGGAAAGTCTGATTTAGATGCTTGTCTCAGTCCCAGAGGCTAACCAGGGCAAAAGGCGAAATTGCCCTGGTTCCCTAATCTACCATCTACCTACTCTGCCTCCACCAGTACTAACACCACATACAGAGTCTCAGATTTGGAATTATTTCAAAGGAAATTGTTGGAGGCCATGGAGATGCCTTCCAGTCACAAAGAGGGAGGACACCCTCTCCTTCCTCGTTTCACAAGATGACATCATGCCAGCTGTAACCAAGCTCTTTAGACACAAGCTCCCTGCACAGAGTGGCATGTGGAAACAACATCCGAGCACCTGCTCTGTGCCTCACCACAGGGGCAAATGCTAGAAGGAGGAACCCGACCTTCTACCTGTCAGGTGATATCCCTCTCAATGTCAGGCCTGGCCTTAGAGAGCACCCCAAACCATATTGTACAGAACATGTGGGCAGTCATTGTGATCCCACCTGCTCCACCCCTGCCCGCTTTGTGACTGCTCTGTGAAGCCCTCCTCAACCCTAGCTCATGGTTGTGGGCTTGATCCCCAGTGAGGGGCTTGCAGGAGGCAGCTGATCAGTGATTCTCTCTCATCGTTGATGTTTCTATCTCTCTCTCCCTCTCCCTTCCTCTCTGAAATCAATAAAAATATATATTTTTTAAATCAGGCAGGACCTTACCTCCTTCACATCTACCCACCAGCCCTGAGAGGGGAGCCAACCAAGCTTCAGGAAGAGGGTCTTAGTCTACTCAGGCTGCCATCACAAAATACCACACCTTAGCGGTTTACACAAAGGAGTGTATTTCTCACAGTTCTGGAGGCTGGCAGTCCAAGATCAAGGTGTCGGCATGTTCAGTACTTCCGAAGGCCTCTCTCCTTGGCATGCAGATGGCCATCTTCTTGCAGTAATCACATGGTCTTTGCTCTGTGCGTGTGCACCCCTGGTGTCTTGGTATGTCCAAATCTCCCTTTTTATAAGGACACCCATCAGATTGGATCCGGGCCTAGCCATTTTATTTTAATAACCTCTCTAAAGGCCTGCCGCCAAACACATTCAGAGGTGCAGGGGATTTCAGCATCAACATACAAATTTGGAGTGACACAATTTAGCCATAACACAAAAAATGTGAGTTTGTTCCAGAAAATGGGGAATGAGCTATGGGGTGAACCTTCTAGGAGGATGAGTCACAGAAGGCAATTCACCAAAGAGGAGGGTCCCCACTGGGACCGGTTCCCTCATTCCCTTCATGACACCCCCTTGAGTTCCCAGGAGCTCACGTCATCCTCCCTCTGGGAGAGAAAACTACAGACATCTGCAGGAACAGTGGCCTTGCTCCTCACCCAAGTCTGGGTGGAACAGAGAGGCACCCCAACAATCACCAGGCCTTTGGGCATGTCCCTTCCAGCCAGTCTCAGAGCAGCTAATTAGGTAGCTTGGTCGAATTTGCCATTTGAGGAACATTTTTTACACAACTCAGAGGAATATTATGTAGCAAATAAAATGATGAAGTGGTTTTGTTAATTTTACCACACTAAAATAAAAAATTTCTAAAATTATGTGCATCAAATTGCATTTTTAATTAAATTACATATTTATATGAGAAAATACTCAAAATGTCATGTTTTAATGTTAACTGGTGCCATCTCTATATATTAGAATTTTATGTAATTTTCTTTCAGGTTATGCATTTTATGTAATTTTCTTTCTGGTTATGCATTTTCTTTTTCTACAATGGCCATATATCGCACACAGAATGAAGCAGTAGAATGCAGCTCTTAAAAGCGTACACTCTGCCGAAACCGGTTTGGCTCAGTGGATAGAGCGTCGGCCTGCGGACTGAAGGGTCCCGGGTTCGATTCCGGTCAAGGGCATGTACCTTGGTTGCAGGCATATCCCCGGTGGGGGGTGTGCAGGAGGCAGCTGATCGATGTTTCTCTCTCATCGATGTTTCTAACTCTCTATCCCTCTCCCTTCCTCTCTGTAAAAAATCAATAAAATATATATTTTAAAAAAAAAAAAAAAGCATACACTCTTCAGTCAAACCTCCTGGGCTCCCCAAACCCCTAGGTGTGGCTGGGGAAGCAGCTGACAAGCTTCACTGGTTCCCTCGCTGTGAATGAGGCTGCCACAGCATCCACCTCCCCGGGCTGTGAAGGAGATGAAAGGGGAAGATTCACATCAAGCCCTCAGCACGGGACCTGGGGTACAGCAGTGCTCAAGAGTTGTTATTTCTATAAGTAATACTCCAAACTGAGCAAGCCATCTCATCCCATCTGTATGCCCCTCACTCCCAATAGCTGGAATGGTGCCTGATGACCCCAGGCATCCAACAAACATACAAAAAAGGGGATGACTAGCCAAACCACCCAGTGGGGAAGCTGCTCCGCACAGACTCAGAGCTCACACCTGTGGTGGCCAAGGTCCCCACAGCCTGCAGTGACACACCCTGGGCGCCACCAGGTCCCACAGCTGGCCCCACGCCATCATGTCCCTTGGGACTGGCATCTCAGGTGCTGACTAGCTCAGTACTGGCCCCAATTCCCAGAACTGACCACCAGTCACATCCTGGCACTAGTTTGCCCTGGACTCGGTGTTCTCCAGTAGACTGATGGGCCTCCAGCCACATCCTGCTCTACCCTCTCACTCCTCACAGCCCTACCTCCTAGCCAGCCCTAGGTTTCTGTTAGAAATTAAGACTACTATTTATCAAATGACACACATCAGCCTAGGACTGAATGCTTTACATGCATTATGCCATTCCAGTTCATACAAGAAGCCTGTGAAGCAAATAGGGTATTTAATTTGGAAATTGAGTGACATGTCAACCCCATTACCAATTCCCTAAATCAGTAGTACAACTAAAATAACATGTTACAAGGGAGAAAAATGGTGGCGGAATAGACAGACGTGTTCCGAGCCTTGTCCTGGAACAGAAAGAAAAAACAGCTGAGGGTCCCACGAGGAGTGTTTGTTAGCAAGTTAAGGGACAGCTAAACTCCAGGAGAAGGTGGGGAACTGCTAGATGGGGATCCCCTGACCGGGCAGCCCCCACTGCGGCTGGGTCCCCTCCCGGAGCTACAGGCTCGGACACGGAGACTACGCCATCTTGAAAGGGAAAGTGGAGCTTATTGGAAGCCTGAAAATCCACAACTGTGGCACCCACCAAACACCTGCGAGCCCCAGAACACCGCTCCCCAATTGGCACAAACACACGGATTAAGAGTAGCTCTACACTCCACCATGGAAAGGTCAGATTTCGCCTGGGATAAGGTGAGGTCTCTGGTCCCGGTGGGAGAGAGAAACACACATTTTGCGGGAGTTGGAGGACCAGAGAAGTCTGTGCCTAGAAAAATCCATGGCTGTTGGGGCTGGCGAGATCCGTGAATGTGGAAGGGGGTCCTCAGAGCTCTTAACAGAAGGGATCTCTAAAAAGCAACCCATTTTGATCTGATGTGCAGGGACAGCCTAAGAATTTCAAAGGTGTGCCGGCTGCTTAGACTTGCGCACAGACCCATTGTTCGCACACTTGGGCTTTTTCCTCTTCAAATCCTTGCTTCTGATTACTAAGCCCAATACATAGGATCACCCAGTTGGGGACACCCTGGGAAACTGCAGGGGAAACTTGTTTTTCTGGAACCTGGGGATCAGAGCAGGGAGTGACCATTGGAGTGCCAGCTCTGAGGCATCCCACTTCCACAAACCGGTATTGAGTGCCACAGGGAAAGAAGGATCAAAATACAGGCTAGAGAGGCCAAATAGATCCAGAAGTCAATCCAGAAACACTGCCACTGAGGGGCTGAATCACAAATTGACTCTTGTGTAATCAAAAATAAAGGAATATGAGAAATTAAGACACACCGCTTGCTTAAAAATCAGGACTGGCTTACAACACTGAGGAGCAGTGGAACGCAGGGAACTGCAATACTGTCCGGACTGAGAAACAGGCATGCCAAACAGAACAATAGAGGAAGTGAATGACCTTCACTACTGCACATTTTATTTTATTTTTTTATTTTTTTTTATTTTCATTTTTTGCATCTTTTACTCAAGAAACTTATTTTTTTCTTTTTTCCTCACTTGATTTTACCTTTTTAATTATTACATTTTTATTTTCAATCAGTATTATTACTACTACTATTTTATCTTTTTTTAAAGTATCATTTTATTTTCTCTTTATTTTACTTTGGGATTAGTGTTCTACATTCTATTTTCATCTTTCCTTTAGCATCGTTTTACTCTATTCAACTCTACCATTATGCCATCACTCTCTTCCTAACCTTCCCCTTTTTGGTGTCTTGTTTATCTTACCCCTTTCCTGCTTTAGATTTTCCCTATTCTTTCTGTTTACCCCCTGTTAAAATTTCACCCTACTTAAATATCTAATCTCCAATCCCCTGCTCCAAGTACATACACACCTCTCTCTTCGCTATCTTAACTATCCAAAAAATTATTTTTCTTTCTGTCCTTTTGTTGTTGTTTCCTTGAATGTTGATTATATTGAATTTTTATGCTTTTTTGTGAGATTGTTTTGCTTATTCTTTGTTTGTTTGCTTGTTTTGTTTGCTTTGTATTTGTTTGTTTTTTACTTCTGTTTTCCCTTGCCTCACTTGATATTAGTTGGTGTTGTAGTTTGTATTAATCCCTAGGTACTTGTTGCTGGCATTTACTGGGATTAGTGGTTGCTCTAATGGAGTTTTCTCCCCATATATATAGTTTGTTCCCCTTTCTCTCTTAGTCTCTTTCTTGTCTCTCTTACTTTTTTTTCCCTTTTCCCAACTTCATTTTGACACTCCTTTTTATTTTTCTTTCTTTATCCTCTTCTTCTTTCTCTCCTACCCTTTAATTTGCCTTTCTCTGGTGGTGACCTTTATTGGAGGTTATTAATATCGTGAATACATTTCTGTTCAGTGCCTTGTGTGTTGTACATGGTTGTGTGGTGTTTTGTGCCTTTAAATCAACACAAGAGAGAGAGAACTACATAAACAGAAACCCAGAGAAGAGAGACCATGGGGCGACAAAAAAAACAGCCCGCATATGAAATAAAAGCAGGTATCACCAGAAAAGGAAGTAAACAAAATGGAGGCAAGCAACCTGTCAGAGAAAGAATTCAGAGAAATGGTCATAAGGTGGCTGAAAAGAATGTAAGACAGAGGGGAGATCCAAGATGGCGGCGTAGGTAAACACCTAAACTGCTGCCTCGCACAACATTTTCAAAACTACAACTAAAAGACAAAACGTCTATCACCCAGAACCACGGAAAAGCTGGCTGAGTGGAAGTTCTACAACTAGAAGGAAAGAGGAAACAGCATTGAGGGGTACACAAGTGCTGAAAAGCTGAGATACGGAGACGCGCGAATCGGGCTGGCGACGGGTGACTGGGAGTGCTGCTGTTTTCAACCTGAAGGGAGATAAGCTCCCGATTACTCCGAACTCCTTTCTGGGGAGACGCGGGGGACCCAAACTCCTACGGGGAGAAGCTGGACTGTCTGCCGTGGGGTCGGAAAATGAGGGAGGCTTGCTTGCAGGGCTGCGCACAGGAACAATTGTTTATTGTGCTGGGGCGCGGGAAGCGGGTACACAGTCGGAGACGCAGAGCCGCAGAGCTGGCTTACTGGCAGCCATCGCTGTTTGCCACACCCTAGCCTAGTCACGCCCTGAGACCCGCCCTGCACAATCTACGAACCCACCCAAGCTCCAAGCAGCGGCTTTAGCATATGAATGGCCTGCCCTATCGCAGCTTAACCTAGCAAACTTGCAGCTCGGGTAAGACAGCTCCAAAACCTCCAAACCCCAAGCAAAGAGGAGAAAACTGTAGTTCTTGCTGTAGCTCCTGTTGGGTGGCCTCAGACAGTAGCTGACCTGCACCCCATTGGAGATCCAGAAGCCAGTGTACCTAGTGGTCAGTGTGAGACACCAGATTTCAACTCCTCACATCCATAAGTGTCACATTCAAGAGGCAGACTCAGTGAGCACCAAAGCCCCACTGAAACAAGTCCTGCACCATAAGCGTGTCTCCAGCGCAGCAGTTCTTCCATTATAGACACAGTGGGTCCTCACAGCCAATTGGCCTGGAGGTCAATTCCTCCCAGTGTACCAACAGCAATCAAGGCTTAACTACACCAAGACTTTGCACTCAGCCCACAAAGGGGTGTATCAAAGGCATCCACCTCAGATGATTGGGGAGGCTGAGCTACTGGCCCCTATAGGTCACCTACCACACAAAGCCACTCCATCAACACAAGGAAGCAGCAAAATGTGGAGACAAAGAAACATGTCACAAATGAGAGAAATGGAGGAAAGCAAACTACTGGACGACCTAGAGTTCAGAACCACATTTATAAGGTTACTCAAGAATCTTCTAAAAACCACCGAGAAACTTGATGAGACCTCCAAGGAGCTTAGTGAGACCTTCAAGGACCTTAATGAGAATGCCAAACAAATGGAAAAGGACCAGTCAGAAATTAAGCACATACTGTCTGAAATAAAGAATATACAGAAACTCAACTGTAGATCAACGTAGCCCAAGAATCAAACCAAAGATCTGAAATATGAGGAAACAAAAAACACCTAACCAGAATAACAAAAAGAAAAAATCCAAAAATATGAAGATAGTGTAAGGAGCCTCTGGGACAACTTGAAGCATACCAACATCCGAATTGTTGGGGTGCCAGAAGAAGAGAAAGAGCAAAATATTGAAAACCTATTAGAAGAAATAATGACAGAAAACTTTCCCTACCTGGTGAAAGAAATAGACTTACAAGTTCAGGAAGCACACAGAACCCCATACAAGAGGAATCCAAAGAGGACCACACCAAGACACATCATAATTAAAATGCCAAGGGCAAAAGACAAAGAGAGAATCTTGAAAGCAGCAAGAGAAAAATGGTTAGTTACCTACAAGGGAGCACCCATACGACTGTCAGCTGATTTCTCGGCAGAAACTATGCAGGCCAGAAGGGAGTGGCAAGAAATATTCAAAGTGATGAACAGCAAGAACCTACAACCAAGATTACTCTACCCAGCAAAGCTATCATTCAGAGTTGAAAGTCAGATAAAGAGCTTCACAGACAAGAAAAAGATAAAGGAGTTCATCACCACCAAACCAGGATTACATGAAATGCTGAAGGGTGTTCTTTAAGAAGAGGAAGAAGAAGAAAAAGGTAAAGATAAAAATTATGAACAACAAAATGACATCAAATACATACCTACCAACAAGTGAATCTAAAAATCAAGTGAATAAAAAATCTGAAGAACAGAATGGACTGGCGAATATAATAGAATCAGGGACATAGAAAGGGAGTGGACTGACAATTCTCAGGGGGGAGGGGGTGTGAGGGGTGCAGGAAGAGACTGGACAGAAAGTTTACACCTATGGATGAAGACAGTGGCGGCGGTAAGGGCATGGGGTGGGGTGGGGAATCAGGTTGAGGGGAGCTAGGGGGAAAAAAGAGGAACACCTGTAATAATCTGAACAATAAAGATTTATTTAAAAAAAAAAGAATGTAAGACAAAATCGACAATATGAGTAAGAACGAAGAGGAAATGAAGAAGAACCAAGAAGAAAAGAAAAATGACATCACTGCTGTAAAGAACTAAAAAGAGAGCATCAAGAGTAGACAAGAAGAAGCAGAGGACCGCATCAGTGAGCTAGATGACCTGGTAGGAAAAAATACCCAAGTAGAGCAGCTTCTAGAAAAAAAAATTGAAAAGCAGGAGGAGAGCCTAAGGGAACTGTGGGACAACACAAAACAAAACAACATCCACATAATAGCGGTTCCAGAAAGAAAAGAAACTGAGGAAGGAATAGAAAACCTGTTTGAAGAAATAATGACAGAAAACATCCCTGATTTAGGGAAGAAAAACCCACACAAATCCAAGAAGATCACAGAGTCCCAAGCAAAATGAACGCCAAAAGACCGACACCAAGGCACATTATAATTAAATAGGCAAACACCAATGACAAAGTAAGAATCTTAAAAGCAGCAAGAGACAGACAGAAAGTTACCTACAAAGCAACGCCCATCAGACTAGCAACTGATTTCTCAACAGAAACTCATCAGGCTACAAGGGAATGGAATGAAATATACAAAGTCATGCAAAGGAAGGGTCTGAATCCAAGAATACTGTACCCAGCAAGGCTATCAATCAAAATTGAAGGTGAAATCAGGAGATTCACAGACAAAAACGGACAAAGGGAGTTTATTGCCACCAAACCAGCAATGCAAGAAATGCTAAAGGCTCTGCTGTAAATAAAAAAAAAAGAAAAGAAAGAAAAAAGAAATAGGAAGCCAAGAAGGAACACCGGGGTAAAGAATAAAAATGGCGACAAATAAGTACCTATCAATAATAACTTTAAATGTAAATGGATTAAATGCCCCAATCAAAAGACATAGGGTAACCGATTGGATAAGAAAACAAGACCCATATATCTGCTGTGTACAAGAAAGCCACTTCAGAAAAAAGACGCACACAGACTGAGGGTGAAGGGATGGAAAAATGTTTTCCAGGCAAATGGAACTGAAAAAAAAGCTGGGGTAGCAATACTTATATCTGACAAATTAGATCTCAAAGTGAAGGACATAACAAGAGACAAGGAGTGCCACTTCATAATACTAAAGGGAGCAATCCAACAAGAAGAAATAACTCTGGAAAACATATATACACCCAATAGAGGAGCACCCAAAAACATAAAAAAACTCCTGGAGGATATCAAGAGAGAGATTGACAGCAATATAATCATAGTAGGAGAATTTAATACCCCACTATCACCATTGGACAAATCCTCTAAACAAAAAATCAGCAAAGAAACATCAATCCTAAATGACTCACTAGACCAGATGGAATTAATTGACATCTTCAGAACATTTCACCCCAAAGCCACAGAATATACATTCTTCTCAAGTGCACATGGGTCATTTTCAAAGATAGACCATATATTGGGACATAGGCAAAGTCTCTTCAAATTCAAGAAGATAGAAATCATATCAAGCATCTTCTCAGACCACAGTGGCATAAAACTGGAAATCAACGACAATAAAAACAATCCAAAGAAATCAAACACATAGAGACTAAACAGAATGTTATTAAACAATGACTGGGTTACCAGAGAGATCAAAGAAGAAATAAAAAACATCATGGCAACAAATGACAATGAAAACACAACAATCCAAAATCTGTGGGACACAGCGAAAGCAGTCTTGAGAGGGAATTTCATAGCTCTACAAGCCTACTGCAAAAAAACAAGAAACAATGGTAATAAATTACCTCACACTACAACTCAAAGAGTTAAAAAGAGAGCAACAAGAAAAGCCCAGTGTAAGCAGGAGGAAGGAAATAATAAAAATCAGAGCAGAGATAAACGACATAGAGACCAAAAAAACAATACAAAAGATCAACAAAACCAAGAGCTGGTTCTTTGAAAGGATAAACAAGATTGATGAACCTCTACCCAGGGTCACCAAGAAGCAAAGAGAGAGGACCCAAATAAACAAAATCAGAAATGAAAGAGGTGAAATAACAACAGATCCCACTGAAATACAAAGGATTGTTAAAAAATACTATGGACAACTCTATTCCAACAAACTGGACAACCTGGAGGAAATGGACATATTCCTAGAAAAATAGAACCTTCCAAAACTCAATCAGGAAGATTCTAAAAATCTCAATAGGCCAATAACTATGGAAGAAATTGAAGCAGTCATCAAAAAGCTTCCAGCAAACAAAATCCCGAGCCAGACGGCTTCACAGGGGAGTTTTACCAAACATTCAAGGAAGAACTAAAACATATCCTCCTCAGACTATTCCAAAAAATTCAAGAGGAAGGAACACTTCCAAGCTCCTTCTATGAAGCCAGCATCACCCTAACACCAAAACCAGATAAAGACAACACAATGAAAGAGAATTACAGGCCAATATCCCTCATGAACATAGATGCCAAAATCCTCAACAAAATTCTAGCAAATCGGATCCAGCAGTACATCAGAAAAATCATACACCATGACCAAGTAGGATTTATCTCAGGAATGCAAGGATGCTACAAATTCCACAAATCAATAAATGTGATACATCACATAAACAAATTGACAGATAAAAATCACATAGTCATATCAATTGATGCAGAAAAAGCATTTGACAAAATCCAACACCCTTTCTTGATAAAAATTCTCAACAAAGTGGGAATAGAAGGATCATACCTTGACATAATAAAAGCTATATATGATAAACCCACAGCTAACATCATACTCACTGGGCAAAAACTAAAACCATTTCCCCTACGAACAGGAACAAGATAGGGATGCCCACTCTCACCACTCCTGTTTGACATAGTACTGGAAGTATTAGCCATTGCAATTAGACAAGAAGAAGAAATAAAAGGCATCCAAATTGGAAAAGAAGAAGTAAAGCTGTCCTTATTTGCAGATGACATGATATTGTACATAAAAAAACCGAAAGACTCCATCAAAAAACTAACAGACTTAATAAATGAATTCGGCAAGGTAGCAGGATACAAAATTAATGCCAAGAAATCTATGGCATTTTTATACACCAATAGTGAACTTACAGAAAGAGAGATTAAAAAAGCAATCCCATTTCCCATCGCACCAAAAAAATTAAGATACCTAGGAATAAACTTAACTAAGGAGGTAAAAGACCTATATGCGGAAAACTACAGGACACTGAAAAAAGATATAGAGGAAGATGTAAACAGATGGAAAAACATACCGTGTTCATGGATTGGTAGAATCAACATCATTAAAATGTCCATACTACCCAAAGCAATCTATAGATTCAATGCACTCCCCATTAAAATACCAACGGCATATTTCACAGACCTAGAAAGAACTCTCCAAAAATTCATCTGGAATAAAAAAAAGACCCCGAATAGCCACAGCAATCCTGAGAAAGAAGAACAAAGTAGGTGGGATCTCAATACAAGATTTCAAGCTGTATTACAAAGCTACTGTTCTCAAAAGTGCCAGGTACTGGCACAGGAACAGACATATAGATCAATGGAATAGAATAGAGAACCCAGAAATCGACCAAACCACTATGCGCAATTAATATTTGACAAAGAGGCATGAACATACAATGGAGTCAAGACAGTCTCTTCAATGAATGGTGTTGGGAAAATTGGACAGATACATGCAAAAAAATGAAACTAGATCACCAACTTACACCATACACAAAAATAAACTCAAAATGGATCAAGGACTTAAACATACGACGAGAAACCATAAAAATACTAGAGGAATCCACAGCCAGAAAAATCTCTGACATATGCCGAAGGAACTTCTTCACTGATACTGCTCCTAGGGCAATGGAAACTAAAGAGAAAATAAACAAATGGGACTACATGAAAATAAAAAGCTTTTGCACAGCAAAGGAAACCATCAATAAAACAACAAGAAAGCCCAGTGCATGGGATAACTCATTTGCCAATGATATCAACGATAAGGGTTTAATCTCCAACATTTACAGGGAACTCATGCAGCTTAACAAAAGGAAGATAAACAACCCAATCAGAAAATGGGCAACTGATCTAAATAGACACTTTTCAAAAGAAGACAGAAGGAAGGCCAAGAGACATATGAAAACATGCTCAAAGTCACTAATCATCAGAGAGATGCAAATCAAAACAACAATGCGGTACCATCTCACACCTGTCAGAATGGCTATTATCAACAATCAACAAATGACTAGTGCTGGCAAGGATGCGTAAAAAGAGGAACCCTTGTGCACTGCTGGTGGGAATGCAGACTGGTGCAGCCACTGTGGAGAACAGTATGGAGTTTCCTCAAAAATGAAAAATGGAACTCCCATTTGACCCAGTGATCCCACTTCTAGGAATATATCCCAAGAGACTAGAAACATGAATCAGAAAGCATATATGCACCCCTATGTTCATAGCAGCACAATTCACCATAGCTAAGATTTGGAAACAGCCTAAGTGCCCATCAGCAGATGAGTGGATTAAAAAACTGTGGTACATCTACACAATGGAATACTACACTGCGGTAAAAAAGAAGGGTTTCTTACCATTTGCAACAACATGGATGGAGATGGAGAGCATTATGCTAAGTGAAATAAACAAATATCACATGTTCTCACTCATTTGTGGAATATAATGAACAACATAAACTGATGGACAAAAATAGATCCAGAGACAGAGAAACATCAATCAGAACATCAAACCTCAGGGAAGGCAGGGGACTGTGGGGGTAAGGGGGAGAGATCAACCAAAGGACTTATATGCATGCATATAAGCCTAATCAATGGACACAGACAACAGGGGGGTGGGGTCATGAATGGGAGGTGGGGGGTAATGGGGGAATAAGGACACATATGCAGTACCTTAATCAATAAAGAAATTAAAAAAAAAAACAGTGTCCCTCCTTTTCTTTGAAGCGTCCTTGGTTTTCTTTGGTCTTCTGCAACAACAGGTCTGTCAACCTTGTCATTGGTCCTTGAAAAAAATGCATGAAGCAGATCATTCCTTAACAACCCACCAACCACATCAAAGTTGAGCAATTAATCTGTTCTGCATCTTAAGCTATTGAGATTTAAGAGTTTTTTGTTACAGTAGCTACCATTTTTTTCCCAGTATTAAAAAAATGTTTCCTGAGGCCACGAAGCCCAGCTGGCTCAGGATTCTGAGATGTGGGGCTGTCACCAGAAAGGGACTGGGACTAAAGCAAGTGTGCCCCAGCATGGTCTAGAATGTACGGGTTATTGATTTTATGCAAGAAAGATTTCACAACACAAGTCCAGATGATTTTGAGAGTATGTTCATTATTTATTTATTTATTTATTTATTTATTTATTTATTTTTATTGATTTCAAAGAGGAAGGGAGGGGGAGAGAGAGATAGAAACATCAATGATGAGAGAGAATCCTGCACACCCCCTACTGGGGAATTGAGCCCACAACCCAGGCATATTGCCTGACTAGGAATTAAATCATGATCTCCTGGTTTATAGGTTGATGCTCAATCACTGAGACACACCAGCTGGGCTGAGACTATGTTTATTAAAGTTGGGGACAGTGAAACAAAGGAGAGGCTTTAAAAAAGAAGAGGCAATATCACAGAAACAGGAGTGAGCCTCGGCAGAGCTGCCCAGACCCTTTAGGAAGAAAGTCACAGAGGCAGTGTTGCAGAAGACCAAAGAAAACCAAGGACGCTTCTGAGAAAAAAAAGGATGGACACTGTTTAATACGCCAGCGGACTCAGGGAACAGCCTTCCAACTCTGAGTGAAGGAACATGCATGGGACTTTGCTTTATATATCCCTCCCTGTGGTCTTTGACCCACAAACATGGATTATGCTTCTGGTCCTTTTCAGGGGCCTTGCAAGAAGGCCCCCAGGTGTTGGGGGTCTCCAGGCCATATCTGATGGTCTGGCCTGGCACCAGTGTTAATAACCCTCCCTCCAGGGCAGTGCACTGTTCACAGTAACAGGTTCTGCAAGACCAGAATCTGGGAAGGAGATAGGGACTTAATTATAGGTTATCAGGAATGTACACTGAGCTTGCTGGCTTGGATTAAGATCACTAGCCCCAAATATCAGGGTTACATTGGAATTAGCCCTTTTTAGCCTTCTTAGCCCCCGGCTCCCGCCTTGTCCCACAAGCTTCTCTTAGCCTTATGGTACAACGACTACTGGATGTTATGGTGAACATGGACGATGACCGCTCTTAACTGCTTCCAGCTGGAAAGGGGTGATGAGAAAGGGGTTAGCATCCCATGAGGGGTTTGTAGGGAATTCTGAAGTTTAAAGGCATTCCTATCCAGTTTGCAGGCAAGCAGAGGTAAGCAGTGGTCCCACACATGTAGAATGTTCCTGCAGGGGAGGACCAGGGATAGGTGGTGTTTTCAGCCTTGAGGATAGAGTTGCATAGTTCATCTGGGTGGTGACCTGTTGGATGTTGGCCCTGGGTACTGCTGAAACAAATAGGAGCAACATGAATTAGCTGCACATTGGCCGTGACAGGTCCTATCATTTTTTTCCATCCAATACAATTTCCCCACCCACGTGCATTTGGTAGTGGAGTCGTAACATGCTGCAGGCTGATAAGTATAGCTAACAAATATCTGGCTTAATGGGGCTTTCCCATAGGCCCTGGTCTAGCATATTTGGGTAGCGAGTTTCTAAGCAAGCACATGGGGCAGTGGTCCCTATGGGAGGCAAGTATGTGCTAGCTAATATTATTAGTGGGAGCATGTTATTCCCTCTATTTCTGTTCAGTGGGGGTCCACAACGTGAACCACTAGGACAAAGAACAGTATTATGGCTATTCATGCAAGGCAGATGTAGCCAAGGATGGCATGACAAGGTGTAGTCCAGCAATCCATGAGGAGGCCTTTGTTTCCTTGCTGTGTGGGAAGCAGTAATTTATGGTGCTTCTGTGTCCCAGCAAGAAGAGATGAGTTCTCCTCCTGGTACTAGTCTCGGGTTCTGGAGGCACTCTTTAGGAAGAGATAAGAAAGAGAGATTAGTGTTAGGGAGAATTCAGCAGGGCGTTTCTAAATTCCTTGGAGCAGGTTGATCGGCCAGATCCGCTGTCGTCTTGAGAGTGATCCTCAGGGGGTGTTTCTGGTCAGAGGTCACCTTCCACTCAGGCTGGGCACCACTCAGCTGGTGGGCTGCCTTCGCCCAGGAGTGGTGGATCCAGGTGTTCAGTCCTGCAACCTTAAGAGCTGTGGGGGTGGTTAATATGACTGGATAGGGTCCCTTCCAGATAGGCGTGAGGGACTCCCTTTTCCAGTCCTTTACCCAAACCTGGTCTCCAGGTTTATAAGGATGTACGGCTGTTCCTAGAGAAATAGGTAGTCGGTCAGTAACCCATCTGTGGACCTCAAAGACAGTTTTTCCAAGACCTTGTAGTTGTTTCTGGATTTCTAAGTTCCCTATTTCCCCCAAATCTCCCTTTGGCCGAATTAAGGGAGGGAGTCTACCATATAGAATTTCAAAGGGAGAGAAACCTACCCTGGCCTTTGGGGCACAGCGTACCCGCAGAAGTACAAGAGGCAAGATATCTGTCCAGGGTAAGGTTGTCTCTTGGCATAGCTTAGCCATAGTCTGCTTTAGAGTCCAGTTCATGCATTCTACTTTCCCTGAACTCTGAGGCCTATAGGCTGTATGTAGGTTCCATTTAATTCCTAAAGCCTTAGCTACTTGTTGTACTATTTCTGCTACAAAGGCTGGGCCATTATCAGACCCTATGGTCAGAGGCATTCCATACCATGGAATTACATCCTTCAGAAATGCCTTAGTGACTTCTCTCACCTTTTCTGTGTGAGTGGGATATGCCTCCACCCAGCCTGAAAAGGTGCAAACAAAAACTAGCAGGTATTTATTTCCTCTGCTAGGCCCTATTTCTGTAAAATCTACTTCTAAGTCCTCAAAAGGAGCTTGCCCACAGCGCTGAACTCCTATTGGTCCCACAGAACCCTGTTTGGCATTGTTCTGAGCACAGAGGAGGCAACGCTGAGAGACTGAGGCACACAAGGAGGGAAGACGGGCAATTAGGTAGTATCTGCTTAACAAAGCTTCTAGGGCAGTCTTCCCTAAATGAGTAAGTTCATGCTGCTGGAGGACTTCCTTATGGGCTAACTGTTCTGGGACATAGATCCTATGATCTGGGAGTATCCACCAGCCTTCCTTTGTTCTCTTGCCCCCTTCTTGCTGGGCCCATTCCTCTTCCTGAGGAGTGTACTTTGGAGGTTCAGGTAATTCGGGAGCCGTGACGGTGCCACTTGTTCTTTAGCAGCCAGCTTGGCTGCGGCATCAGCACGTTGGTTTCCTTCTGATACTGAGTCTTTCCCTTTCTGGTGACCTTTGCAATGGATGACAGCTATTTCCTTGGGCTCCCAGACTGCTCCTAGTAACTTTAAAATCTCATTCTGATTTTTTATTCCTTTTCCTCTGGCCATCAAGAGCCCCCTTTCCTTATATATGGCCCCATGGATATGCAGGGTAGCAAACGCATAACACGAGTCAGTGTAGATGTTGGCACGCTTATCTTTACTGAATTCTAAGGCTCTGGCAAGGGCCCAAAGTTCTGCCCTCTGCGCTGACCATCCTTCAGGCAGGGCCTGTGCCTCAGTTGTCTCAAAGTTTGATACCACTGCATATCCAGCTCGTCTTTTTCCTTCATCTAAGAAGCTGCTGCCATCTGTGAACAATACCAAGTCGGGGTTTGGCAGGGGCCTATCCGTTAGATTTGGCCGGCTAGAATAAACCTCCTCTAGGACTTCCAGGCAATCATGCTCAGGGGCCCCCTCAGCAATGGGTAGAAAGGTAGCAGGATTAAGAGTTCTTACTGCTTCTAATCGTACCCGCGGGTTCTCACTTAACAGGCCTTGATATTGAGTCATTCGAGCATGAGTCAGCCAGTGCTGCCCCCTTGCTTCCATCAGGGTAACAACAGCATGAGGTACTTTTACATTTAAGTTTTGTCCTAAGGTAAGCTTATCCGCTTCCTTGACTAACAATGCAGTGGCTGCAAGGGCCCTGAGACATGGGGGCCACCCGGAGGCTGCTGGGTCAATCTGCTTGGAGAGATAGGCTACTGGTCTTTGCCAGGGTTCAAACTGCTGGAAATCCTAGGGCTACCCTGCTGTTCTCGTGAACAAAAAGATTAAAGTCTCGTGTCACATCTGGTAGCCCTAGTGCTGGGGCCTCAGTGAGCTTTGCCTTTATGGTGATGAAGGCTTTCTCCTGTTCAGGACCCCAGTTGATGGGTGCCTTCTCTTCTCCTTTTAAAGCTTCATAGAGAGGCTTAGCCAGGTCTGAAAACCCTGGGATCCAAATTCGACAGAACCCTGCCGCTCCCAGGAATTCCCGAATCTGCCGCCTAGTGCTAGGGACTGAGATGGCACATACTGCCTGCTTTCTTTCAGTCCCTAGCCTTTGTTTCCCTTGGGTGATCTGAAAGCCTAGATACTTGACTTCTTTCTGACAAATCTGTGCTTTTTTCTTAGACACCGATAACCTGTTTCAGTTAATAGTCTCAGAAGGGCTCGTGTTCCCTCCCAGCACTGAACTCGTGTGGAGCTAGCCAGTAGGAGGTCGTCTACATATTGGAGTAGAACACACCCCAAGTCCTGTCCTGGGAACTTAGATCAGATGTTAGTGCTCCACTAAAAGAGTAGGGGAGTTCTTGAACCCTTGTGGCAGTCTGGTCCAGGTGAACTGCTCCTTGGCCCCTGTAGTTGGGTTTTCCCATTAAAACGCAAAAAGAGGCTGGCTGGAAGGAGCCAATCTAGGGCAGAAAAAGGCATCTTTCAGATCTAGGCATGAACCATTCCACCTCTGATGGGATGAGTCCCAGAAGAGTGTAGGGGTTTGGCAGTGCTGAATGCAGGGTTATAACAGCCTCATTAACAGCCCGTAGATCCTGGACAGGGCAGTAGTCATTAGTCCCAGGCTTTTTGACAGGCAAGAGTGGCGTGTTCCATGGAGACCTGCATCGTTTAACAAGTCCCCACTGAAGCAGCAGGTCTAAGTGGACCTGGATTCCTAGGCATACTTCTCTCGGAATTGGATATTGGCAGATTTTAACAGGCTGTGCCCCAGGCTTTAAGTCAATCACCACAGGGGCGTGTTCCTTAGCCAGGCCTGGAGAATTCCCTTCTGCCCAGACCAGCAGGAATTCTTTCTCTAATTCAGGTTCTAATGGTGAGGCCTTTGACTGGGGGGTATAAAGTGTCCATTCTTCCTCCCTTCATACTGCTAGGGACAGGATCATCGGGGAGGTCTCCTCACTTAGGCGAAGCTGTGCTGAGCCATGTGGAGCAAAAGTGATTTCTGCACCCATTTTGGCTAAAAGGTCTCTACCCATTAGAGGCACTAGGCAGTCTGGCAAGTACAGGAATTCATGAATTACTTGATGACCACCAAGTTGGCATTGGCGAGGGCAGCAGAATGGTCTACAAGTCTGATCTCCAGTAGCTCCAATAATGGTGACCTCCTTTCCCGAGAGAGGCGCTATTTTCTGTGTGACTACTGAGTGCTCAGCTCCTGTATCAACCATAAAGTCTACAGTCTGGCTCCCAATTTTCATTCTGACCATGGGCTCATGGGGGCCTAGCTGAAAAGAGCCCGGTCTGTCCTGGTTGGAATCAGCCATTGCTAGCCCAATGAGATCGGCTTACGGTGGCTCTGGTTGATAGCAACTAGGTGGAAAAGGGGATCCAGTTTTCTTACTTTGTCGTTTGGGACATTCATTCTTCCAGTGTCCTGTCTCCTTACAATAGGCACGCTGGTCTCGTCTCAGGCTCGCTCTTCCTTTTCCCCCTCATCCATATTCTTGCTTCCCTTTCTGATCTGTCTGGGGGCTTGAGCATCTAAAAGTCGCTGCTGCTATATTGGCCCTTCTTTGTATTCTCTTTTCTTCCTCCCTCCTTGCCACACTGTCTCGGTTGATGAAAACCTTGTTGGCTATCTCCAGCACTTCAGTGGCATTCTTTCCTGGAAACCCTTCCAGCTTCTGTAATTTTCTCCTGATATCAGGCTGGGCTTGGCCTACAAAAGCTGCATTTACCATGGTTTGATTTTCCAGGGTCTCAGGTCTAAAGGGGGTGTAGATCCAGTATGCCTCACATAGTCTCTCATAGAAAGCTGCTGGACTTTCATCAGGCTTCTGGAAAACCTCAGAGATTTTAGCCATATTGGTGGGCTTCTTGGCTCCGGCCTTGACCCCCTGGAGGAAGGCCAGCCGGTATCTTTCTAGCCTGGCCCTTCAGTCTTCTGAGTTCGGATTCCAATCAGGTTCCTCATCAGGGAAGGCCTCCCTTGCCCATCTGTCTGTATCTAATATTCCTGCCGAGGCCTGGGTCTGGAGCCACGTCCGAGCCTCTGATACTACTCTCAAGTGCTCCTCAGTGTTAAAGAATATGAAAAGGAGTTGCTTGCAGTCCACCCAGGTGGGCTTCTGGGTCTGGAAAATCGTTTCTAGGAGGTCTACCATGGCCTGAGGTTTTTCAGAATAAGCTGGGGTGTGATTTTTCCAATTCAGGATGTCCCTTGTGGTAAAGGGCTGATAATAATAGACCGGCCTTCCCTCCTGCAAGGTCCCATCTTCACCAAGCACTTGGGCACCCCGAATCTCCCTGAGAGGCATCTGACATGCCGGTTGTGGCTTGGGCCCTTGATCGGCTGAACACAAGCGCCGCCCAACTGGCTCTGGAGAGCCTGGTTAAGGAGAGACGGAGGGGGGCGGTGTTTCCAGACTTTCCGGACCTTCCAGAGCAGCGGGGGGAGCACTTGGTGCTGCCTGTGGCACATATGGAGGTGGTAAAACTGGCGGAACTTCCTCAGGGGGTCCTGGCAGAACAGGGGGTTGGGTTCCCTTCTGAGGGACCTGTTTCTTTTCTCCTGCCTGCTTCTCTTCTGCTTTCTCCTCTCCTGCCTGCTTTTCCTTAGACCGCTCCTGCCCTGCCTGCCTCTCCTTAGCCTGCACCTGCCCTGCCTGCCTCTTCACTCCTGCTATTAAAACCTTACTCTGGCCAAAACTGGTTTGGCTCGGTGGATGGAGCGTCAGCCTGCGGACTGAAGGGTCCCGGGTTCGATTCCGGTCAAGGGCATGTACCTCGGTTGCGGGCACATCCCCAGTGGGAGGTGTGCAGGAGGCAGCTGATCGCTATTACTCTCTCATCGATGTTTCTGGCTCTCTATCCCTCTCCCTTCCTCTCTGTAAAATATCAATAAAATATATTTTAAAAAACAAAAACAAAAAAACCCAAACACCTTACTCTGTCCCTTGTTACACACGCAGAACCGGACCCAAGGCGGCAAGGTTTGAGCAATTTCTAACCAGCTGTCTATGTAGGAAAACTGATCTGAGTGTCCAGGATCTTTCGTGACTACATTCCAGACCGCCCTGACCAGTACTTTATCCAAGGAGCCTTCCAAGGGCCAGCCGACCCTGAAGGCTGGCCATTCTAATTCACAGAATTTCCTCAGTGTTTTGGGGTTCATTTTAATACCATAGTCTCCATTGAAACCCTTTTCAAAATTTTTCAACATGCAATTGAGAACAGTGGGTTTACTCTGTCCCAACCCCATGATGATCAGTGGCGAGAGACAGACAAGGGAGGGGTGACATGTTTTCACAGATCCTCACTCAGATGCCCGCCTGGCCACATCCTTTGGGAGCTTAGATTTGTCTTAGCTAAGGTGCACCTGTATAAACCCCCGGCCTGGTCACCTCCATGTGGGGGTGAGTCACCGTTATTCCATATGACAAATCTCGGAACCGCAGGTTGGGGCCCTCTCGGACTCCGTAATCAAGGTCGTGGAGCCACACAAAGGATAGAAGAGGGCAGGCCCTCTCCCTCCACAGTCACACACTTTCACCAGACATTCACTCAGAGTTTAAAAACACAGTCCACCCCTGATTCCTGACCAATTTAACTGATGAAGTCCTATGACTTCAGAGGAGGTGATGAAGCTCCCCCTTCCACTCATTTGGAGTTGGCCTGACTGACTGGGTCCCCTACGTTACCAATTCTGTTGACAGGTCCAGAAGTGTCCGCCCACTTTCTCCAGATGCCAGCCGAGTCCTAGGCTGAGGTCCGGGAGTGCCAGGAGTCCCCTGGTTCAATTCTGCTAAAATCAGCATGGCGCGCCTTCCGGAGGCCTATCTTGCACCCTCAGGCCTCAAGCCCTGTCCCCTCACTGGAGGCCAAAAAAGCCAAGCGCGGTTGGTTTCCCGGTATCAGGGAACCAACCAGCTGTTGCAGAAGACCAAGGAAAACCAAGGACGCTTCTGAGAAAAAAAGGAGGGACACTGTTTAATATGCCAGCAGACTCAGGGAACAGCCTTCCAACTCTGAGTGAAGGAACATGCATGGGGCTTTCCTTTATATATCCCTCCCTGTGGTCTTTGACCCACAAACATGGATTATGCATCCGGTCCTTTTCAGGGGCCTTGCAAGAAGGCCCCCAGGTGTTAGGGGTCTCCAGGCCATATCTGATGGTCTGGCCTGGCACCAGTGTTAATAACCCTCCCTCCAGGGCAGTGCACTGTTCACAGTAACAGGTTCTGCAAGACCAGTATCTGGGAAGGAGATAGGAACTTAATTATAGGTTATCAGGAATGTACACTGAGCTTGCTGGCTTGGATTAAGATCACTAGCCCCAAATATCAGGGTTACATTGGAATTAGCTCTTTTTAGCCTTCTCAGCAGAAGAAGTGAGCCAGCTGGGTTTCATGGACTCAGGAAACAAGTTACAGAGGCAAAAAGTGGGCCCTTGGAGACAGATTCAGGGGATTAGCCCTTGATGAGCTGCTGCCGCCCACTGCTCCCCTGGTTGCAAGTCTAGTTGGCACTTGCACTTAGAGCTCAGAAGGAGATCAAAGATAGTGCCTGAGGAAATAAGGGGGAAGGTGTAGGTGTGCTCTAGGACAGTGGTCGGCAAACCACGGCTCGCAAGCCACATGCTGCTCTTTGGCCCTTTAATTGTGGCTCTTCCACAAAATACCACAGCCTGGGTGAGTCTATTTTGAAGAAGTGGCATTAGAAGAAGTTTAAGTTTAAAAAATTTGGCTCTCAAAAGAAATTTCAATCATTGTACTGTTGATATTTGGCTCTGTTGACTAATGAGTTTGCCACTGCTCTAGGAAGACTGTGCACTGGGGTCCTTTGTCTTAAGAATTTTTTTATCTGTTTTCTTAAAGCAAGAATTTAAGGGGAAGTCTCAGGGGAGGATCTCAATAGAATAGTCATCTGCTTTCCAGGTATGTCCTTCAACATGCTGATCCATCAAAATGAGCTTATAGAGGGGTCAGGGTCATTCTCCAGTCAGTTTCACCTTCAAATAACGTCACTGAAGAGGGACTGGGACCAAGGTGGGCATGCCCTGGCCTCTCTGGAATGTGTAAAACACTTACTCCTAAATGTCCTTGGTTAGGGAGGACAAGAACTTGTGATTTATTAGCTGGATATAAATTGCTTGGTCTTGTTTAGCTATCTGTCTCAGTTTCCCCATTACTAGCCAAGAGATTTTCCTAGTTCCTTACTATCCTGCCTCAGGGCAACAAATGTTCAATTTTTTTGTTACCATCTCTGCTTTACTAATTAAAAGCTGTATGCCTTTGAAGCAAATTATTTAACCTATGTTAACGGTGATTTGCATATTGCAAAGTGCATCTAATAAGACATAAAATACAGGGTTGTGGGGATATTTCAATATAAATCCCCTAACATTGCCACTGGCTTGTAGTGTTAAAAAATAAAATTCAACTCAGCACATTTGAAGATCTAATTGGCTTTATTAAATAATTCATAAATCAGAAAGCATCCCATCTAGCAACTAGAAGGGTTTTCTGAGAGAATATACAAAATGAAGGACTTTATGGAAAGAAGGGTGGTACAAGGGAGCTATTTTCAAAACAAAAGAAATGATTATTTGGGGGCCAGAACATTTTTCCTTTGGAAGTAGAGAAGAGGAAGGGTAATTATCATGCACATTGCCTCTTCTTTTAATGGGGGATGAAGAGGGCCCAGGTGACACATTACCTCACTGAAAATTTAACCAGAAAATTCCATACTGGTTGATTACGATTATGTTTTGGGGAGAGGCTGAAACTGCAATTTGATCAAGTATTAAGTCTAGGTTTGGTATCATGGGCTTTAGCATGAAGTATACCATTTTGGGCCTGTAGGTTTGTGTGTGTGTGTGTGTGTGTGTGTGTGTGTGTGTGTGTGTGTGTGTTGTAAGGTTCGAGGTGCAGGAAACAGGAGTCAGAGACCAAGGCATGTTAAAAGAGGAAGTTTATTCTGCACTAACGAGCGAGATAGAAAAACCAGGATTAAAGGAGAAGGAGGAGGAGCCATCGGGCTGTCTGGCTGGGAGAGAGAACAGCAACAAATGCAGAGGTGAACACGCGTTTTGAGGATAGGAACAGGAAGGGGTGGGGCCCAGGGCACTCGGCACGCTCTGATTGGTGGTTCAATGTCTCAGGAATGTCCTGGCGGCAGACGCAGGTTACGTCATACTCCGCCCACCAGTTGGGGGAAGGGAGGATCTATCTTGTGTGTATTTTAAGCAGTAGTAAGTACTCAATTAGTGGTACTTAGTTATCTCCCTGGAAACCCTTCAAGTCCAAATTTTCCACAAAAATAAATGATACTATATGAAGAAGGAAGAGAATTGTATTTTTTCTTCTTCCCTTGAGATGGATTGAGTCAGGATTTTCACAGTTTGCTTCAGTTTGGTTTCACACTTCTGTGTTCACCTGAGAATGCTTTATTTACCTGGATGTAGAATTGAATAGGTGTGAATTTCAATGTAACAGCTCTGTAGGACTTACATTAGCATTTCAAAAAAGCCGTCAAATGGCTGATGAGAAGGAAGTGCTTTCACACATGGCCTAATCTCTTTTCACACATCTGTGCTCCAGGCTAGATGCTTTTATCACCTGTGGAAGGAATTGAATAACTGTGAGTTCCAAAGCCATCATATTTTAGCATTTCAAAGAGAAATCAAAGGAACTTTAGAAAACACTTTCATTTTTCTAAAAGTTATACCGGAGCTTTTAGGCTTTAGGAAGTAAGTTTCTATTTAAGTACAAAAAGAACTGAGCTAAGAAATATTGGCAAACCAGTTTCACAGTGGCTAAGAACCTCAGAGTTCAGCAGGGCCCCGTCCGCCACCTGGTAATGAAGTGGTCCCTCGGCCTCTGGTACACTCCATGGGTGATTGAAAACTAATCCACTGGACCCCACTGATGGACCACTCTACGAGAATTTTCCTTTTCCTTAGCAAACATCTGCTTCCCTAAACATCTACCCATCCTCTGGGTTTATATGCTTTATAATAAGTTCCAATGAGCTAAGTTCCCTCTTATGGAACTGTGGCAGGCAATTACACAGACGTGACCAGAGCAAGGACAATGGGCCAGGTACAGAATGTTAACAGGGCAGCAAGCAACAGGTAAAACTGGGAAAACAGAGACCTTCCCCCCCAGGGAAACCTTTTCTCCTCTAACATATCTCTGGTCATGCAGTTTGGACCCCATGACCTTCCATCTCGCTGGTCATGCAGTTCAGACCCTCCCCTGACCTTTCCTCCCATGGCAGGTTGCTAGTTATGTACATTAAACCCCCTTAGAGGAGACTAGTCCTTAAGCATTAAGCCCCAGGATAATGAGGTTCTGCCTGCATCAAATACATTTAGACCTGAGTTTGTTTCAGCTCCAGGCCCAGAAAAGCAGCAAAACCATGTAAGTGATGCCATGAATGACATCAGGACCAGCTTCATTGACTAATGGCCCCTGCCCTGGCACCGACCAATCAGTTGCGACCACAACCCTGGAAGGACCCACCTGAAAAGCTGATGAATATTCTATTGTGATCCTCCCCTGGGACCTCCCCTAAGATCTCCACCCTTAAAATCTTTTAGGATGGAGGACCCAGTGCACCCTTCTCCTGGGAGCATGCCTGCATGTTTCCCATCCCCATCTTCTTCCCCCACATGCATACAACTCCTCAACTTTAGGGACATTACGAGACTCGTGACCAGGGAGCAATGGGCAGTGGCAGCTCATCCCAGGCTAACCCCCTGATCCTATCCCAAAGACCCCCTTTTCTCTGATTTCTTAGTGAGCCAAAGCAGCACAGCCTAAGCTCATTTCCCCACCTAGTTGCTCTCCTGTTGCTTCTTCTTATTTCACTGACCTCAGCTTTAAATAGCACACTCTCACAGTCGCCTGGACTTGTGTTGCAATCTTTCCTATATGAAAGCAAGACCCCACACACTATCAGCTAGCCCTAAGCAGAGAGGCTAAGGGCCAGGTCCCTTTCCGGTAACATTTTCTGGCACTCCAGGTAAGACCCCTGGATGGTGAGCCTGGAAAATACCTACACCTTTCCCTTTCCACTCTCTCCCTGCCCAATGTGTTACCCTTGACCTTCCTTCTCCTAAGCTCCAAGAGCCCTTTTTTTGCCTCTATAACTGTCAAATGTGTCAGTAACAACTGGTGCCGTTTCGACATTATGGTGCCCTGACTTGAATTGCTTCATTCCCGGTAAGCTGGTCATCCTTGCCACCTTGGCTTGAAGAAACTGACTAACTGTGTTTTCTTTCTCCTTGTATCTTTTCATCTGGCCATGAAGTTTTCTTTCTTTGTGTGTGGATTGCCGCACTGTGCAAGCATGGGATGAGCATCTAAGAGCCACTGTGGCATTCACCACCTGAAGACTCCTGTGACAAGTTAAGTTGGTCATGGACTGAGGAAGTTTGCACTAGGCACCTCACTGACTACCAGACAATGTCCATGGACCCAGGAGCACTGTAAAACCACACAAGGGTCTTCCCCTTGGTTCTCCCTTTGTAGTTACTAGTTCCAATTAAGAGAGAGAGGTCCTTGCCTTTAGGCTAGAAGGACATTCTTTTCTATCCATTTTTTTCCTTCCTTTATGTCTGGGGTTGAATTCAGGCTAACTTTCTTTGAGCTGGGTTGTTGTTGTTTTTTAATCCTCAAAGTGCAGCTAAAGGTTAATGGTTGAGAAAATCTAGGCAGTAGATAAGGGTTGATATAACTAAGGACAGGAGGGAAAATGGGTAGCTTATTTTTAACTTTGGCTTTTCAATTGGAATTGCTTTCTGAGGGTCTGAACAAAACTTTTTACCACATAAATGAGAGCCTGAACTCATTCGGCTCCAAAGATAAGGAGCACTTCCTCCCTCTAGCATGATCTTGAGTATACTTAGGTGACTAAGAATCTTTGTGGAGGTGTCAGGGGCCATCCCACATGACCTGAAGAAACTCATAGGGAATTACAACTCAACTGTAATTAAACAATTGACTCATCCAGGAGTATGCACATAAAGTTTGGTCACCAAGCATTTTGAGTCCTCACAGCTGTATTAGACAGCCAGGGAGAGAAACTGGGGCATGTAAAAGGGTTGATGTGACTTGGGAGGTGAGAGCCCTATGGAGTTCAACTCATAAGCAGCACATTTCAACCCACTACACAATATCCGTAGGAATTTGTTCAGACTCTGCAGATATCCAAAAAAAGACTAAGATTAAAATGGGAAATAAGGCCTCTAAGGTCAATAAAACCCAAGAATCCCAGCTCCCTGTTAATACTCCTGCAGATTATATGTACAACTTGTACAAAATTTCAACTTGCAAGTATCTACAAAAATAGAAATTTTAACTAAAAATAATATCAGTTTGAAATGGCCACAGTGGGGAACATTTCACCCCTATAAATTAATTTTTTCTGCATGTTCAACTAGAAAAAGTTATCTCTAAAATTAAAATGAATAAATGGCCTGGCCGGCATGGCTCAGTGGTTGAGCGTCCACCTATGAACCAGGAGGTCAGGGTTCAATTCCCGATCAGGGCACATGCCTGGGTTTCGGGCTCAATCCCTGGTGTGGGGCATGCAAGAGGCAACCAATCAATGATTATCTCTCATCATTGATGCTTCTGTCTCTCTCTCCATCTCCCTTCTTCTCTGAAATCAATAAAAATATATAAATAAATAAATAAATAAATAAATAAATAAATAAATATAAAATGAATAAATGGGAAGTTTATCTTGATTGATAATTAGAAGCTTCAATTAAAGGCACAGATAAATTATCTTCTCTATAGTAAGTTAATAAGAAAATTTTGAAGACTGTCTCTGAACTAAAGCAGGCTACTGGGAGAAATTAAAAATAGTGCAGAGTAAGTGAATGCTACACAGATAAGCTCCCAGGACCAAAATGGAATTACAACTAAAATACAAAGAAAGAAAAAAAGCCTGAAAAAAAAAAAAAACAGCCTGAATAATCAGCTGAAGACTAGCTGGAGAGAACCTTGATAACCAAGGCTGAAAGTGGAGACCACGTAGAGACTGGTAGGAAGGGCAGAGGTGCGAAAGGGTTGGCCGGGCTCCCACAGACAGCAGCTGAAGTTTCAGAGAGAAATCTCAGCTGTGGAGGGTTACCACTGAGAACTCTGGGATCTAAACCCCAAGATGGGCACCCCAGCAGAGAGCACCAGAACTGAGAAATGTGCCCACATAACATCTGGCTGTGAAAAGCAGCAAGGTTGCTATCTGCCAGGGCGAGATGGCTGGAAATACAGGTACCCTATTAAAGGGCAAATACACAAAGTTTTATGTGCAACCACTCACCTTGTACTCTAGCAGAGAGAGGGAAGAGTGGACTGGAGCTGTGTGAGCAGAAGCCAGGGTTGAAGGCTCTGGGGTTAGAGCTCAGAGGGCAGACACCCTGAATACCTGTGTTGAGTCATGCCCTCATGTTGCAGAGGACATCATTCTCAGGCAGCTATACAGGTTATTTTTGCCTGGGGAGAAGACAATTACTCATCCTATTGGAAAACCCCTTGCTCCACAGTTTGGAGTTTCTCAGGCCCACTAAGAGATTGAGAATAACAATAAGACTTCAGCCAGAAGCAATTACCCCACCTGTTAGAAAACTTCTTGCCACACCTGTGGACAATTTTCTAAGAGCTACTCAAGACTGAATCCAATCAGTCTGAAGGTAGAGGCCAGTCTCTGGAGGCTTTGAATCTTTGCATGATCTAATTAGTCAGAAACAGAATTTGACACTGTCCTGCACTAGAGATTGGGAAGCATAGCAGATCTACCTAGTACATAGTCACAAACCTAGAGAGTTAGCCAAAATAAGAAGGCAAAAAACAACCTCCAAATGAAAGAGCAAGAGAATTATCCAGAAAAAGAGATAAATAAAATGTAGATAAGAAATTTATCAAACATAAAATTCAGAATAGTGATGGTAAAGATGCTGAACAGCATAAGGAAAGATATAGTGAAGAATGACATAGCACTAATAAAGAACACAATAGAAGGAATACACAGCAGATTGGGGGAAGCGGGGATCACATCAGTGAAATAAGAGATAGGGTAGAAAAAAATCATGCAATCCCAGAATCAAAAAGGAAAAAAAAAAAAAACAACTAAAAAGAGGAGGAAATATTATTGGGGAGCTGTGGGACAACATGAAATATAACAATATTCACATAGAAGGTGTACCAGAAGAGAAAGAAAGGCAGAAAGGGATAGAGAAAGTGTTTGAAAAAATAATGGCAGAAAACACTCCTAACTGCTGGAAGCAAATTTCAGTAGTTAGCATAATAAATTCGAAAAGTTCATCAGAAGGCTGATGGACAGCTTCAGCAGGTCTGAAAATCTGCATATATTATTGCCTGCTGCTGGAACAGCCGAAGGCAGTTCCCCCAACCTGATAATCTTTTTATTGTTTACCAGACCTTACCTTTGATATGTATATCTGCTGTGCTTGAGGGCAAAATGTGTGAATAAAAAGCCCAGGGTGCAGAGATTTGAGGAACTTAGTCACTAGAACTAAGCTTCCTCTGGCTCCTCCAAAATGCCTTCCAAATTTATATTTCATGTCTAGTATCTTTATTCATTTATGTGCAGTCCCTTTTCCAGATTCCTGAAACCTTCTAGATGCAGATAACACCCCATCATTAATGGCACCTAAGACAAGGACATCTGGAGAAGAAGATTATTTGCCTGGGCTAAGAAAAGAAGTTTTCCACCAATAAAGGTGGGGATCTCTGGTAATAGGTGAGGGGTCACCAGTAAATTCGGTGGGGAGATTCACTGTACATAAAGCCTACACCAGCTCTGGAAGTGGCAAATCCAGACTGGGTGGGAACATCTTTTTCTAGCCAGACTATTATGGGGAAGAATTCAGTTTAAAGGCAAAAATATCATTGTAAATTTTTAGCTTCCATGCTAAAAGATAAAGAAATCAAAATGCTGAAAGGTACTCTTTTAAATCAGGTTCAAGGAAAAAGAGTGGCATTGTCATATTTAACTATGTGGGTTCTTGTTCAAACTGCAAAAATGCCTAATTCGTATTTGGGATCAAAATTCTTTAATAAGAAAAAAAGCCCCACTGCCAAAACTGCCTCTAGTATTGAAAGGCTGGGCAGCTAGAGAGATTAAAGCTGTCAGCTCTCTCAGCAAGAGACTCTCTAATGCTTTGTTTAAAAATTACCGTAGGATGCAAAATTACCGCACATCCAGGTTCAGATTCACCACAGCCTCTCTGCTAAGGTGCAGGGTCTGGTCATGGGAAACAAACTCCCCAGGTTTGCACCCCCAGGCTCAAATTCAGTGCTGTCTCCCTGCGTGGGCATAGGATCTGGTCCCAGAAGACAATCTCCCCAAGGTCGGACACCTATGGTCAAATTCAGGACTGCCTTCCTGCCTGGGCATGGAGACAAGTTGCAGGAAACAAATTCCCTGAGTTCGAAAGTCCGGGGTCAAGTTCAGCGCTGTCTCCCTGCCCTGCATGGGTGCAGGATCTGGTCACAGAAGACCACCTCCCTATGGATGAGCGTCTAGGCTTGAATTCCACTCAGTCTCCCTGCTGGGCGAGGAGACTAGTCGCAGGAAACAAACTTCCCATTGAAAGACCCCCGGAGGGAGACCCTCACTCTGTCCCACGGATCGACGGCGACCCCAATCAACCGCAGGAGGCGTCACTTGATGCAAACAGCAAGAGGATTTATTCCAGCGCGCTGGGGCTCGACTCATAACTCACACTAGAGCAGCGAAGATGAGCCCCGAGCAGAAAATTTTACAGGCTTATAAAGGCAAAAATCACACATTGGGAGGGGTCACACATGTGAGGGAGGAAGAGAGGACAAAGCCGCCGGCTCGTTAATAACATGTTTAATGACAGGGTTTAAGTTTTCAGTCAACAGTCCCATCTGGTAATCTCATATCTTATCTGTCAGAGCACTATTTGCTCTGTCTGGGGCTGTTTCCTGGAACAGCTTTAAGGGTCTCGTTCCCATTGTCAGAGCACTATTTGCTCTGTCTGCTCTTTACTCGGGGCTTGAAAAAGAAAAAATGTTTTATTCTTTCACCATGTCTGACACCAAGGCTCAAAGTCAGGCAGAGTCGCCACTGCTTTGTGTGTGCAGAAAGCCTTATTCTGCGGCTGGGGTCTGATAGTTTCTATGTTGCTGCTGCGGGGGTGGTGGGGGAGGGGGATTGGCTTTGTGACTCACAGAAATCTGCGGCCGAGTGCCTGGAGTCCTGGTGTCCCTGGGTCTGCAGCTGTGGTGGCAGGTCTTCTACCAGATCGGCTGTAGGGTCCTCGTTTGCTTCCGAGACCAGACTGGGTGGTGGCAAGGCTAGGATCCTAGTCTCAAGCAGTTCTGTTCTTCAAGATGGCGTGGTCTCTGTGCTGCTGGTGTCCTCCCTGGATTTTTGCAGTGACCGCGGGGTTTTGCTGTCTGAGACTGCCTGGATTGGCAGCCCCCTGGAAGAACTGCAAGGTCTAACTGTCTCTATTTCACTCACAAACACCCACACATGTCCACACACACCTCTATCGCTCCCTCACTCTCTCACACACTCTCCCTCCCTACCTTCCTGCCGGTCGCTATCTTGCCTCAAGCATGCCTTTAATTTAATAAGAAGAGAAACTCGGACAGGTCAGTTGCTAAATTTTCCCAAAAGAAACAGGATGTGGGGGTTGGGAGACACGTGGTGATCCTATAAAATGGACGCCCACTCCCGAGTGTGCTAAGAAAATTCTCGGTAGAGGAGGGAATAATGGCGGCGGAATAGACAGACGTGTTCTGAGCCTTGTCCCGGAGCAGAAAGAAAGAACAGCTGAGGGTCGCACAAGGAGTGTTTGTTGGCTGGTTGGGAGACAGCTGAATTCCAGAAGGAGGCGGGGGACTGCTGAACGGGGTTCCCCTGACCTGGCAGCACCCACTGCGGCTGGGTCCCCTCCCGGAGCTGCGGGCTTGGACGCGGAGTCTGCGCCATCTTGATCCGGAAAGTGGAGCTTATCTGAAGCCTGAGAATCCACAACTGCGGCACCCCAGGAACAGCTGCGAGCCCCAGAACAACGCTCCCCAACTGGCGCAAGCACACGGGTTCAGAGGAGCTCTACACTCCACCACGGAAAGGTCAGATTTCGCCTGAGATAAGGTGAGGTCTCTGGTCCCGGCGGGAGAGAGGAACGCGCGTTTCGCGGGAGCTGGAGGACCAGGGAAGTCTGTGCCTAGAAAAATCCGTGGCTGTAGGGGCTGGCGTGATCTGTGAATGTGGAAAGGGGTCCTCAGAGCTGCTAAGAGAAGGGCACTCTAAAAAAGCAACCCATTTTGATCTGAAGTGCAGGGACACCCTAAGAATTTCAGGCAGTCCAGACTTATGCGCAGCCCCTGCGTTCCCTGGGTGCCTGGGTTTACGCGCAGCCACGGAGTGCGCACACTTGGGCTTTTTCCTCTTGAAATTCTGGCTTCTGATTACTAAGCCCAATACATAGGATCACCCAGTTGGGGACACCCTGGGAGACTGCAGGGGAAGGTTGTTTTTCTGGAACCCGGGGATCGGAGCGGGGAGTGAACATCAGAGAGTCAGCTCTGAGGCAGACCACGCCCACAGGCCGGTGGGAAAGAGTGCCACAGGGCAAGAAGGCTCTAACACTGCCTAGAGAGGCCATAGATAGACCCGGAAGTCAATCCAGAAACACTGCCACCCAGGGGCTGAATCACAAATTGACTCTTGTGTAATCAAAAATAAAGGAATACGAGAAATTAAGACACACCGCCTGCTTAAAATCAGGACTGGCTTACAACACCGAAGAGCAGTGGATCGCAGGGAACTGCAATACTGTCTGGACTGAGAAACAGGCGTGCCAAACAGAAAAACAGAGGAAGTGAATGACCTTCACTACTTCACATTTTATTTTTACCTTTTATTTTTTTATTTTTTTTTATTTTTTTTTTATTTTCATTTTTTGCATCTTTTAATCAAGAAACTTTTTTTTTCTTTTTTCATCACTTGATTTTACCTTTTTAATGATTACATTTTTATTTTCAATCCGTATTATTACTACTGCTATTTTATCTTTTTTTTTTTTTTTTTAAAGTGTCATTTTATTTTCTCTTCATTTTATTTTGGGATTAGGGTTCTACATTCTATTTTTATCTTTCCTTTAGCATCGTTTTACTCTATCTCAACTCTACCTTTAGGCCATCACTCTCTTCCTAACCTCCCCCTTTTCAGTGTCCTGTTTATCTTACCCTTTTACTGCTTTAGATTTTCCCTATTCTTTCTGTTTACCCCTTGTTAAAATTTCACCCTACTTACATATCTAATCTCCAATCCCCTGCTCCAAGTCCACATACACCTCTCCCTTCACTGTCTGAGCTATCCATAAACTTGTCCTTCTCTCTGTCCTTTTGTTGTTGTTTGCTTGAATGTAGATTATACCCAATTTTTATGCTTTTTTGTGAGATTGTTTTGCTTATTCTTCTTTTGTTTATTTTTTTGTTTGTTTTGTGCTTCAGCTTTCCCTTGCCTCACTCCGTATTAGTTGGTGTTGTAGTTTGTACTAATCCCCAGGCACTTGTTGCTGGCATTTGCTGGAATTAGTGATTGTTCTATTGGAGTTTTATCCCCAATATATATAGTCTGTTCCCCTTTCTCTCTTAGTCACTTTCTTGTCTCTCTTACTTTTTTTTTTCTTTTTCTCTTTACTTTCCCTTTTCCCAATTTCATTTTCACACTCCTTTTTTCTTTTTTTCTTTCTTTCTTTCTTTTTTCCTCTTCTTCTTTCTCTCCTATCACCTAATTTGCCTTTCTCTGGTGGTCACCTTTATTGGAGGTTATTAATATCGTGAATACATTCCTGTTCAGTGCCTTGTGAGTTGTACCTGGTAGTGCTGTATTTTGTGCCTTTAAATCAACCCAGGAGAGAGAGAACTACATAACCAGACACCCAGAGAAGAGAGACCATGGGGAGACAAAGAAGCAGCCCGCATATGAAAGAAAAACAGGCATCACCAGAAAAGGAAGTAAACGAAATGGAGGCAAGCAACCTTCCAGAAAAAGAATTCAGAGAAATGGTCATAAGGTGGCTGAAAAGAATGGAAGACAAATTCGACAATATGAGCAAGAACCAAGAGGAAATGAAGAAGAACCAAGAAGAAATGAAAAATGACATCGCTGCTGTAAAGAACTCAATAGAAAGCATCAAGAGTAGACTAGAAGAAGCAGAGGACCGTATCAGTGAGCTAGAAGACAAGATGGAAAAAAATACCCAAGAAAAGCAACTTCTAGAAAAAAAAATTAAAAGGCAGGAGGAGAGTCTAAGGGAACTTTGGGACAACACGAAACAAAACAACATCCGCATAATAGGGGTTCCAGAAGGAAAGGAAGCTGAGCAAGGAATAGAAAACCTCTTTGAAGAAATAATGACAGAAAATTTCCCAGATATAGGGAAGAAAAAACCCACACAAATCCAAGAAGCTCACAGAGTCCCAAGCAAAATGAACCCCAAAAGACCGACGCCAAGGCACATTATAATTAAATTGGCAAACACCAACGACAAAGTAAGAATCTTAAAAGCAGCAAGAGAGAGACAGAAAGTTACATACAAAGGAACCCCCATCAGACTAACAACTGATTTCTCAACAGAAACTCATCAGGCCAGAAGGGAATGGAATGAAATATACAAAGTCATGCAAAGGAAGGGGCTGAATCCAAGAATACTGTACCCAGCAAGGCTGTCAATCAAAATTGAAGGTGAAATCAGGAGCTTCACAGACAAAAAAGGACTAAGGGAATTTATTACCACCAAACCAGCAATGCAAGAAATGCTAAAGGGTCTGCTGTAAAAAAAAAAAAAAGAAAGAAAGAAACAGGAAGCGAAGAAATAACACAGGGGTAAAGAATAGGAATTGCGACAAATAAGTACCTATCAATAATAACTTTAAATGTAAATGGATTAAATGCCCCAATCAAAAGACATAGGGTAACGGATTGGATAAGAAAACACGACCCATATATCTGCTGTCTACAAGAAACCCACCTCAGAAAAAAAGACGCACACAGACTGAGGGTGAAGGGATGGAAAAAGGTTTTCCAGGCAAATGGAACTGAAAAAAAAGCTGGGGTAGCAATACTTATTTCTGACAAATTAGATCTCAAAGTGAAGGACATAACAAGAGATAAGGAAGGCCATTTCATAATACTAAAGGGAGCAATCCAACAAGAAGAAATAACTCTGGTAAACATATATGCACCCAATACAGGAGCACCCAAATACATAAAAAAACTCCTGGAGGATATCAAGGGAGAGATTGACAGCAATACAATCATAGTAGGAGACTTTAATACCCCACTATCACCACTGGACAAATCCTCTAAACAAAACATCAGCAAAGAAACATCAATCCTAAATGACTCACTAGACCAGATGGAATTAATTGACATCTTCAGAACATTTCACCCCAAAGCCACAGAATATACATTCTTCTCAAGTGCACATGGGTCATTTTCAAAGATAGACCATATGTTGGGACATAGGCAAAGTCTCTTCAAATTCAAGAAGATAGAAATCATATCAAGCATCTTCTCAGACCACAGTGGCATAAAACTGGAAATCAACTACAATAAAAACAACCCAAAGAAATCAAACACATGGAGACTAAACAGCATGCTATTAAACCACGACTGGGTTACCAGAGAGATCAAAGAAGAAATAAAAAACATCATGACAACAAATGACAATGAAAACACTACAATCCAAAATCTATGGGACACAGCGAAAGCAGTCTTGAGAGGGAAGTTCATAGCTCTACAAGCCTACTGCAAAAAACAAGAAACAGGGGTAATAAATTACCTAACCCAACAACTCAAAGAGTTAGAAAAAGAGCAACAAGAAAAGCCCAGTGTAAGCAGAAGGAAGGAAATAATAAAGATCAGAGCACAGATAAACGACATAGAGATCAAAGAAACAATACAAAAGATCAACAAAACCAAGAGCTGGTTCTTTGAAAGGATAAACAAGATTGATGAACCTCTAGCCAGGCTCACCAAGAAGCAAAGAGAGAGGACCCAAATAAACAAGATCAGAAATGAAAGAGGTGAAATAACAACAGATCCCGCCGAAATACAAAGGATTGTTAAAAAATACTACGAACAACTCTATTCCAACAAACTGGACAACCTGGAGGAAATGGACAGATTCCTAGAAAAATATAACCTTCCAAAACTCAATCAGGAAGAATCTAAACAGCTCAACATGCCAGTAACTATGGAAGAAATTGAAGCAGTCATCAAAGAGCTTCCGGCAAACAAAAGCCCGGGGCCAGACGGCTTCACAGGAGAGTTCTACCAAACATTCAAGGAAGAACTAAAACCTATCCTCCTCAGACTATTCCAAAAAATTCAAGAGGAAGGAACACTTCCAAGCTCCTTCTATGAAGCCAGCATCACCCTCATACCAAAACCAGATAAAGACAACACAATGAAGGAGAATTACAGGCCAATATCCCTCATGAATGTAGATGCCAAAATCCTCAATAAAATTCTAGCAAATAGGATCCAGCAGTACATCAGAAAGATCATACACCATGACCAAGTAGGATTTATCCCAGGAATGCAAGGATGGTTCAATATCCGCAAATCAATAAATGTGATACATCACATAAACAAATTGAGAGATAAAAATCACATAGTCATATCAATTGATGCAGAAAAAGCATTTGACAAAATCCAACACCCTTTCTTGATAAAAACTCTCAACAAGGTGGGAATAGAAGGATCATACCTCAACATAATAAAAGCTATATATGATAAACCCACAGCTAACATCATACTCAATGGGCAAAAACTAAAACCATTTCCCCTAAGAACAGGAACAAGACAGGGATGCCCACTCTCACCACTCCTGTTTGACATAGTACTGGAAGTATTAGCCACTGCAATTAGACAAGAAGAAGAAATAAAAGGCATCCAAATTGGAAAAGAAGAAGTAAAGCTGTCCTTATTTGCAGATGACATGATATTGTACATAAAAAACCCGAAAGACTCCATCAAAAAACTAACAGACTTAATAAATGAATTCGGCAATGTAGCAGGATACAAAATTAACGCCAAGAAATCTATGGCATTTCTATACACCAACAATGAACTTACAGAAAGAGAGACTAAAAAAGCAATCCCATTTTCCATCGCACCAAAAAAATTAAGATACTTAGGAATAAACCTAACCAAGGAGGTAAAAGACCTATATGCGGAAAACTACAGGACACTGAAAAAAGAGATAGAGGAAGATGTAAACAGATGGAAGAACATACCATGTTCATGGATTGGTAGAATCAACATCATTAAAATGTCCATACTACCCAAAGCAATCTATAGATTCAATGCACTCCCCATTAAAATACCAACGGCGTATTTCACAGACCTAGAAAGAACTCTCCAAAAATTCATCTGGAATAAAAAAAGACCCCGAATAGCCACAGCAATCCTGAGAAAGAAGAATAAAGTAGGAGGGATCTCAATACCAGATTTCAAGCTGTATTACAAAGCCACTGTCCTCAAAACAGCCTGGTACTGGCACAAGAACAGACATATAGATCAATGGAACAGAATAGAGAATCCAGATATCGACCCAAACCAATATGCGCATTTAATATTTGACAAAGGAGGCATGAGCATACAATGGAGTCAAGACAGTCTCTTTAATAAATGGTGTTGGGAAAATTGGACAGATACATGCAAAAAAATGAAACTAGATCACCAACTTACACCATACACAAAAATAAACTCAAAATGGGTACAGGACTTAAATATAAGACGGGAAACCATAAAAATACTAGAGGAATCCACAGGCAGCAAAATCTCAGACATATGCCAAAAGAACTTTTTCAGTTTAAACTGCCCCTAGGGCAATGGAAGCCAAACAGAAAATAAACAAATGGGACTACATCAAAATAAAAAGCTTTTGCACAGCAAAAGAAACCATCAACAAAACAACAAGAAACCCCACTGTATGGGAGAACATATTTGCAAATGGTATCACTGATAAAGGTTTAATTTCCAACATCTACAGGCAGCTTATACAACTTAATAAAAGGAAGATAAAGGATCCAATAAAAAAATGGGCAACGGACCTAAATAGAATCTTCTCGAAAGAAGACAGAAGGAAGGCCAAGAGACACATGAAAACATGCTCAAAGTCACTAATTATCCGAGAGATGCAAATCAAAACAACAATGCGATACCATCTCACACCTGTCAGAATGGCTATCATCAACAAATCAACAAACGACAAGTGTTGGCGAGGATGCGGAGAAAAAGGAACCCTCGTGCACTGCTGGTGGGAATGCAGACTGGTGCAGCCACTGTGGAGAACAGTATGGAGTTTCCTCAAAAAACTGAAAATGGAACTCCCATTTGACCCAGTAATCCCACTCCTAGGAATATATCCTAAGAAACCAGAAACACCAATCAGAAAGGATATATGCACCCCTATGTTCATAGCAGCACAATTTACAATAGCTAAGATTTGGAAACAGCCTAGGTGCCCATCAGCAGATGACTGGATCAGAAAACTATGGTACATCTACACAATGGAATACTATGCTGCCGTAAAAAAGAAGGAATTACTACCATTTGTAGGCACTTGGATGGAATTAGAGAACATTATGCTAAGTGAAATAAGCCAGTCAATGAAAGAAAAATACCACATGATCCCACTCATTTGGGGATAATGAAAAACATTATAAACTGATGAACAAAATGATAGTTACAGAGGCAGTAAAGCATCAAACAGACTGTCAAATTACAGTGGTAAGGTTAGGGAGAGGTGGGGGAAATAAGAGATCAACTGAAGGACTTATATGCATGTATATAAGACTAACCAACGGATGCAAAACATTGGGGGGTGAGGGCATGTATGGGAGTGGGGTGGGGGGGGCAATGGTAAGATATGTACACATATAATACCTTAATAAAAATTTGAAAAAAAAAAAAAAAAAAAAAAAGAAAATTCTCATCTCCGCCATGTTTTTTCCTGGTTCATCTTTTAAAAGTTTTACCAAATTTAGGAATGTGTCTGGGATTTCTGTACTTGTAAAGAGAGAAAGCTAGCTTAAAACAAAAGAGCACTCTGTCCGATGTTGGACAAGATTTTGAGCTAAACTTAATCTCTTTACAAATGTTACAGAATAACCCAGAGCTGTTTTTTCTCAAAAGAAAGATGGCAGAAATGACCCAAGGAGAAAAGGAAGAAAATACGCTGAGTTTGGGCAACAAGATTAATGTTTCCATAATAAAGGGCAGTTTTTAAATAATAATGAACTGCATTCCCAAGTGAACATTAAAGCTGCTAAAAAGTCAGTAAATTATCTCTGTTACAGAATTTGCCAAAGTAAATGCCTTAAATGGTAATAATTGGCTTTAGAATCTCAAAATTGTTGAAACATAGATATAACTAAAATAAAGAATTTGTAATAAAGCTTTTCAGTAATAACATGTTAACAGTAGGGGTCCAAGTAGCCCAGGAGGAAACTAGCTTCATTCTTTAACAGAGAAAAAACCTGTGGAAGTAACCCTTAGATTGTTATCTCTAAGGAAAGAATGTGGCTATTTTGCATTTAAATAGCTACAGGCTTGCCTCCAAAATCATTGGCAACTTAAAGCTTTGAAAGTTTACTGAATTAAATAATAAAAATTATTAAATATCTAGGTATCTACACTAATAAAAGAGAAAGATGCAAATTGACCATCACTTCGCAACACCCACCAGCCAATCAGGAGTGAGTATGCAAATTAACCTGAGAAAGCTGGCGGGTTAATTTGCACACACAGGTGCCAAGTGGCTGGGGGTGAGGCAGATGCTTGCGTGTGTGCCGGCACCAAGTGGCCTGGGTCCCAGGGACAAACATCCTCAGGAGCCAGGCTGCTCTGAGCCTGTAGGGCCGCATGTAGGCCCAGAGCAGCCGGGGTCCCGGAATGACCCCCGGCCACTCCAGGCCTATGTGCACAAGTGTGGAGAAGCCGGGGGCGGGGCGGGAACATCCCTGGAACCCAGGCACTCTGAGCCGGTATGCTAGTAAGTGGCCAGGGGCAGGGCAGGAACATCTCCCGCAGCAAGCAAGCAGACAGCAGACTACCAGGGACTGCTTGCCCCTTGCCATGGTGGCGAGGGGCAAGCAGTCACTTGCAGCGAGCGAGCAGACAGAAGGTCCCTGCTTGCCCCTGGCCGTGGCGGCAAGGGGCAAGAAGTCCCCCGCAGGGCCCCCACAGAGAGCAGACACCAGGGCCCTGCTTGCCCCTGGCCCCGGCAGCGAAGGGCAAGCAGGCCCCCACAGAGAGCAGACACCAGGGCCTGCAGTGGCATCAAGCAGGCAGGTCCACAGAGAGCAGAGAACCACGGGGAGCAGGCCTAAACCATCAGTAGGACATCCCCTGAGGGCTCCCAGATTGGAGAGGGTGCAGGTTGGGCTGAGGGACCCACCCCCTCCCCCCCATAAATGAATTTTATGCAGCAGGCCCCAGGTTTTGAAATAAAAGAATACTGAGGTGTTAATCTGAGTTTGCCTCATATAAAAAAAAAATCTAGAGGATAGAATTAAATATATTAATTAAATATGTCTTGTATTTTATTTGAAATATGTCTTTACAAATGTGAAGGTGTTACTAATCTGAGAAATGCTAAGTATTTAACTTGCCAGCTAAAATTTAAGGCTTCTAAAAGTTTAAAGTTCCAGTTAAGTTAGGAGAAATCATATAGTTGTAATAACAAGATGCATAAAGTATAGAAGATTATTTTTGAGAGAATGGTTCTTGTGTTTTCTCTGGAAAAATTAGTAGTTCAAAATATATTGTATACTGGTCTAATTAAAAAAGAAGATTAACTCTGTGCCCTCAACCAAATTTTTAATATAAAAAAACAGTTTAAATTTAATTGATATATTTTAGAATAATTATAAAAATTATATAATATAATCTTTGGATTATATAAGTATATATATTTGATGGTCTTTCCAAGTTAAATGTCAAGACTTTAACCAAGGGGTGGCTTTTGAAACATTTCATGGGCCCTGGAGTGATTCAAAGGGTTTGTTCTCTCTTCTTAAAAGAAATATTTTTGGACTTAACTCCAGGAGGAGACAAAATGGCGGCAGAATAGACGGATGTGTCCTGAGCCTTCTCCTGGAGCAAATAGAGGGAGAAGCTGAAATGAGTGGAATCCAGCCCCAACTGGCGAAGGAGGCGCAGCTGGTGAGACAGTTTGCAGCCAGGAAGGGCAGAGATCCCCCAATAAAGGTAAAATCAAAGAACTAGGCAGTAGAATCTGCCGGACCTCTGTACCCAGAGGGTCAATGAGAAACTACATGGCGCCAAGCCGCATCCCTGAGGACAGGCAAAGCGTCTGACTGAAAAAAAAAAAAAAAGGGGGTCCATGGGACTGTGGGAGGTAGTGGATTTTAGACCTTGGAGTCTGGATTTGGGATCTGAGCTCAAAGGCAGCCCCAAAGAGCTGCCAGACCACGCAGTGCCGGCAAGAGAGGAACTTGCAGAGACACGGTCCCTCCTCGCGCTGGGATCTGTGCCTTTTTCCACTGAACCTAGTTCGTAGGACCTTTCGGATACAGACGCTTACGGGTGGCTGAGGTGCAGGAGAAGGGGTGGAGTTGTGGAATCTGGGGAGAGTAGGCAGTGGACGGTCCAGGAGAGGTGGTAGCCAGTCTGGTGCTGAGTCATATCTAAGCCCCAGTCATCATTTTCTCCTGAGAGATAGCCCCTCCCTCCAGTCTCCAGGCAACCAATATAACCACACCAAGATTCAACCCAGAAAAACACCATGGAATCTGAATACTCCCTGAGGCCATAGGATCTTTCCTAAAGAGAAATCTTTAGAAGCTAGGCACCTCAATTACTCGGCTACACTGCCAGGGCCCGTCAGAGTCCTTCAGTGTGCCTTGCTGGCAAACTTACCGTGGGTGCTCCTGTGAGCCACCACTGGGAGTAAGCGCCTATCCACCACAGGTGCAGCAGCGAAAGCTGAGTCTGCACGCCCCATAACTACAGAACTCTGGGCATCACAGTCACACCTGTCCAGAGTGAAGGCCCCCTGAGCCACATAACCCCAACAGACGGTTCCTTGGTGCCACTGTGTGTCCCCACTGGGCATGCGTGATTTCAATTAAGGGTGCAAGACAGCAAAAATTGGGATACTCCCCTCCACAGCTGCTGACTTCTAGACACCGCAGTTGTGCCTCTCAAGCTCGCAGGCCTACATCAGGAGAACCCAAATAGCTCAAGTAGGGAGCTATACTAGATTACCAAGCCCAGGAGAACTGAGAGATTACACCAGTAGAACCATCACCAAAAGAACCTGGGTAGCAAAGCAACTCGATCTACAATTAAAACATTACAGGAAAACATGGCGAGAAAAAAGCAATCCCCAAAGGAAAGAAAAAGAGGAATCACTGCCCTAACTGGTTTGGCTCAGTGGATAGAGCATCTGCCTGCGGACTCAAGGATCCCAGGTTTGATTCCAGTCAAGGGCATGTACCTTGGTTGCAGGCACATACCTAGTAGGGGGTGTGCAGGAGGCAGCTGATAGATGTTTCTCTCTCATCGATGTTTCTAACTATCCCTCTTCCTTCTTCTCTGTTAAAAAAATCAATAAAATATATTATTTTTAAAAAGAAAAAAAAAGAGGAATCACAAGAAAGGGAGTTAAATGAAATTGAGGCTAGCAACTTAACAGAGAAAGAATTCAGAGTAATGGTTATAAGGATGTTTAAATGGCTGGATGACAAATACACACAACTCAATGAGAACTATAAGGAGCTGAATGAAAATGTCACAAACATGTAAAGAAACCAAGAGGAGGTGAAGAACGACATAGCTGCAATAAAGAACACATTGGAAGGCTTAACCAGTAGACTAGAAGAGGCTGAGGACCGCATCAGCGAATTAGAAGACAAGGTAGGAAAAAACACACACACAGCAGCAACTGGAAAGAAGACTTAAAAAGCAAGAGGAGAGCCTAAGGGAGCTTTGGGACAACACAAACCAAAACAATATTCCAATAATAGGGATACCAGAAGGAGAGGAAGAGAAGCAAGGAATAGAAAACCTGTTTGAAGAAATAATGACAAAAAACTTCCCTGATATTGGCAAGAAAAAAACTATGCAAGTCCAAGTGGTACATAGAGTCCCAAACAAGTTGAACCCCAAAAGACCAACAACAAGACACATCATAATTAAATTGGTGAACACTAACAACAAAGTATGAAGCTTAAAGGCTGCCAGAGAGAGACAGAAAGTTACCTACAAGGGATCTCCTATTATAATATCAACTGATTTCTCAACAGAAACACACCAGGCCAGAAGGAAATGTAATGAAATGTACAAAGTGATGCAAAGCAAGGGACTGAATCCAAGAATACTATACCCAGCAAGGCTATCATTCAAAATTGAAGGTGGAATCAGGAGCTTCACAGACAAAAAAGGGCTAAGAGAGTTTATCACTACCAAGCCAGCAATGCAAGAAATGCTAAAGGGACTGCTGTAAAAAGAAGAAAGAGAAAGGCAAAAAGAAAAACAAACACAAAGGAAAAATATGACAACAAACATGTACTTGTCAATAATAACATTAAACATAAATGGATTAAATGCACCAATCAAAAGACATAGGGTAGCTGAATGGATAAGAAAACATGACCCATATATTTGCTGTCTACAAGAGACCCACCTCAGAGCAAAGCATTCACACAGACTGAGAGTGAAGGGATGGAAAAACATTTTTCAGGCAAATGGAAATGAGAAAAAAGCTGGGGTTGCGATACTTATATCTGACAAAATAGACCTCAAAGTAAAGGCCATAGCAAGAGATAAGGAAGGCCACTACATAATACTAAAGGGAGCAATTCAACAAGATATAACTCTGGTAAACATATATGCACCCAATGCAGGAGCACCCAAATACATAAAAAAAACTCCTGGAAGATATCAAGGGAGAGATTGACAACAATACAATCATAGAAGGAGGCTTTAATACACCACTGACATCACTGGATAAATCCCCTAGAAAAAAAATCGGAAAAGAAACAGCAATTCTAAATTACGCACTAGATCAAATGGACCTAATTGACATCTTCAGAGCATTACACCCCAAGGCCACGGAATATATGTTCTTCTCAAGTGCACATGGGACATTTTCAAAAATAGACCACATATTGGGTCACAAGCAAAGTCTCCCCAAATTCAAAAAGATTGAAATCATATCAAACATTTTCTCAGACCACAATGCCATAATATTAGAAATAAACTATAATAAAAACATTCCAAAAAATTCAAACACTTGGAAGCTGAATAGCATGCTATTAAACAATGGTTGGGTGATCAACAAGATCAAAGAAGAAATTAAAAACATCCTGGAGACTAATGACAATGAAAATACAACAATGCAAATGCTATGGGACACAATGAAAGCAGTCCTGAGAGGGAAGTTTATAGCTCTACCGGCCTACCCCAAAAAAACAAGGAAAAATGGTAATAAATCATCTAACGCAACAACTCAAAGAATTAGAAAGAGAGCAACAAGAAAAGCCCACAGTGAGCAGAAGGAAGGAGATAATAAAGATCAGAGCCGAAATGAATGACATAGAGAACAAAAAAACAATACAAAAGATCAACAAAACCAAGAGCTGGTTCTTTGAAAGGATAAACAAGGTTGATGAACTTCTAGCCAGGCTCACCAAGAAGCAAAGAGAGAGGACCCAGGAGAAACCAAGATGGCAGCATAGGTAAGCACCTAAACTGCTGACTCACACAACAATTTCAAAACTACAACTAAAAGACAGAACGGACACCATCCAGAACCACAGGAAAGCTGGCTGAGTGGAAATTCTACAACTAGAAGGAAAGAGAAAAGCTCACAGAGAATTGGAGGTACGGCAAAGGGTCTTTGTGCACACAGAGAGGAAGGGCGGTTGAGAGCCTGGTTGACTTTCTCTGGTGGGAGGGGGAAGGAAGCCCCCCACTGCACTGAACCCCAGTTCTGACTGCACTGAACCCCAGTTTCAGGTGAAACCCCGTGGACCCAGGCTCATACAGGGGGAGTCTGGACTGTCAGGTATAGAGAAAGCCACCCAGAGACTCGGAGACCCGGGGGAGACCCAGGAGAGCCCCGGCGGGCAGGGGGGCGCGCGCACCAGTGTGCACAAAGGCTGCGGAGGTTGCCACAGGTTTTCCCTAGCAGAAGGGAGTCGGAAGCTCCTGACTGCACTGAGCCCCAGTTCAGACTGCACTGAACCCCAGTTCTAGGCAAACCCCGGGGACCCACACACTTGTGGGGGAAATCTGGACTCTAGGGCGGAGACTCGGGAGCCAGGGAAGGCCGAGGTCGGGAGGCACGCGCGCGCGCAAAGGCAAGGCTGACTGGAGGCCAAGACTGTCTGCTCCGCCCTGAGACTCCACCCCATCCAAGCTGAGCACAGAGGCTTTTGCAATTTGCCAAGTCTAATTCTATAAGGCAGTCCCCAGCACCGAACTCCAAGCGTAGACAGAGCTGATCCTCACAGCCAACTGGCCTGGAGGTCAATTCCTCCCAGTAATACCAACAACAATCAAGACTTAACTACAACAAGGCTGTGCACACAGTCCACAAAGGGGTGCACCAAGAGTATCCACCTCAGGTTAACTGGGGAGGCCGATGCACTGGGCCATATAGGAAACCTAGCACACAAAGCTACCCTACCAACTCAGGGAAGCATTGAAAATGCGGCATCAAAGAAACAGATCACAAACGAAAGAAATGGAGGAAAACAAACGAATGGATATAGAATTCAAAACCACGGTTATAAGGCTATTCAAGAATATCCTAGAAAAGGCTGATAAATATAATGAGACCCTCAAAGATATGAAAACGGACCAACTAGAAATTAAACATACACTGACTGAAATAAAAAAAATATTATACAGAGACTCAACAACAGACTAGAGAAACACAAGAATCAAGTCAAAGAATTGAAATACAAAGAAGCAAAAAACACTCAACCAAAAAAGCGAAAAGAAAAAAAAAAATCCAAAAAGTTGAAGATAGTGTAAGAAGCCTCTGGGACAACTTCAAGCGTACCAACATCAGAATTATGGGGGTGCCAGAAGAAGAGAGAGAGCAAGATACTGAAAACCTATTGGAAGAAATAATGACTGAAAACGTCCCCCACCTTGGTGAAAGAAATAGACTTACAAGTCCACGAAGTGCACAGAACCCCAAACAAAAGGAATCCAAAGAGGACCACACCAAGACACATCATAATTAAAATGCCAAGAGCAAAAGACAAAGAGAGAATATTAAAAGCAGCAAGAGAAAAACAGTTAATTACCTACAAGGGAACACCCATACGATTGTCAGCTGATTTATCAACAGAAACTATGCAGGCCAGATGGGAGTGGCAAGAAATTTTCAAAGTGATGAATAGCAAGAACCTACAACCAAGATTACTCTACCCAGCAAAGCTATCATTCAGAATTGAAGGTCAGATAAAGAGCTTCACAGATAAGAAAAAGCTAAAGGAGTTCATCACCACCAAACCAGTATTATATGAAATGCTGAAAGGTATTCTTAAAGAAGAGGAAGAAGAAAAAAGTAAAGATAAAAATTATGAACAACAAATACATATCTATCAACAAGTGAACCTAAAAATCAAGTGAATTAAAAACTTGAGGAACAGAACAATCTGGTGAAAATAATAGAACCATGGGCATAGAAAGGGAGTGGACTGATAGTTCTCAGGGGGAACGGGGTATGGGGCGGTTCAGGAAGAGACTGGACAAAAATCATACACCTATGGATGAGGACAGTGGATGGGAGGTAAGGGCAAAGGGTGGGGTGGGAACCGGGTGGAGGGGAGCTATGGGGGGGGAAAGAAGAAACAATTGTAATAATCTGAATAAAGATTTATTTAAAAATAATAATGACAATAAAAACATTAAAAAAAAAGAAAGGACCCAAATAAACAAAATCAGAAATGAAAGAGGTGAAATAACAACAGACCCCACAGAAATACAAAGGATTGTTAAAAAATACTATGAACAACACTATTCTAACAAACTACACAACCTGGAGGAAATGGACACATTCCTAGAAAAATACAACCTTCCAAAACTCACTCAGGAAGATTCTAAAAATCTCAATAGGTCAATAACTATGGAAGAAATTGAAGCAGTCATCAAAAGCTTGCAGCAAACCAAAGCCCAGGGCCAGACGGCTTCACAGGGGAGTTTTACCAAACATTCAAGGAAGAACTAAAACATATCCTCCTCAGACTATTCCAGATAATTCAAGAGGAAGGAACACTTCCAAGCTCCTTCTATGAAGCCAGCATCACCCTAATACCAAAACCAGATAAAGACAACACAATGAAAGAGAATTACAAGCCAATATTCCTCATGAACATAGATGCCAAAATCCTCAACAAAATTCTAGCAAATCGAATCCAGCAGTACATCAGAAAGATCATACACCATGAACAAGTAGGATTTATCCCAGGAATGCAAGGATGGTACAATATTTGCAAATCAATAATCGTAATACACCACATAAACAAATTGAGATTTAAAAACCACATGGTCATATCAATTGATGCAGAAAAAGCATTTGACATAATCCAACACCCTTTCTTGATAAAAACTCTCAGCAAGGTGTGAATAGAAGGATCATACCTGAACATAATAAAAGCCATATATGACAAACCCACAGCCAACATCATACTCAATGGACAAAAACTAAAACCATGTACCCTAAGAACAGGAACAAGACAGGGATGCCCACTCTCACCACTCCTGTTCAATATAGTGCTGGAAGTACTAGCCATTGTGATCAGACAAGAAGAAGAAATAAAAGGCATCCAAATTGCAGAAGAAGAAGTAAAACTGTCCTTATTCACAGATGACATGATACTGTACATACCGTAGAAAACCCTAAAGACTCCATCAAAAAATTACTAGACTTAATAAATGAATTTGGCAATGTAGCAGGATACAAAATTAATGCCAAGAAATCTATGGCATTTCTATACACCAATAACGAACTTACAGAAAGAGAGACTAAAAAAGCAATCCCATTTACCATCGCACCAAAAAAATTAAGATACCTAGGAATAAACTTAACTAAGGAGGTAAAAGACCTATATGTGGAAAACTACATGACACTGAGAAAAGAGATAGAGGAAGACATAAACAGATGGAAGAACATACCATGTTCATGGATTGGTAGAATCAACATCATTAAAATGTCCATACTACCCAAAGCAATCTATAAATTCAATGCACTTCCCATTAAAATACCAATGGCATATTTCACAGACCTAGAAAGAACTCTCCAAAAATTCATCTGGAATAAAAAAAGACCCCGAATAGCTGTAGCAATCCTGAGAAAGAAGAACAAAGTAGGTGGGATCTCAATACCAGATTTCAAGCTGTATTACAAAGCCACTGTTCTTAAAACAGCCTGGTACTGGCACAAGAACAGTCATATAGATCAATGGAATAGAATAGAGAACCCAGAAATTGACCCAAATCACTATGCTCAATTAATATTTGACAAAGGAGGCATGAACATACAAGGAGTCAAGACAGTCTCTTCAACAAATGGTGTTGGGAAATTGGACAGATACATGCAAAAAAAATGAAGCTAGATCATCAACTTACACCATACACAAAAATTAACTCAAAATGGATAAAGGACTTAAACATAAGACGGGAAACCATGAAAATATTAGAGGAATCCACAGGCAGCAAAATCTCAGACATATGCTGAAGGAACTTCTTCACTGATACTACTTCTAGGGCAATGGAAGCTAAAGAGAAAATAAACAAATGGGACTACATCAAAATAAAAAGCTTTTGCACAGCAAAGAAAACCATCAATAAAATAACAAGAAAGCCCACTGCATGGGAGAACATATTTGAAAATGATATCAATGATAAGGGTTTAATCTCCAACATATACAGAGAAGTCATACAACTTAACAAAAAGAAGATAATCAACCCAATTAAAAAATGGGCAACTGAATTAAATAGACACTTTTCAAAAGAAGACAGAAGGCAGGCCAAGAGACATATGAAAACATGCTCAAAGTCACTAGTCATCAGAGAGATACAAATCAAAACAACAATGCGGTACCATCTCACACCTGTCAGAATGGTAACCATCAACAAATCAACAAACGACAAATGTTGGCAAGGATGCGGAGAAAAAGGAACTCTTTTGCACAGCTGGTGGGAATGCAGACTGGTGCAGCCACTGTGGAGAACAGTATGGAGTTTCCTCAAAAAACTAAAAATGAAACTCCCATTTGACCCAGTGATCCCACTTCTAGGAATATATCCCAAGAAACTATAAACACGAATCAGAAAGCATATATGCACCCCTATGTTCATAGCAGCGCAATTTACCATAGCTAAGATTTGGAAACAGCCTAAGTGCCCATCAGCAGATGAGTGGATTAAAAAACAGTGGTACATCTACACAATGGAATACTACGCTGCAGTAAAAAAGAAGGAGTTCCTACAATTTGCAACAACATGGATGGAGATGGAGAGCATTATGCTAAGTGAAATAAGCCAGGCAAAGAAAGATAAATATCATATGATCTCACTCATTTGTGGAATATAATGAACAGCATGACTGATGAACAAGAACAGATCCAGAGACTGAGAAACGTCGATCAGCATGTCATACCTCAGGGAAGGTAGGGGAGGGTGGGGGTAAGGTGGAGAGATCAACCAAGGGACTTGTGTGCATGCATATAAGCCTAATCAATGGACACAGACAACAAGGGTGTGAGGCATAAGTGGGGGGTGGGGAATTATGGGGGAATAAGGACACATATGTAAAAAATAAAAATTAAAACAATTTTTTAAATATTATAAAAAATAAAATAAAATAAAAATAAAACATAAATCTAATCCATACTAGTGGTCACCATAACCTTAAGAGAAATTGTTTCATGTGACAAAGATTTTTAAATGAAACTCTCTGTAGCCCGAAAATTATTTTGGAAGGAAACAAAGAGAAGTTTCCTTCAAAAGTCGTAAGGATTGTAATTGAAAGTCAATATATTTGGCCTCTTAAACTAAAGTAAGTAATTTGTGGTTTTGCCTCCCTGACAAAGTTTATATAAAGTTACAAAAAGAAATTGACAGCCAGTTTGAAATTGAACTGCCATGGCCTAGAGCAAAGAATATCCTTACATGATATTATTCTACAATGTCATTATAATTTTAGATATTTTACAACAGCATATTGTACAATTATCCCAAACAAACTTACAAACTAATTCTTTGAATGTTTGGCAGCAATTTAAAAAAGGACATGAAAGGATTTAATCCCTTTCAGAAGGAATTAAGGCACTGGGAAGGCACTTGAGCATTCTATATTGGCCCCTCTTGCCTTTTGTGCCAAGAGGGACCCTCTTCTCACAATCCAATTGCCCACAATTGTTGGCTGAGCTTTCTATTCATGCTGAGCTTAAAGCCTTGTGGTGGCTGGTACCATGGATCTGTCTCTCGCCCAATTGTGTGAGCTGTGCCCTCCCTGGAGAAGAAACCTGAGTTCCCCGAGATATGTGATCAGTGCTGGGGCCCCGCCAGCAGGCGAGAGGATCCCAAGGCAGGTGCTGGGCATGGAGGCCATGGGGGCATAGGCTACCAAGGAGACAGAACTGAACCTCACATCACCCTGCTTGGAACCGGAGGATGACTGGTAAGCCAGAGACGGGTAAAATTCCTCAGGGAAGGAACAACCTAAGACAGCCTAAGACAGGCACAGTTGCAGAGGGGCCATTAGGAGAGAACTTGGGGGTCAACAGAGGTGGGGCACAGACCCTCACCCCCCCCCAACCTTGCAGGGGCCTGAACCCTCACCCCTTCTGAGGGAGGTCTCCTGCCCCCATGGCTGCTTTGCTTCCCACACCCAGCTCAGATAGGGACACAGGTGACAGAGACTTGGCCCAGCTCAGATTGGGACCCAGGTAACAGACAGAGACTTGGCCGACAGCAGCTGCCCTATATCTAAATCCAGCCTAGCACCAGGAATGCTCAGGGCCTACTCAAGAAGGCAAATAATCCTTTCCACTAATATTTACGGGTATACTAAGATTGTTGGTAGAGTATTAAATTTGACAGTAAAATAATAATCAAGTTTTCAGATTAATTTAAATAAGCTAATTGAAATAAGTGAATATTCAAGAAAATTTAATTGTACTGGACAAAAAGCTGTTCCTAAAGTAGTAACTAAAATTTCTATTGGTAGTTCATCTCATGGTAAAATTCCTGAACATGCAATGAACCTAAAGCAGTCATATTTTTGTGCAAAAAATTAAAATTTAAAGTTATCAAGACTGCATTATAAAATTTACAAAAACCTCCATTAATCAAAAAAGGGGGGATAGTAGGGTAATGCCATGTAAGGAAAAATATCCTATAAGTAAATTACATCTAGAAAATTTTTACTTTACAAAATTAATTTTCATTTGTAATGCTAACAGCAAGACACCCATGAAAAACACACATGGTGTCTAAATAAGACAAAGGAAAATTGTTTGGGCAAAAATAAAAAGGATCCCAAATCAATTATATAGAAAAGATTCCTTTATTAACTTTTGGTCGAGAATATGTTTGTATATTTTCAGAAAACAACTCCAAGACCATGTGGATTCCTGCAACAGAGAGGAATTGACAGGTCTGCTCCAACCACGAAGACAAGAGGAGAAACAGCCCAGAGATGGAAGATGCTGATGACGCCTTGCCACGCTAGCAGTCAGCAGCTGTGCGACGCAGCAGGTTGCCTAGGACCAAACCAGAGAGGGTCGGACCTGCATTGCCACCATGTGCCCACCATCCAGATATCATTGCTGACATGTACACATAAGGAACTGTTTGACATTGAAACGGGGACTCAGAACTGTTGGACATTGAAATTGTGACTCAAACATTTTTTGTTATTATATGTTTATTTCTAGTCTGCAGAGGCAAGATTTTTTAAAGGAAAGAAATGGGAAAAAAATAGATACAGAGGCAAAGAAGCATTGAACAGACTGTCAAACTACAGCGGGAAGGCAGGGGAGGTTGAGGGGGAGGGGCTGTAAGAGATCAACCGAAGGACTTGTACACATGCATATAAGCATAACCAATGGATACAAGACACTGGGGCGGGGGGGGGGGCAGGTAAAGGCATGTACTGGGGGGTAGGGGAGGCTGGGGGGAGGACAATGTGGGGAAAAAAGGAGACATATGTACTACTATTTGTAATACTTCAAACAATAAATATATATATTTTTTTTTTGAATGAGGCCGATCTAATATACTTGAAATCATGTGGAAAGCTTTATCAAATAAACATTAATAAATATATTTTGTTTATAAACATATATTTTAAATATTACCAAGTTTTAACCTCTAAAGGAGGGCAGGCCAAGTTCCTAAATAGTTCTTAAGTAAAGCCGGATTTTTTCAGCAATGAAATTTTAAAGCCCTCAGGCAGCCTGCATTTTAAGTGGGCTGGGGGTGGGGCGGCATTTGTGCCTCATGAAATAAATATATAAATTTGCTTGCTTTGCTTTTTCAATAAAAATGCCTACTTTAATTACTTATATAAATTAGCTTCTTAAATTATAATCAAGGTCTCATATAAATTCAGTTAAACAATTCTAATAAAGTCCTCTGAAAAAGTTACTAAGACCTCTCATAATCCCTCTGTATATGCAAATAAGCCAAAAAGAATACTGTTTAAAAGTAAATTTTAAGCTTAACAAAAAGGAGAATTTTAAAAATTTTTGAAAACTCTTTTGCTAATATTTACAGGGTAAACTAAAAATTAGTTTATCTAATGAATGGTAGTCACCATAAACGTAAAAAGTGTCGCTTAAATATAGATATGCAGCAGTATCATCCAGCATCTGAAAAGCAGCCATGTAGGTTGCTTGGTATAAAAAAGAAAGAAGAAGGTTTTTTTAAAAGAAACTCTCTAAAGGTGGCCTACAAATTACTCTGGAAGGAAATAAAGAGAGGTTTCCTTCAAATGTCTGAAAAACTGTAAATGAAAATCAATGTATTAGCCCTCAAAAAGAAAAGTAAATAATTTGCATTTTGTCTCTCTAAACAAATCTTATATGGGTATACTCAAAGACTAATAGCAGAAATTCAATTGTGTTATTTACTGTCTACAGCCAAGGACAAATGAAGTTAAAAAATAAGCCTTATTTCAGACTGATTTAAATTTTCAAATTAAAATAAGTGAATATTCAAGGGAACTTAGTTGTACTGGGCAGGAAACTATTCCTGGAGCCTTCACTAATTTTTTTACTGATGGTTCAAAAACTGCTTATCATGCAATGAATCAGAGCAGTCACATTTCTGTGCAAAGAATTAAATTAAAAGCTATCAAGACTGCATTGCAAGATTTTCAAAAGCCTCTTAATATTATTTAAAACAAAAAGGAGGGAGGTACTAGAGAAATATCCTGTAAGTAAATTACATCAAGCCTTAATTACTTAAATTTTTTACTTTAAAATTATTTTTCACTTGTAATGCTGATGGCAAGACACACATGGTGTCAGAATAAGCCAAAGGAAAATGGTTTGAGCAAAAATGAAAAGATCCCGAGTCTAGTTAGAATGGTCCCTTTATTAACCTTTGGTCGAGAATATGTTTGTATATTTCCAGAAAACTCCTCCAAGCCCATGTGGATTCCTGCAACAATGAATCAGAGAGAGGAACTAACCAGACCACTCCAGCACAGATGGTGGTGGCCCCATGCAACATGCTGATGAGACAAAGGAGAAACAGTCCAGAGATGGACAATGGTGAAGACACCTTGCAATGTTAGCAGTCAGCAGCTGTGCGTCACTGCAGGTTGCCCAGGATCAAGCCAAAGAAGGTCGGACCTGCATTGCTCACCATTTGTCCACCATCCAGAATGAGAATATCATTGCTGTCATGTCAACAGGGAACCCATGGAAAAACTGTTGGACAGTGATTGGGAAGAGAACCCATAAAAAACTGTTGGACATTGGAAAGGGGACTCAAAGAACTGTTGGCCCAGAAAGGAGCTTACTGCAGACTGATTCCTTTGAGGCCTGGCAGTAATTTAAAGGGACATGATAAAACTCAATCCTTTCCATTGAATTTAAAAATCTTAAAAGGACTGGAGCTCTGCAAATGACATACATTCTTGTTAAACTTATTAAATAAAAAAGGGGGATATGCTGGCAGCAAATTCCAGTAGTTAGCATAATAAATGCAAGAAGTTCATCAGAAGGCTGATGGACAGCTTCAGCAGGGATGAAAATCTGCATATATTATTGCCTGCTGCTGGAACAGCCGAAGGCAGTTCCCCCAACCTGATAATCTTTTTATTGTTTACCAAACTTTACCTTTGATATGTATATCTGCTTTGTTTGAGGGCAAAATGTGTGAATAAAAAGCCCTGGGTGCGGAGATTCGAGGAACTTAGTCACTAGAACTAAGCTTCCTCTGGCTCCCCCAAAATGCCTTCCAAATTTATATTTCATGTCTAGTATCTTTATTCATTTATGTTCAGTCCTTTTTCTAGATTTCTGAACACTTCTAGATGCGGATTACACCCTGGCATTACCTAACCTGATGAAGGAAAAAGTCACATAAGTTCAGGAGGCACAAAGTCCCAAAAAAGAAGAACCCAAACAGGCCCATGTCAAGACATATCATAATTAAAATGACCACAATTAAAGACAAAGAAAGAAACTTAAAGGCAGCAAGAGAAAAGCAATTTGTTACCTACAATGGAGCTCCCATAAAGCTATCAGCAGATTTCTCATCAGAAACTATACAGGTCAGAAGGGAATGGCATGAAGTATTCAATGTAATGGAAAGCAAGAATCTGAAACCAAGATTCCTCTATCCAGCAAAGCTATCATTCACAATAGATGGTGAAATAAAGAGCTTCTCAAAAAAAACACAACAGACTAAAGAGTTTATCACCACCAAACCAGTACTACAAGAAATGTTAAAGTGACTGCTGGAATGAGAAGAAGAAATGGAGAGAGAGAGAAACGTAGGCATACAGAATTAAAATGGCAATAAATAAGTACCTATCCATAATATCCTTAAATAAAAATGGATTAAATGCTCCAATCGAAAGGCATAGGGTAGGTGAATATATACAAAAACATGATCCAACTATATACTGTCTAAAAGAGACCCACGTCAGAACAAAACTCACACAGGATGTGAGTGAAGGAATGGGAAAAAACTTTACATGCAAATGGAAATTTTAAAAAAGCTGGGCTATAAATACTCATATCTGACAAAATAGACTTCATAAAGAAGGCCATCACAAGAGACAACAAAGGTTACTACATAACACTAAAGGGATTGATCCAACAAGAGAATATAACCCTGGAAAACATACATGCACCCAATATAGGAACACCCAAATATATTTTTAAAAAAAATTCTGGAGGACTTTATGGGAGAGAATGACACCAACACATCATAGTAGGGGACTTTAAAACCCCACTGACTTCACTGGATAGATCTTCAACAACAAAAAATTAGCTAGTAAACAGATACACTGAATCAGAAGAATTTAATTAACATTTATAGAATATTTCACCTGATAGCTGCAGAATATACATTCTTCTCAGGTGCACATGGGTCATTCACAAAAATAGATCATATGTTAGAACACAAAACAAGTCTCTACAAGTTCAAAAAAATTGAAATCATATCAAGCATCTTCTCAGATCACAATGAAATGAAATTAGAAATCAACTACACTAAAAACACTCAAAAACATTCAAACACATGGAGGCTATACTGACTCCCTGAGACCCCACCCTGCACAATCTACAAACCCACCCAAGCTCCACACAGCAGCTTTTCCATATAAATGGCCTGCCCAATCGCAGCTTAACCTAACAAACTGCAGCTCTGGTCTGACAGCTCCAAAACCTCCAAACCCCAAGCAAAGAGGAGAAATCTGTAGTTCTTGCTGAAGCTCCTGCTGGGTGGCCTCAGACAGTAGCTGACCTGCACGCCATTGGAGATCCAGAAGCCAGTGTATCTAGTGGTCAGTGTGAGACACCAGATTTCAACTCCTCACATCCATAAGTGACACATTCAAGAGGCAGACTCAGTGAGCACCAAAGTCCCACTGAAGCAAGTCCTGCCCCATAAGCGTGTATCCAACACAGCAGTTCTTCCATTATAGACACAGCGGGTCCTCACAGCCAATTGGCCTGGAGGTCAATTCCTCCCAGTGTACCAACAGCAATCAAGGCTTAACTACACCAAGACTTTGCACTCATCCCACAAAGGGTTACACCAAGAGTGTCCACCTCAGGTGATAGGGGAGGCTGAGCCACTGGGCCCTATAGGTCACCTACCACAGAAAACCACTCCATCAACACAGGGAAGCAGCAAAATGCAGAGACAAAGAAACATGTCATGAATGAAAGAAATGGAGGAAAGCAAACTACTGGACATAGAGTTCAAAACCACATTTATTAGGTTACTCAAGAATCTTCTAAAAACCGCCGAGAAACTTGATGAGACCTCTGAGGAGCTTAGTGAGACCTTCAAGGACCTTAATGAGAATGCCAAACAAATGGAAAAGGACCAGTCAGAAATTAAGCATACACTGTCTGAAATAAAGAATATACAGAAATTCAACTGTAGATCAAAGGACCCTGAGAATCAAACCAAAGATCTGAAATATGAGGAAACAAAAAACACCCAACCAGAAAAACAAAAAGAAAAAAGAATCCAAAAATATGAAGATAGTGTAAGGAGTCTCTGGGACAACTTTAAGCGTACCAACATCCGAATTTTTGGGGTGCCAGAAGAAGAGAGGGAACAAAATATTGAAAACCTATTAGAAGAAATAATGACAGAAAACTTTCCCTACCTGGTGAAAGAAATAGACTTACAAGTCCAGGAAGCACACAGAACCCCAAACAAAAGGAATCCAAAGAGGACCACACCAAGACACATCATAATTAAAATGCCAAGGGCAAAAGACAAAGAGAGAATCTTGAAAGCAGCAAAAGAAAAACAGTTAGTTACCTACAAGGGAGTACCCATACGACTGTCAGCTGATTTCTCAACAGAAACTATGCAGGCCAGAAGGGAGTGGCAAGAAATATTCAAAGTGATGAACAGCAAGAACCTACAACCAAGATTACTCTACCCAGCAAAGCTATCATTCAGAATTGAAGGTCAAATAATGAGCTTCACAGGCAAGAAAAAGCTAAAGGAATTCATCACCACCAAACCAGGATTATATGAAATGCTGAAGGGTATTCTTTAAGAAGAGGAAGAAGAAGAAAAAAGTAAAGATAAAAATTATAAACAACAAAATGACAACAAATACATACCTACCAACAAGTGAATCTAAAAATCAAATGAATGGAAAATCTGATGAACAGAATGGACTGATGAATATAATAGAATCAGGGACATAGAATGGGAGTGGACTGACAATTCTCAGGGGGAAGGGGGTGTGAGGGGTGCGGGAAGAGATTGGACAAAAATCTTACACCTATGGATGAAGACAGTGGCGGGGGGTAAGGGCATGGGGTGGGGTGGGGAATCAGGTGGAGGGGAGCTATGGGGGGGGAAGAGAAACTCCTGTAATAATCTGAACAATAAAGATTTATTTAAATAAATACATACATATGTTCAGCACAGCCAAAAAAAAAAAAAAAACACACACACATGGAGGCTAAATAGCATGTCATTAAACAATGAATGGGTTACCAACGAGATCAAGAAAGAAAGAAAAAACTTCCTGGAAATAAATGAAAATGAACACAGAACACCCCAAAATATCTGGGACACAGCAAAAGCAGTCCTGAGTGGGAAGTTCATAGCACTATAGGCTTACTTCAAAAAAACAAGAAAACTTAATAATAAACTATTTAAATCTACAACTTAAAGAACTAGAAAGGGAACAACAAGAAAAGCCCAGAGGAAGTAGAAGGAAGAAAATAATAAAGATTACAGCAGAAATACATGACATAGAGACTAAAAAAGCAATACAAAAATCAATGAAACCAAGAGCTGGTTCTCTGAAAAGATAAACAAGATTGATGAACCGTCAGCCAGAGAGATGACCCAAATAAATATAATCAGAAATGAAAGCAGAGAAGTAACTACTGACACCACAGAAATACAAAGGATTGTAAGAAAATACTATGAATAACTATATGCCAACAAGCTGGACAATGTGCATGACATGGACAAATTCCTAGAAAAATACAACCTCCCAAAACTGAATCAGGAAGAATCAGAAAACCTGAATAGGCCAATAATAACTGATGAAATAAAAGAAGTAATCAAAAAACTCACAGAAAACAAAAGTCCTGGTCCTGATGGCTTCACAGGGGACTTTTACCACACATTCAATGAGGAACTAACATCTATCCTTCTCAAACTATTCCCAAAAAATCCAAGAGGAAGGAACACTTCCAAGCTATTTTTATGAGGCCAGCAGTATCCTAATTCCAAAACCAGAATAAGACACTACAAAGAAAGAGAGTTACAGGCCAATATGCCCTGTGAACATAGATGCTAAAATCCTCAACAAAATATTAGCAAATAATTTCCAGCAATACATGAAAAATATTATACACCATGACCAAGTGGGATTTATTTCAGGGATGCAAGGCTGGTACAATATTTGCAAATCAATAAATGTGATATATCACATAAATAAACTGAAAGACAAAAATTACATGATTATATCAATAGATGCATAAAAAGCATTCAACAAAATCCAACGCCCATTTTTTATAAAAACTCTCAGCAAAGCAGGAATAGAAAAAACATATCCCAACATAATAAAGGCCATACAGAATATCACAAACATACAGTGAACATCATACTCAATGGGAAAAAACTAAAAGCATTTCCCCTAATACCAGGAAAAATACAGGGATGGCTGCTTTCACCACTCTTGTTCAATGTAGCACTGGAAGTTCTAGCCACAGTGATCAGAAAAGAAGAAATAAAAGCATCCAAATTGGAAAGGAGGAAGTAAAACTCTCATTATTTACAGATGACATGATATTGTACATAGAAAACCCTAAAGACTCCACCAAAAGTCTACTATATTTAATAAATGAATTTGGCAATGTAGCAGGATACAAAATCAACACCCAAAAATTGATGGCTTTTTTATACATCAATAATTAATTCTCAGAAAGAGAAACTAAACAAACAATCCCATTTACCATGGCAACAACAACAACAAAAAAGATACTTAGGAATAAACTTAACCAAGGAAGTAAAAAACTTATACTCAGAAAACTACCGAATGTTGGGGGAAAAAGGGGATAGAGGATGATATAAACAAGTGGAAGAATATACCGTGTTCATGGATTGGTAGAATCAACATCAATAAAATGTCCATACTACCCAAGGCAAAATATTCAATGTAATCCCTATTAAAATACCAAGAGCATATTTCACAGATCTAGAACAAATACTCCAAAATTTTATAAGGAACCAAAAAAGACCCCAAATAATCACAGCAAACTTGAGAAAGAAGATTGAAGTTGGAGGAATCACAATACCAGATATCAAGTTATATTACAAAGCCATTGTAATCAAAACAGACTGGTACTGGCACAAGAACAGGCTCATAGATCAATGGAATGGAACAGAAACTCTAGAAATTGACCCAAGCCATTAACCTCAATTAATATTTGACAAAGGAGGTAAGAGCATACAATGGAGTTAAGAGAATCTCTTCAATAAATGGTGTTGGGAAAATTGGACAGACAAATGAAAAAAAAAAAAGAAACTAGACTACCAACTTACACCATACAAAAGAATAAACTCAAAATGGATAAAAGACTTAAATGTAAGTCAAGAAACCATAAAAATCCTAGAAGAAATCATAGGCAGCAAAACCTCAGACATCTCTCATAGCAATATGTTTATGGATACATCTCCTAGGGCAGTGGTCAGCAAACTCATTAGTCAACAGAGCCAAATATCAACAGTACAACAATTGAAATTTCTTTTGAGAGCCAAATTTTTTTAAATTAAACTTCTTCTAACTCCACTTCTTCAAAATAGACTCGCCCAGGCTGTAGTATTTTGTGGAAGAGCCACACTCAAGGGGAAAATAGCAGCATGTGGCTCGCGAGCCACAGTTTGCCAACCACTGTCCTAGGGCAAAGGAAACTAAGGACAAAACAAATAAATGGGATTAAATCAAAATAAAAAGCTCTGCACAGCAAAAGAAACCATCAACAATGTGAAAAGGGAGTATACTGTGTGGGAGAACATATTTGGCAGTGATATGTCTGATAAAGGGTTAATATCTAAAATATATAAGGAACTGGAGAAATCAAGATGGTGGCATAGCTAAACACCTAAACTGCTGCCTCGCACAACAATATGAAACTACAACTAAAAGTCAAAACAGAAACCATCCAGAACCACAGGAAAGCTGGCTGAGTGGAAATTCTACTAGAAGGAAAGAGGAAAGCACATTGAGACTCAGAGGAGCTGCAAAAGGCTGAGGTATGGAGACGTGTGCACACGGAGAGGACAGGCGGCTGAGTGCACGGGCGGCTGAGTGCGTGGCTGGCTTTCCCAAGCGGGAGGAAGATGGAAGCTCCCGACTATGCTGAACTCCAGTCCTGGGTGTGACTCTGGGAACCCAGACTCATTTGGGGGGAATCTGGACTGCCAGGAAAAGAGAAAGCACACTAAGACTCGGGGGAGCTGCGGAAGGCAAAGGTCCGGAGGCACGTGCATGCAGCAAGGACTGACTGCTGAGTGCACTGGCAGCTGAGTGCGTGGCTGGCTTTCTAAAGCAGGAGGGAGATGGAAGCTCCCGACTGCGCTGAACTCCAGTTCCGGGTGAGACTCTGGGAACCCAGACTCATTCGGGGAGAAACTGGACTGTCTGGCAGCGGGCAAAACTCAAGAGTGGCTTTCCCTCAGAGGTGCTTGCAGTGATTACCGAGGGACACTGAGACCCAGGGGCCTCATACGGCAGGGCTGACGGGAAGCCAAGGTTGTCAGCTCCGCCCTGAGACTCCACCCCGTCCAAGCTGAGCACAGAGGCTTTTGCAATTTTGCAAGTCTTGTCTTATAAGGGTGTCTCCAGCACAGAAGTTCTCCCAGGATAGACACAGCTTATCCTCACAGCCAATTGGCCTGGATGTCAATTCCTCCCAGTGATACCAACAACAATCAAGACTTAACTACAACAAGGCTGTGCACACAGTCCACAAAGGGGTGCACCAAAAGTGTCCACATCAGATAACAGGGGGCAGCTGAGCCACTGGGCCCTATAGGACACCTACCACACAAAGATACTCTACCAACTCAGGGAAGCAGCAAAAATGCGGAGACAAAGAAACAGATCACAAATGAAAGAAATGGAGGAAAGCAAACGACTGGATATGGAGTTCAAAACCACGGTTATAAGATTTTTCAAGAATTTCCTAGAAAAGGCCGATAAATTTAGCGAGACCCTCGAGGATATGAAAAAAGACCAAATAGAAATTAAACATACACTGACTGAAATAAAAAATATTATACAGAGACTTAACAGCAGACTAGAGGACCACAAGAATCAACTCAAAGAGTTGAAATACAAAGAAACAAAAAACACTCAACTGGAAAAGCAAAAAGAAAAAAGAATTCAAAAACTTGAAGATAGTGTAAGAAGCCTCTGGGACAACTTTAAGCGTACCAACATCAGAATTATGGGGGTGCCAGAAGAAGAAAGAGAGCAAGATACTGAAAACCTATTGGAAGAAATAATGACTGAAAACTTCTCCCACCTGTTGAAAGAAATAGACTTACAAGTCCAGGAAGTGCACAGAACCTCAAACAAAAGGAATCCAAAGAGGACCACACCAAGACACATCATACTTAAAATGCCAAGAGCAAAAGACAAAGAGAGAATATTAAAAGCAGCAAGAGAAAAACAGTTAATTACCTACAAGGGAGCACCCATACAATTGTCAGCTGATTTCTCAACAGAAACTATGCAGGCCAGAAGGGAGTGGCAAGAAATATTCAAAGTGATGAATAGCAAGAACCTACAACCAAGATTACTCTACCCAGCAAAGCTATCATTCAGAATTGAAGGTCAGATAAAGAACTTCACAGATAAGAAAAAGCTAAAGGAGTTCATCACCACCAAACCAGTATTATATGAAATGTTGAAAGGTATTCTTTAAGAAGAGGAAGAAGAAGAAAAAGGTAAAGATAAAAATTATGAACAACAAATACATGTCTAACAACAAGTAAATCTAAAAATCAAGTGAATAAAAAATCTGATGAACACAATAATCTGGTGAATATAATAGAATCAGGGGCATAGAAAGGGAGTGGATCTCAGGGGGAAAGAGGTGTGGGGGTGCGGGAAGAGACTGGACAAAAATCGTGCACATATGGATGAGGACAGCAGCGGGGGAGGGAAGGACAGAGGATGGGGTGGGAACCAGGTGGAGGGGAGCTATGGCGGGGGGAGAGGAACAATTGTAATAATGTGAACAATAAAGATTTATTAAATTTTAAAAATAAATAAATAAAATAAAATATATAAGGAACTCATATAACTTAACAAAAGGAAGACAAACAATCCAGTTAAAAAATGGGCAAAGAACCCACCACAGGCCTAAGAGCAGCAGCTTCACGTGGAGTGCCCCTGTCCAAGGAGCAGTGGCTGTGTGAGCAGCCAGTTCCCCCGTCTGAGGAGCAGCAACCACGCAAGCAGCTCGCCCCATCCAAGGAGCGGCAGCCGCTTGAGCAGCCCACCCACTACTGAGGAGTGGCAGCCCCACGCAGCCGCCCCCCTTCTGAGGAGCAGCAGCTGCGCACAGCCCACACCCTGCACCTGTCCAAAGAGCAGCAGCTGTGCCGCACGAGCAGCCAGCCGCCTTCCAAGGAGCAGCAGCTGTGTGAGTAGACTGTCCCTTTCCGAGCAGCAGCAGCCGCACGAACTGCCTACCCCCATCCGAGGAGCAGCAGTTCTGTGAGCCACCTGCCCCCATCTGAGGAGCAGCACCTGTGTGAGCAGCCCACCCCCTTCTGAGGAGCAACAGATGCACGAACTGCTGGCCCACATCAGAGGAGCAGCAGCTGTGTGAGCAGCCTGCCTACATCCGAGGAGCAGCAGCTGTGTGAGCAGCCCACCCCCTTCTGAGGAACAGCAGCCACACGAGAAGCCTCCCCATATCTGAGGAGCAGAAGCCACATAAGCAGACCGCCCACATCCAAGGAGCAGCAGCCCTGTGCAGTCCACACTGGTCCAAGGAGCAGTACCCACACACAGCCTGCACCTGTCCGATGAGAAGGAGCTGGGTGAGTGGCCCAACCCTGTCCGAGGAGCATCAACAGCACGAGCAGCTCACTCCTATGCAAGGAGCAGCAGCCGCATGAGCAGAACGCACCCCATCTGAGGAGAAGCAGCTGCACGAGAAACCCACACCCGTACAAGGAGCAGCAGCCCTGCAAATAACCTGCCCCTGTCCAAGGAGCAGTGACATCATGAGTAGCCCGTCCCATCTGAGGAACAGCAGCAGCATGCTAACAGCCCCCATCTAAAGAACAGCAGCCACACGAGCAGTCCACCCCCATCCAAGGAGCAGCAGACACGAGGAACCCATCCCCATCCGAGGAGCAGCAACCTCATAATCAGCCCACCCCTATCCAAGGAACAGCAGTTATACGAGCAGCCTCCCCCACCACCCAGAGGAGGCACCACTGCTGCAAACAGCACCCACCAGAGGAGCCGCTGCCAACAGAGAAGTAGCTGCTACCGTGACCGCCCGAGGGGCAACCGCAGCCAGAGAAGCCACTGCCACCCAAGGAGCAGCCCCTGCATGGCTTGACATCTAGATCAGTTGGTGAGACCAAAAATGGGTAGACAAAGATACCACCAAAGGAAAGGAGGAATCACCAGAAAAGCAGCTAAGTGAAACGGAGGCATGCAATATGTCAGAAAAGGAATTCAGAATAATGAGTTCATAGAGTTCATAAACCGGATGGAAGAAAAAAAATCAACACCTTATGTAAGAATCAAGAAGAAATGAATGAAAAAAATCAACAACTTATGTAAGAATCAAGAAGAAATGAAGAGTGATATAGCTGCAATAATAAACACCATGGAAAGTTTCAACAGTAGACTAGGAGAAGCAGAGGACCGAATTAGCGAATTAGAATACAGGGAAGCAAAACACAACCAAACTGAATTGCAACTGGAGAAAAAAGTTAAAAGACAAGAGGAGAGCCTAAAGGAGCTGTGGGACAACATGAAATGAAGCAACATACGAATAATAGGGGTGCCAGAACAACAGGAAGAGGAACAAGGGTTAGAAGAACTATTTGAAGAAATAATGTCAGAAAACTTCCCTGATGTGGTGAAGAAAAGTCACACAAGCACAGAGAGTCCCAAACAGGACGAACCCAAAAAGACCCACATCAAGACACATCATAATTACGATGGCAAATATTCAGGACAAAGAGAGAATCTTAAAGGCTGCAAGAGAGAGACAGAAAGTTATATACAAGGGAGCTCCCATTAGATTATCAAATAATTTCTCAACAGAAACACATCAAGCCAGAAAAGAATGGAAGGAAATTTACAAAGCGATGCAAACCAAGAGACTGAATCCAAGAATACTATACCCAGCAAGGTTATCATTCAAAACTGAAGGGGAAATAAGGAGCTTCAGAGACAAAAAAAAAAAAAAAACACACAAAAAAAAAAAAACAAAAAAAAATAACAACGCTAAGGGAGTTTATCACTACCAAGTCAGCAATGCAAGAAATGCTAAAGGGAATGCTGTAAAAAGAAGAAATAAAACAGGTAAGAAGGAACACAGACACAAAACATAAAAATGGCTACAAATAAGTACCTTTAATAATAACTTTAAACGTAAACAGACTAAATGCTCCAATCAAAAGACATCAAGTGGCTGAATGGATAAAAACAAACGACACCTATATATGCTGTCTACAAGAGACCCACCTCAGAAAAAGGGACTCATACAGACTGAAAGTGAAGGGATGGAAAAACATCTTTCAGGGAAATTGAAATGAAAAAAAAGCTGGGGTAGCAGTACTTATATCTCACAAAATAGACCTCAAAGTAAAGGCCATAACAAGAGATAAGGAAGGCCACTTCATAATAATAAAGGGATCGATACAACAAGAGGATATAACTCTGATAAACATATACGCACCCAATGCAGGAGCACCCAAATACATGAAAAACAAAACTCCTGGAAGATATCAAGGGAGAGATTGACAACAATACAATCATAGTCGGGGACTTTAATACACCACTGACATCACTGGATAAATCCTCTAGACAAAAATCAGCAAAGAAACAGCAATTCTAAATGATTCATTAGATAAGATGGACCTAATTGACATCTTCAGAGCATTTCACCCCAAAGCCACGGAATATACGTTCTTCTCAAGTGCACATGGGACATTTTCAAAAATAGACCATATATTGGGTCACAAACAAAGTCTCCCCAAATTCAAAAACATTAAAATCATATCAAGCATTTTCTCAGACCTCAATGGCATAAAATTATAAATAAACTACGATAAAAACATTCCAAAAAATTCAAACACTTGGGAGCTGAATAGCATGCTATTAAACAATGATTGAGTAATCAATGAGATCAAAAGAGAAATTAAAAACATCCTGGAGACTAATGACAATAAAAACACAACAATGCAAATACTATGGGACACAATGAAAGCAGTCCTGAGAGGGAAGTTTATAGCTATACAGGCCTACCTTAAAAAAACAAGAAAAAATGGTAATAAAACATCTAACTCAACAACTCAAAGAATTAGAAAGAGAGAAACAAGAAAAGCCCACAGTGAGCAGAAGGAAGGAGATAATAAAGATCAGAGCGGAGATAAACGACATAGAGACCAAAAAAACAATACAAAAGATCAACAAAACCAAGAGCTGGTTCTTTGAAAGGATAAACAAGATTGATGAACCTCTACCCAGGGTCACCAAGAAGCAAAGAGAGAGGACTCAAATAAACAAAATCAGGAATGAGAGAGGCAAAATAACAACATACCCCACAGAAATACAAAGGATTATTAAAAAATACAATGAACAACTCTATTCTAACAAACTAGACAACCTGGAGGAAATGGACACATTCCTAGAAAAATACAACCTTCCAAAACTCAATCAGGAAGATTCTAAAAATCTCAATAGGCTGATAAATATGGAAGAAATTGAACCAGTCATCAAAAAGCTTCCAGCAAACAAAAGCCCGGGGCCAGATGGCTTCACAGGGGAGTTATACAAAACATTCAAGGAAGAACTAAAACATATCCTCCTCAGACTATTCCAGAAAACTCAAGAGGAAGGAACACTTCCAAGCTCCTTCTATGAAGCCAGCATAACCCTAATACCAAAACCAGATAAAGATAGCACAATAAAAGAGAATTACAGACCAATACCCTCGTGAACATAGATGCCAAAATCCTCAACAAAATTTTAGCAAATCGAATCTAGTAGTACATCAGAAAGATCATACACCATAACCAAGTAGGATTTATCCTGGGGATGAAAGGATGGTACAATATCGGCAATTCAATAAATGTGATACATCACATAAACAAATTGAGAGATAAAAACCACATAGTCATATCAATTGATGCAGAAAAAGCTTTTGACATATTCCAACACCCTTTCTTGATAAAAACTCCCAGCAAGGTGGGAATAGAAGGATCATACCTGAACATAATAAAAACCATATATGACAAACCCACAGCCAACATCATACTCAATGGACAAAAACTAAACCCATTTCCCCTAAGAACATGAACAAGACAGGGATGCCCACTCTCACCACTCCTGTTCAACATAGTGCTGGAAGTACTAGCCATTGCAATCAGACAAGAAGAAGATATAAAAGGCATCCAAATTGGAAAAGAAGAAGTAAAGCTTTCCTTATTTGCAGACGACATGATACTGTACATAGAAAACCCTGAAGACTCCATCAAAAAATTATTAGACTTAATAAATGAATTCAGCAATGTAGCAGGATACAAAATTAATGTCAAGAAATCTATGGCATTTCTATACACCAATAGTGAACTTACAGAAAGAGAGACTAAAAAAGCAATCCCATTTACCATCACACCAAAAAAATTAAGATACCTAGGAATAAACTTAACTAAAGAGACAAAAGACCTATACGCAGAAAACTACATGATACTGAAAAAAGAGATAGAGGAAGATGTAAACCAATGGAAGAACATACCATGTTCAAGGATTGGGAGAATCAACATCATCAAAATGTCCATACTACCCAAAGCAATCTATAAATTAAATGCATTTCCCATTAAAATACCAACGGCATATTTCACAGACCTAGAAAAAACTCTCCAAAAATTCATCTGGAATAAAATAAAGACCCCGAATAGCTACAGCAATCCTGAGAAAGAAGAACAAAGTAGGTGGGATCTCAATACAAGATTTCAAGCTGTATTACAAAGCCACTGTTCTCAAAACTGCCTGGTACTGGCACAAGAACAGACATATAGATCAATGGAATAGAATAGAGAACCCAGAAATCCACCCAAATCACTATGCTCAATTAATATTTGACGAAGGAGGCACGAACATACAGTGGGGTCAAGACAGTCTCTTCAATAAATGGTGTTGGGAAAATTGGACAGATACATGCAAAAAAATGAAACTAGACCACCAACTTACACCATACACAAAAATAAACTCAAAATGAATAAAGGACTTAAACATACGACGGGAAACCATAAAAATACTAGAGGAATCCATTGGCAGAAAAATCTTTTACATATGCCAAAGCAATTTCTTCACTGATACTGCTCCTAGGGCAATGGAAACTAAAGAGAAAATAAACAAATGGGACTACATCAAAATAAAAAGCTTTTGCACAACAAAGGAAACCATCAATAAAACAACAAGAAAGCCCACTGCATGGGAGAACATACTTGCCAATGATATCAATGATATGTGTTTAATCTCCAAAATTTTCAGGGAACTCATGCAGCTTAATAAAAGGAAGATAAACAACCCAGTCAAAAAATGGGCAACTGATCTAAATAGCCACTTTTCAAAAGAAGACAGAAGAAAGGCCAGGAGCCATATGAAAACATGCTCAAAGTCACTAATCATCAGAGAGATGCAAATCAAAACAACAATGCGGTACCATCTCACACCTGTCAGAATGGCTATTATCAACAAGTCAACAAATGACAAGTTCTGGTGAGGATGCGGAGAAAAAGGAACCCTCGTGCACTGCTGTTGGGAATGCAGACTGGTGCAGCCACTGTGGAGAACAGTATGGAGTTTCCTCAAAAAACTAAAAACGGAACTCCCATTTGACCCAGTGATCCCACTTTTAGGAATATATCCCAAGAAACTAGAAACACGAATCAGAAAGGATATATGCACCCCTATGTTCATAGCAGCACAATTCACAATAGCTAAGATCTGGAAACAGCCTAAGTGCCCATCAGCAGATGAGTGGATTAAAAAACAGTGGTACATCCATACAATGGAATATTACACTGTGGTAAAAAAGGAGTTCTTAACATTTGCAACAACATGGATGGAGATGGAGAGCATTATGCTAAGTGAAATAAGCCAGGCAGAGAAAGATAAATATCACATGATCTTACTCATTTGTGGAATATAATGAACAACATAAACTGATTAACCAAAATAGATCCAGAGACAGAAAAACATCAATCAAAACGTCAAACCTCAGGGAAGGTAGGGGACAGTGGGGGTATTACAAAGTGGGGGAGAGATCAACCAAAGGCTTATATCCATGCAAATTGAGAGACATAATCAATGGACATAGACAACAGGGGAGTGGGGCATGAATGGGAGGGGGGGTAATGGGGGAATATGGACACATATGTAATACCTTAATCAATAAAGAAATTTTAAAACATAAAATAAAATAAAATAATAATTTTTTAAAAATGGGCAAAGGACCTAAATAGACACTTCTCCGACGTGGACATACAGATGGCCAAGAGACATATGAAAAAATGCTCAAAGTCACTGATCAGAGAGATGCACATTAAAACGACAATGAGGTATCACCTCACACCTGTCAGAATGGCTACCATCAACAAATCAACAAATGACAAGTGGTGGCGAGGATGTGGAAAAATGGGAACCCTAGTACACTGCTGTTGGGAATGCAGACTGGTGCAGCCATTATGGAAAGTAATATAGAGTTTTCTCAAAAATTAAATATGGAACTGTCATTTGACCCAGTGATCCCACTTTTAGGAATATAACCTAAGAAACCCTAAACCCCAAACAGAAAGAGTGTTTGAACCCCTATGTTCATAGCAGCACAATTTACAATAGCTATGATCTGGAATAGCCCAAGTGCCCATCAGTAGATGAGTGGATAAAAAAGCTGTGGTACATTTATACCATGGAATACTATGCAGCAGTAAAAAAAAGAAGGATCTCTTACTCTTTGAGACAGCATGGAGGGACCTGGAGCTTATAATGCTAAGCAAAATAAGCCAGCAAGAGAAAGACAAGTATCACATGATCTCACTCATGTGGAATTGAATGAACAAAATAAACTGATGAACAAAATAGATCCAGAGACATAGAACCATAGAACAAACTGTGGAATCTCAGAGGGAAGGTGGGGGAGGGTGGGTAGCTGGGAAGAGAGAAACCAAAGAACTTGTGTGCATATATGCATAACAGCCTGGGGCAGGGGACGGGAGCAGGTTAGAAGGGGTCACTGGGGAAAAAAAGGGGACATATGTAATATTTTCAACAATAAATTTGGGGTTTTTTTAAAGACTTCTGAAGCCAATCAATGCCCAACACTCCATTCTTCCCCCTTCTACAGCCCTCCACTATATCCTTTGCTATCTTGTCCAGACTTGCCGTCTTCCTCCTTTTTCCTTCCCCTTTCAGGGGTCCTCAAACTACGGCCCGCGGGCCACATGCGGCCCACCGAGGACATTTATCCAGCCTGCCGGGTGCCGCTGCCTGTCCTGCTTAGCAGCCGACTCGTCCCGGGCCCCCAGTGCGCATAGGAATTTGTTCATAGTTGTTTTTTTTTTAACTATAGTCCGGCCCTCCAACAGTCTGAGGGACAGTGAACTGGCCCCCTGTTTAAAAAGTTTGAGGACCCCTGCATCTCCTCCACTACAACTCCGTATTGACCTAGAGCAGTGGTCGGCAAACCGCGGCTCGCGAGCCACATGCAGCTCTTTGGCCCCTTGAGTGTGGCTCTCCCACAAAATACCATGGCCTGGGCAATCTATTTTGAAGAAGTGGCGTTAGAAGAAGTTTAAGTTTAAAAAATTTGGCTCTCAAACGAAATTTCAATCATTGTACTGTTGATATTTGGCTCTGTTGACTAATGAGTTTGCCGACCACTGACCTAGAGAAAAGTGAAATAGAAATGTAGACAAAAATAATCCAGGAATTCTAACAACTCCCTTCATATAGAAGCCTGTCCCGGGCGCATGGGGAAAGAGCAATTGTATGTTTCCTCGGACTAGAACAGAATTAAGAAATTTAACTAAAGATGTTCCTGACCCTCTCCAAGATTCCAATGGGTTTGCAAAGAAATTTAATTTAACTGTTACAAGATATGATCCTGGCTATTCTGACCTATTCTAACTAAAATACCTACTGGTTTCTGAAAGCAAGGCAACAGAATGGCTGAATAAGGATCGCTGGCATACTCTTGTAGGGGATTTTTAAAACAGAGAGAGACAGAACAGGAAAAATGCAGGGAACTAGCTCACCAGCTTTACCAAGCCATACCTGAGAATTTTTCCCAGAAAATGGACTGGATCTAAATCCAGCAACGTAAAAGGAAGCCTGACAAACCGGTGCTTGATTTCTTAAAACATTTTGAAAAACAACTTTTAAACAATACTCAGGTGTGTCTCCAGACAGTTTTAAGGATCGTCAAAATGGTCCCATGCTAAATGTGGCATTTTTTGGAAGAACTAGATGAACTTTGATCAAACAATATAAATTAAACTGGCAGACTACACATACTGATAAACTAGGTATTCTGGCTGATCAACTATCTAAAATTATTCAAAGGAAAGAAAAAGATAAAGCTGCCAAAATTATGAAATTACAACTCCAACAATTAAGCAATCAAGTCAGATACACCCAAAGCTTTCTTAGATAAAGGGAAAGAATAGTCTATTTTTTACTGTAAAAAGCCCGGTCAACATAAGAAAACTAAAATGGGATTTAGGAAGAAAAAAACAAAAGCAAGCAGAGGGCTGCTCTGAGGACTATAAGAGGGCATTTTCCCTTTTCCATACTAATGCTTTAGAAGACAATGAAATTACAACAAAGGGAGAAATTAATAAGGCCCGTGTAGGTACTGTGGCCACTTTATGTGTTCATAACCCTACCCAACGTAGTTGCCCTCTCCCCAGAGTAAAGGTTATCTAACCAATCAATGACTGTTTTAAAACCAGAACCTGCCCCCTTCAAACTAGGAGATATCATGGGGCAACATATATATTTTACTAGTCAAATCAGCCCCAATTCACCTGATAGAGATTTTCTTGAAACCCATGACACACATATCCTTTTCCAAGAATGGTGAAATGTATTTAGAACAAAATGAATCAAATACTGAACCAATGGGGAAAATAATTATGTTAAAGAAACTTCCACAAAAGAGACATGAATAATCTTGAAACTTAACATTTTTGCAGAATGTTGCAATGCAACTTTGGGCCCTTTCTAGTACATATAATGGCAAGATCAAGTCAGTCACTTCTATTAAAATAACTATGGATAATACTTTGTCTCTACCTAATACTTACCAATATCCTTTAACACCTGATGCACTAGCTGGAATTAAGCCCATTATACAAGATCACTTAAAAGGGGGACTTATCATGTTATGTACACGGTCCTGTAATTTTCCTATCCATTCATAAAGAAACCCAATGGGAAAGGGTGGAGATTTGTACAGGATCTCAGAGCTATAAATTAGATGGTTATTCCTAGATATGCTGGGGTTCCAGATCCACATACCTTATTTTCAGCCATATTTTTCAGTAATATATTTATGCAGTGTCTTTTTCAGCATTCCAGTAGAAAAGACAGTCAATATCTCTTTGCCTTCACCTGGGAAGATCACCAATTTACTTGGAATATAATACCCCAGGGATATACAGAGAGTTCCACCTATTTCTCCCAGATGTTAAAAGCTGATTTAAATAATGTTAAATTTCCCAGGGATTCTAGTCTAATCCAATATGTGGATGATTTACTTTTCTACCCTAGGACATTACTAGAATCCCGCCCCCCCCCCCCAAAAAAAAACTACAATTTACTTATTACAATAGCTAGCTATAAAAGGGCATAAAGTCTCAAAGGATAAGCATCAATTTTGCTTACCTCTAGTAAAATACCTTGGCCATCTCATATCTAAAGATTGGCTACTGATTAACTATGGAGGAACCCTATCTTCTCTTTTAAAAACAAGAAATCAGCTTAGAGGATTCCTGGGTTTGACTGGATATTGTTGCAGTTGGGTTCCAAATTTTTTGTTGTCAGATCAGCCTAATCCAATTCAATGGAACACTGAACAGGAGCAAACTGTAGAAGCTCTAAAGAAAGTATTATCTAAATCTCTGGGTTATCCTAATTATAAACTTCCCTTCTTCCTTTTCACACATGAGAGTAAAAGAAATGCTTTAGGAGTTCTAACTCAGAAACATGAAAATCTTCATAGACCTATAGGATATTATAGTCAGCAGCTACACTCAGTGACAAAAGGGGTCCCTCCCTGCATGAGGGCCATCTCTGCTGCAGCCATGTTATGTAAACAAACAGAAGCGATAGTATGGGCTCTCCTTTAACTATTCATGTTCTTCATTATGTTGACTCTTTACTGAACTCTCATGACATTAAACATTTCTCTGTCAGTTGATTGGCTTCTTACGAAGTACCCCTGCTCTCTGAACCTAATATTACTTTACTTCAGTGTAATCATCTTATCCAGCAACTTTGTTATCCTCTTTACAGAATGAAGATACCCACAATTGTGTTTTGCTTACTGACCATCTTCTTGTTCCTAGGAATGATTTACAGGAAACTCCTATTGATAATGCTGATTATCTGGAAGATAAGCAGGGACATTATTGCTGGATATGCAAAAACTTCCATGAACATAATTGCAAGTTCTTATCTACCTGAAATAAGATCTGCCCAGCTAAATAAGCTAAACTAATTGCTCTAGCTTGGGCTTATCAAATGGCCAAAGACAAATATTAATACTGATAGTCACTCTGCATTTGGTGTAATTATATGGAAGCAACAAAGCTTCTTAACTTCCTCAGGAAAGCTCATAAAAAATGGAAAACTGGTTGCAAAATTACTAGATGCCATACAGCAACCAAAACAATTGGCAATTACCAAAATTCCGGGACACTCTAAAGCTACCACCATGGAAGCAAAAAGAAATCATCTCACCAGCACTGTAGCTAGTCAGGCAGCATTAAACAGTCAAGTTATCCAGACCCAAAAATGTTCTTTGCTTCCTATAATTCAATAAGAGACTATCTTTTACAGTTCCAACAGACAGCTGTGGAGGAAGTAAAGAGAGATGACAACAAAAAGAAAAAACCTTTGACACAGATAAACAAATATGGACCCAATCAAAAACCTATCTTACCTACAGGGTTCCCAACTCCCTATACTTCAACATGTACATGAGCTGACACAGTGAGGTCCTGAAAAGATGATTGCATGGCATCCTATCTAATAAAAGAGTAATATGCTAATTAACCATCACTGCCTGACAAAAATGGCAGCGCCCATAGACACAAGATGGCGGCGCCCAGTCCTCTCAGGCCCGCTGGAGTCCCCCAGTCCCAGGGAGGGCTGCCAATGAGAGCTGGCAGCATGCAACCCGGGCTGTCGGCCTGGGAGGCACCTGTGCTTCCCCCCCGCCCCCCGCCCCGTGCGATCCACTCCCAGCCGTGGCCCGGGCCATGGGCCTGTGAGGCGCCCGCGTGCCCACCCCCCCCCCCGCCCTGCGCAATCCACTCCCAGCCTTGGCCTGCGAGGTGCCCATGTGCCCCCTGTGCGATCCGCTCAAAGCCGCGGCCCAGGCTGTGGGCCTGTGAGGTGCCCACGTCCCCACCCCACCCCCCGGCGTGATCCACTCCCAGCTGTGGCCCAGGCCATGGGCCTGTGAGGTGCCTGTGTTCCTCCCCCCCACCCCCACCCCCCGGCACGATCCACTCAAAGCCACAGCCCGGGCTGTCGGTGAGTGAGGCAGCCACACCCCTCCCCCCTCACTCCCCTTCCCCCAGTGATCAGCTCCCAGCCGAAGCCGGGGGTGTCAGCCTCCAAAGGGCCTGTGCCCCCATGGAGTGATCCCCCACACACACACCTATAGCCTTATAACTTCCCTTGCCCCCAGTGGAGTGATTGGACCTGGCAGGGTGGGTATCTGCGCGATGCTGCACAGCAAACCTCTCCCACTGGGTAGAAACTTCTGACCAGGTTAGGGAGGTAAATGGATTTTGTTTAAAATCTTTAGAAACCACAAAGGCAGTCGGACATCCCCCGAGGGGTCCCAGATTGGAGAAGGTGCAGGTTGGGCTGAGGGACATCCCCCCCCCCAGTGCACGAATTTCATGCACCGGGCCTCTAGTAAAAAATATTACTGGAAACCTCTTACTGTAGCTCATAAAGTATACAGCTGATGTTCTATCTGTCCAAAAATAACCCAGAAAAACCACTTCATGGATCCCAAGGACATTTCCCTCTTCCTTTAGGTCCATTTCAGGTATGGCAATTGGATTTTATCCAAATGCCACCATTTCAGAGATACAAATATATACTAGTTATGATTTGTGTTTTCTCACTGGGTTGAGACATTCCCTTGCAGGAGAGCAACAGCCATAATGGTGAGTAAATTGTTATTAGAAAACTAGAGGCCGGGTGCACGAAATTCATGCACTGGGGGGGGGGGGGGGGCAGCCCAACCTGCACCCTCTCCAGTCTGGGACCCCTGGGGGATGTCCGACTGCCTGTTTAGGCCCGATCCCCTAAACAGGCAGTCGGACATCCCTTTCACAATCTGGGACTGCTGGCTCCCAACTGCTCGCCTGCCTGCCTGATTGCCCCTAACCACTTCTGCCTGCCACCCTAATCACCCCCTAACCACTCCCCTGCCAGCCTGATCGATGCCTAACTGTTCCCCTGCCGGCCCGATCATCCCCAACTGCCCTCCCCTGACAGCCCGGTCACCCCCAAATGCCCTCCCCTGCATATTCCCTATTTATTAGATAGGGTTTTTTCTTTAACATATTGGACAGTGTACCTACCGTGGTCTTGACAAACCCGTAAAAATGTAAACCCAAAATAAAAGTGTCATAAAATAAACTCCTTAAATAGGAATTTCATGAGACCTTGGAAAGGTGATATCATGTGGTTGTTTCTTCATTTCTTCCTTCTCTTTCTTTTTCTTGATGTTTCATCTTTTGTCCTTTCTTTCTTTTCTCCTTTTATTCCTTTTCTGTCCTCTCTTTCTCTTAACTTTTCCATTGGTAGAATCGTCAGTACTTGAATCTGTCTTGCTTCCAGAAGACGAAGAAGAGGGAAACACCGTCATCTGAAGAAAAAGATGATCTATGTTGGGATCGGTGCTGTTTCTAGTTTTGCTCTTTTCCCGGTTTGTCATTTCTGCCGGCCCCGGCATTTTCAGGACTTGTGCGTGGGCACTTATTCATGTCTACAAAACCTCCCTGCCTTGGTGAAAACTGTAGGGGAAAAGGCCTTCCTGGGTGGGCTCAAGCCCTGCCCGAGGTGCTGAGGAACCAGGACGGGGAGCACCCACCACCACCTTGCAGAGCCAACCTCTGGATCTCCCAGTACTCTCCAGTAATGTAACTGCAATGTCCCCGTTTGCCTTCAGAAATTAGTTGTAAGTTACTTCCGATGTGAAACCCTACCTCAGACATTTCCTTTGCAGTTTCTAAAGATTTTAAACAAAATCCATTTACCTCCCTAACCTGGTCAGAAGTTTCTACCCAATGGGAGAGGTTTCCTGGGCAGCATCGCCCAGATACCCACCCTGCCAGGTCCAATCACTCCGCTGGGGGCAAGGGAAGTTCCAAGGCTATAAATGTGTGTGTGGGGGGTGGTGGGGATCACGCCATGGGGGCGCAGGCCCTTTGGAGGCTGACACCCCAGGCTGCAGCTGGGAGGGGATCGCTCTGGGGGCCATGGCTGCCTCCCAGACCTACACCCCCAGCTGCACTGGGAGCTGATCGCTGGGGGGGGAGGGGCGCGGCCGCCTCCCAGGCCGACTGCCCAGGCCACGGCTTTGAGCGGATCACCCCAGGGGCACGTGGCCGCCTTGCAGGCCTACGGCCTGGACCGGGTTGCGGGGGGGGGTGGGGGGGGGTGGCTCGGGCACCTTGCAGGTCATGGCCTGAGCCGCCCTGGGAGAAGATCACGCCAGGGGGGCGTGGCCGCCTCCCAGGCCGACAGCCCCACCTGCACGCTGCCAGCTCTCATTGGCAGCCCTCCCTGGGACTGGGGGACTCCGGCGGACCTGAGAGGACTGGGCGCTGCCATCTGTGTCTATGGGCGCCACCATTTTTGTCGCAGAGTGATGGTTAATTTGCATATTACTCTTTTATTAGATAGGATTTTAATTCCAATTGGGGAGTTCCCTTTGAGTACATGGTGACCAAGGGGCCAATTTTACTGGGCAAATAATAAAACCCATCTGTAACATTTGTCCTATTCTACAGCATTTTCATTGTGCTTATCACACCCAGTCCTCTGGATTGGTGCAATGTATCAACGGTACAATCAAAATTCAACTAGCCAAGCCCTAGAGGGCTGGCTCAGTTGGTTGGAGCATCATCCTGTGTATCAAAGAGGTTACAGGTTTGATTCCTGGTCGGACACATACCTAGATTGTGGGTTCAATCCCTGGTTGGGATGCATAAGGGAAGCAACTGATCGATGTTTCTCTCTCACATCTCTCTCTCTCTCTATCTCTCTCTCTCTCTCTCATTCTCTCTCTCTCTCTCTCTCTCCCCCTTCCTTTTTCTATGAAAATATACCCTCAAGTGAGGATTTTTAAAAAGTCAACTTGCCAAAATTTCAAAAACCTTTCATCTCCCCTGGACAAAAGCTCTCCTTTAGAGTGCCCCTCAACCTGAGATCTATTCCTTTTGGTAAACATAGACTTGCTCTTTATGAAATAGTCACTGGCTGCCCTATGCATCTGCATGAAGAGCCAAATGAACTGACTTTGCTAAAAGGAGACATTTTAAATTATTGTCAAGGGATTATTACCATTTTAAAGAGATTAATACAAATTAGTAGCTGATTCATTTCACAGCACAATTCCAGGAGATGAAGATGTCAAAGACTGTGGTTTACAACCAGGAGATTTGGTTTATTAGAAAAGACATTAAATAAAAGACTCTCTCCAACCTCATTGGAGGGGACCTTACAGGTATTACTAACTAACCCATGTGCAGCCAAACTCATGTATCTACATTTCTCATTTTTTAAAAAGGCACTTACCTGCAAATGGAAACTACTCCTGTCTCTGACACTCACTCGCTTCTGTCTACAGCAGAGATCAAAAACATTTTGCTGACATCAAAGGCAGACAGCTATCTCAAGGCCTGTATGCTCACAAATTAATGTTGAAAATTGTTAAATTTGTTTTTTAAATTTTTCTTTTATATCATCTAATTGTTACTGATTGTATGCACATAAAATGATTCTTACATTGTTATTATCCTCCTGTGATTTCCTAATGTAAACAATATCTGTCTCCACAGACCCCCCCCCCTTATTAGATATGAAAAATTTAACCTGGTTACTTGCATATCTTTCCCACCTACTAGACAATAATATTCTGATTATTAGTTATGATAATGAAATTAACGCTTTGTTGACCACACATTGGTCCTCTCTTACTATTAATATAAGCTTTGGTACATTTTTATCCTTTATATCTATTCAAAATGATCCTGGGCAAATACCTCCCAAAGCAGCTCCATGATAATTCCTCTGGTAGAATTATATATGGACCTAATCTAGATAAACACTATATAGCTATAGAAATCGATAATATAAAGCTAAGAAAAATACCTGGATATGATGGGAAAAGCCTTGCAGCAACCTGCCCTATCTGTCATATTATATATTGTCCTTAGACTCACCAGTCATGCTCTTGTGGCTAGATGTTGGTGAAACAAGAAAAAAATCAATGAGTCCCTATTTCAGAAATTATCAGATTAGTTGGTAGGTAGATATATCTGTAACTACCCTATCCTCCTTTCATCCTGATACCTGTGGGAAGGCATATGGAATACTCAAACTCTAGCTCATTTGGGGTCACCTCTACTCATTTAAATATGCCATGGAAAATTCAACATTTTTTGGCCCATTCAGTATACCCCAATTGTTCACAAGCCACAGCTACCCAATGGCAACAACATTCCTGGTGAATCCAACAACATTGCCCTGTGGAAGAAATAAAAGGAGACTACTTGGATTATTAGGAGCTGAACTTGGTATTCTGGGGCAAACTGAACTTGCAGCTAATAAAGAACATCATCATTAGAAAAAGACTCTTTATCTAAAATAGGTCACTCAGGAATTTGAAGATATCAGCATAGATAAACACAGGTACTTGCCACATTCCACAACCACATCAAAATTACAACTAAAATATAGAACAACCATCATTCAGAACCACTTGAAATCTGGCTGAATGAAAATCCTGTAACTAGAGAAGTAAAAAGGAAAGCACATTGAGACTGGTAGGAGGGGTGCAGGCTGGTCCAACAACCATGTGTGGCATTTTTTTAATCAGGAGGGATATCTTGGCTGAGGAGGCCTCCTGTGAGGAGCAAGGAGTCCAAGCCCCACACCAGACCCCTAACCCAGGATTCCAAAGCTGGGAAGAGAAGCCCTCATAACTTCAGGCTGTAAAAACCAGTGGGGATTGTGTCTCAGTGACATGGAGGCTACTAGAGACTCAAGCAGTTCCTCGTAAAGGGCCAGTGCACAAACTTACTTAGATTCACTCCCTCTGAGCTCCAGTGCTGGGGCAACAGCTTGGGGGATCCAGCCACCCCCAAGAGGAGGAATTGGATTATCTAACATCAGAGCAAGAACTCAGGGGTGGCTTTCTCCCAGACAGGGGTGCTTGCAGGGGTTATTGTTCTTATGCTAAGACCTCCCCCATTGCAGAGCTGACTGGCAGCCATATCTGAGTTTCCGTCAGCCTGACTCACACTGTTCACTCCATCATGGTGATTCCCTGAGACTCTGTCCCATCCAATTTGGAGCCCAAACAGGAGCTGTTTGCAGCAGCTTTTCCATATGAATGTACTGTCCTGGCTCAGACTTCAGACTTTGCTAAAATCTCTCAAATAAGCAGCAGCTGGCATCAGCAAGACCTGGTACTAGCAGCAGCCTGCCTTGTTTCACATCTTGGTCTCATCTGAGCACTTCCAATCCCAACAAAAGAAGCAGCCATCTGCAAATTGTTCTGTAGCTTCTGCTGAGTATCCTTAGGCAGTGGCTGACTTTATACCTCCTGGTAGGCCCCAGAGACAGTGCACCCAGTGGAAAGCTTCAGACCATACCATATTACAATTCTACACATCCATGAGCAACACACTCAAGGGGCAGACTCAATGAACACCAAAGCCCCACTGAAGCAAGTCCTGCTCCACAGGGGTGTCTCCTGCACAACAGCCCTTCCACTGTAGTCACAGCTGGTCCTCACAGTCAGTTGGCCTGGAGGTCAAGTCCCGGTGATGCCAACAGCAATAAAGTTTCAACTACAACAAAATTGTGCACACAGCCCACTCAGGGGCACAGTGCACTTAGAGTGCTCAGCTCAGGTGACTGGGGAGGCTGAGCCACTGGGCTCTACAGGACACCTAATACACAAGGTCACTCTACCAATTCCAGGAGACATAGTAGCTCTACCTAATACATAGAAGCAAACACAGGAAAGCAGCAAAAATGATAGACAAAGAAACATGTCACAAATGAAAGAACAGAAGAAATCTCCAGGAAAAAAAAACCTAAATGAAACAAACTACTAGATACAGAGTTCAAAACAATGGTTATAAGTTTGCTAAAAGATATTAATGTGTGGTGCGGTGTTTCTTCCTTTTCCGTGTCCCGCACGGAAAGGGAGAAAGACAGGTTCCTGAGGGGAGGAGCTGGGGGTTAAAAAATTAGAGAAAGAAAGAGACAAGAGACAGAAATAGATTCAAGCTGGGTGCCGGGTGGCTTCCTGTCCTCTGATAGAGAGACAGTCACACTCACCTCAGACAACACAGCATATTTATTGGTTTCCAAAAGGGATTTTATGATAAAAAGGAGTTTCGGGTGTGCCCAAATCCTATTCATCAGGATCTGAGTAAGCTCCTTATTTTGGGTGGGTCAAGGTCCTTTTTGTTCCTCATTCCAAGTACATGGAATCAGTACTGATAACAGGATTCTGCCAGTGCCCTTGGGCTCAGCTGAATAAGAATTAAAAAAGTATCCATGTGCCTTCCCAGACGGCCCTCTACATTAATGAAAGCTTCAAGGGACTTTGTGAGACTTTTAAGGATCTTAGTGAGTATGTCAAAAACATGAAAAAGAACCAGACAGAAATTAAGCATACGCTAATTGAAATAAAGAATAATTCAACAGTAGAGTAGAGGATGCCAAGAATCAAATCAATGATTTGGAATATGAGGAAGGAAAAAAACACCCAATCAGAAGAGCAAAATGAAAAAAGAATCCAAAAATATGAAGATAGTTTAAGAAGCCTCTGGGACAACTTCAAGCCTACCAATATTCGCATCATGGGGATATCAGAAGAAGAGAGAGAGCAAGATATTGAAAACCTATTGGACAAAATAATGACAGAAAACTTCCCCTACCTGGTGAAAGAAATAAGTCCAAGAAGTACAGAGAGTCCCAAACAAGAGGAACCCAAAGAGTCCCACACCAAAACACATCATAATTAAAATGCTAAGGGCTAAAGACAAAGAGAGAATCTTAAAAGCAGCAAGAGAAAAGCAGTTAGCTAACTACAAGGGAGTACCCATACAACTGTCAGCTGATTTCTCAACAGAAACTTTGCAGGCCAGAAGGAAGTGGCAAGAAATATTCAAAGTGATGAATAGCAAGGACCTACAACCAAGATTACCCAGCAAAGCTATCATTTAGAATTGAAGGTCAGATAAAGAGCTTCACAGACAAGAAAAAGCTAAAGGAGTTCATCAGCACCAAACCAGTATTACAGAAAATTGAAGGGTATTCTTTAAGAAGAGGAAGAGGAGCAGGAGGAGGAGGAGGAGGGGGAGGAGGGATTAAAAATATGAACAATAAAATGGCAATGAATACATTTCTATCAACAATTGAATCTAAAAATCAAAATAAATGAACAAGGAATCTAATGAGCAAAATAAACTGATGAATAAAATAGAACCAGAGGCATGGAAACACGGAACAGACTGATAAATCCCAGAGGGTAGTGGGGAGGGGAGGAGGCAGGAAGAGATGACTAACCAAAGAACTTACATGCATATATGCATTTCCTATGGACACAGACAATAGGGTGGTGAAGACCTGGGGCAGGGCAGGAACTGGTAGAGGGGGACAATGGGGGGGAAGTAAAGGGGACATCTGTAATACTCTCAACAATAAAAATTTTTTTAAATAAGTAAGTAAAATAAGTCACACAGAGGGAATGTTGTTTCAAATGGGAGGAAAAGAGTGGAAAGCAGCACGGAAGACAATGAGGCCTTAGCTGAATGGATAGAACAGACTCGACAGACTATAAAACTCATACACAAACCCACCAATGGGAGTGTGCCTAAGAAGGCAACTATTTCAAACTCATTATATGAGGCCCGCATTACCCTGATACCAAATCCAGACAAGGACACAAGGAAAGAAAATTACAGGGCATCCTTAATAAACATGGATGCAAAAGTCCTCAACAAAATATTAGTAAACCTAATTCAATAATACATTAAAAGAATCATACATCATTATCAAGTGGAACTTGCGCCAGGGATGCAAAGATGATTCAACATCCACAAGTCCATTAATGTCATAAAACACATTAACAAAATGAAGTATAAAAATCATATCATCTCACTAGATGCAAAAAAACACATTTGACAAAATTTATAATCCATTAAAAAAACTGTCAACAAACTGGGTATAGAGAAAATATATCTCAACATAAGAAAGGCCAGAGGGGGGGAAATAATGGCGGCGGAATAGACAGACGTGTTCCGAGCCTTGTCCCGGAGCAGAAAGAAAGAACAGCTGAGGGTCGCGCAAGGAGTGTTTGTTGGCTGGTTGGGAGACAGCTGAATTCCAGAAGGAGGTGGGGGACTGCTGAACGGGGTTCCCCTGACCTGGCAGCACGAACTGCGGCTGGGTCCCCTCCCGGAGCTGCGGGCTTGGACGCGGAGTCTGCGCCATCTTGATCCGGAAAGTGGAGCTTATCTGAAGCCTGAGAATCCACAACTGCGGCACCCCAGGAACAGCTGCGAGCCCCAGAACAACGCTCCCCAACTGGCGCAAGCACACGGGTTCAGAGAAGCTCTACACTCCACTACGGAAAGGTCAGATTTCGCCTGGGATAAGGTGAGGTCTCTGGTCCCGGCGGGAGAGAGGAACGCGCGTTTTGCGGGAGCTGGAGGACCAGGGAAGTCTGTGCCTAGAAAAATCCGTGGCTGTAGGGGCTGGCGTGATCTGTGACTGTGGAAAGGGGTCCTCAGAGCTGCTAAGAGAAGGGCACTCTAAAAAGCAACCCATTTTGATCTGAAGTGCAGGGACACCCTAAGAATTTCAGGCAGTCCAGACTTACGCGCAGCCCGTGCGCTCCCTGGGTGCCTGGGCTTACTCGCAGTCCCGGAATTCGCACACTTGGGCTTTTTCCTCTTCAAATCCTTGCATCTGATTACTAAGCCCAATACATAGGATCACCCAGTTGGGGACACCCTGGGAGACTGCAGGGGAAGGTTGTTTTTCTGGAACCTGGGGATCGGAGCGGGGAGTGACCATCAGAGAGCCAGCTCTGAGGCAGCCCACTCCCACAGGCCCGTGGCGAGTGCCACAGGGAAAGAAGGCTCTAACACTGCCTAGAGAGGCCATAGATAGACCCGGAAGTCAATCCAGAAACACTGCCACCCAGGGGCTGAATCACAAATTGACTCTTGTGTAATCAAAAATAAAGGAATACGAGAAATTAAGACACACCGCCTGCTTAAAATCAGGACTGGCCTACAACACCGAAGAGCAGTGGATCGCAGGGAACTGCAATACTGCCTGGACTGAGAAACAGGCGTGCCAAACAGAAAAACAGAGGAAGTGAATGACCTTCACTACTCCACATTTTATTTTTACCTTTTATTTTTTTTATTTTTTTATTTTTTTTAAATTTTCATTTTTTGCATCTTTTAATCAAGAAACTTTTTTTTTCTTTTTTCATCACTTGATTTTACCTTTTTAATGATTACATTTTTATTTTCAATCCGTATTATTACTACTGCTATTTTATCTTTTTTTTTTTTTTTTAAAGTGTCATTTTATTTTCTCTTCATTTTATTTTGGGATTAGGGTTCTACATTCTATTTTTTATCTTTCCTTTAACATCGTTTTACTCTATCTCAATTCTACCTTTAGGCCATCACTCTCTTCCTAACCTCCCCCTTTTCAGTGTCCTGTTTGTCTTACCCTTTTACTGCTTTAGATTTTCCCTATTCTTTCTGTTTACCCCTTGTTAAAATTTCACCCTACTTACATATCTAATCTCCAATCCCCTGCTCCAAGTCCACATACACCTTTCCCTTCGCTGTCTGAGTTATCCATAAACTTGTCCTTATCTCTGTCCTTTTGTTGTTGTTTGCTTGAATGTAGATTATATCTAATTTTTATGCTTTTTTTGTGAGATTGTATTGCTTATTCTTCTTTTATTTATTTTTTTGTTTGTTTTGTGCTTCAGCTTTCCCTTGCCTCACTCCATATTAATTGGTGTTGTAGTTTGTACTAATCCCCAGGCACTTGTTGCTGGCATTTGCTGGGATTAGTGATTGTTCTATTGGAGTTTTATCCCCAATATATATAGTCTGTTCCCCTTTCTCTCTTAGTCAATTTCTTGTCTCTCTTACTTTTTTTTTTCTCTTTACTTTCCCTTTTCCCAATTTCATTTTCACACTCCTTTTTTCTTTTTTTTTTTCTTTCTTTCTTTTTTCCTCTTCTTCTTTCTCTTCTATCACCTAATTTGCCTTTCTCTGGTGGTCACCTTTATTGGAGGTTATTAATATCGTGAATACATTCCTGTTCAGTGCCTTGTGAGTTGTACCTGGTAGTGCTGTATTTTGTGCCTTTAAATCAACCCAGGAGAGAGAGAACTACATAACCAGACACCCAGAGAAGAGAGACCATGGGGAGACAAAGAAGCAGCCCGCATATGAAAGAAAAGCAGGCATCACCAGAAAAGGAAGTAAACGAAATGGAGGCAAGCAACCTTCCAGAAAAAGAATTCAGAGAAATGGTCATAAGGTGGCTGAAAAGAATGGAAGACAAATTCGACAATATGAGCAAGAACCAAGAGGAAATGAAGAAGAACCAAGAAGAAATGAAAAATGACATCGCTGCTGTAAAGAACTCAATAGAAAGCATCAAGAGTAGACTAGAAGAAGCAGAGGACCGCATCAGTGAGCTAGAAGACAAGATGGAAAAAAATACCCAAGAAAAGCAACTTCTAGAAAAAAAAATTAAAAGGCAGGAGGAGAGTCTAAGGGAACTTTGGGACAACACGAAACAAAACAACATCCGCATAATAGGGGTTCCAGAAGGAAAGGAAGCTGAGCAAGGAATAGAAAACCTCTTTGAAGAAATAATGACAGAAAATTTCCCAGATATAGGGAAGAAAAAACCCACACAAATCCAAGAAGCTCACAGAGTCCCAAGCAAAATGAACCCCAAAAGACCGACGCCAAGGCACATTATAATTAAATTGGCAAACACCAACGACAAAGTAAGAATCTTAAAAGCAGCAAGAGAGAGACAGAAAGTTACATACAAAGGAACCCCCATCAGACTAGCAACTGATTTCTCAACAGAAACTCATCAGGCCAGAAGGGAATGGAATGAAATATACAAAGTCATGCAAAGGAAGGGGCTGAATCCAAGAATACTGTACCCAGCAAGGCTGTCAATCAAAATTGAAGGTGAAATCAGGAGCTTCACAGACAAAAAAGGACTAAGGGAATTTATTACCACCAAACCAGCAATGCAAGAAATGCTAAAGGGTCTACTGTAAAAAAAAAAAAAAAAAAAAAGAAAGAAAGAAAGAAAGAAAGAAACAGGAAGCGAAGAAGTAACACAGGGGTAAAGAATAGGAATGGCGACAAATAAGTACCTATCAATAATAACTTTAAATGTAAATGGATTAAATGCCCCAATCAAAAGACATAGGGTAACAGATTGGATAAGAAAACACGACCCATATATCTGCTGTCTACAAGAAACCCACCTCAGAAAAAAAGACGCACACAGACTGAGGGTGAAGGGATGGAAAAAGGTTTTCCAGGCAAATGGAACTGAAAAAAAAGCTGGGGTAGCAATACTTATTTCTGACAAATTAGATCTCAAACTGAAGGACATAACAAGAGATAAGGAAGGCCATTTCATAATACTAAAGGGAGCAATCCAACAAGAAGAAATAACTCTGGTAAACATATATGCACCCAATACAGGAGCACCCAAATACATAAAAAAACTCCTGGAAGATATCAAGGGAGACATTGACAGCAATACAATCATAGTAGGAGACTTTAATACCCCACTATCACCATTGGACAAATCTTCTAAACAAAACATCAGCAAAGAAACATCAATCCTAAATGACTCACTAGACCAGATGGAATTAATTGACATCTTCAGAACATTTCACCCCAAAGCCACAGAATATACATTCTTCTCAAGCGCACATGGGTCATTTTCAAAGATAGACCATATGTTGGGACATAGGCAAAGTCTCTTCAAATTCAAGAAGATAGAAATCATATCAAGCATCTTCTCAGACCACAGTGGCATAAAACTGGAAATCAACTACAATAAAAACAACCCAAAGAAATCAAACACATGGAGACTAAACAGCATGCTATTAAACCATGACTGGGTTACCAGAGAGATCAAAGAAGAAATAAAAAACATCATGACAACAAATGACAATGAAAACACTACAATCCAAAATCTATGGGACACAGCGAAAGCAGTCTTGAGGGAAGTTCATAGCTCTACAAGCCTACTGCAAAAAACAAGAAACAGGGGTAATAAATTACCTAACCCAACAACTCAAAGAGTTAGAAAAAGAGCAACAAGAAAAGCCCAGTGTAAGCAGAAGGAAGGAAATAATAAAGATCAGAGCACAGATAAACGACATAGAGACCAAAGAAACAATACAAAAGATCAACAAAACCAAGAGCTGGTTCTTTGAAAGGATAAACAAGATTGATGAACCTCTAGCCAGGCTCACCAAGAAGCAAAGGGAGAGGACCCAAATAAACAAGATCAGAAATGAAAGAGGTGAAATAACAACAGATCCCGCCGAAATACAAAGGATTGTTAAAAAATACTACGAACAACTCTATTCCAACAAACTGGACAACCTGGAGGAAATGGACATATTCCTAGAAAAATATAACCTTCCAAAACTCAATCAGGAAGAATCTAAACAGCTCAACATGCCAGTAACTATGGAAGAAATTGAAGCAGTCATCAAAGAGCTTCCGGCAAACAAAAGCCCGGGGCCAGACGGCTTCACTGGAGAGTTCTACCAAACATTCAAGGAAGAACTAAAACCTATCCTCCTCAGACTATTCCAAAAAATTCAAGAGGAAGGAACACTTCCAAGCTCCTTCTATGAAGCCAGCATCACCCTAATACCAAAACCAGATAAAGACAACACAATGAAAGAGAATTACAGGCCAATATCCCTCATGAACATAGATGCCAAAATCCTCAACAAAATTCTAGCAAATCGGATCCAGCAGTACATCAGAAGGATCATACACCATGACCAAGTAGGGTTTATCCCAGGAATGCAAGGATGGTTCAATATCCGCAAATCAATAAATGTGATACATCACATAAACAAATTGACAGATAAAAATCACATAGTCATATCAATTGATGCAGAAAAAGCATTTGACAAAATCCAACACCCTTTCTTGATAAAAACTCTCAACAAGGTGGGAATAGAAGGATCATACCTCAACATCATAAAAGCTATATATGATAAACCCACAGCTAACATCATACTCAATGGGCAAAAACTAAAACCATTTCCCCTAAGAACAGGAACAAGACAGGGATGCCCACTCTCACCACTCCTGTTTGACATAGTACTGGAAGTATTAGCCACTGCAATTAGACAAGAAGAAGAAATAAAAGGCATCCAAATTGGAAAAGAAGAAGTAAAGCTGTCCTTATTTGCAGATGACATGATATTGTACATAAAAAACCCGAAAGACTCCATCAAAAAACTAACAGACTTAATAAATGAATTCGGCAATGTAGCAGGATACAAAATTAACACCAAGAAATCTATGGCATTTCTATACACCAACAATGAACTTACAGAAAGAGAGACTAAAAAAGCAATCCCATTTTCCATCGCACCAAAAAAATTAAGATACTTAGGAATAAACCTAACCAAGGAGGTAAAAGACCTATATGCGGAAAACTACAGGACACTGAAAAAAGAGATAGAGGAAGATGTAAACAGATGGAAGAACATACCATGTTCATGGATTGGTAGAATCAACATCATTAAAATGTCCATACTACCCAAAGCAATCTATAGATTCAATGCACTCCCCATTAAAATACCAACGGCGTATTTCACAGACCTAGAAAGAACTCTCCAAAAATTCATCTGGAATAAAAAAAGACCCCGAATAGCCACAGCAATCCTGAGAAAGAAGAATAAAGTAGGAGGGATCTCAATACCAGATTTCAAGCTGTATTACAAAGCCACTGTCATCAAAACAGCCTGGTACTGGCACAAGAACAGACATATAGATCAATGGAACAGAATAGAGAATCCAGATATCGACCCAAACCAATATGCGCATTTAATATTTGACAAAGAAGGCATGAACATACAATGGAGTCAAGACAGTCTCTTTAATAAATGGTGTTGGGAAAATTGGACAGATACATGCAAAAAAATGAAACTAGATCACCAACTTACACCATACACAAAAATAAACTCAAAATGGGTACAGGACTTAAATATAAGACGGGAAACCATAAAAATACTAGAGGAATCCACAGGCAGCAAAATCTCAGACATATGCCAAAAGAACTTTTTCAGTGATACTGCCCCTAGGGCAATGGAAGCCAAACAGAAAATAAACAAATGGGACTACATCAAAATAAAAAGCTTTTGCACAGCAAAAGAAACCATCAACAAAACAACAAGAAACCCCACTGTATGGGAGAACATATTTGCAAATGGTATCACTGATAAAGGTTTAATTTCCAACATCTACAGGCAGCTTATACAACTTAATAAAAGGAAGATAAATGATCCAATAAAAAAATGGGCAACGGACCTAAATAGAAGCTTTTCGAAAGAAGACAGAAGGAAGGCCAAGAGACACATGAAAACATGCTCAAAGTCACTAATTATCCGAGAGATGCAAATCAAAACAACAATGCGATACCATCTCACACCTGTCAGAATGGCTATCATCAACAAATCAACAAACGACAAGTGTTGGCGAGGATGCGGAGAAAAAGGAACCCTCGTGCACTGCTGGTGGGAATGCAGACTGGTGCAGCCACTGTGGAGAACAGTATGGAGTTTCCTCAAAAAACTGAAAATGGAACTCCCATTTGACCCAGTAATCCCACTCCTAGGAATATATCCTAAGAAACCAGAAACACCAATCAGAAAGGATATATGCACCCCTATGTTCATAGCAGCACAATTTACAATAGCTAAGATTTGGAAACAGCCTAGGTGCCCATCAGCAGATGACTGGATCAGAAAACTATGGTACATCTACACAATGGAATACTATGCTGCCGTAAAAAAGAAGGAATTACTACCATTTGTAGGCACTTGGATGGAATTAGAGAACATTATGCTAAGTGAAATAAGCCAGTCAATGAAAGAAAAATACCACATGATCCCACTCATTTGGGGATAATGAAAAACATTATAAACTGATGAACAAAAAGATAGTTACAGAGGCAGTAAAGCATCAAACAGACTGTCAAATTACAGTGGTAAGGTTAGGGAGAGGTGGGGGAAATAAGAGATCAACTGAAGGACTTATATGCATGTATATAAGAGTAACCAACGGATGCAAAACATTGGGGGGTGAGGGCATGTATGGGAGTGGGGTGGGGGTGGGGGGCAATGGTAAGATATGTACACATATAATACCTTAATAAAAATTGGAAAAAAAAAAAAAAAAAAAAAGAAATCTACAGATACCAGTAAAAGGAACTACATTCTCTTTTCGAAGAGGGAAAATAATCTATGTTCACGATTTTCCACTGGGTATTAGACAAAGCAAATCTATTTTGTAAATTAAGATTAAAATATTTTTCTTCAAAAAAAAAAAAAAAAAAAAACATAAGAAAGGCCATATTTTACAAGCCCACAGCTAACATCAGACTCAAAGGTGAAAAGCTGAAAGTGTTTTTTCCTCTAAAATCAGAAATAAGAGAAAGTTTCTCATTCTTGCCACTTTTATTCAACATACTTTTGGAAGGCCTGGCAAAGCAACTTGGTAATAAAATAAAAAGGCATCAAAATGGGAAGGAAGAAGTAAAACTGTCACTATTTGTAGATGACAAAAAACTGTCACTATTTGTAGATGACAAAAACTGTCACTATTTGTAGATGATATTATATATAGAAAACCCTAAAAACTCCACCAAGAGACTGTTAGAGTTAATAAATAAGCAAATTTAGTAAATTTGAAGGGTAAAAAATCAATATACAAAAATCTGTCCTGTTTCTATATACTAACAATAAAGTATCAGAAAGAGAAATTAAAGAAACAATCCCATTTACAATTATATTTTTTTTAATAAAATACCTAGGAATAAATTTAACTGAGTAGATAAAATAGCTGTATACTATAAGACATTAATAAAAGAAATTGAAAAAAGATATAAGTAAATGAAATAATATTCTATGCTTATGGATTGAAAGAATTAATATTAAAATGTCCATACCATCTAAAGCAATCTACAGATTCAGTGTAATCCCTACCAAAATATCAATGGAATTTTCCCTTAACTGAGGAAACATATACAAAAAAAAAAAATTACTAAGAGCAATGCCTTTGAATTTACTACCTATGTTTTTTTCTACTCTTATGGTTTTGGGTCTTACCTTTAAGTCTTTTATTCATTTTGAGTTTATTCTTATATATAGTGTAAGAAAGTTCTCTGTTTTCATTTTTTGCATGTATCTGTTCAGTTTTCCCTAAATTATTTATTAAATAATTGTATATTCTTACCTCCTTTGTCATAAATTAATTGACCATGTAGAGTGGGTTTATCTCTATTCTGCCCCATTGATCTATGTGTCTATAACTATAGCCTTGTAATATAGTTTGTTATTAAGTAGCATAATACCTCCAATTTTCTTCTTTCTCCAGATTGCTGTGGCTAGTTGAGGTCTTTTGTGGTTCCATATAAATTTTAGGATTATTTGTCCTAGTTCTGTGACAAAATGCCATTGGTGTTTTGATAGGGATTGCATTGAATCTGTAGATTGGGCATGTTAACAATCTTGATTCTTCCTATTCATGAGAATGTTATGTGGTTCCATTTCTTTCTCTGGTGTCTTATAGTTTTCCAAATACAAGTCTTTTACCTCCTTGGCGAAATTAATCCTAGGTATTTTTGATGAAAATATAAATGGATTGTTTCCTTAATTTCTCTTAATCCAAAATACTAATTCAAAAATATGTGTGTATTACTATGTTCATCACAGCATTACTTACAATATCCAAGATATGGAAGCAACCTAAGTGTATGTGGTGGGGAGCATAAGACATTTTTGAGGGGGCTAGCAATCTGAACTTGTTCCAGTAACCTGACTTCTACGGCATACTCTTGCTAGCTGATAATTAACTCCATTTTTGAAAGAATGTAGGAGACTAGCAGCCAGACTTTGTACCTAGTTAATCAGTGTCCCTAATGCACATTCCTGATAGCCTATAATGAAGTCACTGCTCCTTCCTTAATTATCTGGTCTTGCAAGACCTATTTACCTAAATACTTCCAATTTACAAGGGGCCATAAACCAAGGATGCAACAGCTTAACTAGAGGGAGGTCACTGGTGCCATCCAGGATGGACATTAGCTACAATCTAGATTAACCATTCTAACTGACCCTCGAGGGGCGGCTGTGAGAGTCCACTACAGAAGCTTGGTAGTTAGGAAACAAAGAAACTCAGGAATATATAAGGAGAAAATCTCATTGTCTAAGTTGTTCAGGATCTGGATCTTAGGGTCTCCTGAACCAGCAGCACTGCTTTGAATAAAGGCTTTCCTGAACCTCACGAGTGTTCAGCTGTCTTCTTCCACACCAATTCCATAACACATGTCGATAGACAACTGGATAAAGAAGATGTGGTACATATATACATATATACAATGGAATATTACTCATCCATAAAAAGGAATAAAATCTTGCCATTGGGGGCAACATGGATGGAACTAGAGGGTATTATGCTAAGTGAAATAAGTTAGTAGAGAAAGACAAATACCATATCCTTTCACTTACAAGTGGAATCTAAAAAACAAAATAGATGAACAAATAAAACAGAAACAAACTTATAGATACAAATAACAAACTGATGGTTGCCATACTGAAGGGAGATAGAGGACTGGGTGAAAAAGGTGAAAGGATTAAGAAGTATAAACTGGCAAGTACAAAATAGTCACAGGGATGTAAAGTACCACATAGTCAATAATATTATAATGACTATGTATGGTGTCAGGTGGGTACTAGACTCTTAAGTTATATAAATGTCTAACCACTGTGCTGTACATATAACCTTATATGTATTGAATGTCAACTGTAATCTATATATATAAAAGCCAAGTGACTGGAACAACAGAATGACCGGAATGTCCCATCACTATGACACACACTGCGGCAGCCAACCAGCCTAATCGGGGCCCCAATCAGCCCCCACAACCTCCCATGGCCCCTCCCTCTGGCTATCCTCACACCCAATTGCCCCCCACCCTGATCAGGGGTGGGGCCGGCCAGCCAACTGCCCACGGCTCCTCCCCCTTCCTGGCTCCACCCCAAATCACCCTCCATAGGGATGGGCCAACTGGATCCAACCCATGCACGAATTCGTGCACTGGGCCTCTAGTTTTTTTTTAGCTAAGGCGGGGAGGCACTCAGGCTTCTTCTTTGCTTTCTCACTTGAACTGCTCCTTCTGGGGGAAGTCAGATGCCATGTCATAAGGGCATTCAAGCGGGCTATGGAGATACCCACCCATGGCCAAGTTCTCCTGTCCATTGACATGTGAGTGAGCCACCTTGGACAGCTCCTTCATCTCCAGTCAAGCCCTCCAACTGCTGCAGCCCCTGCCAACACCCTAATCGCCATTCATGAGATAATCTGAGCCTTAACTTCCCAGCTAAGCCTCTCCTAAATTTCTAATATACACAAACTGTAAAAAATAGTAATAATAATAAATGCTAGTTAATCTAAGCCTCTAAGTTTCAGGGTAATTAGTCTTTCAACAATAGATAATCCATGGCCGCTGACATGCATTTTCACTTGATTTAATTACTAATATGGTTGGTTTAATTCTATCATCTTGCTTTTGTTTTCTATTTGTCCCACCTGTTCTTTGATACTTCGTTTATGTTTCACTTTCCCTGCATGCCTTCTTTTGGATTAATCAAGTAGTTTTGTATCTTTCATTTTATTTATTCTATTGGCTTTAAGCTATAACTGTAATTTTAAATGGTTTCTCCAGGGACTTCAATAGGCATCCTCAATTTATAGTAATCTGGCATGAATTAATATTATAGCATTCATTTAAAATATAATAATTTATAACAGTATAACTCTAGTTATCCCCCTATTCCATGCTTTTGTTGTTATATTTTCTAGTTCTACATATAGAGCTAATCCCATCATATTTTTAGTATTGCTTTAAACAATCAACAGTTCTTTAAGAAAAAGTTAAAACATCCCTTTACATTTACCCACATTTTACAATGTCAAGTACTTTTTCTTCTTTCTTGCTAATCTGACCTTATATGTGGGTTTCTTTATATATATAGCAATTTATTTTCTTTTGGAATTATTTTGTAGCATAATTCTGATGGACACAAATTGTATCAAACTGTGTTTGTCTTTTAAAGTTCCTTTTTCCTTTCATTTTTAGAGGATATTTTCACTGGATATATAATTCTTCACTTTCAGTATCTTATGTTATTTCAACATTTTAAAGATGATCTTTCACTGTCTTCTGCTTCTGTTTCTATTGTTCCCATCAATGTAATATTGCGCGCACGCACACCAACTGCTTTTAAGATTTTTTATCTTTGTTTTTTATCACCTTGACTATGATTTACATAGGTATTATTTCTGCTTGGCATTTGATGAGCTTCTGGGATTTGTAGTTAATTTCTTTCATCAATTTTGACATTTTCAGCCATTATCTGTTCAAGTTTTTTCTCTCTCTCCTCTACTTCTGATACCCTAATTGTCACATGTTAGATTATTTGACAATTTTTGATCATTCTGTTTGGCATTGATTGTTGTGGGGGGTTTTTTGCTTTGTTTTTTACTTTCTTTTTTCTTATTTTTCCATTTGTGTAATTTTTATTGGCTTGTTATTTAATTTACTATTTTTTTCAATTATGTCCAGTATAGTATTAAGTCAACCCAATGGATTTTTAATATCAAGGAAAACACTTTTTGGTTATAAAATTTCCATTTTAAAATTTTATTTTTTAATTCCTTTCCATCTTTCATCTATTTTGTTTACCTTTTCTGAACTTCTTTAAAGTATTTATAATAGTTATTTGATATCCTTGTCTGCTAATTCCAACATCTGGGTCATCTTTGAGTCGATTTCTATTTACTTTATTGTCATTATTATAGCTCATATTTTTCTGCTTATTTGTGTGTTTGGTTATTTTTCATTGTATGCTGAACATTTTCAATTATATTTTGTGGAAATTCTGGATTCTATCATTTATCTCTAAATAGTGCTTTATTTTGTCCTGTTAGGCAGTGGAATTCCTGGCAATAAGGGTCTATTTCCAATTTATTCTTAATCTTAGAGTATTTCCTTCCAAGGATGTAGACTTTTCCTCATAGATGTGGTCTTCCTGGGTTATATTAAATGTCTAGTGAGTTCATCTGCCTGGACCAAAACTCCAGTTCTCCCCAGAAGACTACAAACTCTGAAAACTCAGTTCAGTTCTAATTCCACATCTGGTTACTGCTGCTGTGCAACAAATTGTCCTCAACACTCAGCAACTTAAAAAACATTGTATTGTGCTCTCTGATTCTGTATGTAAGGAATGCATGAAGGATAGCATGCAATTGACTATGTTAAAATATCTCAGGCCTCAACTGGAAAGATTCAAACATTGAGTCTACCTTGACAACTTGGGCTGGAACCATCTGATAGATCTGGTGCCTGGTTTCTGATGGCCTGAATTCCAGGTCTAGATGTAACCTCTCCATATGGCCTGGGGTAGCCAGAATGCTCACCCAGCCACTCAGGTCTCCACAAGAATTCTAGTATACGAGGTTGAAGCTGAATTGTCTCTTGTTGCTCAGCCTCAGATGTACACAACATCTTTTCCCTGCACTTTACTGGTTGAAACAATCACAGCATACACAGGCCCAAGGGGAGAGACACGGACTCCATCTCTTGCTAAGGCCACAGTTTGGAAGAGCATATGGGATAGGACATATTACTGTGACCATCTTTACAGAACACAATGGGCCTCAGTCCCCCAGCAGCTGCTATTGGATTCTAAGTCTTTTACTAAGTATGAGCAAATTGGCATCGCCCAAGTTCCTAGGGGACTTTTGGATTTTCTTCTCTGTAGTTTCCTTCTCTCTGGTGCCCTGCTCCTCAAATTGCAGCCACATAGCAGCCTCAAATTCCAATCTATGTTCCCTGTGTTCAACAAGACTGCTACCTTCTACTTGGCTCTATTTTCCTGTACTGTGGCTGGAAAATTGCCCCAGGCAGGACACCAGGGCAAATGCAGAGCTCATCTCCTGTACTTGCCTCTAGGCTCACAGTCCAATGTCGTCCTCCAGTCAATATAAAATAGTTGCTTCACTTTATAGTTGTTTACTGTGAGACGGGGTGGCAGACAGACTTTAAAGTGGCCCCCGGGGACCTCTGCCTTTTGATATTCACACCCTGTGTGGTCCCCTCCCCTTGAGTATGAGGAGGATCATAACCTGCTTCTGCCCATATAGAATATGTCAGCGATGATGGAGCTAACATATTATAAGCTGCCTATAGAAAGAGCTATGTGGCAGGGAATTGGGGGTGGTCTCTGGCCAACAGCTAAAGCAAAACTGGGGCACTTGGTTCAACAGCCTGCAAAGAAACTGAGACCCCAGCTACACCCACCACCTTGATTGCAGCCTTTCAAAGGTCTCAGCTAAGGTGTGCCTAGAATCCTGACCAACAGAAACTATGAGATAATAAATGTGTGTGGGTTTAAGCAAAAAAGTTTGTGGTAATATTGTTATGCAGCAAAATATATAAAACACAAATAGCAAGTCTGATACCATCAAGAACTAGAAGTGATCCCTTCCTGTTAATCACAGAAAAGGACACCCCGTGATCTGGGATCTGGGAAAGGGCGGGAGACAAGCTGCCTTATGCATCAGTTGTCTGTCAGCTAGAAGAGACCACCCAGCCTCAAAGCACCCTTTCCTATCTTAGTGCCCGGTCGTCCATCCTTAGAGTTTTATTCTTTGAATTGAATATTCTTCCATTCAACAAAGTTATATTAAGTTTCCTATATCAAAGCCCCTGTGCTTGGCACTAAGGTAATGAAGATGAATTATACATTCTCCATGCTTTCAAGAAAGGCACAATGCTATTAATTTTATGTGTGCTATCTCATTTAATATTCATAACAATCCATGAGGTGGGTGCTATTATTTTCTGCATTTTTCAGATTAGGAATTAACACTCAGAAACATTGCAAACATAGGCATACATCTAGTGAGTGATAGAGTCAGAATTTGGACCCGGGACTTCTTTTTATTCCAAAGTCTTCCCACTACAATATGCTAAATTACTGCCTTGTGGGGGAGACAGACAAATAAAAACTGTGCTCGTAACTCGATGTGATAAACACTCCATTGGAGGGAGTTGTTTGGACTCAGGAAAGGCTTCAAGGAGCTGCGCCTTCCTGGGACCAAGAAGAGCAGCGCTGGAGAGATGCATGCCCGGATCAGAGAGGGGAGTGGGACAGCAGGACCAGGTGGCCTGGTACATGTGGAAGGCCATGATCTGCTCAGTGTGGGAATGGAACTGTGGGAAGGAAGGCACAGAGCCCCATGCTAGAACACAGTGCTAGGATGGAAACTAGGTGTGAGGGAATTCCCCTCAAGGCAGGAAGAGCACAGCAGAATGACTTGGACACTGGAGTCCCCTCTGACCCTGAGGGGAATCTGGGAGCCGGAACAGGGACTCAATGTCTTCTTCTCACTGTGACATCCGGTGTCAGCCATCAGCCATGCCATGGTTGCCTCCCTATCCCACTGAGAGAAACTGCTCCACCCACAGCCCTAGTTCAAGGGGTGGTCTAAGTAACCATGGCTCTACCCATTGACCTTAGGCCTCTGGCCACAGATGACTGACCCAGGAATGCACACATGCTTTTGTTTTCTCCAAGGTCATGTAATAAGTAGACCACACCGGAGGAGGCAAAAATGGCGGCAGAATAGACAGACGTGTCCCGAGCCTTGTCCCAGAGCAGATAGAAAGAACAGCTGAGGATCGCACGGGGAATGTTTGTTGGTGAGTTGAGGGACAGGTATACACCAGGAGACAATGGGGGACTGCTGGACAGAGCTCCCCTGACCGGGCAGTCCCCACTGCTGCTGGGTTCCCTCCCGGAGCCACCGGCTCAGACGCGGAGACCGCACCATCTTGAAGGGGAAAATGGATGTTATTGGAAGCCTGAAAATCTACAACTGCGGCACCCACCGAACAGCTGTGAACCCCAGAGCACCAGTCCCCAATTGTCGCAAACACACGGATTAAGAGGAGCCCTACACTCCACCACGGAAAGGTCAGATTCCTCCTGGGATAAGGTGAGGTCTCTGCTCCCAGCAGGAGAGAGAAATGCGTGCACTGCGGGAGCTGGAGGACCAGGGGAAGTCTGCGCCTAGAAAAATTCATGGCTGTTGGGGCTGGCGTGATCCATGAATGTGGAAGGGGGTCCTCAGAGCTAATAACAGAAAGGAACTCTTAAAAGTAACCCATTTTGATCTGACACAAAAGGACAGCCTAAAAATTTAAAAAGTGTGCCGGCTGCTTAAACCCAGGGGGGGAAGAAAGACTGCACAGACTTGCGCGCAGCCCCAGAGTTCACACACTTATGCTGGCTCTTTTTTGTTTGTTTGTTTGTTTGTTTGTTTTTTGTTTTTTCTCTTTCCTTTAAATCCTTGCTTCTGATTACTAAGCCCAATACATAGGATCACCCAATTGGGGACACCCTTAGAGATTGCAGGGGAAAGTTGTTTTTCTGGAACCTGGGTATCAGAGCGGGGAATAACCATCAGAAAACCAGCTCTGGGGCAAGCCACTCCCACAAACTGGTATTGAATGCCACAGGTAAAGCAAGATCTAAGCACTGGCTAAAGAGAATCTATAGACCCCGAGGTGAATCCAGAAACACTGCCACCCAGAGGTTGAATCACAATTTGACTCTTGTGTAAACACAAATAAAGGAATACAAGAAATTAAGACACACTGCCTGCTTAAAAATCAAGACTGGCTTACAACACTGAGGAGGAGTGGAACGCAGGAAACTGCAATACTGTCCAGACTGAGAAACAGGCGTGCCAAACAGAACAGTAGAGGAAGTGAATGACCTTCAACACTGAACATTTTTTTTTTCATCTTTTACTTAAGAAACTAATTTTTTTCTTTTTTCCTCACTTGATTTTACCTTTTTAATTATTACATTTTTATTTTCAATCAGTATTATTACTACTACTATTTTACCTTTTTTTAAAAAAAGGATCATTTTATTTTCTCTTTATTTTACTTTGGGATTAGTGTTCTACATTCTATTTTCATCTTCCCTTTAGCATCATTTTACTCTATCTCAACTTTACCTTTATGCCATCACTCTCTTCCTAATTTTTCCCCTTTTGTTGTCATGTTTCTCTTACCCTTTTCCTGCTTTAGATTTTCCCTATTCTTTCTTTTTACCCCCTGTTGAAATTTCACCCTACTTTATATCTAATTTCCAATCCCCTGCTCCAAGTCCATACACCCCTCTCTTCTCTGTCTTCTATATCCAAAAAATTGTTTTTTCTCTCTGTCCTTTTGTTGTTGTTTGCTTGATTGTTGATTATATCAATTATTTATGCTTGTTTGTGAGATTGTTTTGCTTATTCTTTTTCTGTTTGTTTGTTTTGTTTTTGTTTATTTTTTTGCTTCTGTTTTCCCTCGCCTCACTTGATATTAGTTGTTGTTTGTAGTTTGTATTCATCTCCAGGTACTTGTTGCTGGCATTTGTTGGGATTAGTGGCTGTTCTATTGGAATTTTCTCTCCATATATATAGTTTGTTCCCCTCTTCTATCGTATTCTCTTTCTTTTCTCTCTTACTTTTTTTCCTTTTCCCAATTTCATTTTTGCACTCCTTTCTTTCTTTTTCTTTTTTCTCTTCTTCTTTCTCTCCTATCCTTTAATTTGCCTTTCTCTGGTGGTCACCTTTATTTGGGGTTATTAATATCATGAATACATTTCTGTTCAGTGCCTTGTGCATTGTACCTGCCTGTGTTGTATTTTGTGCCTTTAAATCAACGCAGGAGAGAGAGAACTACATAAGCAGACACCAGGAGAAGAGAGACCATGAGGAGGCAAAGAAACAGTCTGCATATGAAAGAAAAGCAGGCATCACCAAAAAAGGAAGTAAACAAAATGGAGGCAAGCAACCTGCCAGAGAAATAATTCAGAAAATGGTCATAAGGACACTGAAAACAATGGAACACAAATTCGACAATATGTGTAAGAACCAAGAGGAAATGAAGAAGAACCAAGAAGAAATGAAAAACGACATTGCTGCTGTAAAGAACTCAATAGAAAGCATCAAGAGTAGACTAGAAGAAGCAGAGGACTGCATCAGTGAGCTAGAAGACAAGGTAGGAAAAAATACCCAAGTAGAGCAGCTTCTAGAAAAAAAAATTGAAAAGCAGGAGGAGAGCCTAAGGGAACTTTGGGACAACATGAAACAAAACAACATCCACATAATAGGGGTTCCAGAAAGAAAAGAAACTGAGGAAGGAATAGAAAACCTGTTTGAAGAAATAATGACAGAAAACATCCCTGATATAGGGAAGAAAAAACCCACACAAATCCAAGAAGATCAGAGTCCCAAGCAAAATGAACCCCAAAAGACTGACACCAAGGCACATTATAATTAAATAGGCAAACACCAACGACAAAGTAAGAATCTTAAAAGCGGCAAGAGACAGACAGAAAGTTACCTACAAAGGAACCCCCATCAGACTAGCAACTGATTTCTCAACAGAAACTCATCAGGCCAGAAGGGAATGGAATGAAATATACAAAGTCATGCAAAGGAAGGGTCTGAATCCAAGAATACTGTACCCAGCAAGGCTATCAATCAAAATTGAAGGTGAAATCAGGAGCTTCACTGACAAAAAAGGACTAAGGGAGTTTATTACCACCAAACCAGCAATGCAAGAAATGCTAAAGGCTCTGCTGTAAAAAAAAAAAAAAAAAAGAAATAGGAAACGAAGAAGGAACACAGGGGTAAAGAATAAAAATGGCGACAAATAAGCACCTATCAATAATAACTTTAAATGTAAATGGATTAAATGCCCCAATCAAAAGACATAGGGTAACGGATTGGATAAGAAAACACGACCCATATATCTGCTGTCTACAAGAAATCCATCTCAGAAAAAAAGACGCACAAAGACTAAAGGTGAAGGGATGGAAAAAGGTTTTCCAGGCGAATGGAAATGAAAAAAAAGCTGGGGTAGCAATACTTATATCTGACAAATTAGATCTCAAAATGAAGGACATAACAATATATAAGGAAGGCCACTTCATAATACTAAAGGGAGCAATCCAACAACAAGAAATAAGTCTGGAAAACATATACGCACCCAATACAGGAGCACCCAAATACATAAAAAAAACTCCTGGAGGACATCAAGGGAGAGATTGACAGCAATACAATCATAGTAGGAGACTTTAATACCCACTATCACCATTACACAAATCCTCTAAACAAAAAATCAGCAAGAAACATCAATCCTAAATGACTCACTAGACCAGATGGAATTAATTGACATCTTCAGAACATTTCACCCAAAGCCACAGAATATACATTCTTCTCAAGTGCACATGGGTCATTTTCAAAGATAGACCATATGTTGGGTCATAGGCAAAGTCTCTTCAAATTCAAGAAGATAGAAATCATATCAAGCATCTTTTTAGATCACAGTGGCTTAAAACTGGAAATCAACTACAATTAAAAAAAAATCCAAAAAAAATCAAACACATGGAGACTAAACAGCATGCTATTAAACAATGACTGGGTTACCAGAGAGATCAAGGAAAAAAATAAAAAACATCATGGCAACAAATGACAATGAAAACACAACAATCCAAAATCTGTGGGACACAGCGAAAGCAGTCTTGAGAGGGAAGTTCATAGCTCTACAAGCCTACTGCAAAAACCAAGAAACAATGGTAATAAATTACCTAACCCTACAACTCAAAGAGTTAGAAAGAGAGCAACAAGAAAAGCCCAGTGTAAGCAGGAGGAAGGAAATAATAAAGATCGGAGTGGAGATAAACGACATTGAAACAAACAAACAAAAAAAACAATACAAAAGATCAACAAAACCAAGAGCTGGTTCTTTGAAAGGATAAGCAAGATTGATGAACCTCTACCCAGGGTCACCAAGAAGCAAAGAAAGAGGACCCAAATAAACAAAATCAGAAATGAAAGAGGAGAAATAACAACAGACCCCACAGAAATACAAAGGATTGTTAAAAAATACTATGAACAACTCTATTCCAACAAACTGGACAACCTGGAGGAAGTAGACATATTCCTAGAAAAATATAAGCTTCAAACTCAATCAGGAAGAATCTAAACATCTCAATAGGGCAATAACTATGGAAGAAATTGAAGCAGTTATTAAAAAGCTTCCAGCAAACAAAATCCAGGGGCCAGACGGCTTCATAGGGGAGTTTTACTAAACATTCAAGGAAGAACTAAAACCTATCCTCCTCAGACTATTCCAAAAAATTCAAGAGGAAGGAACACTTCCAAGCTCATTCTATGAAGCCAGCATCACCCTAATACCAAAACCAGATAAAGACAACACAATGAAAAAGAATTACAGGCCAATATCCCTCATGAACATAGATGCCTAAATCCTCAACAAAATTCTAGCAAATTGGATCAAACAGTATATCAGAAAGATTATACACCATGACCAAGTAGGATTTATCCCAAGGATGCAAGGATGGTACTATACCTGCAAATCAATAAACGTGATACATCACATAAACAAATTGACAGATAAAAATCACATAGTCATATCAATTGATGCAGAAAAAGCATTTGACAAAATCCAACACCCTTTCTTGACAAAAACTCTCAACAAGGTGGGAATAGAAGGATCATACCTCAACATAATAAAAGCCATATATGATAAACCCACAGCTAACATCATACTCAATGGGCAAAAACTAAAACCATTTCCCCTAAGAACAGGAACAAGACAGAGATGCCCACTCTCACCACTCCTGTTCGACATAGTACTGGAAATATTAGCCATTGCAATTAGACAAGAAGAAAAAATAAAAGGCATCCAAATTGGAAAAGAAAAAGTAAAGCTGTCCTTATTTGCAGATGACATGATATTGTACATAAAAAACCCGAAAGACTCCATCAAAAAAATTACTAGACTTAATAAATGAATTCTGAAATGTAGCAGGATACAAAATTAACACCAAGAAATCTATGGAATTTCTTTACACCAATAGTGAACTTATAGAAAGAGATACTAAAAAAGCAATCTGATTTACCATCGCACCAAAAAAACTAAGATACCTAGGAATAAACTTAACTAAGGGGGTAAAAGACCTATATGCGAAAAACTACAGGACACTGAAAAAAGAGATAGAGGAAGACATAAACAGATGGAAGAACATACCATGTTCATGGATTGGTAGAATCAACATCATTAAAATGTCCATACTACCCAAAGCAATCTATAGATTCAATGCAATCCCCATTAAAATACCAACGGCATATTTCACAGACCTAGAAAGAACTCTCCAAAAATTCATCTGGAATAAAAAAGACCCTGAATAGCCACAGCAATCCTGAAAAAGAAGAACAAAGTAGGTGGGATCTCAATACCAGATTTCAAGCTGTACTACAAAGCAATTGTTCTCAAAACAGCCTGGTACTTGCACAAGAACAGACATACAGACCAATGGAATAGCATAGAGAATCCAGAAATCGACCCAAACCACTATGCCCAATTAATATTTGACAAAGGAGGCATGAACATACAATGGAGTCAAGACAATCTCTTCAATAAATGGTGTTGGGAAAATTGAACAGATACATGCAAAAAAAATGAAACTAGACCACCAACTTACACCATACACAAAAATAAACTCAAAATGGATACAGGACTTAATCATAAGATGGGAAACCATAAGAATACTAGAGGAATCCACAGCCAGAAAAATCTCTGACATATGCCAAGGCAATTTCTTCACAGTACTGCTCCTAGGGCAATGGAAACTAAAGAGTAAATAAACAAATGGGACTACATCAAAATAAAAAGCTTTTGCACAGCAAAAGAAACCATCAACAAAACAACAAGAAATCCCACTGTATGGGAGAACATATTTGCAAATGTTATCACTGATAAAGGTTTAATCTCCAACATCTACAGGGAACTTATACAACTTAATAAAAGGAAGATAAATTATCCAATAAAAAAATCAGCAATGGACCTAAATAGAATCTTATTGTAAGAAGACAGAAGGAAGGCCAAGAGACATATGAAAACATGCTCAAAGTCACTAATTATCCGAGAGATGCAAATCGAAATGACAATGCAGTACCATCTCACACCTGTCAGAATGGCAACCATCAACAAATCAACAAACGACAAGTGCTGGTTAGGATGCGGAGAAAAAGAAACCCTCGTGCACTGCTGGTGGGAATGCAGACTGGTGCAGCCACTGTGGAGAACAGTATGGAGTTTCCTCAAAAAAACTAAAAATGGAGCTCCCATTTGACCCAGTTATCCCACTTCTAGGATTATATCCCAAGAAACTAGAAACACCAATCAGAAAGGATATATGCACCCCTATGTTCATTGCAGCACAATTCACCATAGCTAAGATTTGGAAACAGCCTAAATGCCCATCAGCAGATGAGTGGATTAGAAAACTATGGTACATCTACACAATGGAATACTACGCTGCTATAAAAAAGAATGAATTCTTACCATTTGCAGCAACATGGATGGACCTGGAGAGCATTATGTTAAGTGAAATAAGCCAGGCAATGAAAGAAAAATACTACATGATCTCACTCATTTATGGAAAATAAAGAACATTATAACCTGATGAATAAAAAGATAGATACAGAGGCAATAAAGCACCGAACAGACTGTCAAATTGCAGTGGGAAGGCTGGGGAGTGTTGGGGAGGGAGGGAAATAGATCAACCAAAGGACTTGTGTGCATGCATATAAGCACACCAAAGGACACAAGACACTGGGGGCGGGGGGGTGTGGGATGAGGGCATGCGACAGGGGGTAGGGGAGGCTGGGGGAAGGTCAATGGGGAAAAAGAGAGATATATGTACTAATATATGTAATATTTTAAACAATAAAATAAAATTCTAAAAAAATAAAATAAAAATAAAAAAATAAGTACACCACACCTACAGACAGATTGGCTGAGGTGCAAAACCAGGTAATTCAAGGCCACAGTGAGTGCCACATCTGGTCAAAGCCATGGTAAGCGTAGGTATAGGAGGGATCTAACAAGTCACACAGGAAACTAGGCTACAGCGAGAAACAGAAGGATGGAACAGAGACACAGAGGGGAGCAGAGCTGAGGCCATTGGACCCCAGAAGGTGAGAGACGAAAAGATGGTTAGAGGAGCTTCCTCATGACTTCCTGGTCCTCACAAGATCTAGTTGTACATCCTTCTCCTCAATTCCAGTATGTTTCCCTAAGTCCTCACAATAAATTACCTTCATCCATGAGTTAGTTTGACTAGGTTTCCATTCGTTGCAACAAATGATCCCTCTTTGATCAGAACTCTCGTTGCCAGTGATGAAAACCCTGCACTAATTGGCTCCATCGTGTGCTCACTCATATAACTGAGAGGGACTGCAAGGGGGTGGAGGAGCTGGCGACTGACACAGTTGAGTCCAGGATGTGAGCTGTGTCCTTGGTGAGCTCTCTTGCTATCTCTATATTTTAAGCTTCCTCTCTTCCTGCAAATGGTCTTCTTCCCTGAAGTGGGGAGATGCTTCTGGCAGCCCAGAGTCACATTCTTCCAGTATTGTGACCCCCTGAGGTAAAAGACAGTCTTTCTATCATCAAGAGAAAAATCCTGGAGAAAGACTCTCATTGGTTAGGTGCAACAGGTTAATATTCTTGCACGTATCACTGAGGCCAGGGAAACTGTGATGCTCTGATTTGCCAGTTATGGGCCATATTATCCCTATGACCTGAAGGAGACCTGAGGAAAAGGTACATTAACCGAAGAAGGGGGGAAAGGGAGAGCCCTGCTAGGAATCCTAATATATAAAAACCCAGGGTCTGTAATGTCCAAAATGACCGAAGGCTCGACCGAACACCGCAAGTCAGGCCTACAGTCAGTGCTGGGTCGCCGTGGCGATCCAGCACTGGCTACCAATGGGGCTGCTGATCAGGCCTGGAGAGAGGCCCAAAGAGAGAGGCAGGGTCTGATCTGCACCCCTTGGTAGTTGTTGATCAGCCGTTGCCTCTCTCTTTCTCTCCAGGCTTCGCCAGCAGCCATGCCTCTGTTTCTCTCTGGGCCTCCTCGGGGGCTGCTGATCAGCCCCACCTCTCTGATCAGGCCTGGAGATAGGCCTGGAGACACTGACTGGCATAGAAACCAACCAATCAGAACCAAATCTGGGTGAAGTGTGAGGAGCCAATGGCTGCCTAGGAGGCGGAGCTTTTCACACTGACTGGCATAGAAACCAACCAATCAGAACCAAATTGGCCAGCAAGGGAGAGCCATTGGGGGCGAGATCAGGCCTGCAGGGGAGGGCAGTTGGGGGAGAGATCAGGCTGGCAGAGGCAGTTAGGGGCAATCAGGCTGGCAGGGGAGAGCAGTTAGGGTCAATATCAGGCTGGCAGGGAATGGCTGTTGGGGGTGAGATCAGGCCAGCAGGGGAGGGCAGTTGGGGGCAACCAGACCGGCAGGGGAGGGCAGTTGGGGGCAAGATCAGGCCGGCAAGGGAGGGCAACGAGAGGTAATCAGGCAGGCAGGCAGAGGCAGTTAGGGGCGATCAGGCAGGCAGGCAGGTGAGTGGTTAGGAGCCAGCAGTCCCAGATTGCGAGAGGGATGTCCCAGATTGTGAGAGGGATCCCTGTGGAATCAGGCCTAAACCGGCAGTCAGACATCCCCCAAGGGGGCCGCAATTGGAGAGGGTGCAGGCTGGGCTGAAGGAACCCCACCTCTGTGCACCAGGCTACTAGTCTATATATATAAAACCCTAATATGCAAATAGACCAAATGGCAGAACAACCAAACAACCAAACAACTGGTCGCTATGACGTGTGCTGACCACCAGGAGGCACGCGTGGAACATGGCGGGCATCTGCTGTGGTGGGATGGTGGAGCAGGTGAGCGGGGGCACCAAACCAAGGCAGGGTGCCAGTCTCTGTCATCAGGGCGAGCGTCTGGTGGTTACTGAAAATTCTTTGCTCCCATGCGCCATGGTCCCGCAGGGCACTCGCACCTGCTGCCAGCGCTGGCCCCGCTTGCACCCGCTGCTGGCACCAGAGCCACCACTCGCACCCACTGCCGGTGCCCAGTGCCGGCCCCAATCGCTCTGCGCCATCAGCGGGTGCAAGTGGCGGCTGCCAGCCCCGATTGCCTCTGAGGGCTTCTCCACCTCCCCCTGCTCCTGAGGGGCGATTGGGGCAGCAGCAGCCGCTTGCACCCACTGATGACACCAGCCCCTGCTGCTGGCACCGGCCCCAATCACTCTGCGCCATCAGCAGGTGAGAGTGGGGCTGGCGCCGTCAGTGCGTGGGAGTGGCGGCAGCAGGAGCGGGGCTGCCGGCAAACAGGAGGCCAGGGGCTGCGGCAGGAGGGGCCAGGCAGGGGCACAGAGAATGGACCGAGACCCACCCCTGTGCCCACCACAGCCTCGCAGCCCACAGTTTCTTTCAAGGTGCACAAACTCGTGCACTAGGCCCCTAGTCCCAATATAACAGCTACCACATTCTTGAGCTAAGTTGCAACCAAAGAAGCAAGCACCCTGTATTCCACAAAACACTTAAGATACACAGGGAATCAATCACTACCTGGCCCCATGCAACTCCAGCATGTGAGCAAAAGTGGAGCCCTGGGGTCTGGATCTCTATCCATTTGCCTCCAAACGCCAGACCAATGGAGGTGTCTCCGTTCTTAAGTGAAGCAGCACAGCAAAACAGAAAACATCAGCCTTGGCATCGGCGACCGGGATTTAAGCCTCAGTTCTGCTGTTTACTGACTATGGGATCTTAGGCAACCAATATAACCTCTCTGAACCTCAATTTTTCATCAATAGCCTGGAAGAAATATCATCTACAGCACAAACTAAATGCAAAGATTATATGACAACAAAAACACCTATAATGCTTAACAAAGAGCAAACACAGAAGAGCAGGTCGGCTGCTACCGTCCCCTGAGACACCCCTGCACGTGGCAACTTGTGGAACCGTGGGAACGACAGTGGAGGTTGCCCATTGGCAATGGGACTTGAGAAAATGTTTCTGACTGATCACATTTCTTCCGATTTGTATCCCAGACCTGAGACTGTATTTGGGCTTCTCTAATTCTGTTAAAACAATGTCCTACTCCCTTGCTTCAGACAATATCATACTCATGGTTCAACTTGCCCAAACAGGGGACAATTTTAGCGTAAAAGGCATTGCCAACAATAAACTAGTTTTATCTCAGTATCAGAATGGCCTGCTATGTCTGCATTATACACGCCCCAATATAATAAAGGCATCTTCCTTTTACATTCTGAGGAGAAAGCCTTTTTCTCCCACTTCTATCTTAAGATGAACCCAGGTCGCTCATGCTCCAAATTCAATGCTGTCTTCTTTGTGTCTGGTTCTCCCATGAGGGAGGGCAGTGAGACACCTTTCTCTTGGATGTCACAGCCTGACCTCAGTCACAGTTCTCCAACTGCACACACTCAGAGACTGGAACCATCCAAATGCTCACACATTTAAGAAAAGGCTGGAGGCCAGCTGGTGTGGCTCAGTGGTTGAGCACCAGCCCATGAACAAAGAGGTCACCGATTCGATTCCCAGTCAGAGCACATGCCCAGGTTGGGCTCTATCTCCAGTAGGGTGTATGCAGGAGGCAGTTGATCGATGTTTCTCTCTCATCAGAGTTTCTATTTCTCTATCCCTCTCCCTTCCACTCTCTCTAAAAAACAATAAAAACATTTTTTAAAAAGAGAGAGAAAGAAGGAAGGAGGGAGGGAGGGAGGGAGGGAGGGAGGCTGGAAAGCCCAGGCCTGGCTCCAAGTCCCTGCCACATACCCTCTTCCCACACAGCTGTTCTCAGGCTCAGAGGCACCCTGGCTCCCCCACCATCTGCACAGCTGCTCCTTCGGTATCGGTATCAACCCAATAGCACCATCACCTGGTGCCAGCTATGCCAGCCCTGGGGTCCTCTGAGCTCCCCCAGGCAGGGCCTGCGTCTTCATCACATACACTCAGGGCCAGGCACCTCACACAAACTCAGATGCTGAGAGCAGTAATACCTCCATGTGCGGGTGGAGGATGGATTCCTGGGAGAATGGACAGGTGGATAAAGGGATGGATAGCTTCTGACTCTCAGTGCCCATGCTCCATCCCCACTGCCTCGCAGTCCCTTCCCTTTGCTCCTGGTGTCCTCGCTCTGCCGCCTGGCCTGGTGCCTGGTGAGGCATTGCTCTCCCCGCTGCCTGCAGGGGACCTCGAATTGCTCCTGGCTTCAGTTTCTCCCTCTGACTCCCAGGAGCCTTTGCCAAGCCCAGGCTCCTGCCGGCGCATATTGTGAGCTCGTTCCCTTGCTTCCTGGAATCTCCCTGTCAGCGGCTCCCTGCTGCCTTCCCTCTTGTCCTTCCCTCCTGAGCTGCAGGGACACCAGGGAGCTCAGTGCAGTGGCCGAGCACAGAGCACGGGCTTTCCAGCCAGACTCCCTCGGTGCCGCACACCGGGGCCGCCTCTCCAGCTGGTGAATCCTGCAATCCCTAAGGTTTGCAGCTTCCTGATCTCTCAAACGGAGGCCATTTGCCAACCTCACAGGGTTATTTTAAGGATCAGAGGACATGAAGTAAGTACAGGGCCTGGTACACAGTAAGCTTCCAGTTAGAGGCCCTGGGTTCCTCTCCCCTGCTGCCCTCGGCCATCAGCCTGCCCTCCGCTCCCAGGCTCCCTGTGCGGTTGGAAAGGTCTACTAAAGTCGTAAAGCAAATGGTAGCTTCTACCTTAGTATATGGCTCATTAGACAAGGGGAAACTGAGGCTCAGGGGCATCGAGCACTGGATGCATTAGAGGCGGCCGTGAACTCCGCTTCACTGCTTCCCTCCCGAGATCCGCCGGCCTTGGGCGGCCAGTCCGGAGGGGCGAGAGCAGATGCAGGCCCGCCCGCGCGGTGGCCATTCACACCTGCCTCCTGGGACACAGCCACCGGGTGCTCACACATGGGCACTAACTGCAGTCAGAGCGCAGCTGCCCTCCGCCCTCTCCCCGCACCAATGCCAGCCCTCGGACCAGGGCGGCCCGGCCCACACCAGAGTCCCGGAACTCACAGATCGCGGCAGATAATAAAATGGCTGTTTTGAGCCACGAGTGTTGGCGTGGTTTACATAGCAAATAGGTGCAGGTGCCTCGAGGGGGTCACACACAGCTCCGCTCTGGACCGGGGGCCCGGCGGCTGCCCTGGGGGAGTGGCAGGGGCTTTGTCAGGGCAACAGGTGCATCACCCTCCACGGACGCGGAGCCAAACGCGGGGCTCTGTCGCCCTCTGGCGGCGCTGCAGCGCGCTCCCTGCCAGCATCCTGCCCGGCTGCCAGCCCTCCCTGCCAGCTCCGCAGCCCCCGCCCCCGCTGCCAGGAAGGACTGTTTGTGAGGCAGGGGCCTGCAGCCGTACCAGCCCCAGCGCCACGATCAATATCAGAGCAGCCAGCCCTGTGCTCATTAGGCCTGCCGACAGGATTTGAGAGAACAGCGGGAGGCATTTTCCTCATGAATTAGGGCTTCCAGAGGGGAGATGGAAAGCAGGCTGTCAGGGGAGGGTCAGCTGCCCTGTGTGAGCCTGCCAGGCAGGGCTTGGCACACAGAAAGCAGCCTTCCCCTCATCGGGCGAGACCTCACAGAGCCAGATGGGGACAGTCGGGAAACAGGAGTAGGGCTCAGAAGGCTGAGGGAGTTTGCCAGTCCCTCCCCTCTACCCACAGGGAATGCCACCCCGAATAAAAGCTGGGTAGTTTTATTGTGAAAAAATATACATAACATCCCTGACTGGTGTTTCTCAGTGGTTAGAGCATCATCCCGTGCACCAAAGAGTGGCAGGTTCGATTCCTGGTCAGGGCACATACCCAGATTGCAGGTTCACTCCCCAGTTGGGGTGCGGATGGGAGGCAGCTGATTGATGTTTCTCTTTCTCTCCCTTCCTCTCTCTAAAATCAATTTTTTAAAATAAATATATATATATTACATAAACTTTACCATTTCAGTGGTATTAAGTACAGTCATAACGTTGTAAAACCATCACTACCATCCACCTCCATAACTCTCCATCTTCCCAAACTGAAGCTTTGTGCTCAACTGCCCACCCCCACGCCCCACTCCCCACACCCCATCCCCTGGCAGCCCCCATTCTACTTTCTATCTCTATAAATGCAACCACTCTGGTACCTCCTGTAAGTGGAATCACACAGTATTTGTCCTTTTGTGACTAGATGTAATATCCTCAAAGTTCATCCATGTTGTACAAGTATTAAAATTTCCTCCTCTTAGATGTTCTGCTTATCCATCCTTCCATCAGCGGGCTGCTCCCAGCTGTGGACTATGTGAGCAATGCTGCTGTGAGCAGGAGTATACAGATTTGTTTGCGTCCCTATTTTCACTTTTTTCTGGGTTTTTTAAAAAGTGCTTTTTCTCTCTGTTGACTACAAAATTTAGATATTTAATCTTTCCCCATCTGCCCACCCAGCTCTACCCTACACCAAAGGCTGGCTGAAAACTGAGGCCTCACTTGTAAGCCTTTTGCCTGGACCCATCAGGTTAATAACAATAGCATCTATAGAGCAGTTTCTGCATGTCACTGCTTTACAAATGCTTTAATGCCTACAACCCCATGAGTTGGGTACCACCTTCACACTTTATAAATGAAGAAAGTAGGGATCAAAATGGGCCTGAGTCTTGCCAGCTAGTGAGTAGCTGAGTCAGGAGTTGAAGTCAGGGTTGTGTGGGTCCAAACTCCCCGCCCTTCCAGCTGTCCACCCTACTTGGTCCATTCACTAGGGCTCGCTCTCACCTCCCTAACCTGAACATTTACGCTGATCTTTTTTCTTCCCTCCTTGAGCAACACTGAAGCAGCCCTTCCCCTGGCACACCACTGTCCTTCCCAGTAAACGCCAGCCCTCACCCGCAGCCCAGGAGTGCCCCATAGCCATGTGGCCCTCACAGCCCAGGGCCCCCTATGGACAGCTCTCCCTGGCCGAGCTAGCCGTGACAGTGGAGATCATGACTCTGGCAGTGGCTTCCAGTTCATATTGTGGAAAAGAGAGCAGAGACCTCTCCAGATTGGGTGCTACTTATTCTCACCTCTCGGCACAACAGTGTCTCCTGACGAGTCACCTTTGCCAGGAGGCAGAGACTGTGCAATGACCTGTGACCCCAGGGAGGGCAGAGCAGGGTCAGGAGGCTCCCGGGGTCTAGCTCAGGGAGGTGGAAGGGAGAGCCAACACAGTCCTCCAAACCAGCTGTCAGCACTCCACTCCATCTCTGTTCAGCTTTCCTTGGCCAAACCCTGGAGGGCAGGGGCCCCTCTGAACCAGTGTTCCTGCGCTTGTGCAGCCCCGTCATGGCCGTAGGAGACCCGCTAGGCCCCCTGAGTAAAACACTGGCCCAGACAGTCCTGCAAGAGGCCAAGGGTGGGGGCGGGGGGGGGGGGGGACTCACATCTAGAGGAAGGGCAGCCGCCGCCTGACCGCCCTGGCCTCCCCCTCAATGTGCCGCATTTCACTAAAATTTAATTAGAATGTAATGTGAGCAAGAGCAAATGAGGGCTTTTAATTGAAAATTACATTTCCAGCTCCATCAAGCTCACAGCCCCGAAGCTAGCAGAGCTACTATAGAACAGCCAGCACCCCGCAGATCTGGCCCCCAAGTGCCCTTTCACCCCTGCTGCAGGGCCCGCAGGCTGCGGTGGGGACACCCCTCTCCAGGGGACGCCTTCACTAAGACCCTCCGCGTTTTCTCTGCTCCTCAGAGACCCCCGCCTCACACCAGGCCCCAGGAGCAGGAGGACACGCACACCTGGGAGCCCTCCCCACTCGTTCTGCCGATTCCTCCTCTCGGATGTGAGTCTGCCCTCCCCCCAACGCCCCTGGTTCTTATTTTTATGCCCACTTCATAGGTGAGAAAACAGGCTCAGAAGCTAGACAGCTCGCCTGCCTTAGCCACCAAGCCAGCCAGAGAGGAGCTGGGACTTGCACGCAGGAACCGCTCCCCTCCAAGCAGGTGCGTGCCTTTCTCTCCACGGCTCTGACGCCATCCACACCTGTCCTCAACGGTGGTGTCAGGGAACGGCGTCCTTTCACGGAGTCCCAGGAAAGCGTTCCAGGGCCCACGTGTGCAGGCGGAGGCAAACACAGAGGCTTTGTCTCCGGTTCAGCTCTGGGCTCTCACCTCCATCCGGCCCCCCGGGGAAGAGTCCAGCCTGGTCTTCCTCAGGCCCGGGACAAAGCGTGGTCCGTGCAAGGCTTAGCCCTGCTTGTCCCCACCCGCGGGCTGAGTCTGCTCCTGGCTGGCTTCGGCCGGCGCTGGTCAGGCCCGCACTCGGAGCCCAGGTCCGCAGGGGCCCCGGGCTGCGAGGGCCACATGGCTGCTATAGGGAGACAACTGGTGAACAAATAGGGCAAGCATGTGCTACCAACCAGCAAGAGAGCTTCTTTGCTAGGCTGGTTGTGGGGACCCTGACCAGAGTACACCGCATGTTAAAGGCCCAAATGCCACACGCATGTGCAAAGGCCATGACACAGCAGTGTTACCACACGCACTGCACAGGGGCACCTCTATCTATGTAACACGGATGTCCCTATCTGGCGGGAAGCCTCTTTTATCTGCATTAGTATAAAATACGTTGCTGAGCAGCGGTGGGGGCTGCTGCTTGGCTGGCAACGTGTGTGCAATGGCTGCTTTGTCTGCATGAAAGCATGTCCCATCTACCTCGGCTGCTCGTGTCCAATTCCCCGGTGACCAAAGAGGTCCCGTCCCTAGCAGAGGGGCTCGGATCCAACAGCTAGCGTAGTTGGCAGGATTCTGGGGTAAGTAGCCATCTGCCCTGCTGGAGGACATGTGGCCTCAGCGGCTGTGTATCGGTAGCAGCAGTCCTGATGTCTTGGACCCCCTCAGAGGACTGGGAGCAGGTTGAGGTAACACCAGTGGCATTGAAGAAGGCACTGTTGTCCCTGACAAACTAGATCCCCAAAGACCAGCAGAAGGCAGCTGGAAAGAACGGAGGCAAAGGCAGGCTCAGTCCAGGAACGGGGAGCAGTGCGGCCTGGAAGAGACAGAGCCTCCGGGAGCCAGGAAAAGGCAAAGGGCCGCCATCTGCCCACGCCGCCGCTGGGAGCAAGAGCAGGCGCAAGACAATGGAGGTGAGGGTGGGCAAGGGGGGGCTGAGCACCTGAGCCTCCAAGCCACGAGTGATGAGCATTTTATAATGCGCATGAAAGATGGTTCTCACCACAGCCCCTCCAGCATGGCTTGGCTCTCTGGCAGCCATTTTGACCCCTTCTGTAGACCTCCATATACATGAAGTTACTATGACGATGGGCAGCTTGGGGGATGTGGCAGTCAAGTGGCAAGAGAAGGGACTGGTGAGACCTGTAATACATCCTGGGAATGGATGTGCTAAACGCAGTGGTTCTCAACCTTTCTAATGCCACGACCCTTTAATACAGTTCCTCATGTTGTGGTGACCCCCAACCATAAAATTATTTTCGTTGCTACTTCATAACTGTAATTTTGCTACTGTTATGAATCGTAATGTAAATATCTGTGTTTTCCGATGGTCTTAGGCGACGCTGCTGTAGAGCCTAAAACACAGATATTTACATAAAATTATTTTCGTTGCTACTTCATAACTGTAATTTTGCTACTGTTATGAATCGTAATGTAAATATCTGTGTTTTCCGATGGTCTTAGTCGACGCTGCTAGCGGTTATCAACCTGTGGGTCGCGACCCACAGGTTGAGAACCGCTGCTGTAGAGCCTAAAACACAGATATTTACATTACGATTCATAACAGTAGCAAAATTACACTTATGAATTAGCAACGAAAATAATTTTATGGTTGGGGGTCACCACAACATGAGGAACTGTATTAAAGGGTCGTGGCATTAGAAAGGTTGAGAACCACTGTGCTAAAGGGTTAATGACTGCAACAACCCAGTGAATTTCGCCTGCAGGTGTGTGGTGAAGCCCATCACCAGGGGTCACCAGCATCACACGGCCATACAGTCGCCTGGCCTGCCCACTAGTCCAGGGAGGGCATGCTGTCTCCCAGGGGCCATGGGGAGATTGGACAGGTGCTACTGCAGCTGGAACATGCCAGGATTGTCCGCCCGCGTGCAGCCTGCCGGCACCTGGCGGATGACTGTAGACAGCAAGGAACTGACGTGGGAAGGTCGCTGGTGAACTCTGTCGTCCTCCCTCAAGGATATTTGCACATCCCTACCATTTGTCATGGTTTGGTGTCACAAGATTTAGCTGCCTGGGGTGGGTCTCTCATGGTGCCAATGTTCCATTGTGTTGATGGTGTTGTGCTAACATCTGATTCTCTTGCAGATTTAAACGCATCTGCCAGTAGTCTACAGCAGGCTTTGAACTCATGGGAATGGGCAGTCAACAACTGCAAGGTCAAGGGACCTGGCTTATCTGTCAAATTCTTGGGAGTTGTCTGGTCGGGTAGGAGCCCTGAAGCAGTCGTTGACAAAGTGCAGGCTTACCTACAACAGTGACATAGCTGCAGCCTGTTAGTCTTTGGGGGCACTGGCGATTGTTCATTCCCTACCTGGCACAGTTGTTATGGCCATTATATCCATTGTCCTGGAGGGGGCGACCTAGGTCTGGACTCCAGAAGTAAAGGCAGCCTTTCTAGCTGCCAAGAAGGCAGTCGCCCGGGTGGGCGGAAAAGGGCACCCATGGAATTTTGGTACCAGTTATGGAAGGAAACTGGGAGCGGATATGCTCCTGTTGAGAGACAGTTGGCAGCCATGCGTGCTGCCTTGCAGGCCTGTGAAGCTATTATGGCACAAGGTAAAGTGCTCGTAACGACAGCTTATCCTATAGTGGAGTGGCTTAGGTCTTAGATAACCATGCCCAGGTCGGGAGCAGCACAAACCCCAACTTTAGCAAAGTGAGGGGGCCCCTATGTTGGGACCTGTGATTTATGAGACCCTGTCAAGGGATGAAACTCCTATGGAGGCGCTACTCCCTAGTCCATTCTGAGAGGGTACGCCACCCCTCCCAGAGACCATCTGGTATATGGACGGGTCTCGCAGGGGGAACCCTGCTACATGGAAGACTGGGAGTGTCCATGTAGATACTGACAAACTATGTGGTTCTATTCAAATGCTGGGCAAAGTAGCCATTAGAACAGACAGCTGAGCTGTCTTTAAAGACTTAACTTTGTGGTTGCCACGATGGCACAAGCAACAGTGGATAATAGATCATCGCCCCAAATGGAGACAAGAAATATGGCCTGTTAAAAGGCAAGCTCCGCCTAGGGGTGGACCCACCTAGCCTAAAAGGTTGGCAAGATGAGTTAATGATACAGAGGTATCCTCAGACACTGCATATGCAGATGAAAACAACAGATGAACTGTTGTGACCCAAAGCCTGCCCCCTTGGCAGAGGGGGAAGAGGCAATGTGGACCTGGCCATGGTCTGTGTCAAGAGAAGGGCCATGGATGGCCCTCCTATCCGCTTGGGGAAACGGGCACGACTGTAAGTTACAGTTGCACCCCTGGATCCAGCCCTGGCAATGTAAGCCATGCCCTGCAATACATAGATAATGACATACAGGCCATACAAGCCCTCTCCCATGACCCCCTCCAAGATTGGTGACATGGACTGTCAGGCATTGGACATTCTTGAATTTTGCTATTGGGGCCGGGGTTCTGATCCCAGCATGCAGCAGTTTGTATTGTTATTGTGGGCTCTATGTTCAAGGAGCTGCATATGGGCCAGGATACCCCTAAAAGACATCCAGCATAAGGGGTGGAGTGTGGGGACCGTTACCAGAGTATACTGCATGTTAAAGGCCCATGTGCCACACACATGTGCAAAGGCCATGACACAGCAGTGTCGCTGCACACACTGCGCAGGGGCACCTCTATCTTGTGTGACACGGACGTCCCTGTCTGGCGGGAAGCCCGTCTTGTCTGAGTTAGTATAAAATCTGTTGCTGAACAGCGGCAGGGGCTGCTGCTTGCCTGGCTGCTTTGTGTGCAGTGGCTGCTTCGTGTGCAGTGGCTGCTTCGTCTGCATGAAAGCATGTCCCATCTGCCTCTGGCTGCTCGTGTCTTTTTCCAGTTCCCAGCACCCAAAGAGGTCCTGTCCCTAGCAGAGGGGCCTGGACCCAATACTGGGATTATATTCTCAGGCTCGGGAAGAACCAGGTGCTTCTTCAGACCAACCCATCAACTTCCCAAGCTTCCACGGGCTAGTACTGGAGCCTCCCTTAACCATCTCTTTCCTAGACCTTCAGGGGTGCTGTGTCCCCTCTCCAATCCCATCCTTTGTCCAGGCTACTCAGACAGGTCTCTATGGTCCCATCTTGGCCTCTACTGTGCATGTGCCCAGCAGAGGAATTGCCCTTTATTTTTTATTCCTCCCCCCGGTAATCTGTGAGGAATGGGCTGGTGGTTCCCTGGGGAGAGTGTGAAGTTGTACCTCCTAGTGAAGCGAGCAGACTTATGGTCTGATTCTGCTCACTCGTTCATTAGGCTGAATAGTGTCTGATCCCCTTTGCTCCCTTCCTCTAGTACTATCTAGCTGCCTACACTAACAATAGACACACTTCCTGGGACAGTGAGGGGAGGGTACTGAAATAAAACAGCACCCCAACCAGGCACACTGACCCAGAGGACACCTGACCCCGCGGGGTGACACAAGGCTCTCCCCTAGAATGTGAGTGTTGAAAGGGTCATACAGAGGCTGGGAGTTGTTCCCTGCTGCCCAGGGTTTACCACCACCAGATGCCAAAACCTAGGAACTGGCCTTCTGTCCTCTTTTGCCTCTGCAGCACACTGCATTGCCCGTCCCACGCGCTTGCGTTCCTGCCTGTTTCATTTAGATAGGCTAGCTTTCTGTTGCTTGCAGCCAAAGAACTTCAATATACATGTAAAGGGGTCTGAGAAAGTGTATATTCTTTGGCATTCTAACTCCATGCAATTGCTCAGAGCTTATTCTTACTCATTCTTCAGTGCTCACCCACGCCATTCGACCAGTCTCCTCTCTGCTCAGGCCTATGCCCAGGCCACTCTTCTGCAAAAAGCACCCTCCACACCTCAAACCGCACTTTTCCTCAGCAAAGAAATTCTACCCATCCTCCAAGGTTCCTCCTAACCTCCTCAGCACACTCTGAGCCACTACAATACTAACAATATAAAATAAGAATCAAGCCCAAAATATGTTGCTTTGTATTGCTATTTACTTGGTTCATAAGATCTTTGCTTATAGAAACCTTATATTTTCCTGGTGTTGTATAACAGGGAGGGTCTAGCACAGACTGGGAACAGAGCAGATGAACTGAATTGCTTATCGGATGGCCTGGCAGAGACTGCTACCACATGTTCAAAAACTGTTTTATTTTGCAGCTATACTGCACATCCCACGTCCCTTCGCTTTTAGGCATGGCCAATGACTGTGCTCTAAGGGCCAATGGTGCTGGGGGTCTTGATCCAGCATCTAAAGGGGTTCAGGAATCTGGAGAAGGCACTGTGTGTAAATTAATCAACAGTCCAGAGATGAAACATAATTTTGGAAGGCATTATGGAGGGCCAGAGAAGACTTAGCTAAAGGAACCAAGTTCTCCTGTCTCTCTGGACCCCTTGCTTTTTATTAACACAAATTGTCCTAAGGCAAGGTAGATATACATATCAAAGGCCAGGGTTTAGTACACAGAATCCATTGTCAGATTGGAGGAACTGCCCACAGCTGTTCAGGTGTTTGGCCAGCACGAGGCAATAACATGTAGATTAAGATGCTCTCAGCTGTCTGGCAGCAAGCAATCATTTATGCATCCTTTTAAGGTTTGGGGAAATGCCCTCAACCATTTCCAACAGGAAATAACATATGTGATTCAGCCCTTGCTGAGTCCCAAGTTCCATCAACCTTTTGATGAAACTTTTGCATTTATGATATGCTGGAACTGGCTTCCAGCACAATAGAATGTGAGCAGAAATGATGTGTGCACTTCCAGCCCAAGACTTTAAGAAGCAGGTGTAGGTGGGACCAACCACACCCTCCTAACCCCTTCCTTTGGCTATTTGCATATGACAGTGAGGCGCTAGGCTAGAAGATAGTAGAGGCTAAGTTCTAAATCATGGTGGAGGAAGCCTTCTGCCCACCAAGAGCACCTGCTTTGAGCAATTACATAAATGAAGAATAATCTCCTATTGTATTTGAACAATTTGTTAGAGCACTTGTTGTGGTCCATTTGTTAGAGCAGCTTACACTATGCAGCGATCACCGATGCTGGTCACAGTGGTGTTGGAGAAGGTCATGGTGTTTGCAGTGGGGATAATGGTGAAGGTGGCCAGTGGGTATAGAACCATGGTAACCGTGAGGATGGCAGGGAGGGTGACCATGACAATTTTAATCATTATATAATGTGGCTGATGTTGTTAATGATTGTGAGAGTAACTATAACAATAGTGATTTAATAGGCACTGATAAAGACTTTTGCTGTTACACAGAATTGGCAACTAGGCCCAATGCTTATTGAAAAGAGTCACTGAGTCCTCCTTATTTAAACAAGGCCACCAATATTTAGGCAGCAGGCACTTCCTCAGAGACCAGTAAGAGTTGGCAGAAAAGGGCCTACCTTGATTGGCCTACCCACCATGCTGATGTGAGGAAGGGACTGAGGAGCAGGAAGGAGAGTCATATTGCTGAGGATACAGTGTTTGTGGTGACAGTTACTCTCTCCCTAGCCTTCCCCTGCCCCAAAGCCAAGATTGGGAGAGGGTGGGAGATCACTGAGAGGGCCTGCAACAAGGAAGGACCTGTATCTCCTTCCCCCACTGAAACCAACCTGTTGATCTGTCCTGTGCATGGCAAAGGCCTATGGTTTCCACCTGGAGTGGTTAGATGAGCTGAGCTTAATCCCTGCACCAGTGCCCTCCCCACGGGGATGCCTATGGAGGCAGAAGGCGGTGTGGTGTGGGGTGTCGTGCTGGTGATGGGATCTGAGCTCACCCTGGACTTGCCATGGCTGGGCCCTGAGAAGAGTGGAAGTCCTGCAGGGCCCTCCAGAGAGCCCACACTCCCTCACTGTGGACTCTAAATCCCACGAGAAAGCCAGAACGTGGACATCTACCAAATAGCGAGCATCTGTGCTGGTTAGTGTGTGGTGATGACCATCAAGAGGGGCCTGCAGCCCGGCCAGTGTGGCTCAGTGGTTGAGCGTCAATCTATGAAGCAGGAGATCGCGGTTCAATTCCCAGTTAGGTCACATGCCCAGGTGTGTGCTCGATCCCCAGTAGGGAGTATACAGGAGGCAACTGATCAATTATTCTCTCATCATTGATGTTTCTATCTCTCTCTCCTTCTCCCTTCCTCTCTGAAATCAATAAAATAATTTTTTTAAAAAGAGGGGACTGCAACAGCAGCTGATAAGAATAAATGAAAGAAAAGAGTGTGTGTGTCTCTCACTCCTTCTTCACTATCAGCCTGGGGCAGTGGTCGGCAAACTGCGGCTCACAAGCCACATGCGGCTCGTGAGCCACGGTTTGCCACTCTGTTGACTAATGAGTTTGCTGACCACTGGCCTGGGGGAAGCAGGGGCTTGAAGAGGAGAGGAGAGGGAGGCAGTCTCCCTGTCGGGCTGCACCACCCCATCCACGTCAAGAAGCCAGGTCCTGCCCAGGCCGCGCCTGGAGGCGGGAGGAGATGACTGTTCACTTATGAGAGAGTGGGTTTTAAGTTGAATGACCTTGCATAACAGAAAGCACAAGAGCTTGGGGCAATGGAAATTGTCCAAGATATTCTTAAGGGATGGGAAGGGAAAGTCCACAGAGCACAGATGAAGTGCTTACTTACAGGGGGAGATATAACCATCCCATGCTTCTGTGTAAACGTGAGCATCCTCAATAGACTGATTACATCACGAAGGGAATGGAGATAACTCATTAATTTTTTGATGAAATGTTTACCAAGTGGCCAACAAATTCCAGACCACTTGTTCACGGGAATGATGCTGACAGGGACCACAGGTGAAAACTAGTCGCATTTAGAGGCCTGGGGGTGGGGGTCTGGGGCCTGAGTTCCTTCAGCCCCTGGTGTGCCCTGGGCCATCTCCCCCTGTAATTAGGATATGGTGTGCCCACTATAGTAGAGACCCAATTTAATAAAGATTGAGCCAGGTCAACATTTATTGTTCACCCATGAAAACACCCAGGTAAGAGAGCCGGGCCTGCAAGGCAGCCCCACCTCATTAGTCTCCTTTTGTCCACTGCTCTGCCATCCTCGTCACGTGGCCTCCATCTCAAGGGAAGCTCCCACCCACAGGTCCACGTCCAGCCAGTCACAGAAGAGAAGTGGAAAGGGAAGGCACACACCTTCCCTTAGAAGGCAGGGCCCAGAGGCAGCAGGTGTCACTTCCACTCACCCCCCACTGGCCAGAACCTGGTCACATGGCCACACCAATGGCCAGGGAGTCTGGAATGTCATCTGGAGCTGGATGGCCACATGACCAGTGAGAAACTCCTTTGCTGTGTAAAAAGGAGAGATGAATGATGAAAAGAGCTGGTAGCCTCTGCCACACAGTGGTGGCTACACAAGCCAAAGTGATCTTTGAAGAAATATAAATTGGATTCTGTCACCCTTACCCAAATTAAAATATTTTTATTCCATTGGAATAAAACCTAATTCCTCCACACACACACAACCCACCTTGCCTTGTAAGATCTGGTACCTGCCCTCATTCAAACCTCACCCTGTACCTCGTTTCCCTGGCTCATGATTCTCTGCCCACATGGGCCAGATTCTGTGAGATCCCGTAACAAGCAAGTTCCTCACCATGTTGGGGCCCTCGGGTTCTCGGTTCTCTCATCCAAGGATGCTCTCCCCTCAGCTCTGCTCATGGCTGGCTCCTCCCCATCTTTCAGGCCCAGATAAATGGAAGCTCCTCAGCCAGGCCAGCCTCCGACCCCCTGTGTCAGCTAGACCTGCCCCTCACCAAGCTACTCTGTAGGTACTTCTGTCAGGGGCCTCACCACCGTCCGTAAACCAGTATTGATTTGTCAGTTTTCCACCACACATCTCCCCCTGGGATGGGAGCACTCAGAGGGCAGGAGTCCTATCTGCTGTTGGCCGTGGCATCCCCCGCACCCCGCATGGGTAGGGACTCAATGCATATTGGCTAATAGCACTGAGGGTCTAAGTCCTCCTCCTCCCTTTCCACGAGTAAATCTGTACATCAAGCATGTCAAACTCAAAGGCGAACATGGGCCAAATAAACAAGGCATGCGGCCCACAGGCCGGGAGTTTGACATACTTTCTATAGATCCACATTCCCCATCATACATATAGAGTTTAAGTAGGTGATCTGGCCCCAGAATAATCCTGATTTCACCTATGCAACCAGCTACTTGGTGGAGAACAGCTGACCTGCTCCTAGCTCTTAACTCACAAAGGCACCACACAGATGGAAGAAGAGGAAAACTGCACACGGTCCCTGACATTAAGGCCAGGAAATCACATCGCTAATACAACATGGAGACAAAGAGGAGGGCTGCTGTGAAGAGGAACAGGGCACCACTGCCTAAGGCTAGTTGTTTGGGCAGATCGGAAAACGTGAAAATAAAGGCCCAGAGCAAAGGAAGGGCGAGTGCCTGCAGGTGCAGAGAGCCGAGCTGCTGGTCTTCGCCCCAAGAACAAGGACAACCTGGGCCCCCTCTCCACGCAGTGGTCTCGCCATCTGTTTGCTGAGAAGCTTGGACAAAGTCATGTCTGCGCTCCTTCCAGCTCCAGCCCCGGGGAGGAAGGGCTTATTCATTGGTCTCAAAGCCCACGAACTGCTGCACTGAGTGGGTTGCGTCCAAATGCTCCTTCCTCCGGGACCGCAGAGCCCCTTCTCTCATCACACTCTTGTTCGGTGCGTCTCTCTGTCATCAAACACTGGCAAGGAGGCTGAGAGGCTGCACCGCCGGCCAGCGCATGGGGCCTGGGAAGCGGCCAGGACTGGCTTCTTATCTTCTCTGGGTCCTTCGCCATCAGGAGGCAAACACTGGCCCTCTGTTCCCAAGCCACATGCCAGCAAGGAGACAAGAACTGCTTGCTCAATAGCCATGCAACTCTCAGCCTGAGCGCCAAGTTAGCATTGTCAGCAGCCTCCTTTCTGAGTCAGGGGGGAACAGAGCTGCAAGCTATGTATGAGGGTTCTGCATAGAGTTTTATACATAGGAAAAGGAGAAATTCCACCAAGGGTGGGGAATGAAAAGACAACAGGAGAACTCATAGACATGTACTGAGTGTCTCTTTCAGTCTGTCCCTAGGCCGCATGCTATAATGGCATCCAGTTTGGAGCTTCCCGGTAATTCCCAACCTCAGGAATAGGAGGGTGAGGCAGGATGCGGGGAGCCTGGCAGGGCGATGTGGAGTTCATTTCCTTTTTGAAAGGGGCTACTGACACAAATACATTGCTGGGGACACACAGCCACACAGGAAGTAGACAATCTGAATAATTCTATAACGATTAAAGAACCCAAAACTTCTATAAATTAAGCAAAAATATTTCCACAAACAAAGCTCCAGGCCAAGGTGACTACCTCAGAAAACTGTAGCCAGAGCCTTTATAGATACAAAAAGAGGTGACATGCCCCAGTCACTTTACAAGACCAGCGTAACCTCGGTTCCCACACCTGGCTGGACAGCAGGAGAAACATCGCTGGGCCAACTCATCATAGCCAGAGTGCAGGAGTCCTCTCACATAAGCAAAATAAACCCAGTGGTCATTTAAAAGGCCACTACATCATGAAGTGCAACATTTAAAAAGCAATTGACGTAACAGAATATAGGGGGAAAACCATATGATTATTTCAAAAGATACCAAGAAAGATAAATTTCAAGACCTGTTTATACTAAACCCTCAGCAAACTGGAAATAACAAGGAACTTCTAAAATTTGCTCCAGAATACAACTAGTATCAAACTGAACAAACATGTCCCCCCAGGGTCAGGAAGAGCACAGGGTGGCCACTCAGCACCGTCACCAACATGGCGCTGGGCTCTGGTCCAGCAGAGGAGCACAGTGAAAGGCATATGGACTGGAAAGAAAAAATAAAACTATTAACAAATGGCATTGGTACATGTGTTCACAGCTCAAAAGAAAAAACCAATAATTGAATTTTGCAGGAATGCGAGATACAAGGCCAATATTTAAAAATCAATCTTACACTGAGTGGCCAGATTATTATGATCTCTGAACGCATAATAATCTGGCCACTCAGTGTGTGTGTGTGTGTGTGTGTGTGTGTGTGTGTGTGTGTGTGTATGGGTGCATGGGTGGAGTCCAGCCATGGGGAGGGGACATGGGCAGTTGGCCGGCCTGCCTGCTGGTCAAACTCCTGGTCGAGGGGACAATTTGCATATTAGCCTTTTATTATATAGGATATGCACTGAGTGGCCAGATTATTATGCGTTCAGAGATCATAATAATCTGGCCACTCAGTGTATTTCTGTACACTAGCAATAGATACTTAGAAATTAAATGTAAGAGATAATAGCATTTATCACAGCTACAAAAAGCTATTAAGAATTTAGGAAGTAACCTAGAGCCATGCTGGGGCAGCACTCCTGCTCCCGAGGACCCACCCAACAGGCTTGTGTTGGTTCCCTGTTGCCCTGTAAGAAGCCATCACTCACCGGCAACTGGTAAACACGGCTCAGCTGGCAGAACCACACAGTGGGGCGGGGTTCCCTGCCCAGGGTCTCACAAGCTCCCCTCACGTTGTTGGCTGGGCTGAGTTCTTACCTGGAGGGTCTGAAGAAAAATCCTCTTCCACCTTACTTTTCACTGGCACAATTCACTTCCTTGCTGCTAGAAGACTAAAGTCCCCCTCTCCCGCAGGCTGTGGGCAGGGACCATCTCAGCTCATCCCCTTACAAGTCATCAGCAGGGAGCCTGCCTCGGGTTGAAGACTTCTCTGCTCTCAGTCTCTCTAACTCCTGCTTCTTCAACCTGCCAGAGACCACCCTGCTTTTAAAGGGCTCATGTGATTCGGTCACGCCCCTTGGATTGTCACCCTCCTTAAGGTCAGCTGTGCCATAATCACAAGAAATCTAATCACAGGAGTGCATTCCATGTCCTCACAACCTGAGGACTATGCAGTGTGTACACCAAGGGGGCGGAAAGTCCTGGGACGCCCTGGCGGCTCCTGCCCACCACAGCATTTCCTCCAGCCCCCATGTTCATTGCTATCATGCTGTTATCTTGAAATCAACCACAGTGGGAGTATTCACACCACAGAAATTAGCAGATGCTATAAATCAGGGCTTTCCTGTTGCCCTGCACCTCAGAGAGCAGGTTTATCAGCAAAGTGCTGAATAAATCTAACAAGAGATGTACCCAACTCTACCATGGAGAATGAGGATGACCCATATACATGGGCCATACCAGGTCCATGGATTGGGAGACTCGATTCTGGTAAAATGTCAGTTCTCCAGAAGTGATCTGTAAGTACAATACAATCTCAATCAAAATCTCATTGGCTATGTGAGTAAATCATGTGATTCTAAAATTAACATGGATGTGGGCTCTCTCTGAAGCACGCGCACACCCTGTTTGTGGAAGTTAAAGGAACTGACAATACTAAATCCTGGAAGAACATGTGTAACTGTAACTCTCATTCATTGCTGCTGGGAATGCAGTTAAGACAGCCACTGACGCCCTCTAAGCAACAACTCCACCCTTGAGTGTGGTCACCAACAGTGACATAAAAGAGTCTCAATAGTGGCTTTAGAAGAGAGAAACCAAGATGGCGGCATAGGTAAACACCTAAACTGCTGCCTCACACAACAATATCAAAACTACAACTAAAAGACCAAACAGACACCATCCAGAACCACAGGAAAGCTGGCTGAGTGGAAATTCTACAACTAGAAGGAAAGAGAAAAGCACATTGAGACTCAGAGGAGCAGCAAAAGGCTGAGGTACGGAGACTCACACACACGCGGAGAGGACAGGCGGCTGAGTGCACAGGCGGCTGAGTGTGTGGCTGGCTTTCTAAAGCGGGAAGGAGACGAAAGCTCCCAACTGTACTGAACTCCAGTTCCTGCCAGGTTTCTGGGAACCCAGACTCATTCGGGGAGAAACTGGACTGTCTGGCAGCAGGCGAAACTCGAAGGCGGCTTTCTTTCAGAGGTGCTTGCAGCGATTACCGAGGGACACTGAGACCCAGGGACCTCATAGGGCAGAGCTGATGGGAAGCCAAGGCTGACTGCTCCACCCTGAGACTCTGCCCCATCCAAGCTGAGCACAGAGGCTTTTGCAATTCTGCAAGTCTTGTCTCCTAAGGGTGTCTCCAGCACAGAAGTTCTCCCAGCATAGACACAGCTGATCCTCACAGCCAATTGGCCTGCAGGTCAATTCCTCCCAATGATACCAACAACAATCAAGACTTAACTACAACAAGGCTGTGCACACAGTCCACCAAGGGGTGCACCAAAAGTGTCCACCTCAGGTAATTGGAGGAGGCTGAGCCACTGGGCCCTATAGGATACCTACCACACAAAGCTACTCTACCAACTCAGGGAAGCAGTGAAAATGCGGAGACAAACAGATCACAAATGAAAGAAATGGAGGAAAGCAAATGACTGGATATAGAGTTCAAAACCACGGTTATAAGGTTTTTCAAGAATTTCCTAGAAAAGGCCGATAAATTTAGCGAGACCCTCAAGGATATGAAAAAGAACTAACTAGAAATTAAACATACACTGACTGAAATAAAAAATATTATACAGAGATCTAACAGCAGACTAGAGGACCACAAGAATCAACTCAAAGAGTTGAAATACAAAGAAACAAAAAACACCCAACCGGAAAAGCAAAAAGAAAGAAGAATCCAAAAATTTGAAGATAGTGTAAGGAGCCTCTGGGACAACCTCAAGCGTACCAACATCCGAATTATGGGGGTGCCAGAAGAAGAGAGAGAGCAAGATACTGAAAACCTATTTGAAGCAATAATGACCGAAAACTTCCCCCACCTGGTGAAAGAAATAGACTTACAAGTCCAGGAAGCGCACAGAACCCCAAACAAAAGGAATCCAAAGAGGACCACACCAAGACACATCATAATTAAAATACCAAGAGCAAAAGACAAAGAGAGAATATTAAAAGCAGCAAGAGAAAAACAGTTAATTACCTACAAGGGAGCACCCATAGGATTGTCAGCTGATTTCTCAACAGAAACTATGCAGGCCAGACGGGAGTGGCAAGAAATATTCAAAGTGATGTATAGCAAGAACCTACAACCAAGATTACTCTACCCAGCAAAGCTATCATTTAGAATTGAAGGTCAGATAAAGAGCTTCACAGATAAGAAAAAGCTAAAGGAGTTCATCACCACCAAACCAGTATTATATGAAATGCTGAAAGGTATTCTTTAAGAAGAGGAAGAAGAAGAAAAAGGTAAAGATAAAAATTATGAACAACAAATACATATCTATCAACAAGTGAATCTAAAAAGCAAATAAAAAATCTGATGAACAGAATGAACTGGTGAATATAATAGAATCAGAGGCATAGAAAGGGAGTGGACTGACAATTCTCGGGGGGGGGGAAGGGGTGTGGGGGGTGCGGGAAGAGACTGGACAAAAATCGTACACCTATGGATGAGGACAGTGCTGGGGAGGTAAGGGCAGAACGTGGGGTGGGAACCGGGTGGAGGGGAGCTATGGGGGGAAAAAAGAGGAACAATTGTAATAATCTGAACAATAAAGATTTATTAAATTTAAAAAATGGTGGCTTTATTTAGGAATGGAAGACAACTCAATTATCTATGAGCAGAATACTAGATACATAACTTATGGCATATTCATAAAATGGAGTTCAACATAGCAGCGAACAAAAATTAACTGCAGTCACATACAATGAGTGAATCACCCAGATATAATCATGATTGAAAGAAACACAAAAGAGTATCTACAGTACACATTTAATGAAATTTAAGAAGAGGCAAACTAAAACTTCTCCATTCATCAAAGACATTTTGGGGATAATTAAGACAATGTAAATAAGTACAGTATTAGAGATTTGTTAATTTTCTTGGGTGTGATGATAGTATTGTTACCTTTCATCTGAAATAATTAAGAGTGAAGTGTCATGATATTTTTCAGCCTACTTTTAAATAGTTCTTGTGAGCGTGTGTGTGCAAAGTAAATACTAAGATCATTATTTTTATTATTAAAAAATAGAGCTATTGCCGAAACCGGTTTGGCTCAGTGGATAGAGCGTCGGCCTGCGGACTGAAGGTCCCGGGTTCGATTCTGGTCAAGGGCATGTACCTTTGTTGCAGGCACATCCTCAGTGGGAGGTGTGCAGGAGGCAGCTGATCAATGTTTCTCTCTCATCGATGTTTCTAGCTCTCTATCCCTCTCCCTTCCTCTCTGTAAAATATCAATAAAATATATTTTTTTAATAAATAGAGCTATTTTTTATTTTGGAAAATTATGAGAAAGAACTCGAGTTTTCTCATAAAATATGATATAAATACTTCATTTTGGAATAAATTTTAACCAGGAATAAAGGGAAAGATTGATATAGTTGACTACATTAAAATTAAGAACCTGTAAGAACTTCTTTCATCAAAAGGTTAGTAAGAGAAAGGATAAGCCACAAAATGGGAGATGATATTAATGAGTATTCGCTTTACAATAATGCATCGGGCTGCATGTTTACCTTTTATGTGCTTCTCTGTGTGTTTTTGTATTCCACAAAAGCAAATAAAAGGTTAAAAAGACATTGGGATGTAAAGGACCCAGTGGATTTGCTCAGCCAGGAGCCTCTGAGGAGGCCTTTATCTTGCTTGTTAACTGGGTTGTTTAGTTGAAAGGAGGGGTAGCTCTGCTGCCTGTGGAAGCCTTGAAAACAAACAAACAAATACAAAAACTAACAAGCAATTTTCTCCAAAGTGCTGGGGAAGAAGAACCTGGGGCTGCGAAGAGGTGGGGCCTCCGCCCAGGGAGCCGCCTGGAAAATATAAAACATGAAGCCAATTAATTTTCCCTGATTGGCATAAAAATTAATTTGCCTAGAATTATTCATGCTGGAGGGTTCTAATTATTCCTCTCCATCAAGATGCAAATTGAGTTTTGTGCAATGAAAACAAGAGGGAGGCCAGAGGGAAATGGTGGGGTTTGGGGGACAGGCCTGTAGGGAGGAAGCAGCTGGGACCCAGGGGGTGACAAACACATAAGCATCCTGAGCTGCATGTTTGAGGGCAAGTGGGGAGATCCTCTGGGCCAGCTGCCTGAAGTTGCTCTCCCCTGAGAGGAAGCACTGAGTCAGAGAAGCACACCTGAGTGCCCACGCGGACAGCTCCAGCCCAATACGTGCCAACGCTGGGGAGACCCCAGAGCTGCTCTCTCAGCTGATGCCGGTGCTGGCGACAACTACGTACCAAAATAAAAGGATGTGCTGTATGAGCATCTCTGCTTGTGACGGGTGTTCAATAAATTCCTGATGACTCAATGCTGCGTTACTCATCTTTCAGCAGCCCACTAAAAAGTCACCTTGTGTATGAATAATAAAATTCATCACATTATGCAAGAAATAGCTGTTACACACCTAGTCCGGGCCAACCCTGTGCTAAGTGCTGGGGGAGCAGAGGGAGATGGTCAGCATTTACACCCTCTGGGAGTCCACTGTCTGTGCGTACACTGCAATAGGCCATTCGAGTGGCCAGAGGCGTTCTTAGGGAGGACAGAGGTGCGAGTCCTCTATCACCGAGAAGCACAAAGCACCGTTGAGGAGAAATGAAGAAAACATATGGACATGCAAAGAACCCCGATTATCAGGGCATGAGAGAGTGGATTGATTTGCTTTACTGCCTATCAAAACATTTTAAGATCATGGTTGCTGGCCAGGGTTCTTCAGACAGAAGCAATAGGATGTGGACATGCACAGAGAGATTTACTTTAAGAAATTAGCTTACATAGTTATAGACTTGGTAAGTCCGAAATCTGCAGAGTAGGCCAGCGGGCTGCAAATCAAGGAAGAATCGCAGTTTGAGTCCAAAGGCTGTCTGCTGGCAGAATTCCTTCTACTCAGAGAAAACCAGATTTGTTTTACTAAGACCTTCAACTGATTGGATGAGAATCACCCACATTGTGAAGATCAATTTGCTTTACTCAAAGTCCAGCAATTTATATTTTTATTGAATTTATTGGTTAACAAAATTATATAGGTTTCAAGTATACAGTTCTATAATTCATCATTTTTATATTGTACTAGTGGCCTGGTGCACGAAATTCGTGCACATTAAAAGGGAATTAATTAGAGGAAATATTTTAATATTGCTATTTGCCCTTTCCCTATAATAGAAGTGTCAGAGATGAAAGAAAATTAGTAAAATGTATATGAAAATCTCCCTCCTGTCAGAGTCTGGGGTGTGCTGCGGGACCCAGAGTCAAGTCCCTGCCCACCCGCGCATGCCTCAAAATTGCGCAAGACCCAGACCCGGCCAGCCCCACCCCCGTCAAGCCCCGCAGGGCAGGGGGTGCAGCCTCAGGTCCCCCATCAAGCCCCGCTGGGTGGGGGCCGTGGCCTCAGGTCCCCCAGTCTGTCCTCAGGTCCCCTGGCCCTGGCGCTGGGGCAGGGGATGTGGCCTCAGTCCCCCTTCAAGCCCCTCTGGGTGGGGAGGTGCAGCCTCAGGTCCCCAGGCCCCAGTGCCAGGGGACCTGACGGCCATTTGCATATTAGCTGTTTCTTATATAGGATTATATGTTCACCACCCAAAGTCAAGTCTCCTTCTGTCACTATTTATCTCCCATTTACCCTCTTCTACCTCCCCATCCCTTACCATCTGGTGATCACCATATTGTTGTCTGTGTCTCTGAGGTTGTTGTTTTTTTGCATAATCCCTTCACCTATTTCACCCAGCTCTTGACCTCCCTCCCCTCTGACTAAGTCTTTTTCTATTTTGTTTGTTAATTTATTTTGTTCATTATATTCTACATGTAAGTGAAATCATATGGTCCTTGTCTTTCTCTGACTGGTTTATTTCACTTAGCATAATACTCTCCCAGGTCCATCCATGCTGTCACAAAAAGTGAGATTTCCTCCTTTTTTATGACCAAGTAGAATGCCATTGTGTAAATGTACCACAGCTTTTTTATCCACTCATCTTCTGATGGGTACTTGGCCTGCTTCCAAATCTTGACTATCTATAATAATAAAAGCATAATATGCTAATTAGACTGGACGACCTTCCAGACAAGGCTGGAGCTGTGAGGGAGGCACGGGTCCCAGGTGCCAGAGGGAAGCCGGTGCCAGCAGCTAGGGGAAGGAAGGCCTATTCTTGCACAAATTTCGTGCATCGGGCCTCTAGTTGTAAATAATGCTGCAATGAACACAGGGGTGTATATAGTCTTTTGAATTACTGTTTCAGGTTTCTTTGGACATATTATCAGAAGTGGATTCATGGGGTCAAATAGCAGTTCCATTTTTAATTTTTGAAGGAAATTACACAGTGGCTGCACCAATCTTCATTCCCACCACAGTGCACAAGGGTTCCCTTTCCTCCACGTCCTCACAAACTCTTGTTGTTTGTTGATTTATTGATGGTAACCATTCTGGCAGGTGTGAGGGATTTCTCATTGTGGTTTTAATTTGCATTTCTCTGATGATTAGTGATATTGGGCATCTTTTCATATGGCTATTGGCCACCTGTATACCCTTTTGGAGAAGAGGCTGTTCAGGTCCTTGGCCCATTTTTTAAGTGGATTGTTTTGTGGGGGGAGGTTGGTGTTGAGTTCTATAAGTTGTTTATAAATTTTGGATAGTAACCCCCTACGAAATGCATCACTGATGAGTATGTTCTCTCATTCAGTAGGCTGTCTTTACATTTTGCTGATGGTTTCCTTAGCTGTATGAAAACTGTTATTTGATGTAGTCTCATTTGTTTGTTTTTACTTTTATTTTCCTTGCCCAAAGAGATATATCAGAAAAAAATATTACTAAGAGAAATGTCTGAGATTTTACTGCCTGTATTTTCTTCTAGGGTTTTTGTGGTTTTGAGTCTTACATTTAAGTCTTCAATCCATTTTCAGTTTATTCTTGTATATGTTATAAGAAGGTGGTCTAGTTTCACTTTTTGCATGTATCTGTCCAATTTTTTCAACACCACTTATTGAATTGACTATCTTTACCCCATTGTATGTTCTTGACTCCTTTGTCAAATATTAATTGACCATATAAGTGTGGGTTTATATCTGTTCAATTTATTTCTTTTTATGCCAGCACCATGCTGTTTTGACTACTGTAGCCTTGTAGTATAGTTTCCTAGGGATAATGTAAAAAAAATCAGCACAAACTGAGTGGCTTAAAATAACAGAAATTTATTTTGTCACCCTAGCCAGGTTGGCTCAGTGAATAAAGCATCAGCCTGCGATCTCAAGGGTTCCAGGTTCGATTCTGGTCAAGGGCACATGCCTGGGTTGCAGGCTTGATCCCCAGTAGGGGGCATGCAGGAGGCAGCCGATCAATGATTCTTATCATTGATGTTTCTCCCTCTCCCTTCCACTCTGAAATCAATAAAAAAATATATACATTAAAAAAAATTTTAAGAAATTTATTTTGTCATGTTCTGGAGGTCCAACGGCAAGGTGTGGGTGGAGCCATGCTGTCTCTGAAGGTTCTAGAGCAGGGGTGGGCAAACTTTTTGACTCGAGGGCCACAATGGGTTCTTAAACTGGACCGGAGGGCCGGAACAAAAGCATGGATGGAGTGTTTGTGTGAACTAATATAAATTCAAAGTAAACATCATTACATAAAAGGGTACGGTCTTTTTTTTTTTTTATTTCAATACTTTTATTCATTTCAAACATTTTAACAAGAAGAATGTAAACACTAATTATTATAATTTGAAACTTCAAAAAATGGAGGAATCATAGCACAATAACATACCTTATATTGAAGATGGCAAAGGCAAAATAAAATTGCCTAACAAAGGAAAGGTACAAAAGCCTTTCAAATTAAACTTAAATATAATAAAATAATTTAAAACTAAAACAAATAGAAAAGAACAAAATGTGTAAACAGTAAATTAAACATTTTCTTTAGTGCAACTTCCAAATTATGCCCGGGACGTAGATGTAGATGGCAATGTAGACTGGGTTGAAAGGTTTTTGGTCTTTAAAACATCAACTTCAGTGGGAACAGTGTTGTTGGTCTCCTTTCTAGCTAATGCTCTGATACTGTGCTCTCCAGGGGCGTGTCTCCCTACATCACCATGATAACGTGTCTACGCATTCCCAGGGTGATGTCGGGAGACGCGTCCACGGGCATTACAAGGAGCCTCTGGAAGATTGAGAGGTTGTTCCTTCTACTGAATGGGCGGATATAAATCCGCCCACTCAGAAGAAGGAGCTGCGGCCATGTTTCCCCGACGTTGCCATGTTAACACTGCTGCTGGTGAAGGAGCGGAGGGGAGAGCAAGAGAACCCTCCGCTCTTTCGGCTCCGCGGGCCAGATAGAACAGCCGAATGGACCGGATCTGGCCCGCGGGCCGTAGTTTGCCCACGGCTGTTCTAGAGACAAATCCTTCCTTGCCTTTTTCTAGTGTCTGGTGGTTGCCAGCAATTCTTGGCATTCCTTCGCTTATAGCTTTGCTAGTCCTTCCTGCCTCTGGCATCATCTCATCTTCTTCCCTGTGTCTCTTGTGTCCAAATTTTCCTCATCTTATAAGGACACCCTCATTGAATTAGGACCCATCCTAATCCATTATGACCTCATCTTAACTTGATTATATCTGCAAAGACCCTATTTCCAATTAAGGTCACATTCACAGTGCTGGAGATTAGGACTTAACATATCTTCACTTGGGGATCACATTTCAACCCCACAGCACAAAAAAAAAAAAAAAAAAAAAAAAAAAAAAAACTATCTTTCAGGCTAAAAGGTAAAGTCAGAAATTTTCAGACCAAAAGCTGAGAAAGTTTGTCCTCACAGGAAGAAATTCTAAAGGATGCACTTTATACAGAAGTAAAATGATTAAAAACAAGGTGAGATACAAGAAAGATTACTGAGCAAATAAATTTTTAAATGTGGATGAATTCAATTAATTTGTGAAACAGCAACAATAATGTCTTATTTGTTTCTATCCACAAGAAAAGAAAATAGATGTCTACAAAACAAACAAAAATTTTCATACCAGTATTATTGGTAATAGCCAAAAAATGAAAACAATTAACATGCCCATCAGCTGATGAATGGATACATAAAATGTGGTATATTGCCCTAGCCAGTCTGGCTCAGTGGATGGAGTGTCAGCCTGCGGACTGAAATATCCCAGGTTCGATTCCAGTCAAGGGCATATGCCCAGGTTGTGTGCTCGATCCCCAGTACGGGGTGTGCAGGAGGCAGCCAATCAATGATTCTCCTTTATCATTGATGTTTCCATCTCTCTCTCCCTCTCCCTTCCTCTCTGAAATCAATAAAAAATATATTTTAAAAAATGTGCTATATCCATACAACAGAATGTTATTGGGAAATAAAAAGGAATAGAATACTGATAGATGCTACAGCATAGATGAACTTTGGAAATATGTTAAATGAAAGAAGCCAGTCGCTAAGGGCTGTGTGATTCCATTTATATGAAATGTCCATAACAGGAAAACCTATAGAGACAGAAAATAAATCAGTTATTTGTAAGGGCAGGGGAAGGGAAGAATGGGAGTGACTGCTAATGGGGATGGGGTTTCTTTCAGGGATGATGAAATGTAAAATTAGATTATAGTGATGGCTGTGCAACTCTGTAAATGTACTCAAAACTGTAGAATTAAACATTTTAAGTGAGTAATTTTATGGTATGTACATTATATTCCAATAAACCTTTTTTTTAAATATATTTTATTGATTTTTTTACAGAGAGGAAGGGGAAGGGATAGAGAGTCAGAAACATCGATCAGCTGCCTCCTGCACACCCCCTACTGGGGATGTGCCTGCAACCAAGATACATATCCTATGACCGGAATCGAACCTGGGACTTTTCAGTCTGCAGGCTGATGCTCTATCCACTGAGCCAAACCGGTTAGGGCCCAATAAACTTTTTTTTAATAAGAGTTAAACATACTGGAGACGGAACACAGTAAAATATCGCTGCTGGAGCTTTGGCCATCACATACACTTTCCTAGCAGCAAAATGGAGCCCAGAGAAGAACAAGAGCATTGGCCAGACTTTAAAAGAGATTCCTGAGAACCTTTCAACTTCTTCTTGTATCTCATGCTCAGAACTTACCTGAACTGTCACACAGTGAGCAGGGGAGGTTGAGAAATGTAGCTGATAATTGGGCACCCTATTCCCCCAATTTACTTGGGGCTCTGTTATGAACAAGAAGGAGCTGACTAGATGTCGGGGAGATGAGCAGCAGCACTTCCCCCTCCTCTTGCCCTTGTCTGATGTGTTCTCCTGCCCTGATCCTTGAGGGATCCCAACGGACAGCCCTGACAGCAGCTCTAACCCGCTCTGACTCATGTACTTGACCTGCAGGGAGAGCTGGGTCTAAGCTGTGTGAGAAAGTCTGGGGTCCACTTCCCACTGAGGCTGCCCTCATATCCGCACTGCTTGAGTCTTACCACCTTGCAGAGCACTCAGCCAACCGACGCATCAGGCTGTGGTCACAGAAGTGTTCCCTCAGTACGCACCAGCCCTCACATCGGCCTGCAGCACCCTTCTCCCAGGTACGGCACCAAAACTCTTTCCACACATCACCAAACACCCCCTGGTTGAGCATCGCTGCACCTTGATTGACATTTATAGAATGCTACAACCAAACACACTGCATTCTCAACTATACACAGAACTTTCACCAAAACAGACCGTATGCCTCGGTGCAAAGTATGTTATCTGACCAAAATGGAATTAAGTTAGAAATCAATAAAATATATCTGGAAAATCTCTAAATAAATACATTGAATTATAAAAACACAAATTATCAATATTTCTGAAATGCAATTTATATACTTACCCTAGGAAAGAAAAAAAGTTTTAAAACCAATCACCTAAGATTCCACTTTAAAACTAGACAAAGAAGTAAAAATTAAACCCAAAATAAATAGACAAAAAAAAGTAAGGTAGAATCAACATCATTAAAATGTCCATACTACCCAAAGCAATCTATAGATTCAATGCAATCCCTATGAAAATACCAACAGCATATTTCACAGATCTAGGAAAAACACTATAAAATTTATATGGAACCAATAAAGACCCTAAATAGCCACAGCAATATTGAGAAAGAAGAACAAAGTTGGAGGGATCACAATACCAGATATCAAGTTACACTACAAAGCCACTGTACTCAAAGCAGCCTGGTACTGGCACAAGAACAGGCATATAGATCAATGGAACAGAAATAAGACCCCAGAAATTGACCCAAGCCATATGGTCAATTAATATTTGACAAAGGAGGCAAGAACATACAATGGAATCAAGACAGTCTCTTCAATAAATGGTACTGGGAAAACTAGATGAATACATGCACAAAAAATGAAACTAGATCATCAACTTACACCATACACAAAAATAAACTCAAAATGGATAAAAGACTTAAATGTAAGTCGAGAAACCATAAAAATCCTAGAAGAAACCATAGGCAGCAAAACCTCAGACATCTTTCATAGCAACATGCTTACAGATACATCTCTTAGGGCAAAGGAAACTAAGGAGAAAATATGGGACTACAAATAGGACTACATCAAAATAAAAAGCTTCTGCACAGCAAAATAAACCAGAAACAAAACGAAAAGGGAGCCCACTGTATAGAAGAACATATTTGGCAATGATACATCTGATAAAGGTTAATTACCAAAATAGAAGAACTCATACAACTTAAGAAAAGGAATACAAACAATCATCAGAGAGATGAAAATTAAAATGAGTGCAGTACCATCTCACACCTGTCAGAATGGCTACCATCAACAAATCAACAAATGACAAGTGCTGGAGAGGATGTGGAGAAAAGGAACCCTCATGCACTGCTGGTGGGAATGCAGACTGGTGCAGCCATTATGGAAAACAGTATGGACTTTCCTCAAAATATTAAAAATGGACCTCCCATTTGACCCAGTAATCCCACCTCTAGGAATATGTCCTAAAAAACTCAATACACCAATCAGAAAGAATATACGCATCCCTATGTTCATAGCAGCACAATTTACCATAGCTAAGATTTGGAAAGTGCCCATCAGTAGATGAGTGGATAAAAAAGCTGTAATACATTTACACAATGGAATACTATGCAGCAGTAAAAAAGAAGGAACTCTTACCATTTGCAACAGCATGGATGGACCTGGAGAGCATTATACTAAGCAAAATAAGCCAGTCAGAGAAAGATAAATATCACATGATCTCACTCATATGTGGAATATAATGAATAACATAAACTGATGAACAAAACAGATCCAGAGACATAGAACCATGGAACAGACTGATGAATTTTAGAGGGAAGATGGGGGTGGGGAGTTATGGGGATGGGGGAGATTAACTAGGGAACTTGTATGCATAGCCCATGGACACAGACAAAAGTGTGGTGAAAGCTTGGGAGGGGCAGGTACGGGGAGGAGGGGGTCAATGGGAAAAACAAAAACAAAGGGGACATCTGTAATACTTTCAACAATAAAGATAAATTTTATTTTTTTAATATATTTTATTGATATTTTACAGAGAGGAAGGGAGAGGGATAGAGAGCTAGAAACATCGATGAGAGAGAAACATCGATCAGCTGCCTCCTGCACACCTCCCACTGGGGATGTGCCCGCAACCAAGGTACATGCCCTTGACCGGAATCGAACCTGGGACCCTTCAGTCCGCAGGCCGACGCTCTATCCACTGAGCCAAACCGGTTTCGGCTAAAGATAAATTTTAAAAATAAAATAGAAAAAATGATTTTTGATAATATGTTAAACAATCTTTTATAATCTGGTGGGGGAAATCTCAGTGTTTAAATGGGCATTTCTTTGATTACCAGTGAAGCTGAATATTCTAAAATGTTAATTGCATATTTTTATTTCTTCTTTTGTACATTTCCTTTTGATCATTTTTCTACTGAAATGTTCATTTTCATTGATTTTTAATTGCTTTTTATATATTAGAGGTATTAACCCTTTGTCATGTTTTGTGCCTTGTTTTTAGTTCCCCAATAAGTTTAATTAAATAGTTCTTTTAAAAAATAATAATAACAAATAAAAAGCTTTATTAAAAATATAAATTAATAAGCGTAGAAGTGAAATCAATAGAAAAAGAAAACAAACAACTAACAGAAAAAAATAAATAGAACTGAAAGCTGATTCTTTAAAAGATGAAGAAAACCAGTAAGCTCCTAGATAAAGTAATCGAGGCGAAGGGTGGAAAAAACACACAAATCGCCAGCATCAGGACAGAAGAGCAGAGACCACTCCAGAGGCTGCAGACATAGAAAGGCAAGTGGAAAAATACTATGAAAAAGCCCATGATAACAAATTTGACAATAGATTCGATGGCAAATTCCTAAAACAGATGCACATTACCATAACTAACCAAGAAGAAATGGAAAATTTGAATAGACTTATGTCTGTTTTTTATAATGCTTTGTAATTTAAAACCTTCCCCAAAAGAAAACTTCAGGCCTACATGACTTCCCTAGTGAATTCTATCAAATCTTACACAAACATTTTCAGATAATAGAGAAGAAGAAAACAATTTCCCATTCATTTAACAAAACCAGCATAACCCACCACTGACTGTGAGAATAAACAAGTCATCTTTTCTGTCAAAGAACAGTTTAGACAGCTGCCATTTTGGACTGAGTGACTTGGCAGCCTCCATGTTGGCCGCATGGCTTGCAGCTCCCCTGGGGGCTGCCATCTTAAAACAGCAAAGGCCAACCCCTCCCTTTGAATTAGCCAATCACCAAAGACTGTGCACCTGAGCTCCAATCAAGATCAAAGGACAGATCACATGTGAAAGGGATTATAAACCCAAGCAGCCCGCCTGCTTGGTGTGCACACACTTCCATACCATTTGTGTGCACCCTTCTATGTAGAAGTAAAGATGGTTGCCTTGCTGCCTGGCTCCCGAGTATGTTTTGTATTCTACCAGAACCCCTGACTTGTGGGGGCTCACCTTATTTCTAACAATTTGGGGGCTCGTCAGGATACCGTCTGTCACCACAGGGTAAATGGACCCCTCTCCTGAGGCGGTGCACCCCGCTGCCAAGTTGCGGCAGCCTCGGTGAGGAGGAATAGCCATTACCCCTGGGCCGACTATGAGCTCGGGATCAAGAGTCAGCCAGCAACGCAGGAAGGGCCCAAGCAAGACCCACAGCCATCAGGTAACCTCATGCATGAGCCAAGGTAGGAAATGGACTGAGTACTACTTTGGTGATTGGGTGTCCTCAGAGGTCGGGCATATGTGACTGGGATGTTTTGGACATAAAGCGAGTGCAGAGTTCTGATCTGTGGTTCCGTTCTCCTGTGAGGGAAGCGTCCAGAGAGGGATGAAGCAGATCTCGGGGAGTGTGAGAAATCTCCAATATGGGGGGTTGAGTACACAGTCACAAGGGACCTGCAGAGGCTGGGAAACAGAAATTCTAGGCCTAGGGAATACATTCCCCCGAAATAGTCCATTGGGAGAATGCTGAGGTTCTGGGAAGGCAAATTCCCAAACCAGGGACAGAGACATTGCTCTTCGTGTAAACTTTTAGTGTTATGTGTGGCTGTATGAGAGTGTGTGTTGATGTTTTATGTCTGGTTTTTTTGTTGTTGTTGTTTTGTTTAATTTGTTTACTTAGCTAGTGAAATTTCTATCTATATGTCTTAGATGAATTTAAAAGAATAACATTTGTAAAGGTTGCAATCCAGGGGAATTTAAAACAAAGGAAGATAACTACTTGTGGTTAACAAACCATTATCTTCCCCACCTGAGGCAAAGTGGGAGGGGAAAGGAAAAAAAAAAAAGCCGGAGGTTTCCAAGTGGCAGAATGGAAGGCGGTACTTGGGTGCTTGCCAAACTGGGAAGGGCGGAGAAATTTGCAAAACCCCACCCAGCATCATGTCCATTAAATATCCAGTTGTCAGCATTGGTATTAACCAGGATGGGACCAGAATGGAATAGGAACAGGGCTGGAAGGGGGCCAGAATGTGCAGGCCAGCTGAGGCAGAACTAAGGCTGACCTTGGGGGCACAGCAGCAAGAGAATGGGCAGTTCCTGAATGGGGACGGACCGCATACCAAGGGTGGTCCTGGAGGCATAGGACTCCCAGCCAGATTAGCGTGTCCTTTCTTTGAACAGAAAGGCCAATCATAGTTAACAGCATAATTCAAATCCCTATTACAAAATTAGTCAAGAAAATGCTTTAGATAATAATGGCTTTAAAAAAATCTCAAAGTTGTTAAGATATAAAGCTTTTCAAAAAATCTAAAGGAGAACAAGGGCAGACAGGAATGAGACCCTTGTCCTGCCTTCCCCTCCCCATGCAACCCAGAGACGATCGGATGGAGGAGCCAAGATGGCAATTTACAATCCCAGCCTTCCCCTCGGAAGGAGAGCTATCTTGATAAAGCTCCAACTGCCATGAGGTCACTGCACCACCAGAAACCAGCTTTTCTAGGCTGCAAAAGGAGTTAGAGCAGTAAAAAAAAAAAAAAAAAAAAAAAAAAAAAAAAAAAAAAGAGTTAAAAATGCTGCTGGAAGACCCATGTGGCTCTAAAAGAAGGGGGAGTGATTTGAAAGTCAGCTATGGCTATCTGGGAAAGGGAGCACATGGCTGGCCCTGGTGTGCTTCCAGCAGATGTAAAATTTCCAAACCCAGGAGCCTCAGTGGGACCTTAACAACATGGACCATAGAGGGTACATAAGAGACCTTAGGGAGCTAATCATTAAAGGAATTAGGGAAGCAGTTCCCCAGTCTCAGAAGCTAAATAAAGCCTTTAATATTCAACAAGGCAAAGAAGGGTCTTCCGAATTTACCAAGACTAAAAGATCAAATGAGGACCTGTTGGGCCAAGAAATATTATAAATTACATTTTGTCACCAATAGTTGACCTGACATCTCAAGAAAGTGGCCTAGGGAAGGGCTGGCCTGGAGGGCCAGAAACAGAAGAGGCAGCACTAACCTTAGATGATGTATCTCTAGGAAGAATGTAGCAGTTTATACATAATTTTCCAAAGTCTTTGGTAACTTAAAACTTTGGAGTTTGCTGAATTAAATAATAAAAATTATTAAATATCTAGGTATTTTAAAATGAAATATTAGTCTGAGTTTGCCTTGTATGAAAAATTTAGCAGATAGATTTGAATCTATTAATTAAATATGTCTTGTATTTTATTTGAGATATACCCTTAAAATATAAATGTATTACTAATCTGAGAAATGCTAAGTATTTAACTTGCCACATAAAATTTGAGGCTTCTAAGAATTTAAAGTTCAAATTAAGTTGGGAGAAATTATATGGTTGAAAAAATGCATAAAGTATAGAAATTCATTTTTGAGAAAAATCTTGCATTTTCTCTGGAAAAATTAGTTCAAAATGTATGGTAGTCTTTTTTTAATATATTTTATTGATATTTTACAGAGAGGAAGGGAGAGGGATAGAGAGCTAGAAACATCGATGAGAGAGAAACATCAATCAGCTGCCTCCTGCACACCTCCCACTGGGGATGTGCCCGCAACCACGGTACATGCCCTTGACCGGAATCTAACCCAGGACCCTTCAGTCCACAGGCCAACACTCTATCCACTGAACCAAACCAGTTTCGGCTATATGGTAGTCTTTAAGTGTAATATGTGTGGTAAAATTTTACCTAGGATATAATATTTTATTGGCCTGATTTTAAAAAAGAGGATTAATTGGTCTGAACCAAATTTTTAATATTAAACCCGGTTTAAATTTAATTAATGTCTTTTAGAATAATTACAAAAAGTGTGTTGATAAATGTTAATCTAAGAGATGCTGGCTGTTTACTTTTTGTAAATTATTGAAAAATTAAGGTTTCTAAGACTGAAGAATTCTAATACGTTTTAAAAAAAGGTCTGGAGTCTGTTTTCCGCAGCGCAGGCACGCCACAGTGCTACTGTGCAACCCAGTCCCCCATGGTGACCGGGACCCAGATTCTCCCAGCAAGAGGCAGCACTGAGAACCACAGACTTGACTCTGTTTCTTACCGTGTGCACCTGGGATCCCTGACTCACAGCGATTTCACACTAAGAGCCAGTGACTCCAATTCTTGGTGCATGCGCACACGGGGACCCTGATTCTCAGCAAGAAGCTGCACGAGGCAACAGAGACTCTGATACTCAAATCTTGGTGCAGACACAGGGAAACTTTGACTCCTGGCATGAGCTAGGGGACTCATTTTTGGCACATGCCAACAGCGCAGTGCAGGCAGGGTCCCTGATTCTAGGTGCGCAGACGAGACCACACTGAACACTAGTAACACTGACCCTGGGCGAGCCTGGTTCCCACCAAACCACGGCAGCCACACATCCTAGTGTCAGAGCACTTCAGTGACACTCAGGTGGTGCAAAGCTCCCACAGCACATGGCCCAGGTCCACGCAACTCGAAGTTTGAACCTTCTGGTGATAGTCAGAATGGGAGACAACACAATCCCCAGAGGAAAGAAAATGAGGAGTCGCCAAGAAAGGAAATTAGTGAAATTGAAGCATGCAACATGACCAAAAAAGAATTCAGAGTAATAGTCATGGAATTCATACATCAGATGGATGAGAAAATCAACAATCTATGCAAGAATCAGGAAGAACTGAAAAGTGATATAGCTACAATCAAAAACACCATGGAAAGTTTCAACAGTAGACTAAAAGAAGCAGAGGACCGAATTAGTGAGTTAGAAGATCAGATACAGAAACAAGCTCAATCTGAACAGCAACTGGAGAAAAAAATTAAAAAGCAGGAGGAAAGCCTAAGGGAGCTTTGGGACAACATGAAACAAAGTAACATACATATAATAGGGCTGCCAGAAGGACAAGAAGAGCAGCAAGGATTAGAAAATATATTTGAAGAAATAATGACAGAAAACTTCCCGGATATGGGGAAGAAAAAAGTTACACAAGTACAGAGAGTCCCAAGCAGGATCAATCCCAAAAGACCCACACCAAGACACATCATAATTTCAATGGCAAATATTAACGACAAAGAGAGAATCTTAAAGGAGGCAAGAGAGAGACAGAGAGTTACCTACAAAGGATCCTCCATCAGACTATCAAATGATTTCTCAACAGAAACACATCAAGCTAGAAGGGAATGGAAGGAGGTATACAAAGTGTTGCAAAGCAAAGGACTGAATCCAAGAATACTCTATCCAGCAATACTATCAATCAAAATTGAAGGGGAAATTAGGAGCTTCACAGACAAAAAAAGGTAAAGGGAGTTTATCACCACCAAACCAGCAATGCGAGAAATGCTAAAGGGAATACTGTAAAAAGAGGAAATAAAAAGGTCAGAAGGGCACAGACACAAAAATAGATATGACTACAAACAAGTACATTTCAGTGATAATTATAAACGTAAAAGGACTAAATGCTCCAATCAAAAGACATCGAGTAGCTGAATGGATAAAAAAAACACAACCCATATATATGCTGTCTAAAAGAGACCCACCTCAGAACAAGGGACTCACACAGATTGAAAGTGAAGGGATAGAAAAATATCTTTCAGGCAAATGAAAATGAAAAAAAAAATCTTGGGTAGCGATACTTATATCTGATAAAATATACCTCAAAGTGAAGGCCATAACAACAGATAAGGAAGGCCACCTCATAATACTAAAGGGATCGATACAACAAGAGGATATAACCCTGATAAACATATATGCACCCAACGCAGGAGCACCCAAATACATAACAAAACTCCTGGAAGATATCAAGGGAAAGATTGACAACAATACAATCATAGTAGGGGACTTTAATACACCACTGACATCACTGGATAAATCCTCTAGACAAGAAATCAGCAAAGACACAGCAATGACTCACTAGATCAGATGGACATAACTGACATCTTCAGAACATTTCACCCCAAAACCACAGAAGATACATTCTTCTCAAGTGCACATGGGACATTTTCTAAAATAGACCACATTTTGGGTCACAAGCAAAGCCTCCCCAAATTCAAGAAGATTTAAATCATACCAAGCATCTTCTCAGACCACAATACCATAAAATTAGAAATAAACTGCAATAAAAACAATCCAATAATCTGAAACACTTGGAAGCTGAATAGCATGCTATTAAATAATGACTGGGTTACCAATGAGATCAAAGAAGAAATTAAAAGCATCCTGGAAACTAATGACAACAAAAACACAACAATCCAAAATCTATGGTACACAATGAAAGCAGGCCTGAGAGGGAAATTAACAGCTCTACAGGCCTACCTCAAAAACAAGAAAAAATGATAGTAAATAATCTCACTCTACAACTCAAAGAATTAGAAAGAGAGCAACAAGAAAAGCCCACAGTGAGCAGAAGGAAGGAGATAATAACGATCATAGCAGAAATAAATGACATAGAGACAAAAAAAAACAATACAAAAGATCAATGAGACCAAGAGCTGGTTCTTTGAAAGGATAAGCAAGATTGATGAACCTCTAGCCAGGCTCACCAAGAAGCAAAGAGAGAGGACTCAAATAAACAAAATCAGAAATGAGAGAGGCAAAATAACAACAGACCCCAGAGAAATACAAAGGATTGTTAAAAAATATTATGAACAACTCTACTCCAACAAACTAGACAACCTGAAGGAAATGGACATATTCCTAGAAAAATACAACCTTCCAAAACTCAATCAGGAAGATTCTAATAATCTCAATAGGTCAATAACTATGGAAGAAATTGAAGCAGTCATCAAAAAGCTTCCAGCAAACAAAAGCCCAGGGCAGAATTGCTTCACAGGGGAGTTATACCAAACATTCAAGGAAGAACTAAAACCTATCCTCCTCAGACTATTCAAAAAAAATTCAAGAAGAAGGAACACTTCCAAGCTCATTCTATGAAGCCAGCATCACCCTAATACCAAAACCAGATAAAGACAACACAATGAAAGAGAAATACAGGCCAATATCCCTCATAACATAGATGCCAAAATCCTCAACAAAATTCTAGCAAATCGGATCCAGCACTACATCAGAAAGATTATACACCATGACCAAGTAGGATTTATCCCAGGAATGCAAGGATGCTACAATATCCGCAAATCAATAAACGTGATACATCACATAAACAAATTGAGAGATAAAAATCACATAGTCATATCAATGGATGCAGAAAAAGCATTTGACAAAATCCAACACCCTTTCTTGATAAAAACTCTCAGCAAGGTGGAAATAGAAGGATCATACCTCAACATAATAAAAGCCACATATGAAAAACCCACAAACAACATCATACTCAATGGACAAAAACTAAAACTATTTCCCCTAAGAACAGGAAAAAGACAGGGATGCTCACTCTCACCACTCCTGTTAGACATATTACTGGAAGTACTAGCCATTGCGATCAGACAAGAAGAAGAAATAAAAGGCATCCAAATTGGAAAAGAAAAAAGTAAAACTCTCCTTATTCGCAGATGACATGATATTCTACATAGAAAACCCTAAAGACTCCTTCAAAAAATTATTAGACTTAATAAATCAATTTGGCAATGTAGCAGAATACAAAATTAGTGCCAAGAAATCTATGGCATTTCTTTACAACAATAGTGAACTTATAGAAAGAGATACTAAAAAAGCAATCTGATTTACCATCGCACCAAAAAAATTAAGATACCTAGGAATAAACTTAACTAAGAAGGTAAAAGACCTATATGCAAAAAACTACAGGACACTGAAAAAAGAGATAGAGGAAGACATAAACAGATGGAAGAACATACCATGTTCATGGATTGGTAGAATCAACATCATCAAAATGTCCATACTACCCAAAGCAATCTATAAATTTAATGCAATTCCCATTAAAATACCAATGGCATATTTTACAGACCTAGAACGAACCTTCAAAAAATTCATCTGGAATAAAAAAAAGACCCCGAATAGCTGCAGCAATCCTGAGAAAGAAGAACCAAGTAGGGGGGATCTCAAAACCAGATATCAAGCTGTATTACAAAGCCACTGTTCTTAAAACTGCCTGGTACTGGCACAAGAACAGACATATAGATCAATGGAATAGATTAGAGAACCCAGAAATCGACCCAAACCACTATGCCCAATTAATATTTGACAAAGGAGGCATGAACATACAATGGAGTCAAGACAGTCTCTTCAACAAATGGTGTTGGGAAAATTGGACAGATACATGCAAAAAAAATGAAACTAGACCACCAACTTACACCATACACAAAAATAAACTCAAAATCGATAAAGGACTTAAACATAAGACGGGAAACCATAAAAATACTAGAGGAATCCACAAGCAGTGAAATCTCAGACATATGCCGAAGGAACTTCTTCACGGATACTGCTCCTAGGGCAATGGAAACTAAAGAGAAAATAAACAAATGGGACTACATCAAAACAAAAAGCTTTTGCACAGCAGAAGAAACCATCAACAAAACAACAAGAAAGCCCACTGCATGGGAGAACATATTTGCCAATGATATCAACGATAAGGGTTTAATCTCCAACATTTACAGAGAATTCATACAACTCAACAAAAGGAAGATAAACAATCCAATCAAGAAATAGGCAAGGGACCTAAATAGACACTTTTCGAAGGAGGACAGAAGGAAGGCCAAGAGACATATGAAAACGTACTCAAAGTCACTAATCACCAGAGAGATGCAAATCAAAACAACAATGTGGTATCATCTCACACCTGTCAGAATGCCTATCATCAACAAATCAACAAACGACAAGTGTTGGCAAGGATGCAGAAAAAAAGGAACCCTCGTGCATTGCTGGTGGGAATGTAGACTGGTGCAGCCACTGTGGAGAACAGTGTGGACTTTCCTCAAAAAACTAAAAATGGAACTCCCATTTGACCCAGTGATCCCACTTCTAGGAATATATCCCAAGAAACTAGAAACACCAATCAGAAATGATATATGCACCCCTATGTTCATAGCAGCACAATTCACCATAGCTAAGATTTGGAAACAGCCTAAATGCCCATCAGCAGATGAGTGGATTAAAACACTGTGGTACATCTACACAATGGAATACTATGATGCAGTAAAAAGTAAAAAAGAAAGAGTTCTTACCATTTGCAACAGCATGGATGGAACTGGAGAGCATTATGCTAAGTGAAATAAGCCAGTCAGAGAAAGATAAATTTCACATGATCTCACTCATTTGTGGAATGTAATGAACAACATAAGCTGATGAACAGGGCCAGATCCAGAGACAGAGAAGCATGGATCAGACTGCCAAACCTCAGAGGGAAGGAAGGCGAGGGTGGGGGAAAGGAGGAGAGATCAACCAAAGGACTTGTATGCATGGGGGAAAGGAGGAGAGATCAACCAAAGGACTTGTATGCATGAATATAAGCCTAACCAATGGACATGAACACCAGGGGGGTGAGGGCATGAGTGTGGGAGGTTGGGGGTTAATGGAGGGATGAGGACACATATGTAATACCTTAATCAATAAAGAAATTTTAAAAAATAAATAAATAAAAATAAATTTTAAAAATGGCCTGTACAAATTGCTGATGGTGTGACAGAAAGAAAGAATATTAGAATGGAGATGCTTAATGGAAGGACTGAGGCATGGTTATGCATTTTGAAGGAAAAAGAAGGTGGTTATTTCTGGAAATTGTAAAAATGTTTTTGAAAGATGTAAGAATGTCTAAGGTAATTATAAGAAGTTTGTAAAAAAGAAATGTTAAAAGGAAATTGATTAAATGATACAGGCCAGTAAGCCAGGACAGAGCAGGGAAACTGAAATATTAAAACAGCAGTTTGCAACCACCTAGAAAACTCTGTCTTCCATAAACCAAGGAACTTAAGAGTCAATGATTTGTATTTTGCCTCCCTAAACAGAGGGTAAATAGTTTATGCCAAAGTTCTCAGGAAGACTGATGGGAGAAATCCAATTAGTGTCATTTGTTGTCCATACCCAAGGACAAATGAAGTTAGAAAATAAGCCTTATTTTGGTTAGTTCTTTTCTAGTAAAATAATTATGTTATATTAATCAGGTATTTAATAAAAAAGACCATATTTTAATATAGGAACTGAAGTTTGTTGACCTATGCTCCTGTCTAATATACTTTAATATATAATCTTTTGGTAAAATCAAGTTTGACAACCTTCCTAGGGTTTGAATTTTAAGAAAAGTTGTTTTTTTTTACCTAGAGTTGGCTGTAGATGATTCCAATAGGCCCTGGAATGCCTCAAGATCTTCCTACAATGGAAACTAGGGACCAATTTCTTAAGAATTATGTACTGGGTATCTCTTCTACTTTAATCTCTCTCAGGTTAGAAGGCCTCCTGACCCAAGGCCCTCTTGAGTTTCTGGTTTATCACCATCGACTGGAAGACTACGTTTGTTCTAATCAAGATTTGGAAGGGAAGCAAGCTGGAACCCTCCTGGAAAGTAACTTACCTGTCTTGCTTACCACAGAGACTGCTGTTTGGACTGCAGAGCGAGGTTGGACCCATCACACATGGGTTAAGGGCGGACACACCTCAACTTGAACAGCCATACCAGGACATATCCTCTTGAAAGTGATGCTAAAAAGCCCTAACCGGTTTGGCTCAGTGGATAGAGCGTCGGCCTGCGGACTGAAAAGTCCCAGGTTCAATTCCGGTCAAGGGCATGTACCTTGGTTGCGGGCGCATCCCCAGTGGGAGGTGTGCAGGAGGCAGCTGATAGATGTTTCTCTCTCATCGATGTTTCTGGCTCTCTGTCCCTCTCCCTTCCTCTCTGTAAAAAAGCAATAAAATATATTTTTTTTAAAAAGAAAAAAAAAAAGAAAGTGATGCTAAAAACTGTGAGCTGTCTTAATAACCATCATGTACTGGGCTCTATTTGCTTAAGGAATCTGGCAAGTTGTAGGGACTTACAATGTGGGCTGGAGAAATGTATACAATCTGGATCATGCTTACCCAGTTAAGTTATTGGTTATAGATAACTTGAATGACTTGGATAGTTCATCCTTTAGGTCAAAAGATTGGATAGAACTAGATTTAGGAGTAGATGTCACAGGACAAGATCTACTCAAACACAATTTTTTCCTGTTCCCACATTCTGTACATCACAATGACTTGTTAATAAAACAACAAAGACTTTCAGCTTTTAGGGCTTGTATCCACTGCAGTTTTTTTTCCCACTGCGGACGCGCGCAGCAGGGAAAAAGACACACAGGGGACATGTCACACTAGCCATGCTGCGGCTGCATTTTTTTTGCTGATACGGATGCGGTATCAGTAACGCTACCGTGGCCACTAACCGCATGTGTTAGCGGCAAAACAAATGCATTTTGCGCTGCATTTGCTTCTCCCCCTTGCGCCTGTAAAAATGCGTGCTACAGGGCATTTGTGTTAACATGCACCACTGCACATTAGCATCAACGCAAACATGATGGAAACCTGTGTACCCTGCATTAACCCTAGCTGCGCTGCATTGCAGTACTGCACCACACTGCAACGGCAGCACGGCCAGTGTGAACGAACCCTAATTCAGTGGGTTGAACAAAAAGATTGTATAGAAATGTGATGAACTAAAGATTTTATTACAAAATCGCTTAATTTCAGGGTTTCAGAAGTAATTGGACAAATGAAAAACTGAAAATCAAATGTTCATATCTAATACTTGGATGAAACCCTTTCCTGGTAATGACAGCCTGAAGTCTTGTACTTATGGACATCACCAGATGCTGGGTTTTCTCCTTTGTAATGCTCTGCCAGGCTGTCACAGTAGGGATATATATATAAATATCCTGCCATTTCCAGCTTTTAATAAGAAAAACTGTTGCAATGGGCATTTAAAAGTGGCACTTGGTTGTTTTTATAGAGTCCAGTGGATGCAATCTGACATTGATAATGGGCTCTTTCACACTATGTGCACTGCGGCTGTTTTTTGCCAGTAACGAAAGTGCTAGTAGTAACTACTGGTTACCCATGTTTTGCTCTGCCCTAGCACCTCCCATACAAGTGTGTCTGGAAGACACAGCAATGTGCAGCTATGTGTGTTACCATAAACAAAGGGCCTGTGTGAAAGATACACAGGTTTCCTATGGAGGAAAGGGGTTGTTCTCTATGGTCAGGGTGTGCCTCTGTCCCATGTCTGAAGTTTTTCAGATGATTTTGTTATATATATATTTTTTAGAAGACCAAAAATGTTATAGTAGAGCAAATTTAATCACTTGTTTTTATACTTTACTGTCTTATTTTAGTAAAGAATTTAATAAGAGAATGGTACTGTTGGTTTTAGCCCAATATTAAACATGAGTTGACCAAAGAAAAGGAAAGTGGACAGTGAATGCCAAGTGTTTAAGAGGGAGTGGATAACAAAATATTTTTTCACCGAAGTCCGATCAATGCCGGTATGTCTGATATGCCAGGAAACACTTGCAGTCTTCAAAGAGTACAATCTCAGCCATCACTTTGCCACAAAGCATGGCAACTATGCTAGCAAGCAGTCACCTCAAGAATGGGAGGCTACTGCACAGAGGTTGATGGCTAAATTACAGGCTCAGCAAAATGTCTTTCACAGACAAACTGCAATTCAAGAGACAACTACCAAAGCAAGTTTTATGGTATCATTCAAATTAGCAAAAGCTAGCAAACCTCTCTCTGAAGGCGAGTTTTTGAAAGAATGTATGATAGAGACAGCAGGTCTCTTGTGTCCAGAGAGCAAAGGCAAGTTTGAAAAACTCAGCTTATCGTGCAGGACAGTGACTCGTCGAGTGGAACTGATTGATGAAGACTTGGCCAGCAAGTTAAATAGTAAGGCAGAGTTCTTTAAGTTTTATTCACTAACATTGGATGAAAGTAATGACGTAAAGGACACTGCTCAGCTCTTAATTTTTATCCGAGGGATTAGTGACAATTTTGAAATTATGGAGGAGTTTTTAGCCATGGAGCTAAAAACACGGGGAGAAAGGAAAAACACGGGGAGAGGACTTGTATGACCGGGTGTCTACTGTCATCGAGAAAATGAAGCTACCATGGAGTAAACTTGCTAATGTCACGACAGATGGATCTCCAAATTTAACTGGAAAAAATGTTGGACTGCTAAAAATAATTCAGGATAAAGTGAGAGGAGAACCCTAACCAAGATGTTATTTTTCTTCACTGTATTATTCACCAGGAATCATTGTGCAAGTCTATATTACAACTTAATCATGTTGTTAATCCAGTTGTAAAGCTTGTTAATTTCATTCGAGCAAAGGGACTTCAGCACCGTCAGTTTATTAAGTTTCTGGAGGAAACTGATGCGGATCACCACGACTTACTTTATCACTCTCGTGTCCACTGGTTGAGTTTGGGCAAAGTTTTCCAATGAGTGTGGGAGCTCAAAGAAGAGATTGGTGCATTTTTTAAATTAAAGGGGAAGTCTAACGAATTTACTGAGCTGAGTGACAAGAATTGGCTGTGTGACTTTGCATTTGCTGTAGATATATTTTCACATTTGAAAATGTGAAAGCTACAGGGAAAAGATCAGTATGTACATGACATGTACACTAATGTGAAAGCCTTTAAATCGAAGCTGATTTTCTTTTCCAGGCAAATTTCAGACAAAGTCTTTACTCATTTTGCCACACTAGCCACACGGAAGGAGACCATCCAAAATGTGAAGAAATACAGCAAATCACTGGATGACCTGCATGCAGAATTCTGTCGTCGGTTTTCTGATGTTGAAAAATTTGACCAGTCACTTCAACTGGTGGCCTGTCCTTTGTCACAAAACCCTGAAACAGCACCAGAAGAGGTGCAACTAGAACTCATCAATCTTCAGTCTGACTTTGTCCTAAAGGAGAAATTCAGCTCTCTTGAACTAAGAGACTTTTATGCTTTACTTAATGAAGCCACTTTTCCAAACATCCGGAGGATGGCACAGAAGATACTGGTGCTGTTTGGGTCAACCTATGTTTGTGAGCAGACATTTAGCGTCATGAACATCAACAAAGCCCCTCACAGATCCAGCTTAACTGACGAACACCTCAGATCTATCCTGAGAATAGCCACAACAAAACTAACTCCAGACTTTGATGCATTAGCTAAAAAAGGAGACCAACAACACTGTTCCCACTGAACTTGATGTTTTAAAGACCAAAAACCTTTCAACCCAGTCTACATTGCCATCTACATCTACGTCCCAGGCATAATTTGGAAGTTGCACTAAAGAAAATGTTTAATTTACTGTTTACACATTTTGTTCTTTTCTATTTGTTTTAGTTTTAAATTATTTTATTATATTTAAGTTTAATTTGAAAGGCTTTTGTACCTTTCCTTTGTTAGGCAATTTTATTTTGCCTTTGCCATCTTCAATATAAGGTATGTTATTGTGCTATGATTCCTCCATTTTTTGAAGTTTCAAATTATAATAATTAGTGTTTACATTCTTCTTGTTAAAATGTTTGAAATGAATAAAAGTATTGAAATAAAAAAAAAAGACCGTATCCTTTTATGTAATGATGTTTACTTTGAATTTATATTAGTTCACACAAACACTCCATCCATGCTTTTGTTCCGGCCCTCTGGTCCAGTTTAAGAACCCATTGTGGCCCTCGAGTCAAAAAGTTTGCCCACCCTTGTCCTAGACACTGCAGAGCAGGAAAGTCAATGGATGTCAGCCAAGTTTGAAGAAAAGAGTTTAAATAAAGAAAAGGGGGGCTGAAACCGGTTTGGCTCAGTGGATAGAGCGTCAGCCTGTGGACTGAAGGGTCCCAGGTTCGATTCCGGTCAAGGGCATGTACCTTGGTTGTGGGCACATCCCCAGTAGGGGGTGTGCAGGAGGCGGCTGATTGATGTTTCTCTCTCATCGATGTTTCTAACTCTCTATCCCTCTCTCCCTTCCTCTCTGTAAAAAACTAATAAAATATATTTTAAAAAAAGAAAAGAAAAGGGGGGAATTGTGAGAATAAACAAGTCATCTTTTCTGTCAAAGAACAGTTTAGACAGCTGCCATTTTGGACTGTGTGACTTGGCAGCTGCCATGTTGGCCGCATGGCTTGCAGCTCCCCTGGGGGCTGCCATCTTGAAACAGCAAAGGCCAACCCCTCCCTTTGAATTAGCCAATCACCAAAGACTGTGCGCCTGAGCTCCAATCAAGAGCAAAGGTCAGGTCACATGTGTAAGGGATCATAAACCCAAGCAGCCCGCCTGCTTGGTGTGCATGCGCTTCCAGACCATGTGTGTGCACCCTTCTATGTAGAAGTAAAGATGGTTGCCTTGCTGCCTGGCTCCCGAGTATGTTTTGTATTCTACCAGAACCCCTGACTTGGGGGGCTCGCCTTATTTCTAACATGACCAAGTGAAGTTTATCCCAAGAATATAAATTTGGAGTAACATTAAAAAAATAAATCATCATATTAACACAACAAGGGAGAAAGCTCACATAATCATATCAATTTATGAAGTAAAAGCATTTCACAAAACATAGTCCCCATTTATGATTTTTTAAATTAGGAATATCAGCCTAATAAAGGGCATCTACAAAACACCCACTGAATACCAGACCTACTGGTACAAGACAGTGCTTTCCCAGGATCAACAGCAAGGCGATGAGGTTCACTCAGCATGTTCCTGGAGCACTGCCTGGTGCAACAGGCAGGAAAGATCCTATCCAATAAAAGAGTAATATGCAAATTAACCATCACTCTGCTATACCCACCAGCCACACCCACCAGCCAATCAGGAGCAAGTATGCAAATTACCCTAATCAAGATGGCTGCGGCCATGGACCAAGCAGGAGGCTTGGGTTTCCCCGGCAATGGAGGAAGCCAAGCTTTCCGCACACCCTGGCCGGCCTAGGCCTCTACTCAAGGTTACAAAGTTTCAATTATAGAAGATAAATAAATCCCAGATACCAGGGCCTTCGCTTGGGTTGCCAGGGGGCTTGGCCAACCTGCAAACCACCACAGGCCCCTCACTCAAGCTGCCCCATGCCCCAAGGGAACCCCCACCCTGATCCGGGACACCCTTCAGGGCAAACCAGCTGGCCCCCACCTGTGCACCAGGTCTCTACCCTCCTATCTAATAAAAGAGTAATATGCAAATTGACCATCACTCCAACACACAAGATGGCTGCCCCCATGTGGTCAAAGATGGCCACCACAAGATGGCCAGGAGGGGACGGCAGTTGGGAGGGACCAGGCCTGCAAGAGAGGTCAGTTGGGGGCAATCAAGCCTGCAGGGGAGGGCAGTTAGGGGTGACCAGGACAGCAGAGGAGGGAAGTTGGGAGTGACTGGGCCTGCAGGGAAGGGCAGTTGTAGGGGACCCAGGCCTGCAGGGGAGAGCAGCTGGGGGGGACCAGGCCTGCAGGGGAGGGCAGTTAGGGGCAAACAGGCTGGCAGGGGAGCAGTTAGGCATCAATCAGGCTGGCAGGGGAGTGGTTAGGGGGTGATCAGGCTGGCAGGCAGAAGCGGTTAGGGGCAATCAGGAAGGCAGTCAGGCAAGCAGTTGGGAGCCAGCAGTCCTGGATTGTGAGAGGGATCAGGCCTAAACGGACAGTCAGACATCCCTTGAGGGGTCCCAGATTGGAGAGGGAGCAGGCTGGGCTGAGGGACACACACCCCTATGCACAAATTTCATGCACCAAGCCTCTAGTAAATAAATAAAAGCCCTAAGGGCTAGAAGAAAATTAAAGTGTCTTTTTCTCACAGAAGACACAATAAAATATACATAGAAAATCTTAAATAATCTACAAAAAACTAAAAGAACTAATAACTAAACTTGGCATAGTTGTAGGATACAAGATCAACAGAGAAAATTCATTTTTTGTCCCAGAAAATGTATTCTCTTTAAAAAATTTTATTATAGTTGTATTGAGGCATAATTAATAATAATAAACCCCATATATTTAATAAATTGCACATATTAAATTGTATGATTTGGTATGTTTTAACAGATGTATGCATCTGTGAAACCAAAACCAAAGTCAGGATCATCACCTCCAAAATTTCCTCATGCCCCTTTGTAATTTCTCTCTCCTCCCAAACCTTGCCCATCTGCAGCAAACCACAATAGATGTTTGCAATAAAACTTTTATGTAAATACTAGAAGCCTGGTGCACGAAATTCATGCACGGGGGTTGTCCTTCAGCCTGGCCTGCACCCTCTTCAATCTGGGATCCCTGTGGGATCGAACCTAAACTGGCAGTCAGACATCCCCCTCACAATCCAGGACCACTGGCTCCTAACCACTCACCTGCCTGCCTGCCTAATGCCCCCAACTGCCCTCCCCTGCCGGCCTGATCGCCTCCAACTGCCCTCCCCTGCTGACCTGATCACCCCTAACCCCCTGCCATCCTAATCTCACCCCTAACTGCTCTCCCCTGCCAGCCTGATCTTGCCCCTAACTGCTTCTGCCTCGGCCCTCACCACCATGGCTTTGTCCAGAAGGAAGTTGGACGTCTGGAAGATGGCCGGTTGACCTGGTCTAATTAGCATATTGCCCTTTTATTACTATAGATAGATTATATAGGATAGGATTGCTTAAATGTGGGGGGAGCCTTTTTCAGCAGGAGGAGATGTTTTTGGCAGACAAAAATACATAACCCCTATATCTGGACTGATAGCCAGCCATATGCACTATACTGCCATACTGGTTATTAAAATATTGAACCGCTTTCTTACACCTTACACCAAACAGCTGTTGCCCTTAAAACCCCGACCTTAGGTTCTGCCTTCACAGCTCACCCAGATTAGGTTCTGATTGGTTGGTTTCTATGCCAGTCAGCATCAAAAGTTTCACCTCCTAGGCAGTCATTGGCTCCTCACAGTTCACCCAGATTTGGTTCTGATTGGTTGGTTTCTATGCCAGTCAACTTCAAAAGCTCCACCTCCTAGGTAGCCATTGGCTCTTCTGGGAAATCCAGAACGGCCTGCTGACAGCTGTCTCTCTCTCTCTGGGCCTATTTCCAGGCCTGATCCACAGCCTCCACAGCAGCTGCTGATCAGGCCCTGCCTCTCTTGCCGTGCACACCTCACCCCACCCACCCGCCCACCACCCTGCCCACCCACCGGCCACCAGCCTTGCTGTAATAGGAACCTCTGGGCCACAGGGGAGGGACCAAGAGGTACTCCATGCACTTCCTGGTGACCATTTGTTTGGTCGTTTTGGTCATTACAGCCATTGACCTTTTATTATATAGGTAATTATGCATGTAGTATGTACTTGTCTGACTTCCTTCACATAGATAGCATATTATTTTGATATTTATCTAAGTTGTGACATATATAGATAGTTTTCCCCCCTTGTTTTATTGCTGAGTGGTATTCTGTTGTATGAATATGCCACAGTTTATCCATTCACCTGCTGATGGACATTTGAGTGATTTCCAGTTGAGGCTGCAATGAACACTTTTGTACAAGTCTTTGAATCAACATCTATATTGTGGCAAATTTATTTCTGTACATGAGCAGCAAGCAAATTAGAAAATGAAATTAAAGTACAATATGTCCCTAGCTGGTTTGGCTCAGTGGATAGAGCATTGGCCTGTGGACTAAAGGGTTCCAGGTTCAATTCCAGTCAAGGATATATGCCTGGGTTATGGGCTCGGTCCCCAGCAGGGGGTGTGCAGGAGGCAGCCGATTAATGATTCTCTCTCATCGTTGATGTTTCTCTCTCTCCCTCTCCCTTCCTCTCTGAAATCAATAAAAATATATTTAAAACAAACAAACAAAAAAGTACAGTATCATTTATAATAGCATCCAAAAAAGCATAAATTACTTTTATTTGAAAAAGCATTTTAAATTTTTTATAAATGTCTGTTTTAATAGTGTGAAGAACTAAGCAAGCCTCAGTCACCTCTAGCTCTCTTGTCTGGAGAGTTCAGGGAACTTCGTGGTATCATTCATTATGGTAAAAGCTGTCAATCAGCAATTATCATTGCCTCATTATACCCTCGATGTCTATATTTCCCAAACCAAAGTCATTGTGCATTTACTAAAAATATTTTCAGACTCATGGGTGTATTATATAAAGTTTCAGGTTAATCTTACTTAATTTTATATTTTTAAGAAAGAAGACAAGAGAAGAAGAGAAAGGAAGGAGATAGGGGGTAAGCAATTACATAATACTGAGTATTAGCTCTTACTCAAAGCTGACATTTATGAACTTGTGGTTACAGAAGACCTAAGTCACATCCTCAAACAATGTAACTAGCAAATCCCAGGTTATTCTTCTGATGGCTATAAGCTTATTTGTGGGGGGGTTTTTTCACTAAGGTATATACACATAATGTAAAATTTACCATTTTAGCCATTTTTAGCATACAATTCAGTAGCATTAAACAACTATCACTACCATCCATCCCAAAAACTCTCTAAATCTTTTGAAACTGAAACTCTTTACCCATTAAACAATAACTCCTCCTTCTCCCCTGCCCGCAATCTCTGGCAACCACCATTTTACTTTCTGTCCATGAGTTTGACTACTCTAGGTACCTCATAGAATCATACAGCATTTGTCTTTTTAGGACTGGCTTACTTCACTTAGCATAATGTCCTCAAGATTCATCTATATTGTGGCACATGTCAAAATTTCCTTCCTTTTTAAAGCTGAATAATATTCCATTGTATGCTTTGTTTATCCATTCATTTGTCAGTATTGGCTATTGTGAGTAATGCTGCTATGAATATGGATGTACAAATGTCTGTTTGAGGCCCTGTTTTCAATTCTTTTGGTGGAATTGCTGAATCATATGGTAATTATACTTTTAATATTTTGAGGAATCCCCACATTGTTTTCCACAACAATGGCGCCATCTTATATTCCCACCAACAATGCACCAGGATTCCAATTTCCTCACATCCTCATCAACACTGGCCTTTTCTGTTGCTGTTTGGGTTTTTTTGTTTTGTTTTACGGTAGTCATACTAATGGGTGTGGGATTGCAACTTGTCACAGCTTTGATTTTCACTTCTCTGATGATTGGTGGTGTTAAGCATATTTTCCTGTGATAACTGGCCATTTATATATATTACTTGCTGAAATATCTATTCAAGTCCATAGCCCCCCCCCCCCCCACTTTTTAATCCTCACCCAAGGACATGTCATCACTGATGTGAGAGAGAGGAAGAGGGGAGACAGAGAGAGAAACATTGATGTGAGAGGGAAATATGGATCGGCTGCCTCCTGTACACACCCTAATGGGGGATCATACTGGCAACTTAGGTATGTACCCTGACCAGGAATCAAACCCACAACCTTTGGTGCATGGGAGGATGCTCCAACCAAATGAGCCATCCAGCCAGAGCCAGAGCTCATTTTTTAATTGAGTTGTTGTTGTTATTGTTCTTGCTGTTGTTGATTTATGGGAGTTTTATATATATTCCAGATATTAATCCCTTTGTGATTTGAAACTATTTTCTGCCGTTCTATGTGTTGCCTTTTACTCTATTGATAATGTCCTTTGATGTGCAAAAGTTTTTAATTTGGATTAAGTCCAATTTATTTATTGTTTGTTTTGTTGCCTGTGTATTTTGTGTCACATAAAATAAATCATTGCCAAATTCAGTATCATGAAGGTTTCTCCTCATGCTTTCTTCTCAGAATTTTATAGTTTTAGCTCATACATTTAGGTCTTTGATCCATTTTGAGTTAGTTTTTGTAAATGGTATAAGATAAGGGACCAACTTGACTCTTTTGCACGAGGATATCCAGTTTTCCCAGCATCATTTGTTGAAAAGACTGTTCTTTCCCATTGAATGATATTTTCACCCTTGTAATATAACATCTTGAGAAAATCAATCGGGAGCCGAAAACCAGGATTACAGGCTTTATTAAGGGAAAGAGACCTGCCAGGCTGTCTCGCAAGGGGAGAACAGCAACACATGCAGAGGTGAACACGCCTTTTGAGGGGAGGAGGGGGAAGGAATGGGGGCTTAGTGTACTTGGCACGCGCTGATTGGTGGCTTAATGTATGGTCACATAGGAACAAGGGCTTAGGATATTTGGCAGATGTTGATTGGTGGTTCAATGTATAGTCCATATAAGGTGCCTGGTTAGGTACTCAGGTATGTCGAGGCTGCAGGTTACATCATACTCTGCCCACCAGTTGGGGGAAGGAAGGATCTATCACATCTGATCATATGTGAGGGTTTTATTCGCAGCTATTTCATTCCATTGATCTGTATGTCTGTTTTTTATGCCAGAACCACACAGTTTTGATTATTGTAGATTTGTAGTAAGTTTTGAAATCAAGACATGTGAGTATTCCAATTTAGTTCCTCTTTTTCAAGATTGTTTTGGCTATTCATATTCCCTTGATGCTGAAACCAAGATCAACAGTAATTAATATGAATGCAAGGAGTGCACCAGAAGGCTGAGTGGCTCCTTTGAAATTCACAGGGTGAATTTGCATTTTATGACCTACTGCTGACTCAATGGCCTAAAGCCAACACCCCCAAAACCTGATAATCTTACTGTTTACTATAAACATTACCATTGATATGTCTGTTTGCATTCCTAAAAGGCAATTGTGTATTCTAGTAAATAAAAGCAGCTGGGTAAAGGAGACTCAGTGGAACTTGACTTCTATAGTTGAGTTTGCCCTGGCCTCCCCCCATAATAACAAAATTAATCTTGTCTTGTGTGTATCATTTGTACGTCAGCTCTTTCTCCAAGCCTTTGAACCCGAAAGCCATGCTGGCCATGGCCTTTCACACCTTGAGGTTTTATATAAAGTTTAAGATGGGTTTTTTATTTCTTCAAAAAATCATTGAGATTGTGATAGGATTGTATTGAATTTGTAGATCATTTTGGATAGTTTTTACATCTTAACAATATTAAGTTTTTCAATCCATGAAGTTGGTATGTCTTTCCGTTTATTTGTTTTCTTTATTTTCTTTCAGCAATGTCTTGTAGTTTTTATTGTACAAGTCTTTTGCTTCCTTGGTTGAGTTAATTCTCAAGTATTTTATTTATTCTTTCATACAATTGTAAATGGATTTGTTTCCTTAATTTCTTTTTAGAATTGTTCAAGATTACTGTATAGAAGAAATGCAGCTGATTTTTGCATGTTAATTTTGTATCCTATTTTTTGTTGTTAATCCTCACCCAAGGATATTTTTTCCATTGATTTTTTAGAGAGAGTGGGAGGGAGGGGGAAGAGACAGAGAGAGAGAGAGAGAAACATCAACATGAGAAAGACTTGTGTTCATACCGGGATTGAGCCTGCAACCGAGGTAAGTGCCCTTGACTGGAATCTAATGCTGGGGGCTAATTCCAGCAGGTCATAAATGCAAGAAGGTCATCAAAAGGTTGGTGAACCTTGAGGCTTCAGAAGGGCTGAAGATACATATTATTGCCTGTTGCCAGACAGCTGAGGGCATTTCCCCAAACCTGAAAATCTACATGTTATTACCTGCTGCTGGCCAAAGAGCTGAACAGCCGAAGGCAGTTCCCCCAACATGATACTTTACTGCTTACCAAACTTTACCTTTGATATATGTGTTTGCTTTGCTTTAGGGAAAAAAATGTGTGAATAAAAAGCCCTGGGTACAGAGATTCAGAGAGAGTTTGGTCACTAGAACTAAGCCTTCCCTGGCTCCCCCATGTATTCCAAATTTATATTTCATATCTAGTCTCTTTATTAATTTACTCGCAGCCCTTCTCCAGATTCCTGAACCCTTCTAGATGCTGTTAAACACCCCAGCAATCTAACCCAAGACCCTTAAGTCTGCAGGCCAACACTCTAACCACTGAGCCAAACCAACTGGGCAAGTATCCTATTATTTTGTTAAATGTATTAGTTCTAATAGTTTTATGTAGTATCTTTAGAGTATAATATTTTCCACTATAAAACTATATCATCTGGGAACAAAATAATTTTATTTCTTCCTTTCCAATTGGATGTCTTTTATTTTCTTGCCTAATTGCTCTGATTAGAATGTCCAGTAGTATGCTGAATAGAAGTGGTGAAAGTATGCATCTCTAACCTTGTTCCTGATCTTATAGGACTACCTATAAGATCTTAATGTCCCAATGCCCCATGTATGGTAGCTTTCTGTCTTTCACCATTGAATATGATGTTAGCCATGGGTTTTTCATATACAGTTTTCATTATGTTGAGGTAGTTTCTTTATATTCCTACTTTGTTGAGTGTTTTTATCATGAAAATATGTTTAATTTTGTCAGATACTTTTTTTGCATTAATTGAGATTATCATGTTTTTTTTTCCTTCATTCCGTCAGTGTGGTATATTACACTGATCAAGTTAATATGCTGAAACATCCTTGCCTCTCAGGCATGAATCTCATTGTATCGTGGTATATACTCCTTTTAATATGCTGTTGAATTCAGTTTGCTAATATTTTGTTGAGGTTTTTGCATCCGTGTTCAGTGGGATATTGGTCTGTAGTTTTCTTTTCTCACTGTGTCTTTGTCAGCTTTCTTATCAGGTCAATGCTGTCCTCAGAATGAACTAGGAAGTATTTCCTCCTTTTCGACTTATTGGGAATGTTTGAGAAGAATTGGTATTAGTTCTTCTTTGAAGGCTCGATAGAATTCACCAGTGAAACCATCAGATCCAGGGATTTTCTTTGTAGGGAGATTTTGGTTACTGATTTTATCTCCTTATTAGTCATAGATCTGTTCAGATTTTCTATTTCTTCACAATTAAGCCTTGTTAGGTTCTGCGTTTCTAGGCATTTGTCCATTTTTCCAGGTTGGCCAATATTTTGGAATACTGTTGTTCATAGTATTCTCTTTTAAACCTTTTAATTTCTGTAGAATTAGCCATAATGATCCTACTTTCATTTCTAATTTTAGTAATTTGGATCCTCTCTCTTCTTTCTTATTCAATCTCATAAGCTTATTCTTAAAGTGTGAGTTTGCTAAAAACCAGCTCCAGCCGAAACTGGTTTGGCTCAGTGGATAGAGCGTCGGCCTGCGGACTGAAGGGTCCCGGGTTTGATTCCGGTCAAGGGCATGTACCTTGGTTGCGGGCACATCCCCAGTGGGGGGTGTGCAGGAGGCAGCTGATCGATGTTCCTCTCTCATCGATGTTTCTATCTCTCTATCCCTTTCCCTTCCTCTCTGTAAAATATCAATAAAATATATTTTTAAAAATAAATAAATAAATAAATAAATAAATAAATAAATAAATAAAATAAAAACCAGCTCCATTAGTGGATGAGTAAGTGAGTAAGTAAGTGACTGAGTGAATACATCATATAACTCCCCTCTTAATGTCCCAATGCCCCCTGTATGGACATTGTCAGAGACAGCAAGAGCACTGCTTAGCACTGCTGCTTTGAGTTGCTCTGAGTCCATATATTCTTCTAAATTCTTTCCTACTACACCAGAGTAGGTTCCTTCTCAAACCTACTCACTACACTAACTGTTGGGAACTTAGTCCAAGTTCCTCCTTTATCCTCTTCTGACTAGTTACAGGTGTCAGGTCTGAGCCCCTCTGCCTAGAGCTGTACCTCCTAGGACACAGGGTCTTAGACAGAGAAGCCATGAGAAGTTGTGGGTATATAAGAATGAGTCTTTATTGCAGAAGCCAGTGGCCATATAGCCATCAGACAAGACAGTCCTTTATCAGAGTGTCCCAATCAGGCAGCCATACACCACTGGAAAACATCTTCCCCACATAGTCACACCTCTAATAAATAGTCTCTGTACCCACAGTCATTATCTGAGCAGCCACACGCTGCCCCCTAGACTCACCACCTCACATAGTAGTGGCACCTGAGCTCTCCCTTAGACCTCCAGCCTCAGTAGGCTCTCCAGCCTCTCTGGCTCAGCAGCTTCTCCTGTCTCCCCTGCCCAGCACACTGGCTGGTCTCTGTAGCCTCACATGGTAACTACCTCCAGGCTTCTCCTCAGCACACTGGCTGGGTAACATGGTAGCTATAGCTGAGCACTTTATGAGCTCTGAGCCTTACATCATAGCAGTACCAGCTCTCAGCCCCGTCTGAGCTCTCTAGCCTTTCCCTCCTCCAGCACCCTTCTTCACACTCCAGAAAACTAGCTGGTCAGAAACTTGTGTATTATTCCAGAGACAAAGGAGGTTTTGTGCCCATAGTTACATCAATCATGTTTGGACTACAGAAGGGCATGCATGCGCAGTGTACCGTGGGGTTGTTGTGCCCGTGGCCTTGCACCTGCTTATAGCATCTTAGCCTCGGCACAGAGTGGCCTTGGACATTCGGTGTATTGACAACAATGCCTTTGTGCTTTAATTGGCCTTGACTACCAGGCATTTCTGACGTGGTTCCCACAGACATTGAAAAAAAAGAACTGGGGCTCAGAAAAAAATAAAATCCTAAAAGTCAGTTTTCCTTAGAGACCCATTCAGAATGTTCCACACCAGCCTCCAGAACCCAGTCCATTCTAAGCCTTATGCTTTTCTTTCTGGCTCTTTGAAATGTGAGTCCATTTCCCTGAGTAAAGGGAAGCACCTCCAGTTACACACACTGGAAAGCTGACTTGGTAAGAAAATACTTTTCTTCACACCTCTGTCCTCCCTGCACTGGGCTCACTCCTGCCTCAGCATGGCCAGAGCCACCTTCTACCCCAGTGCAGCCTCACACTGCAGTCTTCCTTTCTTTCCTCCAAACATAACCTCTGGGGCTCAGGTGGGGGCATCGCTTCAGGGACTGACTAATCCAATGAAGTTACCAGCTTAAAACCCTAATGAGCCATAACAGCTTAATGGACTCTGCTTTCCATAAAGCACTTGAATTTTAATTTAGTCTGAGTGCATTAAGCCAAAGCAGGAAATTGAGTTTCATGTGTCATGGCAGTCAGTGGAGGAGGGATTTGGGGTGTGGAAAAGACCTCTTTAGGAGTAGCCTGGTATGGAGCAACAGCCAACAGGTTGGAAGCAATGGAGGATCTGAGGAATGTCAACATCCAGCAAGTGTCAGACTGGAAAATGGGAGGGAAGAGTGATGGCAGGAGCAAAACTTGGGAGAAGCCTAGGACATATCACAAAACATTGTTGGTACGCTTGAAGTTGTCCCAGAGGCTCCTTACACTATCTTCATATTTTTGGATTCTTTTTTCTTTTTGCTTGTCCGGTTGGGTGTTTTTTGATTCTTGTGATCCTCTAGTCTGCTGTTGGATCTCTGTATATTATTCTTTATTTCAGCCAGTGTATGCTTAATTTCTAGTTGGTCTTTTTTCATATCCTCGAGGGTCTCACTAAATTTATTGGCCTTTTCCAGAAAATTCTTGAAAAACCTTATAACCGTGGTTTTGAACTCTATATCCAATCGTTTGCTTTCCTCCATTTCTTTCATTTGTGACCTGTTTCTTTGTCTCTGCATTTTGGCTGCTTCCCTGAGTTGATAGAGTGGCTTTGTGTGCTAGGTGTCCTATAGGGCCCAGTGGCTCAGCCTCCCCAGTTACCTGAGGTGGACACTCTTAGTGCACCCCTTTGTGGGCTGTGTGCACAGTCTTGTTGTAGTTAAGCCTTGATTGTTGTTGGTATCACTGGGGGAAATTGACCTGCAGGCCAGTTGGCTGTGAGGATCAGCTGTGTCTATGCTGGGAGAACTTCTGTGCTGGAGACACCCTTATAAGGCACGACTTGCTTCAGTGGGGCTTTGGTGCTCACTGAGTCTGCCCCCTGAGTGTGTCCCTTATGGATCTGAGGAGTTGTAATCTGGATGGTCCTACTCTGACCCCTGGGTACACTGGCTCTTGGATCTCCAAGGAGATGCTAATTTAGCCTCTGCCTGAGGCCACGCAGCAGGAGCTACAGAGATCTGCAGATTCCTCTTCTTTGTTTGGGTTTTGGAGGTACCGAGATGAGGCCTAGCTGTGAAGCAATGCAAGCTGCTGTGGGGCCTTGGGCCTTCTTTTTGATGTTCTGGGTCTCTCTGCCTCGGCTGCAGTTTGTTATGTAAGTTTAGATTTCAAACAACCAGACCATTCATATGCAAAAGCCTCTGCGCACATCTTGGATGGGGCGGAGTCTCAGGGCAGAGCAAACAGCAATGGCTTCCTGTCAGCCCTGCCCTAAGAGGCGCCTGGGTCTCAGTGTCCCTTGGTAATGGCTGCAAGAACCTCTGAGAGAAAGCCACCCTCGAGTTCCGCCCATTGCAAAACAGTCCAGTTTCTCCCCGTATGAGTCTGGGTCCCCAGAGTCTTGCCCGGAACTGGAGTTCAGAGTAGTCGGGAACATGTGTCTCCCTCCGGATTGAAAAAGCCAGTGCATACTCAGCTGCCAGGCCTTTCCGCATGCGCACCTCCGTACCTCTGCCTTTGCTTCCACACCTCCTCTGTGTCTCTTTGTACTTTTCTCTTCCCTTCTAGTTGTAAAATTTCCACTTAGCCAGCCTTCCTGTGGTTCTGGATGATGTCCGTTTTGAATTTTAGTTGTAGTTTTTTTTTGTTTTTTTTAATACATATGTGTCCTTATACCCCCATTATCCCCACCTCCCATTCATGACCCCACCCCCCTGTTGTCTGTGTCCATTGATTAGGCTCATATGCATGCACACAAGTCCCTTGGTTGATCTCTCCCCCTTACTCCCATCGACCCCCTCCTTCCCTGAGGTTTAAGGTTCTGATCAAAGTTTCTCAGTCTCTGGTTCTGTTCTTGTTCATCAGTCTATGCCATTCATTATATTCCACAAATGAGTAAGATCGTGTGATATTTATCTTTCTCTGCCTGGCTTATTTCACTTAACATAATACTCTCCATCTCCATCCATGTTGTTCCAAATGGTAGGAACTCCTTCTTTTTTACCGCAGCGTAGTATTCCATTGTGTAGATGTACCACAGTGTTTTAATCCACTCATCTGCTGATGGGCATTTAGGCTGTTTCCAAATCTTAGCTATGGTGAATTGTGCTGCTATGAACATAGGGGTGCATATATCCTTTCTGATTCGTGTTTCTAGTTTCTTGGGATATATTCCTAGAAGTGGGATCACAGGGTCAAATGAGAGTTCCATTTTTAGTTTTATGAGGAAAGTCCATACTGTTCTCCACAGTGGCTGCACCAGTCTGCATTCCCACCAGCAGTGCACGAGGGTTCCTTTTTCTCCGCATCCTCACCAGCACTTGTCATTTGTTGACTTGTTGATAATAGCCATTCTGACAGGTGTGAGATGGTACCACATTGTTGTTTTGATTTGTATCTCTCTGATGATTAGTGACTTTGAGCAGGTTTTCATATGTCTCTTGGCCTTCCTTCTGTCTTCTTTTGAAAAGTGTCGATTTAGATCAGTTGCCCATTTTTTGATTGGGTTGTTTATCTCCTTTTTGTTAAGTTGTATGACTTCTCGGTAAATGTTGGAGATTAAACACTTATCATTCATATCATTGGCAAATATGTTCTCCCATGCAGTGGGCTTTCTTGTTGTTTTATTGATGGTTTCCTTTGCTGTGCAAAAGCTTTTTATTTTCATGTAGTCCCATTTGTTTATTTTCTCTTTAGTTTCCATTGCCCTACGGGCAGTATCAGTGAAGAAGTTCCTTCGGCATACGTCTGAGATTTTTCTGCCTGTGGATTCCTCTACTATTTTTATGGTTTCCCGTCTTATGTTTAAGTCCTTTATCCATTTTGAGTTTATTTTTGTGTATGGTGAAAGTTGGTGATCTAGTTTCATTGTTTGCATGTATCTGTCCAATTTTCCCAACACCATTTGTTGAAGAGACTGTCTTGACTCCATTGTATGTTCATGCCTCCTTTGTCAAATATTAATTGGGCATAGTGGTTTGGGTCGATTTCTGGATTCTCTATTCTATTCCATGATCTATATTTCTGTTCTTCTGCCAGTACCAGGCTGTTTTAAGAACCATGGCTTTGTAATACAGCTTGATATCTGGTATTGAGATCCTCCCTACTTGGTTCTTCTTTCTCAGGACTGCTGCAGCTATTCGTGGTCTCTTTTTAATCCAGATGAATTTTTTGAAGGTTCGTTCTAGGTCTGTAAAATATGCCATTGGTATTTTAATGGGAATTGCATTAAATTTATAGATTGCTTTGGGTAGTATGGACATTTTGATGATGTTGATTCTACCAATCCATGAACATGGTATGTTCTTCCATCTGTTTATGTCTTCCTCTATCTCTTTTTTCAGTGTCGTGTAGTTTTCCACGTATAGGTCTTTTACCTCCTTGGTTAGGTTTATTCCTAAGTATCTTAGTTTTTTTTAGTATGATGGAAAATGGGATTGCTTTTTTAGTCTCTCTTTCTGTACGTTCACTATTGGTGTACAGAAATGCCATAGATTTCTTGGCATTAATTTTGTATCCTGCTACATTGCCGAATTAATTTATTAAGTCTATTAGTTTTTTGATGGAGTATTTCGGTTTTTTTATGTACAATATCATGTTATCTGCAAATAAGGACAGCTTTATTTCTTCTTTTCCAGTTTGGATGCCTTTTATTTCTTCTTCTTGTCTAATTGCAATGGCTAATACTTCCAGTACTATGTCGAACAGGAGTGGTGAGAGTGGGCATCCCTGTCTTGTTCCTGTTCTTAGGGGAAATGGTTTTAGTTTTTCCCATTGAGTATGATGTTAGCTGTGGGTTTATTATATATAGCTTTTATTATGTTGAAGTATGTTCCTTCTATTCCCACCTTGCTGAGAGTTTTTATCAAGAAAGTTAGTTAGATTTTGTCAAATGCTTTTTCTGCATCAATTAATATGACTATGTGATTTTTATCTGTCAATTTGTTTATGTGATGTATCACATTTATTGATTTGCGGATATTGTACCATCCTTGCATCCCCGGGATAAATCCTACTTGGTCATGGTGTATGATCTTTCTAATGTACTGCTGGATCCAATTTGCTAGAATTTTGTTGAGGATTTTGGCATCTATGTTCATGAGGGATATTGGCCTGTAATTCTTTTTCATTGTGTTGTCTTTATCTGGTTTTGGTATTAGGGTGATGTTGGCTTCATAGAATGAGCTTGGAAGTGTTCCTTCCTCTTGAATTTTTTTGAATAGTCTGAGGAGGATAGGTTTTAGTTCTTCCTTGAATGTTTGGTAGAACTCCCCTGTGAAACCATCTGGCCCTGGGCTTTTCTTTGCTGGAAGCTTTTTGATGATTGCTTCAATTTTTTCCATAGTTATCGGCCTATTGAGATGTTTAGATTCTTCCTGATTGAGTTTTGGAAGGTTATATTTTTATAGGAATATGTCCACTTCCTCCAGGTTGTCCAGTTTGTTGGAATAGAGTTGTTCGTAGTATTTTTTATCAATACTCTGTATTTCTGTGGGGTCTGTTGTTATTTCACCTATATCATTTCTGATTTTGTTTATTTGGGTCCTCTCTCTTTGCTTCTTGGTGAGCCTGGCTAGAGGTTCATCAATCTTGTTTATCCTTTCAAAGAACCAGCTCTTGGTTTTGTTGATCTTCTGTATTGTTTTTTTTGGTTTCAATGTCGTTTATCTCTGCTCTGATCTTTATTATCTCCTTCCTTCTGCTTACATTGGGCTTTTCTTGTTGCTCTCTTTCTAACTCTTTAAGTTGTAGGGTTAGGTAATTTATTTCCATTGTTTCTTGGTTTTTGCAGTAGACTTGTAGAGCTATGAACTTCCTTCTCAAGACTGCTTTCACTGTGTCCCATAGATTTTGGATTGTTGTGTTTTCATTGTCATTTGTTGCCATGATGTTTTTTATTTCCTCCTTGATCTCTCTAGTAACCGAGTCATTGTTTAATAGCATGCTGTTTAGTCTCCATGTGTTTGATTTTTTTTTTTTTGGATTTTTTTTATTGTAGTTGATTTCCAGTTTTATGCCACTGTGATCTGAGAAGATGCTTGATATGATTTCTATATTTTTGAATTTGAAGAGACTTTGCCTATGACCCAACATATGGTCTATCTTTGAAAATGACCCATGTGCACTTGAGAAGAATGTATATTCTGTGGCTTTGGGGTGAAATGTTCTGAAGATGTCGATTAATTCCATCTGGTCTAGTGAGTCATTTAGGATTGATGTTTCTTTGCTGATTTTTTGTTTAGAGGATTTGTGTAATGGTGATAGTGGGGTATTAAAGTCTCCTACTATGATTGTATTGCTGTCAATTTCTCCTTTGATATCCTCCAGGAGTTTTTTTATGTATTTGGGTGCTCCTGTTTTGGGTGCATATATGTTTACCAGAGTTATTTCTTTCTGTTGGATTGCTCCCTTTAGTATTATGAAGTGGCCTTCCTTGTCTCTTGTTATGTCCTTCACTTTGAGATCTAATTTGTCAGATATAAGTATTGCTACCCCAGCTTTTTTTTTCATTTCCATTCGCCTAAAAAATCTTTTTCCATCCCTTCACCCTCAGTCTGTGTGCGTCTCTTTTTCTGAGGTGGGTTTCTTGTAGACAGCAGATATATGGGTGGTGTTTTCTTATCCAATCCATTACCCTATGTCTTTTGATTGGGGCATTTAATCCATTTACATTTAAAGTTATTATTGATAGGTACTTATTTGTCGCCATTTTTATTCTTTACCCTTGTGTTCCTTCTTCGTTTCCTATTTCTTTTTTTTACAACAGACCTTTTAGCATTTCTTGCATTGCTGGTTTGGTGGTAATAAATTTCCTTAGTCCTTTTTTGTCTGTGAAGCTCCTGATTTCACCTTCAATTTTGATTGATAGCCTTGCTGGGTACAGTATTCTTGGATTCAGACCCTTTTTTTGCATGACTTTGTATATTTCATTCCATTCCCTTCTGGCCTGATGAGTTTCTGTTGAGAAATCAGTTGCTAGTCTGATAGGGGTTCCTTTGTAGGTAACTTTCTGTCTGTCTCTTGCCGCTTTTAAGATTCTTACTTTGTCGTTGGTGTTTGCCAATTTAATTATAATGTGCCTTGGTGTCGGTCTTTTGGGGTTCATTTTTCTCAGGACACTGTGAGCTTCTTGGATTTGTGTGGTTTTTTTCTTCCCTATATCAGGGAAGTTTTCTGTCATTATTTCTTCAAACAAGATTTCTATTTCTTGCTCAGTTTTCTCTCCTTCTGGAACCCCTATTATGAGGATGTTGTGTTGTTTCGTGTTGTCCCAAAGTTCCCTTACGCTCTCCTCCTGCTTTTTAATTTTTTTTTCTAGAAGCTGCTCTACTTGGGTATTTTTTCCTACCTTGTCTTCTAGCTCACTGATGCAGTCCTCTGCTTCTTCTAGTCTACTCTTGATGCTTTCTATTGAGTTCTTTATAGCAGTGATGTCATTTTTCATTTCTTCTTGGTTCTTCTTCATTTCCTCTTGGTTCTTACTCATATTGTTGAATTTGTCTTCCATTCTTTTCAGCCACCTTATGACCATTTCTCTGAATTCTTTCTCTGGCAGGTTGCTTCCCTCCATTTTGTTTACTTCCTTTTCTGGTGATGCCTGCTTTTCTTTCATATGCATGCTGTTTCTTTGTCTCCTCATGGTCTCTTCTTCTCTGGGTGTCTGGTTATGTAGTTCTCTCTCTCCTTATCCCAGGCAAAATCTGACCTTTCCATGGTGGCGTGTAGAGCTCCTCTGAATCTGCGTGTTTGTGCCAATTGGGGACCGGTGTTCTGGGGTTCGCAGCTGTTCGGTGGGTCCCACAGTTGTAGATTTTCAGGTTTCCAATAACATCCACTTTCCCCTTCAAGATGGTGCAGTCTCCGCATCCGAGCCGGTGGCTCTGGGAGAGAACCAAGCAGCAGTGGGGGCTGCCCAGTCAGGGGAACCCCGTCCAGTTGTCCCCCACCTTCTCCTAGAGTATAGCTGTCCCTTAACTCTCCAAGAGACACTCCTCGTGTGACCCTCAGCTGTTCTTTCTATCTGTTCCGGGACAAGGCTTGGGACATGTCTTTCTATTCTGCCACCATTTTGGTTCTCTCCTTTAGTTGTAGTTTTAAAGTGGTTGTGCCAGGCAGCAAGTTTAGGTGTTTACCTATGCTGCCATCTCGGTTTCTCTGTTTGGGTTTTTCTTAATTTAATATAGAAAGTCTCATTTTCCAGGAAACCACTCAGTTCCAGGAAAACTGCAGTGGCTGATCACCCTAGATCTGAGAAACACCTTTAGGATGCTCACTAAGCCCACCCTTGCCTTTCTGGAGGTTGACCCGTTTTCCCTCTCCACTCCCATCTTCATAGGTGGCACTCCAGTACTGGATTTTATACAGCAAATTGGACTGGTTATACCAAATATACAGCTTGACACAAGCTGGGCCGATCAGAATCCAATTGCCAGAAACTGACATTGGAATTCAGGAATAGCAACCACAAGAACAATGGCAAAAGAAGAGGGAGAAGTTCATTTTTCAGGTACCACATGCCAGTGTCTGTTCTAAACGTCTGCATGTAGCAACTTATTTAATCCTCACACTAACCCTGGGAAGTAAGTGCTTTTTATACCATCGTTTTGTTGGCAAAGTTAGGTAACATGCTCAAGGGGATCCCTCTAGTAAATGGTAGACCTACAGTGGAAATGGAAGCATGTTTCCAGAATTTTCTCACTCTTAAATATTTAGTCCATCCAACTTGACCCTTCTACTCAATTTCTAGTAAGGACATACCTAAGAAATGAGTCAATGTCTTTCCTTGTCTCTGGAGGAGCAGAGAAGGACAGTGTGTGTAGGAGACCAAGACAGACTCAGAGAGGATCAAGAGAGGAGGGGTCGCCCTAACCGGTTTGGCTCAGTGGAAAGAGCATCGGCCTGCGGACTGAAAGGTCCCAGGTTCGATTCCGGTCAAGGGCATGTACCTTGTTTGCGGGCACATCCCCAGTAGGAGGTGTGCAGGAGGCAGCTGATCGATGTTTCTCTCTCATCGATGTTTCTGGCTCTCTGTCCCTCTCCCTTCCTCTCTGTAAAAAAGCAATAAAATATATTTTTTTAAAAATAGAGAGAGGAGGGGTCACATACCCTCAGGGCTGGGAGGCTCCTGACCATATCCAGGCTTGGTTCTGGGCATAGCTAGGGTTGGGCACACCTTCTGCCCTATGTCTCTGTAAGACACCCCTGATCCCTTAGATCTGTGTGGAAGCTCGTTGGACTGGGTTTCTGGTTCTGCAAACCAAGCAGTCCAAGTCTAAGGGATGAGTTGGTAAGCATGGTGATGATGTTCAGGCTGAAAATAAAACTGGCTGATCTCGCCCTAGCTGGTTTGGCTCAGTGGATAGGGCATCGGCCTGCGGACTCAAGGGTCCCAGGTTCGATTCCCGTCAAGGGCACGTACCTTGGTTGCAGGAACATCCCCAGTATGTTTCTCTCTCATCGATGTTTCTAGCTCTCTATCCCTCTCCCTAAATCTCTGTAAAAAATCAATAAAATATATATTAAAAAAAAAAAAAAACTTGCTGATCTCAAACCTGGGCTCTCCACTGCCAAGTGGAACGTCCCTGAACATGTTTTGTGACTGCTTGGAGTTTCAGTTTTTAAGATCTGTCCTCTCACTCTAGCCAGTTTGGCTCAGTGGATAGAGCGTTAACCTACAGACTGAAAGGTCCTGGGTACAATTCCGATCAAGGGCACATACCTGGGTTGCAGGTTCTCCTGCCCTGGTCAGGGTGTGTGCAGGAGGAACCCCGTCCAGTTGTCCCCCACCAATCAATGTGGCTCTCCCTCTCCCTTCCACTCTCTCTAAAAATCAATGGAAAAATATCCTTGGCTGAGGATTAACAACAACAACAAAAAGATATGTCCTCTCTCTAAGGCAGAAGCACAATTCCGCCCTCTACCTGGTCCTGGGAGCCTGGGCGAGATGAAGTCTGCAGGAGAGATGTTTTTTCCTCGTGAGTCGTGACAGGAACTCCGGTGTATCTCTCTGACACCCCCTATAACTCTAATTCTCTGATTCTTCAACACCAACTGGGAGTTCAACAATTTAATTAAGTTCTGACACTACCCAGAATTAGGGACAGACCTTACAAATTAAAAGGCTCAGTCCTACAAGAGGGCCCACATTATAGATGCCAGCTGTAAATGGGGGACACAGGCCACCCACACTTCTGCGTAGCTGACTAAAAATTGGGGGTTTCCACATCCCCTCATTAGGTTCAGTAAGTTGCTAGAATGGCTCACAGGACTCGGGTAAACACTTCACTATGTGCAGTGGTTTATTATAAAGGATCCACCTCAGGAACAGCCCCTGGAGGGCATCAAGGGGAGGATGTTCGCCACCAGGAGCTCTCTTAGTCTTACTTCTGAGCGCTTTCATGGAGCGCAATCTCTAGCCCCCTTCCTCCCCACCTGAGCACTCCAACCCTCTAACCAGCTGGTCTTTCTGGTGACCAGTCCTCTCCTAAGCTCTTCAGCGGCTCCACCCTCGTCACCTCACCAGCACAAACCCCAGAGTATCACAAGGGCCCTTTATGAATAACAAGTCACTCCTGTCACTGAGGAAGTTCCAAGAGTTTTAGGGGCTCCCATGCAGAGGACAAAAACCAGATCTGTTTGTAGAATTCCAGGATGTGAAGTAGCGCATTGTTGTATCAAGAGTCCATATGCAAGAGTAACTATCTTTGAGAGACAGACATGGCAGAAATTCAAAACAAAAATTCAAAAATTAGGAAGTGGTAGGTTTTAAAGATGTATTACCTTTGTTTTCAATATCATTTATCTAGTTGTCAGTTTTGTAATGTACTTGTAATGGATAGGTTTAACGGCCAGCTCACAAAATTCCTACAAGTTTAACAGTTGCCCTTGTGAGCTGGTGCAAGCTTTGCCCCAGTATACTGCTGAACACATCCTTTACTTGGTCATATGGTTGTATGATAAAACATGAAATGATGGACAGGGACTTCCAAATATAAACAGATATTGGTTTGTTAAAAAACAAAACTTGAGGTAAAACCAAGATGGCGGCATAAGGTAAACACCTGTACGTGCTGCCTCTCACAACCACACCAAAACTATAAATAAAAGACAAAACGACTATCACCCAGAACCACGGGAAAGCTAGCTGAATAGAAGTTCTACAACTAGAAGAAAAAAAAAGCAAATTGAGACTGGGTAGGAGGTTCTGAGGCGCAGAAAAGCAGAGGTACAGAGACGTGCGAATCGGGCTGGCGACTGGGTGTGCTGTTTTTTCCAAATGGAAGGGAGATACAAGCTCCAGACTGCTCTGAACTCCAGTTTCTGGCGAGATTCTGGGACCCAGACTCCTACGGGGAGAAGCTGGACTGTCTGGCATCAGGTCGGAAAGTGAGGGTGGCTTTCTCACAGAGGTGCTCACAGGAATCATTGTTTACTGCGCTGGGGCATGGGATGCGGGGACACGGAGACACAGAGACGGCTGACTGGCAGCCATTGCTGTTTGCCACACCCTGGTGATTCCCTGAGACCCAGCCCCACCCAATTTAAAAACCCACCAAAGCTATGCACAGTGTCTTTTGCATATGAATGGCCTTCCCTTTCGCAGCTTAACCTAACAAATTGCAGCTAGGTCAGAGAGCTCCAAAACTTCCAAACCCCAAACAAAGAGGACAAATCTCCAGATCTCACTGTAGCTCCTGCTGGGTGGCCTCAGACACTAGCTGACTTGCACCTCCTTGGATATCCAGGAGCCAGTATACCTAGTGGTCAGTGTGAGACGACAACAGATTTCAACTCCTCATATACATAAGTGACACACTCAAGAAGCAGACTCAGTGAGCACCAAAGCCCACTGAAGCAAGTCCTGCCCCATAAGGGTGTCTCCAGCACAGCAGTTCTTCCATTATAGACACAGCTGATCCTCATAGCCAATTGGCCTGCAGGTCAATTCCTCCCAGTGTACCAACAGCAATCAAGGCTTAACTACAACAAGACTGGGCACCCAGCCCACAAAGGAGTGCGCCAAGAGTGTCCACCTCAGGTGACTGGGGAGGCTGAGCCACTGGGCCCTATAGGTCACCTACCACACAAAGCCACTCCATCAACACAAGGAAGCAGCCAAAATGTGGAGGCAAAGAAACATGTCACAAATGAAAGAAATGGAGGAAAGCAAAGTACTTGATATAGAGTTCAAAACCACAGTTATAAGGTTACTCAAGAATCTTCTAGAAACCACCGAGAAACTTAGTGAGACCTCCGAGGAACTTAGTGAGACCTTCAAGGATCTTAATGAGAATGCCAAAAAAATGGAAAAGGACCAGTCAGAAATTAAACATACACTGTCTGAAATAAAGAATAATATACAGAAATACAACAGTAGACTAGAGGACCCCAAGAATCAAAACAAAGATTTGAAATACGAGGAAGCAAAAAACACCCAACCAGAAAAACCAAAAGAAAAAAGAATCCAAAAATATGAAGATAGTGTAAGGAGCCTCTGGGACAACTTCAAGCGTACCAACATCTGAATTATGGGGGTGCCAGAAGAAGAGAGAGAGCAAAATATTGAAAACCTATTAGAGAAAATAATGGGAGAGAACTTTCCCTACCTGGTGAAAGAAATAGACCAGTGATCGGCAAACTCATTAGTCAACAGAGTGGCAAACCGCAGCTCACAAGCCGCATGTGGCTCGCGAGCCGCAGTTTTCCGAACACTGAAATAGACTTACAAATCCAGGAAGCACAGAAAACCCCAAACAAAAGGAATCCAAAGAGGACCACATCAAGACACATCATAATTAAAATGCCAAGGGCAAAAGAAAAAGAGAGAATCTTAAAAGCAGCAAGAGAAAAACAGTTAGTTACCTACAAGGGAGCACCCATACGACTGTCAGCTGATTTCTCAACGGAAACCATGCAGGCCAGAAGGGAGTGGCAAGAAATATTCAAAGTGATGAATAGCAAGAACCTACAACCAAGACTACTCTACCCAGCAAAGCTATCATTCAGAATTGAAAGTCAGATAAAGAGCTTCACAGATAAGAAAAAGCTAAAGGAGTTCATCACCGCCAAACCAGTATTATATGAAATGCTGAAAGGTATTCTTTAAGAAGAGGAAGAAGAAGAAAAAGAAAAGTTAAAAATTATGAACAACAAATACATATCTATCAACAAGTGAATCTAAAAATCAAGTGAATAAAAAATCTGATGAACAGAATAATCTGGTGAATATAATAGAATCAGGGGCATAGAAATGGAGTGGACTGACAATCCTCGGGAAGAAAGGGGTGTGGGGGGTGTGGGAAGAGACTGGACAAAAATCATACACCTATGGATGAGGACAGTGGGAGGGGTGTAAGGGAACTGGGTGGAGGGGAGCTATGGGGGGACAAAAGAGAAACAACTGTAATAATCTGAACAATAAACATTTAATAAAAAATAAAAATAAATAAATAAAAAGAAAGAAATACACAGCAGATAAGCGAAAGCTCAGGGTCAAATCAGTGAATTAGAAGACAGGGTTGAAAAAAAATCACTCAATCACAGAAGCAAAAAGACAATTAAAAAACAGGAAGACAGCTTAAGGGAGCTGCAGGACAATGTGAAATGTAACAATATTCGAATAGCAGGTGTGCCAGAAGAGGCAGAAAGGGAGAAAGGCATAAAGAATGTAGTTGAAGAAATAATAGCAGAAAACTTCCCTAACCTGGCAAAGGAAAAAGTCATACAAGTTCAGGAGGCACAGAGAACCCCAAGTAAGGAGAACCCAAACAGGCCAATGCCCAAACACATTGTAATTAAAATGCCAAAAACTAAAAACAAAGAGAGGATCTTAAAGGCAGCAAGAGAAAAGCAAACTGTTACCTACAAAGAAGCTTCCATAAGGCTGACACCTGATTTCTCATAAGAAACTCTACAGGCCAGAAGGCAATGGCATGAAGTACTCAAGGTAATGGAAAGCAAGGATCTGAAACCAAGATTACTATATTTAGCAAGGCTATCATTCAAAATAGATGGTGAAATAAAGAGCTTTCCAGACCAAAAAAAAAAAAAAAAAAAAAAAGGCGAAAGTAGTACATAACCACCAAGCCAGCATTACAAAAAATGCTAAAGGGACTGCTGTAATGAGAAGAAAAACTAGAGAGAGAAACCTAAGCATAAAGAATTAAAATGGCAATAAATAAGTACATATTAATAACAACCTTAAATGTGAATGGATTAAATGCTCCCAACAAAAGGCATAAGGTAGCTGAATAGATAGGACAACATGACCCAACTATATGCTGTCTGCAAGAGACCCATCTCAGGACAAAAGATATACAAGATGAAAGTGAAGGGATGGAAAAAATGTTTCCATGCAAATGGAAAAGAAAAAAAAGCTTGAGTAGCAATACTTATATCCAACAAAATAGACTTCAAAATGAAGGCCATCACAAGAGACAACAGAGGTCACTACATAATACTAACGAAATCAATTCAACAAGAGTATATAATCCTGATAAACATATATGCTCCCAGTATAGGGGCTCCTAAATATATAAAAATTCTTCTAGAGGATTTTAAGGGAGAGATTGACAACAATATAGTCATAGTAGGGGACTTTATTTTTTTTTACTTTTTTTTAATTTAATAAATCTTTATTGTTCAGATTATTACAATTGTTTCTCCTTTTTCCCCCCATAGTTCCCCTCCACCCGGTTCCCACCCTACCCTTTGCCCTTACCTCCCCCCTCACTGTCCTCATCCATAGGTGTACGATTTTTGTCCAGTCTCTTCCTGCACATCCCATACCACTTTCCCCCTGAGAATTATCAGTCCACTCCCTTTCTATGCCCCTGATTCTATTATATTCACCAGTTTATTCTGTTCCTCAGATTTCTAATTCACTTGATTTTTAGGTTCACTTGTTGATAGATATGTATTTGTTGTTCATAATTTTTATCTTTACCTTTTTCTTCTTCTTCCTCTTCTTAAAGAATACCTTTCAGCATTTCATATAATACTGGTTTGATGGTGATGAACTCCTTTAGCTTTTTCTTATCTGTGAAGCTCTTTATCTGACTTTCCATTCTGAATAATAGCTTTGCTAGATAGAATAGTCTTGGTTGTAGGTTCTTGCTATTCATCACTTTGAATATTTCTTGCCACTCCCATCTGGCCTGCATAGTTTCTGTTGAGAAATCAGCTGACAATCCTATGGGTGCTCCCTTGTAGGTAATTAACTGTTTTTCTCTTGCTGCTTTTAATATTCTCTCTTTGTCTTTTGCTCTTGGCATTTTAATTATGATGTGTCTTGGTGTGGTCCTCTTTGGATTCCTTTTGTTTGGGGTTCTGTGCGCTTCCTGGACTTGTAAGTCTATTTCTTTCACCAGGTGGGGGAAGTTTTCTGTCATTATTTCTTCCAATAGGTTTTCAATATCTTGCTCTCTCTCTCCTTCTGGCACCCCCATAATTCTGATGTTGGTACGCTTGAAGTTGTCCCAGAGGCTTCTTACACTATCTTCAACTTTTTGGATTCTTTTTTCTTTTTTTTGCTTTTCCGGTTGAGTGTTTTTTGCTTCTTTGTATTTCAAATCTTTGACTTGATTCTTACGTTCCTCTAGTCTGCTGTTGGGTCTCTGTATAATATTTTTTATTTCAGTCAGTGTATGTTTAATTTCTAGTTGGTCCTTCTTCATATCTTCGAGGGTCTCGTTATATTTATCGGCCTTTTCTAGGATATTCTTGAAGAGCTTTATAACCGTGGTTTTGAATTCTATATCCAGACGTTTGTTTTTCTCCATTTCTTTCGTTTGTGATCTGTTTCTTCATCTCCCCATTTTTCACTGCTTCCCTGAGTTGGTAGAGTAGCTTTTTGTTCTAGGTTTCCTATATGGCCCAGTGGGTCGGCCTCCCCAGTTAACCTGAGGTGGACACTCTTGGTGCACCCCTTTGTGGACTGTGTGTACAGCCTTTTTGTAGTTAAGTCTTTTTTTTTTCAATTAGCAATAATCGCGCCTCAGATAAACCTCATTGGCTACGATACTGCCACTGCGCAAAGCTTGTAGTTAAGTCTTGATTGTTGTTGGTATCACTGGGAGGAATTGTCTTGCAGGCCAGTTGGCTGTGAGGATCAGCTGTGTCTACACTGCGAGATTTTAGGTTCTGGAGACAGCCTTATAGGATTAGCCTTGCCAGATTGCAAAAGCCTCTGTGCTCAGCTTGGAAGGGGTGGAGTCTCAGGGCGGGGCAGACAGTCTTGGCTTCCCGTCAACCCTGCCCTTGCGTGAAAGTCTCCAGACCTCTGCCTTCTGCGGTTCCCAAGTTTCCGCCTTACAGTCCAGATTTCCCCCGTAAGAGCGTGGGTCCCCAGGGGCTCGCCCAGAACTGCGGTTCAGTGCAGTCAGAACTGGGGTTCAGTGCCTCAGGAGCTTCCCACTTCCTTCCGCTAGGGATAGCCTGTGGTAACCTCCACAGTCAGTCTTTGTGCACACTCGCGCCTCCAGACCCCTGCCGCTGCAGCTCCCCTGAGTCTCCGAGTCTCCGTGTGCCTTTCTCTCTACCTGACAGTCCAAACTCCCCCTGTATGAGCCTGGGTCCACAGGGTTTCGCCCAGAACTGAGGTTCAGTGCAGTCAGAACTGGAGTTCAGTGCAGTCGGGGGCTTCTTTCCCCCTCCCGCCAGAGAAAGCCAGTCAGGCACTCCGCCGCCCTTCCTCTCTGCGCGTGCCTGTTTCCGTACCTCAGCTCTTTGCTGCTCCTTCTCCGTGAGATTTCCTCTTTCCTTCTAGTTGTAGAATTTTCACTCAGCCAGCTTTCCTGTGGTTCTGGATGGTGTCCATTCTATCTTTTAGTTGTAGTTTTGAAATGGTTGTGCAGGGCAGCAGTTTAGGTGCTTACCTATGCTGCCATCTTGGTTTCTCCCATAGTAGGGGACTTTAACAGCCCTCTCACTGCACTGGATAGATCTTTCAGACAAAAACTTAACAAGGAAACAGAGACTCTAAAGGACACACTGGATCAAATAAATTTATTTGACATTTATAGAACATTTCATCCCAATGCAGCAGAATATACATTCTTCTCAAGTACATATGGATCATTAACAAATATAGACCACATGTTAGGACACAAAACAAGTCTCTACAAGTTCAAGAAGATTGAAATCATATCAAGCATCTTTTCAGATCACAGTGCAATGAAATTAGAAATCACATTTAGTAAAAACATCCAAAAACATTCAAACACATGGAGGCTAAATAGCATGTTAGTAAACAATGAATGGGTTACCAACAACATCAAGAAAGAATTTTAAAACTTCCTGAAAACAGATGAAAATGAACACACAAAAATCCAAAATCTCTGCGACACAGCAAAAACAGTCCTGAGAGGGAAGTTCCTAGCAATATAGGCCTACCTCAAAAAAACAAGGAAAATTAATAATAAACTATTTAAACCTACAACTTAAAGAATTAGAAAGAGAGCAACAAGAAAAGCCTAACAGAAGTAGAAGGAATAAAATAATAAAGATTAGAGCAGAAATACATGACATAGAGACTAAAAAAGCAATACAAAAAAATCAATGAAACCAAGAGCTGGTTCTTTGAAAGAATAAACAAATTTGATGAACCATTAGCCAGACTCATCAAGAAACAAATAGAGAGGACCCAAATAAATAAAATCAGAAACGAAAGCAGAGAAGTAACCACTGACACCACAAAAATACAATGGATAGTAAGAAAATACTATGAACAACTATATGCCAACAAGCTAGCCAATGTTGATGAAATAGACAAATTCCTAGAAAAATACAAACTCCCAAAACTGAATCAGAAAGAATCAGAAAACCTGAATAGGCCAATAACAACTGATGAAATAGAAAAAAACACACACACAAAACTCCCAGCAAACAAAAGTTTGGGTCTGAATGGCTTCACAGGGGAATTTTATCAAACATTCAAAGAAAAACTAACACCTATCCTTCTCAAACTATTCCAAAAAGTCCAAGAGGAAGGTACACTTTCAAGCTCTTTTTATGAGGCCAGCATTATCCTAATTCCAAAACCAGATAAAGATACTGCAAAGAAAGAGAATTACAGGCCAATATCCCTGATGAACATAGATGCTAAAATCCTCCTCAAAATATAAGCAAATCGGATTTAGCAATACATTAAAAAGATCATACACCATGACCAAGTGGGATTTATTCCAGGTATGCAAGGCTGGTATAATATTTGCAAATCAATAAACGTGATACATCACATAAACAAATTGAAAGACAAAAATCACATGATCATATTAACAGATGCAGAAAAAGCATTTGACAAAATCCCATTTTTTATAAAAACTCTCACCAAAGTGGGAATAGAGGGAGCATATCTCAACATGATAAAGGCCATATATGACAAACCTATAGCCAACATCATACTCAAAGGGCAAAAACTAAAACCATTTCCCCTAAGAATAGGAACAAGACAGGGATGTCTGCTTTCACCACTCTTATTCAACTTGGTACTGGAAGTCCTAGCCACACAATCCCACAAGAAGGAGAAATAAAAGGCATCCAAATTGGAAAGGAAGAAGTAAAATTCTCATTATTCACAGATTACATGATATTGTACATAGAAAACTTTAAAAACTCCACCAAAAAAACTACTAGGTTTAATATATGAATTTGGCAATGTAGTAGATATTAAATAGACAGCCAAAAATTGATGGCTTTTTTTATACACCAATAATGAATTATCAGAAAGAGAAACTAAACTAACAATCCTATTTACCATTGCAACCAAAAACATTAAGGTACTTAGAAATAAACTTAACCCAGGAGGCAAAAGACCTGTACTCAGAAAACTACAGGAAGTTGAAAAAAGAGATAGAAGAAGATATAAATAAACAAGTGGAAGAATATACTGTGTTCATGGATTGGTTGAATCAACATCTTTAAAATGTCCATACTATCCAAGGCAATCTACAGATTTAATGCAATCCCTATTAAAATACCAACCACATTTTTCACAGATCTAGAACAAATATTCCAAAAATTTATATGGGACCAAAAAAGACCCTGAATAGCTGCAGTAATCTTGAGAAACAACAAAATTGAAGGAATCACAATACCAGATTTCAAGTTATACTTCAAAGCCACTGTACTCAAATCAGCTTGGTACTGGCACAAGAACAGGCATATAGATCAGTTGAACAGAACAAAGAACCCAGAAATTGACCCAAGCCATTACGCTCAATTAATATTTGACAAAGGAGGCAAGAGCATACAGTGGAGTCAAGTGAGTCCCTTTAATAGATGGTGTTGGGAAAATTGGAGACACCTGAAAAAAAAAATGAAACTAGACCACCAACTTATACCATACACAAGAATAAACTCAAAATGGATAAAAGATTTAAATGTAAGTCATGAAACCATAAAAATCCTAGAAGAAACCATAGGCAGCAAAATCTCAGACATCTCTTAAGAATATAGATTTTTAAAATTCTAAATAAAATGTCAAAAATTGAATCCAGAGTATAATAAAGGATACTCTCTCATGACAAGTAAAATTTAATCTAGTGCTTTGGGGATATTTTTATATTAGGATATCTATCAAATAATATACTATATTCAATTGATTGTTTAAAAGAAAAAACAATATGATAATGTAAATACATGTTTCAAGTATAAAAAAAGTCAGTGGGAAAAAATATCCTCGGGTGAGGATTTACAAAAAAAAAAAAAAAAGAGGAAGAAGAAGTCCCTGCATCCTGCACATCCAGCCTGCACCCCTTTTGCAAGGGGATGACACCAGAGGCAAGGCCTCACAGTGCATGTCTGTCTGAACTCATGGTGACTCCTCACTGGCAACATGTGTGCATTTTGAAAATGGAGCATGACTTTTGCTAATTCAGACTCATCAGAGTTTTAATACAATCAAATTAGGTCCTATCATATTACATTAGTTGATGTCAAATAAAATTAGACATTTTTAAAAATCTGAGTTAACAAGGAAGGCTGCTCCTATCAGTAAGCTTTGCAGAACATGAGCATGACTTCTGGAGCAGCTACTCAAAGCCCAGCGGCTCTGCTTGCAGCCAAGGCCCTCCTGTAAACTCCCCTCCTGGCTCACGTCACGGCTCCTCCTCCCAGGATGGCCTCCCATCCATGGCATTGTACTTCATCTCAGCACAGCCAGCCTGGCTGCTGACATGGAAGCTGGACTGAAATTAACATCTGAACCATGTGATTTCTAAGGGGATCAGGGTGCAGAGCATAGCAACCTTGGTGTGTGGCCCTGATTCAAGAAGATGTCCATGGTGCTGAAATGATACCTCCCACATACACACTCCGGGACCTCCATACCCCACCTCCACCTTCCACAAATGAATGTCTAGAAATACAAATACTAAGTGAGCGAGGGGGCATTAGCCCAGGGAGGTGAAGGGCAGGGAGGCGACTTCTCCACACTCTGGGCCATCCATGGTAGCTTCAAGCCATCTTTGGCTGCAATCTCCTATTTCAGGACCAGAGGGCAGGAAACCATTTGACAAAAACAATCTTATAAAATTAGCATTTTTCCCAAAAACTCTAAGCCACTTCTGAAAAGGGAAAGATAAACAGCAAGACAAAGACAGTCTCTCAGCCCATCCCTGCTCAACAGCCCTGGGGTCATGAGGTCCAAGCGGAAGGAAGGTCCGTGGGCTTGGGGATGCCTCCTAGTCACCTCCTTGTCATTTCCACCACAGCTCATCCCCTCTGGTATGCAACTGTTTGCCCATTCAGAGTTACAACTGCTCCACCAGAAAATGTGAGGTTTGGGACACTTAGGGGCTGTAGTGGGAGGCAGGGATACCCCCTGGCCTGTGCTTATGGAAGAGTCACTTCATAGTAAAGGACTTCAGTTTTGATGGGTTGGCTCTAGGTGTGGTTGGAGGCCTTGAGTCCATGCTCAGGGTGAGTCTGGGTCCGTGGTCCCACTGCAGTCCCACTCCCAGACACTGAGCACAGAGGGGTCTTTTCTATCTCCGTATCCCCAGTGAATGGCATGGTGGGTGCTCAGACTAGACTAGACTCTCCCACTAACAACATACATGAAAGATTCATTCATGTTCTTGAGTGGGTTGATAGTTTATTCCTTTTATTAATGAATAGTATTCCATTGTTTGGGGAGGGGATAATTTTTCCTCTATCTTCTAGGTTCTTGGCTGAGCCTCTCTTCTCAAACTTAGTGATCCTTCTTTGCCAGGTGCATAGAGGGAGACGCCCTTACTAATGAGAGTTCCCTTAAAATGTAAGTTCCCCTCACAATGGGAAACTTCCACTGGGTTTTCAAAGATGATTCAGCATGGATGGACCTGGAGAGCATTATGCTAAGTGAAATAAGTCAGTCAGAGAAAGAGAACTATCACGTGATCTCACTCGTATATAGAATCTAATGAACAAAGTAAACTCATGAACAAAAATAGATCCAGAGACATGGAAGCATTGAACAGACTGTCAATCCTCAGAGGGAAGGCAGGGGATGGTGGAAAAAGATCAACCAAAGAACTTATATGCATAACCCATGGACACAGACAATAGGGTGCTGAAGGCCTGGGATGAGGGACAAGGGTGGGCTGGTCGAGATCAATAGGGGGAAAAGGTGACACATGTAATACTTTCAACAATAAAGATAATTTAAAAAAAAAAAAGAAAACACTAAGGATTATTGAAATTAGTGGTAAAGTAGTATAGAATAATTTCTGCCTTTTCTGCACCATTTTAACAATGCTAATATGTTTGGACTAGAGGCCCAGCACGCACAAAATCATGTGTGAGTAGCTCGCTTTTGCTTGCCTCAGCTGGCCACCCTGCTCATCGCTGCTCGTAGCTCGCACCTCGCACCGCCCACCAGAGAGCCGCTACTGTGGGCAGGGGTGGGGCAAGGGTGGGAGGGACCGAGAGGTGCTCAGTGCACCTCCTGGTGACCGGTCATTTGGTCTTTACGGCGTTATGGCCACTGGCCTTTTATAATATAGATAATACCTGTATAATTTACATTTAAAGAACTGTGTTAAAATAAATAATACGAAAGTTAAAAAAAAGTAATCCATCGTATATAGACCACCTTTTGTGGATCATTTTGTCCATCAGTGGAGACTTGGGTTGCTTCCGCTGTTTGGCTATTGTGAGCAATGCTGCTATGAATATGGAATATGGGCGTACAGATCTCTGTGCAAGTCCCTGCTTTCAAATTATTTGCGTATGTGCCCTGAAGTGGAACTACTGGGTCGGACACTAATTCAGTGTTTCAGTTATTGAGGAACTGCCATGCTGTTTTCTAGAGCAGCTGCACCATCTTACATAATTCCTTTATTAGGCAGAATAATGCTGCAGTCTAAGGATTGACCACATTTGTTTACCCGCTCACCCAATGGCAGGCATTTGAGTTATTCCTACCTCTCAGCTATTGTGAACAGTGCTACTATGGATATTTGTGCACAAGTTTCTGTTTGACACCTGTTTTCAATTATTTGCAATATGTACTTATGAGTGGAATTGTTACACCATATTATAATTGTCTTTTAATCTTTATTTTACCAAATACCAAACTATGGTACACATAGGATGCATTATTTGACATTTCCACAAGCAATCTTCAAGGATTCCAATTTCTGTACATCACTGCCAACTATTATTTTTTGTTTTCATCATTACAGCCATTCTACTGTTGTGTGAAGGGGTATTCCATTGTGGAATTTGTACTTTCATCATGACTAATGAGTTTAACATTTCATGTCCTTTTGGAGCATTTGTAAGTCTTCTCTGAAGAAGGGTCTACTCAAGTCCTGTGGCACATTTACATAATGGAATACTACTCGGCCATAAAAAAGAAGGGAACTTACCCTTTGTGAGAGCATGAAAGGACCTGGAGAGCATTATGCTAAGTGAAATAAGGCAGTCAGAGAAAGACAAGTACCATATGATTTCACTCATATATGGAATCTAATGAATAAAATAAACTAACAAACAAAATAGAAACAGACTCATAGAGAACAGACTGACAACTATCAGAGGGGAAAGCGGTTGGGGGACTGGGTGAAAAAGGTAAAGGGATTAAGCAAAAAAAAAACCCACAAACCTCATAGATACAGACAACAGCATGGTGATTACTAGAGGAAAAGGTGATGGGAGAAGGTAGAAGAGGGTAAAGGAAGGATAAATGGTGATGGAAGGAGACTAGACTTGGGTGGTGAACAGACAATGCAATATACAGATGGTGTGTTATAGAATTGAACACCTGAAACCTATATAATTCCTATATAATAAAGAGCTAATATGCTATTTAGACTGAACAGCAGAACGACCGTCTGGACAACGCCAGGGCTGCAAGGGCCAAGCCCATTGCAGGAATTTCATGCATCAGGCCTCTAGTTTTATTAATAAATGTCACCCCAATAAATTCAATTTTTAAAAGTGTGAAGAAATGGGGTGTCTATATTTTGTTGATAAGTCATAAAAGTTCTTGCTCTATTCTGGATAACATCATCAGATATGTAATGTGAAAATATGTTTTTTCCATTCTGTGTGCTGTCTTTCCACTTTCTGGGTAGCCTTTGATGAACAAAGGTTTCTATTTTTGAGGAATTTAGTTTATTTCTTCTTGCCCTGGTTGTGCTTTGGCGTCAGATCTAAGAAACCACTGCTAAGTCCAAGGTCATAAAGGTGTATCCCCATGTTTTCTTTGAGAGTTTATAATTGTTTTCTTATGTTTAAGCCTTGCATCTATTTTTTAATACATTTTTATTGCTTTCAGAGAGGAAGGGAGAGGGAGAGAGAGATAGAAACATCAATGATGAGAGAGAATCATTGATCGACTTCCTCCTGCACACCCAGCACCTGGAATCAAGCTCGCAACCCACGCATGTGCCCTGACTGGGAATCGAACCGTGACCTCCTGGTTCATAGGTCAATACTTGACCACTGAGCAACACCAGCTAGGCAAGGCTTGCATCTATTTTGAATTAATTTTTTATGTGGTGTGAGGAAAGGGTCTAATTTCATTCCTTTTCATGTGGATAGCCAGTTGCCTGGCACCATTTGTTGAAAAGGCCCTTCTTTTCCCTACTTAATGTCTGCACTTATCAAAAATTGTTGGACTCTACTTGCCATGACATGGGAATGTTAGGATCCACTTCTGCATTTCTTCCCAGAGTTCTTTGGGAATTTTCATAGGAATTACATTTAATCCATAGCCTGTAGTCTGTACTATTGCTACTTCACCTACATTTTTTCAACCCATGGGATGGCTTCACATTTATTTAGGTTTCCTTTAATTCTTTCAGAAAACTTTTGTAATTTTTACTCTACATGTCTTGCATCTTTGATTAAGTCAATTCCTAAGAATTTTATTAATGTTGATATTATTTTTAAATGGAATTGCTTTCTTAAATTTGTTTTTACATGACTCATGCCTCTTTATTCAGATAAAACAGATTTTTGTGTATTGATAATTTGTCCTATATGATATTTTGCTGAATTAATTTATTAACTAATTTTTTTGTTGATTCTTTAGGAAGTCATATACATATGATGTAATCTGTGGTCTGTGCATAGACATAGTTTTCCTTTACCCCACCCATGGATGCCTTTCATTTCTTTCCCATTTGCTCTGGATAGAACTTCCAGTACCATATAGGTCACAGTGGTGAAAGTCAGCTTGCTGGTCTTGCTGCTGATTTCAGGAGTAAATTGTATAGCCTTCAACAGTGTTTGTGCATAATGTTTGTGTTGGTTTTGTGTGGGACCCCTTTTTCACGTCCCACGTGGTTCAGGGTTCCGGTTCAGGGTTCGGGTTCTGGAGAAGGCCGCACACAAATGAGACTAGAAAAGTATTAATTTGGGAATATTGGGGGCCAGGCGGGATCCCACCTCTAGGGGGAGGACTACACCCCGCTCTGGCTTTGCTATCCCTTTTATTAAGGTTATGGGATACACCCATATCCTTTAGGCAGGAAATTCCAATAGTCAATCAGCAAGAATTTACATAAGACTAACAGGTGGAGGCTGCTTCAGCTACCAATGTCTTAACTAAACAATGAGTGATTAGCTCCGACCTTTCGGAGCATTGAAGGTTGACCAGCCTTCCGGATTCCCTGTCCACATATCTCTATTAGTGGGACAATGATCGGTTTCCGGCAGTTTTGTATTATGCTATGTATCATATTCAACTAAGTTTCTATTTTCCTGAGTGTTATATTATGAAAAAGCAGGAGATTCTGTTTAAGCTTTTCCTGCATCCACTACTATGATCATGTGCTTTTCCTTGACAGTTATGTTGGCACATTACGTTGTGTGGTTTTAGTAAGCTGAATAATTGTGTGGAGAGTTTCTGCTGTAGAGACCCTTACTTATGGTGTGAAAGGGCGGGGAGAGACCGACTCCATGTTCCCTTTGTTCCATGTCCTCCACCTCATGGAGTCAGGTTCCCGCCCTAGAACCTCTCCAAGAGCCCAACCCACACTTTTGAATTAGCCAATAGAAATGCAAGAGGAAAGTAAGCCGCGCCCTGCCCCCATGTGCAACCTGACCCCGACCAATCAGCGGAGGCCACACTACCTCACCCCTCCTACCTCTCCCAGGCCCCCTATAAATCAGCACGTTTGGGGTCTGGGGCTCTCTCTCTCTCCACCTCGCCGCTGCGCCGGTGTGTGTGTGGGGGGGACTGAGCTCGAGCTAGCTTGATTAAAGGCTCTTTGCTTTTGCATCGGACTCGGCTCCCTGGTGATCTTTTGCGATGAACTGTTTGTGTGATTTGACTGGATTGGGTTTGGTGTCAGCAGTCACGAGTGCTAGGACAGCATCAATGCAGGAGAGGATGTGGGCCTGGCCCCTCTAGCGTCCTGTGGGAGGCTTTTCATCTCAGTGGAAGGAACTAGGCATGTGCATCTGGGGTCTGTGTTCAGATTCTGGCTTAACCCTTAGCCTCTGGGTGACATGGACAACGAGGTGCTGGCCAGAGGAAACCTAGGTTTACTAATTTGCTGTTTGCACAGCCGGTCACTCTCTCTGCTTTCAGAGCCATCATGCAAGTTCAGCTCTAACACATCCAAATTCTACTTTCATAAAAACACCCGTCACTCCCAGGTCCCCAACCCCCATAGAGGAGAGCCAGGCTGGGACAGGGGCTGGGCTGAGGTAGATGTTATGGTTGTGGTTTATAGTTGATGGTTATGGTTATTTATTATGGTTTGTGGTTTGTGGTTATGGCTTATTAGTCTTTCATTTATGGTTTAAAGTTTTTGGTTATATATGGTTTATCAGTATAGTTTATGATTATCCTATCTAATAAAAGAGCAATATGCAAATTAACCATCACTCCGCTATACCCACAAGCCACCCCCACCAGCCACCCCCACCAGCCAATCAGGAGCGAGTATGCAAATTAACCAAACCAAGATGGCTGTGGCCACAGAGAGAGCAGGAGGGAGGCTTGGGTTTCACTGGTGATGGAGGAAGCCAAACATTCCGCACACCCTGGCCAGCCCACTCCAGGCTACAAAGTTTCAATTATAGAAGGTAAATAAATCCCAACAAAAATGGCGGCAGCCAAAGAGCTGGAGAGAGCAGGAGGCTAGGGTTGCCCCCAGCGATGGAGGAAGCCAAGCTTCTGAAGCCCTGGCCTGCCTTAGCCTCTGCTACAAAGTTTCAATTATAGAAGATAAATAAATCCCAACAGAAATTGGAAGCGAGCAGGAGGCTTGGCTCCGCTCCAGGCTACAAAGTTTCAATTATAGAAGATAAACAATTCCCAGATACCAGGGCCTCCGCTTGGGTTGCTGGGGGGCGTGGCCAGCCTGCAAACCACCACAGGCCCCTCGCCCAAGCCGCCCCATGCCCAAGAGAACCCCCACCCTGATCCAAGACACCCTTCAGGGCAAACCAGCTGGCCCCCACCCATGCACCAGGCCTCTATCCTATCTAATAAGAGTAATATGCAGATTGACCATCACTCCAACACACAAGATGGCTGCCCCCATGTGGTCAAAGATCCTGCCCCCATGTGGACACAAGATGACCACCACAAGATGGCCAGCAGGGGAGGGCAGTTGGGAGGGACCAGGCCTGCAAGAAAGGGCAGCTGGGGGCAATCAAGCCTGCAGGGGAGGGCAATTAGGGGTGACCAGGCCGGCAGAGGAGGGAAGTTGGGGGTGACCGGGCCTACAGGAAAGGCAAGTTAGGGGTGACCAGGCCTGCAGGGGAGGGCAGTTAGGGGCAAGCAGGCTGGCAGGGAAGCAGTTAGGCATCCATCAGGCTGGCAGGGGAGTGGTTAGGAGGTGATCAGGTTGGCAGGCAGAAGCAGTTAGAGGCAATCAGGAAGGCAGGCAGGTGAGCAGTTGGGAGCCAGCAGTACTGGATTGTCAGAGGGATGTCCGACTGCCCGTTTAGGCCCGATCCCACCAGGATCGGGCCTAAACGGGCAGTCGGACATCCCTCATGGGGTCCCAGATTGGAGAGGTTGCAGCCTGGGCTGAGGGACAACCCCCCCCCCCATGCATGAATTTCGTGCACTGGGCCTCTAGTATTTTATGATTATGGTGTAAAGTTTTTAGTTATGAATTAAAGATTTTGTTTATAGTTTGTTTATTGCTATGGCCTAAGGCTTATGGTTATGGATTAAGTTTTATGGTTTTATGGTTCAATAGTTTCAGTTTGTTTCTTGGTTTAATGGTTTATGATTTTATGGTGTTACAATTTATGGTCTTATGGTTCAACTAGGGACCCAGTGCACGAATCCGTGCACTTTGAAGTACAGGGGTAGATCTCGGCCCATCCTCCATGCCCCCTCCCGGCACCTCCCACTGCAGCCCTGCTCCCCGCCACCACCGCTCCCACATGCTGATGGCACCAGGCCCGCTCGCACCCGCTGACAACACTGAGAGATAGGGACCGGTGCTGGCAGCAGGTGTGAGCAGCAGGCAGGACCGTGGCACATAAGACCAAAGAATTTTCAGTAACCACCAGAGGCTCGCCCAATGACAGCAAATGGCGCCCCGCCTTCATCTGGCGCCCCTGCTCACCTGCTCCACCATCCCGCCGCAGCCAACACCCACCATGTTCCACACTCTGCTGCCTGCTGTGGACATCTATAATGTTCCGCGTGTGCTCCCTGGTGGTCAGTGTATATCATAGCATACGGGTGTTCAGTTTCTTCTGCCGTTCGGTCTATTTGCATATTAGGGTTTTATATATATAGATGATATGAACTTTTTAAATAAATCTTTATTGTTCAGATTACAATTGTTTCTCCTTTTTCCCCCCACAGCTCTCCTCCACCTGGATCCCACCCACCCTCTGCCCTTACCTCCCCACACTGTCCTCATCCATAGGTGTATGATTTTTGTCCAGTCTCTTCCCGTACCCTCCACACCGCTTTCCCGGAGAAGTATCAGTCCACTCCCTTTCTATGCCCCTGATTCTATTATATTCACCAGTTTATGCTGTTCATCAAATTTTTAATTCACTTAATTTTTAGATTCACTTGTTGATAGATATGTATTTGTTGTTCATAATTTTTCTCTATTTTTTTCTTCTTCCTCTTCTTAAAGAATACCTTTCAGCATTTCATATATTACTAGTTTGGCGGTGATGAACTCCTTTAGCTTTTTCTTGTCTGTGAAGCTCTTTATCTGACCTTCAATTCTGAATGATAGCTTTGCTGGGTAGAGTAATCTTGGTTGTAGGTTCTTGCTATACATCACTTTGAATATTTCTTGCCACTCCCATCTGGCCTGCATAGTTTCTGTTGAGAAATCAGCTGACAATCGTATGGATGCTCCCTTGTAGGTAGTTACTGTTTTTCTCTTGCTGCTTTTAATATTCTCTTTGTCTTTTGCCCTTGGCATTTTAATTATGATGTGTCTTGGTGTGGTCCTCTTTGGATTCCTTTTGTTTGGGGTTCTGTATGCTTCCTGGACTTGTAAGTCTATTTCTTTCACCAGGTGGGGGAAGTTTTCAGTCATTATTTCTTCAAATAGGTTTTCAGTATCTTGCTCTCTCCCTTCTTCTGGCACCCCCATAATTCTGATGTTGGTATGCTTGAAGTTGTCCCAGAGGCTTCTTACACTATCTTCAAATTTTTGTATCCTTTTTTCTTTTCTGGTTGTTTCTTGCTTCTTTGTATTTCAAATCTTTGACTTGATGCTTGCGTTCCTCTAGTCTGCTGTTGGGTCTCTGTATAATACTTTTTATTTCAGTCAGTGTATGTTTAATTTCTACTTGGTCCTTTTTCATATCTTCGAGGGTCTCGTTATATTTATCGGCCTTTTCTAGGATATTCTTGAAAAGCCTTATAACCGTGGTTTTGAATTCTATATCCAGTGATTTGTTTTCCTCCATTTCTTTCGTTTGTGATCTGTTTCTTCGTCTCCCCATTTTTCACTGCTTCCCTGAGTTGGTAGGGTAGGTTTGTGTGCTAGGTTTCCTATATGGCCCAGTGGGTCGGCCTCCCCAGTTAACCTGAGGTGCACACTCTTGTTGCATCCCTTTGTGGACTGTGTGTACAGCCTTGTTGTAGTTAAGTCTTGATTGTTGTTCGTATCACTGGGAGGAATTGACCTGCAGGCCAATTGGCTGTGAGGATCAGCTGTGTCTACGATGGGGGAACTTCTGTGCTGGAGACACCCTCATGAGGCAAGACTTGCTTAAGTGGGGTTTTGGTGCTGAGTCTGCCCCCGAGTGTGTCCCTTATGGATCTGAGGAGTTGTAATCTGGATGGTCCTACTCTGACCCCTGGGTACACTGGTTCTTGGATCTCCAAGGAGATGCTAATTTAGCCTCTGCTTGAGGCCACGCAGCAGGAGCTACAGAGAGATCTGCAGATTCCTCTTCTTTGTTTGGGTTTTGGAGGTACCCAGATGAGGCCCAGCTGTGAAGCAATGCAAGCTGCTGTGGGGCCCTGGGCCTTCTTTTGGATGTTCTGGGTCTCTCTGCCTCAGCTGCAGTTTGTTAGGTAAGTTTAGATTTCAAAGGACCAGGCCATTCATATGCAAAAGCCTCTGCACACATCTTGGATGTGGCGGAGCAAACAATGGCTTCCCGTCCGCCCTACCGTAAGAGGCCCCCGGGTCTCAGTGTCCCCTGGTAATGGCTGCAAGAACCTCTGAGAGAAAGGCACCCTCAAGTTCCGCCCGCTGCCAGACAGTCCAGTGTCTCCCCGTATGAGTCTGGGTCCCCAGAGTCTCGCCCGGAACAGGAGTTCAGAGCAGTCGAGAGCTTGTGTCTGAGTCTTGAAAAAGACAGCCACGTACTCAGTTGCCAGCCCTCTCCACGCACGTGCCTCTGGACCTCTGCACATTACTTCCACACCTCCTCTGAGTCTCATTGTGCTTTTCTCTTCCCTTCTAGATGTAGAATTTCCACTTAGCCAGCCTTCCTGTGGTTCTGGATGATGTCCTTTTTGTCTTTTAGTTGTAGTTTTAAAGTGGTTGTGCGAGGCAGCAAGTTCAGGTGTTTACCTATGCCGCCATCTTGGTTGCTCTCTTATAATTCTTTTAAAATAAGGGTTTTTTTTAAAGTTAGTAGTACACTTTTTGGAGAAACCAAGATGGCGACATAGGTAAACACCTAAACTGCTGCCTCGCACAACAATATCAAAACTACAACTAAAAGACAAAACGGACACCATCCAGAACCACAGGAAAGCTGGCTGAGTGGAAATTCTACAACTAGAAGGAAAGAGGAAAGCACATTGAGATCAGAGGAGCTGCAAAAGGCTGAGGTACGGATACGCGCACACAGAGAGGACGGGCGGCTGAGTGCGTGGCTGGCTTTCCCAAGCAGGAGGGAGATGGAAGCTCCCGACTGCGCTGAACTCCAGTCCCGGGCGAGACTCTGGGAACCCAGACTCATTCGGGGGGAATCTGGACTGTCAGGAAAAGAGAAAGCACACTGAGACTCAGGGGAGCTGCGAAAGGCAGAGGTCCAGAGGCATGCGCGCGGAGAGGACTGACTGCTGAGTGCACGGGCGGCTGAGTGTGCAGCTGGCTTTCTAAAGCGGGAGGGAGACGGAAGCTCCCGACTGCGCTGAACTCCAGTTCCGGCGAGTTTCTGGGAACCCAGACTCATTCGGGGAGAAACTGGACTGTCTGGCAGCAGGCGAAACTCGAGCACGGCTTTCTCTCAGAGGTGCTTGCAGCGATTACCGAGGGACACTGAGACCCACGGGCCTCATAGGGCAGGGCTGACGGGAAGCGAAGGCTGTCTGCTCTGCCCTGAGACTCCGCCCCATCCAAGCTGAGCACAGAGGCTTTTGCAATTTTGCAAGTCTTGTCTCATAAGGGTGTCTCCAGCACAGAAGTTCTCCCAGCATAGACACAGCTGATCCTCACAGCCAATTGGCCTGCAGGTCAATTCCTCCCAGTGATACCAACAACAATCAAGAGTTAACTACAACAAGGCTGTGCACACAGTCCACCAAGGGGTGCACCAAAAGTGATTATCTCAGGTAACAGGGAGAGGCTGAGCCACTGGGTCCTATAGGACACCTACCACACAAAGCTACTCTACCAACTCAGGGAAGCAGCAAAAATGCAGAGACAAAGAAACAGATCACAAATGAAAGAAATGGAGGAAAGCAAACGACTGGATATAGAGTTCAAATCCACGGTTATAAGGTTTTTCAAGAATTTCCTAGAAAAGGCTGACAAATTTAGCGAGACCCTCAAGGATATGAAAAAGGACCAACTAGAAATTAAACATACACTGACTGGAATAAAAAATATTATACAGAGACCTAACAGCAGACTAGAGGACCGCAAGAATCAACTCAAAGAGTTGAAATACAAAGAAGCAAAAAACACTCAACTGGAAAAGCAAAAAGAAAAAAGAATCCAAAAACTTGAAGATAGTGTAAGGAGCCTCTGGGACAACCTCAGGTGTTCCAACATCCAAATTGTGGGGGTGCCAGAAGAAGAGAGAGAGCAAGATACTGAAAACCTATTTGAAGCAATAATGACCGAAAACTTCCCCCACCTGGTGAAAGAAATAGACTTACAAGTCCAGGAAGCGCACAGAACCCCAAACAAAAGGAATCCAAAGAGGACCACACCAAGACACATCATAATTAAAATGCCAAGAGCAAAAGACAAAGAGAGAATATTAAAAGCAGCAAGAGAAAAACAGTTAATTACCTACAAGGGAGCACCCATAGGATTGTCAGCTGATTTCTCAACAGAAACTATGCAGGCCAGATGGGAGTGGCAAGAAATATTCAAAGTGATGTATAGCAAGAACCTACAACCAAGATTACTCTACCCAGCAAAGCTATCATTCACAATTGAAGGTCAGTTAAAGAGCTTCACAGATAAGAAAAAGCTAAAGGAGTTCATCACCACCAAACCAGTATTATATGAAATGCTGAAAGGTATTCTTTAAGAAGAGGAAGAAGAAAAAGGTAAAGATAAAAATTATGAACAACAAATACATATCTATCAACAAGTGAATCTAAAAATCAAGTGAATAAAAAATCTGATGAACAGAATAAACTGGTGAATATAATAGAATCAGGGGCATAGAAAGGGAGTGGACTGACAATCCTAGGGGGGAAAGGAGTGTGGGGGGTGCGGAAAGAGACTGGACAAAAATCGTACACCTATGGATGAGGACAGTGTGGGGGAGGTAAGGGCAGAGGGTGGGGTAGGAACAGGGTGGAGGGGAGCTATGAGGAAGGAAAAAAGAGGAACAACTGTAATAATCTGAACAATAAAGATTAAAAAGAAAAGTTAGTAGTATATTTGGAAAAAATACAATGGTAAAAATATAAACTGAGTGGCCAGATTATTATGATCTCTGAACGCATAATAATCTGGCCACTCAGAGTGTGTGTGTGGGTGTGTGTGTGTGTGTGTGTGTGTGTGTGTGTGTGTATATATATATTAGAAGCCCGGTGCATGAATTCATGCATTTTGGTCCGGCCAGCCTGGCCAGGGGGAGGGGACATGGGCAGTTGGCTGGCCTGCCTGCTGGTTGAACTCCTGGTCGAGGGGGCAATTTGCATATTAGCCTTTTATTATATAGGATATACACTGAGTGGCCAGATTATTATGCGTTCAGAGATCATAATAATCTGGCCACTCAGTGTATATGCATTTAAGATCTTTTTTGTAATTTCCCAATTTTCTCCCATGCTTACCTATTTCTTTTATAATCACAAAAGTAACATGTCAAAGAAAAATACATCTACTCCCTTCTCCCACTATGTATAAAATATATGAGGATTAAAATCAAACTCTCTGCAGTCAGCTCAAAAATGCTTGTGCCAACCCTACATCCTTTTGTGTTTTTCCTCAGCACAACCTTTTGGAAATGCAGGGGTATTAATTTTCCCAGGCTCATCTCAGTTTAAGGAAGTTAGAGCCACTTGATGTCACAAGACAGGCCACAGCCTAATAACCTCAGTGCCCACTGGGCAGGTTTTATTAAACAAGATGCAGTCACGTCGGGTCATCGGAGGGGTGACACTATAGGCAAGGCATGAGAAAGCTCACTAGGCCACAGCCCTCCACCTCCAGAGTTGGTCCCAGAAGGCTGGTGGCCAGGCTCTGTTAGGCAGAGTGGAAGAGAACCTGGGTCCCTACCTGGCCCTTACTGGTAGTTCCCTCTCTGGGGATTTGAAAGTTAACTTCTGGGTACAAAGAAATGAAGCCCTAACATTTATTGACTTTAGTCTTTAACACTGAGAATGGGTCTCTGTCCTAGTTATATCAGTTCTGGATCTGATTAGTTTCTTATTAAAATGGACGGGCCCAATCCACCGACTCTGCACCCAAAACCCCTTAGTGATTAAAACCACCTTGCAGTCTTGCCCGATAAATCAAACCAACACCCAACCATTGGTTTTCCCCAACTATGAAAAATACTCTGGCTTCTCTTCATCATCAGGGTGAGCAAAGTTTGACAGAGGGACATGACAGGGAGCCAACAGGGAGTCTTTTCTGACTTCTGACCTGGTCTCACTGGCAGGCCCGCTGGTACCTGCAGATGGCAAAGTCAGATTCCGCCACTGAAACACACAAAACTCCAGCCAGAGCAGATGGCTTTGGGTAAATGTTCATATTAAATGACACCAGATGATCATGAGTAACTAACATAAGGGAAAGAGTAAATAAGAAAAAAGGGGGGAGGGGGAGCAAGCCTAACTTTCTAGCCTAAAGATTTTACATATTTTCATAGGTTTTCCTTCAGCCAAAAACCCTGAGGTCTGCATAGTAAGTAAAGGATTTTCTATCCCAGCCCCTGCATGGACACATATATGAGCTAGAGAATGACACAGGCCTCTGCTCCTCCCCCATCTTCCCTTCAATATCTCCAACCCCCTCCACAGGCCCCCTAGGTTGCTTACTATTACAGACCACTCCTCTTCTCTCCTAGACCTCTACCACCTGCCAAGAGCTCCTCCTTAGTCATTGATTCAAATATATACCCTACCCACTCTATCTACAGGACTCATCTCAAGAGTCCTAAATTCTAGTCCAAAAAGGACAGCCATTTGTCTAGTATCTCATATCAGAATAAACTCAACACTAGCAAACTGAACTTACTTCCCCTCAAAACAGCTCCAACTTTCTCATGTTTATGCTTTCAGAAGCTCAGGCACCTGTCTCCTCTCAACTCCTCTCCCCTTGTCTTATTCTGTTCAGGCCGCTATAACAAAAATACCATAGATGAGGCAGTTTGAACAACAGAACTTTATTTCTCACAGTCCTGGAAGCTAGAAAGCCCAAGAACAAGGCGCCAGCAGATTTGGTGTCTGGTGAGGGCCCGCTTCCTGATTCACAGACACCCCTCTTCTGGCTGTGTCCTCACAGGGCAGAGTGGGGAGAGGTCGTTGGATCCCTTTTATGAGGGCACTAATCCCACTCATGAGGACTCCACCCTCATGACCTAATCACCTCCCACCCCCCACCTCCCAATACCATCCAATTGGGAATTAGGCTTCAATATGTCAGAATTAGGAGGGACATAAACATTCAGTCCACAGCATTTCTCTACCCCCAGCTCCAGTCAGCACATTTACTCAATTTTTTTCTTTGCAGTGCATTTCATCTGCACCTTACCCATGCCCAACCCCAGGTCCCCAAGCTGACCCTTATAACCTCAACGACAGTCTCCCTACCTCTGCTCTCTCCCCTTAGTAACATGACAGAGCTGGGATTCTCCTGCCACCTCCTAAAACAAACAAAAAACACTACAGTCTTCCCATGCCTACTGTTAAAGTCCAAACTCCTTAACATCTCAGTCCTAGTTCCACGCTATCTAAATCCCACCTCTTTCATGGACTAGTTCAAATCATACCTCCTAAATTCCTATAGCAATTGTTCACAAGTTAGTTAGCAGTTAAGTACTACTTATTATGACAACTTGCCTATTAGCATCTTGAATTTTAACTTAAAGCAGGGAACCCTCATAGTTGGTTAAGAAAACAGATTGGCAGTTTCTTAAAAAGCTAAACATAAAATTACCATTTTTATCAGAGACTCCTACATATCTATCCAAAAGAAATGGAAACAGACTTGCACAAGAATGTTCATAGCAGCGTTATTCATAATAACCAAAACATTGAAACTTACATCTTCCCCATCTGATGAATGGGTAAAATGTGGAGTATCATACAAAGGAATACTACTCAGGAACCCAAAGAAACCTGGATGAACATACTAATATGGATGAACCTTAAAACACTATGCAAAGTGGAAAGACATGCTGGTGATTCCTGTTATATGAGACATGCAGAAAGGCAAATTTATAGAGACAGAAAGTTGATTAGTGGTTGCCTGGGGCTGAGAGTGGGAACAGGGATCATGGGAGAAGATAAAAATGTTCTAAAATTGATTTGTTGGGATTGTTGCACTGCTTGATAAATCACTGAATTGAGTACTTGCTGAGTCAATTTTATATGTAAAATGCGCTTCAACAAAGTTAACATTTTTTTAATTACAGTAGGTGCTCAACTATTACTTGAATATTTAATCTCTTACCTGTTTTTTTCTCACCACCCTTTTCCCTGCAATTAGACTCTAAACATCTTGAGGGCACAGATCAAGTCTCCCACTTATTTTTATGCTAATTTTAATATGAATTGTACCTACTCCAAAGCTATACATATTATTCTCTATTCATAACAATTTGCAACTTGTGGATTTGACTTTTGCCTTGCCAGGCTATGGAGTGACGCATTCAAAAGCATCAAGGAAGAAATGGTGTATGTGGTAGTTGAATCGCAGCTCCTCTGCTTCAAAGCTAGAACTCAGGGCAAGTTAACTGCCCAAGCCTATTGCCCAGGTTTCTAATGAAAGAAAGAAAAAAAAAGTGGCAACTACCTTACAGAGTTGCTATGAGAATGAAGTGAGGCGGTCTGGATAAAATGGTTAGCCCACTGTTTGAAACAGGTACAGCTCACTGAATGCTGGCTGAAACATGCACGCACAAACCCAGCCCCAAAGGCACATGCCCTAGAGAAGCATCTTTCAAACAGGACACAACCTTCAACAACAGAGTGGACACCTACAGATTGAGCTACCCTCTTCCTGTCATCCACCAGGCAAGAGTGGCCCTGTGTCAAATGAAATTGAAAAATAAATATTAAAATTGTAAAATTAAGAAAGAGTGGCCCTGGAACATCTTTTCTCCCTCCCAAGCCCATTGAAGTTTATGTATGACAGAAATACTACTAATCATCTAACAAAAGGAACTAACATACCTACAACTTTCAACATATAGTTTATCTCCCAAGGTGGGCTTGCACTTCCTAGCCCCCTTGGTGTTTAGCAGGGCCCATGTCCAGCTCTAACCAACGAGAAAAAGTGACATGTCACTTCCAAACCAGAGCATGCTGTCAAGACCCTCCCAGTCCTTTCCCTCTCCCACAGCAATGGTCCAGCCACTGGCAGCTCTTGAGGACGGCGTGGAGATCCCTAGCCACCTGCAATGGACAGGGAGTGTGAGAATAAACCTTGTTCCAGGCCTGAGTTTGGGGGGTTGTTTCCACAGCATAATCTAGACTTGCCTGACAGTCACAAGGCTCTCAGGCTATGAAATTATATGCTTTAAATATCTCACCCAAGCCCTGACCGGTTTGGCTCAGTGGATAGAGCGTCAGCCTGCGGAGTGAAGGGTCCCAGGTTCGATTCCGGTCAAGGGCATGTACCTTGGTTGCAGGCACATCCCCAGTAGGAGGTGTGCAGGAGGCAGCTGATCGATGTTTCTCTCTCATCGATGTTTCTAACTCTCTCTCCCTCTCCCTTCCTCTCTGTAAAAAAAATCAATAAAATATGTTTAAAAAAAAAAAATATCTCACCCAAAAAAGCCTTCTAAAACTCTTTATTCTCTGGCTCCATGACAAGCCACTCTGTTTTCTGGCAACTTCTGTAACCATTTCTCCATTCCCTCATGGACATACTTCCTCTGCCTAACTCACTAAACCAGCCGTGGGCAAACTACGGCCCGCGGGCCGAATCCAGCCCGTTCGGCTGTTCTATCCGGCCCGCGGAGCCGAAAGAGCAGAGGGTTCTCTTGCTCTCCCCTCCGCTCCTTTACTTTGAATTTATATTAGTTCACACAAACACTCCATCCATGCTTTTGTTCCGGCCCTCCGGTCCAGTTTAAGAACCCATTGTGGCCCTCGAGTCAAAAAGTTTGCCCACCCCTGCACTAAACCCTGCGGTTAGCCAGGATTTTGTCCTCAGCTCATTACTGTTCTCATTCCAAATGCTCTCCAGGGAGACCTTACCCACTCTCCTGATTTATCCACCACATGTGAAGCTATCCAAAGCTATCTTCAGGCTAGTTCGGGGTTTCCCTTACACCCAAAGTCCTGCTGGGCCTAGCTGACCCATAGCATCATAAATCCAACATATCCAAAAGCAAACACATCAGATACCAAGCCACCTCCAGACATGTATCTCCACCTACAACCTCTCCCTTAGTTAACAGGGCCTAAATCTACTGTCACCCAAATCAGAAACCTGACAGTAAACTATACTACTCCCTCTCCCTGACCCTCACCCATCCAGTCCAGTCCAGTCCACCTCCCTTAAATGTTTGTTATTTTTTGAGGGGAGGGGAGATAGTCTTTTTATTTGTTTAACTCTTTATAACAGTATATACTGAGAAAAACGTCAAATTCAGTAAACAACTTATTTTGGTATCAGCTATGACAGTAATGTTCTACCCTGAAGAGACAAGTAATTTAGTCCAGACCAAGAAACAAGAGTGCTGTAATTTCATAATTATGCCAGTAGCAACCTACATCTTCATCTCATCTTTAGCCACTTGCTTTAGTAAATGTCTCAGAACACTGCCAAAGAAGCTGGCATTTTTTATTAAAGTCTCTTAAGCAGTAATTCATATTATTGTTCAAGTTGAAAACAGGGCAAATCTTATGGTTCTTTTTATGGAGTTCTCTTCTTATTATAGTCTACTAGTGCCCGGTGCATGGATTCATGCACATGGAAAGGAAATTAACTAGAAGGTGGCTGGCGGGGCAGGACTGGGAAAGAAAGGCCAGACACGCTCTGGAGCCAACCTCTCGTGGTTCCTCTCTGGCCAGCCACGCCTGGGGCAGCACCATGGCTCGAAGGGTGTCTGCAGACTGAGCGGGGTCCCTCCAACAGGTGGGGTCCCTTGGCCTGGCCTATGGGGATCGGGCCAAAACCGGCTCTCCAACATCCCCCAAGGGGTCCCGGATTGCGAAAGGGTGGTTCTCAGGAAACACACCCCAGAATTGGGCTCCCTCCTGTCTGGTTCCAAGGTGCATCACCTGAGAACCGCCACTGCCAAGTTACTGCAGCTCAGCAGCTCCTGTGTTGAGCATCTGCCCCCTGATGGTCAGTGCACGTCATAGCCACCAGTCAGAGCGTCTGCCCCCTGGTGGTCACTGTGCGTCATAGCTACCAGTCGGATGGTCAGATGGTCGCTTAGCCTTTTATATATATAGATTATATATATGAAGAAAGTATCCACTAATGCATGATGTTCTCTAACCTGGTTGGTTTTCTGAAACGGAATAAAACAATGCTGGTATCTAAAACCAGAGCCAATGCTTCTCAACTATGCAGCCAGAACACTTGCAGTTTTCCAAGCAAGGTGGACCATGCGAATGGCGCCTGCTCACTGGGTGTGCCGTGCCCGCTGTCCTCTGGTTATTGTAACTGCTGCACAGCAATCTGTGCTGACCACTCTGGTCTTCTTCAGCCTCAAACAGCATGAGAAACTATTCTCCATACAGAAGAGTTCTCACGGCAGCACATTGAATCACGAAGGACCGGAAAACAAATACCCACTTCTTACTGCTTTACAGTAAGCCAGCAACAAACACAAATGAATTATAAACCTGACACTCCTAAACTCTCAAATGGAGCTACAAGACCAGAATGTGCTCCTATACTTAAAATGCTTTTGTTAAAACTAAAATCCACAACTTCTGCCAAGAACTTAATATTCTCAAGCAGAATCAATTTAAGAGGCAAAGAGAACTACTGTCAAATGTACTGCCTATGTCTGACTATATAATTAAAAGCCTACCATATTCAATCTAGACAGTGCTCGTGTCACACTTTAAAGATCCTAACACCTTTTTCCTTTCTGCAAACTCTCCTGCAGAAAGAGCTATCAAGAAAAACTATAAAATCCAACAGTGCAGAGCAATTATGCCTCATTTCTACTTCTTTCCTCACGATGGCAAATTTGTCAGTCAACCTGATAAAAGCTCTGATTTCCAGGCCAAACATCCACTGTACAGAAAGCCCAAAATGCAATCAGGCATGGAAGAGTGGTACACCTGAAATCTTCAGATTATTCTGGAAACACTGGCACCTTCCTTTCAGTGAGCTCCAAAAAACTGTGGATGTCACCATTTTAGTAAGTTCAATTCAAGCACTACTCCTCCACCTGGTAAATAGCCAATGACATGGAAAGTATTCTCAGTACTGCCTGAAATGAGGAGGGGAGGAGGGAGCAACAAGATTTATGTGACTTGCCAAAACTGTCGCTCTAAAACCTGACTATTGAGTCATCAATAACCTGAAACGGCTTACTCTGGAAACGGTGCCAAATATGCTGGTTCATTTTTCAGCTGGTTTGTTTTTTAATCCGTTTTCTCTTCCTTCCAGACAAAGCACAGCACTTTTCTCTCAGAACACATCAGTCAGGGTATTGCTAACTAACTTGACTGGGTGGCTTTATACTCCCACACCCAACAGTGTAGCTGGCTGCTAGGAAAAAGGTTTCATATCTTAAAAATAAATCTTATGAAGTGTTAAAGATGTGTGTGAAAACGATTTTTAATTGCTTGCAACAGCACAATGTGAAGGCAACATCAGGAAACCAAGGTGTTTAAAACACTAAGCGCTACCCCCACACCTGGTAAACAGCCAAATGATAGCATGTTACCCAATTCTTTAATACAAAAACTTCCCAAAAGTATCTGTTGAACTTGACTTTGCAGTTTAATTCTATGTTTTGAAGGCAGTGAGAGAACCCTGGAGCTATTAACTCCCTTGTAAAAAATCTCAACATCTGATTTACTCACCTGGCTTATGAGAGAGGAAAATGTAAAGTGTCCTTTGGTTGGCATCCTTTTTAATAACCCTTTTGCATACCTGTGTATGGGGCTACTTTGGATATAGAAAATACTGAGGATCACAAGACAATAAACTTCTCAATCAGGACAGCAACAGCATCAGGGTAAGCAGGAAATAAACTTTACCAAGAGACTGACATTTGCGCTTTTGACAGAACTGAATTACAGAGCAAATTCACTGAAACAACCACAAAAAAAACCTGTCCTTGTAAAGGCTGATCTTTAACCCCAAAGAAGTGTTCCAATTCTGATACACACACCACACAACTGGCTAAGAAAATAAAGCACGGTGCTTAGCAACAGGGCACCGTAACTACAGTGAGCGGCCCTGCGCTCACGCTCACTGGCAACCACTGAGGTCAGCAAGGCCAGGTCTAGAGAGTCTCCTATTTCTCCACACAAGCTGCTGCTGTCTCCTTATTGAAGCCTCGGATGGAGAGATCATAGACCACCTCCTCCACTTTCTTCACATCGTACTTCAAGCCATCGTAGCGCTTCCTCAGGGAGTCGTTTTTCAGGTTGAGGAGGCGGAACCCGGAATCCAGCTCATTGATGAAGGTGGAAATGTGAAGGGGCCGGGAGTAGTCTCCAGCAGTCACACTGTTGACAGACAGCCTCGACTATATAAGGAAAGAGAGACTGGGATATGTTACAACGTGGCTCCATCTTAGCATGCCCTCCAAATCACAACTACAAGACCCTCAGACCACAACACTTTCACATATTATCTTTGATAAATACATTTTTGACAAATGCTTAATATTACTACTAACTTAATAACTTAAGAAATCATTTCCCTTTTGTTAGAGTTTCTATGGGCTACAATTTATTCTACATAAATATTATTTGTAAACCCACAGTGAACACCCTTTATAACAGCTTTTTTTTCATCTTTAGAATTATTTTCATAACATAATTTCTCAGGAAAGAGACTAAGAAGATAAAAGCAAGAATAATTAATATAGTTATGTAGATAAGTTGTTCTCCAAAACAATTTTATGAGTTAACACAGTTACCAGGAATATGTTTTTTCCACTACTTTGAAACAAAGAGGTATAATCATCTTTTAAAAATTCACACATTAGCAAATATGCACCTCGTCAGAACTGGCATTTCCCTGATGACTAGCAAAACTCATACCGTGCACAGTCAATGACTATGTGGTGACCAACAGATGGCTTCTAAATGAATCAGACTCCCGGGATTTTTGTACCCATTTTTAAAAATGACAGTGAAGTGGCAAGGTGAAAAAAACAAATGGCTCCAGGACCAGACAACTTCACAGCTGAATTTACCAACATTCAAAGAAAATTTAATACCTTTCCATCTCCAACTCTTCCAAAATATTGAAGAGGAAAGAATGAATGTTTCCTAACTCAGCCAACATTATTTGGAAAGCAAAACCAGGCAGGAACCACACATACACACACACACAGGTTACAGGCCAATCTCTGATAAACATAGATGCAAAAGTCCTCAACAAAATACTAGCAAATCAAATACAATAATACATTTAAAGGATCATACACCACAATCAAATGCACTTCACTATAGGGATACAAGGATGGTTCTACATTTGCAAATCAATCAATGCAGTATACATTAACAAAATGAAGGTAAAAATCATATGATCATCTCACTAGATGCAGAAAAAGCATGTGACAGGATACAACATCCATTTATGGGTTTAATATATATATATATTAAATTTATAAAATTTTAAATAAGAACAATGCAACAACAACAAAAAATTTATAAAATTTATAAATATATATATATTTTTTTATTTCAGAGAGGAAGGGAGAGAGAGAAATATATATATATATTTTTTTATTTCAGAGAGGAAGGGAGAGAGAGAAACCTCAATGATGAGAGACAATAATCAATTGGCTGCCTCCTGAACATCCCCCTACTGGGGATCGAACCGCAACCTGGGCATATGCCCTGATAGGGAATGGAACCGTGATCGCCTGGTTCACAGGTTGATGCTCAACCCCTGAGCCACACCAGCCAGGAAGCCATTTATGATTTTTAAAGAAACCTCTCAATAAAATGGGTATAGAAGGAAAAGTGCCTCAACATAAAAAAGGCCATATAAGACAAACCCACAGCTAGATAACTTCATACTCAACAGTGAAAATCAAAGCTTTTCCTCTATGATCGAACAGAAACAAGACAAGGACGCCCACTCTTGCCAGTTTTACTCAACATTACTAGAAGTCCTAGTCAGAGAAATTAGGCAATAAATAAAAGGCATCCAAATTGGAAAGGAAAGAGTAAAACTACCACTATTTGCAGATGGCATGATTTTATATATAGAAAACCCTAAAGATCCCACCAAAAAACTATTAGAAATAAAGTTTCAGAACACAAAATCAACATACAGAAATCTGTTGCATTTCTATATGCTAACAATGAACTATCAGAAAGATTAATAAAGGAAAAACAATCCCATTTACAACTGCAATAGAAAAAATAAAATACCTAGAAATAAGCAAAGGAAAGGAAATACTTGTACACTGAAAAGGTTAAGACATTCTTTCTTGAAAGAAATTAAAGACCAAAAAAAAAAAAAAAAAAACATTGTGTCCATGGACTGGAAGAATTAAAATGTTACAATGTCCATATTACCTAGAGAAATCTACAGATTCAACGCAATCCCTATTAAAATCCTAATGGCATAACAAAAGAAATCCTCAAATTTTGGAACCACAAAAGACCCCAAATAGAAATCCTGAGGAAAAAAAGAACACAGCCAGAGGTATCACACTACCCAATTTCAAACTACACTACAAAGCTACAATAATCAACAGTATGGTAATGGCAGAAAAACACACACAGAGACCAATGGAACAGAACTGAGCCCAGAAATAATCCCAGACATATACGGACAAGTAACTTACAACAAAGGCAACAAGAATATACAATGGAGGAAGTTTCCTCAATAAAGTTGGGAAAACTGGACGCCCTATGCAAAAGAATGAAACTAAACTACTATTGTACACCATACATAAAAATTAACTCAAAATGGACTAAAGACCTGAGTGTTAGCCCTGAAACAATAAAACACACAGACAATAATATAGGCACTAAGCTTCTGGTCATCAGTCTTAGTGGTGTTTTTGTGAATTTGACTCCAAGGCAAGAGAAACAAAAATAAACAAATGGGACTACCATCAAACAAAGCTTTTGCACAGCAAGGGAAGCCATCAACAACCAAGGCAACCAACCAAATGGGACAAGATATTTGCAAATGGTACTTACAATAAGGTACTAATATAAAAAATATATAAGGAACTCATATAACTCAACAACAAAAACAACCTAATTAAGAATGGGCAGGCCCTGGCCAGTGTAGCTACGTGGTTAAAGCGGCGGCCTGTGCACCAAAGGGTCTCATGTTCAGTTTCCAGTCAAGGGGCACGCACCTCAGTTGCGGGTTCACTCCCTACCCCTGGTCGGGGTGCATGCAGAGGCAACCAGTCAATGTGTGTCTCTCACATCAATGTCTATCTACCTGTCTGTCTGTCTGTCTGTCTCCCTCACTCCCCCACCCCACCCCCCACCCCCCCCCCCCCCGTCTCCTTACCTTCCTTCTACTCTCTCTGAAAAGCAAAGGAAAAACTATCCTCAGGTGAGGATTAACAAAGATACACAAAAATGGGCAGAGGATCTGAATAGCCATGTTTCCAAGGAAGACATACAGATGGCTAACAGACACATGAAAAGATGCTCAATATCACTAATCATCAGGGAAATGCAAATAAAAATCACAATAAAATATCACTTCACACCTGTTAGAATGGCTATTATCAAAGAAATAGGAGATAAATGCTGGGGAGGATGTGAAGAAAAGGGAACCCTCATACACTATTAATGGGAAAGTAAATTGGTACAGCCACTATAAAAAACAGTATGGAGATTCCTCAAAAAACTAAGAAGAGAACTATTATGGTCCACCTATTCTACTTCTGGGTATTTATCCAAAGAATATAAAAATATTAATTTGAAACTTTATTTTTAACAGCCAAGATATATAAAAAAAATTAAGTGTCCACAGATGGATGAATAAATAAAGAAGTGGTATATATACAATGGAATACCACGCAGCTATTAGAAAGAATGAAATCTTGCCATTTATGTCAACAAGGGTGGACCTTGAGGGTATTATGGCAAAAGAAATAAGATGGAGAAAAATAAATGCTCTCCCTTATATGTGGAAACATAAAAAAAAAAAGCAAAACAAAAACAAACTCACAGGCACACACAACAGACTGGTGTTTATCGGAGGGGACATTGGGGAGGGGGAGTGAAAGGGGTCAAATACATGGTGACAGATGGAAACCAGACTTTGGTGGTGAGCATGCAATCAAGTATATAGATATCAAGCTATAATGTTGTACACCTGAAATTTGTATGTTAGTATTAACCAATTAACAGTAAAAAAGAAAAAGAAAGAAAATGGCAAATTACTAAGTATATTACCAGTTCACTAGCAAGAATTAGAACTCCTGAGAGATAATCTTCTACATCCAGATGAAATCCTTTCTCCCGATCTGGCTCAACTAAAAAAAAAATATCAAAATAAAAATGAGGTCATAATATGAATATAATTTAAGCCTTAGCATTTTTTTAAATGTGTGAAAAAGGATGAATCATTTAAAACAATCTTTTGTTTCCTAGTAATTCTTATTTTTCAATTACAGTTGACATACAATATTAACCTTGGCAATTAGACCTCATTGAGAATTTTTCTAGCTCTCAAGCAAAATTCAATTTTCCTGTCCACTCTTCTCTTAAAAAGTAATACCACAAAAATGTCAGAGAATATGTTTTTAGAAGAGGCAGGAAGAAGCCACAATATCTGCAACTGACTTCAAATGGTTGACAAGCGCACACAAATGCACACATGCACACACAGACACACCAAGTGAGGAGACTAAGCAGATGTGGCAAAATGTTAAGAGTAGTGAGTCTAAGTGAGCTGTAAACAGGCATTCACTGTATTATTCTTCTAACTTTTCCACAGCCTTGACATTTTTAAAAACTAAATTTTACAAATACAACACCCAAGTACAAAGAGCAGCCACTACATATTTTTAGGTTTTGTGTTTCCAAGTAACTGGTTTTCCATCTAGTTCTCATTTGTTATAATAGAAAGTATAAGCCAACAAAAATTAACCTATCCATTAGTACTGGTTCTGCAGATCTATACTAATGAAGACACTTACTGCCAAGAATTTCTGTCACTGCTTCTCGAGTCACTAGTGTTTCTGATTCCAAGTACACAACAAACGCTGCCAAGAAGACCAGCCGCTGCAACACAAACCTCCAGTGCTCATGAAATCTACATAAAGACAAGCACATAGGTTGAGGGACCAGTGGCCTTAAAAAAGACAGGTTTAGTACAGTCAAGTTCAACCTTTTTTTCAAATATATTTTATTGATTTTTTACAGAGAGGAAAGGAGAGGGAGAGAGAGTTAGAAACATCGATGAGAGAGAAACATCAATCAGCTGCCTCCTGCACACCCCCTACTGGGGATGTGCCCGCAACCAAGGTACATGCCCTTGACCGGAATCAAACCTGGGACCCTTGAGTCTGCAGGCCGACGCTCTATCCACTGAACCAAACTGGTTAGGGCAAGTTCAAACATTTTAGAATTGGAATTCTTTTTCAAATAAAATTTTACGTGAAACCCCAACATATGAAATATGTAAGAGCAATATGACATTTAAATATATTAGATAGATTTAGTGTAAATTTTGCAAGTTCAAATTTATAATTATAAATTAAAAGTTTAATCAATAAGCATGATTCAATTTTATGAATACAAAAATTTACAGCTGACGATTATGGAAGATTATCTACACTAATAAAAGAGTAACATGCTAATTGACTGTACCTTCGCGACGCCCACCAGCCAATAAGGAGTATGCAAATTAACCCAACAAAGATGGTGGGTTAATTTGCATGCACAGGCGCTGAGTGGCCGGGGGCAGGGCGGGATGCAGGCGTTCCGCACCTCCCCAGCCGCTCCAGGCCTCTGGAAGGCTGAAAGGCGGCTCCAGCCAGAGCGAAGGCAGTGCCAGCAGACAGGGGAAGGAAGGCCCATTCTTGCACGAATCTTCGTGCATCGGGCCTCTGGTGTTCTTAATAAATAAGAACAATGATAGTGCTCTGAGAAAAATAAATATTGGCAACTGAAGACAGGAGAAACACAATTGTACATCAGCTTCAACACCTAACTCATTCTTACATTTTGAGTGTAGGATATCAAGAAAATCCTGATTCACACATATAAGTAATAACTACCATTTGCCATCACTACATAGACTTAAAACCTCAGGGATACTACAGTTAAACTGAGCCAGAAACCTGGAAAAGAAATAGGAAATTTGACAACTTCTGGATATTTATGGTATGCCTCCTGTGGCAACAATTCAGAAAAAAATTTCAACACAATGCAGGCCAAACAGAACCTTCTGAGGGCCAAATCAGCCACAGGGCAGCCTGTATATGACTCCAAATTACATGGTCTCTAAAGACCCTGACAATTCTATCCTCCTACTTTTCTAAGCTTCTGTTACTACCTTTGCAAGGTTTGGCAAACTTTCTCTGTGAAGGGCCAGATAATAAATATTTTAGGCTTTGCAGGTCACTTTCAGTCTATTACATATTCTTATTTGGCTGTTTTTCATTTTTTAACAATTTTAAAATAAAGAAGCAATTCTTAGCTTCCAGAGGCAGCAGGCCACAGGTAGTTTGCCAATTCCTGCCTTAAAAAATCTTGTGAGCCCTAGCCGGTTTGGCTCAGTGGATAGAGCGCCGGCCTGTGGACTGAAGGGTCTCAGGTTCGATTCCGGCCAAGGGCACATGCCTGGGTTGCGGGCTCAGTCCCCAGTGGGGGGCGTGCAGGAGGCAGCCGATCAATGATTCTCTCTCATCATTGATGTTTCTCTCTCTCTCTCCTTCTTCCTTCCTCTCTGAAATCAATAAAGAAATATAAAAAAAAAAAAAAAAAAAATCTTGTGAGGTTGTGCTATCCACTCCCCACATACATGTCTTATTTATTGCCCATAAACACATCCTAAATGAATATCTTTTTCAGTAAGAAAATAAACATAAGTAGATCTTTTAGGTTCTTATTTACCATATTTCATCAACATCCGTTTAATATCTGTGAAATCAGGATGCATTTTACAATCTACATGTTTCACAATTATGATTGCCAACAATTTTTCTTTCATGAAACAATATATACTTTAAAATAACTGGTGGTGTAAATCCAGCAACATACAGCATAAAATATTGGGTAAATATGTTACTTGGCAGTGAAAGTCAAGCTTTAAGGTAAAGCTCAACTCCATAACCTTAATAGCAGATATGGTTCATCCAACTTCACAAGCAACTTAAATATACTAAAAAGATATTCTTTATTTTGACCTCATACAACGAATATTTTGTTTTTAACTGCTTTTTCATTGGAAAAATTATACATGATCTTTAAGAAAATTTTGAAAATGAAAGGGAAGAAAATATCACCAATTTTGTCACCGTTCAAATACTGCCATTAATAGTTTGATAATTTTCTTTTTGTTACTTCTTCTACATAGAGGGATTTTTACCTAGTGCTAAGCAATCATTCAGTACATATCATTTTTCTGCCTTTTTTTAACTTAACAGTATAAAATAATGCTACTTTTCTTACAAACCTGTAATACTGTTCAGCAGGGAACTTGGTCTTCAAAGACATTAGATGTGTTTTCACAGTACCAAAATGTTCTCGAGCTTTCAAACACCTCTTTGGAACTGATCACACCAAAAACAAACAAACAATCAAACATCATAATGAAAGACCAAATTTCAAATACTTAATATTGCTTAATACTATCGCTTAATAATCTATGCAGTCTACCTGGAAATAAATCAACTTTTTAAAAAAGCTCATGACCAAATATAGGGTATGAATCTCTGCTTTTCAACCTGGCTTTCAAATCTTCACCTCTAGTTCCCCTACTGATGAACCAATACTGAAAAATAAACAAAAACTTGCTGAAAGGGAATGTTAGGAAACACATCATACGCTATCAGAAATGACCTCATCCTTAAGGAGCTGCACACCAGATGCATTCCTACGCAGTCCTCAAAAGAGGCTTAAAATTGATCTGCTTCTAGCTCTCATGTTTGGTCAAAAAGAAGTTTTACCAATTATTCTCAATCAGGCTGACCAACTACATATCATGGAGAAAATTGACTTGCCTCTTACACCTATAAACTACTTTATTATATCATTCTCTATCTGAAAATGTATTTCAGCTTTTTCAGTTGGGCTTACAATGGAGGTTCCATGTCTAAAGTTATCATAGTTGATCTCCATCCATTCAAAGGACTAACTGTACACATATTCAGAACATTTTACACTGGCCATTTCATATCTACAAATGCATATTAAACCATATTCAATATATGAAAGGTTTGGTGTGTTTTTGAAGCTCTAAATAAAAGTTGCTAAATACACAAGTGAACTATGAAATACTACTATCATCATCAGCAGAACTTCATCAAATAGAAAACATTCCATATTACGTGAAAGTGGAAAATCAATCAAAACACAGGATTCTATAAACCTGTAAAAACGATAAACTCACCTACTCCAATTTTTATTCACCATAAAGTATGATGAACATTTCTTATAATGAAATGACACAGAGCTGAAATGTTGTTTGGATGGTAAAACTGTTTAAATGAGATTGATGAACTGGATTAAAACCTCAAAAGTCAAAACAAAACACTTACTGTCCTGAAACCCAGCACCCTGATGGACCCCTTGCAGTAGAGTTAAAATCTCCCGAGCTGTTTGTTCTAAACTCTGCACTACTTTTCGGATTTCCTAGAAAAAATTAAAAACCAAAGTATCACGTAAGTTCAACATCATTATTATCATAGCCTCAAACCAAATATGCTAGTAGCATGTTTGATTTATGACACTTCACATACGTTGAAAACACTATCTATCTTTACAAGGACTGAACTGGAACAGAAAATACCCAGATTTGAATCCTGACTCTTCCACTTACTTCCTCTATGAGACCTTCAGGAAGTCATCGAAAAGCCTTAGGTTTCTCATTTAACCTTCAACGGATAATAGCCACCTCCTCCCATCTCAACTATCCCACAGAACACTACAACACTTAAAGGAGCTGAGGCATCTGAATGCAATTTGTCAAAACAAGAATAAAATGCAATACAAGGGGTGGGTATTTTTCATTCATTCATTTTACAAATATTCACTGAGCACATTTATGTGCTAGGCATTGTGTAAATGCTGGGGAACCAAGTACAGTCTCCTCCTTTCTGGCAGTTCAACTGACATTCAAAAGATAGGAATTGCACACTATTCCTTAAGATGTTAATGCGTTACTAGAAAACATAACAGGCAAAAGATCATTTGCCCTGTGAAATCCAGGAAATGAATGTGGGAGAACCGGGGGCAGGGGGGATGGAAAGAAGCAAATTTCAGGAAGAGCAGAAGGCATGCAAAACTTCTGAGGCAGGAACTACTGGGGAACTAGAGAAATGAAAGGGAGGTAAAGTGACCATAATATAAACAGGTGGGGTAAAATTACATTGAAAACACACACACACACACACACACACACACACAGAGAGAGAGAGAGAGAGAGAGAGAGAGAGAGAGAGAGAGAGAGAGAGAGAGAGAGAGAGAGAGAGAGAGAGAGAGAGAGAGAGAGAGAGAGAGAGAGAGAGAGAGAGAGAGAGAGAGAAGAGAGAGAGAGAGAGAGAGTTGGATTTTTACTCTACGTGTAATGAGAAGCCACAGGAACTTTAACGAGAGGCCCAGAGGCGCTTTGAAAGACACCGACAACACATAGATCGCACGCCGTCTGAGTCCCAGGAGCTAGCTGAGGCTTTGACGTCCACGAGTGCTGGAAGGGGGGAAACTGGCACTCGAATGAGGTAGGAGAAGCCAAGGAGAGACCGGAACCTGGGGGAAGCACCGGCCCTCGGAGGCTGAGCGACGGGAAGGACCAGGCGGTGGGGCCTACCGGAGCAGAGAAAGGGGATAGGGCAAGCAGGGCTCACCTCCCGGATGTCCTGCTCGGCAGCCAGAAAGCCCTGCAGCTCCACGAAGATCTCGCTCACAGACATGGCGCCGGCTGCACTGGGATCAGCCAGCGGCGAGGGCGAGGGCGAGAGAGAGGGCGGCCGGCTGAGAGGGTTCCACAGACGACCAGCGCGCCGTCGCAGGGGCCGCCGCCACCGAAGCCGCCTCGTCGCCGGGCCTTGTACTACCTCCGTCGCTGGGGTCCTCCCAGGCCCTCGGCGCGCAGGGAGCCGGGCTGCCCGCCGCGATGCCTGAGGTGCCGCCCGCCTCCTCCTGAGCCAGGCGCGCTCCGAGGGCGGGATCTTCCTACAGGCCTCGCCGGAAACAGCTCGGGGAGGGCGCCTCAGGGCCGGTGGGACTGACGGAAGTGGGGGTGTGGCGTGGAGGTGGTGACCGCGCTCCTGTTAACTTACACAATGTGTTTTATACCACAGCATTTGGGGGGTGGCTCAGTACTAAGAGGTCCATATAGACTGTAAAGAGATTGCAGTCGTCCTCTAAGAATAAGAAAGAAAACAATGCGTTAGTATTTCCAAAAAATGCAAGGGAACATAAAAGTATGTGGGACCATGTGTGTGCAAAATTCTATCCCTGTGCTCTTTTAACGCATTCTCTGTATTACCTATTTTTTAAATTACATGACTTTATGCGGGTCGTCAACCAATTCAACACTCACAAGAATCCCCAGTTTGGAGTGTGGTGAAGAAGGAAACTTCATTCAGTGCCAAACGGCTCAAAAAGGCTCGAGCACAATCAGGCACAGCTGTGAAGCAGCCTTGGGCCAGGTCCTCTCTGGCTGCATAGCTCCGCTCTGCTCCATGCCTGTCTGTTTTTGCCCTGCGCTGGATGCCTAGGGAAACACAATCTTCCCTGGAAAAAGAAAAGGGACTTCCAGAGAATGTTTTACAGGCTTGCCCAGCTGGCCTGGCTCAGTGGTTGAGCCTCGACCTATGAACCAGCAGGTCACGGTTCGATTCCCAGTCAGGGCACATGCCTGGGTTGCGGGCTTGATCCTCAATGTGTGGTGTGCAGGAGGCAGCCAATCAAGGATTCTCTCTCATCATTGATGTTTCTATTTCTCCCTTCCTCTCTGAAATCAATAAAAAATTAAAAAAAAAAAAAGGAATCTGTGGTGTGTGTTTAAAAAAAAAAAAGGAATGTTTTACAGGCTTGTGAAGATGCTGGTAAAAGACACCTCCCTAGGACACCTTCCCGGACTAAAAACAATAAACAAACTTTTCCGATTTGGGGCTGAAGTTGAGCAGACATCAGGAGGGTTGTAGTTTGTTAGTTCCTTAGGAGACAATCCTGGCATATGTCTTAGTATTTTTCCAAAGCCTGTGAAACATTATTAGAGCAAAAGTTATTGTTAGGTTTGATCGAGCAATTGAATCAATACCTCTCCACCAGGAACTGGCTTTTCAGGTCATTTCACTATGGACATTCCCTTTGACCACATTTCATTTGTGGTGACCACATCCCATTCTCCCCCCTCCAGGTATGCATAAAGAAGTCTCTGCCCTGCCCTAACTAGTTTGGCTCAGTGTATAGAGCCACCGCCTGTAGACTGAAGGGTCCCAGGTTCGATTCCGGTCAAGGGCATGTACCTTGTTTGTGCGCACTTCCCCAATAGGGGGTGTGCAGGAGGCGGCTGATCGATGTTTCTAACTCTCTGTCCCTCTCCCTTCCTCTCTGTAAATAATATATTTTTTTTAAAAAAAGAAGTCTCCGCCCAGAAAAGGCCCGCCAGAAGTCCTTTAAAAGCCACTGATTCCCCTCACTGGGTGCTGGAGCCATCCAGGTTCAGCCACCTGGTGTGTGGATGATCCCTCACCACTCTGGCCTCCTGGGTTCCTCCTTCGGTGACCTAACAGTTATGAAGAGTTCAAAAGAAGCTTGTTTGAAGGGGAGTAAGGGAGGGAACTTTCTACTAATTATCCTTGAGTTGTAGAAAAGAGCAGGGAGGAAGGATATATATGCCAGAATGCAGCCTTGAGAGTAACTTACCATGTCTCGCAGTTTGAACAAGAGGAGCTAACAACCTTGGAGTTTAATTACTAGGTGTTTCTCATAAATTGAGAAGGCTACAGCAAAGAAAAAGAAAGGCCTTTTTATTTTCTTGTTCTCACCCTCACAATTACTTATATCAACTGAATGATAGCTTCATGCCAGACTTATTCTAAAACTTTACATGAAGAATCATATTTTATCTTCTAATGCTTCTATGAAGTTGATACTGTTGTTATAAGTGAAATAACCATGGTAACAAATTAATTGACTTTCCAAAGGTCACAGGAAGCTAGTAAATGCTGAAACTGGGACACAAACAGTTCATCTTAATCGTTATGCTATTATCATCTACCTACCATTTAACAATATTTGCAAGAGGCTTTAAATACCTTATCTAGCCGAAACCGGTTTGGCTCAGTGGATAGAGCGTCGGCTTGCGGACTGAAGGGTCCCGGGTTCGATTCCGGTCAAGGGCATGTACCTTGGTTGCGGGCACATCCCCATTGGGAGGTGTGCAGGAGGCAGCTGATAGGTGTTTCTCTCTCATCCATGTTTCTAGCTCTCTATCCCTCTCCCTTCCTCTCTGTGAAAAATCAATAAAATATATTTTAAAAATAAAAAAATAAAAATAAATAAATAAATAAATAAATAAATACCTTATCTAACTTGACCTCTCATAGCCCTATGATGTAACAGTTTAGAAAATTTTAGCAACTTGCTCAATCAAACACAAGATTTTTTTTTTTGCCTATGTACTTCTGATATCCTGTGACCTTTTGTAGTCCAAAAATATAGGCAGAAAAATCTCAAAATTCACAACAAAAGGATGAAAGTAGCAATAGGAGCTCATTTTTATTCATTTACTACCAGCCAAACATGTTCTTAGAACCATCTTTTGTGTATTAACTGACTTTATACAAATCTAAATTCATTTTTTAAATCCTGCAACATTTTTCTCCATGTCACTCAAAGATTGTGACTTTTGGCCTGGTCAGCATAGCTCAGTGGTTGAGCATCAACCTATGAACTAGGAGGTCACGGTTCGATTCCCAGTTGGGCCATATGCCCAGATTGTGGGCTCAATCCCCAGTATGGTGCATTGTTACACTGTGACAAGTGTAACAATGCACCATGTTGTATTTGCGTTCTGTCTCTTGCTGCCTCGTTCCATTTGTCCTTTACTCTAATGGCCTGAGATTCACCCACCCACCCAATAATATGTTAGCACCTAATCTTTTCTTTAGACTTTGCCTTCTTGAGATTTCAGTCTAAGATATCCATGAAGGAGGATATCCAATCAATGATTGCAGGAGGCAGCCAATCAATGATTCTCTCTCATCATTGATGTTTCTAGTTCTCTCCCCTTCCCTTCCTCTCTGAAATCAATACAAATATTTTTTTTTTAAAAAAAAAAAAAAAAAGAAGATTGTGACTTAAAATTCTGAGAGGAGTTAAGTTTGACATGCAGGCAGACAGGCAGAGGTCCAATGGAAAACAAAGGCAGGTGAAATGTAGTCAGGACCAGACATGGCAGTTTGAGCAAGCCTAATCACAGAAACCAACCATGCAGAAATAACAAAATATTTTTAGGCTCAGAGCGGGAGGTATGTGAAAGTAGGAAGTGTCTGCAACAATAAGGTGAACTGACCCATAGGGACAGGATAGTTCAGGCCTGTAGCTGGGCAAGAACAATTGAGGGAATCAATCAGGTGTTGACAGATATAGAGCAGGCACATATATACCTCTAGGCTGATTAGCTTCACCAGTACCATTATTGGGGCCCCTCCCCATGAGGGAGCTGAACCTACTTGTAACAAATTTTCCATGCTTTTGCTTAAATCTGCTGGTCTGTGATCTCATTTTTCAGCTTCCTGAAACACAAACCTGGACAAAAACCTCAGTTTGCTGTTCTGGTTATCAATTCTAGCTGAAACAGGAGTTTGCCAAATCACTTTATTTCTGAAAAATCTAAGGTGATTTTCAAGCATACCATAAGGGAGTCTTTTCTCATTTGTCAAGTTAGAATTAGTACTACTTATCTCTAAAAGTTATGAGGATTAGCAATAATGTGTGTAAAAGACTACTTTCTATCTCTGAATTTGACTACTCAGGTGCCTCATAGAAGTGGAATTCGTATAGCATTTGTCTTTTTGTGACTGGCTTACCTCACTTAGCATAATGACCTCAAGATTCATGCATGTTGTACTTGGTGTCAGAATTTCATTCCATTTTAACACTGAATATTCCACTTTATGTATATACTGTTGTAGAGCGAACGCGAGTAAAGACCACTGGAGTCCAGACCAAATTAAAATTTAGGGAGCCTTTATTGCCGGCTGGCGACTGTCCCCTCTCCACTCAGGGAGATCAGAGAGCAGCCCCGACCCTTTGTGTCCGACCGTATTTAAACCCATTCACTACAGTTTTTTTTGCAGAGCAAACAGTCTAAAACAATTTAAAACAAAGCAGTTTTCCTTAATTAAAGAGCCAGCCCTATGTGTGCTTAGTGGTTATCTCGCTGCTGGCCTTGAAAACAACACAGTTCTATCCAATTAAAAAAATGCACCTGGCATGGCATTGAGAGTATGGGCATCTCTAGTCTCTGGCCTACAAGGTCAGACAGCTAAGTTTATCTTCCTCATTATTCAAGCAGGCTAGAAAGCAAAGTTATTTTTTAGAATAAGAGTTCGTCTAAAAAACAGCAGAGAATTCCAAACAGTAGTTTTACAAAATAGGCGTTAGCCTTCTCACTAGGAGGAAGCATGCTCAAAAATTCCCACTCTCCAACATTCCCCACTGGTTTTATGTACATGAGTCAAATCATTGACTCTTTGGGGTCATTGTTGGTGAGGGAGTTATATTGACCCATTAGGACTGTAAGCTTGATCTTAAGCCAGGTGTGTTGAAGCCATGTCGGGATCCTGTGGACCTTGGCTGCTGTGGAGGTGGTCCTTTCCAGGTAGGAGTCAGTCCTTGTGTGGCAAATTTCTTTACCCAAACAGAGTTACCAGGGTGAAAGGAATGAACCGGATCAGAAGTTGGTACAGGCAGAGCGTCTCAGATGTGCTTCTGGATTGCTTCCTGGGTAGACTGTAAAGCCTGTAAGAACTTGAATAAAGACTGGTTATGGATTTCAGCTTTTCTAGATTAGGTAGATCAGGGTCTGGAAGAGTCACTAGAATCTGTAGAGGCCCACTGGTTTTAGGGCAGCCTCCTGGGCAGCTTCATCTGTGGCCCAGTTCCCTCTTGCTTCTGTGGAGAACCCTTACCTTGTAAATGCGTACCTGCTATCAGTATAAATTGTTACTGATTTTCCTTTTGTCCACCAGAGAGCCTGAAACTGGGTGACTCGAGTGTTTGACATCCAGTGCTCTAGTGTGTTCTGGAGTAAAACCTCGACCTCATGTGGGGCAGTTAGGATTAGTTACTGCCCTAGGGTTAACTTATTTGCTTTTTCAATAAGCATAGCTGTGGCTGCTACCACCTGGAAGCAAGTATGTCACCCAAATGCAAAGGGGTCAAGTTTTTTTGTTTTTTTTTTTTGGACAAATAGGCTACCAGCCTTTTCTAGGGGCTGAGACTTTGGTGAGTACCTCTTTGCCTATGCCCCTTGTCTCACATACGTAGAGGTGGAAAGACTTAGTTACATCCTATAGCACTAGTTGGCCCATCGTCCCTGCTCTGCTCATGTCTGTCTAACTGCCTAATATATTACCTCAAGGATCCTGGCTCTGAATTCTTTTAGGGAAAATGGACGTTGAATTTCTTCTGTAGCTGCTTCGTGCTGAAGAGGGACGGAGTTTTCTCTCAGAGCCAAGAGATCCTTGCTATCTGTCAAGGGACGATGAGGCCTGGGCCCAGAAGGAGGTGGGCTTGTGACCTGGCAGAGACAAACTGTAACAAATGGTCCAGTGGAAGGGAAAGAAAACATTTCAGTTTTAATGACCTCTATTGAAATAGAATTTTTCTCCTTAAAATTACCTCTATGTTTATCAAAAGAGCCAGATAAAGACTAATTTACCTATTGTATTTAATTTGGCCTGATTGTTTGCATAAACACAACAAGAATGATAACTGACTACCTTTGCTGGAATTTCATGATTGAATCATATTGTGCCCCGTAGGGCCAGGAAGCCACGCCAATCAGCTGCCATCAGGCCTGCCTGTAGTATCTGCTGAGTTAGGTGAATCCCTCACCTGTAGTTGCTCTACCCGGGCCCATGCCCTAGGCTTCAAGGCCCATCTCAGCTCTCCTACTCATCACGGCTCAGAGTGCGTGGGGGTCCCGCAGGGACGCAGAGGCGCCCTTATTGCTCCCTTGTACTCTGACCAACTGCCAGTGATGGTAGGGCATGGGCCTGATGCTCCAGCACCAGGTATTTTCAGGGCTACCAAGCAGGATACCAGACTTTCTCCATGGCACTCCTATTGGCTTCAAGTCTTCAGAGTTCAGGCAGGGCTCTTTAAAACATGATACTCCAGTCAAAGTTTCTGGTTAATAAACTACTATTAGAAACCAGTCTTATTGAATTTATGCAAAGAAATGTATTGCCATGATTTATTAAGCATTGCCAAATTTCAGAGGAATTATATAGGAGAAAAATATACTTCTGATTTTCCTTGTCAGTCCTTTCTATGGATTCTTCAGAGTAATATAACTGTCTTCAAATGACAAGGAGAAATTCAAAATGTGTCTATATTCAAGTAGACAATTATAGCTTTCCTTGTAGTAGGGTTCCCCCTACTTGACTTGTCCTTAAAATCTCATATGGTCTCTCGGGGCGGGGGGGCGGGGGGGGGGGTGACATGCCCTCTCAGAAAGGACTAAGGGAGCTTTATTCCTTTACAGGGTCTCACATGTCACAGGACCTCATGGGGTCTGTAATTCCTGTAACAAAGGACTGGTACTCACCACTTCCCTCTGTTCCAAACAGGCCTTCCCCAGTTTCCTAAAGTTGAGGTTTGTGCCACACCTGACATGGGCATGGTCACACAGGCCTGCAAGACAGTATACAGGCTGTCAACTGTCTTTCAATAGAGACCAAAACCAGATGGGTGTTTTCCTTGCCCATTTGGGTACCTGCCCTTTTGGCAACTGCATTCAAATCTGTAAGGTTAATGCAATATTATTAACACAATGAAGTACAATATTGGCACTGTGGCCACCTTAGGTAGCCAAATCTTCTGCTACCATATATGACACATGGTAGGGCTATACAAATACCTTAGGGAGGTGACTAAAGTCTATTCTTGACCTTCGCACACAAAGCAAAATTGTCCTTGTCTTTCTGGAGTCATGTCCATGAAGACGCAGGCATCATCTAAGTCTATTATACAGTTTTCTGCAGGCTACTGTCAGGGCTGTGCATGGTGGCCAGTTCTTCTTTCTAGCCACAAACACAGCCTGTCTAATTTCCCTAAAATTTATTCTGGCACGGGAGAAAGTTGTTTTGCTGTAAACAGGCAGCTTAACCCCTACATAACTGGGCTTGGACATCTGCCTAGAAAGCCGAAATTTATAAGTTTAACATGTGGCCTTAGGTCCTTCCAACCCAGCAGGGTCTCTGCCATCCCTCAGTCAGACTCCTCCTCTCTTGGAGAATCTCAAAGTCCTGAAGGCTCCCCGGTCCAGGGAGAGTGCCTTTCCTTTGCTCTTTGACTTTAAGCTGCCAGTCCAAAATAGCCAGAGTTTCAGTTAGAAACAGCTCTGCATACTGCAAAGCGCTTCTGTGGCAGTGGCTTGGGTATTAGACCCCTTGTCTTCCCGCCAGTCCCCTTTGTGGCAGAGCAGCGACCAGGCCTCTCCCAAGGTAGTGCACTGCAAGGGGATCTCAGCCCCTCCTCTTCCAGCAGCAACAGGTACTGAGCCCTTTCAGTACATTTGCAAACAGGGAGCTTTCACTAGCTCTATCTGCTGCTTTACAGATCCCGGGCCTGCTGTTCTATTCCTGGGGCTGCAGGAAGGCCAGTATCAGTCACTGGCTCTGGTTTAACTGCTGCAGCCAGCAAGCCAAAGGCCTAAGTCTTGTATTGCTTGTTGTAAAACACTCATTACTCACTGGGCAGCAGCGGGGTAGCTCTAGTGTCAGGTATATGTCTGCTGTCCCCCGCTTTTCTCACTGCTGCTGCTTCTTCCAGGGCCACTGCAGACAGCTCAGGCATCCAGCCCCCCTTCTTTCACCTGGCTCTCGGGGGCTGAGTCTGCCTAGCAACCAGTTTTAAGTCACCAGGGCAGCTGCGGACTTCAGCTCCGTTTCTCCTCCGCTTGGCTCCTGGGAATTTAGTTTTTTAATGTATTAATTATGCTTGCAGAAAACTTTCGACCTTGAATCTACTGAAGTTCTGATAAGACACCTGGACCAGACCCCTACACCACCAGAGCGGTCTGTAGCCAGTAAAAATCAACAAAAACCTATCTCTCCCTGCTTCATAATTAACTGCTGACCCCCTACCCCCCTTTTTCCGCATTAACAATTTACTCTGTCCTGAAACAAGGCAAATGGTCTGAGATCCTGTATATTTAGGCTTTTTACATTTAAGGATACTTTTTTCTTTCTGTAACTGTTGTTTTCCCTCATAGATTTTTCCTTTTTACCTTAAGCCCCTAGAGCAGGGGTGGGCAAACTTTTTGACTCGAGGGCCACAATGGGTTCTTAAACTGGACCGGAGGGCCGGAACAAAAGCATGGATGGAGTGTTTGTGTGAACTAATAAAAATTCAAAGTAAAGGAGCGGAGGGGAGACCAAGAGAACCGGATAGAACAGCCGGCCCGCAGGCCGTAGTTTGCCCACGGCTGCCCTAGAGGATCTTAAATCCTCCTCCTTTACCATTCTTGATTTCTCTGACCATCCCCTCCCCACCCAGTCCCGTCCCCAGTCCAGTCGCTTGTCTCTCTTTCTAATTGTGAGTCAGAGGAAGACAATTCCTACAGAGGGGAGAAATAGAAACAGTGGGAGTTTCAGAGAAAACTACAGACTACCGCTGTAGCTAGCAGTCCTCCCTTTCGAAGACTGAAGTCCAACCTGTGGGGAAAAATGACTCTTAGCCTGGAAAGATAGGGAGGAGGAAGATAAGGGTGTGTAGGGAGATTTCTTGCGAACTGAAAGCCTGGATGGCCTCCTGAAAGAAATGATTTTTAATCCAGTTACAGATGCTATTAGAATCAGGATGAGAGAGGAAGGGAAACCCAGGTTATGTCCTCTATGAGGATCCTAATAACTGAAAACAGCAAGTCAAACAAATGTTGGACTATGATGTCACAGGCAGGGACAGGGCCTGTAAATCTCTCCGCCCTGCGGAGCTGTAAGCCCTGCCCCTGGAAGTCTCCAACCACCAAAAGAGGTAAGAAAGCCATAAATAAAAGTTCTTTGCTCTTTGAAATATCATAAATTTATACCTTTAAATTAACCCTAGGACTTTAAAATTTCAATTTAATACAGCAAATTCACAAATCAGAGCAAACTGATACCCTTACTTATATAAACAGAGAGAAAAAAAATTTTTATTAGTTAAATGGGCTGATTCCCTCCTACTGTGATAGAGAGCAAACATCTCTGAGAAAAATAACTCAGCAGCGCTGCTTAAGACGTTTGCAGACCATCACAGCAGGTCCGCCCTATCTTTAACAAATTAAACAATAGAAAGAGATAACAAATACTCTCCTGTGTATAGCCAGAAGGCACAAAGTGGCCTCTGCTTCACACAGACCAGTTAATGAGCAGATAATTATGACAAGACAGACAAACATCCATACTCACACTCTCTCAGTAGACTAGCCCAGACTGGAGCTGAGCAGATAAACGAAACAATGCCCAACTCCCCAGACGGGAATGGGGGCACTCCCGGCACCCGTGCCCCAGAACAGAATTCTCGACCATCGACCACCGTCTTGGTGAGAACCTACCGGAGGAGCTAAGACTGTGTCCAGTCCCCCTTCTCTGTAGTAAATTGGCTAGTCCCCCACAAACAAACAGCAGAGTGAACTCATAATTCCTATATTCACCTCCAGAGTCCCACATTTATATACTAGCTAGTCCGAGTTTTTTACTTCTACCAGATATTTGCTCAGAGTTTAAACAGTCCACCTGATTCCTGATTAATTTGCCTGAGGAAGCCACATGGCTTCCAGGGAGGTGATCAAGCTCCCCCTTCCACTCACTGGGATATGGGGAAGTTGGCCATTCTTGCTCACAAAATTTCTGTAAATCAAAAGCGTTAACGGAGGCTCCGTAATCATCCGCTCGCCGCTTGAATTCCTGAAAATTTTTCAAAAGACATTGCAGGGGAGTACAGACAGAAGCACATGAAGCAGACTGACCCATTCTAATGCTAGAGACAATTAGACCAGAACAACAAAGACAAAGACAACCGACTGAGGACCGCCGGGCACCGTCGTGCGCCGGGATCTGGTCTCGGAAGTAGCGCTGCGTCCAGCCTTCCAGAGACCCCAGGGGCGCCCACAGAACAGAACCAGAACCAGAAATAAGTTTCTTACCGGTAAGAACCAGGTCCAGGCGGCTCCAATCAGAGTCAATCAGGAAATTTAGCAGGCGGGGTCTCCGACCTCTACCAGTCCCGGGGCTGAGGAACGTCTCTCAGAGATCTCCCCCTGGGATGAGAGTCCGGGGACCCCGGTGGGCTCCGGTCACAGGACCAGGCAAAGGCTGGTGATCTCGCGGGGGCCTCCAAATGTTGTAGAGCGAACGCGAGTAAAGACCACTGGAGTCCAGACCAAATTAAAATTTAGGGAGCCTTTATTGCCGGCCGGCGACTGTCCCCTCTCCACTCAGGGAGATCAGAGAGCAGCCCCGACCCTTTGTGTCCGACCGTATTTAAACCCATTCACTACAGTTTTTTTTGCAGAGCAAACAGTCTAAAACAATTTAAAACAAAGCAGTTTTCCTTAATTAAAGAGCCAGCCCTATGTGTGCTTAGTGGTTATCTCGCTGCTGGCCTTGAAAACAACACAGTTCTATCCAATTAAAAAAATGCACCTGGCATGGCATTGAGAGTATGGGCATCTCTAGTCTCTGGCCTACAAGGTCAGACAGCTAAGTTTATCTTCCTCATTATTCAAGCAGGCTAGAAAGCAAAGTTATTTTTTAGAATAAGAGTTCGTCTAAAAAACAGCAGAGAATTCCAAACAGTAGTTTTACAAAATAGGCGTTAGCCTTCTCACTAGGAGGAAGCATGCTCAAAAATTCCCACTCTCCAACATATACTACATTTTATTTATCTATTCATTTGTCAATAGACATTTTGGTTGTCCACATTTTGGCTAATGTGAATAATACTGCTATGAACATGGATGCAAAATTATCTGCTTGAGTCCCTGCTTTCAATTCTTTTGGGTATATAACCTGAAGTGGAATTGTTGGATCATGTGATAATACTATGCTTAATTTTTTGAAGAACCTTCATACTGTTTTATAAGCCCCTTTTTAACAACTATTTTTATTTCACTTCTCCCACAAGAATTTTAATTCAACATAAAAGTATTTATTATTTAAAATCTTATGATTATCCATCAATAATCCCCTAAAACTTAATATTAATTGAAGTGCAAATTTTCTTTTATCATAAGGGACTACAGGTTAAAATTCCTTCTAGATTATTCAACAGTAATACATGGTTGATCAAAATAACATAAATATATTATTCATTTTATAAATATTAAACAAGAAGAGTAAAGTTTTAATGGGCTGATCTTTAAATAAGATGAATTAGGGCTAAATGTTCTTTTCTAAAAAAAAAGATATTTTTATTGATTTCAGAGAGTAAGGGAGAGGGAGAGAGAGAGAGAAACATCAATGATGAGAGAGAATCACTGATCGGCTGCCTCCTGCATGCCCCCTACTGGGGATCAAGCCCGAACCCAGGCATGTGCCCTGATCAGGAATCAAATTGTGATCTCCTGGTTCATAGGTCAATATTCAACCAGCTGGGCTACATGTTCTTTTTTTTTTTTTTTTCCAATTCATGTAGCTATGGATGAATATTCTATAGATAGATGACAGATAATTAAATTCACACTAATTATCCCCTGAAGACTTCCCCCATTATTCTTTACAAGAAGCAACATGGAAACCTAGGAAACTCTCAGTGTCGAGTCCCACCCGACAACCTCACTGCATTCATTAATCCCACCGGTGCCTTGGCCTCCCCTGGGTCATGGGTTAAGCTTCAGCACTGCCTTTATTATGCTCCTTATAGCAGCTGCAGCCCAGTTTCAACTCATAAGGCTCTGGCTTCACCAACAACTTCCCAGGGGGGCTGTGTACATAACCTGAAAGGGTGTGAGGTTAACACTCCAGGGGCAAACTTTGACCAGTGAAAAGCAGGATATGGTTACAGGCCCAAAGATAAATTCCTTGCCCTTTCTCTTCCTAACAAACTCTTCAAAGAACCAATAGCTCCATGCAATTTTTCCACAAATGCAGAAATGGCCCATGTACCTGAGCAATCAACTTGGTTTTTTGCAAGACTGTGACAAGTGTAACAATGCACCATGTTGTATTTGCGTTCTGTCTCTTGCTGCCTCGTTCCATTTGTCCTTTACTCTAATGGCCTGAGATTCACCCACCCACCCAATAATATGTTAGCACCTAATCTTTTCTTTAGACTTTGCCTTCTTGAGAATTCAGTCTAAGATATCCATGAAGGTAAGTAGAAGGAATGAAAGAATAGCAATTTCACTAAAATTCTTCGCTTGATATCGACCAAAATAACAGTGGTTTATCATCCAATATTGTTTTTTAATAATTATTGTTATGTTTTTAATAACATAGGCTTCCATCAATGCTTTTGAAAGTGAAGAATTAGACACAAACTTACCAAAAAAAAACTTACAAAACATTGAGTTATCAGCCATTAGATTATTTTCGTAGCTTTGGACCATAGGAGTGGTCTCTGGTTGCCCGGTACCTGGCCCTGGAGTGATGGAGAGCAGAGGGAAGAGTGGTTGGTGTGTGAGAGTTGGACAAAGAGGAAGCGCATGAGAGACATGGCAGGTGGGGCCTGTGCTGTCTCCAAGAATTGGCTAGCCCTGAAAGGACAGTCTCTCCCAGCCAGACAGCTTTTGAAGGTGTCAAAACATCATAAAATACAGAAAACACCTTACTAATCCAGGCTTGGAAGAGGGCATTACGCTATGGACTGCAGGCCCTGCCGGGCCCCAGGCACCATGACCCATACTTCATGGCAGGAAAGGATCATGAGGTGGAGGAGGAGATTGGTGTCAGCCCCGGGCCTTTAGAGGGAATCTGGACCTTTTAGGTACCCCTACAATCCACTCTTCCTATCCCCACCCCCTGGGGTAGTCATCCCACTTCACCCATGTCACTACCTACAAAGAGGCTGGGTTGGCCAACTGTGCTCAGCTTGCAGATGATGTTCATTAAGGTGGCGCTGCTGACAGATGCTTTTCTCCCCTCTCTCCCTGGAAGTCTCCCTTTCAGGCCGGTCTCCACAGGCCTGTGCCTGAGTGGGCCAAGCAGGCTGGCTACAACCCTGATAGAGGGCACATTTGGATGACTCCACAGGGACCCGGCAGAGTGGTAGGAAGGGAGAAGAACAGGGGAGGGAAAGGTGGGCAGGGGTGAGCAGGCCCCTCGGCCCCTCCCAGCGCCCACCCTTTGTCCCTTCTCCTGCCAGCCCTCAGGCTCACCCCACAGCGTACTCTCCTCTTCGGGCCCAGCTCCTGCACATTCGGCACACCCTGTCTCGACTACCGCCCACCCCACCTCCTATCCCAGCCACCAGTCCTAGCATCTTGGTCCCCAGCAGGTGCTCCAGCCTATAGGTGGTGATGGTGCTACCACAGAACGACATGCCATTGTTCTGTCCCCACAGAGGCATGGTGCAGGAGGTTCGTGGGAGAAAGGGAAGAGAGAGACCCACAGTGAGCACACTCAACAGTCCACGCCGGGTGTGTGGAAGCGCCTGGAGGCACCTTGGTTATTTTGATGACTGGGGTTGAGTGCTGGGGGACGGGGCACCAAAGTAGTGTGCGTGGGACAGCCCAGCTGAGTGAAGGCCTGCTCCACCCAAGGTTCAGGTGGTCTCCAAACAAAACAGAAAGAGAGAGTGAGGGAAGGAAGGGCAGAATGAAAGAAAGGAGGAGGACGAGGAAGAGAAAAGGAAGGACAAACACTTGTGGCACTTGCTAGTCACCTGGGATGAGGAAGGTCAGCTGCTGGTCTGATCAACAGCCGTGTTGCTGCTACCACCGGACAGTGAAGTCTCACCAGACGCTTCCTCAGAGATGAGAAGCCCGAGGCCCAGAGCAGAGGAGTATCTCCCCCGGGACATGGCGGGGAGCAGGGGGAGGGGGGTGTGACACTCTGACCAGAATGCCATACAATTCTTGTGACCACCAGCCCAGGTGACCCTCAGACCCTGAGTGGCAGCGGCACCAGAATGAGACCTTACTCTGCAGGGTCAGAGCACACATCACTGGAATTCCTGGAGGTCACTGTTCACTAAGAGTGACCAGGACTCGCAAGGGTAAAAGTCAAAGCAGGCTGGGCTGGGCTGCGGTGAGGATGGGGGGCTAGACTCTGTCTGCCCCCATTAAGAGCTGGCTTCTATGGTCTAGTGCAGGGCCAAGGCGAGGGTTCCTGGCACCGCTGGTGAGCACCCACGCGCTCCTCAGCGCCAGCCCTGACACGCCCAGGCAGGCACTGGGCAGGGACCACACAGGCTGCGCCCGTCATGGTGGCCATGTAGGTCTCCTAGGGCTACCATTACAAGATATGAACCCTCGACATGCCAAAAACAGGAACGGGGTGCAGGGGAGAAGGTGGAACTGTTACGGGATTTCAGGGCAGGAGGAATAGGGAAACTGAGGCAGGAAAGTTACAACAAGGCCTAACCGTGTGGGCAATTTGCAGCCAGCTTGTAACAAGCCATTAGCTTCCCCAGCCAAGGCCACAGCAAATGGTTAAAAACCTCCCTAATGAGAGAATGCATAATGGAAGGGGAAAGGGAAAGGAAAAAAGGGCTGGCTTAGTAAGCAGACAGAGAAGCCAGCAGTCCCAGGCTGGGCGAGATAAAGTTGCCAGGTGCTTCTCATGAATTCTGGGAAGGCCACCACAAAGTAAAAAGGGACCTTGAGAATCAATCTGCACCAAAATAGTCAGCAGAGGGATTCTGAGACCTATAGACGGGAGGGCATATTGTTGTAGTGTAACCCCCATCTTACAAAGGATGCCTCAAAAAGTCGAATTATGGAATCATTTATTAAAAGCCGGTGGCATACGAGGGAGCAAAAGCGCTCCAGACCTCGCAGCCCCGAACAGCTCATCACATCAGGCTTATATTGGCAGAATATCACAAAAGTATTGATTACATCTTTGGGTCTGGAATGAGGAACCTGTTTTGCGAAAAAGCATTTTTACAGAAGCAAAATCGAGCAACTTAGTTATCTAAAGTATCTACGAATCACTGAATCAACAGAAACACATTATCTGGGACCACCTGGACAATTTAGAATAATTGTGCTGTCCAGATTCCGGGACCACTGAGTCAACCAAAACTCAGTTATCTGTAGCTAATGAGACAATTTAGGATAATTGTGCTGTTCTGGGTCCCAGAAGAATGTGCTTCGATGACCAGTGAGATCACAATCAATGGGATATTCAAACCATCATCAATGGAGTATTGGGATAGCATACATAAGTTCAGAAAATCAAAATAACTTTCTATTGTTTTATCAAACAAATAAGTACAGAACCCAAACAGCAGTTTCTACTACCATACTTCAATATAACACCCTGGCCCCCCATCCAACCTGCTCTTCTGATGAGCTGAGAGCCCGTCTGCGCTTCATAAGCCAGATACATAGGTTTGCTTGCTTTGCTTTTTTAATAAAGCTTTAATAAATTGGCTTTTCACAACGCAGTCAAGGTCTTATATAAATTCATTTATATGAGAAGACAAGGATCAAGGTGGGGGACAGCCCTCTCCACTGACTCAGGGGCTGTCCTGTCCAGTAACATCTCTCTGGTGAGAGTTGCCTAACACAGAACCAAGAGGGACAATGTCAACAGTGACTCCCTTGAGAATTTCTCCCCTAAGACAGGTCTGAGCCAGGGGAAATATTTGACATATGATTTTGAACACCTGGAAAATGCTCGTATTTGCTGATACCTATTTGCTGATGTCCCCAAGATTTCATCCAGGGGAGAGAGAAATGAGCCCATGAAAAGGAGGAGTCCTGAGAGAGAATACCATAATTCTCTGCGTGCACTCTCCTGACAATCCCACCTGTTCATGAAAACAGTTGTAAGAAAACATTAACAGAAAGAGCCGACCCAGCTACAGAGTCATAGAAAGCTGGCCCTGAGGCGTGAGGGTCGAGCTGAGAAAGACTGGGGTGATGGAGGCAAAGCAGGCCTGGGAGGCAGTGCCTCCCAAGTGAAACAGAAACTTTAGGTGGATATAGGCAGGCTTAGCAAATTTTTAGAATTGAGGTCCATGGAAAAACACAGGGCTACAGACTGGGAGAAGGCACATCTCCATAACACAAGGAAGCCAGGTGCAGCTACATGTCCATAAGACTAAGACAAGGGAGCAGCAACAGTTGCATTTCCATAAGACAAGGGAACCGGGAGTAGCCAACAAGGTCTGTATTTACAAAATAAAGAAGGAAGAAAGCTCAAGAAGGAATGGAAGGACTATGAGGGAGCAAGGCCTCAGGAGTGACTATAGTAACCAATTCGAAAGGGAATAGTGACCAATCAGAGGGATATCAGGACACAGGAACTTCAGCCTTTATAAACCATGGAGACAGGGAGTCAGTGGGACCCTTTCCCCCTCCCCACGTGGAAGTCTGTACTTGTCCTATCTAATAAAATCCTATCTAATAAAAGAGTGATATGCAAATTAACCATCACTCCACTACACCCACAAGCCACGCCCACCAGCCAATCAGGAGCGAATATGCAAATAAACCCAACCAAGATGGCTACGGCCACAGAGAGCAGGAGGGAGGCTTGGGTTTCCCAGCAATGGAGGAAGCCAAGCTTTCCGCCTGCCCTTGCCCGCCTAGGCCTCCACTCAAGGCTACAAAGTTTCAATGAGAGAAGATACATAAACCCAAACAGAAATGGCGGCAGCCATGGAGCTGGAAAGAGCAGGAGGCTAGGGTTGCCCCCGGCGATGGAGGAAGCCAAGCATTCCACACACCCTGGCCAGCCCAGACCTCTGCTTAAGGCTACAAAGTTTCAATTATAGAAGATACATAAATCCCCAACAGAAATGGCTGCTGCCATGGAGCTAGCAGAAGGCTTGGCTCTGCTCCAGGCTACAAAGTTTCAATTGTAAAAGATAAATAAACCCCAGATACCAGGGCCTCCACTTGGGTTGCCAGGGGGCGTGGCCAGCATGCAAACCACCACAGACCCCTCGCCCAGGCCTCCCCACGCCCCAAGGGAACCCCCACCCTGATCCAGGACACCCTTCAGGGCAAACCAGCTGGCCCCCACCCATGCACCAGGCCTCTATCCTATCTAATAAAAGAGTAATATGCAGATTGACCATCACTCCAACACACAAGATGGCTGCCCCCATGTGGTCAAAGATCCTGCCCCCATGTGGACACAAGATGGCCACCACAAGATGGCCAGCAGGGGAGGGCAGTTGGGAGGGTCCAGGCCTGCAAGGGAGGGCAGTTGGGGGCAATCAAGCCTGCAGGGGAGGGCAGTTAGGGGTGACCAAGCCGGCAGAGGAGGGAAGTTGGGGGTGACCAGGCCTGCAGGGAAAGGCAGTTGGGAGGGACCCAGGCCTGTAGGGGAGGGGAGTTAGGGGCAAACAGACTGGCAGGGGAGCAGTTAGGCATCAATCAGGCTGGCAGGGGAGTGGTTAGGGGGTGATCAGGCTGGCAGGCAGAAGCAGTTAGGGGCAATCAGGAAGGCAGGCAGGCGAGCAGTTGGGAGCCAGCAGTCCTGGATTGTGAGAGGGATGTCCGACTGCCCACTGGGATCGGGCCTAAATGGGCAGTCGGACATCCCTCGAGGGGTCCCAGATTGGAGAGGGTGCAGGCTGGGCTGAAGGACACCCCCCCCAAGTGCACGAATTTCATGCACCGGGCCTCTAGTTCTTCAATAAATCTCCACCTTTGCTATACTACTCTCTGTTCATGGATTCATTCTTCAACTCTGGCGGACAAAGAATCTGGGTTCCAGTCCAAAAATTCCGTTTCAAATTGAAGCAGGCTGGCCCTCATATTAGGGGGGACTTAAAATCTAATAGATAGAGCACCTATTTTAAATCATAGAACACATATGCTTGTGTGAATAGGGGCTTAAGTTTTTCTTAAAGTTTCCTTTTCAAGGTATGTGCAAAGCGATTGGGGAGGTGACTCAGGGGTGAATCCAGCAAACAGAACCGATAAGCATGGTCAGGCCGACCCTCAGGAGTCAAAACATCATCTCATCAACATCATCTCTTCGAAGGACAATAACTGACGCCTGCGGACCCCCAGGCCTGCACGTAGCTGCATTCCTCACCCCAGCCCCTGCCCCTTTAGAATCCTGTCCCCTGAATCTTGTTGGGATGCAGGATTTGATGCTTGTAAGCACCCTGTCTTCTTGGTTGGCTAGCCTTCTCAATAAACGCCTAATATGATTCAACCCTGCCTTTGCTATTAGACACAGCGACAAGCAGCCCGAGCCCAACCCGGGGGTTTCCTGGTAACACTCACTGTACAGTCCCTCCCATGCCACTCTACCCTGCATTCTTACCCCCACTCTTCCTGCACCTGCACGTGGGCACCAGCCAAACCTGGCTCTCGCTGGTTCCAGAACACCTCCTGCCTCGATCCCCCAGACCAGCTCTGCTTGGACCATTCCTGTACCCTCCCTCTCCCTGCTTCCTCTGCAATCCATGCTCCTTTACTATTTGAAAGGGATAAACAGCCACAGCTTTGCCTTGCTTAAAACCCTCACATCTGCTTTCATCCTATATAATAAACAGCTAATATGCTAATTAGACTGAACAGCCGAACATCCTTCCCGATGACCTTCCGGATGAAGCAGGGGCTGCGAGGGACGAAGCAAGCCACTGCAGCTGCGAGAGCCAGGCAAGAACGACCTTCCTGAACAACCAGTGGGTGGGGGACGGGGCCAGCTCCTAAGGAGCAGCAAGCTAGCATCCGGTTGAGCAGCATGCCCGCCCCCCCCCCCCCCCCCGCCAGAAGCCAGGCTCATGGCTGGCGAGCGCAGCAGCGGTGGTGGGGCCTCTCCCACCTCTGCAGCAGACGGGCAGTAAGGAGTGAGGGGTCCTGGACTGCGAGAGCCCCAGACTGCAAGAGGGATGTCTGAGTACCGGCTTAGGCCTGGGGGGATCAGGCCTAAGACAGCAGGCAGACATCCCCGGAGGGGTCCTGGACTGCGAGAGGGCGCAGGTGGAGCTGAGGGACCTTCCCCCCCACCCCAAGTGCAAGAATTCCGTGCACAGGGCCTCTAGTTTACAATAAACCTCAAGCTTTAAACTTTGACGCAGAGCCCTAGGGCTCCAGTCTGCATCACCGCCACCCCCTCCTCTCCTCACTCAGGGAGCTCCAGCCACACTGGACGGTTCCTTGTTTCCAGCCATAAGGGCACTGCATGTGCTGTCCTCCTGCTGGCATATGGGCTTCCAGGTCTTCACAGGGGCTCCTTCCTTCAGGTCTCAGCTCAAATTCCACCTCCTGCAGGAGGCCCCCTGATCACCCAGTGTGCCTCCTCCCCAGTGGACTCCTTCATCTCTCCAGAGCACCAATCCCACCCTCAGACGTCCTTTATCCAGCCCTCCCCCCAGTCTGGAAGTTCCCTAAAGGGGAGCAGCACAGGGACACACAGTAAGGGCTCACCAACAAGTGAGTGAACAAAGGAAAAAGAATTAAAGTATGAGTAGCAAGACCTTGAGGTCACGGGTCTTGTTTTGGAATTTCTTAAACATCCCACCTGCCTCCCTGCTACCCCCACCCCGCCCCCACCCCCGCCCTCGCCCTCGCCCTCCGCGAAATTGGCTGGCCGCAGAGTAGGCGTGAACAAATCACCATCTAGGGGAGAAACCATGATGGTGGCATAGGTAAGCACCTAAACTGCTGCCCCGCACAACCATTTCAAAACTACAACTAAAAGATAGAACGGACACCATCCAGAACCACAGGAAAGCTGGCTGAGTAGAAATTCTACAACTAGAAGGAAAGAAGAAAGCTCACGGAGAAGGAACGGCAAAGAGCTGAGGTACGGAGACAGGAGCCCACAGAGAGGAAGGGCGGTGGAGTGCCTGGTTGGCTTTCTCTGGCGGGAGGGGGAAAGAAGCCCCCGACTGCACTGAACCCCAGTTCTGACTGCACTGAACCTCAGTTCCGGGCGAAACCCTATGGACCCAGGCTCATACAGGGGGAGTCTGGACTGTCAGGTATGGACAAAGGCACACGGAGACTCAGGGGAGCCGCGGCGGCAGGGGTCTGGAGGCGCGAGTGTGCACAAAGACTGACTGTGGAGGTTATCACAGGCTATCCCTAGCGGAAGGGAGTCAGAAGCTCCTGACTGAACTGAACCCCAGTTCCGACTGCACTGAACCGCAGTTCCGGGCAAGCCCCTGGGGACCCACACTCTTACGGGGGAAATCTGGACTATAAGGCGGAAACTCGGGAACCGCGGAAGGCAGAGGTCTGGAGACTTGCGCTCAAGGGCAGGGCTGATGGGAAGCCAAGACTGTCTGCCCCGCCCTGAGACTCCACCCCTTCCAAGCTGAGCACAGAGGCTTTTGCAATCTGGCAAGGCTAATCCTATAAGGCTGTCTCCAGCACCGAAAATCTCCCAGTGTAGACCCAGCTGATCCTCACAGCCAACTGGCCTGGAGGTCAATTCCTCCCAGTGATACCAACAACAATCAAGACTTAACTACAACAAGGCTGTACACATAGTCCACAAAGGGGTGCACCAAGAGTGTCCACCTCAGGTTAACTGGGGAGGCTGACCCACTGGGCCATATAGGAAACCTAGCACGCAAAGCTACTCTGCCAACTCAGGGAAGCAGTGAAAAATGGGGAGATGAAGAAACAGATCACAACAGTAAGGCTCACCAACAAGTGAGAAAGAAATGGAGGAAAACAAACGACTGGATATAGAATTCAAAACCACGGTTATAAGGCTCTTCAAGAATATCCTAGAAAAGGCCGATAAATATAATGAGACCCTCGAAGATATGAAAAAGGACCAACTAGAAATTAAACATACACTGACTGAAATAAAAAATATTATAGAGACCCAACAGCAGACTAGAGGAACGCAAGACTAGAAGAATCAAGTCAAAGATTTGAAATACAAAGAAGCAAAAAACACTCAACCGGAAAAGCAAAAAAAAGAATCCAAAAAGTTGAAGATAGTGTAAGGAGCCTCTGGGACAACCTCAAGCGTACCAACATCCGAATTATGGGGGTGCCAGAAGAAGAGAGAGAGCAAGATACTGAAAACCTATTGGAAGAACTAATGACAGAAAACTTCCCCCACCTGGTGAAAGAAATAGACTTACAAGTCCAGGAAGCACACAGAACCCCATACAAAAGGAATCCAAAGAGGACCACACCAAGACACATCATAATTAAAATGCCAAGAGCAAAAGACAAAGAGAGAATATTAAAAGCAGCAAGAGAAAAACAGTTAATTACCTACAAGGGAGCACCCATAGGATTGTCAGCTGATTTCTCAACAGAAACTATGCAGGCCAGATGGGAGTGGCAAGAAATATTCAAAGTGATGAATAGCAAGAACCTATAACCAAGATTACTCTACCCAGCAAAGCTATCATTCAGAATTGAAGGGCAGATAAAGAGCTTCACAGACAAGAAAAAGCTAAAGGAGTTCATCACCACCAAACCAGTATTATATGAAATGCTGAAAGGTATTCTTTAAGAAGAGGAAGAAGAAAAAAGTAAAGAGAAAAATTATGAACAACAAATACATATCTATCAACACGTGAACCTAAAAATCAAGTGAATTAAAAACCTGAGGAACAGAATAAACTGGTGAATATAATAGAATCAGGGGCATAGAAAGGGAGTGGACTGACAATTCTCAGGGGGAAATGGGTATGGGGGTTGCAGGAAGAGACTGGACAAAAATCATACACCTATGGATGAGGACAGTGTGGGGGGAAGTAAGGGCAAAGGGTGGGGTGGGAACCGGGTGGAGGGGAGCTATGGGGGGAAAAAGGAGAAACAATTGTAATAATATGAACAATAAAGATTTATTAAATTTAAAAAAAAGAAAAGAAAAAAACAAATCACCGTCTACCATAAGCAAAGGGCAGGTAAGAGAGCGAGGTCAAGTGGCGCCTCACCAGCAGGGGGCGCCCGCCCCCGCCTCTTCGCGCGCCCCGCCCCCGTTCCTTGCGGCGCGGGGCACCTCGGCCGCCTCCACTTCCGCTTGGGTTGAGCTACGGGCTCAGGAACTTCCGGGGCTGCCGCGTGGAAGCTCTGCGGCTCCGACGCTGTTGGCATGGCGGTCTTCTCAGGCCCAGCGCAGCCGCTCCTGTCCCTGAACCCGCAGGAAGACGCCAAGTTTCACAAGGAGGCGGCTCAGGCCCGCCGGCGCGCAACTAAGGTGAGCGGCCTCCCCGGGCCGGCCGCGAGGGCGGCCTCCGCGACGCGCGGGCCTGTGGAGCCCAGTGTCGGTCCCGGCTCCCGCCTCCGCTGCCTCCCGGGTCTCCCAGGGTGGCCCCCACCCCACGGGCTTGGGGGCCGAGGCTGCCCCGAGACGGGGAGGTGGTGCTGATGGGGAAATGATGGCTTGGCCGGGCAGGTCCTCCTGCGGAGCTAAGCGGGGTGGCGCGAGGGGAGGAAAGAGCCGCCGCTGGGATGGCTCTACCCCCGCAATGACCCCGCGCGAGGCCCGCACGCTGCCGCCGCGCCGCGAATGCAGCAGGTTTGTCTGCGCGGGGGGGTGACTGGGGGTTCTCAGAAGACAGTACTTGCCAACTTCATTCGCTGAATAGGGCCCCTCACATCAAGTTACATTTGCCATGGTTTTTAGCTTGAGATACACGTTTGGAATTAAGACATGTGGAAAGGTTTGTCGGCATCGTGAAGGTTCACCGTGGTCCGGGAATTTTCGATTGGGTGAGTTCGAATAAACGGCGATCTGCATACAAAATGGAAGGCCATGTGTATGTGGAGTTCTCCGTGTTAGAGAGACCTACTTGCGCAGCCATTGAGTCCACGTAGAGTAACTGAGCACCTTCCTCGCGCCGGGTGCTGGGCTGAGAAGACAGCTGCTTGGCCCTGTCTTCGTGGGGGGCAGACGTTGAACAGCTGATCCTTTAGCTCTGCTGCTCCGTGAGTGGAAGAGGCGCTAAGTCTCATTTTGGGCTGAGAGCTAGGGTTTTCAAAGTTCGTTGCAATGTTATTTTTTTTTTTAATTAAAAAAGTATTTCTTTGGTTTTTATGTCTTCAGAAACAGAAGCAAGAAAAAGAAAAACTTACTCCCGGAGTAATTTATGTGGGCCACCTACCTCCAGCACTTTACGAAACCCAGATCCGTGCATATTTCTCCCAGTTTGGCACTGTTACAAGATTCAGGCTGTCCAGAAGTAAAAGGGTAAGGTTTTTGTATTGAAGTAGGTTATTTATTTTATTTTTCAAAAGTACATCATCATTGCCGAAACCGGTTTGGCTCAGTGAATAGAGGGTCGGCCTGTGGACTGAAGGGTCCCAGGTTCGATTGCGGTCGGGGGCATGTACCTTGGTTGCGGGCACATCCCCAGTGTGGGGTGTGCAGGAGGCGGCTGATCGATGTTTCTCTCTCATCGATGTTTCTAACTCTCTATCCTTCTCCCTTCCTCTCTGTAAAAAATCAATAAAATATATTTTTTTTAAAAAAGTACATCATCATTGACAGTGTAGAGGGCGTGCTCACGTGTTATTCTTATCAGACTTCACTCCAGAAAGGGGTCATGGGTGAGGTTTAGAACCTGAAACAACCAGGAAAACAACATTGGGATTACTGTAGATGTTTGTTTTACTGTTAAAGAGAGTAGTTGCCCCAGATCCTCTAATTACATGCACAGTTTTGGTAAACGAATCATGTGTGTCCTGCAGCTACTAAGTCAGCTGCACATGGACTTCAGTTTGAGGAGCAGGTTCACACTTCTTGTGTTAGCCTCGGGTGTATGCACCCCTGTAATAGCAGAGGTATGTATAGGGAACGGTTAAGAATAGGGACACTGGGGCCAGGCTACCTATGTTCAAGGCTTGGCTTCCACGGGTTACTAGTTGTGTGGACAACTTATATAACCTCTCCATGCTTTAGTTTTCTCATTTGCAAAATATGAGTGAAATAGCACCAGTGTCCTAGGAGTATCTGATTAAAGATTAGACGAGGTCATGAATGTGAGGTTCTTGGACAGTGCCTGATCTAGAAAGAGGTGTGTGTGTGTGTGTGTGTGTGTGTGTGTGTGTGTGTGTGTGTGATTGTTATGTCATCCCTACCTTCTAATTTAAAAAGGTTTATGTGGTTTGTTTCAGTAATAGAGGAATGGCTCAGTTTACTTTTTTACTGCACAAATACACTTTTATTGTTGTAACCATAGAGACCTCTCATTGTTGGAATATTTATTTTTCTTGATGCAGTTTTTTCATATTGTCCCACTTGAGTTATAACAGATCAAAGTTCCAAAGCAACATCTCAACATTAAAGGGGATTTCAAATGCAAAATGCCCTGGTATTTCTCTAATCCTAACCAAAATAATACATTTTCTCTGTGTGCCTCCTCTTTTCCCTCATTTGTCTATTTGTAATGGTTGCTTATTATGTGGGTGAGCTATTTCAAACAGCCTGAAGTCTACCAGAGAATGATTTAGTGACTTTGTAGATATCCACCATTTTCCTTTATCAACTGTCAACTTGCTTCAGGTCTTTGTTTTTTTAGAAATAGATTTTAGGTAGACTTGGTCCCTTTTGTACCCTTCCCCGGTCCTCTGCACCTTCTCCCATGCCCAGGAAATTACTGTCCATGAAGTCAGTGTTTTTCATTGCTGTATGTGTTTTGGAAATCTTTACTACGTGTGTCCATATAGATTGTATAGTAGTGTTCTCTCTTTCTGTACTTTTATTTATTCATTCAACAATCTATTTTGAGCTTTATCCATTTAACTCTAGTACATTAATTGTCATTGCTATGTTCCTCTGCTTGAACATACTGAAGTTTATTTATCTACCTTCCCATTGAACATTAGGTTTTTATAGTATTTCACTCTTGGGTGAAGCTGCTGGGAACATTATAAGTTTTATAGGAGGAGTCAGCACACATATACATGTATGTACACATAACTGAAATAAAAGTTCTATGAGACACTACTTAACCTTTCTGTTCAGTTGTTTAACATGACCTTTCTGACCTAAGTTGATTTTGTTGAGTGTCATTATGGGTTTATTAGTCATTAGAATTCCTTCTTCTGTGAACAGCCTTTTCTTATCTTTTGCCTTTCTTACTGTCTTTTTCAAAAACTTTTTTCTTCCTTTTTTGAAGATCTTCTGTAAATGTTTTTCTATACTGTAATATAATCATTGTTTCCCCCAGAATTCTATTTTGAAAATGTTCAAGTCTACAGAGAAGTGGAAAGAACAATAATGTAATGAACAACTCTTTCCTCCCCTGGATTCACCCATTAGTAACACCCTGACACATTAGCTGTATGTCTCCATAGCTATAAAAACCACACACTTTGTTTTACTGAACCTTAGAAGAACGTAGCAGTCATAAAGACTTGAAATACTTCATCGTAAATCTACTAGGAATCTGGACACGATATAGGAGTCTAGCACAGTGGTCTCCAACATGTGGTCCGTGGACTGCTGGTGGTCCGTGAGGTCCGAAAGGTTGGCGACCGCCAGTCTAGCATGGACTTGCCATCTTCACGTATTCCCCAGTAGTCCCAAAAATCTTCAGCTACCATTTTCCTTACCTCTTCTGGGACTCAGTCACGATTCCTGCATTGCATTTGGTTGTTATAACTCTTCAGCCTGTGTAAGATAGTCTCCTTGCCCTTTTGTACTTCCTTTGGTTTTCTTAACATTGGCTACTTTGAAGAGTTCAAACTGTTAAATCAATTCCAACTGTGGTTATGGACTTAGCTGTGTGATCAGATCCCAGGAATACCTCGAGGTCAGTGGCATGTTCAGCCTTTTTGGGATCTTTCCTTTTCCCACAACAGTTTCCACATTGTATGCCATAATGTAATTTGCTAATGGGGCTGGTGTGCGTTATTTAAATTAATGGCATTTTAGCAGTTTAATGATGTATTAGAGTTTAATTGTTTTTGTGGCAAATTTTTTAATTGCAGACTGGAAATAGCAGAGGCTATGCCTTCGTGGAATTTGAATCTGAAGATGTTGCCAAGATAGTTGCTGAAACAATGAACAACTACCTTTTTGGTGAAAGACTCTTGAAGTGTAAGTGCACTTGTCTTCCTGTAGGGCTGGGTACCTGCTGCTGCTGCTGGGTAGCTGAGGTGTGAAGGACAGATTGCTCAGCTACTTGGACATCCCACTTCATTTCTGGGATGATTCCCTTAAGGATGGTGCAAGGATCAGTTCTAATTAGAATTTTAAAATCTAAACCAGACTGAGCTGTGTTTGTGCTGTGATGGAATTGGGGAGTGATTTTAGGAGCACGGAGGAAGAGCAACTAACCCACCTTAAAGAGTGTGGAAGGCTTCCCTGAGGAAGTGTTTAGATTAAAATCTGGCCCTAGCCAGTTTGGCTCAGTGCATAGAGCGTCGGCCTGCGGACTGAAGGGTCCCAGGTTTGATTCCAGCCAAGGGCAAATGCCTGAGTTGTGGACTCGATCCCCAATAGGGGGAGTGCAGGAGGCAGCTGACAAATTATTCTCTCTCATCATTGATGTTTCTCTCTATCCCTCTCCCTTCCTCTCTAAAATCAATAGATTAAAGTCTGGAGTTGAAATAGGAGTGAGCCAGGTTCGGGGAGGGAATGAAGGTTGAGATCCTGGCTGTGGGGACAGCAAATGCAAAGCTAGAGATGACTAGCAGTATCTGCCTATGAGGGACTATGAGGAGAAGAGCAAGAGATGAGGGAGGAGACGAGGGGAGGCCAGGTCTTTGAAGTCCTTATAAATCTGGGAGTTCGATATGTGTCCTGAGGACAGTGGGAAACCATGAATGGGTTCTAGATAGGATAACAGTGAAGTGGGGAGTCACAGTTCAGAGTCAGTCTGAATGGCACTGGTACAGCTCTTCTACCAGAGAAACCATGACAACACCAGATTAGAAGTTCACCTACACAAACCAGCACCCCCGGCTTGACATCCCAGCACAGCCCTGTCTGGGTCCCAGGGCCCTTCAGAGGCAGAGTTAAGTTTCTGGGTGCTTGTGGCAAGGGGGAGGCGGGGGGTGACTATCCAGGTACCCAAGTCAGGCACATCTGATCAGGCAGCTGATGAGGCTGCCCAGGCGGCATCTCTCCAGCATCTCTTCGTTTTGGTTCCTCCTGCCATGACAGAGTCCCAGCAGCCTTGTTGACGGCATGAGTTCATTCACAGAAATGAGGGAGAGGAAGGGCTGAGAGGTGAACTAAAAGGTGTCAGAGGACTGCATGTGTGGATCAGTGCTATGCTGTACCCCTCCCACTTGGTTGAAAACTTGTTTCTTTTTTGCATATAGGTCATTTTATGCCGCCTGAGAAAGTACACGAGGAACTTTTTAGAGAGTGGCATCTTCCGTTTAAGAACCCGTCTTACCCAGCAGTGAAACGGTATAATCAGAACCGGACACTTCCTGAAAAGCTGCGGATGGAGGAGCGATTTAAAAAGAAAGAAAAATTACTCAGAAAGAGACTAGCTAAGAAGGGAATTAATTATGATTTTCCTTCATTGGTAAATATTCCTTCAGAAAATATATTTTGTGTTTTTCTTCTTGGAGGTGGGCTTTGTACCTCAGTAGCTGTAACATGATTATGGTTTTCTCTATAAAGTGTCTAGCTCAGTGCTTACCACATACTAGGGTTTGACTAAATTTTTGAGGCACTGCATTGTAAGTTCTTCCTAAAATGTGTCAGACCAGATCCTATGATCGATATTGTACAGAAAGGAAATTTCAGAGAGGGGTTAGGTTTTCATGATCTGTTTTACCAGTAAATTATTGAAGTTAAATCACTGTTCAAACAAAACCATAATGCTGCTCGATTGCTATTAAAAATGTCCTTACCAGAATTAAATGAGGTTTGGTATTACATGGTATCGTTAAACATGAAGACTATAAATTGGCCATCCTTTTTATGCCATTCCAGTTAAAATTTTGTTTCTCGTTCTTTTAAATGGGAAATAAAGTGCATATCAGATTTCAGCAGTGTCATCTGTGAATTAAGTGAGCAGGGGTTAGAATAGCGAACCTGCTGGCATGAAGCTGAGTCAGCACAGATGTCACTCAGCAGTCCCCATGTCCGTGCTCACTGATTCTCCCTCCTGCTTTCCTGGTAGAGAGCTATGTCTTGCACTACAAACGAAGAGTGCAGGTCACTCTGGTGTGGCCAGGATAGGTAACGATCTTATTTCTTCACTAAATTCTGAGGTTGGTTTGATTTTTCACAGACCCTTTCAGCTTATTTTCAAACAGCTACTTTGTTGCTAAGAGATGGATGGCATCTCTTCCTAAATTTATTAGGTCTTTTAGCCTTATCCAGAAACTAGAAGACTGACTACCCGCTTTGGCCCACTTCCGGTTGTTAATTCTTTGCCTAAATCCCAAACATAGTCTTTAACAGTATGAGTTTAAAAATCTCTGTGTCCCAGGCAGCAGGCCCTGGTCCTCTTACGAACCATTTGGGAGCTGGTCCTCTAAAGCAGGACCCTGGGCCAGCTCGTGTCTCAGCCTCACTTCAACTCCACAGCTTCTGCCTGTTCCCCAACTCGGCCCCTCTTCTACTTTTTGCCCTTTACTGGAGATCATTCACTATATTTGTGGAGTTTGCTTTTTTTTAAATTGAAATGCTTTCTCATGTAGGAAGGATCTGCTGGTAATATGTGTAAGGATCTAATGGTAAGTTAAAAATGTAAATATGTGATACTGCCAGGTAATAACTTCTTTGTGTTTGTTTACTTAAGATTTTACGTAAAAAGGAGAAAAGCAAAGTTTCAAACACTGACCTTCAGAAATCCACAAATAGACAGGTAAAGTTTTTCTGTTTTTGCATGCCAGGTGTTAGGGAAAGGTAAATGGGTAAATATATTCAAACTACTAAAACTGATAAATACAGAAATTGATGAAGTTTCTTAAACTTTATTGCAGGCTTTACCTAAGAAGAAAAAGAAGAAGGCTTCAGCCACCCCTAAAACTCCTGAGAATACTGTGGATAGCCAGGTAAAATTGTCTTTAATATTATGAGAATCAGGTAGTATAATTCAAAAGAGGAGAAGCAGTTCCTGCTATTGTCATTTTGTTAAAATTTCACATTTAGCCCTAGCTGGTTTGGCTCCGTGGATAGAGCTGGGCCTGCGGACTAAAGGGTCCCCAGGTTTGATTCCAGTCAGGGGTGCGTGGCTGGGTTGTGGGCTCGATCCCCAGTAGGGGGTGTGCAGGAGGCAGCTCATCAATGATTCTCTCTAATCATTGATGTTTCTATCTCTCTCTCCCTCCCCCTTTCTCTGTGAAATCAATAAAAATACTTAGAAAAAAACAACTTCACATTTAATTTGTGACTTCAGCAGACACAGTGAGTTTACTAGCAAAAGTTACCATTGTGAATTTATTATTGCACTTTGTACCTCTTAAGCAAAGTGACTGAGTTAGGAGAGAGGAGGCCACTGTTTTTACAAATGTAAGATTAGGGTTTTCTACCTCATACCCTATAATGGAGCATATTATATTACAATCGATTATGACTTTTTTATGCTAAGTTTGATAAGCACCTAAACTCTTTTCTGTGTGATCATGTCACTGAAAGATGCATATAGGCCTGAAATAACACTGCACAACCTGTGAAAATAGAGGAGAGGGGTAAAATCCTTCCTCATACCTTCCCACATTTATGTATTATTATTTCTTGTTGAATTTAGGGCCCCACACCAGTTTGTACACCAACATTTTTGGATAAACGAAAATCTGAAGTGGCTGAAATGAATGATGATGAAGATAATGAAATAGTTTTCAAACAGCCCTTACCTGGCATAAAAGAACAAACACAAGAGACTGAAACACCTACATGGTCAAGGAAAAAAAGACGAAGAAAAAGCAATCAGTGATTCTGAATGTATTAAGAATGATACTTCTGGAAAATGTGATTTTATTATGAGGGCTGTATATCGGAAGAAATACTGTTGGTTCGAGTCAATAAGAGGAATTGGTAACTCTGACTTGCCTGCCCTAGCTGAAACATAGATGCGTGCACCACCCAGCAGGAGCCAGGCCCGCTGCCTCTCTGCCCTGGTCTCCCAGTTTTCTTCCCAGATTCATACCTGCCTTCAGTGACTGTCTGCATAAAAGGGTCACCATTAACTTCAGGTTTAAATACTAAACTGCAGTGCTTGTTAAATAAAGAAAATATAACCTTGCTTTATTGTCTACATGGTTCTGTGTAGGCTGTGCACATTTAACCCATAAGGGTATTTTAGACTTCGGCATCCAGTGGTCAAAACTGGACATTAAGTGCAGTGAGAAGGCAATTCAAGTGTGTATACTAGTATATGTGTATATGGTCACTTTCCTAATGTTAAGTTAGTTTTTGGTAAGTTAGTATGGATTACTAACCACTTCAGTATCATCAATGTGGAATTGTATTTCATGGTTTAAACAGTGACCAGCAAATAAACGGGTTTTTTTACAATTTATTTGTATGCAAGTGGGACTTGGGTGTCTTGAAGTAAAATAGTAGGTTTTCACCTCAAATACTTTTAATTTTTTAATGCCCTTGAAATGTGCTTTTGTATTAGCTAATCCATGTTCATTGAAAACTGCCATCAAACATTTTTTATCCAGTATTTAGTAAATCTTTAAAGTGATAGTGGGCTGAGAGGGCAGCATTTGTGCTACAAGACTTCAGTTGTGATAGAGACCAGATGGTCCTCATTGCTGGCTGCACTACAAATGGCAGTGGCACAGTTTTATCTCGATGGCCTTGTGTGCCACATGTCTCATAGTACCATGGGTTTTACGTATTTTGATTACCAGTGCATACCTATCCAGGCTAAAGAGAACATGTTCACGGTGGACTGGATTATTTTATCAATTCAGATGGCAGTGACACATCAGCTATGCTAAAAGAACACATATACACTGAGTGGCCAGATTATGATGATCTCTGAACGCATAATAATCTGGCCACTCAGTGTATATTCTATATAATAAAAGGCTAATATGCAAATTGTCACCTCGACCAGGAGTTCGACCAGCAGGCAAGTCGGCCAACCACCCATGTCCCCTCCCCCTGGCCAGGCTAGCCAGACCCCACCCATGCACGAATTCATGCACCGGGCCTCTAATATATACATATATATACACAACACACACAGTGGCCAGATTATTATGCGTTCAGAGATCATCATAATCTGGCCACTCAGTGTATAGACATTATCAGATTAAGCATCACAATGTAAAAAGCAGAGGAATTAAACATTTTAAATGGACTATCTCAGCAGTTTTGTTAATCCTCACTCAAGGATATCTTTCCATTGATTTTTAAAGAGTGGAAAGGAGGGGAGAGACAAGCATTAATGTGAACAAGACACGTCAGTTGGTTGCCTCCTGCATGAACCCAAGGTACTTACTTGCGATTGACCGGAATTGAGGCCAAAGTTCTATCCATTTAGCCAAACTGGCTAGGGCTCAGCACAGTTTTTTTACCAAAAAATTTACAAGGTGGTAATGTTTCCAAGTGGCTCATTAGGCAAGCAAGGAAAGCCCTTTACCAATGGTAAGGTAAATTGTGTTTGATTGTAGCAGCTGAAGAAATGTGTCCAATAAAATGAATTTTTTAAAAAAAATACTTTTATTGATTCCAGAGTGAGGAAGGGAGAAGACAGAGCTAGAAACAACAGCTGCCCCCTACTGGGGATTGAGCCCGCAACCCTGGCATGCACCCTTGACTGGAATCAAACCTGGGGACCTTTCAGTCTGCAGGCCGACGTTCCACGACGGCTCACGGCTCACGAGCCGCCTTTTGCCGCTCTGTTGACCAGTAAGTTTGCCGACCACTGCGTAAGGCATTACCCTTACCCAGAAGTTTTGACTTCAGGTTAAAGACATTAGTACATTATTAAAATGTTTTTTAAGTGTTTTTCCCTAAGGCAGTGGTCGGCAAACTCATTAGTCAACAGAGCGGCAAACCGCAGCTCACGAGCCACAGTTTGCCGACCACTGAGCTAGGGCTAAAATGAACTTTTTTTCCCCCTGAAGCACTATTTATTTATTTATTTTTAATATATTTTTATTGATTGCAGAGAGGAAGGGAAAGGGGGAGAGAGAGAGAAACATCAATGATAAGAGAGAATCATTGGCTGCCTCCTGCACTCCTCCCACAGGGGATCGAGCACACAACCCAGGCATGTGCCCTTGATCAGAATCGAACCCGGGATCCTTCAGTCCACAGGCCAGCACTTTATCCACTGAGCCAGACCGGCTAGGGCTAAAGTGAACTTTTAAAGACAGCCTTTATCCCTGGCCAGTGTGGCTCAATTGGTTGAACGTTGACCTATGAACCAGGAGGTCAGGATTTGATTCCTGGTCATGGCACATGCCTGGGTTGCAAGCTTGATTCCCAGTAGGGGGCGTGCAGAAGGCATCCAATCAATGATTCTCATTGATGTTTCTCCCTCTCCCTCTCTGAAATCAATAAAAACATTTTTTTAAAAAAAAAAGCCTTTAAGCGCCAAAACCAGTTTGGCTCAGTGGATAGAGCGTCAGCCTGCGGACTCAAGGGTCCCAGGTTCGATTCCGGTCAAGGGCATGTACCTTGGTTGCGGGCACATCCCCAGTGGGGGGCGTGCATGAGGCAGCTGATCGATGTTTCTCTCCCATCGATGTTTATAACTCTCTATCCCTCTTCCTTCCTCTCTGTAAAAAAAATCAATAAAATATATTAAAAAAAAAAAAAAAAGCCTTTAAGCAAGAAAGTTACTTGAAGAGTTGAAGCAACAATAGTTAATTTAAAATCAAGGCCAATGAAAATGGTGATGGAAAGAGATTTGACTTGGGTTGGTGAACAAACAAAAAATAAAAGTAAAATAAAAACAAGGCAACTGATTTTTTTTTTTTTTTTTAAAGGTGGGGTACCGTGGTACAGTCACACTTTTCGCAAACCTTTTGCTGTAAGCTTTGACTTGTTACCCTTTCCCTTTTTTTTTTTTTTAATATATTTTATTGATATTTTACAGAGAGGAAGGGAGAGGGATAGAGAGTTAGAAACATCGATGAGAGAGAAACATCGATCAGCTGCCTCATGCACACCTCCCACTGGGGATGTACCCGCAACCAAGGTACGTGCCCTTGACCAGAATCGAACCTGGGACCTTTCAGTCCGCAGGCTGACGCTCTATCCACTGAGCCAAACCGGTTTCGGCAAGGCAACTGATTTTTGATTGTTTTTCCTAGGCACTTAAGTTAAAAGACCTTACCAATACTATTCATCTCACTGTTCAAAAAGTCAAGATTTGAAGTGTTAGAATGACCAATTCATCAAGGTTTTCCCAGAATCTTTCTGGTTTTAACACTGAAAGTCACACGTGAGGCGAACCTCCTCAGTCCCAGGCTAATGCAGACAGGTTGTCACCCTAGAAATGACTGAAGAATTAACCTCTTGCATTGCCTGTCTGTGGAACAACTATAAGCAAAAATATTTTCAAAATGCAGAGAAAATTCATTCAGTACAACTGAAGTGGAACCTTCCAAGATGTGCCATAGCTGATGGTGGTAAAAGAAAGAAAACAACAACAAAAAAACATGGAACTAGAAAAAGACTTAGACAAATGTAGAGTTTGTGAAAATATAAGGTGTTTAAGGCCTGTTTGTTGTATTATTCACCAGCAAGTACTTAAATATGTGAATTGCCCAGCTGGTGTGTCTCTGTGCTTGAGCATCGACCTATGAACCAGGAGGTCATGGTTCAAGTCTTTGTCGGGGCACATGCCCAAGTTGCAGGCTCGATCCACAGTAGGGGGCATACAGGAGGCAATGATTCTCATCATTAATGTTTCTATCCTCCCTCTCTGAAATCAATAAAAATATATTTTTAAAAATAAAAACATTTAAAGAAAAAATATGTGAACCTATCGTGTTATTGAACTAGTCGTATCATTGGTGTACTTCATTTGTTGTGGACTTAGCTATCATCAGTTCCAGGAATTTCTGACAGAAATAGAAGCTCAGTATTCTGGCCCTAGCCAGTCTGGCTCAGTGGATAGAGCGTTGGCCTGTGGACTGAATGGTTCCAGGTTCGATTCCGGTCAAGGGCACATGCCCAGGTTGCAGGCTCGATCCCCAGTAGGGGGTGTGCAGGAGGCAGCTGGTCAATGATTCTCTCCCATCATTGATGTTTCTATCTCTCCCTTTCCCTTCCTCTCTGAAATCAATAAAAATGTATTTTTTTAAAAAGAAGCTAAGTATTCTGACTTGCCCTACCACACAGCAGCTTGATGGCTTTGTGGTGGTAATGTTTTGTTGAGACGTTTCAACTTCAGGGCCAAAACTGCAAATTTCTGAATGAGAAGAACCTCCTTCAAACACTGAATGGCCTTAAAATTTAGCTTTTGCTGCAAGCTTGGTGTTTCTTAATGAATTCAACCTAGAATCAGAAGTCAGAGCACCACTTATATTTGAAACTAATATGGTGATAAAGTAACTTTGATGACAACATTTGAATACAAGAAATGTCACACTGTATATGCTGGCAAAAGTTAAAACACGATCTCCATACCCACATAAATCTGTAGCAAATATATTTTCCAGCCTCAAACTACAGTTCCAGATCTCAATACAAGTGAAAAGGAAATTTGCATATTTCAAAACCCATTGCAAGTAACTTTGATGATAGGAAACACTAACTTAACACCTACAGAAATTAACTCAAAATATATCATAGACCTAAATGTAAAACATAAAACTAAAAAACTTACAGGAAAACAAAAGGAAACTCCATGACCTGGTGTTAGGCAAAGAGTTCTTAAACATGGTACCAAAAGCACGATCCATAAAAAAAAGAACTGATATGTTGAACTTAAAATATAAAACTTACTCTGTTTAAGACACAAGAGAATGAAAGGGTAGGCTACAGACGCGGTGAAACTATTTGCAGAGGACTTTTTATGTAGAATAGACCTCTCAATCAGCCCAGTTGTCATAGGGAACCCAACTTCTGACTTCTGACCTTAAAATGGAAAGCAATATAGACTATTTTCATCACTTGTATTCCCATTAAGGACTCAAACATGATTTAAAGTATATGGTGATTAACATTTATTAAATATTTGCATATGTCAGATATTGTAAGCATTTTAAATATATTAACTCATTTAATAAAAACTATAAAATAGATATTACTATTCCTACCTAAGAGATGAGGAAACTGAAGCCCAGAGAGATTAAATAACTTGCCAAAAGATAGTATATGATCAATATACAGCCAATTAAGCTGACTATGGACTTAAAGTTTCCTTTCACAGAATGAGCATGAATGCTAGGTTGTTAGTGGTAATGTTAAAAAAAGAAAAATGTGAAATATTTGCACTGAAATCCTTGGTGCCTTTTTAATTTAATTATTCTTGTTAGACCTGGTGACTTTTTGAAATGGAGGCAGAAATGGGGCACTGGGGCTGGCATGGGAGAAGGAGGACATTGAGTTCCATTCTCACTAGTATGTGCTCAGGTTTGAAATAACTGAAAACGACATAACACTAGGTGGCACTAGACCCCAGGCACTTAAATCTACAGTAAATTCATTTTACTTAAAGACATTAGCAAAATGGTGTAATTCCTAAAGAGATTTATACCTTAATGCTAATATTAAAAAAAAAACAACCTCCCTGAGAAGCATCACTTTACACACACACACACACACAGCACCAATTTCTACACTAAAGGGCAGAAACCGCTACTATGAAATCACACAACTGGGTGCTTAGTAACATCCTTTGGATAATTGCTTATAGCTGAAAATATATTTGCCAAAGGATTGCAGGGCATCAGCAATCCAACATACTGATGATATGAAAGTTTTTAGCTTATCTAACTGCATGTAGTTATGAGCTTATGTTAATCATGCAATAATGTGAACTAACCGTTTTATAATATGATGTTCCCCAGTGTATATTAGATTGTGATGGTTCTGTTTAATAAGAGCATTTTATATAAGAAACTTTGTTTTACTACCGTAATCACTCAACAATATTTAGCCATGGTGTTCAGGGGATTTCCCATTTTCGGCTCTCTGTGCTCACTTAGGTATTATTTTTGTGTGTGAGGCCTGAATTATAAACATGAAGTAAAACACTGGACTTAGAATTTGGGGCATTTTTCTACTTTAATTAGTAAATTTCAATATTTTGGAATTATTTTTTCAAATCATATCGATGTGATATACTTCTGGCCTTCTCTCTCAAAAACAAACAAAAACCCATAACTGTTTGGGAAGTTAGGGATTAACTAGGGTCAGGAGTTAATATCCATTTATCCAGTCATAGAATGTTTCACATACCTATCTACAAATTTCTCCAGTTCCAGTAACCAATCTGCAGACTTGGTATTTATTAAATTGCTTACCAAGTATTTCAGTGGCCAGCTCTGCTTCTATTTGTGTTAGCAGGAAGGAGGAAATTAATTTTCATTTATTCGGCAGTGGTATTATGGAAGTTACTTTTTTGTGCTGACAAGTGGCCAATTTCAGAATCTCCTCTGTTATAAATAAACTAGAGGCCCGGTGCACGAAATTCATGCACGGCGGTGGGGGTGTCCTTCAGCCCAGCCTGCACCCTCTCCAATCTGGGACCCTTCAAGGGATGTCCAACTGCCCATTTAGGCCCGATCCCTCTCACAATCCAGGACTGCTGGCTCCCAACTACTCGCCTGCCTGCCTTCCTGATTGCCCCTAACCGCTTCTGCCTGCCAGTCTGATCACCCCCTAACCACTCCCCTGCCAGCCTGATTGATGCCTAACTGCTCCCCTGCCAGCATGTTTGCCCCTAACTGCCCTCCTCTGCCAGCCTGGTCACCCCTAACTGCCCTCCCCTGCAGGCCTGGTCACCCCTAACTGCCCTCCCCTGCAGGCTTGATCACCCCCAACTGCCCTCCCCTGCAGGCCTGGTTGCCCACAACTGCCCTCCCTTGCAGACCTGGTCCCTCCCAACTGCCCTCCCCTGCTGGCCATCTTGTGTCCACATGGGGGCAGTCATCTTTGACCACATGGGGGTAGCCATCTTGTGTGTTGGAGTGATGGTCAATTTGCATATTACTCTTTTATTAGGTAGGATTAGATAGGATAGAGGCCTGGTGCACAGGTTGGGGCCAGCTGGTTTGCCCTGAAGGGTGTCCCGGATCAGGGTGGGGGTTCCTTTGGGGTGTGGGGCAGCCTGGGCGAGGGGCCTGTGGTGGTTTGCAAGCTTGTCATGCCCCCCGGTGACCCAAGCAGAGGCCCTGGTATCTGGGATTTATTTATCTTCTATAATTGAAACTTTGTAGCCTTGAACGGAGCCAAGCCTCCTGCTTGCTCCAAGGCCGCAGCCATTTTTGTTGGGATTTATTTATCTTCTATAATTGAAACTTTGTAGCCTTGAGTGGAGGCCTAGGCTGGCCAGGGTGTGCGGAAAGCTTGGCTTCCTCCATTGCCGGGGGAACTCAAGCCTCCCTCCTGCTCTCTCCGTGGCCGCAGCCATCTTGGTTGAGTTAATTTGCATACTCGCTCCTGATTGGCTGGTGGGCGTGGCTTGTGGGTATAGCAGAGGTACAGTCAATTTGCATATTACTCTTTTATTAGATAGGATGCTGTCAACCTAGATGCCCGGGAAAAGACATTCAGACATTTGTCACTTGCCACCGTGTCCGTAGCAAATGTGCCATGAGAAACGCTGCTGTCCTCTGGCGGCCACATTCACAGGTTCTTTCGTGGCTGGAATCTCCCAGCAACAGTGCTGGAGCACTGGTTTGGAGGGAAGCAGGATTTTCACAAAAGGAATCATGAAAAGATCTGTATTTTCTGTCCAAAAAAGAAACTGTTCAGATGGTTTTTGGCAGGGATACAGGGTAATCATTGGCAATTTTTTTCTTCTGACGGATTGTGTCAATTTTTCTTCTATTTCTGCTTTAACACTTATGATAAATATTGTGGCTTTTTTCTAATTAGCTTTTTTAAAAAAAAATCACTGCTAACTTACTAAACTAATAAGTAGTTTAGTAAGTGCAAACTGTATAACTGATGGTGATAAACTCCTTTAGCCTTTTTTTTGTCTTGTATAATAATCCTTTAGCCTTTTTTTTTTTTTTTTTTTTGTCTTATATAATAAATGGATTCCTGGATGAGCTTGGTATAATAAAAAATGCAGCCGAAACCGGTTTGGCTCAGTGGATAGAGTGTCGGCCTGCGGACTGAAAGGTCCCGGGTTCGATTCCGGTCAAGGGCACGTACCTTGGTTGCGGGCACATCCCCAGTAGGAGGTGTGCAGGAGGCAGCTGATCTATGTTTCTCTCTCATCGATGTTTCTAACTCTCTATCCCTCTCCCTTCCTCTCTGTAAAATATCAATAAAATATATTTAAAAAAAAAAAAAAAAAAAAATGCAAACAAGTAGCCGAAACCGGTTTGGCTCAGTGGATAGAGCGTCGGCCTGCGGACTGAAAGGTCCCGGGTTCGATTCCGGTCAAGGGCATGTACCTTGGTTGCGGGCACATCCCCAGTGGGAGGTGTGCAGGAGGCAGCTGATCGATGTTTCTCTCTCATCGATGTTTCTAGCTCTCTATCCCTCTCCCTTCCTCTCTGTAAAATATCAATAAGATATATTTAAAAAAAAATGCAAACAAGTAGTTTAGTAAGTGCAAACTGTATAACTGTTTCCCACTTTGCAAATTTGTACTTAGCCAGTTATCTGATTTGATGTTAATGTAGAAGTGGCCATATAAAAGCATAGTTACTGATCTAGCTCATTATTTATGATTTACTGGTGACTTTTTTCCTTTAACTTCTTATTTTGTTGTTGTTAATCCTCACCCAAGGATATTTTTCCATTGATTTTTTTTTTTTTTTTTTTTTTTTTTTTTTTTTAGAGAGAGTGGAAGGGAGGGGGAGAAACAGAGAAAGAGAGAAACATTGATGTGAGAGACACATCAGTTGGTTGCCTCTCACACATGCCCTGACCAGAGCCAGGAATCAAGCCTGCAACCAAGGTATGTGCCCTTGACCAGAATGGAACCTAGGACCCTTCAGTCCTCTGGCCGATGCTCTCTCCACTGAGCCAAACCAGCGAGTGCTCCTTTTATTTCTTAAACTTAATTTGTTACCTGAACAGGGAATACATACAAAAGGTACAAAAATTCAAACAGTTCCAAAAGGTATGGAGTGAGAAGTCAATCTGTGTGTGGGGGTTGCTCACTCTGCTCCCACTCACTGGCATGTTACTCAGTAGAGAAGGGCTCTCCCACCTCAGCATGTGCAGCCACTGATCTCACGGTCTGTCTCCCTCCCTGAGGATGCTGTGCTGCCTCCTCAGGAAGTTCTCGCTGCCCCATCATTTGAATGGAGAGTCCCTGTTGGTTTTCCCTTTATAATCTGTTTTCTACTTATTGTCTATCCCCAGCCCACACTAAGTACCCACATTTCTAAGGGCAAGAACCTTGTCACGTTTGTAGTTATATCCCCAGCAATTAATAAAATGCTGGCAATCCTACTCGTTTCATTAATGCATACCAACACATTTGTATCAGGCACGGGGGGTTAGCAGTGAATAACGCCAGCAATTTTTTTGTCCTCAAGCAGCTTACATTCTAGTATTGTGAGACAAAACAATTATCAAAAAAGTAAAAGAAATATATATTATGGTAGAAAGTGGTAAATGTTGTTGTGAGAATAAACAAGTAATCTTTTCTGTCACAGAAGGAAGTTTAGCCAACTGCCATTTTGAAACTGCAAAGGTCAACCTCCCCACCCCCTTTTTCCTTTATATCAGCCATTCACACAAGAATGTGAGCGTAACCTCTGACCAATCAAGAGTGAGAGATGGATGGTGTGCATCAGGGATAAAACCCGAGTGGACCACCTGCTTAGTGTGCCAGACCCTATGCATGTGCACCCTCCTGCAGGAGGAAAGGTATTTGCCATGCTGTCTGGCTCTCGAGTATCCTTTGTGTTCTACCAGGACCCCTGGTTTTGGGGCTCACCTTCTTTATAACAATTTTGGGGGCTCATCCAGGAATCCATTGGTTGCCATGGGGGCCATTGGACCCCTCTCCTGAGGAGGCACATCCCGCTGCCAAGTTTTGGCGGCCTCGGTGAGAAGGAACAGCCATTACTCCCTGGGCCAACTATGTTCCTCTCTCTATATATTTCTTCTCATTACAGCAGTCCCTTTAGCATTTCTTTCTTTCTTTTTTTTTTAATATATTTTATTAATTTTGTACAGAGAGGAAGGGAGAGGGGTAGAGAGCCAGAAACATCGATGAGAGAGAAACATCAATCAGCTGCCTCCTGCACATCCCCTACTGGGGATGTGCCCGCAACCAAGGTACATGCCCTTGACCGGAATCGAACCCGGGACCCTTCAGTCTGCAGGCCGACGCTCTATCCACTGAGCCAAACCGGTTTTGGCTCCCTTTAGCATTTCTTGCAGTGCAGGTTTGATGGTGATAAACTCCTTTAGCCTTTTTTTGTCTGGGAAGCTCTTTATTTTACCATCTATTCTGAATGATAGCCTTGCTGGGTATAGTAATCTTGGTTTCAGATCCTTGCTTTCCATTACCTTGAGCACTTCATACCATTCCCTTCTGGCCTGTAGAGTTTCTGATGAGAAATCAGCTGACAGCCTTATGGAAACTCCTTTGTAGGCAACAAATTGCATTTCTCTTACTGCCTTTAAGATTCTCTCTTTGTCTTTAATGTTTGGCATTTTAATTATGATGTATCTGGGCATGGGCTGTTTGAATTTTTCTTGCTTGGGACTCTTTCTGTATCCTGAACTTGTGTAACTTTCCTTCCCCGGGTTAGGAAAGTTTACTGCCATTATTTCTTCAAACACATTCTCTATCCTTTGCTTGCTTTCTTCCCTTTCTAGCACTCTAATTATGCAACTATTGTTATGTTTCATATTGTCCCACAGATCCCTGAAGCTGTCCTATTGTTTAATTGTTTTTTCTTTTTGTTTCTCTGATTGAGTGATTTTTTCTACCCTGTCTTCTAATTCACTGATCCTATCCTCAGCTTCCCCTAATCTGCTGTATTCCTTCAAATGTGTTCTTTATTAGTGCTATGTCATTCTTTATTTCCCTCTGTTCTTTTTTTCATAGTTACTACTAGAGGCCTGGTGCACGAATTCGTGCACAGGTGGGGTCCCTTGGCCTAGCAAGTGATTGGGGCTGATTGGGGGGGCTGGCTCGCTGGGGGGGGGGGGGGGCCACGGGAGGTTGGCCGGCTGGCCCCACCCCTTATTGGGGTGGGAGGGCAATTGGGAGCGGGGCCGGCCAGGGGGAGGGCCCACGGGTGGTTGGCCAGCCTGCCCCGCCCCCTGGTCTAACTCCCAGTCGAACTCCCGGTCGAGGGGACAATTTGCAAATTAGCCTTTTATTATATAGGATATATTTTCTCATGCTGTTGAGCATCTTTACCATCATTATTCTGAACTCTGTCAGATAAATTTCTTATTTCCATTTTATTTAGTTCTTCTTCTGGAGAATTCTCTTGTTCTTTCATTTGGGGGTTGTTTTTTGGTCTCCCCATTTGGGCTACCTGTTTGGGTTTGTGTCTATGTATTAGGTAGATCTGCTTTGACTCCCAATCTCTAGTGCAGGACAGTGTTGGACACTGTTTCTGACTGGCCCTAAGTACCCTGTTTGGGGCTATCAGCAATCCACAGCCTGTAGCTCCCTCTATTGGAGCTGGATGCCTTTGAAAAGGACCAAGGTGTATACCAGGTCTGCTTTTCCTAGCCCAGCCCCGAAGAAGATCAGGCAAAAACTCAAAGCCTCCAGAGGTCCTCCTCTACTTGCAGTTTGATGGTGATCAGCCTTGATTGCCCTCAGGCTATTGAACACAGGGTGGGGCAAGAGTTCTTTCAACAGGTTGTTGCAACTGCCTTCCCCCCAGGCCAAAACAGCCTGGATATCAAATTCCTGTAGAAGAAAGATGTCCTCAGCAGCATGAGGGAATGACTCAGCACAGGAGACCAGGGTGGCTGCCCTCTGAGCTCCAACCCCAGAGCCCTCAACCCTGGACTCTCCTCACACAGCTCTAGTCCACTTTGCCTTCCCTCTGCTGGAGCCCAAGGTGAGTGGCTGCATACGCAATTTTGTGCACTGGCCCTTTAAGAGGGTGCCTACATTTCCAGCAGTCTCTGGCGGGCAGACAGCAGCTCTGCTGCTTTTCACAGCCGTGTGTTATGTGGGCATCTTTCTCAGTTCTGGTGCTCTGGGCTGGGGGGCCCAGCTTGGGGTTTAAACCCCAGAGTTCTCCGTGGGAGCCCCCCACAGCTAAGATATCCCTAAAGCTGCTGTCTGTGGGAGCCCACCCAGCCCTTTCTCACCTCTGCCCTTCCTACCAGACTCTATGCAGTCTCCACTTCCCATGCTTGGTTATCACACTATCTCTCCAGCTAGTGTTCAGTTGACTTTTCAGGGTGGTTTTTCTGTATTTTAGTTGTATTTCCAGTTTGGTCCTGGGAGAGTGTCCTTGTAGTTTCCACTTATTCCAACGCCATTTTTAACCTCCTCTACACAAGTTATTTTGAATTGAACAATTAAATAATGAAACAAGAGTCGAATCAAGCTAAAGCAGTTCCCTCATTAGAGGTAACCTGACACCTCCCATTTGTAGAGCAAGGGTAGGAAGCATGGAGCCCGCCAGCTGTTCTTCAAAGCTATTACTTTCCTCATTATTCCTTGGCACATTAACTCCGCTTAGGGACTCTGGCTTTAAGATTGGAGTCAGGATTCAAACCCAGGATAGCCTTCCTCCAACATCTTTCTTCTCATTACCTTTTTATTTCTTTTTAGAGCAAGATCTTTTCAGCCCTGAAACTTCTGGTAGTTACATATCAGTTTCTTCATTTTTGCTCTGCTTTAGAAAAACTTGACACTGTCCTACAGAATGTTCTTTTTATTTTTATTCAAGCATTTTGTGCTGCTGATTGGTCTGAAAAACATCATTCCTCTAATCCATAATTACATATCTGAGCCAGTCATGGACAGATTAAGAAAAAAGATACCATTAGAGAGAACAAGGCAACAAGGATCCAAGCTCATAGAAGACCATAATTTTGTGGATCACTAGGAAATCTGTCTTAAACTTCTCCTGTGATGCTTAGCATGCCAACTGGTATAACATAAATAATTCTTCCTATTTGAGTCTTTGGCCTGCCCTTAACCATGAATCCTTAATCTATCCTTAGTCTTTAGTTGACCATAGACTTTCATTAATGGTGTACCAGAGTGTGTTCTTTCTTAATGCTACACAAAATAATGGAGTCTTACAATCCACAGGTGTCTCAAATTCAGTGAACTGTGATACAGCCATGTGCAAACTGTACATGCTAAGCACCTGTGCCCCTCAGCTCCCTGCTTATCTCAATCTCTTACCTTACCTCACAGCACAGCATTTTTGCCCAATCAACATTAGCTACTTGTTATTTTCTTATTTCCTCTATTTGTACAATGGAAATATTTCTCAGTAACCCATCTTCCTTTTTTGGTATTCTTTATTTCTTTTCTCACTTGATTAATTCTCTCCCTCCCAGGAAATGAAATCAGCATACGTTACACAAAGCCTAGGCCCCAGTCTGGTAGAGGCAGGAGACCTGGGGAGGAAGTCCAGGATCCGGGTCCTCTCCAGGCTGTGCAGGAACTCACTGAGCCTGGGTTTTTGGATCACAGAAAGAAGGCACTGAGTTAACTAATCTCTGAGGTCCTTCTTGCCCTAAATTCTGGAGTCCTTCATTTGACTCCACCGCACATCCTCACTGGAAAAGTTCTGCTCTATCCCAGTCTGCCCTGGGCTGGGAGATCTGTGAGACAAGCAGGCTTGTGGAGTAAAACCTCGCCTCCAAGACAACACCCCTCCGTCACCCTTGTCTCCCCATTCACAGCTCATTCTAACATCCAGAGAACCAGTCTGAGGAACACAGAAAAGTGAGGGCGAGCTGCCAGCAGCTAGGGGACACCCCACTGTAGTGACTATTCACTTGTCTGTCTCCTAGGACAGGTCTTGTTCAACTTTGTGCCCACCCTCACCCCTTCTTTCACACTCAGCGATGGATAGCAGAGTAGGTACCCAGGAAATGCCCAGTGAGTGGGTAGGTCACATGTGGGCAGTACAAGTGGAACACGTGCCCAATTAGCTAACTGAGAAGGAGTAAAGCAAGGAGGAACTTATCTGATGCCACCGTGGGGACTAGGGAGGACCTAAGATTCAGAACATGCCAACATGCTGGGAAATTATTAAGAAACAGAAAAAGGACTGTGACAGCTATGTGCTGTTTTTGCTTGCCCAGCATCCTTCCCTGTGCATTAGCACCCCACCGCCCCCCACAATTTTCCGTGAGTTTACCACCTCTCCCCACTATCATCCATGTGATTTGAAGGGAGTGACTGCAGCCTGAAGTGTTACAGGTGGCCACAGACCCGGGCTGCAGGCAGGCATGTTACAGAATTTGAGTGGCTTCCCTGGGACAGTTGCTGGAACGATTGGGCCTCTAACTCCCAGCACACAACTCAGGTGGCCCATTTATCACCATTGGAGCTGAGAAGAAAGCCAACCCCAAAAAGCTGAGCAAAAAGCTGGAAGCAGCTGGTTCCTGACACACTTCACTTGTTTGAATCCATTGCTCCAGCAGAGCCCAACCTCCCGTGGTCTTCTCAGTAAGGCCTATCATTCCCCCTTTTCCTCCCTTAAATCAGTTTGCATTCGGTTTCTACCACATACAACCAAAGATATGCTGACTAATACAAGTGACCGATTTTCCCAAACTGGCAGATTTGAAGCAGTTGCAGGCTTAAAAGAGCAAAGTCTTATCATAACGAACTCATTGGGAATTATAGCCAGAGCTGAGCTGAGAGCAGTGCTGGGGCTCAGCACTCGCTGGGCTGCCAGGCTGTCGTGGGCTGAAAACATTCCTCTCACCCAGTGAGCTCGGAAAATAGGAACTGCACTCTGCTGGCCTCCTGTTGGCAGGTGCTGCCGTTTTAGACAACACTTACAAAAGTCTCACCGAGCTGACAGCAAGGGCTCTTGGGAGCCTGTGGGGGTGGCTGCCGCCTGTTCTGCTAGTAAAATGCACATACTCTTGTCACCCTTGGTGTGAACAGTGGGACAATTTCTCCCCCACTCCACACGGTTTACACTGTAAACATGTCTTGCTTAATTTAGCCTCTTTTTTTCTGACTAAACATTACCCACAGCTGCCTGCTGGGTGGGAAAACAGCCAACAAATCACTAAGCAGGTGTGTGTCAGTGAAGAATTTCCTACTAACCAGTGGGGATGCTGACCATTTTAAAAGCCTGGGGGTGGGAGGCCATAAAAACCACTTGTGCAGAGGTGTGGGGTGGCAGTTAATTATGCCCCCCCCCACCCTCGTGGGTACACATCAGGGCACCCTCTGATGCTGTAACAGCCATGCCACAGGCAGATCCGTTAAGCAGACAGCATAGGCCGGTGGCAAAGTTTTCATTTGTTTCTCCTCCCAAAGCTGGGTTTTCAGATTTAAAATTTGTTCCACTTTCCAGGGCATTGAAACTTGCCCTGGCCCGGCTGGTGTAGCTCAGTGGTTGAGCATTGAACCATGCACCAATAGGTTACCGGCTCGATTCCCAGTAGGTGTCGTGCAGGAGGCAGCCAATCAATGTTTCTCTCTCATCATCGATGTTTCTATCTCCCTCTCTTTTCTTCTCTCTGAAATTATTAAAAAACATTTTTTTAAGGAAAAAAGAAATTGCCATGTATTCCTCAAAAAGAAAACAGAAGAATATTACCAAGCCACGGTTCTCAAAACTGCCTGGTATTGGCACAAGAACGGACATATAGACCAATGGAACAGAACAAAGAACCCAGAAATTGACCCAAGCCATCATGCTCAATTAATATTTGACAAAGGAGGCATGAGCATACAATGGAGTAAAAACAGTCTCTTTAATAAATTTGGACAGATACATGCAAAAAAAATGAAACTAAACCACCAATTTACACCATACACAAAAACAAACTCAAAATGGCTAAAGGACTTGACTGTAAGATGGGAAACCATAAAAATCCTACAAGACTCCATAGGCAGCAAAATAGCAGACATATGTCGTAGCAATATCTTTAGGGCAATGGAGACTAAGGAGAAAATAAATAAGACTACATGAAAATAAAAAGCTTCTGCACAGCAAAAGAAACCATCAACAAAACAAGAAAGCCCACTGCATGGGAGAACATATTTGCCAATGATATTTCTGATGAGGGTTTAATCTCCAAAATTTACAGAGAACTCATATGACTTAACAAAAGGAAGATAAACGATCCAATCAAAAAATGGTCAAAGGACCTAAATAGACACTTTTCGAAAGAGGACCTACAGAAGGCCCAGAGACATATGAAAACATGCTCAAAGTCACTAATCATCAGAGAGATGCAAATCAAAACAACAACTCGGTACCATCGCACACCTGTCAGAATGGCTATCATCAACAAATCAACAAATGACAAGTGATGGCAAGGATGCAGAGAAAAAGGAACCCTCCTGCACTGTTGGTGGGAATGCAGACTGGTGCAGCCACTATGGAGAACAGTATGGAGTTTCCTGAAAAAGTTAAAAATGGAACTCCCATTTGACCCAGTGATCCCACTTCTAGGACTATATCCCAAGAAACCAGAAACACCAATCAGAAAGGATATATGCACCCCTATGTTCATAGCAGCACAATTCACCATAGCTAAGATTTGGAAACAGCCTAAGTGCCCATCAGCAGATGAGTGGATTAAAAAACTGTGGTACATCTACACAATGCAATACTATGCCACTATAAAAAAGAAGGAACTTTTAACTGGAGAACATTATGCTAAGCGAAATAAGCCAGTCGGAGAAAGATAAATATCACATGATCTCACTCATATGTGGGATATAATGGTCAACATAATTTGATGAACAAGAATAGACCGATCTAGAGACAAATGGCTGGGGAGCGGGGGTGGGGGGGAGAGGGGTTAGAGAGCAACCAAAGGACTTGTATGCATGCATATTAGCATAACCAATGGACACAGACACTGGGGTGGTGGAGGCTTGCCCGGGCTGGGAAGGGATGGGGGAGGGGGTCAACTGGGGAAAAAGGAGACATATGTAAAACTTTAGACAATAATAATAAAAAAAAAAGAATATCAAAGGATATGTCCAAAAAGAAAACAGAAGGGAGGAGAGATTCAGGATGGCAGAGGACTAGATGGATGTTATACTCACCTCCTCCTAGGACCAACCTGGAATTACAACTAAAATATAGAGCAATCAACCTGAATAACAAACTGCAGTCCAGCTGAACAGTAGGCTTACAAGCAAGGATTTAAAAAATAAGCCACATCAAGACTGGTAGGAAGAGTGGAGACGCAGAACCGGCTGGACCCCCACCCACAGGCCGAGGCTGAGATTCTGGGGCGGGATATCTCGACTGCAAAGGTTCCTGCTAAGGAGCAAGGGGTCCCATACCCACCTGGGCTCCCCAGCCCAGAGCACCAGAGCTGGGAAGAGGTGTCCACATAACACCAGGCTGTGAAAACTAGCAAGGATTCTGTCTGCCAAGGAAAAGACGGGAGTCTGCCAGAGACACAGGCACCCTCCTAAAGGGCCAACACACAAAATCTCACTCACAGCCACTCCCCTGGGCTCCGGCACAGGGAGGGAGGAGAAGCTTTCTGGAGTCCTGTGAGGAGAGACTTGGGTTTGGGGCTCTGGGGAAAGAGCTGAGGGGACAGCCACAGGGACCTCTGTGCTAAGTCACAGTTCTGCACCCGACACCTTCCTTTTCTTTCTTTCTTTCTTTCTTTCTTTCTTTCTTTCTTTCTTTCTTTCTTTCTTTCTTTCTTTCTTTCTTCTTTCTTTCTTTCTTTCTTTCTTTCTTTCTTTCTTTCTTTCTTTCTTTCTTTTCTTTCTTCCTTCCTTCCTTCCTTCCTTCCTTCTTCCTTCCTTCCTTCCTTCCTTCCTTCCTAATTTTTTATTGTTGAAAGTATTACATATGTCTTATTTTGCCTCCATTGCCCTCTCCCTGCCTGCTCCTGCCTCCCAACACAGGCCCTCACCCCCCTAGTGTCTGTGTCCATTGCTTATGCTTATATGAATGCATACAAGTCCTTTGGTTGATCTCTTACCCCCTCCCCTGCCCTCTGCCTTCCCTCTGAGTTTTGACCATCTGTTTGATGCTTCTATATCTCTGGATCTGTTTTTGTTCATCACTTTATGTTGTTCATTATATTCCAAAAATGAGTGAGATCATATGATACTTATCTTTCTCCAACTGGCTTATTTCATTTAGCACAATGCTCTCCAGGTCCATCCATGCTGTTGCAAATGGTAAGAGTTCTTTTTTACAGCAGCGTAGTATTCCATTGTGTAGATGTACCAGATGTACCACAGGTTTTTTATTTATTGTATTGTTTTTTTAAATATATTTTTTTGATTTCAGAGAGGAAGAGAGAGGGATAGAGAGATAGAAACATCAATGATGAGAGAGAATCATTGATTGGCTGCCTTCTGCAAGCCCCCTACTGGGAGGGATTGAGCCCATAACCTGGGCATGTGCCTTTGGCCGGAATCAAACCTGGGACCCTTCAGTCCTCAGGCTGACGCTCTATCCACTGAGCCAAACCAGCTAAGACAACCACAGGTTTTTTAATCCATTCATCTGCTGATGGGCACTTGGGCTGTTTCCAGATCTTAGCTATTGTAAATTGCGCTGCTATGAAAATAGGGGTGCTTATGTTCTTTCTGATTGGTGTTTCTGATTTCTTGGAATATATTCCTAGAAGTGGGATCACTGGGTCAAATGGGAGTCCATTTTTAGTTTTTTGAGGAAACTCCATACTGTTCTCCACAGTGGCTGCACCAGTCTGCATCCCTACCAGCAGTGCACGAGAGTTCCTTTTTCTCCACATCCTAGCCAGCACTTGTCGTTTGTTGATTTGTTGATGATAGCCATCTGACAGGTGTGAGCAGACACCATCTTTCTTGTGTGGCACACTCCCCTCCTATGGCAGCAGCCCCACCCCCGACTATTGGCAGCCCCAGTCCACCCTGTTGAGCTTGGGCTCCTGACAGAATTTTGGACAGACTGAGTTGTGTGGCTCTAGGCTGGGAGCCATTTTTTCCTTGCATGCCTTACTGGTGCAGAGCCCTCCCTTCATGCAGCCACACTCTGCTCGGGCCTGATCAACCCTGCTGACCTCACCCTGATGAGTCCCTGAGACCCCAGCCCAGCACAGAGACCTGTGGGCCACTAGCTGAGTGGCCTCAGACCCAACACTGCCGCTGAGTTTGAGCTTGTGTCAATCTAGGGAATACCACTCAGCCCTGGTGACTCACTGAGAACCTACTTTCTGTCTACTTTCTGTCACCTCCAACCACATAACTGAAGGAATGGCAAGATTTTAAATTTCAATAAGAAACAGAACTGCAAATTGATTTTTTCCTTCTTGGTATTATAAAAGCACTTATTTTCTTTGTCCCTAATTTTTTTAAAATTATTTTCATTTCAGAGAGAGAGATAGAAGCATCAATGATGAGAGAGAATCATTGATCAGCTGCCTCTTGCACGCCCCACACTGGGGATGGAGCCCGCAACCCAGGCAGGTGCCCTTGACCAGAATTGAACCTGGGACCCTTCAGTCCACAGGCCAATGCTCTATCCACTGAGCCAAACCAGCTAGGGCCTTTGTTCTTCGTTTTTAAAAAGTCAGCTTTATTGGGATATAATTTACAAACAATAAAATTATATTTATTTAATTTTTTACTTTTAAGTGTGAGCTGAGTGAGTTTGGCAAGTGCAGCCGGCACCACGATGAAGACACAGGCCCCTTGGCCTGCTGGAAGTGCCCTCTTCCCACCGCCGGTCCCCTCCCCCAGCCCTGCGCCCGCAACCAGGGGCCTCATTTCTAAAGGCAGGGTCTCCCGGGCTGTCATTTCATGAGTGGAGTCGTACAGCGTGCACTCGTCTTTGTCTGTTTCTTTCATAGAATGTAATGCGTTTAAGATCATTCGTGTACCCATGGTCTGGCCTTTGCATTGCCATGCAGTATCCTGCTGTGGGGGAAGCATAGATTATCCCCTCACAACTGATGGGGTTTGGATTGCTTCCGTGTGTACCGGCATTCATAAAGCTGCCCTAAACATTTCTATACCCGGCTTCGGTGGAACGTGTTTTCATTTCTCTTGGGTGAGTGCCTGGTGGTGGACTCTCTGGGTTCTGTGATGTGTATTTTAATTGTATAGGAGCCTGCCAAACTGTTTCATCTTTCCAGCAGCGAATCCTTGCCCATACTTGGTACAGACCATCTTTGCAATTGTAGTCATTCTAATGGATGTTTAGAGATATCTCACTGTGGCTTTAATGTCTGCCCCTTTATTTCACAGAGAATCCGAGGGAGGGTCAGAGCTTAACATGATGCACTCATGGTCGCATCTGAAGGCCGAGCTGGTCAAGTCAAAACCAGGGGAGAAGCCTACCTTTTGGAGGATAATCCCCATGCCCTGATTTGTTTGAAAGCACAGTTGACTGAGGAGAAACCAAGATGGCGTCATAGGTAAACACCTAAACTGCTGCCTCACACAACAATTTCAAAACTACAACTAAAAGACAAAATGGACATCATCCAGAACCACAGGAAGGCTGGCTGAGTGGAAATTCTACAACTAGAAGGAAAGAGAAAAGCACACTGAGACTCACAGGAGCTGTGGAAGGCAGAGGTACGGAGGCGCACACACGGAGAGGGCTGGCAATTGAGTATGTGGCTGGCTTTCTCAATCTGGAGGGAGACAAAAGCTCCCAACTGCTCTGAACTCCAGTTCCAGGTGAGACTCTGGGGACCCAGACTCATACGGGGAAAAACTGGACTGTCTGGCAGTGGGCGAAACTCGAGGGTGGCTTTCTCTCAGAGGTGCTTGCAGCAATTACTGCAGGACACTGAGACCCAGGGGCCTCTTAGGGCAGGGCTGACGGGAAGCCATTGCTGTGTGCTCCGCCCTGAGATCCTGCCCCACAAAGCCATTGTTGTTTGCTCTGCCCTGAGACTCCGCCCCATCCAAGCTGAGTGCAGAGGCTTTTGCATGTGAATAGCCTGGTCCTTTGAATTCTAATCTTACCTAACAAACTGCAGCTGAGTCAGTGAGACCCAGAACATCCAAAAGAAGGCCCAAGGCCCCACAGCAGCTTGCATTGCTTTACAGCTGGGCCTCATCTAGGCACCTTCAAAACCCAAACAAAGAAGAGGAATCTGCAGATCTCTCCATAGCTCCTGCTGGGTGGCCTCAGGCAGAGGCTAAATTAGCACCTCCTTGGAGATCCAAGAGCCGTTGTACCCAGGGGTCAGAGTAGGACCATCCAGATTACAACTCCTCAGATCCATAAGGGACACACTCTTGTCTCATAAGGGTGTCTCCAGCACAGAAGTTCTCCCATCGTAGACACAGCTGATCCTCAAAGCCAATTGGCCTGGAGGTCAATTCCTCCCAGTGATACCAGCAACAATCAAGGCTTAACTATAACAAGACTGTGCACACAGCCCACAAAGGGGTGCACCAAGAGTGTCCACCTCAAGTAACTGGGAAGGCTGAGCCACTGGGCCCTATAGGACACCTACCACACAAAGCCACTCTATCAACTCAGGGAAGCAGCCAAAATGCGGAGACAAAGAAACAGATTACAAATGAAAGAAACGGAGGAAAGCAAACTACTGGATATAGAGTTCAAAACCACCGTTATAAGGTTTTTCAAGAATTTTCTAGAAAAGGTCAATAAATTTAGCGAGACCCTCGAGGATATGAAAAAGGACCAACTAGAAATTAAACATACACTGACTGAAATAAAGAATAATATACAGAGATCCAACAGCAGACTAGAGGATCACAAGAATCAAGTCAAAGATTTGAAATACAAAGAAGCAAAAAACACCCAACCAGAAAAGCAGAAAGGAAAAAGAATCCAAAAATATGAAGATAGTGTAAGGAGCCTCTGGGACAACTTCAAGCATACCAACATCCGAATTATGGGGGTGCCAGAAGAAGAGAGAGAGCAAGATACTGAAAACCTATTTGAAGAAATAATGACAGAAAATTTCCCCCACCTGGTGAAAGAAATAGACTTACAAGTCCAGGAAGCATACAGAACCCCAAACAAAAGGAATCCAAAGAGGACCACACCAAGACACATCATAATTAAAATGCCAAGGGCAAAAGAAAAAGAGAGAATATTAAAAGCAGCAAGAGAAAAACAGTTAACTACCTACAAGGGAGCATCCATACGACTGTCAGCTGATTTCTCAACAGAAACTATGCAGGCCAGAAGGGAGTGGCAAGAAATATTCAAAGTGATGAATAGCAAGAACCTACAACCAAGATTACTCTACCCAGCAAAGTTATCATTCAGAATTGAAGGTCAGATAAAGAGTTTCACAGATAATAAAAAGCTAAAGGAGTTCATCACCGTCAAACTAGTATTATATGAAATGCTGAAAGGTATTCTTTAAGAAGAGGAAGAAGAAGAAAAAGGTAAAGATAAAAATTATGAACAAAAAATACATATCTATCAACAAGTGAATCTAAAAATCAAGTGAATAAAGTATCTGATGAACAGAATAAACTGGTGAATATAATAGAATCAGGGGCATAGAAAGGGTGTGGACTGACAATTCTCGGGGGGAAAGGGGTGTGGGGGGTGTGGGAAGAGACTGGACAAAAATCGTACACCTATGGATGAGGACAGTCGGCGGGGAGGTAAGGGCAGAGGGTGGGGTGGAAACTGGGTGGAGGGGAGCTATGGGGGGAAAAAGAGGAACAATTGTAATAATCTGAACAATAAAGATTTATTTAAAAAAAAAATAAAGAAACCACGGTTGACTAGGAAACCCATTGCTCACCTGCCTTGTTCCCAGGTTAATGTTACCACGTCTAAATGTGCATTGGCTCTGCTTTTGGAAGAAGAGGGCTGGCTTCGCTCCACTCACTGGCCACAGTCATGACCCCCACCCCCTGAAGCCCCTGGGTATCTCTCAGACCCCTGGCCACAGACCAGATATTGTAACAGTGTGCCAGGCACTGTCCCAAGCTCGGCACCAGCCCTCACAGGCTTACAGCCAGCAGAGAAGGCGGATGCCAAACAAGCAATTATGCAAGTAACATGTTCCGAAAGGCAAGTACAGTGACCCATGCACGCACAGGACAGTACCAGGGGCCAGAAAGGCGCCCAGGCATTCCAGGAGAGAAAGAGCACACAGCTCTGAGGAGGGTCCAGCAGAGCAAGTGTGGGGCAACAAGCGACGTCCAACATGGCCAGCACCTATTAAGAGATCAGGCCCACGCTCACTGCAGTAGGACAGGGCTTGGCCTCGGTCTTTTTGCCAAGTTCCCCAAGCTGTCCTGATGCCCACGGATTTGCGAGCCACAGCCTTAGAAGAAGAATAGGCTGGACCACGTCCCACACCATGCCAATCATAGCCTGGCCTCGGGGGAGTGCAACTCGTAATAGATCTTTTGCTCTAAGCTTTTACTGTGGACTCTATTGCAGCTGTTCCTCATTTCCCCGCCCTTTGCCTACCTCCACCCTGCCCTCCTAGGCCTTCACTGCATTATTGTCTGTGTCCATGGGCCCCTTATTTATTTTTAAAATCAACTTTATTCATGTATTTTATGCAGCAACTTTTACTAATTTAAAAAATTAATGAGTTTCAACAAATATATAGCTATAAAACCACCATCACCCCCAAAAGTTCTCTTGTACCCCTCTCCCCTTGCCCCCAGTCTGGGCCCTGAGCAACCACTGATCGGCTTTCTGAAATACTAGAGGCCCAATGCACGAAATCGTGCATGGGTAGGGTCCCTAGCGCCTGCTGGATGGGGCCGCCTCCCTCCACGCCCCCTCCCCACCGCCTGCCACCACTGCCGCCACCAGCCCCGCCCCCTGGTCGAACTCCTGGTCGAACTCCCAGTCGAGGGGACAATTTTCATATTAGGCCTTCATTACATAGGATAATTTCATATAAATGAAATCATGCAGTATGTAGTCTTCAGTGTCTAGCTTCTCATTTAGCATAATGCTTCTGAGTTTCATATATGCCGTGTGTATCAGTAATTCATTTCATTTAATTACTAAGTGGTGTTCCGTTGTGTAGATTACTACACTTTGCTCACCAGGTGATGGGCATTTGAGTTTTTCCACTGTTTGCCTATTATAAATAAAACTTCTATGAAAAACAAACCTGTTTTTATTTTATTTTTCCTGGGTAAGAAGTAGGATTGCAGGGTTTATGCCAAGTGTATGTTTAACTTTTAAGTAATTGCCAAACTGTTTTCCAATGTGACTGAACCATTTTGCATTCCCACCAAAATGTAGGGGCGTTCCAGTTCCTCCCCATCTGTGCCAGCACGGGCATGTTGGTCTTTTTAATCTCAGGTTTATGTTAATAAAACCAGTCTTCCTGCCAAAAGGAAATGAGTTGAAAGGGACAAAAGACTGGTTAGGTGGCTGTCATAGTAGTTTGGGTAGAGGCTGTGAGAGGCAGTTAGAAAACCTCTGGCCTACCTTCACCGCAGTAGAGGCTGCAGGAAAGAGTTCAAGGAAATTTGCCTTGAATGCGCTGAGTGTGAGTGCACAGAGGAAACGAAACCTTGACCAGGGTTAGACAGTGATCAAGGCACAGGAAACTCTTGACCTTCCACAGACACGCTCCTGACCCTGCTTTGGGGAGTGGGAACTGCATCAGTGGAGGAGGAGGGCAAGGCAAAGAGATGGTTCTTATCTCCTTGGCTGGAAAGAAAAAGTAAATCCTGACAGGAAGGAAGTTATAAGTAGTGATTTAGATTATTGATTGATTGATTGATTGATTGATTTTTAATCCTCACCTGAGGATATATTATTGATTTTAGAGCGAGAGGAAGAGAGAGAGAGAAACAGCAGTGTGAGAGAGAAACATGGATTGGTTGCCTCCTGACTGGGGATTGGACCCACGTCCTTGGTATGGGAATCAAACCCACAGCCTTTCAGGGCACATGACAATGTTCTAATCAACGGAACCACACTGGTCCCGGCGAGTTATCTTTTGAAATAACACTGTATCACAACAGCACTCACTTCATTAGTGTTAATTTACAAAGTAGCTCATCCTGAGGGCACAGAACTTCCCCTCAAGTCCTCATAGCTTAGCAACTAGGTGGAGGGAACTGGCCATCTTCCCTTACATTGTCTCCACAGGAAGCTGCATTTCTCTGACATCCTCTCTGTCTCTAACCTCTCTATTTGCAGCCTCCCCGGAGCAGGCCTAGCCGTTAGGAAGAGCAGCCATATACCTAACATCACTACATTGCACTACCTCTGCAAGGGTTAGTTAGCATACCTGTGATCTTCCAGGATTCCAGCAGGAGGCGCTGCGGGGCTTGGGCCCTGAGGCTCCATCCTCAACGCTGTTTCCCTGAAGCCACACAGGCACGTTTTCACCCCACTCAGAGCGGATTGAAATGGGGGTCAGCCACAGAAAGTCCGCTATGAAGACTGAGTGGCTATAAAAGATGCCTATCAGCCACACAGCTCCCAGCTCCCCAGATTTGTCAAGAGGCCAATCGACTCTAAGCATTCCCTTAGAGAAAAGTGCTCCTTTGTTGGGAGGACAGAAGTGGAGCTTAGGCTGAAACACTGTGCCTTCAGCAGCAACTCTTCAATCCCTTTGTCTGGTACGTGAAATCAGCTGCCAGAACACAGGGGTTATTAATAACTGTAGGACTTTTCCCCAATCTCCAGATCAATTAGCAGAGGCCTCCAGTTACTTCCTTCTGGATGCTTCTATTATTTAGAGTGGGGAGTGGCCTTGTCATTGAAGCCTGTACAGTCTTCACCAGCTTGGGAATTGCACAGCACTCCCCACCCCCAAACTGAATCCACCAGGAGGTCTTGCCCACCCTGAAGCCTCCCGAGCTGGCTCAGCCTGGCTGGCATCTTGAGATGTTCCTGATGAGATGCTCCTGCTGAGATGCGCCTGCTGAGATGCTCCTGCCGTCCCCAGTGGAGCACAGTGTCTGCCTCTCCTTTCGACTGGCTCCTCACTGCCAGGTGCAGTCCCACATGTTGGCAGGGATCCGTGGACCGGCCTGATTTAGAACGAGGTCACTCTGAGCTGACTCCTCTCCTGGTGGAGGCCCCAGAATCAGCTGCTGGGCAGGTGCTAAGTAGGGCCCAGATCTTAATTTGGGGGACACTGGGGTGGACACTGTGCAGGAGGAGCTCCGATGGCAACAGCTGCCTCAGCAGGGGGTGGGGTGTCCTGACTGTAGGTCTGTCTGCCTCAAGACTTGCCCTCAGCTCTCCTCTTCCCTTTCATCACGCCTGTGGCTTTATCAGGATCTCAACTCCAAAAACTCGCTCCTCTGACTCTCACCGTCCAATATGGCCACCCACCTCCTGTGGCCATATTGTCAGAGATGGCATGCTGGCATCCTCCACCCGGCTGGGCACACTGGGGAGGACAGGCCTGTGGTCCCCTTCCTTCCCTAGGCCTGTACTCACCTGCAAAGAAGCTCAAACGAGACCACCTGCTTCGTGAGGATTAGTGACGGTGGGAGCACCCCCCACACCAGCGCACAGTAGGCACACACTAAGTGACCGCCAAGAGCTGCCTTCATCTTCCCCCAGCCCTGCTCTTCCTCTAGCTCCCGTCTCTTAGTCACTCAGACTGGATGACAAAGCAGTATTCTTTTTCTTTCAGGAAATTTGGCTGAGACACTGGTGTAAAAGAAAGATCATCTGCTGTCACCTCAATCTGGCCTCCTGCCTGTGGTCTATGTTCTTCTTAATCAGAAAGACCCACGGAGACCCACATCCTTAGTAAGGTTGCCTCGCGCTGCTCTGGGCAGCGTCCTGGTTGAGCATGTGCCCCTGAGTCCCATGTCCCTGGAGCGAGCTTCCTCTCACCACAGCAGGATCCGCTGCTGGCAGCTCTCCTCAGATTGGTTGCTTCTGCCCACAAAGCAGCATTCTTGTACATCTTTCATTAGTTTTTTTTTTCTTTTGTGATAAAATACACCTAACATAAAATTTAGCATTTTAACCATTTTAAATGTACAATTCAGTGGCATTTAGTACATTTACATTATTGTGCTTACCACCATCCATCTCCAGAACATTCCCATCTTCTCAAACTGAAACTCTGTCCCCTTTAAATGGCAAGTCTCTATCCCCCTCCCACCGACCCCTGCACCCCACTTCTGTCTTTAGGAATGTGATCACTCCAGGTGTCTCATACAAGTGGAATTACACAAGTGTGTGTGTGTGTGTGTGTGTGTGTGTGTGTGTGTGTGTGTGTGAGACTAGCTTATTTCATTTAGCCTAGTGTCCTCCAGGGTATTCCATGTGTAATATGTGTCAGCATTTTTTTCTTTTTAAGGCTGAATAATAGTTCATTATATGTACATAGCACATTTTAAAAATCCATTTATTGGTCTACTTTGTAAAAGGATTTACAGAGAGGAAATTAGTGAACAGTCTTTTTTTTAAAATATATTTTATTGATTTTTTTAGAGAGGAAGGGAGAGGGATAGAGAGCCAGAAACATCGATCGGAGAGAAACATCAATCAGCTGCCTCCTGCACACCCCCCACTGGGGATGTGCCCGCAACCAAGGTACATGCCCTTGACCAGAATCGAACCTGGGACCCTTCAGTCCGCAGGCCAACGCTCTATCCACTGAGCCAAACCAGTCAGGGCTAGTGAACAGTCTTAAAACCCACAAACTACAGAGGCGTGTACAGTGAAGCTTGTCTCCTCCTGGCCCGAGGGTGGGGCACCCAGCCCTCTGAGTTTCCCTCAGCCATGACCTTGCCACTCCCCTTCCTCTCTGTGCCCACTGCCTAGCCCTGGTTTCTACCCCCAAACCTTCCAGTCTGGTTTCTCCAACCCAGACTCTGTCTCTGGGAGACATCCCACTCTCCTGTCCTAAAGAGACGGCCCCCCTCACTGCCCCTGGCCTTCCAGGTGCCCCCCCTGCCATGACCGACCATTACTGTGCAGGGACCCCCAGTGGGGACAGCTTCCTCTCCAAATGCCTGGAGAGATCTTCTCACAATAGTCAGCACAAGTGTATCCTTCCTTAGAAAGTCTCAGAACTGCCAGCTGGTGTGGCTCAGGGGACAAAAAAGCTACGATACATTTACACAATGGGATATTATGCAGCTGTGAAAAAGAAGGAGCGTTTACCCTTTGCAATAGCATGGATGGATCTGGAGACTACAGTAAACCCTTGATTTTGTGGATCTCAATTTAACAGACTTAGGATTCAATGGACTAAATTTCCAGTCTGTATGTCATATGTGAAAATTAACACCCTGTTAATTTTAAAATGCTTTGAACCAAGATTTGCTTATAATTATAATAACAGATTATTTTTTGTTATTAATTATGTATTTAAAAATATTTTTATTGATTTCAAAGAGAGGAAGGGAGAATGAGAGAGATAGAGATGTCATTGATGAGAGAAAATCATTGATCAGCTGCATCCTACACAACCCTGATTGGGGTTTGAGCCTGCATCCGGGGCATGTGCTCTGACTGGGAATTGAACTGTGACCTCCTGGTTGATAGGTAGACACTCAACCACTGAGCATACTGGCTGGGCAATTCACTGTTCTTTTTTAACAAATTTTAGCAAATAGGCCATATATCGGAAAAAACACTGTAGTAATTCCACGAACATAAATAAATATTACAAATCTACAACTAGAGTCTGCATATTTAAATCCAAGAGTCACTACTCATAAACAATGGTCAGTGAAAGATTAGCACGTGATCACACCACATCACTCAAGGTAATTGGTTCTGTTGTCACATGGGTAATTTTCTGTAGCAGTTTTTTCTAATGTATCTTTATTGTTGAAAGTATTAAAAATGTCCCATTTTCCCCCCATTGACCCCCTCCACCACCTTCACCCCCTACACACAACCCCATCCCCCATACCTTCACTGCACTATTGTCTGTGTCCCTGTGTTATGCATATCCTTCCTATCTAATAAAATGCTAGTATGCAAATTGACTGTACCTCTGCTACACCCACAAGCCACGCCCACCAGCCAATCAGGAGCGAGTATGCAAATTAACCCAACCAAGATGGCTGCAGCCACAGAGCGAGCAGGAGGCTTGGGTTTCCCTGGCAATGGAGGAAGCCAAGCTTTCCGCCTGCCCTGGCCTGCCTGGCCTCCGCTTAAGGCTACATAGTTTCAATTATAGAAGATAAATAAATCCCAACAACAATGGTGGCAGCCACGGAGCTGGAGAGAGCAGTAGGCTTCAGCTGCCCCCGGAGATGGAGGAAGCCAAGCTTTCCTCACACCCTGGCTGGCCTAGGCCTCCGCTCAAGGCTACAAAGTTTAAATTATAGAAGATAAATAAATCCCAGATACCAGGGCCTCCGCTTGGGTTGCCGGGGGGCGTGGCCAGCCTGCAAACCACCACAGGCCCCTCACCCAGGCCGACCCATGCCCCAAGGGAACCCCCACCCTGATCCGGGACACCCTTCAGGGCAAACCAGCCTGCCCAAACCCGTGCACCAGGTCTCTACCCTATCTAATCCTATCTAATAAAAGAATAATATGCAAACTGACCGTCACTCCAACACACAAGATGGCTGCCCCCATGTGATCAAAGATGACTGCCCCCATGTGGACACAAGATGGCCACCACAAGATGGCCAGCAAGGGAGGGTAGTTGGGAGGGACCAGGCCTGCAAGGGAGGGCAGTTGTGGGCGACCAGGCCAGCAGGGGAGGGCATTTGGGAGGGACAAGGGCCTACAAGGAAGGGCAGTTGGGGGACCCAGGCCTGCAGGGAAGAGAAGTTGGGTGGGACCAGGCCTGTAGGGGAGGGCAGTTAGGGGTGACCAGGCCTGTAGGGAAGGGCAGTTAGAAGTGACCAGGCCTGCAGGGGTGGGTAGTTAGGGGCAAACAGGCTAGCAGGGGAGCAGTTAGGCATCAATCAGGCTGGCAGGGGAGTGGTTAGGGGGTGATCAGGCTGGCAGGCAGAAGCAGCTAGGAGATATCAGGAAGGCAGGCAGGCGAGCAGTTGGGAGCCAGCAGTCCTGGATTGTGAGAGGGATGTCCGACTGCCTGTTTAGGCCTGGTAGGATCTGGCCTAAACAGGCAGTCGGACATTTCTCAAGGGGTCCCAGACTGGAGAGGGTGCAGGCTGGGCTGAGGGACATCCCCCTGTGCACAAATTTTGTGCACCGGGCCTATAGTCCTATATAATAAAAGCCCAGTGACCATAATGGCAGAACGACCGCTCAACCAGTCACTATGTGGTGCACTGACCACCTCTCAGTCCCTTTCCTCAGCTGGCAGGCTCCCATCACCCGATGGTGAACGGGGACCCTGTGGTGGGTGGTGTGAGGGCGGGACTGGTGAGTGGGCAGAACAGCCAACCTATTGGTCCTTCCCCCCAGCTGGCAGGCTTCAATCACTGGATGGCTAATAGGGAACTGGGGTGGGTGGCAGGGGGGCAGGTGATGCCAGGCCAAGGCCCCGGCCCCACCAGTAGCCCCACACATAGAGGGCGACCTGCGGCGGGGATGGGGCTGGTGAACGGGCAGAAATGGTCCCTACCCCCGCCAGCAGGCTCCCATTGCACGTTGGCAAACTGGAAACCCAGGTGAGTGGAGGCATGGGGGCGAGGCTGGCTGCCGGCAGCCAGGGAAGATAGCCCTGATTGCAGTTTAGGCCTAGAGACCATACCCGAAAACGATCTCATGTGCTGGCCTCTAGTGTGCATATAAATTCTTTGGTTAATCTCTTCCTACCTCCAGTGAAACCCCCAAATTCCCTCTGAGATTTGTCAATCTGCTCCATGCTTCTATGCCTGCTCCATGCCACTATCCCTGCTCCATGCCTACACCCCTCTGCCATGCCACTATTCCTCTCGCATGCCTCTAACCCTCTCCCATGCCCCTATCACTCTCCCATGCCCCTCTCCCTTTCCCATTCCCCTATCCCTCTCCTATTCCCTATGCCTCTCCCATGCCCCTATCCCTGTCTCATGCCTCTATCCCTCTCCCATGCCCCTATATCTCTCCCATACCCCTATCCCGCTCCCATGCCCCTATCCCTCTCCCACGCCTCTATCCCTCTCCCATGCCTCTGTCCCTCTCCCATGCCTCTGTCCCTCTCCCATGCCTCTGTCCCTGCTCCATGCCTCTATCCCTCTCCCATGCCTCTGTCCCTGCTCCATGCCTCTATCCCTCTCCCATGCCTCTGTCCCTGCTCCATGCCTCTATCCCTCTCCCATGCCTCTGTCCCTGCTCCATGCCTCTATCCCTCGCCCATTCCTCTATCCCTGCTGCCTGCCCCTATTCCTCTCCCATGCCTCTATCCCTCTCCCATGCCTCAATCACTCTCCCATGGCCCTATCCCTCTCCCATGCGCTATCCCTCTTCCATGCTCCTATCCCTGCTCCATTCCCCTATCCCTCTCCCATGCCCCTATCACTTTCACATGCCTCTATTTCTGCTCCATGCCCCCATCAATCTCCCATGCCCTTATCCCTCTTCCATGCCTCAATCACTCTCCCATGCCCCAATCCCTCTCCCATGCCCCTATTTCTCTCCCATGCCCTTATCCATCTCCCATGCCCCTATCCCTCTCACATGCCCCAATCCCTCTCCCATGCCCCTATTTCTCTCCCATGCCCCAATCCCTCTCCCATGCCCCTATCCCTCTCACATGCTCCTATCCCTCTCACATACCTATATCCCTCTTCCATGCCCCTATCCCTGCTCCATGCCCCTATCCCTCTCCCACACCTCTATCCCTCTCCCATGCCTCTATCCCTCTCCCACGCCCCTATCCCTGCTCCATGCCTCTATCCCTCTGCCATGCCTCTATCATCTCCCACGCCTCTATCCCTGCTCCATGCCTGTATCCCTCTCCCATGCCCATATCCCTCTCCCATGCCCCAATCCCTCTCCCATGCCCCTATGCCTCTCCCATGCCTCTATCCCTCTCCATGCCCCTATAACCTCGCCCATGCCCCTATCCCTCTCCCATGCCCCTATCACTCTCACATGCCTCTATTTCTGCTCCATGCCCCCATCAATCTCCCATGCCCTTATCCCTCTCCCATGCCCCTATCCCTCTCCCATGCCTCTATCCCTCTCCCATGCCTCTATCCCTCTCCCATGCCTCTATCCCTCCCCCATGCCTCTATCCATCTCCCATGCCTCTATCCATCTCCCATGCCTCTATCCATCTCCCATGCCTCTATCCCTCTCCCATGCCCCTATCACTCTCACATGCCTCTATTTCTGCTCCATGCCCACATCAATCTCCCATGCCCTTATCCCTCTCCCATGCCCCTATCCCTCTCCCATGCCTCTATCCCTCTCCCATGCCTCTATCCCTCCCCCATGCCTCTATCCATCTCCCATGCCTCTATCCATCTCCCATGCCTCTATCCATCTCCCATGCCTCTATCCCTCCCCCATGCCTCTATCCCTCTCCCATGCCTCTATCCATCTCCCATGCCTCTATCCATCTCCCATGCCTCTATCCCTCTCCCATGCCTCTATCCCTCTCCCATGCCTCTATCCTTCTCCCATGCCTCTATCCCTCTCCCATGCCTCCATCCCTCTCCCATGCCTCTATCCCTCTCCCATGCCTCTATCCCTCCCCCATGCCTCTATCCCTCTCCCATGCCTCTATCCATCTCCCATGCCTCTATCCCTCCCCCATGCCTCTATCCCTCTCCCATGCCTCTATCCCTCTCCCATGCCTCTATCCCTCCCCCATGCCTCTATCCCTCTCCCATGCCTCTATCCCTCCCCCATGCCTCTATCCCTCTCCCATGCCTCTATCCCTCTCCCATGCCTCTATCCCTCTCCCATGCCTCTATCCCTCCCCCATGCCTCTGTCCCTCTCCCATGCCTCTGTCCCTGCTCCATGCCTCTATCCCTCTCCCATGCCTCTATCCCTCTCCCATGCCTCTATCCCTCCCCCATGCCTCTATCCCTCTCCCATGCCTCTATCCCTCTCCCACTACTCTATCCCTCTCCCTTGCCTCTATCCCTCTCCCATGCCCCTATCCCTTTCCCATGCCTCTATCCCTCTCCCACTACTCTATCCCTCTCCCATGCCTCCATCCCTCCCCCATGCCTCTATCCCTCTCCCATGCCTCTATCCCTCCCCCATGCCTCTGTCCCTCTCCCATGCCTCTGTCCCTGCTCCATGCCTCTATTCCTCCCCCATGCCTCTATCCCTCCCCCATGCCTCTGTCCCTCTCCCATGCCTCTGTCCCTGCTCCATGCCTCTATCCCTCTCCCATGCCTCTATCCCTCTCCCATGCCTCTATCCCTCTCCCATGCCTCTATCCCTCCCCCATGCCTCTGTCCCTCTCCCATGCCTCTGTCCCTGCTCCATGCCTCTATTCCTCCCCCATGCCTCTATCCCTCTCCCATGCCTCTATCCCTCCCCCATGCCTCTATTCCTCTCCCATGCCTCTATCCCTCTCCCATGCCTCTATCCCTCTCCCACTACTCTATCCCTCTCCCTTGCCTCTATCCCTCTCCCATGCCCCTATCCCTTTCCCATGCCTCTATCCCTCTCCCACTACTCTATCCCTCTCCCATGCCTCTATCCCTCTCCCATGCCTCTATCCCTCTCCTATGCCCCTATCCCTCTCCCTTGCCCCTATCCCTGCTCCATGCCTCTATCCCTCTCCCATGCCTCTATACCTACTCCATGCCTCTATCCCTGCTTCATGCCCCTATCCCTGCTCCATGACTGTATAATGAGATCTGGCTGATGCTCCTAGGTGCACTAAGGCATGTTCAGATTTGTGCATTTGTGTACTTGCATTGACTGTTGAAAGCATGAATTTAAGTTAAGTAAAGTAATCCAGTTAGAGAAAGACAAATATCACATGATCTAATTTATATGTGGAATCTGTTTTGTTTTTGTTTTTGTTAATCCTTACCTGAGGTTATTTTTCCATTGAGTTTTAGAGAGAGTTGAAGGAAAGGGGGGAAAGACACAGAGAAATGAACATCGATGTGATTGGTTGCCTCCTGCACGTGCCCTAACCATGGCTGGAGCTTGAGCCTACCACCAAGGTTTCTGTCTTTGACCAGAAACAAACCTGAGACCCTTCATTCTGCAGGCTGATGCTCTATCCACTGAGCCAATTGGCCAGGGCTATGTGGCCAATGAACAAATTACACTGATGAGCAAAATAGGTCCAGAGGCATGGATGCATGGGACAGAATAACAGATCTCAGTGGGGAGGATGGGGAAGAGGTTGGGAAGAGATTAACCAAAGATCATACATGCATATATGCATAACCCATGGACACAGACAGTGGGGAAGGCCGGGGTGGGTGGAGCGGGGCAAAAAGGGGGAAAGTGGGGCACATCTGTTATACAGACAATGATTTAAAAAATGCAAAAAAAAAAAAAGTGATAACGGTGCGTGTGTGTGTGTGTGTGTGTGTGTGTGTGTGTGTGTGTGTTGCGGGCCAGGTGTGAGGGTTGCTGGGGGTTAGTGGCTCCCTGAGAAGCCAGGGCTCGGTCTGAGGCCGAGGCTTTGAGAAACAAGGCTGGGGGTTCTAGGCCCCAGCAAGGAGCTGTCACAGAGCCGCATAGCCTTGGGGCTTGAAGGGAACTTGCAGCCTGAGACCCGGTTGATTCTAGCAATCTCTGAGCTAACGCCCATGAAGAGAAAGGGCCACACACATGTAACAGATAAATCGCCACTCTCAAGAGCACGTGCTGCACTGCACGCTGTGTTTCGCCGAGACTGGGGCCAATCAGTTCAAGTGGATAAAGGATCCTGAACTTGGAGTGACCCCTGCCCTGCAGGCCCGGACCTCACTGACCAACAGCGGCAGGACGCGTTTCAGACACCTGTGTGCAGGCTTGCGGACTTAAGTCTTGTCCAGAGCGCTAGTTTTCAGATTTACTCACCATAACTCTCTAATCCTTAAACACCCCAACTTTTCCTTCTCAGGGGCTGACTCAGTGAGCTCCTTCACTGGTGGGGTTCTCTTGCGTGGCACGCTAACAGACTCAGCTTTGTAATCCTCCACCTCCATCAGTCCTTATTTTGTTCTCTGGTTATCTGGAGATCCTACCAAAATTGCCCTGACAAACCTTACTCTCTGGGCAGTACTGCAGACTTCTGAACCCATGTGCACTTTGGGAGCGCTTTAGTGCTCCCCTGTGGTCTTGCGGGGCCCCCCTCCATGCGACTCTCCGTGCTGACAGCTCTGCTTGCTCTACCTGAGCTTTCCCGTGAGGCAGGACAGTAAGAAGCTAGAAAAATGCCTGGGCAAGTGGAATGGGGAAACGGAAACAGATAGCTGAACAACTGGCCCCATCCAGCTCCCAACTCACCTGCCTTCTCCCTGGCACGTCCATCCCGTAATCAGTCAGCCCGCAGGGCAATGAGGTTCTGATTGGCATCAAGTAATGTTAGAAACAAACCCTGGGGTCCTGTAAATCCACAGAGACAGAGTTTTGGTCAAACTAGAGATAACATGTAGGCCTCAGTTCTGTTTGCATTCCAGGCCCAGAAAAGCAGCAAAACCAGTTGGAGCGATGCCATGGCTGACACCAGGATCAGATGCAATAACCAATGACCCCCTGCCCAAGGGCAGAACAATCATTAGAGACCGTGACCCTGACCCTAAATGCTCATTTTGCTGAATCAGCATATTAAAGGACACACCTGGAAAGCTGATGAATTCTATTGAGATCCTCCACTGACACCCCCCTAAAATGCCTGCCTTTTGAAAACAGATAAAAACCCTTAAGACAAAGGACCCAGTGCACATTCTCTATCTCTAAAGAATGCCCACGTCTTCTTTCTTCAAGCATGTATCTTTGCTTTCTTTCTTCTAAGCTCTAAGGGTTCCCATGAGACCTACAACCAGGGGAAAGGGGGCAGCAGCGTGTGCCGGGCTAACCCCAGAACCTATCTCCAAGGGTTCTTCTTTTGCCTCTGTAACTTCTTTCCTGAGTCCACGAAGCCCAGCTGGCTCACTCCTTCTGCCTCTGTGACTTTCTTCCTAAAAGGCTAAATAAATTTTCTCTTTTGCTAGAGTACTTGGCTCCGAATTTATTTTTATTTTTATTTATTTATTTATTTATTTATTTATTTATTTATTTATTTATTTATTTAATTGTTTTTTTGTTTTGTTTTGTTTTGTTTTTGTTAATCCTCACCCAAGGATATTTTACCAGTTGTTTTTAGGGAGAGTGGAAGAGAGAGGGAAAGATAGAGAGAAACATCGATGTGAGAGATACACATCGATTGGTTGCCTCCCGCATGTGTTCCTACCAGGGCCTGGCCAGGGAGGAGCCTGCAACCGAGGTATGTGCCCTTGACCAAAATTGAACCCAGGACCTTTCTGTCTGCAGTCTGAAACTCTATCCGCTGAGCCAAACCGGCTAGGGCTTTATTTTTATTGTTTGTTAATTCTTACCAGAGGATATTTTTTTCCATTGCTTTTCAGAGAGAGAGAGAGTGGAAGGGAGAGATAGAGATAGAGATAGAGACTGAGATAGAAACAGAGAGACAGAGACAGAGGAACATCGATGTGAGAGAGACACTTGGATTGGTTGCCTCCTACACGAGCCCTGACCAGGGGCTGAGATTGAAGCCATGACCCAGGTATGTGCTCTTGACCAAGAATCAAACCTGAGACCCTTTGGTGTGAGGGCTGATGCTCTAGCCACTGAGGAACACTGGCCAGGGCTGAATTCTTTCTCTGCCGAACTCAAGAACTGAGAGCTGACAATGTCAGTAACACCTAGATTGTGTTTTGTTTTTTGTTTTTTTAACTGATGGTGTCTCATTCACCTTATCTTGTGACTTTTAAATAATTCCCAGCAGTTTCCTGAGACCACTTTGGGAGCCCTCAAAGTGTTTAACTCTCAAGTGTTGATTTGTTGTCTGTGATTGATTTAGGAGGGAAGTACCAATCACAGCCTCTCCCTGAGCTTGTTTAAGTCTGTCTGCTGCAGAAGGAACCCCCTCTGTCCATTTGGTTTTGAAGTGAGGACTGCTATGGTGGGAGCTTTAGCATCCCTACCTCTTAGGGAAGTATGAGTCCTCTGGTCGCAGCCCTGGGGGTGAATGGTGCAGTCTGTCATCATGTGTGCTCGAGGATCAAGGAGTCCCAGCAGTCAGCCAGAACATTTAGGAGATGAAACTTCATGAATTAGGTTTCCAGGTTTCTTACTAGTAAATTCTATGGAAACTTTTGTGCTAATTGGTTTATAGAACATATGAACCTTTATATTAAATTTTATTTATTTATTTATTTTTAATTTATTTCAGAGAGGAAGGGAGAGGGAAAGAGAGATAAAAACATCAATGATGAGAGAGAATTATTGATCAGCTGCCTCCTGCACGCCTCACACTGGGGATTGAGCCCACAACCCATGCATATGCCCTGACCGGGAATTGAACCCTCTGGTTCATAGATCAATGCTCAACCACTGAGCCACGCCGGCTGGGCTATATATTAAATTTTTTTAAAGTCTCAAGAATTTCTAAAGAAAAAACTAATTTCCATTGTGTCAAATATTTTGGTTCTTGAAAACAGTTCTTTGTTGAGTCTGAAGCTCAAAAGAGAAATGAGGGTTTGGTTTAAAAGACCTTAGATATTATGTTACAATTAAAAGATTATTATGTTACAAACAACTCAGTGCTTTCAATAATTTAAAGTGTTGATAGTTGTTATATACTAGTAAGGGTAAAAAGAGGAAATTTTCAAACTATTTTTTAAAAATGTATTTTATTGATTTTTTACGGAGAGGAAGGGAGAGGGATAGAGAGTTAGAAACACCAATGAGAGGGAAGTATTGATCAGTTGCCTCCTGCACACCCCCTACTGGGGATGTGCCTGCAACCAAGATACATGCCCTTGACCGGAATCGAACCTGGGACCCTTCAGTCCCCAGGCTGACACTCTATCCAGTGAGCCAATCCAGCTAGGGCCTTCAAACTATTTTTAATCAAGGTAAATCCTTGGAAAATACTTTCACATGCTGCCCCACTGCTTTTATCAAAGCATAAAAATAATGTTAGTGCCCAGCCGGGTGTGGCTCGGCGGTTGAGCATTGACCCAGAAACCAAGAGGTCATGGGTTCAATTCCCAGTCAGGTAATATGCCCGGTTGCCGGCTCAATCCCCAGTGTGGGGCATGCAGGAGGCAGCCAATCAATGATTCTCTCTCATCATTGGTGTTTCTATCTCTCTCTCCCTCTCTCTTCCTCTTTGAAATCAATAAAAATATATTTAAAAGAAAAAGAGCAACTGGACTTAAAAGAAAATTCTTTTTTTTTTTAAAAAATAATTTATTGATATTTTACAGAGAGGAAGGGAGAGGGATAGAGAACTAGAAACATCGATGAGAGAGAAACATCGATCAGTTGCCTCCTGCACACCTCCCACCGGGGATGTGCCTGCAACCAAGGTACATGCCCTTGACCGGAATCGAACCCGGGACCCTTCAGTCCGCAGGCCGACGCTCTATCCACTGAGCCAAACCGGTTTTGGCAAAAAAGAAAATTCTTTAAAAAAATAATGTTAGCATATGTTCTAGTTTATGCAAGATTTGATTTATTTTTTTCATAGTTTAACCAATCTTAACTCTATATGTTTTATATATTGGTTTTATTGCTTTCAGACTAACATTGTTTTCATAAATGTTTGAGAATATGAAAACATAAACATTTGTGTTCAACCAAATTGAAGATATAATCACAATCTTCATGAAAGAGATTAATTCCTGGTATGTTGACATGCTGAAAATTATGCGAATCTACAGAGGTACTCTAATCAAAGTATGTAAATTCTAAAAATGTATTTTTTTCTGATAATTTTAACATTTGTAGTGATTGCTGCTTCTTTAGGATGCTTAAATTTAATTTCTAAGATTTTTATTGACTTTAATATTTGAAAGTAATATGTAATTTTTATTTTAAATTTTTCTAAGAAAATCAGAATTCCTTAAACAGAGGAAAAAATAATTTATTGAATTACTATGCTGTAGTTTTTTTAAATCCAATTGTTTTTTACTTATATTCTTGCCTATCTATCAATATATTTGTTCTTTAGAAAACATAAAAAAATCAGCCCTAATCAGTTTGGCTCAGTGGATAGAGCGGACTGAAGGATCCCAGGTTCGATCCTGGTCAAGGGCATGTACCTTGGTTGCGGGCACATCCCCCATAGGAGGTGTGCAGGAGGCAGCTGATCGATGTTTCTCTCTCATCGATGTTTCTAACTCTCCATCCTTCTCCCTTCCACTCTGTAAAAAATCAATAAAATATATTAAAAAAAAGAAAACACAAATAAATCAAAATGGTAAAATAATGTAATACATACATTGTTTTATATTTATAGGATTAACTATTTAAAATTTATAGTTTCCAGTATAATTGTTATTGAACATCAAATATGTATGTTTAAACACATAAAATGATATGATAATATCAATAAGTAAGACACTTAGCTATAATAGGACAAGGGCACTGACAGCTAAGGGGAAATTGTGGCCTTGGAGTATGCAGTCTGCTCTCTCCAGGAGGAAATGTGGAATTATTCCTGCCTGCTGTGCACCTGAGAACATAGCTGTGCATTGCCTCATTGATACATAACTTTCAACTCTCAATTGTTTACTGCTTTGCTTTTCTTTTTTTTTTTTAAATATATTTTTATTGATATTTTACAGAGAGGAAGGGAGAGGGATAGAGAGCTAGAAACATCGATGAGAGAGAAACATCGATCAGCTGCCCCCTGCACACCCCCTACTGGGGATATGCCCGCAACCAAGGTACGTGCCCTTGACCGGAATCGAACCCGGGACCCTTCAGTCCGCAGGCCGACTCTCTATCCACTGAGCCAAACCGGTTTCGGCCTGCTTTGCTTTTATGCCACATTTTACATTGTTCCTACGCTGTTTTAATAAGCAACAAGGTTTCTTTACTTCTAGAACAACTTATAAACTTAACTAGAGGCCTGGTGCATGAAATTCGTGCACGGGGGTGTGTGTGTCCCTCTCCAATCTGGGACCCCTCGAGGGATGTCCGACTGCCCGTTTAGGCCCGATCCCACTGGGCCTCACAATCCAGGACTGCTGGCTCCCAACTGCTCGCCTGCATACCTTCCTGATTGCTCCTAACCGCTTCTGCCTGCCAGCCTGATCACCCCCTAACCACTCCCCTGCCAGCCTGATTGATGCCTAACTGCTCCCCTGCCAGCCTGGTCACCCCTAACTGCCCTCCCCTGCCAGCCTGGTCACCCCTAACTACCCTCCCCTGCAGGCCTGGTCACCCCTAACTGCTCTCCCCTTCAGGCCTGGGTCCCTCCTAACTGCCTTTCCCTGCAGGCCTGGTCGCCCCCAACTACTCTCCCCTGCCGGCTTGGTCACCCCTAACTGCCCTCCCCTGCAGGCTTGATCGCCCCCAACTGCCCTCCCTTGCTGGCCATCTTGTGGTGGCCATCTTGTGTCCACATGGGGACAGGATCTTTGACCACATGGGGGCAGCCATCTTGTGGTTTGGAGTGACGGTCAATCTGCATATTACTCTTTTGTTAGATAGGATAGAGGCCTGGTGCCCGGGTGGGGGCCAGCTGGTTTGCCCTGAAGGGTGTACCGGATCAGGGTGGGGGTTCCCTTGGGGCGTGGGGCGGCCTGGGCGAGGGGCCTGTGGTGGTTTGCAGGCCGGCCCCGCCCCCTGGCGACCCAAGCGGAGGCCCTGGTATCTGGGGTATATTTATCTTCTACAATTGAAACTTTGTAGCCTGGAGCGGAGCCAAGCCTTCTGCTTGCTCCATGGCGACAGCCTTTTTGGGGGGGATTTATGTATCTTCTATAATTGAAACTTTGTAGCCTTAAGCAGAGGCCTGGGCCGGCCAGGGTGTGCAGAAAGCTTGGCTTCCTCCATCGCCGGGGGCAACCCTAGCCTCCTGCTCTTTCCAGCTCCGTAGCTGCCATTTCTGTTTGGGTTTATGTATCTTCTATCATTGAAACTTTGTAGCCTTGAGTGGAGGCCTAGGCCGGCAAGGGCAGTCGGAAAGCTTGGCTTCCTCCATTGCCGGGGAAACCCAAGCCTCCCTCCTGCTCTCTGTGGCCGTAGCCATCTTGGTTGGGTTTATTTGCATATTCACTCTGATTGGCTGATGGGCGTGGCTGGTGGGCGTGGCTTGTGGTGTAGCAGAGTGAGGGCTAATTTGCATATTACTCTTTTATTAGATAGGATAATTATTATTTTCACATCTCTTTATTTTAAATATTTTTATTGTCACTCTGTATTGTCACACAGCCAGAGAACAACTAACTATTCCTTACTTTTGCAAACAATCTATTCTGATGCCTGTTTTTGTTAGTGTGTTTTCCCAAAGTCAGGAACCAAACTGATGAATCATGAAACTGTTAAGATGTCTTTTATAGCTAAAACTAGTGGCCCAGTGCATGAAATTCGTGCACGGGGTGGGGGTCCCTCAGCCCGGTCTGCACCCTCTCCAATCTGGGACCCCTCGGGGATGTTCAACTGCTGGTTTAGGCCCGATCTCTGTGATTGGGCCTAAACCAGCAGTCGGACATCCCTCTCACAATCCAGGATTGCTGGCTCCTAACTGCTCACCTGCCTGCCTGCTTGATCACACCTAACCACTCTGCCTGTTGGCCTGCTCGCCCCCAACTGCCCTCCCTTGCTGGCCTGATCACCTCCCAGCTGCTCCCCCTGCTGGCCTTATTGCCCCCAACTGCCCCCCCCCACCGGCCTGCTTGCCCCCAACTGCCCCCCACTGCAGGCCTGATCGCCCCCAACTGCCCCCCACCACTGGCCTGCTCACCCCCAACTGGTCCCCCTGCCAGCCTGATCACCCCTAACTGCCTCTGCCTCGGCCCCGCCACCATGGCTTTGTCTGGAAGTACGTCTGGAAGGTCTCCCAGAAGGTCTCCGGTCTAATTAGCATATTACCCTTTTATTAGTATAGATATCTTTGGAGTTTCCCAGTCAGCCACGGGGAGACACAAGATTTGTTTGGCACTGTCCAGGTCAGCACTGCCCAGAGAGCTTCCTGAGACTGTGGCAATGCTCCAGATCTGCCTGAGTAACACTATAGCCACTGGCTACCTGTGGTGACTGAGCACTTGAAGTGTGGCTAGTGTGTCTGAGGAACTAAAATTGTAATCTCAACTACCCAACAAAACCAAGAGTATCCATGAGACACTAATACATGTATTCTGCTTTTTTATCTGATGTGTAGCATGTCTAACTTACAACAGGGAATGGATGTAAACAAAAAACTTACTAAGAGCTACAATAAGTTGGAAAGAAAACCAAGTGGGACATTAAGACACAGTATCTTGAGTTAGGATGGCATTCAGCACAGCAGAACAGAAAGAAATGAGTCCCTCTAGAGATGTGTCTGGTAGGACATGTGCTATACAAAAAAAGTGTGCATGAGAACAGGTCAGAGAGAACAATCAGCAAGTCTCCCAGATCACTAGGGGAAAATAAGTATCACAGTATTGGCCAGGATGGATTAAATATGTTTTAAAGATCTGCTGTACAACTTTGTACCTAGAGTCAACAATATTATATTGTACACTTAACAACTTGGCAAGAGGGTATAGCTCATGTTAAATGTGCCTACTAAAATAAAATAAAATAAAATAAAATAAAATAAAATAAAATAAATAAAATAAAATAAAATGTAAATATGTGTGTACATGTAAAGATGAGACAACCTGAAACATCACAAATTGTTTCATAAATGGGATCATGTGAGTGGCAGATGTAGTTGTTTCACTCACTCTAGGTTTGTGTTCTGCAGATCTGATAGGGTAGAGAGTGAGGATGGAAGACAAGATGCCATGTGAATTAGATTGCTTTGGGGAAAATCTGTAAGGAGGATGTGTGTGGCTAAATGTGTGCATTATAGGGTAGACCCTCTGCACATACACACACTGTGACTACATTATTTAAATTCAAGTTGTCTTACTTCTCAGCACCTTTGAAATGATGCAAACCCTTATATATTATTTATTATCCCCGTTTCCCCAATTTCACACTTTTTTTAGGTACTTAATCAGATACAATCGCCTATGATTGTTTAAAAGGCACTTTGTGTGACTTGTTTGAAATAAACTAAATTATGGTCAAGTTGTTTGTATATATGTACAACATTGGAGTGAGAGATGAGAAAATATTTTCAAAATAAAAGGTATAACAAATAAAAAAATAATAAAATTGTAATCTCATCTAATTTTAATAATTTAAATTTAGATAACTACATGTGGCTAGCACAAATTTTAAAAACAGAAAACTCTCATGATGGCTATTTTGTTTACCAAACCCAAAATATTAAAGTCTGAAAAATTGAAAGAAGAGTTTAGTCTTTCTAGTTGAACTAGAGGTCCAGTGCACAAATTTGTGCATGGGTGGGGTCTGGCCAGCCCAATCCCAATTGGTAGATTGGGCCTGGCCTGTCAGGAGGAGGAGATGGTGGGAGGTTGGCTGGCTGGCCCTCCCTGAATGGGCCGATCAGGGCCAGCCGGCTGGGGGGAGGGGCCATGGGTGATTGGCCGGTGGGCCCTGCCCCCGATTGGTGTGGGGTGACAATCGGGGGTGGGGCTGGCTGTGGGGAGGGGCCGTGGGTGGTTGGCTGGCCAGCCCTGCCCCCTATTGGGGTATGGGGGGCGATCAGGGGCGGGGCCTGCTGGGGGAGGGGCTGTGGGCTGATCCGGGTGGTGGGTGCCCTCGAGGGTGGGGTCGGCCAGGGGGAGGGACTGCAGGTGGTTGGCCCATCAGCCCTGCCCCTGATTGGGGTGGGAGGGCCAATATGGGGTGGGGCCGGCCAGGGGGAGGGGTTGCAGGAGGTTGGCAGGCCGGCCCCACTCCCTATTGAAGGGGTGATCAGGGGCGGAGCTTGCCGGGGGGAAGGGCCGAGGGAGGTTGACTGGCCAGCCCCACCCCCAGATCAGACTGGTTGGCTGGCTGCAGTGGGCATTATAGTGACCGGTCGTTCCGATCATTATGGCATTCCAGTCACTGGCTTTTTATATATATAGATTATAGATAAGTAACTTATTATATAAATTTATTTTCATTGTTATATACTTTTCAGGATGAGAAGAAATATACTCTTAGACCCTCACACATTGAATAAATTGATAAATATTATATCTTATTTATTTATTTGTTTATTTTTAGAGAGAGAGGAAGGGAGAAAGAAAGGGAAACATTGATTTGCTATTCCACTTATTTATGCATTCATTGGTTGAATCTTGTATGTGCCCTAACAAGGGATTCAACCTGCAACTTTAGCGTGTGGTGACAATGGTCTAACCAGGGCCCATCAGGCCAGGGCCTCTAAGTATTATATCTTTTTATTTTTAAGTTTTTTTGAAACTGTGTTTTTCCCAAGGATATTTTTCCATTGATTTTTAGAAAGAGTGGGAGGGAGGGAGGTGAGGAGAGAGAGAGAAACATCCATGTGAGAGAGAAACATCTATCAGTTGCCTCCTGCATATGCCCAGACCAGGGACTGAACTGCAATCTAGCAGGTGCCCTGACCAGGAATGGAACTGACGACCTGATGGTGCATGCTATGGCGCTTAACCAACTGAGCCACACCAGACAGGGCAAGTATTACATATTTTCTTTTTGTTGTTAATCCTCATCTGAGGATATTTTTTCCATTGATTTTTAGAGAGAGTGGAAAGTAGGGAGGGAGAGGGAGAGGAAGAAAGGTAGAGAGAAACATTGATGTGAGAGAGACACATCAATAGGTTGCCTCCGGTGCCCCAACTGGGGCTGGGCATTGAACCTGAACCCAGGTATGTGCCCTTGACCAGGAATCGAACCTATGAGAATGAGTGGATTTTATTTCTGTGGAATTAAACACCTGGATTTCTAATGACCCATTTCCCTTCAGCCCGCCATGGAAGCAGTCCAAACTTGTCTTCAGCAGGGCTAGCGTTATGGCCACTGTCCAGTGTCTCTGCTCCAGATTAAAGCAAGTCCACATGGCCCTGGGCTGTGTGGCTGCTAAGGCCACATGGCTATGACGGGACAACGGGAGCGCATGGGGCGTGTGCAGGTCATGGAGCAAGAGCACCAGAGCACAAGACCCCCAAGAGAGTGGAAACTCTTTGCCTGGGGATTATGTATTCCCAAATTTTTGAGGGCTTGCGTTGGCTCCACCCTTCTAGCCAATTATCTTTGCTCCCTAGGGTAGACTGACAGGCAAGCAACTTCCCTACATCACCCAACATCACTGCACATGCGCTATCTCCCCCTTTATTTCAGCCCTTCCCCTGGGGATCTGCAGGGAACACACCAGTGGTTTCCCAGGGAGAGTGAAGTTGTCGCTCCTGGTGAAGCTGCCCAGATGACCATGCTTACAACGTCTGGCCTCCCCCTTGCTCTCTTCTTATGATTAATATTGATAACTAGCTAATTATGGTGATAACAATCTCACCTTTTCCACCTAGCCCCCCCACCCGACTCACATTTGGCCACCATCAGTTTCATCTCTGTACCTATGTATCTGTGTGTGTTTTTTCCTATGAGTTTGTTTCTGTTTTGTTTGTTCATTTATTTTGTTTTTAAAATTCTACATGTAAGTGAAATCATATGGTATTTGCCTTTCTTTATTATTTTATTTATTAATAATACCCTCTAGTCCATCCATGTGTGTTGCAAATAGTAAGATTTCATTCTTTTTTTATGGCTAAGTAATATTTAATTGTATATATGTACCACCTCTTCTTTATCCAAGCATCTATCAATGGATACTTAGGTTGATTTCATATCTTGGCTATTGTAAATAATACTGCAATGAACATATATGCATATATCCTTTTTTTCACAAGAAAAACACATAAACATTTAAAAATATATATGTATTTTTTTATTTCAGGGAGGAAGGGAGAGGAAGAGAGAGATAGAAACATCAATGATGAGAGAAAACCATTGATCGGCTGCCTATTGCACACCTCCTACTGGGGATCGAGCCTGCAACCCAGGCATGTGCCCTTGACTGGAATCGAACCTGGAACACTTTCATTCACAGGCCAACACTCCATCAACTGAGCCAAGTCAGCTAGGGCAGCCAGCCGTCTTTTATAGCAAAAGTTTCTGCCCAGCTTCTTAATTAGGTCCATTTTATGTAAATGAGGTACTCAAATTGTGCAGTCATGATTAGACAGGGCAGATCTCAGTCCTATTGGTTGAAAGACAAAACCAGGGTTTCCCTGCAGCAGTTGAGCAGTTGGCATAAACAAGTGGGGCATGTTGCAGGCGTAGGAACAGCATCAGATGTCTGACCTGTGGTGTCAGACCAGGCTTGGGTTCAGTAACCTGGGTACTTGAGTTCTGGCTAGGAGAGAATTCAGAATCAAGACCCAAGCTAAGCCCTAACCGGTTTGGCTCAGTGGATAGAGCATCGACCTGCGGACTGAAAGGTCCCAGGTTTGATTCCAGTCAAGGGCATGTACCTTGGTTGCGGCACATCCCCAGTAGGAGGTGTGCAGGAGGCAGCTGATCGATGTTTCTCTCTCATCAATGTTTCTATCTCTCTGTCCCTCTCCCTTCCTCTCTGTAAAAAAATCAATAAAATATATATATTTTTAAAAAAGACCCAAACTATAAGAGAATATTTATTTATAAAATCACAGAGATAAAAAAAGTAATTCTTAGAAGAAATGAGCTTAGGAAACAAGTTATAGAGACAAAGGAAAGGCCATTGGAGCTCTGGAGTGAGGAAGGTAATGGTAATGCGTCGGGTGGGAGGGGGCGCAAAGTATTAGCGGGGAGGGAAAGGGAAAGGCTTGGGCATGCTTGGAAGGGAGACCTAAGAGTTTTAAGATTTTAGGGGCAGTCCTAGGGAAAGATCTCAATAGAATATTCTGCAGTTTTCCAGGTGTGTCCTTCCAGGGTGTGGTCTTCACTGATTCATTGGCTGGCACCAGGGCAGGGGGTCATTATAAAGGTAGCTGGTTGGTTCTGAGGTCAGCAGCCATGGCTGGTTTTGTCTGGTTTTGCTGCTTTTTTGGGCCTGGAGCTGAAATACAACTGAGGCCTAGATGTTATCTCTAGTGAGGAAAGATCAGGGGGTCCAAACCGCATAACCAGCAACATGTTAGGGGAGGAAAGGTCACCCTGGGGGTGAGGTCCCATCCTACAATTGTCCTTTGCTGGGCACCCAGGGCTTTCTGCCCTGGTGACGTTCTGTTCCTGGCCCATCTGTTACCAATTGGGGTACCGGCTGGGACCTCAGTTCTCATAGATGCAGAAAAGATTTTAAGGGCAACGGAAATGAAAGTAAAGCAAAGTGGGATTTATTGAAGATACACTCCAAGTGAGAAGCGGGCCAGTTGAGAGAAACAACAGCCCCGAATCCCTGGGTTATATGGTTTACATGAGGGATTATTTGCATTCAGGGATGATTGACAGAAAAGGGTTATATAACTACTAGTGGCCCGGTGCACCGATTCGTGCACATTGAAAGGAAATTAATTAGAAGAAATATTTTAATATCACTATTCGCATCTTGCTAATGAAAAGAAAATAGGATTCTACTGAGTCTCCTATATACCTACTCCAGGACTTCTGTGAGGATCAAATGAGATGAGGCATGGGAAAACGCTTCACAAACATTTGGTTAAATTGTAAGATGTTTGCACCTGGCTGTAAAGCAAGTCGGGTTCCTGGGCTGAAGAAACTGTAAGGAGGCTAGTCGCTAGGGAGAGGAAGCTGATGTCATTACCTGTCATTACCCGGCGCCCACAGCCACCACCATTTCTAGGCTAGGCTGGGCTGTGGGCCGCATTTTACGCCATGGGGTCTTGGCAGCGTTGGCTGCAATTTGGTGGGGTGTTGCTCCAGGGTGGTGGCAGGGCCTGTGTCCCACTTGGGGGAAGCCGAGTGTTGGTCAGGGTTTATTTTTAAATGGCCAGTGTGCATCATGGCAGCTCCTGCGTTGAGCATCTGACCCCTCGTGCTCAGTGTGCATCATAGCTACCGGTCAGACGGATGGACACTTAGTCTTTTATATACATAGATATTTCTTCTGCACATGCCCTTACCCATAATGCACACAGAAAAACCCACAGGGAGGGGTTCAAAACCACAATGCAAATTTTGTTATAATTAGTCCAGGACCCTAGTATAGTTGCATTGAGATCATGTCGTTTTCTTCTGAGCTTGTGCCAAGAACCGCTGGTTCTGAACCTGCCTGGTGGCGGTCTGCTAGCTGTTGGGCTGCCCATAGAGAGGTGGTCTGAAGGCAGTGTTGGTCCAACCCTGGTCAGGACCCCAGGGCAAGCCCCACGCCAGCCAGCCACTCATGTCTAACTTTCTACTTCGCATTCTATCCTCGCTCTGCTCATGTGTGTCTCACTGCCTACCACAGGGCATAATGAGGGAACCTGAGAGTTTAGTCGGAGGTCCTTCCCAGTATACAGAGTACATGAGCCACCCCTTTCAGTAAATGGCCTCTAGACTCTTATTATTTATAAAATTTGGGCCCTCAGTTTATCCTAGGGGTCAATCTCAACATATAAATTCCTTCTTGGGGTTCACATTAAATAAATCTTTCTTCTCAGGGTCCTCAAGGTACACAATGTATGGTTGTTGTCCCTTGTAGTAATGCCAAGAGTGACCCATGTGTTTGGGTGGTGATAGTGTCCATTTAACAGTTATGTTTATGATGGAATAATAGTTGGGCATCATGCAAATACAGTCATATGTCACATAATAATGAAGTGCATAATCTTGCAAAACCATAGTGTTTCATAAGATTATGATGGAGCTGAAAAATTCACATTGCCTAATTGTGTCCTAGCTGTCTTCATGTAGTAGTGCAAAGCATTACGCAAATAGTTACCATCCTATATAATAACAGCCTAATATGCTAAGTGTCTGGTCATCCGTGCAACCAATCAAAGTATAATATGCTAATGATATGCTAAAACCGCTCAACCACTTGCTATGATGTGCACTAACCACCAGGGGGTAGATGCTCCAACCAGTAGGTTAGCTTGCTGCTGGGGTCCGGCCAATCGGGACTAAGCAAGATGGGCTGGACAGCCCTGACAGGTTTGGCTCAGTGGATAGAGCGTCAGCCTGGGGACTGAAGGGCCCCATGTTCGATTCTGGTCAAGGGCATGTACCTTGGTTGTGGGTACATCCCCAGTGAGGGGTGTGCAGGAGGCAGCTAATCGATGTTTCTCTCTCATTGATGTTTCTAACTCTCTATCCCTCTCCCTTCCTCTCTGTAAAAAATCAATAAAATATTTTTTAAAAAAAAGGTGGGCTGGACATGCCCTGGATCCCTTCCGCTACCCCTCCCTGGCTGACCAACCTCCCGCGTCCCTCCCTGGCCCTGATCATGCACTGGTGGAGTCCTTCGGCCTGGCTTGCACCCTCTCGCAATCCAGGACCCCCTGGGGGATGTCAGAGAGTCAATTTTGGCCCGATCCCACAGGCCAGGCCGAGGGAACCTACCCGTGCACGAATTTGTGCATTGGGCCTCTAGTTGTGTTATAATTGCCTACAGTATCTGATATGGTAACATGCTGTACAGGTTTGTAGCCTAGAAACTGTAGGGTAACAGAATTTGTCACCAAAATATGTCTCCTTGGCATAGGATTATTTTAGGTTAATTTTAAGACACAGCAAACATGGGAGAAGCTCTGAAAACTGGGTACAAGTTATACTTTATATAAAACATTTACATTTGTAAGGAAAATCTCCACTTGTAGGGAGGGATGACCTTTTCTGTAGAAACTCTTATCAATGCAGGAGGGAAGGACTTATTTTAAAAAAATCTTTATTGTTGAGAGTATAATAGATGTCCCTCTTTTCCCCCCATTGCCCACCTCAACCTAGTTTCTGGCCTGCCCCAGGCCTTCACCACCCTGTTGTTTGTGTCCATAGGTAATGCATATATGCACATTTTCTTTGGTTAATCTTCTCCTGTCCACCCCTTCTGTCTGAGATTCATCAGTCTGTTCCATGTTTCCATGCCTCTGATTCTATTTTATTCATCAGTTTATTTTGTTCATTATATTCCTTGTTCATTTATTTTGATTTTTATATTCAACTACAGGCCCAGTGCATAAATTCATGCACAGATGGGGTCCAGCCAGCCTGGTCCCAATTGGGGAGGATCAGGGCTTGGCCTGTCAAGAGGAGGAGATGGTGGGAGGTTGGTCAGCAGGCCTGCCCCGATCAGGACTGGGCCAGCTGTGGGGAGGAGCCACAGGTGATTGGCTGGCGGGCCCCACCCCCGATTGGGGGGGCTGATTGGGGGTCAGTGGCTGGGGGAAGGGCTGTGGGAGGTTGGCTGTACAGCCCCACACCTGATTGGTGTATATATGGGGCAATTGGGGGTGGAGCTGGCTGGGGGAGGTGCTGTGGGCTGATGGGGGGTATATATATGGGGGGCCCATTGGGGCAGTGCTGGCTGGGGGAAGGGGCTGCAGGAGGTTGGCCAGCTGGCCCTGCCCCTTATTGGGGTGGAGGGGGCAATAAGGGGCAGAGCTGACCAGGGGGAGGGGCTGTGGGCTGATTGGGGTAGTGAGGGTCCATCAGGGGTGGGGCCGGCCAAGGGGAGGGGCTACAGGAGGTTGGCTGGCTGGCCCCGCCCCCAGATCGGGCCGGTTCGCTGGTTGCAGTGTGCGCCATAGCGACCGATCGTTCTGGTCATTACAGCATTCTGGTGGCTGGCTTTTTATATATATAGATTGTTGATAGCTATGTATTTTTTGCCATTTTATTGTTCATATTTTTTTACCTTTTTTTTTACTTCTTCTTAAGAATACCATTCAACATTTCATGTAATACTGGTTTAGTGGTGGTGAACTCCTTTAGCTTTTTCTTGTCTGTGAAGCTCTTCATCTGATCTTCAATTCTAAATGATAGCTTTGCTGGGTAATCTTGGTTGTAGGTCCTTGCTATTCATCACTTTGAATATTTCTTGCCAATCCCTTCTGGCCTACAAAGTGTCTGTTGAGAAATCAGCTGACAGTCATATGGGCACTCCATGTAGGTAACTAACTGCTTTTCTTTTGCTGCTTTTCAGATTCTCTCTTTGTCTTTTGCCCTTGGCATTTTAATCATGATGTGTCTTGGTGTGGGCTCTTTGGGTTCCTCTTCTTTGGGACTCTTTGCACTTGATGGACTTATAAATCTATTTCTTTCACCAGGTAGGGGAAGATTTCCATCATTATTTCTTCAAATAGGTTTTCAATATCTTGCTCTCTCTCTTCTCCTTCTGGTACCTCCATAAGGTGAATGTTGGCATGCTTGAGGTTGTCCCAGGGGCTCCTTACACTATCTTCATATTTTTTTAATTCTTTTTGCTCTTTTGATTGGGTATTTTTTGCTTCCTCATATTCCAAATAGTTAATTTGATTCTCAGAATCCTCTACTGTAATGTTGAATCCCTGTAAATTATTCTTTATTTCAGTTAGTGTATGCATAACTTCTGACTGGTCCTTTTTCATGTCTTTAAATTCTCACTAACATCCTTGAAAGTCTCACTAAGTCCCTTAAGCTCTCAGTAAGATCCTTGTGCAACCTTATAACCATTGTTTTGAACTCTGTATCCAATAGTTTGCTTGCTTCCATTTCTTTTATTTGTGACATATTTCTTTGTCTCTGCATTTTAGCTGCTTCCCTGTGTTTGTTTCTATGTATTAGGTAGAGTTGCTATGTCTCCTGGAATTGGTAGAATGCCATGTCTAGTAACTATCCTGTAGGGCCCAGCTCAGGTGATGGGACTCTTTGCGCTTGCTGGACTTGTAAGTCTATTTTTAGGTACGAGCCTGTTGGGCGGTATGAACAGTCTTATTGCAGTTGACCTTGATCACTACTGGTGTCACTGGGAGGAATGGAACTCCAGGCCAAATTGCTGTGAGGACCAGCTGGAACTATAGTGGGAGAGCTGCTGTGCAGGAGACATCCCCATGGAGCAGGACTTGCTTCAGTGAGGCTTTGGTGCTCACTGAGTTGTCCTCTTGAGTGTGTCGCTTGTGGATGTGTAGAGTTGTAATCTGGTATGGTCTGAAGCTGTCCACTGGGTGCATTGGCTCTGGGGCCTCCCAGGAGGTGCAAAGTAAGCCACTGCCTGGAGTCACCCAGCAGGAGCTATAGAGATCTGCAGATGGCTGCTACTCCTATTGGGCTAGGAAATGCCCAGGTGAGGCCCAGCAGTGAAACAAGGCAGGGTGGTGCTAGTGCTGGGTCTTGGGCCTCTTATTGGTAGGTTTGCGGCACACTGATACCAGCTTCTGCTTGTTTGAGAGACTGTAGAAAAATCTGAAGCCTGAACCAGGACAGGCCATTCATACCCAAAAACTGCTGGAAACAGCTTGGGTGGGGCCACAAATTAGATGGGGCAGGGTCTCAGGGAATCACCAGGGCTGCATGAACAGTGTGGGCCAAACTGATAGAAACTCAGATATGACTGCCAGTCCCAGCACAGGAACAATGACCACCACAAGCAACTCCATCTGGGAGAAAGCCACCCCCAAGTTCCTGCCCCAATGCCAGATCATCCAAGTTTCTCCTTGTATGTCCCTGAGTATACCAAAGTGACTGCCCACTGGAGCTTAGAGGAAGCAGGACAATGTAAGTCTATGCACCAGCCCTTTTAGAAGAACTGCTGGGACTCCAGCAGCCTCGGTGTCTCTCAGCCACAATCCCCACTTGTTTTTACAGCCCAAAGTTATGGGGACTTCTCTTCCCAGCTCTGGAACCCTGGGTGGGGGGTGGGTGTTTGGGTGTGGGGCTGGGACTCCTTGCTTCTCACCTGAGGCCTCTGCATCCAAAATCTCCCTCCTGATTGAAAAACACAACATACATAGGTGTCAGACTAGCCCATTCTGCACTTCTGCTCCTCCTACCAGTCTCCATGTGCTTTTCCTCTTTACTTCTCTGGTTGTAGGACTTCCATTCAGCCAGTTTTCAGGTGGTTCTGAATGATGGTTGTTCTGAATGATGGTTGTTCTGTATTTTAGTTGTTATTTTGATGTGGTTGTGGGAGGTGGCAAGTACCAGCCTTTACCTACGCTGCCATCTTGGTTCTCTATACTACAGCTTTTTTACTCACTTGTCTATTGCAGGATACTTTGGTTGCTACCATACTTTGGGAATGCCTCACGTGGGCATTTCCAGGCCCAATACAAATATTTACTCTGGCAGTTGTAAATAATGCTGCAATAAAAAGTAGGGGTGCGTATATACTTTTGAATAAGTGTTTTGGGTTTCTTTGAATAAATCCTCAGATGTGAAATCTCTGGGTCATAAGGCAATTCCATTTTTAATTTTTTTTACAAAACTCGATACTGTTTTTCATAGTAGTTGCACCAATCTGCATTTCCACTGATAGTGCACAAGGGTTCCCTTTTTCTCTACATTTTCACTAACATTTGTCATTTGTGGATTTATTGATGATAGCCATTCTGGCAGGTGTGAGGTGATATCTCATTGTGATTTTAATTTGCATTTCTCTGACAATTAAGTGACATTAAGCATTTTTTCATATATATATTAGTCATCTTTGGAGAAGTATTTATTCAGGTCCTCTGCCCATTTTTTAATTGCATTTTTTTTTTTTTTTTTTGGTGTTGAATAGTATGAGTTCATTATAAATTTTTGGATATTAACCCATTATCAGATGTATCATTAGCAAACTAGAGGCCTGGTGCACAAAATTCATGCACAGGGGAAGTGTCCCTCAGCCCAGCCTGCACCTTCTCCAATCTGGGAACCCTTGAGGGATGTCCGACCGCCCATTTAGGCCCAATCCCACTGGGTGGTCGGACATCCCTCTCACAATTCAGGACTGCTGGCTCCCAACCGCTCACCTGCCTCTGCCTGATTGCCCCTAACCGCTTCTGCCTGCCAGCCTGATCATCCCCTAACCACTCCACTGACAGCCTGATCAATGCTAACTGCTCCCTGGCAGGCCCAATTGCCCCTAACTGCCCTCCCCTGCTGGCCTGGTCAACCCTAACTGCCCTCCCCTGCAAGCCTGCCCCCACTACTGCCCTCCCCTGCAGGCCTGGTCCCCCCCCAACTGCCCACAACTGCCCTCCTCTGCCAGCCATCTTGTGGTGGCCATCTTGTGTCCACATGGGGGCAGCCATCTTTGACCACATGTGGGTGGCCATCTTGTGTCTTGGAGTGATGGTCAATTCGCATATTACTCTTTTATTTAGATAGGAGGATATATTCTTCAATTCAGTAGGTTGTCTTTTTGTTTTGTGGATGATTATCTGTGTTGTGCAAAAACTTTAAAAAGTATGTGTTTTTATTGATTTCAGAGATAGGAAGAGATAGAAACATCGATGACCTATGAAACACAAAAGTTTAAATGTTTAATGTAATTCAATTTATTTATTTATTTTTTTGTTGCCTGTGCTTTTGGTGTCATACTTAAGAAACCATTTCCTAATCCCTGGACAAGGACTAAAGATTTATAATTATGTTTGTTTTTTGTTTGTTTGTTTGTTTGTTTTTGTAAAGGTTTATAGTTTAGTCATGCATTTGGGTCTTTGATCCATTTTGAGCCCCCCTCCTTTTTTTTACTTTTACATAAGCTTTATTTTTTTTTAGACTAGTTTTAGGTTCACATTAACTTTTAAATATGGTATGAAGTAGGGGGTCCAACTTCATTCTTTACATGTAGTTGTCCAATTGTCCCAAAACCATTTGTTGAAAAGACAGTACTTTCCTCATTAAAATGTCTTGGCATATTTGTTGAAAATCAATTGAGAGTGAATGTATGGGTTTCTTTTTTGACTTTCAATTCTATTCCACTCGTCTATATGTCTATACTTAGGCCAGTACCACACTGTTTTGATTATTATAGCTTTGTAGTAAGTTTTGAAACCAGGAGATATGAGACCTCCAACTTCATCCCCCCGCACCCCAAAATGTTTTGGCCTTTCTTGGTTCCTTCCATTTCCATATAAATTTTAGGACCTGTTTGTCAATTTCTGCAAAGAAACCAGCTAGAATTTTGACAGGGAAACCATTGAATCTATAGATCATTTGGGGGAGTGTCTTAACAATATTGTCTTTTGATCCATGACTATGTGATTGTGATGTCTTGACCTAAATAAGGATGTATTTAGGTCATCCTTAATTTCTTTCAACAATGTTCAGTGTACAAGTCTTCTACTTATTTTGTTAAGTCTATTCCTAAGTATTTTATTCTTTTTGAAGCTATTATAAGTGGCATTGTTTTCTTATCTTCATTTTCAGAGCAAATGTCTTTTTACTTCACTAGCAGCAATTAGAAACCTTTGCTGGTTGCTGCTGTCGTACTTAGCAACACTGACTGACCACAGAGGTTCTATGGGTGGGTATCCAAAGCCTGTGTCTCTCTTGGGACACATGTGTGAGATATTTGAAGGGCCTGCAGTTCTCCACAGAGCACAGTTCCTTGGTGTGGGATGCTGATATCCATTTCTAGGATTCCAACTTCATCACTCAGCTACTGCCCTAATGGCCCATCCCATAGCCTCTTTTTGGATTTCCTGCCCTGTGATATGCATCCTCTTGGGTGGGATCCTGAAGAGATAGTTCAAATACAGCTAGCTTTGAAGTATGGTAGCAATCATCTCAGGTAAAAACTGCTGTTTGGGTTCTGTACTTATTTGTTTGCTAAAACAATAGAAAGTTATTTTGATTTTCTGAACTTATGTATGCTATCCCAATACTCCATTGATGATGGTTTGAGTATCCCATTGATTGTGATCTCACTGGTTACTGAAGCACATTCTTCTGGGAACCAGGACAGCTCAATTATCCCAAATTGTTTCAGTAGCTACAGATAACTGAGTTTCGGTTGACTCAGTGGTCCCAGAATCTGGACAGCACAATTATTCTAAATTGCCCCTGTGGTCCCAGATAATGTGTTTCTGTTGATTCAGTGATTGGTAAATACTTTAGATAACTAACTTGCTCAATTTTTGCTTCTGTAAATAATGCTTTTTGTGAAACAGGTTCCTCATTCCAGACCCAAAGATGTAATCGATACTTTTGTGATATTCTGCCAATATAAGCCTGATGTGGCTAGCTGTTCGGGGCTGCGAGGTCTGGAGTGCTATTGCTCCCTCGGATGCCGCCGGCTTTTAATAAATGACTCCATAATTCGACTCTTTGAGGCGTCCTTTGTAAGATGGGGGTTACACTACAACAGCTTCACTTGATAGGCATGGGCTCACTTTCCACACAGTAACTTACTAGAAAGGTGCAATAATTCAGATAGTATGTTAAGGCACAGGGATATAAGAATAACCTGATAGAACCAATAAAGAATCCAAACTATATGTCGAAAGTTGCATTACCCCTGTTTGGGAAAAGGGTGGTATTTTTGAAGACAATATCTCAGAACAATTGGTTGTGTATTAGGAAAAAAAGACAAATAGTTTCCTACCTGACACAACACACAAAAGTAAATTCGAAGTTTGTAAAAGGACAAAAGGTGATAAAAAATTAGAGGGAGAAAGCATTTTGAGATCTTTTTCCTCCGCATATGTTGTCAGTTTGGTTTAAACAAACTCCTATGAAAATCGTCTACAGGTTCAGATGTTCTTATGGCAGGTAGGTCAGAAGTCTGGTGTGAGTCTCACTGAGCTAAAGTCAAAGTGTCCTTCATTCTGGAAGCTCCGGGGGATAATTTGTTTCCTTGCCTTTTCAGGTTGCCTGAATTCCATGGCCCTGTTCCTCCATATTCAAAGCAAGTAATGTCATTTGTCTGGTTCTCTGGCCACAACCTTGGCAGGTTCTCTACCTACGAGGACTCATATACACTGAGTGGCCAGATTATTATGATCTCTGAACACATAATAATCTGGCCACTCAGTGTATATCCTATATAATAAAAGGCTAATATGCAAATTGTCCCCTTGACAAGGAGTTCGACCAGCAGGCAGGCTGGCCAACCAGCCATGTCCCCTACCCCCTGGCCAGGCTGGCCAGACCCCACCCATGCACGAATTCATGCACCGGGCCTCTAATATATATATACTGAGTGGCCAGATTATTATGCGTTCAGAGATCATAATAATCTGGCCACTCAGTGTAATTTGCTTGGGCCCACTTAGATAAGCCAGGATAATATCCCCATCTCAGGGTCTTTAACTTTGGTCACATCTGTGAAATCCGTTTTGCTATGTAAGGCACCATATTCATAGGTTCTGGGGATTAGGATGTGGACATCTTCGTCTCCCCGAAAAGGAGGGCTCTGTGCTTTCTGCTCTGTCTGTGGTTCTCTAATCCAGGTAAGTGGGCCTCCATATTAATGTACTTTCACACTTTTATACCCCTGCTGTAACCGTTACACAGCTGCATCTGATATGTCATTCCTTAGCCAGGAACTCAGCTCAGTCCGTAGGGGGGTCCTTAGTCACCCCTTCTCATCCTGGTCTTGCACAAGAACTTCGTGTTCTGGTTGGAAGAGTTTACTTGCCATAGCCTTCAGTCTGCTGTTCTGTTCTGCACATTCCCAACTACACGCCTTTGTCTGGGTTGTTCCTGCCAAACCAGAACACTCTTCCCTGATTCTGCACATCCGCCCTGAGAAGTCCTATAAGACTGACATCTTTACTCACATGCAGAGTTATCTTAATTATCTAGTGCTGTGCTGGACTTTATGTGACTGCATTTGATATTTCCACCTAGACCAGCCACCCTAACGTGCTTGTTAAAAAGCAGAGTCCTGGGCTTCACCCTCAGAGAGATTAACAAAAGAAAAAAAAAAAAAAACTAGAGGGAAATATAGGAGAATATTTATGACTTTGGAGTGGGGAAAGATTTTCTTAAAAAATCTTAAAAGAAGAAACAATTAGTATAAATAAAAACAGAAAAGATTGATAAATATGATTATAAAAACACTACTGTAAAAAAGTGAAGAACCAAGTTCTAGCCTGGGAGAAGATAGATATTGGCTTCATATGACTAATGAAGAATTTAGATACTGACTATAGAAACATTTCTAAAATTAAAATATAAAAAGACAAGCAGTCTATCTGAAAAGTGGCCCTGGCAGAAATAAAGATCCAACTGCTAGTGAAGAGAGAGATACTCAGCCCCCTGAGAAATCTGAAAAATGCAAAGTAACACCATAAGAAAATACCATTTTACACTCTTCAAATTAGTAAAAAGTTAATAAAAACCTCTTAAAATACACATACAAGCCCTAACCTGTTTCGCTCAGTGGATAGAGCATCGGCCTGCGGACTGAAGGGTCCCAGGTTCGATTCTGGTCAAGGGCATGTACCTTGGTTGTGGGCACATCCCCAGTTGGGAGTGTGCAGGAGGCAGCTGAATCAATGTTTCTCTCTCATTGATGTTTCTAACTCTCTATCCCTCTCCCTTCCTCTCTGTAAAAAACCAATAAAATATATTTTAAAAAAATACACATACAGTGCTAGTGTTGGACACTTTCATATTCTGCTGGTAATTTTTGATATTTTTATCAAGTTGAAGATATGTATATACTAATACCTCATAAATTTCACTAGAGAAACTTGCGAACATGCATTAGAAGTGGGTTTTATAAAACTGTTTATATAGCAAGGTTGAAAAAATAGCAAACAGAACTAAATAAAATCCCTAGGAAGTCACTGGATGTCAATTAATTGGAGATTAGAAAATATTAACACATTCATACAGTGGAATAACATAGAGTGCTAACTCAAATTAACTGGAGCTATCCTATATATCCATTGAATAAGTCTCAAAAACAGTATTGAGAAAAAAAAAAAGCTAGTTGCAGAAAGATATACACAATAAAACTTACATAAATACAATGTATATAATAAATATATACAATGTATAGTACAAATACTATGTATACATTACATACAATATTCTATATAATAAAAGCCTAGATAGAGTCAAGCCCTCCCATGATGTCATCACAAGATGGCCGCCACAAGATGGTCGCGTGCAGTGGAGGCAGGTCCTGGTGGCTGCTTCGTGTGGTGAGGCTTGGGGGTCCCGCGGCTCTGCGTGGCGCAGAGGAGGCCTGTTCCAGTGTCTCTGCCGCCTCGCGCAGAGGAGGCAGGTCCCGGCAGGGGAGGGCAGTTGTGAGTGATCAGGCCGGCAGGGGAGGGCAGTTGTGAGTGATCAGGCCGGCAGGGGAGGGCAGTTGGGAGCTATCAGGCCGGCAGGGGAGTGGTTAGGGGGCAATCAGGCTATCAGGGGAGTGGTTAGGGGGTGATCAGGCTGGCAGGCAGAAGCAGTTAGGGGCAATCAGGCAGGCAGGCAGGCAGGCGAGCGGTTAGGAGGCAGTGGTCCTGGATTGTGAGGGGGATGTCCAACTGCCAGTTTAGGCCCAATCCCTAAACTGGCAGTCAGACATCCCCCGAGAGGTCCCAGATTGGAGAGGGTGCAGGCCGGGTTGAGGGACCCACCCCCCATGCACAAATTTTGTGCACTGTGCCTCTAGTATACAATAAAACTTAAAGTATACTAATAATACTAAACATCACTTACAAATACATTTATATATAGGAAAAACATAAGAGGTATGGAAATATAAGCACCAAATTCAGGAGGGAGGGAGGGATATGGGATTAGGTGGAGCTGCACAAGAGTTCATCAGTTCTATGTTTTTTTGTATTCCTGAGATACTTCATTAAAAGCAAGTAAACAAAACCAAAATAGCTCCAGTGTTGTGAGATAGCTCCCAATTCAGTTTTCTGTAAAATCTTTTACTCAGGTCTAATTTCAGCCTACTGCTTTCAAAAAAGTTGCCTGCTCTCAACCTGGTGACACAATTGGTTTTTAACTTTAATCTCATGACTAGGACTCTCCTTTGTCTTGGGGAAGACAAATACTTGCTTCCAGTTAGCAAGCCTTTACAGGAATTTCTTCCCAATTTATAACCAGTGTCCTCTTTTCAAATTTTTCCAACCTGCTTGTCTAATTTTCAGAGAAAGGGCATTCATGAGCTGGACAAAGGATAATTTTTGGGGTATGGGTTCAAGTATGGGTTGTCAAATTTGTTAGCCAGCTTTAAGGCTACTGAATTGGAGTCAGAATTGCCTAGTTCTAGATTGATTGGGTGCCTCCCTCATGCACTGGGACCAGGCTAGGGTTTAAACCTGAAACCCAGATACATGCCCGTGACCAAGCATCTAACCTGTGACATCAGTGCGTGGGCCGATGCTCTAATCACTCAGACACACCAGCCAGGGCTAGAGGCTCTTTCAAAAAATTCCTAGGCTCTGAAATGTCTTTTTTCTATGATTTTCATCAAACTGGTTTGATAAATACTGATCACAAATCTCTGGACAACTTTTAGGGATGCTATTATTTTTCATAAGTCCAAGTTGAAAGTGCAAAGAGTCAAATTTACTCCACCTGTCATAATGCTAAATGTCCTGGCTGCTCATGTAGGTGCAGACTAGCATTGTCTTTGTTATTTATACCAGCAGTGGTCTGGCAAGTCCCTTAAAGTGGTTGGTAGTCTCTCTGTAATAACTTTTCCCCCACTTTTCTCCTACTTGTCCCTAAGAGGAATCTAATTTATTTTCTGAGGTAGTGTATAAATACTTTTTGTTTAAATCGAGATATTGTGTTATCCATGGACAAAGAGGGCCCACTAATAAGGAATAATTTACATAAATCTAATCTATTAAATTCAGTGGGAATCAGAACTGTCAGCTTCTAGTCAAACCTGTTGTAGTCAGGAATTGCAGCTTGAAACGAACTAAGGTCAGTTTAATTCAAACAAATGTGTCTGAATTCAAAAGAAAGGAGATGGGCAAGTGGAGTTTGAATATTACTGTGTAAATAGCAGGAAGGGTGTGTAATTTTGATGACTCAGAATGCAGTGCAGTGTAGGAGACGATGCAGAGAAATGCAGTGTGGCCAAGTTCATGAGAGAAGACACAGCTATATAGCTAAATCATGCATGAGCAAAGGCAAGTTTTGGGAATTAACAAAATACATTTGAGGATATTCATTTAAAGACTGTGAACAGATTAATATCATGTATGCTATGACTCACTAAAAATTAGATGAAGCAATAAGGAGAGCTAGGAAGCATGGCACTAGATGATCTGAAAAGAACAAAAAGAATTTGAGTTACTGTGAACAGCAGAAGGACAGAGAATTTCATCCAGGAATAGGAAACGCTGAGTAAACATGACTACCTGGGAAATAAGACAAATACAAATCTTATAATTTTAAAATATGCTGATTTATTAATGTATCATTTAACTTTTAATCTGCAAGCTGGCAGAGTAACAGCCTCTGCCTCCATTTCAAGTACTACATTATTAATGTGACAAAAACAGAAGAGGAGAAATGCAAGAGTGCAATTCTGGAGCAGCAAAGATTCTCATGCATGACAATCAGGCAGTACACTTAGATTTATGAGATCTTTGGAATTATTTTATCCTTAATATGGTGAACAAACAGACCAGATCTGTTACCTTTCCTAAGGCAACAAAGTAGGGCAGTTTCATTTACAGATTCTAATCTAGTTAATGCACTCCTTTCCGACTTTGCTCTATGATTCTGAAGTGTGTGTGTATGTGATAATGGTCTACATGCCAAATTATGCCAATTTTTGTAAATATTATCTGTGAAATTCTAAATGACCTTGTTAAAATGGAAAGATTTAGAGTTGCTCAAAAGTATTAGAATAAACAAACCCTGCCCAAAGCCGATTCTAAAACATCATTCTAGTTCTGAGAGTCTAAATATGTCATAAAGACTTCAATGTTTTATTTGGTTTTGCTCAAGAAACATTCTCTTCACTCCTCAGCTTTTGACCCACCCCCACCTGCGGAGTGTCCCCTTTTAGGTTCCATCATTATACTAACTGTATAGTCTAGTAATTTCTGCTTTCCTTCCTACACGGGCTATCTTGTGTGTAAGAACTGTACCTTTTCAGCTATGCATACTCAGGAGCAGGCCAAGTTCTGGCAAAGGAGAGGCTATTAGATAACATATAAATGAAAGCAAATTGCCCCTCCCTCATTTGGTTTTGAATGTTTCCAAATGGCTCTCTGCATTTGGCGGGGCTGATTGGTCCACTGGCACAAGAGTCCATCTGAGAATTGGCAGGGATCAATGTTGCTTGAGAGACCTCACTGATGGCAGTTCGAAAGGAAATCTCAAAATGAAAACTCTATGTCGGGTTACCTACTTGTTGGCAGTTGCCCTTTGACTTTTACTAGGTAAGAACTGCTCTTCTAAAAGCCTGAACAGGTCCAGATTATGAGACATTGGGCAACAGGGAATGTTTAAAGGGATATTTGATCATTTGCTTTGCATCAGAGCTGTCCACAGAACCACATGGATTTGTCATGCTTCTTATGGTAAGAGCACTGACTTTCACTCTGCCATGGTTACGGACAAGTGGATTTCGTAGCATCAATTTCACTAGTTGTGTCAACACTGGCAACTAGAACTATCCTCTCCACTGAAGTGACCTTAATGCTTCTGACTAGACTAAGTGACTTCTCCGGGATTCATAGTGAGTTGACAGCCACGAGGGCACCCCTGAATCTATCAGTTCTCTGGGAACTGCCACTGTAGTGTTTAAAGAGGGCCACACTGGCAGCATAACACCTTGCCAGATGAGAAAACTCATGAGAGGTACGCCAGACACCTACATGGTCCTTCAGTGGGTGATACTCACCATGTCAGCCAAATATTGAGAGTAATTGCACTCTAGGGAGTGGTTACAAACATGATCTAGCAAAGACTTTCTAATCTGTTTCCATCACATATACAAGACACACCCCGCTTTGCCCACACATTTCTGTGACACACATTACTTCTCTAGCAGAGACTACCTGTTCCCCAAGTAGTGCAAAGCCAGATTCCATGTGGACTACTACACAGATGTTGATATATGAATTGCTGAATTTAAATTTCTTAGGCATACTTTATTTTAATTTTAATTTTTATAAGAGTTTATTTGAGCCAAACTGACAAATATAAAGTATTTTGATTACCCTAGACTGGAAGTTACTGCTTAACTGAATCATAGGGGGAAAAATCCTCTTACCCAGAGTTTAGGGATTTTTGTTTGTAAGGGCATTCCATCAAATCCCTTAAGAATGACTTTTAAGAATTATTAAAAAATATGTTTGTAGAATAAAGTAAAGAATATGGCATAAGTTTAAAAATAACCAATAATCTTACCACCCTAAGATGGTCACTTGCTCATATTTTGATCTAGCAAGTTTTCTATGCCCAAGCTGCACTTCTTTTTTTAATATATATATTTTTTTATTTTTACAGAGAGGAAGGGAGAGGGATAGAGAGTTAGAAACATTGATGAGAGAGAAATATCGATCAACTGCCTCCTGCACAACCCCTACTGGGGATCGAGCCTGCAACCAAGATACATGCCCTTGACTGGAATTGAACCCGGGACCCTTCAATCCACGGGCCAATGCTCTATCCGCTGAGCCAAACTGGTTAGGGATAAGCTGCACTTCTTATAGGAACTGACACCTAGAGGCCAGGCACCTATCAGTCAGTTGCTGAGTAAAACATAATCAGAAAGCAGAGAAAAACAGGAAGAGCTGGTGATATTAATAAAAATTGTCATCCTCAAAATTGTAAGGTTAATTAAAAAAAGGCATAAAATCATAACGCTTGTGTGCCTTTAGAAACCATTAGTGCAATATTTTACTCTGTGGAGAAGACCCTGAGAGAGAATGTGACCAGCTGAGAGCAGGCACAGCCAAGAATTAGAATTTAGGAGTCAAGGCTTTTGGCATAATCTCCCTGTTCTCACAATGCTTTTAACTTATTGGATTTAATGATTGATAAACTTGGCTTTAGAATGAACATTATTGTATGAGATGGGAAGAATAATATAATGCCCGCAGATCCTTTTTAACCCATCCAAGTCACAGTTGGTAGAGATTAAATCCATTACTTAAGTGTTTAGTCAGAGAATGTTAGAATATCAAGAAACCTTATAGATCCTATGTAGTTTATGCCCCCATTCTATAGATAAGAAAACTGAGCCCCAAAGGGAAAGATGATTTGCTAAGGATGCTCAGCTAGTTTGTGGCAGAGTTGGGAGTAGATATTCTGACTCTAAGGTTCCAAAAGTAGTGTAAAATCTAGTGTTCATTATCATCAAAAGAGAACTTCCAAAAGATACCATAAACTCTGGCTAAATGGGTGTCCACTTACTCTGCCTTCAAATGAACTATTCCAATTTTAATGATGAACCTAGGCAATGGTCATCAATGACTGCCAACCTCACAGAAAGAGACTATTGGGAATTAGGTGGCTCTGATGGATGTATAAAGTAGTTTTGCCAAAAATTCAAATGTGAATCAGAATAAAGCATACAGTACTATCAAGTATTTATGGGGAAAGAAAAACATATTTGAGATTCTTAGGAATATAATCAGGAAAGTCTACAATGTGAGAAACTTACAGGCCAAATAACTTGGTTTATTCAGCAAATAAATTTCAAGAAAACATGAGATTTGGGGTGGGGGAATCTACATATTAAAAGATCCCTAAGAAGAAGAAAAAAAAAAAAGTAAAAGAAAAAAAGATCCCTAAGAGAAAAATAAATCAAACGCAATAGGTTGGCATTATTTGGATTTTGATTTGAACAACCTGTAAAAATAATTATGAGACAGATATAAAAGAATCACAAGGGAACAGTATGAACAACTGAATGCCAACAAATTAGATAAAATGGATAAATTTTTAGAAAGACACAAACTATTAAAACTGACTCAAGAATAGAAAATCTGAAAAGACCTATAATAAGTAAGAGATTGACTTAGTAATAAAAGACCAGAGCAGAATAAAACAAAATTACCCACAAAGAAAAGCCAAAGTCCAGCTGGCTTCACTGATGAACTCTACAAAACATTTAAAAAAGAATGATTGCCAATAGTTCAGAAACTTTTCAAAAAATAAAAAAAAAAAAAATAGAAGAGGAGGGAATACTTCCCAACTCATTCTGTGTGGCCACTATAACCCAGATACCAAAAAACAAAGATATCACAAGAAAATTAGGGACCAATATCCCTTATGAGTACAGATGCAAAAGCCTTCAACAATATACTAACAAATAAAAATTCAGCCACATATAAAAAGGATATAACACCATGAACAAGAGGGATTTACTCCAGGAATGCAAGGTTGGTTTGATATCTGAAAAATCAGTGCAATACACTATATAAATAGAATAAAGAACAAAAACCACATGATCATCAAAATAACATGGCAAATGGATTTGACAAAATCCAAATCTCTTTAAAGGTAATGATACAATACTGAACTAGCAATAAAAGAGAACATCCTCAATCTGGTAAAGGCCATATGGGAAAAATCCACAGCTGACATCATATTGAACGGTGAAAGACTGAAGTTTTCCCCCTAAGACAACAAAGTCCTTTCTTGCACTCTAGTCAATATTGCACTGGAGGGTCTTCATGGGAAAATTAAGCAAGAAAATAAAATAAAAGAAATCCAGATTGTACAGGAAGCAAAAACAAACCCTATTTGCAGATAACATGATTTTGTATATAGAATATGTTAAGTAATACACTAAAAATGAAACAATGAGATCAGTAAGGTTTCAGGATACAAGATTAATATGTAAAATTTAATTGTATTTCTATGCACTTACAATGGACATTATGAAAATGAAATTCAGAAAACAATTCCATTTACAATAGCGTCAAAAAGAAAATATATAGGAATAGATTTAGCAAATGAAGTACAGAACTTATACTATTTAATCTATAAAACATTGTTGAAAGTAATTAAAGATTATCTAAATGAATAGAAAGACATTGCATGTTCATGAATCTGAAGTTAATACTGTTTTAAGATGGCAGTACTCCCCAAATTGATCTGCAGATTCCATGCAGTTCTTATCAAAATTACAATTGCTCTTTTTTTTTTCCAGAAATGTACAAACTGATTGGAAAATTCATATGGAAATTCAAGGAGCCCCAAACAGGAAATAAAACAAAGTTGAAGGACCACACTTCCTGATTTTAAAACCTAACTATAAAGCTACAGTAATAAAAACAGTGTGGTACTGGTATAAGAATATACGTATGTATCAGTGGAATAGAATATAGAGTCCACAAAAAACCCATACATTTATGTACAGCTGGTTTTGGACACGAATGCCAAGACAATTCAATGGAGAAAGAACAGGCTTTTGAAAAAATGTTGGTAGAACAACTCTATAGCTACATAGAAAAGAATGAAGTTGGGCCTTGGCTGGTGTGGCTCCATTGGTTGGTGTCATTCTATGTATCAAAAGGTTGCCAGTTCTATTCCTGGTTAGGACACATGCACGAGGCAGCTGATTGATGTTTTGCTCTTACGACGATATTTCTTTGTCTCAATCTCTCTGTCCCTTCATCTTTCTCTAAAAATCAATAAAATATAAAAAATAAAAATCATGAAGTTGGACCTCTACCTCATACCATATATAAAATGGCCTCAAAATGGGTCAAAGACCTAAATGTAAGGGCCAAAAGTATTAAGACCCTACTTAAAAAAAACACAGAATTACACAATGGCTTCTTAGCTAAGATTCTAAAAATACAATAATGGCTCTAGCTGGTTTGGCTCAGTGGATAGAGCATCGGCCTGCGGACTGAAGGGTCCCAGGTTCGATTCCAGTCAAGGACATGTACCTTGGTTGTGGGCACATCCCCAGTAGGGGGTGTGCAGGAGGCAGCTGATCGATGTTCCTCTCTCATCGATGTTTCTAACTTTCTATCCCTCTCCCTTCCTGTCTGTAAAAATCAATAAAATATATATTAAAAAACAAAACAAAACAAAACAAAAATACAATAACGAACGGAAAAAAACAGATAAATTGAATGTTTTGAAGGGCATCATCAAAAAAGTGAAAAGAGCCTAGCCAGTGTCGCTCAGTGGTTGAGTGTTGACCTACGAACCAGGAGGTCAGGGTTTGATTCCTGGTCAGGGAACATGCCTAGGTTGTGGGCTCGATCCCCAGTAGGGGGCATGCAGGAGATAGCCAATCAATGATCTCATCATTGATGTTTCTCTCTCTCTCCTCCCTTCCTCTCTGCAATCAATAAATATATATTAATAAAAAAGAAAGTGAAAAGATAACCCACTTGATAGAAGCAAATATTTGCAAATTACATATATTCTAAGGGATTTAAATCCATACTCCTATATAATAAAAGTGTAGTATGCAAATTGTCCCCTTGACCAGGAATTCGTCTGGGAGTTCGACTAGGGGGCGGGGCCAGCTGGGGGAAGGGAATACCTGGTGAGCAGCTACTAGGGACCCTACCAGTGCACGAATTTCGTGCACTGGGCCTCTAGTATATAAATAACTTTTATAATGTAATAATAAAAAAGACAACACAATTAAAAAATGGGCAATGGATTGGAATAGACATTTATCTGATGAGATAGACAAGATGCTCAATAGCACATGAAAAGATGCTTGACATCATTTGTCATCAGGGAAATGCAAATCTATTATTATCATCACACTGCCCCCATCTATCTATTATATATATGCTACCACTACACATCCAGTAGGATAAGTATAAAGAAGATAGGTAGTAACAAGTGTTAGTGAGGATGTGAAGAAACTGGAACCCTCATACCCTGCTGTTGGGAATGTGAAATGACACATTAGGGAAACCAGTCTGACCATTCCTGGAAAGATTAAATATATAGCTATTATATAATCTAGAAATTTCCCTATGTATATATGCTCAAGAAAACTAAAAACATGTCAACACAAAATCTTGTAATAGACTGTACCTGGCAATTCGGGAGTCACTATGGCCAACCCTCATACTGTTACCTCAGGACCACCAGCAAGCAACTCCGCCCTGGCTGGTGTTTCTGCAACACCCACTCCCTACCTCTCTTTGCTCTGCTTGCCCCTGGTGTGGCACTGGTCAGGTAAGAGCCTGGCACCAGTGTCTAAATGTCCATAATTTTTATTTTTTAAATTTTTATTGATTTTAGAGAGGAAGGGAAAGAGAGAAACATCGATGAGAATCATTGATCAGCTGCTACCTGCATGCTCCACACTGGGGATCAAGCCCAAAACCTGGGCATATGCCCTTACTGGGAATTGAACCATGACCTCCTGGTTTATAGGTCAGCACTCAACCACTGAGCCACGCTGGCCAGTCATGTCCATAGTTCTTAGAATGTTCATAGCAGCATTATTCACAATAGCCAAAAAGTGATTTGGAACAACCCAATGTGTATCAATTAATGAATGTAAAAACAAAATGTAGTATATATACATTTACCCTAATGGAATTTTGACAATAAAAAGAAAATATTGTAACATGCTACAATACAAATGAATCTTGAAAACATGCTTAGTGAAATAAGCCAGTCATATGGTATATGACTCCATTTATATGAAATGTCCAGAAAAGGCAAATTCAGACATTAAAAAAATAGATGTGATTTCTTATGGCTGGTGGGTTGGGAAAATGGGTAGTGACTACTAATGGGTCTATACTTCTTTGTGGGGTGATGAAAATGTTCTAAAATGGATTGTGGTGATGACTGCACAACTCTGAATGTATGAAAGACTACTGAACTGTATACTTTAGATGGGAAAATTATATGAATGAATTATATCTCAATAAATCTGATAGCAAAAATGTATGAGACATAGGAAAATTTAAAGATTGACAGGGTAGATGATACTAGAAATTAAGTTGTGTACTTTAAATGAGCTAATTGTATGGTATTTGAATTATATCTCAGTAAATCTGGTAGCAAAAATAAACAACTAGGGACATCTAACATGATAAGATAGATGAATTTTTTTAGAATTATTTTTTAGGTGAGATCGTGGTATTGAGGTTATATTTATAAAAAACTTTAACTTAGAAATACTATATTTATGGATGACATAATTAAAAAATTACTTTCTTGACCTTGATGTATGTGGGAGCCCTGTCCAGATGTTCAAGACCAATTGGAGTGTGGGAGCCCTAGTCAGAGTAAGTGGGATGTTCAAGGCCAATTTGCCATATGCAGATGCAAAAGCAAGGACACAGCAACCTTACTGTATACACTGAGCAGGTGTACCTTTCTATAATCCAAATACTGATGCCACTGTTTGGCAAGAAGCTTCTTTTGTCTGAGTTTGTATAAAGATGTGTTGTTGACCAGCCGGTTGCTGGACTGCTTTATGTGACAGCTTTATTAGTGGCTGCTATGTGGGTTCCTATGATTGCTGAGGCTGCTTTGTGGAGCTATTTTGAAGAACTGTTTTGTCTGATGGCTACTTGTTAGCAATGGTTACTTGATCTATAATAAAGTTCCTCCTATATACCTACAGCTTCTCACATCTTCTAATACCCGGTGTCCAAGGACCAGTGCTCCCACAAAGGATCACCCCACTTTATTGCTCCCCTACTCCTAAAACTAAATTCCTCCTCCAAATTACCTATCTTCCCTCTCTCCAGTTCTGTTTCTTTTTTTAAAATTTCTTTATTGATTAAGGTATCACATATTGTCCTCATCCCCCCATTCCCATCCCAAACCCCTCCCCATGCATGCCCCACCTCCCTGTTGTCCATGACCCACTGATTAGGCTTATATGCATGCATACAAGTCCTTTGGTTGATCTCTCCCCCTTACCCCCACCTTCCCCTACCTTCCCTCTGAGGTTTGACAGTCTGATCGATGCTTCCCTGTCTCCGGGTCTGTTTTTGTTCATCAGTTTATGTTGTTCATTATTTCCCCTAGATGAGTAAGATAATGTGATACTAGAAATACACTTATAAGAACCGAAAATGAGACAAGCAATAATGGTTGTGCTGAGAGGCAAATGAATCAGTCTGTAGTGAGTTTCTTTCTGGGCCAACAGTTCTTTTGAGTCCCAATTTCAATGTCAAACAGTTCCTTATGTGCACATGTCAGCAATGATATCTGGATGGTGGACAAATGGTGGTAATGCAGGTCCGACCCTCTCTGGTTTGGTCCTGGGCAACCTGCAGCGATGCACAGCTGCTGACTGCTAGTATGGCAAGGCGTCGTCAGCATCTTCCATCTCTGGACTTTTTCTCTTCTGTCTTCATGGCTGGAGCAGTCCTGTCAATTCCTCTCTGTTTCAGGAATCCACATGGTCTTGGAGGTGTTTTCTGAAAATATGCAAACATATTCTCGACCAAAAGTTAATAAAGGAATCCTTTCTATAAATTTGACTTGGGATCCTTTTTCATATTTTGCCCAAACGATTTTCCTTTGGCTTGTTTTGACACCATGTGTGTTTTTCATGGGTGTTTTGCTGTTAGCATTTCAAATGAAATTTTCTAAAGTAAAAATTTTTTAGATGTAATTTACTTACAGGATATTTTTCCTTACATGATATTCTACTATCCCCCCTTTTTTGATTTAAATATTAGGAGGCTTTTGGAAATTTTATAATGTAGTCTTGATAGCTTTTAAATTTTAATTTTTTTGCACTAAAATATGACTGCTTTAGGTTCATTACATGTTACGCAATTTTACCATGAGATGAACTACCAACAAAAATTGTAGTTAACGCTTTAGGAACAACTTTTTGTCCAGTACCATTAATTTTTCTAGAATATTTGCTTATTTCAATTAGCCAATTTAAATTAGTCTGAGAACTTAACTACTATTTTACTGTCAAATTTAATACTCTAACAGCAAACTTATTTTACCCTGTAAATATTAGTGGAAAGGATTATTTACCTTCTTGTGTAGGCCCTGAGCATTCCTGGTGCTAGGCTGAATTTAGATATCAAAAACCTACTTCCCCACACCATGGGTACAAGACAACTCAAACAAGTCTTGTTGCTGTGAGAGGGCAGCTGCTGTCGGCCAAGTCTCTGTCTGTTGCCTGGGTCCTGATTTGAGCTGGGCATGGGAAGAAAAGCAGCCATGGGGGCAGGAGACCTCCCTAAGAAGGGGTGAGGGTTCAGGCCCCTGCAAAGTTGGGGGGGTGAGGGTCTGTGCCCCACCTCTGTTGACCTCCAAGTTCTCTCCTGATGGCCCCTCTGCAACTGTGCCTGTCTTAGGTTGTTCCTTCCCTGAGGAATCTTACCTGTCTCTGGCTAACCAGCCATCCTCCGGGGCCAAGCAGGGTGATGTGAGGTTCAGTTCTGTCTCCTTGGTAGCCTATGCCACCGTGGCCTCCACACCCAGCACCTGCCTTGGGATCCCCTCGCCTGCTGGTGGGGCCCCGGCACTGATCACATACCTTGGGGAACCCAGGTTTCTTCTCCAGGGAGGGCCCAGCTCACCCCACTGGGTGAGAGACAGATCCATGGTACCAACCACCACGAGGTTTCAACCTCAGCATGAACAGAAAGCTCAGGCAACAGCTGTGGGCAATTGGATTGTGAGAAGAGGGTCCTTCTTGGCCAAAAGGGCAAGAGGGGCCAATATAGAATGCTCAGGTGCCTTCCCACGGGGCCCTCTACACAGTAGAAGGGATTAAATCCTTTCATGTCCTTTTTAAATTGCTGCCAGACATTCAAAGAATTAGTCTGTAAGTTTGTTTGGGATAATTGTACAGTATGCTGTTGTAATTCTAAAATATCAAGAGATGGGTTACCTTTGTCTTCAAGCACCATAAAGATGACTTTTTATTGATTCCCAAGGGTGCAAGGTACTATTATAGGTTAATGGGGGTAACACAAATCTGGGAAAAATTATAATGACATTGTAGAATAATATCATGTAAGGATATTCTTTGCTCTAGGCCATGGCAATTACATTTCAAACTGGCTGTCAATTTCTTTTTGTATAGACAAGGTCTTAGTTACATTTTCTGCACCTCTCCCAGGAGCAAGTAGTGATAGTCCCTTCCTTTGGTGTCCACGCAAGCCAGAAACCTCTCTTTAATTTTACACACAAAGGAGCAGTGGTTTGATTTTGTGTCATACAAAAGGGAAGCTGGCTGGCAACCCCTGTGTAATTATACTACCTTGCCCCACCCATGGTCCTCCTGGATGACCAAGGTGTTTGGTATTATTGGTGACTACATTAGGTGGGGGATCAGCCCACATAAGGGCTCTTACCCATGAAGGGTCAGGAACATAAGTCCAAAATACTTCCCCATTTGCCCCAGGTAATATTACCATACAGCTGATGACTGCTAGCAAGGCAAGAAAGACGTTCTCAGGCGTTCTTGGGGTTCTGGTTACCTCACAATTTCTTATTTCTTCTTATTATTTTTTTACATATGTGTCCTTATTCCCCCATTACCCCTCACCCCCCATTCATGCCCCACCCCCCTGTTGTCTGTGTCCATTAATTAGGCTCATATGCATGCACATAAGTCCCTTGGTTGATCTCTCCCCCTTACTCCCACTGAACCCCACCTTCCCTGAAGTTTGAGGTTCTGATTGATGTTTCTCAATCTCTGGATCTGTTCTTGTTCATCAGTCTATGCCGTTCACTATATTCCACAAATGAGTGAGATCATGTGATATTTATCTTTCTCTGCCTAGCTTATTTCACTTAGCATAATGCTCTCCATCTCCATCCATGTTGTTGCAAATGGTAGGAACTCCTTTTTTTACTGCAGCGTAGTATTCCATTGTGTAGATGTACCACAGTTTTTTATCCACTCATCTGCTGATGGGCATTTAGGCTGTTTCCAAATCTTAGCTATGGTGAATTGTGCTGCTATGAACATAGGGGTGCATATATCCTTTCTGATTGGTGTTTCTAGTTTCTTGGGATATATTCCTAGAAGTGGGATCACTGGGTCAAATGAGAGTTCCATTTTTCGTTTTTTGAGGAAACTCCATACTGTTCTCCACAGTGGCTGCACCAGTCTGCATTCCCACCAGCAATGCAAAAAGAGTTCGTTTTTCTCCGCATCCTTGCCAACACTTGTCGTTTGTTGATTTGTTGATGATAGCCATTCTGACAGGTGTAAGATGGTACCGCGTTGTTGTTTTGATTTGCATCTCTCTGATGATTAGTGACTTTGAGCAGGTTTTCATATGTCTCTTGGCCTTCCTTCTGTCTTCTTTCGAAAAGTGTCAATTTAGATCAGTTGCCCATTTTTTTGATTGGGTTGTTTATCTTCTTTTTGTTAAGTTGTATGAGTTCCCTGTAAATGTTGGAGATTAAACCCTTACGTTGATATCACTGGCAAATATGTTCTCCCATGCAGTGGGATTTCTTGTTGTTTTATTGATGGTTTCCTTTGCTGTGCAAAAGCTTTTTATTTTCATGTAGTCCCATTTGTTTATTTTCTCTTTAGTTTCCATTGCCCTAGGAGCAGTATCAGTGAAGAAGTTCCTTCGGCATACGTCTGAGATTTTGCTGCCTGTGGATTCCTCTAGTATTTTTATGGTTTCCCGTCTTATGTTTAAGTCCTTTATCCATTTTGAGTTTATTTTTGTGTATGGTGAAAGTTGGTGATCTAGTTTCATTTTTTTGCATGTATCTGTCCAATTTTCCCAACACCATTTGTTGAAGAGACTGTCTTGACTCCATTGTATGTTCATGCCTCCTTTGTCAAATATTAATTGGGCATAGTGGTTTGGGACAATTTCTGGGTTCTCTATTCTATTCCATTGATCTATATGTCTGTTCTTGTGCCAGTACCAGGCTGTTTTAAGAACAGTGGCTTTGTAATACAGCTTGATATCTGTTATTGAGATCCCCCCTACTTTGTTCTTCTTTCTCAGGATTGCTGCAGCTATTTGGGGTCATTTTTTATTCCAGATGAATTTTTTGAAGGTTCGTTCTAGGTCTGAGAAATATGCTGTTGGTATTTTAATGGGAAGTGCATTGAATTTATAGATTGCTTTGGGTAGTATGGACATTTTGATGATGTTGATTCTACCAATCCATGAACATGGTATGTTCTTCCATCTGTTTATGTCTTCCTCTATCACTTTTTTCAGTGTTGTGTATTTTCCCATGTATAGGTCTTTTACTTCCTTTAGTTAAGTTTATTCCTAGGTATCTTAATTTTTTTGGTGCGATGGTAAATGGGATTGCTTTTTTAGTCTCTCTTTCTGTAAGTTCGTTATTGGTGTATAGAAATGCCATAGATTTCTTGGCATTAATTTTGTATCCTGCTACAATGCCAAATTCATTTATTAAGTCTAATAATTTTTTGAAGGAGTCTTTAGGGTTTTCTATGTACAGTATCATGTCATCTGCAAATAAGGACAGCTTTACTTCTTTTCCACTTTGGATGCCTTTTATTCCTTCTTCTTGTCTGATCGCAATGGCTAGTACTTCCAGAACTATGTTGAACAGGAGTGGTGAGAGTGGGCATCCCTGTCTTGTTCCTGTTCTTAGGGGAAATGGTTTTAGTTTTTGCCCATTGAGTATGATGTTGGCTGTAGGTTTGTCATATATGGCTTTTATTATGTTGAGGTATGATCTTTCTATTCCCACCTTGCTAGAGTTTTTAATCAAGAAAGGCTGTTGGATTTTGTCAAATGCTTTTTCTGCATCAATTGATATGACTATATGATTTTTCTCTCTCAATTTGTTTATGTGATGTATCACGTTTATTGATTTGCGAATATTGTACCATCCTTGCATCCCCGGGATAAATCCTACTTGGTCATGGTGTATGATCTTTCTGATGTACTGCTGGATTCGATTTGCTAGAATTTTGTTGAGGATTTTGGCATCTATGTTCATGAGGGATATTGGCCTGTAATTCTTTCATTGTGTTATCTTTATCTGGTTTTGGTATTAGGGTGATGCTGGCTTCATAGAAGGAGCTTGGAAGTGTTCCTTCCTCTTGAATTTTCTGGAATAGTCTGAGGAGGATAGGTTTTAGTTCTTCCTTGAATGTTTGGTAAAACTCCCCTGTGAAGTTGTTGGGCCCCAGGCTTTTGTTTGCTGGAAGCTTTTTGATGACTGGTTCAATTTCTTCCATATTTATCAGCCTATTGAGATTTTTAGAATCTTCCTGATTGAGTTTTGGAAGGTTGTATTTTTCTAGGAATGTGTCCATTTCCTCCAGGTTGTCTAGTTCGTTAGAATAGAGTTGTTCAGAGTATTTTTTAACAATCTTTTGTATTTTTGTGGGGTCTGTTGTTATTTCACCTCTTTCATTTCTGATCTTGCTTATTTGGGTCCTCTCTCTTTGCTTCTTGGTGAGCCTGGCTAGAGGTTCATCAACCTTTTTTATCCTTTCGAAGAACCAGCTCTTGGTTTTGTTGATCTTTTGTATTGTTTTTTTGGTCTCTATGTCATTCATTTCTGCTTACCATGGGCTTTTCTTGTTGCTCTCTAATTCTTTGAGTTGTTGAGTTAGATGATTTAGTATCATTTTTTCTTGTTTTTTTAGGTAGGCCTGTAGGGCTATAAACTTCCCTCTCAGGACTGCTTTCATTGTATCTCATAGGATTTGCAATGTTGTGTTTTTATTGTCATTAGTCTCCAGGATGTTTTTAATTTCTTCTTTGATCTCACTGATAACCCAGTCATTGTTTAGTAGCATGCTATTCAGCTTCCAAGTGTTTGAATTTTTTGGAATGCTTTTATTGTAGTTTATTTCTAATATTATGCCATTGTGGTCTGACAAAATGCTTGATATGATTTCAGTATTTTTGAATTTGGGGAGACTTTGCTTGTGACCCAATATGTGGTCTATTTTTGAAAATGTCCCATGTGCACTTGAGAAAAACGTATATTCCATGGCTTTGGGGTGAAATGCTCTGAAGATGTCAATTAGGTCCATCTGATCTAGTGTGTCATTTGGAATTGCTGTTTCTTTGCTGATTTTTTGTCTAGAGGATTTATCCAGTGATGTCAGTGGTGTATTAAAGTCTCCTACTATGATTGTATTGTTGTCAATCTCTCCCTTAATATCTTCCAGGAGATTTTTTATGTATTTGGGTGCTCTTGCATTGGGTGCATATATGTTTACCAGAGTTGTATTTTCTTGTTTAATTGCTCCCTTTAGTATTATGTAGTGACCTTCCTTATCTCTTATGAACTGTACTTTGAGGTCTATTTTATCATATATAAGTATTGCAACCCCAGCTTTTTTCTCATTTCCATTTGCCTGAAAAATATTTTTCCATCCCTTTGCTCTCAGTCTGTGTGAATCCTTTGCTCTGAGGCGGGTCTCTTGTAGACAGCAAATGTATGGGTCATGTTTTCTTATCCATTCAGCTACCCTATATCTTTTGATTGGTGCATTTAATCCATTTACATTTAATGTTATTATTGACAAGTACATGTTTGTTGTCATATTTTTCCTTAGTGTTTGTGTTTCTTCTTGCCTTTTTCTTCTTTTTACAGCAGTCCCTTTAGCATTTCTTGCATTGCTGGCTTGGTAGTGATAAACTCTCTCAGCCCTTTTTTGTTTGTGAAGCTCCTGATTCCACCTTCAATTTTGAATGATAGCCTTGCCGGGTATAGTATTCTTGGATTCAGTCCCTTGCTTTGCATCACTTTGTATATTTCATTCCATTCCCTTCTGGCCTGGTGTGTTTCTGTTGAGAAATCAGTTGATATTCTAATAAGAGATCCCTTGTAAGTAACTTTCTGTCTCTCTCTGGCAGCCTTTAAGATTCTTACTTTGTCGTTGGTGTTTGCCAATCTAATTATGATGTGTCTTGGTGTGCGGTCTTTTGGGGTTCAACTTGTTTGGTACTCTATGTACTTCTTGGACTTGCATAGTTTTTTTCTTGCCAATATCAGGGAAGTTTTCTGTCATTATTTCTTCAAACAGGTTTTCTATTCCTTGCTTCTCTTCCTCTCCTTCTGGTATCCCTATTAAGCGAATGTTGTTTCGTTTTGTGTTGTCCCAAAGCTCCCTTAGGCTCTCCTCTTGCTTTTTAAGTCTTCTTTCCAGTTGTTGTTGTGTTTGTGTGTTTTTTCCTACCTTGTCTTCTAATTCGCTGATGCGGTCCTCAGCCTCTTCTAGTCTACTGCTCAGGCCTTCCATTGTATTCTTTATTGCAGCTATGTCATTATTCTTCTCCTCTTGATTTCTTTTCATGTTCGTGGCATTCTCATTCAGCTCCTTATAGTTCTCATTGAGTTGTATTTGTCACTGAGTTTTGTGTATTTGTCATCCATCCGTTTAAACATCCTTATAACCATTACTCTGAATTCTACCTCTGATAAGCTGCTAGCCTCGAATTCATTTAACTCCCTTTCTGCTGGTTCCTCTTTTTCTTTTCTTTGGGGATTGCTTTTTTGTCTTCCCATGTTTTCCTGTAATGTTTTAACTGTAGATCCAATTGCTTTGCTACCCCGGTTCTTTTGGGGATGGTGCTACTGGCGTAATCTCTCTGTTCTCCTGGGCTTGTTAATCTAGTGTAGCTCCCTACTTGAGCTATTTGGGTTCTCTTGATGTAGGCCTTCAAGCTTGAGAGGCACAACTGCAGTGTCTAGAAGTCAGCCGCCATGGAGGGGAGTGTCCCAATTTTTGCTGTCTTGCAACCTTAATTGAAATCACGCATGCCCAGCAGGGACTCACAGTGGCACCTAGGAACCGTCTGTTGGGGTGATGGGGCTCAGGGGTCCTGCTCTCTGGAAAGGCGTGACTGTGGTGTCCAGAGTTCTGCAGTCATGGGGTGGGCAGACCCAGCTTTTGCTGTTGTACCTGTTGTGGATAGGCACTTACTCCCAGTGGCGGCTCACAGGAGCACCCGCGGTACGTTTGCCAGCAAGGCACACTGAGGGACTCTGAAGGGCCCTGGCAGTGTAGCCGTGCAATTGAGGCGCCTGTGGGCTGGTATCCAGGATGAGTGAATTCAAAACTTCTGCTGGGGGGAAGTGTGCCCCCGCTTGTTCAAGATCGCACCCAGGGAGAGCTCACAGTGGCTCCCACTAACACCCTGTGCGTAGATGGGCTCAGGGTGCCTGCCTGTTGGAACTTCGCATCTGTGGAGGTGCGCTTGCCGGGCGCAGAGTTCTGATGCACTCTGAGGGGGCATGGCACTGCGGTTGAGCCGCTGGGGTGAATGTGGGCAGTTATCCAGGAAGAGGGAATTCAGAATTTCTGCTGCAGGGCCACGCGCCCTTGTCTGTGCAGAATCACACCCTCGGGGGCTCTCAGAGGCTCCCAAGCGCTGCCTAAAGAGTGGAGTGCCCTGGCTGCCTGAGGGTCTGGAGACGCGTGTGAATCTGGAGTGGAGTGTCCTGGCTGCCTGCTGCCTGCGGGGCTGGATACGCGTGAAACCGGAGTTCTGCCGCTGGGGCGGGGGAGGTTGCACTTACTGGTGCTGAGCGGTGTACCTTTGGAGGTGGAGGTCCCAGGGTCCGCGGGTCTGCAGCTGGGGTAGCAGGATTTTGTCTGGAGTGGCTGCTGGGTCGCGGGGCATTTTCAAGGCCTGTCTGGTTGGTGGTGTTGATGAGTTCCTAAAAAAGGCCATTCTCCCCTTCAAGATGGTGTGGGCTCCGTGCTGGAGTCCCCCCATCCGGGGAGTGCCTGCAGCGGTGATAGTCTCTTTGTCAAGGAGAGCCTGTCTACCAGCCCCTGCTGCTCCTGCGAAATTTAACTTTCCCTCACTCACTCACACACACCATGCACATCCACACTCTCCTTTCATACCCTCACTCACTCACTTCCTCTCCCTCACCTCCGTCCTGCCAGCCGCCATCTTTTTCTTCTCTAGTTCTATTTTTACCATTCTTTTTTGGAGCCATTCCCACCAGGCTTTCCTCCTCACTACTCCAATGTGATAGCCAAAGGGCAATTATAGCCTCTTGGCAACTGACTTGGTTGCTCTTCCTGATTTCCTTTCATGGTTGCCTCATATTTCAGTGGCTGCTCTGTCTCCTTTGGTTTCATTACCATCTCAATCCCTGAAATGCTTGAGTGCTCCAAGGATCCTCAGATAACTTTTATGTCTCCCAAATTTATAGATTCAGCTTGCACCTTTATTCTGAATTTGATTCATATATCTACCTTCTTGATATTTCCACGTTAATAGGCATTTCAAACTTAACATCTCCAAAATTAATCTATTACCATTCTTTCCCATTTTAGTAAATGGCAACTCCATTCTTCAAGTGGCTCTGGCCAAAATCTTGGCATCCAACTCTTTTTTTCCTCACACCCTACGTGCATTAATTAATCAATCAAATCTTGTGTACCATTTTATTTAGAAAAATCCAGATATTTCACCCCTCCAATGCTTGCACTTTGCCCAAGCCACCCACCAGTCTCTCACTTGGACTACAGCAGCCTCCTGTCCCCACCCCTGATCCCCTACAATCTATTTTCAAACAAAAGCTAAAGTGATTCTTTTTATTTTTATTGCTTTCAGAGAGGAAGGAAGGAGAAACATCAATGATGAGAGAGAACTGATTGGCTGCCTCTGCATGCCCCCTACTGGGGATCAAACCCTTGACAGGAATCGAACCTGGAACCCTTCAGTCCACAGGCCTGTATTCTATCCACTGAGCCAAATCAGCTAGGGCCTAAAGTGATTCTTTAAAAGGCTTCCTCTCACAATGCCTAGTCCCTATACAACTTGGCATCCTGTTACCTATGACCTCATTTCCTCCTTTTCCTCTCTCATGCTCTGCTTCTGTCACCCTGGCCTCTTTTCTGTTCTTAGAATGTAGTAGACATCCTCCTGTCTCAGAATAATTTGTGCACTTTCCATTCTTTCAACCTGGAATGCTCTTCTCTCTAATAAAGAATATTTCTTGCCGAAACCGGTTTGGCTCAGTGGATAGAGCATCGGCCTGCGGACTGAAGGGTCCCGGGTTCGATTCCGGTCAAGGGCATGTACCTTGGTTGCGGGCACATCCCCAGTAGGGGGCGTGCAGGAGGCAGCTGATCGATGTTTCTTTCTCATCGATGTTTCTAGCTCTCTATCCCTCTCCCTTCCTCTCTGTGAAAAATCAATAAAATATATTAAAAAAAAAAAAAGAACATTTCTTATTCCCTCACTTCCTTCAGATCTTTGCTTTCTTCTCAGTAAGCCTCCCTCCCCTCTTGCAGCAATTGAACACAAATCTTTCCTCAGCGTTCTCCATTACTGCATCACTGCTTCATTTTTCCCACAATACTTACCCTACCCGATATATTTTATTATTTTTCTATCTCTTCTAAGAATAGCGATTTTTTCCTTGCTTTGCTAAGTGTTTGGCACACAATGTTTTTGAGTGTATGAATGCTGTTCATAGTGCATAGTTTAAATAGCACTAGCTTCATGGGAGTTTTCATGTACTCCTGAGGAAGATGAGACTGACTGAACAGAAACATTGTCCACTGGTATCTATCTTTGCAAGGGAGCCCAAAGCACAGAGAGGGAACTCTAGAGGTTCAGCTTTCAGTGGCAGTCTTGGTACCAATCAGCCTTATATTAAGTAAATAATTTCCCTTTTTGGCCTTCAATTTCCTCACCTGCCAAAAGGAAATTATTGCTTTAAATAATCTCAGGATGTTTGAGAATATAAAATGAAAGATGAAGTGTTAACTAGAAAGTGGTGTCTTTATTTATTTATTTAAATATATTTTTAAATTCATTTTTTACAGAGAGACAGGGAGAGGGATAGAGAGTTAGGAACATCAATGAGAGAGAAACATTGATCAGCTGCCTCCTGCACATCTCCTACTGGGGATGTGCCCACAACCAAGGTACATGCATTTGACCGGATTCGAACCTGGGACCTTTCAGTCCGCAGGCTGACGCTCTATCTACTGAGCCAAACCAGTTAGAGCCTGGTGTCTTTATTTTTACATTACCTACAAAGATATACTTACCTGACATTTTGTATTTTTTAAAGGCAATAAACATACCTGGAGTTAACTCCCATATTCTTTTAGGGACCTCAGTAGATGCAGTTTTGGTATTCAAGCTCTTATACATTCCAGTAATTTGACAGGGAAAGCTCTTGATGTCAGCCTATTCTTTCTTCTGAGAACATTCACTCTTTTTTTTTTTTTTTTTAAATATATTTTATTGATTTTTTGCAGAGAGGAAGGGAGAGGGATAGAGTTAGAAACATGGATGAGAGAGAAACATTGATCAGCTGCCTCCTGCACACCCCCTACTGGGCATGTGCCCGCAACCAAGGTACATGCCCTTGACCAGAATCGAACCTGGGACCTTTCAGGCCGACACTCTATCCATTGAGCCAAACTGGTTAGGGCAGAACATTCACTCTTGACACGTGAATACTTTCTTTCAGTATTCTTGTCCAAACTAGTGACTATTCAGTGGCCATGGAGCTAGGCTCCCTTGGGAGTTTTGTTTCATAATTACTTGTGGGTATGTGGTCGGTTAGCCTCCTCTCAGCCCATCTGTAACCCCATAACTTAATTTTCGCACCTACAAAATGTGGTAAATAACAATTGGCTCATGTTTACCTTGATGTTTAATGATATATCAATAATTTATCTAAAGTAGTAGTGAATGTATGGCATATCTTAAAACTTCCATAAACGCTTTATATAAAGGGAATATGTATTAAGCTCCCACTGTCAAGAGTCACTTTATAAAACAGTTTTTTCACCATGTTATTACCCCAAGTGAAGAACCTCAAACTGTATAGATTTCTCCACTTGGTTTCAAAATTTTCCCCATCCTATTGAGAGCAAAGAGTTATGCACTGCCATGTTCATAGTAGCATTATTCACAACCAGAGGCCCGATGCACGAATAGTCATGCAAGAACCGGCCCGGAGTCGCCACTCTGCCCAGAGGCCTGGAGCTGCTGGGGTGGTGCGAAAATTAAACCATCTTTGTTGGGTTAATATGCATACTCACTCCTGATTGGCTGGTGGGCATCGGGATGGTATGGCCAATTTACATCTTTTTCTTTTATTAGTGTAGATAGCCAAAAGGTGCAAGTAACCCAAGTGTCCACCATGGTAAACAATGGAATATTATTCAGTCTTAAGAAGTAAGGAAATTCTGACACATGCTACAACATGAGTGAACATTAAAGATGTTATGTTAGGTGAAATAAGTCAGTCACATACACAAAAACACAAATGTTTGTAGTATTCCAATTACACGAGGCACCTGAGTAGTCAAATTTATAGACAGAAAGTAGGATGGTGGTCGCCAGGAGCTGGGGGAAAGAGGACTAGGTATAGAATTCATTTTATAAGAGGAAGAGTTAAGGGGATGTTGTATAACATTGTAAGTGTCCTTAACTCTACTGTACACTTAAAAATGGTTAACAGTAAATTTTATGCTGTTTATTTACACTTAAAGAGATTTAAATCCCCCATTCCATTCATCAAACCTTATTTTCCACTCGTCACATGTGCATTTTGCCTTTCAGTCCTCTTCTGTTCATTTTACTCCCAGTATAACACCCACTCCCTGGGCCTTTGCCCCATGGTGTTTCTTCTCTGGAATGCTTTCATCAACTATCCATTTTCAAAAGGTTGCTTGTACTTTCGCCCTAGAGATGTTACCTCTTCTAGATTCCAGGAATCAAATTCCCCATGTCATCCCTATTTCTACGGACCTCTCTTCTGCACTACACAGAAGGGCCTGCACAGGGTTTTACTGTTTTAGCTGTCTCTGCAGCCCTACATTTACGCCCGAATATCGGGGCGCTACCTTGCAGTTCTCCCGCGCCCCTCCCCCAACGCAGACACACTTTCCCCAACACGGGGTGTGGCACACAAGAGCTACAGTGAAAATTCAATGCACTGGGTCCCGCGATGAGCTGGCGATGGAAGGAGCCAACTCATACAGAGCGATTTCCACGAGGCGGTGTGTAATCGCACACAAAGCTTACAATGTCAAGTTACCGGCGAGCGCAGGGTCCTGCACGGCAAAACCCTTAAGTGCAGCCTCACAACTTGCGCCCTTTCTGGCCTCCGCAGCACTTTCCCACATAGAATCACTAGAAGGTAACGCGAGAGGGGGCAGAGCAGCGTGGAGTAGACACTCGTCCCAAAGGTCTTCGAGGCTCCCACCCAACAGGCTCCGCTCCAAAAAGGTCAAAGAACCGTTAAAAAGTTGTGCTTCCGGCGTAAGTGTCGCCGCCTACTCCAGAAAGGAAGGAGAAGGGACGCGGGGTACGGAAAGTCGCAGGGCACGATCTCCTCATCCCGTGGTCTGCGGACGGGCGGGACGCGCGTAACCCAGAAATGAAAAGGCCGCTCCTTCAGCATTAGACGCCAGCCGGAGAAGGCTCCTCCCGGGCCCTGCTCACCACACGGCCTGCTTTCTGGTGCCCTGCTGCCTGGCCGCTTAGACCCAACCCTCCTAGTCTAGCCTAGTTTTGTCGCAAGTTCCCAAGGGCCCACCTGCACCTTGACCACAACTCCTTAGAGAACCTTCACCCTACGGGTCCCCGTCAGGGTCAACTGAAGTGCTCCGAGGGGCGAAAGCTCGCGGAATTCCAGCTCCCAAAGTCCGGCGCAGCCAGGCCTGCGCCTGCGCGGGCGTGACCATAGAGAAGCAGCCGCCTCTCTGGCCTCGGTTTACACTCTCTATGGTCCGGCTGGGTCGGTGGCGGTAAGGAGAAAAAGGGAGAGCGCAGTGCGCAGGCGCTCTCGGCTTTTTTTCTTTTCTTTTTTTTTTTTTTAATCCCCGCACCAAGCACTTAACCTCATTAGGGTGGAGGAGAAGACGGTGGTGATCTGGTAAGGCAGCGGCAACTCGAGCGAATAATACGGCTGCAAGTATGCGGTGAGGGCGAGGAGATTTAGACCCCAGCCCTCCCAGGCCCCCGCCCCTCCCCGCGGTGGAGGGCGCCGGGACTGGGTGGGGGCGATGTCCAGCCTAGTCATCGGCTCTTGGGTGCACTTTGGGGGGATGGGCCGGCCCTAGGTGGGAGCCGGCGTGGAGCGGGATGGGAGGGTTGTTTTTCCAACCAGTAGATCGCCGGTCCCAGGCTGCTTTGCAGAGGTTGGGGGGAGGGGGGGCGGCTGTGAGGTCAGCTTGCTTTGTGTGCCCCTTTCTCTTTTCCTCTCTCAGACCCCACCCCTGGCCAGACTCAGCCCGGCCGGGTGGGAGAAGCCAGCGAACCCGGATTCGCGTTTGGAAAGACCCCGGAATCGCAAGGGGAGGGGGCAAGGAAGAGAAACCCACTACAGCTAGTCGGCGAGTGATGGGTGTGGAGAGAGATCCAGCGGGAAGGGGTGCCGGGGAGGCGGCGGCGGGGCTCCCAGCCCGCCCAGACAAAAGCTGAGCTAGCGGCGCGGCGCGGCGCGACGCGGAGCAGCGGGCGGGGCGGGATGCGGAGGGTCCCCTCGATCCCTGGGGCGCGCAGGTAGCTTTCGGAAGCTTGGGAAAGCGGACAAGTGCTGAGTTGAGCCTTGTGCAGCCGCCTCTACTTGCCTTTGTTGTTCTTTGGTATTAGAGACGCTCTGACGATGAGTGTGTGATCTTGCACCTTAGCCTGGTTGGGTACAATGGAGCTAATCGAATTTTGCTTTCCATAATCTGAGCCGCTCCGTTGGGTATGGGGTTTTCTAGCTTCTAACTTATTACGTAATGTTTTAAAAACAATTATGTTTGTTTCTAAAATTAAAAAAAAGTTAGGGGAGCCTTGAAAGCATGTTTTGTTGCGTCTGGACCAGTTTCTCTGTCTTGGGGTTCGTTCATTAAATACTGACCGATCGCGGAACCTGTGAGCTCTTTAAACAGGATACTTTAATTGTAGATGTGGCAGTGAGAGCTGCAGCCTCTCCAGTCCTTCGGGAGGCAGCGATGCAGAAGCGTCAGGAGGGAGAAATAGTTGCATGCTGCCATGTGCCTTGCACCGAATGCGGGTGCCTCAGTCTGGTATAAATTCTGGCTTTAAAAGTTGCTTCTATTACTGTTATTTGACACATACACTGAGCACTTGCTATGAAGACTCCTGGACAGTGGGCTCCTTTTGCTCATCAAGGGAGTGGGAGAATAGTAACATTGATGCACGCAGACCATATAAATAACAAAAATAACATCACGATGTCCCAGTGTTACTCCATGTTATTTATCTTCTCTATTTGCTAAGAAAGATTTAAATTTTGATGTGCTGTTTGCGTATTCTTCTTTGTAAACTTAGGTAATTTTTTTCTTTTTAGCAATTGTTACTCAGATCTCCCTTTCTGTAATTCATAGTTTATTAGCTAACCTATAGCACTGTTTTAGTTTTTAAAGTTTCACTTTTTATTGAGGAGTTTTCAGCCATAGCTTTGTATTTTCTTAACTAGTCAGAAATCTTTTGAAGAGACTGTTTGTGGTGGAGGTGTCAAAAACTGTATCACCATATAATCTAAGTGGCAAATAAAGAAAAGGCCTTTTGCTAAACTGATATTTTAGTGTTAGAACTGAAAACCCAGATCTCCTAGTGTGTCAGGATTTTGGCCACAGACTCAACTTTATGTAAAAGGGATAAGCATTTTTTTGTACTAATAGGAAGCAAAAATTTGAAACTTGGCGTGTGCTTCTGTGAGAGAACCTCGGGTAGTTCAGATGATGGGAACTTGCTTTTTATAGAGCAAGATTTCAGACCCTTAAAATAGTTTGACAGGGATGTTGAGAAATGATTGGCTAGAAGAACATTAAGTTTATTGTTCAAATGTGTTATATTTTGTTCACTGGTTTTGAATTTAGATATTTTGCTTCAGTCTTTTGTTAATTCTAATTCCTTAAGTGACTCAGTCTCATGATTTATAAGTTGGGTGAGATAGTTTATTGGATCAGACACTTAAATTTGTTTTTTGAGACTCCATATAGTCTTAACAGTCTTCTACTTAAAGTCATAGTTTTTAGATTATTCCATAATACATTTTATTTTGTAGTACTATTAGTAAATATTATAACCATTGAAGGGATTATAAATATTACACTTAGAGCTGAGTTATTAAAACTGTCAGTTTTAATAACTGCAAGTCTGGTTGTCATATTGAATAGTGGAAAAAGTAGACAATAGCAAAGAATAACAAATGTTTAAAAACAATCATCTAAAACAGTGGTCGGCAAACTGCAATTCGCGAGCCACATGCGGCTCTTTGGCCCCTTGAGTGTGGCTCTTCCACAAAATACCAAGGCCTGGGCGAGTCTATTTTGAAGAAGTGGTGTTAGAAGGAGTTTAAGTTTAAAAAATTTGGCTCTCAAAAGAAATTTCAATTGTTGTACTGTTGATATTTGTCTTTGTTGACTAATGAGTTTGCCGACCACTGATCTAAAAGATTTCCTAGAAAATAAGAGAAGGATCATTAGTCTTAAAAAGCTAAATTAAGAATAAATCATTGCCCAGCCGCGTGACTCAGTGGCTGAGCGTGGACCTATGAACCAGGAAGTCACGGTTCCATTCCCGGTCAGGGCACATACTGGGGTTTCCAGCTCCATCCCTAGTTGGGGTTGTGCAGGAGGCAGCCGATCAATGATTCGCTCATCATTGATGTTTCTATCTCTCTCTCCCTCTCTCTTTCTCTCCGAAATTAATAAAACAATATTTTTTTTTAAAAAGAAGAAATCATTGATGAAATAGTTTTTGGTTTGTAAAATGTAATTTAAGAAATTAATCTAACTTTTTTTACCCAGTGCAATCAGTAAAAAATGTATGTGTGTGACTAAATGATCTCTAACAGACTGATGGTTTTAGCACCAGAATTTAGTGATTATTTTACCACCCAGGGCTACTCTTCTTATTCCTCCTCCCCCTCCTCCTCCTCCTTCTTCCTCCTCCTCCTCCTCCTCCTTCCTCCTCTCCTCCTCCTCCTTCCTCCTCCTCCTTCTTCCTCCTCCTCCTCCTCCTTCTTCCTCCTCCTCCTTCCTCCTCCTCCTCCTCCTTCTTCCTCCTCCTCCTCCTTCCTCCTCCTCCTCCTCCTTCCTCCTCCTCCTCCTCCTCCTTCCTCTTCCTCCTCTTCTTTCTCCTTCTTCCTCCTCCCTCCTCCTCCTCCTTCTTCCTCCTTCTTCTCCTCCCTCCTCCCTCCTCCTCTTTCTCCTCCTCCTCCTTCTTTTTTTCTTCCTCCTCCTCCTCCTTCTTTCTTCTTCCTCCTCCTCCTCCTCTTCTTCTTGTTCCTCCTTCCTCCTTCCTCCTCCTCCCTCCTTTTCCTCTCCTCCTCCTCCTCCTCCTTTTCCTCTTCTTTCTCTTCTTTCTCTTCTTCCTCTTCTTTTATTTTAGCTTTGATAACTAAAAGTTTACTCCTTACCACTCTGATACAAATTTGTGCTATTCATTTTTTTAAAAGGGGCTCTATATTTTTACACCATGCTTAATTATTGTTTCCCTGTTCATTCTCTCTTGGCATTGCATTGGTCAGAATGTAAATAAAAAACTGATAAAAGATTCCTGGGTCCGTGTAGCAATGTTGGGTCAATTTTATTATGAAATTTCCAAACCTCTCTAGTTGTAGTACTTCCACTCAGCCAGCTTACCCGCGGTTCTGGATGATAGTTGTTTTGTATTTTAGGTGTAATTTTGATGTGGCTGTGGGAGGCAGCAAGTACAGGTGTTTATCTATGCTGCCATCTTGGTTCTCATGCTCTTCTTTATGCTCAGACATTACTGCCATATGGAATGCTTTCCTCCCCAGACTCTGTGGTAGTCCTCAGATCCAATGGCAGTCCCAGTCTACATCTCCTTATGGTTCCCTAAAGACCTAGTTCAAATGGCAGCTTTCTTCCTCTACATTTTTGTTGACTTTCTTCCTGTCTCTTGCCTGGAAGTCTCCACGCCTTGCTGTTTCCTATTGTATGCATTCATTACTTTCCTCCTGGGAAGATCACTCCCGTGCATTTACTCTTGTCTAGATTCTTGAGGGCCCTGCGAGTTAGGCACCAGGTACCATGAGGGTACAGTTGAAGACATACATGGTCCTCACTCTTCAGGGGCTCACAGTCTAGGGCAGGGGTGGGCAAACTTTTTGACTCGAGGGCCACAGTGGGTTCTTAAACTGGACCGGAGGGCCGGAACAAAAGCATGGATGGAGTGTTTGTGTGAACTAATATAAATTCAAAGTAAAGGAGCGGAGGGGAGAGCAAGAGAACCGGATAGAACAGCTGGATCTGGCCTGCGGGCCGTAGTTTGCCCACGGCTGGTAGGGGCTGACAGACGAAATGGTATGAATTGATGCTGGTTATGCTGGAAGTGTGTAAATCCTTTATGGTTTAATATGATTTCAGCATGCTTTCTTTAGACAACTCATGGTTTTGTTAGTGTCCTTTACATGTGTTTAAAATAAAACCATTTGATGTGACTTGAGCAGCATCTATAACTATTGTCTTAGGTTAGGAAACTGTATCAATCATTTCCAACTTCATTGTGCATTTGGCTCTGTACTATACTAGCTCTGTGACGTTATGCCATGGGCTAGTAAATCATCTCTGTATTTTAATGTTTTCATCTATAAAATGAGGGTGAAAGGAGGACTGTGGTAATAGTAGTGCTTACTTATAGGGTTGTTGTAAGGAATAAATGAGATAATATATGTAGGGTGCTGAGAATAGTGGCTGGCATACAATGAATGAATTAATATACAACACGTACAGTTAATATTAATAATAATGTAGGACTAGTAACAGTAATCAAGTCACCAGACTCAATGGGGAGCTTGTTAAAACATAAATGGCCAGACCTTATTTATTTACTAGAGGCCCGATGCACGAAATTCGTGCAAGAGTATGCCCTTGCAGCCCGGCTGCCTCGGCCCTCACAGCCGCCCGGACTGCTATCTCGCCTTTGCAGCCCCGGCTTTGTCTGGAAGGTTGTCCCGACAGTCGTTCCGCTGTTTGGCCGTTTAGTCAGTTTGCATATTACGCTTTTATTATAGATTCCTCTCTACCTAGAGACTTGGTCAGAAAGTCTGAATGGAGCCTGGGCAGCCACAGTTTTAACACTCCCCAGGTGATTCTTAAAATCCCCCGAATTTGAGAATCTTGCACTCTATATTAATATTGTCAGTGATTGCATTGGCTTTTACAAATTTAAAAACTTACCAGGTAATAGGTGAATAGATTTTTCTAAAAGATTCAAACAGAGCAGATAAAGTGAAATACATGGCCCTAGGTCCCAGGCCCCTTGGGAAGCATTATCCACTTATCAGTTTGGAACTTATACTTCTAAACACTGATACCCTTTTCTGTAGCTACATATATATGAATATCTTCATCATAATGGCCAGATTTAATGGTAAAATGTTTTTTCAAATAACATATTCATGATGTTATTTGCTTCCTTACAAGTCCTGGGATGTAGGTAGGGGAGATATTCTGTCATTTTACAGATGAGAAACCAAGACCTGCAAGTTAAATCCCAGTACGTGATAAGCCAGATGAGAACTGGGCCTTCTGTTTCTCAGCTTAATGTTCTTTTCGTGTGCACTGTCCCTTCGCTACATAATTTTGTTGGCTTATTAAAGTTATAGTTCTTGAAGTCTTCTGATCTTTTGCCAAGTGAATAGCTGCCAAACCAGATCTCTCTCCTGTGTTTTAATTTGTTTATACTTACTTTTTAGAAAATCTATATTCAAGGTTTAGTAGTTACATATATCTGTTAAGATTTATCTTTTTGTGGGGAAAAAAAATCTAGAACTGGCATGGCACATTTCGGTGAGGTTATCTTAATTCAGCATAGCTGAGGTCAATGAATGTACTTTCAACCTGTTTCTGTAACTGTTGTTCATTTAACTTGCCAAGCAGGACCAGTGTAATTTATTTATAGTCTTATTACAATAATATAGTAATAATACAGAAAGTGCAGAGACCAGAGGAAGAAAACCCACATGAAACCATTCTAACACAGCTATTATTTGTTAATGTTTCACCCTTTGAGGCTGTCCACCTACCTGTCCATACTTTGTAGAAAGTAATTTTAGGTGTTGCATGTTTTATGAATAGTTTCTGTGTAATGACATAGTATGCATCATTTTAATGCTTAATAGTTTTGTCATATTTGAATTGATATGACAAATTTTGGTAAACTGGGATCCTTGACATGCAAATATCTTTTATTTTTTTTGTATTACATATCCTACAACAGTGACTATTTTTTGAATATAGTTTGTTTCTTTTAGGATAAATTCAAAGTGAGATTATTGGGTAACTTTTATGCACATTGCCTGACTCAAAAGTTGTACCAGTTAATAATTTTCCTAGCAATCTAAGGATATACCAGTTTCACAAAATTTTTACCAACTTCTGGTAATATAATTTAAGTATATTTTTTGTTACTGTGAAGAGTGTAGAATGTACATCATTTTTATTTTTCATGTCTTACTATGTATTTATTTTTAAAAAGAATAAGCAATAATGGCAGACTTTTATATGATATTGGATATAGTTTTTATTGGATATAGTTTTTATTGGATATTCTGTGCAGGTGTTCTCTTTGCCTTCCTTGCTTTCCGTTCCTGTCCAGCATTGCTAGGTAGGTATGGAGGAAACTGCACCTTTTGCTTTGGGTGGCAGACTGTTTGTCAGTATCAGAATGTAATCTAACATTTTTGTGGCCTACCTTCAAGTGTTTCTTTAAACAGTTATGCTCAAGGCCCTACCTGAAATACAGGGTGGGGCAAAAGTAGGTTTACAGTTGTGAGTACGTGAAACACTCTTTTTGTATTATATATTATTACTAGAGGCCCAGTGCATGAAATTAGTGCGGGGGGGGGGGCGTCCCCTCAGGCCAGCCTGCACCCTCTCCAATCTGGGACCCCTTGGGGGATGTCCGACTGTGGTTCGGGCTTAAACCAGCAGTCATACATCCCTCTCACAATCCGGGACCGCTGGCTCCTAACTGTTCACCTGCCTGCCTGCCTGCCTGATGACCCTTAACTGCCCTCCCCCCCACCAGCCTGGTCACCCCCAAATGCCATGCCCCCCCTGCTGGCCTGGTCACCCCCAACTGCCCCCCCCCCCGCCAGCCTGGTCGCTCCCAACTGCTCCCCCTGCTGGCCGGGTCGCCCCCAAATGCCCCCACCCCTGCTGGCCTGGTTGTCCCCAACTGCCTTCCCGCCGGCCTGGTTGCCCCATGCAGCCTGCTATTCAGTCATTTGGTCGTCCCTTACTAACCCCCCTGCCGGCCTGGTCGCCCTATGCAGCCTGCTGTTCAGTGGTTTGGTCGTCCCTCACTAACCCCCCTGCCAGACTTGTTGACCCACACAGCCTGTGTTCGGTCATCCATCCAGTTGTTTCAATCATGATGGCCCCTGGCTTTTTATATATTAGGATTGTATTATTTTCCATATGAACAACTACAAACCTACTTTACTCCTATCCTGTATTTAGTAATCAGAATGTCTGGTGGTGGAGGTGAGGCATCTGCTTTTTTAAGTTTCCTAGGTGATTCTGAGGCCATGAGAACTTGAGTGCTGCCTCAGGCCTACCTTCTAGCTAATTTTTGCTCAGTTTCTTCAGTGTCTTGTGAGTAGAGGCAGACTCCTATAAGGGTTGCTCAGACGTGCTAACAGAGGCCTGTTGTATAGAGAATGAATGGCAGAGCGGTGCCCTTCCTAATGTAGAGTAGCTGGTTCATTCTAGGAACAATAAGCCAGTCTTTCCAAGAGTAGTTGAACTGTATAAAAACAGCTCCTTCTCTGAAGTCTTCTCCTGAGGCTGGTGGCTGTTGTTTTATTGAAGTTCTCATAAGTCCTCTGCTGTTTAGTGTTAGGGTGGCACGTGGACCTATTACAACAGCAATAGCCACCATAGACTGAACACCCAGCATTTGCTAGGCACTAGCCTGGGTGCTATAGGTACACTTAAACACACACATACATATATATGTATATATACACCGAGTGGCCAGATTATTATGATCTCTGAATGCATAATAATCTGGCCACTCAGTGTACTTCTCTTGAGTACCTCATTTATTTGATATCATAGATACTATAAATTGTGCACCTGATTAGTTTTCCCCTTTTCTGGCTGATAGAAAGCCCAGGGCAAATAGGTGGTTGATCTCCAGCAAAAGTCTAGAATACTTTTGGTACCCATTTGAGATACAAATACACTGAGTGGCCAGATTATTATGTGTTCAGAGATCATAATAATCTGGCCACTCAATGTGTGTGTGTGTGTGTGTGTATACATATATATATATATATATATATATACACACACATATATGTATATACACACACAAACTCATATGTATATGTAGAGAGAGAATGATTGATTTCAGAGAGGAAGGGAGAGGGAGAGAAAGAGATAGATAGAAACATCAGTGAGGAGAGACAGTTATTGATCAGCTGCCTCCTGCACACCCCCTACTGGAGATTGAGCCCACAATCCAGGTATGTGCCCTGACCAGGAATTGAACTGTGACCTCCTGGTTCATAGGTTGATGCTCAACCACTGAGCTACACTGGATGGCCTATAGATATCCTATCTAATAAAAGAGTAATATGCAAATTAACCATCACTCAGCTATGTCCACAAACCATGTCCACCAGCCAATCAGGAATGAGTATGCAAATTAACCCAACAAAGATGGATGCGGCCACGGAGTGAGCAGGAGGCTTGGGTTTCCCCGGCAATGGAGGAAGCCAAGCTTTCCGCCTGCCCTGGCCTGCCTTGGCCTCCACTCAAGGCTACAAAGTTTCAATTATATAAGATAGATAAATCCCAACAAAAATGGCTGCAGCCTTGGAGCAAGCAGGAGGCTTGGCTCTGCTCAAGGCTACTAAGTTTCAATTATAGAAGATAAATAAATCCCAGATACCAGGGCCTCCACTTGGGTTGCCGGGGGGCGTGGCCGGCCTGCAAACCACCACAGGCCCCTGGCCCAGGCCGCCCCACGCCCCAAGGGAACCCCCACCCTGATCCGGGACACCCTTCAGGGCAAACCAGCCGGCCCCCACCCATGCACCAGGCCTCTATCCTATCTAATAAAAGAGTAATATGCAAATTGACCATCACTCCAACACACAAGATGGCTGCCCCCATGTGGTCAAAGATGGATGCCCCCATGTGGACACAAGATGGCCAGCAGGGGAGGGCAGTTGGGAGGGACCAGGCCTGCAAGGGAGGGCAGTTGGCGATCAAGCCTGCAGGGGAGGGCAGTTAGGGGTGACCAGGCTGGCAGAGGAGGGAAGTTGGGGGCGACCAAGCCTGCAGGGAAGGGCAGTTGGGGGGGACCCAGGCCTGCAGGGGAGAGCAGTTGGGTGGGGCCAGGCCTGCAGGGGAGGGCAGTTAGGGGTGACCAGGCCTGCAGGGGAGGGCAGTTAGGGGTGACCAGGCCTACAGGGGAGGGCATTTAGGGGCAAACAGGCTGGCAGGGGAGTGGTTAGGGGTAATCAGGCTGGCAGGCAGAAGCGGTTAGGGGCAATCAGGAAGGCAGGCAGGCGAGCAGTTGGGAGCCAGCAGTCCTGGATTGTGAGAGGGATGTCCGACTGCTCTTGAGGGGTCCCAGATTGGAGAGGGTACAGGCTAGGCTGAGGGACATACCTCACATTGTGCACAAATTTCATGCACTGGGCCTCTAATACTTTGCTAATTCTTCTAGCAACATTTAAAGGCAGATACTATTTTATTTTTTAACTAGAGGTGCGGTGCACTGGGGTCCCTTGGCCTGCACCCTCTCACAATCCGGGATCCCTTGGGGGATGTCAGATTGCGGGTTTCGGCCCGATCCCTGCAGGCCACTGGTGCACGGGCCTCTAGTATGCATATAAGATCGTTGGTTAATTTCTTCCAGCCCTCCCTCTCCCCCCTTCCCTCTGAGATTCATCAGTCTGTTCCATGTTTCCATGCCTGTGCCCTGAGCATCTGACCCCTGGTGGTCAGTGCATGTCATAGCTACTGGTCAAACAGTCGAACGGTCGCTTAGGCTTTTATATATATAGATGAAGGGAAGCTGAGGCTTAGAGAAGTTGAATAATTTGGTCATGATCACACAGCAGCAGAGTAGCAGAGTTTGGCTCTCAGACTCTTCAGTTTCCTTTTTATTTATTTCTGTTCTTTCCCAGCATGAAAGGTCATTGCGCTGCCTTGGGAGAAAATGCTTCCAGCATCCAGCAGCAGCTGGGGATGCCTCCTCATTTGTTGGGAAGAACATGGAGATGAATGTTTCTCAACAGGGTTTCCATAAGCAGTAGATCAGGTACCTACAGACATTTTTAGACTTAAGTCCCTGATTTGAAATCTACCTTTGGGCAGTCCAAATCACTATATAAGCTTTTTTAACACATTGGGTACCAGTAGTTTTATTGCTAGCTTTACCCAGTGGCCAAGTAAGTTTCTACTGAACTAGTACAAAAAACATTTTACAAAGTATCATACTTTAAAAAGATATTAGCTTGTAAGAACATGTAATAAATAACTTCAAAATGCAATGGGTATTTAATTCTAAGGCTTGCCTTTAACATTTATGTAAAACACTGTGTAATAGGAAAACACGAGAATGCTCATGATCCGCCCACAATGTGTTAATTTAAGATTTTATTGTAAAATATAACAATATGCAATTTAAGCCATATTTAAGTATATAATTCAGTAGAATTAAGTACATTCACACTATTGTGCAACCATCACCACAGTCTAAATCTTTTCCATGGCTTCAAACAGAAATGTAACTGTTAAGCAATAAATCCCCATTCCTTCCTCTCCTTCAGCCACTCGTAACTTTTTTTTTTAAATAAATCTTTATTCAGATTATTACAATTGTTTCTCCTTTTTCCCCCCATAGCTCCCCTCCACCCGGTTCCCACCCCACCTTCTGCTCTTACCTCCCCCCCACTGTCCTCATCCATAGGTGTATGATTTTTGTCTAGTCTCTTCCTGAACCTCCCATACCCCTTTCCCCCTGAGAATTATCAGTCCACTCCCTTTCTATGTCCCTGATTCTATTATATTCACCAGATTATTCTGTTCCTCAGGTTTTTAATTCACTTGATTTTTAGGTTCACTTGTTGAGAGATATGTATTTGTTGTTCATAATTTTTATCTTTACTTTTTTCTTCTTCCTCTTCTTTAAGAATACCTTTCAGCATTTCATATAATACTGGTTTGGTGGTGATGAACTCCTTTAGCTTTTTCTTATCTGTGAAGCTCTTTATCTGCCCTTCAATTCTGAATGATAGCTTTGCTGGGTAGAATAATCTTGGTTGTAGGTTCTTGCTATTCATCACTTAGAATATTTCTTGCCACTCCCTTCTGGCCTGCATAGTTTCTGTTGAGAAATCAGCTGACAATTGTATGGGTGCTCCCTTGTAGGTAATTAACTGTTTTTCTCTTGCTGCTTTTAATATTCTCTCTTTGTCTTTTGCTCTTGGCATTTTAATTATGATGTGTCTTGGTGTGGTCCTCTTTGGATTCCTTTTGTTTGGGGTTCTGTGGGCTTCCTGGACTTGTAAGTCTATTTCTTTCACCAGGTGGGGGAAGTTTTCGGTGATTATTTCTTCAAATAGGTTTTCAGTATCTTGCTCTCTCTCTTCTTCTGGCACCCCCATAATTCTGATGTTGGTACGCTTGAAGTTGTCCCAGAGTCTTCTTACATTATCTTCAACTTTTTGGATTTTTTTTTTTGCTTTTTGCTTTTTCGGTTGAGTGTTTTTTGCTTCTTTGTATTTCAGTTCTTTGACTTGATTCTTGTGTTCCTCTATTCTGTTTCTGGGTCTCTGTATAATATTTTTTATTTCAGTCAGTGTATGTTTAATTTCTAGTTGGTCCTTTTTCATATCTTCGAGGGTCTCGTTATATTTATCGGCCTTTTCTAGGATATTCTTAAAAAGTCTTATAACCGTGGTTTTGAATTCTATATCCAGTCGTTTGTTTTCCTCCATTTCTTTCGTTTGTGATCTGATTCTTTGACCCCGCATTTTCATTGATTCCCTGAGTTGGTAAGGTAGATATTTGTGCTAGGTTTCCAATAAGGCCCAGTGGGTCTGCTTCCCCAGTTAACCTGAGGTGGACACTCTTGGTGCACCTCTTTGTGGACTGTGTGTACAGCCTTGTTGTAATTAAGTCTTTATTGTTGTTGGTATCACTGGGAAGAATTGACCTCCGGGTCAGTTGGCTATAAGGATCAGCTGTGTTATGCTGGGAGAAGTTCGGTGCTGGAGACAGCCTTATAGGATTAGACTTGCCAAATTGCAATAGGCTCTGTAATCAGCTTGGATGGGGTGGAGTCTCAGTCTTGGCTTCCTGTCAGCCTTGCCCTTGCGCGCATGTGCGCTTTCAGTCCTCCGCCTTCCCCAGCTCGAGTCTCCGCCTGAGAGTCCAGACTCCCCCCACAAGAGCGTGGGTCCCCAGGGGCTCGCCTGGAACTGGGGTTCACTGCAGTCAGAACTGGGGCTCAGTGCCGTCAGGAGCCTCTGACTCCCTTCCACTAGGGAAAGCCTGTGGCAACCTCCGCAGCCTTTGTGCGCACTGGCCCGCGCGCGCCTTCAGACTTCTGCCTTTCCCAGCTCGAGTCTCCGCCCGAGAGTCCAGACTCCCCCTGTAAGAGCGTGGGTCCCCAGGGGTTCGCCCGGAACTGGGGTTCAGTGCAGTAAGAACTGGGGTTCAGTGCGGTCGGAGGCTTCCTTCCCCCTTCCGCCAGAGAAAGTCAGCCAGGCTCTCAGCCTCCCTTCCTCTCTGCGCGCACAAAGCCCCTTTGCCGTACCTCCAATTCTCTGTGAGCTTTTCTCTTTCCTTCTAGTTGTAGAATTTTCACTCAGCCAGCTTTCCTGTGGTTCTGGATGGTGTCCGTTCTGTCTTTTAGTTGTAGTTTTGAAATTGTTGTGCGAGGCAGCAGTTTAGGTGTTTACCTATGCCGCCATCTTGGTTTCTCCTCCAGTATTTCATTTAGAAAGACCTAGATAATATTATTAATCCTCACATTTGGGAAACTGACAAAAGGACCTGAGTTAAAAATCTTGAAAGACTTTATAAAATACTGATTATTAATCTTGTAAGAAAAATGTTCTGCCTAATGCTGATTGAATTTATCTATTGGTAGTAATTTGGCATGCCAAGTAGATTTCCTGTGGCCTGTGACTATGTTTAAAAGTGAACATGTTGGAAAAAGCTTTTCATTACTTAGAAATTTCCAAAGGAACACTTGTTTGGACAAAGTAACAGTATTTAGATAAATTGTGTAGTAATGATTTTTTGGAAACATGATGGAATGACCAAGCTCTGGAAGGTAAGGAACATCTCCTAACCATTTGATTGTAGACCTCTTGGGGTGGAATGTGATGAGTGGATTGGAGGCAGAAAGGCTGCACATAAAGTGTTAATGAGAAATGGACCAAAACACAGAGAGCCTTTAAGAAAACGGTTGCTATTTATCTATTTACTAGAGGCCTAATGCATGAAAATCGTGCATGGGTGGGGTCCCTAGGCCACGACGTGGTTCCCCGCCTTTCCCCCTCTCCTTCCCTCGCTGCCATGCCGCCACCATGGCAGGCGGGCGGCGGGCCAATTGGGGCCTGCTGGCTGGTTGGTAGGGATAGGGCACGGGAGGTTGGCCGCCAGCCCCAAGAAGGGAGCTGGCCCTTGGTGCCCCTGGGAAAGGGGTTGTGTCTGCCGCCACCTCCCCCCTCCCCGCCCGCCAACCCTCTGGTTCCCTGTCCCAGTTGGGGCCTGCGGGCCGTGGGGAGGGACTGCAGGAGGTTGGCTGACTGGGGGAGGTTGGCTGTGGGAGTCCACTGACCACCAGGGGGCAGCTCCTGCGTTGAGTGTCTGCCCCCTGGTGGTCAGTGCACATCATAGTGACCAGTCATTTGGTCGTAACACTTAGGCTTTTATATATATATAGATTTATTTACTAGAGGCCCGATTCATGAAATTCGTGCAAGAGTAGGCCTTCCTTCCCCCGGCTGCCAGCACCGGCTTCCCTTTGGCACCCAGGACCTGGGCTTCCCTCCGGCACCCGGGACCCGGGCTTCCCTCCAGCCGCCAGCACCCGGGACCCGGGTGTTCCCTCACAGCCCCAGCTTCGTCCAGAAGGATGTCTGGTCTAATTAGCATATTATGCTTTTATTATTATAGATATTGTTGCCATGTAAATAAGAGCTATTCTAGAGTATATCCTGGGAAGACAGAAGAGGGATGGGTTCCTAATCTGGGGGTGGGAGAGAGATGTACCCCCTTTCTATTTTGTCCTGAAGGATATGAGGCCCTGAACCAGGTACACACTCACCTGGTTGGCCATGCTGGGGGCTGCTTTTTTGCCTTCTTTATATGTTGGCTAGGCATCTAGCTTGTGACCCTGGGGCCAGGAGCCTGACTCTTGGCCCTATTAATGCTGTGGTCTAATTGTGTGAAGTGGCCCAGACAAGAGCCAAGAAAGCACTGCTTTTGCTGAGAGAAGGCTGTTTGAAAGTGACATCTTGCAGAGGACCCTAGGTCTTGGGAAAATCAGGACTCATTTTTTTTTTTTTAAAGATATTTAGGGGCCCTGGATGGGTGGCTTAGTTGGTTGGAGTGTTGTCCCATACACCAAAAGGTTGCTTGTTTGCTTCCTGGTCAGGACACATACTTAGGTTTCGGGTTTGGTCCCTAGTCAGGGTGCGTAGGGAGGCAACCAACCAGTCGATGTTTCTCACATTCTCTCTCCCTTCCTCTCTCTGAACATGTCCTCAGGTGAGGATTGAAAAAAAAAAAAAGGATACCTAGGAGATCTTCTTATGTCCCTTTTTATTATAAGCAAGTTTGAATATCTTGTAGTTGTATAGGAAGATTCTTTTCATCTTGTTTAAACTACTTAGAAAGGACAAGAACTGTTGTTTAAATGCATTAATTTTTTTTAAAGATGTAAAATATTATTTTTGACCAGATAATACATACACATGATTTAAAATTTAAGTTTTCCTCCTATCCTATCTGCCACTACCAGGTTCTCTTTCCTGTAGATTCCAATGTTATTAATTACATGTATGAAAAAACGCATATATGTACACATACCTATCTTCCCTCCCCTGCCCTATTTTTGTACAGGTGTTAGCCTATTACAGACTACTCTGCATTTTTCTTTTTTCCCCTTTTCCCCTAATGTATCTTGGAAATCATTTTATGTAAGCATTTAAAGGCTTCCTCATTTTTTTTTTCAATGAAGAATATGGCTGAATAATTTGGCATTGTATGGCATGCCATAATTTACTTAGCCCCCTAATGAGGAACATTTAGTTCTTTCTAGTCTTCTGGGTTTATAAACAATGCTACAAAGAAGTAATTCTATAATAACTTATTTTGCCCACGTATGTACATATAAATTCCCATAAGTTGGAAGTTTGGGTTTGAAAGTTATATGCCTTTAAAATTTTTGAGAGATATTGCTAAATTATTCACCCTAGTGTGTTTCAAAAATTTTTTTTAAAAAACTATTTGTATTGATTTCAGAGAGGAAGGGGGAGGGAGAGAGAAATATCAATGATGAGAATCACCGATCGGCTGTCTCCTGCACGCCCCCTACTGGGGATGAAGCCCGAAACCTGGATATGTGCCTGACTGGGAATTGAGTTGATGCTCAACCACTGAGCATACTGGACAGGCTGAAGTAATCTTTGTCATTGCTCAGCTGGTTTCTAAGCTATTGTTCTCTGCCAGATCACTTGTACTACATTGACAGGGTTGGAAGCTAAATCTAGGAAGATCCGATTTGTCAGTGAATAAATGAATCCCTGAAGCCTCCTTTCAGGTCTCTTTCCTTATCATTGAGGGCTCTCTGACTGTAGGCTTCCCCAGTCCATCTGATTCTGTGTCCTCAGTATGACTCATGCTGGGAGCAAGGATTGGAAGCCGGGAAAATGATTTGGAGGGTGAGAGACCAAAGCACGTGTAATCATGTCATCGCACACCTCAGGCAGTGTTGCCATAACAATTGTTTCACTTGTTGCAAGCTTTCCTTACTCCCTGCTTACTAAGGAGTCATCATATCCATGTCTAAAATAGTCTTACAGGAAAGTGCCTTGATATTGTGTGGAATAGATTGTTCACTTGTCTTTTTCTCCCCAGTGAACCTGGAGCTCATTGAAGGCCATGCCTGGCAGGTTGGCTGCCACATTCGCTCTTCAGTGAACTTAGGAGCTAGTTCATTGTCAAGAGCCTGTCCCATCATGTGTATCTTTTAACTTTTTCTTCTTTGATTTTGGAATAACTTTAGATTCACAAGAAGTTACAAAAATAGTACAGAGAGTTTCTGTTTACCTTCCCTCAGTTTCCCCAGCGGTTATGTGCTACCCTTTTTTCTCTTTCTTTTTCTGGTTTTGATCATGCTTTTGGCTTGCCATTGGCATCTGTGGGAAACACTGGACCTCTGAACTACACATTGCTGATCCGTTCCCAGGGTTACTTGTGCTGGTGCATGTATGGTTCTTCCTCTTCCTTTGTTCCTTATGGGGCACTTGCTTAGTATGTGGTGCTGGGCCAGGTGCTAGGTGCTCCTCTCTATTCAGGCTCTTATTTAGGAACAGTAAGTAAGGCAGATTATTCCTATATTACGTATCCATATCCATGTCCAAAATACTTAGAGACCCACGCGCATTGTTGGTGAGAAGCAGCAGCTATGACTTGGTGGAAATAGCCCTGGGTTTGGAGTTAGAAGCCTAGTTCAAATCCTGATTCTGCTTCCTTCTTGCTGTGTGATCCTGGAAGTCATGTTGCTTCTGAATCTGTTCCTCTTGTGTAAAATGGGCATCTACCTAATCAAAGAGTAACATGCTAATTGACCGTACCTTCGCGACACCCACCAGCCAATCAGGAGTTAGTATGCAAATTAACCCAACAAAGATGGTGGATTAATTTGCATACACAGGCGCCAGGGGCGGGGACGGGGCGGGACGCAGGTGTTCTGCAACACCCCAGCCGCTCCGGGCCTCTGGGCAGCGTGGGAAGGCGGAAAGGCGGCTCTGCACCAGAGTGGAAAGGTGGCTCTGCACCAGAGTGGAAAGGTTGCTCTGGCCAGAGCAAAGGCAGTGCCGGCAGCCAGGGGAAGGAAGGGCCCATTCTGCACGAATCTTTGTGCATTGAGTTTCTAGTGATGATGATAATCTTGCAGAGGCTTTGGTGGGGGGAGGTAAAGAAAGTATCATTTGTATAATCCTTTAGTGAATTGGAAATTGTTTCAAATGTTATGTAGCTATGCTTATGTTATTTATTAATTTTTGCTGTGCTTAGTTTAAATTGTTAAAATGAAAGCCAAATTTTAAACTATTGCTGCTTTACTTCTTTATAGCTTGACTTAGCTTGACTTTTACTCAGTAACCGAGAAAAACTCTCTGCTTTTATATCCCAAGCCTTACACCTTCTGTCTTCACATTAAATAACCAGTACTTAATAGGGCTTTCTTTTTGTCAACTGGTTGTAACCTAGCTCCCTTGGGAAATTTGGGATGGTCATGTCAGCTGTTCTGCTATCAAGTGACATATCAAATGTTCTCCTCTCTTCTTATTCACGTAATCTGGGGATTTCATGTTCTAGAAACCTCTTAGAAAATCTTAGATGGTCTTTTTCAGCTTACCTTTTAAACAGGTGTCGCTCTTAGAAACCAATTCTTAAAATGGCGCTAGTAACATTTTTATTTTTTAAAAAGACTGGATTTTTATATAAATGAAATGAGTAGTCAGCATAAAAAGTGGGGGAAAACATGAAAAATTTAAGATTTAGATAATTGACTAATTTTTAAAAATGTGGTCTAGATGCAGACACATGCTTTTGTTTTCTATTTTTTAAAGATATATATATATATATATATATATATTTTAAATATATTTTTATTGATTTTAGAGAGGAAGGGAAAGGGAGAAAGATAGAAAATCAATGATGAGAGTAGAATACACATTGTTCTCAAGTGCATGTGGGACATTCCCTAGGATAGATCATACATTAAGCCATAAAACAGAACTCACTACATTTAAACATTTAAATGGGAATTATACAAAGTATGTTCTCTGACCCCAATGGAATGAATTAGATATCAGTAACAGTAGGAAATTTGGGAAACTCACAGATATGTGGGAATTAGACAATTGTTAACGTGAAAAACCATTGAAACCTATAAAGAATTTTTGTGAGTTTATTTGAGCCACACTGTTGACATATGCCGGGAAGCAGGACCTCAATGAATTGAGATAATGCTCCTGAGAATGGTGGGTTACATCTGTATTTGTAGATTGCAATCAAAGGAAAAGGGACGTAGGTGAGTTACATGAAATCCATTGGTGATAGATTAAGGAGGTGGGATAAAGCAAAGCGGGGAAACCTCTTGGGATAGGGTAAAAAGTGAAAGGATGGACATATGCTTCTTTTACATAGATGGATACAGGATAGCTTTACATAATTAAGTTGATAATTAACTTGATAACAATAACAATGAGGGAATGTCCTGGTGCCATTTGTTGTGTCCTGAGGGGTCTGGAAAAAAGGGAAATTACAAGTTACCCATACATTTCGCAGTTATGTTATCTTAGAGGCAAAAAGACAAATGGGCTCAGTAAAGATCTAAGTTGATCTTTGTAGGGAAAATACTGGCCTAGGACATGACTACCCACTGTAACCTGTTTGTAGTTAAATATTTTAATTTTCAGACCATCTTTTGTGGTTATTTTAGGTCTCTGAGCTTGCAAGACTGCTATGCAGGTCTCCCCTGAGCTTGTCAGGTCAGCATGTGGCCCCTTTCGTCCACACAAGCTTGGTTTATTATCTTAAAATTCATGTAGTACAACATATTGATAGAATAAAGAAAACCATCTTTTCAATAGCTGTAAGAAAGCATTTGACAAAAATCCAATATCATTGCCCTAGCTAGTTTGGCTCAGTGGATAGAGCGTTGGCCTGCAGATTGAAGGTTCTCGGATTTGATTCTGGTCAAGGGCATATGCCTGGGTTGCAGGCTTGATTCTACAGCCCCAGTCGGGGTGCGTGCGGGAGGCAACCAATCAGTGTGTTTCTCTCATATCGATGTTTCTCTCTGCCTCTCCCTCTCCCTTCCACTCTCTAAAAATCAGTGGAAGAATATCCTTGGGTAATGATTAACAACAACAAAATCCAATATCATATGATAAAAATACTCAACAAACTAGGAATAGAAGGAAAATTTATCAGTGTGATACAGGCCATTTTGAAAACCCACAACTCATGTCATACTTAGTGATAAAAGAATGCATACATTCTTCCCAAGATCAGGGACAAGGATTTTCTTAAAAAATTTATTGGGGTGACATTAGTCAACATGATCATATAGGTTTCAGGTATGGGTTTCTATGTTACAAGATCTGAATATTGTACCATGCATGTGCCCATCACCCAAAGTCAAATCTTCTGTCATTATATATTAGAAAGGGATGTTCTTTTGTCACTTCCATTTACATTATACTGGAGGTTCTAACTAGGGCAATTAGGCAAGAAAAAGAAAAGGCATCCAGATTGGAAAAATAGAATAAAACAGTCTATTTGCAGACGACATGATGTTGTATATAGAATATCCTAAGGATCCACTGTAAAACAATTACAACTATTAAATGTGTTTATAGCAAGGTTGCAGGGTATAAGATCATTATAAAAAAGTTAATTGTATTCTTAAAACTTGCAATGAAAATGAAACTAAGAAAACAGTTCATTTATAATAGCATCAAAAAGAATGAAAAACTTGGAATACAATTAAGACATATAAAACTGTAAAGTATCGTTGAAGTAAATTAAGATCTAAGTAAATGGAAAGACCTATTTTGATGGATTGGATGATCTAATATTATTAAGGTTACAGTACTTTCTGAATCGATCTACAGATTCAACAAACTCCTTATTAAAATTTCAGTTGCCTTTTTTTCAGAAACTGATAAGTGACCGTAAGGTTCATATGGAAATACAAGGGACCTGGAATAACCAAAACAATCTTGAGAAAGAGGAACAGATTTGGAGGACTTCCATAACTTACTACAAAGTTATAGTAATCAAAACTGGTACTAGCATACGAATAGACATATGTATCAGAGGAGTAGAATGGAAGTCCCGAAATAAACCCTTACATTTATAGTCAATTGATTATTAACAAGAGTGCAAAGACATTTCAATGGGGAAAGAATTTTCAACAATGTTGCTGGGACAAGTGGACATCCATATGCAAAAGAATGAATTTTGGTACCCCTAACCCAGGGGTGGGCAAACTTTTTGACTCGAGGGCCACAATGGGTTCTTAAACTGGACCGGAGGGCTGGAACAAAAGCATGGATGGAGTGTTTGTGTGAACTAATATAAATTCAAAGTAAAGGAGCGGAGGGGAGAGCAAGAGAACCCTCCGCTCTTTCGGCTCCGTGGGCCGGATAGAACAGCCGAACGGGCCAGATCCGGCCCGCAGGCCTTAGTTTGCCCACGGCTGCCCTAACCTGTTGTAGGGCATCCTTCTTCCCTCTCTTTACATATTTGTCTACTTTTTATTTATTGGGCAGGAGGAGGGGTGAGGGCATGGGCAGAAGAGATTTCCCCTATCCTGGTGTAATTTGGAGGAAGGTCATAGTTACCATGGTCTGTTCCCCTTCCCCTGTCTTGGTGGTGGCGGGGGGTGGGGGGGAAGTGGTGGTAGACTTACTAAAGAGAGAAATCGAGGGGGAAAAGAATGCATTTGGATGCTTTACACACACACACACACACACACACACACACACACACAAATTAACTCAATTAATCATAGACCTAAATGTAAGATCAATTTTCAGTTTTTTTGGGAGAATTTTGATAAGAATTTATTTGACCCAAATGACAACATGTTGGGGAGCAAGATCTCAAATACTTTTAGACCTAAATGTGAGGTCTGAAACTACAAAACTCTTAGAGAAGAAAACAGGTGTAAATCTTCATGACCTTGAATTTGGCAATAGTTAATTTTTCTTTTTTTATTGTGGTAAAATAGGCAATGATTTCTTAGTTATGACATCTAAAACAGAAGCTAAAAAAAAAAAATTGGACTTCATCAAAATGTCAACATCAAGAAAATGAAAGCACACTCCACAGAATGAGAGAATGTTTACAAATCATACACCGATAAAGGACTTTTATTCAGAATATATAAAAACTTTTAATCAACAATAAAAAGACAACTGGCTACAAAATAAGCAAAGGATTTGATTAGATATTTCTCTAAAGACTAGAGGCCCAGTGCACAAAATATGTACATGGCCGGGGGTGGGGAATGTCCCTCAGCCCGGCCTGCACCTTTTCCAATCTGGGACCCCTTGGTGGATGTCTGACTGCCGGTTTAGGCTCGATCTCTAACCGCTCCCCTGCTGGCCCAGTCCCCCCCAACTGCCCACCCCTGCAGGCCTGGTCGCCCCCAACTGCCCTCTCCTGCTGGCCCAATCGCCCCCAACTGCCCTCCCCTGCCGGCCTGGTCTTCCCCAACTGCTCTCCCCTGCAGGCCTGGGTCCCCCCCAACTGCCCTCCCCTGCCGGCCATCTTGTGATGACATCATGTGAGGCGTCGTGCGACGTCACCTAGGCTTTTATTATATAGGATGTCCAAATGACCCAAAAGTTCATGAAATGAAGCTCAATATACTTAGTCATAGGAAAAGCAAGTCAAAACTACAGGTGATGCCACTTCACACCCACTAGGATGGTGATAATAAAAAAGATGACCCTGGACTGGCTGGTGTGGTTCAGTGGTTGAGTGTTGACCTATGAACCAGGAGGGCATGGTTTGATTCCTGGTCAGGACACATGCCTGGGTTGTGGGCTTCCTCCCCAGTGGGTGGTGTGTAGGAGGCAGCTGATTAATGTTCCACTCTCACATTGATGTTTCTCTCTCCCTCTCGCTCTAAATGTCAATAAAAAATACTAAAAAAGAAAAAAGATGGATATTAAGTGTTGCTGAAGATGAAAATTGGAACCCTCATATATTGCTTGTTGGAATATAAAAATGGTATAGCACTTTTAGAAAACAGTTTGGCAGGTTTTCAGAAAGTTAAACATGGAGTTACCATATCCCATACTGTAGTTAACATTCCTATTTGTATATCAAAAAAAGTTGAAAACACATTTGTGTGAAATTTGTTCAGGAATGTTCATAGCAGCATTTGTCATATAGTAAAAAAGTGGAAGCAGTCCAAATATCTGTCAGCAGACAAATGTATGAGCAATATGTGGTGGACTGTCATTCAACCATAAAAAGGAGTGAAGTCTTGACACATGCTATTAACACGGATAAACCTTGAAAATATTGTGCTAAATGAAAGAAACCAGACATATTTTGTGATTCTGTATGAAATGTCCAGAATAGGCAAATCCATTCAGTCAGAAAGTAGATAAGTGGTTTTCATGGGCTTAGAGGAGGGTGTGGGGGAGTGACTGCTAAAGGATATGGGATTTCACTTTGGGGTGATAAAATGTTCTGGAATTGAAGAGTGTTGATGGTTGCACAACTTAGTGAATATAATAAGAAAGGCTGAATTATATAAACTTCAAAAGGGTAAATTATATCTCAACAATGAAGTTACTGAAAAATCATGTAAGTTGTTGTTCAGGTCACATCCTCTCGGTGGTCAGGCTTCTTGCCCTAATAAGCTGGTTCTCCGCCCAGGTCTCCTGTCTTCATGTAAGCCTTGTCCACGGAAAGCTGTAACTTAGAATAAAAATATTATTTTCTACTATCTGGGGTAACTGCCTTGACAATATGCAATTTCTTGTACTGATGTTGACATTAGTCTTGCGTATATGTTAAATATTTTGCCTTGGGAGAAGGAAGGTCAGCAGTAAATAAAAAAGAGATGTCTTTGTTTTACAGTTTATGAATTAATAATATTGGGGTTATTAAGTGGCTGCTTTTTTATTTTAAGACTTAAAATCTTTATCTCTTCTTTTTAGGAAATATGAAAAATAGAAGAAAAGCTCTCATAAACCTGTTACTCAGAGGCTACATGTTAATATTTTACAGAATCTGGTTTTTCCTGTACTTCTAAAATATGTTTTTATTGACTTTTAGAGAGAGAGAAAGACAGAGAAAACATCCATTGGTTGCCTCCTACTGGGGATAGAACCTTCAACCTGTGAATGTGCCCTGACTGGGAATTGAACGAGCGACCTTGTGATGTATGGGATGATGCTCAACCAACTGAGCCACATTGGCTAGGGCTCCTGTAATTTTCCACATGAAGTCTATATCATAGTATATATATAATTTAATACAATTTCACATCCTAGTTTGTTTAGTTAACAGTTTTATTACCGGTATTTAAAAAGTTTTTTTTTTTTGAAGTCAACTACTGGTAAGCTTTACTGTTCTTTTGAGTAAGTTAAGAAATGTTTTATTTTTTCATGTTAAGGCACAATTTTAAACATATAGAAAAGTAAAGAGAATAGTATCACAAATCCTTATGTACCCATCACTGAGCTTCAGCTGTTCTCAAAGCCTCTCCATCTTGTTCCACCTTTAAGGAAGCTTTGAGGAGTAGAAAATAAATAGAAGCAGTTCTAACCCATTATTATAAACCTGCCGTGGAGAAGAAAAAATAAAATTAAATCTATGTTCTACTTTTACAGTTCACATTTAGAGAAAAAACTTTAAAAATATCTGAAAGGTTAAAAATATTTCATTAAAATACTAGTGAAAGCAGGTATTAAATTGTTGGAATTAACTTATCTGGCATGTGTGTATTCCCCTATTATTTTCTAATTGTATTTGTACACTAATGTGGAGATGCTTTTTTTTTTTTAAACATTTGTCTTTATCAGCCTGTAGTTTTCTTCTTTTTTTAAAAAAACTTACTTTTTGGTTACAGTTGACATGCAATATTATATTAGTTTTAGATGTACCACACAGTGATTAGACATCTATATACCTTATGAAGTGCTCACCCTCTTCAGCCTAGTATCCATACACAGTTATTACAACATTATTGACTATTTTCCCTATGCTGTACTTTATATCCCTGTGTCTGTTTTTAAAAATATATTTTATTGATTTTTTACAGAGAGGAAGGGAGAGGGATAGAGAGTTAGAAACATCTATGAGAGAGAAACATTGATCAGCTGCCTCCTGCACACCCCCCACTGGGGATGTGCCCACAACCAAGGTACATGCCCTTGACTGGGACCTTTCAGTCCGCAGGCTGATGCTCTATCCATGGAGCCAAACCGGTTAGGGCCCTGTGACTGTTTATACAACTGGAAGTTTGTACTTCTTCATCCCTTCACCTTTTTTTATCAGCTTGTACTTTTCCACAACATATTTTATGGAAGTAACTAATCCACTACTGACATCTTCTTAGGCATTTAAGACTTTGTTCTTGTTTTGCAAGTTATACATTATATTCCATAATATACTGAAGGGGAGATTTTCCTCCATTATGAAATGGTAGAACCTGATTTTTCAATAATACTTTTCTATTTGTAATAATAAAAATAACATTCTTTATAGAAAAAAATTAGGAAATAGAGAAAAGCTCAAAGAAATTTGTAATCTTACAACCAGAAATTAACCAAAGTTAATGCTTTTTTCTCTCTCTCTATATATATACCTTACCTTTTTTTTTCTTTTAATTTTTTTTATTAAGGTATTATATGTGTACATAGCTTACCATTGCTCCTCCCCCACCCCACTCCCATACATGCCCTCACCCCCCAATGTTTTGCATCCGTTGGTTATTCTTTTTTTTTATTTTTTTATTTTTTTATGTTTTTATTTTTTATTTTATTTTATTTTTTATTTATTTTTTATTTTTTTTAAAATATATTTTATTGATTTTTTACAGAGAGGAAGGAAGAAGGATAGATAGTCAGAAACATCGATGAGAGAGAAACATCGATCAGCTGCCTCTTGCACACCCCCTACTGGGGATGTGCCCGCAACCAAGTTACATGCCCTTGACCGGAATCGAACCCGGGACCTTTCAGTCCGCAGGCTGACGCTCTATCCACTGAGCCAAACCGGTTTTGGCCGTTGGTTATTCTTATATGCATGCATATAATTCCTTCGGTTGATCGCTTATTTCCCCCACCTCTCCCACCTTCCCGCTGTAATTTGAAAGTCTGTTTGATGCTTTACTGCCTCTGTATCTATCTTTTTGTTCATCAGTTTATAATGTTTTTTATTATCCACAAATGAGTGAGCGCATGTGGTATTTTTCTTTCATTGACTGGCTTATTTCACTTAGCATAATGTTCTCCAATTCCATCCAGGTTGCTACAAATGGTAAGAATTCCTTCTTTTTTATGGCAGCATAGTATTCCATTGTGTAGATGTACCATAGTTTTCTGACCCAGTCATCTGCTGACGGGCACCTAGGCTGTTTCCAAATCTTAGCTATTGTAAATTGTGCTGCTATGAACATAGGGGTGCATATATCCTTCCTGATTGGTGTTTCTAGTTTCTTAGGATATATTCCTAGGAGTGGGATTACTGGGTCAAATGGGAGTTCCATTTTCAGTTTTTTGAGGAAACTCCATACTGTTCTCCACAGTGGCTGCACCAGTCTGCATTCCCACCAGCAGTGCACGAGGGTTCCTTTTTCTCCGCATCCTCGCCAACACTTGTCGTTTGTTGATTTGTTGATGATAGCCATTCTGAGAGGTGTGAGATGGTATCGCATTGTCGTTTTGATTTGCATCTCTCGGATAATTAGTGACTTTGAGCATGTTTTCATGTGTCTCTTGGCCTTCCTTCTGTCTTCTTTCAAAAAGATTCTATTTAGGTCCGTTGCCCATTTTTTTATTGGATCATTTATCTTCCTTTTATTAAGTTGTATAAGCTGCCTGTAGATGTTGGAGATTAAACCTTTATCAGTGATAACATTTGCAAATATGTTCTCCCATACAGTGGGGTTTCTTGTTTTGTTGATGGTTTCTTTTGCTGTGCAAAAGCTTTTTATTTTGATATAGTCCCACTTGTTTATTTTCTCTTTGGCTTCCATTGCCCTAGGGGCAGTATCAGTGAAGAAGTTCTTTCGGCATATGTCTGAGATTTTGCTGCCTGTGGATTCCTCTAGTGTTTTTATGGTTTCCTGTCTTATGTTTAAGTCCTGTATCCATTTTGAGTTTATTTTTGTGTATGGTGTAATTTGGTGATCTAGTTTCATTTTTTTGCATGTATCTGTCCAATTTTCCCAACACCATTTATTGAAGAGACTGTCTTGACTCCACTGTATGTTCATGCCTCCTTTGTCAAATATTAACTGCGCATAGTGGTTTGGGTTGATATCTGGATTCTCTATTCTATTCCATTGGTCTATATGTCTGTTCTTGTGCCAGTACCAGGCTGTTTTAAGAACAGTGGCTTTGTAATACAGCTTGAAATCTGGTATTGAGATCCCTTCTACTTTATTCTTCTTTCTCAGGATTGCTGTGGCTATTCGGTTTTTTTTTTTTTTCCAGATGAATTTTTGGAGAGTTCTTTCTAGGTCTATGAAATATGCCGTTGGTATTTTAATGGGGAGTGCATTGAATCTATAGATTGCTTTGGCTAGTATGGACATTTTAATGATGTTGATTCTACCAATCCATGAACATGGTATGTTCTTCCATCTGCTTACGTCTTCCTCTATCTTTTTTTTCAGTGTCCTGTAGTTTTCCATGTATAGGTCTTTTACCTCCTTGGTTAAGTTTATTCCTTAGGTATCTTAATTTTTTTGGTGTGATGGTAAATGGGATTGCTTTTTTAGTCTCTCTTTCTGTATAGAAATGCCAAAAATTTCTTGGTGTTAATTTTGTATCCTGCTACATTGCCGAATTCATTTATTAAGTCTGTTAGTTTTTTGATGGAGTCTTTTCGCGTTTTTTATGTACAATATCATGTCATCTGCAAATAAGGACAGCTTTACTTCTTTTCCAATTTGGATACCTTTTATTTCTTCTTCTTGTCTAATTGCAATGGCTAATACTTCCAGTACCATGAGAAACAGGAATAGTGAGAGTGGGCATCCCTGTCTTGTTCCTGTTCTTAGGGGAAATGGTTTTAGTTTTTGCCCATTGAGTATGATGTTAGCTGTGGGTTTATCATTTATAGCTTTTATTATGTTGAGGTATGATCCTTCTATTCCCACCTTGTTGAGAGTTTTTATCAAGAAAGGCTGTTGGATTTTGTCAAATGCTTTTTCTGCATCAATTGATATGACTATGTGATTTTTATCTCTTAATTTGTTTATGTGAAGTATCACGCTTATTGATTTGCGGATATTGTACCATCCTTGCATTCCTGGGATAAATCCTACTTGGTCATGGTGTATGATCTTTCTGATGTAGTGCTGGATCCGATTTGCTAGAATTTTGTTGAGGATTTTGGCATCTATGTTCGTGAGGGATATTGTCCTGTAATTCTCTTTCATTGTGTTGTCTTTATCTGGTTTTGGTATTTGGGTGATCCTGGCTTCATAGAAGGAGCTTGGAAGTGTTCCTTTCCTCTTGAATTTTTTGGAATAGTGTGAGGAGGACAGGTTTCAGTTCTTTCTTGAATGTTTGGTAAAACTCTCCTGTGAAGCCGTCTGGCCCCGGGATTTTGTTTGCTGGAAGCTTTTTGATGACTGCTTCAATTTCTTCCATAGTTACTGGCATATTGAGCTGTTTAGATTCTTCCTGATTGAGTTTTGGAAAATTATATTTTTCTAGGAATATGTCCATTTCCTCCAGGTTGTCCAGTTTGTTGGAATAGAGTTGTTCGTAATATTTTTTAACAATCCTTTGTATTTCGGCGGGATCTGTTGTTATTTCACCTCTATCATTTCTGATTTTGTTTATTTGGGTCCTCTCTCTTTGCTTCTTGGTGAGCCTGGCTAGAGGTTCATCAATCTTGTTTATCCTTTCAAAGAACCAGCTCTTGGTTTTGTTGATCTTTTGTATTGTTTCTTTGGTCTCTATGTCGTTTATCTCCGCTCTGATCTTTATTATTTCCTTCCTTCTGCTTACACTGGGCTTTTCTTGTTGCTCTCTTTCTAAGTCTTTGAGTTGTAGGGTTAGGTAATTTATTACCATTGTTTCTTGTTTTTTGCAGTATGCTTGTAGAGCTATGAACTTCCCTCAAGACTGCTTTCGCTGTGTCCCATAGATTTTGGATTGTTGTGTTTTCATTGTCATTTGTTGCCATGATGTTCTTTATTTCTTCCTTGATCTCTCTGGTAACCCAGTCATTGTTTAATAGCATGCTGTTTAGTCTCCATGTGTTTGATTTCTTTGGATTTATGCCTTACCTTTTAATGTAATATGATGAACCCTCTTTTATAATTTTTGTGTGTGGCATTTATGGTGGTTTCTTGTCATAACTTCACTATAGTTAATTATGGTTCACACTGGGTGAGTGATGGAGGAAGTAATCTCTTAAATAAAAGGTCCGGGGTTGTCATGCCGTAACGCTGTCACGACCAAAGGAGCAGCGGCGGGAGCTACTAGTGGTGGAGGGCGGGGCAGCAAGCTACTAGTGGTGGAGAGTTACGAGGGGCGATGGGCGGGGCAGCCAGCTGAGGCAAGTGGAAGCGAAGATTCCCCTGGCTGCTGGCACCCGGGACCTGGGCCTTCGCTCTGGCTGCCACCTTCTGCCTTCCGCCTTCGCTCCGGCCCTGAGCCGCCTCCGCCTTCTCGCGCTGCCCAGAGGCCCGGAGCAGCCGCCGACATCTTTGTTGCGTCAATTTGCATATTCCCTCCTTATTGGCTGTGGGCGCCACCATCTTTGTTGCAAAGTGATGGTCAATTTGCATATTCTGTCTTTATTAGATAGGATATTTGACTATGAGGCCATGTTTATTACAGTTTGGGACAATAAAACAAGAAAGGGCTTAGCATGGAAGCAACTGGTGGGCCTAGGCTGGGCTGCTTTAGCTCTCTGGAGAGTCAGAGAAAAGGGGTCCTTGGTGACAGTTTCAGAGGATTAGCCCTTGATGAGGTGCTCCCCTGGTTCCAAGTCTTGTGGGGTCCCTTAGTGTTTAGGAGATGCATGCCTGTTGGGGAAGAAGAGGGGAAAGGGAATGGCGGGGCCTGCTCAGCAAAGGGAGTCCACATGCTGGGCCCCTTGTCTTGAGGCTTATATTTCTCTCTTGCAGGCTGGAATCTTAGGGGAAATCTCAGGGGTGGGTTTCATCAGAATATTCATCTGTTTTCTAGGAGTGCTCCTTCAGGGTCGTGGCCTCCACCGATTGGTCACTGTCAAGGCAGGGGGTTGTTAATCACTGCAGTTGGTCCTGATGTCACCCACCTGGTTTTTCTGCTTTTCTGGGTTTGGAACTGAAATACAACTGAGGCCTAGATGTTGTCTCTAGGGAGGTGACCTTCATCCGCTCTAAATTGCTCTGCCAGTTTGTTCAGCTCTCTGTCTCAGTTTCCCTATTTCACTTGTCCTTGCTCACTGGCCTTGCTCATTTCTCCCTCAGTGATTTCCATCTCTAAAATCTTTTAGGGATGATGAGGGAGAATGGTCTGTCTTCAGTAACTGCTTCCTGCTGACAAGGACTGTGGTCCCTGCCTGTATAGGGTATGGAAGTCTCTCCCTGCCTGATCTAAGGGGGAGAAGGGAATGGGGTCAGAGACCGAGCAGAGAGGTTGTTAGCTGATTCTTTCAAAGTAGTATAGGCTGGAATGGGGAAAGTAATATTGACCTTGACTTTTCCCTTTACTGCAGAATATTCTTGGGCTCACTTGAACAATTCCAGATTTCATGATCTTTCCAAGGTAAATAATTGTATTCCTAAACAATTGTATTCCTGATTCTTTAGTTCGAAGATGACTGGGACACAGCACTGTTGACTTTTGCTGCTGGATGTTGACTGTTGGGTCTTGTGACTATTCATTCTTTCTGCCCTGTGCAGAAAGTGATTGGTAATTTCCAGACTTTTTGAGAATAAGCAGAACTTTTTTTAGTCTCCAGCATCACAGAGCTCTACATAGTGGAATTCCTAGTATCCGTTAATTGAGAAAAGTTACCAAACTAAAAATAAGAATTTAGAAATGCTTTTTACATTATCTTTGCATTTAAAAATTCATAACTGCATATGCATGCATTTGAAAATATGGGTATGAATACTTAGTTCACCGATAATGCTAGGAGTGTGTATGGAATAATTCTCAGACATCCTTTTAATAACTCTACTTTCTCCCCCAGGGATGGGGATCAAAGATATTAGGCCTGGGTGTCATCATTTTATAGGCAATTTTTAAATTGGTGGAAGTGAATTTTGATCATTTTTGGAGTGAGCAAAGTAAGAAGACAAGAGGCATTGGCCTGAGCCCATCAGAGCTCTGGAAGGGGAGTTGAGGTGGTTAAAGAAAGTGGAGTTGGTGCAGCCAGAGATGTAGCAGGAAGGTGTGATTATTTGTTTTTAGAGAAATGGCAAATTTTTCAGAAGGAAGGAGTGGCTGGCTTTGGAATGCTGTTGAGAAGTGGAATTAGTAAGGAAGTACAGAATTAGTAAGGATTTGCCAGCATGGGAGTTATTGGTGATTCTGATAAGAACAGCTCCAGTGGAGCAGTGGTGTGGGAAGCCTGTCTGTGGGGTGCGAGGTGAACAGGAAGTGCATCAGTGGAGTGTGTTGGTGTAGACAGCGGTTTAAGGAAGCTTCACTGTTAATGGTGTCATTGATGAAAGGCATCCAGACTGAAGAGAGGGTCTTTTAAAGATGGGAGATTTAGAGGAAGTTTATAAATTGCTAGGAATGAGCCAATGGAGGAGAGGTTGCTGATGTTGGAGAGCAGACAAGAGAAAGAGAAAATGAGAGTGCTTTCCTAATATCACAGGGAGAAAGAGGCTGGTAGTTGTCCTGATATGGTAGTCGAAGATCTAAGTTGTCTGGTATTGCCTAGTTTACAACCGCATAGGACAGTGGTTGGCAAACTCATTAGTCAACAGAGCCAAATATCAACAGTACAACGATTGAAATTTCTTTTGAGAGCCAAATTTTTTAAACTAAAACTTCTTCTAATGCCACTTCTTCAAAATAGACTTGCCCAGGCCGTGGTATTTTGTGGAAGAGCCACACTTAAGGGCCACAGAGACCCATGTGGCTCGCGAGCCGCAGTTTGCCGACCAGGGGCGTAGGAGGTTAGAATATCAGGAGAGAGCTACAGAGTGGGATAGATTGGTGCTTAAGAAGATGGGGAAGTCATTTTGAAGGGCAAGCAAATTTCCTAGAGAACTCGAGTTGGAATGCTGGGTGGTGTTGAAGGTCTTTTGAAGTTTGAGATGTGCATATGTGTGTTTGTGTTCTCTACCAATGATCGACTGTTTTCTGCAGGCGCGAGAAGGCAGCTGATTGTGTCGAGTTCATCCAAGGTTCGGCTTTGCTGGGCAGCTATTATAGTACAGAGAAAGTTGAGGTTAGTTTCAAGCTATTAACACCTGTTTAATCCAGACTAACAGGAAAGTGAAATTGGGAAGGAGTTTATGGAATTGAAGAGGTTGGGGCCATGTGCTTAAAAAAAAGAGCTAGAAGGATGGGCAGTTGAGGTTGGAAAGTGGGAACTGAGAGACAAGGAGATGTTGCTGATGCCTGAGAGCAGACAGCTGAAACACGAAAGGTCTGAGGAGGTGAAAAGGAGGGGGTGTTGTCGTCCACTTGGATGTTGAAGCCACTAAGGAAAATCAGAGGAGATAGGGAGGTGGGTGGCTGCATATGTACATGGTGAAAGCCAGGGATGTATCTGCCTGGTCGCATCTTTGACATTCCTGGCTGGATTCCTTCAGGCAGCATTTTATATTCCTTTCTCTGCCATCTACACAACACCTCTACACCCATCTGGTTTAGGACTTGTCCCAGTACTGTTGCAACTGTTTGCATTTCAGTCTCTTTCCAGGCAACCACCTCCTTTGGGACCTTGACCAAGTCTTACATTCTGTGACTTCCAGTAGTTAGCATAGTGTATACATAACTTGGCTCAGAGTAAATGTTTATTCACTGAGTGAGTGTGTGAGCTTGAAAGTGATTGGGGCTGTGGGAGGAACGAGAAGGAAAGGGAAAGAACAGAAGTAACAGATAGAATAAGAACAGAGACTTATTGCTGGCAGGGCAAGGCAGTGTCTTTTTAAAATTTCAAACCGTATTATAATTATAAAAATCATTGTAATGCGGAGTCTTATTGATAGAAACACACCACTTTTGACTTAGTGTGACTAAACTCTAATTCCTGGCTCCCTAAGTTGGCTATTAATGTATTACTAGAGGCCCGGTGCATGAAATTCGTGCACTGGAGGGGGGTGGTCCCTCAGCCAAGCCTGCCCTCTCTCACAGACAGGGAGCCCTCAGGAGATGTCCTACTGACAGGGAGCGGGCCTAAGCCGCAGTCTGGCCTTTCTCTGCGGGAGGTGACTGGGCTGATCAGGGGAAGGCGCCAGCCCCATCACCCCGCTGCTACTGCCATTGTCGCAGCCGCCAATGTGTTTTCATCAACACGGACTCCAGTCCCTGCATCATGAAAAAATGACAACTTTCTTTAGGCATTTTCAAGATGTGTCTTTCATAGGATATGACATTTCTTTTCTTTCTTTCTTTTTTATCCTCACCTGAGGATATGTTTCCATTGATTTTTAGAGAGCTTGGAAGGGAGAGGGAAAGACAGAGAGAAACATCAATGTGAGAGGGACACTTCGATTGGTTGCCTCCTGCATGAGCCCTGGCCTGGGCCCTGGCCAGGGAGGAGCCTGCAACCTAGGTGCATGCCCTTGATCCGAATTGAACCTGGACCCTGCGGTTTGCAGGCCGAGGCTCTATCCACTGAGCCAAACTGGCTAGGGTAGGATATGACATTTCTTAGCCCCTCCAGCAGCAGACCTTAGTTTTTCCTCTAGGAGTGTGGTGGAAAAACCCTAGATTACCTTCTTGGATTCTTATTACTCAAGTTACCAAGAACACTGTGAGAGGCAGCTTACAGGAAGCTTAGCCAATGAGCCTTCAGAAAAGGTGTTTCCTCTGAAGCTTATGCGCAGAGGACCCCCTGCATTGTGTCTGCAGGGCTTCGGTCCACTGGGCTAGGGGCATGCCCCAAGCCACACTGCAGGGGCCGCTGGGGGCATGCCCCCAGCCCAGCAGCCCCGCGTTCTGTCAGCTGGGCTTCTGTCTGCTGGGCTGGGTGGGGGCTTGCCCTGAGCCATGCGCAGCGGCTCTGAGCACGCCCCTGGCCCAGCGCCCGCTTTCTGTCACCAGGGCGGCAACGCCAGTGTCCTGCCCTGGCGCTATGGGTGCCGCCATCTTTGTAGCAGAGTGACGGTTAATTTGCATATTAGTCTTTTATTAGATAGGACGCCTGCCTTCTTTATATTTTCTAGGGAGATTTTTGATGTTGTCATTGATTAACTGGTGCTAGTAATTTAAATTGTACTTTTTGTAATTATGTTTTTATCGATTTCAGAGAGGAAGGGAGGAGAGAAAGATAGAAACATCAGTGATGAGAATCATTGATTGGCTGTCTCCTGCACGACCCCTACTCTGGGGATCAAGCCAGCAACCTAGGCATGTTTCCTGACTGGGAATCGAACTGTGACTTTCTGGTTCATGGGTTGACGCTCTGGGCCACACTGGCTGGGCTAAATGTACTTCTTGATACTATGATATAGAATATTATTTTACTTAAGCTTCATAAGTGCTTTATTTTTTATTGTTTCTTGTTTTTGTCAATTCATAGTCGTTGGAGTCAATTTAGTGCCAACAGGAATCCCCTATTTGAAGTGCGGTGAAGAAGGAAACTTTATTCAGTGCAGAACAGCTCAATTTCGATACAGCACGGCTATGGTGCAGCTCAGTTGTGAAACAACATGGCTGTGAGGCGGCCCTGGAACCAGGCCCCTCTCCAGTTAGGCAGTTCTGCTCTGCGTGGTCTGTGTCATGTGCTATGCTGGTCTGCTCTGGCCTTTGTTGGTTGGCTCTGTTTTATTCTCAGGAGCATTCTTGGCAGGTGGGTGGTGATGATAGGAAAGGGGGAGGGGAGAGTAGTGCTCTCAAAGCCAGAGTGGGGCTGGCTTATATAGTCAGAAGTCACTCCCCCACCCCTGCTGGTCCCTGACTGGTTTGTCTTCATGCAAATGAGGACTCTAAATCATCATAATTTGATTGGGGGTCCAAGAGGCACTGGCTTGATTGATCAGAAGAGAGTCACTCTGGTTGGTTGGAGCTGTGAAGCTGCGATTGGATAGGGAAAGCCTCAGTCCTATTGGTTGAAATAGGATTCCAGGAACTCCTTTATAAAGGCTGGCTCACTTGTCAGAAGCACAGTGCAGGCAGGCAGGCAGGCAGCTTAGCATAGAGGCATGTAGTTCAGTGCAGGCTTGTTCCTGAAGTGTAGTTGTATGAAAGGTTCCCGTGTAGAAATGGCTGTTAGGCTCTATTTTTCTTTTTTTAAAATTAGCCACCAGAGCTCTTTTTAGTAGGGTCTTCTTTCTCAGGGTTCACATTTTTAATCCCCTACTTCTCATGCCCCACGTTCTACATATAGCTCTTTAACATTTTCATTAAAAAAATATTTTTATTGATTTCAGAGAGGAAGGGAGAGGAAGAGAGATACAGCAACATCAGTGATGAGAGAGAACCATTGATCGGCTGCCTCCTGCATGCCCCACACTGGGGATTGAGCCCACAACCCGGGCATGTGCCCTGACTGGGAATTGAACCATGACCTTCTGGTTCATAGGTCCATGCCTCGCTGGCTGGGTAACATTTTCATTTTTAATTATTGCATGCCCATGCTTTGGACTTCAATGAGGCAGTAGTAGAATGATGTAGAATTGTGGAAAGAATACAAACTTTGGGGCAGGTTGATCTGGCTTTTAATAACTGCCTGATAATTACTAGCTTAAAAACCCCAGGCAGTGTTCTTTTTAATTCTAACCTTTCTGAGGTTTATTTCCTTATCTTCCAAGTAGCAGTGCTAATGCCTACCTATCTCACAGGTATCTCATTGTCTCTGCCTTACCACACTTCTTCCCTCAATCATTCACAAGGTCCCACCTCGTTTGCTTATGCTCCTCCCTCCCCCATTAAGTGCCATTAACTAATGGGTGCACATTCTATCCACATTTTAAGACAGAGTTCAAACTGAATCTTGTTTATATAGTTTTGACTTGGTCATTCTGGATCTTCTGGATCCATCCCTTCTCTAATAGGACCACAGCACGTACTTAATACCCCTTATTTGGCAGGTGCAACATTCTTCCTGTGGAATTGGCATCCTATGTTTGTGTTGAGTTCTTATATTGACAAGCTTTCTGTATGTTGTCTCCAAGAAAGTTGGAAGCACTTTCACGTTAAGTCATAGACTATAGTTACTTCTTTAAAACATTTTTTTTTCTTTTAATAATGGCTCTGAACATTCTGTGACAGATATTTGGTCAAGTTGTTTTAGTTAAAAAGTACTGATTTTAGAAACTAATAACTTAAAAACTGCCACACACACAAAAGAACCAAATGGTCCACAAGACATCTCCTTTCCTTCTGAAGGTTTTACCATGATTGCAATCATTAGCCAGCCTTTTACTATTAAACTTAAATGGCCAGTTGAGACAAACAGTTCTAAGACCGTTCTCCCAACACTGAGTAAGACGGGGGTGGCTGGTATGGGGATGATACCATTTGTCTTTCTGAGCTTTCTGGGCAGACTTGGTGGCTTTGCCAGCTCCAGCTGCCTTCTTGTCCACTGCTTTGATGACACCCACAGCAACTTTTCTGTCTCATGTCACGAACAGTAAAACGGCTCAGAAGAGGGTAGTCAGAGAAGCTCTCAACACATATGGACTTGCCAGGAACCATATCGATAAGGGCAGCATCACCAGATTTCAAAAACTTAGGGCCATCCATCTTCCAGCTTTTCCCCAGAACGACGATCAATCTTCTTCAGTTCAGCAAATTTGCAAGCAACATGAGCTGTGTGACCATCCAGCATTGGTGCATATCTGACCTGGATGGTTCAGGATAATCATCTCAGGTGTGAAGCCAGCTGCTTCCATTGGTGGGTCATTTTTGCTGTCACCAGCCACATTGCCTCGGCGAACATCTTTGACAGGCAAGTTCTTGGAGTTGAAGCCCACGTTGTCCTCAGGAAGAGCTTCACTCCACGCTTCATGGTGTATTTCAGCAGACTTTACTTCAGTTGTAACATTGACTGGAGCAAAGGTGACCACCTGCCGGATTTGAGAACACCAGTTTCCACTTGGCCTACAGGGACAGTACCAATACCACCAATTTGGTAGACATCCTGGAGGGGCAGACACAGGGGCTTGTCAGTTGGACGAGTTGGTGGCAGGATGCAATCCAGAGCTTCAAGCTGTGTGGTTCCACTGGCATTGCCATCTTTATGGGTGACTTTCCATCCCTTGAACCAAGGCATATTAATACTTGGCTCCAGCATGTTGTCATCATTCCAATGAGAAATTGGCACAAATGCTACTATGTGAGAATTGTAGCCAATTTTCTTAATGTAGGTGCTGACTTCTTTAACAATTTCCTTTTACCTTTTCTCGCTGTAGGGCAGCTCAGTGGGATCCATTTTGTTAACATCAACAATCAGTTGTTTCACACCCACTATGTAGGCCAGAAGGGCATGCTCACGGGTCTGCCCATTCTTGGAGATGCCTACTTCAAATTCACCAACACCAGCAACAACAATCAGGACAACAGTCAGCCTGAGATGGGCCTGTAACCATGTTTTGATGAAGTCTCTGTGTCCTGGGCCATCTATGATGTTCACATATTACTTGCTGGTCTCGAATTTCCACGGGAGATATCAATGGTGATACCTCGCTCACGTTCAGCTTTCAGTTTATCCAAGACCCCGGCATACTTGAAGGAGCCCTTCCGAATCTCCGCAGCCTCCTCAAATTTTTCAGTGGTTCTTTTGTCGATCCCACCACATTTGTAGATCAGATGGCCAGTAGTGGTAGACTTGGTGGAATGTACGTGTCTAATGACAGTGATGTTGATATGAGTCTTTTCCCATTTTGGGTTTGAGTTGGTGGTTTTCATGACACCTGTGTTCTGGTGGCAAACCCGTTGTGAAAAAAAACTATAGTTATTTCTTTTGTAGCTTCTGCAGTGAGGTGTGATATATGATGAGTGACTTGCCTCGACCAGTAGAATGTAGCAGGCATGATTTACAAGTTGTGGATCCTAGGCCTTGACAGTCCTGGCAGGTTCCCACTTTGCTGTTTTGGAGTGCTTCACCCACTATGTATTGAACTTGCGCTGTACTCGCACATGGTTAGAGATCATGCATGGCAGGATGTCCAGCCAGCAGCCATATCAATGCCTCAGACATGTGAACGATGCCACTGTAAAGTCTTCAGCCCTCATGAAGCTGGCAGATGACAGCAGCTGCATAAATGTTCTAAGGAAGATTAGCAGAATCTCCCATTTGAACCCAACCAACCCACAGACGTATGAGAAAAACCTTTTTAAGCCACCCAATAAAAATGGTCCTACTTTTAACTTATAACTTACGGAGAAGTCTACAGTAGACTAAGAAGTTGCAGAGCTTGCGGTTGGTTCTGTTCTCCCCATTCGCCACCTTTAATACTCGATAGTTGTGTGCCTGAGTTCCACAGAGTGGTTATGATGAGTCAGGGGCTAGAGATACCTTCTGCAACCTCTTTCCAGCCTTAACTCTTGGTTAGTGTATGTGGAGTCAGTATTCCCCAGAGTGCTATGCTGAGGTGGCAGTCAAGACCAGAAGGCAGGATTCTCAACCTTATTGCTCTTTTCATTAGACTGTCTTATTCATTCTTGTTGAAGATGGTACTTTTTAACTTCTGCCTCTTGGCCTGCAGAAGAGTTGGCTATTGTTCTGGTTTAGGTTCTAAATCTAAAAAGGTTTAGGTTCTAATTCCTATATTATAAAAGACTAATATTTAAATTGTCCCCTCTGGAGTTCGAACGTTCGCTATGAAGTGCGCTGACCACCAAGGGGCAGTGTGGAACGAAGAAAGGCCCCAGCTGGCAGCCGGAAAGCATTGATTGGCCCTGATTGCCAGCCAGGCCTAGGGACCCTACCCATGCACAGATTTTGTGCACTGGGCCTCTAGTCTATGTGTGTGTGTGTGTGTGTGTGTGTGTGTAAATAAAAGCCTAAGCTACCGAAAAACTGGCCGACCAGCCTACTGGCCAGTAGCTATGATGTGCACTGACCACCAGGGGGCAGATTCACAATGCAGGAGCTGCCCCCTGGTGGTCATTGGGCTCCCACAGCCAACCTCCCATGGTCCCTCCCCCCAGCCAGCTGGCCCCAATTGGCCCGATCGGCCCTGGTTGCTGGCTAGGCCAAGGGACCCCACTGGTGAACGAACTAGTCTGGAAGCTCACCTTGGGCCCTGGCTGTGTCCTGTTTGTTTTTGTATCCCAGGGCCTTCTAGTAATGCCATACACATAACATACCTCATTTTTATTTAGCTCACCCATAGGTAACTGCTGTGATTCCTGGTTCCAGGTGAACTTCAGACCTCAGTTTCCTTTTTGCACTCTTCCATAGTAGAGAACCTGTGCAGGATGTCCTGGTAGGGAAACCGGGCAGGATGTCCTGGTAGGGAACCCGGGCAGGATGTAGGTGGAAGGAAAATATTTTTACTTCCTCCTCCTGGGTCATCTTCGAAATCTTCCTGCACCTCCTTTTCTAAGTCCTCCAAATCCTCTCTTGTTTATTTTCTAAGTTTTCTGAATTACTTAAAATATAAAATCTTTATGTAATTTTGTTGCTATGTGAAGTTTTGCCTATATATTTGTCAGTTTGCTTTCGATCTCTTTTTATGATTCAATTGTAAATGCTTAGAAACTTCTTCCTGGGGTGGGGAGGTTCTGAGAGCAGAATGCATAATTATTTGCTTATGTATCTAAAAATGTCTGTAAAAAGACACAGAAAAGGGGCCATTATTTGCTCTTAGGCAGGGAAACCGGATGGCTGGGCAGCAGTGGAAAGGAGGTCTTGTACTCTTGTACTCTGTGAATTTGGTACCGTGTGACTGATAGTCCCTGAATACCTGAGATGGAGAACATGCTCGAAAGCATGGGAAAAAGGTACCAAAAATCCAGTTTAGTAAGAATAAGAGAGGATTATCCGTTCCCTTTTTTTTTTTTTTAAAAAAAATTAAGAAAAAGAAGAGGAAATAGGGGCCCCAGTCTGCGCAATGCCTAGGGCTTTCAGGGCTTTTATTCTGTGCATGTGGTTCGTGGGAATTTGGGACCAGTTTTTGAGTGTGCTAGAAATCTAGTGGAGAACTTTTATATTACATATATTTTATAAGGCACTCTTGGACTAGACTGAGCGGGATCATTTTTCTCCCTGGAATGGAGGCTTGGCTCTCTTGCCCTGTTCTTCCCAGGCAGGCACGAAGTCTGACCTCCTTTCTCTGAGTCAGCACAGAACTAGGCCTGACTTGTAGGCCAGACTTGTAATAGCAAAGGGTTGAAGGTGGGGAGAGGAAACTCACTGGGCATGCGGCCTTGGAAAGTCACTTACCTTTGCCTCAGTTCCTTCATCTGTAAAATAGGGATCAATATGTATTTATAGAGTTGGTTGGAGAATTAGAGATGGTATGTATACATTGCCCAGCATGGAAGCTGACACCTGAGGTAGATTCTTTAAAATGGTGTTATCATCATTATTGGTTAGTGCCGGTTGATTTTAGACTCCTTGAAGGAGTAAAGACATGGGATTCTTCCCATTGAGAATGACAGGTAGATGTTTAGGGGAGGAAGGAGTGGCTCAGTTATCTCTTGGTGTGGTTTGACTAGGTGGTTTTTCTGCTGGTCTCCTTAGAGTGGTTTGCGTAGCTGCAGTCCGATGAATGGCTGCCGGTCCCAACTGGCCTCGCTCAGGCCTGACCGTTGCTTTTGGAGGTGGGCTGGAGAACATGGCCTCTCACGTTTTGGAAGCTAGAGCAGCTTCCTGGCAGCATGGTAGTCTCAGGCGGCATTCTGAGGGGGCTCCAGTGCTTGCTGTCAAACCTCTGCTTGCTTTGCAGTGCTGATTTCCAAGTGGCCACAGCAAGTCTCGGGACCAGTTGTAGAGTCACTGTGGGCGTGACAGACTATGCCTTGGTTGGGGAGGAGTAGCAAAGAATTTGTGGCCATTTCACAAACCCAGCCTTGTTTGATCTGCTTCTTGGGCTAATATTGGGCCTAGAAAGAAAAGGTTCTGTTGGTTTCTCCTGTTTCCTGTATCACTGATACCTTCTTTAGTCCAACTTATGAGCTATTAAGGAACTGGAGATACTTTGTTTGAACTCAAAATTGGAAAGAAGGTAATAGCTGCTTTTATGTATCTAAGATCCTTCTTGTGAGGGAGGGATTAGTTCCAGGGAGTGGAAATGACTGGAAAGCAGATGCCTCCTCCTTTTAAGAAAGGCTTGCCATGTGAGATGGTGAGTTTTATTCCCCGTCCCCAGCCTGCTGCATTGTTAGAAGCAGTAAAGCAAGAGTCGGGCAAGCACACACCTGGGGCTTCCAGGGAGCATTTTCCTTACTGACTTACATGATTCCTGTTATAAAAAATCTCTGATTCGCCTAACCCAGTGGTCGGCAAACCGCGGCTCGCAAGCCACATGCGGCTCTTTGGTCCCTTGAGTGTGGCTCTTCCACAAAATACCACGGCCTGGGTGAGTCTATTTTGAAGAAGTGGCGTTAGAAGAAGTTTAAGTTTAAAAAATTTGGCTCTCAAAAGAAATTTCAATTATTGTACTGTTGATATTTGGCTCTGTTGACTAATGAGTTTGCCGACCACTGGACCGGTTTGGCTCAGTGGATAGAGCGTCGGCCTGCAGACTGAAAGGTCCCAGGTTCGATTCCGGTCAAGGGCATGTACCTTGATTGCGGGCACATCCCCAGTAGGGGGGTGTGCAGGAGGCAGCTGATCGATGTTTCTCTCTCATCGATGTTTCTAACTCTCTATCCCTCTCCCTTTCTCTCTGTAAAAAATCAATAAAACATAGTTTTAAAAAAATCTCTGATTCTGGAACTGGGAAAGTCCATTGAGCTGCGTGTACTGAGAGGGGGGATGAGGTTGGGTGATGCTAGGGAAAGAATTACTGTGCGCAGAGTGGAAGAGCTGCCATGCACAGCCTTTGAACTTACTTGGTGTAATAGTTCAGCTTTCCCTGCTGGAGCCCTGGGAGTTGGGCTGCAGGGTTGCTGTACAGAAATCTCTCTTTAGCAGTGTCAGGGGTGCTGCATCTGGAAGGTAGGCTTTCTATGGGTCTTCTTAGGTGAGAATGAAAGGAATTGACGTAGGAAGTGTGTACAGTTGCTTCAGCAGCTGTAGATTAAATGGTCAGCTTGTTCACTTAATGAAAAGGATTGTGGTACTTTTCCTGTATCATGTGTTTTGCCCTACCCCAAACATGATTTTGAGGTCTCCTGCTTTTATAACAGTACCAGGCCCATGTGGAGCAATTGTCTGTCAGTGGAGAGCTCCATGTCAATAACTGATCAGAATATGAGCCGATTTCCTTCTTTCCTTCATTACTTTCTTTGTTGTGGAGAGGATGTGGTAAAGGCTACCGCTCAACTGTTGTAAAGCTGCTAAGCAAGAAGTTTGATGTAGGTACAGGCTTTGACTTCCAGTGCTACCAGACTGACCACTTTGGTCAATGGTGTTTCTATGGAGCCCACCCCATATCCAGCCCTTGGTTTTTTAGAAAACGATGAGGAAGGCAATAAGCTTCAGACACAGAATGGTGTTAAGTTTTTGGCGGGAAGCAAAATTTAAGCTACAAATAAATATGCCAGCTAAAGCAGAGAGTGTTTTGCCGACTGGTGCATTTATAAGCTAGAAAATTGTGACAAACCTCAACCCACGAAATGTGTATCCCATTGGCTCTGCTTGGGCCTTCAGTGTTCTTCCTGATTACAGTAATAATCATGGCCCTGGCCCGTGTGCGTGGTTGGTTGGGTGAATGGTCGCTGGTTAGATTCCTGATTGGGGCACATGCCCAAGTTGTGGGCTTGATCCCTAGTAGGGAGTGTGCGGGAGGAAGCCAATCCATGTTTCACTCTTAATGGATGTTTCTCTCTCTCTCTCCCTCTCCCGTTCTCTCTAAAAAGTCAATTAAAAATCTTAAAAAAATAATGATTATGTTATTCTGATATGGTTGCCGAGCATTCCTGATTCTCATTTCCACTTGTGATTATAAATGATTCTGCAGCATGAACAGCTTTGTCTTTGATTCAGTGTTTTATAACATTTGAGTGTTACATTATCTGTGCTGATTTGTTGTTTTCTTACTTTTCAGAATGGACTGCTGAATTATGAAGCATTTCAGACCCAGTACCAGAACTTCACTCTGCCATTCACTCCTGTATCTTCTACTAGTTATTTAAATTGAACTTTTAATATCCTGGCCAGCTGCTCTTCAGACACACATGGTGCATTGTTGCCATTCCCCGGATTGCATCTTTGAAACACAGGCTCTTAGTAACCTTCAGCGAACAAAGAGGCAACCTCCCGGGTACATTAACTGGGAGGGTGTCACCCTGACTGCCCTCTAGCTTTTGCTGCATCTCGATTTGAATTCACCATGGAGCCTCGCATGGAGTCCTGCCTGGCACAGGTGTTGCAGAAGGATGTGGGGAAACGACTGCAGGTTGGCCAAGAACTCATAGACTATTTCTCAGACAAACAGAAGTCTGCTGACCTTGAGCATGACCAGACCATGTTAGATAAACTTGTGGATGGACTCGCTACCTCTTGGGTGAACTCTAGCAATTACAAGGTAAGCTGTGCATTAGAAGGCACTCCAGGTGGCTGGGCTGCCTTCGTGGATCTGAATTGGTCCTTAGGAAAAAAATCCTTTGTGAGCAATCAGCATGATTTCTTGGCTTCCAATAAGACACCTTGTCAGGTTATGGCTCTTAGACATTTCATTCTAGAAGAAGTAGAGTTTCCTTTGATTTTTGTTTGAGATAAAAAACTGTTATCTTTTAGCACTTTGAGAGAAGGCCAAGTGAACTGGTAAAGAGACGGTCTTAAGTTGGAAAGTTTACAAGCCTTAGGGTAGAAGTGAATGTTGTGTCCTACACCGGGTGGGTCATGATATCTTGCTGAGTGGCCCTTCCTGAATGAAGAATGTCTTCCTGATTTTCTCGGGGACTGTTCTGTGTGATGGCCTGGAGCTTATACTTCAGTTCCAAAAACCAAGGCTTTCCATGCCCTTGCCCGGTGGAAGGGGCAGGCAGGGTCCTCTGACCAGCTGAGATGTGAAGGTTGAACATACATATCAAGGACTGAGTTTTCATGAATAAAAACTGGACTGGACTTGAAGTGCAGAAGAGGTGTCTCGCTCTCTCTGCCTCCCCACTCCCCTGTGGGGAAATGACTTTAGGTTGGCTTTTAGTTTGACAAGAGGGTGGCCCCTTTGGGTCAAGGTTGTGTTGCCAGTAGGTGCTGTAGACATTGTGAAAGGGGCTTACAGAAACAGAATCTTTTGTGCTTTTTTCATTGACCCAGTCTTCTGAGATTTATCTGCACTTGGAAACTAGTGCTTACAGTATTCCTTTGTTTACTTGAGTATATTATACACTGTTTTCCAAATACATTAAACCTTGGTCTTGTCTAAGAGTCAGCAGACTTTATACTTATTAAGGGTGTTACATAGGAATCTAATATTTCACCTACAACTGGATATAAAATTTATTTAAAAGCTGGGCTTATATTCTACTTCATCCATCTGTTTATTCACTTAGTTGAAGTTAACAGGTGCTCCTTACCTGCGTGGCATTGGTACTGGAAGGTAGGAGTGTCACAGAATTGAGAGGTCAGACTCGAGTCGTTACACTTTTGAGGGCTGTGCAGTCACCTGTGCATGTTGGAAGCACAGCCCCACCACTCTATGTACGAGTTAGTATGCTTCTGTCTGAGAGTAACCAAAAACGGACTCAGTTGACTTAGTTACTATTTTTATTTTATTTTATTTTTTTTATTTTAATTTTTTAATTTTTTATTTTAATAAATCTTTATTCAGATTATTACAATTGTTTCTCCTTTTTCCCCCCGTAGCTCCCCTCCACCCAGTTCCCACCCCACCTTCTGCCCTTACCTCCCCCCCACTGTCCTCATCCATAGGTGTATGATTTTTGTCCAGTCTCTTCATGAACCTCCCATACCCCTTTCCCCTGAGAATTATCAGTCCACTCCCTTTCTATGCCCCTGATTCTACTATATTCACCAGATTATTCTGTTCCTCAGGTTTTTAATTCACTTGATTTTTAGGTTCACTTGTTGATAGATATGTATTTGTTGTTCATAATTTTTTCTTCTTCCTCTTCTTTAAGAATACCTTTCAGCATTTCATATAATACTGGTTTGGTGGTGATGAACTCCTTTAGCTTTTTCTTATCTGTGAAGCTCTTTATCTTCCCTTCAATTCTGAATGATAGCTTTGCTGGGTAGAGTAATCTTGGTTGTAGGTTCTTGCTATTCATCACATTGAAAATTTCTTGCCACTCCCGTCTGGCCTGCATAGTTTGTGTTGAGAAATCAGCTGACAGTCGTATGGGTGCTCCCTTGTAGGTAATTAACTGTTTTTCTCTTGCTGCTTTTAATATTCTCTCTTTGTCTTTTGCTCTTGGCATTTTAATTATGATGTGTCTTGGTGTGGTCCTCTTTGGATTCCTTTTGTTTGGGGTTCTGTGGGCTTCCTGGACTTGTAAGTCTATTTCTTTCACCAGGTGGGGGAAGTTTTCAGTCATTATTTCTTCAAATATGTTTTCAGTATCTTGCTCTCTCTTTTCTTCTGGCACCCCCATAATTCTGATGTTGGTACGCTTGAAGTTGTCCCACAGCCTTCTTACACTATCTTCAACTTTTTGGATTTTTTTTTTGCTTTTTGCTTTTTCGGTTGAGTGTTTTTTGCTTCTTTGTATTTCAATTCTTTGACTTGATTCTTGTGTTCCTCTAGTCTGTTTTTGGGTCTCTGTATGATATTTTTTATTTCAGTCAGTGTATGTTTAATTTCTAGTTGGTCCTTTTTCATATCTTCGAGGGTCTCGTTATATTTATCGGCCTTTTCTAGGATATTCTGGAAAAGCCTTATAACGGTGGTTTTGAATTCTATATCCAGTCGTTTGTTTTCCTCCATTTCTTTCGTTTGTGATCTGTTTCTTTGATGCCGCATTTTCATTGCTTCCCTGAGTTGGTAGGGTAAATTTGTGTGCTAGGTTTCCTATATGGCCCAGTGGGTCGGCCTCCCCAGTTAACCTGAGGTGGACACTCTTGGTGCACCCCTTTGTGGACTGTGTGTACAGCCTTGTTGTAGTTAAGTCTTGATTGTTGTTGGTATCACTGGGAGGAATTGACCTCTAGGCCAGTTGGCTGTAAGGATCAGCTGCGTCTACGCTGGGAGAAGTTCGGTGCTGGAGACAGCCTTATAGGATTAGACTTGCCAAATTGCAATAGCCTCTGTGCTCGGCTTGGATGGGGTGGAGTCTCAGGGTGGAGCAGACAGTCTTGGCTTCCCGGCAGCCTTGCCCTTGCGCGCACGCGCCGACCTCTGCCTTCCCTGGCTCCCGAGTCTCCGCCCGAGAGTCCAGACTCCCCCCACAAGAGCGTGGGTCCCCAGGGGCTCGCCTGGAACCGGGGTTCAGTGCAATCAGAACTGGGGCCCAGTGCGGTCAGGAGCCTCCGACTCCCTTCCACTAGGGAAAGCCTGTGGCAACCTCCGCAGCCTTTGTGCGCACTGGCACGAGCGCGCCTTCAGACTTCTGCCTTCCCCAGCTCCCGAGTCTCCGCCCGAGAGTCTGGATTCCCCCCACAAGAGCGTGGGTCCCCAGGGGCTTGCCTGGAACTGGGGTTCAGTGCAGTCAGAACTGGGGCTCAGTGCAGTAAGGAGCCTCTGACTCCCTTCCACTAGGGAAAGCCTGTGGCAACTTCCGCAGCCTTTGTGCGCACTGGCACACCGCGCCTTCAGACTTCTGCCTTCCCCAGCTCCCGAGTCTCCGCCCGAGAGTCCAGACTCCCCCCGTAAGAGCGTGGGTCCCCAGGGGCTCATCCGGAACTAGGGTTCAGTGCAGTCAGAACTGGGGTTCAGTGCGGTCGGGGGCTTCCTTCCCCCTTCCGCCAGAGAAAGTCAGCCAGGCTCTCAGCCGCCCTTCCTCTCTGCGCGCACAAAGACCCTTTGCCGTACCTCCAATTCTCTGTGAGCTTTTCTCTTTCCTTCTAGTTGTAGAATTTTCACTCAGCCAGCTTTCCTGTGGTTCTGGATGGTGTTTGTTCTGTCTTTTGGTTGTAGTTTTGAAATTGTTGTGCGAGGCAGCAGTTTAGGTGTTTACCTATGCCGCCATCTTGGTTTCTCCTCGACTTAGTTACTATTAATAGATTAATTTCCTCTAAGAATTTAAGAAGTCCACAGTGTCAGGGAAGAAGAGTGTCTGCTGTGTCTTCACCTGAGAGGAAATCTTTCTCAGAAGCTCCCGGCAGACTTTACATCACAGAATGGCTTCGCGTGCCTCCCCCAGCATTACTGGAAAATGGATGGTGTCCATGGTTGCTTTTGACTGTCATGCTTAACCTCCTGTGTTAAGAAGGGGGCCAGCCTCTGCTGAATGATGCACGTGGCCATGTGAAAGGGGGAATATGTGAACAGTGTCAGACTCCTGTTAGGAGGGTTAGGCAGGGGCCTAGGTACCATGGGTGTTAACTAACCTACAGAGTTTGCTACACTGCATGAGCTTTCTTAACCTCTCCAAGCTTTAGTTTCCTTGTCCATGATGTTGGCATGATCTAGTTACTGACTGTAAGCACTAAATGAGAGTGTATGCCATAACCTTATCACTTGCCTGCACATAATAAACATTCAGACATTAGCAATTGTTATCAAGACTTGGTTCCTGTCTTCAAGGAGCTCAGAGTCTAGGTGGGGGTGAGCATTGATAAAGAAGCAAATGGTTACAGTATAGTGTGTGCAGTAATGGAGATAACCCAGAATTTGGTGGGAAGATAGAAGAAAGTAGTAGCGCTGCTAAGGGGAACCCAAGATTTTGAAGATTGACTAGTTTTTTCAGAATAGCACTTGCAAGCAGAGTTGTGTTTTTTTTTAACTCACCACGGAACCTTGCATGGAGTCCTGCCTGGCACAGATGTTGCAGAAGGATGTGGGGAAATGACTGCAGGTTGGCCGAGAACTTATAGACTATTTCTCAGACAAGGTGACATTTTCTGGGCTGTGGCAGCTCGAGGGAATGAGGGAAACTTAGGCTGAGCAGCTTTCCTACTTAATCTCGACAACTTTTATTCAGCCAAACACTGCAGTCACCTGCACATTTAGTGGGTTTTGTGGGGACAAACATCCGAGTGGGGACAGGGTGCTTTTTGTGAGTATAGCCCCACAGCCCTTTCTTCAGTTTTAAAATCCCCAAAGCTCTGGAGACTTAGTGTTTTTTACTTGTCATTTGACTTGAAGTGAACTGACGTGCGACTATTACAGTCTTTATTTATTTGCTTAGGACGTATTTCACTGCAAAAGTATTAATATGTTTGATTGTGTGTTGCTGTCCCAAATTCTGTTCAAAGGTGTGTGTGTGTGTATATACTATTGTGTGTGTGTGTGTGTGTGTGTGTGTGTGTGTGTGTGTGTGTATATATAGCTATGTGCACTCTTTCAACTTGAAAAATTCTGATCTTTGGTATTTTGGATCCGTCATTGTGGACCTGTATTAACATTGTGGAATAATAATAATAGCCCAGATGATTATGGGACATTTACTATGTACCAGAAAGTGTGCTAAATATGTGTTCATTTTTAACTTATATTTACCATATTAGGTAGATATTGCTCTCCTCATTTTACAGCTGAGACTGATGCTCAAATAAACCAATTACCTTGTTCACGGTGACAGAGCCAGTAAATAATGTTTCTGGAGCTTGAACACCCCTCTCCCCAGGTGTTCATGCAGCAGTAGTGAATTAAACACTTACTATGATGTGGCAGATACTGCACCGAGGGCTGGGTATCCAGAGGGGAAAAGATTGGCCCGAGCTCTGCTCTGACTGGGTATGGTCACTGCTTGGCACTCTAGCTCTGTCTCAGTCTAGTATGTCTGGACTTTATCCCTGGGCACTATTGTCTCAAGGCTCATGCCGTGCTGCCTTGTATTTGAAATTTGTAGGGTTTCTATTGACCTAAGGCTTCCTTTGCCTCTACCCTAATTATCTTAATGGTCTAATTGGGGGACAGGTAAGGCAGATGAAAGGACAGTGTAAAATGTAGGATAGGAAATAATTCACCGTTAAATTGCATCATATCTGAGAGGCCTTGATGGAGAAGAATTAAATAAAGCCACAAGAATCAAGAAGAGGGAGTTGAAAAGGGTTCAGAGAAGCCTCTCTCCTCTTTTGTGCCTCACTTTCTGGGCAGCACATTCTCTGTATAGACTGAAGATTTAGTCTGTCCTTAGGCTTGATCAGTGTTAGCCCTGCCCTGGGGCAAGTGGGCCGGAGGAGAAGGTGTTGGCAGATAAAGGAGGTTCCCCTCATTTCCCTTGCCTATCTCCCAGAAAATATGATTGGGTTCAGATTAGGTGACTTGTGATTCTTTTTCTGGCAGCCTGTGTGGTGTTGCCACAAAGTGATGGATCCGTTCAGCAGTTGTCCATATTCCGCAGGTTTTTTCTGAGTGTTATCCTGTTGGTTGCACAGAGGGACATTTTCTGGTATAATTTTAAAAGACAGTTGCCTCTCTTGTAAGTGGAAAAACTGCAGTGAGCAGTACTAACCAAAAGCAAGAAACAACAACAACAAAAACCACAGGAAAAGTTACTTCAAGGAAATTTATGTGTATTGTCGAATAAAATAGTGTCCTTGATATATGTAGTTAATGGCATTTTTTTTCTGCATGCGTGTTTACGCATATGCAAGGGCAGCAGAGTCTACTGGAAATAATTCAGATTTGAGTATGATCAGTCTGATTTCTCTCCTGGCTCTGCCACTTAGACTTTTTTTTAATATTGAGTTTTTATTGGTGATTATAAGAATATGTGTTTATAACAGTTAAAGTGTGATAGGTGAATTTAACATATATATATATATGTATATATATATATATATATACACACACACATAAGTTCTATAGCATCTGTTCAGAAAATATTATATACTATACAAACTATTCAAGTCTTACAAAACATTTTTCAGTGTCCTTTCAACTGAAAAGACATGCTTCTCCTCCTGAAATGGTTCATACTGAGCAAGCCTTGCTTTCAGTTTTTTATTTTCTTCTACAATAGCTTCATATTTCTCTTTCATTTCTGCCAATTCCAGACGAAGCAGCTCTATTTCTGGATTTTCTGGGGTAGCAGTTTCTAAGTAATGCTTTAAAAAATCCAAAGCACTATTAGGTTTCTCTGGTTCTTCATATAAGGCTACCAATACCTTGGTAAGCATGTCCAGCACTCCTGATTTCTCCAAGTACCTCCGGAACTGCTTGCACTTCGAGTCGGCGGCTTTGTAATGGGCCATAGTGACAGCGGCAGCAGCGTAGCTGGTGCTGGAGACTGTGGCTGGCGGGCTCTGACTGCCACTTAGACTTTTGAGCAGGTAATTTTCCTCCTCTGTGAAGGGTGTGATGATTCCCATTACATGGCATTAGTATAAGGACTCAGTAGCCAGTGTGCATAAGGCGCCAGCAGTGCCTCGCATGCAGCCTGTGGTCAGTACAAGGAAGATGGTGAAGCTGTAATGTAGTTATTGGGCCAACTGATAACGAGATCTGTAGAAAATTAACTTATTTTACATGTGGGGCCAAGGTTGCATGCCTTTCTGTGGTCCTTGTCAGCCCGTGTCCTGGGACAGAGGCCGTACATCTTTTGTGATGATGTGAATTTTTCAGCTGTGCACTGTTGATGATCAATTGCCTGAACAGAGTGGCAGCTGGCTGCGCATTCTAAGGGTGCGTTTAAACCTTTGATTGAGGACCCGTGTGTTAGGAAGGTTTCACTTGTTCTTTTTATTTTTAACACTTATACTTTGCCTTGTTTCGGAAAGCTAAAATTTAAATAAGGATACATGTAATAAAAAAAATGATAAATTAAATGTCAAAGCAAAAAGAAAAAGAAACAGCTGGGGTAAGAACGTGGCGCCAACAATGAGGCTGATGAATACATGGTAGCTAATGTTTACTAACAGCTAACATTTATTACGCACTCATTATGTGCCACGGACTGTTACGTGCTTCAGATCATTGCCGCGTTTAGTCATGCTGTAAGTATTATGTAATAGCTCTGATTGTACCCATTCTGCAGCTCGGGAAACTGCCTGAGAGAAGACGAATTTTACCCAAGATTACATAACTAGAAAGTGTAAGAGGCAGGATTCTAATTGCATAGTCTGACGTTAGAGCCCACATCTGAGTCAATATGCAATACTACTTTCTTCATAACATTGCAATAATATCCATAACATATTTGTCAGAGCATAAAGAAAAGAGTGTAACGATACCCCGCATTTAATAATGATTGCTTTAGGAGACCAGGTCTTGAGTGAGAGATAAGCAACTCATTTTGTACTTTAATTAAAACAAACAAAAATCTTTAAGATTAATGTATATAAAACAGTGCTTTGACTGGTCCTAGTGGAATCATGACCATATGTACTTATAAAATTTTCTATTTTTGGAAAATATTAGACCTACAAGAAACTTTCAAAAAGCAGTGAAAAGAAGCACTATTTACAAAAGCCAAGAATTGGAAATAAAACCTAAGTATCTATCCATCAGTGGATGAATGGATAAAGAAAATATATGAATATATTCAATGAAATATTACTTGGCCATAAAAAAGGATGAAATCGTGCCACTTGTGACAACATGGATGGGCCTTGAAGGCTTTATACTAAGTGAAATAAGACAAGGGCAAATGCTGTCTGATCTCCCTTATATGTGGACTCTAAAAAAATACCAAAACCCCTTCCATATACCAAGTTCATAGATGCAGAGAACAGATTGGTGGTTGTCCGGGGTGGGGTTGGGAGTGGGAAAAATAGATGAAGGGTGGTCAAACGGTGCAAACTTTCAGTTATAATATGTCACAGGAATGTGATGTACAGTATGGAGACTATAGATAGTAATACTGGATTGTATACTTGAAAGTTGCTCAGAGTATATCTTAAAAGTTCCCATTACAAGAAAAAAACTTCTGTCACTATGTATGGTGATGGATGTGAAGTAGACAGACTTCCTGTGGTGATCATTTTGCAATACAAACAAATATTGAATCATTATGTTGTACACTTGAAACTGATATAATGATAAAAACAAGGGCATTCACTTATGTAATCTTAGTACAGTTACCTAAATCAGTATTAGGATTGATAGAGTATAACATCTAGTCCATAAACCTTATTCACATTTCACCTATTCTTCTACTAATGCCCATTATAGCGAAAGGAAAATAACTTCTTTCTGGTCCATGATCCAACACAAGATCACAGGTTGCATTTAGTTCTCATCTGTATAGTCTTCCTTTAATCCAGAGCAGTTCATCATCTGCATTTCCTTGTCTTTCTTGACTTAATACTTTTGAAGAGTACAGGCCATTTATTTCGTATTGCCCTTCAGTTTGAGCTTGTTTGGTGTTTCTCATGGTTATTAAAGGCTGTGCATTTTTGGCAGGCATACTGCAGAGGTGATGTTCTGTCCTTAGTGTATCATTACAGTGCACCTCTTGTCCTACCTGGTGCAAGAGGTGTTTGCCAGGTGGTTTCAAAAAGTTGCTATTTTTTCCTTTTATGATTAATAGGTATCTTGTGAGGAGATATTTTGAGACTATGTAAATATCCTGTTTGTCATCAAATTTTCACCTACTAGTTTTAGCATCCATTGATGATTCTTGCCTGAGATAGCTATTATTGTGTTGGCTGCCAAAGGGTGATTTAATAATTTCACTATTTCTTCTTTATTTATGATTTGACTCCATATATTTTTGAGATGTGTCTCCTATGTCTGTTTGTATAGCAGGAGGTAAGTGTGTATTTCATAGTTATTCCAAAGAGGAACTACTGTGAAGAAAGAAAAAACTGTTTAAAAATAGTCTTACTTAGGTACATTTATATTCATAAAGGTTTTAAGACAACCTAATAATTTATAAGCATACAATAAAATAATGTGATAAAGTTTGCATTGGGCTCTGGGCTTCCTACAGTAGAAATGGAGTAATGGTCAGCTGTAAGGTTTTATAACAATTGTGAAAGGCATATAGAAAGTCAAATAACAGCAAAATGTCTTCCTGGAGTTAGCAAGATACTTGACACTTTGCAGGAAGGAAAAAAGCAGAGCGTGGAAAATGTGTGAAACAAGACAGTACCGAGTGTGAGATCCAAATTATTCAGCTGCACTTTTCCTGTAGACAGAACTCACCAGCTCGAGTTTTAGACTAAGCGGGGCATTGTCAGATGGCATCCAGGTTGAAAAGAAAACCAAAAGCTTGTAGGCCTCATTGAGCTATCTTTTTAACAGGTTGGGTAGAGGGAGAGCCTGTGACAAGGAGCATGGCAAAGAATCCAGAGAACTGGGTAAAAGTGGCTTGAAATATAGAATGGGAGGTCAGCCTGGAGGAATAATCAGGTTACAACTGCTTTTTACATGGGCTTTTGGGTAGGGCAATGATGGTTGTCCATTTTGTACCAAATCGATGGGGTGACAGATGAGGAGGAAGTGCTTTGTGCCAGGTTTGATGATGGGCAGGAATTTCTATGTTTAACCATCCTTAAAGGCTCTGTGGAAGAGATGGCTATTAGGACTTTTTTGGATAAGGTAAGAGAGATGGCTCAGTGGTTCCATGAAGGAGCATGTTGCAAGCCTCATTAGTAGAGGTAATATCTACACTAATAAAAAGGAAACATGCAAATTGACCGTCACTCCACTACACCCACCAGCCAATCAGGATCGAGTAGGCAAATTAACCCAACAAAGATGGCAGCCATGGAGCTGGAGCGAGCTTGAGGCTTGGGTTGCCTCCGGTGTTGGAGGAAGCTAAGCTTCCCGCCTGCCCTGGCCATCCCTGGCCTCCATTCCAGGCTACAAAGTTTCAATTATAGAAGATAAATAAATCCCAGATACCTCCTTCCAGCCGGCCCTGGCCTCCGCTCAAGGATACAAAGCTTCAATTATAGAAGATAAATAAATCCCAGATACCTGCTTCTAGCCAGCCCTGGCCTCAGCTCAAGGAGGCGCTGAAAAAAAAGAAAAAAAGAAAAAAAAAGGAGGGGCTGGAAGCTTGGGTTACCGGGGGGGGGGGGGGGGGGGGGAGGGTGTGTGGTCAGCCTGCAAACAGCCATCAGCCCCTCACCCAGGCTGGCCACACCCCCATGAGTTAGTACAGTTTCAGTGTATTATTTTCTTCTGTGAATAGTTAGCCATTTTATTTTTTTTATTCATACTTGGTTGCCAACATCTAGGTCAGCGATTTTCAGTCAGTGTTCCATGGCACACTGGTGTGCCACAAGAATTTTTAAAACATGCAATATTTGACTATTAGAGGTTAGGGGCACTGACCTCTTTTGCCTAAGATTGTCAAAGAAGAAGTGACAGCAGCCAGCACACAATAGCTGTCTGGTGTGAATGAATAAAAATTATACCTATTTTTTTGTCAGATTGGCAAGAAATATAGTATTTTTTGGTATGCCACAGAATTTTAGTAATTAGTTTATGTGTACCAGGAGATGAAAAAGGTTGAAAATCGCTGATTTAGGCAATTCCTAGTTTTGGTTATAAGCATCACTACATTGAACATACATATCTTTATGCCCTCTGTGTCTGTGCTGAAAGTTCTGAAAGATTGAGTGGCTGAGTCTGAGGGGCCCGATTGCCCATCCATCAGTGGTGTGTGGCGTTAGCATTTCTCTTGGCGTTTTTCCTTTTGGATGGGCAAAAGCTATCTCTGTTGCTAGAAGCAGCATTGAAGAGTACTTCTTCTGCTCTTAACCTTTCAGATAAGACCAAATGTTAGGAGGATACAAAGTAAATAATTTTATTTTTGTGATTGCTGAAAATAACTTTGCCCGTGGTGTATAAAATATTAACAGAAGGATATATCAGCAGTTTGGAGGAGAAAGTCCTGATATTGCAATCAAGTCCACTTTGAGGTGGATTAAAGAAGTTGGGTCTTTCCATTTGTTGTTCTTTAATTCCATTAGCTTACTTTTTTTTTTTTTACACAGTGAGAATAATACTGATTTATCTCCCAAGAGAGTTGTGAGGAAAAACCCATCATAAACTATTATTTTGGAATGTTCCTTTCCTTTTCCCAAGTGCTTTCACAGCTTCTATTAACCTACATGTCAGCTCATCTTACATGAGCTGAGATGGGAGATGCTAAGTTAAGTAGATGGCAGTTTTGTTTGTGTTGGGCAGTGAGGGTTAGGTGTGTGATCTTAGTTGGTTCTTCAAAAGATTCCAGCCTAACGTAACAAATATTAAAAAAAAAAAGCCATCGGCTTTTTAAGAAAAATGATTGTTAACCTTTCTGATCATGGTTAGGACTTTGTATTGAACAAGATGGACTTTGTATTGAACAAGAACTCAGTTCAAACCAGTTTGAACTGAAATGAACATTATTGGGGCAGATCACTGGCCAGGGTGGTGGTTGAAATTATGGTGAGGTGCTGGGGATTGGGTGGCGGGGGGGCTCTGCTTCTGTGTGGCCAGTGTCCACGATCTTGGACGAAGGTTTCTGTTTAGTGTTGTATTCATGTCCGCCTGCTATGACCCATTGCTTACTACCAGAGGAAAGAACCTCCCTTATTTCAGCTTGGAGTAAAACAAACACAAACCCTTAAAGAAATCCTTAAACCCTTCATCCACTCCTTGTGGCCAGGGAGATGTGCCAGTGCAAGAAAATGGTGCCCCCTCTCCCCTGCCCTCAGAAAACCTTGCGATAAAAGGATGGAGTAAAGAGGATGTGTTTTCCTGAAAAAGAAAAAAAAAGGCGTGGCTTGGGCAAGTGGCTCAGGTGTGACCACTGGGGGAATTCTGCCCGTCTTTAGAATGTGGCATTTTAGATTGCTGAGAGGCTGCAGGCTCTAGTGGGAGGCTCAGGGGTTGGGATCAGAGGCCTGGGTTTGCATGACAGCTCTTGTACTTCGCTTTGGGTGGACTTATGAGCGCCATTGAACCTCTGCCTCCTGTGGTCAGGAGTGGTGGACCTGAGGAGTGGCCGTGTTCCACAGTGCGTGGCACAGGACTGTCTCTGTGTGTGCACCTCGTTTCACTGCTTTGTCTTCGGATGACCCTGTATTACTTGGATTTTCACTTCTGTCCTCAAGTGAGAGCTTTTCTACCTTTCCCAAACCCCTTTCACTGAGAACCCCAGCCTTAGTGATTATACTAGATTTTGGAGTCTCAGCATAAAATGCCAGTGCTTTTGTAGGTATAATGCCATTCTTTCTATATTTTACAAATCTGAAGTCTGAATCATTTATGTGTTGACGTACACAGAGAGTATATGCTGCTTTAGCACTTCAGGTGTGCACTTACCTTGCCTGTTCTGCGCTAAACCATTCCTGGGTATCTTGTAACTAAGGCAGTGGGAATTAAAACTAGTGAGCTTGAGCCTCATGTTTATTCATTGCTTATATTTTTCTGAGAGCCAGTTTGAGCCTTTTACTTCTGCTATAATTCCCAAATGGAGTAGTTTTAAAATCAGGGGAGGAGCTATTTGTTAAAGAAATGAAGAATAGGACATGGTAGGGGGATTAGGAAGTAGAAAGTTCCAGGCCCTATTTCCAGCCCTCCTCTGGATCTGGGCCACTTTCTAATTTGTAGGAGCTGGATTCCCTGTTCTCTTCTTTTTCTAGATGTTTCTTAGGGCCAAACCTTTTCTTCCCTAGGATATGTTAGTCAGGATCAGCCTCTGGCTTAGTCATGCTACTTTGAGAGAAGTAGCATGAGAAGTGGGTGAAAGCCAGTGCTGTGCACAGGAAGGATTGTTTGGGGTTAACTACACACTACAACCCAGCTCCGAGGGCCACCCTGAGAATTTCGGCTCACAGGGCCCCAAAGCACAGGTGGATGGGGTGTGTATGTGCACAGTGGAAACATGCATTCAGGGTGGGCAAAAGTTACAGTTGTTCGCACGGTAAGTAATGTAACGATTAAGAAATAATAATACAAGAATAAACTCTGTTTTGTGTACTCAACACTGTAAACCTATTTTTGCCCCACCATGTACATACTGGGAAAGCTGGCAATAGGTGGACCTTTTATGATTTTTAATACTATTAAGCATAGTTTAGTTGGAGAAAACATTATATGCATCACATACGGACCGATGTATGTAGGGAGTTACATGCTTTATCATTTATGCTTTAACTCTCTCTGTACATCAATCCATAAATGATTCATACTTTACATTTTCAAAATACAGAAAGAGTGGCATTATGCCCACACAAACACTGGCCTTTTGGTACTAGAATTCCAAGAAAAAAAATGTGGTATGGCATATGCCAACCTATTAAAAGATTACTTTTAAGAGAAGGGGTCTTTATAGGGGAATTTTTTATTGTTGGGTTTTTCAAAATAATACAACTGACATTTTAAAAAGTTTTTTTTTTCTTTTCGAAGAATACTGTAGGGCCTTCAGAAGTGGTTGTCTGTGCAGGTCGGTTTTATTTGTATTAGAAAGGCGTTTGCTTCCTGCCCAGGGCTGTTGCTGCTGCTAAAGGAGCAAGAAGAGTGAAGAGGGTGAAGGTGGCAGAACAGGAAGCCACCTGGAACTCATCAGCTTTTTTCTTTGCTCTGAAGAGAAACAACCTGAAACACCTTGCTAGGAGGATTTATTTTTATAGACTGAAGTCTTGTTTCCTTTCTGAGGGGAAATGGATCTGTTTCTTTTGCCATCTCCAAAACTGGTTACACCCTGCTTAGGCAGGGATGCACCTCCGGCCACGGCGAGCTGAAGTCCTCGGTATCTGTGGAGCCCTGTTCTAGAATCTTACCTTGGCGACTGCTTTCATCTCCTCTGAAGTCACAGCCGGCCTCTGCTGCTCCAGCGGTTATATTTTGTTTTTTTTTTTAGTTTTTTAAATATATTTTTATTGATTTCAGGGTGGAAGGAAGAGGAAGAGAGAGAGAGAAATATCAATGATGAGAGATAATCATTGATTGGATGCCTCCTGCATGCCCCCTACTGGGGATCGAGCCTGCAACCTGGTCATGTGCCCTTGGCCGGAATCGAACCTGGGACCCTCCAGTCCCCAGGCCAACGCTCTATCCACTGAGCCAAACCGGCCAGGGCAGCGGTTGTATTTTGTAACTTGCCAGCAGGTGGTCCCAGGCTCCAGTGTAGTGTTGGAGCGTCATCTCAGTTCCTAGTTGACACCCTTCTTTCCCCTGGTTTCTTCAAAGGTGGCCTTGGCTCTGTAAAGTAGATGATTTATAACGGAAAAGTTAAGAGCTTGAACTCTGGGACCAGACTGCTTGGGTTAAAACCCATGTTCCTTCCCTTATTCCTTCATTCATCAGTTGTGTGTAAACAGTCTCGTTGCCGGGCAGCCTCCTTTCAAGGACTTGGCTGTGTCTTTGCAGGGTAGGAGGTGAAAGTTTACTGGCCCAGGTCTCTGACTGCATTAAAATGTCTACAAGTGTAGATTGTAGGGTATATACTTTTCTTTCTTTCTTTCTTTCTAAACTATTTTGGAAACAAATAAGCAGTCGTCTCTGGTGGGGCAGATCAGATCCACTGGGGCATTTAACCTCCTCCCTCCGATAAAAACCACCGGTTAGAGTGTGTCCAGGCTTTAGGAATTGATTTTCAACCAGGCTGTAGTGAGGGAGAAGTTTCAAAGTGTGCACACAATTTGATGAGTTGTGTCAGTGAGCTGTGAGCACCGTAAAAGGTTTTCAGTATTGGAAGAAATTGCACTCAAATGAGCATAAAGCTGATCATAGTGAAGAACAAAAGTGAATACATATGAGCAAGAATTGGAAAGGATTTGAGTAGGGAGCTACTCACCTGGTGGACACGGTATGAAAAGAGGAGGATGATGTTGCTTGAGTGAAGTCAAAGTGAACTAGAAGTGTTTGCTTTATGTATTTTGCCAAAATGATTAAATGGTGACAGAAATTGCAGAAAAGGAACTATCTGAATATCATCAAAATATTTGATCTCCTGTGTCAGAAATAATAGTATGCTTCTATGTGCACTACTTTTATTTTTAATTATTTAAAAGATATATTTTTATTGATTTCAGAGAGGAAGGGAGAAGGAGAGATAGAAGCATTAATGATGAGAGAGAATCTTTAATTGGCTGCCTCCTGCACACCCCTTACTGAGGATTGAACCCGTAACCAGGGCATATGCCCTGACCGGGAATTGGACCATGACCTCCTGGTCCATAGGTGGATACTCAACCACTGAGCCACGCCAGCTGGGATGTGTACATTACTTTTAAATCTTATCCCACTTCCCCGAGGTTAGCCCTGAGACTCTTTAAGGTTAAGTAATGTTCTCTAGGGCACATGGCATTGGATTGGACTTGGATGGGAACCTCCAGGCCTTTAGTTCTCTTGTTCAGTCAGACTCTGCTGATAGAGATAACTCGCTGCTCGGTAATCATTGTGTTTGGGGAGTATGGTAAAAAAATAAAACAAGTCTTGGATTTCCCGCTGGGCTAATAGTGGTGGATAGTGAGTTTAAATTTTCAGTGGAAAGAATAAAAACTTCAGCAGAAGTTGGGAAGAAGAGTGGTGTTGTAACAGTGACGGGGAAGTGGCTTGGTGTCTATAGGCGAAGAAGGAAAACCCAGTGTAAGGATTTTAGGTGGACTAGCATTCTGACAACCAGATGAGCAATGTTGATGACCTTAGAACAGCCGTGGGCAAACTACGGCCCGCGGGCCAGATCCGGCCCGTTCGGCTGTTCTATCCGGCCCGCGGAGCCAAAAGAGCGGAGGGTTCTCTTGCTCTCCCCTCCGCTCCTTCACCAGCAGCAGTGTTAACATGGCAACGTCGGGAAAAACACGGCCGCAGCTCCTTCTTCTGAATGGGCGGATTATATCCGCCCATTCAGTAGAAGGAACAACCTCTCAATCTTCCAGAGGCTCCTTGTAATGCCCTCGGACGCATCCCCCGACATCACCCTGGGAACGCGTAGACACATTATCGTGGTGATGTAGGGAGACACGCCCCTGGAGAGCACAGTATCAGAGCATTAGCTAGAAAGGAGACCAACAACACTGTTCCCACTGAAGTTGATGTTTTAAAGACCAAAAACCTTTCAACCCAGTCTACATTGCCATCTACATCTATGTCCCGGGCATAATTTGGAAGTTGCACTAAAGAAAATGTTTAATTTACTGTTTACACATTTTGTTCTTTTCTATTTGTTTTAGTTTTAAATTATTTTATTATATTTAAGTTTAATTTGAAAGGCTTTTGTACCTTTCCTTTGTTAGGCAATTTTATTTTGCCTTTGCCATCTTCAATATAAGGTGTATGTTATTGTGCTATGATTCCTCCATTTTTTGAAGTTTCAAATTATAATAATTAGTGTTTACATTCTTCTTGTTAAATTGTTTGAAATGAATAATAAAAAAAAAAGACCGTACCCTTTTATGTAATGATGTTTACTTTGAATTTATATTAGTTCACACAAACACTCCATCCATGCTTTTGTTCCGGCCCTCCGGTCCAGTTTAAGAACCCATTGTGGCCCTCGAGTCAAAAAGTTTGCCCACCCCTGCCTTAGAACCAAGTTTAGAAAGAAAACATTTATTTCATACTGAGAACAAAAGGTCCTTCTGGGAGGGGGAGAAATGACTGTAGGTGCAAAGATCTGAAGGAAATAGCTTGATTATAGTGGAGCAGCAGATAAAATAAAGTAAATCTGCAATATTATCTTTAAAATGAAAGATACACCAGGATCCAATTTATGTTATGTTTTGTCCCTCTCCAATCTGGGACCCCTCGAGGGATGTCCGACTGCCTAAACGGGCAGTCGGACATCCCTCTCACAATCCAGGACGGCTGGCTCCCAACTGCTCGCCTGCTTGCCTTCCTGATTGCCCCTAACCACTTTTGCCTGCCAGCCTGATCACCCTCTAACCACTCCCCTGCCAGCCTGATTGATGCCTAACTGCTCCACTGCCAGCCTGTTTGCCCCTAACTGCCTTCCCCTGCAGGACTGGTCACCCCTAACTGCCCTCCCCTGCAGGCCTGGTCACCCCTAACTGCCCTCCCCTGCAGGCCTGGTTACCCCTAACTGCCCTCCCCTGCAGGCTTGATCGCCCCCAACAGCCCTTCCTTGTAGGCCTGGTCCCTCCCAACTGCCCTCCCCTGCTGGCCAGATTGCCCCCAACTGCCCTTCCCTGCAGACCCAGTCACCCCCAACTTCCCTCCTCTGCCGGCCGGGTCACCCCTAACTGCCCTCCCCTGCAGGCCTGGTCCCTCCCAACTGTCCTCCCCTGCTGGCCTGATTGCCCACAACTGCCCTCCCTTGCAGGCCTGGTTCCTCACAACTGCCCTCCCCTGCTGGCCATCTTGTGGTGGCCATCTTGTGTCCACATGGGGGCATCCATCTTTGCCCACATGGGGGCAGCCATCTTGTGTGTTGGAGTGATGGTCAATCTGCATATTACTCTTTTATTAGATAGGATAGAGGACTGGTGCATGGGTGGGGGCCAGCTGGTTTGCTCTGAAGGGTGCCCTGGATCAGGGTGGGGGTTCCCTTGGGGTGTGGGGTGGCCTGGGTGAGGGGCCTGTGGTGGTTTGCAGGCCGGCCACGCCCCCGGCGACCCAAGCAGAGGCCCTGGTATCTGGGATTTATTTATCTTCTACAATTGAAACTTTGTAGCCTGGAGTGGAGCCAAGCCTTCTGCTCGCTCCATGGTGGCAGCCATTTCTGTTGGGATTTATGTATCTTCTATAATTGAAACTTTGTAGCCTTAAGCGGAGGCCAAAGCAGGCCAGGGCTACAGAAGCTTGGCTTTCTTCATTGCCGCGGGCAACCCTAGCCTCCTGCTTCCTCCAGCTCCGTGGCTGCTGCCGTTCTGTTGGGCTTTTTTTATCTTCTATAATTGAAACTTTGTAGCATTGAGTGGAGGCCTGGGCCGGCATGGGCAGGCGGAAAGCTTGGCTTCCTCCATTGCCAGGGAAACCCAAGCCTCCCTCCTGCTCTCTGTGGCTGCAGCCATCTTGGTTGGGTTTGTTTGCATATTCCCTCCTGATTGGCTGGTGGGTGTGGCTTATGGGTACAATGGAGTGATGGTTAGTTTGCATATTACTTTTTTATTAGATAGGATATGTAAGTGCCCTAGTTGGTGTGGCTTAGTTGGTTGGGCATCGTCCTGTGCACTGAAAGCTTGCCTGTTCGATTCTGCTCAGTGCACACGCTGGGGTTGTGGCCTCGATCTCTGGTGGGTGTGTGTGATTGATGTGTTGCTCTTACATCGATGTTTCTGTCTCTCTCCCCCCACCCCCTTCCTCTCTCTCTAAAATTCAATCTATATATATATAAAAGCCTAAGTGACTGTTACAACTGGACAGCTGGATGACCAACTGGTAGCTGTGACATGCACTGACCATTGGGACAGATGCTCAGTGCAGGAGCTGCTCCCTGGTGGTCAATGTGCCCCCACAGCCAACCTCCCACAGTCCCTCCCCCTGCTCAGCCGGCCCAGATTGGCCCCAATCGGGACTGGGCGAGATGGCCCTGATCGCCGGCCTGGCCAAGGGACCCCACCCGTGCCCGAATTCGTGCATTGGGCCTCTAGTAAAATATAAAAATTTCTATGTATTTCTATATGTTTATCCAGAAGATGGTATACTCTGCAGCAACTATAGTTTATAAAGAGTTTTCTGTGACATGGGGAAATGCCAATGGAATAATGTAAAATGATAAGGCTGGTGCAAAATTTATATACAGCAAGATCTTAGCTACATATAAATGTGTAGGAAAAATGATCTGGGAAGAGATAACATAAAAATTTTAATGGTTTTAATCCATATTCTGAAATAATAGCTGATAGGTTTTCTTCCTTTGTTCTTGTATTTCCTAAATTTTCCACAGTATGCATATATTGGTTTTTAAACAGAAATTTAAAAATTTCCCTCTACAACTGCTCTGAGAAGATATAGGTCAGGATATGATAAAGATGATGTATTATCTGTATGGTCTGCTACATGAAGAAGTAGAAGTTGGGTTTATAGCATAAAGCAGCACTTTTGGTAAGTGCACAGTTGTATATCTGAGATTAAGGGGATCACCAGTAATTAGTGATTTACAGTGATTCCTTAATTTTTCTCTGGGAATTATGGCAACAAGTAACTTTACATTTTGAAAATATGGATGATACCCAAGCAATATTGCATGTAGGATCAAGGCTCCACTAGGCATATTCAACTGCTTCAGCCTCACTTTTTTCCCCATAAATTTTCAACTAGTTGCTCTAAAAAGATTCTTTTTTAAATCCTCAACTGAGGAATGAGGGTATTTTTCCCTTTGATATTTAGAGGAGTGGAAAGGAGGGGGAAGGGGACAGAGAAAAACAGGGGAGAGGAAGAGAGTGGGAAACATCTATGTGAGAAAGACATATCAATTGGTTCCCTCTGGCACTGCCTCCAACCTGGGGCAGGGAATGAACCTGCAACCCAGGAATGTGCCCTTGACCAGGAATATAACCCAAGACCCTCTGGTGTGCAGGCGGACACTAATCACTGTGCCACACCAGCCAGGGCTAAAAAGATTTTAAATAAATCTGTAGAAAATCTGTTACTGCACTGTTTTGATAAAGACTGTTTTGATAAGTTTGCCAGCTAAATGAGCAAACATTGGTTTGAATTTAGCTTATCTTAATGACTTAATATACTTCATATTTAAATTTATCTTCCAATGGTAATTGCTAAATTTTATTTTGTTGTTGCCTGAGACTTGAGATAGAAGATTGTGAAACATGCTGCAGCCAAATGCTCAGAGTTGATTAACAGTGCAGTGGGAGTAATCCAGCTCTGGCTGTTTGATTTGGTTTCTGCTTTATGTAGAAAGAGGATTATTCCAAGAGGGAAAAGGCTTCTTTATCCTCACTAAAGCGTGATGGTACATGTGGAGTTGAAGCATGCTCTTTATGTATTTCAAACCTTTAGTATGGAGATCTTTTTTTTCTTTAACTATTTGTTTTCTTTTTTTTGTCCACAAACCCTTGTGTCAAGAGCTGACTTAGAAGAGATTGCAGTGAGGGAATGGCTCCACCGAGTATGAAACCCCCACCCAGAAGCCGTTTCCTTACAAAGGAAGGAACAGCCCCCTTTCCTGCTGTGCCCTGTGTCTGGGAGGAGGGGCTCTTGCACCCTCCCAGTCCCAGTGCCAGTCCTGATGTTCTGCTGGGATGGCAGGGGCCCAGCTCTCCAAGGCCACCTGAGGCCATCTGAGGCCACCTGAGAACCACCTGAGGCTACTCGAGGCCACCTGAGACCATCTGAGGCCATCTGAGACCACCTGAGGTTATTCAAGGCCAACTGAGGCCACCCGAGGCCACCTGAGGACATCTGAGGCCAATGGAAGTGCTCCAGAGCTGCCCTAACCTTCTGCCTGGGTGGGATTCTGAGTAGAGGCATTCAGTCATAATCCTATAGGTGGTAGCTGTGCCCCATGGTAGAATGGAGATCTCTTTTTAAAAAAATTTTACCTGAGGCCCTAGCTGGTTTGGCTCAGTGGATCGAGCGTTGGCCTGCAGACTGAAGGGTCCCAGGTTTGATTCCGGTCAAGGGCATGTACCTCTATTGCAGGCTCCGTCCTGGCCCTGGTCCAGCTGTGTGTGGGAGGCAACCAATCCATGTGTCTCTCTCGCATCGATGTTTCTCTCTCTCCTCCTCCCTTCTACTCTGTCTAAAAAAAAATCAGTGGAAAATATCCTCGGGTGAGGATGAACAAAACAAACAAATTTTCATCTGAGGATATGTTTAGAGAGAGGAAGGGAGGGAGGAGGGAGAGAGGGAGAGAGGGAGAGAGGGAGAGAGGGAGAGAGGGAGAGAGAGAGAGAGAGGGAGGGAGGGAGGGAGGGAGAGGGAGAGGGAGAGGGAGAGAGAGAGAGGGAGGGAGGGAGGGAGAGGGAGAGGGAGTGGGGGAGGGAGAGGGAGAGGGAGAGGGAGAGGGAGAGAGGGAGGTAGGGAGAGAGAGATGTGAGAGAGTAACATTCATTTGTTGCCAGGGCTAGAATGGAAGTCTTTTGACATGAAGGAATGTGTTGCGTCTTCCTATCCCCTTCACTAACAAAGCAGTCTTAGTAAGGATTATAATTGCATTAGTGATTGTCAGAGGGGGAGGAATGGGAAGTTATTATGAAAAGACAATATAAGGAAACTGATAATACCATACTTTCAAGAGATCTGTTTCAAAAGAAACACAGGGATATATTAATGAAGACTGAATTCTGTTTTAAACTTTAAAATAAAACATGTATTAGGTATCAACTAAATGAAGGAAGAGAAGGAAAGTATGTATGTTTTGGACTCAAAGGAGTGAGTGTTTTTAAATTTTATTTATTGATTTTAGAGAGAGGGAGGGTGGGAGAGAAGAAGGAGGAGAGAGAGAGAGAGAAAGAAACATCGATTTGTTGTTCCACTTATTTATGCATTCATTGGTTGATTCTCGTATATGCCCTGACTGTGGATCAAACCTGCAACCTTGGTATAGTGGGACAATACTAGCCAACTGAGCTACCCAGCCAGGGCTGTTTTGTTTATTTTTTTAAAGAAGTGAGTGGTTTAATACGGCTTACAAATGTAGTAAAAAAATAAAAAGAAGAGCTTTAACATGTTTTGAATGTCTAGTTATATACCAGATCTTGTGATAATTGCTTTCAATATTTTATGCCACTTAAGCACCATAAGAATTGAATTTTCAACCCCTTTTTAAATTTGGGAAACTAAAAATAAATGTTTACCTCCCTCTCCTCCCTAAAAAATTATTTGAGTGAAAGTCTTTTTAAGAAGTTCCCAACAGTCAGTGATGAAAATAACTTGCTTAATATGTGACTACCAGAGGTGCCCACACCTTGGTGAGCATCTTTCTGGGTTTTTCTTTTGCATGTACCACATTAGAATTACAGTATGTTTGCTTTGTTTTACTCAATATAAAAAGTTTTTGGAATTTTTAAAATATTAAAATATAGTCATTTCTTTTGCCTCGTGATACTCCTTTTTATGCATGTTATGATTGACCTACCTTATTTCCAATAGATAGAGATTTAGGTTATTTGTATATTTTAACCATTTAAATAACATTGCAACAATTATTCATGCATAAGGGTTGTATCTTTTTTCCCCCAACATTTTTCATGGATTTTTTCAAATATGCATAAAAGTAAAGAAAATAAAACAATGAATCTCCACATACCCATCACCTACTTCAGTTATTAGCATCCTGCCATTCATTTCATCTGTCCTCTCTCTGCTTTTCCTGAAATATTTTAAAATACATTCTACATGTCATATAATTTTATCTGTAAATATTCCATATGTATCTCAAATAAATGAGGACTTTAAAAATAACCTCAATCACACCCAACAAAATTACCATAAGTTAAAATAATCTAATAATTGCTCTATGTAAAATTATCCTCAGTTGTTTCAAAAATACCTTTTTACAGTTGATTTTTTGAATCTGGATCCAGCTGATGGTCCTATGTTACTCCTTTTTTTCGTATAATTTATTTGTTGAAGAAATTGTATAATTTGTACTGTAGAATCTCCCTCATTCTGGATTTAAGTGATCGCATTTTTTGTGTCATTCAGCATGTTCTGTGTCTTTAGACTGGTAATTAGATCTGAGTCTTAGAGGCTTGATTAGCTTCAGCTTTCCTTTTGTAACTAATGTCTCTTAGGCTGGTGTGGTCCCGTCTGCATCATATCAGCAGACCCATCTTGTCTGGTTGCCCTACTTTTGGTGATTCGAAGATTGGTCAGTGGGGTCAGGTATCATCACCAGTCCCTTTGTCATGTTTCCCATCCAACCTTTCACTTAATGGTTTAGTAGCAGTTGATGTTTCTTGCTCAGATTTTTTCATTAGACAGCAGTAGGACAGTTTTCTAATTCTGTGATTTCCTTTTATTATTTCTTATCTATGATTCTTCTGTAGAGAACTTTGCCTTATCAACTACTTGGTTACTCTGAAATAGCTTCTATATAGGAAAGGCAGTTTGAGTGCTTTTTCTCTCATTTGATTATCAAGTTTCAGAACATGAGTTGGTGCCTGCCAGCCTCCAGAGATGACCAGAGAGGGCATGTTAGTATTAATATAACTGATGAATTTACACATACTTGTGTGTTCAGCCCATTACATTTGAGCATCTTCCAGTAGGAGCCCTCTTAAGTCATCAGAAGGGCACACAGTCAAAGGGGTCTTTCCCAATAAAAGTAATTGGGGCACCTTAGGGAATGGCTGATTCCGGGTCTAGGCAGGAATTATCTAAAATGAGTCTGAGGCATCTTGTCAGACTTGGAAGCAAGGAGATGCTTTTATTTGGGTTCACAGTATATTCAGTTAACTGTTGGTGTGTGGCCTCCCATAAAGTATGAGCTGGGGGCCAGGGACTGTGCTGTTTTTGGAGTCTCATAACCCAGATCTATCCCTGCTAGAGGTGCTGCATCCCACACCACCTTCAACATAAAACAAAGCAGAGCACTGGGCTGCGTGCCACTTGAATGTAGGAAGGCTTGTCCCAATTATGCCCCAATTAATTGATTATCTGTCTAGACTTAGTGGGACAAATGCAGGTGACCAGGAGTCAGCAATAACGGCCTATCCTCTGATACTTCAATGTCTAGATAGCTGAGCCGAACCGGAACACATGACACACAAGACAGAATTAGTATGCAGTCACACAGGGTTTATTTAACTATTCCTAGTGGGTCCTGGGCTCCGGCAAAGGCCACTGGGCGATGCACACTGAAGGACAGACGATGAAAACAGAGGCAGGCAGGCGGCCGCAGTTGGTTCAGGCTCACACAGCAGAGCTATCAGGGGTTGTCTCTCGGAGCGACGTGGAGTCCTCCTCTTATCGGGCAGGAGACCTCAACTGAAGACTGTCTCAGGGTTATATAGACCGTGGTAAACAACTTGTGTCCTTATCAGTGTGGGCCAGATGGTGTGCCTTATGCTGGGAGCAGGGCGTTTACACTTTAAGGGCTCAGAGCTTTTACATTAAGATAGTGGGGTGTTCATTAATTTTGGAAGTTACAGAGTATTGGGGGTTTCCATACAGCAAACATTTCATACAATAATTATTTCATAAGTTAGAGGGGTTACATTATTATAACAAGGCTCCATTCCCTTTTTGTAAAACCACCATAATAGTTGCCCCAGTGGTTTTCCAAAAGCTGTTAGTGACTTTCTGAGAGCTGACACTTTGGAGTCCAGGCTTACTATGGCTTTCTTTCCTGTCTTCTATAGCAAATACAAGTAAAGTAATAGTGGAATTTGACCATCCCTCCACTATTGATTTTATAGATAAGCGAACAATAGGCTCAGATCATACATTGATTGAGTCATGCAGTTTGGTTAAGAAAATAGCCAGGTTTAGCCCTGGATGGTTTGGCTCAGTGGATAGAGTGGTGGCCCGGGGACTGAAGGGTCCCAGGTTCGATTCCTGTCAAGGACATGTACCTCATTTGCAGGCCCGATCCCTGGCTCCAGTCGGGACTTGTGCAGGAGGCAACCAACCGATGTCTCACAAACCGATGTTTCTCTCTCTCTGTCTCTCCCCTCCCTTCCACTCTCCCTAAAATTCAATGGAAAAATATCCTTGGGTGAGGATTAACAAAACAAGAGAAAAAAGGTAGTGTGGCTCAATATGTCACATTGTTCTTTCTGTCGCCTCTCCTTTTCTCTTGTAGGGGGGGTAGCCAAAGTTTTGTGTTTTAGAGCTGATTGTCTGTATTTTGTAGCTGTCTATTTCTTTCTTTTAGAACCAAATTTTTCATTACTTACATTTTGTTCTACAATTTTGATCTCTCATCGAATCTTATTTCTTGGTCTTCAGACTAGAACTGACCCCCACATAAGCCTTCAAAGCTTTCCCTCATAACTGACTTTCTATTGTGCTGATATAGTCAGTGTCTGGCTCTCTCTATATACCTTTCTTCCTTTTAAAGGCATTTTACCTGTTACCCCCTGCTTAATGCCTTGGCATACTTGTTGCTCCGTAAAATTTGTTGAAAAATTTGAAGAAAAAAAATAAAAGAAATAATGAAAGGAGATTACAGAATTAGAAAACCGTCCTACTGCTGTCTAATGAAAATACTCCTTTCCTGCCATAGTATTCCATGAGATTTTTTGATAGTTAAATGAGAATAATATCAGGGAAAGCCAGAGTGCATTTATCTGACCATTGTAGAGACCCGTCTGTCAGGGCCAGGGGTTTGCCTTGGCCTGTGTAATGCTTTCAGCAGCAACATTTTTCAGTTGTAGGAGAGGATTTGCACCCTCTGATGTTGGGCAAGGTTTAACTGTCTCTTCCTAACAGGAGGCCTCTCAGTAATGTTAATGTAAAAAAGAATTCAGAACTGTAAAGAATTTTTGTGAATTTATTTGGGCCAAACTGTCGACATATGCCGGGAAGCAGAACCTCAATGAATTGAGATAATGCTCCGGAGCATGGTGAGTTACATCTGTATTTGTACATTGCAATCAAAGGAAAGGGTCATAGGTGAGTTACATGAAATCCATTGGTGATAGATTAAGGAGGTGGGATAAAGCAAAGTGGGGAAACCTCTGGGATAGGGTGAAAAGGGAAATGATGGACATATGCTTCTTTTACACAGATGGATACAGGATAGTTTTACATAATTAACAGCTGATAATTAACTTGATAACAATAACAATGAGGGAATGTCCTGGTGCCATTTGTTGTGCTCTGAGAGGTCGGGGTGAAAAAAGGAAATTACAAGTTACCCAGACATCTCACAGATATGTTATCTTAGAGGCAAAAAAGGCAAATGGGCTCAGTAAAGATCTAAGTTGATCTTTGTCAGGGAAAATATCGGCCTAGGACATGACTACCCACTATAACCTGTTTGTAGTTAAGTATTTAATTTTCAGACCATCTTTTGTGGTAATTTTAGGTCTCTGAGTTTGCAAGACTGCCATGCAGGCCTCCCCTGAGCTTGTCAGGTCAGCATGTGGCCCCTTTCGTCCACAGTAGATCATAAACTTGGTTTATTTATCTTGCTGCTGAGATGACATTGGTTGAGTAATATCAATTTGGGTGCATTTAACCCTCTGCCGTCCTATCCCCTCCCCCCACCTCCTTAGGAAATGAGACTTTCCTTTGGCATTTTTACACTGGGTTTCCAACACTTGGTTTTGCTGAGCTCCACTCTGGTGCGGAGACTTGGGCAGATCACGTGACCTCTGAGCCTTTGCTTCCAGGGGGGAGCAGTAATGCTGCCCTATCTCCCTCCTTACAGGCTGTGTAGAGCCTGAGACAGGAGTCTTTCTGTTCACTGTCCTTCTCTTATTTTTTCCCTTTCACTTTGTGGTCACTGAGATTTATAATCTGATACATTTCTATGTTTTAACCTATAAGCAGCAGCAAAGCTTCCTTTTTTGTTAGTCTATTGTGTGGCCAAAGTAAATTAGGGCTTCACAGGACAGAGCTGTCCATTGGTGTTTTGTTTTTAAAAGAATTAAACCATTTAAAAAATTGAGATAATTATAGGTTCTTGTAAGAAATAATACAGAGAGACCCTTGTACAAATACCCAGTTTCTCTGAAATCAATCAAACTGTGGTGCAATATTATAACCATAACCAGGATATTGACATAGATCCAAGCCAACACCCTTAACTCGGATTTATGCAGTTTTATTTGTATTCATTTATGTGCCTCCATTGGCTTTTGATCTGAAGTTTCCTAAGTCAGCATTTCAGTTTTGAGGTGACTGGGTAATAGGGATAAATATCACATTTAATATAAGAGAATTAATTTATAGATTAAAAAGAAATATGATCGTTTCCCTTTTAATTTTAGTGACTATAGTAATATAAGCCATGATAATTTGGGGCCATATAAATGCAATAATTTTATTTAACAAATAAATGATCCAAAGTAGAGAATTAGCTCTGGCTGGTGTTTTCTCAGTGGTTAGAGTGTTGGGCAGTGCACCAAAGGGTCGAGGGTTCAGTCCTGGTCAAGGGCATGTGCTTGGGTTGTAGGTTCAATCCCTGGCCCCAGTCCGGGCTCGTGTGGGAAGCAACCAATCTAGGTGTCTATGTTTCTTTCTTTCTCTCTTCAGTCTCTCTCTTACTTCCTCTCTCTCCCTCCCTCCCTTTTAGTCTCTCTCAAAATCAGTGGAAAAAATATCCTTGAGTAAGGGTTAACAAACAAACAAGAAAATAGAGAACTAATTTATTAGCATATGCATTCTTGGCATGTCAAGAATACTTTAAGAATGTCTTTAAATATGCTTGAAAACTGATGACCTTATCCCATTGCCAGCTTTGTTTACATTCCTTAGTCCTTTGCTCAGGAAAACATGTTTCCATGAGTGCTGAACAGCTCGGGGTCAGTGGGACCTGAACTAGATTGACATCTTTGGTTTTCCTTTTCCTTTTTTAATTGATTGGAAGAAGACAGTGGATGGACCTTAGAAGATTGGCTCCTTTCCTTTCCTCGCGTGTTTCTGTTTGGGTTTGAGACATGGCCAGGCACCATCTGTATAAGTCGGGTTAATTTTTAACTCCCCCAACATACACAATCCAATTGTCAATAAGTTTTAGTAGTTTTTTTCTTAAATAATTGTTTTTGTACTCCCTCTGACTCCCCCTTCCCCATATTTGTGAATGTGTGCCTACTTGAAAGTAGCAGAAAAGCATAAAGAAAATGTTACTATTTTATTTGAAGTATCTTTACAAACTTTTCATCATAGCCTCTTCAGCATAGGAATAAGACAGCAGTTCACTCTTCTTTAGCCTGTTGAAGTAGCTTTCTGATTGGTCTCCTCTCTAGGTCAAGTAAACTTTCTAAAACATGTACTTGTTCTGTGCACCCCTACTCAGGAGCCCGAGTTCTGTGGTGCCGTGAAAGGAAGCTTGAACACTGAGTATGATGTTCAAAGCCCTGCAATATGTTCGTCTCAAACATGTTTTCTTTGCTTTTCTTCCACACATCCCCTCCATACTGTCGCTACCCTGATTGGTATCCCCACTCCCTCCTCCCACCCCCGTTCTCTTTCCTCTGTATGAATCACTTCTTGGTTTTTTCAAACTCCTTTACGTACTTGGAGGTTTAGCTTAAATACAGTGGCTTCCGTAAATAAAGCCCATGGTGATTTTTCCCAGTTGAGAGCACTTGTTCAGTGGTTGGTGTTCCCATATCACTGAGACCACACTTCACTTTTGCCAGACCCTGTGTGGCCTTATATTGTGGTCATTTGCATACTTCAACCATATTATCAATATTGTTACTGGCAAGGGCCACATTTTATCTTTCTGTCTCTGAACCCTTTGCTTGCACCCAGCATATAGTAACTGCTTATTACATTTAATTGTATTCAACTTTGTAGTAAGTATCTTCTACTTGCCTGTGTTTGAGATGGCGTTTGTGTATATTGTTTTGTTTAATCTGCTTTGTCATGTGAAAACATCACTTTGACAACTTCCTCTCTTATAGTTGTGTCCTAATACAGTGTAGTTTTATGAGAGGTACTAGCTGTGGGATGAATGTGTAGAAATGGTGTCTGTCAGGCAGGAGGGTTCTAATGCGTTTCTAAATCCTATGGGTGGTGACCTTCATCTCATGAAGATGAAGGAAGGAAGGGTAGGTAGTGGGAGAAGACACCTGGAGATCAGCCAGGAATAGTCTTTGTTTCCTTCCTATCCAGTAATTCTGGAAAGTCAGTTTTGGTTGGATGACTGTCCTTCCTAACCTTTGTTAGTAACTTAATAATTTGATTTCAGGTTGTAATTTGTTCCCAGAAAATTCCAAATAGAAAAATCATGAATGTCATATCATATAGAATCTCATTGAAGGAAATCTAGAAATATGAAGTGCAGTTTTGACCTTATATAATAAATACTGATACATTTGCACCATCCTACTTTGAAGGGGGAGGCTGGGCTTCGAGATTGTACTCACAGCTCTGTGGCTTTGTGACAAGGTGCCTGGCAGTCTGGAAGTCCTGTGTGTGATCATGAGGAGTTCATTAGATTTCGTCTGCAGCTGTTAGGAAAAATGAACAACCAGGAGTCCACCATGTTACTCAGATGCTCAGCATGGATAACTAGCCACAGGGCTATTTTCCATTTAGAGAAGGAAAGCCTTTCCTAGACAAGAGAAAATTAAAGACATTTAGACCTTTGGATACCTTTTTTTCCTTTAAAACTATGAGATATTCAAATTTCTCTACATTTTACAGATGAAGCATACAAGGGCAATAATTTGCCCCAAGTTACATAGCTAGTAACAGGCCCAGGCCCAGAGTCTGCACTGCTAACTACTGTGCATATCGTCTTGACGACAGTTTACAAACAAGAGTGGCCAAGGTGAGCCTCCAGCGCAAACAGCCTTCAGAGTAACTTTGAAAATCATAACTTGGGTTCTGTCACTTCTTAGCCTCGCCCTCTCCCATGTCTTAGAATAAAACAAAGACTTTGCCATATTGCAGCAATTTTCAACCAGTGTGCCGTTAAGAATGTTTAAAACGTGCAGTACCTGACTATTTAGTCAGGGGCACTGACCTCTTTTCCCTTAGATTGTCAAATAAAAAAATGACAGCAGCCAACACAACAATAGCTGTCCGATGTGAACGAATCAAAATTATATGTATTTTATTTGTTAGATCAGCAAAAAATATATTTTTTGATGTGCCACAGGATTTCAGTGATTAATGTGTGTTCCATGAGATGAAAAAGGAGGAAAGTGCTGCCTTACTGTGTAGGTGCCCATGGCCTGTCCCTCGGCGCTCTTCCCTCTGCTGCTGCCTTAGAGTGCTTCAGGCACTGGCCTTTCTGACCTAGAACTTGCTTTCTGATGATGGCCGACTTTCTTCCAGTTCTTTGTGTTGTGAGCACTAAATCTTATTCAGGTCTCAGCACAAATCTCACGTTTTTTTCTTTTTCTTTTTTTAAATATATTTTATTGATTTTTTACAGAGAGGAAAGGAGAGGGATAGAGAGTCAGAAACATCGATGAGAGAGAAACATCGATCAGCTGCCTCCTGCACACCTCCCACTGGGGATGTGCCCGCAACCAAGTTACGTGCCCTTGACCGGAATCGAACCCGGGACCTTTCAGTCCACAGGCTGACGCTCTATATCCACTGAGCCAAACCGGTTTTGGCAACAAATCACACGTTTTAAGAAGCCTTCACTGATCTCCCTAGCTGAGTAATCTCTTCCCTCAGCCAGTTCCTTGTCCCTGTCTAACATTCCCCCCACTGCAACATGCTTCCTGATGGCAGAGCCCTTCCTTGCCTTGTTTAACTGCAGATCTCCATTGCTCCAGTGCTTGGGACAGTGGACCGCTCAATAAATTTTGAGTAAATGAACGTGAGGGGTTGAACAGTTATGCCTCTGGAAGGCCCATGGCTTTCCTGAGACCCAGCATTTAGAACCCTCTGACATAAAGGATGTATGACCAGCTCTGGATAGCTAGAGGTTACCTTATCCACTCTTTCCCTCTAAACTGCCAAAGTAGAACTTACAGAGTTTACCTTCTCTAATGTCTCAGCAGCAAGTGAAGGTAGAGAGGATACTCAAGGGCCTGCAAAGTATGGAAGGCTTTCTCTGATTTTGCTAGTGAAAACCGATGGTTCTTGGGGCCAATTCAGCACCAATAGGAATCCCCAATTTGGGGTGTGGTGAAGAAGGAAACTATTCATTGCAAACAGCTCAATAGTGATACAGCACATCTGTGGAAAACAGCACTGGTATGAGGCAGTTTTGGGGCCAGGGGGCTCTTCGCTGGTCTGGTCTGTGCCCTGCTGGTCTGCTCTGCTCAGCTCTGTTCTGTGCCAGTCTGCTCTGACCCGTGCGGGTCTGGGTCACGTGGCTCTGGTGAGACATCAGTGGGGGAAACACAGTCCTGAGTCTTCAGTGGAAAGGGCAAGTGTGCTGTCCTGCCCCTGGTCCCTGATTGGTGTGTCTTCATGCAAATGAGGACTCCAAATCCTCACAGTTTGATTGGTCCAAAAGGCACTGGCCTAATTGGTCAGAATAGAGCCACTTTAGTTGGTCCATGGGAAAGCCTCAGTCCTATTGGTTGAAATAGGATTCCAGGTACTCCTTTATAAGGGCTGGCTTAGATGGCAGAAACACAGTGCAGGCAGAAAGTTCAGTGTAGGCTTCTCCCTGAAGTGCATTTTGAGAGGACCCTCCCACTCCAGGGTAAAAATGGCTGCTAGTGTTGAATTTTAAAATTGGAGCTCAGTGAGCCACCCAGGAGCCCTCTTTATTTATTTATTATTATTTTTTCTTTTTTTTTTCTTTTTTTTTTCCAGGAGCCCTTTTCAGTAGGTATTTTCTTTCTCAGGATCCACACTAGGGTTTTAGGACCATGGAAAGGAACTCTTGGACTTCTGCTCAGCACAATGACTATGTAATGATGACTCTGAGACACCAAGAAATGCTAAATTCTAGAGTATTCTCTGTTATAGACATGTTAGTGATTTCAGGAGACTTGCATTAACTAAATGGAATGTTTAGACATTTGGAACCAGTCCTTAGATATCTGGAAAGACGCGGTAGACTCCGCCTTTCTAATAGCTGTGGGCCTATTGCTTAGTGCGGGAGGAGTAGGGGCAGTCTTTGCTAAAGCTGTGTTGTGGTTATTTAAAAAAGCTTGTCATTTGTTCTTCTACCTATCTAGAATACAACACATTTCTTTCTTTTTAAAAAAAAAATATATTTCTTTATTGATTTCAGAGAGGAAGGGAGAAGGAGAGAGAGAAACATCAATGATGAGAGAGAATCATTGATTGGCTGCCTCCTGCATGCCCCCTATTGGGGATCGAGCTCCCAACCCAGGCATGTGCCCTTGGCCGGAATCGAACCCGGGACCCTTCAGTCCGCAGGCTGACGCTCTATCCACTGAGCCACACCAGCCAGGGCTAGAATACAACACATTTGTTATCTGCAATCAAGGCAGTGTGGTTTTCTGAGGGTCACTTGTTACCTGATTGGACTGTTCCAGTGAGAGGTCCTGGAGGCTGTGAAGGTCACTTTGGTGCATTGGTCACAATTGCCCCAGGGTTCCATGAGGGAGGCAGGTTGGGACTCCTGACCCTGCTGGGCAGAGATAGTACTCAAAGGAATCCTACTGGGCTTCATGAGCCACCCCTCTCCTGTGCTGATTTGGCCATGAGCCTGAGAGCATGTTCCCTATTAGCCTGAAGTCCTCTGGATGTGTCTTCCTATTCTCTACTGCATCTTTTCCCCTCGTGGTGTTCAGTGAAAATTTAACATTAAGAAAAGGAAGGCCTACTTTGCGTTTTGTTTCACTGGTGTAAAAGCATGCAAGTCTTAGAAGTTCACCAGTCTACTGAGACTTTACCAGTTTACCAATCCCAATGAAGAAGACAAAGGCAGTCACATAGAGACGTTGTAACTCAGCCAACATAAATCACTGACATGTTGGCAGTTTGTGTGGGGCTCTATTTTTCTTTCCTAGTACTTCTTTATAGTCCAGATTTCTCTTAATTATAGGATGATGATCGCATAATTAGGTTAGAGATTTATTTGCCCATTTCACAAAATTTTTGAGGAAATGTGCCAGTTATTGAGAGGAAAAGGATCTTCCTGTGATTATGACAGAGTAGATGTGGCTTGTATGCGAGGATCTCGTGGTTTACAAACAGTGCTCAAGTCCAGGCTTCCTTCTGTGTGAAGAGACGAGCAAAGCTTCCTGGATGTGGTGGCCCAGGAGTTGGGTGTACTGGTAAAAGATAGGCAGGATTTTGGCAGGTGGAAGTGAACACTTTAGGTGGAAATGGTGCCTGAGCAAAGTTGTGGCTGGAGAAGGCTGAGGAAGATCGCACTCGGGTCAGCCCAGTGAAACCATGGGGTGCTCTGCCTTCCCCCATTCATGCAGAAGCTCCAGGAAGGCAGAACTCTGGTTTACTCTGTAAGGCAAGCACTTGGAAGAGGGCCTGATCGCAGTAGTACTCCAATCTTTGTTCAGTGAGAAGGGAGCTGGGTATAATGTTTGTTAATCCTCACAAACATCTTGTTAGCTACTGTTATAGGGGAAGGGAAGTGGTAGAGTGGCAGCTGAAACGTGGCTATCTGGGTTCAGAACCAAACTCTTCACCTGACCTGTGCTTCCCAGAAAGATAGATTTGTGTTGGACCTTGGATGGTATGAATGCCATACCAAAGCAATGAAGCTGTTTTTTATCAGGCTGTGAGGAAGCATTGAAGATTTTGAGCAGACTCCTAGGGTGTTCCAAATTGCATGTTGGAAAGTTAGAAAAATATGGTGTCTAAACTGATTTGGGTCAAATAGAAGTTACGTGGAATCTTGGTTCTTGAACTTAATTTGTTCCAGAAGGCTGTTCAAGAAGCGATTTGTTAAAAAACGGAATTGTTTTTCCCATTAGAAATAATGCAAATTGCCCGGCTGGTGTGGCTCAGTGGTTGAGTGTTGACTTATGAACCAGGAGGTCATGGTTCGATTCTTAGTCAAGGCACATGGCCAGGTTGCAGGCTTGATCCGTGTAAGGTGTGCAGGAGGCAGCTGATCCATGATTCTCTCTCATCATTGATGTTTCTATCTTTCTATCCCTCTGCCTTCCTCTCTGTTAGAAATAAGGCGAGCCCCCAAATTCAGGGGTCCTGGTAGAACACAAAACATACTTGGGAGCCAGGCAGCAAGGCGAAGATCTTTACTTCTATGTAGAAGCGGGCGCACACATGGTCTGGAAACATGTGCACACGGAGCAGGTGATCTGCTTGGGATTTATAATCCCTGATGCACGTGACCTGTCCCTTGCTCTTGATTGGAGCTCAGTCACACAGTCTTTCACGATTGGCTAATTCAAAGGGAGGGGCTGGCCTTTGCCGTTTCAAGATGGCGGCCCCCAGGGGAGGTGCAAACCATGCGGCTAACATGGCAGCTGCCAAGTCATGTAGTCCAAAATGGCGGCTGTCTAAACTGTTCTTTGACAGAAAAGATGATTTGTTTATTCTCACACTCTCTGAAATCAATAAAAATATATTTTAAAAAAAGAAATAATGTAAATTGATTGAGTTAATCCATTCAAAACTCCCAAAAGCAAAAAAAAAAAAAAGAAGATATTCACAGCACAATTTCCTGAGATGTTAAGAGCCCAAGGTTTAGTGGTAAACTGACACATACTCGCTCATTCTCTCTTTTGTCACCTGAGTGATGTGTGACTGATCATACAGATATCAGCATGAAAGGGTTGTCAGGTCAAGAACTGAAGTTTTGTTTGACTACTGTGAAATTTTTTTTGAGCAACTTGGTTGAGAATTGAATTATTGGAGATGGGAAACGTTTGAGAACCAAGGATTGACTGTTCTAGGAAATAGTTCAGTGAGGTGAGAGGTAATAAGGTTATTGTAGTGGGTATTGAAATGGTACGGGAGAGTTGGGTAATGATTTGAGCATTTGGCATTGGAACGTAGATATCAAAATTAATAGTGGTGCCCTAGTCAGTTTGGCTGAGTGGATAGAGGTTCGGCTCATGGACTGCAGGATCCCGGGTTCGATTCTGGTCAAGGGCACATACCTCAGTTGCAGGCCCGATCCCTGGTCAGGGTGCGTGTATGTCTCTCTTACATTGATGTTTCTCTTTCTCTAAAAATCAATGGAGCCGAAACCGGTTTGGCTCAGTGGATAGAGCGTCGGCCTGCGGACTGAAGGGTCCCGGGTTCGATTCCGGTCAAGGGCATGTACCTTGGCTGCGGGCACATCCCCAGTGGGGGGTGTGCAGGAGGCAGCTGATCGATGTTTCTCTCTCATCGATGTTTCTAGCTTTCTATCCCTCTCCCTTCCTCTCTGTAAAAATATCAATAAAAATATATTTAAAAAAAAATAAAAAATAAATAAAAATCAATGGAAAAATATCATTTAAGACATGAGGTTGTACTTTGCACACAGTAAATTTGCAATAAAATAAATGGGTTTCATTTTTCTCTATAATGCCTGCTGTTTGGGAACTTGAATCTCCCTGACCTAAGGAAGTTTTATCTGTGGACATTGGAGGAATTGTGCTTCTAAAGGTGTCTCTTTAGCTCCCCGTCATGGTTCCACTGGAAAACAGAGCGTTTCCGAAAGAGGCCCAAATCATTTCCATTATAATGTTTACCAGGTGTACCGGTTAATAACAGCGGATTTTGTAATCAAAGAAAACACGATAATTTCAAGAGAAACATCAAAAGTGCTTTATTCAAAGTAATGTCCATTGCTAGCTACACATTTCCCCATCTTTCAGGTAATTTGTGGATACCGTCCCAATAGAACTTTTCTTGTTTTGAGGCAAACCATTCAGAGACCCAATTTTCCACTTCTTCATATGTTTTGAAGTGCTGCTCAGAAAGTGCATGTGCCATTGATCGGAACAAGTGCTAATCTGAAGTGCAAGGTCTGTTGAATAAAGCGGGTGGGTTAATACTTCCCAGGCAAGATCTTTTAACATGTCTTACCTGGTTTTGAAGTATGTGATGGTGCGTCATCATGAAGCAAAATTACTTTGCTGTGTCTTCTGGAACATTCTGGTCGTTTCATGATCTAAGAGTGGTTCAAATTGATTATTTGTGGTTGGTAGCTCCTGCGTTGAGCATCTGCCCCCTGGTGGCCAGTGTGCATCATAGCTACCAGTTGGATGGTTGAACTGTTGGAAGGTCGCTTAGGCTTTTATATATATAGACTAGTAGCCCTGTGCACGAATCCGTGCGCCAGTAGCTCTCTGTGGGGTCTGGCTGCTCCGCGCCCGCTGCCCAGAGGCTCTCCGCAGCCCAGAGGCCCATCTGCGGCCCAGAGGCCCATCCGCGGCCAGGTGCAGAATGCTTGCCTTGTCGCCACGGCGACGAAGCAGGCATTCCACCTGGCCGCTCACGCTGCCCGCTCTCAGTGGCCATCTGTCCCCCCCCCCCCCCAACCCCCTTGGGACTGGGGGACTCCGGTGAGGCTGAGAGGACTGGGTGCTGCCATCTTTGTGACGGAGTGACAGTTAATTTGCATATTACCCTTTTATTAGATAGGATTGTGTTTGGGGAAATTTTCACTTGCTGATGGCCACTTGTGCGTGTCCCTCCACCCCCCTTCTCTAGGTTGTCTTAGAGGCGTGGTTGGCAAACTGTGGCTCGTGAGCCACATGCGGCTCTTTGGCCCCTTGAGTGTGGCTCTCCCACAAAATACCACGGCCTGGGCGAGTCTATTTTGAAGAGCGTTAGAAGAAGTTTAAGTTTAAAAAATTTGGCTCTCAAAAGAAATTTCAATTGTACTGTTGATATTTGGCTCTGTTGACTAATGAGTTTGCTGACCACTGTCTTAGAGTATAATCCTGTATTCCTATACTGGCATTGGATGGGCTAGCACAGTGGTCGGCAAACTCATTAGTCAACAGAGTGGCAAACCGCGGCTCGCGAGCCGCATGTGGCTCGCGAGCCGCAGTTTGCCGACCACTGGGATAGCAGAAGTGAAGGCTGATACAATTGTTTGCTGGGATTCCTATCCTCAGCTGGCATGCCTTTGGACTCTGGTTTCTATTTCCATCCATACTTGGGAAGAGAAGAAAGTGCTGTAGGAAGAACTGGGCTCTGATGCCCCTGGATGGGGATATGAATACAGGTGATAAGGCTGTTGCCGAGAGGGGAAACCAAGCACAGGATGAACCTTCGATCATTCCTCTTCAGTGGTTTTGAGTTAAGGAGAAATTCTAATTACAGAAATCAAACCACTTTAGGGTCATAATAGGAGGTTGTTCAGATCCAGGCTGGAGAGATTATGGGACATAATCTCAGCTAGAATAGAATGTGGATACAACTCGAGTGTTTCCAGAGGAATGGGTGGATGGACCATTAGACTTCCTCTTTGACTGGGCAATGAACTTCTCATTTGAAGTAATTCTATCGTCAAGTTTTATTTTCATCCTTTGCTTTTATTTCCCCCAAATGTGGTCCTGCCTACTTTTAAAATTTGAAATTAGAATTAGATAGCATAGGAGGTAGTACAGAAGACACTCATTTCCCCAGAGCTGAGAATTTATTCCCAGTTCCCAGGCCCTTTTTGATTCCCAAGAAGCTGGAAGTTAGAAGAAATTAGAGCAGAAAATTTTATTTTGATTTCTCTATCCTGCCTTTAGGCTTCTATGCTAGAATAAGTTGGGCTTGTTTTCCATAAGTGAATTCATTGTGTAGACATGTGAAATTTTTTATTTTTTGGCAAGGCTACTGTGAATTGTGTTTAAAAGCATGAATGAACTTCTGGAATGGAAGAGGAGGGGCTCAACCCACAAGTGAGATTTCTGCTGCGTCTTTCTCCGCCTATTGAAATTGTTGCTTTCCCACTTGATAAAATCACATTGCTTTCACCCACCCCCGTTTTCCTTGTGATGTAGGCATTTCTAAAAAGTCATCAGCCAGTCATTTTACAAGTGAAGGAACTGGGACCCAGAAGACACTGGTGGCTCCCTTTTCAGTTCTTTCAAGAGCAGAATCCTGTGAGGAAACTGATGATTTTCCACAGTGAACATACTAATTATGACTGTTACTCTAAACCAGCCGTGGGCAAACTACGGCCTGCGGGCCGGATCTGGCTGTTCTATCCGGTTCCCTTGCTCTCCCCTCCGGTCCTTTACTTTGAATTTATATTAGTTCACACAAACACTCCATCCATGCTTTTGTTCCGGCCCTCCGGTCCAGTTTAAGAACCCATTGGGGCCCTCGAGTTAAAAAGTTTGCCCACCCCTGCTCTAAACCCTTTCAATACCTCCATTATCCTTTATTTAGGAAGACGGGGCTCACTTACCCTCATCTGAACTCCAAATGCTTGTCTTCCTGGGTTATTTTGGCTCGGAGCTTTCCTTTGACAGTCGCTGTATACAAGATCAGTGTCCTGCAAGATCCTGTTGTCAGTCACTGCGGTATTTAGTATAGGGTCAGGTAAAGGGGCCTTAGGATAGGTGGTGCAGTGAGGGAACATTCCTCATGGGTCTTAACCCATGATTTCTAGGTAATTAGGGGAGCTGGATCCTAGAGATGAAAGAGATAGGCACCCCTATACTTCTTTAACTTTGTATTATGGAAATTTTCAAACGTATGCAAAGGAGAGAATGTTATAATAGATCCACATGTATCCATCAGCTAGCTTCTGTTCCTTCTAGGCAGGCGGCCTTGAGGGAATTTATTTTTTTTTTTAAATTTTTTTTAAAAAAAATATATTTTATTGATATTTTACATAGAGGAAGGGAGAGGGATAGAGAGTTAGAAACATCGATGAGAGAGAGACATCGATCAGCTGCCTCCTGCACACCCCCTACTGGGGATGTGCCCGCAACCAAGGTACGTGCCCTTGACCGGAATCGAACCTGGGACCTTTCAGTCCGCAGGCTGACGCTCTATCCACTGAGCCAAACCGGTTTCGGCAAGGGAATTTAGATTTATATGTTAAAAAATTTAAAATATTAGCCCTAGCTGGTTTGGCTCAGTGGATAGAGCATCGACCAGTGGACTCAAGGGTCCTGGGTTTGATTCCGGTCAAGGGCACATGCCTGAGTTTCGGGCTCGATCTCCAGTGGGGGGTATGCAAGAGGCAGCCAATCAATAATTCTCTCTCATCTTTGATGTTTCTGTCTCTCTTTCCCTCCCCCTTCCTCCCTAAAAACTATGAAATATATTTAAAAAAAAATTAAAAACATTAAACCAATTTTTATTGTGACTTTCTTAAACTGCAAAACTCTATGTGCTTGTGAAAATATAATACAGACATGTATGAAGCATAAGATGAAAGGCCTGCTCCCCTTAATATATGCACACAAGCACTGCATGTAAGTTTTTGAAAAAAATAGGGTCAGACTATGCTTATTCTGCAGCTTGCTCTATTTTTTTTTTTTAAGTCAACTTTAAAAAAATTTTCAAGTTATTTTCTGCAGAAAAAGGCAGCTGGAATTTTGGTAGCAATCAAACTGTTGATCAGTTTAGGGAGTAATACCATCTTAACAATATTAAGTCTTCTGTTCCATGAACAAAGAATATCTTGTACTTATTTTTTCTTTCATCAGTATTTTATAGTTTTTAATGTGCAAGATTTGCACTTTTTTTGGTTAAATTTATTTCTAAGCATTTTTTTCTTTTCGGTGTTATTGTAAATGGAATTGTTTTCTTAATTTCATTTTTGGTTGTTTATTGCTGGTGTATTCATTATTATTAATTATGCAAATAGCACACATCAATATATAACCAATTTACCCAGTTACCTATTGATGGATTTGTAGGATTATTTTTATTTTATTTTTTTAAATATATTTTATTGATTTTTTACAGAGAGGAAGGGAGAGGGATAGAGAGCTAGAAACATCGATGAGAGAGAAACATCGATCAGCTGCCTCTTGCACACCCCCCACTGGGGATGTGCCCGCAACCAAGGTACATGCCCTTGACCGGAATCGAACCCGGGACCTTTCAGTCCGCAGGCTGACGCTCTATCCACTGAGCCAAACCGGTTTTGGCTGTAGGATTATTTTAAAGGTTTTCTTTTTACAAAGTAATGCTGCAGTAACCATTGTTGTATGTACACTGTACTACTTTGCATACTTATATTAATGTTTCTGAAATAGATTACTAAAGATGAACTTGCTGGGTCATAGTTTATACATATTAAAAATGTGATGGATAGCAAATTGTGTGTCAAAATGCTGTTATCATTTACAGTAGCTTGTAGGCAGCTTATACTAGTGTCTATTTCCCTGGCCAGGCAGAGATTGGGCTACTTTTAATTTTTATTGTTGTTTCATAGAATAGATTGTCTATAAATTGTCTTTTGCCCGTTTAACAATTACTTTAAATTAATTGAGAGAGAGAGAGAGAAACATCAATTTGTTTTTCTGCTTATTTATGCACTCATAGGTTGATTCTTATATATGTCCTGACTGGGGATCAAACTCACAACCTTGGTGAACAAGGATGACACTCAAACCAACTAAGCTACCCACCAGGGCCCAAATTTTTAAAATTATTTTCTTTATTACATGTATGGTTTAAAAAAATATTATGTATACAACTAGGGGCCCAGTGCACGAATTCGTGCACCTTGAAAGGAACTGTGGGCCGTGAGGCTGCAGTGGTCATAGGGGTAAGTCTCAGCCCATCCTCCGTGCTCCTGCCTAGCACCTCCCGCCACGGCCCCTGGTCTCTTCTGCCGGCAGCCTCCCTCCCGCCGCCACCACTCCCACGCGCTGACGACGCTGGCCCGGCTCACACCCGCTGACAGCGCAGAGTGATTGGGGCTGGCGCCAGCAGCAGGTGCGAGGTGCGGCTGCTGCCCCAATTGCCCCTTAGGAACAGGAGGAGGTGGAGAAGCCCTCAGGGGCAATCAGAGCCGGCAGCTGCTGAGTGTGATCAGGACTGGCACCGGGCGCGAGCAGCTGGTGTGAGTGGCGGCTCTGGCGATGGCTGCGAGTGGGACCGGCACTGGCAGTGGGTGCAAGCGGCAGTTCCGGTGCTGGCAGCGGGTGCGAGCGAGGCCGTCGCCAGCAGCAGGTGTGAGAGGTGGCTGCCAGTCCTGATCGCCCCTCAGGAGCAGGGGGAGGTGGAGAAGCCCTCAGGGGTGATTGGGGCTGGTGTCGGGTGTCGGCAACGGGTGCAAGTGGAGCCAGTGCTGACAGCAGGTGCAAGCGCCCGGCAGTACCGTGGCACGCAGGAGCAAAGAATTTTCAGTAACCACAGAGGCTCACCCTGATGACAGTGACCAGCACCCTGCCTTGGTCTGGTGGGCCCCGCTCACCTGCTCCACCATCTGGCCATGGCGATGCCCGCCATGTTTCACGCTCTGCTGCCTGCTGCTGATGCCCGCCATGTTCCATGCATGCCCTCTGGTGGTCAGCACACGTCATAGTGACCGGTTGTTCGGTTGTTCGGTTGTTCGGTTGTTCGGCCATTCGGTCTGTTTGCATATTAGGGTTTATATATATATATGGATAGATAGATAGATATAGATTCTTCACTATATTTCACAGGTATTTTTGCCCAGTTTGTTTCTTTTTTACTTGTTTTTATTCCTATCTTTCCCCCTTTAGGAATGTGATGTCTCTTTTCATTTATTTGTGCCCTTTTTATGCCTGTTAGTATAATTTTATGTTTTTTTATATGTAAGTTTTAATGTTCAGTCCTAATTATTATTTTTTTTGCTGGATTTTTGAATTTGATTTTTTATTTTTATTTTTTAGCAGGCTTAATTCACTTTATTTTTCTTGTATAAAATTATGTGGTGGCCACAGCTGGAGCCTGGGTTCTCTGCACAGAAACTCTGGTGTGGGTCTTTACAAGATGGTCAGTGAATTCCTGATAGGGAGACTTCGTGAACAGTCTCTTTCCAGAGATCTGGGATGAGATAGCTGTAGGTCTTAGAAATGGCATCAAAGGTGGCCTTGGTGAAGTTGCCCAGGGTGGCAGTGCAGCCCCTGGCGGAGGTATAGCTGTCCTCAATACCAGGCATCATCAGCAACTTCTTAGGCACAGGGGCCGAGACAATGCCAGTACCCCTGGGGGCAGGGATGAGGCGCATCAGTACAGATCCATGGCAGCCAGTCACCTTGCAAGGAACGGTGTGGGACTTGCTGATCTTGTTTCCCCAGTAGCCTGCTGCAGGGGGACAATAGAGAGCTTGGCTAGGGTAATGGCTCCACGGATGTGGCTACTTCCTTTGAGCACTTAACACCCAGACCAACAGGTCTGTTGTAGTCCCCAATGGCGACAAATGCCTTGAACCGTTTCCTCTGGCCAGCAAGTGTCTGCTTTTGCACAGGCACAATCTTCAAGACCTCATCCTTGAGGGATGCCCCCAAGAAAAAGTCACTGATCTCTGATTCCTTGATGGGCAAGGAGAATAGAGAGATTTCCATTTGATTTTCATGTCCTTGACTTGCCCGAGCTTGGTGACAGGGATCCACTCCTTGTCCTCCGCCTTGCCTCCACGAGCTCCATGGCCTTGGCCCCTGCCCTGACCCCGATGCCGTTGCCAAATCTTCCACGTAAGCTGCCCAACTTCCTATTCCTGAGCCTCCTGCAAGCACCGACGTTATGCGCCATTTGGTGTTTTGTTGGAAAACTGAATTTGATTTTTCCCATTAAACTTTCTTCCTGGTTCTAATTGAGATAATGAAAAGGTATAGATTTTTCTATATTAGTATAAGATTTGGCCACTTATTCTCTTGTCGGTTCTAATTTTGTGGTAATTTGCTGGGATTTTTTTAGTAGTTGCAATTATTACTTGCAAATAATGATAACTTATTTTTTAGTTCCCTCATATCTTTACTTTTTCTCTATTTTTATTGTGCAACTAAGGTTTGTCAGAATGATAATGGAATGTCACCTCCTCAATCCTGAGGGAATGCTCTGGGTTTCAGTTTGGGGTACAGCTGATTTCTGATAGGAGACTTATCATTTGTTGAATGATGTTTCCTCCAGTTCTTTCATTGCTAGTGGAATACTCATAATCATAATAAAGAGCAGAACTGAGAGTTAACGTTTTTCTTTTTTTCCTTACACGGGATATTTTTATTCTAATGATATCTTTTTATTCTTTGTTACCTCATTTTTCTTCCCTGGGTTCTCCCTCTTCTCAATACCCCTTCCTACACCTTTATTATTCCTAATTTCCTTTCTCCCATTACCCAGAAAAATTCAAGGCAGTATAATTCATTTATTTTGTAAATATCGTGAGTGCTTATGATAAGGAAAACACTTAGATTTTTAAATATTTCAGTCTAAGATTTCTGGAAATTGATTGGAAATGGTGGACAGCTGACTCCAGTACCTGACACCTACCCCAGTTCCAAGCAAAAGAGCTCTCTATCAAAACTGATTTAGAACACTGAACGTAGTTAGTTTCTGCCTGCCACATCACACTTGGGCAGTCATGGAATGATCCTGCTTTGACCACCACATTCTAGCAAATTCTCACATTGTTCTCACAAGCCCTGTACTGCCATCCTTTCTATGGACACCGGGTCCCACTTTCTGTCTCCAAGAACCTGCCTGTTGTAGGGACCTCATGTACGCGCAGTCATGCAATGTGTCCTTTTGTGTCTGCGTAGTTCACTGAGCCCGAGGTTTGCAAATACTCCTGAACTTGATTTTTACCTGGGAACAAAGGAGAGGACGAGGGCCATACCATGCCAGCTATTTAAATAGGTGGCTTCAGTATTCTGTCTTCTGGAGAAGGGGATATTAGGTATCCCATTGTACAGACAATAGGGCATGGTCGTTGAGATGTTAATTTTCTTTTTATTTCAAGCAGAAGTTTTATTTAAAATGTAACAGAAATGGTTCTTGAAGGTGCTGATAAATAAAGCAAAGGGGGGTCCAGGGAGTGCTGTCTTCCTACCAGTCAGCCAGCCGGTCCAAGTACAGGACAATATGTACAGGTCTCCACTTCTGAGAAGGCACCACTGCTTTCATAATGCTTTATGCGTTGGCCTCACTTTTTAGCATAAAGATGCACAGAAGGAACAAGTTATGTCAGAAGTTAGTCTTTCATTTTTAACCTAATTTTGAATTTGGAGGCAAGACACCTTTCCAAGTAAGGCACGTCAGTGGCATTCATTCATTTACTCAACAAGGAAGGTTCTGGGCTCTAGCAATGGGTAATTAGATGCCTACAATGTACTTGGGGGAAAGAACCCATAAGCAAGTCAACTGAGTGACTTTTATAGGGTCCCTAGTGGCTGCTGGCTGCCGGCCAAGGCCTTCCTTCGTTCCACGCTGCCCCCTGGTGGTCAGCACACGTCATAGCAAGCGATCGAACTTCTGGTCGGTCAAACTCCCAAGGGGACACTTTGCATATTAGGCTTTTATATATATAGATAGGTAAGTGCTCTGGAGAACAACATGGCAGAGTGGATGGCAGGAATGTGTGTGCACATGCCCACACTGACCGTCAGTAGGTGGCTCAGAAGATGACGTTTAAACAAACCCTTAAATGATGTGCTGGGACAAACTCAGTGGATGGATATTTTGGTGAAGAGCATTCCAGGCAGAGAGAGAGTGTCAAGTGGAAAGAGGGGAGCTTGTCTGGGCATTTGACAAACAGGCGGAGGCCAGGGGAAGGGAGCGGGGCAGTAGTGAGTTCAGAGAGGAAATGTGAGGTCAGGTGGTGAGGGCTTGTAGGCCATTGTAAAGTCCAGCTCTCATGCAGGATGGGAGCCATTGGAGGGGTCTCAGTGGAGGAGTGGCATGACATGACTTACCTTTAAAGGACATTCTGGTTGTATGGTGAGAATAGACCAGGGGTGGGCAAACTTTTTGACTGGAGGGCCACAATGGGTTCTTAAACTGGACCGGAGGGCCGGAACAAAAGCATGGATGGAGTGTTTGTGTGAACTAATATAAATTCAAAGTAAAGGAGCAGAGGGGAGAGCAAGAGAACCGGATAGAACAGCCAGATCCGGCCCGCGGGCCGTAGTTTGCCCAAGGCTGGAATAGACAGAAGCAAGTATACAAATAGGATAAGATGATAATGTCTGTGTCTGATTCAGCCATCCTCCATCCACCTTCCCCATATATGCTGGCATAGCTGTAGTTGATGCTGATGATAGAGATGGAACGTGGTACCTACCTTTACAGCTTACAGTCTAGACCAGGGGTGGGCAAACTTTTTGACTCGAGGGCCACAATGGGTTCTTAAACTGGACCGGAGGGCCAGAACAAAAGCATGGATGGAGTGTTTGTGTGAACTAATATAAATTCAAAGTAAAGGAGCGGAGGGGAGAGCAAGAGAACCCTCCGCTCTTTCGGCTCCGCGGGCCGGATAGAACAGCCGAATGGGCCGGATCCGGCCCGCGGGCCGTAGTTTGCCCATGGCTGGTCTAGACTCTAGGCTCTAACAAGCATGTCAAACTTGCGGCTCTCGGGCCATAAGCCGCGTTTAAAAAAACCTACAAGCCGCGAATTTGACATGCTTGCTCTAGAGCAGTGGTCGGCAAACTCAGTCAGCAGAGCAGCAAACCGCGGCTTGCGAGTTTGCTGACCACTGCTCTAGAGAAAGAGAGAGTTTAAAAAACCAGAGGTCACAGCTGAGTTTGACTGATAGAACAGTGTGGAGTGGGTGTGCTGGAAACAGCTTCCTGTCTTGGGTAGTGGAAGGGCCGTGGAGTTGATAATTTTTGAAGTGAGCCTTGAAGGAGGATCAAGAGGGAAAGCAATATGTTCCTGGCAGGGGAGCATTTAAGTGAGTGGCCAGCACTCCGGAAAGCTGGTCTGTGTGCCCGTGGGCTCCCGGCTGCATTGCTCTCCACCCCCAGCCCCAACCCCTGCTCTGCTTCCTTCTACAGCAGGAATATTTCTGGATGCGTAAATAACAAATACCTGCCTCTGCAAGTATAAGAAATTCTTTCATAAATTCAATCACAGGAAGATAAGAGTTTTGTAAGCTTAACTGATAATTTTTACAGCTTTATTGAGGTACTAGGGGCCCAGCGCCTGAATTTGTGCACCTTGAAAGGAACTGTGGGCTGCAAGGCTGCGGTGGATACAGGGGTGGGTCTCAGCTCATCCTCTGAGCCCCTGCCCGGCCCCTCCCACCGTGGCCTGGGCCCTCCCACTGCTGCCCACCGGCAGCCCTGCTTCCATGTGCTGCTGTTCCCACGCACTGCTGCTCCCACGTGGTGACTGCACCGGCCCCGCTCGCACCCGCTGACAGCGCGGAGCCATTGGGGCCGGCGCCAGCAGTGGGTGCGAGCAGGGCTGGCACCGTCAGCAGGTGTGAGCAGTGGCTGCTGCCCCAGTTGCTCCTCAGGAGCAGGGGGAGGTGGAGAAGCCCTCAGGGCCAATCGGGGCTGGCAGTGGGTGCGAACTCCGGGCGGGACCGTGGCACGCAGAAGCAAAGAATTTCAGTAACCACCAAAGGCTCGCCCCGATGACAGCGAGCGGTGCCCCCCCTTGGTCCTGCTGAGGCCCATGCCAGCCATGTTCCTTGTTCTGCCACCTGCTGCTGACGCCCGCTATGTTCCGTGCGCGTCCCCTGGTGGTCAGCGCACAACATAGCGATTGGTTATTTGGTTGTTCCGCCGTTCGGTTTTATATATATAGATAATTTGTATACCATAACATTTACCCATTAAGTGTACAGGTTAATTATTTTTAATAAATTTACAGTTGTACAGCAATCACCACTATCCAAGCTTAGAACATTTCTCCATCACTAAAAAGATGCCAATTTGCCATCAATTCCTATTCCCACCCCCAGCTGTAGGCAGTCATTTCTTAAGTGGAGTCATTCAAGATGTAGTTTTTGTGTCGGATTTCCTTGGCATCATGTTTTCAACGTCTGTCTTAAATGTATCAGTAATTTGTTTCTCTTTATTGTTGAATGGTATTTAAATGTATGGCTATGTAACATTTTGTTTATCTGTTCACCAGGTGGATTTATGGATTATTACCACTTTTTGACTATTGCGAATACTGTCCTCTTTTTGCCGGGAGTGCAACCAGTGGGCAGATGATTCTTTAGGATAAGCATACATGAGTAATTTTTTTAAAATTTGTTTTTATTTATTTTTAAATCCTCACCCAAAGGTATTGAATTGATTTGAGAGAGAGAGAGAAAGAGCGAGAGAGAGAGAGAGAGAGAGAGAGAGAGAGAGAGAGAGAGAGAGAGCACGCATCAATCCATTGCTTCTTGTACACACCCCGGAACCCACAACCTGGGTAGGTGCCCTGACCAGGAATCAAACCCGAGACCTTTGGGTGTGTGTATAGGACGACACTCCAACCAACTGAGCAACACTGGCCAGCCTGGAGTGAGAGTGATTTTGACTTTTCAGTTGTTATAATAAACTTAATGTTTCAGTTTGCCCTTTTGTAAAACTAATGGTTTAGTGAATATTATGTAAGTGACCTTACCCTCACCCAGTTCCCTGCTTCCTTATCTGTAAAGTAGGGATATTTATAGCTGTGGTATTTGGCTCTAGGTGTTGTTGTGAGGGTTAAATAAGATAAAAAGGGAATATTTGCAAGAAAACAGTTACTTTTCGCCATTGCTATCTCTGGGGAAAGGGGTGGGGATGAGAAAGGCTACTTATGGAATTCCCCTGCTCTGGGCAGATGGGTCTTTTGAGGGAAGTACAGGCCTGGGCCCAGGGGGTTCGAGGCTGAGGAGCTCCGCTACTGGCTGGCTGGGAAGGTCTGTTGGAGGACTCGGACCTGGGCCTTGGAGAAGGGAGTAGGAGGCTCAGAGACTGCAGGGGGAGGGCTGTAACTGCTGGCTGCTGGGGCTGCAGTAAAAGAAGATGGACAGGTCAGCTGGAAGCATACAGGCATGTTTGAAAGGCCTTGTGGGAAATCGGATCTTTGTTTAATCCCTTGGCCAGCTGTGAATGTTTTGGTGCCTGATCTCATGTTTATAAGCTGCATGGGAATGAGAGAGGTTTCAGAGTTTAGGGTCTTTGCTGGATTTAACCCACAATGTTTTTCCTTTGGGCTCCTCAGTTCTTTAAAATTTATTCAGTAAACTGCCAGTGATTAAAATCTGGAGATGTGGCCACACTCGCCTTCATCGCCACACTCGCCTTCATCACCACACGGAGTCAAGTGACCCAAGCTTTGAGAGGGTCCAGGTGTCCACGGTCCCCTGCTCCCTCCCACTGCTGGCCTCCTCTCTGCTTGGGTTGCAGCCGCCATTGGTCCAGAGTGGTGCTGTCCACTGGAAGCCACGAGCCTCCTGTGGTTAAGTTCAGGTCCGTGACATTAAGTACAGTTTAATTCTGCTTCCCACTCATACTAGCCAGGTTGCAGTTGCTCGGTGTCCGGCTGTGGCAGGTGGCTGCTGTGGGGACAGTGCAGATACCGCACACTTCTGTCATTGCTCAGAGCTTGATTGCGCTGGTCTAGACCTTTCCCCCCTGTTTTAAAGGAGGCCTGAACATTCTCTTAAAAACTTAAACAAATTTTTTTTTTTCAAATGCAATATTATACACACACACATAAATATTTCAAAATATATTTTTATTGATTTCAGAGAGGAAGGGGAAGGGAGAGAGAGATAGAAACATCAGTGATGAGAAAATCATTGATAGGCTGCCTTCTGCACACCCCACACGGGATTGAGCCTGCAACCGGGGCATGTGCCCTGACCAGAAATCGAACCAGTGGCTTCCTGGTTCATAGGTCGATGCTCAGTCATTGAGCCACCCCAGCCAGGCAACAATATTATATTAGTTTCAGGTGTACAACATAGCAATTAGACACTTATATAATTTAGGAAGTGATTAGTCCAATAAGTCTAGTGCCCATCTGACACTATACATAGTTATTACAATATTATTGACTATATCTTCTTTTTAAAATATATATATATATTTATTGATTTCAGATAGGAAGGGAGAGGGAGAGAGAGATAGAAACATCAATGATGAGAGAGAATCACCGATAGGCTGCCTCCTACACACTCCACACTGGGGATCAAGCCCGCAACCCAGGCATGTGCCCCAACTGGAATCGAACCTTGACCTCCTGGTTCATAGATTGACACTCAACCACTGAGCCATGCTAGTCAGGCTAACTATATTTCCTGTGTTGTACTTTACATCCCTGTGACAGTTTTTATAAATGGCTATTTATTTCTTCTTCATCCTTTCACCTTTTTCACTCATGCACCCAACCCCTCTCTCATCTGGCAACCATCAGTTTGTTCTCTGCATATATGAGTTTGTTTCTGTTTTGTTTGTTTATTAGATTTCACAAAATAAGTGAAATCATTTGTCTTTCTGACTTATTTCACTTAGCATAATACCCTCTAGATCCATCCATGTTATTTGCAGATGGCAAGATTTCATTCTCTTATGGCTGAGTAGCATTCCATTGTATGTATGTGTGTATATCTCTGTGTGTGTGTGTGTGTGTGTGTGTGTGTATACATATATATACATGCACTTGTCTGCCAACGGACACTTAGGTTGCTTTGTCTAGATCAGTGGTTGGCAAAACACGGCTCACGAGCCGCGGTTTGCTGCTCTGTTGACTAATGAGTTTGCCGACCACTGGTCTAGATCTTTAAACAAAGGTTACTCACTGTATTCAAACAGTTCCTCCTTGCCTTGCTTAGCCTGTTTCTGCTCATCTGTAAAATGAAGTGGTTTGATGGTATGACGATCTTAAGTTCTTTTCTAACAGTAAAATCCTTGTATATGGGCAACGATAGGTAACAAACCTATAACTTCGTTAGTCCCATTAATCTAATATTAACTATTGGTATTTTAACAGATGTTTGTGTCTCAGAAGCTGTCTCCAGGGGCAATTACAGAAGAGGGATTTATTGTTTTTATTTTATTTCCTTTTTCATGTTTTCATTGAGTTTAGAGATAGAGAGAGGAATGGAGAGGGAGAGAGAGAGAAACATCAGTGATGACAGAATCATCAATCTGCTGCCTCCTGCACACCCCCCTGACCTGGAATTGAACTGGCTACCTCGGTGCATGGGACCAAGCTCAACAAATGAGCCACACCGGCTGTGCCAGAAGAGGGATTTAAAAAGTAGGCTGTCCGGTGCTATTATTATTGGGATGCGTATCCCAGGACTCATTTGGTGACTACTTTGAAGGGCAAGTTTGGGTGAATGTTGGGTAAGAAACACTCCATTGCTAATCGCCCTGACCCTCTGCAGGCTCACTTTGGGGCCACATCCACCCTGGGCTGAGGCTGCTTGAAGAATTCTCCCATTGCACATGTGATGACTCTTAAGTCACTGCTTGTATCACATAATTTTTGCTGTTTGTGTTGTGCTTTTGTTCTTAGATTGAAAGTGAGTGTGGTGTGGAATGCTAATTAATTTCCTCCATGTTTAATGAGGTTGCAATCTTGTCTCTTAAAACAACCAAAAAATGTATAGAACTAGCAGCGTGTAGTCCCATAAGGCACCTGGTGCTTTATGTTAAAGACTGTAGGCCTGGTGCATGACATTTGTATACTTGGGGGCGGGGGTCCTTCAGCCTGGCCTGTGCCCTTTCACAGTCCGGGAGCCCTCGGGGGATGTCCGACTGCCGGCTTAGGCCCGTTACCCCCCATCAGCCATCAGCCGTCAGCTGGCTTCTGGCTGAGCAGCGCTCCCCCTCAGGGAGTGCACTGACCACCAGGGGACAGCTCCTGCATTGAGCGTCTGCCCCCTGGTGGTCAGTGCACATCATGGTGACCGGTCGTTCCGCCATTCGGTCGATTTGCATATTACCCTTTTATTTTATAGGATTATTATATAGGATGGTGCTAATGAAGTGCTAAGTGTGTATTCCTTTTACCCAGCAGCTGTTCTTTTCAGAGTTTGTCCGAAGGAGATGACAGCACATGTGGAAGTGTGCCCCCATCACAGTGTTGTTTGAAGTAATGAGAAATTCTAACCCAACCTGAATATCAGTAGGGGCTCAGAGGATTGGTTTGGTCATTATGGTACCTAGCTTCACAGTCACTGAAAATAGGGGAGAGAGACCTATATTTATTGATTTGGGAAGATTTCCATGGCATATTGAGTGAAAACTATATCCTATATAATAAAAGCATAGTATGCAAATTGTCCCCTTGGCCGGGAGGTCGTCCAGGAGTTCGACCAGGGGGTGGGGCTGGCTGGGGGAAGGGAGGGAGGCCCTGGTGGCGGCAGGGGGCTGGGAGAAGGGAGGGAGTATCTGGCAGGCAGCCGCTAGGGACCCTACCAGTGCATGAATATTGTGCACTGGGCCTCTAATTTATATATAACAGTATATATGTGAAATGAACCTCTTCATGTAAAATTCCTATGCACAGTGTACATGCACAGATGTCGCGAGGGATGGTCATCAAAATATTAGCAGGCTTATCGTTGGGCAGTGGGGTTTGGAGTGACCTTACTTTGGATTTATGCCCACTCTGATTGTCCCTCTCTCCCGTTAGCCATGCTGTTTTTTTTTTTTCAAAGTGGCGCTTTTATAAAGAAAGGAGCTGGCATTTAGTGAGTACCCACTACAGTCAAACCTCCTTTCTTGAGCGTCTCTCATCTCGAACAATTCAGTTCGCATTCAAGTTGTTCCCAGAAAATATGTCTTGGTAGTCGAACCAAACTTCAGTTTTCCACTGGACAACCCTTTCATGCTGATACCTCATCGTGACAAAAGGGGTCTCTCAGGCAACAAATAAAGGAGGGAATGCTAATGTCTAAGGCTGTGAAAGAAACAGTGGTCACAGCTGAAGAGGTAGGAAAACTGTTGTTGATTTGGATAAAGGAAAGCATTTAGCCAGTGACAGCATTCCAGAGGCAGTGATACCTGAACAAGCAAGGACGCTGCATGCTGACCTGAAAGACACCCTGGAATGAGGCTCGTAGGCGTTGGTTTGATAAATTTTTAGAAAAGAAGTGTTTATTTATAGATTTAACAGAACATTAGAATGTACTATATATAAAAAAGGTTAAAACGGAATAATCTGTGGGTCTAGAACGGATTAATTCAATTGACATTATTTCTAATGAGAAGACATGATTCGGTTTTCGAGCAAATCGCTCTGGAGCAGCATTCCAAATGAATTAAGTTCGAGATCTGAGGTTCCACTGAATATTCAAGGCATTTTGTTAAAACTCTTAGCTCTCCTGTGTATTCCCTAAGGCTGTGGTCGGCATACTGCGGCTCGCGAGCCACATGCGGCTCTTTGGCCCCTTGAGTGTCGCTCTTCCACAAAATACCACGGCCTGGGCGAGTCTATTTTGAAGAAGTGGCGTTAGAAGAAGTTTAAGTTAAAAAAATTTGGCTCTCAAAAGAAATTTCAATCGTGTACTGTTGATATTTGGCTCTGTTGACTAATGAGTTTGCCGACCACTGCCCTAAGGTAAATGTGTTATTCCTATTTGACTGACAAAGCATTTTAAGCTCAGCTGGCCAGCAGGGGTGGTAGCTGGGATCCCACCCCAGATCTTTATTTATAAAGCCCTTGCACCTGTTCCTATACTCAGTCTCAGAGCACCAGCAAGGTTTGGAGCTGAGGCTGGCTTGGGGTTATCAAGTACTGGCAGAGAAGTATTGTGACTTGCTCAAAGTCTTAAGCTAGCGAGGAGAGGAACAAGACTGTGCACGTGGATTCTGTGACTATGCTTTTGCTGTACTGCACATGGCCTTGACTTAGGAGGCTTCGGTTAGTTTTCAGATTGGTCACTATCTGAATTTCTTGACTTGAGTATGTCTCTCTAACTATTTGGTCTTTATTTTTCTCATTTGCAAAATAAGGATAATATGTCTGTATCTCAGATTATTGTGAGATTACTCAGATTAACCCAGAAGTTCCCTAAAAACAATAAAATACCAGTGTGAAATACTGTTTTTAGTCTTGTCAATGTAAGAAATGTTCAAACCTGTAGAGGTTTTTATTAATTTATTTGAGCCAAAACTGACGATATATGCCGGGGAGCAAGATCTCAAGTGCTCTGGAGAGTAACAGTTTTGATGTTATTGTATGCATTTGGAATTAAGGAAGGATTATATGGAGGTGGGAGAAAGCAAGGCGGAGATTGGATTACAGGAACTATTCCAGTTAACGAGATAATGTGCTCTCTTGAGGGTGGTTACACTTATTTCAAAGCTGTGTTAACCTAGATGTGCAGAAACAAGGGACAGGGCTTGCTTGACAAAAGCTAAATCTTTACTAAAGAAATTCTATGCCTGAATGTGACTCCCCAGGGTTTGTATTGCCATCATTTTTATGATGGCTAATGGATCTTTCCATAAATGGCTCAATAGTCTAATACATGATGTTGAAGTACAAAGGCATATTTGTGAAGTGAGTTATTTGCATATTTTGAAGTGAACATGCAGCCTACCAACTGGGTTAAGTATAAAAAAGTAAAACTGAGAGATACTGAAATTTGAGATGCCAACTAAAATAGAGACAGATTCATAGAGAGCAGGCTAACAGATTAAAGGGCTGGAGTGGTGGTGGAGGGGTTGAGCAAAAAGAAAAAAAAAAACGACAGGCAGGACATGTCACTCCAAAAATTAAATAAAAAGGAAAGGTTGAAGTGAGTCCCCTTGAAGTAAATAAAATTGAAGTGCCTGATTAGTTTGACCAACAGATGGTATGCAGCAAAACTGCATCAGTAAAGGTATTAAGTTACAATTTGTTTTAAGCGGGTTAGTTTTAAAAGACGGGTTTGTAATTTCCAAAAATTGCACCAAGGTAAAGCAGAGCTCAACCTGATGCGAATGTGTTGTTCAGGCGTTAGCAGTACTGCCCTCACTAGACGTTCATTGGACAGTAGCGCAACCCCAAGAAAAGGATGGTTGGCTACGTTTTTAGGTTGCGCCGCTGGCAGTGCTGGCCAATACCTGGTTGGGTTGTGGTGACTGACTTGCAAGTCCCGGCCTCGCTGCGCGTTAGTGCATTTAAGTTGACTACAACTCCCGAAGCAAACTACCAAGTCCTTGTTTTCTGAGGCTTTTGAGGGAGCAAAGAGGAAGCTCGGTTTTACCCAGAAGGCCACGCGCCAGCCGTGAGACAATTTGCATGTGCGCTCCTCGCTGGGGCGGGGCCAGCAAGGGGCGGAGCTGCGACTTATTCTCCCACTCTAGGCTTACGGACATGTAGCCTGGCTGTGGCAGCTTTTTGTTTCGTTTTTCGCCTCCGACCGATTCCTTTTAAGGCTAAACGGCTCTATTTGTACAAGAGCAGCCCTCCTCTTGATGACCAGTGTAATCTTGCCAGTCGGCACGCGCTCTCTGGGCCCTGGGACAGCACTTGAACCAGAAATGTGCGGGAGCCCTGGGAGCTGCTTGGCAAGGGCCCTGGGCCTGAGGCCGGTTGCTCACGGGGTCTCGGTGTTTCCCATTCATTGCAGGTGGCTCTTCTGGGCATGGACATCCTATCCGCGCTAGTCACCCGGCTGCAGGATCGGTTCAAGGCGCAGATTGGCACAGGTGAGCTGTGGGCACGTGTGGGGCGGGTCCCCAGACTCTCCTCCCTCTGGCCTCCAGTCTCTTCAGTCTCCCCAAATCTTGCAGTTAGCGTGCCCAACCGCCCCGCCAGCGCCCTTGATCCCCTCCCACTCCTCAACCTCAGCTTCCTGCTGGGGCTGCACCACTGCCCTCCTTGCCCTCCCAGACCCCGCCCTCCATTTGTGTGCTTCCAGCATTGGTGTTCTAACACAAAGTATGACTGCTAACTCTTTTATTTCTTGTAAAAATTAGCTGTCCTAATTTAGCGATGGCCAGGTCCTGCTGGGCCCTGACCCCCTTCTGAGAGCAGTCCTTCCCTCTAGCAATCCTGCAGCTGCCAGCATCCTGTGCTTCCAGGTGATGGGACTGCTGTTACCGTCTCACTCTGTTATGTCCGTACAAGCGGGTATTAAATGGTCACTCTCTTACTTTGAAGGGAAAACAATATGTCAGTAAAATGAAATGAAAATAACCACAGGTTTTATAGATCTAGAGATAAATTCGTCACCTCTATATTCCTGACCTCTGCGATTTTATGACAACATGAGCACCAAGCAGATCTGTGTGTGCGAGCATTTCTCACAGATGTCTCTGTGTCAGTTGGTCTACATATATGTTACTTTCTATTAACTTTCTGGCTAGTATGCTCCTGTGGATAAGGTTGAGCTCTTTTCCCATTCAAATAAAACCCCCTTAATTTTAAGAAATTCAGCATTTTAATAGTGTTTCATTTTCCTCCTAAATTAGCTGAGTTGGTCAGGAATATCTTTTGTAAAAGAAAGGTTCATATTCATAGACTCTTAGAAGAATCTGACCCCTGGGATGCAAGTGCCTTTGGAGCACTGGCCAATGGCCTGCACCCGGGTGCGTGGAGGAGACGTGGGAGAACAGATGCGCTCCGTGCAGGGGTGGGGATAAGCACGCATGTGTCTTATGTAAAATTAAAACATAGAGACAAAGGGTAGATTGAGCCATAAGTGTCTGCCCCTACCCCCAAGGAAATGTGCTGGAGCCCTTCTCTCTTATCTGAATTTCCCTTTGAATTGACTCTTTCCTGCCAGTGTCTTCCATTGACATCTATTTTAATATTTGACCAGCATAAAGATGTTGGGAGGTGGCTGGAGGAAGATGTGAATAAGAAGACACATATACCCATGCAAAAAGGATTTTGCTGATTCTTAGAGTAGTTCCCCTGGACTTTAGCAAGGAGAACAGTGCTGTAGGGATTGGTGGTTTTAGATAATGGACCTTATTTCGGCTAGGATTTGTCTTCCCAGTTAATTGAAATATCAACAGTTGGTGACACCTCCCCACCCCCAACAGGTGTTCATTTGATCACTTGCATTTTGATTTCCAGTGCTGCCAAGTTTAATAGACAGACTGGGAGATGCTAAAGACTCTGTGAGGGAGCAAGACCAGACTCTGCTGCTAAAGATCATGGATCAAGCTGCTAATCCCCAGGTAGGACGTTTGGTGGCCCGTGGCGTGCCGGTGCTCCCCTAACATCGGTGTGTTACTCCATACAGAAAGACAATTTATTTTAATCTGATGTATTTCGGATGGAAATTTTCATAGCCCTCCCCACCCCCATATTTGAAGAAATAATAAATAGCAAAGCATGTATTTTGAATAAATTAGTGGACTTAACATGGGTTTTGAGTGCTTGGTTTAATCCATAAACTTGAGCTCATTTTTATAACTGATTCTGTATTTCTTTGAAAAGAGCAGTTATGATGTCTGGGTGTTAGGAGGCCTGGCTGGTCTGTCTGCTAGTGAGCCGGGGCTGCTGGGAACCGGACACAGACCTGCCTTCCAGGGTCCAGCTGCGCATTGCCGGGGAAGGGGCATGTTATCAGAAAAATTCTTCTAGGGAAGGTGAAAACTAGACTGGCCTTCACAGATGGGCAGATGGTGGGCTCTGGGTGGGTGGAGAAAGCTGGTCCAGGCAGGAGAGCAGTGTGAGTGTGTGATCTTTGAAGCCACCCGACCTTTTTCAGCCTCCCTTTCCTCACTCATGAAATGGGGACAGCTATACCTCCTTTTGGGGTCGTTGGGAGAATGAAATACAATTATATGAAGAAATGTGTTTGAAAGAAATTTAACTTGATATACAAATAGTCACCATTTTTCAGTGTGCTCGACTTAAGATGACTAAATGGGTGGTAGCAGCTGGAACTGATTGGCACCTGTTGAGGGTCCCTCTTTCCTTGGCCCCGTATTAAACAAAAGGCTGCAGGAGTCTCCTCCCCTCTTCTCACCTGTCCTTTGCCATCCGCAGTATGTGTGGGACCGGATGCTGGGAGGCTTCAAGCACAAGAACTTCCGGACTCGGGAAGGCACGTGTGTCTGCCTTGTCGCCACACTGAATGCGTAAGTCTGGTCAGGGCCTGAGGATTTTCTTGGCTGAGCTTTTTCACTGTTAACTTTTTATTTTGAAATAACTATAGATTTCAGGAAGTTGTAGAGAAATGTATTGGGAATGTCGTGCAATTTTAATTTGAGCCATTTTGATATGTGTGTGGTGATATCTCTCCCTCCTTCCCCCAATGTTATCATCTTGCCTGTGCAGTGACAACACAGGAAATTAATATTGATACAACCCATGGAGCTTATTCACATTCCTCCAGTCACACACATGTAAGTGCAGTTCTGCACAGTTCTGTCACGTGTGTAGTTCCATGTGACTACCACCACTGTCAGGGTACAAACCTGTGCATCACCCCAGGCTCCCTCACGCTGCCCCTTTGTAGTTAGTCCCTAACCTTTGGCAGCCACTAGTCTATTCTCCACCTCTGTGGCTTTATTCCAAGAATGTTATGTAGATGGAGTCATACATAGTGTAACTCTTTGAGATTGGCTTTTCATTCCACTTGAGATTGCATATATGTTGCGTAAACAATAGTTCATTTCTTTTTATTGCTGAGTAGAATTCCATGGCATAGACGTATCAGGATTTATTTAACCATTCAGCTGTTGAAGGACATTTGAATCATTCCCAGTTTTTTGCTATTACAAAGAAAGCTGCTATGAACACTTGCACAAGTTTGTTTCAGCATCAGCTTTCATTTCTCTTGGGTCAGTGCTCAAGAGTGCAATGGCTGTGCACTTGTTAAGTTTATTTTTAGTTTTTTAAAATAACTTTCTCCCCTTTGCATGACCGATGTTGTTCCAAAGGGTGCACCACTTCCCAGAAGTACTACAATACTAGGTGGATGCGAGGTGTGGATGGAGCGAGCTCCTAGGCCATCTCTCTGCTCCAAAAATCCACTTAATACGCTGTCCTCGGATAGAGGCCATTTCCGGTGTTAAACTGATAAGGCTGAGAGATCATTTTTAGTCTTAAAAGAAACTGCCAAACTATTTTCCCGAGTTGTCTGTACCATTTTACATTACCACCAGCAGTGTGTAAATGAATCAATTTCATCACATCCCTCCTAGCATCGAATGTTATCACTATTTTAATTTTAGCCATTTTGATATGTGTGTGGTGATATCTCATGGTGTGAATTTGTATTTACTTAATGACTGTTGATGTGAGTATTTTTCATGTGCTTATTTGTAAGAAAGTCTTTTTTAAAATTGAAATTACAATTACAAATCACCTTTTCTGATTGTTACAGAAAATTTAAATAAAGAAGAAAATGATGATTACCCATAATTCTAGCACCTTCAGATAATCACTGTTAACTGTGGTGCATTTTATTCCAGCCTCTGCAGTTAAGATTATTTTTAAAAGCAAAATTGGGATTATAACATTTCTGTCACCATGTAAATTTCCCCCCTCCTAAGGTGTTAGCCTTTTTAGTGCCATTAAATTTGGCCATATATATTGGAAACGTTTAAAAAATGTTTCTAGCCTTTGATTGTAGTAGTTTCACGTCTAAGAGTTTATCCTAAGGAAGCAACCAGATTGCCAGAGAGAGCTGTGTTCACAGAGGATATCTGTGCCAGTGCGTACGAGGTGAGCCCTTGTGAACACACGCTCTCTACAAGCAGGGTTAGTCGCAATCCTCTGCAGCCACTTCATCCGTCTCTCATTCAGCTCTTTTTACCTGAATGCCAGTTGTAGCATCAAACTGTGCACAGTTTAGTTGGGTGTGCCGGCTGGACAGAGTAGGAACCATTACGTGACGGAACAGTAATGTAGAGACAGCCATGTGGGAGGTGAGCGGCTGGGAAGGGCTGGGGCTTGGCTTGGCCCAGCTTGGGGCCAGGTGGAGAGAGCCCGAGTGCGAGGGCGAGGACACGTCCGTGAGAGGCACTCACGGTTCTGAACTCAGTGCCAAGGGGCCGCCACAGCACCTTTATTTTGGAACCAGATGGGAAAGAGATGGAGAAGATGGAAAGATGAGAGCCCGGGGTGAGGGGCGATAGGGTTCGGGCACGGAGGGGACAAGTGAGTGTGGGCAGAGTGGCTTCTGTTTCTTCTTTCTCACCGATGATAAAACACTTCTTTTGTTTTCAGCTCTGGAGCACATACTTTGACACTAAACAAGATTGTGCCACATATATGTAATTTACTTGGAGATCCAAATAGCCAGGTGAGTGTTTTCCATGAGAATGGTCATTGGTTTAGACAGCTAACATGCATGTTGGTGTTCTCTGTATACGTGATGGGTGGGTGGGACTTTATTCATCTTTATAGAACTCTGATTATTGTGTAAGATAATGAGCCCATTAGCATTTATAAGATGCCATTGGTAAATGTGGCGGCCATTCTGCCCTCTTTCCACGTGGGGCTGAGACTTCATGAGCCTGTAAAGTGATGTCCTCCAGACCAGCCTCCAGGATCCCGTCACTCTGGCCACCGGCTCTGCAGCCGGCAGAGGGTGGGCCTTGGGGAGGATGCCCAACGCGGATTGAAAGCGAACACTGCCTGTGGGAGGGGATTGACCGGAAATTGTGAGGGGACTTCTCCAGGCCTGGATTCATGGTTCATGGTTTGCTTTGGGTAGCGGCCATACTGATGTGTACACCTGTGGAAACTCCTCGAACCCTGACAACAACTGTAGATATTTTATATAAATTTTACCTAAATTCAAAAACAAAACAAAACACGAAAACGAGGCCCCATGTCCTGAGCTGAAGGGAGGGAGAGGAGTGGGTAACCTGTGGCCAGGTGCAGCCTCCCCAGGCTGGGCAGGTCTGGGCTCCTGCAGGTCTCGCCTGGGCCAGCTTGTTCATGGCCGGGTACTCTGGTCCACATTCGCTCGTGCAGGCTGTTAAGAAAACATTTCAGGGTTGAAAATAGGAAAATAGGGACACAAACTTACCAAGGATATATTTGTATAATAAACAGGCCTTCATTTTATTTATATTTATTTAAAAAATTTTTGTTTATTGATTAAATTGAGAGAGGGAGGAAAAGGAGAAAGAGAGAGGGGTTTGTCATTCTACTTATTTCTGCATTCACTGGTTGATTCTTGTATGTGCCCTGACTGGGGGATCGAACCTGCAACCTTGGCATATGGGGATGATGCTCCGACCAACTGAATTCCCAGCCAGGGTTGAACAGGCCTTCCTTTATGATTGCTAAAGTCCCTCCAGAGAGCCTACGCTGTGCTTTCCCACTTCTACCAGCTCCTGGGACCCTCCCATTCATTGTCTTAACCTTTCTTCTTGGCCCTGAACCCCAGTTGCATTTTCATACCCTCTCGCCTGCTGCTCTGTTGCTTTTCTTTCCAGACTGGTGTCTCGGCTCGCTGCCCCACTGTCTCGTCTCCCTGGCTGGCGCCTACTTCTCTCCACTCATCTCTTACCCAGCCGCATTGAAAATATATAGTTAAAATCCAAATACAATTGTTAGATATTTTTATTTATGGAATCATACTTTATGTTCAGCATTAATTTAAAAATTCTAAATTATCAAATGAGTTATTTGGTCCCCTCCCCTTTTTGATGTTGTCTCCATTTTTGTTTTCTGTGGAAAAGTCCTTTATAGAGGCCGCACTTGGAGGGCCCTGCTGCTGCGGTATCCTTTAGTGGAGCAGAAAGCCAGCCTGGCTAGTTGAACTTACTTGTCCCTAATGCAATTGCTTACTTAGCCACGTGATGTGAATAGTCACACTGGGCCTGTGGGAGATGAACATTTCTGGTAAAATGAGGTTGGTGCTCCCTGGGCAGCTGTTAGCAATCGGACAGAGTCAGAGTGTTCCAGATTGAGTGCTCAAGGGTCATATACTCACACCTGCCTTCGGAGTGTTTGGTCTGCATGTATGCGTGTGCAAGCGCAGATGCACACAAGGGGAGTCCCCAGCACCCTCCTGCCAGGAAACATCCCAGCCGCTTCTCTGATCCTATCCACTTTCCATGCCTCCTTCACCTGAGGCTATTTTTTCCATTGATTTTCTTAGAGTGAAAGGGAGGGGGAGAGACACAGAGAGGGAGACACCAATGTGAAAGAGACACATCGATTGGTTGCCTCCCACACGCACTTGGACCAGACACCAGACATTGAGCCCACCACCACGTGCCCTTGACTGGAATGGAACCGAAGACCCTTCTGGGCTTGGCCGACACTCTAACCACTTAGCAACCAGCTAGGGCTTGCCTTTAACATTTTCATTAGTCTTTCTTGCTAGTCTCTGGCCCTTGAGGGTCAGGACTGTAACTCGCTCCTCTTCCTTGTCCCAGGACTGCCTTCCAGGAGTGTGAGGGTTCAGTAGACACCCCACAGCTGTTTGAATGACTTGCCCTTCTTAGCTGTTTGTCTCAGGCCAGAGAGGACAGTGGTGTCTGGGCAGTGCTGCCGCTGCGCTCCGTGCCTTCAGCTCTCCCGCGTGGAGTTCCTGGCTCTGCAGGAGGCCACTGACACTGGGTGTGAACTCTGGACACTCCTCTCTTAGAGGCCACGAGTTCATTTGCTTATTGGTCTCAGTGCAGAGTGACTCGCAGTGGGAAACCCCTCAGGAGCTTCTCGGAGTGGCCCGGAGGTAGATGTACAGAGTGTTGCTTAGGATGCTTTTGGCTCCAAGTAACTGACATTTCAACTCAAAATTGCTGGAGCGGTGGGGAGAATGCATCGTCCTGCATAATGAGGAGGGGCTCCAGGGTTTGTTAGTGAACAGTCATTTCCCAGAGACTGGCTCAGTCCTTGGGCTTTGTCCTTTGCAGCTGTCCCCAAGGACACAGCCCAGGCCCAGCCCAGCGCCTGCACGCTCTGCCCGCCTGGTTGACGAAAGCCTGGTGCTTCCTGTGTGCCTCCTGTTTTAACTTGTCTGTACTGAAAGGTTCAAGCCTGCATGGACACACTGAGAATGAGAGTGCATCTCATGTGCCTGTCATCGAGCTTCTGCAGCTGATGAGACAGGGCCAGTTTAGTTCCATCTGTGTTCCCTCCCCCACCCCAATATTTTGAAGCAAATCTTAGACAGCAATTCATTTAATTCTTTAAAAAATGTTTTTATTGATTTCAGAGAGGAAGGAGAGGGATAGAAACATCAATAATGAGAGAGAATCATTGATTGGCCACCTCCTTCACAACCCCCTACTGGGGATGGAGCCCACAACCCAGGCATGTGTCCTGATCAGGAATTCAGCTGTGACGTCCTGGTTTATAGGTTGATGCTCAACCACTGAGCCACACATGTTGTGCTCATTTAATTCTTAAATACTGTAAAAGATAAGACTCTTTTCAAACATAACCTTAATACTGTATTCCCTCCTGTCCACCAGGAGCGAGTGGTTCTCATGTTATCAAGTGCCCTGTCAGCGACCCCTTTCCCTCAGTGTTGCGTGTTTTTGGTGTGTCCTGCATTTCTCTTTGCAAGGGCGAAGACACACGCTCCTGAGTTCCCTGCAGCCATCCCACCCCCTCAGGTTTCCTGCGGAGAATCCCATTCCTTCCCTGGGTTACACTGAGATTTTACCTCCTGAGCTGAGGTCAAGGTTTCCTTCCAGAGGGCAGTTTGCAGAGCTAGGAGGACAGGGGCTCCATCAAAGGCAGCATGCTAAGACGTCACACACCATAGGAAGTCTCTGTTCTAGATAAGGACTTCAATGCGCATCTCTAAGTGTCCGAGGACTGTTGGTCTCAGCACTCCCTGCGGCTGGACCTGGACTGGGCTGAGCCAGCTGTGCTCCGAGCAGGGAGCCTGTGCCCAGGGCTGCAGGCCCCTGGCAGTGTGCGCAGTGCACTTGAGGCCCCACTCTCCAAGGCAGGCTGGCTGGGGCTGGGGCTGTTCACCCAGGAGAGGGTAGGTTTGCTTCCCATCAGCTTACCGCACCCTTCCTTTCTCTGGAGCTAAAGCCCTCCCTTAAGTTGTAAGATTCACAGGGTTCTCTATTTTTGACACTCTCAGTGGAAGGCAGTGTTCTAAGGTGAGAAGGATGTGGGCCTGCACTCAGGTGGCAGCCAGCTCCCTGCCCTGCCGGTCACCTGCTGTGGGCCCAGCAGGTGGCTGGCCTCACTGCCCCAGACCCCATGACATGGTCCACAGAGGCCCTGTGAGGATGGCTGCAGATGCAAAGACCTCAGATTCTTTAAAGCATTCAACTCAGGCCCGGCAGGTAATGCTGAACATGTGGGGCTCTTGTCTTGTGCAGTCCTACTGGCCCAGTGGTTCTCAACCTTTCTAATGCCACGACCCTTTAATATAGTTCCTCATGTTGTGGTGACCCCCATTATTTTCGTTGCTACTTCATAACTGTAATTTTGCTACTGTTATGAATCGTAATCTGTGTTTTCCTATGGTCTTAGGCTCTATAGCAGCGGTTCTCAACCTGGGTTGAGATATTTACATTACGATTCATTAACAGTAGCAAAATTACAGTTATGAAGTAGCAACGAAAATAATTTTATGGTTGGGGGTTACCACAACATGAGGAACTGTATTAAAGGGTCGCAGCATTAGAAAGGTTGAGAACCACTGTAACTGGCCTGAAATGTTAGGGTTCCTTCTTGTGGTGAGTTTGAGGTAGACAGAAATACACTTTTTTCTGAACATTTGAAAATGTCTTACAGACATGATATTTTTAGTCCTGATGCTTTATACTCTGCATCTCCTAACAACAGGACATTTTCTTATATAAGCACTAGTGACCTGGTGGACGGATTCATGCACATTGAAAGGAAATTAATTAGAAGAAATATTTTAATATCGCTATTCGCCCTTTATAATAGAAGGGTCAACCAAATTAACGATTGACAGTGACAGATCGAAACACATGCGTGTGATTGGTGCCAGCGAGAGCTTTATATGTATCATGCATGTGTGAGTCAACTTAGCCTTTTATATGTTTAGAATAAACTTGCTTAATTAGACCTGCTTTCTGATATAGCTAAACTTTTTCCAGTCCAGCGAAGCACCCCAACTTCTCTTTCAGGTAATTGTCAGCAACACAGCAGTAACTATCAATACAAAGCAGATTATTATTGTACATCATGCAGGGAGAACAAAGAATAAAATATTTAACTGCAGCAGTGTTTGACTATATTCTGTGCAGTGAGAAAAGCTGAAGTCATTTTCAAGGTTCACCATTTACTTCTTTTCATTCGAGTCAAGTTTCTAAGCTTTCCAAATCTCCATTTTCCTGCTAATGAAAATAGGATTCCACTGAGTCTCCTATCTACCTACTCCAGGACTTCTGTGAGGATCAAATGAGATGAGGCACGGGAAAATGCTTCACAGACATTGAGTTACAGTGTGAAATGTTTGCACCTGACTATAAAGCAAGTTGTGTTCCTGGGCTGAAGAAACTTCAAGGAGGCTAGGCGCTGCCAAGGAGAGGAAGCCGGATGTTGCTATGTGACATTATTACCTGGCGCCCATAGCAGCCGTTTCTGGGTTGGACTGGGCTGTGGGCTGCATTTTGCTCCATGGGGTCTCGGCAGTGTTGGCTGCGATTTGGTGGGCTGTCGCTGCAGGGTGGTGGCAGGGCCTTTGTCCCACTTGGGAGAAGCCAAGTGTTGCTTCGTGGGTGCCAGGTCTGCGGTGCCATTTCTCTGTGCGCATCATGGTAGCTCCTGCATTGAGCGTCTGCCCCCTGGTGCTCAGTGCATGTTGTAGCGACCTGTCAGACCCTTGGACACTTAGCACATTAGCCTTTTATATATATAGATATCTCATTTTCACATTCAAAAAATTTAACATTGACATAATGGTAATGTGTGATAGACAGTTCATATTTGAGTTTCCCCTAGTTTCTTTTTTTTTTATTTCATTCTGTCCTTGAGCCTTATTTATTGCTGCCTCCTTAGTTCATATTTGTGTTTGTCCTGGCTGCTTACTTGTTCTTCCCGAGGCTCACGCCCTTCACTCTGCTCCCAGGCCCTCGTGCAGGCTGCACCTTGCTTGGAAGCTGCCTCATTGCATCCTTTCCCGGAAAAATGCACATTCAGGCACATTTCAGGTGGTTCCTTCCTCTCCCATAAAACATTTCTTGGTATCCTGTGGTGTGCTTGTTCCCTCCCTAAACTACCAGCTCTTTGTACTCTTGTATAAAATGTTTTTTATTACAGCCTCTCCTTTGTTAAATGTAGAATATATGGAATTTTTCCCATTTCCTTTCTAGAACCATGAGTGTTTTTCCCATTTTTAATTTATGAGCTTCTTGAGTACAGGGCTTCATTTTCCTTACTCAGTAAGTGTTTGACCCAAATCCAGGGTACTTTACATGGTGTTTTATTGTCAGTGTAATTTATTTATTTGTATTATTTTCTAATTTGGAAAGATGCCCTGAAAATTTCAGTTTTCTGACATCATCTTAAAGAATGAAAAAAAAACTAAGGGATATGGACTGGAATATGTATATGGGGATAGGACCTAAACTTTTTCTACTCTTTGGGATTGTACCTGCAGAGTCAAAACTGTTAACCATGGCTTCATCTGGTCAAATATCTAGAAAGGATTGTACACACAGTTGCATTGGTAAAATGGCGATGAACTTGAGGTGGTGTGTAGCCTGCTGTGTCCCAGCAGGAAGTGCTATGGGATGACACCAAGAGCTGTAAGATCTCTTCTTTTACATCTAGGTTCGAGATGCAGCAATAAACAGCTTAGTGGAAATTTACAGACATGTAGGAGAACGTGTGAGGGCAGACCTCAGTAAAAAAGGATTGCCACAGTCCCGGTGAGTTCAGACTTTTTTCCCCTTCTTCTGCTCTTCCCCCTACTCTTTTTCAGTTAACATTTTGGTTTGCACTACTTCTTTTGTTGTGATAATTTTTTCAAAGAATGTATGGTTAGTGGATTGGCGATGGGAGATCTTGTCCTGATCGTATGTCAGAGGTCCCTTCCCATTCCAGTTCCTCAAAAGTAAGACTCTCTCACCAAGACAACTATCTAGCCAACTCCCAGGCCATCCCCTGATTTTAGAAGCATATTGAAAATGGATGAATTTTGAAAATTCACCATTCTTTTGGTTCAGATGTTTCTATATATTATATACACACAGTGCCTAGTTATAGTATGTGCTTAGAATATATTTGAGTGAGTGGAGCCTTTCCAAGAATGAGTTTGGTTTGGGAAACATCTTTGAAATGGTAGTTTTCTGTTCAGTAATGTCAGCCTCGCCACGAAGAAGCTGGGGGTCAGCATCTTATCAGACCCAAGGCAACTTGAGTGCACAGGTGTCTCTGCTGTGTCCAAATTTAAAAGTTAATGGAGCATTGGATGTGCATAGTTTGAACTGTGATGTAGAAACCTTGCACCAAATGAATTCCAAACCCCTTGCCCCGCCCATTCCTTTATGGAGAAAGTAATGTGAAAACCCTGGGAGTTAGAGGTGGACTGGACTCACAGAGCAGCTGGTCAGAGTCTGTCCTCGTGGCCATGGCAACAGCATAGGCCCAGAGACATGCAGTGAGCTCACACAGCTGAGGCAGAGCTGGGCCTGAAGCTCTGTTCTCTGCCTCGCCTTTTCCTTTCTTCATCTGACACGAGTTTACAGAGCACTTAGACATGGGATGGAATGTGAAGCATTCAGGGGTCTTGATGTCCCTTAATTGGATATGACAGTGGGCCCCTCACCCTAAGGTAGGGGTTCCAGGAGCAGCTGAGTGGGGCTATATTCTTTCTTGCTGAGTCATGTCGGACCCAGTATCACTCTCACTACGGGCCCTGAGCTGTGCACAAGACAATGAGATGGGCCTGTAACTACTCTTCATGTGTTTTACAAAGGTAATCCCTGAGAATAGAGTTTTTATGCCCATGTTTTATTAACCTCAGCTTTCTGGATTTTGAAAGAATGGTGAGAACACTTAATGGTGAGAGACAAAAGTTAAAGACGAAACTACTGAACAATCTCTTGGGCAAAATTGGAGGGAGGACACAGATGAACAGGCAGAGCAGGGGCTGGAAGAAGAGGGCTGTTTGATGATGTCACGATCATTGTTGGGAAAACAGGCCTTAAGCAGTGAGACTCTTTCCTGCTCCAGGATGGCTCACCATGCTCTGCAGCTCACAGTGGCCGGGGCCCTGAATGGACTGGCAGCGTACACAATGGGGTCCCTGGGTAATGCTCGAAGGTTGCTGTGGTGAGATCTAGAGGTGGGTGCGGAAGGAGCTGTCACAGCAGGCCGGACAGCTGTCTGGAGATGGCTGCTTGCAGAATTGGCCCTGGGCTATCTGGAAAATTGGATTTGGGGAGGATTCGCAGTATTCCCAAAGAGTGAGATAAGAGTGGCTCCCTGTACCCCACGGCGCAGGCCTTAGCTGAGCCCCTGCTTTCCTTCAGGGAGTCTGACCTTTTGGGAAGTACTGGGCAGAGGGGTTCTGTGTGAATAGCCCCAATAAAACCTCCAGGCCCTGAGACTCTAATGAGCAGACCGCCTTTTCCAGGTTGTCCCCACCCGTTGCTGGGAGATTAACCACGTCCTGTGTGACTTCACCAGTGGTGGCTCTAGGAAGCTTGTGCCTGGTGCGCCTGGTCCTCACCCGTGCACCTTTTCCAGTTGCTGGCTTTTCTTTGTGTTCTTTTACTATGATTGTCCTGTAATAATCACAGCTGTGAGTATGACTATATGGTGAGTTCTGTGAGTTGCGTTAGCAAATTGTTCAATGTGGAAGGGGCCTAGAGGCCCCTCAGCACAGAGGGTGTTTTAGGTAAGGTCCCAGAGGCAGTGGAGGCCAGAGCCCCCAGGCCTGTGTGTCATGTGTGCTTTCTGCTAACCCTTTTTTTTTTTTTTTTTTTTTTTAAATATGAGATAGACACGTCAATCAGTTGCCTCTCGTACACGCCCTGACTAGGGATCAAACCCGTAACCTGGGTATGTGCCCTGACCGGAAATCAAACCCACCACCTTCTGGTGTATGGGGCAACACTCCAACTGAGCTACATCAGCCAGAGCCACATACTCTTAAAAAATATATAAAAAGGTACAAAAGAGCTGGGCCTCTGGGAATAGGAATGGGGGTTTCTGCTATTTCATGTTATCTAAAAATTTTCCCCAAATTCTGAACCAAATGGAGAAGGTAGTCCTGTTAAAATGGACACACATGGTCGCAGCCGTTCTTGTAAATGCACAGTGCTTGGAGAACGAGGCTGGCGGTTCTTTAAAAACGTGCTCTAGTGAAAGAAGCTGAAACCAGGTGTCTTTGGATTTATTGCAAGACAGTTACCTAAGGTCTTAGCACTGTGAGTGTCAGAGGCTCTGGCTGCCACCTTTATTTTGTGGGGGATGTGTCCAAATGGAACGAGACTTGTAAAGAATCCTACTGTTGTTTGGGAAATTCAGTATCTTCTGTGTGGCTCAAATGGCTGACTTGAATACTTGACTATTCTAGACCTCTGTTACATCATTATAGATTTTTTTGTTATTATGTGAGCATAGCAGATTTTTCAGCTTAGCAGGATTCCATAGGGCTAATAAAATATTGTAGAATTTGCTTAATGCTTTCTAAAACTTGGGTTTTGTCCTGGAATGAAAATGTTGACCTCCTATGAGTTTGTTCATTGAGAACTACATTGGAGAAGAAGGTTAACTATAACTCTAAAAACTACGTGATGAAAAGAATGCCTTCATCATATCAGCTGAATAACTTCAATAAGAGCAAACTCATTTGAGCAGCAGTCTTCTTTGTTCATTTCACAGTTGGGAAGTGCCCTTCACTTTGGAGGAGCTGGAATTATGTGTTTGGGTCACGTGTTAAAAGCTATTTTAGCCTTGTTGTCTGGTGGCTAAAATAATATTGAGCCACAAAATAAAGCAGAGATTTTCAACCAAGTCTTCATGTTAGAAGGTCTCCACTCCGCACAGAATCTCAGCATTGTTGAGCTGTGAACTTTAGTTAGGATAGTCTTTGGCCATTTTACATTGTTTAACACATTATTTTCACAGTTCATGCATGTGATACGTGCAGAAAGTAAGTACACAGTTTGTAGCTATCTCTTGTAACATGCCATATAGTTGTGTGATGTTTGTGTGGCATGCTGGGCAACCAAAGTCTAAATTGACCCTTGTCACTCTTGTGGCTTACTTTCATAGACACGCTATGGCATTCCCTGTCCTCCCGTTCGATATGCCAGACAATATTTGTATTCGATGTGATATATTTAGTTTAGAAGCTATGTGTAAAAGACTGGTGTTAAATTTGTCTCTGGACCCATCATTTGGGAACCAATTGCCTGAAAACAGCAGCTGCTTTAAATCTGAAGATACTTTAATTTATAGAGGGAGCTGATGCATATGCCATCTGATGCATTCTGACCATGTGGTAATCTTACTGTGAACCTGCAGTTTTGAATGGCTCTCATAATGTTTGTTTTGCTATTTGAATCTATTTAAAAAATTTATGGACATTTACCAGACATTATTACTTAGTGATGGTATAGGTAAGGGAAAAATGGAAACTTTCTTATTGTAAATTTGTTTGCTAAAGCTTTAGTGCTGTAGAGAGGGCCCATGGCAAAAGCAGGAAGAGAGAAATGTGCTCGGCAATATCTGCTCTCATTTCTAAGTTTTGTTACTGCCGGTGATGTGTACAGAGAGCTGACGAGGTGAATAAGATAGAGTGAAGAAAGGCAGTTCCTGTCTTCTTCTGCCATTTTCCTGCAGAGGCAAACACCGTCGCCTGGTTTATGACTGCTGTTGTACCTATTGCTCTGTCTCTAAATACTGTTCACGTATTGCTAAACCTTAGTTATTTCTCACAAGAACTTGATTTTGCATCATGGAGGGTAAATTTCAGCTCTTTCTTCCTAACCTCTCTCATGTATAGCTGCCATTGCCACACCCACCAAATATAGTCATGTTTTAATTTTGATTAGAACATTTAGTTTATATTATAGTTAAGTATGCCATGCACTATTTATATTTGGTGAGCTCTGATTACCTTTCCCCCCCACATCCTTTTGTTTGTCCTACGTTATTAATCATATTACATGTGCATAGTTGTCCACATCGTATCCTGCACGAGGACTGTCTGTGTACTGCCAGTTTGTGGACATGCCTGCCCTTGAGCCTGTTCTGGTCTGACGGGCTGCCTCACTGCCTTCACTGCCTCATGCTTACTTATCCTCCTGGCAGCTCTATCAGCATGTTGGGGCTTCACTTCTCCTTTCTCTGCAGAGGCATCTGCTGTTTTTTGGGGGGACCATGTCTTTTTTCTTCTTCTTGGTTTTCTCTCTTATTTTAGTCATGCATATCCTCCACTAGCTTTCTCAGAAAAGATGTGGAGGAGACTTTCTTTGAGTCTGAGAAGATCTTTATTCTGTTTTCATATTGGTAGTTTGTCGGGGTTTAGAAATCTAGGTTGAAAGTCATTTTCATCCAAAATGTTAAAACTAATGTCTATGTATTCCAGCTTTTAGTGTTTCTTTCTACTGAGAAGTCCAAAGTCATTCTGATTCTTCAGTCTATCAAAGTAGATAACTTTGATTTTCTATGTCTCTAGAGTTTGTCTGAAACTTTATGGTGAAGAGTCTCAGACTATTTTCATTGTATTGAATGCTTGGAGGGTCTTTCAACTTGGAACCTTGTGTTGTTTGGATCTGGGCTAGTTTCTTTAAAAATATATGTATATTTACATGTATTTATATATATGTATATACATATATATGTATACATATATATTTGTAAATATAACAGTTAAATTATGACCACTTGGACTAATTTTCTGATTTTTTTCTTCCCATTTATAGCTTTACAATTTCGCTGTTTTCTGTGAGATTTTCTCAAATTTATCTTCCAACCATTCTATTGAATTTTTGATTAAAATTTTTTTCCTTTTTGGTTTTATTTTCTAAGCTCTCTTTTTTGTTTACTGTGTTTCAATTTTATAGCATTCTATTTTCTTTATATTTTTAAATAAGAGCTTTCTTACTGAAATATTTCATATACTGTAATTTTCATAATTTACCATATACCTTTTAAAGTGAACAAGTCAGTGGTTTTAGTATATTCACAAAATTGTATAGCCATTACTACTATCTAGTTTTAGAACATTCTCATCAATCCAAAAAGAAATCCCGTATCCATTAGCAGTCCCTCTCCATTCCTCTCCATTCCTTCCTCTTCCCTCCAGCCCCTGGCAACAGCTATGGTCCACTTTTTAATTCTATGGATTTGCCTTTTTGGACATTTCAGGCAAATAAAATCACACAAAATAGTCTTTTGTTGACTGCCTTCTTCCACTTACCGTAATGTTTTCAAGGTTCAGTTATATTGTAGCGGGGTCATTTTTTTTACAGCTGAAGAAAAATGCCAAGGAATGTTTCTATACACCAATTTTTGTTTATCCATTCTTCTGTCGATGTACAATTTGAGTTGCTTCTGCCTTTTGACTATTGTGAATAACGCTGCTATGAAAATGGCTGTACAAATATCAGTTCTAGTTCCTACTTTCAGTTGTTTTATGTATATACCCAGAAATGGAGTTGCTGGATTGTATGGTAATTGTGTTTAATTTTTTGAGGAGCCACCATCCTATTTTGCATAGCTGCTGCACATCCTACCCAACAATTATTATTTTCTGTTGTTTTGTTTTGATAATAGCCATCCTAATGGGTATCTTATTGTGATTTTGATCTTCGTAGAATTTTTATAGGACCTTTGTTGAAAATGCATTGACCATTAATGTAAGGATTATTTCTGGAATCTCAATTTTGTTCCATTGATTGATATGCCTGTCCTTGTGTGAGTACCACCCTGTCTTGATTAATGTAGCTTTGTAGTAAAATTTGAAATCCAAATTTGTTCTTTTTAAGATTGTTTTAGCTGCTCTGGGTGTCCTGCGTGTCCATATGAATTTACCAATTTCTGCACAAAATGGCAGCTGGGATTTTGGTAGGAACTGAATCTGTAATGAGTTTGGGGACTAGTGCCATCATAATAATATTAAATCTTTCAGTCCATGAACATGGAATGTCTTTTCACTTTTAAAAAGTTTAATTACTTTCAATACTTAGTAATTGTCACTGGACAGGCCTTGCTCTTAAATATTTTATTCTTTTGATGCTACTTGTAAGCAGACCCCTCCCCCAAATTTTAGTTTTAGAGGGCTCATTGCCAATGTGTCCTATCTAATAAAAGAGTATCATGCAAATTAACCATCACTCTGCTACACCCACAAGCCATGCCCACTAGCCAATCAAGAGCGAGTATGCAAATTAACCCCAAACAAGATGGCTGTGGCCACGGAGAGAGCAGGAGGGAGGCTTGGGTTTCCCTGGCGATGGAGGAAGCCAAGCTTTCCGCACACCCTGGCCGGCCCAGGCCTCTGCTTAAGGCTACAAAGTTTCAATTATAGAAGATAAATAAATCCCAGATACCAGGGCATCCGCTTGGGTCGCGGGGGGGGGCGGGGGTGGCACGTGGCCAGCCTGCAAACCACCACAGGCCCCTCGCCCAGGCCGCCCCACGCCCCAAGGGAACCCCCACCCTGATCCGGGACACCCTTCAGGGCAAACCAGCTGGCCCCCACCCATGCACCAGTCCTCTATCCTATCTAATAAAAGAGTAATATGCAGATTGACCATCACTCCAACACACAAGATGGCTGCCCCCATGTGGTCAAAGATCCTGCCCCCATGTGGACACAAGATGGCCACCACAAGATGGCCAGCAGGGGAGGGCAATTGGGAGGGACCAGGCCTGCAAGGGAGGGCAGTTGTGGGTGATCAGGCCAGCAGGGGAGGGCAGTTGGGAGGAACCAGGCCTGCAAGGGAGGGCAGTTGGGGGCGATTAAGCCTGCAGGGGAGGGCAGTTAGGAGTGACCAGGCTGGCAGAGGAGGGAAGTTGGGGGCAAACAGGTTGGCAGGGGAGCAGTTAGACATCAATCAGGTTGGCAGGGGAGTGGTTATGGGGTGATCAGGCTGGCAGGCAGAAGCGGTTAGGGGCAATCAGGAATATATGCAGGCGAGCAGTTGGGAGCCAGCAGTCCTGGATTGTGAGTGGGACATCCCTCAAGGGGTCCCAGATTGGAGAGGGTGCAGGCTGGGCTGAGGGACACCCCCACCCCCCACCCTTCTGTGCACGAATTTCATGCACCGGGCCTCTAGTAGAAATATAATTTAAAAAACTGGATCTTGAATACCACAACCTTGCTGAATTCACTATTTCTAATAGTTTTGTTGTAGACTTCTTGAAAATTTTATATGCAAATAGGTCATCTACCAATAGAAATAGTTTCTTTCTTTCTATTCCAATCTGTATGCCTTTTATTCCTCTTTCTTGCCTAAAAACCCTGGCTAGAACTTAGGTAGAGAGAAGGGACAACACTGTATTATTCCTGATCTTAGGAGGAAACTTCTCAATCTTTTACCATTAGTTATTATGTTAGCTCTGGATGTTTTTGTATATGACTATGAGGCTGAAGTAGTTTGTTGAGTGTTTTTATCATGAGAGGATGTTGGATTTTGTCAAATACTTTTTCTGCATCTATTGAGATTATGTTACTTTGTTTTCATTCTGTTGGTATATTACATGGATTGATTTTCAGATATTAAATCAACCTTGTATTCCTAGAATAAATCCCACATGGTCATAGTGTATATTGTATATATGCTTCAGGATTCACAAGGAATAATGGTCTGTACTTTTGTGAAGGCAGCCTGACTCCCCCCCCACCCCCCCACCTACATTCTGATGCATATGCTTGCTAGCCCAACCCCCTTTCTACTTGTGTCCTAGCTAGCTATGCAAAACCTGTGTCCCAGAGGCCATAAACCATGAACCATACACAACCCCTAGAGGGGGTTGGCAGTGCTGACGCCAGCCAGGCCAGGCCTTTGGGTATAATCTCACTTCCCCCAAAAGTCTGGAAGCCTGGTCCATATTTGGGAGACAAAGAAACTAAGGGGACAAAAGGGAAAGTGCCCCATCCTCCCCGCTTGCATTTGGTGCTCAGGCTTTGGAGACTGAGTCACCGCACTAGTGCATCTGCAATGAAGGCGTTCTTTCTGAATCCTCTGAGTGCCCGCCTGATTGTTCTCCCACGCCGCCTGGCAGCTTATCTGCAACACTTTTATTGTGATATCTTTTTCTGCTTTTGGTGTTACTGTAATGCCGACCTCATAGAATGAGTTGGAAAGTGTTTTCTCTATATTTTAGGAATATCTATCTATTTCTATACATAGTCTATCTATTATATAGAGAGATAGCTCTATCTCTATATCTATATCTATTTACCTACCTCAAAAGACTTTATTATTTTTTAAAATATATTTTTATTGATTTCAGAGAGAGGGAAGGGGAGATAGAAACATCAGTGATGAGAAAGAATCATTGAACAGCTGCCTCCTGCACCCCTATTCCCCCTACTGGGGATGGAGCCTGCGGCACCTGGCATGTGCCCTGACCTGGAATTGCACCATGACCTCCTGGTCATGGGTTAATGCTCTACCACTTGAGCCAGTTAATGCTCTACACTGGCTGGGCTAGTCTGTTTTTTAGAGCCATTCTAGATTTATAGAAAAGCTGACTGGAAAGTGCAGAATTCCCTTATTCCTCTCCTCCTCTACCTAGTTTCCCCTATCCTCATCTATATTTTAAAAGACTTTGTGAAGGATTGGTACTAATTCTTGTTTAAACATTTATTAGAATTCACCAGGTGTTAAGCCATCTGTGCCTTTGCTTTAGGGGGATGTGTTTTGATTACTATAATTAATGTCTTTTGGTCTAGGTCTATTAGGATTCTGTTACTTTTTGAGTCCATTTTGGTAGTTTGTGTCTATGTAGGAATTTTATCTATGTTATCTAATTTTTGACAGAGTTCATAATGCCCTCTTGTAATTTTCTTTTTTTCTAAGGACAATTAGAAATGTGTCTTCTTTCATCTTTTAATTCCGGTAGTTTGAATCTTTTCTCTTTGGTCATTCTAGCTAAAGGTCTTTCCCAAGAACTAACTTTTGGTTTGTTGATTTCCTCTAATGTTTTTCTGTTTCGCTTTTTTTATATAATTCTTCTCTAATTGTCATTTTTTCTTTCTTTTGTTTGGTTGCTTTTGCTTTCCCCACCCCCATCAAGTTTTTTAAGGTGAAGGTTAGGTTATTGATTTGAGATCTTCTGTTTTAAGATAGATGTTTATGCCTATAAATTTTTCTTTAAAGAATTCTACTTTAGCTGCATCCTGTAAGTTTGGGCATATTGTGTTTTCATTTTCATTCATCTCAAAGTATTTTATAATTCTTCTTTTGATTTAATCCTTTTTTATTTTAGTTTTTTATTGTTGACACTGTTACAGATGTCCCCCAATTTCCCCATTTTTGACCCCTGCACCCAGCTTCTGCCCCACCCTAAACTCTACTTTACCACACTATTGTCTGTGTCCATGGGCTATGCATATATGTTCTCTGGGTAATCTCTTCTCACCTCCCCTACCCCCCTTTCCCCTGAGAGTCAACAGTCTGTTCCACGTTTCCATCTCTCTGGACCTATTTTTTTGTCAGTTTATTTTGTTCATTAGATTCCACATATGCGTGAGATCATGTGATACTTGTCTTTCTCTGACTGGCTTATTTCGCTTAGCATAATACTCTCCAGGTCCCTCTATGCTGTTGGCTTCATTTAAAAAAATATATATATTTTTATTGATTTCAGAGAGTAAGGGAAGAGGAAGATAGAAACATCAATGATGAGAGAGAATCATTGATTGGCTGCCTCCTGCATGCACCCTACTGGTGATCGAGCCCACAACCCCAGCATGTGCCCTTGACTGGAATCAAACCCAGGACCCTTTAGTCTGCAGGCCGATGCTCTATCCACTGAGCAAAACCAGCTAGGGCTGCTGCTTCTTTATTTTTTGTTCTTTTTTGTTGTTGTTGTTGTTGTTAATCCTCACCCGAGGATATTTTTCTATTGATTTTTTTAGGGAGAGTGGAAGAGAGAGGGAAAGACAGAGAGAGAAACATCAATGTGAGAGAAACACATCGATTGGTTGCCTCCTGCACGAGCCCTCACCAGGGCCCAGCCCGGGGAGGAGCTTACAATCAAGGTACGTGCCCCTGACCAGAATTGAACCCGGGACCCTTTGATCCGCAGGTTGATGCTCTGTCCGCTGAACTGAATGGGCTAGGGCCCACCACTGGTCTAACCATTGGGAACACTGGCCAGGGCACTTCTTAATGGCCTTTTCCTTGGGTACGTATTCGGTGCAGTTCATTCAAGGAATAAGCTGCACGTGGCCCAGGCCTTTTTTGGCATGGCTGTTGTTCCTTCTTTTCTTGGTCATCTTGGAAAGGAGGACCAGAGAGGCTGGGATGGGGATTTTTACTGAGCTGCAAACTTGCTCAACTGTTTCCAGGGGCTGGGAGGCTGCTGGTTTTCAGACTACTATAATTGTGAGGCTGCTGTTTTTCGGCTGGTGTGTTGGAGATGGAAATAGGGCACAGGAAAACAATAGAAAAGTTGCTATTCTTACCAAGATTCAGCTGTTTTTCTTGAAGAATGTTCCTCGGATTGTTGTAAGCCTTTGGTTAATTTCCAGAATTTTGTAGAATGTGATTTTGCTAATGTTTTCTTAGTATCTTTGAAGGAGCAGATGTATTGAGTTCCTTATTCTGCCATTTTTGAAGGGCTGCTCCCCTGCTTGCTTTTATGATTTGCAACATTTTATCTCTTTGAAAGTATTGGTGACGTATTGTAAAAACTTTTCATAGCCTCTTCTTTTCTCTAAGTTGGGTATGTTTTTTTTAATGATGGTCTCTCTTCTTCATGTTAGAATCCTTGCTCAGATATCTTAGAATTTTTGGTTGTCTGCTCAGATTAAAGAGTAGTTGACTAAAAAGCCAAGGAAAAGGTCTGAGTGTAAGGGTGAGGCTTGTTGACTGTGAGATCACTAGTATTTGTTTTTAGGAAATTATTTTAAGTGTATATTATAGAATATTCTAGGAAGGGGTAATTAGATCTAAATTTTATAGTAAAGTAAATAAGAATTGAAGAGTTGAATATAAAATTCAGAAAAATCTGAGGAAAATGGTATTGGTTATTTGTCAAACTAGTAGTGACATTTATTTTTAATTGAAGTCTAAAGACTTGAAAATTAAAACTGAAAAAAATGTGGTGGCTTCAGAGGTTAATCACTAGTTATGTACTTAATGTCTTTGAACATGTAAAACTCACCCTTTTAGACTTGTATGAATTGGCTAGTGGCCCGGTGCATGAAATTCGTGCACATTAAAAGGGAATTAATTAGTGGAAATATTTTAATACTGCTATTTGCCCTTTCTCTATAATAGAAGTGTCAGAGAGGAAAGAAAATTAGTAAAATGTATATGAAAATCTTCCTCCTGTCAGAGTCTGGGGCGCGCTGCGGGACCCAGAGTCAAGTCCCCGCCTATCCGTGCCCGCCTCAAAATCACATGAGACCCAGACCTGGCCAGCCCCACCTCCATCAAGCCCTGCAGGGTGGGGGGTGCAGCCTCAGGTCCCCCATTAAGCCCTGCCAGGCGGGGGGGGGGGGCGCAGCCTCAGGTCCCCCGTCAAGCCCAGCTGGGTGGGGGTGCAGCCTCAGGTCCCCTGTCAAGCCCCACTGGGCAAGGGGCATGGCCTCAGGTCCCCTGGCTCTGGCGCCAGGGTGGGGGGTGTGGCCTCAGGTCCCCTGGCGCAAGGGCGTGACAACCATTTGCATATTAGCTATTTATTATATAGGATAGATCTCAAGAGAGGCATTTTCTATTGCTGTACTGAGAACTAGACAACAAAGCCATTCCTGAGGCACACTTTGTTGGTATTAGACTTCTAGGTTACTGACCTCTTGAGGCGGTGACTTTGAGAGGAGCCCTATACAGGCATTATCAGCAGAGATTGAGGCAGCCAATCAGACAGGAGTGTGAAAGCACAGGAAAAGGCCTGCCTGCCGAGGGATTCTGAATGAAGGTGCGGGTGCCACTAACAGTAATCTTTTTAGCATTCTCATACCTAGCTGCTTGGGACTGCCAGTTGTGGGTAACGTGGCCACAGTGAGCAGATATTACCACAGATAGAGAAGCTACAGATTGTTCCACAGTTGTCATTGATAACGGTGAACAGTTTCCCAGGAATGGAAGAAATAATTGCCCCCTTCCAGTAATTTTAGGAATAACCAGACTAGAGGTATTTCTTGCCCCTAACTTGCAAATTTGCAGGCATGCTCATGTCAGAGGGTGAAGCTGTGACACAATAAAATGGTCAGGGCATGCCCTGGCAACCTGTCTAGTGATATTATTTATGTGCTTATTAAGCCATTGGAGATCTTTGCTACTTATAAAAGGGAAGGTGATGGAAATATAAGATTGATTCTAAAGCATCTTTTCAGATCTTTAGTAACTACTATATTTGAAAGTGAGTGACAGTGTTACTTATGTCTGGTCCTAACATGAGAAATAGATTTTATTTTATTGAGTATACTAGAGGCCCAATGCACAAGATTTGTGCAAGAATGGGCCTTTCTTCCCCTGGCTGCTGGCATTGCCTTTACTCTGGCCCGAGCCGCCTTTCCGCTCTGACCTGGAGCCGCCTTTCCGCCTTCCCATGCTGCCCAGAGGCCCAGAGCAGCGGGGGTGATGTGGAACGCCTGCATCGTCACCATGGCGACCACGCAAGATTATTGATATCTGCCATGGAGTGGGAAGGGGAGTAGAAGTATATCAGGCTAGTTCATCTCTTTCATTTTACATCTGTCTGCTGATGTGCATTTTTGGCTCCTCTGTTACTTAGAATTCTAAGTAGAATAGAATGAAATAGAAGCTCAGATTAAGAACTTTCCACATTCAGCATCTAGCTAACTCTGCGAGGTTCAGTGAATGAACCCATGAACTGAGGGCAGAATGATTGAAATAACTAGTTTTCTGTAGTGAGGGCAGGGGACAGCATTAGGTACCAGCTTTTTCACATAGTGATATAACTCTCCTGCATGACATAGTACTTGGTGTGTATAGAATACTAAAAGAATATAGTTCCCATCTTTATCCCCAAGGAATTTCCATTCTGGTTGGAAAGAAAAGACAAACATGGTTGGAATGATTACAGCTTGTGTGACTGGATTGTTTGTAAGAAAAATGCTAAAATTTCAAATTAGGTCCTTGAAATGGATGGCATAGATTTGAATGCAGAAGTACATTACCTTGGTATCTTAACCTTTATACTTATTCAAATGTATCTGTGTTTGCTTGGGAAAGTCTCTTTTTTCTTGAAACCGCCCCCTCCCCCCCCGACTTACCTCTAATTTTTGGTTTCACTCAGATAGAATGTTGAGTTTTGCTTCAATTTAAATGTCAAGGTGAAATGATCCACTAATAAAAAATTAATGTCATGTTGCTTTTTTTAAGATGAAGATTATCCAGTTACAGTGTTTGTAGAGAAATTATTTACAGCATTTTAAAATTAAGCATAAATCATAGAAAAGAAAAGCCTTTGTAATATTTAGAGCATTTTAAAAATCTTCATCCTAAGTAATTAGCAGTCTGTGCTTAGGCAGAAATATATGCTTTTCATAGTGTATATTCATTTTGTATAGATTAATAAATGTAATATAATGTCTGAGAGCACGAGCTCTGGATTCTTAATCTCAGGACTGGAATCCCCACCCCAACTGTGTCACCTATGCAAGCTGTGGGGTTCTTGATTTCTTGATCTGTAAAATGGGGATGGTAATAATCCTAGATAAGGCTGTTACAAGGGTTAAACAAGATCTGTCAGTTAGGGCCCTCAGGTCAGTGCTTGACCTATAGTAAGTGCTTGTTGATGTTATTGTTATAGTCACTGTCTCTGTTACTAGGTGGGTTTGTATCACTGTTTTTTTTCAGTGAGAGTTAATAATTTATATTTTTTCATTGATGCAGGTTGAATTTAATTTTTACAAAATTTGATGAAGTCCAAAAATCTGGAAACATGATACAATCTGCAAATGGTGAGTAGAAAAAGCAGTCATTCTGTTTTTGCCTTATCAGTTTTATGTCAGCGATGCTTATGCTATTTCTGAGCAATTGAATTTAATGTCTTGTTAGAGTTTCTAGGTCTTAAGACTTAATTTCCATTTACCCACTTTCTGAGGCCAAAAACTATGGAGGTGTCATTGACATTCTTTCATAACCTACCTTGAGTTCATCAGCTGATCCTGTTGGCTTTCCTTTTAAAAATACACCTAGAATCCCAATGGTTCTCACTGTAGCAGCTACTTTTCTCTTAGTGAGAGCCGTCATTGTAATTTACCTGAGCTCTTGTGTTAGCCTAACCAATATTCTTAATTTTAGTCTGTCAGAGCACCTAAAGTTTATTTTTCACACAGCAATCCTTTTAGAATGTAACTCAAGCGATTTTAATTCCCTGTTCAAAATCCTCCAGACGATTCCCATCACATGGAGATGGCAGTTCAGTGCTCATCATGGCCCTCCAGGCCCTGCGTGGTCTGGTGCTCACCATTCTGATGACATCTTGTTTTGTTCTTCCCCTTCCCCAAAGTTCTCTCGGCTGCCATTCCATTGGCCTTGCTGATTTTGAACATTCTAAGCTTTTCTTGCTTTAGGGCCTCTGTGCTTATGAATCCTCCTGCTCAAAACATTTGTTCCCTCCATGTCATCATGGATGTCTTCCGCATTCCATCCAGATCTTGGCTGTAGTATCACTTCATTACAAAGGCCATCTGGAATAGCACACCCACTTTCTAAGGGAGCTCTCTGAGCCTTCATCCTGCTTGACTTACCTTCTTAGTGCATATCACTGCAAAGCATTTTTATTTATGAGGGCAAGAACTTTGTTTTATTCCTTTCTTTATCCTTAATGCCTCACAAAGTCCCTGGCATGTGGTTGGTTGAATAAATAAAATAATAACTGAGACTTGAGTTCTGACCCATTGTCCATTATTTGTATTCAGTTTATTGTAGCTTGTACTGATATTTGAGGACAAGGGGTAATTCTTGTGATTACAGAAGGGAAAGAAAAGAAAAGAGTGAATTACTGTATAAATAAAGTCATCAAAGGGACAATTGTTAACAAGAACTTTTTCATACTCTGGATACCTCATTGCATCATAGCTATTTCAGAATTGCTGGGGATCTTAAATCATAGCATAACTTTCAAATTTTGAATATCTTGAGGTTGTAAAGAAGTTTGAGTGATTTCCCCCAAAGTGATGATATACATGTAAGGAAGGGCAAAACCGGAACCCAACCCAGGTCTTTTGACTTACACTCTGCTATGTGCCCACCATTATCAGAAAATAATTTGTCTTTAGGTAGCATGTTTCTATAAAATGCTTAACTGTCCTAAAGATGCTTTTATTAATTCCTTTTATTTCTTATTTTCTAATTCCCTTTATTTTTAAAATAATTATTTATTTTCAATCACAGGTGACATACGCTACCATATTAGTCTCAGGCATACACCCCAGCAACTAGATATTGCATACTTAATACGTGATCATCCTGATAAATCCTGCACCCATCGGACACTATACAGAGTTATTTGACTGTTATTGACAGTATTCCTTATGCTGTACTTTACATCCCTGTGACAATTCTGTAACAACCAATTTGTACTTCTTAATCCCTTCATCTTTTTCACCCATGCCACACCGCCCTCCCATCTGGCAACAGTCAAAATGTTCTCTGTATCTGTGATTCTGTTTCTGTCCTGCTTGTTCGTTTATTTTTTAGATTTAATTGTTGATAGATATGTATTTATTACCATTCTACTGTTCATATTTTTTATGTTTTTCCTCTTAAAGAAGACGCTTTAACATACTATCTAATAAAGAGGTAATATGCAAATTGACCATCACTCCAACACACAAGATGGCCACCACAAGATGGCCGGCAGGGGAGGGCAGTTGTGGACAATCAGGCCAGCAGGGGAGGGCAGCTGGGAGGGACCAGACCTGAAAGGGAGGGCAGTTGGGGGCGATCAGGCCTGAAAGGGAGGGCAGTTGGGGGGGACCAGGCCAGCAGGGGAGGGCAGTTGGGGGGGAACAGCCCTGCAGGGGAGGGCAGTTGGCGGGGGGGACCAGGCCAGCAGGGGAGGGCAGTTGGGGGGGGACCAGGCCTGCAGGGGAGGGCAGTTGGGGGGAACCAGGCCAGCAGGGGAGGGCAGTTGGGGGTGACCAGGCCACCAGGGAGAGCAGTTAGGGGCGACCAGGCTGACAGGGGAGTGCAGTTAGGGGTGACTGGGCTCATAGGGGAGGGCAGTTAAGGGTGACCAGGCCTGCAAGGGAGGGCAGTTGGGTGCAACCAGGCCTGCATGGGAGGGCAGTTGGGAACGACCAGGCTTGCAGGGGAGGGCAGTTGGGGGGACCAGGCCTGCAGCGGAGGGCAGTTGGGGGGAACAGGCCTGCAGGGGAGGGCAGTTGGGGGGACCAGGCCAGCAGGGGAGGGCAGTTAGGGGTGATCAGGCCAGCAGGGGAGGGCAGTTGGGGGCAATCGGGCCAGCAGGGGAGCAGTTAGGCATCAATCAGGCTGGCAGGGGAGTGGTTAGGGGGTGATCAGGCTGGCAGGCAGACGAGCAGTTGGGAACCATCAGTCCTGGATTATGAGAGGGATTTCCCAGATTGGAAAGGGTGCAGGCTGGGCTGAGGGACACACCCGCGCGCCCCCCCCACCCCCGCCCCGTGCACGAATTTCGTGCACCAGGTCTCTAGTTCATATAATATTGGTTTAATAGTGATAAACTCCTTTAGTCTGCGAAGCTGTTTAGCTGTCCTTTGATTCTAAATGATAACTTTCCTGGTTAGAGTAATCTTGGTTATAGGTCCTTGCTTTTCATTATTTTGAATATTTCTTGCCAATTCCTTCTGGCCTGCAAAGTTTCTGTTGAGAAATTTGCTGACAGTCTTATGGGTGCTCCCCTTATAGGTAATGGCTTTTCTCTTGCTGCTTTCAAGATTGTTTAACCTTTTGCATTTTAATTATGATGTATCTTGATGTGGGTCTCTTCGGGTTCCTCTTCTTTGAGACTCTGTGCTTTCTGGACTTATATGTCTATTTCCTTCACCAAATTAGGGAAGGTTTCTGTCATTATTTTTTCACATATTTTCAATTTCTTGCTCTCTCTGTTCTCCTTCCGAAAACCCCATGATGTGAATGTTGGTACGCTTGAAGTTGTCCCAGAAGCTCCCTACCCTGTCCTCATTTTTTCGGATTATTTTTTATTGTTGCTGTTCTAATTGGGTTTTTTTGCTTCCTCATATTCCAAATCACTTATTTGATTCTTAGCTTCATCTACTCTACAATTGATTCTCTAAATTATTCTTCATTTCAGTTAGTGTAGCCTTCATTTTTCCTCGTCCTTTTTCATGTCTTTGAAATTATCATTAAGATTCTTGAGCAACCTTATAACCATTGTTTTGAACTGTGTATCCAGTAGTTTGCTTGCTTCCATTTCATTTATTTCTCTTTTTGGAGATTTCATCTGTTCTTTCATTTGTGATGTATTTCTTTGTCTCCACATTTTGACTACTTCCTTGTTTTTGTTTCTATATATTAGGTAGAGCTGTTATGTCTCCTGGAATTGGTAGAGTGGCCTTTAAGAGGAACACCTGGAACTCCAACAGCCTCCATGTCACTCAACTATAATCTGGCTGGTTTTTACAGCCTGAAGTTACATGGACTTCTCTTCCCAGCTCTGGAACCCTGGGCTAGGGGTCTGGTGTTGGGCTGGGAACCCCTTGTTCCTTATGGGAGGCCTTGGCAGGGGAGATATCCCTTGTGATTAAAAACATGCCACTTGTCCCATTAATGAGTCTCTTTCATCATTGATGTTTCTCTCACTCTCTCCCTCTCTGAAATCAATAATAACAATAATAATAATAATAATAATAATAATAATAATAGCCCTAGCCAGTTTGGCTCAGTGGATAGAGTGTCAGCCTGCAGACTGAAGGGTCCCAGGTTTGATTCTGGTCAGGGGCACATGCCTGGGTTGTGGGCTCTATCCCCAGTGTGGGGTGTGCAGGAGGCAGACCATCAGTGATTCTCTCTCATCGTTGATGTTGCTCTCACTTCTCTCCCTTCCTCTCTGAAATCAATAAAAATATATTTAACAAAACAAAAGAAAGAACATGCCACATGTGAGTGTCAGACTGGCCTATACCACGCCTCTGCCTCTCCTACCAGTCTCGATGTGCTTTCTTCTTTACCTTTCTAGTTGTAGGACTTCCATTCAACCAGATTTCAGGTGGTTATGAAAGATGGTTTTTCTGTATTTTAGTTGTAATTTTGATGTGGTTGAGAGAGGCAGAGAGTACTGGCATTTACCTACACTGCCATCTTGGTTCTCCAATAATAATGCTTTTTTGAATCCTATCTAATAAAAGAGTAATATGGAAATTAACCATCACTCCACTATACCCAAAAGCCAATCAGGAGCGAATATGCAAATAAACCCAACCAAGATGGCTATGGCCCCAGAGAACAGGAGGGAGGCTTGCGTTTCCCCAGCAATGGAGGAAGCCAAGCGTTCCGCCTGCCCTTTCCGGCCTAGGCCTCCACTCAAGGCTACAAAGTTTCAATGATAGAAGATACATAAACCCAAACAGAAATGTTGGCAGCCACGGAGCTGGAAAGAGCAGGAGGCTAGGGTTGCCCCCAGCAATGGAGGAAGCCAAGCTTTCCGCACACCCTGGCCGGCCCAGGCCTCACTTAAGGCTACAAAGTTTCAATTATAGAAGATACATAAATCCCAATAGAAATGGCTGCCACCACGGAGCAAGCAGAAGGCTTGGCTCTGCTCCAGGCTACAAAGTTTCAATTGTAGAAGATAAATAAACCCCAGATACCAGGGCCTCCGCTTGGGTTGCCAGGGGGCGTGGCCGGCCTGCAAACCACCACAGGCCCCTCGCCCAGGCCACCCCACGCCCCAAGGGAACCCCCACCCTGATCCGGGACACCCTTCAGGGCAAACCAGCCGGCCCCCACCTGTGCACCAGCCCTCTATACTATCTAATAAAAGAGTAATATGCAGATTGACCGTCACTCCAACACACAAGATGGCTGCCCCCATGTGGTCAAAGATTCTGCCCCCATGTGGTCAAAGATTCTGCCCCCATGTGGACCCAAGATGGCCAGAAGGGGAGGGCAGTTGGGAGGAACCAGGCCTGCAAGGGAGGGCAGTTGTGGGCGATCAGGCCAGCAGGGGAGGGCAGTTGGGAGGGACTAGGCCTGCAAGGGAGGGCAGTTGGGGGCGATCAAGCCTGCTGGGGAGGGCAGTTAGGGGTGACCAAACCGGCAGAGGAGGGAAGTTGGGGGCAACCAGGCCTGCAGGGAAAGGCAGTTGGGGAGGACCCAGGCCTGCAGGGGAGAGCAGTTGGGGGGTGACCAGGCCTGCAGGGGAGGGCAGTTAGGGGAAAACAGGCTGGCAGGGGAGCCGTTAGGCATCAATCAGGCTGGCAGGGGAGTGGTTAGGGGGTGATCAGGCTGGCAGGCAGAAGCAGTTAGGGGCAATCAGGCAGGCAGGCGAGCAGTTGGGAGCCAGCAGTCCTGGATTGTGAGAGGGCAGTCGGACATCCCTCGAGGGGTCCCAAATTGGAGAGGGTGCAGGCTGGGCTGAGGGACACACACCCCCATGCACGAATTTCGTGCACCGGGCCTCTAGTGCAGATATGTTTATGTTCATGGGAGAATTTGATTTTCAGCATGGAAGAGCCAGTTATTAAAGACTGGTCAGTGTCCTTCAACTGCCGCCACTTAATGATCTTTAATTGGATTTGATTGAAGTGAGGCCCATGGATATTAATTTAGTTAAATATGTTCATGTTTTTGAGTTGCATAAGCAAAGCTAACATGTTTATGAGGAAAGAATGAAAATATCATACTAGTAAATCCATGAACATTTCATCATTCAGACTGCCTGAAATCTGGCTGAATGGAAGTTCTACAACTAGAAAGTTAAAGAAAAAGACAAAATATTTATTTGCCAACAAATATATAAACTAGATAAAAGATAATCAATTGGCCTTTGTACATGAATATATCTAGTTTATCATTTTACTGCCAAATGCATCCTACCTAATGTTTTTTCACTAATAATTTTTATAATTTGAAAAATGTTACATATCTTTCTAAGTTGTTGAAAATGAGAAATACTTGTGCAAGTCTGATAACAAATAGACCAATGATTAATTGTTAGGTAAGATCTGAATTGTTGCCCAGTGTAGCTACGACTAAGTGTCCACATAACGAACATCCAAACCCATAAGAATTTTTATGATTTTATTTGAGCCAAACTGATGACAATTGCTGGGAAGGAAAATCTCAACAGAATGAGAAAATGCTCCAGAGAATGCACCTTATTTTATACATCACAATCAAAGAGAAAGACATAAGGGGCTTATATGGCATTCATTGGTGGTAGATTAGGGGAGTGGGAGAAAGGAAAGTGGGGATTAGATAAAAAGTGAAATCAAGAGAGATACTTCTTTTGCATTGATAGATATAAGATAGTTAACAGTTAACAGTATAGCACATAGAGATGGTATTGGGGGAACAAGATAACAAGGAGGGGTTCTGTGGTCTTGTGCTCTGGTGGGAGATTGTGCTCTGAGGAGTCTGAGAAAAGGGATTTCTCAGGCATTCCAAAGGTATGTTATCTTAGATGCAAAAAGACAGTTGACAGGCTCAGTTAAGGTGTAAAGATTTCCCTTTGTCAGGGAAGATAGGACTACTCACCATGACTTGCTTTTCATTAGGAAATTTGAATTTCAGACCATCTCATATGGTTACTTTTGGTCTCTGAGTTTGTAAGACTGTCAAGCAGGCTTCCCCTGAGCTTGTCATGTTTAGTATGTGGCCCCTTTTTCATCTACAAAAGCATTCCTTTAAAAGTGAATTTATTGCCTATTCTTTTATTAAAAAGCCAAGCATTCATTATTTTGCATAGTCTTTAAAACAATGCTGATGCCCTAGCCCAGTGGTCGGCAAACTCATTAGTCAGCAGAGCCAAATATCAACAGTACAACGATTGAAATTTCTTTTGAGAGCCAAATTTTTTAAACTTAAACTTATTCTAACGCCACCTCTTCAAAATAGACTCGCCCAGGCCTTGGTATTTTGTGGAAGAGCCACACTCAAGGGGCCAAAGAGCCGTATGTGGCTCGCGAGCCGCATTTTGCCGACCACTGCCCTAGCCGGTTTGGGTCAGTGGATAGAGCATTGGCCTGCAGACTGAAGGGTCCTGGGTTCGATTCCTGCCCAGGGCACATGCCCAGGTTTTGCAGGCTCGATCCGCAGTAAGGGGTGTGCAGGAGGCAGCCGATCAGTGATTCTCTCTCATCATTGATGTTTCTGTCTCTCTCCCTCGCCCTTCCTCTCTGAAATGAATAAAAATATATTTAAAAGCAATGCCGATCTGGGTTCCCAGGCCCTTCCATACTTATTTATTGCACTCTGCATGTTACACGGTGTGGGATTCTGGGTCAGGGTCTTAGGAACGTGTTCCCATGGTCACAGGTACAGGGATCATCTGGTAGAAAGCTGGCAAGTGTGCTGTGTTAGGAAGACCACCTACAATAGCCGGGAAGGGACAGGTTCTGATACCAGCTCTAGCTACAGTTTGCTTTCTCTTCTTATTTAAGGTTTATGTTAGTCATGCTCTTCTCTGTTTTCAAAGGGAAAAGTCAGATAGTTCGTTAAATTTTTTAAAAAACTAGTTTTAAAGAAGGCTGTCTTACATGAGTAAAGTCAGATGGGAAAGGTTCACTTCCCACCCAACCCCTTCACCCCCCTTTAAAAAAAACAGTTATATATAGTCTAGGCTTTTATTTTGGAATAGGGTGCAGTTGTCCTTGGTGCTAGATCACACTGAAGAAGCAGTGGGTGGAGAGTTTGCTGATGCAAGTTGCTGTGGGTAGATACAGCTTTCAGAGCACTGCTTTTATTTGTACCAAGATCCCTGACAAACATGACTACTGGGAAAGGTAGGCTCTTCTAATACATTCTGAATTTTTTCTGTTTAGGAAATAAATAAAATATGTAAATATTTAAGATTTTTATCATTGCTTTGATAACTAAATATTGTAGCTGAAACTTGGGAAAATAATTGCCATGAATATTTGCATTTAGGCAGGGAAAATTGTGAGACGTACAGATACATTCACGTTAACCTTTGAGGACTAGAGAGGAAGTAGGTACAGTAAAACGAGCTTGCTGTGTTTTCCTCAGCCTCTGGATTCCATGTACTTTTAATTTCGTTCTGCTCTTGTACTCGCGGTATGTAGATTATGGTAATAAGTTACTTTACAATTGCAATACATTTGTCAGTAAGAATAAGCTGTCCTGAAAGGAATCTAGCGGCTAGAAATGTCAGGTTTTTCAGCAGTGGGTGGAGGAAGACATAGGGAATTACAGTGCTGCCTTTCGTCTTGAGAATCATTTTATACAGTTTTTCCTTCCCTTTTAAAGATTTGTATTTTAAAAATGCAAGAGTGGAACCGAAAAACTACAAAAGAAGTATTGTTTTAAAAAAACCTTGTTGATTAGTCTTTAGTGTTAACAAGGAGGTTTTACCTATGCCTTGCCGCTCTGAAATGCTTTTGAAAGAACTCCTTGCGAACCAGGTTTGTGTTTGAAGGAGAGTGGGCTTGGTGTGATGGGGACAGCCTGTGCCGCTGTCTTGCTTTCCTATGGGATGCTGCTCTTCCTGGCAGGCTGTGAATTTCTTGTCTCTGAAGGATATTTCCATACCATGCAACAGAAACAAGATATAATAACAGAGACTGCCTCTAAACAGGTATGACACGGAGTAGATTTGCTCTGTGTTTATTTTGTAGGGGATTGTGAAGGTGTGTGTATTTATCTCCTTAAACTAAATTTGGTTCAGTTTGCAGAAAATGGTAATATTGGAAGATGAGCATTTCTGCTTGTTAGTTATATTTTCATACTGGGAATTTAAAGCATAGAGTGACTGTATTTCTTTTCATTTTCTCCCTCATGACATTATTCTGTATTCAGGTTAAGCTGCTGTGGGAAATCAACACCTGACCGGGAGAGTTAAGTCACTAATGTCTGGAGTGGCCTCTTTTAGAGCCCTTCATTTGACAATTTGAAAGTGTGTTGCTTATAGGATTTGTCTTAAGTTGTTGTATTTGTTATTATTTTTTAAACAACAGGCAAAATAATTATGGAAGTCAACTAATGTATTAAAAGCCATGGAGAGAGCCCGTGGATCTGAATTTAAAATAAAAACTTTTTCACTTGATAATTTCTTTCAAATTGTCTCCTTGAAATACAAGCTTAGAAGCATTGGTAACTTTTACCTTAAGTAGCTGCAAATGTAGGAAACAAGGTTTAAAAGCTGTTTTTTGCAGTTGTGGCTTATTTGAATTTTTTTCTATCAAGCCATGATTAACAAAGACCATTAACAATCTGCAAAATACAATACCAACGATTCTACCACAGTTTAGTGTAGAGTATTTTAGTATTTTCAAAGCACTTTCTTGAATGCCTTTTGTTTGTCTTTGTTTTAGATCCTCACAGCAGCCCCTGAGGAGTAGGCAGGGCAGCTTTTAAACGTGGGTACAGAAGGCTTCAGGTTTTCTCTAATTGTGCTGGTGCTGGACAGAGAGAGGGCCCTGGAACTTGTCGTCTTAGTCCTTTCAGCAAAACCCATGGGCAAGCTCAGTGCTTCCTCTCTACTGTTGGGATAAAGCTCGGCTTTGATTGTTTCTGACATTGTACCATTTTCAATCGCTGCCCTAGGGAATAATTAAAAAAATGAAAGCATTCAAAGAGATATTATTAAAACAGGCACTAGTACTGTATAACCAAGTTTTAGACACTTTGAAATGTGATTTTCCTAATCAGTTGTTTGCCAGTTGATAGGGGCTCCCAGGGAGGCAATCTGGGAGAGGAAATTTTATTATAAACCTGATGAGTTTGTTTTCAAAATCAGTTGGCAGATAAACAGGGGCCTTGTGTGCTGTCTCAGAAACTGAGATTTTTGTTGTAGGCCATTTACTTCTGAGTTAAATTTTTAAAATACGGTGGGGGGGGGGTGGTAGAGAGATTGCTACGGGGTGACCAACTTTAATTTTACTAAATATAACAACAACAGTAACAAAACAAAATCCCACCTATCTCTTGTTCTTTCATAAAACAAGGGCTATTAACGCCAATAAAAAATAAGAAAGATGTAACTTAGAATAAAAGGTAGTCTTTAAAATTCACTGAATTTAACTCGGATTAATTTACAAGTTTTCCTTACAGTTCTCAGTTTGGTGCAGACTGGTGTAAATCATCCAAAAAATGTCACCAGTACTTTTAAGTGGCTTTTGTGTTTAGAGGGTTGGTGTAAGTGGACAAGTGACTCTGGGGCAGTGTAGACTTTGGAATCCCTCAAACTGAGGCTGCAGGAGCAGTGTGTGACCTGTGCTGACAGCTTGTCTGTCAACTTTGATTTTCTCCCACACAAGTTTGGGATAATAATTCCTGCACCACTGTGAGGAGTAAATGAGATGGTGCATGTAGCTAGCCTGGCATAAGACCTGACCCATAGATACAGAACACAATCCACTGTGGCACTTTAGATGGTCTAATGGGAGGTGAAAAGTTGGGCTTGGTGTTTAAAGTGATGTAATTGATATTTCTATTTAGATATGGAAAACTCTCTAAAGAAGAACAAAAGCAGAATCATGTGTGTAATAAGCCCAGATCTGGGTTTCTGACAGCAGCAGGACTTCGTGGGGAAATGCCTGATTTTAGGGCGGGAGCAGGGAACATACCCAGTGAGCCTGGTACATCTTGTATGCCAGAAAGTAAGGACCTGCTCAAGCAAGACAAAACAGAAAGCAGTCATGGGGGTGTCAAAGGAACACAGGCCTCAGTGGAAAGATTCTCGATGGTCAAAGCTGGAACAAGTTGAGCAATAAGACAGAATAGTATTGGGCTCAGTATTGCTGAGTCCATACCAGTAAACAAGGGAGACAAGACAACTCTCCCAGGCGGAATCACTCCAGATCAGCTTTGTAGCTGCTCCACCTAGAAGAGGAGAGCATCCCCCCCACGCGGTGTGAGAGGTGCACAGGGCTTTTTCCAGAACGCAGTGCGGCCAGCCGGACACACGCTACCTTAGGGGCCGAGGTCCATGTTAGCAGTCTAGTGGATGGCATGTTCTCTTGATGTGATGCGATGCGATGCGAATGGCATTTTACCTTGTAGTCTTCCTTCCCCAAACCCATAAACTCTATCTAACCATGATGGAAAAATCAGGTAAATATTTGCAGATTGAAAGAACCTGTGAACTATCCAACCAGTACTCCTGGAAGCTGTCAAGGAAGTCTGAGAACTCACAACCTGGAGGAGCCTAGGGAGGTGTAATGACTACGTGTCGCTTGGTATCCTCAGTGGGATCTGGAACAGATAAAGGACAGTAGGGAAAAGGAAGGAACTCTGAATAAACTATGGGTTTTAGTTAATAATAGCGTATCAAAAGCACACTGCTAATATTAGATGTTAATAGTAGGGAGACTGTGCGTGGGGTAAATGGGAACTCTGTACCGTTTTTACAACTGTCCTGTCACTCGAACACTATTCCAAAATAGATAATTAAAAACAAAAATCTGGAAACTAGTAGTGGAGTGGGAGAGAAGCCTTTTATTCTCATTTTATTTTCTGGTAATATTTGAGTTATTTAATTATGTTTATACATGCATTAATTTTGTTCTTTGAGAAAGGTTCCATAGTGGGATTATATGCTTTTATTTTTATGTGTTTTTTAACTGAAATTCTTTATTGTTGAAAGTATTACATATGTCTCCTTTTCCCCCCATTGACCTCTCTCCAGCCGCTCCCGCCCTCCCAGCACATGCCCTCACCCCCCTACTGTCTGTGTCCATTGCTTATGCTTATATGCATACTTACAAGTCCTTTGGTTGATCTCTTATCCCTCACCCCCTTCCCTCTGAGGTTTGACGGTCTGTTCAATGCTTTTTTTTAAAAAGTATATTTTTATTGATTTCAGAGAGGGGGAGAGAGAGAAACATCAGTGATGAGAGAGAATCATCAGTTGACTGCCTCCTGCATGCCCCACACTGGGGATCAAGCCCACAACCTGGGCATGTGCCCTGACTGGGAATCCAGCCATGACCTCCTGGTTCATAGGTTGACGCTCAACCCCTGAGCCCTGCCAGCTGGGTATGTCAGCTATTATTTAAAATTGCATGACAGAACGGTCAGAAACATGCCATAATGTTTCTAGGTGGTGGCCTTATGAGAGATTGCTTTCTTCTTTATGTGTTTTCTATTTTCCAAACGGGGCGGAGAGGGTTCTAGATATGTGAGAGTGAACTGGATGGTTGTGGCTGCATTCTGGACTTACCTGAGGCCTGGAAAGACCCTGGACAGGCACCTCAGATTCCAAAAGAGAAGGCAAGCTATTCACCTCTAAGGCTAGTTGTTTGAAGTTCAGGTAAAAAAGTACTTAAAAAACAACAACAAAAAACAGTGATTTCTGTGCTTACTCTTCAGATAAAAATTTTGATGATGAAGATTCTGTGGATGGTAACAGACCTTCCTCTGCCAGTTCTACATCTTCCAAAGCTCCACAAAGCTCACGGAGAAACGCTGGAATGGGGACCACCCGGCGGCTTGGATCATCCACTCTTGGGTCTAAGTCTTCAGGTAATTCCAAGGCCTGGGGGTGTTGTGGGGTCAGCTGTGCAAGCTTTTGAAACCAGACGTGGGTGGTACTTGCCTTCTGGGTCCTTCAGAAGTGAAGCAGTCTCGCTCGCAGTATGTTTCTGCAGGCCATTCTTCAGCTTCTGTGCTGTCAGTGTGAGGAGTTGGAGGGACGGAAATTTGAGATGCTGTGTTGCCACCTTTTGGTAAGCATAGCCTGTAGCAGAATGAAGCCCACACCAAGGGAAGCGTAGCTACGACATAGAGGAAGAGCAAGAGGGCGCTCTGGTGGCATTGGTTGATTACTGAATGGGATCTAGCAGTGTCTGAAAGTGTAATGGGGCCTTTTTAGCCAGTTTTTATTTATCAAGACAGACTATGCAGAAGTCAAATTGTATCTTCTGTCTTTAAAATGTATTTTGTTTCTCCAGGTAGCATTATTCCTTGTGAGACCAAGTACAGATATTAAATTAAGTAAATAGTAGGGATTAGTTCCTTGAGGCTTGAAAATTGATTTACAAACATTTCCTCTCTAAATCCCTCCTCCCACCCCCGAATTTGGACAGTTTGAGTCATTATTTACTTTCATTTTGGTGTCACATTGTGCATTTATATGCAAATTTCCTACTTTTTTTTACTTCTAAAATATTATGTGGCCACTGCTTTTAGACTGTGTTCCTGTTAGCATTGGCTTTTGAGCTTGCTGATGTGCTGAGTTAAAGCTGGAGCTGGGTTAGCATCCGCGTCCTGCTAGTCTTGCCTGCTCTCGGAACTGGCCCTGGAGTGCTGGAGTCTGGGCCGGAGCGGCGTGCTGCACTGCAGGGCCTCTGCCATCAGCTCTCTCTGCTTGGAGAGAGTGAACCTCTAACTTTTTTTAGGGGAGTGCATTTAAAGATTTTTATTTTTGTTATTGAGCTTAAATTCACATAGCATAAAGTTAACCATTTTAAAGATCACAATTCATTGGCATTTGGTATATTCACAGTATTGTGCACCTACCACTTCTAGTTCCAGAACAGTTTCCTCATCCCAGAAGAAAACCCTACACTTTATACCAGGGGTGGGCAAACTTTTTGACTCGAGGGCCACAATGGGTTCTTAAACTGGACCGGAGGGCCGGAACAAAAGCATGGATGGAGTGTTTGTGTGAACTAATATAAATTCAAAGTAAAGGAGCGGAGGGGAGAGCAAGAGAACCGGATAGAACAGCTGGATCCGGCCCGCGGGCCGTAGTTTGCCCAAGGCTGCTTTATATGTTGCTCTCCATTTCTTTCCCCAGCCCCTTCCCATCATCAATCTGCATTTTGTCCCTGAGAGTTTACCTATGCTGGCTATTTTGGAGAAATGTGATCTTTGCTCTGGCTTCTTTCACTGAGCATGTTTCTGAGGTTCATCTACATTGTAGCATGTATTAGTACTTCATTCCTCTTATGGCCAGATTTCCTACTCCTTTTTCTTGATCTAATCTTAAGTGGTATCAATTCTACAAATAAGGTTTCAGAAATTTCTGCATGATCAGACCACTTCATTTCCTTCCCAGACATTCCTTCCAAAAGTCTCAGCTCTGTAAACTAGCAGAGACCAGCTCTGTCTTCCTCTTCGGTCCTAATCTCATCTTTTCCCCATTTTGTCTAGCGCCATGGCCATGAATTTCCTTGTTGGCTCCTCCTTGTTGGATTCCTAGTCCTCTTCCCTATGTGGGTACGTGGCGCAGTGCCTTATGCAGGGAGGCACTCAGGACCTGTCTGCTCAGTGGGGTCCAGTCCTAGCGCTAGAATAGGCACAGAGCACCCAGCATGAATAGAATAGGCACAGAGCACCAGTGCATGACTGTCACCTGTCCATAGTTGGCCTGTAAATGCTGTGTGAGTGATTGTTCATCGGGGGTTGGCATGCATGTACTGTTGCCAGGAGGTGTCCATAAAGCCCTTTTCTGTGCGGGTTCCAGCAGGACACTAAACACCAGAGTGGTGTCTGGTAAGAAGCTCTAGAGAAGCACTCACAGTGATCAATGTGAATCATTAATAAGGGTTACAAGGATGACTGCAGACACCAGTTTTGAAATCTTTATTATGAAAAACAACAGTTGTAAGATGTCATAAGATTTTATGTGTGTAGCTCATAGTAGCAAAAAGAAAAAACTTGCTCCTAAGTGATAGCAATTAACTTTTAAGTATACAAAGCATCTTACAACAATTTTATAGGGGAAACTTGCTACTGATGCATAAATGAAAAATTGGCAATTATCATGAGTTCAAAGGGAATGAAAATATTTTAAGGCTAACATAAAGTTGAAATGAAACTGTTAAATGCATTAGAACTTATTTTAATTGGTTGCGCATTGACTCATGAACCAGAAGGTCATGGTTTGATTCTCAGTCAGGGCACATGCCAGGTTGCAGGCTCAATCCCCAATAGAGTGTGTGCAGGAAGCAGCTGATCAGTGATTCTCTCTCATCATTGGTGTTTCTATCTCTCCCTCTTCCTTCCCCTCTAAAATCAATAAAAACATATTTTTTAAAAAAATGAGTAAAGTATTGTGTAATCACAACACTTTAAATTTTTATTAAGCTTTAAAGAAATGATTACAAATCTACCAAAATGTAACTTTTATTGTATTTATTCAGATTCTTCCAATGCACATTATTTACATTTTAAAATAAATTTTTTATAGCTCCAAAAGAAGGAGCTGGCGCTGTTGATGAAGAGGATTTCATTAAAGCCTTTGACGATGTACCTGCAGTGCAGGTGAGTGAGGATGTTTGAGTTTGATTAAAACCAAGGAGAAGCTTACCTTTCAAATTTCACTTTTTAAATATGTGATATGGGAAGTTCCTTACTTGGTAAGTAATTTTACGTATCAAGACTACAGGAGATCTGAGGTTGCAGACTAGAAAATGTTGGAGCCTTTTATAGCTGAAATGAGCAAAAGTCAAGGCCCAGGATGATCTTTCAGTAAGAACTAGAAAGAAGTTGCTTCCTCTAGTAACAAGTTTGTGGGTCAGGGCACATAAAAGAGGGGAGAGGAGTGATTAGATTATACAAAGGAATAAAGAAGCATTCTTATTTAGGGATTTTTCTTAGAAAAATTTGTAAATTTGAAGGGTTTTGGTGTCTGAGAAGCTATGAAGAATGGTTTAATAAAAGCTTATTTATGCCATCTTGATGCTTTACTTAAGTACCTAATAGATGAAGCAAAGGTATTGATAAAAGTTGGGGTAAAGTCATACATTTTAACTACTTCGAATGTCTCAGTGTTTTTTACTAATGACTGGAGGTAGAAATACTTTTCTTAGCCTACATTGACTAGCCAATGCTCTGGATTCCTATAGCATTTTATGTCTACACTAGAGGCCCAGTGCATGGGTTCATGCACTGGTGGGGCCCCTCAGCCTGGCCTGCACCCTCTTGCAATTCAGGACACCTTAGAGGATGTTGGACTGCCGGTTTCGGCCCAATCCCCACAGACCAGGCCGGATCGGGCCAAAACTGGCAGTCTGACATCCCCTGAGGGATGTAGTAGTGTGCAAAACGGCAGGTGGCTGGGGAGGAGCCCGAGACCAAGCCTGAGCCCTGGCGGGCGCCATGCCATGCCACTCCCACTCATCCTTGCCCCGCTGCGTCACTGCCGCTCGGATAGCACTGCTGCGGAGGCGGGAGAGGCGGCTCGTGCCACTGCAGCTGCGCTCGCCAGCCATGAGCCTAGAATCTGGTGCCCGTTGGTCAGCTGAGCGGCACACCCGCTGTGGGAGCGCACTGACCACCAGGGGGCAGCTCCTGTGTTGAGTGCCTGCTCCCTGGTGGTCAGTGCACATCATAGCGACTGGTCGACTGGTTGTTCGGTTGTTGGTCGCTTAGGCTTTTATATATATAGATGAATTGCTTGTTAACTGCTATTTGGTTTCCATATGTGTGTAAGTGAGATAACAGGCATTGTAGCCTAAGTTTCATCCTTAAGTCCCTGACCTTTCCAGCATGTCTCATTCCTGGTTGATGATTCTCCTACCTGTCTTATCAGATGGGGGAGTAAATGAAAAAGTAGATTTGAAAGTGATGGACGTGAAATAGGTGTAATGTGGTGTTATATGTGCTACTAGGAGTCCTAAAGGACTTGTGCACCACTGACCATTCTCAGCAGGTCTTCTTCTTTTTAAAAGGAAAGCCATCCGTTAAGTTTAACATAAAGCTGTAGTTGAGGCTGGGTTACCCATATATGGGCATCACATACTCACAAGGGGGATGAAGCTCACTTTAGGACAAATCTGTTGAGATGTTATCTCATAGGCTCTTCTGGAAAATGTATTTATTTTACTAAATGCTCTTGACTTCATGTAATTAAGAAATAATTTTTATTTTTTACATTATCTTATGCTTATTGTAAATTAATTTTGCTTACAGATTTATTCCAGCCGAGACCTCGAGGAATCCATAAACAAGATTAGGGAAATATTATCTGATGATAAGCATGATTGGGAGCAAAGAGTAAATGCTGTAAGCCAGTGATTTTATGTGATTACATTTTCACTAGATTCTAAACTCTTTATTATGAAATTGGGATATAGCTCTAATGAATTTTAAGGAGTAAATATTTTAAGTAAAAATTATTGCATTAACATTTTACCTTTTAGTAGAGTACCTCACCTCTATTTTTAAAGCATGCAAACTTACACCTTTATGTAGATCCTATGTTTTTAACAAAGACCTAATTGTGGAAGGTCTGGTGATGCCCTCCACTCTCACCTGGGAAAGACACCATCTGATTGTTGGCCAGCGAAGCTGCTTTTTAGTGGCATTTAGTGTGATCCTCTTTTCCTTTCTTCACATTGCATGCTAGAAAGTCCTGTTCTGTCTGTTTTAAAAAGTAGATTAATGAAAGCAAGTAGCTGAACACTAAAGGGACGGTGTGTCTGATCTGAGGAAAGCTGTTTTTACAGTGGTTGGCTGGCAAAAAGAGGGGTGGTAAAAAAGCCATCCGTATTCTCTTTCAAATTCAGACCAGCTTTTGGTAATGATACAGTGGAGGATACTAAAAGAGACAGTAGGATTGCTACTTCCTTTGATTTATTAAATAAATGGCAGTTGGAGTGGGTGTGGGGGAAGGTAAGGTTAGGGGGAAGAGCTTTTTACAAGCTAAAATGCAGGTTTTGGTTATTTTATCGTTAGGATAGAATGTATACACTAAGATGTTTTCAATTTAAAAAGCATTTTGTAGAATTGTATTTATCATAGATACTACATTTTAAAAATTATTTTTCTTATTTTTGATATGTAGATTTGTTCAGTATATTAGCTAATATTTAATTGACTGAATTCTTTTTGTAAAACTATTTCTATATCATTTAACTTTGACATTGATCTCTCATATTTGATGGCTTCTGTTATTTCGTATGTCCTGTTTTAGGAACAGTTTTGTATATCTCCTAATTTTTTCTATCCCATTAGCTAAAAAAGATTAGATCTTTACTTTTGGCTGGTGCTGCTGAATATGATAACTTCTTTCAACATTTGAGACTTTTGGATGGAGCCTTTAAACTATCTGCTAAGGATCTGCGGTCTCAGGTAGTGCGGGAGGCTTGTATCACGTTGGGGTAAGGACTGCAAAGCTCCAGATTCTCATGTCATAACATCCTAGGCACAGGCTTCAGGGGCACTTCATGGGCTCTGTCCAATGGGTCTTTCTAAGGTTACTGCCGACTAGTCTCCAAGACCCATTCCAGTTACACTACTGCTAATACTTTTAAAATGCTTCTTGCCCGGTTATGTAAAGTATGACAGATTTTAAACTTTATTCCGTGACTTAACGCTGAAGTAGTTGTTATTAATAATAATACAGAAAAATGAAATTTATAAACTTGTTTCTCAGCTTTTTCATTGATTTTGCTGACAGGATATAGCATGCTTATCAAATTTTTTTATTGTTTCTAGAAGAGTATTATAGCTACAAAATAAAAATTAAAGACATGTAATGTAGTCTAGTAAATGTTTATCCTACCTAAATTGAATCTAGACCAATGTTTGGAGCTGGAACTTCTGTGTTAGGATGTCAGAATATCAGAGGAGCAGTGACATCAGATGGCATTGCGGTTGTTTAAAAGCTTTTGCTGCAGTCAGATGTTGAAGCATGACTATTTTATGTTAAAAATAAAAAGGGTGAAAGAGAAAGAGCAAGGCAGCCTTTTCCTGTTTATGTTTTATTAGTGTATAATAAATTTGTCTTTTGCTATTTGAATTCTGATTTGTTGGAAATGATTTATTTATTTATTTTTAAAGGAACAATGGGCTACTGGCTGTTTGCCAAGTCCTCTACATGTACATTGGAAAGATTTGAGACCCTTGTCCTTTATTTCTAGATAACTTTAAATGAAGGCTCTAAAATGTTAAGAGTTTTATATGCTTCACTGTTTACAAGAAATATAACTATAGCCAGTATTCATTTCTTATTTTAGGCATCTGTCATCAGTTCTGGGAAATAAGTTTGACCATGGAGCTGAAGCCATTATGCCAACTATTTTTAATTTAATTCCAAATAGTGCCAAAATTATGGCTACTTCTGGTGTTGTAGCTGTTAGGTTAATCATTCGGGTAAGTATGTTTTGGGGCCATATATGAGTAAGCAAGTGGTAAATATTGCTGGTTGATAAGCAGTAGTTAGAGGCATTTTTCATGAGAGTGATTACACATAGTTGGAATCATATTGTATGTACAGTATTGGCCTTTCTCCCCCTTAATTATAGCACATGAGCCTTTCACATTCCATCACGTGAATTATGGATGCGGTGTATAGTTATTGAAGTGTTGATCCTGGACTCATCATTGTTTATAAATATTGGAGTATCCCCATCTGCTTCTGAGTTTTTACTCTGTTATTTACATCTCCAGATTATGCTCCCATTCTTTACTTCCTAATCCCTAGTCCTTCCACCCTAGGTATTGGTGTTTGTGGTTTTGTTATTCACCTGTAATTGTTATTTACTTAATTGTAGGTAGCAGAGAAACAAAATATTCCCTTTAGTTCAGTTTTCTAAACATTTATGTACATTTAAGTAATTATTCAAGTAATTTTATACAAGTTTTCAATAAAATTCAGTTGTTCACAACAGCTTAAAATTAAAGTTCTCCATACCACCGCTCCCCACTCTCAAGTCCCCTTTCCCAGAGGCAGCCCTTGCCATTGAGGCTTGATGTTAGCCAAAGTCTACCCAGAATATTCTGATTATTGTGGGTTACTTACTTTGTATTACTTTTAGTTCTTACTATCTGCACTGGCTGCTTACTATTAAACTGAAAGCCATTATTGGATATTTCCATTAAAACAATATCAAAATGAATTGGTCTGCTGACCCCTTTTGAACTCATGCAGACCTCTGTTGCTCAGACAATTTAGATTTTATTCCAACTAGTTGTTTTAATTTTAGACTTATTTACATATCATGTCGGTTTTAGCTCTGTAAATGTTATGGCCTTTGGCAATCTCCAGTGATACTTTTTTATCCTTTTTAAACTCAGTGAAATTATAATCTGAATATAATATATGTACTTAGGTAGGTTAGTAAGGAAGTGGTTGTCCTAGTTTTGTTTTTATATTTTCAAGTGTTCATCTGTTTTTTTGTTCTTTTCCACAGCACACACATATCCCTAGGCTAATACCTGTGATAACAAGCAATTGTACCTCCAAGTCTGTTGCAGTTAGAAGGTAAAATTTTAAACAGTTTCCTTACTATTTTTGCATTGTTTAAAAACCAAAACAAACTTCAATAGGAAAAAGTTTGTTTGAAATGTTAAATAGTATTTAAGATTGCTGCAATGACTAATATTATAGTGAAGAATTATGAACTAAATAGTCGGGAAAGTAAATTTGGACAACCTTGATTATTTGTGCATGCATCATGCAAGAGAGAGAATGAATGAATGAATGAGTGTGTAGGTATGTGAGTTAATTGGGGATTGGTTCGCGGGGGGAGAGGAAAGGATCCTCTGTACATCTTTTCCTGAGATAATCTCTCTACTTGTATCATTGGTGTACCCTATTCTTTGAAGGAAGACAGTAACTGTTTACGTGCAAGAAAAGAATTAATGGCAGTTATTTAATAGTAACAGGTAGGAGGAGGTGTGTGTGTTTGCATATTCTGATAGTGATTTCTGGGATTCCGGATTCTGACCAGTCACCTGCTTCTGCATAGTTATGGGAGATACACCCAGAAGATACAAACCTGCATAGATAGGGCTTTGTTCCTGACCCCGTGTTACTTTGTGTCCTGGTGAGCCCTAGTCACATGTGAGGAATAAAGACTCCCTCGCTGGGATTTGTGATTCTTGACTCTTGAGTCACAGGGTCTTTTGAGAGTCTATTTAAATCTTGGGGCCCTCTCCCCAGGAAAATGTAAATACACAGGGTGGTTTTGTAGGTTTTGTGAAGCCTCTCCATGGGCTGTCAGGAGCTTTATGGTGTACATAATGGGCAGCAGCCTCTTGGCTCCATCCTGCAGGACAGTGTGTTGATTCTAGCCAGTGAAAGAGCCCTCCCCCCACAGGCTTACAACCCAGTCACGTTAGCTGCCTGCTGTTTCCCTCCTTTCCTGGGGTGTCATGTTGGTCCTGCCAGGTTTCCATGGATAGGGGATCCTTTTAAGCATGAGGTGGCCCCATATCCATCTTACGGGTAAATGGCAGCCATGCGGAAGAAAAGAAGGGCAGTCATCCAACTGTATAAATCAAGAAAGAAATGTGCTCCTTCCACTGAAAAAGCTTGATTTGGAGCTGCAAGGCCAAATTGCATAGAGCTGAGGAAGCAGCCTGCCCTGGACCCACTCAGCTTTCCCTGGGATCAGCACAGAGCGGTTTTGCCTCTCCTAGAGCTCTGCGTGCAGAGGCAGCAGGGACAGGGCTGCCAGTGGGTCCCGAGGAGGCAGACTTGAGGAGGAGCATTGCCTTGTCCCATGTACTAACTATTTGGCCTGTTAGGAATGGGAGGACCCTGTGCAGAGTTGTTCTGAGGGGCCACGGGCACTGAGGTGAAAGGGTTCGACACTTAGTAAAAGCTTAATGGATGGTAACCCGTGTTAGAATTTGTTGCTGCTGCTGTTATCATTACTGTTGTTTTAGGTTTCCTAGAGAAATTCAGAGGTGTTTTTCCTTTGTGTAAGGCAGAGTTGCTACAGTGAGGGGACACCCATCTTTGTGGTGAACATTGCAGGGTGTTTGGTGCAGAAGCCGGCTTGGGCTGCCCTAAAAGACCGTGCCCTGGGTGACTGTGACAGCAGAGATGTACTCAGTTCTGGAGCCGGCGGGTTGCGGTCAAGGTGCCTGAGGATTAGGTTCCAAGGAGGGTAGCTTGAAGATGGCAGCCTTCTCTCTGTGTCTCCACAGGACAGAGGGAAAGAGAGCAAGCTCTCTGCTGTTTCTTCTTAGAAGGGTACCAATCCATTCTGAGAGCCCCACTGCATTACTTCCCGAAGGCTCCATCTCCAAGTACCATGTATTGGAGGTTAGGGCTCTAGTGTATGCATGTTGGGTTAGCACAACTCATTCTGGAGCTGTTAACAGTTCTGGCCTCTGCTGCTAAATGTGAGTAGCAAACTACAAGTACTGTGGCAGTAGAAATGCCACCCACTTTATCAATTTCTGAGCCACTCCCAGATTGCTGTTCTGTATTCAGTCAGAGCAAGTACCGTCAGAATCATGTGTCTTAGTGCTGGAAGAAATGGGGACCACCAGGCTGTCGCTCTGCCTTTAGAAAGGTTTAGAGGGGCAGAGGAGGCAGGGTAACCTGTACCTACGTTCGCTCTGTAGAATTGCTAAGAAATGCATTGCACAACTTCCCTGCCTTTCAGAAGTTTATCGTTAGTTGGAGAGATTAAAACCAGTAACACAGAGCAGTGTAAGAGTGAGTTACAGCATTCAGAGAGAGCAGTGATCAAAACCAGCAGGTAACATGCTCAAGAAGCTTCATAGGAACTGGAAACTTGAGCTGCCTTTTTGAATGATGAGTAGGTGAAGAAGAGAGACAAGTTCTAACCTGATGTGTTTAATTCGTGATGTGATTAAATAATGCCAACATTGGCAGACTTCTCTGTGTTTGCTGTAAGTCTAAAAAGTTGAAAACAAAATCTAATTACAGGTGTATTTTTAATTAATACTTAAGACAAGAATTAGTGCTAAAGATGGCTGCTTGCACTAAGAGGGAAATCCAGTGTGTTTCCTTGGAGAAAGTTTGCTTTGCAAACCCCCAAACTCCCCACATTACCACCCCTAGGAGTGAGTTGACTCTCTCCTGTGTGCTTTAGAGCCCCCCTGTGCTCTGGGCACATGGCAGCCCTTTCTCGTCTGTGGGCTCCCTGGGTTGTGTCTTGGTTACCATCGTATCTCTAGCATCTAGCAGAGGGTAAGGGCTTGTTAAAGATTTACTGAGTGGTTAATTGTATGGATTGTGAGGTTTTGAATTAGGAAGATCATGGGAAGGAAGGTCGGGTCATTTGAGAAAGATCACCTTCTGACTTGTTTCCTCCAACGGGTTCCTAAAACCATTAAGATTTCTTCCTGCAAAGATGGCTACCCTGGCCTTCACCCAAAGTGGCAATGTCATCCAAAGGGGAGGAGTCAGGAGTGTTTCTGTGCACAGATCAGACTAAGACATGTCACAGAAGTGAAAAGGCTGAAAGAGAAAGGCTGTTGGAAGATTGAGGAGAGGAAAATGGCTGAGTAGCTAGAAGAAAAAGGATTTTAAGCGCACCTTCTTAACAGGAAAATTTGTCAAATACTTTTTGTTTTTCAGGGTATTTTTGACTTTTTTTGTGTGTGCAAGGCATTCTATGAAATTAATGCAAAGACCAATTGCCTGATTCTGTAATGTACGTTGCTCTTTTGTGCATGTTTGCGTCCTGTATCCATGTTATTACTTGAGGTAGAATAAAACAAGTGAGAACGATGCGCCCTGGGGGTGATGTTGCTGGGGGAACATTTGTATCCTGTCCCTACAGGTAGCTCTGGTTTTTCTTTTGACTACCATAGATGCTTAATTTTTAAAATTTTCTTTGAGTTTGTTAATTCTGATTCCATCTTTATGTCCCATGTTTTAAATCATAAAAATTAGAAGTCACATCAATTATAAAAAGTAGTGTTGGGGCATTTAAGAAAAAAGCTTTTATTTTCACTAACATGCAAATCACTAAGTTACATATTTTTTCTTTACAATTTTCAGACGCTGTTTTGAATTTTTAGATTTACTTTTACAAGAATGGCAAACACATTCATTGGAACGGTGAGCATCTGATTTGCTGTTTTTTTCCTCTGAATTGAATCCTGAGATTTAATGACTCAGTGAGTGGTCCACTTTCTATCAGAAATGAAGGAATCTAAGCATTTGTTCTCATGACAACATCTGTTATTTCTACTGCTCTTAGGCACATAATAGCCTGGAGCCGTGGATGGCAAACCGTGGTTCACGAGCCACATGCGGCTCTTTGGCCCCTTGAGTGTGGCTCTTCCACAAAATACCACGGCCTGGGCAAGTCTATTTTGAAGAAGTGGTGTTAGGAGAAGTTTAAGTTTAAAAAATTTGGCTCTCAAAAGAAATTTCAATCGTTGTACTGTTGATATTTGGCTCTGTTGACTAATGAGTTTGCCGACCACTGGCCTGGAGTGAACTTCACTGATTGAAGGATTAGTGTGTCTAGAGGTGTGGGCAGACGTGTGCTGTGACAGCCACACAGCCCGGCTGGCCCTTCGCTGACTGGTCCTGCAGCTGGCCTCCCGTGGCTAAGGTGTTCTGAGAGCCAGGGTAGATCAGAAATTCAGCAATTTTCTCTTTATTGAGATTGGTGTTTGGTAAGTTTCACATCATCATAACGAAAACTGGGATTATGACAATTCTTGAAGAATAGAAGCCTGCCTCTGAATTTTGAGTCATTTTTTGTTGTTTCTTAGTTAAATTTGGAGAAATAAATGCTGATTTTTGTGCCACTCATTTTAATGATATATCGTATAATTTGTGAAGACCTTCATAGCATATTAAACTTTTCATTAGAGTGGGATTTTAATAAATTGAGTACTCCTGGGAGGCCCATCCTTGCTGCAGTGGTCAGAGATGAAATGAAGCTGAGGCTCCCAGAGGCACATTTTCACCTGGACATACTACTTTGCATCTAGAAGATAGTCTCACATTTTTTTCAATACTTTCTTCGTTTTTAATCTCACAGTAGTATATCCTCTTTATTTGGTGGCAGTTTTGGAATTTAGAGGAAAGTGGAATGAGGATTTAATGTGGGGGCAAGTGAAGAGAATAGAAAAGCATGAAGAACTCAGATATAGCCTCATGTATTCATTCACCTTCCAGCTCTGTGTTTGTTCACTTAGCAGGACTCACTAAATATATGTGAATGGGCTGGTAAAATTGGTAACTGGTCTTTGTTCTATGAAACTATTCATTCCAGCATTTCCCTTTTCTTAAAACTTTGTTAAATGTTAATGAGACAGTTTAATGATTTCTTCTCACCTAGAATAGAGAAGAAACACACCAGAGTAGTAGAACATAACTGAAGAGAATAACTGTTTATGAAATGATTACATAATTTTATAAAATTGTTCATGATACATAGTGGAACTTGAAAAAAACCTTCTCTTTAAATACAGAAATGTGATGCAGATAGCCTCTTCAGTATTAAGATTATAATTGTCTCATTACAATTTCCATAGAAACTAGTTCTGACTATGGAAAAATGGGGTTTTGTTGTTTTGGTTCATAAAAGATTGAGCTAAATAAGTATGAAAAAATCAGCTGTAACTTAAAAAGAAAATCATACCAGAGTGTAGAGTTTTCAGGGTGCTTGGGTGGGGGTGGGGCACTGGGACAGACCCCAGGCCCCCAGGATGCTCTGATGCGGAAGCTGCATTGTGACTGGACTCGGCACAAAGGCTCTAGGTTCCATGTTCCCATTTTGAAGTTATGTCTCACACTTGTTTCCATCTGCACAGCACATATGTTAATAATTGTTGCTTTCTGTTCTAAATGTCTAGGCACATATCAGTATTAGCCGAAACGATAAAGAAGGGAATACATGATGCCGACTCTGAAGCCAGGATAGAAGCCAGAAAGTAAGTGTATTTGTACACCACCTTTTCGTGTACTCAGGTATTCTCTAGCTCCTTCAGTGAGCCCTGTTAAAGCCAGGCCATGTCCACGGTGACTTCTTTCCCCGTGATCACAGCACAGTGAGCATCAGGTGGTGGTTAGGGGTGTGTGTCACAGTTTTGCGGGGGGAAGGCGGGTGAGCGGAGGTTCAGGATTGTCCCAGTGGCGGCTTGCTGCTGCCATCAGGTTTGAGGCAGTTCCGCTCTGTTCACCAGCTATGGCCCCAGACAGTCAGTACTCCCTGGGAGTAATCTTGCCACTGTGCCCGTGACCACCAGAAGTTTCGTGCTAAGTCTTTCTCTCGGGCACAGGAGCGCGTGGATGAGCACTGCCAGCTTTGTTCCTGGGACGGTTTTTCAGTGCTTTTGTAGTTGATCAGCTCTTCTCCTTGACACAGGTTAAAACCTATTCTTGCCCTAACTGGTTTGGCTCAGTAGATAGAGAGTTGGCCTGCGGACTGAAGGGTCCTAGGTTCGATTCCAGGCAAGGGCACATGTCCAGGTTGTGGGCTCGATCCCCAGGTGTGGGGCGTGCAGGAGGCAGCCAATCAATGGTTCTCTTTCATCATTGATGTTTCTCTTTCCCTTCCTCTCTGAAATCAATAAAAATATATTTAAAAAACAGCAACAACCCTATTCTTTCTTACAAGCATGGCGTATGGTTATTTTACTTAGCTGCATCGATACGTCCTGATCAATTACTTCCTGCTCGTTGTTCTCTCAGTTAAATTCTGTTTCTCTGGTTTCTGAGTGTTTTGGAGGACCTCACAATGACAATGCAGTGCTCACCACAAGCTCATCTTGGGTGGTTCCTGCCAAAGTAACTTCAGTAATTAGTAGTTGGTAAAAACTATTAGGAAGGTATTTGTTAATGACCTACTTATGCTGTTTTTATCCTATATTCTTCCCCTTCCCCAATTCATTCCAGTTCTTTAGTTATCATGCAGGAATGTTAAGTAGTTCTGAACATCTTTCCTTTTTTTTTTTTTTTTTTTTGTACATATTATCTAGGGCAATTTTTAAATATTTTAAATCAATGAGTGTCAAATTGCATTGATAAAAACTACCATTAGCCCTGGCAGTGTTGCTAAATGGTTAGAGCATCAACCTGTGCATCAAAGAGTTTCAGGTTCAATTCCTGGTCAAGGGCATGTACCTGGATTGCGAGTTTGATCCCTACCCCCAGTCTGGGTGCTTGCGGGAAGCAACTGGTCAAAAATGAGTCTCTCACATGCATGTTCTCTCTCTCTCTCTCTCTCTCTCTCTCTCTCTCTCTCTCTCTCTCTCCCCCCCCCTCTCCCTACTCTCCAAAAATCAATGGAAAAAAAAAATCCTCCAGTGAGGATTAACAAAACAACAAAAACACACTGCCATTTTTGACTCCCTCAGGTTTAAGTATAATTCTCGATGTTTTAGCTCCCTCTCCCTTAAGGCTTCCCAGTGTTCTTACAAGTGAGGCTCTTTAATTTCCATTTTGTGATGAGGCTGAGGTTCAGAAAAGTTCCTGCCCAGTGTCAGCACGCCAGTAAGTTGTGGGGTCAGCCTCCTTTGTTCATGGTGCCTTCCGTACACCGGCTCTGGGAGCAGGGAAACAGGCTCTGGTCCTGGAAAGTGTCCTGTAGGCTCGGATGCAGAGCTCAGCGAAGCTCCTGCCACCCTCATAATAACAGGAAGTTGTGTTTTCCCGAGGTGTTACTGGGGGTTCCACAGTCACTTCAGCAGGGAAGCAGAGCACTTGTACCACACGTTGGAGTCCTCCTACCAAAAGGCCCTGCAGTCCCACTTGAAGAACTCGGACAGCATCGTGTCTTTGCCGCAATCTGACCGCTCGTCTTCTAGCTCTCAAGAGAGTCTGAAGTAAGGGATTCATTCATGTGAGATTTTATGTTGTGTTTTTACATATACAAGCCTGTTATAAATCCTCCTTACTTCAGGTGGATCCTGGTACGAGGTAAGATGCCATGGGAATGGTAAGAAAAAGGTGGCCTTGGTCTTCTCCATAAGTCGATTTTCATTACATTTATGTGACGGTTCAGTAGTAGAGTGGAGTGCTCCAAGTGAATTGTTCAGTGCCTTCTGAGAGCAAGGTATGTCAACCTAAGGACAGGCTTGTAAAGGGGGGGTTCTGCACCTGAGACTGAACGCCCTGTCACCTTTTACTCTGTGTTTCAGTGTCTGTCTCTAGGTGGGACTTGCTCTCTGTGTTGGCAAGATAGTCCGCAGTGGAATGGTAAAGCTTTCTCAGACGGGGTGTTTATAAGATTGTGGGCCAACTTGCCTGAGAAATTCTGAAAACTCCAAAATCATTCTTCATTACATAATTTCCAGTTATTGATTGTACTTGTATTAATGCAGGTCAAGTGCATATTTGAAAATAAGCAAGTGTATACTTTATTTCCAGTCGGCCGCTCTCTGCCAAAAGAAGTTCCACTGGAAGTAGCGCCTCTAGAGGTAAGCTGACGGGCCAGGCAGCTGCGGGAGGCTGTGACTCACCTTGGTCAGGGCTACGTGGAAGCTGCCTCAGCCCCTGCCCTAGCCCCACCTCAGCCCCAGCACCAGCCCTGGCCCCAGCTTCAGTCCCTCCCCTGCCTCGGCCCCAGCCCCTGCCTCAGACCCAGCCCTGGCCCCAACCCCGGCCCTAGCCCCTGCCTTGGCCCTGCCTCATCCCCAGCCCCAGCCCCAGCCCCTGCCTCAGCCTCGGCCCCAGACCCAGCCCCAGCCCAGCCCCTGCCCCTGCCCCTGCCCCTGCCCCTGCCTCGGCCCCAGCCCCTGCCTCGGCCCCTGCCCCTGCCTCGGCCCCAGACCCAGCCCCTGCCTCGACCCCAGCCGGTTTGCAGAGTGTGTGCTCTGGTCTGTGCTCCGCGGTCCCCAGCAGAGCTCCCCTTCTCCAGGGCCATGAGCTGTGAGGACGGCTTCTTCAGGCAAAATTGAGCTCTTACCTTTCCTCACACACAACCCCCAGCATGTGGACCTGCCACACCCAGTGTGGCTCCTCCACTGTGGTCACTGGGTCAGGAGCAAAGACCACGGGTGCTTAGAGCAGCGGCAGCTCCGCGGCCTTGGGCGGGCGGGAGTGGGCAGGGGTTCCCCAAGCGGGCGGGCCGCTAGGTAAGAGCACACTTTTGCCACATTGTGAAGAAACTGGCCAGATGTGAACAGTTTTTTGTTTCACTTTTCATACTAGCCAAAAATGTGGTCCGTTTCTGTGGGTGTTACTGTGGTCTATGATTACAAGAAGACAGATATAACAGTGTGTGGAGTTGTGGTCACTTTCTTTCCTCAGCGTGGACTGAGCTCTGTCTTCAGGGACCAGGAGAAAGTGTTGGTCAGTGCTGTGTTCCAACCTTTGCTAAAACTTGATACTTGCTATAAATAAAAACAAAATTAGTTTAACAATATATGTGTACACTTCTAGTGTGGTTCTTGCTAATGTTTCTTTCGTTACCACCACAGCTTCGACCGTCAGCACTAAATCTGTGTCAACGACTGGGTCCCTCCAGCGATCCCGCAGTGACATCGATGTGAATGCAGCGGCCAGTGCCAAGTCCAAAGCCTCCTCGGCTTCAGGCGCTGCACCCTTCAGCTCCGCAGCAGCCTTGCCTCCGGGCTCATACGCGTCCTTAGGTAACCAGATCTCCACCACCTTCTCCCGTCTGCTCTGTGAGATGATACGTCCCTCTGCTCAGGCTCACTTAGCTAATTCCAAGAGCAGTACTGAGGAGCTTGCCGCTGTCTCAGGGTCAGTGTGTGAGATGAGTGACTGGCCCATGGTAGGTTAACAGCTCCCTTCTGCGAGCGTCCCCTTTCTCTGGCGCATCCTACTTGTTAGCGACGAGCAGGTAGCTGGTGCTCACATGGTGTGTGGCACTGAGCACGGCCTGCCTTCAGCTCCACTTCCGCAGGATGGCGCCCATGCGGCTCCCTTCCGTATCGCCAAAGCTGGGTTCTCTCCCCTCCTGACTTTGGTGGGAGCAGAGCGGGCAGGGTCTAGTGAGGAATTCACCAAAGATAGTCACTGTACTTGGATATTTTCTTTTTTAAAAAAAAGATATTTTATTGGTTTTTTAGGATGGGAGAGGGATAGAGAGTTAGAAACTTTGATGACAGAGAAACATCGATGAGCTGCCTCCCGCACACCCCCCACTGGGGATGTGCCCACAACCAAGGCACATGCCCTTGACCGGAATTGAACCTGGGACCCCTCAGTCCGCAAGCCGACACTCTATCTACTGAGCCAAACGGGTCAGGACAGATATTTTCTAATTTGAAAATGTAATTGGACGGAGTGGGGAAGGCTGGGGCGGGTGGTGACAGCGGGAGGGGGTCCTTTGAGGAATGGGGTGGCCTTGTTAGCCAGCGTCACCATACTGTACAGAAGGGTGCTGTCCTCCCCCTGTCACTTTGGGAAGAGCATGCACTTACTCTAATGACAGCCCAAAAGAGTATAAGAATAACAATTCTCCAAGGAGTGAGTGTCTGACGGAGTGGGGCAGTGTCTGAGCGGACGCAACACCTGCTCTCCATAGGCTGATGGCTTACTTAATTTTATTTTTGTGCAAGTGAAGTCATCCAGAGCCAAAATCTGGGGGCTTAGCTGATGAGTTTGATTTTAGATTTTTTGGAAATTAATACAGTTTAAACTTTATGAAACAGAGACTGAATTATGTGGTTTACATATTAACTCCAAAATCAGTCCTAAAGTTAATGTTCTAAAAACGTTGTGTACATGGAAGCATAGTGAGAAGACACCTAGCGGAGATCCTGGGCCTGCCACTCATCCACTTGGTAACCTGGAGCAGCCATGGAGTTCAAGTCTTCCTGGGCCCTTAAATTAGCTGCAGTCACAGCACCCAGCTCAGATATATGACAGGAAGTCATAGAAAAGAGAAAGAAACTGCAATTGTGATAGGAACATCATTAGTTTGAAAGGTATATATGTTCTGGAATGTTAGTTAAACCAATCTTGTGTTCTCTACGGAAATGCCTTATACGTGGACGGATAGGTACATGGATGGATAATACGTTTAGATTGGGAAGAAACCCACCGGAGCACTCCTTTTCCTACCGTGTGACCTTACGTAGGAGTCTCTGTGATACAGTGTTGACATGCAATCACAGCAAGAGGGAAGTCAGAGCTCCCTCTCCCTCTCCTGCGATGAAGTCATTTTGTTCAGTTAGTTCAGTGTTTGAAGTGCTTACCGGTGTTTCAAGTACATGTAATCCACACCTGAGTATTTGTTTCATTGCTAGAAAACGTGAGCACAAACCATTTAGAGTCCTCAGGAGCCTCTGTTTTCTGTTCACATTGGATATTGTGACATGGACCAGTGGACTTCCCTCGCTGCTAGGAAAGCATCCTGGCCTTTTGGTCTGATGATGCAGGACTGACCTTTCGGAAGCACTGATAAATTTTCAGCCCAGGGTTCCCTCTTCAAATAATAAGACTGGAGTCTTCTCATTCCTCCCTTTTCCTGACCATCTCTAACTTGCCTTATGTTCAAAACGACAGAAAACAAAGCCACCCTGAAATGCAACCTAAACCTTCTGAGGAGTTGTTGCAGTTACTGTTAGACTGACACGTTACCTCTGTGCAGAAGTGTAGCATTAAAGCTGACGGTCCTTTTCCAAACTTCTAGAGTCCAGACACGTGAGGGACGATGTGGAGTCCGTAGGCCTTGATTCAGGTACCATGCTGTACAGCTTGGCTGCTGGCGAGTAGTTGGGTAGGCATTGCTAGAGCTAGCTTCTCTGAGCTTCTCTTGCCTTTGCCCTTAGTTGACTCTTTAGTGGTTTAGCTTTTAGCCCCATGTCCTCCCCTTACCCCTTCTGCTGGTACCTTGTTCCTTGAAAAAGGAACTCTTAAGAATGTAAGGTTTGGCCAAAAGAAAAACAACAATCACTGTCAGCTGAGACCTGCCCTGGGTGTCCTTTTTTTATGTTTTCCAAAGGCAAAAAGCACATGATTCTAACTAAACTGACTTCAAATAAGCCACTTTCACTTGCTTCAGACTCCGCCTCGCTGTTGAACTTGTTTCCCTTTTAATTTTATTTTAAATTGTACTTTTGCTTTTTTAGTAGCTAATAACATTCTGCTTTTTAAGTTTTTAAATGTTACTAACTGTTCCCTGTTACCCCTCCCCTTGTTTTTAATTTGCTTAAAGATGGTACTGCCACTAAAGCGGAGGGTAAGCGGTTTGTTTCTGTGACGGAGGTGTGTCTCCCTTCCACGGCCCTCTGTGCTCACGACTGTCTCCTCCTGCCCCCGTCTCACTGAGGTCCCTGCATGAGACTGCACGCTGCTCCCTTCCCTCGTCATTGTCCCCACCGGATTTTTGCCTCACCTCTACCTGAGTTCTCCTCCCTTCTTGTTTGGTGGTTCTCGTGAATGAGCACTTGAGTATGCTGTGTGGGTGTCAGCTCTGGGCGCACACTGGGGAGGAGCTGTGGGACATTGTGTGCTGTGTCCCCAGCTGCCGTCTCTGGAGCTTGTGACTCCTGAAGCATTTCCTCACCTTTTGTTTCCTTTTGTGTCCTCCTCTTTACTTTGGTGCTTTTGTGGGCCTTCAGGATTTGCTTTCCTGTTTTGAAAATAAATTTGTGTCAATTATTCAGGTTAAAGACAGGTAAAGGTTTTCTACCAGGTAATTTATAGAAATTGTTAAAAATGCATTTCTATCCCCCAGTGATGTTACACCATGCCATTTTTATTTGTATCACTGAGAGTACCCCAGTCATTCATGTGTTTTCATTCATCCACTTCCCAGGCATGAGTAAGTGCCTCCTGCGTGCTGTGTCCTCTGCTACACAAGGACATAGCACGGTGACAAGAGTGCACGTGTCCAGATCCACTTTGTTTGGTTCTGTGCTGTTCTCCAGAAGGCCTCCCTGATTTTGCATTGGCCTTTGGATGTTAGACCTATCTAGTCGAGTGTGTGTAGGTCTTTGACTAGCACATGCTAGACAAGATCATCCTTTTACAAAGTCTCTAGAGAGAAAGCATGGTAATGTTTCACACAATTGAAATTTAGATAGTGGCTTAGACACCAACTCTCAGGATAATGATTTAACATTAGGGGTGCTAGTTTACTTTCATATATTAGTTAGGACTCTAAAAGGCTAACCTGCAAAGCACACTGGATTTATGTTGATATGTGTAGTTCATAGTACTTTATATAGGTTAATTTCAGAGAGGAAGGGAGGGAGAGATAGAAACATCAATGATGAGAGAGAATCATTGATTTGCTGCCTCCTGCACACCCATATGGGATTGAGCCCACAACTCGGGCATGTGCCCCGGCCGGGAATCGAACCCTTGTTACCTCCTGCTTCATAGGTTGATGCTTAACCACTGAGCTACGTGGGCCAGGCAGTTCATAGTACTTTTAATCCATATACTACTTCCTAAGATAAACATAGTCCCAAGATCAATGTTCTTCAAATTTCTCATAAAAATTACCTAAAAGAATAAAGGTCCAGTCCTTCCCCTGAAAATTCTGATTAAGTTCGAAGCAGCAGGTGAATATGAATTTTCAACAAGCCCCCCACTTGTGATTTGTGAGGTTGGAGAAGTTTGTGAAATGAAAAGTTACCAAAAATGAAAAATGGAAAAACACCTATGTCATAACAAGAACCTCATTTGTGATAGAAGATTGATGCTGGGTGTAATCTTTCATTTTTAGCTGATAGGAGTAATTATTTATTTTCCTTTCCCATAGAAACCATCTTTAAGAGTTTTTCAGCCGAGGTGGAAGGAAAGTGTGGAGGGTGGAATACAATAATGCCGATGAAATGGAAAGTGAAAGACACTGTGTGGGGAATTATATTTTTTTCCCCAGAATACCTTGATTGATATGCCTGTATAACACAGTTGAAATCAGTCTGTTATTTTAGCCAGCACTGGGATTTTTTCCCTTTTTAATCAGTTTTCTTTTTACCAGTCAGAGCAAGTTCAGAAATTTTCCTATTGATGACTGTGCTGATTGACAAGAAGTCTCTTTCTGGTCCTCTTTCCAGTGGGGGAGTGGGAAAACATGTGGACCCTGAATTGTACAGAGTTCAGAATCAGACGGAGAGTGCTCCTCGAGCGGAGCCCCTGAGCCTTGGTCTCCATGTCCCAGGGTTGTGCAGCTGCTGCAGAGCCCACAGCCGAGCCTTGAGCCTGGGTGAGGAGGGAGGGACAGAGGGGGCCCTGGGAGGCCTGTATGCCCAAGCAGGTCGAGGCTGTCATTCCTCTGTTTGTTGCAGCAACATGACTGGGCAGTGATGCTTAGAAAAGCTGCAGACAGTTATGAGAAAAAGGCAGCAGTAAATATTACAAAGTGTCTTGTCATAAGTTTCCATATCTGAAACTTTGGAATCATTATGGGCCTTTTAAGAAATTTATTTTTTAAAAATGTGTTAATTTTTACCATCTAGCTCCTGAGATAAGAAGAGATAGGTACTAGCATTATTAGGAGACAAAGATGATTTTGAATCAGTACTTGGATGATCTAAATTTAGAACTCAGACAATACATTTAAATTTTGGCAACTTCATTATTATAGTAATTGAGAAAAATATATATTCTTTGGAGGTTATTTATCATACACATCGAGCAGTCTTTCTAACATTTATGACTAATTAAAAAAATGTTTTTTTGTGACGAACCAAAAGCTCAACTTTTGGACAAAAGTTTATTTCCAGGATAGCCTTCAGTGTGTTGTGTTCAGTAATTTGGGGAATTTGGAAAAGGAAGCATTTATGTAGGCTATTATACTGCTTAGGAGAAAGTTTATGACTAGATGTTGAACTTGTATGGCAAATAAATATACTCTCATCTAATTTATTTTAGCTACTATGTTTAGAAAATTTGTTTATTTGTATTTTCCCCTGAAGTAAGTAATTTCAAGTGAAGAGTTACCATGTTTGAGTGACCTGTGTGGTAACTAGTAACTTGAGGGTAATTTCAGAGAATAGACGATCACATGTTGTTAAGTATAGTCAGAGGCCGGCATAACTATTGGCGACCTCAAGGTTACACAGTAAAAACTATGGAGCCTTGTCTGCTCTTCTGGGGAGGAAGCTAGGTCTTAGTTTTACTGAGAACTAAAACATTTGGTATTATTGTACATATGCCCAAGAATTCTGAAGTGTAAGTGGTTGGCTTTTTTTTTTTACACAATGCAAAAATATGTATGTATGTAGAAGTAAAAGAGTGTTAACGAGTGTTTATCTTAAAATATGTAAGGAAAGTTACTCTTTTTGGGAGAGTATTTGTAGGTAGCAAAATTTACAACTGATCAATTTCCCAAATTTTGATTCTGTCAAAAATGCTACCTGTGAGTAGAGGTTGGTTTAATTGTGCCCCTGAGCGGTGAGTCGTAAAATAGATCTGTATGCCAAAATGTCCCCATATGATGACAGTTGAGATTTACCTAGGAACCTTTTAATTTTTATACCCTCTAAATTGAAAATTGGCTCAAACTTGACACATATGGGGGACAAAAAAACATCACACCCCTACTGTATGACGCTAACTGGGGATTTTAAGATTATCTTAAGCTAAATGGAATATGGGAAAACCATGCCTGCAAATTAAACCAGGTGCGCGGGTTTAGTTTCCTGATTTGAGGGCTTTTGTAGAAGAATGGCAGTGTGATTGGAAAAATTCCTCAGCAGCACTATTAAAAAGCCACAGACATGGATGTTCTCTCTTTATGCCATGAAAGTCAAAGACTGCACTCTTACAATTCTTTGTTTTCCTCTGAGTCTGCTTTTCTCTGGGTAGATGTGTTTGTCAATGTGCTTGTCCCTCCCTGCAGAATATTTTTTGTTGTACAGTTAATATCTCTTAGTTCTATTTCTCCTATTGTGACTATTTTTTCTTTCATATCTACTTCTGTCTGTCATAATACAATATGAATGAATGAATGAATGTGAATATGTCATTAACAAGTCAATACAGAACTGAAGACTATTTTTACTGTTTGTTGCATTTATTGAGTAGGCGTTGTTTTTCCTAAAGACAGAGTGTTTTATATAGACTCTAAAACATACACAGGCACTTACAGTAATCTCGCCAACTTAATAAAAGGAAAAAACAATTTCTATAAAAGAAATATCTGAGTACAGCATAGTAGAGGCCCTTTAAACTCTGCCCCCCAAAAGGATTTTAAGAGTGCCCTGAGGGCTTAGTTACTAATGCGAGTCCCCAGGGCAGGCAGGAAATTAGCCCTCGACGTCGTCGCCAGGTGAGAATCAAGAGTTGGCATCAAGCCAGTTTTGTCAGGGTGCTGTAGATCCATGAAAAAGTAGACTGGGAAAAAACTCTTCATCGCTCTCTTGACTTTGTCCTAGGCAGAGGAAGAGAATACCTTTCCCTGACTTGTAACCAAGCTCTCTTGTCATGCACGTTGTCTCAGTCTTCCTTCCCTGTGGTGTCTGGGAAACCCCATGCTGATGAATAAAGTGGTCTGGGTTGGTAGCCCCCAAGGGTGCCTGACAAGAACAAACATTGAACTTTCACAGAGGAAGCTACTCTCAAATCTGGTTCCTTGGGATCCCCATAGATTTAAAAGGGTGGGGCAAAAGTAGGTTTACAGTTGTGAGTATGCAAAACAGTTTATTCTTGTATTAATTATTGTATTATTTTCCATATGAACAGCTTTAGACTACTTTTGCCCCACTCTGTATGCCGAATAGGAGTTCATAGTTCAAAATTGTGTAACCGGACAACCAAGGGGTCCGGGCTGTCTGTCACTACTTGAGCCAATTAAGCAGAGACAGGGTTGAATCATATATAAGCGTCTATTCCAATAATGCCGTAGTATGGGAGAGCAGCAGGTCATCCACAGAAATCTGCTCTGCTCCCCACCATAAGCTTATATTGGGTAGAAGGCAAGATTATGTGGGGAAGTAGGAATTACAGGTATGGGAAAGTGGGCCCGGCATAATCATTATAGGTTAAAGTCCTGCAGGCTGGGGGGAGGGGGCAGGGACCGGATTACAGGTAATAGGGGAAGGGGCTTGTAAAGAGCAGGTGCCTCCAGGACTAGGTGCCACGAGGTTGTAAATCTTCTCATAATGATAGGGCAATTCTTGGGAGGATGACTGTATTCTGATGCAAGCTCCCATATCCTGGGGCGTGCAACTCTCAGTTTAGAATGTGCTTTCTCTAATCAGAATAGAACCATCTTGGTTAACAGAGCATGATTAATATTTCTTATAATTGTAGCTGGTCCCAATATATTTTATTTCTGCCTCTAATATTTACATCTATAATGAATTAGAGGTAGCAGAGAGAAAGAAGCATACCCTTTAATACTTGTAAGGCTCTCTTATATAATACAAAGTAGCTGTATTTAAATGTTTAAAAGAAATAAGTAACTTGCATTTTTATAGCAGTCTGCAGAATTTATTAGTGTGATTGATCTGGCCAATTGAGAACACATCACTAATCGCAATAAAGGCAGTAAGTCGTGCTTCTTTAAAGCAAAAGCAGGAACCTCAGTAGGTAAGGGCCACATCTGGCTGCACCTGAGGGATATGGAGGCCTGGGGCATTTGCTGTGATGAGTGATCAGGATGTGGAGGACAAGAAGCAACCCAAAACCTATACCATCAGTGATAAACAAGAAGTTAATCTGTTAAACTGGATCAGATAAGAGGGAATTTTTTCATTCTTAACCTTCATACTAGGATAGAGGAGTCCCTTCAGAATTTACAACTGCCTTTGTGGTGTGAAAAACCCAAATAGATAGATCATTTTAAGTAGCTGTGGATTGCTGGTGTCCATAGGACTAGCAAAAGCAAACAGAGATCCTCGTTGGAAGAATTTAGCTGCAGTCTAGATCTGACAGTGACTGTTTAGCCTAGGTTTTATAAACACCGATGCCCTTATCACACTTAGGAGAAGGATCCTCTTATTCTCAGAAGATGCAGGCAAAGCATTAAAAAATTCAACAAACGTTTTTGACAGCAATTCTTAGCAATTAGGAATAGAAGTGGTTTTTTTCAACCTGTTGAAATACCAAACTTTTTGTGAAAGGTCAGAATTACTATTTTTTAAAATATGGCTCAAGGCTTCCTTGCTTTTCTTTAGTGTTGTAGCACATGTCCAGGACAGCAGGGTAAAAGCAGAGAAATGAAAGGGCAGTTGTTTGAAGCGAAAAACCTGAAGTCTTATTTGTAGATGACATCCTATTTAGATAACCCCAGATAATCTACATGTAAATTAATAGAATTAAGAGTTTAGCAAGGTTCCTGTTTAAGACCAAATTAAATATTAATTATGAACTTTTTTTGTCAATAAGTTTAATAAATGTATTGTGCAAATAAATATAAGGCACCTTTTAATAAGTCTATAAAAATTTAGTAAGATTTTTTGGGGAAAATATAAAACTTGATTGAAAGACATTGAAGAGAGTGAAATTCAGAAAACATTAGTGAGTGGGAAGATCATTGTCATAAAGCTGCCTTTTCCCCAAAAAAATTAACCCAAAATGCCACATAATGCCAGTCAATATTTTAATAGGTGTGTTTTTTTTCTCACCCAAGGGTATGTTTTTGTTGATTTTAGAGAGAGAGGCAGAGAAAACATTGATGTGAGAGAGAAATATCGATTGGTTGCCTCCCGTATGCACTCCGACCGGGTGTGTGTGTGTGTGTGGTGGGGGGGGGGGGGTCAAACCCACAACCTTTTGGGTATATGGGATGATGCTCCAACTAGCTGAGCCACCTGGCCAGGGCTAGGTCTTCTAATTGTATCTTCACATGCATAATGAGGAGAGCAAAGGGCCTTAGGGAAAAGTGGGTTTATTTGCCCTACCAATGAGCAAGATTTTTGTTAAAAGCTCATCACAACGTGGTGATGTTGCATGTTATGGACACATGGACTGTTGGGACAGAATGGACAGCTGAGCAACAGATGCAGCCGCGTATAGGTAAGTATTGGTAGATGTTGGAGATGGCTTTGTAGATCAGTAAGAAAGGGGTTAAGTAAATTGATTTGGACATAGGTTAGTCATATGGAAAAAATGAAATGGATCTCTCCTTTACCTTGTACAGAAAAATCAGTTCCATAAGTGACCTCACCAAATAAATGTTGAGCAAAAGAGTAAGTTTTGGGGAAATATATGCCCTATGGTATAATTAAAACTATTTAAAATATAAAAAATAATGCCATCTAATGTTTCAGTTATGCAACTGAGAAAATATTATTGAAAAGAAAATATTGAAAGGATAAAGAAATACAAGAGAATGGTGAACACTGGATTTAGGATCCTATTACCAAATGTAGAGGAAGGTAGAAGATATAGGGACATAAGCAAAGAAGATTTTTGTTTTATAAGTTGAATGGGTATGGCTGTTTATTTAAAAAATCTTTTTGTGACAAATATTTTATAATAAATTTAAAGTAAAAAATTAAATTCCGTCGTTTTCATGTTGATGTTGCCATGGTGACTGCCTTGATTTAGCTCGGTGATTTCCACGGGAAAGTAAAAACTCCTCACTCATAGGCCAGCAAGGCAGGCAGGCACAGGTATCCAAACTAATAGTGTGATCTTGGACAAATTAATTATTCGCCATTTCTCTGTCCCCTCATCTGTAAACTGGGTTCACACATGTACACTCTTAGTATAATATATGGTATAGCTCTTAATTTTACTGTAGATTTTAGAATTTGTGTAAGTCTTTCCTTAAACTGCTATGAAGTCATTAATTTTAGTTTTAATTTTTTTAATGCAGTGCTTTCTTTTATTGCTCCTTACCTCCCTTTTTTAAAACTTTTTCAAGCCTTATGATTTGTTTTTCTGTGTACTTTTCTGCAGGTTTTCTCAGATGATGAAGTAGAACTTATTTTTTAAAATACATTTTTATTGATTTCAGAGAGGAAGGGAGAGAGAAACATCAATGATGAGAGAGAATCATTGATCGGCTGCCTCCCACACGCCCCCTACTGGAGATCAAGCCCATAACCTGGCCATGTGCCCTGACTTGATATCGAATTGTGACCTCCTGGTTCGTAGGTTTACACCCAACCACACCAGCTGCACAGGTTATTTATTTGTTTATTTATTTTTGTTAATCTTCAACCGAGGATATTTTTCCATTGATTTTTAGAGAGAGTGGAAGGGAGAGGGAGAGAGAGACAGAGAGAGAGAAACATCAATGTGAGATATACACATCAATTGATTGCTTCATGAACACGCCCCACCAGGGTGGGGAATTGAGTCCATCACCGAGGCACACACCTCAGACCACAACCCAACCCAGGACACTTCAGTCTGTGGGCCGATGCTCTATCCACTGAGCCAAACTGGGTATGGCAGAAGTTATTTTTAACAATATCAGAAGCCAATAGGGATTCAAAATGGTTTGTGTTTTCTCTATCAGATTCCTATTCTGATTGAATTATGGAAGGAGAGGCATTTTGAATCCCTTGGAAACCACAAAATGCCTGAATTTTAAAAAGTTTAATCCCTAATCATACTAGTCTGATCATCAATGTTTTTACATATCTGAATTCAGTTTTATTTTAAGGTTTCATGGTTTAAAAATTGGAGTTAACAGATTGCTTTATTTTGGGTGACAAATTCTTTTCATAAATGTACTTTACTTTTTTTAAAAATATTTTTTAATTTGATTTCAGAGAGGAAGGGAGAGGGAGAGATAGAAACATCAATGATGAGAGAGAATCATTGATTGGCTGCCTCCCAAACCTGGCATATGCTGTGACCTCCCGATTCCATAGGTCAGTGGTCGGCAAACTGCGGCTTATGAGCCACATGTGGCTCGCGAGCCGCGGTTTGCCGCTTTGTTGACTAATGAGTTTGCCGACCACTGCCATAGGTCAACACTCAGCCATTGAGTCATGCCAGCTGGATTACAACATTATATTATTTTTAGGTCATTGTTTTTCTAGGTACTCCTAATATTTATTCTTTCTTAAAAATGATTTTTAATTACAGTTTACATGCAATATTATTTTATATTACTTTCAGGTTCTAATTTTATTTTAATCATCTTTTGCAACCTAGAAATTTATGGGCATGCATGCTTTAAAATTTAATGCTACATATCAAAACACATTTATTCCCCACGGTGTTGTAGTTTTTGTGGATTGCTGAATATTTTGCATTTGTTCCTTTTTCTATTGTATTTTCCTTAAGACAACAGCTAATATTTTCTGATTCTGGACATTTGACAGATTTCTAGCCAATAAAAAAGAATTTAATTGAAAAATTTGATAAAAAAATTCTCCAATAGGTATCACCTTCTCATCTGAAAATATAATATGCTAAAGTAATTGAAACATAAGTACCTGATAGGTTCACGATTCATTCTTAGGAGTTACTGATTTTTAAAAATTGATTGGAATTACAGTCAGACATTGATTGTTGTTCCATTTATTTTTGCATTCATTGGTTGTGTCTTGTATGTGCCCTGACCAGGGATCAAACCCACAACCTTGGCGTATCAGGACAACACTCTAACCAACTGAGCAACCCGGCCAGGGTCCCTTACGTATTTTTAGAATTTGTGTGTGCACATCATAGGCTTGTGTGTGCTCGCAGGAAAGCATGTCAGGACCCTGGGTGGGGAAGACCTGCTCCCCCGTCGGTGTCCCAGTCAGTGCCCCTTGGTCATGTGTGGGTGGTTTTCTTGTGTAGGTTGCACTGACTGAAAAGCTATGGAAACACTGTTTTTGCTGTATTCTCCAGGTCGGATTCGTACGAGAAGGCAAAACTCTGGGAGTACCACCAACGTCGCCTCTATACCTTCTGATAATCGAGGCCGCAGTCGCGCTAAAGTGGTTTCACAGTCTCAGCGTAAGAAATCTATTTTATGCTCTCTGTTAACTAGGTTTTATTCAACAGCCATTCTCATTGACTTCAGGGGAAAAACACATTTCTGTGGCTCTAAGATACTGTAATATTGATGTTTCTTGGGTAAGCTTACAAAATGGGAGTATTCAAGTATACTTTTGTCTCCTGTCCAGGTGATTTAAATTTTTTATCATTTCTCATTAAACATTAAAATGACTTTCTCTTCCTCTCCGGAAGTCTCTCCAATTGAAACATACCTGGACTGTGACCCATTGTTCTATTGGTAGGCAATCCTTCTGACACATCTAGGAGCAGTAGCTGGAGAGAGGCCGGGTAATGTGAGGTCCTCTTTCCAGTGCTCATAAGTAAATCCATTAAAAGCTCCCCCCTTTAACCTTCTGTTCTAACATCGCAACCTGCTCCTGTCTCCTTGCCAGCGTGGGCTCTTGCTTGCACAGCTGCCTGCCTCCATACTTGCTTCTCTGTATATGTTGAGTCACTTAGTCTGTTAGCCTGACACATGAAAGCAGCCGTAGAAGGAATGAATGTATCCCTAGGATCCACCCCTGGTGTCTCACTTTGAGTCGCCTTTTCCCTCTCTGTGCATGTGGAGTGGAGCTGGCTGTCCGTCTCCTGGGCCCGGGTAGTGGAGAGGCCTTCCCCTCCCCAGGAGCTGCCCTGCTCTCTGCACACAGCACTCTGCAGTGTCTCCTCCTGTGTAGAGAGCACTGGGTCTGTGGCCAGACCTTAGGTTCTCTCCTAGGATTTAGAATGCCTTCTCAGCTGCTTCTGAACTTAGGCACTTCTCCATATCCCTGTGATACCTATAGTCCTTATGTTAAACTAGCTTCTATCTTTTCTGGAAAGAAAGCGCAAGGTTAGTTGTATTGCTGCCTTTGGTGAGTTGACAGAACCCAGGCTTGTCTGGCACAGAAGCCCCTTTTCCTTCTCGACACCACACCACACCACACCACACCACACCACACCACACCACACCACACCACACCACACCACACCACACCACACCACAGATTGTAAGGTGTAGCCCAGGAGCTTCTCAAGCTTCAGGGACAGTACCCCGGCTCTATTATTCTGTTGAGCCCTGGTGTTACCTGGAGCCACAAGCAGATCTAATACTCTGGTCATGGTCTCTTTTGTTTCAGCTTCAATATGTTGAAATTGAGTTGAATAAAAAATGTCTAACCCTTTAGCTATGTAGCACCAGTTCCTTTCTTAGAGAGTGAGGGTTGAACGGAATTTTACATTTCTTTATGTCTGGTGTGTATTGGCATTGGCCTCTGCCGGGGTCCCTGCCCCTAGCTGGTCCTCTGCTTAGAGTGGTGAAGATGAAAGTCCCTCTGGAGTGGGGTTGAGGGCGATGGTAGAGCCTTAATTCAGTCTTACAAAAACACTGCACTCTCTCTGCCTTCCGGCTCCACCTTAAAAACTTCATTTTACTCCACCCACTGCAGGAGACAACAGCAACAAGTGATCAAGCCTGGGTCTTAAACTTATGAATAGAAATTAAATATTTTTTAAAAATAATTTTGATAGGAAGAAAATACAAGCATATATATATATATATATATATATATATATATATATACACACACACACATATATACATATATACATATTACAAATGTAGATATACTAGCATTCAGAGTCCTGGTTTAATAGTACGTAGATTTTATTAATATTAGATTTAGGGCTCTTAACAGTTAGCATATTTTAAGTATTTGAAGATTTAAATATTTGAGGCTTTAAATCTTAGAGGATTAATATTTACATGTTTGAGAATCTAGCATCAGGCACTCAGGTGTACTGTTAATAGCTCTTTTTAATTCTTTGGTGCTTATTGAGCACTTCCGTGTGGTGAGCCTGTTTTAGATGGTAGTGATGCACAGATAAGTCACTTCCCTCAGGTTGCTAGGAGCCAGAGAGCAGATATACTCCCAGAAGGTGGTCACTGTCTTACTCTTTTCTGCATCCATACATCGGGCACTGTGCCTGGCGTGTTGTGGGTTTGTAAGTATTCCATGTACAGACCAGAAATAAATGCTAAGTAGTGTGACATATAAAATCAACATGAGTACAAAAGTAGACTAGGAGGAATAAGAACTAGAAAAAGATAGTTTGTGAACAAAGACATGTGTTTGCATGCTGACCTCTGTATTGTGTTATTGTCTTTTAATCCACTTCTTGCCTGTTCTTTGGTCTGCTCTCATAATCAAGGATCCAGATCTGCTAATCCTGCTGGTGGTAAGCCATTTCTCTTCTTGTTTGTTTGTTGTTTTGTTCATTCTCTCTCACTCCATGTTCCTTGCACAATATTAATTTTTATATTATGAGCTTAATTAATCTTTCTGCATTTTTTCTGTATGTTAAAATCCAAAATTTGAAATAGGTTTTCTTTTTTCTTTTACATAACTTAATGGTTTATGTGTGTGCTCAAATTTTATGGGCAAAATTAACAGATCATGAGGTGGGTTCTTTATGGTAATGTGTACTTGTGATTTTTGCAATGAATTTCACTTTAAATTATGGTTAAATCATTATATAGTACTATTTTTTGTGAGTGTGCACCTTAATGATTCATTTGAATGGTGTGTGTGTGTGTGTGTGTGTGTGTGTGTGTGTGTGTGTGTAATTTCCAGTTAGGTGTTATTTCAAAGGTTTCTACCTTTGGCTCATCCTTATTCTGGTAAATAATAATGTGCACTTTGTTTTAGAATTTTATTGCCTTCTGTACTTAAGCAGATGATTTAGTCATTGACTGCCATTTGGATGTGTTGATAATTTTGACCTAAGGGAAATGGTTATTTAGGTATCTAGTCACTTAGCCATAATAAAAATTACTAAGCATATCATATGTTTTTATTTTATAATTTACATCTCAGAAAATGTAATCTATATGGTTGCTTTTGCAGGTTTTTGAGATTTCCTTAGAGGCTTAGTATACAGTTGGTTTTTGTAGTACATGTGGAAAGTTGAAAAGAATGTATTCTGTTTGTTGAGTTACACGTGTGTCTGTGGGAAGTGTGTTTACACATGTCTGTATAATTTTGACTACTCTGTAAACTTCTGCGAGGTATGATATTTTTTTAGTGGTTATTAGTCTTTCTGAGTGGTATATTAATAATTAGGACTTTTTCAATTTCTTCCTGTATTTTTACTTTTATGTTTTATATTTCAAAGCTATGTTATTTGGAGCATAAAGGTTCGTGATTATTATATCTTCATGGACAATTCGTTTATCAATATAATATACTAGAGGCCCAGTGCACGAAATTCGTGCACAGGGTGGGTGGGGGGCCTGTCCCTCAGCCCAGCCTGCACCCTCTCCAATCTGGGATCCCTCTCACAGTCCAGGACTGCTGGCTCCCAACTGCTCACCTGCTTGCCTTCCTGATAGCCCCTAACTGCTTCTGCCTGCCAGCCAGATCACCCCCTAACCCAGGGGTGGGCAAACTTTTTGACTCGAGGGCCACAATGGGTTCTTAAACTGGACCGGAGGGCCGGAACAAAAGCATGGATGGAGTGTTTGTGTGAACTAATATAAATTCAAAGTAAAGGAGCAGAGGGGAGAGCAAGAGAACCCTCCGCTCTTTCGGCTCCGCGGGCCAGATAGAACAGCTGAACGGGCCGGATCCGGCCCGCGGGCCGTAGTTTGCCCACGGCTGTCCTAACCACTCCCCTGCCAGCCTGATTGATGCCTAACTGCTCTCCTGCCAGCCTGTTTGCCCCTAACTGCCTTCCCCTGCAGGCCTGGTCACCCCTAACTGCCCTCCCCTGCAGGCCTGGTCACCCCTAACTGCCCTCCCTTGCAGGCCTGGTATCCCCCAACTGCTCTCCCTGCAGTCCTGGGTCCCCCCCAACTGCCCTTCCCTGCAGACCCAGTCACCCCCACCTTCCCTCCTCTGCCAGCCTGGTCCCTCCCAACTGCCCTCCCCTGCTGGCCTGATTGCCCACAACTACCCTCCCCTGCTGGCCATCTTGTGGTGGCCATCTTGTGTCCACATGGGGGCAGGATCTTTGACCACATGGGGGCAGCCATCTTGTGTGTTGGAGTGATGGTCAATCTGCATATTACTCTTTTATTAGATAGGATAGAGAACTGGTGCATGGGTGGGGGCCAGCTGGTTTGCCCTGAAGAGTGTCCCAGATCAGGGTGGGGGTTCCCTTGGGGCATGGGGCGGCCTGGGTGAGGGGCCTGTGGTGGTTTGCAGGCTGGCCACGCCTCCTGGCGACCCAAGCAGAGGCCCTGGTATCTGGGATTTATTTATCCTCTACAATTGAAACTTTGTAGCCTGGAGTGGAGCCAAGCCTTCTGCTCACTCGGTGGTGGCAGCCATTTCTGTTGGGATTTATGTATCTTCTATAATTGAAACTTTGTAGCCTTAAGTGGAGGCCAAAGCAGGCCAGGGCTACAGAAGCTTGGCTTCCTCCATCGCTGCGGGCAACCCTAGTCTCCTGTTCTCTCCAGCCCCATGGCTGCCGCCATTTCTGTTGGGATTTATTTATCTTCTATAATTGAAACTTTGTAGCACTGAGTGGAGGCCTGGGCCGGCAAGGGCAGGCGGAAAGCTTGGCTTCCTCCATTGCCGGGGAAACCCAAGCCTCCCTCCTGCTCTCTGTGGCTGCAGTCATCTTGGTTGGGTTTATTTGCATATTCCCTCCTGATTGGCTGGTGGGCATGGCTTGTGGGTGTAGCAGAGGTATGGTCAATTTGCATATCACTCTTTTATTAGATAGGATCCTTTGTTCTTTTTTTTAATGCTGTGTTTTATTCTATTTTGTTGTTTTAGGTATGTTGTTTCTTATGAACAACATACATTTGAATTTTATTTTTTAAATCCAATCCAAACATCTTTGTCTTTTAATAGGTGAATTTAATCTAGCCACATTTATTTAAAAAAATTTTTTTTTAAATATATTTTTATTGATTTCAGAAAGGAAGAGAGAGGGAGAGAGAGATAGAAACATCAATGATGAGAGAGAATCATTGCTTGGCTGCCTCCTGCATGCCCCCCACTGGGGATCGAGCCCGCAACCCAGGCATGTGCCCTTGACTGGAATTGAACCTGGGACCCTTCACTCCGCTCTATCCACTAAGCCAAATCAGCTAGGACATAGCCACATTTATTATGATTACTGATATATTTGAGCTTAGTCCTACCATCTTATTTTGTGATTTTTATTTATCATATTTCTATTTATTTCTTCCCCTTCTCCCTTTTCTTCACATTGTTAAATTAATAGAGTTCTCTTGAATCCATTTTCTATCACTAATGTTTAAGAGATTTTTGTTAATATTTATACTTTCCCAGCAGTTATACTTAAAAATTGTGACATATCAACTCTCACAGAAAAAAAGAACAAACACTAAATAAATGCCATTGAGATTATTTCTAGAAATTTTCTGTGGAACAGGGAGGCTATTTGGACTCATCCTGCTTTTTGAATCTGAAGTTTTGTAGTTATTTTTGTAGCACTGCACCAGTAACCTTCTATGTATATTCTTTTATGATACTTTGATATTCTTTCATGCTCCTAATGTTTAAAAAAAAAATTGGTACTAACACCAACTACAAAGCTATTTTTATATTTGATCCAAATTAATGTATAAACTGGCTTCTGAAATACTATAATTTATTCCCTGATTACATCCATTATCCAATTTTGTTTTGCTTCATTTTTAGCTGGCAGCCGGTCAAGTTCTCCAGGGAAATTGTTGGGAAGTGGTTATGGTGGCCTTGCTGGGGGTTCCTCAAGAGGCCCACCTGTGACACCCTCTTCAGAAAAACGAAGCAAGATTCCCAGAAGTCAGGGATGTAGCCGAGAAACAAGTCCAAACCGAATAGGATTAGGTAAGGATTCTCCAAGACCCTGGAACACCATTTCCAACTTGGTCAGAATTTTTATTATAATCCAATAAATGTTTCTAATGTGGCAGATAGAGATTTATTTTTGAATTAAGGATGCCATTTTGCCCATGTTAAAAAGACATTTTGATTTGTGCTTTTTATAGAGTATGGCATGTTCAGGTTTCATTTCTAACTGAAAAGTGTGTGGGGCTTACCATTTATATTGATGAGGAAGAATTGTGTCGTCGTGGGTTTTCGTGTTTAAGAGTCATTTTGCAAAATATTAGAATTGGGGGAATGGGCAGTGTTTTCTACTGTACACGTAGAAGCAATGTTGCTTTTCACTTTGCTTTCACTGATTAGCCTTAGTAGCTATTAACCTAAATTTTCAAAAGCAATTTGTAGGGTCCACATTTATTTTGATTCTGATCTTCTCTAACCTAATTGGTGAAACTTATAGTAAAATATATATATATATATATATATATATATATATATATATATATATATATATATATACTTACTTTTGACATAGTATTGTTCAAACATAAAATCCAGGACTAGATGGAAATGAAGTATGTAGTATTTGTTTTTGTGTTGTAGAATCAAGTTTCATTGTAATAGTGTATGGAATTACTCTCAGCAGCTTGAAGACCTTTTACCTCTATTAAAATCTAATTGTACACTACTTTTTAATATAAAAGGTAGTAGTCTTTTGTAATATATTATGCAAAATGTGTGTTTTACCTGCTTTCTCAGGGTAAAAACCTATTAATATGAAATCAGTGCTATACTTTTTAGTCTTATGGGCTTATGCTTCTCATTCATTTATCTCCTTAACAGCTTTTACTTGAATGTTTACTGTGATGTGCAATGTACTTTGTTAGACTTCAGGAATGGAAGTAAATGAAATAGATTAAACTTCTGATTTCAAATAGCTTACGGTCTTACAGGTGAAAATCTATAGAGTATAACAAATACGATGACTTGGCCCTCTGGGATCCTTCGGCTGGCTTCCTGTGATGTGGAAGTCCTCAGAATCCCATAGTACTTGCTACCACTGCACCAAGATGTCTGGCTGAGTTTCTTCTTGTCACAGTTTTACTTGAAAGCAAGAATTGTCCTAGAAAAAGAGTGTCTGCCCCATTTCTTCCTTTCCTGCTAGGAGAGGTCCCCAGAATAGAACCTGCTGTGGTGACGTGTAAGGTGGGGAGATGAGGAGAAAGGTGCTGTAGGTCAGAGAGGAGCATGTACAGCAGCAGTAAGACAAGAGGGAGCATAGTGCATCCTGGGTAACACAGTAATTCATTTGGCTACAATAAAGGAAGTTAGTTAGCGTGGGGTGGGAGATGAGGGCAGAGGGGCTCTTAGCATCCAGCTCATGAAAGTCCTTGAAAGCTACCTGAGCTAAGAGAAGGCAGGGGCAGATACGTAAGAAGTAGAATGCATAGGATTTGGTTTGACATTTCCAAAGCAGGTGAGAAGTGTAAGCAAGCAGTGGTTAGTTAATTCCACATAATGTCAGCATAAAGTGGCATTACATAGCATGCTGCCTGAGCTGACAAGTTATTTGGAGCCAGTAATAACAAGTAATGTGAATACAACTAGAGAAAATCATCTTGGCTGCAATATCTAAATTTCAGAGTTGATACTCTTAACATATGTGTGGTTGGATCTGGTTTTGTTTGGAAAATGCATTTGATTTCAAATCTGGGTGTGAGGATTTAAGCTGTCTTTTTTCCATAGTTAATTAAGTTCATAGGATGTTTTGGCAATCCAGATTAGAGTCATACTTTTAAATTGGGGGTAGGGGGAGATTTTACTTTATTAAGGATGCCATTTTTACCTTCTTGAAATTGGAAAATAAATAAACTTTAGTCACCTAACATAACTTTAGGACCTGATATTCCATGGTCTTAACTATAAAGTTTGTGTTATGGATAGTTGAAAAGACCACATTTAATAAGCTTTTAAAAGAGGTATTATGAAACATCATCTATCAGTAAGAACTAAATAGGAGCCCACTTTCAAAGAATTTTTATTTAAAGCATTATTTTGAAGCAAATTATTTCCTTGATACTCATTATGGGATCAGTTAGTTATATGTCAAGCTTTGAGGTCATACATATAATTCTGAATAAAATAGGTATTTCCTTTAAATGTCTGCACATTGGGAGAATAAGAACATACACACAGAAATAAAGATCCATTTATGAATAAAATGTACCTTCCCATTTCTGCCTGTGATAATCTTAGCGATTCCAGTTCATAGGACGTCAGATATATTAGCATTTTTTCAGTAATAGATTGTATATTTCTGTGATCATTTAGTATATACTGTGTATATGCCTGTGTATCTAAATATTTTGTTCATTGCATAGCAACTTTGAATATAAATATTTAAAATAAGAGGGATCATCTTTTAAGAATATTTTATACAATTCCCAGACTAATTAGTAATTTTAATTATAGTTAAGCTAGGCTTAGAACTTGCATTGAGACTTGCTTTTAGTTATCTACAAATTATGTTTGGTTCAGTTATACTATTTTTTTGCTTGAAATAATATTTCTTAAGTAAATATTCTTTCCTCATCTGTGATAAAAATGATACCCAAGCTCTTTTTCATTAGCATTTACTTAAGCAAAATAGGATGCAATTCCAGTAAAATAGCAAAGAAACCAAATAAAACCCTGCTACCCTGTTTTTTTCTTGGCAATTCATTCCTTCCTAAGCTATTCAACCAAAATAGAAGAATATACTGTTTGTGAATTATTTCATTTTTGTCTTTTATTCTATTTTTTATTAATAATAAAGTCACATAAATAGCTGACATTCATAGCAATTCTATTTTGGAAGTTTGCCTTTGTTTTTTTTCTTCTCCTGCTCATCTATTAAAAAGGCTAAAAGAAAGATTTGAGTTTTTGCAGTTTACATTCTGTGGGTATATGTTTAAAATGCTTTTACATTTTCTGCTTTAAAATAGTTTGAAAGAATTAAAAATTAATAATTAACTTCTAGCATTTAAATTAGACCACTGTGTGCAAGACTAAAACATGACAATATCTAGACTAGGGAGATAGTTTCTCAAGGCTTTCCAGCAATTCATGGAAGCACAGGACTCCGGAGCTGCCTAAGAACACCGCTTTAGAAAGTTCAAATAGCAAGTATGTTTATCATTTCTTCTTCCTGTTAGCCTTCTCCTCCATGTTCTCACATGGAATGTCCTCTCTGGGCACTCAATACAGAGGCAAGTTGATTTGGTATATTGTTTTTGTTTTTTACCACCTAATTAATTAGTCCTTGTAAAAATGATTTATTTATATACTTATTTTAGATCCTCCTTATAGATTGGTCTCTGGAAGAGGTATTGTAAGTGTTTTTAATTGTCCAACATTTAAACTGTTGATATCATCACTAGAGGTACTTTAATGAAGTTTGGAGCAACCATATGGGAAGATTTTTACAGAATTATAAATGGATTCTTCTCTGTGTTACTACTAGCCATATGTTAAAGGAGCAAGGCAACATGAATGGGTGAATGAACTGTCTCTTGGTGAAGTACTAGGAGGCTAAACCTTATTAAGAATTATGCATATTGTTTCAGATCATATCTATCCCTTTTCACATCCTTTATTGTCTTCACACAGCAGGGAGAGCAGATTTCCCATTGCTGTGGCATGTATGTTAATTTAAGGGAGAGAGTGAGAGCTGGGTAAAACTTCAGAAGTAATTGGGCAAGAACTATAAGAAAATGCTGATTAAGCATGACATGTTAAAAACTATCGGGACTGTTTTTATTACTTTTGACTATGAGTTTTGGAGCAGGCAGTGCAGCAGACAAGATGTTCATGTTTGCCTTTCATCTGGGAGCCAGAAGTATTACCATGTGTGCCTCGCCTCACAGTACCGTGCTCTTTAAATGCTGACTTTCTTCCTGGCCTTCCTAAGGGGAGGCTCAGTGGCCGGACCAGTGCGTGAGCGTGGCACTGCGAGGTCGCTGCAGGAATTGGATGTGGTGTCAATCCTCGGAGCATAAGAAGTGCTGCTTTGTAGGTTTTGTGCAACTTGTCGTATATTGGCGGGTTAGCAGATATTCCTAGCACCTGCTGCTTTTGCCCTCATTGTAGGAGCTATTCAGAATGTTATCAAATGTTGCTGATTATATACTCACTGCTTCTTTGAGTGGAAACTCAGTGCTCCATGTCACTGGCAAGATGAAGGAGAATTTAGGAATTACTAGAGAATTCCAGATGCAGCTCTGTTTTGACTGTTGCTTAGGGGACACCACCTACTCAGCGTTCGGATCTAATTGAACTCTAGCCCTGAGAAAGACCACAGTCGGAAGTTGGTTGTTTTTCTGCCTTTGTAGTTTTTTTTATCGGGGGCTTCACAATTCTGGTTTGTAAGATATTCTTGTTGTGGTTTGGCCATACAATAAACATGCCTTTGCTCTAAAATAAGTAGGTTATGCTCATTGATGCATTGATCTGAAAACAGCCATGTTTTTACATCAGTGGATCAAGTTTATTGTTTCCAAAATTTCTAAAGAAGGCATTTCTACCTAGTCCAGAAGAATAGACCCTCTCAAGATGGAGATATTTGTTGTCCCCATCCGCTGTTACATTGGTGGTTACATGCCTGCAGTATGCCAGGGTGTTTACAAATATTTTTCCAGTACTATATTTCTGTTTTCTCAAAATAAAATGAAAAAATAAGGGCATAATGATCTTTTCTGCAATTTTACAGCCAAGTTATATTAGAAACCTTAGGCTATTTATGTAATTGTGTTTTCAGTGTTTTATAATGTGAGTATAATAAAATTATCTATAGATAATCGTAAAGTAATTGGCCATTTTCAGGTCAGTGGAGGGATCTTATAGTACGAAGATTGGGGTGATCAGTCTAGGCACTATTAGACGGTGTAAGGCTGGATAAGTGAAGGTGCTTGAGTAAGGACCACAGGCAGAGTTTTGATCCCCATAGAAAAAGCAGGAATTAATGTTGGGACCAGTAAAAAGCAACAGCAATCCCAGCTTTTCCTCTCTGTTGGTTTCGATAGTGAAATGTGTTTGAGCTGTCTGCACACTGACTTGAGTGCGCAGGGTCTCTAGCTGTCAGTCCAGGTGACTTCTCTTTGTAAAGAAGGCCCGGCTGGGAGAAGTGGACTCCTAATTAGTTAATTTCATGGATTGCAGTGACCAGGACCCTTATTGTGTTTTTCAATCTAAATTAAGAACCCAGTGCACATGGAAATGGCTTTGATCCTTTACCCTCCAGTGGAGAAAGAAGTTTGCCAAAGCCATTAAAACAGATCATTTCTAAAAGACCGAGCTTTTATTTTCTGAGACCGGTTTGCTCTTTGGAAGCTTTCTTTTCATTTTTGACACTGAGGTGTTACTTTACCTTCATACCAAAATGCACAGCTTTCTGAGGCATTGAGCATAGTTAAGTTTTTGTCCAAACCTCCTGCTGTTGGCATGGCTGTCAGGAGACATAGCAGGGGTACGTGCTCAGTCATCAGGACAATGTCGTGATTACGTTAATAGAATGTGACTGACATTTTGTAAGTTTTTCTGTCTTCATTAAACTTGTTCACCTTCTCTGAAACCCCTCATGCTGCACACTAGCACGGAGCAGCCGTATCCCTCGACCCAGCATGAGTCAGGGGTGCAGCCGCGATACCAGCCGTGAGAGCAGCCGAGATACAAGCCCTGCTCGGGGCTTCCCTCCACTGGGTGAGTACACGGAGGCGCTGGCTCTCGGAGCATCCTTTCCCTGCTCCAAATGCTGTCCCGGACACTGCCAGGGGAATGACCTGCTTTCCCTCCTGCTGTCCTGTGACCCTTTCTTCTTCCTTTCCTCTTCCTTTGCCACCCTTTGTTGTCCCCCTCTGCATGCTTAAATTTGGGGCATTTCCAGTTTTTCAGTATTAGAGGAAAAAACATCACTTAGGTCTGTGCTGTTATTTATGGCCACTTGAGCCGGGCAAGCTCATCCGTGTGTTCATTTCTAACATAAGATGAAGCTTAGCCCAAGTTCATTGCTGCTTAAAAGTAGAGCTAATGCATAGTTTATTCTTACTCATTGAATTTCTACAATTTGTGTTTAATTTTGCCAGAAATTATGCCATATGTGGTTTAATTCAAAGAAGGAGAAAACAAAACAAAAAAAAATGATCATGTTTAGGACAGTAAATGTGCTCAGTTTCGGGGTGATGACATTAATTTAAAAAGCAGCATGAATGAAGATATTAGCCATGCTTTTGTTAACTGAGTCATTTCAAAGCTTTCATCCAAGCAATCTGAAAATAGCATTTTGATAAATTGCTCAGGTATATAACACAATGCTAAACTTCCTGATATTTCTTGTTCATTAGATATTTTCATTCTTCCTGGGCTCAAGAGGTGGCTTAATTTCTGTGACCTGATGCCATCCCAGGACAAAAAAATAACAATATTTGGTCATGAGGTGGTGTAAGCACCATGCCACAGGTCACCAGCCAGGCCCCAGTTGGGGCTCTTCATTCCCCATTCCGCCCTCAGTTTTTCTTATATCCAGAATTTGTATTTTAATCGTTTCTAGGCTTCAGGACAAACAAGGGGGAAAAATGTATCTATTATAGGATATTTTATTTATCTTTTCTTTTTAGTTTTAATAGTTCTGCCTTTCTCTAATATGGACATATAAATTACTTTCTTATGTAGTGCAAATATTAATCCCCAAAGTCGTCTGTCAACACATAAAAGAAATGTTTGTATTCTTCAGTAATTGTATCTCAGTCCTTTGTCAAGTGAAGTGCTATACAACTGCATGTTTTCATTTTGATAAGCCGGTAGAAATCGCTTATAACGAAGGGCCTGAGGCCGAGTGTCACATGGAACCGGGGACGTCAGGGGTCTGTTATTTTCACTCGGAGTAACTGATCTTTTAAATATAAAAAATGTCAAAAGGGTAAGGTCTTAGTAGTTGTTTTAGTGCCTTCTAATGTCATACACTGCTTCCCAATATCTCCCCCCCCCCCCCAATCGGTATCAATAATCGAAGTCTAGATATATTCCTCTATGACCCATGGTCCTTTTTGAAGTCTGAGGAAGAGCGGGTAACAGATGCAGAAGCCCTGCTGATGGCCCTCGTGACCTGGTGAGGTCCCTTGGGAGGAATGCTACCTGGTGGTGCGAGCAGAGATGGGGCGGTTTGCCTGGTGCGGTCAGCCCTTCCCCAGCAATCTCAGGGACAGATCAGATTTCCCAACCAGTCAAGGGTGGGAGTGGTGGGTTTTTTTCTGAGTGAACTGGTGATTTTTCCTTTTAAGTTAAGAATCTATTTCTATGCATCCTGCTCGCTAATTGACCTTCTAGAACAGCGGTCGCCAGCCAGTGGTCTGCAGAACACTGGTGGTCCATGAGGTCCGAAAGGTTGGCGACCGCTGCTCTAGAAAACCTGTTACATAAGTGAACAAGTCAGTCTGTTTATTGGCCACTTTGTCTCTTAGACGCAATTCAGTCTTTGTATTCCATACACATCCTGGCATTTTTGTTCTTGTCCGTGGACGCAGCCTGTGTAAGCACCTTGAGGTCTGTGGACCAGGCAAGTTGCGCTGCACTTTTGAGGTCCCATCAAACCCGAGGAACTGAGTGAGCTGGTCCGTCCTCACTTCCTTTGGCAGAGGGACCTGCTCTGTGTCTGATGACAGCCCAGAGGGCTGAATGCATGTTGCTTCCACTGAGGCAGACGATGTGGGTGCCGATGTTTCCCTCCCTAATGGGCTCCAGCCTCGGCATGTGTCTTCGGTGGTGGTCAGATGAATTTTTATACCATGCCCTTTACTTCCCTCCATGGGTTAAATTTGTTTATAAAACTTTTGTTACACAGGAACAACAGCGCTCACTTGTACCTGGCACCATTCTGAGCATAAATCCCTCGTGGTCCCTGGGATAGCTATTACCCCTCTGTTATGGATGGCAAAACAGGCTCGAGATGAGCCACTGTGTCAAGTCACACAGCAATGCAGTGTTCTGGGTTTGAATCCAGGTCTGATTTCAAAGCTTGGTTGTTAGCCTGCCGCATTTGAAAGCAGCAGATGTCTTTCATTTGTTCTCTGAAATGTGTTAAATGCTGTATGTGAGGCCTCTGCAGGCTTAGACAAAGGAAAGAGCTCAGCAGGGCTCTGAATCGTGACTTCCAGGCTTGGGGCTAGGACTTGGGGATTCATGGATAAGTGCCAGAAGGTTGCTGTCCCCAGGGGAACTTCCTACGCCCTTCAGAGAATGTGAAGGGTTCTTTCTCTTACCCACTTAAACAATTATTTCCCACCCCCTTTATAAAGAAGCGAGTTTGTGTGTTAGTGCCCCTTTGTATCAACTCACATGGCCAGTTTTCACTTTCCAAAACGGGTGGGGGTGAAGGTAATTATGTGACTACATATTGGCTTTAAGTTTGCATTTTTATAACTAGATTGTTTGGGCCATTTTAATAGCATGAGTATGTATTTATATGGTTATAATGACAAGATTTAAGTGAAATTAAGGGCTCTAGCACTTGTAAGTAAGGCTTTGACGTAAATGGTTTCACCTTGGATTCCCTTGTCCGGTATTTACTGAGATTGTGACAAAGGATTCATTACATGACAGATTTACTATAAAATATTTTATTGAAATAGAACCAAAGGACACTTTATAAGAAACCTTTAGATCATGTTTTCCTTAAAAGCTACTTTCAGTTTAAACTATCAAGTGATTCTGATCAACCTGTATAATGAAATGATTATTTTGCTTCAGTCTAAAAAAACATTTTGCCATCTTCCTTATTTGAGTAAAGGGACTATTTTATAATACCTGTTTTAGAGATTGCTAATTTATTTTTGTGCTTCTTGAAGAATTAGGAATTTTTAAATTTTCTTTTTGTAAAATGATAAAAATGTGTCCTTATTGACCAGGAACAGCTTTTGCTGTTTAATACCACATATACCACAAATATGTGCATTTCTTCAAGTGACATGGTCTTTAATGATAAATTGTGCTGGAGATGTTTTGATATTTGATGACAGTGAATGTAAACGTGTACAGAACACTGCACTCCAGTGTGTGTGAAAAGTAGCGCTGCTCAGTATTACTGTTAAACGGGTTTTCTGGGGTGCAGTCGCCACATACTGGATGGCACTCTGGTAAAAAAATTCATGTTTGAATCAAGTCTGTATTTCCTAATTAATTGTAAAAGTCATTGTCTCCATGAGGATGTAGTTAAGCATGCATTTCCTCCGATTGATGACTTAATATGCTTATTATGAATACTTGCTAATGAAACAATATTTAATGTCTAGATGTAAATTGGAATTCACTCTTCACTACTACTGCCACCACCAGCACCACTATGGTGACTGTTAACCACTGTTTGTTCTGTGCCTGGCATTGTGTTTAGTGCTGTATGTATGAGCTCTTAATTCTCTCAACTCCCAAGAGGTAGGTACCGTTCGTTATCAGCACTATTTTACAGATGAGGAAACTGAGACACAGATGTTAAGTGCTTTGCGCGAGGTCTTACAGATCAAACCAGGATTTGCCCCCAGTTGCATTACAGAGCCAGTGCTCATACCGTGGTACTGCAAATGCCTCTCCCAGAAGGCCATTTAAACTTAAAACTAAATTTCAATAATTAAAAACTAAATGCATTAATTAGGATACCCATACAACAGAACAACAGTCTCCCATTGACTGGGGAGAATGGAAGTGCAGTTGTTGAGCCCTCTCCTTGTAATTTCATTCTGTTTGTGTTCAGATGACATTATGAATTCTCTTTTGTTTTTGGTGCATGGTTACATGTGCATCACATACTGATGAGACATCTTGTGGGCTGAGTGAATCCATCCTGCTGTTCGACTCGGATTCAGACGGTGCTGGTGACTCCTGATGTTCTTCATGTTGCATATTTCATAATGGCTGATAGAGGCTTCATGGAATAAAGATCCACCTGGAGTCTGAATTCGTTGATGCATAAGGAATGCCTTACAGAGGGCCTTTGAGTGCCTGTGTGTTTAAGAGCTGCCTGAGAGCCAGCAGCCGTGGAATTTAGGGATTGGCCCTTGCTATCCATTCATATCTACCACCATTTCTTTTCATGAGAAAACGTGGCCCGTGGCGGCAGTCGCTGCATTTCCTTTGGACTGTGGCATTCTGTCTCTGTACCTCTGTGTTAATCCTGTGGGTGTCACCATTCCTTTTACCTGCAGCCTCTCGACGGCATTCCAGGTCCACTAGCGCTCTCTCCACTGCTGACTCTGTCGGGCAGTCAGGTGAACAAGTGCTAACTGCATGCCTCAGCTTCTCCATCTCTTCTAGTTCCGCACTCATTTTACATTCGTTTTCATCAGTGTTGGTTAGCTGTTGGCATGTATGCACTTCATTCCCCCTCTCCCCCAATGTGCTTTAATTTTTTTTAAGTTGTTGAATGTTTATGGTTCTGTTAATAGGCTGTAGATGCTTTATAGCTTTTTTTACAACATTATTTCTCCAGTGTTCATATTTATGTTAAAATGAAACAAAGCAAAAAGGTGGGGGGCACTTTTCACCCTCTTTTTGCTCCCTCCCCCAGGAAAGCAACCCAAACTTTAGGTATCAGAAGGGTCCCTGTGGGGAATGGAGTATAAATATTACCCAATAGAGTCATCTCCCAAGTCTTTACTCCCAATAAAATGATGATTATTAATGTTAGTGTCAAGTTCAAATTTGGAGGTACTGTTTAGTTACCAAAGTATCTCATACATAAAATTATAGGTATAAAAATAAATGGATTGTCCTAACACTTTTATGGAAAAACAAGATCATGATTCAGATAACATAGTCAGGCCAGTGGTAGCTTTTGCAGCCTTTGGTCCCCAAACTTTTTCCATCTCAGCCCCTTTTTGACAATACCAAAAATTCACTGGTTAGCCATTGGGGCAAAAGTAAGCATACAATAATATATCAGTTTGCCAGATTTAACTGGCATCATTTTCATATGCTAGCAACCCTAATGACTACAGTATTGAGTAAGACACAGTCTTATTAAGTCACAGGTGATAACTGTGACCAATTCACTGAGTTAGATATTTTCTCTGTTTCTCCTCTAAATGAAGCCAGGTATGCATTTTTAAAATATATGCTCTGATTAGCACATTCCCCAGTAGGTTATGGGCCAGACTGAGGGTACAGCCATCTGTATCCATCGCTTAGAAATGGAGCTTCTTACTAGTATCAGAGCAGCGAGAATGCAGAACAGAGTTTGTTCTGGTTGAAATAAAAGGCTTACAATTCTGCTTAGATCCAAACATTTCCTCTTAAGATTTGGAATTCAATGATCTCTGATACATTTAGAATGAGCTGCAGTCACTGTGTGATAAAGCTGTGTGCATTTGGGAAGCAAGAATAATTAATCGCATTGTTCTTATGGTTTTAATTTTGTGTCTGAAAAATCAGTATTATCCCTGAAGCAAGACTTGCTGGCATGAGATCTAATTTACTTTATTTTATGTAGACTTTGTTTTAAGTTCATGCTGGTAATTTTTAAATGGCTTTTAACTGAATTACTTTCATTCTGTTATTCATAAATCCCTTACTATCTACCCTTTTTTAATGGGGGAAAAATGAACAAAGATCATTCATGAAACTGCAAAATAAACCTCAAATTTATACTCGTTTCATATTTCAACTGGTAATTTATATCTGTATAAGTATGTAGATATAATTGTTTTGTGGTTTCTCTTTAGATTATATGGCACATTAAGTTGCCTTCAATGACTAAGGTGACATTCAGTATGATCAGCAAGTGCATTAAAAAAGGGGATAGTATAACATACAATTTTTGTTTCTTTATAAAAATTCATGACTGTATAACTTTTTTGATTAGCATTGTTTACATTTTTTTTCTTTCTGTGGCGATGGAAGATGTAATGTTTTGAAACTGACATTTTAAAAGCGTTAAATAACACTTCACTTTTAAAGTTCAACAGCTTTGTAGGTGATGTTTGTTATATATCTAAAATATTATTTGTAAGATTTTATATATCACTTTATAGGAAAGATCAATTTATTTAAAACAAATACTAGTTTTCCTTTTATTGTAGATGCTTCACATGGCTAGTAACAGATTTTCCTTGTCCAGTATATGTTAATAAAAATAAAGCATTTTTTATCTTAACATTTCTTCCAAAGTTTTTTTTTTTTAAATCTTAGCATTTTAAATAAGAAACTAGTATGATATACCCGTGAAGAATAATTTACATGGACCTTCTATTATAGTTTAAATCTCAATACTTCTTAAGGAAGGCTGGTCAACTGTGATGTAAAGGACTTTAAAAAGCTAGTGTTTGTTGTCCATGATCATTAGCAAGCTTAGAATAGTTGTTTGGACTGTAAAATTTGTTTTAAATCTTTTGGATTCTATCCATTTTGTCCACATGAATAAAGACTATTATTTTAAAATCCTTTGAGGGACTCAGGAAAAATGTATACAATATCATCTTAATTATTAATATTTTGCAGTTAAAATGCTAGCTTTTGTGGTGTTTATTAGAGATTTTAATAAATATATTTAAATAACCTTTGGTGATACAGGAATTATGATGAACATATGCCTAAAATTAATTTGAGTTTAATTAATAATAGTTAAACAGTAGTGACACTGATGAAAATTTGCAGTGATCAACTGAATACATTTGTTTTAAATTTTGACTATTGCACATTGCATTAGATCTCATTTACCTGCAGCCTCAGTAATCTTGAATCGTCCTAATTAGTTTGACCAAACCTCAGGGCCACTTGACTCTAGAGCAAACATGTCAAACTCAAAGGCTAACATGGGCCAAATAAACAAGGTTTAAGTTTATGTGGGCCGCAAAAAAAATAAAAACTTCAATTTTCATAGAAACGTAGGTTTATTTCAATAGAGATATGCTGAATACAAAGGGCTGAAATAAATGAGTAATTGTTAACAAAATAATAGAACATTTTAATAAAAATTAATACTTTTTCTTGAATATTAACTTACCAGACACTGAATAACTGCACAGATTAATAAGCGTAACACAAATCTATTGTTTTTGTTCTCCAAAAGTGAAATATTTCCTGTTGTGCACACCAAACAAGTCAGTACAAGACTAATGACGTGGCAATCAGCTTCTAAAATATTCGCTGCTAGTATTAGTGGAGATAAACGGTGTGCCTGCACGTAGGACGTGTAGGGTGCGTAAGGGAAATGAATGCAACACGATTATAGTAATCAGTCATTAGCAAACGTTGTAGTTCGTTATTACTAATTATGTATAACAGGATATTGTAAAAATTAAGTTACAAAATTTTTATTAAAATGTTTCTTACATACCGTTATATTGGCTGGGCTGCAAAAATATTCGTTGTGGGCCGCATGTGGCCTGTAGGCTGCAAGTTTGACATGCTTGCTCTAGAGGGATGCTAGACATTAAGAGACTCAACCCATAGCTCTGCTCCCTTCTAAAATAAGTTGCTCTCTCCTATATCTCTGTACCTTTCAAAAATAAAATATCATTAAAGAACCACTTCAATTGTCAGGATGCTCTGTGGCACTATGGTACTAAGTATGAACAGTCTACCCTCTGCCACTGGTAAACAAGTGTAGTTGAAACTGCAAGTCCAATGTAGTTAAAATTGGCTGGGCATTTTTCAGTGCCTCTCTTCTGTAGGTGGGAAGAGGCAGGAATCCTTGCAAAAAATTTGAGAAAATGTGAATTAAAGTGACATATCTTTTGCTTTTGTTTTTTAAATAGACCGGTTTGGGCTTGGCCAGGCAGGAAGAATACCTGGTTCTGTGAATGCCATGCGCGTGTTAAGCACAAGTACAGATCTTGAAGCTGCTGTTGCTGACGCTTTGGTAAGAGTCACAGTGCGTGTCCGTCTCTTTGACTTACTCATCCGAATTATTCTCTGTCTTAACAGAAAAGTGCCTCAGGTTACCAAATCATCCTTGACACTCTTTAAGTCGGGTAAATTTATATTACTGGTTTTTTCTCAAACCTTTATCTCTGTAATAAGTGAGAGTTGGCCTTACAGAAATTATTAGCATCAAGTATTTCTTCTGTGCTCCCCAGTATCGAGGAAGTTGTGATGACATTGGGATTCTCTGATGTCATTGGGTGTCTTTTTTTCTTCTTTTTTTTAGCATCTCCTTTTCCCCATTCTATTGCTTCTATTGCTTTACAAGCTTTGATGGCATAACCTAAGAAAATTATTATACTAGGTCATAGAGTTTGTGGTTTGAAAATCTGCATTTATTCCATTACCTCACTAGTTGTTCCATATCATTTTGCTTTTTTGTTTGTTTTTAAAAATGAGTTTGTAAGTCATTATCTATGGAAACTTTCCCCAAATTTAAGATGAACCCTTTGAGGCTATGAAGCACGGGTGGAGTATGTTTTTGCATCCTTATAATGTAATATCTAAAAAAATATATAAAGTGCTGAGAGGCCTTACATTTATGATTATAGCAAAAAGGTCCTTAATAGAATCTGTTAGTGGTCAAATTGCATTCTAAAGATACTTTTCAGCGAGTAGGAGCACAGCCTCAGGAGTATTTTGGTCTGTGCGCTCAGCATTAAACTAGGCACTCTTTAGAGCTGTCTGACCTCTGGCTGTGCCTGTGCTGTTGGAAGATTCTTCTCCCCTAAGGAAGCATCTGACTTTCATACCCTGAAGTTTTAATTCAGCCATGTTTTGTGTGATCAAAATTTATGGTCTGTGGCTACAAGTGATTCTGACTTTCTCCTTCCTCTCTCTCTCTCTCTCTTTTTCTCTCTCTCTCGTTTATTCTTATTCAGTCAGGTTTTTTGGAAAGCGGCAGTGAGCAGGCAGTTTGCTCCTCTCATAATGCTTCCCTTTCAGCAGGGCTGCCTGGCCAGCTCCTTCATGAGCCTTCTCTGCAGGCGGGCCTTTTTCTGGCACATGCAGGAGTTGAGGGTGATTGCTCTAATCGGGGCTTTAACTTAAGAGTCAGGAGCTGGAACAGAATTCTGTGACGCTGTTTTTCCTTCCAAGTTGCAACGTTTAGATTCTGTCTCTTATTCAGAGACCCTAGGCCAGTGGTCGGCAAACTGTGGCTCGCGAGCCACATGCGGCTTTTTGGCCCCTTGAGTGTGGCTTTTCCACAAAAATACCACGACCTGGGTGAGTCTATTTTGCAGAGGTGGCATTAGAAGAAGTTTAAGTTTAAAAAATTTGGCTCTCAAAAGAAATTTCAAACGTTGTACTGTTGATATTTGGCTCTGTTGACTAATGAGTTTGCCGACCACTGCCCTAGGCAGTGGAAGTCAGAGGTTGGGAAATGATAGATGTGCCAAATCCTTAATTAAATGGGACTTCCAGTTAAGGGGGTGGGGAGGTTCCTTAGTTCTCTAAAGAACTTCGGAGGGACTGCACAAAGTTCTAGGAGGCAGAGCAGGACTGGAGAGTCTGAACCTTGGCTCTATTTGACTTGGGCTTTTCTCTGAGTTATAGCTCCATTGACACTCATGTTGCCCTCATTACCTTTTGTTTGAACTGCTTGGTTTCTCCGATGGTCCTGCTTCAGAAGAGAAAGCGCAAAATGGTCCACAATTCTTGCCTCACAGGATAGAAGCCCGGGGCAGACAGAATGTACCACAGCGACAGACCACAGAATTAATGGTGACTTTGGAGATGTCCCTCGGTGTGGGAGAGCTTTAGCAGAGAATTACAGCAAGCACTGGAAGGTCTTGTAAGAAGTCTAGGAGGGTTAGGAAATGCCATTGTGAAAGCATTCTTTATTATTGCTCACTTGATCTCACTTGATATGAATCGCTCGCTACTCTGTATTTTTGGTTTGCTAAGATATGTTTTGCTGTACACTTTTGTTGCAAGAATGATCCCCACATATGCTTCTGACATAATTCTCTATGCTTTTTCCCCATCCTTCAATATTTTCCTGCCTACAGCTGTTAGGAGACTCCAGGAGCAAGGTACCAGTGCTTTAACTTTTGTTTTACAACTCCATTTTTTCTGTTGCAAGTATATTTCCTTTAGGAGTTAGTGAAAGCAACAAAAACGATAGTGCAATATAGAAATTGTGGTCTGAATTGTGATATTGTTGAATCTGGTGACACTTTTATTAATGGTGGAGTCAGGCAACTCTATTTGTTTTAGTATTTATTTTGAATGTAAAACTGCGCCTTCTCCCAATAGCGTTTCATTTTATTTTTAAACCCCATTTGTAACTACTCTTATGTCGTTATTTCATGATAGATATATTCACTATTTTTATTCTTTCAGGGATCTAGTGTCTGTATAAGTGAGGTGGCCATACTTTTGAGAGTGAAAGGGGGTTACTAATTATGCCGGGACAGTAGTCATAGGGCAGCACTGCCCTGAGCAATTTGGGAGGTACTAAAAACCACCTTATTAGGAAATTACATCTGTACAGTTTAAGCAGATAACTATGTTTTTCTCTTAAATGGTATTTTATAAATTTTATTTAGCTGTTGCTGTATTATTTATGGGTTTAACTTGTATTCAGGGTAAGAGAAATGCTAATATACAGGAAGCCTGTTTGTGTTGTAAAACTTTGTCCTTAATAAAAGTGGTTCAGATAATTTAGGAATCCTTGTACATAGATTACTCTGCCACTGTCATTTCTGTTTGAGACTTTAAGGAAGTATGAGTATTCAAACAAATTTACCCATACACCATGCTCAATATATATTACTTTTGATTGGGCAGAGGCTGTGGGTACACAGCTTGCATTGTGTCAGGTGGCTAAGCCAGATTATTTAACATACAATTCCATTTATTTGTTATTATTTTATGTTTTTATTTCAGAGAGAGGAAGGGAGAGGGAGAAAGAGAGTTAGAAACATCAATGATGAGTGAGAATCATTGATCGGCTGCCTCCTGCACTGGGGATCTAGCCTGCAACCTGGGTATGTGCCCTGATCGGGAATCGAACCTCCTGGTTCATGGGTCGATGCTCAGTCCCTGAGCCACACCAGCCGGGCAACATGTAATTCCATGTATTCCTTAGAAGAAGCCTGTGAGGGGTAATTATTATCTCAAAGGTGGGGAAACCAAAGCAGAAAGGGCTTTCTGAAGTCACACAGCCAGCCAGTGGTGGCAGCAGGATTATAACCCAAGTCTGTCTTACTGAAAAGTCCACACAGTGTACTAGAGACCATACTCTTTTTCTCTGCTACAGGTGCTCTGCTTATTACTTGCTATACTACCAGAAATCTGCCTTCCTGTTTTTATTCCCTAAGCTGTAAACACAGGCAGGTGTGGTGCACCCGCATCTGTGTGTGCATCTTTTGACATGCAACTCTTTGTTGGTGGTGGATTTGTTTGGGATGACTCATGGTCATTTCATCTTTCCACTTCTTTCTCCATCACCCCCATCCCTCGTCGGACCTGGCAGAAGAAGCCTGTGAGGAGGAGATATGAGCCCTATGGGATGTATTCTGACGATGATGCCAACAGTGATGCCTCAAGTGTTTGCTCTGAGCGCTCGTATGGTTCCAGGAACGGCGGCATTCCCCATTACCTGCGGCAGACCGAGGATGTGGCAGAAGTTCTCAACCACTGCGCCAGCTCAAACTGGTCAGAGAGGAAGGAAGGGCTTCTGGGCCTGCAGAACTTACTGAAGAGCCAGAGAACACTGAGGTGAGGACGGTGGCCGGGTGAGCTGCTTCGAGTCCGTACTGTCCACATCAGGGGTGTGGGTGGGTTCCTGACTTTTGTGTAGCCGCTGCAGAGTTCCAGTACCAAAGGTGCGGAGGTGACCGAGACCCAGTCTTTGCCTTCCAGAGACTGAAATATCTGGCAAATTCTCTGTAGTTTATTAGATATATAAACACATCTGGTTCCCTTACGGCTCACATTTGGCTGGTAGCTATTATTTGAGAAATCTTGGTGCGGGTTGCAATTTAGGTGAAAAACAAAACTGGAAACTGTCACCCATAGCTGATGGGAAAAGAAAATGCACAGCTGCTTTGGAAAAAGAAAATAAAATAAAACTGCAGGTTGGTGTGGTTCATTACACTTTAGGGTTGTGGGTAAGATGACAGCAGTCTCAGTCTAAAAATTTTTAATACACATGCATATATGTAGCTTATAAATACTAAAGTGATACTGAATCGATTTACTAAATTGGGATACTAATAGTAACAATATTTGTAATATTTTTGCTTTTTTCTTTATATTCCTGTATTTCATAAATTTTCTAACATGAGCAGGTATTACACACATACCAAAAAATATGTCTTTATACCATATTTTATCAAATATAAGGCACCATAGGCAAACCATTATTTTATAGCCCTTTAAGAAGAAATGTTGCTTATTAAACCTGAGTTAATATGTCATTGATTATAAGATGAATCTCACAATTACAGAGATGTTGAAATGTGAAAAAGTGGGCAACTTAGAATCCATGACATACAGTGTATTATATTCTTTAGATAATTTTTTAAAGAAAAGTTATGACACTGGATACTTTTGTGGTCCTGGATGGGTTCTGCAAAGTTAAGTGAGCACTGACCCAGGAATCCCTATGAAGTATGGCTCCCACGTAAGCTTGACTCTACCCTGCTAACCTCCCCCTCCCCTGCCCCCCAAATTCTATTCTGTTCATGAAGATGTCCTGAGAACTTCTTCTATCATATGCCTTCTGAAAGTCAGGTAGGTTCTGACCTCTAGTGATGTGTCAAAAAACAAAATGAGGATTATTTATTGTGATTGTTGCTTCAAGAATCTGGTTAATTCTGCAGGTCTTGGTTTCTTGCATCTTAGTGTTCACCAAGTAGCCATTGAATAGCTTCTAGAAATCTCTTGATTGGCTTTGGTCTCATCTAGATTGTGTCATGTGTATAAGGGGGATCACTCGGGCATGATTTAGGGAAAACATGTCCCTTCTAATCAAGCCTTGAACTAAAATAGGACTTAGTAGTGCAATGAAGGATAAGAAAAGGCAGAGGAGCCCTAAAATGAAACGCGGTTGCTGTGTCTTATCACAGTTGTAGGAAGGAGGTGTCATCTCTCATTCTCGCAGCAGCCAGGGAGCTCTTACCCCGTGTGACTGATGCGTATAAAGATACCCGAGTACTTTCTCTAGCGGAACTGAGATTAAAATTCAGGTCTGTATGACCCCAAAGTACATGCTTTTCCTAGATTATCCCATTGCCCTCCATCTGTGGCAGGTGGAAAACAGACCTGGAATGAAATGAACAGGATTTATCTCACGGCTTTGTCACTTCCATTCCTGTGAATTTAGGCACTCTCTGAGATTTAGTTTCCTCATCCTATCTAATAAAGAGGGAATATGCTAATTGACCATCACTCCATCACAAAGATGCCTGTACCCACAGCTGAGGCCAAGTTGCCTTAAGGAGCCTTAACAAGCAATCAGCAGGGACCTGAGCCTACGCCTTCTCCTGCCCCCGTGGGGCTTGACAGGGGACCTCAGGCCGTGCCCCTCGCCCTGGTGTCAGGCTGGGGGACCTCAGGCCTCGCCTCCTGCCTTGGCACCAGGCCAGGGGACCTGAGGCCACGCCCCCTGCCTGGCTGGGCTTGATAGGGGACCTCAAGGTGTACACCCCCAGTGCTGGGTCAGGGGAACTCAGGCCGCACCCTCCGCCCAGCGAGGCTTGACGGGGGACCGGAGACTGCGCCCCCCTGCCAGTGGGGCTTGAGGGGGGGGGGACCTGAGGCTGCGCCCCCCTCCCAGTGCCCGACCAGGGGACCTGAGGCTCCGCCCCCTTCCCCCCCACACACCTGGCAGGGCTTGACGGGGAACCTCAGGCCATGCCCCCCACCCAGCGGGGCTTGACAGGGGATCTCAGGCCCTGTCCCCCACCTGGCAGGGCTTGACGGGGGACCTAAAAGCATGACCCCCGCCCCATCTAGGGGACCTCAGGCCACACTCCCAGTCCTGGCGCTGGGCCAGGGGACCTGAGGCTGTGCCCCTGCCCGGTGGGGCTTGACAAGGGTGAGTCTGGCCGGGTCTGGATCTAGCCCAATGGGGGGTCGGGGGGCGGCCGGGTCTGGGTCTCATGTGATTTTAAGGTGCATGTGGGTGGGTGGGGACTTGACTCTGGGTCCCCCTTTTAATGTGCTCAAATTTCGTGCACTGGGCCACTGGTTTTAAAATAAAAACAAAACTATTACAGTTTTATATTCCGGTTTGATTTCATCATGAGTTAAATAATATAGTTTCTATGTGAAAAAAATGTTTTATAAAAATTATATAAAGCTTATGTAGTTGACTGAAATAAAAGGATTTTTAAACCAAAGCTGTAACTAATTTTAGTGTTGACTTATTAAAGGGAATTTATTTCCGCTTTATTTTTTTTTTAGTCGAGTAGAATTGAAAAGATTGTGTGAGATCTTCACACGAATGTTTGCTGACCCACATAGCAAGGTAAGTCTGGGAATCATGCCTTGCTTAGCTTTCTGCATGTCTGTGTGCACTGTGTCATATACTTTTGAAGATTGAGAGATAATTCCCTGTAGTGAAGTTAAGACCTTACAGATTAGCTCTGGTTTGTGGCTCAGCTGGCTGGAGCATCGTCCTGTACACCAAAAGGTTGCAGGTTTGATTCCAGGTCAGGGCACATACCTAGGTTGCAGGTTCTATCGCCGGTCCATCCATGTTTCTTTCGTTCCCCCTCTCCCTCCCTTTTTCCCTCTCCCTCTCTCTTCCTTCCACTAAACATATCCTTGGGTGAGGATTAAAAACACACAAAAAAGACCTCACAGATGTAACACTAATTTCAGCAATAATTTATTTCACATCTTCTAAAAATGGAATTCTTAGGAGCTTCACATGTCTATTTCAAGTATGAGTTATGAAGAGAATCACTTGTCTTTCAGATATTTTTGAGTGGCTCCTATTAGCCAACAGTGGACTAGGTGCTAGAATGTTACATTGTATTATATAATATAGTGACTTTTTTAATAAAGTTATAGTAGTGAAGAAAATAATCAAGTATGTAATAATTTTTTTGCATCCCAGGTAGAATATTTCGATATAAGAGAGAAAAGTGGAAACATTTATGTATTAGATTTATTAGAGAACCAGGTTAAGTTATTAGAATTTTCCAGCCCCAAGAACTTGCTGAATGGTGGCCACTTAGCTGGTGCCCCCACTCCCCCTCCTGGGAGCCCAGGAGAGCACTGAGCCTGAGGCCTGCCTTTCTGACAAGGGCATCCTGCCCAAGGAGCACACCACAAGGAGGGGACCGGCCCCTCTCAGGAGTGGTGCTGAGAGGGGGCCCTTTATAAACGCTTACGTGGAGTCCAGGTTTTACATAATTGGCATTGTTTGGGGGAGGCCTTTAGGGGTGGTTAGATGCTTTTAGAGAAAAAAAAGGGGGGGGGATGATGATATTGGGAAAGTTAAAGAGTGGATAAAGGACAGAAACTAAAGTATAGAAATTGAGAAAACCTTAATCACCATAAGCAAATCTTAAATGTTTTACATGCAGGACTTAACTATGTTAATACTTCAGTTTTTTTAGTAAAAATGGTCTGTCCTAAGTTTTTCTGGAAGAATGAAACTGTGATGATCAGAAAGAAGCCTGTTTTTGTGATGTCTCCTTTTCCGAGCCTTTCCTCTTCATAGGAATTGTCCTTTAAGCTGTCACCTCTCTGTTTCATCATTCAGCATTCCTGGCGCCCACTCTGGGCAAGGGGTACAGGAAGCAGCATGTGACCCCTGCCTTTTGAGATGCTCATATGGTTTAAAATCCCTGCTATGACCCTGACCCTCACAGCAAGGTTAACATGAACTATTAATAAGATCCAAGAAAGGTTGAGTTTAAGGGCCACGTAGATATAATTATCAAGATTTCTTCTCTAAGATAATGTTAAAAACACTAAGATTCAAATCATAAGCATAAGATTTATAGGACTCATAGCATAAAAGATTAAATGGTTTGGGACATTGACAAAATTTCTGTTACCTGTCACCTCTAGATTGCTGATTCAGAAGCAGAATGTGAGGATAAAGAAGGAAATTTGTTTCCATCAGAAGGCTCTTGTACAGTGAGTTTGGAGGTTTCAGTCTAGTTACTATTTGCTAGCTGCCTTTGAGCTAAACTAGGAACCCCACAGCTGGGCTCATTGACTTTCTTCTGAGCCACCTCACACCCTGGTAGTTAATAGTTGCTGTACTATTTGGTATATGATGACTGGGTTGTCCCCATAGAGCGATGCTCATAACCAAGTAGAGGGAGACAGGTGCCACTTACCTCTCAGAAATATCCAGGGTTATTCCACTGTGACTGTCTCACCTTAGACAGCAATAATGAGTTTATAGCAGCATGATAATCATGTGAGGTTTTAAGCCATAACCTTTTATAAAGCTTTTTATGGCTTTTATAATATCTTTTTATAAAGATATTACTTGACAATATCTGAATTTTGGTATGCATTAAAATAGATGACTGGAATGAAAAAAAATACACAAGTTTTTCCCCCTCATCCTATGACTTTTTTTGTATAGGTGTCACATGGTAATCTTTATTAAAAATTTTTTTTTTTCAGTTATACTTAGCATTACATTAGTTTAACTTATACAACATAGTGAATAGACATTTATGGTAACTTACAAAGTGATCACCCGAGTAAGTCTACTACCCACCCAGTACCATACACATAAGTACTATTGACTATACTAAAGGCCCAGTGCATGAAATTTGTGCAGGGTGGGGGGAATCCCCTCAGCCCAGCCTGCACCCACTTTAATCCGGGACCCCTTGGGATCGGGCCTAAACCGGCAGTCAGACATCCCTCTCTCAATCCGGGACCGCTGGCTCCTAACCCCTTGCCTGCCTGCCTGATTTCCCCTAACTGCCTCTGTCTGCCAGCCTGATGTCCCTAACTGCTCCCCTGCCTGCCTGATTGCCCCTAACTGCCTCTGCCTGCTGGCCTGATTGCCCCCTAACTGCTCCCCTGCCAGCCTTATTGTCCCTAACTGCCCTCCCCTGCCAGCCTCATTGCCCCTAACTGCCCTCTCCTGCTGGCCTGATCACCTCTCACTGCCCTCCCCTGCCAGCCTGATCTCCCCTACCCTCCTCTGCCTCAGCCCCCGCCACAGTGGCTTTGTCTGGAAAGACGTCCGGAAGATGTCCGGTCTAATTAGCATATTACCCTTTTATTAGTATAGATTCCTACAATGTACTTTAATCTCCATGGCTGTTTTTATAATTGGCCATTTGTACATTTTAATCCCTTCACCTTTTTCACCCATCTCCCTAATGCCCTCCCATCTGGCAACCCATTGATTTGTTCTCTGCATCTATGAGTTTGTTTCCATTTTTTTGTTTGTTTGTTTTTTAGATTCCACATATAAGTGAAATCATATGGTATTTGTCTTTGACTTACTTCATTCAGCGTAATACCCTCTAGGGCAGGGGTGGGCAAACTTTTTGACTCGAGGGCCACAATGGGTTCTTAAACTGGACCGGAGGGCCGGAACAAAAGCATGGATGGAGTGTTTGTGTGAACTAATATAAATTCAAAGTAAAGGAGCGGAGGGGAGAGCAAGAGAACCCTCCGCTCTTTCGGCTCCGCGGGCCGGATAGAACAGCCGAATGGGCCGGATCCGGCCCGCAGGCCGTAGTTTGCCCACGGCTGCTCTAGGGCCATCCATGTTGTCACAACTGGCAAGATTTTGTTGTTGTTTTTTTTATAGCTGCATAATATTCCATTGCATATATGTACTACCTCTTCTATTGTCTGTTGATGGAAACTTACTTTGCCTCCATATCTTGGCTTTTATAAATAATGCTGCAATGAACATAGGGATGCATATGTCTTTTCCAGTTAGTGTTTTGGATTTCTTGGGATGAATACCCAGAAGCGGATTTGCTGAGTCATATGGTAGTTCTGTTTTTATTTTTTTGAGGAATCTCCATGGTATTTTCCATGGTGGCTGTACCAGTTTGCAATCCCAAGAACAGTGCACAAGGGTTTCCTTTTCTCCGCATCCTCATCAAAACTTGTTGTTTGTTGATTTATTGATGATAGCCATTCTGACATGTGTGAGGTGATATCTCATTGTGGTTTTAATTTGTATTTCTCTGTTGATTAGTTACATTGAGCATCTTTTCATATGTTTGTTGCCCATCTTTATGTCCTCTTTGGAAAAATATCTATTCAAGTCCTCTGCCCACTTCTTAATTTCTTTGGTATTAGGCTGTATGAGTTTCTTATATAAATTTTGGATATTAACTCCTTATCTGGCATATCATTGACTAATATCTTCACCTAACCAGTAGGTTGTCATTTTGTTTTGTTCATGATTTCTTCCCTTTGGAAAAACTTTTTAATTAGATGAAGTCCCATTTATTTATTTATTTATTTTCTTTTGTTACACTTCCCCGAGGACATAGCAAAAAAAAACCATATATATATATATATATATATATATATATATATATATATAACTAAGAGCGATGTCAGAGAGTTTACTGCCTATGTTTTCTTGTAGGAGTTTTATGATTTTTGGTCTTAAATTTAATTCTTTAATCGGTTTTGAGTTTAGTCTTGTATATGGTGTAGGTTGGTGATCTAGTTTCATCTTTTTGCATGTGTCTGTCCAGTTTTCCCATTTATTGAAGGGACTGTCTTTACTCCATTGTATATTCTTGCCTCCTCTGATACCAATGAAATTAGAACAAATTTTAGGACTATTTGTTCTAATTACATTGGTATTTTGATAGGGGTTGCATTGAATCTGTAGATTGCTTTGGAAAGTATGGACATTTTGATGATGTTACTTATTCCTGTCCATGAGCGTGGTATTTGTTTCTATTTATTTGTATCTTCCGTTTTCTTTGGTACCTTATAATTTTTCAGAACATGGGTCTTTTACCTTTTGGCTTAAATTTATTTCTGTATGTTTTATTATTTTTTATGCAATCATAAATGGGATTATTTTCTTAATTTCTCTGATAGTTCATTTTTTGTTTATAAAAATGCAATCAATTTATGAATATTAATTTTGTATCCTGCTACTTGACTGAATTCATAGTTTTTTGGTGAAATCTCTGTGTATAGTATCATGTTATCTGAAAATAATTACAGTTTTATGCTTTCCAATTTGGTTGCCTTTTATTTCTTTTCTTTGTCTGATTGCTGTGGCTAGGGCTTCCATTACTATGTTGAAGAAATCATATGGTATTTGTCTTTCTGTGGTTAAAAGTAGACATCCTTGCCTTGTTCCTGATTTTTAAAAAAAATGCTTTAGCTTTTCACCATTGAGTTTGATGTTAGCTGTGGGTTTGTCATTTATGGCCTTTATTATGTTGAAGTTTGTTCCCTCTCTTACCACTTTACTAAGAGTTATTATTATAAATGGATGTTGCATTTTGTCAAATGCTTTTTCTGCATCTATTGATATATGATTTTTATTATTTATTTTATGTAGTGTATTATGTTAATTGATTGCGAGTATTGAACCAACCTTGCATCCTAGGAATAAATTCCATTTGATCTTTTGATTGTATTGCTGAATTCGGTTTGTTTATATCTTGTTGAGGATTTTTACATCTGTGTTCATCAGGGAAATTGGCTTATAAATTTTTCTTTTTGTATTGTTTTTATCTGGTTTTGTTATTAGGGTTATGCTAGCCTTGTAAAATGAGCTTGGGATCCTTCCATTCTCTTAAAAGTTTTTGAAATAATTTGGGAAGGATAGCTATTAATTCACCTGCGAAGCCATCTGGTGCAGGGCTTTTGTTTGTTGGGTGCCAGGGCTGACCAGCAGACCCTGAGTGATGGATGAATGATTACTCTGACACACGTTTCTGTGAAAGAGAGGGCTAAGGGACTGCTTGGCTTGAGAAACCAAGCAGCCCCATTCGCCTGCCTCCTAAGGCTTTTATTGTACAACATCTTGAACTAAAATGCACTATTAGATACTATCAGTAGGATAGCATCCTTGAGAAGACACATGCGTCTGTAGTGTCCTTTAAGCAAGGATGTCTAAAGACTAGACATAAAGATTCCAGTAAAACACCCGGGGCTCAGACTTGTTTGGGAAAGTCAAGGCAGGGATTGCCGCCTTTGGCCAGCTCCCCCTGGAGGCCCCCAACCTTTCAGAGAATCCTCCTTACAAACTTTGCAACCAAGTCCCATGCTTCCCCACATTTGGGAGTTTTTAAATTACTGATTTGATTTTATTGTAGTTACCCATCTTCACATGTTCTGTTTATTCTTGATTCAGTCTTGGAAGATTGTATGTTTCTAGGAATTTGTCCATTTTATGTTTCTAGGAATTTGTCCAGATTGTCAATTTGTTGGCATATAATTGTTCGTAGTATTTTCTTATAATCCTTTGTATTTCTGTCATGTCAGTTGTCATTTCTCTTTCATTTATGATTTTATTTATTTGGGTCCTCTCTCTAATTTTGTTGATGTGTCTGGTTAAAGGTTTATCAGTTTTGTCTATTTTTTCAAAGGAGCAGCTCTTGGTTTCATTGATCTTTTGTAGCCTTGTTATTTCTGCTCTTATCTTTATTATTTCATTCTACTCGTACTTTGGGCTTTGTTTGTTCTTTTTCTAGTCCATTTAGGTGTAAGGTTAGATTGTCTATTTGAGATTTTTCTTGTTTCTTGAGGTTAGCCTATTTGCTATGAATTTCCCTTTTAGGACTGCTTTCGCTGTGTCCCATAGGTTTTGGGTTATTGTGTTTTCATTTGTCTCTAGATCTCTTGATTTTTTAAAATCTCATTATTAACCCCATTTATTTTTTAGTAACATGTTATTTAGCCTCCATGTGTCTGTGTGTTTTTCAGTTTTCTTTTTGTAATTGATTTCTAGTTTCCTACCATTATGATCAGAGAATATGCTTGTTATGATTTCAGTCTTTTAAATTTTATTGATACTTGTTTTGTAGCCTAATATTTCATCTGTACTGGGAAATGGTCCTTGTGCACTTGAATAAAATGTGTAGTCTCTTGCTTTCGGGTGAAATGTCCTAAAAATATGTATTATTAGATAATCTGATGGATTGTGTCATTTAAGTCAGTCCATTGATGTCAATGGGTGTTAAAGCACCCTGCTATAATTGTATTACTGTTGATCGCTCCCTTTAATTCTATCAATATTTGCTTTACATACTTAGGTGCTCAGCACCTATGCTGGGTATGTAAATGTTAAAAAGTTATATCCTCCTATTGAATTGGTTTCTTTATCATTATGAAATGTCCTTTTTTTTTTTGTCTCTTGTTACAACCTTTGTTTGAAAGTTTATTTTGAAAGTGTCTTTTTCCATTCCTTTAGTTAAAGGCTGTGTGTTTTTTATCTGAAAAAAAGGTCTCTTGTAGGCATCACATATGTATGGGTCTTGATTTTTTTTTTTATCACTTTACTCACCATATGTCTTTTGATTGAAGCATTTAGTACATTTACATTTAACGTAATTAATTATTTACATTTAAAGTAAGTATGTGGTTATTGCCATTTTATTATTTTATGATTGTTTTTATATCTCTCTATTGCTGACTTATTGTCTTACTCTCTTGTATGTTGATGACTTTCTGTAGTGTTGTTTTAGATTACTTTCTCTTTTTGTATAAATCTTTGTAGTTTTTTGGTTTTTGGTTACTGTGTGCTTCATATATACTAGGCTATGTTTGTAGGAGTCTGTTTTAAGTTGATGGTCATTTAAGTTTGAAAGCATTCTAAAATCCCTATCATTTTTACTCTCTTCCCCCATATTTATGTTTTTGTCATATTTTTAATATTTCTTTTGTGTGTGTTTTAAGTGTATCCCTTAATTTATTGTTGTAATTACACATAATCACCTTTTAACCTTTGTGTTAGCTTTATAGTTGGTTGATCTGCTTTTATTATGTTTGCTCTAGTTAGTGAGAATTTTTTCTTTACTTATTTTCATAGTCATATTTTTCATATTGTTTTTCTCTTAAAGAAGTCCCTTTAATATTTCCTATAATGCTGGTTTGGTGGTGATGGATTTTTTTAGTTTTATTTTAGCTGGGAAACTCTAGCTCACCCTCAATTCTAGATGATAACCTTGCTCTGGATAGAGTAACCTTGGTTGTAGGTTCTTGCTTTTCATTACTGAATATTTACTAGTGTAATCTTGGTTGTAGGTCCTTGCTTTTCATCCTTTTGAATATTTCGTGCCAGTCCTTTCTGGCCTGCAAAGTTTCTGTTGAGTAATCAGCTGACATCTTATGGGAGCTCCCTTATAAATAGCTGTCTTTCTCTTGCTGCTTTTAAGATTGTCTTTAAACTTTGCCATTTTAATTATGATATCTTCATATGGGCCTCTTTTGGCTGATCTTGTTTTGGATTCTCTGCACTTTCTGGCCTTTTATAACTACCTTATTTTTGCCAGGTTAGTGGAGTTTTCAGTCATTATTTCTTCAAATAGGTTTTCCATCTCTAGCTCTATCATTTTTTCTTGCAGTTTAGCTTTGATTGTTGTTGGCACGTTAGTGTGTGAGATTGACCCTCAGGATAACTGGCTATGAGGATTGGCCATGACTACAGTGGACCAGCTGTTGTGCAGTGGATGACCCCACAGAACAATATTTGCTTTAGCAGGATTCTGTTGCCCACTGAGTCTTCTCTTTGTGTGTGTTGTTTATGGAGGTGGTTTAGTGGTGCTCTGATATGGTCTGAAGCTGGCCACCAGGTGTGTTGGTTCTTGGGACTCTTAGGAAGGACTCTGGTGCAGGCCTATGTCAACTTCTGCCTGTGTCTGCCTAGGGGCTACCTATTAGGAGCTAAAAATTGACCTGTAGTTGGTAGCCTTCTGTGGTGGGCTTGGGGCTCCCTAGGAAGAAGTATGGAGAATGCTGAGACCAACTGCTGCTTGCTTGGGGTTTGTGGGTTTTTGAGAGACCTTAGAAAATTCCACAGTGCATGCCTATTTTAGCTGCTTGTGTGGAATAGCCACTGAAAGGGGTTTGGACCAGGGTCATAACTTGGTTGGGGAGGGTCTCAGGGGATCATCAAAGTGCAGTGAAAAGTGTTAGCCAGATTAATGGAGAGTTCAGACTTGGCACTTGACCGCACCTGCCACTTGGGTGGGGTGAGGATCAACAAAGGAACAGTGGCCAGCACTTGTCCAGGAGAGAGCTATCCCAACTGCTGCTCCTGCACTGCAGCTCTGAGTTAAGTGAGTTCTGTGTGGGACCCCTTTAGGACCTGCAGCACCTTCATTCTAGCAGTCTCTTGTCTTTCTCAGACAAATTAGTGTTGGTTTCCACAGCCCGATGTAAGGGACTTAGCTTTCAGGCTTTGGTGCCCTGGGCTGGGGAACTCGGTGTGGAGCTGGGACCTCTCGCTTCTTAGGGGGTCCTCCACGGCCTCGTTATCCCTCCCAATTCTTAACCTTCACTCAGGGATGTTGGACAAGCCTGTTCTGGGTCTCCACCCCTCCTACCAGTCTCACTGGCTTCTTCTTTATATCCTTCATTATAGGACTTCTGATCAGCTAGTCTTCAGATGGTTTTCAATGATGGTTGTTCTATAATTTAGTTGTAGTTTGATGTGGCCGTGGAGGAGGCAAGCACAGTATCTACCTACTCTTTCTTCTTGATGGAAAGTCTTCCTATCATAGTATTTTTTTAATGATAGATAATGAAAAGTAATAGTATAGAATTATGATGGTTTAAATGTTTTTTTAAGAAAGAAAAACACCACCCTGGCCAAAATGGCTCTGTGATTAAAGCATCAGCCAGCAGACTGAAGGGTCATGAGTTCGATTCTGTTCAAGGGCACATACCTCAATTGCAGGCTTGATCTCTGGCCCCAGTTGGGGCACGTGCAAGAAGCAACCAATTGATGTGTGTCTCTCACATCGATGTTTTCCTCTCTCTCTGTCTCTGCCCCTCCCTTACACTCTCTCTAGGAATCAATGAAAAACATATCCTTGGGTGAGGATTAACCAAAAAAGAAAGAAAGATGACTCTAGATTAACCTAATACTTAAAGATAAATAAATCAACAAACCAACTAATATTTTTCAACAAAGTTATTTCTCTCTGTATTGAATTTTAAAGGCATATTGAGGGAGGAGAGAGTGTGCTATCAACTTGTAGTCATTTCAGGTCTTTGAGTAAACTGCATGGAAATTGTATTAATTCACTCTGGACTAACATGGCATTTGTTTTGTTGCATGGCCTGGTTTGCGGTGGAATTCACATCAGAGAGTAAGTTCCAGTTCTTTTTCCCTAATTTTCTTTAATACGTTTGTCTTCTATGGTATGATCAGTTGTTAACAGTGTTAACCTAGCTTGTAAGAGACTGGGCCAAGCCAGTATGGGCATTTTTAATGGTTTGGGGACTTTGGAGGGAATTCTGAATTAAATATGTGAAATGTTCTGTTTTTATTTGTGTATAGGTTTTCAGTATGTTTTTGGAGACTCTTGTTGATTTTATAATAATTCATAAGGATGATTTGCAAGACTGGCTTTTTGTTCTTCTCACACAATTACTTAAGAAAATGGGGGCAGATTTACTTGGATCTGTACAAGCGAAAGTTCAGAAAGCTCTAGATGTCACAAGGTAAGTGTTTAGGAAGTAGACCATTTTCCCCTGCTTTTGAGGTGTAGTTGCATAGAACATTGTGTAACTTTAAAGTGTACAGCGTGATGATTTTGTTTCATGTATATATTACCACATAATTATCATTTTTTTGTTGTGGTGTTGGTGAGAACATCTCAGCTCTGTTGTCTTTAGGACCTTTCAAGTGTATAATACAGTATTGTTAACTATAATTACCACTCTGTACGTTAGGTCCCAGAACTTGCTCATGTTATAACTGGAAATTTGTACCCTTTGACTAACATCTCATTTCCTCCTCCTCCTAACCACTGACAACCACCATTCTACTCTCTGTGTCTATGGGTTCGGCTTGTTCCTTTTTAAGATTCCACATATAAGCCAGAATTAGGGAACATCCCTATCCATCAGCTTAGCAATGAATTTATAAAGCATTGACTACAAGGGCGAGGCTGATCCAGGTGATATTAAATGAGTGAAGTAGGTAAGAGGGGAGGATTATGGATAATGTGGAGAAGTGTGGTCAGTAGTGGCCGTGTTGGAACCTGGGCCCAGTAGTTCCAGACTTTTCAAGGAAGGTCAGAAATGTGGATTAATGCAACATATTCAAGAATTTTTTTTTCTTTTTTAGAAAAAGAAAAGGGATGCAGGTTCAAAACTACAAAAATTACAGGACAGATGTGAAATTCAAATGACATGCTACAAGAAAAATGTAAAGTGCATGGCACATACTAGGTCTTGTGAAAGCCAAATAAAACATTGTGAGCCAGACTTGGCCTATAGGTCACTTGCTAAATTTAAGGGAATTTATGAATGACAAGATTCGTTTCAGATTTTTGGGGGATGGCTGGAATATTACGATTACTTTCCCATCCTTTGGTGATTAAGAAAAACAATTATTCCCTTCTGTTAACTTTTCTGGATGTCTCTTTCCTTTAAGAATCCTGTTCTCCTTATATTTGGTCTCAGTCTCTAAAGCATGTTTATCATTACTTGTCTCAGCAGCTGAGATGTGTAGCTGCTTAAGGTTATCTGGGATCAGTGCGTGTCCAGGGGCTCAGTGTTTGCTGAGAGCTCTTACTCGGGTAATAGACCTGATTGCAAGTCTGCCTCAGCTTCCTGTCCTTTGGCTGTGCCAACAACCGGGCACATTTCCTGGTTAAACACATCAGTTTATGCTACAGAAGAAAAGAGAGACATTTTGTGTGTGGTTTGTTGACCTTGTTTCTTTAATTTATAACTATGTGATATGGTAGAAAAGGATGTGCTGTGGGGTCAAGTTTACTTCTTATTAATAATTATAATGCTACCAATACTAGTACCTAGTATGTGCCATGCACTGTACATTTTTCTTATATTATATTATTTAAATGTCACAACTATCCTGTGATTTTCATGGTTTTGAACCTGAATCCTCCCCCCCCTTTTTTTTTTACTATACTTCCGTAGATTGAGCAAAGTCTCTAAGAGAGTCCCAAGACAGCAGTGCAATAGCTCAGCCTCAATTGTAATAGATGTTTGCATTGCAGTATCTTTCCTGTTAGTCCACGTGGGCTCCATTATGCAGTTTTACACTGAGATTAGTAATGGCAGCATTTTAAGAGGGAGAGAGCACTGACTTTCACTAGGCAAGAGCCCTCAGTGTCACTCAGTTGGACCAAAGGTGTGAGATGACTAAAGGAAAGGGATTGGTACCAGGTAAGAAACGGAGCAGGAGGGGCCTGCAGGGGCCCTGGTTTCTATATATGTTCTGTAGTTGCATGTGGGGGTGTTTTGCTGAGTGCCTCACAGGCGCTGTTCTCGTGATTTTGCCAAATAGAGATTATAAGCACTCACCAGAGGAGGACAGTGCAGTTAGCTTAAGTGAGGTCAGCTGTAAGCTGCCTAATCAGGTGTAAAACTAAGATTTGGAAATTGGTAGTATTTTCCGATAAGCAATATTTAGAAAGATAGCTGGAGAGATGAGCAGACCCCTAGAAGGCAAGTATGAATCTCTTCCTTATAAGTTTACTAGAGGCCCAGTGCACGAAATTCGTGCACCGGGGGGGGGGGGGGGGGGGGGGGGCTGTCCCCTCAGCCCAGCCTGCTGCACCCTCTCTAATCCGGGACCTCTCAGGGGATGTCCGACTCCTGGGGATCGGGCCTAAACCGGCAGTCAGACATCCCTCTCACAATCCGGGACCACTGGCCCCTAACTGCCCCCCTCCCCCCCCCCCCCGGCAGCCTGATCAACCCTATCTGCCTCTGTCTGCCGACCTGATTGCCACTAACTGTCCCCCCCCCCCCCCCCCCGCCACCAGCCTGGTCACCCCCAACTGCTCCCCTCTGCTGGCCTGGTCGACCCTTACTGTGCCCCCCACCCTGTCAGCCTGGTCACCCCCAACTGCCCCCCTGCCAGTCTGGTCTCCCCTTACTGCCCCCCCCCCAGCCTGGTCGCCCCAAACTACCCCCCCTCCGCCAGCCTGGTTGCCCCTTACCCCCCCCCCCCCCCGCTGGCCTGGTCACCCCCAAGTGCCCCCCTCTGCCAGCCTGGTCGCCCCTAACTGCCCCCTCCCCCACCGCCAGCCTGGTTGCCCCTTACTGCCTCCCCTGCTGGCCTAGTCACCCTCACTGCCCTCCCCCTGCTGGCCTGGTCGCCCCCAACTTCCCCCTCCGCCAGCCTGGCCACCCCTAACTTCCCCCCCTACCAGCCTGGTCACCCCTAACTGCCCCCCTGCCAGCCTGGTCGCCCCACTCAACCTGCTGTTCAGTCGTTTGGTTTTCCCTCACTAACACCCCTGCTGGCCTACGCAGCCTCTGTTCAGTCATTTGGTCATCCCTCACTAACCCCCCTGCTGTTCTGTCGTCCATCTGGTTGTTTCGGTCTTGATGGCCCCTGGCTTTTTATGTATTAGGATTGCTTAGTATGGATTTTTAAACTAGCATACTCAAAATAAGTTTAGTACGTGTTTTGAGATGTTTAACAAGATTTCCTTTTTAAAAATGTTTTCTGTAATGCGTATTACTTTAGTATTTAATATAAAATGAAAAGTACTGTTTAAAAATGTGAACAGGCTTGCATTTACATATGTTAATCTACAATAGTTTATTTTTTGTTTTTATATGGTTTTACATTATTTTTTGTTACAAATTTTTCTTAAAGAACAAGTACTTTTTTTTTTTTTTTTTTACCCAGGGACTCCTTTCCATTTGATCAACAATTTAACATTTTGATGAGATTTATTGTGGATCAAACTCAGACTCCTAACCTCAAGGTTGGTAATGATTTGTCCTTACAATTCAGCCGCTAGACGTCAAAACGGTTTCCTTGTATTTGCCGGTTATGCATACACCTGCTGGGAGCATTCCTGTCCACCTTTTTGTGTACTTGCTTTCATTTCTTTTGGTTAAGTACCCAGTAGAGAAATTACTGATTTATTGGGTAGGCATATGTCTAACTTTATTTTAAACTGTTAAGATGGTTGTATTATATTCCTACCAGCAATTTTATGAGAGTTCTAATTGTTCCACATCCTTGCCAACATTTGGGTATTATTACTCTGTCACAGTATTTAAACTAGAAAATTCTGATTTGTTGAGATACATGTTTCTTTTTGGAACTTTTAAAAATATTAGCATTCTAACATATGCTTAACTTGTTACATGTTGTTGTAAATTCATACCTGTAATAACAAGACTAAATTTGAGGCAAGATATGTGTTCATTTTAGTTAAGTCATGTACATCACCTGTTCTTTGATCATTGGGGTTTAGGATAGGCCCAATCAATAGCAACCCTTTTCTCCTGAGGTCAGAACCAGTTGGGATATCAGTAGTGAGGTTAGGGCGGAGTATCAGCCTGGTTACTGAACGTGCTGCCTTGCAACACATGGCCTAGAGACTGTCAAAAAAGCAAAACTAGCTATAGCCTTGTACTTGCCATCCCGGTCCCTGGCAGAGCTTGAAATCCCTTGTCCTCCCCACAAGGGCTCCGCCCTCTGTGTGTCCTGCAGTGAGGCGAGGAGCGAGGCAAGGAGTGGGGCACGCCTTCCCTGCCGGCCCACCACTCTAGAACTTAGGAGCATTAGGCTGCATGCACTCCTGTGCCACACTCACCCCTCAGTCATCCCACGCTTCCTGTCCTGATGGATGCTGGCTCCATGTGGAACCACAAACCCAGCAAAAGGGTGCTGTTGCCTCAGTAGGGTTTACTTTTCTCTGATGATCAGTTAAGAATTCTACTCAGACTTATAAAGTGTACTTAATGTTCATAATAATGGGATCTTTCAGGTCAAAGTTGCAATCCTGAAGTACATTGAGTCTCTCGCCAGGCAGATGGATCCAACTGACTTTATAAACTCTAGTGAGACCAGGCTTGCTGTTTCTAGAATTATAACCTGGACAACAGAACCAAAGAGTTCCGACGTGAGAAAGGTACGTCCAAGGCGCTGCAATGCAGCCTTACTGACAGGCTGTCCTACTGTCAGAGAAAGAGCCTTATCCTGAGACTGGCAGACACCCCCCAGAGACAGGCAGACTCTGACACTCCTCTTGGAAAGCCTAGACTTGTCTCTTGCCCCTTCTCTTCTCTCTCCAACTCTCCCTCGTCCCAGTTTGTGAATGTTAAAGATCTGAAATCTTGTATGAGGGGTTCATGGTTTTCTTAGGCATCTATTTATCTTCTTAATGTGAAAGCAGTTTAGTGTCTCTTACAAGGAATTGGTTTCCCTTAAGTTAGTTTTATGTCATGTGCTTTGAAGATAGACTTAGGTCTAAGGCTACCTGGCCATATGGGGCCTAATAGGAAAATGCGGTTGAAAGTTTGCTAAGATATAATGAATTCTTGAATTTAAAAAGAGCACAAACCTTCCTGTTCTGTACCACATTTGGAACACACACTCTTTGATTTGGGGAGTGAGGTAGGGAGGTAGAATTCATATATTTGAGACACCCTGATACCAAGGTGTTGTTTTGTTGTTGTATCTTAAGCCCCCAAAGAGAAACATGTGCTACTTTCTTCTGAAATGACATAGTAAGTAGAAAGCATAGGATACTATTATTTCTATTACTAGGCAGTATTCTGCCTCAGGACTATTATGAAGATTAATTAATTTATGTAGAGCATTTAACCAATTCCTGAACCATCATACGCACAAATAAATATCAGGCTTTATTGGGTTTGTTGTTTCTATTATTCTCTTCCTGTCAGTGTCATGGTCTTCTATGCTTAAATTTCACAAGTGGCTATTATTATTTTACTTTATATATAAACTGACTAGCCTTTATGTATATATATAAGTACTTTTAAAAGCCAGATTTCTGCTTTCAGACTCAAAGTACTTGATTTTGGTTATGCTATATAATAAAGAGGCAATATGCAAATTGACCCTCACACCCTCGCGTCAGAAGATGGCTGCCCCCATGTCATCACAAGATGGCCGGCAGGGAAGGGCAGTTGGGGGGATCAGGCCTGAAGGGGAGGGCACTTGGGGGCAACCAGGCCTGCAGGGGAGGGCAGTTGGGGGTGATCGGGTCTGCAGGGGAGGGCAGTTGGGGGTGACCAGGCCTGCAGGGGAGGGCAGTTGGGGGCGACCAGGTCTGCAGGGGAGGGCAGTTGTGGGGGACCAGGCCTGCAGGGGAGGGCAGTTGGGAGTGATTGGGCCGGTAGGGGAGCAGTTAGGTGTCAGTTAGGCCAGCAGGGGAGCGGTTAGGGGGCTATCAGGCAGAGTGGTTAGGGGCAATCAGGCAGCCAGGCAGGCGAGTGGCTAGGAGCCAGCAGTCCGGATTGTGAGAGGGATGTCTGACTGCTGATTTAGGCCCGATCCCCTAAACCAGCAGTCGGACATGCCCCGAGGGGTCCCAGATTGGAGAGAGTGCAGGCTGGGATGAGGGGACACCCCCCCCCCCCCATGCATGAATTTCATGCTCCGGGCCTCTAGTTTGTGTATAATTACGAAGATCGCATTTTTTTCTTCTGTATCACACTCTTTCCACAGTCACCCCTACCAGCCATCCTTTGGCCTTGGGAAGAGTTGATAATGTGGACCACTTGGGTCCAGGCAGGGATAAAGGAAAGAATGATTCCAAGGAATACTTAATATATTTTCAAATGCAAACGAGCACTTAGCTCCTTCTCTAAAGGAGCTCAAGGAGCCCTGGCTGGTGCGGCTCGGTTGGTTGGAGCATCATCCTGTGAACCAAAGAGTTGCTGGTTCAATTCCCAGTCAGGACACATACCTAGGTTGCAGGTTTGAAGAAGAATCGAAGAATTCTCTGAAAGGTTTCTTTGGAAGGATCACAGTTCGTGTACTTCTCGAATTCATTGTATAGTAATAAACGAAGTTGTTCAAGGTCAAAGCAACAAAGGCAGATCTTATTAAAGCACTTATTTAAAATTGTTTTTCTAATAATAATATTTTTGATTGAGGATCCTTTTGTAAAATTTCTCAACATGTATCAAACGAGCATTTCCCTGGCAACCTTTATTTTAAGCATTAAGCCATCTTTGGATTAGAGATGTACAGTGGGAGGTGGTTAAAGGATTTGGTGGATTTGTAAGTCAAAAACCGATATTTATTTTTTTTTTAAATATGTTTTTATTTATTTCAGAGAGGAAGGGAGAAAGGATAGAGAGATAGAAACATCAGTGATCAGAGAGAATCATTGATTGGCTGCCTCCTGCAAGCCCCCTACTGGGGATTGAGCCCGCAACCCGGGCAGTTGCCCTTGACCGGAATTGAACCCAGGACCCTTCAGTCCGCAGGCTGACGGCTCTATCCACTGAGCAAAACAGGATAGGGCTCAAAAACCTATTATTTCTGTTGTAGTTTTCAGAATCACAGATCAGTCAGTAAATGCAAAAGCCTTAAGTACAGCCTTCTATCTTTAGTAATAGCACATAAGTATATATGCATCTATGTGAGTGTGTGCTTATAATAAGGGCCTGTATGGAAGCAACTAACTCTGAACATAATCTCTGTTTTCTCTGGACATGCACATTAAAAATGTGAACTAGGATTTAGCATCCTAACTTTTCTAATCAGGACATTACAGGAAGTTTTTCCTTGGTTTATCTGGCCTGGCGCTGCAAAACATTCAACTTATTTTAATACTAGCTTAAGTCAAATATGGTCAGGATATTAAATTTATTGCCAGTAATCACAGAGTTCGTTTACTGTTCGATCTTCAACACTTAATTTCAGTTATTTTGGGTCATGCAGTGCTTTTCTCAAAGCCTTGTCTCGCTGGCATCTGCTGCTGGTGCCTGCCCTCACTCCCTTCCCCATCATGAGGACACAATACCTCACTTTCAGACCGGGTTCAAAACCAGGTTCTGGGACAGTAATTTTTTAAAAATATATATTTTATTGATTTTTTACAGAGAGGAAGAGAGAGGGATAGAGAGTTAGAAACATCGATGAGAGAGAAACATCTATCACCTGCCTCCTGCACACCTCCCACTGGGGATGTGCCCGCAACCCTTTCAGTCCGCAGGCCGACGCTCTATCCACTGATCCAAAACGGTCAGGGCTGGGACAGTAATTTTGATGTTGAGAGGCATTTGAAAAGCTTTAGATTAAGGTTTTAATCCTGGTTACAGTTAAAATCAACCTGGATACCTGGATTCTACCTGGGTAATTTGACTTAATTGGTATGATGTAGAGCAGGAACATTGTTTTGTGTCTAATTGGGATTCCCTCCATTCTTGGCTGATTTTTAATATAGAGTTGAGACCCATTATTTTAGATTTTTACCCTGGGTCTGAACCTCAAGACATACAGATTGCAGATGTAGTCTTGACCTGGTACCCAATCTCGACTACGTCAGCAATCTGTATCTTCAAGACTAGGCCAGGCCCTGCTGTTCCCCAGTGCCTTCCCCACCCACCTGCTCTTACTCACCTTGTGTGCTCAGCACCTAGCACAATACCTAATGGAACAAAGTAGGCATTTAATGAATGCTAAACACCCCTAGAGAAATTATCTGGTTTCAGGTAACATTTTGAAGCTATTATTTTCAAAATCATCATCTTGGAAGTTCCCCTCTTTGACTTCTTTATTAGTTTTCTCTTACATAACTACCACAAACTTAACAGCTCGAAACTACACATATTTATTATCTCATAGCTTTGCGGCTCAGGGCGTGTGTCCTCTGGGTCCTCTGCTTGAGTCCTTATCAGGCTGAAGTCAAGGTGTGGTCTGGTTCTTCCATCTCTTCTAGGCCACAGTCCTCTTCCAGCTCCCTGGTTCTTGGCCAGATCCAGTTCCTTCCAGGTGTAGGGCTGACGGGCCTACTTTCTTGCTGACTGTCAACAGGGGGCGTTCTCAGCTCCTAGAGGCTGTTTGCCATCTCCTGTCACCTGTCTCCACTGTTGGCAATAGGATTCTTTAAAGCCAGCAGGAGACTATTTGAAGAAATAATGTCCCAAATTTGATGAAAACAATCTATACAGCTAAGCAGCTCAGGAAACTCCAAGTGGGATTTAAAAAGAGCACTACACCTAGATACATCACAATAAAACCATTGAAAGGTGAAGACAAAGAGAATCTTTAAAGCAGCCAGAGGGAAGCAGCTCAGCATCCCCCAGTGATCCTCAATGTGACCCACAGCTGGTTTCAGTTGCATCTGCAGAGTCCCTTCTGCCATCTAACAGCTCGGGCGACACTCTGTCTTAGTCATGAGCGCCCTTTTCTGCAGGAGGGGACTGTGCAGGCTTGTGTAGCAGGAGACAGGAACCGTGGGCCTTTTAGTGTTTTGCCTACCAAGTGGGTTGGCAGGAATCTTTCATAGTTACCAGGTTAAATAGGGAGCTTTGTAAACTAAGTGCCAGTCGTGATAAGGTTCAACTTAGCAGATGCACCTTCGCTTTCTAGGAGCCATCTGCGAAGGCTTTCCGTTGTGCGTGTGCAGCACCAATGAGTAAGTGCTGCGACCCAATTCAAATAGGTGTTCTCTGCCCCATAACTACTTGCCCACACATCAGGGCGCTGCAGAGTAAGTCTTCCCAAAGTTGCTTTATATGAATGCTCTGTTTTCATGTACCATCATTCTACATTATATTAATGCTAGAGGTCTGATGCACGAAATTCATGCAAGAGTAGGCCTTCCTTCCCCCTGCTGCAGGTACCAGCTTCCCTCTGGCACCCGGGACCCGGGCTTCCATCCGGCCGCCAGCAGGCACCCCAGACCCAGGCTTCCCTCACAGCCTTGGCTTCGTCCAGAAGGACATCCAGTCTAATTAGCATATTATGCTTTTATTATTATAGATTATTATAGATAGATGCTATTGTAGGTGATGCAGCTGCCTAACCCACAGCATTGGAGATGTATTTGAAAGACTGTCTACATGAATGTAATAGCTAAATAAAAAATATGTAGAAATTGTGATTATTTATTACTCTGCTCTAAGATCTAAAATTGTCATTGTCATTTTAAAGCTATAAAATATAAAACAGGTTATTTTATTGTTGTTGTTAATCCTCACCCACGGATATTTTTATTTTTCCATTGATTTTTTAGGGAGAGAGGGAGGGAGGGAAGGGGAGAAGGAACAAGAGAGGAAGAAAGAAAAACATTGATGTGATAGAGACACATTGATTGGCTGCCTCCTGCACATACCCCAACCGGGGCCAAGGATCAGACCTGCAACCAAAGTACATTGTCCTTGACCCAGAATCGAACCCGAGACCCTTTGGTGCACCTGACACTCTAACCACTGAGAAAACTGGCCTGGGCTAAAACAGGTTATTTTTATCTGGATTATTTAATACACTAAAGACACTCGTACCTGTTTCTTTTAAATAGATGTATGTTTTGCCTCTTTCATTTACAGAGTTATTAAAAGGTATATCAAGTGCTAGGGAAATCTTGGTGACTTAAAAGCACTTTATGTCCTAGCTGGTTTGACTCAGTGGATAGAGCATTGGCTTGTGGACCAAAGGGTCCTAGATTCGATTCAGGTCAACGGCATGTACTTCGGTTGCAGGCTCCTTCCCAGCCCAGGCCCTGGTCAAGGCACGTGCAGGAGGCAACCAGTCAATGTGTTTCTCTCACATTGATGTTTCTCTCTTTCCCTTCTCTTCCACTCTCTCTAAAGTCAATGAAAAAATATCCTTGGGTGAAGATTAAAAAAATAATAATAATAATAAGTAAAAGCACTTTGTGATCATGAACCAAATTCTATTGTCCTTTAGTTTTTTAAAAGTAGAGTGAGGTTATATTCTAAATACTAGAAAACTCCTTCAGTCTGAAATCTATGCAGTAAACTTTCATATTGGCCCCACGCTTGGAAAGTATTAATTTTATACAATAATACATGGGACGTTTGTAGACAGTATAATTCATTCTCCACATCTATAAGGTCATATTTGAGAAAACACTCTGATATTTTTACTTTATGATTTTTAATATTTTGTTTCCCTTTTTATTTAGTGTTTGGAGTGTTTCATATTGGAAGAGAGGGGTGTTTAAATATTTTAGATGTTTTGAAAAGGAGGGAAGAAGCACATCCAAAGCCCGTGTGCTTGTCAGGCCGAGACTGACGAGGACTCGATGGAGAAGCCCACTCAGACCTCAGCTGGGCTGAATTCCCAGAGACTGTTCCATTATTCTAGTGTGGGAGTCCTGGCTGGTGTTGACCAAGCTATGCGGAAGTATACTAGACCTTCCTTCATGCACTGCATTTGGGTTAAGATAGTAGAATGCATCAACAGTAGAAAGTGGATTCTAGAGGTTGACCTCCCTTTGACTTCTGCCTCGGCCACTCTTCTTTCTGTAATCCTCACCTGAGGATTTTTTTCTATTGGTTTTTAGAGAATGTGGAAATGGGGGAGAGAAACATCGATGTAAGAGACACGTCGATTGGTTGCCTCCTGCATGCGCCCTTCCTGGGGCAGGGGATCCAACCTGCAACCCAGGTACATGCCCTTGACCGGGAATCCAACCTGTAACCCTTCAGTGTGCAGGCTGACACTGTACCCACGGAGCCACCAGGCCAGGGCTGCCTCTGTCACTCTTTAGTGACATGAGCAAGTAATTTAACCTCTGAATCCCTTTTACTTATTTGTAAAATGAGAATAATAACACTTGATTCAGACATTATTGGGAGGATAGAAACAGCTGAAGGTGCTTCGTTTGCTGTTGTAGCTCTTGCTACTGCTTGAGGATTGTTTTGGTTTTGTTGTTGCTGATAGTGGAACAAATTGAAAACCAATTTTTTTTCCTGGCATTAGGAAGATTTCTTTCCCATCAGTTAAAGGGAGTGTGGTAATGACAGTAGAATTTTGAACAATGTGTTTATATTTTAGGATTCAGAATCCCTTTGCTTATCTTATGTGATTCTCTAATGTCTCTAGCATCTACTTTGTCAGAGAAAATAACAGATTGGCCCCCAGATGTTGTGAGAAATGTGGGAAATGAAGATGGCAAAGAAAAGAGGCTGTTCCTGGAGCAGGAAAAGCATATAAATAGCCTTCAAAAGTTGAAATTTCAAAAATTGAAAAAAAACGTTAAATTTCTAATTATAAATAGGCAGTGTGGCCTACTGAAAGCTAAGGATTTTACCATTGACCCCTATCTCAGCTGAGCTGTGACTGGCCCTTTCCGGCCTCACTTTGACCTCTGACCTTCTGCCTCCGCAAGAAGACTGCTCCTTCCAGGAAGGATCTTGATTGTCAAGGGCCTAGTAAATGATCGAGGGTTAAAACTGGGAGTTGCTACTGTTACTCTTCTTCTTAATCTCAGCGTAGGGTCATATGTGTAGGTCATTTTCTAAAAGGAGCCGCATGCTTTTCCCGCTCCGGTAACCATGCTTTATTTAAGCACTTCTGCTCCTCTGACCAATCCTCCCACCTTTCATATTGTAGTCCCCGCTGCAGCGTAGTCGCGTAGGTGAGGATTTCCCCACTAGGTCAGCTTCAACCTGCTCTGGGCGTGGAGAAGGAAACTTGGAAGAAACTTGTAAACAGGTAGATTTTAAACTGTGCTTATTTGAAAAGATATTTTGCTGTTTGCACTTTTAGAATATTAATACTGATTACCCTTGTGGAGACACTGAGAAGATTTTGAAGAAACCTAAAATTAATATAATTCTATGTGAGTGTGTGTGAAGCTGCGTAAATGTTTGTGTTTTGGTATGTTTTTATGATTAACTCCCTTTCCAAAGAAATAGCCACATCCAGTGCAGACCTCTACCCTATTTTCACGGACCAGTAAAGGACAGCTTCTAAGTAAGAAATGCCTGAAGGTTTTCAAATACTTTCTCGCCGTGATTTTCTAAAGTAATTTTAATGACAGTCTGAAGGGAATAGTAGTAGTTGCTTAATCAGCAAACTCCCCTTCCTCCCCAATTTTACGTTTCCCCTGAAGCGTTTGCCAGAGCTCCGTGACTCCCTGTCCAGAAGGGTTATTTTCTGCTGTGAGGTGCACAGCCGATAACCCTGGGGGCTCTCACACAGCAGCAGTGACATTGGAAGAACCCTTCCCCCTCACCACCCCCCTCAAATTCTGTGTAGGGGGTGAATAGGAATCATTTCTTTTTACAGTTGTTATTTAATCTTTAAAATAAATTGTCCTAGCGTCGTTCATTAGGAAAAGTCAGCGGCTCTCTGGAAGTTTTGTGTGGCTACTTAGTGCCTTTTGCGGAAGGCACGAGTTCAAAGGTGGGACAAGAACCTGCTCCCCTTGATTCGTTACTGAACGTGAGCTGTGCCCAGGCTTTTTCTAGTGCGTCTCTCCAACTCATCCCCATATTTGGAATTATTTCTTTAGTGGGAGGCTATTGATGGTAATGACAAATACAGCTCAGTTTTCTTCTTGGATTCTAGTATTCTAGCTTCTCACTGACACAGAGGGTTGTAGATAAAATATCTTAGGACCATATACTTTGATTCCTTTTGAAACTTTGATTTAAAATATTTTTTAAATAATATATTTAAATTTCACTTTTTATCCATTTCTGGAGCTTGAATCTCATTAGAAAAATATTTTATTTTGAAAATAGCTTTAAGCCAAGGCATAACTTTTGAGAACTGTATAAAATTAAATGCATTTTATATTTTGGAAAATGTAAAAATAAATTGTATTTATTTATATGTGTAAATCACACACATATACCATCTATCTGTCCATCAAGTTATGTTTTCAAAATTCCCTGTCTTTCTATTTGATTTCTTAAAGAAATTCAACTTTTGTATTATTGAAAGTTCATTAGTGGGTCAAAGTTAAATCTACTGCACTTTTTTTCCCCCACATGACGGAAAGTTACTAATGTTAAGTAGCCATGAATCTGCTCAATTTCTAGACCCATCATCTTGCAGCCTTCATGGTCCTCAAAGATCCCACTCATTTTATAATTTACTTCATGTAAAACCTCAAGTAACTTTGTGGCATTGGATATCATGTCACTCTTGGGAAGCATAGACTATTTCCATTTTATATTTTCAAATGTCATTTTCAGTCAGCCAAAAAGTAATTGCCTAAACTTTCTTATTAAATTTTGGTCAGAATTGATTTCCTCCCCTGCTAAATTAAGTCTGCTTCTTCCTTTCTCTTTGAAGTGCAGTTTTTTCTGCATGCACTTTTTCTAACATCTAATACAATGTGTTTTAAATGCACAGGTTCCTTTGCATGTTTTTTTGGAATTTGCTCTTATACAAACATTGAAATCATGTTACTAGTATATTAAATGGGTGGTGGAATGGATTCCTCCAGGTGTAATGATTTATTAAGAATGATACAAAAATGAAATAGAGAATTGTATATTTTAGTACAATTATAATAACATTTTGGTCCTGTCATGAAAGCACCTGGCCTGTTGTGATTTAATTAGAATGGAAAGGTTACTAACGCCTGTGTTTGGAGGTCAAGAGAAAAAAGTAAGATACTTTTGCCGAGTGCTATGTGTAGTGAATCATTATAGATATGTTTGACATATTGAAAAGTAATGTTTGATTATTCTGTAAAGAACATCCTACTATGTTTTAACATTCATAATTAATTTTTATATTTGGTTAAATACATTTGGGTCTTTGGATTTTTTTTTTCTTTCTCCAGGCATAAACAGCAATTTTGTCTTTACCAAAAATTAATTTTCACATTGTAAAAGCATTGAAATATTTTGTGATGCTTATTTCCAAAGAATTTCTCAGCAGATTTTTGGGGGGTAATATTATATATTATGGGGAAAATATTCATAATAATTACTGCAATCCTAAAAATTACAGTCTTTGGAAAAATAAATTTACGCTTTTAGTCAAAAGATTTTCATAATGTGCTTTCCTTTCTTTTGACTCTAAGAAATTTGTAAGAAATGCCAGTTAGTACTTAGTAAAATGTTCTTTGGCGTAGTTTTTCTAAATCAAACCTTTGTAACCAATTCCTTAGGCGTTGTGTTTAAGCTACGAGTGCCAGCTGCCGCACCAGCAGCAGAGCTTGCTGGAGAAGTGTGAGCCTCATTTGGCTACTACTGCTTCGGCTAATTGCTTTTCCCCACCTTGCTGCTGTAGTGGTTACAAGCAGTCCTGCAATACGTTGTCCCATTAATAAGCAAAGGTAGAACATTTTCTGAAAGGCAAAATAATACATTTTTAATTTGTATCATGCAGTTCTGCTTTGCTTCTCAAAGACTGTCTCTTTCCTCAATTCAGAGGTGTGAAAGTAGGAGTTTTTCAGATGCATTTAAGCTGTCTTTTTCTAGTATTTCTCAGTCACTAGGAGTAGGGTTGAGGAAAGCGGACTCTCAAGGTAACTTGGGAGCTTGTTTAGAAGGGTGTTGTATGTATTTACCAGCTTCAGTCCTAGTGCTCGACAGCACAGGAAAGCTTTCAGAGTTTATTATGAGTGTGCTACACAAGTCCAAGGCCAGGGCATTAAATGCACCCAGGACTTATTTTCCAGGTTGAAGTGAGACTATTTATAGTTGATGATGTAATTTTTCCAGGTACATTTTATTTTTGTTTTTTATAGCAAAGATGTTATTTTATTCATATAAAAATGTTTTCTTTTAAAAGCAATTTTCATGAATATTTTGACCAAGATATGCTGTTGGACACTCCATAAATTAATCAAGTCTTCTTTTCCTAGGCTGCACAAATTGTGCTAATATCGCTGTTTGAATTGAACACTCCTGAATTTACTATGTTACTTGGTGCCTTGCCCAAAACATTCCAGGATGGTGCCACCAAACTCCTGCATAACCACCTCAAGAATTCCAGCAACACCAGTGTGGTGAGTGCTTCGGCCACTTTGGTGCCTTTGTGTACTGGCCATGGCCTCTGTGTGTCCCTCGTCTACAGCTTGCTCTAACAGCAAGCTTGCTTCCTCTCTTTTAATAGACTGGGTGTCTCAAGAGTGGGAGACCAGTTTTAATCCTGCCATATTCCCAATGAATGAATGAATGAATGAATGAACTTGGAATTTAAATATGGCCATTTTCACCCTGGTCTATTTGCTAAATGGTTAGAGCGTCAGCCTGCGGACCACGGGGTTGAGTCTTCGATTCTGGGTCACAGGCTCAATCCCTGGCCCAATTGGGGCGCATGCAGGAGGCAACCAATTGATTGTCTCTTTTACATCAATGTTTCTCTTCTCTCTCTCTCTCTCTCTCTCTCTCTCTCTCTCTCTCTCTCTCTCTCTCTCTCTCTCTCTCTCTCTCTCTCTCTTCCCGCCCCCCTCCTTCTCCCTCCCCTTCTTTCTCTCTAAAAAATAAAGTCAATGTAAAAAATATCCTTGGGTGAGGGTTTTTTAAAAAAAGTAAATGTAGCCATTTTCTTTTTCTCTCTTTTTTTGAAAGATTTTTTAATTGATTTTTAGAGAGGGGAATGGAGGGAGGGAGGGATTGATAGACAGAGAAAGAGAGACATTGATGTGAGAGTGAAACATTGGTCGGCTGCCTCCTGCACATCTCCTACTGGGGATTGAGCCTGAAACCCAGACATGTGCCCTGACTGGGAATCACACCGGCCCCCTTTCAGTGCACAGGATGATGTTCAACCAACTAAGCTTACCACACTGGCCGGGACAATATAGCCATTTCCTTAAGTTAGGTTATTCAATCAGTTACCTGCTTTTTTATACTGTAGAGATGTAAATGCTCAATTGTATCTGTTACTCCAGCACAGCTGGCATCAGTTATTCAGTTTCAGGAATGCCTATATGAAAGTCATCCATTTTTTGTTTAATATGCACTTAAAATTGGCCCCAAGGATTCAGAAAACGAATCATCCTGATTGTACAAATTTTGCCCATGTATATACAAGTGGGTGAAAAGGCCAACGGAAAAGTGGACCATATCCTGTATTTAGCCCTGGAGTAATGATACTTATTCTGCCTTCACCCCAGGGCTCTCCAAGCAACACAATTGGACGGACTCCCTCCCGACACAACAGTAGCAGGACCAGCCCCCTGACCTCACCCACCAACTGTTCCCATGGGGGCCTGTCTCCAAGGTAATGAGATTCGACAGAAGTGACGACACTGAAGTGTAGCCTATTTTTATATTTTTTATCAAGCTTAATGCCAAAAAGTGTATGGGTACCAGGAGATCATGGATTCCAGTCCTCAGCCAAATCTTAACTGAATAATCTCGGGCAACATCTACAGTGAAACGCGTGGTTTGTACTGAATGTTCTCTGAGATTCTTCTAACTCTGAGCACTGTCCAGTACCTTAAAGGTTTTGAAGCTAAGAAGTTACGTTTAGCACTGCTACACATAGAAATCGTTAGAAACTCATCGCCAGTTCTCTGAGTGGTGGGAGCACTTGAAGAGGGTGTTTAGTCATCTACACAAGCCCTTCAGAGCCCGCCCACATGTAGTCGGGGGTAGTTTTGCAGCCCAGTGCCCGTTCCAAGCATAGCTGCTATCATTCTGGGCTCATGTTTGCAGCAGAATGCTGCTCTGGGGGAGGGAGTAAGAACCCGAGAACTGAACTTGGAGCAGCATTTCAGACTCATTGAACGTTGGCCTTATAGAGTCCGAGGCCGTGGCTGAGAAGAGAAGATGCTCTGCCTCAGGACCTGTAGTTAACGCTGCTCCTCCCAGCCAGGGTCGCAGCAGTCTGCAGGTGGCTCTGGGGACCTGGCATGTGCTGGAGGCCCCCAGGGCCTCCACTCAGAGTAGTGACTCTCTAGGCCAGACTTTGTAGGTAAGAGCCAGAGCCTGGCCCTGCCAGCGCCATACATGCTGTGCTATCTACAAGAAGTTCAGGTCTTCGGGATCACTGACAGCAAGAATTAAGGGGCTCTGTCTTAAGTGTTGCTGACATCAAGATCTTAAAATGATAAGAAAATAGTGCAAGTATGCCACTTTCTCTTTAAGGATTACCTCTCTAGTAGGAAGATAATCAAAACATAAGTGCCTTTAAATTTTTGTTTTTAAATGATCAAGAGTCTCCCATACTCCTCTGTTCTTACCAGTGAATTTCTCTTCAGTTCCTCAGGTTATCGTATAAATATTTTGGTACATATCAAATTTGTATTTTTCTCTTGGTGAAACCAAGTGTTCTGTATGCTTATAGTCATAGTACCCTACTGTTCGTATTGCCTTAGGTTTATTCATCCCAAGGCCCCCCTCCCAGCACCATAAGTAGATTAAAGTCTGATGTTATGACTCCAAGTTGGGGCTGTTGTCATGATTCAGCAGCAAGCCACCCGAATTAGACATTTGAGACCAGAAACTCATGAGAATGGGTCTGACTTTCCACAGGTGTGGCTGAGGCTCGGCCGGCCACTTGTTTTTAATGCTAACATCTCTGTATGTGTCACAGTGTATGATTGTCTTCAGTGGCCCGGAGTAGGTGCTAGCAGCTGCAGCTAAGTCACAGAGTTCTCTGGCTATAAAGTGTTGCTTCTGGAAATGATACTTTGCATCATCAATGGGAAATCTGTTCTTTCATAATACACAGATCATACTTCTTATGTTTTAATTATTTCATTATCAGGGTGGTACACTCTGAGTAATAAGTAAAAGGTAAAACTCAAATTAAGTATTTTATTAATTGTGCTAATAGTCTAAGTAAAAGATTGTCGGGAGCTGCTAGCGTAATTTATTAAAGCTAAGAATTGTCTAAGTATTAATCTCATGGATCCCTAAATTATTAAAAATTTTAATTTATTTTTTCCAGATCATCATTCATTCTTAATTGGCTTAACTTTAATGTTTACTGCTAGGGTTACAGGTCAGTAGAAGAAATGAAGAGATTTATTTTCTATATTAAAACATCCAAGTGTGGCCTACATGGTTTTTTGGTTAAAAAATTCTTCTTTAGGGAATTACTTAGTTAAGTAGTTTCTTTTTTTCTTTCTTAAATATATTTTTATTGATTTCAGAGAGGAAGGGAGAGGGGGAGAGAAACATCAGTGATGAGAGAGAATCCTTGATCAGCTGCCTCCTGCGTGCCCCCCACTGGAGATCGAGCCTGAAACCCAGGCATGTGCCCTCCTGGTTCACAGGGTGACACTCGGCCACTGAGCCACGCCGGCTGGGCCTTTCTTTCTTTTTTAAAAGCATGTGCCCTAGTCAGTGCTTAACTAGCCAGATGGGCTTAGCCAAGTTTATGTCATTTGGAGAAATGATTTTCTCAACTAAAACTGCCCCAAGTAGGAAAAACGGCCTCACAGCATCACATCACTGGAAATTTTCAAATAGGCGATATACTTCCTACCAGGAAAATTCTAAGAGAAAGGAACTCTTGCACTCACTGGGAGAATGGACCGGTCACCCACTCCCGAGGAGACGGTCTTCGCGGGCTCTGGAAGCGCCCGTTCTCTTGGCCTGCGCGCCATACATGACAGTGGCTTTCCACGCTGAAGGGGAGAAGTCAGTGCTGGTTGTTTTTCAATCTAATATTGACTATCAAAATGAACTATTTCTTTCTCTAAAAATTCTGTCCTTGAATCATGGTGGTAATAAGGAAATATTCTAAAAAGATGGGGGTGGAAGGAGATCTAATTTGGTAGTTGTTGTTTTTTAATCACTAGTGAAGAAGTCACTTTTATTAAGCCAATAGTATTAGATAAACCATAGCTAACAGGCTAAAATTTTTGGAACATTCCATCACTTGTTTCTGTGTGAGGGAGGAATTACTGCTTATTCTCATCTAGTAAACAAATACTACTGGGTATTTGGAGAGGAGAGTTCTGACCTGCAGTTTTCATCATTGAACACCCTGTACCCAGTGTGGTTTATGTTGAATGGAAACAGTTGCAAGGACTTTAAAAATCCATTGCCTTGAAGATAAAAAGTATGTGGCAGTCCTCACTCTGGTGCTTGGCAGACATGCCGTAGAGCCAAGCGGCACTGCCTCAGTGACCGCTACCACCCCTGGCAGTCCCAGGTCGCTCCGGTGGGTTTACATTCACCACCAGAGGATCAGGACTTTCCATAGAATCACAGTGGGTCCATGGGGAGCCCGGCCGTCCGTAGGAGGGAGCAGAGCTCCGGCCCGAGGGTTGCCCTCCCCCGACCCAGTGTGTGACATAGAGATAGTTCTTAGGCCCTTCAATGGCACAGGGACTCTCATCTCCACACTTCATTTGTCTTAGGAAATGGGGCATGACTGTCCTCAGGTGGAGATAAGCTTTGTGCTCCTGCTCGTAGCACTGCAAGGAGCCGCAGCGGGCGGTGTGTGCAGGAGCACTGTCCCTGCGCCCAGCCTCCCCTGGCCTCCTGTCTCCTGTCCAGCCGGGCTGCCCCAGCCTTTCCCAGGTCCCTGGTTCTCTTGAATTGCAACAGTTGTAAGAACTCCCGGCAGGGCACCTGGCAAGCCCAGATCACATAGTGCCCTGTGCGAGGGAAGAGGAGTACTTGTGTTCGCAGGTGATTTTAGTCTTCGCGTTAGGTGACAGGAGCGGAGGGCTTGGATCTAGATGCCCTTCTCTGAGCTGGCTAGCTGACAGTTGGCGCCCTAGCCTTCCAGTGGTGACGTTACTGTTTCAGAAAGAAATGGTCTGTGGCAGCCTCAGAATTCCCGTCTGATTGGACCCCAGCCTCTGGCCAGAAGGACACGTTCTCTGAGTCTTCCTGCTATAGTTCCTTTGGTCCCATTGAATTAAGGCCTGTAGTTCCTTCTTTGGTTCTTTCTAAAACAATTGATTACATGATCTGAAATGGAATATCCATGTATTTTTTTAAGTGCCTATAATGTCCTTCCCATGTAGGCGCGTGCACACACTTCACTCAGAATCTCCTGTGATTTAAAAATGTAAATGCATGACCAAGGGGGAAAGGATCACAGTCTTATCAAGGACCAAATTGTAACCAAAAAAAGTGTTTTTTGTCTCTGTGTAGTGAAGTATTAATTTTGCTCCAATGAATTTTGATAGAACTTTGTCAAGGAAAGAGCAGACACTTAAGACACTTAGAATGTAGCTTCTTCCTCCTCCCTTCCCCTTTGCCTTTTTTGTTTCTCTTTCTGATTTTCCTCTTCTAATCACTGCAGTCGGTTATGGGGTTGGAGTGCCGATGGGCTATCGAAGCACCCCCCTCCCTTTTCTCAGCCCAACTCCATTCCCACCGCTCCCTCCCACAAGACTCTCAGGCGCTCTTACTCTCCCAGGTAACAAACTACCTGTAAACTTGTCTGAGGTGTCACAATATTATTGCATCCCCAAGGTCGTCTCAGTCTTTGAAAGCCTCTCAGCTGCCTCTAGTGTGGCCCTGCTTTGGCTTAGACTAGCAGGAGGAGAGCCTTGGTGAGAAGCGAGAGCAGGTGCGTGATACTTGTCGGATCTCGTGAGTGTGGTTCCTCCCATGTCACAAGGACAGAGGACCCTGTCGTCAGCATCTCCTGTTGCGAGCCTAGCCCGGTGCGGTGCTCAGCCCCCAGAAGGTGCCCAGGCAATGCGTGAAGTCAGGCAGGCACAGCAGTTTCCTTAGCTTTCTTCTCAGGGTACAAGGCATTCCCACCAAGAGCAAGTCGGACCTGCTCTTCCCAAACGCCACCTCAGCTCTCAGGCCTGCTGGCGAGAGTGTGGACTGACAACCTGCGTAATGTCCGCTCACCTGGTGATAGTCTCAGGACACAGACCCAGAAAGGAAGCCCCGAGAAGGGAAGGGCGTTTAGTTACATCTCAGTGAAGGACTCCCGCCTCTAGCAGGAGGGCTGTTGGTACCCTCACCAGCCCCTGCTTCAGTGGGACAGTGCAGCTGAGTCTGGGGGAGGGGAGGGGCCTGCTTCAGATGGTAAATCCGTGGCACGGAGCAGGGGCCAGGTGTTCCTGCAGAAAGCAGCAGGTCTCTTCGGTGCTTTGTGTAAGGTTCCGAGACCAAAGAACCCGTCCCCTGAAGGCTGTGGTCGGCAGGGCAGCACTGCCCGGTGGTGGTGCTTTGTCCGATGGGCTTGTGACCTCCGCTTGGGCAGTGAGCATGAAGCTCACTTCTGAGCGCTGCAGAGAAGGTGACAGCGAGGCTGTACATGGCAAAACGTCTTTCTTTGAAACATGCAGTCTAAAGTCACTTCTGATGTAGATCGAACCCTGCAATTACTGTAGGTAGGCACAGTTAGGCCAGGGCACACCGAGGGTCCCTGCTGTTCTCAGCGTTAGTAACGCATGTCGCTACACTTCCTTTTTTTTTTTTTTAAGATTAATCAGGCCTCAAGTTATAAGACCAGTTTAATGTCTCCCGATAAACTGTGCCCTAATGGGCACCAAGCTTCACCCAGCCAGTCTCCCTAGCCAGCCGCCATGCCCTCCAAGGATGCACTGTTCCCAGAATCCTCTTTTGCACGTGGCACAGTAACGCAGCTGATGTTTAACAAACGCCTGTATCTTATGCAACCATTGGGAGAGAGGTGACGAGCTTTTACATTTAGAAAACCTATTGCTCACATAAAACTAAGAGGAAATCTAAGTTTGTCTCTTTGCTCTATACTAAAACCCTATTTATTTCATAACAAGGAACAGTTATCCTTTTTCTATACCCTAGTCTCTTTTCCCTACAAAATAACAGAGAACATCTAAGGAGACAAATTTCTCGTCTCCGGTTTCTCTTTCCTTGGCCACCTGACCTCGTGTGCCTCCCCACCCAGGATCCGCACCCTTCGCAGCCTGCGGCCCAGAGCTCTGTTGGGCTCAGTGTTGGGTGCGTGGCTGACCCTAGGTCGGTGACTGCTGGCCAGCGGAGCTACTCTTGCTCGTCTAAAGGTTCCTGAGTCAAACTTTCTGGACTCTAGTCACAGGTTTACAGGGACCAGGACCTGGCCTTTCCCTAAGGGTCATTCCCGAGCTGTCTCCGAGCTGAGTGCGGGGCGGGGACAGGCGGGCTACTCCGAGTGAGGCTGCTGCGTGAGTCTTGCTGCTCCCTCAGCGTGTGGCTTGTTGGGGCCACAGTGTCTACATTCCCTGCTGACAGCATTCACGGAGTTTCCTCTTTCTGTGTGACATGAGGGCTGATTTGAAAAAAAGACAAATCAAGCCAAAGCATAAAATAGCCAAGAAAGTAGCCCTGTTTCCTGTTCGAGGGAAACAATGATCTCTCTCACCTGGAGCTCAAGTTTTCGCTTCGTACCAAGGAGCCGCTTCGAGACCTCAAGCTAGCAAGTCTGAAAGGAGCGCCTGGCCTCGTCATGCACATGGGCTCCTGCAGTGGGTCTGCCCTGCTTTAGTAATTGACAGTCAGAAGGAGGAGCATTAGCTGGCAGAATCCTTTACTTTCTTTTTTAAAAAAGAGGCTACTATAATGCTCAAGTTATGTGAACTGAAATGAAATATTTTAAGGAGGTTCAGATGAAGAAAAATGAGATGAATTATGTGAAAGTTAACATCATCTGAAGCGACATATGGAAAATAATATTGTGACATCCCTTAAAAAGATGAACATCATCAGACTTCCTCCTGTCCATCCCATCATTCTTTCTTTTCTTTTTGGTGTATGTGTGTGTGCATGGGCTATGTTATTAGTTTTGGTTGTTTTGATTCAAAGTATTTTAAGGCATCTCTTTACATCTTATATACGTATTTTTTTATTCAGTCTTTATATATTAAAAACAGTGTACTGGCCAGATGTATAAATGCTTTTGCTCATACATAAGCTGGGATTGTGGTGTTGTGGAGGTTATGGAGAGATAACGTTGGAAATTTAGAAGGACTGGAAATCTTGAATTCTGTTCGTTTTTACCCCATCTCCTGTCAGTGTATACATGGAATTTTAGCTGTAGGTTCAGGTTCATTCCTTTTTGTTTGACGCCAGAGCCAATCTTTGAGATGATGTGCATGTTTGTGAACTGGCCAAGTACAGTTAGGGTGTGTATTTTCTTTCATCAGAAAAGAAAAGTGCGTTCTGTCTGGGCCGGTTCTGCAATTTTAGGCATCTAGCTTCCATCTCTAAGAGCGAATTTGGCCATACGCTCCAGCAGAACCTAACTAGCCTAGAAAATACTTGCATTGTTGCACCCTCAAGCCAGCCTGACTACTCCAAGTGAGAACTGTCCAAATCCCGTCTTGCTTGCCTGCCCAAGCCTTAAAAAAAAAAAGACAGGGGAGGGGCTTAGGAAATGTATTTGTTTTTAAGATAGGAACTTACCTCTTGTGAGAATGTGCAGGGTGGAGTATGCTGTCCTTTGGAAGGGCTCCTGCCAGTGGGTACTTAATTCATTATTTCTCTTAGAGCAGTGGTCGGCAAACTGTGGCTCGCGAGCCACAGTTTGCCGCTCTGTTGACTAATGAGTTTGCCGACCACTGGGATAGGGGTTTAATCACAAGGAACAACAACAGCCTATAATTATTGGAATTGTGAGTCTAGATCAGTGGTCGGCAAACTCATTAGTAAACAGAGAGGCAAACCACAGCTCGCGAGCCGCAGTTTGCCAACCACTGTCTTAGAGGAACAGAAAGATTGCCGTCCTTAGTAATAGTGAAAGCTTCCTTATATACATATACAGCCAAGGACTCTTTAGTGTCCCAGCAATCCTCCGTGTAGCTCAGGACTTTTTGCAGCCACACAGACCACGTAACTGATTTTGTCCTGGGTATTTTTTGAAGCAAGTGACATCTAACCTAAGTTATAGTTTGGACTTGTCTTTGTTGAGTGTTCCTTCCCTTTTTGCTTTCTTTATATTCTTGTATTTTTCCGTGCTTTTTTATATATATTCTTAGTGAGGGGCAGTTGATGGTTTTTGTTCTTGGGATTTTCAGTTTCAGTGTACTTTTTAGACACCTATGGCCACTTGTTGATACACTGTATTACACCAAAGGCTGGTTAGGATTTTTGCTTTATTTCATTTTAGTTATGCTAAATTTTTTTAAAAAGGACATCAGTTGACAATCACTTTTCTTTAAGGGAAGGATATTTTTGGTTTTTTTAAAGATGATTTTAAACATGCATCTAGAAACTGACTCATCTTTATAAGATCGGTTCTTATTATAAAACTCCAAAATAAGCATCTACAAGGATTTGATATTCCCAAAAAGTTCGTGGGTTTGATGGCAGAGTTAGACTCTCAGGAGCCCAGTGGTAAGGTGGAGCTGACTTCAAGTTACAGGGTTGGTGTTTTAGTTTTGTTTAGTTTTGAAATACATTTTTATTGATTTCAGAGAGGAAGAGAGAGAGAGAGAGAGAGAGAGAGAGAGAGAGAGAGAGAGAGAGAGAGAGAGAGAGAGAGAAACATCAGTGATGAGAAAGAATCATTGATCGGCTGCCTCCTGCACGCCCCCTACTGGGGATCGAGCCCACAACCCAGGCATGTGCCCTGACTGGGAATTGAACCCTGATCTCCTGGTTCATAGATCAATGCTCAACCACTGAGCCACACCAGCTGGGCGGTAACAGGATTTTATGTACAAGTTTCTGATACTGGTGCGCATAACCCAGCTTTGTGAAGTCATTTGCTTTGCTCCTCTGAAATCGGTTTGTAATCTAGCTTTACTTTGAAGTACCCATTCCTCTTATTTTAAGTTTGTACATTTGAGACCAGTAACAACCAGTCTACTTTCTTCCAAGCTCAAGATATGCAGGTTATTTTTCCACTTCATTACCTCGTGCATTCAGTCACCAGTCGTCACTCTTTGAGTTCTTGCATCCTCGTGGTTGTTTCCCGCTGGTTCTAATTGCGTGCGATGCAGTGTGTTAGGACCAGGCTTGACAGGGAAGGTGTGTACTTGTCCGACAGTGGTGCTGTAATAAAAGGTGTCTTCTTTTCATTCCACCTGAATCACCGAAAGAAACAAAACTTACCTCACTCTGTAAATTATTAGAAGAAATGTATGCACACATCTCAATTCTTTGCATATGCCTCAATTTAAGAAAGAAAATATTTTGATCTTTAGCATGCTGGACTATGATACAGAGAACCTGAACTCTGAAGAAATCTATAGTTCTTTGCGTGGAGTTACAGAAGCGATTGAAAAGTTTAGTTTTCGAAGCCAAGAGGATCTGAATGAGCCAATTAAACGAGATGGCAAGAAGGACTGTGATATTGTAAGTATCCCCGGACTAATAGAGAACTGTATATTGATTAAGTGATGATTAATGATTCTTCTGAACACTGACCACTGTCATTACTGAGCTTCCTTGTTATTTTTAGCGTGTGATAGAAAGGATTATTTCTAGAGGCCCAAGGCAATTTTGAGTTACCCTTGCTGTCTTTGTGAAAAATTTCAAATACCTTTTCTTTCAGTTTGCTTTTGTGTGTGCTGGTCATATTTTTGTTCCTATGATGTGATAAAAATTTTGAGCCTGAACCAGATACCAGCGTGGCTGAGTGGGAGCTCTAATCTCATGCGGAGGCAGACATATAAGCAGGAGATTGTGGTGCATGGGGTGGGTGGTCGGGCTCAGCACGAAGACCCACCAGGACCAGTCTTGGCACCCAGGGAGGATCTGCAAGCGATGAAGCATGAAAGCCAAGTAGGAGGTTGTAGTCAGAGCAGGGGTGCGAAGGTGGAGAGATGGGAGTGGTTTCCCCTGAGTGGAGAGGGGGAGCGTGCTTGTTTTGGGGACGTCTGGAGAAGCGGCTACAGAGGTGGCTCAGGCAGGCTCACCTCGGGGGGATTTCCAGCCTTGCCTTGACTTCGCTGGGGGCAATGGAGAGTCCGTGAAGGATTTTAACCTGGGACGTGGCATGGTCACATGAAGTTTTAGGAAGATTGCTGTCACTCAGATGGAGAATTATTCTAAGGCAGATGGAGAATTATTCCAAGGGAAAAAGCAAAAATAGAAGAGTTACAGGTTTGACTAGGACTAATGAGTAGGTGCTGGTGCAATTCCATGAGAAAATTTTGTAGCAGGAGGGAAAATGTGTGTGATAACCCTTTGAATACATGTGACTTCCAAGACCTGCGCAGTATCCAAGCAGACGTATCCATTAGGCCTCTGGGTATGGCCGTCGGAAGTTCAGGCCAGCGAGTTAGGCTAGAGACAGACTTGAGGGGCATTGATTGACTAGTTGCTCCATGGGAACCAAAGAAAAGCAAATGATATCAGCCAGGTAAAGGGTAAAGGCAAAATCCGAAGGAGCACCAACACTAAGGAAGAAGCTGGAAGAAAAGCTGGAGAGGATGGGGAGGCCCGGACCGTGTGGTGAATGGAGTTACGGGGAACTCTCGGGAGGAAGTTCTGGCCAAGGGTTCAAGCTGCATGTGCTCAGGATCCCATCAGTCAGACCCCATTGGATTTTTAATTCACATACGTTCAAATTCCGTGTTAACCTAGAACACATAAAACACATGCTCATTCACCAGTGTCTTGATATAGAGCCAAGACCTTCTCTTTGAGAAGGGGCCCACCATTTACTTTCGTGTTCTTCTTAAGTAAATTTACACTTAGTCACAGTCCACACTTTACAGGTTTCGTTTCTCCCAGGAGTCCATGGGACTTTGTGAGCATGGTTCTCAGCAGGGTTGACAGTGGAAACAGGTTACAGTGAGTTGAAGAATGAACAAACTGGAGAGAGAAGATGGCGTTCAGGCGTTCCCCATGGGAGAGGCCTGACCTGCGTGAGTGCCGAAGGGCCAGAGAGAGAAGAATGCTCCCTGTGTAGGGGAGGGCCCATTGGTGGACACGGGCCCCTGAGGACATGGAGGGATGTGATCTGGGCCCTGCCGAGGAGCTGGCCTTAGCCAGAAAGGAGGGGCAGGAAGATGGAGGGTTCCCCCCGACAGCTCCTACTCTCTGTGCCATCAGTGGACAGAGGCCTGGCACTGGGCCGCTGGGAGGGACTGGGAAAGGTTTCCAAGCAGCTGGGGGTCAGGGCAGGGCTCTGCCTAGTGAGCAGACACCCTGCAGGAACAGGGGCCTCTGGGAGGAGGTGGGTGCCTGGGTATTATTACTCATCCCAGCTGTAAATGTAACAGATAGAATCACCATCTCTAGAGATAATGAACTTGAACGCTTTACTGTGCATTTTCTATTCCTTTATGTGTATTATACATTAATGTGTTTCGGGGAGGGGGTGTGTGCAGAGTATTTTTAAAATAAAAGGGACATTGCCCTAGCTAGTTTGGCTCAGTGGATAGAGCGTCGGCCTGTGGACTGGAGGGTCCCGGGTTTGGTTCCAGTCAAAGGCACATACCCAGGTTGCGGGCTCCATTCCCAGTGGGAGGAGTGCAGGAGGCGGCCAATCAATGATTCTCTCTCATCATTGATGTTTCTATCTCTCCCTCTCCCTTCCTCTCTGAAATCAATAAAAATATATTTTAAAAAGAAATACATTAAAAGTGGCATCAAAGTGTGCATCCTGTTTCACAAAGGACACGAGTGCTGTCCCTTCAGTCCTCTTCTCTGTGAATTTTGTGGCTGGGTGGTAATCCACATGGAGGTGCATACTCCTGTCCCCAGTGCCCTGTTTTTTGGAACATTTAAGTGTTTTCAACTTTTTAAAGCATAAAAATACTGTGCTGAGAGTTGAAAGGAATGAAGTGTGGTAGTGAGAAGTAGAGAGCTGGGCCAGGAAGCCTCAGCACTGTCCAGGGCGGGAGGAGAGGAGGCTGGAGAGGAAGCAGCGAGGCCAGAGGAGAACCGAGCCGACCTGATGCAGAGATAGGGCTGTCCCGCTGGAGGAGGGGCCTCTGGGAGCATGAGATGAGGCAGTGACAGCGAGGAGCTGAGGTTCACCACTCAGCCTCTTGGCCGCTGGTGACCAGGTTTTTAACTACGAAGTTGAGCTAGATCTGATACTGTGTTGAAGGTGGGACTGGGAGCCAGTCTGCCTCTTCGTAAGCTTGACCAGTGACCCGTCTGAGGAGCCAGCCGCTCACGCATGGGCGTCAGAGCCAGGGGAGGTGGTTCACAGAAGCAGAGACGCCAACTTTGTTTCAAGTACAAGTTACAACACTTAGTGCCTAAAAGGCTAAGAGGGACATGTCGTGGCGGCATGGCAGATTGTCGCTGTCATTGTAGAACTTAGTAAAGTGACATTTAGCAAAAGGACTTTAGTTTCATATCCTTTAATGATCTAGCTAGCATCTAACAAGCTCTGCAAAAAGAAAAAGGATAAATTTTTACACAAAGTAGTTTATTTTCGTATTGTTTATAATTATTTATAATGGCCAAAACCAAAAACTAAAAAATTAGTACAAGGGGAATAGTTGAGTAAATCTTATTAAACCTTATTATAATTAAAGGCTAATATGCAAATCAACTGAACAGCAGAACAATGGGTCGCTATGATGCGCACTGACCACCAGGGGGCAGACGCTCAATGCAGGAGCTGCTCCCTAGTGGTCAGTGTGCTCCCACAGGGGGAGCACTGCTCAGCCAGAAGCCAGGGCTCATGGCTGGCAAGCGCCGTGGCGGTGGCAGGAGCCTCTCCCGCCTCTGAGGCAGCGCTAAAGATCTTTCGGAGGGGTCCCAGACTGCGAGAGGGCCCAGGCCTGGCTGAAGGACCCCCCCTCACTCCCCGCAGTGCATGAATGTTGTGCACCGGGCCTCTAGTTATGGTTATAAAAACTATTTATGTGGGACATGCTTACACTACGAGGAAAGCAAAGTACAGTGCATCCCAAAATGTATACACCCTTTAACGGGGTAGCTCAATTTTGAAAATGAAATTATTTTAATAAACACTGCCTTTATAGTTATTCACAGTGTGTGTGTACATTTTTGGGACACCCTGCATATGGCAGTATGTGCACTGTGATTCCCATGCTATAAAACATGCATGTAGACAAGGACAGGGATAAAAAGCAAAGTTTAAAAAGTAAGATTTTTTAAAAATATATTTTATTGATTTTTTTACAGAGAGGAAGGGAAAGGGATAGAGAGTCAGAAACATCGATGGGAGAGAAACCTCGATCAGCTGCCTTCTGCACACCTCCTACTGGGGATGTGCCTGCAATCGAACTTGGGACCTTTCAGTCCGCAGGCCGACGCTCTATCCACTGAGCCAAACTGGTTAGGGCTGATTTTTTTGTTTTTAAAAGTGATTAGAATTTGGATAGTTTAGCTTTGTTTTTTGAGTGTCTTTGTTCTTTAAAACTCTCCCTTTATAAATGATTTTTCATTATAAAAATGTTTTATTTTTAGAAGAGAGTTACAAAGAGAAGAAAATTAAAATCATCCATGAATTATCTTCCCTGAGAGAAAACCCCTGTTAAATCATTTTGTTCATATCCATGCATGTATTTTACAATAGTATTATATTAGTAAACAATCTTTTTTGGGATGGGTGTTTATCAAACACGTTCCAGCAATTTCACTAGGTATATGTCCAAAAAAGTAGAAGGGACTTGAACGCATATTTCTATACCAGTGTTCATGGGAGCCAAAAGGTGGAGAACCCAGTTTCTATCAACAGATAAATGGATTTTTTAAATGTGATGCGTGTGCAGTGGAAGACTATTTAGCCCTAAAAAAGGAATGTGATACTGACACATGTTGCAATACCAATGCAACTTGAAAATACTGTGCTAAGTTAAATAAGCCAGACATAGACAAATAGATATTGTATGCTTCCACTTATGTGAGGCACCTAGCGTCACATTCATAAAGGCAGAATGTAGACTAGAGGTTACCAGGCTAGGAGGGTGGGAGTAGTACATGATGGATACAGAGTTTTGGTTAGGAAAGATGAAAAGGTTTTGCCCAAAATCTAACATGGTGGATAATGGTTACACAATACTGTGAATGGGTGTAATGTCACTGAATTGTACACTTAGGGTTAAAATGATGTATGCATATTATACCACAATTTATGAAAAGCACGTGCATCAGCACAAGGGGTCCGGCTGCTAAGGCTGTTTTCACTTGCTTTAGTTACATGTCTGGGTGAGGAGAAGACAGGGCTGCTGTTCCCCAGTCAGCCCATGCCCGCTCTTGTCCCAGTGCCGCCGGCAAAAGGCCCCGGAGAAGGGGCTCAGAGAGTGAAGGAGTCAGAAGCATGGCAGGGACAGAGGACCAGGGGTTTCATTTGTTGAAAACAAGACTCAGAATCTATTAGAAAAAAAGATTTTTTGGAAAACAGTGAAAGACCTGTTCTTTTTGTTTAATCCTCACCGAAGATATTTTCCCATTGATTTTTAGAGAGTAGAAGAGACAGGGAAAGACAGAAATATTGATGTGAGAGAAACACATCGACCGGTTGCCTCCTGCACTCACCCTGACCAGGGCCTGGACTGGGGAGGAGCCTGTTACCGAGGTACATGCCCTTGACCGGAATCGAACCCAGGACCCTTGGGTCCACAGGCAGATGCTCTATCCACTGAGCCAAACTGGCGAGGGCAAAAGACCTGTTCTTTGACCCAGCGTAAAGACTGACTGAGTCAGAAACATGCATAGGAAGAACGACCTGTAGGGGATCCTGAGTCCTCCACTGCTAGAGACCCTTAGCCATAGTTTGGCTCCCCGCGTGGTGGACCATATGCAAGGGGTTCTCGGACAGCAGCACCGCATTCAATCTGGTGGTGGTAGTTGGGGCTTATCGGCCTGGTGTCGGGCTGCAGTGAGGAAGCCCTCTGTTTTACAGGAAGCAACAGGCTACAGTGCTGGTACAGGTTTCTGAGGAGCGGGATGGGGGTGTGGCCTTCATTCTCAAGGGACTTTCCAGAATTTCATGTTACTAATCTCTCAAAAAATGTTTGTGTAAAGTTAATCCCACGTTCAAAGTAAAACAGATTTTACGTGTAATTTAATGATAGAATAGATGACAATATAAGCATATTCGGTTCCCTTTAAGGCAGTTTATGAAGTAGATATTTACAAATTGAAATTCTAACAACTGTTCTTTTGTTAGTGGCCAGATTTCAAGTGAGAAGTCTCTGGCTCTCCTAATGCTTCTGAAAATTTAAGGAAACGTTTTTTAAAAGTCCTATAAAGGACTGACAGTGTTTTGTGCGCAGGTGTCCCGGGATGGTGGAGTTGCGTCCCCTGCCACTGAGGGCCGGGGAGGCAGTGACGTGGTGGAAGGAGGCAGAACAGCTCTGGACAACAAGACCTCCCTGCTCAACACCCAGCCTCCACGCGCCTTCCTGGGGCCGCGGGCGCGTGACTACAACCTGTACCCCTACGCGGACACCATCAACACCTATGACAAGACAGCCCTGAAGGAGGCTGTGTTTGACGACGACATGGAGCAGCTTCGAGATGGTTTGTCTTTCTTTCTTTGATTGTCCCCCATCCAAAAATTTCTCCCATGGGCTTCCCTCCTCTCTGACCAACTCTGGGCATATTGGTCGAATGGACATGGAAACGTTGGTCAGGCCTGGTTAGTCCTTTGTTCAGCAGCTACATGTCTGCCATGTGCTTGGGCATGGGAAGCACAACAGTGAACCAAAGGACGCACAGTCCCCGCCCTCCAGAGGCACACGGGCGACCTCAGGTTGCAGCTGTGATGGCTGCAGTGAGGGAGGCTCAGGGTGCCACCAGGAGGCCGTCACTTGGACCCAGGGCCCCAGGAGCTCGGGGGAGGAGTTAGCGAGGTGGAGCGAAAAGGCTCGGCAGTCCCAGCTCTGGGCTCAGCGTGTTGCCCGTGGAGCTGTCGGAGTCGGGTCTGAAGCACCACTGGGCTCCCCTTCCCTCCCCAGCGTGTCCGCAGCTATTCTGGAACTGCTCCAGGTGACTGCCCTGCAGCTGGGAGATGGCTCCGGCATGCGCCGAGCACTCGCATTGCCTTATCAGTCCGCTGCTGCACTCATGCTTTACACACGGCATCCAGTGGACATGCAGCAGTTGTTTCCGTTGTGCAGATTAAGGAGCCGAGGTTCAGAAAGGTTAAGTTACTTGCCCAAGTGTAGCATGTTCACTACGGAATAGAGCTAGTCTGGCTTTTTCTGACTCTGTTAAGACCGTGTCCTTTACTGAGTAACAAGTGAGTAAGTATATTTCGGTGTGATGGTGTTTTTTTTGGAACTTAATTTGTTTTCCACCTCGTTGTCATGTTGACACATTTTGGTTTATTTCAGTTTAGCAGTCATTTTAGCTGTCTGCATGACAGAGGAGCTGCCTGAGCTAAAGCCAACCCAACTTAGTAGTCAGTTTTTAAAAAGCACACATATTTAAAAAAAAAAAAAAAGCAAATATATATCCTTTTTATGGGCCCGGCAGGGGGCAGTGCTGGCGTGGAGAAGTCCCGCCGGTGTGAAAGCAGGCGCCCAGCCGGTGAAAGCATAGTCCTGGCTGTTCAGAGCTCACTGCTCAGAGCTCACTGCTGGTGGCTGCAGCTTGCATCCCAAGTGTCTGCTCCCTGGCGGAGGCCAGGTTCGTGTTGGTCTGACTTGCCCTTTCTGGAGCACTGGCCTGTGGCCTTTCATTGCTCATAGACTTGAGGCATCATTTCACTTACCACTGTGGGTCTTGTTGAAGATGGAATAGAGATTAGGATGTTGGTTGTTATTTATTCAGCAACTGGATAATAAAAGACTTGGAGAAAAAGGTGGGGAGAGCAGGGGGAAATGATAGAGTTCTTTCACATTTCAGACTTTCTTCTGTGTTTGTTCCCCAATTTTGGAATCTAAAGAAATGTGCACATGCAAATTAAGTAGTTCCTGCCCTAGCTGGTTTGGCTCAGTGGATAGAGTGTCGGCCTGAGGACTGAAGGGTCCTGGGTTCGATTCCACTCAAGGGCACATGCCTAGGTTGCGGGCCCGATCCCCAGTGGGGGCGGGAGGCGTGCAGGAGGCAGCTGATCAATGATTCTCTTTCATCATTGATGGTTCTCTCTCTCCCTCGCCCTTCCTCTCTGAAATCAATAAAAATATATCTTTAAAAAAAAAGTAGTTCCTGATGATTTGTCTGGCTCATTTCTTCACCCTTTCTATTTAAAGTGAATAGGTCTCTTAAAAGAACATGCAGAGAAAGGATATGCTCTTCTGCCATAAGGTTCAAGTCCTTGCAAGTCATTTCACTAAGAGATGTTGGCAAGTTTTACAGTCGACCTTGCCTGGTGTTGGTTTCCTGTGCTAGTTCCTAACCTCTGGACATTCCGAGGAGGGGGCGGTGTTGATTGGATGGAACTGTAAGGCGTGCCTGGAGGAAAGTGTGCTCCGATGGAGGGGATGCGAGGAAGGGTGTTCCATGGCAGGGTGACTCAGGACTGCCGCAGTGGAGGTAGAGTTAGGAGGGGCTTTGCGGGGGCTTCTTCTCCTTATCTGAACCGATGAAAGAAATAGTTTCTCCTCTTTGTCTAAATTGGAAGGGGGGAAAGATGGTAAGGCAGGATAGAGACATTGAGTATTGGTGCTCGATACCTATTCTCCCACCTCTGTTTGTTTGGGTTTTTAAAATATATATTTATTGATTTCAGAAAGGAAGGGAGAAGTGAGACAGAGATACATCAGTGACGAGAGAGAATCATTGATCAGCTGCCTCCTGCACACTGCCCACTGGGGATTGAGCCCGCAACCCGGGCATGTGCCCTGACCGGGAATCAAACCATGACCTCCTGGTTCATAGGTCGACGCTCAACCACTGAGCCACGCTGGCTGGGCCCACCTCTGTTTTGACAGTTAGTTTGGTGGAATGACCTGCTGTGGGTGTAGAGTGAGGCTTGGGCGCAGGTCAGGATGGAGGGGGTGATGGGAAGAGACCGGAGGGCAGAGGAGGGCGGCTGCGTTGCTGAGGCAGCACCTGCAGTCAGCGTCCCTCATGCAGTAACGTCTGTGTTGTGTCTCACAAGTGCCCATTGACCATTCGGACTTGGTGGCGGACCTTCTGAAAGAGCTGTCCAACCACAACGAACGCGTGGAGGAGCGGAAGGGCGCCCTGCTGGAGCTGCTCAAGGTCACCCGGGAGGACAGCCTGGGCGTCTGGGAGGAGCACTTCAAGACCATCCTGCTCCTGCTCCTGGAGACCCTTGGAGACAAAGACGTGAGGGCTGCTCTTCTGCATTCCCTTCCGGGGGGGGGGGGGGGCTGCTCTTGTGGGGATGCTCAGCCCTCCTTTCCTGCTGGGCTCACTGCTTATATCAAAGCACATCTGAACTGGCCTCGGAGCCCCAGGTAGCAAGCCCCGCCTAGTGTATGTGCACGTGTGTTTGTGATTGGCTGTCTAGTCGATGAGGGGACTTGTTCCTGCATCAGGTCACTTTACACAAAGTTTCTTAGAACTCTGTTAGCTTAAAATGTCATTTGTAACAATGAGCTTTTTTCCTTGTAAGTTTTATTTTTGTTTCATGTTTAATTGCGAAACAGAGAAGTTCCTTTTTAAAGACCCTACGAAATGCTGCATTCCAGCACATTCTGTCTCGGTTCACCCGTGCTTGCATCAGGGTCGCGCGCCAGGCTCAGGAACCAGGGCTGTTAGCATCGTCTATTATTTTCTATTGTTATTTTTAAAGTAAAGGCCCTCTTCACACTGTGACATCTGAATGTGACACACTAGGCATTTGCTGTATAATCTTAAAGGCAGGAAGAATCCAGTCCTGCCTTGCCCCGTGCAGCTGACCCTCCACAGAGACAGGAGTAAATGTAGGGATTGCCAAGTAAGTCGCATCCCTCCGCGCTGGGCTCTGTGTTTGCAGCAGAAACAGAAATAGCCTGAATGTGGGGAAGAGCTCCATGGGCAGGACCGGACGGAACTTTGACACAGCCCTGGTAAAGGTCATGCCCAGGGTCATGCTGATGGTGACGGGAGTGGGAGACATGTGAGCAGGAGGCTGTAATGTCACGCTGACTTGGATTGCTTTCTGCTGCTTAGGATTAGTGGTTTGGTCTAGAACAGGGCCGAGTGAGGCTAGAAGAATGGTGATGAAAGATCTGTATCAACTTTTCTTAAAACAAAGCGTTGGTTTCTGAAGCCCTTCTCCTGGGTTGGGCTTTGAGGTCAGGAGATAGAGCAATATGTGGAGGCAGCAGAACGGGGGGTCGGGGGTGAATTGCACAGGTGAGTGACAAAGAATCAGGATGTACTTTTTGGCTGTGTGTGGTGTAAACTCCATTCTCTTTTATTGAGATTAGGAGTCTGTTTGGAATGGCTTTCCTCCAGACACATGACCCGGGCCTCAAGGTCCTCAAGCACTCGAGGCTGGTACAGTCCCCTCCCCGTGGCCTCATCATGCAGCAGGTCGGGAGAATGACAGGTCTCAGCTGCCCTTGAGAGCTCACAGTCTTACAGGCCATGCGTCCCAATGTCCAGACGTGGTTTACCTGTCCTCCGGGCATTTGACACAGGGCAGTTTGCATCTCTGAGCCTTGGGAAGTCTTCCGTCCCCCAGAGCTCCATTGTCCGCATTTGCTTCATTGAAGAAACCTTCATCCGGTCCCCCTTAGGTGTGGGCAGGGTGCTGGGAATGCCACCGGGGGCACGGGGCTGCTCGTGGAGCTGGCTGTCCGAGAGCCCAGCAGGTCAGCAGTGTGACCATGTCCAGGTGTCTGCGGGCGCTCGGTGCCCCCGACCCTGCCGACGGGTGTGTGAGCAGGTGCAGGCTGCTGACGTCTTCCTTTCCTCCTGTTCCCCAGCATTCCATTCGAGCGCTGGCATTGAGAGTTTTACGGGAGATTCTGAGAAACCAACCAGCAAGATTCAAAAACTATGCCGAGCTGACGATCATGAAGACTCTGGAGGCCCACAAAGACTCCCACAAGGAGGTGAGCCGCCCGAAGCCGGGAATGCGGAAACAAGTCCGGGCGCGGTGGGCTGTGTGGAGAGAGAGGACTGTCAGTCACTGCACGGCTTCCAAAAAGGAGTCCTCCCCTTGAGCACAGGCCAAGCTGCTCCCAGGGGTGAGCCCAGGGCTGCATGGTGGCTGCGGGCAGTGCCGTGCAAGGGCCGGGGCCACGTGGTGGGTTCCCGATTCCCTTTCCATGTGCACAGAGGGCTTGGCCTGATCCTGGGGTTCCCACGTCCGTGGTTCCCATTGGTTTGGTCCAAAGGAAGGGTCTTTGGTTTCCTCCAGGCATTGGGCATCATGCCGGGTAATGTTGGAGAGCGAGATCAGCTCTGAAGATGTGGGCATCCTAGGGCAAGTCACGGCAAGTCCTCGCTCCAGAACCCCAGAGAACTTATTTCACCTCTGAGCCTCAGTTTCCTTATGTGTAAATAGAGATGGGTACCACCAAGTTTCTCGTGAGAATTCAGTGAGACGACCAGTGACGGTTCCTGGCCAGTGCTTGACGCCAGTGGATACTGCCCTGTGTGGGTCTCCCTGCCCTTCGTCCCCTGGCAGGGCTCCTCTGTGGTTGTGCCACGCCTCGTCCACTAGCTCCTGAATGTTTGCCAGGCTAGCAGATAGTACCTGTGGTTCCTGGCACCTCAGGTGCCTGTTGAAGAGCAGCGGATGTGTCTCTGCACTGCAGCTCACGTACTGCAGATGGGCACGCAGTAAGTCCTCGTCCACTTGCTTATCGAGTTGTTCCAGGCCTGTGGATCACCCGTCCTTGGAGTATCTAAGGTCTACAGAGACTGGGGAGGTGGTGGAGCATCCTAAGTAAAAATGATTTCAGTAACACCATTCCAGTAAAAGCCAGTGTGGAAAACAAACCAGACATTTAGAACTTTAGGAACCTTAATTCTGCAGACGATGGGTTTGACACCCACCCACCCCCCACCCCCCCCAACCCCCCTGTGAAAGAGATAACCACTTGCTCATTTCAGTCTCTTGGCTCACATGTGACTATTCATGAGCGTACTGTGGATTAAAGGAATTACAATTAGAGCAATCCTTATATCTACAAAAAGCACCAGACCCTAAATCATGGTTTTCCTCTGCTCAGCAGTTACACGATTACCAGACAGTGACCTGTCTGACCTCCTTAAATCCCCACCATGATTGCAGGCTCAGCAAGGGTGTGGTCCTCGTGCTCTGTCTAGGTATCTCCCCATCTAATAGTCCTAGCATAACAGCTACATGAGTGAGGCATGTGTTTGTTTGTTTCTGTGTTTTTCCCAAGAAAAACAATTTTAAGTATAGTGTTACATGCAATACACATTAATATTTCAAGAAAAGAGATTGTAAATATAATAATATTACCAAAACTGTACTAACATAGTACAATATCACAAAAGTTGGAGGAAATATTAAAAATCTCCAAATAACAGGATTACTTCTATTATATTCTAAAATATTGTTTTTCCTATTTGGCTCATCAGTTTATGTTATTCATTATATTCCACAAATGAGTGAGATCATGTGATATTTATCTTTCCCTGACTTGCTTATTTTGCTTAGCATAATGCTCTCCAGTTCCATTCATGCTGTTGCAAATGGTAAGAGTTCCTTCTTTTTTATTGTAGCGTAGTATTCCATTGTGTAGATGTACCACAGTTTTTTAATCCACTCATCTGCTGATGGGCACTTAGGCTGTTTCCAAATCTTAGCTATTGTAAATTATGCTGCTGTGAATGTAGGAGTGCATATATCCTTTCTGATTGGTGTTTCTAGTTTCTTGGGATATATTCCTAAAACTGGCATTACTGGGTCAAATGGGAGTTCCATTTTTAACTTTTTGAGGAAACTCCACACTGTTCTCCACAGTGGCTGCACCAGTCTGCATTCCCACCAGCAGTGCACGAGGGTTCCTTTTTCTCTGCATCCTCACCTGCACTTGTCGTTTGTTGATTTGTTGATGATAGCCATTCTGACAGGTGTGAGATGGTACTTCATTGTCGTTTTGATTTGCATCTCTCGGATAATTAGTGACTTTGAGCATGTTTTCTTATGTCTCTTGGCCTTTTGTAGGTCCTCTTTTGAAAAGTATCTATTGAGGTCCTTTGCCCATTTTTTGATTGGATTATCTTCCTTTTGTTAAGTTGTATGAGTTCCCTGTAAATGTTGGAGATCAAAACCTTATTGGAAATAACATTGGCAAATACGTTCTCCCATGCAATGGGCTTTCTTGTTTTGTTGATGGTTTATTTTGCTATGCAGAAGCTTTTTAATTTGATGTAGTTCCATTTGTTTATTTTCTCCTTAGTTTCCATTGCCTTAGGAGCTGTATCGGTGAAAATATTGCTATGACATAAGTCTGATATTTTGCTGCCTATGGATTCTTCTAAGATTTTTATGGTTTCCCTTTTTACATTTAAGTCCTTTAGCCATTTTGAGTTTATTCTTGTGTATGGTATAAGTTGGTGGTCTAGTTTCATTTTGGTGTATCTGTCCAATTTTCCCTACACCATTTATCGAAGAGACTGTCTTGACTCCATTGTATGCTCTTGCCTCCTTTTCCAAATATTAATTGAGCATAATGGCTTGGGTCGACTTCTGGGTTCTCTGTTCTGTTCCATTGGTCTATATGTCTGTTCTTGTACCAGTACCAGGCAGTTTTGACAAGATTGGCTTTGTAACATAGTTTGATATCTGGGATTGTGATCCCTCCAACTTTGTTCTTCTTTCTCAGGTTTGCTGCGGCTCTTCAGGGTCTTTTTTTATTTCATATGAATTTTTCGAGAGTTTGTTCTAGGTCTGTGAAATATTCCGTCAATATGTTAATGGGGATTGTATTGAATCTATAGATTGCTTTGGGTAGTATGGACATTTTAATGATGTTGATTTTATCAATCCATGAACATGGTATATTCTCCCATTTGTTTATGTCTTCCTCTATCTCTTTTTTTCAATGTCCTGTAGTTTTCCGAGTACAGGTCTTTTACTTCCTTAGTTAAGTTTATTCCTAGGTATCTTAATTTTTTTGTTGCAATGGTAAATGGGATTTTTTTTTAGTTTTTCTTTCTGTGAGTTCATTATCTCTATATAAAAGGCAAGTGACTGGAATGCCGGAATAACTGGTCGCTATGACGTGCACTGTTCCGGCCAACCGGCCTGATGTGGGGCGGCGTGCCCCACCCCCCCCTGCTGGACATGCTTCCAGTCACCCCCCAATCGGGGGCGGGGCCCAACCTCCCACATCCTGTCCCCTCTGCCAGCCCCGATGAGGGCGGGCCGGCCGGACCCCACCCATGCACCAATTCGTACACCGGGCCTCTAGTTGATGTATAAAAAAGCCATAGATTTCTGGGTGTTAATTTTGTATCCTGCTACATTGCCAAATTCATTTATCAATCTAGTAGTTTTATTATGGCGTCTTAGGGGTTTTCTATGTACAATATCATGTCATCTGCGAATAATGACAGGTTTACTTCTTCTTTTCCAATTTGGATGCCTTTTATTTTATTTTTAATTTTTTTTTAATATGTTTTTATTGGTTTCAGAGAGGAAGGGAGAGGGAGAGATCGAAACATTAATGACAAGAGAGAATCATTGATCGGCTGCCTCCTGCACGCCCCCTACTGGGGATCAAGCCCACAGCCTGAGAATGTGCCCTTGACTGGAATAGAACCTGGGACCCTCCAGTCCACAGGCTGACGCTCTAGCCATTGAGCCAAACCAACTAGGGCTTGGATGCCTTTTAGTTTTTCTTCTTTTCTAATTGCTATGGCTAGCACTTCTAGTACTATGTCGAATAGGAGTGGTGAAAGTGGGCATCCTTGTCAAAATGGTTTTAGTTTTTGCCCATTAACTATGATGTTGGCTGTAGGTTTGTCATATATGGCCTTTATCATGTTGAGATATGCTCCCTCTATTCCCAATTTGCTAAGAGTTTTTATCAAAAATGGGTGTTGGATTTTTGTCGAATGCTTTTTCTGCATCTATCAATATGATCATGTGATTTTTGTCTTTCATTTTGTTTATGTGATATATCATGTTTATTGATTTGTGAAAATTGTACCAGCCTTGCATCCCTGGAATAAATCCCACTTGATCATGCTATATGATCTTTTTAATATATTGCTGGATGCAATTTGCTAATACTTTGTTGAGGATTTTAGCATCTATGTTCATCAGACATATTGGCCTGTAATGCTCTTTCTTTGTAGTGTCTTTGTCTGGTTTTGGAATTAGGATAATGCTGGCCTCATAAAGAGTTTGGAAGTGTTTCTTCCTCTTAGGATTTTCTGAAACAGTTTGAGGAGTATAGGTGTTAGTTCTTCTTTGAATGTTTGGTAAAACTCCCCTGTGAAGCTCTCCAGACCTGGGCTTTTGTTTGGTGGGAGTTTTTTGATTACTCTTTCTATTTCATCAGCTGTTATTGGTCTATTCAGGTTTTTTTATTCTTCCTGATTCAGTTTTGGGAGTTTGTAAGTTTCTAGGAATTTGTCTCTTTCATCCACATTGTCCAGCTTATTGGGATATAGTTGTCCATAGTATTGTTTTACAATCCTTTATTTCTGTGGTGTCCGTAGTTACTCCTCCACTTTCGTTTCTGATTTTATTTATTTGGGTCCTCCTTCTTTGTTTCTTGATGAGTCTGGCTACTGGATTATCAATTTAGTTTATCCTTTCAAAGAACCAGCACTTGGTTTTATTGATTGTTTGTATTTTTTTTTTAGTCTCTATGTTATTTATTTCTGCTCAAATCTTTATTATTTCCTTCCTTCTGCTTACTCTGGGCTTTTCTTGTTGTTTCTAGTTCTTTAAGTTGTAGGGTTAAATAGTTTATTGCTGATTTTTCTTGTTTTTTGAGGTATGCCTGTAATGCTATGAACTTCCCTCTCGGAACTGTTTTTGCTGTGTCCCAGAGATTTGGGGTTGTTGTGTATTCATTTTCATTTGTTTCCAGGAAGTTTTTTATTTCTTTCTTTATCACATTGATATCCCATTCATTGTTTAATAACATGCTATTTAGCCTCCATGTGTTTGAATGTTTTTGGGTGTTTTTACTGTAGTTGATTTCTAATTTCATTGCACTGTGATCTGAGAAAATGTTTGATATGATTTCAATCTTCTTGAGCTTGTAGAGACTTGTTTTGTGTCCTAACATGTTGTCTATCTTTGTGAATGACCCATGTGCACTTGAGAAGAAGTATATTCTGCATTGGGGTGAAATCTTACCTAATAAAAGAGAAACATGAAATTAACCATCACTCCACTACGCCCATAGCCAATCTGAGTATGCAAATTAACCCAACAAAGATGGTGGTTAATTTGCATATGCAGGCGCAGAGCAGCCGGGAAGGGCGTGACGCCTGCTATGAGGGGAAGGGGGGCGGTGGAGGGAACTACTGGAGCCGTGCTCTGTACAGAAGCGAGGACTTGCTGACTCCCCCGGAATTGCTGGCTCCGGCCGGGCCAGGAGCAGGGACTTGCCGGCTCCCTGGCAGCCAAGGAGCGGGGACTTGCCGGCTCCCGGGAGGGCCGGGAGTGGGGACATGATGGCTCCCTGGTGACCCGGGGAGTAGGGACTTGCCGGCTCCTGGGCAGCCCGAGGAGCAGGGACCTGCCGGCTCCTGGGTGGCTGGGTAGCTGGGACTTGCCGGCTCCCGGGTGGGCCGGGAGTGGGGACATGCCAGCTCCCAGATGGCTGGGAGTGAAGCCAGGGGAAAGAAGGCCTATTCTTGCATGAATATCGTGCAACGGGCCTCTAGTGTTCTATAAATGTCAATTAAATCCATCTGATCTAGTGTGTCCTTTAAAGTCTCTGTTTCCTTGTTAAGTTTTTGTCTGGAAGATCTATCCAGTGAAGTCATTGGGTTGTTAAAGTCCCCTACTATGACTGTATTGTTGTAAAGTCCTCTAGAAGATTTTTTATATATTTATGTGCTCCTATGTTGGGTGCATATATGTTTACCAGGGTTATATCGTCTTGTTGGATCAATCCCTTTAGTATTATGTAGTGACCTTTGTTGTCTCTTGTGATGGCCTTCATTTTACTACTACATATTGCTACTCCAGCTTTTTTTTTTTTCTTTTCCATTTTTTTCCATCCCTTCACTCTCATCCTGTGTGAGTCTTTTGTTTTGAGGTGGATCTCTTGTAGACAGCATATAGTTTGGGTCATGTTTTTGTATCCATTCTGCTACCCTAAGGCCTTTGATTAGAGCATTTAGTCCATTTACATTTAGGGTTACTATTGATAGGTACTTATTTATTGCCATTTTAATTCTGTATGCCTAGTTTTCTCTCTCCATTTCTTCTCATTACAGCAATCCCTTCAGCATTGCTTGTAATGCTGGCTTGGTGGTGATGTACTCCTTTAGCCGTTTTTTGTCTGGGAAGCTCTTTATTTGACCATCTATTTTGAGTGATAGCCTTGCTGGATATAGTATCTTGGTCTCAGATCCTTTCTTTCCATTACCTTGAGTACTTCATGCCATTCCCTTCTGGGCTGTAGAGTTTTTGATGAGAAATCAGGTGTCAGTCTTATGGGAACTCCTTTGTAGGTAACAGTTTTGTTTTCTCTTGCTGCCTTTAAGATTCTCTCTGTCTTTAAGTTTTGGCATTTTAATTATGATGTGTCTGGGCGTGAGCCTGTTTGGGTTCTTCTTGTTTGGGGTTCTCTGTGCCTCCTGAACTTGTGTGACTTTTTCCTTTACCAGGTTAGGGAAGTTTTCTGCCATTATTTCTTCAAACACCTTCTCTATGCCTTTCTCCCTTTCTGCCTCTTCTGGCACACCTGCTATTCTAATACTGTTATGTTTCACGTTGTCTCACAGCTCCCTTAATCTGTTCTCCTGTTTTTAAATTGTTTTTTCTTTTTAGTTTTCTGATTGAGTGATATTTTCAACTCTGCCTTCTAATTCACTGATTAGATTCTCAGCTTCCCCTAATCTGCTGTGTATTCTTTCCAATACTAGGTGTACCCGTTAATAATGGCGGATTTTTTAATGAAAAAAACATGACAATTTTAAGAGAAACATAAAAAGTGCTTTATTCAAAGTAATGTCCATCGCTAGCTGCACATTTCCCCCATCTTTTCAGGTAATTTGTGGATACCGTCCCAATAGAACTTTCCTTGTTTTGAGGCAAACCATTCAGAGACCCAATTTTCCACTTCTTTGTACGTTTTGAAGTGCTGCTCAGAAAGTGCATGTGCCATCCATCGGAACAAGTGGTAATCTGAAGGAGCAAGGTCTAGTGCAGGGGTGGGCAAACTTTTTGATTCGAGGGCCACAGTGGGTTCTTAAACTGGACCGGAGGGCCGGAACAAAAGCATGGATGGAGTGTTTGTGTGAACTAATATAAATTCAAAGTAAACATCATTACATAAATGGGTACGGTCTTTTTTTTTTTTTTATTTCAATAGTTTTATTCATTTAAAACATTTTAACAAGAATGTAAACGCTAATTATTATAATTTGAAACTTCAAAAAATGGAGGAATCATAACACAATAACATACTTTATATTGAAGATGGCAAAGGCAAAATAAAATTGCCTAACAAAGGAAAGGTACAAAAGCCTTTCAAATTAAACTTAAGTATAATAAAATAATTTAAAACTAAAACAAATAGAAAAGAACAAAATGTGTAAACAGTAAATTAAACATTTTCTTAAGTGCAACTTCCAGATTATGCCCAGGACGTAGATGTAGATGGCAATGTAGACTGGGTTGAAAGGTTTTTGGTCTTTAAAACATCAACTTTAGTGGGAACAGTGTTGTTGGTCTCCTTTTTAGCTAATGCTCTGATACTGTGCTCTCCAGGGGCGTGTCTCCCTACATCACCACGATAACGTGTCTACGCATTCCCAGGGTGATGTCGGGGGACGCGTCCACGGGCATTACAAGGAGCCTCTGGAAGATTGAGAGGTTGTTCCTTCTACTGAATGGGCGGATATAAATCCGCCCACTCAGAAGAAGGAGCTGCGGCCGTGTTTCCCGACGTTGCCATGTTAACACTGCTGCTGGTGAAGGAGCGGAGGGGAGAGCAAGAGAACCCTCTGCTCTTTCAGCTCCGCGGGCCAGATAGAACAGCCGTGGGCTGTAGTTTGCCCACAGCTGGTCTAGTGAATATGGCAGGTGGGTTAATACTTCCCAGGCAAGATCTTTTAACGTGCCTTTAACTGGTTTTGAAGTGTATGAAGGTGTGTTATCATGAATCAAAATTACTTTGCTGTGTCTTCTGGCCCATTCTGGTCGTTTCACCATCAAAGCGTGGTTCAAATTGATTATTTGTTGTCAGTAGCGATCAGTATTAACAGTTTCACCTGGTTTTAGAAGCTTATAATACACCACACCTTCCTGATCCCACCAAATGCAGAGCATTGTCTTCTTTCCGAAGCAATTTGGCCTTGCAGTAGATGTTGATGGTTGACCTACATCAACTCATTATTTTGTGCGTTTGGGATTCTCAAAAGAAATCCATTTTTCATCACCAGTCATAATTCGATGCAAAAAAGAGTTCCATTTTGTGCCACTGAAACAACATTTTACTGATGACTTTTCGGTTTTCCATGTCTTTCATTCAGTTGATGTGACACCCATTTTCCTTCCTTTAAAATCTTTCCCATGATTGTAAATGATTGGAAATTGTTTGCTGGGCAACGTTTAATCTTTCTTCAAGTTGTTTTTGAGTTTGACATGCATCTTCATCCAATAATGCTTGTAATTGTTGGTCTTTAAACTTTTTTGGTTGACCTGGACGTTCTTTGTCTTTCACATTGAAATCATCACTTTTAAAGTATTTAAACCAGCATTCACAAGTATCTTGAGATGGAGCATGTTCATCATAAGCTTCCCGAAGTATACGATAACTTTTTCTTCAAAATAAAGTAATGAATTAAAACTTCCCGCAAATGCTCTTTTTCTGGCATGAAATTCAACATTTTTAAGCGTAAAAATGTCTATGATGTTAACACCTTCAGCAAATTTGACACATGAAATTTTGAAGCTTGCTGTCAATACAACAAAATAGCATACATATCAAATCGCATATACATCAACATATGTGTAACTCCATCTGTTGAAAAAATTCCACATTATTAATTGGTACACCTAGTATATTCTTTGTTTGTGTTGTGTCATTCTTTATCTCAGACTGTTCTTTTTTCATAGTTACTATATCTTTTTTCATGCTGTTAAGCATCTTTACCACCATTACTCGGAACTCTGTTTCAGATAAATTTCTTATCTCTGCTTCATTTATCTCTTCTTCTGGAGAATTTTCTAGTTCTTTCATTTGGGGGTTATTTCTTTGTCTCCTCATTTTGGTTTTCTGTTTGGGTTTGTGAGTATGTATTAGATAGATCCTCTACACCTGTCAATCTCTAGTGCAGGATAGTGTTAAAGGCTGTTTCTGACTAATTAGATCAGGCAAAGACTCAAAACCTCCAGAGACCGCCTCTGCCTACAGACTAATAGGATTCCAACTTTAATTGCCCCCCAGGCAATTGTCCTTAGGTGTGGTGAGAGTTTTTTTCAACAGGGTGGGGCAGTTGCTGCTGCTTGGAGGCTAGTTGTTACTTTTAATCTCTTAAGTGGCCTCAGGGCAAGGTGTTTTCCAATAGGATGTGTCAACTGTTTTCCCCCCAGGCAAGACAGATGTCTATGTGGGAAAGATGTCCTCTGCTGTGTGAGGGAATAATTCAGCCCAGGAAACTTAGGGTGTCTTCCTTCTGAGCTCCATCCCCCAAGTCCCTAGTCCTGGTGTCTGCCTTCATAGCTCCAATCCACTTCACCCTCCCTCTGCCAGAGCACAAGATGGGTGGCTCCACAGGGAATTTTCTGCATTGGCCCTTTAAGAGGGTGCCTGAATTTTCAGCTATTACTATCTGGCAGACAGCACCCTGCTGCTTTTCACAGCCAGATGTTATATGAGTACCCTCCTCAGTTCTGATGCTCTCTTCTGGGGAGCCCAGCTTGGGGATTAGATCCCAGAGTTCTCAGTGGCATCCCCCCCCCCCGCCCCCAACAGCTGAGATACCTCTCTGGAACTCAGTTGCTGTCTGTGGGCACCCAGCCAGCCCTTTGGTGCCTCTGCCCCTCCTACCAGTCTCTATGTGGTCTCCACTTTCCGTCCTCGGGTCTCAGGGTTCTCTCCAGCAAGTCTTGCGTTGATTATTCAGGAAGTTTTTCTGTATTTCAGTTGTAATTACAGTTTGTTCCTGGGAGCATGTCTGTGCAGCATCCACTTACTCTGCTGCCATTTTTAATCTTCAGTGATGCATGTGTTTGCAAACCAATAACTTAGGCTTTTGAAATCTTGCTTGATTGTGTGATGATGATAATCACTCATGTTTGAACAAAATACTTTTTACTTAAATAACTCATTTGAAAAATGTGAGGACCAGCCCTGGCCAGTTGGGTCGGTTGATTGGAGCATCGTCCCATACACCAAAAGGTTGCAGGTTCAATATCTGGTCAGGACACATGCCTCCATTGCAGGTTCAATCCCCAGTTGGGGTGTGTATGGGAAGCAACTGATCAATGTTTCTCTCTCTTCTTCCCTCTCTAAAATCAATAAACATATCCTTGGGTGAAGATTTTTTTAAAAATCTGAGGACCAGATGAACTAATATAGTCAACAAAATTATTCCCAGGTGAGGGAAGAGGGTCACAGGAGGTGCCATAATTTGCCAGCTAATGCATGGTGACTACTGGCAGAACCAAGATATGTGTCTGTTTTAAGAGGCAACTGACTTGTGCTGACTTTTTTTCCTGTTTTTTTTTTGTGTTTTTTTTTTAACTAAATAGCTTCTTCTTAATGAGAAAACATGAACAAAAAAGCAAAATAAAATTGGTGTTCTTCTGCATATATGACATCAGGTGTTTCACTGGGGAGGACATATGTAGAATGTGGCATTAAGGTGAAACTGAGCCATCTGCAGTGTGTGGCACTTGCTGGCTGCCCCTTTGAAAGAGGTCTGTCTTTAAAGTGGGCATCCTGATCTTCCAACTTTGAGACTGACATGGGCCCTCAGAAGTACAAGTTAACAGAATTAAGTAATCCATTTGCTGTTTACTGTTTTCTTGAGAGATCTTACTATTTTTTCCCGGCAAAATGAGAAAGTTAGGAGAGATCATTCTTAGGTGTGAGATCCTTTAAATTGCCTCACGGACAAAGGCAGGAATACCTACTGTTCAAAGTCAATTTAGGGCACTGTGTTGCCGTTGCATTCCTGTAGCCCAAGGGTGTCCGCACCCTGTCTCCGATGATCTGCCCGAAGGCGGTGGAGCAAATGCTGCTGGCAGCCTCCCGCTCTGCACTGGCAGCCTCCCCTGATGCGCTGCCCTCGGCTTCCCTGACAAAGCGTGGCTCTCGCTTTGCCAGAAGCTCCTAACTTGGGCACCTATATATTAGGTTTTAGGTATGGTTTTGTTTTTCTTTTCCTTTAAAATTCTTCTAGTCTTGCTCTTATTTTAACCAATCTGTCTCTGTTTCTTGTTTTTGTTTTTTAGGGCAAAATAACGTGTGTTGTGGCCATCATATTGGCATATGATATTGCACACAGTATTACTTTAGTCGTACTTTCTCATCATTGTAGACACTTATTCAAACATCATTTGGACATTTATTGGAAAGGATCTAAATGTCTCTAGCCCCAGTTATTACATCAGCCAGGGAGGCAGAGTCTGCTTTCCTGTCTAATCAGTACTTCAGAGTGTGCCATCCCGGGGCTTCCCTCTCTTGAAGTGCTAGTTGGTTTGGATTCCTAGACAGGACCCGGGTTTCAGCAGGTGGTGAAGAGCACTAGGCTGAGAGGCTGGCACGGGGCACACCTAGCACCCATGTCTTCCCTTACCTGCTGCGGTGGTGGCCACGCCATGGTGCACACTGGTATTCCGTCTGTGGGACTGTAGCAGTGAAGGGTAACTTTTTGAAATGCAATTACTATAAATTGAAATTATTATAAAAGCCCTATGGAAGATGAATAAGGCACAGCTGATATAAGATGGTGTGTTTATCTTATGAGCCACAGTCTGTTTTTTTGGAGTCTTTTAAAAGGAGTTGTGTATGCAAACCTGTTTTTTAAATATTGAAAATGTAACCAGGCATAGAGTCTACCTCAGGCATCTGCATCCTGCACTGACAAACGTTCCACAGTAGCCAAGACAGAGGGTTGTGATGCCAGTTTTGAGTTTTTATTTTAAAGGGAAGTGTTTGCCAGCTTGGGCATGTTTTCATGTTTCCTAGTTGAATAAGTAAATCTCTCTCATTCTCCAAGTCCTCGTCTTTTACTTTCTCAGTAAATAAAGCATGCTCTACAGCCGTGGGCAAACTACGGCCCGTGTGCCAGATCCGGCCCGTTCTATCCGGCCCGCGGAGCCGAAAGAGCGGAGGGTTCTTTTGCTCTCCCCTCCGCTCCTTTACTTTGAATTTATATTAGTTCACACAAACACTCCATTCATGCTTTTGTTCCGGCCCTCCGGTCCAGTTTAAGAACCCGTTGTGGCCCTCGAGTCAAAAAGTTTGCCCACCCCTGCTAGCATCTCAGGGCCTCCTTAGTGGAGTTACTATGGTTACAGTAGGGTTAGCTTTTAGCAAACATTTTGAAAGGGCTAAGACTTTTGACAGTGGTCTTTTAAAGGCTCAAGCCCATTTTCTGTTTTGCAAGAAAACTACTAACTCTTCTCATCTCACAGTTTGTCATCTGTTTGTGGGGGAGGGATACAGAGTCTCTCCTTCCTTGATTAAACGAGGATTTCATAAGAGAACTCATGCAATGAATGAGACCCGGGGTCAGTGTGAGGTCTGAATCGAGGCAGGAAGCCTTGTTTTGGGTCTAGCGCCTCTGCACCTCCAACTCCGCAGTTCGTGCCCCCGCGCGAGCGTGACTCTGTGAGAAGGAGAGACAGTGACATGGAGATGTGCTTCCAAATGCCTGCTGCACGCAGATCGCTCCTAAACTGCTGTCGGACAGCCCTTCCTTCTTAGGAGGCTCCCTACTTGGTAAATAGTTGATATGCTAATTACTAATCGTTAATGCACACTGAGTGTAAGGATGCTGTTGCTCCCAGTTCTCGTGTCTTGCAAATAAACGTAAAAGAAGAACCCACTCCTACAGATCATCTGTAATGGAGACGTTTGGTCATTAGTACATTCTGATTACACTGGCCTGTCAGCAGAGGCAGCATCACCATCGCTTTACATCCTGGTGCGTGGTGCGTGGCGCGTGCGAGTCCAGCCCCAGGTGGTGCGGCTTGTGTGGGGAAGTTCGAGTCTTAAGTAAATATAAAGCAGCCACTGTTAAATTTCCAGGGGTTTTATTTTTAATTTTAAAATAATGTCTAGTTAATTTAATGCTTTATTACTTTAAGGAATTGAAACAAAAAAATAAAGCCAGACCAATGTTACTTTAAAAATGAAAGAGAACTTTCTGGGGACCAGTGTTCTGGTTTCTGCTTCACACAGTCCTTTTGACAAATCCCATAGCCAGAGAACAGCGGTGGAGTGTCAGAAGGAGTGTCAGAGTGATGTGCTGCTCCAAAGAGCAACGAAAACCACTGTCCAACAGATCCTTTGCTGGGCATGACCTCGGGAGCCCTGGTAACAGCAGCCGCGGTCGGTCGGTGGCTCTGAGGACAGTGCAGGGCGTGAACCTGAACCTGGGAAACTACTTTATGCCTCTGGACCGTGGTGTTTCTTCCCTGTTGGTTGGGGGAGGGGAAGGGGGTGACTAGAGGAGTGCCTGTTCTCATCCAGCCTCCAGCTGATAGGACTGGCTATTGAGGAACATACCTAAACCTTGGTAGATTATGAACCTCCAGTTTTTCATGGGCCCAATCTTGAGATGTGGCCAGAACCCCATTTCCTTGTAAGTTAATACTTTCTAACAAAAAGACAAAACCAGAAACCTCTATTGTCAGCCTCTTGGGGGTAAGGCATATAGTAAGTCTCCCACCAGAGAGCCCTCGCTCATTGGAAAGGGGTAGACTGAGCCCAGAGTCTGCTTTTCCAAGCCAGGATGCAATGGCTGTTTGGTTAGAGACCATCTCATTCAGAGTCTGTCTCCTAGAATGTGTTGTGTGTGTGTGTGTTTCTAGGGGGAGTATAAACCAGTAGGGGTAGAAGATAAGGTTTTGAAACCCAAAATAATGTAAAAATTCTTCTGATTCTCCCCCTTATTTTACTGATGAGGGGACTGAGGCTTAGAAAGTAAAATATATTTTCCCAAGATCACCAGACGGCAGAACCAGGTCCAAACTCAGGTCTCACACTTTGAACCGGAAGCTTTGCTTTCCTCCCTCCTCCACTGGACGGAGCTGGCGAAGTTAGGACGCTACATCAAAATCCCAGAATTTTTAGCAGAGCCTGTCTTTTACCAAAACATAGTTTGCCTAAAACACTGTCAAACCTATTTTTAGAAGGTCTTTCCAGCTTTTCCTGGGAGGTGGCACCTACCTTTTCCCTGGCTCCCAAGTGATTGCAGAGCTAAGCTGGGAGTGCCCACTGGGAAGAGCGCTTTGATTCTGGGCACCTGCTTATTTATTTGTTTGTTTATGTCTTTATTGAGCCAGTTATCCTGATGTGTCTGTGACAGGGCCAGATCAGACTTATTAAAACATGCAATTCAAATTTTGACAAGTTCTTTGCTCCAAAAGAAACCTTATATTTAAGCAAACATTCTCCAATATTCTGAGTAATGATCTCATTTTTTTAAAAAGTTAGATAAGGGAATGATGCTTTTCCTAGCTAGACACTATTATTTCACTAACTTTGAAAAGGAAGAATTCCTATGTTTCTAACCAGACTAGAAAAATCACCAGAATTGGAATAATTGTGATAGCTTCAAAGTGGATTATGATCCAAAAGCCTCTTTAATCTGCTGTCTCTCATGCATATGCCCAACCCCCTTTCTAAATCCTTGCCTCCTCCCGACACCTCGTCTACTAACAGTCTGCCCTCCCCCCTTCTGCTGCCCATGTTTACTTTCCCTCTCCATGGCTTACATTGCTAATCTTTGCTTCTTATGTTACATAGAACTCAGGGCAAAACCTAAAGTTCACCCTGATTCAAGCAGCCTGCCAGAGCCGGGGTTTGGCATGTACAGCGAAGCCAGGAGCACCGACCTGCCTTGGCAGGAAGAGCTGTCCTGGGGACCGACCACAGCGTGAGGGAGTGCCACCACACCCATCTGGAGGAGCAGTGTCTGCATTTTGCTTTCAGGAATTCTAGAAGCCTCCCTGTGTTAGGTGCATTGGATTAGCTGCTTCCTGCCGTGGAGTTTTGTAGAAGGAAGGTCTCCTCTGGTTTGGGTGTGAGTTCCGTAGATCTGAAGCCGTCTGTGTCCGCAGCAGCTCACTGCACCGATGACAGTGGAGCACAGAGAGCCTGGAGGGGAGGAGGAACCGGTGGCAGTTCTCACGTGAACCTGGCCACTGCTTCCTGTCTGTGCTCCGAGACTCCTGGGAGGCGCCCAGGGAGGGTTAGTTTGCTCCTGTTGTGACTGTTAGGGCCACTGCTGAGCCTGAATCTCAGTCTGTCCCTAAAGCCTACATCTTTCCACCCACGGCTGCTTCCCATCTCCTATTGGGGTCTTTTTATTGATTCTAGAGAGGGAGAGGGAGAGAGAAACATCAGTGATGAGAGAATAATTGATTGGCTGCGTCCTGCACGCCTCCTACTGGGGATCGAGCCCGCAACCCAGGCATGTGCCCTGACTGGAATCGAACAAGGGACCCTTCATTTCAGGCCGATGCTCTATCCACTGAGCCACCAGCTAGGACTCCTGTTGGGATCTTAAACGTCTGTTTCTGTACATCACTGTTTTCTAACTTGGATATATCTATGAAATCATTCAGTGTTTTCTGATCCTTTTGTTTTTTCCAAGTTGAAGAGCTAAGACCCACCGTTTCCTCAGTTGGTAGAGCACAGCTTTCTGGCTAGTATGTCAGGGTGCTTGTGCACAGTGACTGCTTCCGTGGGAGGCATTGGTTCAGAGAACAGGCGCGCTCAGCACGTGGTGTGCAGGAGCTGAGGAGGAAGAAGAGCAAGCACTTCATCTCAGATCACGCACCGCATGATGGAGCTCTTCCAGGACATGCTGCCCTCTTAAACAGCATTGCAGGGAGATGTTCTCCTGAACAGAAGTCTTTTCCGAAGAACAGATCAGTGTTGTCCTTTGCAGTATGGGGCACTGGAATGGTGCACTCTGGTGCAGGGGCTTTCCTGAGGCTCACGTTGGTCATTGGTAGATACGTTGCCTCGTCCTCAATGGCTGGGCGCTCCTTAGATGGAACATGTGGATGCAGACCAGCGAGGCATGCCGAGGGGCGACTTTGCCAATTGTGAGTGCTTTGCAACTACATGCATGAGGGGAAAGTTAGTTTGACAGATGTTTATAATGTCCCTAATGTACAGTGGACATGGCCTGTGCTGGACGTGGGGGAGAGCACAGTGGCTGAGGTGCGTGCTGGCCCTCCCGGAGCTGCTAATCAGGTGGCAGAGACGCTGAGCGGATGTCTGGGTGCAGCGTGCAGTGTGTGTACAGAGCTTCCTGCAGTTCTGCTAAAGCGAGTGGGTCCTAGGGGTGGCTAGGCCTAACCAGGTGAAGGACAGGCATGATCCACATTCAGGGAAGGTATGGGGACTAGACGTGGGCACTGAGGTTTGGCCGGCCAGACCTGTGCAGGGCAGGCCCTCAGCTCGGCATTACTGGGGCACAGTGGGAAGTTCAGGTAGAAGGACCAGCCGAAGCCAGGCCTCATTGGCCCGCCATGCTGATTGAAGGGTGTCGACATGGTCACCAGGGTAGCGTGTTAGAGGGATTATTGGAGTGGGCAGACCCTCGACGTGGGCAGTAGGCCAGGCAGGAGGCATCCTCTGGACAGCGCTCTGGCAGCCCCAGCTCTCAGCCAGCCGCTGTGTCCCTTCAGCAAGGCCTGCTGGTAGCCTTCACGTGTTTCCTAGGTGTGGTCACTCGTATACCTCTCTTCATCCAAGGAACGGTAACAGTAGGGGTTTTTATTGATTTGAGAGCGAGAGAGACATCGATGTGTTGTTCCACTTGTTGATGCGTTTGTTGGTTGATTCTTGTATGTGCCTTGACTGGGGATCAAACCTGCACCCTTGGGCTATCAGAACGGTGTTCTAAGCTGCCTAGCCAGGGTAGTCTGTATTTTTAAATCCTCCTTTTAGAGTTTTTAAAAATTGTGACTTGCCTCACCAGAGGATCGAGCTGACGTTTGTGTGTGGTACTGCTCTCTGAGATTGAGAATGTGCCATGCAAACCTGGACACCGCCTTCTTGGGGTAAATGGGGTAAAGGTCATGTGTGCATTCCAGGGCCAAACAGCACTCTACTTTCAGGGCATCTGTGGTAGGAAAAGCTGCACTTTGCAGGAGATTGAATTGCCAAGGAAAGCTCACTGTGGGTTTCTTTTAAATACTCTCATTTCCATGTGTCCGTAAACTAAAGTGGCGAGCTGTAGATGTGACTCAGTCAATACTTGCTGATAGGGAAGCCCATCCACTTACATTGGGGTGCACGGAAGCCTGGTCTGCTGTGGCCAGCTCAACTCCCTGGCTTGCTGTGCAGGACCAGAGGCAGGCGGCGCTGGCTCTGTAGGGCCGGGAGCCCTTGAGCTGGAATAATTCCTGCCGAACACCTGAGAGTCCTATTACAGTCATTCTACTTCTCATCTCTCACCACCCTTCTGCCCAGCCCTGGCCAACTGCAAGAAGCTCCTCAGGTCGCAGATTCCCACCACCTGGCTCCACCCGCTGCCGTGGCCTCGGCCGCCATTTCCTGGGCCTTTGCATCCTCACACTGCCCTCTGTATGGACCACCCCACCTGCCCAGCACTCTGAGGGCAAGGCCGGGGCCACTGTCTGCACCTCTGGTCTGAGCTCTGAGCTAGCCCCTGACATAGGACTGAATGGATGCACACACTGAGCACAGCTGGAAGGCAGGGAGAAGGATGGTGAGAAAAAAAAATTGCTGGGGCTGTGAAAATCTTAAGAAGCATATGACCTTTTTGAGGGTAGAACATAACTCTTAAAATTACCTCTCCGCTGTGCTTTGCAGCAAAGCCTGGCCTTTTACGTATGTAGGAAGCACAGGCAAATCTTGGATGTTCTTCAAACTTGTGTCCTCACATGCACACAGTTTTGCCCTTGAACCGTGCTAACCTGGGTCTCCATTTGGCTCTTTAAAGGATTAATGCAGGTGTCTTCAAACTTTTTAAACAGGGGGCCAGTTCACTGTCCCTCAGACCGTTGGAGGGCCCGACTATAATTTAAAAAAAAACTATGAACAAATTCCTATGCGCACTGTGGGCCCGGGACGAGTCGGCTGCTAAGCAGGGCAGGCAGCGGCACCCAGCGGGCCGGATAAATGTATGTCCTCGGCGGGCCGCAGTTTGAGGGCCCCTGGATTAATGCATAATCCCAGTATGTGCCTCTGCAAGTGTGTGCTTTTGTGTCCAGGAGCATGCTGACCAGGTGATGGGGAGTGAGCAGTGATCTTATTTAACGAGACATGTATCCTTTGGTCATGCCTGAAGGAGGCATCTGGTCCTCTCAGGGAAAGCCCAAGAGATCCCCAACAAGAAAGAAATGTGACTTTGAGAATTCAGCTTCTTTAAATAGAACAAGTCCTCCAGCAGACAGAAGGGCGGGCCAGCCTTGCTGGGGACTGTGGTGTGGTTCTGACAGGGCAGACTGGCCCGAGGATAAATGTGCTAGATTTTCACTGTGTTTGTAAGGAAATGCGTACCTGTTTACGGTTTGGTGTCTTCACATATCATTTATGTACATACTCCTTTTTATCAGTAGTAGTTACTGTCATTTACTGACTGGCCAGGTATCTCCATCCCTCCTCACATGATCTGTTTTTATGGACCAGGAAGTGGGGTTAGCATGTGTGAATGGTGGTCTGGGGTTTGTTTCCAGCTCTCTGAACCCAAGCCCCTGCTCGTCCTGTTCTCTGGGTTTTGCACTTGGCTTCCCCTATGACAGGGTGCCTGTGGCCCTTCTTGTGTCCCAATGCGCCGGGGCCCCTTCAGAGGTCAGCTGCTCCTCTGCGGTGAGGTGAGCGTGTGAGCCGGACAAGCAGCTTCCCCAGAGGCTGCTCAGGACCCTCCCTGCAGCTGGAACCCGAGTGCTGTGGCCACTCTGACTTCCTTCCATTTCTCTCGTTATTCCTGCTGTGGGCCCACTGGCGAAGGGGGAGTGTTTCTGTTCTCAGGTCTGATCTCCTCGAGCAGACTCTCCAGTGTCCTTGTACCTAAGAATCTCCCAAGTACTTGACACAGCTGCTGGCCCCAGCCCACAGTCTGAGGCCGCAGGTCTGGGACCCCAGGAGGTGGCCCTCCTAACAAGGTCGCGGCTGCTGCTGCGGTGGAGGGGCAGGGCAGGCTGCACTCGGAGAACCACTTTTCTGAGGTTTTTGTCAAAATCCACTGTACCCGCCTTCCCAGGTCCTCCATACCCCTGTAAAATTACCCTTCAAACTTCCTGAACAACATTGTCCCGAGGAAGTGACGGTGGCATTGAGCAAAGCATGTCGCTCGGCTCTGGAATGAGGCAGCACTGCTCCTGGCTGTGGCACTCACGCTCAGGGGGACCTGTGTTTCAGGTGGTGAGATCCGCCGAGGAAGCTGCGTCCACTCTGGCCAGCTCCATCCACCCGGAGCAGTGCATCAAAGTGCTCTGCCCCATCATCCAGACAGCTGACTACCCCATCAACCTGGCTGCCATCAAGATGCAGACCAAGGTCGTCGAGAGGATTGCCAGGGAGTCCCTGCTGCAGCTGCTGGCTGACATCATCCCGGGCCTGCTGCAGGTGGGCTGGGCACGGTGCCTATGGGCTGGGCGGCTGGGTGCGGTGCCGCTCCCCCTCAGGGGTGCGACGGGGAGCGAAGCCTGGCTTCCCTTGCTAGCTTGAAGCGGGGCAGGTAGGGAAAGTCGGGAGGTGACCTGATTTTAGAACCTGGGAGGCTGTGTGGTGTGGCTGCCTCATGTGTTTTCTCTCAGCTCCCAGTCTACCCTCCCCTGAGTGCAGCAAGGAGGTGTCCTGGCAGCCTGGAACTGGGCTTAAAGAATGAGCTCTGTTTACTGTAAACATATTTGGATCATTTTTGTTGTTGTTCACTCCTTCAACAAACCCTTATTGCGCATCTGTGGGCCTCAGCCCTGGGCAGGTGGGCCATGGAGTGGGAAATCAGACAGTGGTCCTTGCTCTCACCTACCTAGCAAATGTGGATTGAAACCCTCCTGAGCATGAGACATTGAGTTAGATAGGCTCTGGGGGGAAGATGGTCTCCACTGCTAGGCATCACCTCAGGGGTCGGCAGCCTGCATGGACGAGCGGAGATGCCAGGGCTGTGCTAAGCTACCCAGGGAGGTGCGAGCTGACAGCTGGGAACAGAGCAGGAGAGACGATTCCCAGCAGGTAGCAAAAAGAGAAGGGCTCATCCGGGAGGCGGTGTCGCGTGGGGTCCTGGAGAGAGAGTTCCCTAAGACAGGGTAGAGAAATCAGAGCCACGTGCGGTGCTGCTGTTCGCTGAGCATGGGGCCTGGGATTTAAAGACATACTGCTGGGGCCTGGATTATGCCAGGCAGAGGGCACGACAGTGGCTGGGAAGTCCGGAGTCTGTGTGGGGAACAGCAGGCAGGTCCATCCAGGTGTGGGGTGGAGTGGTGGGGGGCGGGATGAGGCGACGGTAGGTTGAGGTCCAGCTCTAGCGGGTGCTAACTGATGTCCGGGCACGAGGGTGAGTAGTTCCCATTTCTTTAAAGGGTTTTCACACATGAAACTTGTTTTACCATCGGAAAGAAGCAAGTTATTGTTCCCCCTTCACCTTTTTCTTGTTCTATCTCTCGATGCTTGGGGGACTGCTGTGGCAGTTCCTTGCAACGGCCCGGGCAGGGCAGGTCAGCCGCAGCTCCCAGCCTCTGGAAAGCTCTCTGGGTTCAGGTGCAGAGCTGAGTTATACCCTGGTTGTTGTTGACAAGTCCAAGGTTGAACTCTAAGGGCACTTGTGGAAATGTTGAAATATTGACAGTGAAGCAAATCTTTGATCTCGTTTCCTTTTTGTGTTCCCCTCTGACTCTGTAGGGTTATGACAACACTGAAAGTAGTGTGCGGAAGGCCAGTGTGTTTTGCTTGGTGGCAATTTATTCCGTAATCGGAGAAGAGCTGAAACCTCACCTCGCACAGCTCACGGGGAGCAAGGTATGGATCCTGTTACATGGCTGAGGCGCCACCTGGGCTCTGCCAGCGTGTCAGAACTCGCTGTCCGCAGCTCTGGACCCCACAGGCTTCCTCATCATGTGTGTTGTAGTTGGGCCTCATTTCTCCGAAAGCGTTTTCCTAAAGGTAAAAGTGACCAACTAGATAGTTAAGTCACGGTAAGTTGCAGCGGGGTCTCTCGTAACTCTGTCTATTCCCAAAGGAACCAGCTTGTCTTCTTTCACAGATACGCTAAGGAGATTTGCCTGCTAGCTTACCAGCTTCCTGGGTCAGAACTGGGTTCTCGGGGCATCCACAGTACTGGTGGCTGACTCTCACCATGTGCCTGCCAAGCCCCAGCACCATTCTCTGCACTTGGTGTTGTTGGCTCATTTACTCCTGACAGCATCCCTGTGGCTAAGGACAGGTACCCCACGTTTAACCTGCCGAGAGCATACAGGGATCTTAACTCCAGAAACCAGCATTTCAACTCCCTGTGCTGCCGCTGATGTTTCTTTAAGAGTAGTTTAGAATCGGGCAGAAAATAGGAAAAAGGACTATTGGCTGGAGTGCTTATTGGTTTAAAAATAAACTCAGATCTGCTGAGCCTGCTATGTGAGAGCAGATAGAAACTAAAGCTCTGGCAGGAGAGGCGAGGGTGGGAGGCGGGTGCCTTGGCGATCTCCGTGGAGAAGGCCCGAGCTGCTCCAGGACTGCCTGTGGGGAGGGGCCCTGGCAGCGGTGCGATTAAAAGAGCAGGAAGCTAGCGGCGCCTGACCTTGCTCCTGAGGAAAGGAGGAATCAGCAGGTGACACCGTGCGCTGGTCCTTTGACACAGTGGGGCACACAACAGGAGTCCTGCTTTCCCAGAGTTCCCAGCAAAGCTGCCTCTGCCCGCCTTTCCAGAAAGAGCACGGCCTGTGGGACCCTCAGCACAGCTGACACTTCAGGCCACTGTGTGTGTGGGGGGAGGGGCGTCCGGTGTGTTGTAGGGAATTTAGCATCCCTGACTGCCACCTATAGATTCCAGTAGCACACCTTGCCCCTCAGTTGTGACTCACTAAAGTCTCCGCATACAGCCAGGTATTCCCTGGAGGACAAAACAGCCCCTGGTTAAGAACCACTCTCCTTGCAGGCAGAAATGAGCATCGAGATGGGAGATGTGTGCAGCAGATGTGGTGAGGGGTTTGGGGTCTGCTGCTCCCGATGCCATTCCAGCTTTCCCTTCCCCCTCTGCTCCCACACAGCCTCCTCACTGATCCCTTTCCTGACCCCCATCTGGAAGGACTGGGCTGAGAGTCCCAGTGTGTGCTAGGCCAGGAACCCCCTCCCCTCTTCTTGCCTCCATCAGGGGCCTATGGGTGGTTCATGGCCGCAGTGAAGGCCTAGAAGACAAAGGGAGTTCGATTTATGAAATAGACAATTCATCCATAATTCATGTAATCCGAGCTCAGCTGTGTTTACACTTTTTACCTTCCTAACGAGGGAGCTGTGCAGTCATCTCACATGACCCTTCTCATGAGGAGCTGAGAATTACAGGTGTCTTCTCATCCCCGCCCTCAGTCAGCCCTGCTGCTGCTCCCTCTCAGTGGGGGCCTTGGGTCTGGAGCCCAGGTCCTGACCAGGAGCCAGGCCTTCCCCACCCCCAGCTAAACGTTCTTTCTTAACCATTTCAAGTGTACGATTCACTGGCACTAAGTGCATTCATATTGTACAACCGTCACCACCATCCATCTTTAGAACTCTTCACCATGTAAAACAAGCTCTCCCCGTTAAACAGTGACTCCCCCGCCTGCCCTCCCCCGCCCCCCCCCAAGCCCTGGCAACCACCATTCTACTCTCTGTCTCTCTGAACTGGCTCCTCAGGTGCCTCATGTAAGTGGGATCATGCAGTGTCTGTCTTTTTTGTGACTAGTGATGTGTGGCACACATCAGAATTTCCTTCTTAAGGCTGAATAAAGTACTCCATTTGTTGCACATACAGCATTTTGGTTACTTCTTGGTGATGCACACTTGAGTTGTTGACACCTTCGGCTATTGTGAAGAACACTGCTATGGACATGGGTGTTTGACAGATATCTCTTCAAGTCCCTACTTTCAGTTTTTGGGTATATCCAGGACTAGAATTAGCGGATCAGATGATAATTGCCAAACTGTTTTCCACAGTCGCTACGCCAATTTACACACCCAATCAAAGTGTAAAGGGTTTCAATTTCTCTACGTCCTTGCTAACACTTGTTATTTACTCGTTTTGATAAGTAGCCATCCAAACAACTGGGGCAAGGTGCTATCTCATTGCTGTTTTGATTTGCATGCTCTTAATGATTGGTGAGTTGAGAATCTTCTTATATGCTTGTTGGCCAATTGTCTCTCTTTGGAGAAATGTCTATTCAAGTCCTTTTCCTTTTTTTGAATTGGATTGTTTGGTTTTTGTTACTGTTAAGTTTTAGAAGTTCTCTTTAAGTTCTGGGTATTAATTCCTTGTCTGTTTATGCACAAAATTTTAAATATTTGTGAAGTTCAATTTAAAAAAAAAAATTTTTTGTTGCTGTTCTTTTGGTCTCATATCCAAGAAATCATTCCAAATCCAGTGTTGTGAAGCTTTTTCTCTATGTTTTCTTCTAAGAGTTTTATAAATTTAGCTCTTACACACAGGTCTCTGATCCATTTTGAGTTAATTTTTGCATAGGTGTTAGGTAAGGGTCCAACTTCATTCTTTTGCTTGTAGATGTTCAGTTTTCTTGATACTATTTGTTGAAAAAACTACCCTTTTTTCATTGAATGGTCTTGGCACCCTTGTCAAAAATCATTTGACAACTTATGTGAGGGTTTATTTCTGGGCTCTCTGTTTTTTTCCATTGGTCTATATGTCTAGCTTTATGACAGCACACTATGTGGGGTTTTTTTTAAATCTTTATTGTTGAGACTATTACAGATGTACCCCTTTTATCCCCACATTGCCCACCTCCACCTGGTTCCCACTCCGCCTCAGGCCTTCACCACCCTATTGTCTGTCTCCATAGGTAATGCGTGCATATATAAGTTTTTTGTTTAATCATTTCCTGCTCCCCTCTGCTCCTTTCCCTTTGAGATTTATCAGTCTGTTCCATGTTTCCATAATTCTGGTTCTATTTTATTCATCACTTAATTTTGTTAATTAGATTCCTTTTTTATTTATTTTGATTTGTAGATACACTTGTTGATAGATATGTATTTACTAGGGGCCCGGTGCACGAAATTTATGCACTGGGGGTGGGGGGGGGGGTCCCTCAGCCCAACCTGCCCCCTCTCACATACTGGGAGCCCTTAGGGGATGTCCTACTGACTGCTTAGGCCGCAGTCTGGCCTCCCTTTGTGGGAGGCGACGGGGCTGATCAGGGGAAGGCACCAGCCCCATCACCCCACTGCTGCAGCCACTGTCAGTCACCACAGCCACCAAGGTGTTTTCATCAACACAGATTCCAGTCCCTTCACCATGAAAAAATGACAACTTTCTTTAGGCATTTTCAAGATGTGTCTTTCATAGGATATGACATTTCTTTTTTTTTTTTTTTTTTTTTCATCCTCACCTGAGGATATGTTTCCATTGACTTTTAGAGAATGTGGAAGAGAAAGGGAAAGACAGAGAGAAACATCAAAGTGAGAGGAACACTTTGATTGGTTGCCTCCTGCATGAGCCCTGACCTGGGCCCCGGCCAGGGAGGAACCTGCAACCTAGGTACATGCCCTTGATCAAAATTGAACCCAGACCCTGTGGTCGGCAGGCCGAGGCATTATCGACTGAGTCAAACGGGCTAGGGCAGGATATGACATTTCTTAGCCCTCCAGCAGCGGACCTTTGTGTTTTTTTCCAGAAGTGTGGTGGAAAAACCCTAGATCACCTTTTTGGATTCTTATTACCCAAGTTACTAAGAATATTACCAGTGGCATACAGGAAGCTTAGCCAATGAGAAGCCAGAAAAGGTGTTTCCTCTGTAGTTCACACCAAACGCTGGCTGGGCCCTGCCCAGGCCTAAAGCCTCTGGCCGAAGCTTTAGGCCTGAGCAGGGGACCCCCAGCTCCCTCTGATTGCCGGCTCTGACCCTGCCCAGGCCTAAAGCCTCTGGCTGAAGCTTTAGCCCTGGGCAGGGGACCCCTAGCTCCCTCCAATCGCTGGCTCCACCCCTGACCCCTTAGCTCTGATCGCAGGCTTGGCCCTGCCCAGGAGCCCCCTGGCTCAGGCCCTTCCCAGGCTGCTCAGGGCCCACGCGGGGCCTACCTCAGAGTGACCTGGGTGCCAGGATGTTCCTGGGACCCAGGCGCTGGGCACCTATGTATGCAAATTAACCGCCATCTTTGTTGGGTTAATTTGCATACTCACTCTGACTGGCTATGGGCATAGTGGAGGTACGGTCAGTTTACATGTTTGTCTATTATTAGGTAAGATTACCATTTTATTGTTCATATTTTTTATCTTCTTCCTCCTCAACATTTCATGTTATACTGATAGGTGGTGATGAACTCCTTTAGCTTTTTCTTGTCATTAAGCTCTTTATCTGACCTTCATTTCTAAATGTGAGCTTTGCTGGGTGGAGTATTCTTGGTTATAGGTCTTTGCTATTCATCACTTTGCATATTTCTTGCCATTCCCTTCTGGCCTGCAAAGTTTCTATTGAGAAATCAGTTGACAGTCATATGGGCGCTCCCTTGCAAGTAACTAACTGCTTTTCTCTTGTTGCTTTTAAGATTCTCTCTTTGTCTTTACCTCTTGGCATTTTAATTATGATGTGTCTGGGTGTGGGCCTCTTTGGGGTACTCTTGTTTGGGACTCACCGTGCTTCCTGGACTTGTAAGTATTTCTTTCACCAAGTAGGGGAGTTTTCGGTCAGTATTTCTTCAAATAGGTTTTCAGTATCTCGCTCTCTCTCTTGTCCTTCTGGCACTCCCATAATGCGAATGTTGGTATGCTTGAAGTTGTCCCAGAGGCTCCTTAGACTATTTTCATATTTTTGGATTCTTTTTTCTTTTTGCTCTTCTGATTGGGTGTTTATTCCTTCCTCATATTCCAAATGGCTGATTTGATTCTCAGTATCCTCTACTTTTGATTGGCTTTAAAATATTCTTCATTTCAGTTAGTGTATCCTTATTTCTCTCTGGTCCTTTTTTAGGTCTTTGACATTCTCATTAAGATTCTTGAGCAACTTTATAACCATTGTTTTGAAGTCTATATCCAGTAGTTTGCTTGCTTCCATCTCATTTAGGTCTTTATCTGGATATTCTGTTCTTTCATCTGCGACATGTTCATTTGTCTCCGCATTTTGGCTGCTTCCCTATGTTTGTTTCTGTGTATTAGGTAGAGCTGCTGTGTCTCCTGTAATTGGTGGAGTGGCCTCTTATGTATGTAGTAGGTGTCCTGTAGGGCCCAGTGATGGACTCCCCAGTGACCTGAGCTCTGGATACTTTAGGTGCATCCCTGTGTGGTGTGCATAGTCTTGTTGTAGTTGACCTTGATTGCTGTTGGCATAACTGGGAGGAATTGATCTCCAGGCCAGTTGGCTGTGAGGACTAGCTGCAACTACAGTGGAAGAGCTGCTGTGCAGGAGACACCCCTACGGAGCAGGACTTGCTTCAGTTTGGCTTTCGTGCTCACTGAGTCTGCCCCTTAAGTGTGCCGCTAGTGGATATATAGAGTTGTAATCTGCTATGGTCAGAAGCTGTCCACTGGGTGCACTGGCTCTGGGGCCTCCTGGGGAGTGCAAAGTCAGCCACTGCCCGGGGTGACCCGGCAGGAGCTACAGAGAGATCCGCAGATGGCTGCTACTTGTATTGGGCTAGGAAGTGCCCAGGAGAGGCCAAGCTGTGAAGCAAGGCAGGCTGCTGCTAGTGGCAGGTCTTGGGCCTCTTATTGATAAGTATGGGGCATGCTGATGCAGGCTGCTGCTTGAGAGATTTTAGGAATGTCTGAAGCCTGAGCCAGGACAGGTCATTGATATGGAAAAGCTGCTGTAAACAGCTTGGGTGGGGCAGTGTCTCAGGGAATCACCAGGGCAGAGGGAACAGTGTGAGCCACACTGATGGAAACTCAGATATGGCTGCAGGCAGCTCTGCAAACGGGGAGGTCTCAGCATAGGAACAATGACCCCTGTGGGCACCCCTGACTGGGAGAACACCGCCCCCGAGTTCTTGCTCCAATGCCAGACAATCCAGTTCCTCTCCATATGTCCCTGAATCCCCCTGAACCATTGCCCCAGTGATGGATCCCAGAGGGATCTAATCCCTAGTAATTTGGTGCTCCAGCACTTTTAAGAGGGACTGCCTGGGTCTCCAGCACCCTCCTTGTCACTCAGCCACAATCTCTGCTGGTTTTTACAGCCTAAAGTTACGGGACTGCTTTTTCCAGCTGTGGAACCCTGGGCTGGTGTTGTGGTGTGAGGTTGGGAGCCCTTGATTCTCATGGGAGGTCTCCACAGCAGAGATCTCCCTCCCAATTAAAAACACCACAGCCCTGGTGTGGCTCAGGGGATAGAGCCTCAGCCTTCCAGGTTTGATTCCAGTCAAGGGCACGCACCTCGGTTGCTGACTCCCAGCCCTGGTCGGGGCATGAGGGAGGCAAGCAATTGGAAATCCTCTCTGTCTCTCCCTCTCCCTTCCATTTTCTCTAAAAGTCAATGGAAAAAATATCCTCAGGTGAGGATTTAAGATAATAATGATAATAGTAATAACAATAACAACAAATAAATAAAAATAAAATAAAAGCACGCCACATGTGGGTGTTGGACCAGCTCATTCCATGCCTCCGCCCCTCCTACCAATCTCCATGTACTTTCTTCTTCTTTAGTTGTAGGACTTCCATTCAGCCAGATTTCAAGTGGTTCTGAATGATGTTTGTACTTTATTTTAGTTGTAATTCTGCTGTGGTTGTGGGAGGCGGCAAGGACCCCTGTTTACCTACGCCCCCATTTTTGTTCTCCTTTATGGTTGATTTTTCATTTCTGTAAAAACCTCAATGGGATTTTGAGAGAGATTTTATTGACTTTACATAGCTTTTGGGGGCCATGTTGGCATCCTAATAATTGTCTTAAATTCTATGAGCATTGGGTGTCTTTTTTATTTATGTGTGTCTTTAATTACTTTTAGCAACATTTTACAGTTTTCATTTTGCAAGTCTTTCACTTCATAGATTTAGTTATAGTATTTTATTTCTTATGTTTTTAGAAATGGAGATGTTTTCTTAATTTTCTCTTCATTGTTAGTGTAAAGAAATGCAACTGGTTTTTGGTCATTGTTTTTTGTATCCTGCTACATTGCTGAATTTGTTTATTACTCTTAACTTTTTCTGTGGAATCTTACGAATTTTCTACATATAAAATCATCTCATCTGTAAACAAAGATAATTTTACTTTTTCCTTTCTAATGTGAATGCCTTTCATTTCTTTTCCTGCCTAATTGCTCTGGCTGGAACTTATCCTATCTAATAAAAGAGTAATATGCAAATTGACCATCACTCGAACACACAAGATGGCTGCCCTCATGTGGACACAAGATGGCCACCACAAGTTGGCCAGCAGGGGAGGGCAGTTGGGAGGGACCAGGCCTGCAAGGAAGAGCAGTTGGGGGCGATAAAGCCTGCAGGGGAGGGCAGTTAGGGATGACCAGGCCAGCAGAGGAGGGAAGTTGGGGGGGACCAGACCTGCAGGGGAGGGCAGTTGTGGGGGACCCAGGCCTGCAGGGGAGGGCAGTTAGGGGTGACCAGGCCTGCAGGGGAGGGAAGTTAGGGGCAAACAGGCTGGCAGGGGAGCAATTAGGCATCAATCAGGCTGGCAGGGGAGCAGTTATGCATCAATCAGGCTGGCAGGGGAGTGGTTAGGGGGTGATCAGGCTGGCAGGCAGAAGTGGTTAGGGGCAATCAGGAAGGCAGGCAGGCAAGCAGTTGGGAGCCAGCAGTCCTGGATTTTGAGAAGGATGACTGACTGCCTGTTTAGGCCCGATCCTAAACAGGCAGTTGGACATCCCTCGAGAGGTCCCAGATTGGAGAGGGTGCAGACTGGGCTGAGGGACACCCCCCCCCACCCCGTGCACGAATTTCGTGCACCAGGCCTCTAGTAGTTCAATATTGAGTAGAATTGGTAAAAGCAGGCATCCTTGCCTTGTTCGTAATCTTAGAAAAAAAGGCTTTGTCTTTGTCATTGAGCATAATTTTCGCTGTGGGCTTTTCATATATAGCTTTGGATATGTTGAGATAGTTTCCTTCTATTCCTAGTTTGAGTATTTTTATCATGAAATGTATTGAATTCTGTCAAATTTTTTTCTGCATCAATTGAGATAATTGTGGGTTTTTTTTTTCTTCATTCTGTTAATGTGATGTATATGTAATATTGATCAATTTTCATATGTTGAACTATCCTTGCATTTCAGGAATTTATCCTCAGTTATGTTATATAACGTTTTTAATATGCTGTCGAATACTGTTTTTTAGCCTTTTCTTGAAGATTTTTGCATCACTGTTCATAAGGGATCTGTAGTATTCTTGTAATGTCTTTATCTGGCTTTGGTATCAGGACAATGTTAACTTCATAGCATGATTTTGAAAGTGTTCTTTTCTCTTTAGTTTTCTGGAAATACTTGAGAAGGATTGTATTAGTTCTCTAAATGTTTGGTAGAACATTTGAAGTAAAGCCATCTGATCTTTTCTTTGTCAGGAGATTTCTTACTACAATTTAGTATCCTTACTAGTTATAGGCCTGTTTAGTCTTTCTCTTCATGATTCTGTCTTGGTAGGTTTTGTGTTTCTAGGAAATTATCCATTTCATCTAGTTATCTTAATTTGTTGGTGTACTATTGTTTATAGTATTCTCTTGTAATATTTTTTATTTCTTTAGACTCTGTAGTAATGTGCACACATTCATTTCTGATTTTAGTAATTTGAGTCTTTTTTTTAGTCAGGTTAGCTAAAGGTTTGTCAATTTTGTTGATTTTGTTGTTGTTGAAGGAATCAACTTTTGGTTTCATTGATATTTCTGTTTTTGTTTATTTATCTCTGCTCTAATCTTTAGTATTTCCTTCATTCTACTAGCTTTGGGTTTAGTTTATTCTTTTTCTAGTTCCTTAAAATGTAAAGTAATGTTAACGTTAAGGAATCTTTTTTTTTTTAATGTAAGCATTTACTGTTGTAAATATCCCTCTTTGCACTGCTTTTGATGCATCTCATAAGTTTTGGTATGTTTTGTTTTCATTGCATTTCTTTCAAGGTATCTTCTAATTTTCTTTGTGATTTCTTCTTTAACCCATTGGTGATTTAAAAGTGTGTTCAATTTCTACAGATTTAGGGATTTTTTTATAGTTTTCTTTTTGTTATTGATTTCTAGCTTCATTCATTGTGGCCAAAGATGATACTTTGAATGATATTTATCTTTTAAAATCGGTTGAGGCCCTGGCCCGGTAGCTCAATTGGTTAGTGTATTGTCCCGATATGCCAAGGTTGTGAGTTCAATCTCCAATCAGGGTACATACAAGTATTAACCAATGAACACATAAATAAATGGAACAACAAGTCAATGTTTTCTCTCGAAAAAAGAAATCTCTTGAGATCTAATTTGTTTCTTAACAGATAGTCTGTCTTGGAGATGTTCCACGTGCATTGAAAAGAGTGTGCATAATGTTGTTTGGTAGAATGCTCTGTGTGCTTGTTAGACTAGTTGGCTTACTGTATTGTTCGAGCCTTTTTTATCCTGATTTTCTTTTCATTTCTTCTTCTCATTTTCTTTCTAGTTCTTTCCATTATTACGAGGGGGTTATTGAAGTCTCAAATTATTGTTGTAAAACTGTTTCTTCCTTCAGGTCTGTCAGTTTTTACTTTATATATTTGATATCATGTTTTTTTTTTTTTGTTTTTTTTTTTAAATATATTTTATTGATATTTCACAGAGAGGAAGGGAGAGGGATAGAGAGCTAGAAACATCGATGAGAGAGAAACATCGATCAGTTGCCTCCTGCACACCTCCCACTGGGGATGTGCCCGCAACCAAGGTACGTGCCCTTGACCGGAATCGAACCTGGGACCTTTCAGTCCACAGGCCGACGCTCTATCCACTGAGCCAAACCGGTTTCGGCTATATTTGATATCATGTTATTAGATGCATAAATGTTTGTAATCGTTATGTTTTTGATGTATTGATCTTTTGTTAATATATAATTTCCTTCTTTGTCTCTTGTAAGCTTTTTTGATTTAAAGTCTATTTTATCTGATATTAGTATAGCTACCCTGTGCTCTTGGTTACTGTTTGCATGGAATATCTTTTCCATCCTTTCACTTTCAACCTATTTATGTCTTTGGATCTAAAGTGAATTTTTTGTAGATAGCATATAGTTGAATCATGTTCTTCTGTCCACTCTGCCAATCTCTGTCCTTTGATTGGAGAGTTTAATCCATTTATATTTACAGGAGCTACTGATAAAGGAAGAGGGCCTTCTAGCATTTTGGTATTTGTTTTCTATATACTGTAAAGCTTTTACTTCCCTCCTTTTCTGCATTATTGTCTTTTGTGTTTGTTTGCTTTTTGTACTGAAATATTTTAATTCCCATTTCCTTCTGTGTGCACTCTGTAGCTGTTTTCATTGTGCTTACCATGGGGATTGCATTTGACATTCTAAAGTTACAATAGTCCCATTTTAATTTACACCAGCTAATGAGCAAGCTTTCTGAACCCTGGCTTTTTTATTTGTAAAACAGGAGACCCTGTTCTACCTACCTCGAAGGATTTTTATAAGGCTCAAATACGATGATAATTAGCATCAAAGCTCCTTGTAGGCTGTTAAACATGTACACATCATTAACTCTAGTGTTGTCTGTCCCTTGTACTTACAGTTGTATTCTAGACTTGACTGGGTGGATACATTATGATCTGAGTTGCAAAGAAGTATAACAGTAGTTAATAACTCATTTTTAACTGGCCTTACATAGAAATATCTTGTCTTCTAGATAACTTTTGTTTTTTTAAAAACTCGTTCATTCCACAGGTATGTGTTAGGGACCTGCTTTCTTCACTACAGTATGCCAAGGCATGTGGGAAAAGCAAAGCTCATCCTGCCCAAAGTAATGTACACAGCTGGGGTCAGGCTGGAACATGGGGAACCTCCGTAGCAGCCCAGGAGTGAGCAGCGTGTAGTGAACGTCGTGCAACAGGCTCTGATTCTAGGTTCTAGGCCAGGGGTGGGCAAACTTTTTGACTCGAGGGCCACAATGGGTTCTTAAACTGGACCAGAGGGCCGGAACAAAAGCATGGATGGAGTGTTGTGTGAACTAATATAAATTCAAAGTAAAGGAGCGGAGGGGAGAGCAAGAGAACCCTCCGCTCTTTCGGCTCCGCGGGCCGGATCCGGCCCACGGGCCGTAGTTTGCCCACGGCTGTTCTAGGCCATGGGAGCCGGAGGAAAGGGGAGGCTTCTTGGAGGAAATGGGACCAAACGGGGCTGGGTTGGGCTGGGCAGTGGGGGGTGAGCTGCTTGGGAGGGAGGAAGGAGCAAACAGCAGGAAGGAACAGTGAGAGCAATCAGAGAGGGGCGTTCCGAGGACACGTTTCTGAACAAGGAGCTACAGAAGGCACCTTGGAAGTGTGACTGCTCTTCATTTTGCAGGTGGGGAAGTTGAGGGTCAGGAAGTGTTTTGTCTGAGGTCACATAACTAGTTAGTGTGAAGTTGGTTCTAGAATTCTGCATCTGTTGAGCCTCAGGCCAGGGTTCCCCTGGGTCCTGGTTGGCCCTGGAGGTGTCATACTGAGCTTCAGAGCATTCAGATGGCGCTTTCATCATATTAACCGTTTTAAGATTGAAAAGGTGAGGAATGAAAAACAAACTAGTGGGGAGTGTAAGTTACCATGGCCTAGCCGCTACTGGTGAAAAGAGGACAGCAAGGCAGGCATGGGCGTGAGCAATGGCAGCTCCAGGATGGCCATGCCGACTCCCTGTGTGGAGAGCCCACAGCACGGATTCCGTCTCCGCGTGCATGTGGCGGAGAGCACCTGGGGCCGGGCCGGGGGTGGCGTCTCTGTTGGGGGCTCTGTAGCTACTGTGCCTGTTCCTTCTGGTCTTCAGAGGGCCCTCCTCTCATGCACCACACAACACAGCTCACCCAGCACCTCTCCCTGGGCCCTTGGAGAGCAGCCCCGTGGGAGGGGCAGCTGTTTAGTGCTGCAGTGTCTGGTGTCAGGGAGGTCTGTTTGCTGGAAGCAGCAAGGAGTCTACTGCTGCCTGTACAAGGAGGCGGCATGTGCCATGTTGCAGTAGCGGTGAGGGGGCCACGTTGCAGTAGCGGTGAGGGGGCCACGTTGTGGTAGCGGTGAGGGCGCCACGTTGCGGTAGCCGTGAGAGGGCCACGTGATACAGTGTGCAGAGTAGAAAGGAAGACTGGACTGCATCCAAGTGAGCAGCTGGGAGACCGCCGTGGGGAGGTGGCCTTGGCGGGGTCTGCGATGCCCAGGGCTGCGTGGGTTCAATAGGCTGAAGTGGGGTGGAGAGAAGGTATGCCGGGTGGAAGGAACAGCTGGGGTACAAACGACATCTAACCGTGGCTGAGCTGCTTTATCCCTGGGGGGCCTGGGCTCTGCCCTGCTTGCCGCCAGCATGGACGGAGCTGTTGGCTGCAGGTGCCCTTGAGGTGGGGGATCTGTCCGTGTGCCTTTTCCAAGGGGCCCTTCTTTGTAGGACCACATGGCATTCTCTCCTCCGGGCCTGACCTCCTTTCTGTCTCTGGCCCTGGCAGGCGTGGAATGAGGCATCGACACCCAGTAAATGTTTGTATAATGAGTTTCCCAGTTAAAGGATGCCGGGTTTTTCCTGTTTTCCACTTCCCGACTGCCTCGCCTCCTGCTAACCCAGCCCTCTCTCCCTTGCAGATGAAGCTATTGAACTTGTACATCAAGAGGGCGCAGACCACGAACAGCAACAGCAGCTCCTCCTCCGACGTCTCCACACACAGCTAATGGTCGCGCGGGGGTCCCGAGCCGCAGAACCGCGGTGCCTCTCACAGACCTTCCCGCCCCCTCGTAGGCTCCAGGTCAGGACGAGGAGGCCACAGATATTTATTACAATCAGTATTTGGTCCCTTGCAGCTTTTGTGTAGAATCTTACTGGCATTGAATGTAAAGGAGCAAGGCCTGTTTTGCGTCTTCACACACAACTGAAGGAGTGAAAGAGCCATGCCGTCTCCAGCGCTGAGATGGCACATGGGGCACAGTGTGCGAGCCCGCCCTCCAGCCAACACCCGACGGGAGAGCGCGCTGCAGTGAGCAGGAGGGCATGGTGGTCTGTGTTTCTCTTCCATCTTAGCATCCTGCGTTCTGGATGTGGCCGTGTGGGGCAGGTTACCCCCCCCCCCCAACTGACGCCATGAAAGGGTTAATTGTACCTCTTTAAGTTGTATTTTGAGACCTGCTAAGAATGTGAATCACTTGGCAAGAATGGAGGAAAACCTGGAGATGGCCTCTGACAGACCCCCAGGGTGTTGCTTATGTACCTGGGCCGAAGGCGGCGGCCCTCACACTAGTGTGGGCTCCTGTGGGGCGGCACTCCGCGCAGTGCCCGATGCTGTCCTGCTGCCGCCGCGGCTTCTGGGAAGTCTGAGGAAACTGTCTTCAGGGGCTCCTCTCGGGCCCTGGTCTTGGTCTTTCTGACTCGGTGCCATCATCTGTCCCCTTCCCCCACACCCCTCCCACTAGCGTTTGCTTAAGCTGCTCAGTTCTCACTTAACCTGGTGAGTGGCACCTGTACCATCTCAGTTTTCATTTCTCAGTTTAATTTGGAATTAAGATCCAAGAAAAGTCTAGAGAGAATTACTATTTTTAATTTTATGGACTGAAGTACTTCATTGATCTTCTGTTGAAATAGTCATTGTTTAAGGAAAAAGTAATTATGGTGAATGGCAAATTGCTGAAAAACAGGATTTGTAACACAATTTTAGAGTCTGCTTCCTTTTCTTTGGTAAGAAATTCCCAGAGTAACCACCCATTTTAAAAAGTTTCTTGAGAGTCTGATTGCTTCAAAGTCATTATTGGTTTAAAATCTTGGTGAAAGAAGCTTTAAGTAAAATTATTAAAGCAAATGGAAATTCTGAATGCGATCATGAGGGTTTCTGTCGCCCGCTGGAGAGCCTCTAAACTACAGTGCCCTTCACAGGAGGGAGAACCTGCTCTCCTCCTGCCTACCTGCGGCACGTGCCGAGCAGGGCTGAGCCCCCAGCAGCCGCCGTGCGAGCAGAGATTTTCAGGTTCTCACTACTGTCCTCCTCTCCCCTCTGACCTCCAGCTTCAGCGTTGGAAGTCAGGAAAGACACTGTAGCAGAAAGAACGCATTTCATTCAGATTTTATTTTAGATACTTTATTTGGAAATAGGCCCCAAGAATGAAGGTGCAGGAACAGGGAAGCCAGGTGCCTTCACTGCGTGTGTGTGCGCGTGTGCATGTGTGTGCGTGAGTGTGTGTGCAGGGTCTCTCGCACTTGTAGGGAGTGCCATGGTTGGATGTTACTGGCTTATTCTGGCTCAGAACACAGCAGGACCAGGCCGTACTTCCATTGCTAGATGCTACTTGTTAATATTTCACTAAGGGGGTTTTTCATGCTCTGCAAGGGGTCAGAGCGGAGGTCTCCATTGCTGCTGTTGTACAAGTGCGGCTCAGGCTGGGTTCTCTTCCTCCTCCGACGGTGCGGCCTAGGCCACCACAGCACCTGCCTGGGGGAAGGACCTGGAGCATGGCAGGCTGTCCTCATGGCACTCACAGGGCTCGCCTGAGCGTCACTGGCCCGTCTTCAACCCCAACTTAGAGAGGTGCGGTCCCTCCCAGGCGTCCAGCCCCAATCCAGCATCCGCCAGGCTAAGACCCGCATGCCACCACCGCACAGAGAGCTGCGCACTGCCTGCAGCCCCGCTTCCCTGCAGGGCGCCTGTCCCCATGAGAAACACAGAGAGCAAAGCACCCAGACCGGGTTTGCCTCCCTGTCTGCCTGATGTCCAGGGCACCCACAGCCCCCTGAACACAGCGCTGGGCCAGCTCCCGCTTTCCAGCCGCTGCCATCATCGAGGTCGAGGCCGCGGCTGGCGAGGCAGCTCCTCAAGGACACTCCCCTCTGGGCCACGGCCACGGCCGCTCTGGCCCAGCACTCGCTTTCAACACCCGCTGCAGCTAATGCAACAGGGTTTTGTCCCATCTTTCTCTCTCCCCGCCACCCTTTATTTATCAAGCATAACACACGGCAAAGAACGGCAAGTCAGAACTTTGTAGAACCCGCAGGACTTTGCTGACGGTGACGTTTGGAAGTGGAAAAATGCTCTGAAAATACTGGCCACCAAATGTTCCGTCAGTGCTGTGTGCACATGCATGGTCCCACACCCCCAGGTTGGGTTTCTGTTTTTTGGTTTTATTTGGGGGGGGGGGAGGGGTGGCTTTTTCACGTTACATCCCTGTCTGTATTTATATCTTCTTCGTCTCACTCTCCAGTGTATCATGGCAAATGTACAGAATCTTTTGTTAATAATGTAGGATTTGCTAAAAAAGAAAAAATAAAAGAACCCTTTTGAGTTTGCCCTAGAATAAGTGATGCTTAATTCCGTGTCCTGCTTGGGGGCATCTTTCTCCTCGCCCTGCTCTGGGGTGGCCTGGCCACGCTGGCATCGGAGCGTGGCCACGACTGTGAAGAAAGCGGGGGCTCCATCCTGGAGGCTCTTTCTCACGACAGGAGCCTGTCCCGCCTGCCGGGCGCTGCTGCGTGCCGTGTGCTGGACATTGCGCAAGAAGACACCTGGGAGCTGCAGGAGCGGGGCCTGCCTCCCGGCCCTTCCCTCGGCCTAGGGGGGAGCACGTGGGTGCAGAGCCTCAGACCTGCCTGTGCCTCGGGGGCCTGGGGAGGGCTCGCAGGGCGTGGGCCTCAAGGAACGCCGGCCCCCAGGCACCAGGGCATTTCTCTGGAGTTTTACTTACATGTTGTTTAATATTGTGTTCCAGGGTTCATTTCAAGTGTCACTACCCATGGCTCTGAGCCTCCTTTCCCCTGTGACCTACCGCATCCTACCCGTTTGACGTGACCGCAGTGATCACAGTCTCCTGGGTTCAAATCCCAGCTCCCCCTTTCACCCTTGGGCAAGCCATGTCACTTCCTGCCTCAGCCTTTCCACTCATAAATGGGCTAAGAACTGCTGCAGGAAGGTGCACTGGGGTCGGTAGAGTGGTGTGCCAGGCGGCTGCAGAGGCCCGCCTGCCCCTGTGTAGAGTGGGCTGCCAGGGAGTCTGGGTCATGGGTCAGGGTGGGGGTGGGGTACGAGGCCCACGTCCGGGCAGTGGGCTGCGAGGGCTCCGTGGTCACTCCAGGAAAATCAACGTCGCTCACCCAGTTTTGCATTTAGTTGTGCGCTGTGGGCCCTGGGCCCTGGCGGACACAGCGGCGCCAGAGTGCAGCCCAGCAGCTGCTCGCTCTGAGCTCGGCCTGGGGCTTCGCGGAGGCCGCCTCACGAGGGCGTCCCCTTCTTGGGCCGTGCTTCCCAACTCAGAGCCTGCCTTCTCGCTTCTCGCGCCCCAAGCTGGACACTCCAGTCGTGTCACTCGCCTCCAGCGATGTTTCATCTTGGTCCACGGTCTGTGGAGGGCCCGCCTCCAACACCACGTGTCCAATGAAGCCACGTGCTTCTCAACCTCCTCTCGGCCCACGGTTACGTCCAGCCAGGTGGTGGGATACAAGGTGTGGTGGTGGTGGCCTTGGTCCCCGGGGACACCTTTGCCCTGGGGGTTGTCTCACCCTCCGGGGCTGCCCTCCCGAGGCCCGCCTTCTCGTGATGCCGTGGCTGCAGCCTCGGTGGAGCTGATAACTGAAGGAGGTAAGCAAATCGGAAGCGGTTCCATGTCTGTCGTCTGTTACTGTGTGTCTTCGGTAATCATCGTGTCTTTTTGGTGCTCAAATGCAAGCCTGTTGGGCACTGTCAGCGACGTCATTTCGGTCCCTTGCTGCTTTCTGCCAGGAAGGTGGGGCGCCGGCATATTTTAAATGACTTCCACGAGTTCTCACTCAATCGGAGAGGTCACAGACCCCGAAGCTGTTCTTGGCGTCCGGATCATTGATGGGAGGATGGGACAGGCAGCCTTGAGGAGGCACTTAGACGTGAGAGCGCTCACCTGGAGCATCGCCTGGGTGTACATCAGCTGAGATGCGAGGAAGGATGTGCTGCCATGCTGTCTCCAGGCGAGGACCAGGCCCAAGGGAACACTCAGCTAGTACCATGGAGCTGGGCAGGAGTTCAGGTCATGCCTCTCTAGCGGCTGTCTTCCCTGCCTCCTCCAGCTCCCACCCTTCGAACATCTTTCCTGAAATTACAGTGGCCACGCCAGAATCTTCTGGGGGGCTTGTGAGGCAGCAGCTGCCTTTCTCCCCCCGCCCCCCCAGTGCTGCTGATGCTGGAGGGCTCAGGGCCTGGAAACGTGCATTTCCAACAAGTCTTGGGGGATGCAGGTGCTGCTGGCCTGGGACCTGCCTTTGAGAACCATTGCAGGGCATTTTCCTTAAAATACAGCAGGGTGTGATCCCAGGCCCTGGACCATCCTTAAGACAAGCGCTGCAGAAAGCCGGTCGGCTTCGGGGATGTCGCCAGACCATCGCTGGCATTAGGGGAGTTGGTGGTGACTAAGCATCTAGACTAGGACTGTGGGAGGGAAATGGGGTGCCATTAGCGGAGGGCAAACGGGACCCACCTCCCCTGGTACAAAGCTCCGCTTGGCCGCCCTATTTCCTCCAATACTTATTAACTCCCACTGCAGGGCTCCAGGCAAGAGTGGACAAAGGTCATGTGAATGAGCATCTAATCTTAGATTATGTATTTAAAACACATTAAAAATGCTCCCACACCAGTGCCCTCAGCCCTGGGCCTGCTGCCCGGGCTGGAGCCCATGAACTTGACTCCCCTGGGTCAATTCCTGGCAGCTCGGAGAGGACCCTGCCTCCCTCGGTGCCACCGGGGAGGGGAGTCGGGGTGGGGGGGGGCAGGAAGGCCCGCCGCCTACAGCTCCAGGCACTCTGGAGTGCCAGGTTCTCAGCCTGGAAGGAGAAAGGCCCTGCTGGGGTTTGGGAAGTCTGGGTCTTGATTCAACTCCGAGCCTTTCAGGGTCCATCAGCTTAAGATGACCTCAGTGTCGTCCTCTGTGGAGCCCACTGTGGGGAATTGGAGCCCTGCTGGTGGAGAGTGAGGAGCAGTGTGCTGTGGGCAAAGCTCCTGACAGTTCTCGGGCCCTCCACAGATGTCCCTTTACAACCCTCATATTATCGAGGCACCTGCCCCAATTGATGACATAGATGATGCTCAGTAAGTGTTTGGACAAACAAATGAAAGAATGAATGCATCAGCCCCTCAAAACCCAGCTTTCAAACCCCAAAACGACAGGACCCTCTGCAGCATGACTCACCAAGTGAGTGGCTTGTAATGTGACTAATGTGAATGGGTTACACAATGGGAGTTTCCGGGCAGCGGGGGACTGGTTAGCAGCCATCTTGTGCCATTTTAGGAAGATGGCTTAGTTTCTTTTATGACTCTCAGAGGCATTTACAAGAAATAACCTAAACTGTTGCACTTCTGTTGATGAAAGACAAGGTTGAGTTTGGCTCACATGGATTACACGGTTTGTCTGCACAGGGAATTCCCACGGTCACCTCACGTGATGATGTCGCAGTTTGGGTGGTGGGCTCAGGGGTGTTTGTGTATTTTTGTGGCTCAAAACTGACACACAAGTTACACAGCAGGTCTTGGGACAGCACCCTCCCCTTCAGCATTGACTTGTAAGGTTGCTGAGATGGAGGGAACTTAATCTTGTTTGTATCATCTGTTTTGTTTTACATTGTTTCAAAGTTGCAGAACCTGTTGACAATGTCAAGGGTAGACTTACTGCTTAAGGGGGAACTTTCTTTTTGTATCATCAAATATTTCATAATTTAGCAACAAAAACGTGTATGCGGACACTTAAGTTATAAGGTGATTTAGATGAGTCTCCCGTCAATTCTTTGGTTATCATAGACACAGACCCCCTCCCCCTCCAACTTTTAAACTTTTGTAGGAAATGTGTAGACTCCTGAGAGTAGTACATCTGTGGACTTTCTTTCAAGGGAAGCGAGCTCCACACCAGTGTCCTGCGGGCCTGGGTGGGAGGGGAGGCCTCGGGCACAGCGCACCGACCGGGTGGATGGGACACCCTCCTGCGCGTGGCAAGAGGACGCCCCTCAGCCCCCTGGCTGCTCCCGCTCAGTCCACGCCTCCCCACCCGGGGCTGCCCCCTAATTTCCAAAAGGAGAAATGGTGCTGATGTTTAGATGGTATTGATCAGAGCCCTGCTTGTTCAGCTGAGTGTGGGGTCCCTTATACTGTGTGAGACCTTCTCCAAAAGGATGAAAAGAGGCCCAGAGAGGGAGGTGCCCGGAGGGACGGCCACTCTGGACGCGTCAGGTTGCCCAGGGCAGATGTTGGCTGAGGCAGGGCCGCTCCTCTCCCAGGCCTCCCACTGGCCCCCGCCACTGCAGCCCAGCCCCTCCCCCGAGCCCAGGCCCCTCTCCCCCAGCCCAGCTCCCCGGAGCCCAGCCCCTCCCCTGCCCCCAGCCGCTTCCGCTCAGCCAGCTTCTGCCAAGGGGATGCACTGTGCACGATGGGAAATAGCTTTTGCTGAGGACACATTGGGGGTGACATGTGGTTCTTGGGGGGCAACTCAGGCATAGGCTCTAGCTTGTCCCCGGTGTCATGGCTACCAAACAGCAGGTGAACACCCAGGGTTGTCCTCTTCCCTGGGGAGACCTGTCTGCTGCTGCTGCTGGGTGAGCGGCCCACTGGGCCCAGCTCTCCTGAAGGCTGTCGGCTCCCCACTCTGTCAGAGCCCTTCTGCGTAAACTACCTACAGTGGGTTCCCTCACGTGTAATCAGAACCCCGAGCAGCAGAGACAAAGAACTCAAAGCATCCCCCTGGATGCCCTGGCCGTGTGGCTCGGCAGGTTGGTCATCACCCAGTGCAGCAAAAGGCTGCCGGTTCCATTCCTAAGCAAATGCCCGGGTTGTGGACTCCACCCTGGTTGGGGATGTTCCAGGCAGAGAGGAAGGATCACAAATGTTAGTGGTTATTGCAGAAAGGAATTGAACAGTAATTGAAGGAAAGTCTAAATAATTCTGACTGTAAAACAACAGTAATAATGTCCTAGGGGTTTCAAATGTATCTGAAATTAAAACCCACCACAACAATAGCATATAAGTAAAAGACAAATAAAAGAGGTGAATGAAGTTCAAGTGTTCTAAGGAAGAGAACAGAAGTACTGATTAACATTTGGATTTGAAAAGTCAAGGATGCATTTAGGAACTGTAGGGAAAACTTAAGAATAAAGTTAAAACAGAGTTAAGGTGTAACTTCCAAACTAATAAAAGGGAAAAACGGTGTCATAACCTGAAGACAAAAAGAAAAAGAAAAGGAAAGGAAATATTATAGGAGGGACAAATAGAAAGCATATAGTAAGATGTTAGATTTAAGCCAACATATAACCAATTACATTAAATACAAATAAACATAAAAGTCCAGTGAAATAAAAAAAAATTTAGACTGGACTTAAAAACAACTGTATGCTGTTCCCAAGATGCATATCTGTACATAAGGATGTAGGTAAGTTGAAAACAGGTCGGAAAAAGATATGCCACACCAGCACTATATTTTCAAATACACTTTATAATAACCCAATGCACAAGGGAAGAAATTACAATCTAAATGAGAAAATTTCTCTAACTGAATGATAATTAAAACATTACATAGAGAAATGTGTGGAATGCAGCTAAAGCCAAGCTTAGAGGGAAATTTTAGCCTTGGATGCATATGTTAGATAAAAGGAAAAGCTGAACATTTATAACAACCATTTATCTCAAGAAGTTATAAAAAGAAAATCACAAAGAATAAGCACAAAGTAGAATGGAAATAATATAGTGCAGAAATCAATTAAATAAAAGCATATAATAGGGAGGATAGATAAGCTTTTTTGCTGATTATTTGGAAACACTAATAACTGTAAATAACACTGAAAATCAATAAACCCTTGGCAAGATTGAGATAAAAGGAAAAGGCACAAATTATCAATCCTATATAATAAAAGCCCAGCGACTAAATGGTGGAACAACCAGAATGACCGGTCAACCAGTTGCTATGATGCGCACTGACCACCAGGGGCAGACACTCAATGCAGGAGCTGTCCCCTGGTGGTCAGTGTGCTACCACAGTGGGAGCACTGCTTGGCTGACCAGAATGAGTGGCTCCTCCCACTGCGAACCCCAGGCTGATGGGCAGGAACCTGGGCTGTTGTTGCCTCCTCGCCCCAGGCTCCTCCTCCTCGCTCCCTGCTACCTCCTCCGGATGCCCGCAGGCTGTACAGTGCCACCACCGGACTTGCAGAGCTGACCCTGGAGACTGGGAGGCGGGATCATGGCCACCATGGGACTGAGGCCTTCTCCGCTGCCTCTCAGTGCTATTGTCCCTGGGCCCAGCCCCAACCAGGTGCCCTGGAGAGGCAAGTGCTCCAGCTCCACAGAAGATCCCGGACCAGGGAGCAACCACTCAGAGGGTGGGTCCACAGCTGCTTGGCTGACTGGAATGAGTGACACTCCCACAGCGGGCTGATCCCTGCAGGCCACGCCCCCCACCAGTGCACAAATCCCATGCACTGGGCCTCTAGTATCAAAATAAAAAGAGGAACATTGTCAGAGAGACCATGCATGTTAAAAAGACAGGAGCAACTGGAAAACACATGTGGATCCCTACCTCACACCACATACAAAAATTAAAATGGATCAAAGAGCTAAATGTGAGAGATAAAACTACAAACTCTTAGATAAAAACAGTTGTTAAATCTTTCTTACCTCATATTAGGCAATGTGACACCAAAAGTACAAGCAACAAATGAAGAAATAGACAAATTGGACTTCACCAAAATTTAAAACTTACATTTTTATGCTTCAAAAAAATGCTCAAGAAAGTAAAATAACCATCACAGGATGAGAGAAAATATTTGCAAAATTGTGTATCTGATCAGGGACTTATATTCAGAATGTATAAAAAACTCTTATAAGTCAACAATAAAAGACAAATAACCCAATTTAAAAATGGGCAAAGAATCTGAATAGCCCTACCTTTCTAAAAAAAAAAATAGGAAATCTAATGGCCAACAATCACATGAAAAATGATCACCCTCATTAGTCATTAGAGAAATGCAAATCAAAACCACAGGCAGCTGTTACTTCACGCTCACTAAAATGGCTAGAGTCAAAACATCAGACAAGAACAATTTTGGCAAATATGTGGAGAAATTGGAACCCTCACATACTGTTGGTGGGAACATAAATGGTAAGTCACTTTGGAAACTAGGCTGTGTCTCAAGAAGTTAAACACAGAGCTACCATATGATCCAGTAATTTCAATCTAGATATTGACCCAAGAGAATTGAAAACATATGTCCACACAACAACCTATAAAAGTTATAGCAAAATTATTTATAATATCCCAAAAGTAGAAGCACATGTGTCCATCAGCTGATGAACAGATTAACAAACTAGTACATCCATACAATGAAATATTTGTCCATAGAAAGGAATGAAGTACTGATATATGTTACAACATAAACCTTAAAAGCATGCTGAGTGAAAAATGTCAGTCACAAAAGACCACATATTGTGTGACTCCATCTCTATGAGATGCAGGGGCTGGGGAGATGGGAGAAGAGGAGTGACTGCTAATGGGTATGGAGTTTCTTTGGGGGATAATTGACATATTCTGGAATGAAATAGTGGCAAGGGTTGTACAACTATTTGTATATACTAAAACCCACTGTTTTGTACACCTAAAAATAAAAACAAACTAAAGAGAGTATATACAACGTAACAATATTATGCTAAAATGTAGGCAAAATGGACAAGTTGTAGAAAAATACAACAATCCAAAATTGACACACAAAAAAGTGTTCACCGTCATAGCTATTAAAATTGAGTCTGTAATTTTAACCTTCATGCAAAGAAAACTCCGAGCCCGGGAGAGCGCAGCTGTCTATTTCTCTTGGCATGCAGGGAAGAAGAAAATGCCAATCACACAGAATAACCTTGATGTCATACCTAATAAGACATCATGAGAAAGGAAAATTACAGGCCACTCTCACTCATTAGCATAAATGTGAAAATCCTAAACAAAGTATTAGCAAACTGAGTCTCATAATATCTAATGATGAAGTAGTGTTTACTCCAGGGTTGGTATGATGTCACAAAATCAATTAATGAAATTCATCACATGAACAGAGAATAGAGGAAAAATCACGATCATCTTAGAAGATAAAGAAACTGCATTTGATAAAACTCAATGTCCAGACACCCATTCGTGGTTGTAAACATACTTTTGAAAACTCAGAAGGAACCTTTCCTAATCTGATAATCGTTGCCTACAAAAATCCTAGAGCAAATGTCACACTTAATGAAGACATGCTGAAAGCTTTCCCTCAGGTTTGAAACAAGGCAAGGGTGTGCGCTGCCGCTGCCGCCCCTGCCGGTCACACAGACCCTGCAGAGATCTGTGTGGAAGGGCGAGGAAAAGGAGAGGAAAGTCACAATGATTAGAAGGAAGAAATGAAAATTCATAATTTGTGGATGAAGTGACTTTGTAATAGGAAATCCAAAAAATTTATAAATTATTGGAATTAATAATGAGGTCAGCAAAGTTGCTGATAAAACTCAGTAAAAATAAACTTGCTATATGTCAGCAACAAATAGAAATGTCCACAGCAGCATTCTGTATAATGTTCCCCTCCCCTCTCAGAACCCCCAACCTTGCAGACAATTGAAAAATCTATTAGCAGAATGGATAAGTAAACTGTGGTGTATTCAGCAATGCAACACTTTACAGCAACACAACCTGCATCTATTATACAAAATGTCCACCAAAGGACCCAGACACAAATAAAGGGTATACTTACATTTATGTAATGCTCAGCAAGAGATGGACATAACCTATAGTGTTTATTGATGAACACTTAGTCAGTGAAAGTACAAAGAAAACCAAGGGAGAGAACAAATCAAAAGAACATATAAAGAGCCCATCATGCACCCTGGCTGGTGTGGCTCAGTGGTTCTGTCATAGGTCCTCTCACAGACACCAGAGAAGTGTTACCAGACAGGACAGACCCTGGAGCCAGTGAGAGAGGCAGTCCCCAACCCCAATCCTTGAATTTATAGGAGAGACCTTGACTGCGTTGTGGAAGCAATTGAAGTATGCACCTTTATTGAAAAAGCAAAGCAAGCAAATCTATGCATCTGGCTTATGAAGCACAGACGGGCTCTCAGCTCATCAGAAGAGCAGGTTGGATGGGGGGCCGGGGTGTTATATGACCTCCCGTCTATAGGTCTCAGAATCCCTCTGCTGACTATTTTGGTGCAGATTGATTCCCAAGGTCCCTTTTTACTTTGTGGTGGCCTTCCCAGAATTCATGAGAAGCACCTGGCAACTTTATCTCGCCCAGCCTGGGACTGCTGGCTTCTCTGCTTAGGGAGTAAGCCTGCCCTTTTTTCCTTTCCCTTTCCCCTCCCTTTCTGCATTCTCTCACTAGGGAGGTTTTGGGGTTTTTTTGTTTTGTTTTGTTTTTTAAATCATTTGCTCTTGGCTGGGAAGATAATGGCTTGTCAGTTACAAGCGGGCTGCAAATGGCCTTGTTTTAACTTTCCTGCCTTAGTTTCCCTATTCCTCCTGCCCTGGAATCCCGTAACAGTTTGAGTGTCGGCCCATGCACCAGAGAGTCGCGGGTTCAACTCATGGTCAAGGGCACATACCTGGCTTGCAGGTTTGATCCTCAGCCCCAGTCAGGACATATGTGGAAGGCAACAAATTAATGTGTCTTTTCTTTCTCCCCCTCCCTCTCTCCCTTCCACTCTCTCTCTAAAACTCAATGGGAAAAATATTCTCAGGTGAGAATTTACAACAACAACAAAAGAACACATTGTCCACACATATATCTGTTATGGATATTTTTAGCAACAACATTTTATCCTGACTTGCCTTTAGTAACTATGACATAATGCAATTGGCATTGTGGTATTCTAACACACACACACACACACACACACACACACACACACACACACACACACGGAATCTCAGACAAGCAGCCAGGACCTCTTGCTACGTGGCCCAAGGCACAGCACTAGGGGAAGCTGATCTTGGTTCACAGCTTGGCCCCTCCTGACTACCTCCAAGCCCAGCACAAGTAGCAGCCGCCTGGAGATCACTTTGTAACTCGTGCTGAGACGCAGTGACTGACCTTGGCCTGCACTTCCTGGGAGGCCTCATAATGAGCACATGCAGTGGACGGCTTTAGACCATGTCAAAGCACCACCTAACCGCCTCCACAAGTGACACACACACACGGGACAGACTCAGTGGGCACCAGAGGTGGGTGCTGCACAGCTGATGCTCCACAGTGGTTGTGGCCAGTCCTTGCAGCTTATCAACCTGAGGGTAAATCCCTCCCATTGAGGGGCCAACAGCAATCACGCCTCAACTACAACAGGAGGGTGCACACAGCCCACATGAGGGGCACACCTGGAGTTACCAGCTCAGGTGAATGGCAAGGCTGCCACTGGACCTAAAAGGACACGTACTACATTAGGCCACTCTACTGAGACCAGGAGATGTAGCCGTTCAATCTAATGCATAGAAACAAACACAGGAGGCTGCCAAAATGAGGAGACAAAGAAAGAGGTCCCAAAAGAAAGAACAGAACAAAACTCCAGAAAAAGAACTAAACAAAATGGAGACAAGCAGTCTATTAGACACAGAGTTCAAAACACTGTTTATAAGGATGCTCAATAAACTTAGGAGAAGAATAGATGAACTTAGAGACAACTTCATCAGCATAAAAAAGGACATGAAAACCATAAAAAAGAACCAGTCATATACGAAGAATTTGGAAGAACCAAAATGATGGCATAGGTAAACACTGATACTCACCACCTCCCACAACCACATCAAAATTACAATAAAATTCAGAACAACCATCATTCAGAAACACCTGAAATTTGGCTGAATGGAAGTCCTACAACTAGAGAAGTAAAGAGGAAAGCACATGGAGACTGGAGGGAGAGGCGGAGGCGTGGAAAGGGCTGACCTGACACCCATGTGTGGTATGTTTTTAATTGGGAGGGAAATCTCCACTGTGGAGACCTCCCGTGAGAAGCAAGGGCTCCCAGCTCCACACCAGCCCTCCAGCCCAAGTTCCACAGCTGGAAAAAGACGTCCCGTAACTTTAGGCTGTAAAAACCAGCAGAGATTGTGGCTGAGTGACAAGGAGGGTGCTGGAGACCCAGGCAGTCCCTCTTAAAAGTGCTGGAGCACCAAATTACTAGGGATTAGATCCCTCTGGGATCCATCACTGGGGCAATGGTTCAGGGGGATTCAGGGACATATGGAGAGGAACTGGATTGTCTGGCATTGGAGCAAGAACTCGGGGGCGGTGTTCTCCCAGTCAGGGGTGCCCACAGGGGTCATTGTTCCTATGCTGAGACCTCCCCGTTTGCAGAGCTGCCTGCAGCCATATCTGAGTTTCCATCAGTGTGGCTCACACTGTTCCCTCTGCCCTGGTGATTCCCTGAGACGCTGCCCCACCCAAGCTGTTTACAGCAGCTTTTCCATATCAATGACCTGTCCTGGCTCAGGCTTCAGACATTCCTAAAACCTCTCAGCAGCAGCCTGCATCAGCATGCCCCATACTTATCAATAAGAGGCCCAAGACCTGCCACTATCAGCAGCCTGCCTTGCTTCACAGCTTGGCCTCTCCTGGGCACTTCCTAGCCCAATACAAGTAGCAGCCATCTGCAGATCTCTCTGTAGCTCCTGCCGGGTCACCCCGGGCAGTGGCTGACTTTGCACTCCCCAGGAGGCCCCAGAGCCAGTGCACCCAGTGGACAGCTTCTGACCATAGCAGATTACAACTCTACACATCCACAAGCGACACACCTAAGGGGCAGACTCAGTGAGCACGAAAGCCAAACTGAAGCAAGTCCTGCTCCATAGGGGTGTCTCCTGCACAGCAGCTCTTCCACTGTAGTTGCAGCTGGTCCTCACAGCCAATTGGCCTGGAGGTCAAGTATTGCCAGTGACACCAACAGCAATCAAGGCTCAACTATAGCAAGACTGTGCACCCAGCCCACACAGGGGCACGCCTAAAAGCTAGCATTTAGAATCAAAGGTCAGGTAAAGAGCTTCCCAGACAAGAAAAAGCTAAAGTGTTGCAGAAGACCAAAGAAAACCAAGGACGCTTCAAAGAAGAGGAGGGACACTGTTTAATACACCGGCGGACTCAGGGAACAGCCTTCCAAATCTGAGTGCAGGAACATACATGGGGCTTTCCTTTATATCTCCCTGTGGTCTTGGTCCTGCAAATATGGATTATGCTTCCGGTCCTTTTCATGGGCCATGCAAGAAGACCCCCAGGTGTTGGGGGTCTCCAGGCCATATCTGGTGGGTCTGGCCTGGCTCCAGCGTTAATAACCCTCCCTCTGGGGCAGTGCACTGTTCACAGCCCCATGGCCTCTGTAACCAGTTCTGCAAGACCAGTATCTGGGAAGGAGGTAGTGACTTAATTATAGGTTATCAAGAATGTACACTGAGTTTGCTGGCATGGATTCAGATCACTATCCCCCAAATATCAGGGTTACATTGGAATTAGCCCTTTTTAGCCTTCTCAAAAGGAGTTCATCACCACCAAACCAGTATTGCATGAAATGTTGAAGTGTCTTCTTTAAGAAGAAGAAAAAGGAGATGGAAAGTATAAACAATAAAATGACAATAAATACATATCTCTACTAATAAAAGGGTAATATGCTAATTAGACTGAGCCAACTTCCAGTTGTCCAGTCCTCCTTCCAGACAAAGCCATGGTGGCGGGGGCCAAGGCAGAGGTGATTCGGGGTGATCAGGCTGGCAGGGAAGGGTGGTTAAGGGCGATCAGGCCAGCAGGCAGAGGGTTAGGGGCAATCAGGCAGGCAGGCAAGTTAGTGGTTAGGAGCCAGCAGTCCCAGATTGCAAGAGGAATGTCCAACTACTGGCAGTTAGACATCTCCCGAGGGGTCCCAGATTGGAGAGGGTGCAGGCTGGGCTGAAGGACCACTCCCCCAGACCCGTGCATGAATTTCATGCACTGGGCCTCTAGTCTATCAATAATTGAATCTAAAATAAATAAATAAATGAACAGGCAGAACAGAAACAGAGTTAGAACATTTTGATGGTTGCCAATGGGAGGGAGGTTAGGGGGTTGGGGAAAATGGTGAAGGGATTAAGAAGTACAAATTGGTAGTTACAGACTAGTCATGGGGGTGTAAAATACAGCAGGGGGAATATAGTCAAATATTCTAATAACTATATATGGGCTCAAAGGGTATGAGATTTATTGGTATGATCACTTAGTATTTATACAATGTGTAATCACTGGGGTGTACATCCAATACTAATAGAATATAGTATATAAATGTAATTGAAAAAGAAAAAATATATTAGCCATATGTATTAAATAATATCAACTATGATATTACATATACGTATAAGAAAATATGTAGTTGTCTTTGTAAGGTGAAAACACAGACACTTTTTTTGTTTCATTATGTTTCCCAAGTTTCCTTTTCTGGGTCTATATTACTTTTATAAGCAGAAATAAAATTAGCATTAATTAAAAGATACCCAGATTAAGAAAAAAAAAAGAATTTTATGGAAGAGCAAGGTAGGTGAAGCAAATGTGGCAAACAGTTAACATTGTTGGCCTTAGGAAGTGGCTATATGGATATTCTACATTGACTTAAGTTTTTCTGTATGTTAGAAATTTTTCATAATAAAAATTTGAAAAGGCAAAAATAAAAGGCTGTGAGGAAGGCTGCTCCCAGGTGGAGCTGTGGAGCCTCCCTGCGGAGGAAGATGGAACTAGGGGGCAGTGGTGAGCTTTCTATCTTCCTGGAAGGTTGTGGGCAGGAGATGGGCCCTCTGGTCCCCACCAGAGGCTGTCTATGGGGAAGCAGGTGTGCAGACCCTGCTCTTCTGTGTTTTTCCAAGGTGCCTCCCTCTCAGTCTCATGATGTTGGACAGGCTTTCCAGAGAGACAGCACTTCCCAGCAGGACTGGCTCCTCCCATGGCTGGCCACTGTGGATGATGAGACTCTGATCTAGTGTTATGAGCTGAATCCATATGTTTAAGTCTTAATTCCCAGTCCCTCAGACTGTGACTGTGTTCAGAGGTGGGCTTCTAACGAGGTGATTAAGTTAAAATGGGGTCCTGAGGGTTGGCCTTAATCACTATGACTGGTGTCCTTACAAGGAGAGGAAACTTGGCCCCATGAAGGGTACCAGGGATGTGTGTGCACATAAAGACCATGAGAAGAGGCGAGAAGCAGCTGTCTGCAAGCCAAGGGCAGCGTCCTTAGAACAAAATCAGCCCTGCCACTGGCGGGCACCCACAGACGGCAACTGAAATCACAGAGAGATATCTCAGCTGGGGGGGCGGGGGGAGGGCGGGATACCACTAAAAACTCTGGGATCTAATCCTGAAATTGGACTCCCCAGCAGAGAGCACCAAACTGAGGAGGGTACCCACATAACATCTGGTTGTGAAAAGCAGTGGGGTGCTGTCTGCCAGGGAGTGTCAGCTGAAAGTTCGGGCACCCTCTTAAAGGGCCAATGCACAAAAATTCCCTGTGGAACCACCCACTTTGTGCTCTGGCAGAGGGAGGGTGAAGTGGATTGGAGCTGTGAGGGCAGAAGCCAGGACTAGGGACTTGGGGGATAGAGCTCAGAAGGCAGACACCCCAAGTTTCCTGGGCTGAGTCATTCCCTCATGCAGAGGACATCTTTCCCACACAGACATTTGCCTTGCCTAGGGGTGGGGGGAGACACACCCTATTGGAAAACACCTTGCCCTGAGGCCACTTAAGAGATTAAAAGTAACAATTAGCCTCCAGGCAGAAGCAAACACCCCACCCTGTTGAAAAAACTCTTGCCACACCTGAGGACCATTGCCTGGGGGCAATTAAAGTTGGAATCCTATTAGTCTGTAGACTGGGGCATCTCTGGAGGCTTTGAGTCTTTGCCTGATCCAATTAGTCAGAAACAGCCTTTAACACTGTCCTGCACTAGAGATTGAGAGGTGTAGAGGATCTACCCAATACATAGTCACAAACCAAAAAGAAAGCCAAAATGAAGAGACAAAGAAACAACTCCCTAATGAAAGAACTAGAGAATTCTCCAGAAGAAGAAATAAATGAAATAGAGATAAGAAATTTATCTGAAACAGAGTTCAGAGTAATGATGTTAAAAATGCTCAACAGTATGAAAAAAGACATAGTAACTATGAAAAAAGAACAGTCTGAGATAAAGAATGACATAACACAAATAAAGACACATTGGAAGGAATACACAGCAGATTAGGGGAAGCTGAGGATTGAATCAGTGAATTAGAAGACAGAGTTGAAAATATCACTCAATTAGAGAACCAAAAAGAAAAAATAATTAAAAAACAGGAGGACAACTTAAGGGAGCTGTGGGACAACGTGAAACATAACAATATTAGAAATCATACTATGTTAGTACAGTTTCGGTAATATTATTATCAGGTCCGGCCATCTGGGGCCAGAGAAGGAGGAGCAGGACCTGGCTGGCAGACGTTCCCTCCCCATCGATCCACAGCTTTCCCAGGGGAGCCAGCTGCCTTCATTGCCAAGAAGGATAAAAAGGAACAAGGCAGGAGTCCTGCCCACAGAGGTACAGTCTTACTGAGGAGAGAGTGGGCAGGTAGTGAAACAATTGTCACATTCTCACCAAAAGAAAATGAAAATCCACTTTCTCCAGGAAAACCCTCTTGTTTTGAAAGGGTTGACCTCACTGCATGCAAACAGTAGTTCCTTTTTTTTTTTTTAAATAATGAAACTACCACCATGGTCACCAGTGAGAAGGGTTGTGAGTGGGTGTGTAAGAGCACTCACACCTGGCTGTGGGAGTGTGACCTGGCACAGTCTTTCTGAAGGACAAATCAGCTTTCTGAATGAAAAGTCCTGAAGGGCAAAGCCTTTTGATTTAGGAACTCTACTTCTAGGATGATCCCCCATCGAAACACAGGACGAGTGTACAAGGATCATGTACAAGAATATCATTTAAAATCGGTCTACATTATGACATGCCTGTACAATAGGTAGCTACTGGAATTCATGTTCTACATAAACATGCAGTGATATGGGGAAATGCTTATGGCATATTAAATGACAAAAGCCATTTGCAAAAGAGTGCAAGTAATATGAACTCAATTTTATTTGGTCTGTTCATATATGAAATAAACATTAAAATGCTATCATGCTTACTGCAATAGTTCTCTATGGCTGCATAACCAATTACTGCAGATGAGCAGCTCAGAGCAACACAAATGTATTATTTAAGTTTCTGTGGTCAGGAATCCCACCTCAGTTTCTCCTAGTCCTCTGCTCAGGGTCAATAAAGCTAAAAGCAAGATGTCAGCTGGGCTGCAGTCCTTCCGGGAATGTGGGTTACCTTCCAAGCCCACATGCTTGTTGGCAGAGTTCAGTTTCTTGTGGTTGCAGGACTCACCTCCCTTCCTTCTGGCCCTCAGTGGAGGCTGCGTTCCTGCACTGGTCCTTGCCCAGGTCCTGCTCCACCACTGGGCAGTTTACTTCCTCACAGTCAACAGGAGAGCATCCGCTGCATCTTTAACTCACTCTGACCTCCTGTGCCTCAGGCGTCCAGGCCCATTTCAAAGGGCCTGGGATTAAGTTGTGTCCACTCACATGCAAGGATGGAAATCGGGGGCCATGTTGAATTCTGTCTACCTCTCATATACCAATGGTTGGACTGGGGGATATAATGTTTACAGCTAACCACCTTTCATCAGAAGAATTGTTATTAAAATATTTGCTCACTTGTTCCTTAGAGCACTGCTGGGAGGGAGGAGCTCCAGCCCCGGAAGGGCTGTCCAATGTCTGTCAACAGCGCCCCCCATCTGGCTCCCAAGTCCCTGCGTTGTCACCATCCTACCAATGACTTTGGCTCAGTTTCCCAGTGACATTGTGAATGATCTGAGCGCTGGGGATATCCTGGGATAACCTCCCCACACTGGCTCCAGGGCAACCACATTCCTTGAACTCCGTTAATGAATGCTTGGGACTGCTGGTTTTCTAATCTTATGTTGAGGCCCAGCATCTGATAAAGATGTCACACATGGTAGGCATGCAGTCTGTGCTTTATGTAGCATTTGCCTGTTCATTCAACCAATTGTTCATTCATTCAACCATGTTGATTGAGTATCAGGCCCTGGACAGGCCTCCGATGGTTGAGTAAATGACCACATCTGAGTCCCACCCCACTTCTCTGTGACCCCTCTAGTGCTAGAACTGGTCTCCTGCCCCCAGCAGTCCGGAGAAAAATGAGCCAAAGGTAAAAGAAGTGAAAGACGATTCCTCAGGGGGACACATATGGGCACCCGATTCAAAGAATGGGGACAGGATGTAAATGGGGTAGAGCCCATGCACAGAGGTCATGGAAGTGCAGGGTGGGGCAGGAGAGAAGTGGGAAGGGTCCTAGGCCACAGCCAAGCAGATCTGGGGGTGCAACTCATCACAAGAGGCCTTTGTACGTGACAAATGAGCAGCTGGAGGGTATGAAGCAGGATGGTGAGCACCCGGGGAAAGCACATAAGCCTGAGGAAGCAACTTTAGCAAGTAAAGGCATCAGGGATGAAGAAGGCCATTATATAATAATTAAGGAGTAAGTTTTTCATGAAGACATAACTATGCTTAGTGTGTATGTGCTTCACAACAAAGTGTCAAAGGATGTGAGGCAAAACTGAATAGAATTTCAAGGAAAAATAGATGACTCCACTATCATAGTTGGAGACTTTGGCATTCTATCCACAATGAACAGATCCATCAGGCAGAAAATCAGTAGGTACATCGTTGAACTCAACACCACCATCCATCTATCGGATGTAATTGACAACTATAAACTACTTCATCTAATAACAGAAGAATACACATCCTTCTCCAGCTCACATGGAACATTCAACAAGATAGACCAGCCTGGTCGGCGTGGCTCAATGGTTGAACATCAACCTATGAACCAGGAGATCATTGTTCAATTCCCAGTCAGGGTACATGCCAGGGTTGCCGGCTCAATCCCCAGTGGGGGACATGCAGGAGGCAACCTATCAATGATTTCCTCTCATCATTGATGTACCTATTACTCTCTCCCTCTCCCTTCCTCTCTAAAATCAATAAAAATATTTTTTAAAAAAGATAGACTACTGTCTGGGCCATAAAAACACACCTTAACAAATCCTATATAATAAAGCGGTGATATGCAAATTGACCCTCACACCATAACGCCATCACAAGATGGTGCTGCTTACAGCGGAGGCAGGGTTCCCCTAACAAACCATAATGAGCGATCAGCAGGGACCTGAGGCTGTGGCCCCCTGCCCACCTGGTAGGGCTTGATGGGGGACCTCAAGCCATGCCCCCCCACCTGGCAGTTCTTGATGGGGGACCTGAGGCCGTGCCCCCCACCCGGTGCCAGGCTGGGAGACCTGAAGCTGTGCTCCCCGCCCAGTGGGGCTTAATGGGGGACCTGAGGCTGCGGCCCCCACCTGGTGGGGCTTGATGGGGGTGGGGCCAGCCAGGTCTGGATCTCATGCAATGTGGCTGGGGGGGGGGGGGGGGTGGGCAGCCTGGTCTGGGTCTTGCGCGATTTTGAGGCACACATGGGTGGGTGGGGACTGGACTCTGGGTCCCATGGTATGCCCCAGACTCTGACAGGAGGAAGATTTTCATATACATTTTACTAATTTTCTTTCATCTCTGACACTTCTATTATAGAGAAAGGGCAAATAGCAATATTAAAATATTTCCTCTAATTAATTCCCTTTTAATGTGCATGAATTTCATGCACCGGGCCACTAGTTTAAAATAATAGAAATCATACAGTGTCTGTTCTCAGAGTACAAGTTATTAAAATGGAAATTTATAACAGAAAAGTGAATGGAAAATATGAAAATATTTGGAGATTAAACAATACACTACTAAGTAACACATGGGTCAAAGAAGAAATCTCAAGAGAAATTTTAAAATATTTTGAACTAAATAAAAATGAAAACACAACTTATTAAAATTTTTGGGATGCCCCAAAAGCAATACTTAGAAATTTGTAGCATTGAATGTATATATTAGAGTAGAAGAAAGATCTAAAATAAATAATCTAAGTTTCCACCTTAGAAAAGTAGTAAAAGAATATTAAATTAAATACAAAAAAAGCAGAAGAAAAGAAAGAATAAGAATTAGTGGAGAGGAGAAACCAAGATGGTGGCATAGGTAAGCACCTAAACTGCTGCCTCGCACAACAATTTCAAAACTACAACTAAAAGACAGAATGGACACCATCCAGAACCACAGGAAAGCTGGCTGAGTGAAAATTCTACAACTAGAAGAAAAGAGAAAAGCTCACAGAGAATTGGAGGTACGGCAAAGGGTCTTTGTGCGCTCAGAGAGGAAGGGCAGCTGAGAGCCTGGCTGACTTTCTGTGGCTGAAGGGGGAAGGAAGCCCCCGACCGCACTGAACCCCAGTTCTGACTGCACTGAACCCCAGTCCCGGGCGAAACCCAATGGACCCAAGCTCATACAGGGGGAGTCTGGACTGTCAGGTAGAGAGAAAGACACCCGGAGACTCGGAGACCCGGGGGAGACCCGGGGGAGCCCCGGCGGGCAGGAATCTGGGGGCGCGCACATGCCAGTGTGCACAAAGGCTGCGGAGGTTGCCACAGGCTTTCCCTAGCAGAAGGGAGTCGGAAGCTCCTGACTGCACTGAACCCCAGTTCTGACTGCACTGAACCCCAGTTCCAGTTGAGCCCTGGGGACCCACGCTCTTGTGGGGGGAATCTGGACTCTCGGGCGGAGACTCGGGAGCCGGGGAAGGCAGAGGTCTGGAGGTGCGCGCGCGCAAGGGCAAGGCTGACTGGAAGCCAAGGCTGTCTGCTCCGCCCTCAGTCTCCACCCCATCCAAGCTGAGCACAGAGGCTATTGCAATTTGGCAAGTCTAATCCTATAAGGCTGTCTCTAGCACCGAACTTCTCCCAGCGTAGACACAGCTGATCCTTACAGCCAACTGGCCTAGAGGTCAATTCCTCCCAGTGATACCAACAACAATCAAGACTTAACTACAACAAGGCTGTACACACAGTCCACAAAGGGGTGCACCAAGAGTGTACACCTCAGGTTAACTCGGGAGGCCAACCCACTGGGCCATATAGGAAACCTAGCACACAAATCTACCCTACCAACTCAGGGAAGCAGTGAAAATGCGGCGTCAAAGAAACAGATCACAAATGAAAGAAATGGAGGAAAACAAGCGACTGGATATAGAATTCAAAACCACGGTTATAAGGCTTTTCAAGAATATCCTAGAAAAGGCCGATAAATATAATGAGACCCTCGAAGACATGAAAAAGGACCAACTAGAAATTAAACATACACTGACTGAAATAAAAAATATTATACAGAGACCCAACAACAGACTAAAGGAACACAAGAATCAAGTCAAAGAATTGAAATACAAAGAAGCAAAAAACACTCAACCAAAAAAGCAAAAAGAAAAAAAAATCCAAAAAGTTGAAGATAGTGTAAGAAGACTCTGGCACAACTTCAAGCATACCAACATCAGAATTATGGGGGTGCCAGAAGAAGAGAGAGAGCAAGATACTGAAAACCTATTGGAAGAAATAATGACTGAAAACATCCCCCACCTGGTGAAAGAAATAGACTTAAAGTCCAGGAAGCGCACAGAACCCCAAACAAAAGGAATCCAAAGAGGACCACACCAAGACACATCATAATTAAAATGCCAAGAACAAAAGACAAAGAGAGAATCTTAAAAGCAGCAAGAGAAAAACAGTTAATTACCTACAAGATAGCACCCATACGATTGTCAGCTGATTTCTCAACAGAAACTATGCAGGCCAGACGGGAGTGGCAAGAAATTTTCAAAGTGATGAATAGCAAGAACCTGCAACCAAGATTACTCTACCCAGCAAAGCTATCATTCAGAATTGAAGGTCAGATAAAGAGCTTCACAGATAAGAAAAAGCTAAAGGAGTTCATCACCACCAAACCAGTATTATATGAAATGCTGAAAGGTATTCTTAAAGAAGAGGAAGAAGAAAAAAGTAAAAATAAAAATTATGAACAACAAATACATATCTATCAACAAGTGAACCTAAAAATCAAGTGAATTAAAAACCTGAGGAACAGAATAATCTGGTGAATATAATAGAATCAGGGGTATAGAAAGGGAGTGGACTGATAATTCTCAGGGGGAAAGGGGTATGGGGGGGTTCAGGAAGAGACTGGACAAAAATCATACACCTATGGATGAGGACAGTGTGGGGGAGGTAAGGGCAGAAGGTGGGGTGGAAACCGGGTGGAGGGAAGCTATGGGGGGGAAAAGGAGAAACAATTGTAATAATCTGAATAAAGATTTATTAAAAAAATTAAAAAATAAAGGCATCAGTATTGGATCAGGGGCCCACCCTACTCCATCTTAAAAAAAAAAAAAAAAAAAAAAAAGAATTAGTGGAGAAACTAATGAAATTACAAACAGGAAATCAATAGAGAGAATCAATGAAACCGGAAGCTGGTTCTTTGATAAGATCAATAAAACCAATAAGCCTCTAGCCAGGTTAAACCTCAGGGGAAAAGTGAGAGGACACAAATTACTAATATCAGAAATGAAAGAGGAGATGTGACTATAAATGCTATGGATAGTAAGAGGATAATAAAGGAACACTATGAACAACTTTCTGCCCATAAATTTGATTATCTAGATGAAATGGGCCAATTCTTTGAAAGACACCATTTGCCAAAACTCACACAAGTAATAAAATATTTGAATAGGACTGTCTCTATTAAAGAAATTAAATGAATAATTAATAACCTTCCAAAACAGAAAGCACCAGGCCCAGATGAATTCACTGGTGGATTCTACCAAATATATAAGGAAGAAATTATACCAATTCTCTATAGTCTTTTTCAGAGGATAAAAGCAGAGGGAATTCTAATTCATTCTACAAGACCAGCATTACTCTAAATATCAAAACCAGACAAGGACATTACAAGAAAGAAAACTATAAACCAATATATCTCATAAACATAAATGCAAAAATCCCCAACAATATGTTAGTGAATTGAATCCAATAATGTATAAAAATAATTATACACCATGAGGAAGTGGAATTTTTTCCAAGTATGCAAGGCTGGTTCAATGTTAAAAAATCAATAAATGTAATCCATCACATCAACAGGCTAAAAAAATCATATGGTCATATCAATAGGTACAGAAAAGCATTTAACAAAATCCAACATCCATTCATGATTAAAAGCTCTCAGTAAATTAGGAATAGAGAAGAACTTCCTCAACTTGATAAAGAATATCTGCAAAAAACCTACAGCTAACCTCATACGTAACGTTCAGAAACTGAAAGCTTTCCCTCTAAGGTCACGAACAAGGCAAAGATGTCCCCTCTCATCATTCCTTTTCAACAACATACTGGAATTTCTTGCTAATGCAATAAGACAAGAAAAGGGAAATAAGCATGTATTGATACATCGTGGGCCTGAGAAATACTGCAATACTGTGTGATAGAACAGTCTCTGTGTTCAGGTGTAAGTGCTTTGCATTTAAAGCTCATGTCATCCTTCAAAGCCTCAGTGAACCACCCAGTTTTATTATTGTCCCATTTTCTAGAAGAGCAAACTGAGGCACAGAAAGATGAAGTCACTTGTCCAAGAGCACATAACTAGTACATGACAGAGCTGGGACTGGAACCTAGGTCCTTCATCTCTAAAGCCTATGGGCTTAATCCCTTAACTGTTTTGTCCTCCCTTTGCCTGAGCAAGCCCTGCTCATTCATCCTATAGACCTTATCCTGCATGTCCTTGACCCTTTAAGACTCTCTTTCCACCTCTCCACCCCCAGGTCCCTGTGACCAAAGCCCTCACCTCTCATTTACCATTGTCACTTTAGTCTCTTGGGCCCATGTTCCCCAGGAGAACACCTGGGTGTCTCCAGCACTTGGTCCAAGGCTCAGCACATAGTAGGTGCTCAGTGAACATGCTCTGTATCAGGGGAAAGCTGGATGGATGGGTATGGCACTTCACGAGGTTAAATAGTTCACCCACGCTGCACAGCAAGGAAGGGGCTGAACTTTGTCTTAGTCTCAAGTCCTCAAAAAGCTGGTCCATGCTGGCCTCCGAGCCCTCTGCCTTTGGGACCCTCATGGAAATGTTTTGCAGCAGCCCCTCACTTCCCCATCCCAGGCTGCCTCCTTTGACTGCTCCTCCTATATTGGGAAAGAGGGAATAGACACAAAGAAGGGGACATTTCCTGGCTTCTGATGACAAGCATGTACTAGTGATCTGTTCATGCTCATAATGGGCAGGAACTCGTCTTCCTGTCACATGCTCCGAGCCTGGCCATGTGAGTTTATTTAGTGGATTTTTGTATTGTGGAATAGCTTCTGTTAAACAAAGGATGAATCATCAGCTGCTTCTGCAGTTGCTCCCCAGCCTGTGCTGCCCTCACCAGCACTCTCTGAGAGCCAGGTTTCAATTTCTGGAAAATTCTAGCGAGATCCCCTCCTGCTTCCTGGGGGTGAGATACCATGTTCTCTAGGAGTGTCGCCCCCTCCTTTGTGCTTTTTGAACCTGGGTACCCACCTTGCCCCTCCTCGCCCATGTTGGTGTTTCTTTCACCTATTCCCCAAGGAGAACATGAGTTCCTCTGTGGTAGTGACTGGTTTTTTTCATCTCAGTTTTTATACAACCTGGCAAACCCATATTGCCAACATGCACCCATTGAAGGATGAACCCCAATTTTGTTTGCTTGACCATTGGCATGCCTAGCTGGAAAGCTGACTTAAAAAATAGTTCGGGTGGCTTTTGATCTGGTCACCTGCACATATTTTTACAGACGAAAGTTGGTGCACAGACAAGAATAAAGGCTTGGAGTGAGACCATGTGGAATTAAAAGCCTGGCTCAGCTGCCGTGTGATTTGGGGTTGGCCAACACCCCCCAAGTCTCAGTTCTTTATGTACTCTGGGAATTAATCTCAACAAATAGAGATATTGTAAGGGCTAAAAAAAAGCACAATGCATGGAAGGCTCTGCACACGTTGGCCTTCCTCCTGACCTGGGAAAAGGATGGAGACTTGTGGGCCCAGTTCTGAGGCATCTGTTGTCAAAAATAACCTCCCCTGTTGCTGCTATAGGGTCCAACCCAGCTGGTGGCTGACTTGAGAGCAGTCAGGAATGAGACCTGAACATCTGGGCCTGGGACTTAGTTTGCTTCATCCTCCTGCTGGGCCTGGCAGAGGATAAAGGTGTCGGGCAATGGCTGTTGGGTGAAAGAGGTTTGCAGAAATGCACATCTGGGAGGAGGGCATGTGGCAGGGGGGGCATGCCCCCCCCAATCTCAGGTCCTGTAACCATCAGCAGGCCCTGGCCCCCTTGAGCAGGCACTGGCCAGGCTCTGCCTGAGGGAGGCTCCTTTCGGAGGGAAGTGACTGACAATCCAGTTGGGGCTGGAACGTTCCACCCCTGAGCAGAGCTGTTTCCAACCAGGGCCTGCACGAGCCTCTACAGCTCAGTGGCGAATGACCTGGGGCCCAGGTCATTCTAGTGGATACATTCATTTCTTGAGTAACCAAGTCTACTTAAATGGTAGAGTCCCAAGGTGTGGGAATATAAAGACAGATGTCTTGTGAGTGGCCATTAGGTGTAACATGAAGGAGGTGATCAGCCCTCGACCCCTGACCCTGTTTCCTGGCAAAGAGGAAGAAGCAGGACTGGCAATGGACTCAGGACATGCACTGTCTTGTGTAGACAAGGTCAGTTTTGTGTGGTGTTGTCTCTCACATAGTGCTGCTAAGTGAGTCTTGAACAAGGTGGTCAGATACGTGGTAAAACCCAGGAATGCCATGCCTGTTATTAGCCCATTGTCTGACTTTCCTTTGTGATGTGAAATAAGTTTCTTGACCAATAGCACCCAATATGTTCATAGATGGTACTGCCAGCAGAAGCATAGCAGGTATGGAAGGAAAGTCCATCTGCAGAATTAATGTCTACCCCAGTGAGGAGGTCACTGCCACTTCCATGGTGGAGAAAGCTCAATGCACCCAACCTCCACCAGCTGGCAGCTGCTTCCCCATGATCTAGTGCCATATTGAGGCCACTTGGTAGTGACCATTTTAGAGTGGTCAATCTCATGCTTTGAGCCAATATCTAACCTGCATCTCTGCCACTTTCCACTTTGTCAATGGGTAAGCATTGGTTGGGGAAAGAGTTTGATCATTAAAAACCTCCTCTGCAATGGGTGTGTTGTAGGGAGCATTCACATGAGACATTGTGGGCCCATTCTACCTTTCTCTAACCAACATGTTCTCAGTCTTTCAATCTTGTTACTTCCAACTTCCTGACGACTGAACTTGGCTACCACCCACAAATTAGGAGAGAGCCTCACCGCACGTCATCTCTTCCCCAGCAAAGAGGATCACGTTATGATGTACACCTGGAGTTCCATGCTTCTGGAGGGTTTCCTATCTCCACACCGGGGCGGGGGGCGGGGGGCCACAGCTCCACAGCACTTTATCTTCAGCTGGTGGCAGCATACTGTTCAGAGCCCCCTGAGTAGCAGGCACCCATGCTTTCCTCCTCAGACGGTCTCAGAGTGGGTTGAGGGAGGAAGTGCGTAGGAGTAAGGGCACCTGCTCCTGCAGCTTGCTTGTGCCTCCGGGATTTGCATGAGCCTGATCCCAGCCTTTTGATGGTGGGATAGTTAGACAAAACCAAGTTCATGTTGGGTGGCTCAGTTTCATGATCAAGGTCATATGGTATCTCATAGGTTTTCATTCTCAACCACAGCAAAACTATTTCTCAAGAAAATAGTTACTCGGAGAAGAGGGGATGACTTTACTCCAGACCCATTGATTACATGAGGTGCCCATGGGTCCAAACTTTATCACCTGACTTCCATAAACCCCTGTTTTGACCAATGCACTCAGTTACAAATTTTTAAATTAAATTTTTATTGTTGAAAGTATTATATTTTTATTGTTGAAAGTATTATATATGTCCCCCCCCCATTGACCCCTTTTAGCCCACCTCTACCCCCTGCCCCAGGCCTTCATCACCCTATTTTCTGTGTCCATGGGTTATGCACATATGTACACAAGTTCTTTGGTTGATCTCTTTCCAACCACCAACCCTCCTCCACCTTCCCTCTGAGATTCCACAGTCTGTTCCATACTTCTATGGCTCTGGATCTATTTTGTTCATCAGTTTATTTTGTTCATTAGATTCCACATACAAGTGAGATCATGTGATACTTGTCTTTCTCTGACTGCCTTATTTTGCTTAGCATAACACTCTCTAGGTCCCTCCATACTGTCTCAAAGGGTAAGAGAGCCTTCTTCTTCTTTTTTCTCCTCCTCCTCCTCCTCCTCCTTCCTCCTCCTCCTCCTCCTCCTTCCTCCTCCTCCTCCTCCTCCTCCTCCTCCTCCTCCTCCTCCTCCTCCTCCTCCTCCTCCTCCTCTTCCTCCTCCTCCTCCTCCTCCTCCTCCTTAACACTGCATTGTATTCCATGCTGTAAATGTACACAGCTTTTTTATCCACTTATCTACTGATGGGCACTTGGGATGTTTCCAGATTTTAGCTATGGTAAATTGTGATACTATGAACATAGGAGTGCATACATTCTTTCTGATTAGTGTCTTGGGTTTCTTGGGATATATTCCTAGAAGTGGGATCACTGGCTCAAATGGGAGTTCCAGACTTAATTTTTTTGAGGAAACTCCATACTGATTTTCAGAGTGGCTGCATTCCCACAGCAGTGTACTAGGGTTCCCTTTTCTCCACATCCTTGCCAGCATTTGTCATTTGTCAATTTGTTGATGATGAGCCATTCTGACAGGTGTGAGGTGATACCTCATTGTCGTTTTAATTTGCATCTCTCTGATGATCAGTGACTTTGAGCATTTTTTCATATGTTTCTTGGCCTTCTGAATGTCCACTTTGGAGAAGTGTCTATTTACTTCCTTTGCCCATTTTTATTGGATTGTTTGTATTCCTTTTGTTAAGTTGCATGAGTTTCTTATGTATTTTAGATACTAACCCTTTCTCAGATGTATCATTATTATCAAATACGTTCTCCTATACAGTGGGCTCCTTTTTCATTTTGTTGATGATTTCTTTTGCTGTGCAGAAGCTTTTTATTTTGATGTAGTCCCATTTGTTTATTTTCTCCTTCTTTTCCTTTGTCCTAGTAGATGTACCTATAAACATATTGCTATGAGAGATGTCTAAGATTTTGCTGCCTATGGTTTCTTCTAGGATTTTTATGCTTTCATCACATAGATTTAAGTCTTTTATCCATTTTGGGTTTATTCTTGTGTATGGTGTAAGTTGGTGGTCTAGTTTCATTTTTTTTTTTGCATGTATCTGTCCAATTTTCCCAACACCATTTATTGAAGAGACTGTCTTGAATCCATTGTATGCTTTTGCCTCTTTGTCAAATATTAATTGAGTGTAATGGCTTGGGTAGATTTCTGGGGTCTCTGTTCTGTTCCATTGATTTATATGCCTGTTCTTGTGCCAGTACCAGGCTGTTTTAATTACAGTAGCTTTGTAGTATAACTTGATATCTGGTATGTGATTCCTCCAACTTTGTTCTTTCTCAAGATTGCTACAGCTATTCGGGGTCTTTTTTGGTTCCATATAAATTTTTGGAGTATTTGTTCTAGATTTGTGAAATACGCTGTTGGTACTTTAATAGGTAGTGCACTGAATATGTAGATTGCTTTGGGTAGTATGGACATTTTAATGATGTTAATCCTACCAATCCATGAACATGGTATATTCATCCACTTGTTTATATCTTTCCCTATCTCTTTTTTCAACATCCTGTAGTGTTTTCTTTTCTTTTTTTTTTTTTTTTTAATTTGGGGAGCCTTTATTAGCCGGCCAGCTGGCCGGCCAGCCAACCGGCGACTGCTCTGCCTTTCTCCACGCAGGGAGTCCAGAGAGCAGCCCCGACCCTTTGTGCAGGACCACTTTTAAGCACATTAACCACATCCTGTTTTTGCAGAGCAAGTAACCGAAGACAAAACAGTTTTTCCTAAGCAACGTCAGGATCATGCCATTGATGACCATGTTATTCACAGGGTCATCCTGTTCTTCAGAAAGCTGACAGTGTTCTATGAAGGAAGGCCTACGTGCTAGCAAGGGGCCATGAGACCGTATCTCTCTCTCTCTCTTTTTTAAAAAAAATAAACCTTTATTGTTCAGATTATTACAGGTGTTCCTCTTTTTTCCCCCCATAGCTCCCCTCCACCTGATTCCCCACCCCACCCCACCCCATGCCCTTACCCCCCTCCACTGTCTTCATCCATAGGTGTAAGATTTTTGTCCAATCTCTTCCCACACCTCTCACTCCCCCTTCCCCCTGAGAATTGTCAGTCCACTCCCTTTCTATGTCCCTGATTCTATTATATTCACCAGTCCATTCTGTTCTTCAGATTTTTTATTCACTTGATTTTTAGATTCACTTGTTGGTAGGTATGTATTTGATGTCATTTTGTTGTTCATAATTTTTATCTTTACCTTTTTCTTCTTCTTAAAGAATACCCTTCAGCATTTCATGTAATCCTGGTTTGGTGGTGATGAACTCCTTTAGCTTTTTCTTGTCTGTGAAGCTCTTTATCTGACCTTCAACTCTGAATGATAGCTTTGCTGGGTAGAGTAATCTTGGTTGTAGGTTCTTGCTGTTCATCACTTTGAATATCTCTTGCCACTCCCTTCTGGCCTGCATAGTTTCTGTTGAGAAATCAGCTGACAGTCGTATGGGTACTCCCTTGTAGGTAACTAACCGTTTTTCTCTTGCTGCTTTCAAGATTCTCTCTTTGTCTTTTGCCCTTGGCATTTTAATTATGATGTGTCTTGGTGTGTTCCTCTTTGGATTCCTCTTGTATGGGGTTCTGTGTGCTTCCTGGACTTGTAAGTCTATTTCTTTCACCAGGTAGGGAAAGTTTTCTGTCATTATTTCTTCTAATAGGTTTTCAATATTTTGCTCTCTCTCTTCTTCTGGCACCCCAAAAATTCGGATGTTGGTACACTTAAAGTTGTCCCAGAGGCTCCTTACACTATCTTCATATTTTTGGATTCTTTTTTCTTTTTGTTTTTCTGGTTGAGTGTTTTTTGTTTCCTCATATTTCAGATCTTTGGTTTGATTCTTGGGGTCCTTTGATCTACAGTTGAATTTCTGTATATTCTTTATTTCAGACAGTGTATGCTTAATTTCTGACTGGTCTTTTTCCATTTTTTTGGCATTCTCATTAAGGTCCTTGAAGGTCTCACTAAGCTCCTCGGAGGTCTCATCAAGTTTCTCGGCAGTTTTTAGAAGATTCTTGAGTAACCTTATAAATGTGATTCTGAACTCTATGTTGTCCAGTAGTTTGCTTTCCTCCATTTCTTTCATTCGTGACATGGTTCTTTGTCTCCGCATTTTGCTGCTTCCCTGTGTTGATGAAGTGGCTTTGTGTGGTAGGTGACCTATAGGGGCCAGTAGCTCAGCCTCCCCAATCACCTGAGGAGGACGCTCTTGGTACACCCCCTTGTGGGCTGAGTGCAAAGCCTTGGTGTAGTTAAGCCTTGATTGCTGTTGGTACACTGGGAGGAATTGACCTCCAGGCCAATTGGCTGTGAGGACCCGCTGTGTCTATAATGGAAGAACTGCTGCGCTGGGGACACGCTTATGGTGCAGGACTTGTTTTAGTGGGGCTTTGGTGCTCACTGAGTCTGCCTCTTGAATGTGACACTTATGGATGTGAGGAGTTGAAATCTGGTGTCTCACACTGACCACTAGGTACACTGGCTTCTGGATCTCCAATGGGGTGCAGGTCAGCTACTGTCTGAGGCCACCCAGCAGGTGCTACAGCGAGAACTACAGTTTTTCTCCTCTTTGCTTGGGGTTTGGAGGTTTGGGAGCTGTCTGACCAGGGCTGCAAGTTTGCTATGTTAAGCTGCGATAGGGCAGGGCATTCAAATGCAAAGTCACTGCTTGGCGCTTGGGTGGGTTTGTAGGTTGTGCAGGGCGGGGTCTCAGGGCGTCACTAGGCTAGGGCGTGGCAAACAGCGATGGCTGCCAGTAAGCTGGCTCTGTGTCTCCGACCGCGTCCCAGTGTCCCACACCCCAGCGCAGTAAACAATTATTCCTGCGTGCAGCCCTGCAAGCAAGTCACCCTCACTTTCCAACCCGATGGCAGACAGTCCAGCTTCTCCCCGTAGGAGTTTGGGTCCCCCGCGTCTCCCCAGAAACTGGAGTTCAGAGTAATCAGGAGCTTGTCTCCCTTCAGGTTGAAAAAAGCAGCGCTCCCAGTCGCCCGCCGCCAGCCCGATTCACACACCTCCGTACCTCAGCTTTTCAGCACTTGTGCACATCTCAGTGCTTTTCTCTTTCCTTCTAGTTGTAGAACTTCCACTCAGCCAGCTTTCCCATGGTTCTGGGTGATAGATGTTTTGTCTTTTAGTTGTAGTTTTGAAATTGTTGTTCAAGGCAGCCATTTAGGTGGTTACCTATGCCGCCATCTTTGATCCTCTCCAACATCCTGTAGTTTTTAAGTACAAGTCTCTTACCTCATTGGTTAAATTTATTCCCAAGTATCTTGATTTTTTTGTTGTAATGGTAAATGGGATTGTTTGTTTAGTTTCACTTTTTTAAAAAATATATATTTTATTGATTTTTTTACAGAGAGGAAGAGAGAGGGATAGAAAGTTAGAAACATCGATGAGAGAGAGACATCGATCAGCTGCCTCCTGCACGCCCCCTACTGGGGATGTGCCCACAACCCAGGTACATGCCCTTGACTGGAATTGAACCTGGGACCCTTCAGTCCGCAGGCCGACGCTCTATCCACTGAGCCAAACCAATTAGGGCTAGTTTCACTTTTCATGAGTTCATTATTGGTGTATAAAAATGCCATAGATTTCTGGGTGTTAATTTTGTACCCTGCTACATTGCCTAATTCATTTCTTAAATCTAGTAGTTTTTTGGTGTAACCTTTAGGGTTTTCATCATATCATCTGAGAATAATGACAATTTTACTTCCTCCTTTCCAATTTGGATGCCATTTATTTCTTCTTCTTGTCTGATCACTGTGGCTAGGACTTCCAGTACTATGTTGAATAAGAGTGGTAAAAGCAGACATCCATGTCTTGTTCCTGTTCTTAGGGGAAATGGTTTTAGTTTTTGCCATTGAGTATGATGTTGGCTGTAGGGTTGTCATATATGGCCTTTATTATGCTGAGATATAATTCCTCTATTCCCACTTTGCTGAGAGTTTTTGTCAAAAATGGGTGTTGTATTTTGTCAAATGCTTTTTCTTCATCTATTGACATGATCATGTGATTTTTTTGTCTTTCAATTTGTTTATGTGATGTATCACATTTATTGATTTACAAATATTGTACCAGTCTTGCATCCCTGGAATAAATTCTACTTGGTCATGGTGTATGATTTTCTTAATATAGTGCTGGATCCGATTTGCTAACATTTTGTAGAGGATTTTAGCATCTATGTTCATCAGGGATATTGGCCTGTATTTCTCTTTCTTTGTATTGTATCTGTCTGGTTTTACACTGGCCTCATAAAAAGAGCTTGGAAGTGTTCCTTCCTCTTGGATTTTTTGGAATACAGGTGTTATTGAGGAGAACAGGTATTAGTTTTTCTTTGAATGTTTGGTAAACCTCTCCTGAGAAGCCATCTGGACCAGGGCTTTCGTTTGCTGGGAATTTTTTTTATTACTGCTTCTATTTCATCAGTTGTTATTGATCTATTCAGGTTTTATGATTTTTCCTGATTCATTTTTGGGAGGTTGTATTTTTCTAGGAGTTTGTTCATTTCGTCCAGGTTGTCCAGCTTGTTGGCATATAGTGTTTAATAACATGCTATTTAGCCTCCGTGTGTTTGAATGTTTTTGAGTGTTTTTATTGTAGTTGATTTCTAATTTCCTTCCATTATGGTCTGAGAAGATGCTTGATATGATTTCAATCTTCTTGAACTTGTAGAGACTTGTTTTGTGTCCTAACCTGTGGTCTATCTTTGAGATGTGCACTTGAGAAGAATGCATATTCTGCAGCTTTGGGGTGAAATGTTCTATAAATGTCAATTAAATCCATCTGATCTAGTGTGTCCTTTAGAGTCACTGTTTCCTTGTTAATTTTTTTGTCTGGAAGACCTATCCAGTGAAGTCAGTGGGGTGTTAAAGTCCCCTACTATGACTGTATTGTTGTCGATCTCTCCCTTAAAGTCCTCTAGAAGTTTTTTTTAAATATATATTTAGGTGCTCCTATATTGGGTGCATATATATTTACAGGGTTATAGCCTCTTGTTGGATTGATCCCTTTAGTATTATGTAGTTACCTTTGTTGTCTCTTGTGTTGGCCTTCATTTTGAAGTCTATTTTGTTGGATATGAGTATTACTACCCCAACTTTTCTTTCATTTCCATTTGCCTGGAAGACTTTTTCCATCCCTTCACTCTCATCTTGTGTGAGTCTTTTGCTCTGAAGTAGGTCTCTTGTAGACAGAATATAATTGGGTCATATTTTTGTATCCATTCAGCTATACTATCTTTTGATTGGAGCACTTAATCCATGTACATTTAAGGTTATTATTGATAGGTACTTACTTATTGCCATTTTAATTCTGTATGCCTAGGTTTCTGTCTATATATATTTCTCCTCATTACAGCAGTCCCTTTAGCATTTCCTGCAGTGCTGGTTTGGTGGTGATAAACTCCTTTAACTTTTTTTTTTTTTTTTTTTTTTTTGTCTGGGAAGCTCTTTATTTCACCATCTATTTTGAGTGATAGTCTTGCAGGATATAGTAATCTTGGTGTCAGATCCTTGCTTTTCATTACCTTGAGTACTTCATGCCATTCCCTTCTGGCCTGTAGTGTTTCTGATGAGAAATCAGCTGACAGCCTTATGGGAGCTCCTTTGTAGGTAACAGTTTGCTTTTCTCTAACTGCCTTTAAGATTCTCTCTTTGTCTTTAATTTTAGACATTTTAATTATGATGTGTCTGGGCATGGACCTGTTTGGGTTCTTCTTGCTTGGGACTCTCTGTGCCTCCTGAACTTGTGTGACTTTTTCCTTCACCAGGTTAGGGAAGTTTTTTGCCATTATTTCTTTAAACACATTCTCTATCTCTTGCTTGCTCTCTTCCCCTTCTGGCACTCCATTATGTGAATATTATTATGTTTCATGTTGTCTAATCTGGCCTCCTATTTTTTAATTGTTTTTTTTTTTTTTTTTTTTTTTTTTTTTTGGTTCTCTGAGTGAGTGATTTTTCTACCTGGTCTTCTAATTCACTGATTCTATCCTCAGTTTCCCCTAATCTGCTGTGTATTCCTTGCAATGTGTTCTTTATTAGTGCTATGTCATTCTTTATTTGTGACTGATTTTTTTGCATAGTTACTATATATTTTTTCATGTTGTTGAGCATCTTTACTATCATTATTCTGAACTCTATATCAGATAAATTTCTTATCTCCATTTCATTTATCTCTTCTTCTGGAGAATTCTCTTGTTCTTCCACTAGGTGTTTTTTTTTTTCTTTTTTTTTTTTTCTCCCCATTTGGACTGCCTGTTGGGGTTTATGTCCATGTATTAGGTAGATCTGCTTTGACTCCCAATCTCTAGTGCAGGACAATGTCAGATGCTGTTTCTGACTGGCCCTGAGTACCCTGTTTGGGGCTATCAGCAATCCACAGCCTGTAGCTCCCTCTGCAGGGGCTGGATGCTTTTGGAAAGGACCAAGGTGTATACCAGGTCTGCTTTTCCTAGCCCCAGCCCTGAAGGAGATCAGGCAAAAACTCAAAGCCTCCAGAGATCCCCTTCTGCCTGCAGCCTGATTGTTATCAGCCTTGATTAGCCTCAGGCTTTTAACCACAGGGTGGGGCAAGAGTTCTTTCAACAGGCTGTGGCGACTGCCTTTCCCCCAGGCAAAAAAAACCACCTGGATATCAAATTCCTGAAAGGAGAAAGATGTCCTCTGCAGCATGAGGGAATGACTCAGCACAGGAGACCAGGGTGGCTGCCCTTTGAGCTTCAACCCCAGAGACCCCAACCTTGGACTGTCCTCACACAGCTCCAGTCCACTCTTTGTTTCCTCTGCCAGAGCCCAAGATGAGTGGCTGCATACATAATTTTGTGCACTGGCCCTTTAAGAGGGTGCTTGCTTTTCCAGCAGTCTCTGGCTGGCAGACAGTAGCCCTGCTGCTTTTCACAGTCAGGTATTATGTGGGCACCTTTCTCAGTTCTGCTGCTCTGAGCTGGAGGGCACAGCTTGCGGTTTAGACCACAGAGTTCTTAGTGGGAACCCCCCCACAGCTGAGATATCTCTCCAGATTTTCAGCTGCTGTTGGAGTCTGTCCAGCCCTTTTGCGACTCTGTTTTTCCTACCAGTCTGTATGCAGTCTCTGCTTTCCATCCTTGGTTATCAGAGTTCTCTCTAGCTAGTCTTCAGTTGATTTTTCAGGGTGGTTTTTCTGTATTTTAGTTGTATTTCCAGTTTGGTCCTGGGAGAGTGTCAGTGTAGCTTCCACTTATTCCACCACCTTTTTTTAAATCTCTTTCTTAGTAACATTTTTTATTTCTGGGAATGTTCATGTGCTCAGAGGCTGTGTTCTATGCACAATGACTCTGGTAAATGGCCATGAGTACCATTAGGGAAGGCTGAGGGGTAATGTGTGTGTGGGGGGCCTAAGTCCATTCTCGAATGTTCCAGTCCTTTCTGCCTCAGGGGACTCCTCAGGTGTGGTAACTGGGGGGTGAGGATGCTGTGCTGTGCTCTCTCAGGTCACACCTCCATTCTCAGTACCTAGCACGTCTCTCCTCAGTTTTGTAGATCGTAGTAGCTCAGTGGGATGCCCTACAGGTTTAGACCCAGGGACCCCCTGCTCAGAGCTGTTGCCCAGGTGGCTGCCCTGCATCTGGAAGACATGCTCTGTGGCCCTTGCCCCACAGCCCCCTCATCCCACTGGAAACTCAGACCCTTTCATCACTCCCTTCACCACAGGCTTCTCAGGGACTCACACAGGCTCACAAATGACTTTCGCACCATCCGGGTGAAGAGGATGTACTCTGATCCTCTTAGGGAACCAAGTTAGGGGTGAGTACAGGGTTATATAGCTGACTCCCTCCCACAGTCTGTCCCTAAGCACTTTGATTCCTTTTTGTAACTTTTGTCAAGGAATCTCGACATCCTGACTATGTTAGCCTAGGCCACTTCTACAAACAAGCACACTCAACCAGCTGGCTGCCACATTGCATCCAGATGGGCTCACAAAGATTTACTGAGCACCTCTGCATGCCAGGCGCTCTTCCATGTGCTAGGAATTCAGCAGTGAACAGAACAAAGAAATGTTCTCCCTTCTGAGAGTTGGGGAGAGAGCTTAGGAACTAGTAAACAAGTAGGATGCATACATGTCAAATAGCAGTAAGGGCTCTGGAGAAAATGAATGAGGGAAGGGGCATAGGAGGTGCTGGGTGGGGATGGGGGTGGGTGACAGTGAACTAGGGTGGTCAGGGAAAGCCTCGTTGGCAGTTGGCATTTCAACAGAGACTGTGAGGAGCAATGGGTGAGGAGTGTGGGCTGTAGGTATTTCTCTCCGCATCCAGCGCGGCTAGAGAGTGGGTCCAGTTCCTGAGTAGGGGCAGCTGGGGATTGAGAAATAAAAGAGACAAGACACAGAGATAGAAGGAAAAAGCTGGGACCAGGTGGGACCACCATCCTCTTCTGATGGAGAGACAGGGACAATGACCCAGAGCCAACCCAGCAAGTTTATTTTATATCCCAAATACCAGGAAGTTTCACCAAAAGGTCAAGACAAAAGGAGATTATTTGCATTCTTGAGTAGGCCTGAGCATTCCTGGTGCTAGGCTGGATTTAGATATCAAAACTACTTCCCCACACCATGGGCTGAAATAAAGGTCAAGCTGTCAACACCCTTGCCTTTTTGGCAAAGCGTGTTCCCAGGGCATGGCTTTGCCGACCACTGGGTTCAGCTGACAATAATTAAGGAATGCCCATGTGCCTTCCCAGGGGGCCTTCTACAGTGGACATCGAGGAAGAGCATCCTTGCAAAGGCAGAGCCTTGGGGCAGGAGCGCAGCTAGAGTACTTGAGGAACAGTGGAAAGAGGAGTCCCGGGTGGAGGGAGCTGGGGAAGGGTGGAGACAGCACAGGGCAGCATGGGGACAGAGTCTGTAGGCCGCGTAGGTCATGGCAAGGACTCCATCTCTCACTCTGAGATGGAAGTTGTGGCAGAGGCTGCTGGCTGCTTGCCATTTGCTTTTCCTCCTGGACACCCAGGGCTGGACTACATTTTCACGTGTTTCTTGCCATGTTGTGTGGCCATGTGATGGGATTGTTGTCAGTCGATGTGGTGAAAGTGACTCTGCCAATGAAAATCTCCCATGTTCTCCATGTTCCCTCATCCCCCACCTGCTGGCTGACTGTTGACTCCCGGGGGTCTCCGCGAGCACGTGTGAGGGTGGTGAGGTGACATCTTCTGCTGTGTGAGGCCACTGAAATCTCCACTGCTTGTTAAACCTTTCGGCCAACCCTCACCACAACAGAGGTCATTGCAGGTTTTGAGTGGAGGAGTGGAATGATCTGACCCATGTTTCCAAAGGCCACTGGGATGGTGAAGCAGACATGCAGGGAGGCCGGTGTGAGCAGGAGCCCAGAGGGAGGCTGTGCTCGGATGTGTAGAAATTGTAACCCTGTGTTTCTGGCGGGAATTCTGGTAAAATAGTGTAGCTGGTATGCAAAATAGTATGGCTGTTCCTCAAAAACATAAAAAACAGAATTACAATGACTGAGCAGTCCTATGGGTTTATTCCAAAAGGATGATAGCAAGATCTTGAAGAGATTTGTACACCTATGTTTATAGCAGCACTATTCACAATAGCCAAGAGGTAGAAGCAATCCAATGTTCATTACTGGTGAATGGATGAGCAAAACATGGCATATACACACAATATTATTATTCAGCCTTAAATGGAAGGAAATTCTGGCACAGGCTACACTTTGAGGGCATTATGCTGAATGAAATAAAAAAGACAAATACTATATGATCTCACTTACATGTGATACCTAAAGTAGTCAAACTCAGACAAAAAGTAGAATGGTGGTTGCCAGGGGATGAGAGGAAGGAGGAAATGGGGAGTTGTTTAATGGGTATAGAGTTTCATTTTTCAGTTAAATACATATCCTATCTAATAAAAAGGGAATATGCTAATTGACCATCATGCCCTCACAAAGATGGCGGTGCCAATAAGGAGGGAATATGCTAATTGACTGCCACACCCTCAAAGATGGTGGCACCCACAGCCACAAGATGGTGGTGCCCAGTCCCCTCAGCTCTGCACACCTGCCTCCAGAGTCCCCCAGTACCCTCGGCCCCCCAGCCGCCCAGGGCCAGCTCAAGGTGCAGGAAGCCTCAGATGGTGGCTGCCCAGCCGCCCAGGGCCGCCCGAGGCTCAGGTAACCAGGGCCGGCCAAAGCTTGCACTGCTGGCAGTGGCAGCAGCAGAGGTGTGATGGGGGCGTCACCTTCCCCTGATCGCTGGGTCACCTCCCACCCCTGAGGGCTCCTGGACTGTGAGAGGGGGCAGACCAGGCTGAAGGACCCTCCCTCCAGTGCATGAATTTTCATGCACCGGGCCTCTAGTCTATCAATAATTACTTTAAAGCAAATGGATAAAATGCTCCCATCAAAAGATATACGGCTACTGAATGAATAACAAAACAAGACCCTTACATATGCTGTCTACAAGAGATTCACTTCAGATCAAAAGACACACATAGATTAAGAGTAAAAGGATGGAAAAAGATATTTCATGAAAATGGAAACAAAACAAAAATCTGGAGTAGCAATACTTATACGAGACAAAATACACTTTAAAACAAAGGCTACAACAAAAGACAAAGATGGGCCCAGCAACTCCACTTCTGAGTATTTATCTGAAGAAACCCAAAATACTATATTGAAAAGACATCCATCCATATGTTCATTGCAGCATTATTTACAACGGCCAAGATAGAGAAGCAACCCAAGTGTCCATCAATAAAGAAGTGGTGCATATATGACTTGGCCATAAAAAATAATGAAATCTTGCCATCTAAAACAACATAAATGTACCTAGAGGGTATTATGCTAAGTGAATAAGTCAGACAGAGGAAGACAAATACCCAATGACTTCATTTATATATGGAGCCCTAAAAAACCTCACAAAATAAACAAGCAGAACAGAAGCCAGGGGTAATGGTTTTTGCAGGGATGGGTGAAACAGATGAAGTGATTAAGAAGTACAAATTGGTAGCTACAGAATAGTTATGGGGATGTAAAGTACAGCACAAAAAATAGTCAATAATATCGTAATAACTATATATAGTGTCAGATGGGTACTAGGTTTACTGGGATGATCACTTCATAAGTTATATAAATATCTAATCATGGGGTTATACACTTGAAACTAATATAATATGTATGTCAACTCTAATTTAAAAATTAAAATTTTAATAAAAAGAGGAAATAGTTATTGAATTATAAATGAGTTTTCCCAAAGACAGATATTATTCACTCACCAACTTTATTGAGGAATAATTGACAAATATAATTGTACATATTTATAGGGCAGAATGTGATGATATGGTATGTATTCCATACACATTGCGGAATGGTTACCAAGATCAAGATAATTAATACACTTATTACCTTACCTAGTTAAGGACATTAGTTACTATTCAATGACAAGTCTTGCTAATACAAAATAAACCCAAATCAGTGGTCAGGTAATTCCAAAATTTACCTGAAAATAAAGCAAAGCAATAAACTGAGGGTCTAGCCTGTCAAATATTTCCTGCAATAACATTATCTACAGAAGCACTTTGCCATTGTTTTTAAAATATATTTTTATTGATTTCAGAGAGTAAGGGAGAGGGAGAGAGAGATAGAAACATCAATGATGAGAGAGAATAATTGATTGGCTGCCTTCTGCATACCCCCTACTGGGGATTGAGTTTGCAACCCAGGCATGTGCCCTTGACCGGAATTGAACTGGGGGGTCCTTCAGTCCATAGGCTGAGGCTCTATCCACTGAGCAAAACTGGCCAGGGCTACTTTGCCATTTTGTACCCAGCAACTCCTTCTGCAGCTGACTGGAGTTCAGGCATAACGAGACTAAGGGACACCAAGTGAAAGAGTGTTCTCCATTGCCTGTGGGGTTATCAGTGGACAGCAGGAGACCTACGGTTCCATATTGGTTGCCTTATCATATTCCAAATACACATTTCAGGATGTGATTTTGTTTTGATGCTGCTTCTCTTGAATATGTATCCTATGGGTACAATTAACAGTAATAAATGAAACTCTAGCTTTGAGAAGCTGATCCACATTACCTCATCTGATGGATGGTATCTTGTGGAACATACTGAGGTCAGCTCACCTTCTGAGGAATTTCCTGACAAGTTTCACCTACCAACTTCTACTTACAACTCATTGGCAAGAACTTAGTCATGTATTATCCCTCCCTTTGAGGGAGCCTGAGAAATGTAGTTCTTTTGAGCTGGGCACAAACTGCTAAGCCTCAACTACATCAGGGTTTGTGTTTTTTTTTAACAAGGAAGGAAAGAAATGATAGCTTAGATAAGTAATCCTAGCTAGTTGGAGCAGAAAGGAATTTTTCTCCCAGAATTGTTAGAAGGGCTGAAGAAGCAAGTCTAGGAAATACTCGCAGAAACAGCCCTGCTTAATTGGTTGGTTGGCTTAACCTCAGAAACACTTTTTCTGAAGCCATATATGTCAACAAAATAAATGACTTCTGCTCAGTCTGTTTCTTCATTTTACTTCCAAATTAGAGCCTTCAGTGAGTGTATCTTATTGGTGGAAATGAGGCCACAGGTTGGCAAGGGAGACTGGGAAATGTAGCTTAAAAAGCTCAGCCTTAAGAAGATAAAAATTGCCCAGCCAGAATGGCTCAGTTGGTTGAGCTTTGGTCCATGCACCAGGAGGTCACCAGTTCAATTCCTGGTCAGGACACATGCCTAGGTTGTGAGCTCAATCTGCAGTAGGGGGTGTGCAGGAGGCAGCCAATCAATGTTTCTCTCTCATTGATGTTTCTGTCTCTCTCCCTTTCCCTTTCTTTTTCTTTTTCTTTTAAATATATTTTATTGATTTTTTACAGAGAGGAAGGGAGAGAGATAGAGAGCTAGAAACATCGATGAGAGAGAAACATCGATCAGCTGCCTCCTGCACACCTCCTACTGGGGATGTGCCCGCAACCAAGGTACGTGCCCTTGACCGGAATCGAACCTGGGACCCTTCAGTCCACAGGCCGACGCTCTATCCACCGAGCCAAACCGGTTTCAGCTCCCTTTCCCTTTCTCTCTCTGAAATAAATAAGAACATTTAAAAAAAAAAATAAGAGAATTACAGTTGTGATGAGCCAGCATATTTCATGATTCCAAAACATGCAATTTTTTTTTCATTCCATGTCTCTAAAATCAGAATGCTTCTGACAGTTGGTGATGGCTCTTGGCCTTTTAGCAGTTTGTGATGGGGTTGACATTGTCTGCATGAAGTTTCCATATAAAGTCAAGAAAGTGTCTTCACCGAAAGGGAGCAGATGGAGTATTAGTGACTTAGAATAAAATTCTAGAGCCAACCATGAGGCACTCTGCTTATATATGCAGCAAGACCAATGTTTCTGATACCCCAAAAGATAGCACAGGGTACAGAACCTGCAACACAGTCAACTCTGTGTTCAAAAGAAACCCAGAAGAGTTGTACATGAAACATAAAGCATTTCTAGAAATAATTTAACTGATCTATGTTTGCTTATATTTTCCTTTCTATATTTATTTATTCCTAAATAAATATAAAGCAGATCTTTCAATATGATCAAAATGAAATTCTACATGATAAGAGAACACTGTGTTATAGTTTCAGTGGCAATGTTATTTCTTATTGGTCTATAAAATAATGGTGCCTCTGGGTGTAAGGCCCTTGGGGTGTTGGCTATAGAGAGGAGTGGGCTGCACCTGAAATTACCCTCAAGCATCTACATTAAACTAAACTGTAGGTGCTTCAGGAGCCTGGGAAGTCTAATATCAAGATGCCAGCAGGGTGCACTTGAAAAGAATGACTGCTGGAGGCAGCTGAACAGAAAATGGCTATAACAATGGTGGCAGCCAAGGCTCAGGTTGTGGTGAAAATGGAGGCTCAGGCAGCATGAGCACCTGTACAACAGCTCATATGACATGGGTGGGGTTGAGCCTCACAGTCAGCCAGCCTGAGAGAAGATTCCACCCATAAAATGGAAAACAACAATCAAGACCCAATTACAATAGAAGACCCCAAATAACCCACAAAAGGGAGACTCCTAGAGCATCCAGCCCAGGACTTCAAGGAGACAGCACCACTGGATCCCACAGGACATTCACTACAAAAGGCAACCTACCAAAGACTGGGAGTCATAGCAGTTATATCTAATACATAGAAACAAACACACAGAGATAACTAAAATGGGGAGACAAAGAAACAACCCCCCAAAGAAGGAAAAAAGTAATCTCCAGAAAAAGAACTAAATGATATGGAGGTAAGCAATTGATCAGACATAGAGTTCAGAATAATGGTTATAAGGATGCTGAAGGAACTTGGTGAGAACTACGAAGAACTTAATGGGAACTACAAGGAACTTAGTGGGAACTACATCAGCATGAAAAAGGACATAGAAACCATGAATAAGAACCAGTAGGAAATGAACACTACTACATCTGACATCAAGAATACACTTGAAGGAATTAAAAGCAGATTCGATGAAGCAGAGGATTGAATCAGTGATTTGGAAGACAAAGTGGAAAAAACACTCAATTAGAGCAACACAAAGAAAAACCACTTAAAAAGCATGAGGACAGTTTAAGGGAACTTTGGGACAACATGAAATGGAAAAACATCCACATAATAGGGGTACCAGAGGGAAAAGAAAGTGAGCAAGGGATAGAGAACTGATTTGAAGAAATAATGACAGAAAACTTCCCTAACCAGGTCAAGGAAGAAGTCACACAGGTTCAGGAAGCACAGAGAATTCCAATCAAGATGCACACTAAGAAACCCACACCAAGACACATCATAATAAAAATGGCAAAGGTTAAAGACAAAGAGAGATTTTTAAGGGCAGCAAGAGAGAGAGTCAGTTACCTACAAGGGAGCTCCCATAAAGCTGTCAGCTGATTTCTCAACAGAAACACAACAGGCCAGAAGCAAATGGCATGAACTATTCAAGTAATGAAAATCAAGCATCTGAAACTAAGACTACTCTATCCAGCAAGGCTCTCATTCAAAATTGAAGGTAAAAAAAAGAGCTACCCCCGCCCCCTCCTAAAAAAATACCAAAAAAAAAAAAATGCTAAAGTGCTAAAGGAGTTTATTACCACGAAACCAGCATTGCAAGAAATGCTAAATGTTGTAAGAATAGTGAGAGAGAGGGGGGCGGGGGGAATAGAGCCATAAACAATAAAAGAGGCAATAAAGAAGTACCTATCAATAATAACCTTAAAGGTAAATAGATTAAATGCTCCAGTCAAAAGACATAGGGTAGCTGAATGGATAAGAAAACATGACCCATATATATGCTGTCTACAAGAGACCCACCTCAGAACAAAAGCCTCACATAGGATGAGAGTGAAGGGACAGGAAAAAATTTTCCATGCAAATACTTATATCTGACAAAATAGACTTCAAAACATCCTATCTAATAAAAGAGTAATATGCAAATTAACCACCACTCCACTACACCCACAAGCCACGCCTACAAGCCACACCCACCAGCCAATCAGGAGTGAATATGCAAATAAACCCAACCAAGATGGCTATAGCCACAGAGAGCAGGAGGGAGGCTGGGTTTCCCCTGCAATGGAGGAAGCCAAGCTTTCCACCTGCCCTTGCCGGCCTAGGCCTCCACTCAAGGCTACAAAGTTTCAATGATAGAAGATACATAAACCCAAACAGAAATGGCGCAGCCACGGAGCTGGAAAGAGCAGGAGGCTAGGGTTGCCCCTGGCGATGGAGGAAGCCAAGCTTTCCGCACACCCTGGCCGGCCCAGGCCTCGCTTAAGGCTACAAAGTTTCAATTATAGAAGATACATAAATCCCAATAGAAATGGCTGCCTCCACGGAGCAAGCAGAAGGCTTGGCTCCACTCCAGGCTACAAAGTTTCAATTGTAAAAGATAAATAAACCCCAGATACCAGGGCCTCCGCTTGGGTTGCCAGGGGGCGTGGCCGGCCTGCAAACCACCACAGGCCCCTCGCCCAGGCTGCCCCACGCCCCAAGGGAACCCCCACCCTGATCCAGGACACCCTTCAGGGCAAACCAGCTGGCCTTCACCCATGCACCAGGTCTCTATCCTATCTAATAAAAGAGTAATGTGCAGATTGACCATCACTCCAACACACAAAATGGCTACACCAATGTGGTCAAAGATCCTGCCCCCATGTGGACACAAGATGGCCACCACAAGATGGCCAGTAGGGGAGGGCAGTTGGGAGGGACCAGGCCTGCAAGGGAGGGCAGTTGTGGGTGATCAGGCCAGCAGGGGAGGGTAGTTGGGAGGAACCAGGCCTGCAAGGGAGGGCAGTTGGGGGTGATCAAGCCTTCAGGGGAGGGCAGTTAGGGGTGACCAGGCCTGCAGGGGAGGGCAGTTAGGGGAAAACAGGCTGGCAGGGGATCAGTTAGGCATCAATCAGGCTGGCAGGGGAGTGGTTAGGGGGTGATCAGGCTGGCAGGCAGAAGTGGTTAGGGGCAATCAGGAAGGCAGGCAGGCGAGCAGTTGGGAGCCAGCAGTCCTGGATTGTGAGAGGGATGTCTGTGGGATCAGGCCTAAACAGGCAGTCGGACATCCCTCAAGGGGTCCCAGACTGGAGAGGGTGCAGGCTGGGCTGAGGGACACACACCCCCGTGCACGAATTTCATGCACCGGGCCTCTAGTAGGCAATAAAAGAGACAAAGAAGGACCCTACATAATACTAAAGGGATCAATCCAACAAGAGGACATAACCCTGGTAAACATATATGCACCCAATATAGGAGCACCTAAATATATAAAAAAGCTCTAGGAGGAATTTAGGGAGAGGTTGATAGCAATGCAGTCATAGTAGGGGATTTTAACACCCCACTGCCATCACTGGATAGATTTTCCAGATAAAAAATCAGCCCAGATGGTGTGGCTCAGTGGTTGAGAGTTGACCTATGAACCAGAAGGTCACAGTTCAGTTCATGGTCATGGCACATGCCCAGGTTGCAGGCTCAGTTTCCACTGAGAGACATGCAGGAGGCAGCCAATCAATGATTTTCTCTCATCATTGATGTTTCTACCTTTCTCTCCCTCTTCCTTCCTCTCTGAAATCAATAAAAATATGTATTTAAAACATCAACAAGGAAACAGCAACCTTAAATGACACACTAGATCAGATTAATTTAATTGATATTTATAGAACACTTCATCCCAAAGCTGCAGAATATACATTCTTCTCAAGTGCACATGAAACATTCTCAAAGATAGACCACATGTTAGGACACAAAACAAGTCTTAACAAACTCAAGAAGACTGAAATCATATCAAGCATCTTTTCAGACCACAACAGCATGACACTAGAAATCAACAGCAATAAAAACTGAAAAACACTCAAGTATATAGAGGCTAAATAGCATGTCATGAAACAATGAATGAGTTACCAATGAGATAAAGAAATAAATAAAAAATTTACTGGAAACAAATGAAAATAAACACACAACAACCCCAAATCTATGTGACACAGTGAAAGCAGTCCTGAGAGGGAAGTTCATAGCATTACAGGCCTACCTCAGGAAACAAGAAAAAGCTCAAATAAATTATCTAATCCTACAACTAAAATAATCAGAAAGAGAACAACAAGAAAAGCCCAGGGTAAGTAGAAGGAAGGAAATAATAAAGATCAGAGTGGAAATAAATGACATAGAGACTAAAAAAAAATACAAAAGATCAATGAAATCAAGAACTGGTTCTTTGAAAAGATAAGCAAGATAGATGAATCATTAGCCAGACTCATCAAGAAACAAGGAGGACCCAAATAAATAAAATCAGAACTGGAAGAGGAGAAATAACAACTGACACCACAGAAATACAAAGGATTGTAATTCAATACTATAAACATGTATATGCCAACCAATTGGGCAACCTGGATGAAATGGACAAATTCCTAGAAACATATGATCTTCCAAAACTCAATCAGGAAGAATCAGAAAACCCGAATAGGTGGATATTAACTAATGAAATCAAAGCAGTAATAAATAAACTCTGAATGGATTCACAGGCGAATTTTACCAAACATCCAAAAAAGAACTAACACCTATCCTCCTCAAACTATTCAAAAAAGTTCAAGAGGAGGGAAGACTTTCAAGCTCTTTTTACAAAGTCAGCATTCTCCTAATTCCAAAACTGGATAAAGATACTACAAAGAAAGAAAACTATAGGCCAATATCCCTGATGAAAGTAAATGTTAAAATCTTCAACAGCCCTAGCCAGTTTGGCTCAGTGGATAGAGCGCCGGCCTGTGGACCAAAGGGTCCTGGGTTTGATTCCAGTTAAGGGCATGTTCCTTGGTTGCAGGCTCCTCCCTGGCCCTGGCCCTGGCCATGAAACATGCAGGAGGCAACCAATTAATGTGTGTTCCTCTCATATCGATGTTTCTCTCTGCCTGTCCCTCTCTCTTCCACTCTCTCTAAAAAATCAATGGAAAAATATCCTCGAGTGAGGATTAACAACAACAATAACACATCCGCAACAAAATATTAGCAAACCAAATCCAGAAATACATTACAAAGATCATGCACCATGACCAAGTGAGATTTATTCTAGGGATGCATGGCTGGTACAATATTTGCAAATCAATAAATACGATACATCACATAAACAAAATGAAGGACAAAAATCACATGATTATAACCAGATGCAGAAAAAGCATTCGACAAAATCTAACACCCATTTTTATAAAAACTCAGCAAAGTGAGAATAGAGGGGACCTAACTCAATATAATAGAGGCCATATATGACAAACCTACAGCCAACATCATAATCACTGGGCAAAAACTAAAAGCGTTTCCTTTAGGATCAGGACTAAGGCAGTGATGTCTACTTACACCACTTTTATTCAACATAGTACTGGAAGTCCTGGCCACAGTGATCAGACAAATTGGAAAGGAGGAAGTAAAACTGTCATTATTTGCAGATGCCATAATATTGTATATAGAAAACTATTAAGACTCCACCAAAAAACTACTTGATCTAATGAATAAATTTGGCAAAGTAGCAAGATACAAAATTAACATCCAGAAATTGATGGCATTTTTATACACCAATAATGAACTCTCAGAAAGAGAAACTAAAAGAACAATTCCATTTACCATTGCAACAAAAGAAATAGGATACCTAGGAATGAACTGAACCAAGGTAAAAGACCTGTTCTTGAAAAAGTGTGGGGCATTGAAAAAAAGAAATAGAGGAAGATACAAACAAGTGGACACATATACTGTGTTCATTGATTGGAAGAATTAACATAATTAAAATGTCCATACTACCCAAAGCAATCTACAGATTCAATGCAATCCCTATTAAAATTTCATCAGCATATTTCACAGACCTAGAACAAATATTCCAAAAATTTATATGGAACCAAGAAAGGCCCAGAATAACAATAGCAGCAATCTTGAGAAAGAACAAAGTTGGAGGGATCACAATACCAGATATCAAACTATACTACAAAGCCATTGTAATCAAAACAGACTGGTACTGGCATAAGAACAGGCATATAGATCAATAGAACAGAAAAGAGACCCCAGAAATTGACCCACACCATTATGGTAAATTAATATTTGACAAAGGAGGCAAGAGCATCCAATGAAGTAAAGATAGTCTCTTCAATAAATGGCATTGGAAAAACTGGACAGGGACATGCAAAAAAATGAAACCAGACCACCAACTCACACCATACACAAGAATAAACTCAAAATGGATAAAAGACTTAAATGTACTAGTAAGTCATGAAACCATAAAAATCCTCACATTGCAGAATTTTCACTGACACATCTCCTAGGGTAAGAGGAACAAAGGAAAGAAGAAATAAATGGACTACATCAAGCTAAAAAGATTTTGCACAGCAAAAGAAACCATCAACATGGGAGAACATATTTGCCAATGATACTTCTGATAAGGGGTTAATTTTCAAAATATACAAAGAACTCATACAACTCAACGCCAGGAAGACAAACAATCCAATTTAAAACTGAGCAAAGGACCTGAATAGACACTTCCCCAAAGAGGACATACAGATGGCCAAGCAACACATGAAAAAAATGCTCAGCATTACTAATCGTCAGAGAAATGCAAATTAAAACTACAATGAGATATCACCTCACACCTGTCAGAATGGCGACCATCAATAAATCAACAAACAAGTGCTGGGGAGGATGCGGAGGAAGAGGAACCCTCGTGCACTGCTGGTGGGAATGCAGACTGGTGCGGCCACTGTGGAGAACAGTATGGAGTTTCCTCAAAAAATTAAACATGGAACTGCCATTTGACCCAGTAATCCCACTTCTAGGATTATATCCTAAGAAGCTAGAAACACCAATCAGAAAGGATATATGCACCCCCATGTTCATAACAGCACAATTTACAATAGCTAAGATCTGGAAACAGGCCATGTGCCCATCAGCAGATGAGTGAATAAAAAAGCCTTGATACATTTATACCATGGAATACTTTGCAGCTGTAAAAAAGGAGGGTCTCTTACCCTTTGAAACAGCATGCAGGGACCTGGAGAGTATCAAGCTATGCGAATAATAAGCCAGTCAGAGAAACACAAAGGTCACATGATCTCACTCATATGTGGAATCTAATGAACAAAATAAACTGATGAACAAAATAGAACCAGAGACATGAATACATGGAACAAACTGACAGATATTAGAGGGAAGGGAGAAGGCAGGGGGGTGGCGGGAAGAGATTAATCAAAGAACACATGCATAACCCATGGACACAGGCCATACCATGGGAAAGGCCCGGGTGGGGCAGAAGCTGGGTAGAGTGGGGCAAAGGGGTGAAATAAGAGGCATCTGGAATACTGTCAACAATAAAAGTAAATTAAAAAAATAATGATGCATCTTACAATTAATGGCATGTTAGGTTTGATGACATATTCTCTGTCACAGCATGTGGAAGGGTGTGGAGGGTTCTGGTGGCCATGGCAAATGTCTGTTGTGAAGTAGGGCAGTGAAAGGGGAACAAGGCAGTACCTGCTGCGTGCAGAATCCTGCTCTTTCCCAGGTCTTTGCAGGCTTTGGAGCCTCCCACACCCCCTGCCTCCTGGCTCCTCACAATTCACCCCACCATGGGCTGTGTGTGCGCTTGCATTTGCCCTTTTGCATCAAACCCTCGGCTATGCCTAAATATGTAAAAAATGTTGTAATGGCTGCTTGTGGCCCTGCTGTTCCACCTAAGAAATAACTACTGTGAAGAGGTCATACAGGGAAGGACAGCGAGCTCCTCCCAGAGGGAAGCCCGACCTGCCATGTGTGTATCACCTCCTGCCACACGTGTGAGCGCCCTGGACAACAGTTAGCGTTGTTCTGCGTGTTTCTAACCGTAGCATAAAGTAGCATCATACAGTGTGTATCCAGCAGGTTGCTTTTCTTTGCTCAGCCTTGTCTGTGAGTTCAGCCAAGTAGCTCTAACTCAGTTTCATGCTTGTAAAGGATTCTGTCGTGTGGCCAGACCACAGCTGAGGATCTAGCCTACTATTGATGGACATTTAGTTTGTCTCCAGTTTCTGTAATTATAAACAATACTGCGATAAACATATGTATACATGCTTTTTCCTCTGGCTAGAGTCCCCCTTCCCCACTTCGGCCGTCCTTAGACTCCTGTTCACCCACCCAAACCACCCTCTCCACTCTGCTCCTAGAGCTGGGGGCTTGGGAGGACGAGGGCCGGGGGAGAGCAAGAGGGTGGCACTGCAGGCAGGAAGGGGTCCAGACTGCCTGCCACCTCCAGTGCCTCAGAGCCATCAGACGGAGGGTGCAGAGGGAAAAAAGACCACGGGATTGGGCAAAGGGGACGGACGCAGAAAAACATGGGGTTCAAAACCTGAAGAATCAGCAACTGTCTTCATTGTTTATCTTAAATCCCAGCAAGAAAGATCATGGCCGGAAGCAAGAGCACAGGCAGTGCAAAGAGGAAACAAGCCCCTTTCTTCTCCTCCACGGTGAGTGTCCTCCAAGTCCCGAAACAGACGTGCACCGCTCCAGCCACAGCCACAGTCTGTGTTGGAATGGGATCCTCGTCAACCCAGAGGCAGAAAAGAAAGAGTGTGCACAGATAAAAGCACTGAGGAAATGTTACTGGATTTTGGTCCTCAAGGGCTTCCATGGTGACCCCTATGCGGGGGAGACCCCAGAGCCGAGCCCATTGCTCAGGCAGCCTCATTAAGAGCCTCCACCCTGATCACTGCTTGGAAGGAAACCCCTCACTGCTGCAGCTACTACTCTGCTGAAGCGAGAATCCACCACGATACTGAGAGGCCTACAATTCACCTTTACCACAGGCTTGTGTATTAAAAAATAATAATAACGAAAGGAAATCAGGCCTAAAAAACAAAAACAAACAAAACCCCCTCCTCTCAGGCACCAGGCTGCGCCTTCACTGTGACCTCTCCGGGAGCAGCCGGCATTCCTCGTGCAGCTGCCAAGAGGGTGTTGCCCCTGAGGACTCCGTGGGGCCCTGGGCTGCTCCCTGGGAGCAGACACGCATTGATCACAGGACACTAATCCGGCCTTGTGCAGAGAAGAAGCGGGCCTCAGGACAGGAATAGGGGGTAGCCAAAGAGATAGAACCTGAGCTCTCAGAACTGGCCTCAAAACCCACAGCCTCAGCTTTTCTATCTGTAAGATGGGGTGATGTGCCTGCTTCTCAGCATTGGGAGAGTCCAGTGTGTGGCCCAGGCCTGGCACAGAGTAGAAGTCAATATTCCAGTGTAAACGAATGGTGGATACTTACAAAATAAAAAGAGGACCTGGCAGGCCATTGCCTGCATATCTGTCTGCTCCTCTTCACTGGACTGGGGGCCCCGGGGGTCCAGGTTGGGCCTAATTGTGCCCTGCAACATCAAGGGGTCAAAGGCAGGGTTATGTTAGCGCCATGACTCAGATGCAGTCTCTGGGCATCGTTAAATCCTGTCTTCAAGAGAGTCAGCGTCTAGGGAAGGAGGGAAGTATGCAGTCACCTCAAACATACAGAGTCAAACATTCCCGAGAGGCTACACTCACCTGACCCTGAGCTTCATCAGACCCTGCAGCAAAGGGTTAGTACCCCATCTCACCACTGGCCAAGCTGCGGTTCAAGGGCCCAGGATCATTTCTCCATTCAGATAAAACAAACCATCCCATTATTCAGTAGCTTAAAACCACCAGGAATGCTGGGATGGCTTCATCTGTTTCACATAACCTCTGCTGGAGCAGATCCATTGGTACGGACCTCCGCTGTAGGCCAGGCTGGCTGGGCCTTGCTCTCCAATGAGGCTTTTACAGTCTACATGGTGGTCCCGAACTTCAGGAGAGCGGAGGTAGCAACTTCCGGCCTCCTAGGGGCCTGCCTGGAACAGGAACATCACTTTGCTGCACTCTATGGTCAGAGCCAGTCACAGGGCCAGCCCAGATGGGCGCGGGGAGGGGGAAAAGATGCCATCTCTTGATGGGAGACTAGCATGTGGTCAGTTTACCCCACCCAGGGTCACAATCCTCACAGAGCCAGCGGTAAACCCAGTGTGTATCCGGTAAACCCAGTGAGCATTGTAAGCTCTGTTTCACATGCTCGGTGCTGCGTGCTCAGCTGGAGACCCTCCTCCGTCCCCCACTTCACAGATTGGCCCGACGCCCACCTACCCACCCATCAGGAGACATCATTTTACCCGGGAGAGTTTCCAGAGCTCCAAAGTCCTCCTTTGTATTCCCAGAGCAGCCCCTACTTCCTTGATCACACTGCACAGCAATGGCCGCGTACCCACTGGCCTCTTCCGTTAGAATGCAGGCTTGCACCCCCACGCCCTGTGCCACACCTGGCACGTGGCAGGTGCCCTGGGGGAAGGAATCCAGTGAAGGGCATGCTCTTTCACACCATCCCAGAGTGCCTCCCGTCTACATGCGGTGCTTGTCACAGACCCTGAGACAGAGATTAGTGTTCAGGATGCTTATGAGGACTTCCCCTGACGTTAACATCTGTGCAAGGGATGAGAAGAAAACAGGAGCCCATCAGACTGAGGGAACCCCCACTCCCCGCCCCTGCAATTTCAACGGGTGCATGAGGAGCCCTGGGGCTAAAGCAGCCTATCTGCAAAGAGGGCCAGACTCTTTTTTTAAAACCTATTTTCATTGATTTCAGAGAGGAAGGAAGAGGGAGAGAGACATAAACATCAATGATGATAAAGAATCATTGATCAGCTGCTTCCTGCACGCCCACACTGGGGATGGAGCAGCAACTGGGCATATGCTCTGACTGGGAATCAAACTGTGACCTCTTGGTTCATTGGTAGACACTCAACCACCGAGCCACGCAGGCCAGCTGGGCAGGGTCAGACTCTTAGAACTCGGGCCTTGATAGTGGCTCTCCGGAGCAGAGACAGTCCGAGCAGTGCTGGTGGCGGAGGGGTGGCTGCTTACAGTGCTCCCTGTGGCTAGTGCAACAAGTCCTTCCTGGAAGGGGAACGGAGTGGCACATTTTCATTGTCCTCATGGGGCAGAAGAGCAGGGGGGCGTGTAGTACTCCTTGAGAGCTACTCAGGATAAGTGTCTTACAGCTGTGGCTGGAGGGAGGGGAGCTGAGAGAACAGAGAGGGGAGCTGGGGGTTCTGGCCCAGGTCTCCATGCGACTTCATTTCCTTTGATTAACACTCAGGGACAGAACTTGGTGTTATGGCTGTTTGAGCTCCTAACTGATCCCCACTACGACCCTCTGTCCACACTCCTTCCAGATCTTTCACAAAGGCAAATCAGATATGCACTTCCTCTGCTTAAGACACCCAGAATATAACCCCAGCTCCTGGCAGGGTCTGCTCTGCCTGCCTCTCCCACCTCAGGCCCTAAGCTCTCGCTCTGGTCACCCAGCCCAGCCATGCTAAGGGGTCTGCTCTGGGGCCTTGGCGATCGCTGTTGCCTCTGCCTGGAACCACTTTCCCTCCAGATGCTCATAGAGATGCGTCCTCAGCTCAGTGCCACCTCCTCCAGGTGACTGATTACACACCGGACCATCCCTTTTCTCACATTTATTCAACGAATACACATGAGCTCTTACCACGTCCCAAAGCACCTTTCTAGGCAGCGGAGCTAACAGGGCGAGTGGGAGTCTAGGCCTTGCCTCGTGGAGCTTACATTCTAGGAGGAAATCAATACACAACTAAAAGGAAAAATCCACGAGTTCAGAGTGTAAAGTGCTGAATACACAGGGCGCGTGGGGAGCAGTGGGTGCCTGGATCTTGGCCCTGACTTCTTGCTCAGAGCGGCCTCTCTTCCACCGCGGTGCCGCTCCGGGGCCCTGCGCTGAACGCGCAGGAGGTGCGGGAGGCCATCGGAGCTCCGGTTGGGGTCACGTGAGCCCCGCCCTCGGGTCCCGCGGCCGCGCCGCCCACTCCAGTCCGCCGTCGGTCGGTAGGCACCTTCGCTCCCGGGAAGGGCGCGCGGGCGCGGACCAGCCAGGTGCGGGGGCGGGGCCGGGCGGGTCGGCGCAGCCCCGCCCCCCAGGCCGTCCATAAAGGCGCGGGCAGGGCCGGCGCTGCGCCCGGAGCGCGTTCAGGTGACCGAGCGGTAGGCGCGGCTGCGTCGGTTCTGCGCCGGCCGTGGCGGCAAGGGGCTCCAGCCATGCTGTTCTGGCACACGCAGCCCGAGCACTACAACCAGCACGGCTCCGGCGGCTACCTGCGGTGAGGCCCGCGGGCGTCGGCGGGCGCTGTGGGCCGGCGGGGCGGGCGGGGAGCTCTGGGACACGGGATCCCCACGCCGCGCTCCGATTCCCCGCTCTCCGCCCTTGGCGGACTGAGAGACAGCAGCGCGGAGTCCGCGTAGGGACGGACGGTCGCAGGCGGGACCGGGCGCGCGGTGTCGGGGGCCCTGCTGGCAGAGCCTGGTGCCCTGGTGCCCGGGAGGGCGCCTCCCCTAACGACCCCCGGGCGTGGGGCGCGTGCCTGCTGGCCTCAGCCAACTCCAGTGCAACTGCCCCCTGTCTCCTTCCCCCTGGCGTCGGAGGGCTGCCCGCCCGGGGAAGTCTAGTCTCCTGCTCTTTGCCCCTCTCCTCCCGGCCCCTCTCCAGCCTGGAGCCCTCTCCAGTGTCCTTGGTCCGGCCGAGGGGTGAGTGAGTGAGTGAGTGGCGCGTGCCGTCCCGCACCTCAGCCTCGCGGGCGCCGGCGGGGGCTCGGGAGGGGCCGGTGGCCCGCTCGCTCCAGGTGGTCTTGCGCACGTTAGCCTGAGGCCCGCACGTCTCTCGCCCTTGAAGGAAATCTTTCTTCTTTGACTTGTGCTCTTCAAAGGGAAAAGTCAGTCCTGCCTATTTGCGAAGTTCTCTTCTGTCCCCTAGGACCCCGTTAGCGTCCATCCCGGGAGGACTGTTTGCCGCTGTTGTGCAGCTGGCCGGGGACTAATGGGCAGTCATTTCACTTTCTGAACTTGCCTGAACCAGCTTTAGCCAGTCTTTATTTCCATCCTAGTCACAGTTTATGAAATGTACCCAGTTTAAACCCAAACGGCATTTGGTGCGGGTGCAGAGGAAGTGAGCAGTGAGGCCGGGGGAGTTTCAGCCACTGAAGCCCCGAAGTGAGAGCCACCGGGAGGGTCTTTTTTTTTTCTTCTTTTTCTCCAAGAAGTTTCCATCCAGATTTATTTGTGAATCTGGTTTCTGACAGACATTTGTCCAGTAGTCCTCCTTGTAGATACCCCCCTTCTAGAAGGCGAAGGAATGACTGAGTTGATGTGTCTGCTGGTTTTTACTCCTGGCCAGAGTAATAGATGGCATGAGTCTGGGGTCTTAAGGACTGACGGGCTATGTCCCGCAGACCTTGTGGTGTCTGGGGGACTTGTGCACCCCCGCGGATGTTAATCCCTGGTGAAGAGTAAGCGTCCATTCACTTACAAAATGTTACAACATTTTTTTTATTACTGCATGATGCAGCTTTAGGCATAGTTTTGCCTAAGTTTTAGTTTGTGGCCGTTAAGCGTGTGCCATACCGTAAAAATGATTTTGAAGGTGACCTTGAATGGAGGGTGAGTGTATTTAAATCTTCCTGGATACCTAAAATGTCATCCCATTACGGAATAATTCCCTTTGCATGGGGGGTGCCTCTGCTACTGAGATGGAAATTTGTCTTTGGAGTACCTGAGGTACCTTTTAGGGTTTTGGCATGGGGGGGAAGAGGAGGGGGATTGGGGTGAAAGGAGATATAAAGCCGTATTGGTTTCTGGGGTCATTTTGGGTCCATGGATAAAGAAGCATTTGGTCCATGCCCCCTTTTAAAATTTTTTTGTTAATCCTGAGGATTTTTTTTTTTTTTGAGAGAATGGAAGGAAGAGAAGGGAGGGAGAGAGAGAAACATGGATGTGGGAGAGACACTGATTGGTTGCCTCCTGCATGCGCCCCTATGGTGGCCAGGGATTGAACCTGCAACCCAGGTAGTGTCCTTGACGGGAAATTGAACCCGTGACCCTTCAGTGCACAGGCTGACGCTCTAACCAACGAGCACACTGGCCATATCCATGCCATTTTAAATTTTTTTTGTTAATCCTCACCCGAGGATATTTTTCCATTGGTTTTTTAAGAGAGAGTGGAAGGGAGGGGAAGAGAAAGAGAAATATCGATGTGAGAGAGACACATCGTTAGGTTGCCTCCCACACATGCCCCGACCCCGGCCAGGGATCAAGCCTGCAACCAAGGTATGTGCCCTTGATCGGAATCGAACCTGGGACCCTTCAGTCAAATGGCTGACACTTTGCACTGAGCCAAATCGGCTAGGGCAGTGGTCGGCAAACACATTAGTCAACAGAGCCAAATATCAACAGTACAATGATTGAAATTTCTTTTGAGAGCCAAATTTTTTAAACTTAAACTTCTTCTAAGGCCACTTCTTCAAAATAGACTGGCCCAGGCCGTGGTATTTTGTGGAAGAGCCACACTCAAGGGGCCAAAGAGCCGCATGTACTCGCGAGCCGCGGTTTGCCGACCACTGGTAGGGCCCTGCCCTTTTTGAAAAATTTCCCTTCTTGGAAGCTGGGGTTGTCACCTTGTAGAAGTTGACCTCAATGAAGGCCAAGGTGAGGGGTGGTGAATATTCCCTCGTACCCCCAACTCTAGAGTGAGGGTCTTGTCCTTTTCCTGGGCTTTTCTGTTTTATGTTTGGCTATCTCCTCACTGCACAACGACAGTGGTTTGACTTTACCAGGCAGTGGCCTTGACTCCTTCTTTGCCTCTTCTGTTTGGTGTTCTCGTGACTTTTACTCCTTGGCAAATAAAGATGCCAGGCTTGAAACGAGTTACTGTTGAGTGATGGTTCTTACCCCTGCACCCCACCCCCCCTTTTTGTGTTTAAAGGCAGCAGCCCATGGATTATTAACTTACATGGTTTGGGCGAACATGAAATTATGCGATCCCCAGGTGAGCAGGCCTGCTGCTCTTCCTCTGTTCCTAGACACCACTTGGGCCGCCCCGCCTGGAAAGGAGGGGTGCGGACCCACGGGCTGGACTCCAGGTGCTCCAAGCCTGACTTTTCCTTCTGAGAATTGTTAGACATTGTTGGGTGTGTGCTGGGTTTGTGTTTTAGAGACATTCGTTTATTGTGCTGTATGAGGAACAGACTGTACCAGTGACTGCTGTTTATACAGCGCAGCGGGCCCAGGGAATCTGATTCATAGCCCTGCACACGGGGGGTTATCAAGATAAGGGCGCAGGCACTTTTCTGGCACCTGTTTTTGTGCTGCTCATAATGTGGAGGCCTTAAACAAGTCTGCCCACAGGTCATTCATGTTCTCAAGGATTTCTTTTCCATTTGCAAGGGCATTTAAAAATACATCTAGAAATAAGTTCTCCAGGCATAGGCTGATGTGAAGCAGATTTTTTTGGGATATGGCGAGGATTTTGGTTCAGAAGTGGAGGAAAAGAATCGTTGAGCATCTTACCATTTCCTGTTTGGATAAGAAAACCAAATTGAAATCAAGGTCCTTTCTTCTTGTTTTGCATTTAGGAGATATTAGTATGACCCTTAACGTAGGGGTTTTGGGCCCGCTGTCCTTTTTATTTTTTATTTTATTTATTTATTTATTTATTTATTTATTTATTTATTTATTTAATATATTTTATTGATTTTTTTACAGAGAGGAAGGGAGAGGGATAGAGTGTTAGAAACATCGATGAGAGAGAAACATCGATCAGCTGAGCTGCCTCCTGCACACTCCCCACTGGGTATGTGCCCGCAACCAAGGTACATGCCCTTGACCGGAATCGAACCTGGGACCCTTAAGTCCGCAGGCCGACGCTCTATCCACTGAGCCAAACCGGTTAGGGCTGTCCTTTTTATTTTTAATGGGTAGGGGGTGTCTCAGCAGTTTCTGTATTTTCAGAGCCCCAAGGACAGGGTTGTATTATTCTGAGAAGTGGCCAATAAATAGAATATTTTATTTAAGCAATTAAAATATTTGTTCAGAGTTGTATTCTAAAAGCAAGACTTTATAATGTCTTTCTTATGGGTGGAGACCAAATGGCATCTAAGGTTCACGCCATTGCTGGGAGTCCCATGTCACAGAGAAGATTTCTGTAATTTGCAGCATTAAATGACTTTGCATTTTTCCCTCATTAATGACTTGATTGAATAAATCTCCTGCGGGTCATCGAGAGAAAGTAGAGTCATCGCAGGGTGGTTTGCTCTTTCAGAAAGGATTGGCGATGTGAGGCGCGGGAAGCTGACCCAGCTCTAGGCCATGTGCTTTGCTGGGCTGCACTGGAGGACGTGGTCTGCGTCCACTTCTCCCAACGTGGCTGTCATTGCAAACCCGCCCTGCCCCTGACCGCTCCCTCTGTTGCAGGGATGTGCTCGCTCTGCCCATCTTCAAGCAGGAGGAGCCCCAGCTGTCCCCCGAGAACGAGGCACGCCTGCCACCCCTGCAGTACGTGCTGTGTGCTGCCACGTCCCCAGCCGTGAAGCTGCATGAAGAGACGCTGACCTACCTCAACCAAGGTAGTGGCTGGAGCTCTGGGCCAGGGTGGATTGGGGGCTGGGCCGACTGCCCAGAGGAGGGGGCGTTGACCTAAACCACAGATTTGGGTTTCATTATCTTGTCACAGCAGGAGTGGTGGAGGTTAGGAAGGAGGCTGTGGTATCTGATTGATTCCATTTCCTGCTGTGAGACTTTGTGGAGCCTCTGTTTTTATCTGAAAAATGGACACATCAACTCTGTTGTTACTCAGGCCAAATACGGGTAACATTCCTAGTGCAGGCCCTCCATAGGGCAGATGCTTAGCGATTGCAGCCCTTGTTATAATTACTGTTTACTGTGACCTCAGCTGAGGTCCTTTCCTGGACAGAGATTAAGCCTGTTGGGTAGACTGTCTCTGTCTTAGTCCGGAGCTGCAGCGGCAGCGGCGGGAAGACAGCCCTGTGCTAACACAGCGCGGGGCTGATTCCACGGGCCAGACAGAAGTCCGTGGTGACAGGAACAGGACGTCTCATGTCCTGAGAGAAATGGCATGGGCTCTGCAGTTCTCTGTGACTTTGAGCTGCCTTTTCTTTTTTTCTGAGCCTCCATGTTTCCATGTGTAAAACGGGAAGTTTAATTTTGTGATGTTTAAAGAATGAAAGTGTGTGGAGGGCCTGAGATGACAGTGGCTTCTCTGTAACGTCTGGCTCCCTTTTCAGGACCTGTGGATCAGTGTTCTGAGGGTGGCATTTTGTGGTTTTTCTGTGATTATGTGTACGTGTTTACTGCATCCTTCCTGGGTCACCTAAGTGGGTTAATTGCCCCTCAGTTTTACATGGGTAGAGCAGAGGGGCAGAGGACACAGCAGTTTCTGGGGGTGGCCGGTTGGGGGGAGCTGTAGGGGCAGGGGACACAGCGGTTTCTGGGGGTGGTCGGTTGGGGGGAGCTGTAGGGGCAGGGGACACAGCAGTTTCTGGGGGTGGCCGGTTGGGGAGAGCTGTAGGGGCAGGGGACACAGCGGTTTCTGGGGGTGGCCGGTTGGGGGGAGCTGTAGGGGCAGGGGACACAGCGGTTTCTGGGGGTGGCCGGTTGGGGAGAGCTGTAGGGGCAGGGGACACAGCAGTTTCTGGGGGTGGCCGGTTGGGGGGAGCTGTAGGGGCAGGGGACACAGCGGTTTCTGGGGGTGGCCGGTTGGGGGGAGCTGTAGGGGCAGGGGACACAGCGGTTTCTGGGGGTGGCCGGTTGGGGGGAGCTGTAGGGGCAGGGGACACAGCGGTTTCTGGGGGTGGCCGGTTGGGGAGAGCTGTAGGGGCAGGGGACACAGTTTCTGGGGGGTGGCCGGTTGTGAGGGAGCAGTAGGGGCAGGGGGCACAGCAGTTTCTGGGGTGGCAGTTGCAGGGACTGGTGTGCTAGCGGTGCGCTTCAACAGCCTGCTCCTTTCTGTGGAACTTGGACTCCTCCTTGGGAAGCCAGGCGGGGTGGAAGTCCAACCTGATCAGCCAGCTCCCTGACTGCTGAACTGGCCAGGGACTAGGCAGGATTAGCAGGTGTCTCAGCGGAAGGACGTGCTTATCCCTGTGGCCTCAGCGAAGCCAAGCTCGGTCAGCAAGGGCACCTGGCTCAGGCCCTGAGGTTTGTGCTCGTCTGCCAGGCGGTGGCCATGGTCGGCCGGTGGCGAGGCGTCGGGGAAGCTCCTCTGCATCTGTGCTTGTTTGGGAAGGGCTTCGCCATTGTCCTTTCTCTGTCACAGGAGGTCACATCTCGTGTACCTTCGAGCAGCTGCTTCACCGTCTGGCCTAGATGTAGCAAGAAGAAATTGGAGGGAGTTTACAGAGCATTGCACTCCGAGGTGGTTCTCATTCTTGGCCCCTTTCTGTGCTGCTGAGGAGTGAGTGGGCTGAGGCCCTGTACAGCACACCGGCCTCCTGCTTCCCCCACCTCCTCTCCACTCCCTCCTGCCTTTAATCAGTCAACTTTGGACAGTCAACATACCAGGATTTTTAAGAGTTTACCCTTTGCTCAACACGGATAAGGTAAAAGAGAGGGAAGAAGAGTTGTCCCGTGGTCTTATCATTCTGTGTTAATTTGAAACTTGTGTGTTTACTTTGGCTTTTTTAAGCGACATTTTCCTGATTAAAATAATACATGTTCATTAATTTTTTGGGATGATTTAGAAAAGTAGAAGGAGGAAAATTGAAAGAAAAATAAAATCAGTATCTCTAATCGTACTTGAGAACCACTGCTAACCTTGTTTCTCCATATTCAGACATACATCTTTGACAGTGATGATCCTGCTACAGACACAGGTCCCCTGTTTTCTTATTTACTCCATTGGTGAACTTTGTTTCCTTTTTTAAAATCCTTACCCGAGGGTATGTTTTCATTGATTTGAGAGAGAGACATCACCTGTTGCCTCCCATATGTGCCCAGACCAGGCATCGAACCCTCACCTGGGTATGTGCCCTGACCTGCAACCTTTCGGTGCATGGGGTGATTCTCCAACCAGCCGAGTCACCCTGCGGGGCTGTTCGTGGAATTTCTCATGTCGTTAGACATGCTTTGAGAACTTAAGTTTTTGTGCTGGCTGCACAGCATTGTATTTTACGGTTGTTATCCAGTTTCATAATAAGGACACAGTTTTCAGTTGTCTTTGTGTGTGAAATGTTGATACTTCTAGACACAGACTTTAGAAGTAGAATTAGGGTTACCGAGTCAGAGGGTCTGAGTAAGGCTTTTGACACATTTACCATGGTGCCTTCTCAGAAGACTGTACCCATCTACACGTGGTGCATTTCACTGTCTCCCAGGATTGGGCGTCGTCATTTTTCATCTGATTAGTGAAACATAGAATTTAATGTTACACTAGCATTTCTGTCATTGCTAATATGATTGGATATGTGACCTTTTTTATTTCTCCATCAGTTTTGTTCTGTCCTTTGCACTTTTTCCTATCAGGTTTTTATATCTTAGGGATTGTAAGACACACCATATATGAAGTCTATCAACCTTCTAGTTGCTGTACATTGCAAACGTTTTCCCTATTGGTTGCTGGCTATTGAACTATTTTCTTGTATGATAACTATATTTATAGTGTGGGATATATGTCATGGTTTCTTAATTTTCTGTGTAGAAATTTATTTTAAAGGTCTATTGTCAACTGTCTTTTTAAATGGTTTTTATTTTTATGCTTAGAATGTCTGCCCACCCCAAATCAGTTTAGTAGTTTTATAAATTTCATTTAATGGTTTTTAAATTTTAACCTTGGAATTTTTTTGGAAACTTAATAATTTTTCATTTAATGATACTTTGAATTATCCTAATATATAAAAAGCCAGGGGCTGTCACGACCTAAACAACCAGATAGATGACCGAACAGCAGGCTGCGTAGGCGACCAGGCCGGCAGGGGGGTTGGTTAGTGAGGGACGACCAAATGACTGAACAGCAGGCTGCATGGGGCGACCAGGCTTGCAGGGGGGCAGTTGGGGGCGACCAGGCCAGCAGGGGGAGCAGTTGGGGGCAACCAGGCCGGTGGGGGGGGCAGTTAGGGACGACCAGGCCGGCAGAGGGGGGCAGTTGGGGGCAACCAGGCTGGTGGGGGGGGCAGTAAGGGGCAACCAGGCCGGTGGGGGGGCAGTTAGGGGTGACCAGGCCAGCAGGGGGGGAAGTTGGGGGTGACCAGGCCAGCCGGGGGGGCAGTTAGGGGCAATCAGGCCGGCAGGCAGAGGTGGTTAGGGGTGATCAGGCTGGCAGTGGGGGCAGTTAGGGGCGATCAGGCAGGTAGGCAGGTGAGCAGTTATGAGCCAGTGGTCCCAGATTGTGAGAGGAATGTCCAAATGCCGGTTTAGGCCTGATCTCTAAACTGGCATTTGGACATCTCCCAAGGGGTCCCGGATTGGAGAGGGTGCAGGCTGGGCTGAGGGGATCCTGTGCCCCCCCGCCCCCGTGCATGAATTTCGTGCACTGGGCCTCTAATCTATAATAATAAAAGTGTAATATGCTAATTAGACCGAACATCCTTCTGGACGACCTTCCGGATGAAGCTGGGCCTGAGAGGGAACTCCAGGTCCTGGGTGCTGGCAGCTGGAGGGAAGCCCAGGTCCCGGGTGTCAGAGGGAAGCCGGTGCCAGCAGCCGAGGGAAGGAAGACCTACTCTTGCATGAATTTCGTGCATTGGGCCTTTAGTCTATAATAATAAAAGCATAATATGCTAATTAGACCGGACGTCCTTCCGTACGACATTCCGGATGAACCCAGGGCTGTGAGGGAAGCCCAGGTCCCGGGTGCCCGCCGGCGACTGGAGGGAAGCCCGGGTCCTGGGTGCCATCAGCCAGAGGGAAGCCAGTGTTGGCAGCTGGGGGAAGGAAGGCCTACTCTTGAATTATCCTATATAATAAAAGGCTAATATGCAAATCGACCGAATGGCGAAACGACCAGTCTCTATTACACGCGCTGACCACCAGGGGGCAGACGCTCAATGCAGGAGCTGCCTCCTGGTGGTCAGTGCGCTCCCACAGGGGGAGCGCCGCTCAGCCAGAAGCTGGGCTCGGGATCCTCTCCTGCCTCCGAGGCAGCGCTAAGGACCCCTTGGGGGATGTCCGCCTGCTGGCTTAAGGCAGACATCCCCCGAGGGGTCCTGGTCTGCGAGAGGGCGCAGGCCGTGCTGAGGGACTCCCCCCTAGTGCATGAATGTTGTGCACCAGGCCTCTAGTTACTACATGAAATATATGTGTTTTTTTTCAGCTTTACCAGTGAGATTTATAATGTTATGCTGCATTTGGAATTTATAATGTGATATAAAGGTCTAAGTTTGTTTTTCTAAATAGATAACCTATTAGTTATAACCTAGTTTATCCTTTACTTACTGGTTTAAAATGCCACTTTTGAAACATTTAGAAAACCATAGTCTAAAGTATTAATCTAGAAACAAACCCTTGTATAGGTATTTGTCCTGTACCCCTGAGGTTAATTGATTCTCACCCCATTTCTCATTGAATTATTTATTGTAGCTTGAAATAAATATTTCCCTATTTGGGACTAGAAGTACCTTTCAAAATTTTCTTAGCCATTCTCAATTATTCTTATAGATGGATTTTATAGCCATTACTCTTCTTTCTATACTAATTTTTAACATTTATGAGGTCATATACTTTATAAAATTGTTACTTTTTTTTTTTTTAAATATATTTTATTGATTTTTTTACAGAGAGGAAGGGAGAGGGATAGAGAGTTAGAAACATCGATGAGAGAGAAACACCGATCAGCTGCCTCCTGCACACCCCCCACTGGGGACGTGCCCGCAACCAAGGCACATGCCCTTGACCGGACTCGAACCCGGGACCCTTCAGTCTGCAGGCTGACGCTCCATCCACTGAGCCAAACCGACTTCGGCATAAAATTGTTTCTTGCTTTTATTAAATACTACTAGAGGCCCAGTGCATGAAATTTGTGCATGGAGAGGGGGTGTCCTTCAGCCCAGCCTGCGCTTTCTCACAATCCAGGACCCCTGGTAGGGTCCATAGGCCTGGACGGCGATCAGGACCTATCGGGGTTTTCCGTTCCCTGGCTGCCAGCAGCTGGCCCCGCCACCACTGCTGCCACTGCCTGCCATCTGTGCTGCGCTGCCCTCCCCTTCCCCCACCATCGATCGCCTCCCTCTGCGGGCAACAGGTGTGGGGTGCGATCGCTTGGCTGGCCTGGGCCTCCCTCTGCAGGGCGATTGCTGGCTGGCCCCACACACCCACCACAGCGTCACTGGCTGGTGGCCTGGGCCTCCCTCTGTGGGGCGGTTGATCATGGGGCCCCCAGATCGATCGCCCTGCAGAGGGAGGCCCTGCCCATGTGCCGCAGCACCGCCAGCCGGGTAGCCTGGGCCTCCCTCTGCGGGGCAATTATGGAGTGATGGCGGGGCTCCAGTGATGGCGGGGAACCAATTGCATTGCACCCGCCTTGGCTGGCCTGCCGCCAGTGCGTGTCATAGTGTGGGCGTCTGGAAGGTTCTGCTGTTCGGTCCTTCGGTCGATTTGCATATTATGCTTTTATTATTATAGATTCTTGTACTAACAGTTTCTGTCATTATCACAGCCTCTTAAACATCATTTACTATGTCTGTATGTTATTTTACTATTTCCTTGTATTATTTATGACAGAATATTGTTATGACTGCTGGGTGAAAATATACAGTGTGATTATTTTAGTGCCTGTCTCCCATAATAGAACGAAGCTCTGTGAGGGCTTTTTAACATTATATCCCCAGCATTAAGCTTGATAGTAGGTGCTTTATGCATATTCACAAAATTAGAAATTAGGCATGATTTATTCCATTTTATTTCTCTCTCCTTTTGTTGCTATTCTCATTATGCTGTACTGGACATCTTTTTCAACATACCTTATTCAAAGTAGCCTATACATCTATGTCATGCAACATAGGCATTGATTCCATTAAAGATAGTTTTAACACAACTTTTCCGGTTAATTGGGAAGTTTGCTATGAGGATTAATGTTTCCTGCATTGGCTCTATGATGCTGCCCTCTTTCCAGGAGGCCAGCCCATGCCATCTTCCTTGTAATGTCTGATGTTCTCTGGGAACATGGAAAGGGTGCTGTATCTGTAAATCAAAATGTCATTTCAACCATAGTCAACCAGTGCCCTGACCTTGCGTGGCTTGGGCAAGGGGTATTGGATTTCACATTGCCAAGCCTGGCGACTAATTTTGGAGATGGTAAAAATGGTTTGAAAAACAAATATGTCCTCTTCCTCTGAAATGGAATCCTGAGGAAAAGGGGTGGACAGCTTTTGAATGTGGGTCTAAAAACTTCAAGATCAGCTTCTGCCAGTGGCCAAAGGTCACAGTGGACAGATCTTTCCCAAAGGCAGGCTGGAACCTGAGGGAAGGGATGAAGTGGGTGGTGAGGGCGGGGTCACAGAAAAGAAAGGAAAGAGAACCCCAGGCAATCTGTGTAGTACATTCTGTCTTTGAGATAAGGCACAACTTTGCAAAATGGCTTGTTATGGAGAAAGCTTGTGCATTTCCTACACTTGAATTCTAACATAATCATGAATTTTTGTAGGATTCTTAATTTCATTTCTTCACGGAAGAAGACTTCCTGTTCATTGGGAGGAGTGGGTGGTTCAGTGAGAAGAGAGAAAGCCATGTGCAAAGGTAGGAATAGGTTGGAGTGGTGGTGGTGCAGCTAAGCACACTGTCTGTCCAGAGAATCCTAAGTAGTTCAGGATAACTAGGGTTTGGAACACAAAGAGTGTGAATGATATGGATGGGGAGGTAGACCAGATGGCCAAGATCTCCAACTGTGTTGCTGGGGCTGGGCCATTGGGCAGCCACTTTGGCAAGTCAATCTCTCCGTTTCCCCACTTCCTCATCTGTAAAACAGAGGAGAGAAAATTCCTGCAAAGTAGGTGCTACTATGTGTATAAAATGAGTAAATACATGTAGGACACTGGAAAGGTGTAGGGCGCCATAGTAAGCGTTCACATTAAAGTGTTCACCCCAATCCTCTTTGGAAGTTAACAAGGTCATCAAATTGGGACTTAGAAAGGGTTGGTCCTAGAACTCTTTCAGACAGATTATAGGCAGGAAGGCCACTGAGCTTTCCCATTTGCTCTTCATTCACTACAACCAGACGACAGACGTAAACTGGAGGAGACATCCTGTGCAGGGTGTTAAAACACCATCTTTAAAGCTGTGATTACAGAGAGCAGTGACTCCTAACCCATGTGAGCTTTTGTGTCAAGGATTCCTTTACGTCGGCACCTCGGCTTTATGCGGGGACCACACGCCTTTAAGGGGACACTTCGTTTAGCACTTCAGAATTTACAAAACACTTTCTAATTTTTCACTTCAGTTATCCTCCCCAAATGTTTTACGCTTTCCCGTTTTACAGATGGCAGGCTGCGAGAGGTGCAGTCAGGTTCCCCTTCCTCAGGGTCCCCTTCCGCCCACACCGGCAAGCCTGGGAGAGGCTGAGCTGTGATGTGGCAGTTCTGGAAGGAGAGACACTGTCTTCTGGCCACTTTTTTTAGGGCTCCTGATGGGCCGGGGACTCTGGGCTGGGCACTTCCCGGGGGGGGGGGGGGTGTGCGGCTCTGAGGCTTGTGGAAGGAACTTGGCGGGCGGGGAGAGGACTGGGAAGGAGTGGAGGGGTAGAAAGTGCCTCCTTGAAGAAAAACATAATCAGTTGCTCCTACCCCATTCCACCCTCAGCAGTCTCTCCACCACAGTGACTGGAGGAGTGGCCAGGCCGTCTTCCCCGCTTAGAACCCAGACAGAAGGGCAGCTTTTTTTTTTTTTTTACCAGCTTCTGCTCTGGGGAAATAACTTAATCTCTAGGAGTTTTCATTTATCTGGAATTGGGATGATTTCATTTTGTGTGTTGCCTTGAGAATTAAGTGAATAATGAATGTCTGGCAAATAATAAGCACATAGTTATATTTTTTCTCCTCTCCAATTACACCAGGGACTTTGGATTTAAGGAATGAGGCAAGGGATGAGTTACTTTATCCTTTCTCCATAGCTGAAGTTTTCTCTCCAGATTAATTTTTACCCTGAAGTTTGGGATATAAACTGAGTAAACTAAGTGACCCTTAAACACATTACCTTTTTAAAAATACTTTCTCCCTTATTGTTTTTTTTCCAAAGTATAAAAGTAGCACATACTTACTGTAAAACAGAATAGCCTAATGCCGGGGTGATATCCAGCATCTAGAAGCGTTCAGGAATCTGGAGAAGGCACTACGTGTAAATTAATAAAGAGACTAGAAATATAATATAAATTTGTAATCCATGGGGGAGCCAGAGGAAGCTTAGCTGTAGTAGCTAAATTCTCCCTATCTCTGGACCCAGGGCTCTTTTTATTCCCACATTTTGCCCTATAGCAAAGTAGATATACATATCAAAGATAAGTTTGGTATACAGTAGGCATTGTCCGGTTGGGGAACTGCCTACTGTCCAGCTGTTTGGCCAGCAGGAGGCAATAACATGTAGATTAAAATGCCCTCAGCTGTCTGGTAACAGGCAATAATACGTGCAGATCTTCAGGTTTGGGGAAATCCTTACGGCCATTCCAGCAGGCAATAACATGTATTCAGCCCTGCTGAATATAGAAGCCCATCAACCTTTTGAGGACTTGTTGCATTTATTATGACATGTTGGAATTAGCCTCCAGTACATAAACTTGTACCTCAGAAAGCTTCTTGTAACCTCACTTCCAAGATTTTTCTTAGTCATACATTAACCCATGGATGTCTAGTTGTATAAGCATACATTAACTACATATATCTAATTTTATATAGACACTTGTACACGGATACTTGTAGAAATGTGTGTGCCTCTTTTTAAGAGAAATGGGTCATATTATATACTAGAGGCCCGGTGCATGAAATTCGTGCATGGGAGGGGGGCCCTCAGCCCAGCCTGCACCCTCTCCAATCCGGGACCACTCAGGGGATGTCTGACTGCCGGTTTAGGCCCGATCCCAGGGCCTAAACAATCTGGGACTGCTGGCTTCTAACTGCTCACCTGCCTGCCTGCCTGATCACCCCTAACTGCCTCTGCCTGCTGGCCTAATCACCCCTAACTGCCTGCCGGCCTGGTTGCCCCATGCAGCCTGCTGTTAAGTCGTTTGGTCGCCCCTCACTAACCCCCCTGCCAGCCTGGTCGCCCCACGCAGCCTGCCGTTCACTTGTTTGGTTGTCCCTCACTAACCCCCTGCCAGCCTTGTCGCCCCACGCAGCCTGCTGTTTGGTCGTTACTGTGATGGAGTCCTGGACAATTTGCATATTCCTCTATTATTATCTCTATTATTATTATAGACTAGAGGCCTGGTGCACAAAATTCGTGCACAGCAGGGGGGTCCCCTCAGCGCAACCTTCACCCTCTCTAACCCTGGACCCCTCGGGGGATGTCCAACTGCCAGTTTAGTCCTGATCCTGAGGACATCCCTCTCAAAATCTGGGACCACTGGCTCCTAACTGCTCAATTGCCTGCCTACCTGATTGCCCCTAACTGCCCCCCCCTGCTGGCCTGGTCACCTGCAACTGCCCCCCCCCTGCCAGCGTGGTCACCCCCCACTGTTCCCCCCGCCATCCTGGTCGCCTCTCACTGCCCCCTCTGCTGGCCTGGTCGCCCGTCACTGCCCCCCCCCCTCCGCTGGCCTGGTCGCTCCCAACTGCCCCCCCTGTGGACCTGGTCGCCCCACACAACCTGCTGCTCAGTCATGTGGTCGTCCCTCACTCACCCTCTTGCCAGCCTGGTCGCCCCACACAGCCTGTTTGGTCGTCCCTTCAGTTTTTTCAGATGCAACTGTTGCTTAGCCTTTTATATATATAGATTATTATTATAGATACTGTTTAGCAACTTGCTTTTATTTTTGTCCAACAAAATACCCTCCATCTTTCCACGTGAGTGCATTACAAAAACAAGCCAAAGCCAATCCTTGCTGGTCATGTTAGGAGCTGTGGCATGGCTGCTGCATCACTGGTCCTCCTGAGGAGCGGCAGCTTGTTTCCTCTCTTTCATAACCAGGCCTAACACTCCAGTGAGCATCTTTGTGCCCACATCTTTGCACTTAAGCAGGAGTGAAACATCTAGAGTTAGAATTGCCAGCACAACATTTTGGTAGATGCTGCCATATTGCCCTGTAAAAATATTGTACTGATTTGTGCTTTTATGAACAGTAACTATCTGAATAATTGTTTATTTCCTTTTTCCTTATTATCTATTCCCAATCTCTACCATGCCTGGAATATAAACTTTTTTTTTAACTCCCCCCTTCAGGATATGCTTTTTAATTGATTTTTAGAAAGAAAAGGGTGGGGCGGGGGGGAGAGAAACATCAATTGGTTGCCTCCTGTACATACCTTGACTCACGATCAAACCTGCAACCTTTTTGGTGTACAGGACATTGCTCTAACCAATGAGCAACCCAGCCAGGGCTGAATATAACTTCTTGAAGGCAGATACCTTGAGTATATTGTTCACTGCTAGTCCTAGCACATAGGTAACTTTTTTGAATGAGTGAAGAATGTCTATTTTTCTATACTTTTGCCAACACTCTTTAACCTTTGCTCATTAGTGGGGAAAATATAAAGTATTCCTTTTTTGATAGTTTATTTCTCAATTTTGTTGAATATATTTTATGTTTTATTTGGTTATTTCTATTCCTTTTACCTTCCATGTGATTTACCTATTTTTCAGATGGGATTTTCATCCTGTTCTTATTTATTTATAAGAGCTCTTTGCATGTTTGTGCTAATGTGTTAGAAATATGTTTCCACATTTTCTTGTTTGTTTGCTTGCTCTTTTACATAATAAACATTTTTATAAATTTTCATGTGATCTGGTTTACTGGATTTTTACCTTAAAATTTTTTGTGTTACATGTGCCATTTAGGAAAGCCTTCTTCACTTTAAGATTTTAATAATATTCACCTGTTTGTTAAAGATTTTTCTTCTTAAGTCTTTAATACTATGACATTCATTTTGGTGTGTAAGGAATGAGGTAGGAACCCAACTCCATTGCTTTACACATGGTCCCATAATAACTTACTGATTGGAGAGCCTTCATGTAGCATAATCCTGTGCAGCCACAGAAGCTCGAGGCCTATCCTTTCGGGCCAGCCTGGGCTGTGAAGTTTTAAGAAGTCTTTCTCCCTGTTGGTAACACTGTCTTGGAAGATAGTATTAATCTTCCTTAGAGACTGGGTTGGGGTTAGAGGCAGGAATTGTGGATTTGGATACACCCAGGCTCCATTCTGGCTCGCTGTTCTCTCCCAAGTTCCTGGACCAGCAACCTATGTGTTTTGTGAAATAGACCCAACACCCACCTGAGGCCTTGTCTTGAGAATTAAGTGAGACGTTGTGTTGTTTGGTTTGTTTGTGCCATGCAAGGATATTTTATTTTGGCGACATAAAATCTAGAATTGTTTACTCCGTAAAGAACTTCCTAAACCACATCACAGAGATTAGCCAAAAGGAAAGCAAAGTAAGGGACAGATGCTTTCCCTGATGCCAGGGCCTCATAATTAATCTGTGAGTTAATAAATTAATAAAAAGACTGACTGCAGCCGGGCTGCGGTGTCATTGATTGGGTTTCTTGGTTTCTTTGTTGTGTTTTAAAACCAATCAGCAGCCCTAACCGGTTTGGCTCAGTGGATAGAGCATCGGCCTGAGGACTGAAGGGTCCCGGGTTCGATTCTGGTCAAGGGCATGTACCTTGGTTGCAGGCACATCCCAAGTAGGGCGTGTGCAGGAGGCAGCTGATCGATGTTTCTCTCCCATCGATGTTTCTAACTCTCAATCCCTCTCCCTTCCTCTCTGTAAAAAAATCAATAAAATATATATAAAACCAATCAGCATTTACTGACATAAACCTGAGGTGACTTGTACACACTGCTTATTACAGCTCAGAGAATGTAGAAATGAGTCTCTGTGTTTCAAAGGTCTCTTCCTGGTCATGTCAGATTTCAATTATGTTTTAATAGTAGACCAGTTAATTCAGCTAAAATACAATACTTACAATTCCAGATGGTATAGTGAACTGGGAATGATATGGTCTTAAGAATTATGTTAAAACCACCTATATTCTGGAAATAGTTTGTTAAAAATCATAATTACTAAAACTTGTTTATCTGATGCCAAGTGGCCATCATTCATGTCATCTTCTCTAACTGAAAGAGGCGCTTTGGTCATTGTAGCGCAGTGTCAGGGTCCTCATCGCGCTCTTTATCCCTGCCCTCCTGCTCCCCCGTGGGATGAAGTGTTCGAGCACTTCTCTTCCTTGGCTCCTCTCCTCTCCGCTCCTGTCCTTGGGCAGGCAGCTGTGGCTTTCCTGAAGCTGACTGTTGTCAAACCACTCACCGTTTCCATCGGATGTCGTTTGCCGTTCTTCTGAGATGTCTTTCAGATGTGTTTGACCTCCTTGGGACTAAAAAGGATTTTGATGCCTTGAGTGTCCAGGTCTGTCCTTCCAGAGCCACCATTGCTCCATGAAATGACATTTTAGAGGAGTCCCTGCTCGCATCTTTACTAAGTGCTGCCAACACACAGTTTGTAACGACCGAGGCGTGGCCCCCACTGTTGGGGCTCCGGCTTTGATGGCCTCTGTAGTGCATCCCGTCTGCTCACCGATGTTACAGACTTCAATCTGGGCGGACACTCTTTTAAGCTCGCTCACTGTTCTGCAAAGTACCTGGGCTTTTTACTGTTAAAATAATCAAAACAGGGCCCTCCAAAATTTCAGGGAAACTCAGGCAGACTTGAGTCTGTGCTGTAATTTAGACAGCCTCGTGGGAGCGCTGTTCGGACGTGTCTGTGGCTGTCACGTTGCCCTCCTGCTTCCAGGTGGCATGTGGCGCTGTCTCTTGTGGGGTGCAGCTGGCAGCCTGGAACCCTGTGAGTGCCCTGCCCCTAAACCAGCAAGTTCCTGGTGTCCAGCACAGGCCATCAGTGGGGCTGGAGGACTGGTACCAGGTTTAATCAACTTTGCTTTGGTCACTGCACAAATAGAAAGGGTTATCATTTGTATGGTTCATTGTAAAAGACAGTATTTAATGCAGGTATATCAGTGGGTCTTAATAAAGGTTATTTCTCTTCGGCAGTTAAGTTTGGCTATTTTCTTGGGGTGCTTGGAGGGGAGGGGAGCAGCAAGAAGGTTAGGGTAGGAAGAACCACTTCACTCTGTGTAAGTGGATCTGCGTCTGGTTTCCGGGGCTGGTGAATTGTGGTAGAAATACTGCTTAGAAGCACGTATGCAGATCAGCTGCTCTGAGTGAGGAAGTGGCTACTTTAACACATTTTGCTACGTGTTCAAGTAACCATTCTGCACAAGTAGATACTGTGATTGTTACAACCCCTTCATTTCCTAAGAGAAGGGGAGCAGCCCAGTGAAGATGGGATGCTCCGGGGTCAGATGGCCTGCTGAGGCAGGACCAGGCATGAGCCCAGGTGTGCACAGCTTTGGAGTCTAGAGGCCACAGGGAGAAGGACAGGTGCTTCCTGCATTGGCTCTGTGAGCTGCACATTCCATATAAATGTGTCCCGCGAATGGCGGTCTGTGCCTGACTCCTTCGCTCAGCACCACCTGTGGCCTGCATCAGCGCTCCCCTTTTTCCTTGCCCAGGAACACTCCTGTGTGTGAGCCTCATTTTATGTGTTCATTCTTCAGGCGATGGACATCTGAGTGGTTTCCCCTCTTCGGCCATTATGAAGATGTTGCTGTGAGCATTATGCACTGGTTTCTGTGTGGCCCGGTGCTTTCATTTCTCTTGTGTATATCCCTAGGAGTGCAATCTCTGGGTCACATGGTCACTCTATCTAGTGTTTTGGGGAGGTGCTAGACTGTTTTCTGAAGTGGCTGCAGCACTTTGCATCCCATCAGAGTATGGGGTTCCCGTTTGTTTACATCCAGCACTGGGTATTGTCCGTCTTCTGATGGAGGAAGGACGAGTGATGGAGACCTCTTCTGCTGGCCACACCGGCCACTGCTGGCAGCACACGGAGCGGGGGCCTCCAGGCGGGGTGCAGCAGGCCTCAGGAGCAAACTGAAGCCAGAGGCTCAGACGCCGGGAGGATTCTCGGACCCGCTTCTCTGTTCCTTGCTGGGGATCACCTTCTGCTCTCTCTTCCCACCAGCTCCCCCGCCTCAGTGGCCAGAGGGCCAACAGCCAGGCCATCAATAGCGCTCAACACCTGGAGAGCCTGGCACTCTCTTCCCCGCTCCCAACTCCACACTCCCGGGGAGGGGCTGTTGGCCTGGCTCGGTGGCATGCTCACCTGGACCTGGCGTGGCCCGAAGTGGGCCCTGTGTAAGCATGGCTGCGCCCACCCTCCCCTTTCTCCTCTGTGGAAGCAGGGCTGGTGGTGGAGCCGTTCCCTGAGGTGGCCATAGGCGTCCACTCTCCTGGGAGGCCCTGGGGGGTGGGGGTGTGGAAATGGGACGGGGAGGAGGCTGTGGTTATCTCAGGCTAGACTGACGCCTGTCTCCCCTGACAGTGACTGCCCCGGGCTTACCCAGGTTACCCGTGGCTAAGACAGAAAGGTGACGGCCTGGGACCAGATGGCAGTGGCCGGGATAGAGCAACCAGGCTGTCAGGCTCCCACCTCTAAGATCTGGCCCATCAGGGGCATGTGAGTACCTCAGCCCCAGCACGGATGTGGTTCCAGGGCTGGAGGGAGGAGCCCGCGTGAGTCCAGTCCTGAGCTCATGCAGAGATTTGGTTTTCTCTCGTCACTGTCCTTTGTCCCCTAACTCAGGCTTTCACATCCCACCACCTGTGCAGGGCGGCACCCATGTCTCCACACGCTCACCGGCACTCTGTGTTGCCAACCTTTTCTAATGTGCACACAGAAAATCAGCACTTTATTTTCATTTGCATTTACGTAATTCTTCATGACAGGAGTGAAGTTGAGCATCTCAGATGTTTACATGTCTTTCTTGTAACCATTGCCTTTTTCTTCTGTTGCCCTTTTGCTTATTGACCTGTGAGAACCTTTGCATTAGGTGGAACTGTAATTCAAAATGGGCTGGTCAGCGGATTCATAGGCTTTAGTACAGCAATGTAGCTGGGTACAAGTACAACCTGAAAAATTAGTGAATTTCTTGTGAACCAGCAGCAACCACATATAAAATAAAATAGGAAAAGGAGATACCATTCACAGTACCAACAGCAAATCAATTTTTAAAATGCTGACCCACTCAGCAGTCCGAGGCCCCCCGATTCAGAATCCTGGCAGTGCGCCTGAGCTCTGAGCTCGCCACCTGCTGGGCCCCCCACGGTTACTCTCCAATGGGTGCGGCTTGGGAATTTGGGGCATTTGGGGGAAGAAAAAGAGAATAATTTTTGACTGAAAGAAAAGTGTCAAATAGTATTGGGGCCCTGGCAGGATGTGCTTGGCGGTTAGAGAGTCGGCCTGCACACCGCACCGCAGGGTCGCTGGTTCAATGCCAGTCAAGGGCACATACCTGGCTTTTAGGTTCAGACCCCAGCCCCTGTCGGGTGTGTGTGGGAGAAAACCAATCGATGTGTTTCACTCACATTGATGTTTCTCTCTCTCCCTTCCACTCTCTCTCTTCTAAAAATACAGTACAACAGGCAGTCCTCGGGTTACGTTGGACTCGACGTATGTCGTTTCGTGGTTACGTCGCAATCTCCCATTTATAAAAAAAAAGTTCCGTCATTTTGACATATGTACATATGTGCTTTATGTTTTTTATTATTTATTTACCACAACTAAAGGTCAGGGATTATCTTCTAAATTTTTTTTACTGTTTCACTTCATTACTGCTGTGTATGTGCTCCAGGTGAGTGATGTAGGTGCTTATGTAGGTGGGTTCCGACTTACGGTGAAAATCGCCTTACGTCGCACTGTAGGAACGGATCTCCGACGTAACCTGAGGACCTACTGTATATACCTTTTACCCAGCTTCCCATCATGCTGACATATAACTGGCGCAATCACTGAAGCTGGGCAGGCACACTGCTGCAGCCCTATGAAGTTTGCTGCAGTCTTTATTTGACTTTTACCCGTCTCCTCTTCTGCCCCCGTTCCCGGTTTCTGTGCAGGACCCCAGTGGCCCTTCATTGCCACGTTTCCGTGGTCTCGGGTCTGTGACAGTCCCTTAGCCCTTCTTGTCTCCCGTGACTTCACACTTTAGCGGCACCTGGTCAGTTGTGCACGTGCCCCAGTTTGGGTTTCTCTGATGTTTTTTAGTGATGAGAGGGAGGCTGCGCACTCCCGGCGAGGATGCCTCAGCAGTGACGCTGCGCCTGCCAGTACAGCGTGGCCGGGGCGTGATGCCCAGCTGTCTTCTGCTGGTGGTTGTGACCTTGATGATTTCGGAGTGTCTGCCGGGTTTCTCTGCTGAAAAGTCACCGTTTTTCCCTTTGTAATTAATAAATATCTTGAGGGAGACACTGGGAGACAGACTGATGTCTCGATTAGCCTTAAACTTGCACCCACTGGTTGTACCATCCACTGGGGGGGTCTTGCGGCCCCCGTGTTTATCTGCTTCCCTCTTCTTCCTATATTTAGCAGTTGGAACGCTACTGCAAGAAAGAGCTTTCTCTTCACCATTAGTTTATATATTTATTCTATCATGTAGACTGGTTGGTATTTACTTTACACTGTGGGCTGAAATTCAACGCTGCCCTCTAGTTGGTCGCTCACACCACGCCTGCTGTGGCCAATGGGGGCTCCCTGAGCCTGGCTGCTGCGTCCTCCACCTTGCCTGACCTCTTTTCCTTCCCGAGCATTTCCTCACATCTGACCTACGAGATGCTTAAGACGAAAGGAGCACCGTGTATCTCCCTGCCCCAGATGTTCCTCTAACGTGTCTTCCGTACGTGACCGACTCCTCTACTTCTGTGCATCCACACACATGCTGGCCATCTGCCAAGTATTTATTGGCGATCCACTGAGTGCCAGGCAGAGGCCTGGGCCCTGCCATCTGTTTTTGTGAGCGGGTAAGCGTCTCACCCAAGGGCACTGGTGGTAGGCCCTCAGGACTGGGATTGGGCCTGTGGTGGCTGAGCCTTCTCCCTGAAGCGTGCCTGTGTGGGATGCTCTGTCCACACACTTGCGTGGTACTGCACATATGCAAGTGACCAGACAAACTACACGTGTTGGACAGTGCATAGCATTATGCTCCTTGTCTGCCATCAGAACAGGACTGTTGGCACCCAGCCCTCCTTTCTCTGAGGTAATGATGGCCTCCATTATGCTTTATGTGGCATTAATTACCCAAAGCAGTAACTGTTGGAAAGTAAACAACCTGTAAGTCTTGGCTGGCCAGGGCAATTGCCTTCTGTTCTTGGGAACATTGTGATCTGGGCAGGAGGCCCTGCACTGGGTTCCGCTTGCTGGGCAGAGCCACTCTGTGGGAGAGCCCGGTGGGTACGGCCAGGGGGAGGCAGGCAGGGTGGGCCTGCTGGCTGTGCCTGCGTCACAGCAACAGTATGGGCTGCCCCCACTTCCCTACCTCAGGCCGGAGGAACTTACATAGCCACGGAGCCCAGAAACCCTCCCCCCAGCCACTCATCCCCCCTCTGCCCCCAAGCCCCTTCAGGTTGAGGGCTGAGTCATCCCGGCCTGGGGGCATGTCCTAGTTTGGCTTCCTCCTGGCTGTGTGACCTTGGGTGGCCTTGGGCGGCAGAGCTGGAGTACAGTGGCCTGGGCATGGGCGGGCAGGGCTCTGCAGCGGGAGCATGTGTAAGACTTGTTGTTTGGAAGTGGCAGTCGTGACTGGTGCTTGCTGAGGGCTTGTTACAGGCCAGGCTGAGTACATTGCCTCGTGTAATCCTCATAGCTGCCTGCGAGGAACATTTTGTAGGTCGGAGCCTGAGCTGCAGAGAAGTTCCTGAACTTGCCAGGACGTGGAGGGTCTGGCTCAACTCATCTGACCTGATGTTACATCCTCTCTCCCTCTTGTCCTGGACCAGGCCACAGGCTGTGCTGTCTTCACTGCCACCTTGGGCACAGCACTCCTGCCCTGGGCCTTGGTTTTCTCACCTCTAAAATGGTCACAGTCATATTGTACTTGTGGGTTCTCAGGGTGGTCTCCCAGAGAGAGGCTGGTTGAAGGACCTCTCTCTGTCTGACTTCAGTTGCATGTGTTTGGTGTTTTATTTATGAAATGCAGACTATTTTCCCCAAGTGCCCACCTGTATGATGGGCTCTAGGTACCAGCCTAGCACTGGAATAAAAATACCAACCATTGTCCCTGTGGACACCTATTACATGCTTGGACTGGGATGAACACCCCCCCCCCCCTTTTTAATTCATATGTAATATATTCCTAGTTTTTAAAAAGTTGATACTGAAAATGTATATAATTTAAAAGGGAAGTATTCTTCTTTATCCACCATCAGACTCACAAATATAAGGGCATGTGTATAACATCCTATCTAATAAAAGAGTAATATGCAAATTGACCGTCACTCCAACACACAAACATCCTGCCCCCATGTGGACACAAGATGGCCACCACAAGATGGCCAGCAGTGGAGGGCAGTTGGGAGGGACCAGGCCTGCAAGGGAGGGGAGTTGTGGGTGATCAGGCCAGGAGGGGAGAGCAGTTGGGGGGACCAGGCCTGCAAGGGAGGGCAATTGGGGGCGATCAAGCCTGCAGGGGAGGGTAGTTAGGGGTGACTAGGCCGTCAGAGGAGGGAAGTTGGGGGCAACCAGGCCTGCAGGGAAGGGCAGTTGTGGGGGAACCCAGGCCTACAGGGGAGAGCAGTTGGGGGGGACCAGGCCTGCAGGGGAGGGCAGTTAGGGGTGACCAGGCCTGCAGGGGAGGGCAGTTAGAGGTAATCAGGCTGGCAGGGGAGCAGTTAGGCATCAATCAGGCTGGCAGGGGAGTGGTTAGGGGGTGATCAGGCTGGCAGGCAGAAGCGGTTAGGGGTAATCAAGAAGGCAGGCAGGCGAGCATTTGGAAGCCAGCAGTCCTGGATTATGAGAGGGATGTCCGACTGCCCGTTTAGGCCCAAACATACCGGGATCGGGCCTAAACGGGCAGTCAGACATCCCTCAAGGGGTCCCAGATTGGAGAGGGTGCAGGCTGGGCTGAGGGACACCCCCCCGCCCCGTGCATGAATTTTGTGCACCGGGCCTCTAGTTTTAAATAAAAGTACAATCACACTGTGTACATAATATTCAGTACTTTTTTGATGGCATAGTTAGGTCTCAGGCTGTTTGTGTTTGCCGTGTTGAGAGTATTGTCAAAATTCCCAATGGGCTGTGATGCACTGTCTCCCACTCCAGCAGGTGTGAAGGCCACTCCCCATCTTTTGTCCTGGAGGGCGGGCGCGAGGCTGGTGTGGCACTGTCTGCATTTGGCATGCCTGTGACTATTAGGAGGTGGAGCATCTTTTCACGCTCTGCTTGTTTGGTTGAGTTCCAGCTCTGCTGTTTGCTTTAGGAAATTTATATCAGATTCTGCCACCATGAGTTATAGGTCTGTCACATGCCAGTACTGTGCAGGGGCTGGTGTGTGTGTGTGCAAATTGGTTCAGGTAAACTGGTAAGTGGGCCCCGAGAGCTTCCAGTCTGGCTGGAGAGCTACAGCATAGCCGTCATGCAAGACAGCCGAGGGGAAAAGTTGCAAAGTGCCCAAAGAAGTTGAGAGGAAGCTTGAACATCCTGTAAAAATTCAAATAAAGTTTTATTGGAACACAGCCAGGCCCATTCTCTCACATACTGTCTGTGGCTGCTTCCTTGTTTCTATGGTGGAGTGTAGTAGTTGTGACAGAGAGCTATGGCCCACAGGCTGAAAATAGTTACTGTCCGGCCTTTATGGGGAAACTTTGCTGATGCCGGGCCAGATGTTATGTGTTGTGGTTGTGTGAAAGAAGAGGGAGGAAGCAAAGATGTGCTGAGCCCTACCTGGGCCAGGCACAGTGTGGAGTGCTGTTTGTGTGAGTTTCCTTTCATTTTCCTTGGAAACCTTTTCTCTTCCATCCCTTATTCTCGTTGCTCTCCCCTCCCCCTCCCCTTTCTGTGTGGGGTGGAGGTAAGGAAGGGGTGGAGTGGAGGCTGAGCTCAGGCGTAGGGTCGGGGTAGAGGGGACTCCCCAGCCCTTGCCAATGTTCAGGGCCCTTTGGTCTGGATCCAAGTCATTCTTCCAGGGCTGTGGCCAGCTGAGGAACCCACCTCTGCCTGAGGGCTGAGGATGGAGCGCTAAGCTGGGCGGGGCAGGGCTCCGTGTATTGCTGGTGGGAGTGGGGAGGAGGGGTAAAGCGTGTGCCACCTCTCCTCTACCTCCTGGTGCTACAGGCCCTCCCCCTCTGGGCTGGGCTGTTGGCTGTGGAGGACCGTTTACATCACCTGGTGCCCACCCTTCTCCTTCCCTGCTTTAAAGGGCCTTTAACATTCCCACAGTAGAGGGTGGGGCCAGAGACAGTGAAAGCGTTGAGGCTGTGGAAAGGCCCCCACAGCTGGCCGCCCTGCACTGTCCACCAGTGCTCTCACTCAGGGCGCTTGCAGGTCCAGCCAGAGACGCCGTGTGCTGGTGTGCGGGGCTGGACGCACCTTCAGTCCTCCCACCACCTCTGTGTTTAAATACCCATACCGCCCACTTTTTGGGGGCGTGGGAGCTAATGCTCACAAATGGAGCCAATAGCAAGTGGTGGGTCCACATGTGAGTCCAGGCCCCACATCTGGGTGCTGACCAGGTTCCCAAGGTAATTTTAGGAGTTCGTAGAAGAATATCGATTGTTGCATATCTATATAATTTTTACAATACTGTTTATGATATATTTTTTTAATGTATCATTTTCATATTTTTATTTATTGTTTTTCCGTTTCTTTTTTTGATATATATTTTTTATTGATTCAGAGAGGAAGGGGGGAGAGGGAGAGAGAGATAGAAATATCAATGATGGAGAGAGAATCATGGAACGGCTGCCGCATGTCCCCTACTGGGGATTGAGGCCACAACCCGGGCATGTGCCCTGATGGGGAATCAAATCCCGGGACCCTTCAGTCCACAGGCCGACGCTCTATCGAGCCAAGCTGGTTAGGGCTATGGTATATGATTTTGATTTTGTATTTGCAGGGATGATATACACTTAAAAAATTAAGTTTAAAAAGTGAGTTGATTAAATAAAATAGGCTGTTTATGTTGCAGGCTGTTTCTAATTTCATTGGCAAAATTGTGAGGTGGTGTGTGAATGAGTGGGGCAGCCAGTCACCCTGCACCCTATGGCAGCATCTTGGGTTTGCACCTAGTATGTCCCTGGCACAGAGGGTAGCGGTGGGGTGTACAGGGGCTGCTGAACAGAAAGCAGTGCAGAGCGAGGACCAGCATTCTTCCCCACTCCATGGTTGTGTGTGTGACGGAAATATTTTAATTTCAGATCGATTGAATGCTACAGAGAATAAGAGAACAAATAATCATGCTCAACACAGTTTTTTCAACCTTGTCAAATTTTCTTCTGATTTTTACTTTTTTCTCATTTGTTGCCTTCCTTCTTCCCTAGAAGCAAAACCAATTTGTGAAGTTGGTGTTGGTTTGAGATTGAGTGCACATTCGTAAATTTTTACTCTTTACATAGTCAGTCAGCCCTAAAAATAAATAGTATTGTTTTGCATGTCTTCAAACTTTATACAAGTTATTTATATGTATATCACCATGTAGCTTTTTTGTTTAATATTATGTTTCTGAGATTTCTCCATGTTGTTTATTAAAAGTGACATTTGCTATTCCATTCCAAGTTAAATAATAGAATTAACATCTCTCTTTTCTTATTGTGAATCTGTAGGCTGTTGACAGTTTCCCCCTGTGATGAGCATTTTTGCCTGTTTCCCAGTGCACAGAAAGTTCTGCTTTAGGATATGCCTGTAGAACTGGAATGAATTTATTATATATGGTGTGAGGTGGGGATTTATTTTTCCATATGGATAACCAGTCATCCTGCACCCTTGAAAAGCTGTCTTTTTTCTCACTGTCATAGATCAAGTTTCCAAGTATCTGAAAATGTATTTTTGAACTCTCCCCCGCCCCATTGGTCTGTTTATCTCCGAGAAAAAAAATGACAGGGCTTTGGTACTATAACCTTCAGAGTCGTTTAAATGGTTTAGGAACATGTGTTTCACGGAGATGAGTTTTTCAGAAGGAAACGAATATCAAACCTTATGCCACAGTGTAGTTACATATCCACATGCACTTCTTGGTTCAGAGAACTAAGACCATGGGGCATAAGGATTTGAGCCTTAAGGGAAGGAGGGAAGTTTTAGGTGTGTGGATGAGAGTCATGCAATAAAGTGAATATCAGGAAATTCAGGAGGAATGAAATAGATAGACTCTGAATATTTGAAGCAAGAAGACACTGTGTAGAGTAGTTTGGCTACGGTTTAGTCCTTGGAGTCAGAGAGACCCAGGTTTGATCTTCAGCAAGGTACTCTGGATCATAATTTCTTCATCTATAAAATGGGGTCGCCCTGGCTGGGTAGCTCAGTTGGTTGGAGTTTGTCCCGGTACACCAAAAGGTTGGGGGTTCAATTTCCGGTCAGGGCACACCTAGGTTGTGCGTTTGATTCCCCCCTCCCCCTGGTCGGGGCATCTATGGGAGGCAACCTATCGATGTTTCTCTCTCACATCAATGTTTCTCTCTCTCTCTCTCTAATCAGTAAAATAAAATAAACATATCCTTGGGTGAGGATCAAAAAGAAGGTGTCAACAATGGATTTTCCTGATGGATTATTGAGACGACTAAAGGAAATAATGCACATAAGTGGCCTAGCAATGTCCCAGGCGTAGCTGAACACAAGTAATTAGTAGTTATTTGTTATCCTATTTCCTTGATTCTAAGACCACCTTTGTCTTTCTTTTCCCACATTTTGCAATTATGAAATTAGAACAGGCTTTACTGTGATTTCCTGCAGTGATTTAGTTTTGCTCTCAGATCACTGTTTAGATCAGTGATCTGAGAGCAGGAAACGGAGTGTTTTATAGGCACGAAGGTGGAGTCATTGTGCTCTATCTAAGGTCATCCTGGGACTCATCGTTATTGCTGGTCCTAAAGGAGAAGGAAGGAGGGAAACACCATCTTAACTTGGGATGGTGAAGGTAGGGGTGCTTTTAATGTCACAGATGCTGCGGGCAGTAGAGCGGGGATAGATGGTGATGGAAGGAGACTTGAGCTGGGTGGTGTATTGTAGAATTGTACACCTGAAACCTATGTAATTGTAATAACCAATGCCAACCCAATAAATTCAATAAGAAAAAAAGATGCTGTAGGCATCTTTGCTGAGCAAGAAGTAACTTCCAGAAAGGAGAAGTTGACAATCATGTAGAACTACACATGTCCTCGGACCAGCAAATGACACCCCCATGTAGGATGTGGCAAAGAGTGCGGTAGGTTCTGGAAACATTTAGTTTCTGCCCCTGGCTCTGCCACTGACTGGCTGTGGGAGCTTGTCCAAGTGTAACCTCTCTGAGCCTCTGCTTGCTTCTACCAGTGGGCTCTTCCCACAAGCCCCCATCATGTGTTCTGAGGGTCAGGTGACTTAATACCCGAGCAGACTTTGCCACTGGATCAGCACTCAGTGGGTGGAACCTGCCCTTACTGTTCTCCAAGGCACACCTCTCCCCTCGCATCTCCTTGCTACAGTGCTACTGAGGATTACTTTCTCATTCATTCTTCCCTTCAACTATCCCCCTCCTGCCCACTCTTCAAAGTCTGTTTCTAACGTTACCTCCTCCTCAAACCTTCCCACCGCCCCCCCCCCCCCATTCTGGGTGAGTGTTGCCCACCTCTTAGAGGATTTTTCAAATTCTGCCTTGTAGTAGTGCTTTTCCTGTGCTGTTCAATGTATCCCAGCTAACCTTTTGAGGGCAGGAGTATGTCTTGCTTTTGCAAACCCTGTAGTTAAGCACAGTGGCATAGCAAAGAATATGAAATCATGGTCAAGCTTTTGCTGAGTACCGACTATTCGTCAAACAGTACGGTGGTGAGCTAAACAGCCTGTGCCTTCACTTCCTGGCCCCACCCATGCCCCAGGGAGACCCCACCAAGCAGAGGAATGCCTGTGCGCTTCAAGCTGAGTGAGATTTTCCCTTGCACACCAGCTGGTGGATGGCCAAGAGTTTGGGGTTCGCGAACAGCTGTCTTCTGGATGGTGCTCTGCTGAGGGGAGCAGGGCTCTGGGGGGCAGGCCTGGGGAGGGAGGCTGGGCGCTGTCCTGTTTGGGGCCCGAGTCAGGGAGGTATCATGTGGCTGGGAGGGGCTCTAGGGTGCATGCAAGAGGAAAGGATGAGGAGGGACATTCTGTGGGGAAGCACACAGGTCAGAGCTCTGCTGGTGGAGGAGGCTGTGGCCTGGGCCTGGGTCAGGTCTCCGCTGGTGGTGGAGAAAGAGGAGGCTGTGGCCTGGGCCTGGATCAGGTCTCCGCTGGTGGTGGAGAAAGAGGAGGCTGTGGCCTGGGCCTGGGTCAGGTCTCCGCTGCTGGTGGAGAAAGAGGAGGCTGTGGCCTGGGCCTGGGTCAGGTCTCCGCTGGTGGAGGAGGAGGCTATGACCGGGCCTAAAGCCCCACCTTAGAACTGCTCTGTATGGGACAGCAGGTGCCTCCTACTGGGCGTGAGCTGAGGGTGCTGCAGTGCTGGGTCAGTATTCATTGAACCATGGGGCACCTGTCCACCCAGGTAATGAGCACTTAGGCGCTGGGCCTCATGCCAGCCGTTGCACTCCTCCTGGGAACAGGAGGACACTGGGAACCAGGTGGGGTGTGAGAGGCTCCATGTTATGTTGCTCTCAGAGGAGTGTTGGCTCAGGAGCCTGGAAATGTGTGTTAAAAATCCGACTTTTTCAGGAAGTTAGAAAGTGTTGGTTAGGTCTGCAAGACCTTCCTGTGAGTTGCGACTTCTGAACTGGCAAGTGGGCAGGACAAGAGTTTGGGGTTTGTGCCGCTTCCCTCTGGCATGATGCCCTGCGCGGGCCGTGGCATGTTCGTCAAGTGTCCGCTGGGCCCGTGAGATGGGCTGAGAAAGCTGGTGGAGGGGCCCACTTCCCAGAAGAAGGTTTGCCGATGGCTGTTTCTGAGCTGCGGGAGCTGGGGCCACTGTGTCCACTCTGCTGGCTCTGTGTCCGAGGAGTCGCACGGAATTTGGCATGTAGTTGTAGTTCAGCAAATGTTTGGAACGAGAGACTGAATTTCGTATTTTTGTCCATTCTATTCATTGTGTGTGTGTGCGTATGTTAGTTTCCTGTGGCTCCTTCAACAAGGTACTGCAAGCATGTTAGCTCAAAGCGATGGCGATTGATTCTCCGGCAGGTCTCGAGGCTGGACGCTGGGAATCGGCCGGGCCCAGCTCCCTGGGGCCTCAGGGGGCCGGTCTGTTCTCTGCCTCCTCATCTTGTGGGGCTCTGGGAGGCGTGGCTCCATCCTCTCTGTGCCCATGTGCACATGGCTTCTCCTCCTTCCCTCTCAGTGTGTCTCACAAGGACACCTGTCCCTGTGCTCAGGACACAGGACACAACCAGGATGAGCGCCTCATCTCACGCTTCTTAACTTACCTGCCTCTGCAAGGACTCTTGTTTCCAGATTAGGTAACCCTCAGGTCCTGGAGATTAGGGTGCAGACTTATTGGGGGGGGGGCACCATTCAGTCCACTATAAGGGGTCTTAGTATTTTTCTAATCAGTTCTCTTTTAGCTATTTTTAAGACTGTTAGCCACTGGGGTTGTGTGTCCTAGCTTGTTGTTTGCAACATGTATATTTTAATACAGCTAGATTTCACTCCCCCTCCTGATTTTAGGTTCAGAAAGTCCCCCACTGACTGTCCAATAAGTAGTCATTCACGTTACAATAAAACCTTAGGAAATTAACGTTTAAATCCAGTGGTAACTTGTTTTGATATCTGCTGTGAGGTGAGGGTCTGCACTTTGGAAAAAATAGCCAATCTTAACAGAACTATACACACACACACACACACACACACACACACACACACACACACAGAAGAGAGAGGAAACTTGCAAACCCGGGGCAGCCTGTGTCAGGTCTGGACTTAGTTAACTTGGTGCCACAGCCGGTTCCTGGTGCCACCACAGGCACGCTGGCTGGGTATCAGGGCCTTTCCGTTCTATTTTTGTAATTTCTTGTAGACTGTCATTATTTTAAAAAAACTTTTTTTAAACAGTGAATCAGATTTACCAATACCAACTATTAAATAATCTACTCTGTTATTTGTAAAGCGTCCTTTATTTAGCTGTGTTAGATACGAGGGTGTGTAGCATTGTGGTTAAACTTATTTAACTTGGGAAAAGTGACATCATTTGGTGTGTGGTCTTCCCACCTAGAAACGCTGTGCCCCTTTATTCAGGCTGTACTTGATATTCTAATAACGTGTGTGCAGTTGGGTCATAGATACTTGCACGTTTTTGCTGTTATTGTGGATGAATCTTCCTTCCTTTTTTACACTAAGCAGCTTGTGCTGGCTCTGTGGCACCAAGCAGAATGCCCGCGCCCTTTCAAATACGTGAAATTCTTTTAACTTGGGAGAACGCTCTCACTCTGCACCTAGAGAATGATTAACAGGCTTTCTCTTCGTTAGTTAAACCTGCTCTCGGGAGGGGTGGGCGGCTGTTTACTCTGAGTGGATTTCCGTAGCTGCTTTCCATCCTAGTGTGTGGGGGGCGTGCTTTGTAAAGAAGTACATAGTTACGTTCCATCACTGTAATGTTCCCTATATCGGGTTGGATTCTGTTTCTTTGAAAATTATAGAGGCGCTGCCTCTCAAGGGTCATGTGGTGTGTTACCTGGGGTGCCCTTGGCCCAACCAGGTGGTAGACCGACAGGGCTGACCTGTCCAGGGGGGACCAGAACTGGCGCTGGGCTTTCTTGGCCATGAGCCGGGGTGGCGCTGAGGAGGCTGGAAGGCCGCTAGCTGGTGAGCCCACATTTGAAAACACTCAGAAACGGGAAGTGTACTCTTCACCTCCATCCAGGTCAGTCTTATGAAATTCGGCTGCTGGAAAATCGGAAGCTGGGAGACTTTCAGGATCTGAACACAAAGTACGTCAAGGTAAGTCTGTGGGGCGCTCTCCCTCCCTGAGGGGCGCGTGGGGGTCTCAGCGCTGGGTGTGCTGTGGTGGTCAGGAATGGCATGGGGGTTCAGGAAAGGCCCCAGAGGGAGTCTGGGCCCCTGCTCCCCCTGGTGCTCTCCCAGGGGGACTAGGACAGGCCACGGCCGAGAGCCGGAGTGGCATGGGCTGATGGACGAGGCTCTGGGCTCCAGGTTGGCTGCTCACTGAGGGTTTCTGAGCTTCTGTTTGCTCATCTGCACAGAAGGATTGACAAGTAGCTGTGTATGTAAAGTCATGGACGAAGGGCAGGCAGCAGTCTTCTCGCTACTGTTTGTGTTGCCGGGGTTCTGCGGAGGGAGTTGGGGAATCCCGGGCGGAAGGCTCCAGGAGGAGCAACCTTGAGGGTGGGGGTACCCTGGCTCAGAAGGTGGCAGGTGGGCTCCTCTGGGTTCCTCTTGGTGCCCACACTCAGCACCTCCTGCCTGCTTCCCTGCCAGAGCATCATCCGTGTGGTTTTCCATGACCGTCGGCTGCAGTACACAGAGCACCAGCAGCTGGAGGGCTGGCGGTGGAGCCGCCCGGGGGACCGGATCCTGGACCTTGGTGAGCATGTTGGGGTTCTTCCTGGATGCCACCTGGACTGGGCGGGGCATCTTAGGGCACCTGTCTTGTGTGAAACCCTGTGGGAGCTGGCAGAGCCACCAGGCCTGCTGCCAGGGAGTCCCAGGGAAGCTTTGAGAAGGATCACGCTTTAAGGATTTTGGTAAGTGATAAAGGGAAGGCTGGCATCACAGGTGGGCTGTGGAGATGGAATCTTGGGGGCTCAGGCAGTGGTCCATATCCTTCATCCACAACCTTTAGGCCAGACGGGTTTTGGAATTCAGACGCTGGAATGACAGGCTGCGGTGCGTGGACACACAGCATCGGAAATGCCTCCAATAGGCAGTCGCGCACAGTCCTTTCGGCAGCAAAATAACACGACTGTTCACGCAAATTGGCATTAAGACTAACAGCTTCATGGCAATCCAAGCCAGGCCTTCTGCCAAAGGAGCTTTGCACGGCCTAGTTTCTAAACGTTTGGCATCTCCGTGTGGTTAGAGTAGGGCCTGCGATGGTCTCTCCTTTAGCGTCGGGCGTGGCTGACAGTTGCACTTTGTGTGTGCATGCAGATGTTCCACTGTCTGTTGGTATCTTGGACCCCAGGGCCAGCCCGACTCAGCTGAACACAGTAGAGTTTTTGTGGGACCCTTCGAAGAGAGCCTCCGCATTCATTCAGGTACGCGGGGGAGGTTGGGGGGGGCCTGCCCGCTGCGGGGTACTCAGGAGGGGGCTGCCCACCGGTGGGTATGCAGGAGGGGGTTGGCCGCTGGGGGCTACACAGGAGGGGGCTGCCCGCTGTCGGGGGGGCGGGGGGTCATGCTGGGTTTCTCAAACCAGCCCCTGCTGGGCCCTGCCCTCTGCTGGGGGCTGGGGGCTGCAAGGAAGTAGTGTGGAGTGCTCATAACCAGAGCTTGTTGGTCATGGGGCTGAGAAAAGGATGGGAATGTTTTAGAATCCTGTGTGCAGTTTGCTTATGAATATGTAAGGTTTTTATAAAATACAGTCTTTCCTAGCATAAATATTTTGAGGTAAAAAACATCCTTAATAGTTTCTGTTATTAAGTTAATTACTTAACAGTCAAGCCCTGTGTGTGGGTCCAGCCTCATGGTCAACACAAAGCAGTCTGAGCTGGCTGAGGGCGTGGCCGCACGTGTGCTGAGGGGCCCACGTGGCTCTCCCTCCCGGCCGGGCCCTTTGTGAGCCTATTTTCATCAGATAATAAATATAAAGCCATCACCACAGTGCTCAGTTCATAACAATGGCTCAGTAGAAGTTAATGATCTTTTTCCCATAATTATAATATTCTTGTATTTTAAAGTTATTACCTTATTATTGTGTTATCATAATATATATTGTACTATTAAAACAAACAGCATTATAACAATAAATACATACCAGGTGCCCTCTGTGTAATAAGTCCTTGCAGAAGTATAGAGATGGTTCCGGCCTTCTGGTCACTTTTGGGCCTGGCCCAAGTAACCTGGGTGCCAGGCCATAGGGGCTAAGCTGCGGCCCCCCCTCTGCTGCCTGTAACATTTGCCAAGGGAGGTTCTGGGTGAGGGGTGAGGGGGTTCATGGGGTCAGCAGGCCTGGAGCAATGGCCAGGACTTAGCTGGTCAGGCAGGACATCTGAGGTCAAGGGACAAAGGTGGGAGGGCGTATCTTTGTGGACAGGGAGGTGGAGAGACCACCTGCCTGGTGGCATGGACAGCGCTGGGGGAGCGGGGAGGTTGAAGGGTGTGCACCCGACCAGGCAGGATAAGCGCCTTCTTTGGAGAGGAGCCCTTGGGGCGTGCCGAGCCCGCCTGCCCCTCCCCAGCAGCCCCACGTTTCCCCTCCCAGGTGCACTGCATCAGCACAGAGTTCACCCCGAGGAAGCACGGGGGCGAGAAGGGGGTGCCTTTCCGAGTGCAGATCGACACGTTTAAGCAGAACGAGAATGGGGAGTACACCGAGCACTTGCACTCTGCCAGCTGCCAGATCAAGGTGTTCAAGGTAGGGACGGCCTCGCCATGCCCACCATGGTCTGTGCCCGCGGGCACGCCTGCTTCCTCTGACGCCAACAGCGACGCCACACATTCTCACAGAGTCACGTGGAGGCCCAGCAAGGAGCCTCAATTGGGCTCCTGCCTGCACCCGCGTGTCCTGGGATGGGGTCCTGTGCTGGGCCCATCCCTCAGCTTCCAGCATCGCATGTGTCCGCGCTCATCTCCACTTTATAAGAATGAGTGCATTTGCACATTTAAAAATTTGTGTTTTCCTCCCACGGAAACACTTGGACTTGCCCTGAAGGAAAGACAGGGACTGTGCCTCTATCTCTGTAGCGCCTCCCGCAGAGCCGGTGCACAGTGGGCACGTGGCTGACCTGGAGAACGACTGTGCCGATCCCAGCCGCCAATCCCAGCCTCCGATCCCAGCTGCCATAGGGGTAGCAGAGCAGAGCTGGCGGGTCTGATCGCAGGCGGCCACTGCTGAGCCTGCTGCCCACGACTGTGGGCAGTGACGCCGCCTGGGTGGAGGCAGAGAGCAGGAGTGTGGGTGTGTTTCCTGCCAGAGTGGCAGCAGCCTTCACACACTGCTTAGGATCCTGAAGCCTCGAAACCGCCTCTGAAGAAAGCTGAGCTTCTGCACCTGTTTGTCTTTCCTTGCTGTAACCAATTACCACATGTTTAGTGGTTCAAACGACACAATGTATTGTCCTCTTGAGCTGCAGCTCAGAGTCTGACACGGGCCTCCCTGGGCTGGGCTGGGCTGGGCTGGGCTGTCGGCAGGCGCATTCCTCCCAGGCTCTGGGGGAATCCTTGTGGCCTTTTGCAGCTTCTTGGGCCTTTGCATTCCTGGGCTCAAGGCTCCTCCCTCCGTCTTCAGAGCCAGTGGGAGGGGTCACTCTGACCTGTTCCACTCCCAGGGCCCTGTGGTTACACTGGCCCACTGGGGTGATGCAGGATCATCTCTGTTTTAGTCTCACACTGTGAGCAGTCTTAATTCCATGCAAGCTTGCCCCTTTGACATCCTCACAGGTCCTGGGGAGTGGGGCTGGCTCCTTGCCCTCCGTGGTACAGTGGGTGCTGTCACTCTGGTCTTACTGCCTGCTCCAGGACCTCCAAAGGGCGCCGCTGGTGGTCTTTCCCTGTGCCCTGGCCACACTCCCCTCAGACACCACGTCCCCTCAGAGCGGGTCCCTCCTCGTGCAGGGTGTCCAGTGAAGCCGCTGCTCTCGCACTGTGTACCTGGCTCAGACCGTGCTGGGCAGTAAGAGAAGAACAAGGGGGTGTACACCCATGGAGCACCCAGTCCTGCCCATGGCCCCCACTAGCTCCCCTTTCTGCACCTTGAGGCAGAAGCTTAGCAGTGAGGGCCCTCCCACCAGGCTCCTTGACTGCACACCAGATGTTTGGGGAACTGGGCCAGCCCTGCTGCTGCCGTGTCTGAGTGACCTGAGAAAGGCTTGACACCTCCTGCCCCGAGGGGACACAGCATCCATCCTCCCGTGCCACTCACAGAGGTGGTTCAAATAGGTGTTTGCATGTGTCAGGCAGAGTCCAGCCAACCTGTCCGTCGCTCTCCCACCCTGGTCGCCCCAGTCCCTGGGAAGCAGGACTTCTGGAGGCCTGCCCTAGGGCTCTGTGTGGGTATCAAGGCCTTTGCAAGGGAAGACGGGGCCACTCTGACCAGCAGCGCCCTGTGGTGTCACCGGGCTGAGTGTGTTCCACACGCAGGCACAGCCTTGCTCTGTGTCTTCCGGGCATCTTCTCAGGAGCAGGGCCTGGAGGTGGAGCAGGTGATGGGGGCTTGGCGGCCACATGCCTGCTCTCCCACTGAACCCTGGACCTGTCCTTATGTTCCCATATGACCCCCTGCAAACCTGCCTTTGTCCAGTGTAGGCATCGCTCTGAGCACTCTTTCCTAAAATCCCTCGAGCTGGAAGCCAAAAGCTGTGCCTGAGGAAGGTGCCCGGAGGATGAAAATTTTTGAAGATGCCATTGAACTAGAGAGTGAATTTTGCTCACTGACTGCCCACTGTGTGTGGTCTGCTGTGTGCACAGTACTGCTCAGTCCTGGGGCTGCTGGGTATCTTGATATCAGAACTCACCAACCCCACTGTGAACCCTAGGACGCGAGAGCCTGGTGGTTCCCTCAGCAGCCTGCTAGGGCCGGCTAGCCGGTGCATCCCTGGCTCTCACATCTGAATTGTGACCTGGTCAGCACTTGGTTCCTCCCCTGTAAATGAGGGGAATGATAGTACCTGTGAGGTCAGGACACCTCAAATCCCTCAAGCTCAAAGGCACCCAGACAGGCTCTGTCAGGGCAGAGACCTCATGTGACGTGTGAGCCTCGAGTGGCAGAAGTCCCGGTGTTGGGGCCTGAAGGCCTTCATGACATGTTTGGGAGCTCACAGCCTTAAGCGTGGGCCAAACCCCGATCGGCAACCCCCAGCTCTTTTCCCTCCCCATCCACAGCTAAGCCAGGGAGTGCATTGGGATTGTCATGGCTCTTGGGGTTCCTTTCTGTAAGTAGTGGCCGCTGGTGAAGATCTTCCCCGGCATTTCCCCTGAGCAGCCTGCAGCCCCGCGGCAGGACCTGAGCAGGCTGAGTTCCCTCGAACGGGAAAGGGCTCCAGGCAGGAGGACTTGCTCTTGATGTCTGGAAAGTGAGAGGTGCTATCCGGTCCGCCCACAAGATCCTGCCTGGGCTCTTGCAGGCTTCATGGCCACCACCCAGCCCTGGGTCCTCCACCAATCGCCATCTCTGTCGGCTTTGGGCTAATCGGACCCCTGTGCTCTGCCTTTGTAGCCGAAGGGAGCAGACCGGAAACAAAAGACGGACCGGGAGAAGATGGAGAAGAGAACCGCCCAGGAGAAGGAGAAGTACCAGCCGTCCTATGAAACCACCATTCTCACCGAGGTGAGCGGCAGGGCTGCTGCCAGGAGTGACCTGGCGCTGCGGGCTGGTCTTGGTGGGGGGGGGCGGGGGGGTTCCAGCTTGGGGGATTCCTAGTTCAGGGAGTGCTGCTTTAAGAGCCCCGGTGGTGGTGGTGTGCTCTCGGGTTTGGAGCTCTGTTCCTCTGACAAGGCCCCGTGGCCAGGAAGGCGTTTCAGAAATAGCCGTCTGTATTTGAGTCTTTGTGTGGGAGTGAGCGGTCTGTCCTTGCTCATGTGGCCACAGGGTGAACGCAGTGGGTGTTGAAGGGTCCTTGGATTCGTCCGTTGACTTCAGTGGATGCTGGCTCGGTGCAGCCCGAGGCGCCGGGCCAGCCCCCGGCAGGTCTGACTCCTGGAGCCCCGCCGCAGTCACCGCTGCCTGCACTCTCTCCCTGCAGTGCTCTCCGTGGCCCGACGTGGCCTGCCAGGTGAACAGCGCCCCGTCCCCAAGCTACAACGGCTCTCCAAATAGCTTCGGCCTCGGAGAAGGGTATGTGTGACTCCAACCCCCTCACCCCCTGACCCTGGCGGGATGACAGGCGTGGTCCTTTTCCTGCCCTTCCTCTTCGCGTCGCCTCTCCTGTGGCCTGGCCTTCATGTGGGGGTCAGGTGGCTGGCGGGTGTTGCATTCACCACATGTTTAGCACTTGCCCAGCTCCTTGTGCTTGGACAGCTTCTCTGAATGCTGTCTGGTGGGCGGCAGCCCAGCACCCACCCTGCCCCCTCCTCCAGTGCAGGCCGGGGCTGGCCTGCTGGGCACTGGCGCAGTGTCGGGAGGTGGTCCGTGGCTGCGAGGGCCTCCTTGGTCTGCAGCCCTGTGCACATTCGCTGGCGCTGGCAGCTCGGGGGCCTCTCTTCCTAGTTTTGGGGCTTATCCCGCAGCTGAGGCCTCCCTGCTGGTCACCCAGCCCTGCTAACTCTCAGGTGACAGGAGTGCAGGGCTGGTGGGCAGCTGTCCCACCTGTCCCAGGCCACGCGTCACCGAGCCCACAACCACCTGTGGTGCCTCTGCGTGTCCTTTTTGTAGAGGTGGGAGGGGGGCTGGGAAAACACCGGCGGGTTTATCAAGTGAGTGTGCAGGCTCCTTGAAGCCCGTGTTGGCAGAGGGAGAGCTTGGCTGACGGGAAAGCAGCCATGCACTGATTTGCTGGTGGGGAGCCCTCCTGAGAGGCAGGTGACGGAAGGCGTGTGTATGTAGATTCAGGCAGACCTAGCTCAGATCTGCACCTTCCAGGGGCACGTCCCTCTGCCCCCCTCAGCCTCGGTCTCCCGCTGTGGAGGAGGAAGAGCTGCATGCAGGCCAGTGGAATGTGTGCCAAATGCTTGGCACTCCTCGGCCCTGAGGGGCCGCTGTGCAGGGACTGCTCAGGACCACCTGCGGGGCCCTTTGTCCTTGTGGGGAAATAGACGTGATGTGAAAGCGACCGCTGTGGCATCTTAAGTGTGTCGTTCAGTGACATGAAGTGAATTCGGTTGTGCCATCACCACTGTCCAGGGGGAAGGGTCATCTTGAAATACGTCTTTCTCTCAGTGTGTACCCCAGGTGCTCAGTTCTGCGCCCTTGAGTGAGCCCCCGAGGAAGGTCAGGGGTCAGGCCTCCCCAGGGGAAGAGCCACGAGAATGTTTTCTTCGTGGATAATGCCCAGCTAGGGTGTGTGTCCGCTGCCCAGTGATCTCCGAGCCTTCCTCTGCCCTCTCCCATCGCCACATAGCAAAGTGTTGCTGCCCCTCGTCTGGCGCTCTGCCTGGCACCGAGTCGCTGGACGCTGCCTGGGCCTCCGGACCCGCTGCTCCGCTTGGGCTTGGGGCTGGGAACTCCGAGTGGGAGGGAATTCTGATCAAACGAACCCAGAGTCTGGGCGGAGCGGCCATTGCTGGCTGGGAGAGTGTGGCTCCTCTGTCCACACCAAAGAGTTGATTAAGGATTTGGAGGAGTTGGACGGGCTTCTGCCCTCATTCCTCGGACTCAGGTGATTCTCAAGCCTCTGAGCCCTGGCCAGTGTGGCTCAGTGATTGAACCTCGACCCCTGCACCTGGAGGTCACCTGTTCAATTCCTGATCAGGGCACATGCCCGGTTGTGGGCTCAATCTCTGGCAGGGGTGTGCAGGAGGCGGCCGATCAATGTTTCTCTCTCATCATTGATGTTTCTCTCTCTCTCTCCTCTCCTTCCCTCTCTCTCTAAAATCAATAAAACAAAAATACATTAAAAAATAAATAAAAACAGCCTCCGAGCTGAGGGGGGAGGAGCAGCAGGCAGGTGAGGACCTGTACCAGCCCCCAGGCCTCGCACTCACACCTTCGCTTCCTTTGCAGCAACAGCTCACCGACCCACTCCCACCCGCTGGAGACCCTGCCCGTGGGCAGTGACGTAAGTGTGTGCGGCCCTGCGTATCTTGTCCCCGGGCCCTGCCCATCCTGGCCCTGCGGCCTGTCCCTGGGCCGCCATGTCAAGGCCCCCCCTTCTCCCGCAGCACCTGCTCCCGTCCACCTCCATCCAGGACGCCCAGCAGTGGCTGCACCGCCACAGGTTCTCGCAGTTCTGCCGGCTCTTCGCCAGCTTCTCAGGTGAGCGGCTCTGGACATGCGGGGACCTTGGAAATACGTAGCAAGGCCAGTTACCTTCCTGGATGTGCCCTCAGTGCCAGGGGGCTGTGGTTTGTCCTGGGGACCCAGAGCAGTGAGGGCCACTCACTCACACTTGCTGACCTGGGCCAAGTGCTCAGCGTCAGGGTTCTGCCCTAGAAGCTCCCAGACGAGTGCAGCTCTAAGGGAGGGTCACCTGGCACCTTATCAGCATCCCCGCACCTGCCGGTGGGCTCCTGTCTGCCTGGGTTGGCCCCTGAGCCAAGCAGGCCAGTGCACATGCGACAGGCCTCCCTGGTAGCTCTCCCACCAAATGCTGCTCATCACATTGTGTCCAGGGCCACTCCAGGAAGGTGGGGGTGAAGCCCCAGGTGAGAAGGGAAAGCTGTTCTAGCTCTTTAAAGGGTGTTTGAAACCTTATGATGACTTATCAGGCGGAAGCCGGAGCTAGGAGCTATTGGTACGAGGGTAAACTGAGCATAAGCCTTCCACCAAGCAGAGTGAGTCCAGAGGGACAGGGACGGGAGCAGGGTCAGTCCAGAGGGACAGGGACGGGAGCAGGGTCAGTCCAGAGGGACAGGGACGGGAGCAGGGTCAGTCCAGAGGGACAGGGACGGGAGCAGGGTCAGTCCAGAGGGACAGGGACGGGAGCAGGGTCAGTCCAGAGGGACAGGGACGGGAGCAGGGGCAGTCCAGAGGGACAGGGACGGGAGCAGGGTCAGTCCAGAGGGACAGGGACGGGAGCAGGGTCAGTCCAGAGGGACAGGGATGGGAGCAGGGTCAGTCCAGAGGGACAGGGGCAGGGGCAGGATCAGTCCAGAGGGACAGGGACAGGACCAGGGTCAGTCCAGAGGAACAGGGTCAGGAGCTGGGTCAGTCCAGAGGGACAGGGGCAGGGGCAGGGTCAGTCCAGAGGGACAGGGGCAGGGGCAGGGGCAGTCCAGAGGGACAGGGTCAGGGTCAGTCCAGAGGGACAGGGACAGGAGCAGGGTCAGTCCAGAGGGACAGGGTCAGGGGCAGGGTCAGTCCAGAGGGACAGGGTCAGGAGCAGGGTCAGTTCAGAGGGACAGGGTCAGGGGCAGGGTCAGTCCAGAGGGACAGGGACAGGAACAGGGTCAGTCCAGAGGGACAGGGACAGGAGCAGGATCAGTCCAGAGGGACAGGGTCAGGAGCAGGGTCAGACCAGAGGGACAGGGACAGGAGCAGGGTCAGTCCAGAGGGACAGGGACAGAGACAGGAGCAGGGTCAGTCCAGAGGGCTTCAGAGTGGTGTGACCCATCTGGGATGGGAAGGCTCAGAGGAGGGACCTGGCCTGGCCTGGATGGGGTGCGGGGAGGGCCGGCTGTGGTCTTAAGTAGGGTGGTCAGCATAGGCCTTACTGAGAAGGTGTCTTTTTTTTTTTTTTTTTTTGTAGGCATATGTTTTATTTCTCTTTTTTTTATTTTATTAAATCTTTATTGTTCAGATTATTACAGTTGTTCCTCTTTTTTCTTCCCATAGCTCCCCTCCACCCGGTTCCCACCCCACCCCATGCCCTTACTCCCCCTACACTGTCCTCATCCATAGGTGTATGATTTTTGTCCAGTCTCTTCCCACACCCCCCACACCCCTTTCCCCCCGAGAATTGTCAGTCCACTCCCTTTCTGTGCCTCTAATTCTATTATATTCACCAGGTTATTCTGTTCATCAGATTTTTTATTCACTTCATTTTTAGATTTACTTGTTGATGGATATGTATTTGTTGTTCATAATTTTTATCTTTACCTTTTTCTTCTTCCTCTTCTTAAAGAATACCTTTCAGCATTTCATATAATACTGGTTTGGCGGTGATGAACTCCTTTAGCTTTTTCTTATCTGTGAAGCTCTTTATCTGACCTTCAATTCTGAATGATAGCTTTGCTGGGTAGAGTAATCTTGGTTGTAGGTTCTTGCTATTCATCACTTTGAATATTTCTCGCCACTCCCTTCTGGCCTGCATAGTTTCTGTTGATAAATCAGCTGACAATCGTATGGGTTCTCCCTTGTAGGTAATTAACTGTTTTTCTCTTGCTGCTTTTAATATTCTCTCTTTGTCTATTGCTCTTGGCATTTTAATTATGATGTGTCTTGGTGTGGTCCTCTTTGGATTCCTTTTATTTGGGGTTCTCTGCGCTTCCTGGACTTGTAAGTGTATTTCTTTCACCAGGTGGGGGAAGTTTTCTGTCATTATTTCTTCAAATAGGTTTTCAGTATCTTGCTCTCTCTCTTCTTATGGCACCCCCATAATTCGGATGTTGGTACGCTTGAGGTTGTCCCAGAGGCTCCTTACACTATCTTCATATTTTTGGATTCTTTTTTTTTTTTTTTTGCTTTTCCAGTTGGGTGTCTTTTGCTTCTTTGTATTTCAAATCTTTGACTTGATTCTTGCGATCCTCTAGTCTGCTGTTGGATCTCTGTATATTATTTTTTATTTCAGTCAGTGTATGCTTAATTTCTAGTTGGTCCTTTTCATATCCTCGAGGGTCTCACTAAATTTATTGGCCTTTTCTAGAAAATTCTTGAAAACTTTATAACTGTGGTTTTGAACTCTATATCCAGTCGTTTGCTTTCCTCCATTTCTTTCATTTGTGACCTGTTTCTTTGTCTTCGCAATTTGGCTGCTTCCCTGAGTTGACAGAGTGGCTTTGTGTGCTAGGTATCCTATAGGGCCCAGTGGCTCAGCCTCCCCAGTTACCTGAGGTGGACACTCTTGGTGCACCCCTTTGTGGGCTGTGTGCACAGTCTTGTTATAGTTAAGCCTTGATTGTTGTTGGTATCACTGGGAGGAATTGACCTCCAGGCCAACTGGCTGTGAGGATCAGCTGTGTCTACAATGGGAGAACTTCTGTGCTGGAGACACCCTCATGGGGCAAGACTTGCTTCAGTGGGGCTTTGGTGCTCACTGAGTCTGCCCCCTGAGTGTGTCCCTTATGGATCTGAGGAGTTGTAATCTGGATGGTCCTACTCTGACCCCTGGGTACACTGGCTCTTGGATCTCCAAGAGGTGCAAATTTAGCCTCTGCCTGAGGCCACCCAGCAGGAGCTATGGAGAGATCTGCAGATTCTTCTTCTTTGTTTGGGTTTTGGAGGTGCCCACATGAGGCCCAGCTGTGAAGCAGTGCAAGCTGCTGTGGGGCCTTGGGCCTTCTTTTGGATGTTCTGGGTCTCTGACTCAGCTGCAATTTGTTAGGTAATTTTAGATTGCAAAGGGCCAGGCCATTCATATGCAAAAGCCTCTGCGCACAGCGTGGTGGGGCGGAGTCTCAGGGCGAAGCAAACAGCAATGGCTTCCCATCAGCCCTGCCCTAAGAGGCCCCTGGGTCTCAGTGTCCCTCGGTAATCGCTGCAAGCACCTCTGAGATAAAGCCGCCCTCGAGTTCCGCCTGATGCCAGACAGTCCAGTTTCTCTCCGTATGAGTCTGGGTTCCCAGAGTCTCACCCGGAACTGGAGTTCAGAACAGTTGGGAGCTTGTGTCTCCCTGAGGATTGAAAAAGCCAGCCGCGTACTCAGTTGCCATCCCTTTCCGTGCGCGCGCGCGCCTCCGTACCTCTGCACTTTACTTCTGCAGCTCCTCTGAGTCTCAGTGTGCTTTTCTATTTCCTTCTAGTTGTAGAATTTCCACTCAGCCAGCCTTTCTATGGTTCTGGATGATGTCCGTTTTGTCTTTTAGTTGTAGTTTTGAAGTGAGAAGGTGTCTTGAGTAAAGGCTGAAACGAGGCAAGAGGGCGAGCCACGTGGGTCCTGGGGATGGGGTGGGGCTACCTTTCCAAGCAGAGGAAAGTGCCAAGGCTGCCAGGAGACATCTGCCTGGTGTGGCCATGCAGCAGGGATCCAGCTGAGTGGGGCTGAGTGGATGGGGGAGAGAAGGGGTACAGAGAGGTGCTGCGGGCCCTATTGGGACACTAGACGGACTTCGGGTTTCTTTAAAAATACATGTTTTTATTTATTTTAGAGAGAGAAGAAGGGAGAGGGAGAGAGAGAAAAACATCAATTGGCTGCCTCTCATATGCCCCCAACCAGGGATCGAACCTACAACCTGGGTATGTGCCCTGACTGGGAATCAAACTAGTGACCTTTCGGTGCATGGGGTGACGCTCAACCAACTGAGCCACACCAGCAGGGTGGCTTTTATCCCCAGTGCAAAGGGAGCTATTGTGCCTACAGAATTTTACCCAAAACATCATAGTAACTGTAAGAAGTCAGGACTGCAGTTCCCAGGTCCGGGGCAGTGCTTGCGGAAGGGCTGTGGGATGCTGGGCGCACTCTGCCCCATGTGTGTGCTGGCCGCACGGTGCGTGCGGAATGGCTGCAGCCATGAGCACGTATTCTGCCTGCAGACGAGTGTGCCCCATCCCTTTAGAGGTACACATGCATTATATGCCGAGAATACAGAGGACTTGGGTGGGAGGGTGGGCAGGCACAGCTTCTGTAAACGCCTGTCCTACTGCATTTTGTGAGCAGGTCATGTAGCTTCTGACAACTTTGGGGCTGTGACCTGATGTTGTTTGGCTCTTTGCTGCTTTTTTCTCCATGGAACGTCTGGTGCCCGTGAGGATGAGGCTGGCTCCCTGTCCCCTGTCCCCTGCCCTCTGCCCCGGTGCAGGGTCTGCGGGGTTTGGGGATGGAGCCTTTCTGTGTCCCACGTAACAGGCAGTCCCACTTGCCTGCCTAGGTGCTGACTTGCTGAAGATGTCTCGAGATGATCTGGTGCAGATCTGTGGCCCCGCAGATGGGATCCGGCTCTTCAACGCCATCAAAGGCAGGTGGGTGTTAGTGTTCAGCTGGAGGCAGGGCGGGCAGGAAGCCGACAAGGCCTTGGGGCAAGTGTAGGAGGAGATGCAGTGAAGGGTGAGGGGCACGGGCTGCACATGCAGGGGAACCGGGAGCGAAGGCTGAGGCAGCCGCTGCAGCACACCGGCCACAAGGCCCCTCCTCCTGGTCTGCCGGGAGGCGTGGCCTTTGGCCACAGGTCCTCAGATGCCTGCGTGGTCGTGGTCAGGGTTCAGGCTGCCTCCTCCTGGAGGGACCGTGGGCTGGGCAGGCTGCTCAGCCTATGACTGGTTTCCGGGAGGACTGGAGCAGCAGCCCTGGCCGTGCGTGGTGCGCTTGATCTGAGGCACCGCGGCCGACAAACAAAGTTTTAAGTTGTAACTAAGGAATTTAAATGCCAGTATCTACACATGGGTAGTAGAGTGAGAGCCTGGGTTTGAACCCAGATCTGCCCCTCAGGAGCTTTGCAACTGGGTGAAGGCCCTTGACCCCTGTGAGCCTGTTTCCTCATCAGTAGGATGGGGATGGCGGTCCTTGCTCCCTGGTAGGCAGAGTGAGGATGGAACGCGTTATGCACGTAAAGTTCTAGAATGGTCCTGGTGCAGAGTCAGCCCGAGGAAGTGTTTGCTCTTGTGACCCTGCGAAATGCCTTGTTCTGGAGGTTCATGTTCTGGGCAGAGCCCCTCAGCAGTTCGGCCTGGCTGGGATTCTGCCTGACCCCCACCACGAAAGGCATTCTGCACCCCCACAGCCTTCCTTTTTCCCCGAGTCCTTCCCGTGGCTGTATCACCCTGTGTTCTGGAACAATCTGCAACAACAGAGTTTGGTCTCCCACACCTGCTATTTATTTCCTTTCTTCCTGCCAGGAATGTGAGGCCGAAGATGACCATTTATGTCTGTCAGGAGGTGGAGCAGAGCCGGGCACCCCCGCAGCAGAAGCGGGACGGTGGCGGGGACAGCAGTCTGTGTGGTGAGCTGTGAGGCACCCCCCCTCAGGGCCAGTTCCAGGGGACGGTGGTGGGGACAGCAGTCTGTGTGGTGAGCTGTGAGGCACCCCCCTCAGGGCCGGTCCAGGGGACGGTGGCGGGGACAGCAGTCTGTGTGTGAGCTGTGAGGACCCCACCCCGCCAGGGCCGGTCCAGGGGACGGTGGCGGGGACAGTGGTCTGTGTGTGAGCTGTGAGGCCCCCCCATTCAGGGCCAGTGCCAGGGTGGCAATAGAACGGAAGAAACACCAGGGTTCTCACTGAGAACATGTCCCTGATCCCCTCACTTCGGTGTCTGTAGGATAAGTTTTGCTGAACTTCATCCTGGGATTGAAATGTTTAAGGTGGAAGGCATCCCCCCAGATACCTCTGGTCCAGCTTACTTAATTTACACACTGGGAAACGGGCCCAGCGTGTGGGTGTGTCCCCCAAGGCCACTGAGGTTCTCGTGGTAGGACTGGGAGCTGGGCCTTCTGGCTCCTGGACGGGTGACACGTGGCTCGGTGGCTGTGGTCCCAGGAGCACGTCATCTTGTGACCCCGGCCGGAGGGCGTGGTTGCTGCCTGAGGGCTCAGGAGCGCCGCTGAGGGGTCCCGGAGCCCCTCGGGGCACAGGACTTCTTAGGTTGGGAGTTGCAGGCAATGTGAGAGAGGACACAAGCTTTGAGGTCAGCTGTCCTTGAGTACCAGTGCTGGCCATGCCACCTGGCGGCCCCATGTCCTTGGGCAGGTACCCTGTGCGTCAGCTTCCACCTGTGTAAAGGGAACACAGCGCCACAGCCCTGTGGCTTGTGAGGTCCAGGGAGATGAGCAGAGAGCTCCCCGCTGCGAGCCCTGCGTGCTGAGTGCAAGCCGCCCTGGCATCATGGCTGCCGTGTCTGCAGGAGCCCTGCCTGAAGGGCTGCCCACGTGGTCGCTTACCTGCTTCTCAGGAGGAGCGGTTGCTAACGTTTCAAGAGGCACAGCTGACTGGCCCAAGGTGACAGCGTTGTAAGTGGCAGAGCCAGGATCCAAACACTTGGACCCTGACGCTGGCTTCTGAGCCCTCATTGCGGCCTCCATACTTCTGGTGAAGGCCCTGGTGCCCCTGTTCTCGGCCTGGTTGGCCTGTGAAGCACAGAGCCAAGTGCCACGTGCCACACACGGGAGAGCAGCCAGGTCGGCACAGGGAGAGCAGCCAGGTCGGCACAGGGAGAGGGGCCATGTCCGCACACGGGAGAGGGGCCAGGTCCGCACACGGGAGAGGGGCCAGGTCCACACACGGGAGAGGGGCCAGGTCCGCACACGGGAGGGTGTGACCTGGTCCGCACAGGGTGTTCCACGCACGGTGCGTGATTTAACTGGTGGTGGCCTTGCAGTGCAGGTGCTGGCAGGACCCCCAAGGCTCCTAGAGGAGTGGGGACTGTCCTGGGTGGCAGAGTTGGGACTTGAACCAGGATCGCCTGATCCAGAGCCCCTTGTTTTTCCCAAACTGCCCCCCACGCTGCCCCTGAGGAGAACAGGGCGTGGCAGGAGTTCGGGAGTGGTTGGCCCCCCTCTGCTGGCTCCCAGCGTTCCTGGTGGCTGCGTTCAGCTGGGGCAGGGAAGCCAGGGACAAACAGTGAGGACAGAAGGAGCCAGCCTGTAAGTCCTTCAGTTCCTCTTTGCAGCAGTCAGATTGGTTTGAGAATAAAATTGGGAAAAGTGGAACAGGCTCTTTAAAAAATTGGAGAAAGGAGTACAAGTAGAATCCTGATATTAAAAGGAACCTGAGGAGAGAGGCCTGGAGTCGGTACTGGAGGAGCATTGCACAGGGACCACATTGCCTGACGAAACCTAATAGTGGGGCAGCCTGTTTGAGTTGTGGAAGGTGAATCTGTCACGTGGCTGGAACCTTGTGGCCTCTGCACCCACTTCAAAAGACCCACTGTGTGTATGTACATGTGTGCACGCATTTGTACATATGTAGGTGTGTATGTACATGTGTGCACATGTGTACATGTGCATGTGTGTGCACATGTATGTGCTGTGTGTACATGTATATGTGTGCGCTTTCATGTGCATGTTTATGTGTGTGTGTACGTCTGTGTGTACCTGTGCATGTTTTTAAAGTTGGGCCTCTGATCAGATGTGTTGGACCTGAGGGTTCCTTAGTTGAGGGAGGAGTTGGGAGCTGCTGGTTGAATCCAGCTGTTGTAGTTTGAGGAACTCGAGGCCTGAAGCATTAACTCACCAGGTCTCCATGCGGCCTGGCTGGCTTGGGTTTGGTGCCACCCCAGCTTCAGGTCACTGACTTTCTGACTGGCTAGTGGCGCTCCCAGGGCCCCTTCTCCCGCTGGGGCCACAGTGCCCACGCTCACTGCTAGTGACTGTGGAGAAGGATGAGGATGAGACCCTCTCTCTGCTGCCCAGTAGCAGTTGTCTTTAAATCTCTTGGCCACCTGACACCATCAGTGACCCCTGTAGACAGCACAAAGGAAGGAAGGGCCCAGGGCCCCCTCCTGGTCCCGCAGTGAGCATCCCTGGGCGCTTGTTAGAGCTGCAGATTCTGCAGCCTTCCTTCCTCCAGCCTCCACCCCTCTGTGAATGTCAGCGGGCCTGGGGTGGATCCACGAGTTCTGTCCTTACATGAGTCCCCCAAGAGACTGAAACAGCCAGAAATAACCTCAGCTGGCACCTTTCACCCGTTGATTCCAGGGACATGCCCACTGCAGCCCAGCCCCATGGATCCATCTGGGCACGAGCACCCCCACTTGCAAGTTACTGCTTTCCTGGGTGGGGCAGGGCGGGGTGGGGTAGACAAGCTCCATAAAAAGCAGGCACTTGCTCTATAGAGGCACCTGTTTCTGCCTCCTCAGTGTACCATGCCATCTTCTTGGAAGAGCTGACCACCTTGGAGTTGATTGAGAAGATCGCCAACCTGTACAGCATCTCCCCACAGCACATCCACCGAGTCTACCGGCAGGGGCCCACGGGCATCCATGTGGTGGTCAGCAACGAGGTGAGCTTGCTGCCTGCCCTGCCCTGGTGAGCTGGAGCTTCGTGTCCCAGGGAGGAGCAGCGGACCCTGCATCCTGTGGTGTCTGGGGATGACTTTAGCCCAAAGACAGCCAACAGGTCTCACCGGCATGCCACAGGCTGTAGCGGCCGCCTGGAGTGCTGGGAGGGAGAGAGTTCTAAAGCCATGACTGGGTCTGAATAGCTTTTGAGTATCCACTCCATTACCTCATCCTCGGCCAGGTGCCATGCAGGAACTGGGAGCACAGATGGCATCCTACCTTCAGGGTTCTTGCAGGGAAGGCAGAAGGCGTCAGGAGAAGGGTGCTCAGCCAGGGCAGGCGGCAGGGCCCAGTGAGAAGTGAACTGGACGGGGGTTGGTGATGGGAAGGGATGTGGCTCAGTATGGAGGAACCCTCTGCTGAATAGGGAAGGTGCCACAGCCTTCCTGGGCCGGTCACAAGCAACCCCTGGCAGGGGCACAGGTCTGATTCCACAGGCTAAGGAGGGCTGCTCACCGGGCTTGCTGACATATCGGTGTTCCTGCAAGTTGTAGAATGGAGGCTGTTAAGCCTGTTCTGTCCTGACCTTTCCTCTTAATACTAATGGTAAGGGGTGCCGGCACTATTGAGTGCTGACTGTTCCCACTGCTGTCCCAAGTGCACGTGCAGTGACTCATTTAATTATTTTTTATTTAAAAAATCTTTATTGTTGAGAGTATTACAGATGTCCCCCCTTTCTCCCCTCATTGTCCCCCTCCACCTGGTTCCCACCCCACCCCAGGCCTTCACCACCCTATTGTCTGTCCATAGGTAATGCGTACATGCATATATGTTCTTTAGTTAATCTCTCCCCTCCGTCTTTCCTCTGAGATTTGTGGGTCTATTCCATGTTTCCATGCCTCTGGTTCTATTTTATTCATTAGCTTCTTTGTTCGTTTATTTTCATTTTTAGATTCAATTGTTGATAGATATGTATTTATTGCCACTTTAATTTTCATATATTTAAAAAGAATTTTTTTTATTGATTTTAGAGAGGAAGGGAGAGGGAGAGAGAGAGAGAAACATCAATGATGAGAGAGAATCATTGATTGGTTGCCTTCTGCACACCCCCCAGTGGGGATCAAACCTGCAACCTGGGCATGTGCCCTGACTGGGAGTTGAACCATGACCTCCTGGTTCAGAGGTCGACACTCAACCACTGAGCCACGCCTGTTTGTTTACATATTTTTTAAATATATTTTTATTGATTTCAGAGAGAAAGGGAGAGGGAGAGAGAGATAGAAACATCAATGTTGAGAGAGAATCATTTATTGGCTACCCTCTGCACACCCCACACTGGAGATTGAGCCCACAACCCAGGCATGTGCCCCTGACCAGAATCGAGCTTGGGACCCTTCAGTCCACAGTCTGATGCTCTATCCACCAAGCCAAACCAGCTAGGGCTGTTTATATTTTTTATCTTTCTTCTCCTTCTCCTTTTCCTTCTCCTTTTTCTTCAAGAATACCCTTCAACATTTCATGTAATACTGGTTTGGTGGTAATGAACTCCTTTAGCTTTTTCTTATCTGTGAAGCTCTTTATGTGACCTTTAATTCTAAATGTGAGCTTTGCTGGGCAGAGTAATCTTGGTTGCAGGTCCTTGTTTTTCATCACTTTGAATATATCTTGCCACTCCCTTCTGGCCTGCAAAGTTTCTGTTGAGAAATCAGCTGACAGTCATATGGGCATTCCCGTGTAGATAATTGACTGCTTTTCTTTTGCTGTTTTTAAGATTCTCTTTTTCTTTAACTTTTGGCATTTTAATTATGATGTGTCTTGGTGTGGGATTCTTTGGGTTCCTCCTGTTTGGGACTCTCTGTGCTTCCTGAACTTGTAAGTCTATTTCTTTCACCAGGTGGGGGAAGGTTTCTGTCATTATTTCTTCAAACAGGTTTTCAATATCTTGCTCTCTCTCTTCTTCTGGCACCCCCATAATGTTAAAGTTGTCCCAGAGGCTCCTTAAACTGTCTTCATATTTTTGGATTCTTTATTTTTTTTTGCTCTTCTAATTGGGTGTTTTTTGCTTCCTCATATTCCAAATCGTTCATTTGATTCTCCACATTCTCTGTTCTACTGTTGAATCCCTGTAAATTATTCTTTATTTCAGTTAGTGAATGCTTAATTTCTGACTGGTCCTTTTTCATGTCTTTGAAGTTCTCACCTACGTTCTTGAAATTCTTAGTAAGTGCCTTGAACCTCTCATTAAGATCCTTGAGTATCCCTACAACCATTGTTTTGAACTATATCTAGTAGTTTGTTTGCTTCCACTTCATTTAGTTCTTTTTCTGGAGATTTTTCCTGCTTTTTTCATTTGTGACATGTTTCTTTGTCTCCACATTTTGGCTGCTTTCCTGTGTTTGTTTCTATGTGTTTGGGTAGAGCTACTGTGTCTCCTGGAGTTGGCAGAGTGACCTTGTGGGTTAGGTGTCCTGTAGGCCCCAGGTGCTCAGCCTCCCCAGTCACCTGAGCTGGGTACTGTAGGTGTGCCCCTGTGTGGGCTGTGTACACTGTCTTGTTGTAGTTGAGCCTTGATTGCTGTTGGTGTCACTGGGAGGAATTGACCCCCAGGCCAATTGGCTGTGAGGACCAGTGGCGACTACAGTGGAAGAGCTACTGTGCAGGAGATACCCCTATGGATTAGGACTTGCTTCAGTGGGGCTTTGGTGCTCACAGAATCTTCCCCTTGAATGTGTCACTCATGGATGTGTAGAGCTAAAATCTGGCATGGTCTGAAGCTGTCCACTTGGTGCATGGCTCTGGAGCCTCCTAGGAGGTGCAAAGTCAGCCACTGCCTGTGCCCTTCCTAGGGCCACTGGACAGGAGCTACAGATTGATCTGCAGATGGCTGCTACTTGTGTTGGGCTTGGACATGCCCAGGGGAGGCCAAGCTGTGAAGCAAGGCAGGCTGCTGCTAGTGCCAGGCCTGGGGCCCCTTATCAAGAGGTATGGGGCACACTGACATCAGCTGTTACTTGTTTGAGAGATTTTAGGAAAGTCTAAAGCCTGAGCTAGGACAGGCTGTTCATATGAAAAAACCTGCTGCAAGCAGCTTGGGTGGGGCTGCAAATGGGGTGAGGGGAATCACCAAGGTGAAGCAAACAGTGTGAGCCACATTGATGGAGACTCAGATATGGTGCCTGCCAGTCAGCTCTGTAACTGGGGGGTGGGAGGGGGGAGGGGTGGGTTGCAGGGGGCTGGGGGACGGGGAGGTCTCAGCATAGGAACAGTGACCCCTGTGAGCATCCCTGTCTGGGAGAAAGTTGCTGCCAAGTTCTTGCCCCGATACTAGACAATCCAGTTTCTTCCTCCCTGGGAATGAGTCTGAGTAAGTCTGTGTGTTGGGCCTTTAAGAGGAACTGCCTGGGTCTCCAGCAGCCTCTGTGAATAACTCATAGCCCACTTATGATGGATTATCCCATCTCACAGGTAGGAAACTGAGACACAGAGAGGCAAGTGCCCAGGTTGCACAGCTGGTAAGGGCTGGAGTCAGGGCGGGGCGGGGGGAGGATCCCTGGTAGTCCAGCTGTAGAGCCCAAGCACTGAGCCAGTAGGCTATCCTACCTCTCCTGAATTGAACCCTTTAAAAAAATAGATAGGCTGATGGGAGCAGGGCTGGAACTCTGATCCTTCTGCTCAGCCCCTGCAGACCCTGAGCCAGCTGTGGGAACTCTGAAAGCCTATGTAGAGGATTTTAGGGGAAATGACACAGGAGTGGTTGCTGGGGACATAGAGAAAATGTGGCATTTGGAATTGGACTGGTGTCCCCAACCTGGAACTGGCTCTTAGTAGCTGAGAAACCTTGGGCAAATTTATTTAACCTCTTTGAGCCTCAGTTTCCACATCTATAAAACAGGGATAATTATACCTATTGAGCAGGTAAGGATAAAATGAGAAAACTGTGTTAGATGTCAGGAGATGCTAAATAAGCAGTGGATGTTGTTGCTGACAGTGCTAGGCACTTGTTATTTTGGGGAGCAAGTGATGGACAGATATGTAAATTTGACTATGTATAAAATGTAAGGCTATTAATGGTCTGTATATTTATTTAATAAATTGTCATTATCTACACTAATAAAAGAAAAACATGCAAATTAACCATCACTCCGCTACGCCCACCAGCCAATCAGGAGCGAGTATGCAAATTAATCCAACCAAGATGGCTGCTGACCACGGAGCTGGAGCAAGCAGGAGGCTTGGGTTGCCCCAGCTGCCCGCCCTGGCCAGCCCTGGCCTCTGCTCAAGGCTACAAAGTTTCAATTATAGAAGATAAATAAATCCCAACAAAAATGGCAGCGGCCATGGAGCTGGAGTAAGCAGGAGGCTTGGGTTGCCCCCGGCGATGGAGGAAGCCAAGCTTCCCACCTGCCCTGGCTGGCCCTGGCCTCCGCTCAAGGCTACAAAGTTTCAATTATAGAAGATAAATAAATCCTAGATACTTGCTTCTAGCCAGCCCTGGCCTCTGCTCAAGGAGGTGCTGGAAAAAAAAAAAAAAAAAAAAGGAGGAGCTGGGACCTTGGGTTGCCAGGGGGTGATCAGGCCAGGATGGGACGGCAGGGGCTGTTGGGGATAAGCAGACCAGCAGGGGGGCCAGTTGGGGGTGAGCAGGCCATCAGTGGGGGTCAGTTGGAGGTGATCAGGACAGTGGGAGTTTAGAGTGAGCAGGCCAGCAGGGGGGCAGTTGGGGGTGAGTAGGCCAGAAGGGGGGCATTTGGGGGTGAGCAGACTGGCGGCGGGGGGCAGTTGGGGGTGAGCAGGCCGGCAGGCAGAGTGGTTAGGGGCAATCGGCAGGCAGGCAGGCAGGTGAGCGGCTGGAGCCAGCAGTCCCGGATTGTGAGAGGGATGTCCGACTGCTGGTTTAGGCCCGATCCCTGTAAACCGGTAGTAGGACATCCTTCAAGGGGTCCCAGATTGGAGAGGGTGCAGGCTGGGCTGAGGAACACCCCTGCCCCCCTGCCCCATGCACAAATTTTATGCACCGGGCCACTAGTTAGTAATAATCCTATACTTCAGAGCCTGTGAGGTGAGGTGAGGTGGTGTTCCTTCCTTTTTATTTAAAAAGCAAGTCACAGTAAGCAGCCAGGCAGCATGGAGCAGCAGAAGGCAGGTGTGAAAGGCCCTGGCTTCCTCACCTTCTTCCTGGAAGAGTGTACTTAAGTGTGATGAGGTGCTGCCAGGTAGTCTTATGCCAGTGGAGTGTGTGCCTCAGTGTGTACGTGCCGGTTTCTCAAACGTGCAGCCCACATGCAGCTGTACATCCCTCTGCACTTTGCTATTTGCATCACGCGGTCAGAATTCCTTCCATGTCATTATGTTCAAATCTAATGCAGTTATTTTTTTGCCCCATTTCACAGATAAAGAAAATGAAGCCCAGAGTCTCTGGCCTGAACACTTAACTTTGGACTAGCCAGGAAGGTCACACTGCCCTGAGCAGTGGGTTGTTGTGGTGGCATGGAAAACTTGTTACTTTGCAATTCAGAATGAATTTCTTCTGTGAAGACAAAAGCCAAGAATGTATGGAACCCTTGCAATTTCACTGGTCCCTGAAGGAAGGTCCTTCCCCAGCTTGCCCTGTACCCCCAAGAGTAGGCAGTTAAGCAAGTGAAGCAGAGAACAGAACTTAAATGCCACCTCAGCTAAGTAGGCCATTCTTATTCCCCGAAGTCTCCTTGCCTCTTAACCCCAAATCAATTGGAAACCTCTGGTTCTTAATTGTCCGGAGCACTGCAGGCAGCCTGGCCAGCCGCCGAGTGGCCCCTGGGGTGCAAGGGCACTTAATTAAATGAGGGAGTTACTGATTAAGCCCGTGTGGGCTCTGCCTTGGCTTTGCATGCCCAAGTGGGCGGCCGCCAAGGGACCTCGCGGGAGCAGGCCAGCAGTACAGAATAAATGTGCTTCACACATCATTAGGCCCTGCAGGGTGGGGTCGGGGTCTACAGGTGGGTGGGTTTGCAGGATTTGGGGCAGTAATCCAGACAGGCAATAAAATGTGGTTGCATTTTTTTTTTAATATATTTTATTGATTTTTCACAGAGAGGAAGGAAGAGGGATAGATAGTCAGAAACATCGATGAGAGAGAAACATCGATCAGCTGCCTCCTGCACACCTCCTACTGGGGATGTGCCCGCAACCAAGTTACATGCCCTTGACCGGAATCGAACCTGGGACCTTTCAGTCCGCAGGCTGACGCTCTATCCACTGAGCCAAACTGGTTTTGGCGATGTGGTTGCATTTTTTAAGTTAGAAAGGGTTTTGCTGTCGTATTGGCTAGTGTGTGAGTGTGGTGTGTATGTGTATGTATGTGTGTGTATTTTTAGAATTCTTTCCATTTATATAGTGGAATATAGCACACGTATGCCAAGAGTATATGATGCGTATGTGCAGTTTCAAGAATAATCGAAGTACCCAGTACCTGCCCTGAGGTTAACACAACACAGTGTTATGTTAGGAGCCCCTTGGTGAGCTCATTTCATATTCCTCTCCAACCTCCACCTGCTGGTCTGAATTTTGTATTCATCATTCTCTTGCTCCTCTTCAATGTACTGTTGAATTTTGCCTATTTAAACATTTCATGTAAGTGGAATAGTAGCGTGTGGCGTCTGCGACTTCCTTTTTCCCACTTGATGTCTTTGAGGTGTACTGCTGGCGGTCGCTGGCACTGCGGACAGCGTGGGGCCGATTGGGGTGTGGGTGCCAAGTTGAACGTTCCTCGGTGCTGTGTGTGTGCGCGCGCAGTTCTCCAGGGCATCTGCCTGGAGCACAGACGTGCCAGGGTCATGTTCACAGGCCCATGGACAGTTCTGCAAAGCACGTGTACACCGTCATACCCAGCAGTTGTGATGCCAGCTTCCGTCACTCTACATCCTGGTTATATTTTTATCATCGAAACAGCCCTATTTTACAGATAGGACATGAGACAGGAAGAAATTTGTCCAACATCACAAGGTAGTTTATCAAAATGGGAACTCCTGAGAGGTGGCTGGTGAGGAGTCTTCAATTCCTGCCACATTGTGAGATGCAGGGAGTGACACTCTGTTCAGACAGGGGTGGGCAAAGGTAGGCTTACAGCTGTTCTCATTGTCCATGTAAGAAACGTCCACACCTGTAAAATTTTTTTATGAGTTTATTTGCGCCAAACTGACAATTGACGGGAAGCAAAATCTCAACAGTTCGAGAGAATGGCAGTTTTGCATGTCATTTTATTATATTTTTTTTATGGTTGTTGTCTCCGTCCCTGCCCCCCAGTCTTTTTAAAAAATACGCTTTATTTTTTTAGAGCAGTTTTAGGTTTATAGAAAAATTATGCAGAAGGTACAGAGAGTTCCCATATCTGCTCCCCCCAACACATGCACATTTTCTTCTCATTAGTGTGGTACATTTGTTATAATTGATGAAGCAATATTTGGTATATTATCATTAACTGAAGTCCCTAGTTTACATTAAATTTCACTCTTGCTGCTGTAAGTTCTGTGGATTTTGACAAATGCATAATGTCATGTGTCCACCATTATACTCATGTACAATCACTTCACTGCCCCCAAAAGTGCCCTATGTTCTACCTCTCTATCCCTCTTCCCCTCTCCTCATCCCTTGAAACTCTGGCAATTACTGATAATTTTACTATCTAGATAGTTTTGCCTTTTTCAGAATGTTATATGGTTAGCATCATATAGTAAGTAGCCTTTTCAGACTGGCTTCTGACACTTAACAATGGGCATTTAAGGTTCCTCTATGTCTTTTCATGGCTTGATAATTCATTTCTTCTTATTGTAGAACCAGAGGCCCGGTGCATGAAATCCGTGCACTTGCGGGGGTCCCTCATCCTGGCCTGTGCCCTCTCGCAGTCCGGGAGCCCTCTGGGGACGTCTGACTGCTGTGGAGGTGGGAGAGGCTCCCGCCACTGCTGCTGCGCTCTTCTGGCTGAGCGGCACTCCCCCTGTGGGAGCACACTGACCACCAGGGGGCAGCTCCTGCATTGAGCATCTGCCCCCTGGTGGTCAGTGTGCATCATAGCGACTGGTTATTCCACTGTTTGGTCGATTTGCAAATTAGCCTTTTGTTATATAGGATATACCACAGTTTGTTTACACATGTACCTATTAGGACATCTTATTTGCTTCCTGTTTTTGTTTTGAAGTCTTTATTGTTGAGAGTATTATAGGTTTCCCCCCTTTTTCCCCTCAGTGCCTCCCTCCACCCAGTTTCTGCCCTGCCCTAGGCATTCACCACCCTATTGTCTGTGTCATGGGTAATGCATATATGCATAGAACATTTTTGGTTACTCTGTTCCCATCCCCTTGTCCCCTTCCCTCTGAAATTCGTCAGTATGTTCCATGTTTCCATGCCTCTGGTTCTATTTTATTCATCAGTTTATTTTGTTCATTAAGTTTCTTGTTTGTTAATTTTGATTTAGATTCAGTTGTTGATATGTATTTATTGCCACTTTATTGTTCATATTTTTTATCTCTTCTTCTTCTTCCTTCTTTCTTCTTCTTTCTTCTGTCTTCCTCTTCTAAAGAATACCCATCAACATTTCATGTAATACTGGTTTGGCGGTGATGAACTCCTTTAGCTTTTTCTTGTCTGTGAAACTCTTTATCTGACCTTCAATTCTAAATGATAGCTTTTCTGGGTAGAGTAATCTTGGTTGTAGGTCCTTGCTGTTCATCACTTTGAATATTTCTTGCCACTCCCTTCTGGCTTGCATAGTTTCTGTTGAGAAATCAGCTGACAGTCATATGGGCTCTCTCTCCTAGGTAACTAATTGCTTTTCTCTTGCTGCTTTTAAGATTGTCTCTGTCTTTAACCTTGGCATTTTAATTATGATGTGCCTTGGTGTGGGTCTCTTTGGCTTCCTCTTGTTTGGGACTCACTGTGCTTCTTGGACTGGTAAGTCTATTTCCTTCACCAGGTAGGGGAAGTTTTCTGTCATTATTTCTTCAAATAGGTTTTCAATATCTTGCTTTATCTTGTCTTCTGGCACCCCCATTATGCTAATGTTGTTATGCTTGACGTTGTCCCAGAGGCTCCTTATACTATCTTCATATTTTTTGATTCTTTATTCTTTTTGCTCTTCTGATTGGGTGTTTTTTCCTTCCTCATATTCCAAATCGTTGATTTGATTCTCAGAATTCTCTACTACTGCATCCCTGTAAATTATTCTTTATTTCAGTTAGTGTATGCTTAATTTCTGACTGGTCCTTTTTCATGTCTTTGAAATTCTCAGTAAGTCCCTTGAAGCTCTCATTAAGATCCTTGAACAACCTTATAACCATTGTTGTGAACTCTGTATCCAGTAGTTTGCTTGCTTCCATTTCTTTCATTTGTGACATGTTTCTTTGTTCCACATTTGGCTGCTTCCCTGTGTTTGTTTCTATGTATTGGGCAGAGCTGCTATGTCTCCTGGAGTTGGTAGAGTGACCTTGTGGAGTAGGTGTTCTGTAGGCCCCAGTGGCTCAACCTCCCCAGTCATCTCAGCTGGGCACTCTAGATGTGCCCTTGTGTGGGCTGTGTACACTGTCTTGTTGTAGTTGAGCTTTGATTGCTGTTGGTGTCACTGAGAGTACTTGACCCCCCCTCCAATTGGCTGTAAGGACCAGTGGCAACTCCAGTGGGAGAGCTGCTGTGCAAGAGACATCCCTATGGAGTGAGACTTGCTTCACTTGCTTTGGTCCGCATTGAGTCTTCTCCTTGAGTGTGTCACTTGTGGATGTGTAGAGTTGTGATCTGGTATGGTCTGAAGCTGTCCGCTTGGTGCATTGGCCCTGGGACCTTCCAGGAGTTGCAACCCAGCCACTGCCTGGGGCAGGAGCTGCAGAGAGATCTGCAGATGGCTGCCACATGTGTTGGGCTTCGAAGTGACTAAGTGCACCTAACTGTGAAGCATGTTCTCTTATTGATGTCAGCTGCTTGGGTTTAAGAGATTTTAGGAAAGTCTGAAGCCTGAACCTGGACAGGCCATTCATATAGAAAAGCCTATGCAAACAGCTTCAGTGGGGCTGCAAATTGGATGTGGTGTGGTCTTAGGGAATCATCAGGATGGAGCAAACAGTGTGAGCCAAGCTTATGGAAATTTTCCCTGTGAGCCAAGCTGATGGCTGTCAGTCAGCTCTGGGATAGGGGAGGTCCCAGCGCAGGAACCCCCATGAGTGCCCCTATCTAGGAGAAAGCCACCCCCAGGTTCTTGCCCCGATGCCAGACAATCCAGTTCCTTCCCTAATGTCTCACATTCCTTTCAAGCCGCCATTCCAGTGTTGGAGCTCAGAGGGATGGAGTCTGGGTAAGCCCATGTGCCGGCTCTTTAAGAGGAACTCCTTGGCACTCCAACTGCCTCCATGTCACTCAGCCACAATCCCTGCTGATTTTTACAGCCTGAAGTTATGGGGACTGCTCTTCCCAGCACCGGAACTCTGGGCTGGGGGGCTGGTGTGTGGTGGGGACCCTTGCTCCTCACAGGAGGCCTCCACAGCCACGATATCTCTCCCAATTAGAAAAATGCTACATGTGGGTGTTGGACCAGCCCTTTTGGTGCCTCCGTGCCCCCACCCCTCCTCTCGGTCTCAATGTACTTTCTTCTTTACTTCTCTAGTTGTAGGGCTTCCATTCAGTTAGCTTTCAGGCTGTTCTGAATGATGGTTTTCTGTATTTTAATTGTAATTTTGATGTGGTTTGTGGGAGGTGGCGAGTGCTGGCCTTTGCATATACTGCCATCTTGGTCCTCTGCACCTTAAACATTACAGTCAAAGGAGAAGGTGTAACGGGGTTACATGGAGTTCATTGGTGATCGATTAGGGAGGCAGGAGAAGGCAAAGCGGAGAAATCTCTGGGATTGGGTGAAAAGTAAAAGGAATAGACACTTCTTTTACATTGGTGGGTATAAGGTAGTTAACAGTCAAAACTAACACAATAACAATGACAATGAGGGGATCTGTGGTCTCTGCTCTGGGGAGGCTGTGCTTTGAGGGCCCGGAAAAAAGGAAATTACTTTGACATTCCAAAGGCATGTTATCAGGTATGTTATCCTAGATGCAAAACCAGACAACAGACAGGCTCAGTTAAGGTGAAGACTGGCCTTTGTCAGGGAAAAATGCCAGCCTAGGGCATGATTGCCTGCCAGGACCTCCTGCAGTTGGGAAGTTTTCATTTCAGACCGTCCTCTGAGGTTACTTTAGGTCTCTGAGTTTGTAAGGCCCCCACGCAGGCCTCCCCTCAGCTTGTCAGGCTAGCAGGTGGCTCCTTTTTCATTCACATTATGGAAAAAGACATGCAGGTTATGATTATTACAGTAGCTTTATTAACAACTAGAGGCCTGGTGCACGATTGGGGTCGGGGAGGGATGCGGCGGGGAGAGGGGGTGGGCTCCAGGGCATGTCCAGCCCGTCACACTCAGTCCCGATCAGCTGGACCTCAGCAGCAAGCTAACCTACTGGTCAGAGTGCCTGCCCCCTGGTGGTCAGTGCACATCATAGCGAGCAGTTGAGCGGCATTAGCATATTACGCTTTGATTGGTTGACTGGACAGCCAGACAACTGGACACTTAGCATATTAGGCTTTTATTATATAGGACTAGAGGCCCAATGCACGAAAATTCGTGCAAGAGTAGGCCTTCCTTCCCCCTGCTGGCCCCGGCTTCGTCAGGAAGGATGTCCAGAAGACGTCTGGTCTCATTAGCATATTACCCTTTATTATTATAGATGTGTTTCATGTACTCAAAACTCTAAACCTACTGTTTGTTGCCCACTCCTGTACTTGGCCCTCTTAGGACTCACAATCAGAACCTGCTAATTACCCACGTTTTTAAAGCACACTATTTTTTTTATCTTTTGCTACTATATACGTACAGGCTCATGTATTGTATCTGTGATAGGGACTGGAAGACCCAGTAACTGGGAAAAAGCAAAACAAAAGCAAACAAAAATGTAGTCTGGGCTCTGGGCTCCTACCCCTCGGGCTTTCCTACATGAGTTCATGGTTGAAGGGACATGGTCTCTCTCTTGCCTTTCAGATGGTGCAGAATTTCCAGGATGAATCCTGTTTTGTCCTCAGCACCTTAAAAGGTAAAGCCTCCACCAGCTGTTTTTGCTTAGTTGAAGTATGATGGCTGCACCCTCAGGGTAACATGCTGAGAGAGGGGGGCTGCCTGTGCACTGTCCCCTCTAGAGGATGTTACCGGGAATATCCTTGGGGAAGGAGAAGCACAAACTCCCGTGAAGCCTGGCCTGGCGGGTGAGGATCAGTGAGACTGGCCCCAGAGTCACTTCTGAAAAGGAAGTCCTTGGCCAGACGGTGTCTTCTCCACAGACTCAGTGTCAGGTGGACAGAAGATGCGTTTGAGTTTTTGTGAACCGCAGGCTCTAGGAAAAGTGAGCGTGGAATACAGCAGCTGGGTCTGGTGGGTTGGGGACCCGGGCGGGTGAGTTTGGGGGGGAGGTATGAAGGGCCCTCCTGAGGAAGGAGTCTGGAACTCGTGGGCCAGGAGAAGGGAAGGCAGTGAGTGTGTGGAGTCGATCAGAATGATGCTATATCGTGACAGGCCTGGGGCCGTTCACCTGAGAAACAGTGTGTGCAGAGCCTCCTTGGATGTGGATCTTTTGGTCCTTGGGCCCAGAGCTGCGGTGGGAAGGCCCATTGTCAGACAGATGGGAAGGCATGTGTGGAGGTATCTTGCTTTTGTCAGTGCAGCCTGATTTTGTGGTCTCGCCAACATTCATGATGGAGCTTCTGTGGTGCCCTATTCCATGCCTCCTGTGACTCCCCCATGCCATTGTGCCATGCCTTTCTTCCTGAAAAATGCCCAGTGTTTCCCTCTTGCAGCGGAAAGCAGTGATGGCTACCACATCATCCTGAAATGTGGCCTCTGAGCAGCACAGAGAGGCAGCTGCCTCCACCTCCCAGCCCCATGGACCCCCTTGGATGTAGGAATTGCACCATCGGAAGCTGCAGCCTCCCTGGCCAGCTGCGGCTAGAAGGGACCTTGCCGTTCTATGGAAGCCGCACACCAGCAGCCAGCAGAAACCCATGCAGACCTCTGCATGCAGATCCCCCCTGTCTCCTCTCTCCCTTGCTCTTGGCCGCCAGCTTTTGAGTGGTTCCTTGGGCCTTTCCCCACACCTGCCTCTCTAAAGAGGCCGACAGAAGTGCGGGGAGGGGGGGGCACCTGGTCTGAAACACCTTGCTCTCCTAGTTGGAGGCTAGTTCATGGGCTGTCTTGGTGCCAGTGTGTTTGTTCCTTCAGACCTCTCCCCAAAGCTCTGCCCAACCTTCACCTTCTTCTCTGGTAACTGGCTCCATGGCCAGGACTGCTGGCTAGGTGGGGGAGATTTGCCACCATCATCTGTCTTCGTGTTGATTTCCATTCTCAATGACCCTGGTGAGCATCTAACTGTCCTATTCTTGGGTGGATTGATGGGAGTGGGGTTTATTCCGTGCCTTCTTCTTTCACTTTACCTTGTTTCTAAGGATCTGCTACTACAGAGATGGGCTCACCTCTCTGCGTAGCTGTGGTGGACACCACATACGCGTGTGGGACCTGCCACACAGACCTAGGCCTGGGAGGGTGGGGAGTGGGTAGAAAGGCTATTTTGAGGCTCATTCTTATGAGTATAAAAGGGATGAGAACAAAATAACTCCTCTTGAGTTCCTTTGGTGTAATTTTATTTCTCAGTAGTCATGGGTAAGGAGGACTAGGAAATTATCGTCCCATTGTGTGACCAGATGACCTTGGCTATCACGATACCTAGCCTTCTTGGGTGCCTCACCAAATCCCATTTAGAGAAGACTCAGCTACCTGCTGCCAAACCTGCCAAGTTCCCTAAGGATATGGTGTTTTCTGTGAGGGCCCCTCACAGGAAGTGTTGATCTGTTTTCATTCGTCGGGGATGTGGTTGGAGCGTTTTCCCCGAGTTGCTGTGATTGGATCACCTTTCTTAGTGGCATAGGAGGAAACTGAATATCAGTAACTGGTACACTATGGAATTCCTCTTTGTCTTGCCTCTGTTTCCTGGGATCCAGTAATTAATACTGGCCCAAGGCTTCATCTCTCTGCTAATTTAGGTTCATCTTCCAAAGCATGATGAACCTACAACTGAGCAGGGTTTTACAGCTTCTAAAGTAGAGCTTTTGGGATATAGTGCTAGGGTCAGAGGTGGTCAGAACTGGGGGAAGCCTGGTTTACAAATGGGGAAACTGAAGCCCAGATAACATCTGCCTGATAACACACAGTGACAGGGTGATGACATACATTTATCAGACAAACCAGGGCACTTTGTAGAGTGAGTGGGATGTAATAATAATTATGTTGGGACAGCAGGGTGGTACTCTTACAGCGTAAAGACAGGTTCCTGGTTCCTTTTCCTTTTTGGAGGGGAAGAAGGAGACAATAACAGCTTTATTGAGATATAACTCACTTACCATACAGTTTACCCACTTATAGTGTACAATTAAATGGTTTTTGGTAAGTTCACAGAATGACCATAATCAATTTTAGAACATTTTCATCACCCTCCCCCCCCCGAAAGGAACCCTGTACCCTTTAGCAATCACTTTCCCACTTTTCTCCTACCTCCCCTGGTCCTGGGCAACCATGAGTCTACTTTTGATATAGCTTTGCCTGTTTGGGGCATTTTATATATGGATGGAATCAGACAATATGTGGTCTTTTGTGACTAGCTTCTTCGACTTAGCATAATGCTTTCTAGGGTCATCCATATTGAACGTGTATCAGTACTTAAGTCCTTTTTATAGCTGAGTCATAGTTCATTCAATGGATAGACTACATTTTGTTTATCCATTTATCACTTGATGAATGTTTGAGTTGTTTCTACTTTTTGGCTATTATGAAAAATGCTGCTATAAACATACTTGTACAAGTTTTATGTACACACACGTTTTTATTTTTCTTGGGAATATACATTGGAGTTGAGTTGCTGGGTGATGTAGTAACTATGTTTAACTTTTTGAGTAACCGCTGGACTGTTTTCCAGAGCAGCTCAGCGCTTTCCCATCAGCAGTGGGCGAGAGTTCTGCTTTCTCCACACACTTGCTATCGTCTTTTTGATGAGAGCATGCTAATGCAGTGGTCGGCAAACTGCGGCTTGCGAGCCACATGCGGCTCTTTGGCCCCTTGAGTGTGGCTCTTCCACAAAATACCACGGCCTGGGCGAGTCTATTTTGAAGAAGTGGCGTTAGAAGAAGTTTAAGTTTAAAAAATTTGGCTCTCAAAAGAAATTTCAATCGTTGTACTGTTGATATTTGGCTCTGTTGACTAATGAGTTTGCCGACCACTGTCCTAGTGGGTGTGAACTGATCTCATCGTGGTTTTGATTTCACTTCCCTGATGGCTAATGATGTTGACCGTTTTTTTCATGTGCTTATTGGCTATTTGTATATCTTCTTTGGAGAAATGTTTATCCTTTAATTGGTTTATTTGTCTTTTTATTATTGAGTTATATGAGTTCTTTGCATATTCTAGATACAGGTCCTTTGTCAGATATATGATTTGGAAAATTTTCTCCCATCCTGTGGGTTGTCTTCACTTTCTTGATGTTGTTCTTTCAATTTGATGAAATGCAAGACTATCCATTTTTTTCTTTTCTTTTTTAAAAAATTGATTTTAAAGAGGGAAAGAGAGAGAGAGAGAGAGAGAGAGACATTGATTTGTTGTTCCACTTATTTATGCGTTTATTGGTTGTTTCTTGTATGTGCCCTGATTGGGGTCTGAACCTGCAGCCTTGGCATATCAGGACAACGCTCTAACAGCTGAACTATCCGGCCAGGGCCTACCCATTTGTTCTTTTATTGTTTGTGCTTTTGGTGTCAAATTTAAGAAACCATTGCCTAATCCAGGGGTGGGCAAACTTTTTGACTCGAGGGCCACAATGGGTTCTTAAACTGGACCGGAGGGCCGGAACAAAAGCATGGATGGAGTGTTTGTGTGAACTAATATAAATTCAAAGTAAAGGAGCGGAGGGGAGAGCAAGAGAACTGGATAGAACAGCCGGATCCGGCCCACAGGCCGTAGTTTGCCCACGGCTGGCCTAATCCAAGGTCAAGAAGATTTATGTTTTCTTCTAAGAAGTCTTATAGTTTAGCTTTCACAATGATCTTTGATTCATTTTGAACTAGTTTTTGTGCAGGTATACCTAGTTTTAGTGCACTTCACAGATGTTACATTTTTTTTTCAAATTGAAGGCAAGACCCTCCACCAGCAAAACTCTTATGACTTGCTTTATTATGATGCCAGCATTATTGCAGTACCTCTGAGGGATGCCTACAGACGGACGGTGTGGGGTAGGGGTCTAACTTTGTTCTTTTGCATGTGGCTGTCCAGTTGTCCCAGCACCAGTTGTAGAAAAGACTACTAGAATTCCCGTGGATTCATTGCCATGGCACCCTTGCTAAAGGCCCGTGGTTCACACCTGATCCTTTTTTTTTTAAGGGTATGAGGTTGTCATTGGAAAGCTCACCGTTTCTCTTTCACAGGTGGCTTTTTGTTCTCTTTCTGCTGTCTCCCCTTTTACCTGTTTCAACAATACTGGGCCATGGCACTCTGATGTTCTGCAATCTTTCTTGGAGCACGTTCTAACATTACACACTGTTCCCCGGCAAAGGTCCATACCTGTCTTTTTTTTTTTTTTGAGGAAACTGAGTCACGTAGAAGTGGAATAACTTGCCTAAGTTTACACGGAACCAGACTAGACCTTTGGTCTTCTGACTTCCAGCCATTCAAGGCGGTGCCAGCCACTGCCTAAGTGGTGTTCCTACCCAGGCCAAGCGATGGCAGGCTAAATTTTAATCCTAAAAGATGGTAGGCTACTATTTTTTATTTCTTAATTCCAAAGGAAGGCCTAATAAAGATCTATTACCTTAAGTTTGCTGTTAGTAGAATCTTTCATTCTCTGAAATGCCCACTGCTGTCTGTTCTCCTAATGGTTATAGTTAAATTTTGTGGCTTACAAACAAGTAGAAAATAAGAAATACCAAAAAGATATACATAGTGATTTGGCATCAGACGTTTTAGCCACCTAATTCAGCAGCTTGTCCCTTCCATCAGAGTCAGATGAGCTAAAGCTGTCGGTTTTATTGTTTTTATTTTATTAAGTAAAATGCTTGGGCTCTCTCTTTCCTGTGAGCTCCGAGTCCAGCCGTGGGCCCCCTGGGCGGAGCCTCCCAGGGTCCCACGTGTCCTAGGCAGAGGCTCCTGCTCGGCAGGGGCAGTTTTTTTAAAAATTTAATTTAATTTTATTGTTTAAAGTATTACAAATAGTAGTATATATATCTCCTTTTTTTCCCCATTGACCTTCCCCCAGCCTCCCCTACCCACCGGCACATGCTCTCAAACCTCCCCCTGCCAGTGTCTTGGTTATGCTTATATGCATGCATACAAGTCCTTTGGAAAGGTGACCCCTGAGGGAGAAAAGAGTCATGTGCTCCAGCCACTAACTTGAACCCGGACCCCAAGCCACGCTCTTGACTCTCAGGCCATGGTTTCTTAGGGCTGAGCAAGTCTCTGTTTGCGAGGTTGTTTACCAGGTTGCACCTTAAAGATGCAGAGGCGTTCGAAGGGGGAGCGGTAGGGTTTGCTGGGGGAAGGGGCTTTGTGCCCTTGGGAAAAGCAGGACAGTGGGGAATCTGAAGTCCAGACTTGGGCTCCTACGCAAAGGGCCGACATTGCCCAGGCGACCCGCCAGGCAGCCTCGGACCGTGGGGAAGAGCTGTTACTCTAGGTTTGGGGCTTCACTGGGGGAGATTGGAGCTGGCTGAGTGTGTGTGTCACTGTATCCAGTCCAGGTGGCTTCAGGGCCGGCCTGTCACCTAAGGTTGGAAAATCATTAACGAGTTGGTGGAAAACATGGAAAAGCCTCTTCGCTGCTGTCAGTGGAGCAGTGGGCGGAAGAACGAGTCTCTCCGAGGAGGTGGGAAAGCAGCTGACGAGAGGGGATGGGTGGGATGGAGAGAGGTGGAAAGGACAGGGGACCATGTCAAGGGTCCTAGGCCCTAAGACCCTCCCCTTCTATGAGTCTCTTTGCCTCTCTGGGTCTCTGTGTGCACCCCTTAAAATGAGGGCTCAGTCACATGGTGACTGGAGTGGCAGTGGGCCTTTCCCGTTTTCCCTTCCTCAGAGTTGCACCATGAGCAGGTGGTGGGTGGGCGCAGCATTCTGTTGTACATGGCCGCTGCTCTGCCCAGGCCGCTGCTCCGCTCGGGCCGCTGCTCTGCTCGGGCCGCTGCTGCTCCGCTCGGGCCGCTGCTCCGCTCGGGCCGCTGCTCCGCTCGGGCCGCTGCTGCTCCGCTCAGGCCGCTGCTCCGCTCGGGCCGATGCTTCACTCGGGCCGCTGCTGCTCCGCTCAGGCCGCTGCTCCGCTCGGGCTGCTGCTCTGCTCGGGCCGCTGCTGCTCCGCTCGGGCCGCTGCTCCGCTCGGGCCGCTGCTGCTCCGCTCAGGCCGCTGCTCCGCTCGGGCCGATGCTTCACTCGGGCCGCTGTTCTACTCTGCTCAGGCTGCTGCTGCTTCACTTGGGCTGCCGCTGCTCTGAGGCTGCCAGCGCCTCCACGGGAGGCATAGGTCTCGGTCGTGCCTCTGAGAATCAGTGTGGCTTACAGGTGGGCTGGCCCCTCCAGCACGTAGAGCGGTTAGAGCAGGACAGGGTCGGCTGCTCAGCAGCTCCAGTCCAGGAGTTCTGCAGGCAGCACATCGCTCTCCCGCTCTGTGTGGGGCATGAGTGACCCTCGGCTTGGCTGGCTGGTTGCTGCTACTCCCTTTATATCTCAGGTGGCATTCCTGGTTTGGGTTCTCGCTGAAGCTGGTTCAGGTAAAGTTGCCCGGCCTGGGGGAGTCCATACCCCAGTCCAGCTTTCCTGGGGAGGGGGCAGTGCCGGGCGACAGGGGCCCTGACAGCAAGGCCCGGGGAGCCTGTGTCCACACGGCTGCCCGTGTCCGTTGTCCTCCCCGGTTTCCTACTCTGGGTGTGGAACAGTCAGGCACTGGCAGCTAATGCTTGTACATCCTTTCTGATCACCTCCCAGCCCCCGTCCCTTACCCGGTGCCAAGAGGGCAGGGAGGCCTTTGAGATGACCCTGGCCTGGAGATGTGGGTGTTGCCGTGATGCCCTCGGGGGGCCTGGGGCAGTGAAGTGCTGGTCAGGTCACCGGGCCTCCTTCCAGGGTCGCCCAGGGAGCGCGCCAGGCCTCTGAGAGGCTGCCGTGGGCCTGCGTCCAGGCCCCGTGGGTGACGAGGGCGCCAGGAGGAGGAAGGCAGTAGCTCTGAGTGGTGGCTCTCTTGCCAATGACTCAGGGCTGGGCCTGCCCCCACCCCCTGCCATGTGGAGACCTAGAGGGGGTGCCCCCAGGAAGCAGCTCCAAGGGTGGATTGGCTGCTCAGTGCAGGGCTGCTGAAGGCATGAGCGGGAGGGTGGTCACTGCCTGCGGCTCAGCCTGACCATTCTGCCATTCAGGCAACCAAACTGGCCCCTCTCTGAAGGGGCTGTGGGAGCCCCCCCTCTCTCTGAAGGGGCCGTGGGAGCCCCCCCTCTCTCTGAAGGGGCTGTGGGAGCCCTCTCTCTCTGAAGGGGCTGTGGGAGCCCCCCCTCTCTCTGAAGGGGCTGTGGGAGCCCCCCCTCTCTCTGAAGGGGCCGTGGGAGCCCCCCCTCTCTCTGAAGGGGCTGTGGGAGCCCCCCCTCTCTCTGAAGGGGCCGTGGGAGCCCCCCCTCTCTCTGAAGGGGCCGTGGGAGCCCCCTCTCTGAAGGGGCTGAGGGAGCCCCTCTCCGAGGGGCCAGTGTGAGCTGTCCTCAAAGCCTCAGGGGCTGGGCTGCAGGGAGCCATCTGGGACCAGGAAGCCTTTTGTCATGGAAAAGCTTTCAAACCTTCCTCCCAGAGGAAACAACCTAATTCACCACAGCACCCAGTATCGATCCCCGGGAGCCCACTCTTCAATCGTTGATCCATGGGCGCCCACTCTTCAGGAGCTGGCCTGCTGCACCCCAACCCAGTTCTCTGCCTGGGAGTGAGCTACGGGATGATACGGAGCTCTTTTCAAGCCCAGTTAAAGTGAAATATTATCTTGCAGCCCTTCAAAAATTCCATTCTTCTCATTAGTAGACCTGTATTACGGTATGCAAAGTACTCCATTATTAAATTTGAATTTCATTTAAAAAATGTGGAATTCACTTTCTTTTATGCTGACCTAATATTTTTTTTGTCTTATGTGATTTTTTAATAGTTCTTTATTGTTGAAAGTATTACATATGTCCCCCTGTCCCCCCATTGACTCCCCTCAGCCCACCCCGCCCCTTCTGCCCCAGGCCTTCACCAACCTATTGTCTGTGTCCATGAGTTATGCATATATTATGCTGACATAATTTTGATATGCTTCTTGGCCCTTAAAGCTGAAAATATTAACAGTCTAATCCTTTACAGAAAAAGATTGCTAACGACTGAGCTAGACTTTCATTGCTGTCTATCCCCACTGGATTATTTTAAAGAAAATCCAGGAAATAGGACTTTTCTTAAATAATAAAAAGTACTTTGTTTTAATCTCTGAAGCGAGAGAAGCATTCAGCTGAGCGGCCTGGGGGCTCCTCTGTGTTGGGTGTACTGCCATGGCCGCGAGGCCTCGCCCTTGTGGGGTCCCAGCCTGGTGGGACATGTCCGAGCCCTTTCCCCCCTCTTCCTGCAGGCTGGCCCATCCTGCAGGCCTGGTGGGTCTTTGCATCCCGGTCCAGGTGCCAGCGGGGGAGGGTGGGCCCTGCATGGGAAGGGTTCTGTGCTGGTGTTAACTGGTCGCCAAGCACGCTGGGTGGTGCCTCCTGACCAAGGGCTCTGGAACTTTCCTGTTCACGGAGGGTGCAGCCGACCTTCACTTCCAGCTGGCACCTTGGGGACCGTGGAACTCTGGCTTCCCCGGGAACCTGCAATGCCTCCTCACACGTCCTGCTGTTCTTCCTCCCACAAAAGGAACCACTGGTGGCAGCCTCCTCCTGGTGATTGAGAGGGGCTGCCTCCGGCCCGCCCTCCAGAAGGGGCTCATGGACTAGGTTCCTGGCTCTGCCCTTGAGGAAGCTGGAGGGATCCAAATGCCAGCCTCACGGGGCGACTCCCACGAGCTGCTGTCCCACTCTCGGCTGGGCAGTACCCCCTCCCTGGGGCTCGGCCAGCCTTGGACCCTCGCTTCTCCCCTCTCAGCAGCTGGCCAGACGCATCCAGTTCTCTATCACACCCACAGCGGCAGCAGCAGCAGTGGAGACTGACGGCCTCTGTGGCTCGGGTTCTGTGCTGGGTGCTTTTGCCATCCTTTTGCTTGATCCTCCCCACAGAGCTGGAGGCCCCAGGGCCTGGTTTTCCAGGGGAAGGAGATCAAGACAGAAAAGAGATAGGAGCCCAGGCTCCTGCAGCTGCTGGTGGCCGCCAGGAGGAGCAGCCAGGAGTCCACATACCGTACCCAGAGGGCGTGCCTGGGACTGGGGCTCCTGGTGGGAAGACCCCTAGTGGGGAGACACCTGGTGGGAAGACCCCTGGTGGGGAGACACCTGGTGGGAGGCGGAGGGGCTTGTTACAGGCGGCGGAGGAGAAGGGGTTGTTTTATGTGCCTTCCCTGGCCCTTCCCTGGCTGGGTAAACACTTGGTTACTGTGTTCTCTGATGTTCCTGTATTTAAAGTGATGTCTTTCTTAAAAAGCAACTTCCCCACCTTTTTCCAGGTGGGTGACTTTTCTAAAGGTGGTGGGAGTCTCTTGGGGTGGTAGGCCCTGGGAGGGCCCGGCGGGAGTGGTGGTCGTGGAGAGAGGTAGCATCCAGACAAGTTGTCACAAGGCTGCGTTGCTTTTGTGCCTGAAATACAGCCCGTGTGCACCTGTCACTGTTCCATTGTGTGGCGAGAAGCCTGTATGTGGGGTCTGTGCTCGGTCAGAGTACAAATAAAATCATTTGTAAGAAATTGGCTCAGACCTCCTGACCTCCAGGCTTTTTATTAAAAAAAAAAAAAAAGGTAAAATATATACATATAGCGTGAAGTTTACCATCGTCACCATTTTTAGGCGTGTCAAGTACATGCACATTGTCCAACGTCACCACCATCCATCTTCAGAACTCACCTTCCCCACCCGGAGTTCTGTCCCTATGAAGCCCTAACTGCTCCCCTCCCCCAGCTCCAGCCGCCACCTCTCCTCGCTCCTATGAGTGTGGCACTCCAGGTGCCTCACCAAGTGGAGGCATCACAGTTTGTTCTTTTGTGATGCCTCTTTCACTTAGCATAACGTCCTCAGGGGTCATCCATATTGATGCACATGTCAGAATTTCCTCGCTTTTTGAAGGCTGAAAGATACTCCATTATCTCTATATACCACATTTTATTAATTCGCTCACCAACACTTGGGTTGCTTCTTCTTTTGGCTACTGTGAATGATGCTGCTGTGAGCATGGTCTACAAATCTCTGGGGTCTCTGCCTTCTCTTGGGTGTACACCCAGTGGTGGGGTTGTTGGGTCAGATGCTAATGCCGTACACCCAGAAGTGGGGTTGCTGGGTCATATACTAATGCCATACACCCAGAAGTGGGGTTGCTGGGTCAGACGCTAATGCCATACACCCAGAAGTGGGGTTGCTGGGTCATATACTAATGCCTTATACCCAGAAGTGGGGTTGCTGGGTCAGACGCTAATGCTGTATACCCAGAAGTGGGGTTGCTGGGTCAGATGCTAATGCCGTACACCCAGAAGTGGGGTTGCTGGGTCAGATGCTAATGCCATACACCCAGAGGTGGGGTTGTTGGGTCAGATGCTAATGCCGTACACCCAGAAGTGGGGTTGCTGGGTCAGACACTAATGCCATACACCCAGAAGTGGGGTTGCTGGGTCAGACACTAATGCCATACACCCAGAAGTGGGGTTGCTGGGTCAGACGCTAATGCTGTTCTCCGCAGCGCCTGTCCCATTTACATTCCTACCAGTGGTGCACAAGCATCCGGTTTCTCCACATCCTTGCCAAGACTCAGTCTGGCTGGGTATCTGTCTCTCTCCGATAGTAGCTATTCTTATGGGAGTCCTCTGGTCTTGGAAGCTAGGGCCAGGGGAGAGCTGTGTTGAACCCCGTGGTGGGCACATGTGCAGTGCCACCACCCCTGGCCCTTGTCATCCTCTAAAGCCAAGGCTGCAGTCTCACTAGCTGCCCACGGCCTCCCTAACCGAGCTGTGTTCTCCTGGGGACGGTGGGCCTCTTGGCTCTGCTCAGGAACCTTCCTCCCAGACCATACTTTTCCCAAAGGTCTGCCCCCAGCCACGCCAGGCCAGTGTATGTGCTGTGCCCAGGGCTCCTGTGTCTCCCACCACGTTCTCCCCATCCTCACGAGCCTGGTGGATCCCCCTTCCCACAGTACTCTGGAGAAGTCTCTTTTCCGCTCAGCATGCCCGTGGTCTCATGAGAAAAGCAGAGGGTGTGCACAGGGGTGAGGCGCCAGGTCTTAGATCAGAATCCTGGCCCCAGTGGATTTAGAGCAAGCTAACCTCCCCACCGCAGTCTTCTCACCTGTGAAGTAGGAGTGCCATCTGCCTTGCAACTGTGAGGCTGCCATGGCAGTGTACGCGTGCAGGGGTGAGCTTGGCTGGGCTCTGAGGGGAGTGTGCGTGCAGGGGTGAGCTTGGCTGGGCTCTGAGGGTAGTGTGCGTGCAGGGGTGAGCTTGGCTGGGCTCTGAGTGGGGAGATAGCTCAGTGTTTTCCAGGATCCAAGAGAGGGACATGGCGGGGGGGCGGGGAGTAGACAGCGGGGTGTTGGGTCAGATAACACAGTGAGTCTGTGTTCACTGTTAAACACATGTTAACAAGAGTTTCACAGAACTGTGCTTCAGTGACTCCGTCTCATGTGTCCTTTAGAGATGCAGGCCCTGTCCTGCCAAGCCGACTTATTGGCCCAGCGGCAAGCGGTGCCCTGCAGTTTGAACACACTGACACGGGGTCTCAGACCATGGCGGGCGGGGGGGTGGGTGCATTTGCCCTCTAAGGGCAGTGGGAAACAGCAGTGAAGGCCCTTAAGCTAAGAAGGGGCAAGACGGGATTGGGTCCAAAAGGGAGCTGGTTGAGGCCGTGGAGCCGTTAGGGGCTGGAGCCAGGAGCCGCGCTGCCTCTACCCCCCTTTCTCTGGGGCTTGGCTGCTGGCTGCCCCACCACCTGTGCGGCCTCTGCCCAGAAGGGAACTCTCCAGGAGCAGGACACCCAGCCCGAAGGTGTACCCAGAAGCGCTCAGGTCCCGGCGGGCAGGCCCCTCAGCAGGACCTGCACAGCTGCTCCTTCCGTCAATCTCAGTCCTCAGGAGAGCTGCACCGGCGGTGAGCCACTGAGGCAGGAGCGGACACAGTGCAAGGTAAGGCAGGCATGACGCTTTTGGCAGGAATTCCACTTGATGCCCCAGTCAGGTAGCAGGGGTGGGGTGGCCCTCAAACTGCATCCGGACCTCCTCAAGGGCTTGTTCAAGAGTTTCTGACTCAGTAGGTCTGAGCTGGGGACTGAGGATTTGTATTTCTAGAAAAGTTCCAGCTGGTGCTGATGCCGCTGGTGTAGGGACCACACTTGGAGAACCCTGAGCTAGAAGGTGACTGCGCCTTGTTCCAAACTCAGCTTCCATTCTGGGGCCTGGCCCAGGCACTTCCCTTCCCTGTGCCTCACCCACGGGCCTGACATGCATGCCTGCTCCAGGATGCTATACACTTACAGGGGGTAGTGTGGCCCTGTGGGCAGCAAGCCAGGGCCGAGAGATTGGTGCCCGGTGTGTGGGTCACGCGAAGGGTATAGCCTTGTAGCCCTGCCGAGAGCCGCTGTCCGGGGCCTCACCGCCCTGAGGAGTGGGGCCACAGCTTGGGACCCTCCCATCCTCCTTTAGGGGAAGCTGTTTTCAGTGAAACCTGTTTACGGGCCCCCCGGGGAGGCCAAGGGGCTTTCTAGGAGCAGGCGTGGAGGCCACAGCTGTCCGCCCTCACTGCCAGGCCCAGAAGCCACGCTCGGCACTCCTCCCAAGTCCTGGCAAGTCCGCTGCAGCAGCTCCCAGGGACGGGGACAGTCCACGTGGAAGTCTTCAGTGGGAGTGGGGCAGGGGCTGTCTGGCTTCGTCCTGCAGGCTGGGAAGATGTCAGACAGGACGGCCCCTGGGAGCTAACTCACGAGGACCCAAGCTCTGGAGCCCACGGGAATCAGCTGAGGGCCAGCAGTCGGGAGGGAGGAGAGGTGTGTGGGCTGCTCTCGCGTTGAGCACAGAGACTGGAGAACTGGTTCCGTGTCCTTCCCTGGCAGAGCGGTGTGCACTCCCCAAGGCCTGCCCCCCCCCCCCCCCCCCCCCGCTCTTGCTTTGGGAAACAGATGCTGGGGCTCCTGTGCCCAGGCACAGACGGGGACAGGCACCGAGACTCCGTTTTGAGAGGGTTCTTGGGTCTGCCAGGGGTAGCACCAGGACCAGACAGCCCCCAGCCCAAGCCCCCAGGTGAACACAATGTCCAAGGAAGACTGTGCCCTCCCTCAGCGCCCCCATCCCCCCAGGCTGGGAGGCGCTTCAGAGCTCTGCTGGGTTGAACATTAACCCGCCTTGATCGGGCCATCAATATTTAAACTCAATTACAAGGGAAAGGAGTTATCTGGAGAGAGGTTATTGGGCAAGAGGAGCTATTGGAATGCCTGATACTCTGAAAGGCAGAGATGGAGTGGGAGAAGGGGCCGGAGGAGAACAGAAACCAGCCAACTTCCTCCCTCCCTCCCTCTCTCCCTCCCTCCCTCCCTCCCTCCCTCCCTTTTCTCTTTGTGGACCCAGCTCTTTCTTGCCTCCAGCAAGCCACAGAGCCTGTCAGCCCTGCTCTTCCTCTGAGCTCCTTGGCACCTGTGCGTAAGCTGAACTGTCTGTCTGTCTGTCTGTCTGCCTCTCGAACTGGGCAGAGCTCCTGGAGAACGGAGGTTGGTCTGTCTCGTGGCTGCCACTCTGAGTCCAGCCCACAGCCTGGCCGGGAGAAGCCTCCCCAAGAGTGTTCGTTGAGTGAATAAGTGATAGCAACGTGGTGGTTAGCAAATGAGGGGCTGGGAGCCGAAGGCCCTAAGGAAAGAACCCTTTCGGGCGGGACCCAGCCCATGTGCCTTAATGGGTGAGTTTATTAGCTTCCAGCACCAAGAACAGCGACAGGGGACAGGTGAATCCGAATTCGCACGGGAGTGGGGATTTGGAGAAATGACTAAGCATGGGCGAGAGGGCCTGGGAGGGGCTCCCTATCCCCCGGCCTGTCAGGTACCTACGATGTGCCTTCCGAAGAGGCCCAGAATTTTCCATCATGAAGAGTGTTTTGTTTTGAACTCTTATCTGCCTGAAAGCAGAGCCCCCCTCCAGAACTTAGTCATAAAGGCTCAGCCCTGGAGCTTCGCAACCAGGGGGATTGACTCCTGTCACCAGAGAAGAGAAGGGACATCAGGACAAGAAATCACCAACAGACCTTGTCACAAAACTCATCTCTGTCTGTTCCGCAAGGGGCTGTTTGTCTTTCCTAAGCATCCTGTTTTCCCAGGCTGCCCTTTCCCCCTCCACTCCCCCTATTAAGATGGCACACACTGTTAAGTCCCAAATCCTAACCACCTCCCGGAGCCACATTGTTCTGTGAACTTCCGAATACATAGGTGAATAAAAGCTGTCTTTTCTCCTGTGGGTCTTGCTGTCAGTTTAATTCTCTGGTCCCTGGAAGTGAGCACAGTTAGAGGAAGATGTTTTCATCCCTGCCGTTCATGGTCTCACCCAGGGCTTGAAGCGCCGTGGAAGCAGGCGTTGGTCTCCACGTTGCCCACGCGGAGGCCGAGGCTCAGGGGCTGGGTGGCCTATTCCAGGACACACAGCTGGCCGTGGGGCAGAGCTGGGCATCTGCCCTGGGTCTGTCAGCTCCAAGGACTGCCATGGACTCCAAGGACCGTGCCCTGGGGCTCTGAGGCGGGGGGGTGGGGGGGGCACGATAGCAGGGCAAATGCATCCTGGGTAAGGTGGCTGGAGCCAGGCAGGAGGATCCGGTCTAGGTAGGTTGTGGGAGTCCCTTCCTCCAGTTGGTCACACCTCAGGGCGGGGTGCCTTTGGGACAAGCTGCGCTCCATGACCCTCCCCTCCCTGTGTCAGTCATGTCCCAACTGTGCCTGTGGGGCTGTGAAAGGGGTGGGCCAGGACCACCTCTGTCCAGCACCACACTGAGTCTTCACCTGCCATTTGCCTCCCTGGGAGAGCAGAAGTGGTGGTGGGGGCAGGGGACAGCCAGGGGCTGGCTGGATAAGTCTTCATTTTGGAGCCCAGCCCTGGGGTCCCCAGACCCACTCATGGTCACTCAGTGGGCATCTTCCCCACAGCTGCAGGTGTCCCTGTGCTGCCCTCTGGGATGCGTGCCGGGACAGGAAGCCCTGGGTCCCCACAGGTACAGCTCTTCCTCCGGGCCCCCTTCTCCAGAGGTGCCTCAGCACCCCCTGCCCAGTGGTCTCTGGCAGCCCCGGGGGGTCGGGGGCGGGGGCTCGACATGGCACTGTGCTGAGTGAGCTCAGTGTTCACGTGAGCTGACGGGCATTGAAGAATGTCTGCATCAGGCCATCTGGAAATCTGGTTTGGGAGCGTTTGGGCCTGGCATGCTTGGCCATGCCAGTGTCACTGGGCCAGTCCCCGCTGGCCTCTGCCGGTGAGCTTCAAGGAGAATTGTGTTTTCCTTTGGGCTGTGAGAGCATCCCAGCCGTGTCATAACCAGAGGGTGGAGGCCCCAAACTCCGCTGGGCCCAGAGCTCTGCGAGGGGTTCTGTGGGCTCCATCTGACTCCGCCCCCCAGCCGTGACGGAATTGTCCACTGGCAGCTGCTGCTCCCTGGGCCCTGCTGTCCCCATGGCAGGGCCTCCTGGCTCTGAATTTAACCTGATGCTAGTGTTGTGGCGAACGGCCCAGGAGAACGACCACCAGCACCCAAAGGAATCAGGAAAGTAAACCTTTATTACGCAGCGCTGCTGGTCCAGGGGACTCTGATCCAAGGCCTGAACTGCCAATGTGGGGAGGTTTTGATATATGTATCTTCTTGTGGCAGGCCCCTGGCGGGGAGGGGAGCTTTGCAGCTCCACCCAAGTCAGTTAGAATGGGGAAGTAAGATTACTGTTTAACTAGATACTGATCTAGGCTGTAAGCCCCCAAAGGTGCCCCCCTATTTTCCTTTTCACTAGAAGAGAGGTCCCGAGGGCCCTGGCAGAGTCAGCTGTGCCAAGGTATCGTTTGGGTGCCACTTTTTTATTGTTGTGGTGACTTAAGATTTTGTCACCACAACAAACTCTTGGTCTGAAATTAAAACTTTTTAAATTAAAAAGCACTTTAGGAGAAACCAAGATGGCGGCATAGTTAAACACCTAAACTGCTGCCTCACACAACAATTTCAAAATTATAACTAAAAGACAAAATGGACATCATCCAGAACCACAGGAAGGCTGGCTGAGTGGAAATTCTACAACTAGAAGGAAAGAGAAAAGCACACTGAGACTCAGAGGAGCTGCAGAAGGCAGAGGTACTGAGGCGTGCACGTGGAGAGGGCTGGCAACTGAATACGCGGCTAGCTTTCTCAACCGGGAGGAAGACACAAGCTCCCGACTGGTCTGAACTCCACTTCCGGGCAAGACTCTGGGGACCCAGACTCATTTGGGGAGAAATTGGACTCTCTGGCAGCAGGCAGAACTCGAGGGGGGCTTTCTTTCAGAGGTGCTTGCAGCGATTACCACAGGACACTGAGACACAGGGGCCTCCTAGGGCAGGGCTGACGGGAAGCCATTGCTGTCTGCTCCGCCCTGAGACTCCGCCCCATCCAAGCTGAGCACAGAGGCTTTTGCAAGTCTTGTCTCATAAGGGTGTCTCCAGCACAGAAGTTCTCCCAGCGTAGACACAGCTGATCCTCACAGTCAATTGGCCTGGAGGTCAATTCCTCCCAGTGATACCAACAACAATCAAGACTTAACTACAACAAGGCTGTGCACATAGCCCACAAAGGGGTGCACCAAGAGTGTCCACCTCAGGTAACTGGGGAGGCTGAGCCACTGGGCCCTATAGGACACCTACCACACAAAGCCACTCTGTCAACTCAGGGAAGCAGCGAAAATGCGGAGACAAACAGATCACAAATGAAAGAAATGGAGGAAAGCAAACAACTGGATATAGAGTTCAAAACCATGGTTACAAGGTTTTTCAAGAATTTCCTAGAAAAGGCCAATAAATTTAGCGAGACCCTTGATATGAAAAAGGACCAACTAGAAATTAAGCATACACTGACTGAAATAAAGAATAACATACAGAGATCCAACAGCAGACTAGAGGATCGCAAGAATCAAGTCAAAAATTTGAAATACAAAGAAGCAAAAAACACCCAACTGGAAAAGCAAAAAGAAAAAAGAATCCAAAAATATGAAGATAGTGTAAGGAGCCTCTGGGACAACCTCAAGCGTACCAACATCCGAATTATGGGGGTACCATAAGAAGAGAGAGAGCAAGATACTGAAAACCTATTTGAAGAAATAATGACAGAAAACTTCCCCTACCTGGTGAAAGAAATACAAGTCCAGGAAGCGCAGAGAACCCAAGCAAAAGGAATCCAAAGAGGACCACACCAAGACACATCATAATTAAAATGCCAAGAGCAAAAGACAAAGAATATTAAAAGCAGCAAGAGAAAAATAGTTACCTACAAGGGAGTACCCATACGATTGTCAGCTGATTTCTCAACAGAAACTATGCAAGCCAGACGGGAGTGGCAAGAAATATTCAAAGTGATGAATAACAAGAACCTACAACCAAGATTACTCTACCCTGCAAAGCTATCATTCAGAATTGAAGGTCAGATAAAGAGCTTCACAGATAAGGAAAAGCTAAAGGAGTTCATCACTGCCAAACCAGTATTATATGAAATGCTGAAAGGTATTCTTTAAGAAGAGGAAGTAGAAGAAAAAGGTAAAGATAAAAATTATGAACAACAAATACATTTCTATAAACAAGTGAATATAAAAGTCAAGTGAATAAAAAATCTGATGAACAGAATAAATTGGTGAATATAATAGAATCAGGGGCATAGAAAAGAAGTGGACTGACAATTCTCAAGGGGAATGGGATGTGGGGGGTGTGGGAAGAGACTGGACAAAAATCGTACACCTATAGATGAGGACAGTGGGGGAGGGCGGGTAAGGGCAGAGGGTGGGGTGGGAACCGGGTGGAGGGAAGCTATGGGGGAAAAAAGAGGAACAATTGTAATAATCTGGACAATAAAGATTTATTAAAAAAAAATAAAAAGCAGTTTATAGTGGGTAGTCACCTCCTAGGCCAGTATCTTCCCTGACAAAGTCAATCTTTACCTTAACTGAACCTATTGTTTTTTTGCATCTACAATAACATATCCTTGAAATGTCAGGGTAACTTGTAACTGCCCTTTTTTCCGGACCCCTCAGGGCACAACCAAATGCCTGGGCACCAGGACAGATACCACAAATGCCCTCATTGTTATTGTTATTGTATTCATTGTTGACTGTTAACTATCCCATACGCAAAAGAAGTGTGTGTCTATCGTTTTACTCTTTATCCAATCCCAGAGGTTTCCCCTACTTTGCTTTCTCCTGCCTCTCTAACCTATCAGCAATGGATTTCATGTAACCCACCTATGTCTCCCCCTTTTATTGTAATGCATAAAAATAGGTAAAAAACTGCCATTCTCTGGAGCATTATCCCAATCTGTTGACATTCTGCTTCCTGGCAATTGTGGACAATTTGGCTCAAATAAACTCACAAAAATTCTTTACAGGTTTGAATGTTTTTATGTTAACAATACATTCACAGAGGATAAAGAAAATGTTACATTGTAAATCAGAAGACGTCTTAATCAATCAGCCAAATTTACCTGTAGTCCTTTTCATTTCGCTAGCGCTAGTGGGCCCAGAGGAACTCTTGCTTCTCAAATTCTGGGGCCCAATATGGTGGAAAGTCTTCCTATTTATATGTTTTTCAGCTCTTTGTTTTCCAAATTTGGAACAAGACTTCCGGACCTTCTGAGAAAAAGTCCTGTGTGCTGGGACAGGCCTTGAGACCATATCTCAAGGCCTGGCCTGGTGTCAGCACTGACAACTCTGTCTGGGGCATAGTTTATGCCCTCTCTGGAATGGGAGTAGTCTTATTTTTCTCTATTATTTAAGCAAGGAAACGTTTATAGAAGCCAGAATAGCAGGGTTAAAATTTTAAACAGTTTTTATGCAAGATGGAGGTTACTATGCTTCAAAAAGTCACAGGATAATGGAAGGAAGGAAACATATTTTCACAGAGAATGGAGGAATGTTGCAAGATAAGGGGAGAGAAAGAAGGGGCACCACTTTGGCCTTTGAAACTGATACTATGTAACAAAATAACCAATGAGGAAAGCACGGAGGTCCTAGATTAATGAAAGGTCCAATTAGAAAGGGTCAGGTTCAAACAAGGAACTGTAGCATATATAAACTGGAGACAAAGGGACACAAGGCAGGACTTTTTTAATTTTTCCCATTAGAGCGAGCAAGCAGGCTTTTCCCATTTGGGGTCCCTCCCCAGGGAGTTCCCTTTGGGGACACCTCTGCCCAGATGGAGTTTGTATCTGCTTCCAATAAACTTCTACATTTTCATTAAAGAAATCTGTTAGTCCATGGATTTACTCTTCATCTTCGTTAGATAAGAACCCATGAGAACAAGTCTGTACCTTGAACCCCACATTTCAGTTGGGAAATGCAATAGGCCCAGCATTTGCTGCCACCATGGCATTTACTAAGTAAAATTTAAAAACCCACCAGGTGAATGAAAAAAATGGCCAGCCTACATGTTGCCAGCCTATGCCGGGCTCTGTCTGGAATCCGCAGACACCAGTGCTCCGGCAGCCCTGCCCAAGCCCCGTCGTAACCCTGTTTTAGGACACAGGAGGCAGAAGCCAGGAGGGGTGCATCAACTTGCCCAAGACAGGATTTGAACCTGGCTGTTCTGCTCAGGTCTGTGCACTAAATCACTACTCAGATCTCTCTTAATAGAGACACAAGGTAAAAAGAAAAAGGGTGGAGGTCAAAAGTGGGCTAATCTGTAGGGCCACTCAGGGGGACCCCCAATGTAGGTAGTGGGGAAACACCAGAGTTAAGAGAATGACTGTAGCCCCCTTCTCCAGACCCCTCCAATGGCTGCCATGTGCCTCTCGCACCCGAATGTGCACTGGTGCCTTTAAGAAAAAAAGGGCATTGTTGTTGGAAAGACAAGATCAGCGGCAGGTTTCCAATGCCCCCAAATGGGGGTGTTTGTGTACAAAACAAAGGCAGGGCCTGGGGTGGCAGGCTGGGCAGGGCCCCACAGGGCCCACTGTGAGGACTGGGCTTGTTTCAGTTCGGGATGTCTCTGGCCCCGCAGGTGGGGGAGGAGACGTGGGCGGGGCACTGCTCTAGAGTGACCTGGCAGGGGCACCGGGGCCAGGCTCCAGCCAGAGCCCGTGTAACATAGTCCTGGAGCCAACACTGTAAGGACCCCGGGCATCGCCTGGCCAGGCATCTTCACACATGTCCCCAAAAGTCTTGGTTAAAGGGAGCAACATGCCTGTCTAGTTTGGCTCAGTGGATAGAGCATCAGCCTGTGGACTGAAGGGTCCCAGGTACGATTCCGGTCAAGGGCACATGCCCAAGTTTCGGGCTTGATCCCTAATGTGGGGCGTGCAGGAGGCAATCAATGATTCTTTCTCATCATTGATGTTTCTATCTCTCCCTCTCCCTTCCTCTCTGAAATCAATAAAGATACATATTAAAAATAGATAGATAGATAGATAGATAGATACAGGGAGCAACACGTGGCAATGCACCGAACCAGGGGCCCCGCTGAGGGACCGGAAGGGGTGGGAGGAGCCCACAAACGTTTAAGAGAACTCCAGGGACACCCAGGACTTTTGGGGGGGGGGTGCGTGCAGGGCGTGACAACGCTGAGCTCCTCTCAATGCTTTTGCTGGGGAAACTGAGGCCCCCAGAAAAGAAGCAACATGGGAGACCCTGGTGACTGGGGCCCATTCAGGCTGAGAGGAACCTGGTGCCCACGTCCTGAGCAAGGCTCTGCCTCAAGCCCAGGCCCTTCCCTCACCAGCATCGTGGGGACCGAGCCTGGAGGGGCTACTGAGGTGCTGCGCTGGCCTGGGGTGGAGGTGGGCGCTGGACCAGGTGGCTGCCTTCCAGAATCAGGGGTGCTGAAAGGAGCTGGGGCGGCAGGGACAGTGGATCCGGCCATTGGCCATCACAGGGGCCCCTAGGTGACAGGCGCTCCTGCCCAGGGGATGGGGCTGACACACGTGGATATGGCTGTCTGCTCCCCTCCCCCACTGCCCTCTCCCATCCCCGTTGAGGGGTGACAGGACCGTTGAGGTTGGGAGAGTCTGTGCTGCAACATTGGTCACCCCACTCACTGAGGCACACACTGCGGGCCAGGTTGAGGCTCAGTGGACATGGGTCACCCCACTCACACTGTGGGCCAGGCTGAGGCTCGGTGGACATGGCCACTGAACCCCGCATTCTCTTTGTTCCCCCATGGAAAATCTCAGGCTTGAGAACGCTGACTCGCCTGTGTGAAGATGCTGGCTCTGACTCCGCAGGAAATTGTGGGCCGACACCCTGAATGTGGACTTTCTGGCTACACAGCCAGCTCCCACCTTTCCCACCACCTTCCCGTCGGGGACACTGCCCGCGCTCCAGGCCATGGCCTGATTAGCTGCGCGCTGGCCAGTGAGCGATGGGTAGAAACGCTGCCCCAGAGGTTAGTGTTCACCTTCGGGGCCCGTGTTGCTTGTCTCCAGTTTAAGGAAAGTTATTCAAGACCTCTTCTCCAGCCCATCTCCTTTGGGGTCCAAGAGGGACATGTAGGGATCAAATGTGAATGTCATTCCTCTAAGTCAGGGACATCTTCATTCATGGGCAAAACTGAGGAGTTAGAAGGAGCTAGGCAGCTAAGGACATGACTGGGGTGGGGACATAAAAGGGAAATGCAGCTGAACCGTGCAGGCATGACCAGGACCAGTCCGCCAGCCACACGCTGTCCCATGTAAAACCACAAGAACAAAGGCCCCTGATCTCAGGCTGGACACACAGGGAGGGAGAAATGAGCGGGAACCCTGAAGTTTAAAATGTATGGATGTTGCTAGGGCCAAATTTTTCCAACCAACCAATAGGAAGTTAGCAGGGCACATATTAACCCCTAGACAAAGAAGCTTCTGCAGCTACCCACCTGGGTCCCCTCCCTGTAGCAGGGGGCTTTTCTGTAATAAAACTTTGCTTTCACTCATATCTTTGTCCATGAACTCTTTCTTCGATTTTTTTTAGCAATTTTATTTTATTATGTTGTTTAATACTCACTCATGGATATTTTTCCATTGATTTTTAGGGAGAGTGAAAGAGAGAGGGAAAGACAGAGAGAAACATCTATGTGAGAGAAACACATCGATTGGTTGCCTCCTGCACAAACCCTGATGAGGGCCCAGGTTGGGGTAGGAGCCTGCAACTGAGGCACGTGCCCTGGACCGGAATCAAACCCAGGACCCTTCGGTCCGCAGGCCAACGCTCTATCCACTGTGCCAAACCGGCCAGGGCTCTTTCTTCGATTTTGAGAGACAACAAACTTGGACCTGAACAGAAAATTGGTATCATCTTTGGAGGTTCCACCAATATTCTAGCGAGATTCTACAGAACGGTAAGTGAAATGGACACTTTCGCTTTGCTCTTTCACTTTATGCTGGAGGCCTAATACCAGGACCCTGTCTGCCAGTTAAAAGCGACTAGCTCTCAACTACTGGACTTAAGACTCAGGGGACGGGTGTCCCTGGAGACGACCAGTCTAATCACTCCTCATCCAGGAGAATGTTGGGCCAGGTGTGAACCCGTTTTCCTCTTCCTCTGTCTTCGATCATCTTGCCCGAAACCGGGAGGTGGTGGAGTCTGCGTTCCCTGGATCCGGACCCCGCTCAGCTGATCTGGTGACTTTGGAGTCCCCCTCCTGCAGGTGCCTGGTTGTGCATGATCAGTTGATCCTCTCCTCTGGCCCACCTCCTGAACCCCAACCCAATTAGACCCTGAAGAAAAAGCACCTGATCTGTTTAACTCAAGTTTGGCCACAATACAAGCTTGCAGATGGAGAGACATGGCCCCAGAGGGAAGTATTACTTATAACACCATCTTACAATTAGATCTTTTTTGTAGAGGGAAGGAAAGTGGTCGGAAGTTCCTTTCTTCGTTTTAAGAGACGATCAGAAACTGTGCCAACAAGGCAGACTTGATCCCTCACTTTTGGCAGCTTTAACGAAGGGGGGCCTCTGAGGTGCACCCCTTCATAGAGAAGGAGCAGATCTAAGTTCTCCACAGGGCTCCTCTGAGCCTTCTAGTCCTCTCTATCCTGGACCCCCACCGTGGGAAGCCACCCCAGAGGCAAGCAAGGCAGGAGTAAATTGGGCCCCTGCTCCCCTCTATCCCCTCCAGTTCACAGCAGGAGGTGAATTTGGACCCACCCGGGTCCAGGTCCCGGTCTCCCTACAAGATCTAATGCAAATCAAGATAGACCTGGGGAAGTTTTCAGATCCTGGTAAGTACAGAGACGTCTTTCAGAGGTTGACACAAACCTTCGATCTGTCCCGGAAGGACGTGGTGCTCCTCTGAGGCTAGACCCTCTTGGGGTCAGCAAAGGGAACAGTTCTAAAGGCTGCCCAGCAGTTTGGAGAGGAGTATTTCATAACCAATGCCAGTGGGCCCGATGGTCAGGAAAGTGCGCGTTTCCCAGCTGTGCAGCAGGCTGTCCCTCTAGGAGACCCTCGATGCCCCTGGGAGACTGGCAGAGGGAGCATTTCCAAACCTGTGTCATCTAGGGACTGAGAAGGAGCTGCTCCGAGCCCTGAACTATTCTAAACCATCATCTATAACACAAGGGAAGGACCACAATCCCTTGGCTTCAGGGACAGGCTCAGGGAGCATTGATGAAACGACCTCCATGTCCCAGGTTCCTTTGAGGGCCATTCTGAAGGACAAATGTGTTAGTCAGCACCAGACTTTAGGAGGAAGCTACAAAGATTGGCAATTGGCCCCCAAAGCACCTTAGATAACCTCCTAACAGCAGCCACTTTGTTCTCTTACCATAGGGACCAGGAGGCCGAGGAGAGGAAGTTCAGGGAAGGAGAAGGCCGTGGCTCTGGCTGCAGCACTTTAAGGGCAAGTGCCATAACTCAGGGACCCCAGGGACGTGGAGTCCCCACTGCTACTTGCTACAGCTGTGCCAACTGGGGCACATCCAAAGGGATTGCCCCCGAGGAAAGAGGAAGCCACTCCGGCCCTCTCCTATCTGCAAGGGGACCACTGGAAGTCGGACTGTTCAAAGGGGCCCAGGCCCCCACGGGCTGATCCGGCATCTCACACGGTCCAGCAGCAGGACTGATGGGCCCTGGGGCCTTCCTACCCGGCTCCCACACAGACTGTCATCTCCACCCAGGTGCCCCGGGTAACCCTGACTGTCGAGGGCAAGGCAAGTAGTTTCCTCCTTGACACGGGAGCCATCTTCTCCATCCTCTCCTCCAACCCCAGCTGCCCCTCCTCCCATAGAGTGACCACAGAGGCGCATCTGGGAAGCCCGTCACTAGGCATTTTCACAGCCTGTAAGTTGCGATTGGGACAACCCATTTTTCTCTTTCTCATCATGCCAGAAAGCCTGACTCCCTACTAGGGCGCGACATCTAGGCCCACTTCGGCACTGCCATCTGTGTGGTGCCGGAATGAGCTCTCTGCCTCCCCCTGGTGGAGACAAAGATTGACACAGAGGTATGGGCCACCCAAGGGAAAGTTGGCAGGGGGGTTGGGTCAGCCAGCTCAGATGCACCTCAGGGATTCAGCCTCCTTCCCACATCAGAAACAGTACCCAACCCTAACTAGGTTTAATGAGGTCTGGTAACATTCTCTCCAAGATCTTTAGAAATGTCATCTGTATGGTAAATCCTAACCACCTGGCTCGAGGTTCCGCAGTGTGTAACGGGCCCATTGTACATATTCCCCCCTGACCTACCTACCAGGTGTGCCAGGTGAGCGTCCCTGTGGGCACTGGGTTCTAGTTCTCTGCGGAAGCTGCTTTATCTTGTTCTACCGAGAGAATGTGGAGGGCTACACACAATAGTAGCTGCTGTCCCGTCTGTGACATTCCATAGTAGCTCAGAGATGGCTTCATCAGGCAACTTCTCCAATTTGGGATCTTTTCTTGAACAGCCATTAACAACCCATCCAAGGGAAGAGAGAAGCATAGTAGCTCCATCTGGCCTCACCCAGGGTTGGAGGAGTGGGACTGGGGAGGATGTGCCCGTGATAACCCCATACTCCAGAGGCAGGGTATCGGTCACCCCATCCCACGAGGTCTCTGGTTTGCTGGAATCCCCTGCTGGAGAGGTCTATTCCTAACCTCACCATGGGAGTCCACCATTCTGGAAGGCCACACACGGTGGGGGCGATTAAGGCTCAGCAAGAATCACTAAACTCTCTGGCGTCCATTGTCCTTCAGAATCGACGGGCCCCAGACATTCTGACAGCAGAGGTAGGAGGGGCATGTGCCCTGAACAAGGAAACCTGCTCCATGTGGATTAGCACATCCTCACAAGTAGAGGAAAATCTTAATGTTATAAAAAAGAACATCAAACTCAGTGACCACCTGGAAGCACGGGCAGGACAAGGCCCATCTGGCTCCTGTCATTCTTAGCTCAGCTCAAGAATTCCTTGTGGTCAGGGCTTTTACCCTTTTTGTCCCCACTCGTTATGCTTATGCTACTACTGCCTTTTGGACCTTGCCTTCTGAGTTTACTCACACGTTTTGTTTTCACCAGGAAGAGGCAATCAAGCTACAAATGGTCATGGAAATAGGACCCCCGAAATGGCAGCTCCCACCTTTCAGGCCCCCAGGTCGCCCACCTCCGATAGATCCCTAACGATGGTTGCCATCAACGACGCCCCTTACCATCCGGAAGTAGTCAGAGTGGGTTGTGGTCCCTTTTCCCAACAGCAGTTAGGGACTCCTAATTGGACGGGGGAATGAGGAGTTAGAAGCAGCTAAGGCAGTTAGGGACGGGACTGGGGAGGGGGGAGAGAAATATAAAAAGGAAATGTAGCTGAACCCTGCAGGTGTGAGCAAGACCAGTTCATCAGCCACACCTGTCCCATGTAAAACCCGAGAACAAAAGGCTCTGGTCACAGGCTGGACACACGAGGGCGGGGGAAGGTGGGGGTGGGTTGAGGGGGAGAAATGAGTGGGAACCCTGAAGTTTAAAATATATGGATGTTGCTAGGGCCAAATTTTCCAATGAACAATGGAAAGTTAGCAGGACACATATAACCCCTATACAAAGAAGCTTATGTGGCAACCTGCCTGTGTCCCCTCCCTGCAGCAGAGGGCTTTTCTGTAATAAAACTTTGCTTTCGCTCATCTCTTTGTCCATGAACTCATTCTTGATTTTGAGAGACAACAAACTTGGACCTGAACAGAAAATTGGTATCAAAATTACAAACAGACTCAACAATACACTTATGGAGCATTCATGTGTAAACGAATATGTTCAATTTCATTTCACTTATTTATTTTATGCCACTGTCCTCTGTATTTTAAAATTGATCTCTACCTGGCCAGGACTGTCAACACTTTGATGTCAAAGGGGCATCATGGCCAGGACAGCCTGGGAAGCAGGGCTGGGCAGGGGGTGGGGATGCAGTCATCCCAGGGGCCTAGCACCCGGATCAGGAGGGGCCTTGGTCTTGGCAGCATGGGCAAGGGCGGCTCCTGGAGAAAGCCTGACAGTGACTCAGGGGTTCTGCCCCACACCCGCCAGCCAGCAGGGCCCACCACCCTGGAGTGCCAGCCTTGTCTGCCTTTTTTTCTGACGCTGGGCATTTGCTTACTGAGAGACGCCTTCCCTAATTCTGCTGGGATGGTCTGAAATGGCAGAACTTGTGGAGCACCCAGAGTTTGCCACGTTTTCAGTGGATGCCCTTGTGCTCTGAGTAGAAAAATCCAGGGGCAAAGGCAAAACCTGGGGGCCCCCGAGGTTCCTGCTGGTCCAGGACATGGGACATTGGCTGGGGACCAGGGCTCCCCCAGGGCAGCAGGCCTCTCCCTTCCCATGCCCTCCCAGCCCAGCAAAGGGGCGTCCTGTGAACGAGGTGCTGTGCGGGGCTCCCTCGATGCCAGGGCTTTCAGGCTAGAGGATAACAGGCACCCCTCGCTTCGTAAGTGACCTGAATAGTAGCAGCAGGTGGGAGGTGGGAGCAGCCTAGAGGAAGTGATGTCTGCCATGGACCTGCATTTACCAAACATTCACAATTCTCCAGCATTCCCCAGGTCATGTCAGTTCACCATTTGGCAAGGAGAACATGAAGGCTCGGAGAACATGCGTGCTGTTCAGACTACACCGTCAGAAAGTGGTGGGGCCTGGATTCAAACTCAGCCTGGACATCTTCAGTTGGGTGGCACGTTCCGGGGCCAGGCCAATACTCGGGACACCTCGGGTGTGTCCCGATGTTCTCGGACAGGTGTGGAGAGGGAGGGGCCTGTTGGGGCCCTGTGTGGGACGGAGCGGGGCTGGAACTGGAAGCCGGCCATGGGCCCCAGAGATGGGGCGTGGGCAGAGCTCTAATGTGAAGGTCAGTGAGTGGCCAGCACGTGACCACACCAATGGGTGTGACTGAGTGAAAGAGGCAGAAAGAAGGTGAGCGGCTCCACGCCACAGCCTGACCACGCGCCACAGCCTGACCCCGTGCCTCAGCCTGACCCCGTGCCTCAGCCTGATGGCGCAGCCCTTGCAGCCGTGCTTAGGTTGGGAGTTAGCTTGGAGGGAGGGACAGGCCCTGGGGGAGGATTCCAGGTGGGGACAGTTCTGGGAGGAAATGCTTCACTCTCCGCCCTGAGGGGGCCTTAACAAGTTTTCTTTGTGAGAAGGCATTGAGCTGTGTGTCAGCTTTGTGCCCTCTTCAGTGTGTGGTATGCGGGTTACCGGTTACGTTTGCAAAGGAAAGACCCTCCCGGAGGGATACCAGGTGGAGGGGCAGGAGGGGCAGGTTCTGAGGATCCGGAGACCCCACTTTAGGCACCACCTTTTCTGCAGATTCTCCCACGGGTCAAGGCCCAGCTCCTAGTGCCCTGCAGACATCACCCCCACCCCACCCTGGGGGCAAGCCCATCGCCACCTCCTCCCTGCTAATCACGCAGGTGGGGTTGGTTCTCCCTCGCCCTCCCCATCCACGCCTCTAGCTGAAAGCTGCACAGAAAGGGGAGGCCTCACAGTGGTGGGAGCAGAGCCCTTTACCCTCCCCGCCACCTGCTGAGGTCAAAGGGATGCCGTCAGTTAGGTGCTGGTTTAAGTGACCCGTGGTTTGAGGAACGCCTGCGCTGAGTTGGTTCCCCGGAGAGTACAGGGTGGTTGTGATACAGCAAAGGCTCCCTACATGTTTTTTCATTTATAAATTTAAATTTTGGACTTTGGGGGCCTGGGTTCCCCAGGAAGCAGACTCTGGCCAGTGATTAGTGTGCAGGACATTTTATAGAATGTTCTAAAGGTCAACAGGAGGGCGAGTGCAGGGAGCAGGGGGCAGGTGGAGAAGCTGGGCTGCACACGGCCTCAGAGGCCTCACCGCCCGCAGGGAGCTCGCAGCTGGACCACGGCTCACAGTTGCCTGCACGTGGGCTGAGGCGGCCAGACCTTTCTGCCCCTGCTGGTCAGTGGCTGATGACTGCACCCCAGGAGGGGCGGCCAGACCTTTCTGCCCCTGCTGGTCAGTGGCTGATGCCTGCCACATGAGGCAATCCTTGCAGGCACTCTCCAGAAGCCAGGGTGTCAGCCCTCCATCCCCAAGGGGAAGGGACGCTGGGTGCTTGTCAGCACCATACCTCATCACATGAGACTGTTACAAAGGAAATAGGGAACTGCTGTTTCTGAGGGCCTACTGCGTGTTAGGCCCCCCTGCTAGGTGCTTTCTCTCCATCTTCTGAGAAAAACCCTTTTCATGGCTTTACACAGTGGGCTCTACCTGTTTTCCAGATGAGAAGAGAAGAGAAGAGAAGAGAAGAGAAGAGAAGAGAAGAGAGGAGAGGAGAAGAGGAGGAAGGTCATCAGGGGGTGTCAGGACTTCTCTCCTCACCCTTCCATGGGACTCTGCCGGCACTCAGCCCCCATCTGCCCATCCTCCCCTCCCTTCCCACCTTCCCTGTGACTAGCTTAGCTCTGCAGCTTCCAGAGATGATGTCCTCTCGGGGCCCTGCAAACACCTCCCCCCGGCTCCCCGGGGAACACTCAAGTATCCTCTCTGGGAGCGAGAGGCCCAGCCTGGGGTGGGGGGGCCTGTGAGGCCGAGCCCTGAGGTGCAGGCCCAGCACAGGTCCAGGGCAGGGCAAGGCCAGACCCCAGCCAAGGAGGACTGTGCTGTAGCCCAGGTCGAGAGGGGGCAGGGTCAGATGTGCAGAGTGAGGAAGTCTCCCCTGGAAACTGCCCCGCCCAAGTGCCAACTTGCAGGCCTGCAGGTGGTGAGCACACTGGCCTAGAGGGACAGCCACTCAACAGACTTGCGGGGCTTTTAAAATGTGCCAGGAGCAGCGCTTGGCACTGGGGTGAGAGAGCAAGGTGTGCCCTGGCTGAGGGGCTCCTGGGCAGTGGAAGATGATGGAAAGACACCTGCAAATGACGGCAATGAACGCTGTGAGAGTGAAGTGCTGCCCCCTGGCGAGACGCGCCCGAGTGGCACCGGGCGAGGCACATGGAGTGGTTACGCTGATGCTCCCAGAGACCCTGCCAGGCAGACCTTTGCAGAGGAGGTGACCACGTTCTAAGGTTGCTTGAGGCCACCAATGAGGGTCAGGAAGGACTCGCTTCCCTCCTGCAGCTCTGGACCCTAACCCCCAGATGGTGATTCCCTGAAGTGACTTATGCCAATGCCAGGCAGGGTGGGGGGCCCAAATCCACGGTGGAAAGCACCTTGCCTATAGCTGACCTTGGGGAAGACAGAAATCTCATGTTGAGGGGGGTGAGTGGGGAAAGAGGATGGTCCTGGCTGGGCGGGGGTAGGGGTGGGGCAAAGGGGCTGGGACTGAGGTCCACTCTCACAGCTGAGGCGGCCTTTGGCCTTTAGCCCAGGCCATGACTCCTTCATGGGGGCTGGAATGTCAAATCAGACGGGGGCAGCAGGCCTGTGATTCCCTCCAGACAAGGCAGGGTGCCTTGAAAGGAGTCAGGGAGTCTCCCAGCACCAGCGCCCTCAGGGCAACCTGGGCAGAGGGTCTGGCTAGCGGCCCAGCTGGAGGCCATTGTTCCACCACCACTGCTCAGCCAGCTTCTCAGGGCTGCTCAGGCATCTTCACTGCTCCCTGCAGCTCCCGGACTAGAGGCCTTTCCTCTTTGCTGGAGAGCGCGTGCTCCCCCAGCCCCCTTCTTCAGCAGCAGTCCTCTGCCCGAGCACACACCCCTTCCGTGCCATCTGCGCGGCAATCCCGTCCACGGCCACCTTCCGAGCGCTGGTCCATCTGCCCTGCCTTACACTCTGCACCCTGTCTTAGGCCATTGGCAAAGTCCATGGATGGCAAGCGCGCACGCAGAGCAGCTGTAGAAATGTGGGTGCCGGTGCTGCCCTGGCCTGGAGGCACAGTGAGGGGCACACCCTGTCCCTGGCTCCCACAGCTGACCTTCCAGGAGCTCGGGAGCTGGGCGAGCAGAGGGTCAGGACTGGCCTCCTTCTCACGGTTTCTGCTGCGCCCAAATCTGACCACCCACCGCCCAGGCAGACTTCTCCACTGGGCATGGTGAGCACAGGCTGAGGGCCCACATGTGTTAGGGGCCCACAAACATGGTTTAATTTTAATTTCTTCTGAAAGCAGCAGAAAAATGAATATAATAATCACTAATATAGAATATACTTGTTTTTACATCCAAGAAACTATAAAATAAAATTTAAAAAACTTTTTTACTGGAGGAAGGGTCCACACAGGCAAAGTTCCCGCGGCCCAGGAGGGTGACGATGCGGTGAGGACACGCAGCTCCTGCTCTCCCTGGCGCTGCGGTCGCCTCCTCAGAGGTCACCCTGCCTCCACCCAGGCCCTGGCCCTCTCCCAAGGTCAGATGGTCCTCCATGGAGCAGCCACAACGATCCTTTGAAAGTGTAAGTCTGATCATGTTACCGAAAACCCTCCAAGGGGTCCCAGTGTCCCTCAGAGGCTCATGGTCTCTCTGATGCCCGCATCCGCCCCTCCTCCCCATTCACCTGCTCCAGTTGCACTGGCCCCGCTGTCTCTGGAAGCGCAGTGCCCCGCCCCAGGGCTTTTGCTCCTGCTATTCTCAGCCTGGGAAGGTCTTCCTCGCCTCTGACAGCTCCTCCCTCTGGCCTTCTGCCAGCGGGAATGGCGCCCCTTGCAGGGCATACTTCCTGCATGACCCTTCCCACCCCTCTGCTTTATTGGCTGTGCCCTGCAGCAGGGTGTCAGCTCTGCTCTGACCTGGGGCAGCCCCCAGACAAGGAGGTGCTCACTGGAGAGCAAGGACTGTGTGAAAGGGTGACGAGGCTGGGCCTCTCCACGTGTTCCCAGCACGCACTCTCCATGACCAGCCCCTTGTGTCACATGTACTGGCTGTGACTCCACCTTAGAGACCCTGGGCCCGGCCCTGACCCTCCCACCGTCAGTCCTTGGCCTTTGGTCCCCAGGCCTTTCCTCTCGGCTTGTTTCCTTTCAGATTCCCTGGAGGGACATCAGGATCTCAAAATCCTGGCCCCAGCCCCTGGGAGTCAGCTGCCAGTGGGTCTGCCTGCCAGTGCGTCGGGTGGCAGGAGGGTGTCCAGGTGGCTTGGGACCTGGCCCTGCCCGGCAAGCACTGGCAGCACGTGGCATGGTCACGCTGCTCCGGGACTCTCAGCCCCTGTCCTAGCTGACTGTGAGCACCTGGCGATGGGCGACGCCTCGCCTTGCTGTGGGATTTCCGGGCACTGACCCCAGAGTGGAGACACATCTGGATACGGGTTTGAGTGGGACTCCCTCCTGGCCCCAGGCACTCACTGTCTGAGGTGGGATACACCGCTGAAATGAAGTGGGACAGGAGACACAGGGGTGCAGGAGGGGCTGGGGCTGGAAGGGCCCGGCACACCCAGTCTCTAGGGTTGGGGTGCTTTCTGTAAATGAGGCTTGAGGTTATTGGGTTTTTAAACTTATCTCTTCTCCCTAATTTTCTGCATTTTTAAAAAGAAATTATTTCAAACTTAAAGGAAAGTTGCAAAAATAGTACAAAGAATTTCTAATATTCTTCACTCAATTTCCTTAAAATGTTAACATTTTACCACATTTTCTTTTTCTCTTCCCCATATCTGCCTACCTACCTACCTACCTACCTATCAACAATCCTTTCTTAGGTGTTTCAGAGTAAGTTGCAGATGGGACGTCTTTTCACCTCCTGACACTGCAGTGAGCATTTCCCTGAGGCCAGGGCATCTGTCACACAGGAGGTGGTCAGCACAGGGCTCTGGGAGTGGGTGGCGGGCAGGGCTGTGTGTGGACACCTGGGAGGCAGCAGACACCTGACTGCAGAGCAGCCAGCCCGGATCCATCGAACAGGCCTGGGGCTAAGTGGAGGGTTGGACTTGACCCAGAAAGCAAAGGGACAACGGGCAGACTTGCCGGCGGGTGAGAGCTGTGGCGTGCCCCTTTGCCCGTCGCTCTTGGGCCCTGCCTGAGGCGCAGGCATGGAGCCAGTGATGCCTTCCCAGGGCCCTCAGTCCACGGAAGAACGGGCTTGCCCTGCTCAGTAAGAAGTTCAGCAAGAACAGAATGTACTCAAGGAGCCCAGGGCACAGGGAGTGGACGGTATGGGAGACATGGAAAAAAGTGTCTGGCACGAGCCCAGGCTGTTTTATAACCGGTGACAATGCCTCCTGGTGAGTCACCGCCCTTCTCAGGGGCCTGCTCTTTCCGTGGCCACCACCACGCCCCGTGTCCTGCTCTAGCCACTGGCTGTCCCCCTCTCTGGGCGCCGTGTGGGGCTGAGCACACGGACTTTGGAGCTATTCAAAACCAGGTTCAAACCCCTGTGGCTGCTGTGTGACTCAGGCACATTCTGTGACCTCGCTGAGCCTCAGTTGCACTTTCCTAGAGTGGGAACAGCAGGCCACCCTTGCAGGTTGAGGTGGGAGTTCAGAGGGCGGGCAGATGTTTTGCACTGAACAGGCTCCTGTGCAAGCCTGCTCCATCTCTCGGTGGGTGAGACCCCAGGGCTCCCAGGAGGCCCCTGCTCCTCCCACACTGTAAAGTGGGCCCTCGCTTGCCGTGAGTACCTTGAGAGCAGGTCTGCGCCAGACTCACCTGGACACTGTTGCCAGGGCACATGGCACTTAGTAGGTGTTCAGTTGATGTTTGTGGAAGCCATGAGAGAGATGCACCCATGAGACAGCACCTAGTGTGTGCAGGTCCTTGGGAAGTCTGAGTCATCTTACGTGAGGCCTTTAGGCCATCCACAGGTAAGACCCACGGCCTCTGCTCAGAGGCAGGTGAACTGGTCATGAGCCCACCATGCCAGGTCGATGGGTGCTCACGGCAGGTGAGGCTGCACCAGCTCCCTCCTGAGTGTGCGCTCCCTCGGGGGAGAAGACCCCTGCACATGCAGTTATTGAGGTCGAGGAGGGGAGAGGTGGGAGCTGCAGCCTGGGCACCAGTTTGGGTGCTGAAGGAGCTGGTAGACAGGACCACAGAGGCCGGCCACGCTGGACATGTGCACCCGGATGTGGGACCTCAGGGAGAATGTGGGCACGCTGCTGGGAGGGCTTGGGCTGCAGCCTCAATCCTGCAGGTGCCTTTCCTCCCCCTCCTCCCCCCATAACCCCACACCTGGCGTCCTCCTGTGGCCCACACTCCACCTGCCTCTCGGCTGCTCCAGGAGCTGGGAAGGTGTTGCAAATTGCTCTGTGATGTTCTGGAGCCAAACCATGTCCCTGGACAGCGGCCCAGCCCCCAGGGCTTGGCATCAGCGGCGATGTCCCTGGAAGACACTTTGCCTTTGAGGCGTTGGAGTTTTGAGGGCTTAGGTTTGGGGCCGGCCAGCGACACCTCCACCTGACTGGCACTGGGAGGTGCCTGCCAGAATCAAGGTGGTCAGAGGACCCGGCCTTGGGCTCCCACCCAGGCCCGGTCACCTGAAGGTGCTGCTGTGATGATGGCAGAGATGCTAGTGAGCGTGTGCTGTGCCAGACAACCTGCACGCCACCACTCACTGTGTGGCCAGGGCTGTGTCGGCGTCCTCGGGCCTCAGTTTTCTCATCTGTGAAGGGGGTAGTGCTGTGGAGGTTAATGAGCTCCCACAGGCAGACTGCTCAGAGCGGCCCCACTTGTGTGAGTGCAGAACACGAGCCATTTCAACCAGGTGAGAAGCAGCCGGGTCCCCTCCTGGGCTGGAGTGAGGCCAGCCTCCCCTTGCCTGCCCCTGCAGCCCTCTGTGATCAGGCCCTCTCACCACCCTGCTTCTACCATCGGGGGTCATGGGGGATACTGGCAGGGCCACTGGGGCCCTGCATCGGGACGGGGCTCAGTTCCTGGCTGCTAGGAGTATACGCATGACGGCTCTGGGCACCGGCGTGCAGGCAAAGCCCCAGGGAAGGGCCAGTGTTGCCCAGAAGAAACCGTGGCCTTTCCCTTTCCTCTCTGACTGGAATGTCACGGTGGGGCTTTGAGGGGCAGCGGTCGTCTTGTCCCTGTGCGTTCATCTGAAACCAGGCGTCTTTTTACCTGTGGTGGCACCCGAAGGGGGAAGGTTCCTGTCCAGCCACCCGAAGGGGCTGTCACAAAGGCAAACGCCTGCAGTGCCCGGCCAGCAATGCTCATGAGAGGGGGGCTTGGTCAGTGCAGCCAGACCTCTGCACCCCCACTCCCCTCTGCGGCGGCACTGCGCAGCTCACCACTCCCCGTTCCACAGGAAGGCGCTCCGAGCAAGCCGGGAGCGGGAGAAGGTGTCAATTACAGGCCGAGAGAGTGTCCTTCATGTCCTGCACTGCTCATTGGAAGCACATGCATCGCCCAAGGTTACACATGTGCGCTCCCCTGAGACAGATCTCCCAGGCTGTGCGCACTCACCCCGTGAGCTTGGCCAGTGCAGTGCCTGCTGAGTGAGTGAGGACGACACCTGGCCTCCCCATGGGCACTGGGGTCCTGGGGGCAAGTCCCATGCACTTCAGCCCTGAGTGCCCAGCGCAGGGCCTGGCACCTGCAGGAGGTCAAGTGCAGGTGAGGACCATCGGCTGGAGGCGGAGTAGGGGGCCGGGGGCCGACAGTCAGGCTTACCAGGCGGGGAGCAGCACCTGGGGGACAGGGGTGCAGCTGCTCCTGTCCGCTGCTCCCAGACACTTTAACTGACCCCAGGTGCCCGGGGGCCCTCAGCCCATGTCGGAGGCGCTGGAGGGATGTGTCCCTCCCAGACCCCGAGTCCTGACAGGCCCGGGCTGTGTCAGGGTTGCTCGCGGGTCTTAACAGGAGCTGCTCTTTGAATCTGCTTTGCCTTTGCCAGCCTTTCCCTCGGGGTCTCCGAGTCCAGCATGGTTACTCGTCCCATGAGTGTTCTTGAGCGCTCTGTGTGGACAAAGACGAGGGTTCAGATCAGACCAGGGGAAGGCTCGGGTCTGGGTTCAGGTCAGGGTCAGGTCTGGCATCCTGGCTCAGGTTAAGGTTTAGATTCAGGCGAATAGCAGAGCCAGGCTGGCCAGCTACGGAGTTTTGGGTCACGTTTCTGTCCGTCTCCTGGGATGTGGAGCTTGGAGTCAGAGTTTCACAGGACAGAGCAGCTCCGAGGTGGTCCTCTCTGACCCCCGACCTGCCGCCCCGCCCCGCCCCTGGGCACTCACTGCAGCGGCGCTGTGAGCTGCTCCTAGGTGTGTCTAGTCTGTTCTGCAGTTGCACCAGCTTCCTGTGAGCGGGCCCTGGGCTTGCCCTGAGGGCTTCTCCTTTGGGCCCACAGGAGGCTGCGGCAAATGCTGACTTCACGAATAAAGGGAATACATCGGCTCCCCAAGGACCAATGGTGGGAATCTCTCCATTTAGTTACACCTAATGTTTTTCAAAGTTTTAATTGATTGTGGAGGAGGCTAGGAAATTTGGGATTTTGTTGTTGTTGTTTACAGGTATCCATCCTTCATCCATCCATTCACTCATCCATTCATCCATCCATCCATCCACTCATCCATTCACTCATCCATCCATCCATCCATCCATCCATCCATCCATCCATCCATCCATCCCATGAATATTTTTTGACTGTGCTGTGGGACTTCGCTGAATCTACAGGAGATGAAGGAGACATTGAGACTGTCTTCAAAGAGCTCAACCAATAGATGGAATCAGAACACGAGCAGCCGATGGGAGGACCCCAAGGTCTGTGGGGTCGGAGGAAGACACCGGCCCAGCCTGGAGGCATGCGGGGTTTCCTGAGGAGGAAGCCCGAGTCTTGAAAGATGAGCAGGTGATCCTCTGTCAATGAAGGGAAGAGCGTCCCAGTGAGAAGAAACGGGCTGAGCCGAGGTTCCTGGTAGGAGAGCAGGGGCAGACCTTGGGGCAGCCCTTGGGACAGCCTGCGGAGTGGGCAAAGGAGGGCAAGGAGGCCACGGGGTTGCTGGGAAGACAAGAGGTCTTGGAGGACTTTGTTCTGAAAGCCTGGGAACCACAAAAGGATTAACCTAATGTGAATTATGTTCTGGAACCAGCACCCTGGAGACCTGTCAGGGTGGGAGGGCTTGGGATTGGCTCTCCTGTGGAAAGCGGAGGGTACCCCCAGGGACACTGTAGATAGGGACTCCACCCCCAAAGCCCCACAGGATGTGTGGTTCTGAGTGCTGAGCGGCCGGGGGGAGGGCCACAGGGCTTGGGCCAACTGTGGAGGCTGAGCAGGACTGCAGCGACTCGGGCACCTGCCTGGTCAATGGCTCTAGGGGTTGTGCTGGGCAAACCTGCAGCTTCAGGCAGGAGCCCTGCTGGGGTGACCGGCACACACTGGCCTCCTCTGGAGTAGGCCGCAGTCCCTGCTTCTCCTTGGCTGTAGCTGTCACCCTTCCAGCCCTGCCTGGACCTGCAGAGCAGCCACAGAGGAATGGGGATGCTGTCAGGGCCCGTCAGAGCCAGTCCCCAGGGCCATGTGACCCCAGGTTAGAAGCTGGCTGGGGGAGGGGTGGGGGCGCAGCGGAGGCGCTGGGGCAGTTCTCTGGCTTCTCACGCTGCTGCCTTGGGAAGGGCCTCCACACCCACCCCTTTGTTCAGGCGGGTGTCCCAGGCAGCTGAGGGAAACGGAGGGCAGGGGGGTGACAAGAGAAGCCTGAGGCTGGGTCCTGGGCTTCACCCCTCGTTTGGAAGGAGGGGGCACATTGTACGTGCATGACCTCAACCAGGAAGCTGGAGGCGTGTTGATCTTGAGCGCCCGCAGAACCTTGGCCGGCTCTGGGCTCACTCCCAGGGTGTGCAGAGTCCTGCCTGCGGGCACTGAGTCCTGGGGCCGGTGGAGGAGATGACAAGCTTGGAGAGAGTGTGGGACTCGGTGATGTGCTTCCTCTGCCATGATGCCCGCCAGTCAGTTCGGTAGAGCCTCCTGAAGGACAGCTGGACACCCCGGGCTCTGCTCCCAGCACTGCCTCTTGGAGCAGTTCCGCCAGGTTCCTGTTTATCGGGAAGGAATGGAGGGCCAGCGAGAATCCGAGACCCTGCCAGCAACGAAGGCAGGGGTGCAAACCAGACGTGAGAGGAGCGAGGCCCAGACCTTGGCATTGCTTCTGGAAAGGAATCCCTTTCCTGTGTCAGCAGAGAGGCTGAGAAGTCCTCACACCTGTTGTCTTGACCTGGGTGCAGCCAGGCAGAGCCTGGGGCCTTAGGGAGGGCGAGCCCAGGGCCAGCTCTGCAGGGGAGTGCAGCAGGAAGAGACAGCCACTGAAGTCAGTGAGATTAACGGCAGGCCCTGGGCCCGAGCTCTGCGGAGTTGCCCAAACTCAGCCTGGAGGAGGAGGGAGGAGAATTTATCCTCTGCTCCTGACTCCCACCCTTTCAGGTTTCAACTGCGTGGCCCCCAGGCCAGATGTGCTGCATGGGCAAGAACACAGAGCTGGTCCCTGCAGAGGCAGAGGCAGCTGGAGCAGGAGGCAGGTGAGGTTCGGAGGGCCTGATGTGGTGCCAAGTGGCTGAACATACAGTTGGGGACACTGAGTCGGAGAGGGGAGGTGAAAGGTCGTGCAATGGTGGCTGAACCAGGACCTGCTTGAGGTCACCTGACTCCCAGACCACTGAGGTGGTAGCAGTGGTGAAAAGCCCTGTACGTATGTGTAGAGTCTGTGTGTGCGCACACGCGTGTGTGCGTGTGTTTGAGAGGATCTGAGTGATATGTGGATGACCAGAAAATGGAGCATGAACACAGAACTCTCTAGAAAGTTCTCAGGTGTGTGTGCCTCTTGTATAAAGAAGGACACCCCCTCACCCTCATCTCCAGCCAAGTGTCCAGGTCCCTGTCTTCGCCTTAACAGGTGTGTCAGACCAGCCCCGCGCCCAGCGGGTGCAGACACTGGTCACTCCCAGGAGGAGAGGGGCCGACGGGACTGCCCCTGCCCTGGGCTGTGGGCCATTCCCTCGTGCCTCGGGCAGCCCAGGGCCCAAGCGGAGCCAGGGTGATGAGTCACTGGGCTTCGGCATCCGAGTCACACCCACCCCAAACCCCAGACCAAACCGCCTTCGGTGTCTGCCAGGCACAGATGCCAGAGTAATCAATGCCCATTGTTTTCCTAGACGAATGTTCCCTCTGCACTTTCGACCACTTTGTTCCGGAGAATGGCTCGGTGAGGGCTCGCAGCACGTGGATGGACACAGCTTCATGGCATCCCTTCCCCAGGTTGTCCCACCCCACAGCAGGGTCACAGGGACAAGGCAGCTACTGGCTGGATCGGGGCAGAGAGCTGACCTTGGCCTGGGCAGGCTCCAGTCCTTGAAAGCTGGCTGACCTTGGCCTTGGCTTCCTCAACTACTCGAGGGGAATCATAGGGTTGGCAGGAAGGGTATAAAAATTCCTGGGAAAACCATCCAGCAGGAGTGAAATGCAGTGTTTCTGCTTCTCCAGTCCTGGGGGAGCATCAGGCCAGGGAAAGGCATGTGGGCATCACGGTTGCCTCGCCTGGGTTCCCACACTGGCTTCCCGGATCAGGCGTCTGCCTCATTTTCCTCATCTGTGAAGTGAAGCCAGTGAAGCTAACCTGCAAGGCTGGAGGGCAGAGGGTGTGGAGGCCTAGCTCTCAGCACAGTGGCCGGGGCAATCGTGACGTTGCTGCAGTGCAGGCACTGGTGGCTGTCGGAAGCCCACCTGCAGGGCAGCTGAGCAGGTCTCTGTGCTTAAAGGTCAAGGTCAAGACCTCCTCTTCCACGAAGCCCTCTTGAGTTCTTCCAGCCCTCATTGCTAAAGGCTAAGTGCCCTAGATGCGTTATCTCATTCAGTTTTTACAAAACTTTTAGGAGGCAAGTGTTATTCTAAACCTAGTTTTATAAAAGTGGAATTTGGGGCTTAGAGATTTGTCCAAGGCATGGAGCAAGTAAAGGAGATAGGATCTGAACCCAGGTGCGTCTGATTCCTAAAATAACCTAGAGGAGGGAAAGGGCACTTAAGTTGGCTAGAGAAGTCAAGGAAGGCTTCTGGAAGCAGTATTGTTTGAATTAAAATATTTTTAACCCAACATTTTAATGGCCATTTTCAAACAACCATAAAAGTAAACAAAAATAGGAATGAAATCTTTAAATAATGAAGCAGAGATGCCTGGTGGAGCCTGGGATTGTCAGGCCATGTGGTGCCGTGGGGCACCCACAGGTAGCAGGTCTTGCAGAGAGTAAAGTGTGGGCAGGGGCAGTGATGGAACCTCGTGGGAACTGAGTTATTTAAGACAGAAGGTGATTCTTTACTGCCTTTGGATTTCCATCCTCCTGATTCAGGGCAAAAAGAAAACATCTGCACGTGGCAGGTGAAGGACATGGTGTTTCAGATTTCCCCAGTGGAAGGTAGGAACTGGCTCTTTTCAGTTTGGCACAGTGGGCTCAAGAGTGAGGACTGGAATCTTTCAGCGCTGCCAGTTCTAGGCAAGAGATGGGAATCTGAGTCATTCCTATAGTCTCAGTGCACGACAAAGCCAGAGGACTTCACAGGAGCTGGGCCGGCAACAGGACTGGGTCCCTGGGCAAGCACTTTCCTTCTTGGCATGTATATCCAACAGAGGTGGTTATTGCTTGGATTTAAAACATGCTTTATGGTTGGTTATAATTTCTGACATGGGAAATGTCCATGTGTCACGACTACCTGAGGAGCAGAAGAGAAAGTTCCCTGCAGTGTCCCTAACAATGAAAGTTGTCCCTATGCCAGGCCACAGTCAACAGCACCAGGGGCTTGGACTATGGACAATTTTGCAATGCCCAGACTACTTGTCATTCATTCGTTTACCCACTTATTTGTTCTCCTCATTTGCTTATGGTTTATGATCCTTTCTTGGTTCTCTTCATTCTTCTACTCTGACATCATGTCAGCCCAGATGAAGAGAAAGGAGGAGTGGCCAAGATGGAAAGCTCTCTGTTACGCCTTTACTTCCTTGCCAGCTTGTCCTTCTCAGGCCAGGCTTTCAATATTGGTGAACAGGGAAATGCAGAAGACAAAGCATGAGCCTCGCTAGGGCACGTGGTAAAATCACTCCTGGCCTCCTTGCGGGTTAGATGGAGAGGGAACATGTCAGGTGCGTGGGTGCTCCACTTTCCAGCTGGATGTCCTCGGAAGTTCCTTAGTGTGGATGGCCTTCCCTCTCCTGAGCCTGTCGAGTGAGGATAAAACTGCCCTGTCTCAGTACCGGTGTCCGCCAGACCAGTGGGAAACATGCTACGTGTGGCATCTGACGGTCTCACAACCACCACCCGAGGTCAGCACAGGCAGTCCCTTCCATTCTTCGAAGACAAACCTGGGAACCTAGATAGGAACTTGTTCCTGGTAGTGGTCTATCTGGATTTGAATCTAGTTAGTCTGATTTCAGACTTGGTTCTTAAACACTTAACTCTACTTCCAGGTCATAGGGTTATTTTGAGGTGGGCAATCAAATCGATGTAAAACACTTGGTGTAGTGCTTCTCACCTCATAGGTGATCTGCATGTGTATGCTGTGAACATTATCCTATCTAAAAAAGAGGGAATATGCTAATTGACCCTCACACCCTCAAAGATGGTGGTTCCCACAGCCACAAGATGGTGGCGCCCAGTCACCTCAGCCCGCCAGGGCGCCTGCCTCTGGAGTCCCCCAGTCCCCCAACCCCCCAGCTGCCCAGGGCTGGCCTGAGGCACAGGCAAGCCTTGGGTGGCAGCTGCCCAGCCACCCAGGGCCGCCTGAGACTCAGGTAACCAGGGCTGGCTGAGGCTTGTGCTGCTGGCAGTGACAGCAGCAGAGGTGTGACGGGGGTGTCATCTTCCCTTGATCGCCGGGTCACCTCCCACCCCTGAGGGCTCCCGGACTGTGAGAGGGGGCAGGCAAGACTGAGGGACCCCCCTCCAGTGCATGAATTTTCATGCACCCGGCCTCTAGTGATTTGATAATTGGTGGAGACATAACTGAACCACAGCTTCACCCAGGCAAGATGGACTGATGGCTTGAGGACAAATCAGAGGGTGACCTGTAGGCAGCCACACGTGTGCTTTGTCTTTGTCTCCTTCCTGCCCATCGTATCTCACGACCAGGGTAAAATTATTATCTGCACACTCATGGGCTCCGTGTGTGTCACAAAGCTGGTTGGCACTAGGGACATAAATGGATGATAGAATGTAAATTCATAAAATCTCAACAGGTAGTAATGAAAAACCAAACATAACAAGATTAAATTTAATAGGAGTAGCCCTAACCGGTTTGGCTCAGTGAATAGAGCGTCGGCCTGCGGACTGAAGGGTCCCAGGTTTGATTCCGTTCAAGGGCATGTACCGGGGTTGCGGGCACATCCCCAGTAGGTGTGCAGGAGGCAGCTCATCGATGTTTCTCTGTCATCGAAGTTTCTAACTCTCTATCCCTCTCCCTTCCTCTCTGTAAAAAATCGATAAAATATATTTTTTTAAAAAATTAAATTTAATAGGAGTAAATACAGCCAAACCTCATTTCTTGAACTCTCCCAACTCTCCCAAGTTGTTCACAGAAAAAAATGTCTCAGTGGTTGAACCAAACTTCAGTTTTTGAACTGACAACCCTTTCATACTGATACCTCAGCATGACACAAAGTGTCTCTCAGACAACAGAGGAGAGAATGCTTTTGCTGCTGGCAAAGTCCACCATTAACACAATTTTAAAACATAAAGAGGCCATCAAGAGTGCTAATGTTGCTAAGGGTGAGAAAGAAGCAATGATCACAGGCAATCGAAGAGGTGGAAAAACTGTTGTTGATTTGGATAAAGGAAAGCAGTTAGCCAGTGACAGCATTTCGGAAGCAGTGATATTTGAACAAGCAAAGACGCTGCATGCTGACCTGAAAGACACCCCTGGAACAAGTTTGAAAATGATTCCTTTAAAGGCAGGAGGGGGTGGTTTGATAAACTTAAGAAGTATTTATTTATAGATTAAACAGTACATTAGACATGTTTGTAAGAAAGGTCAGAACAGGAATCATTTGGGGGCCTGAAATAGATTGATTCAATTTACATTATTTCTAACTAGAGGCCCAGTGCATGAAATTTGTGCACGGGGAGCGGGGGGGGGGGGGTGTCCCTCAGCCCAGCCTGCGCCCTCTCAGTCTGGGAGCTCTCGGGGGATGTCCGACTGATGGCAGTTGGACATCCTTAGCACTACCATGGAGGTGAGAGAGGCCAGCTGTGAGCCTGGCTTCTGGCTGAGCAGTGCTCCCCCTGTGGGAGCGCACTATTACCAGAGGGCAGCTTCCGCATTGAGCGTCTGTCCCCTGCTGGTCATTGCATGTCATAGCAACTGGTCGTTTCACTGTTGGGCCGAATCCGGCTCTCCAACATCCCCCAAGGGGTCCTGGATTGTGAGAGGGCACAGGCCAGGCTGAGGGACCCCACTGGTGCACAGTCAGGGTTGGGAGAGACATGGGAGGTTGGCCAGCTGGGGAGGGACTGCCGGAGGGCTCCAGGGCATGTCCGGCCCGTCTCACTCACTCCCGATCGGCCAGACCCCAGCAGCAAGCTAACCTATTGGTCTGAGCATCTGCCCCCTGGTGGTCAGTGCATGTCATAGTGACTGGTCAACCAGTTGACTGGTCAGCGCATGTCATAGCGAGCAGTTGAGTGGCCTTAGCATATCATTAACATATTACGCTTTGATTGGTTGAACAGCCGACTGGACGACTGAACACTTAGCATATTAGGTTTTTATTATATAGGATGGGAAAACATGATTCAGTTTTTGACCAAATCGCTTCTAGAACAGCCTTCCAAATGAATTAAGTTTGAAAAGTGAGGTTCTACTATATAGGATTCTGCCCTTCCAGTTGAGTTGAATTTAGTAAGTATTCATGTAACAGCTACTATATACCATATTCTGCATAAAATCCTGGGGTGAAAAGTTGGATAAGAAGTAGTCCCTACTCTCGAAGACTTTCCTTCCCTTTAATAGTGACTGCTCAAGTGAAAGATGTGTCCTTGACATACCTTGCTCACATAGACTCTCCTCCCACTACGGGACCAATGGACTAGGCCTATTTCCTGCCCAGCCTCCACACCAGATTGGGTTGGTGACGATTGGTTAGCAGCAGCTGGCAGGAAGCACACTTAAGAATTCTGTGATGTTTGTCTTTCTTCTAGGCTGCCCAGCACGTGGACCCATTCAATCTGGGAAGAATTCACTACCCTATAATTTTGGATGGGAGGTAACTTCATGATCAAATTGTCCCATTTTTAGCCAGGGGGATCTAGTTTGAACTGACTCCTGAACCATTTTGAACATGGCAGTCTTTGCACTTATAAAAGAAATAAAGAAAAATAAAAAAAGGATTTGAGACACAGTGATAGATACAGAAAATACACAAAGAAGATCCAATGTATGTGTGAGAGTAATGTCTGAGGAAGAAAACCGAAGCAATGCGACAGAATCGATATTAAAATCTATTATTCAAGAAGAGTTTTCTGAAACAAAAAACGAAACAAAATATTGGAAGCTGCCACTACATAACTAGGGAAATTGACCCAGAGAGCCGGCATTGAGACTTATAGTAAAACTAGAGGCCCAATGCATGAAGTTTCATGCAAGGGCCTCGGCCCTCGCCGCCCAGCTGCCTCATGGCCCTGGGGCCCTGTGGCCCCACCCACTGGTCATTCTGGAAGGTTGTTCCACCGTCTGGTCTAATTAGCATATTAGCTCTTCATTATATAGGATAGTAGACCATAAAGAAAAGGTCTTTTGGGTACCCAGGAAAAAAAAACCAAGTTAGTCTAATATGATAGTCACTAGATACATGTAGCTATTTAAATTAAAATTAAATTAAAGTTAAAATGTAATTCCTCTCATTTTTTAAGTGCTCAGCAACCACATGCAGCTGGTGGCTATGCGTTGATCTATTCTTCCCCTTAGTTCACTGAACATCCTTATAACCAGTGTTTAAAACTTTGCATTTGGTGGATTGCTTGTCTCCATTTGGTTGAGTTCTTTTCCTGGGTTTTTGTCCTGTTTTTCATTTGGGGACCTGTTTCTTTGTCTCCTTATTCTGGCTGCCTCCCTGTGTTTGTGTCTATGGATTAGGTAGGACTTCTATCTCCCCGTCTAGGTAGAGTGGCCTTATGTAGTAGGTGTCCTATAGGGCCCAGTGGCCTCTCCAGTCACCCAAGTGGGCTGTGTACACCCTCCTGTTGTAGTTGAGCCTTGAATGCTGTTGGCACATCCATGGGAGGAATTGACTTCCAGGCCAATTGACTACAAGAATCACGGTCTACAGTGGTAGAGCTGCTGTGTAGAGGCCCACCCCACAGAGCAGGACTTGCTTCAGCGGGGCTCTGATGCCTGCTGAGTCCACTCCTTGAGTATGTCACTTGTGGAAGTGGTTGGGTGATGCTCCAGTGTGGTCTGAAGCTGTCCATGGGATATGCTGGCTCTGGGGCCGTCTGGGAGTTGCAGACCAAAGTTAGCTGCTTTCTGTGTCCTGCTGGGGGCCATCCAGCATGAACTACAAAGCAATCTGCAGTTGGCTGTTACTTGTGCTGAGTTTGGAGGTGCCTGGGAGAGGTGCCAATCTATGAACCAAGGCCAGCTGTCACTTGTGCTAGGCGTGGGGCTGATTAGCAAGTTTTATTAAGCTTGATCTCATAAAAGCACGCCTTTAGGAGGCATGTGCTTTATCTTTCCACTTACGTCTTTTTTCATTTCTTTCAGTAAAGTTTTATAGTTTTAAGTGTACAGTCATGTGTCTTTTATCTTATTTATCCCTAAATATTTCATTTTTGTTGCTGTTATAATACTGTTTTTAAAATTCAGTTTTGAAATGTTTATTCCTAGCATATAGAAACACAATCCATTTTTGTGTATTGATTAGGCATCGTGCAACTTTGCTAATTCACTTATTTGTCATAATAGTTTTTTGGTAGCTTCCTCAGGATGTTCTACATAGATAATCATGTTGTTTAATGAGATACAGTTTTTCCTTTTTGGTCTTTTAATATGTTATTTAAAATTGATTTTCAAATCAATCTTGCATTCCTGAGATAAAACCCATTTGGTTATGCTATATTATTCTTTTTTTAAAAATTTCTTTATTGATTAAGGTATCACATATTTGTCCTCATCCCCCCATTCCCATCCCAAACCCCTCCCCACGCATGCCCCCACCCCCGTGTTGTCCGTGACCACTGGTTAGGCTTATATGCATGCACACAAGTCCTTTGGTTGATCTATCCTCCTTACCCCCACCCTCCCCTTCCTTCCCTCTGAGGTTTGACAGTCTGATCGATGCTTCCCTGTCTCCGGGTCTGTTTTTGTTCATCAGTTTATGTTGCTCATCATTTCCCCTAGATGAGCGAAATCATGTGATACTAGAAATACACTTATAAGAACCGAAAATGAGATAAGCAATAATGGTTATGCTGAGAGGCAAATGAATCAGTCTGTAGTGAGTTTCTTTCTGGGCCAACAGTTCTTTGAGTCCCAATTTCAATGTCAAACAGTTCCTTATGTGTACATGTCGGCAATGATATTTCAGTTCTGGATGGTGGACAAATGGTGGTAATGCAGGTCTGACACTCTCTGGTTTGGTCCTGGGCAACCTGCAGTGATGCACAGCTGCTGACTGCTAGTATGGCAAGGCGTCGTCAGCATCTTCCATCTCTGGACTGTTTCTCTTCTGTCTTCATGGCTGGAGCAGTCTTGTCAATTCCTCTCTGTTGCAGGAATCCACATGGTCTTGGAGTTGTTTTTGCTGCCGAGCGGTGCACCTTTGGAGGTGGAGGTCCCAGGGTCTGTGGGTCTGCAGCTGGGGTAGCAGGATTTTGGCTGGAGTGGCTGCTGGGTCGCTACAGGGGCAGTTCCAAGGCCTGTCTGGTTGGTGGTGGGATGAGTTCCTAAAAAAGACCGTTCTCCCCTTCAAGATGGCGTGGGCTCCGTGCTGGAGTCCCCCTGTCCAGGGAGTGCCTGAAGTGGTGATAATCTCTCCTTGCCAGTGATAATCTCTCCTTGCCAAGGAGAGCCTGTCTGCCAGCCCCTGTTGCTCCTGCAAGATTTAACTTTCCCTCACTCACTCACGCACACACCACGCACATCCACACACTCTCCTTTCATACCCTCACTCACTTCCTCTCCCTCACCTCCGTCCTGCCAGCCACCATCTTTTCTCCTTTCTATATTATTCTTTTTATACATATGGCTTCAATTTGCTAAAATTTTGTTAAGAGTATTTGCATTTACATTTATAAGGGATATTAGTCTGTAGTTTTCTTGTGATTTTGTTTGGTTTTGGTATCAGTGTTTGGTATCAGTGAATCAAAAAGCGTTCCTTCCTCTTTAATATTCTAAAAGACTTTATAAGGAACTAGCATTAATTCCTCATTAAATGTTTTAGAGAAATTGTCAGTTAAGCCATCTAAGTCTGAAGTTTTATTTGTGGAAGTTTTTTAACTACAAATTCAATTTCTTTAATAGACATAGGGCTTTGGTAGTTTGTGTCTTTCAAGGAATTTGTCTATTTCATATAGGTTGCTTTATTTATTGACATAGAGTTGTTCATAATTGTCTTATATTATCTAGCTTTTTAATATATGTGAATCTACACTATGCCATCTCTTTCATTCCTGATATTAGTATTTTGTGTCTTCTACCTTTTCTCTTACTCAATCCAGCTAGAGATTTAGCAATTTTATTGATTTTTGTCAAAAACCGGCTTTGATTTCATGATTTTCTCTATTGCTTTTCTGTTACCTATTTCATTGACTTCTGCTCTGATCTCTATTATTTCCTGCTTTTTCTTACTTTAGCTTTAAATTGCTATTTCTTTTCTGGTTTCTTTAGTTAGAAGGGCATTGATCTGCAACCTTGTTTCTTTTTTTGAAATATATTTTATTGATTTTAAAGAGGAAAGAAGAGGGAGAGAGAGATAGAAACATCCATGATGAGAGAGAATCATTGATTGGCTGCCTCCTGCATGCCCCCTATGGAAGATCTAACCCGAAACCCAGGCATGTGCCCTTGGCCAGAACCAAACCTGGGACCCTTCAGTCCGCAGGCTTACGCTCTATCCACTGAGCCAAACCAGCTAGGGCCGCAACCTTGTTTCTAATACAGGCATTTAGTGCTCTAGTTTCTTGCATCCCACAAATTTTGATATTCTGTGTTTTCATTTTCATTCAGTTTAAAATACTTTCTAATTTGAATGGTGATCCTTGCCCATGGGTTTAAAATATTTGATAAATTTTCAGAAAATTTTCTGTTGAAGACTACTAATTTAATTAAATTCCTAATTCATTGTGATCAAAGAAAATATCTTGTTTGATCTGAAAACTCTTTAGTCTATTGAGACTTTTAAAAAATATATATTTTTATTGATTTCAGAGAGGAAGGGAGAGGGAAAGAGATAGAAACATCAGTGATGAGAGAGAATCATTGATCAGCTGCCTCCTGCACGCCCCACACTGGGGATTGAGCCCACAATCTGGGCATGTGCCCTGACTGGGAATTGAACCATGACCTCCTGGTACATAGGTCGACGCTCAACCACTGAGCCACACCAGCTGGGCTTATTATTGAGACTTTTTATGAATCAGAATATGATTTATTTTGTTAATTTTTTCTCGTGTATTTGAAAAAAGTGTATTCTGTTACTGTTGGATGGTGTTCAATTAGGTGAAGTCATCTGCATATTTCTTGATTTTCTGTGTACTTGTTCTATCAATTGTTGAGAGAGAGGGGTATTGAAATATCCAGCTATCATTGTGGATTTGCCTGTTTATTCTTTCAATTCTATCAGCTTTTGTTCCATGTATTTTAGTGTTGTTATTAAGTGCATAAACACTTAGGATTATAATGTCATCTTGATGTATTGGACCCTTTATCATCGACTAATGACTTTATTCCTGATAATATGATTTGCTTTGAAATAGAGTTTGTCTGATAATGTAGCATTCTAGCTTTCTTATGATGAGATATGGTATATCTTGTTCCATGATTTGCTCTCTAATCCATGTGTGCCTTTATATGTAGAGAGTAATGATTGCACACAGGATGTGTTGGGCCTTGCTTTTTTATTTCCCCCAATAGCAAAATACACAGAACATAAAAGTCACCATTTTAACCATTTAAAGTATACAATTCAGTAACATTTAGTACATGTGCACGCACGTGCTTACCTGGAGACTGGAAGGGAAACCCTCAGCACATCTCTGTGGTACTCCGCCTTGCTAATTTTAGCCGCCTTGGGCTGCCTGAACTTCCACTCTCTCTTCAGTCCCTGCAGAAAGCTCACTTTATTGCTTCCGAACTCTTAGGGATCAGTGTCCTATGCTGTCTGTGTCCAATGTCTGAAAGCCACAGCTTCATACATTTTATTTGTATTTGGTTGTTTAAGGTGGAAGAGTACATCTGTTCCCTGTTACTCCATCACGACTTGCCAGTCTTTCTGCCGAGCTGGCTCTTTAGATGGCCCCTCAGGAGAACACTATTCTCTGAGTTGTTATGTTCATAACAATATGTCTATGGCCTTTTTACTTGGAGGTCAATTTAGCTTGATGTAAAACCTGTGACTCACACTTTTGAACATGTTAAACATGTTACTCCATTGTTGTTTGGCATAAAGTGTTGCTATCAGAAAGTCTGAGGATGGTGTGGTCATATTTCCCTCCCGAGTAATTAGATCTTGTTTACCTTTTTTGCCAGGATGGCTAAAATAATTTTTTTCATAAAGCCCAATCATTTTACTAGAATATATTTTGATAGTGGGCATATGGATTACTTTTTCCCTAGAATTGTGATATTGTAGTAACAAATTCTTTTATTTCATGAATGCTTTCTTAAATTATACAGTTTAGTATTTTTACTTTCATGTGCTTTTTAAAAATCTCTTATTATACATACACCGAGTGGCCAGATTATTATGATCTCTGAATGCATAATAATCTGGCCACTCAGTATGTGTGTGTGTGTGTGTGTGTGTGTGTGTGTGTGTGTGTGTATATATATATATATATATATATATATATATATATATATGAGGCCCGGGTCATGAATTCATGCATGGATGGGGTCCAACCAGCCTGGCCAGGGGGAGGGGACATGGGCGGTTGGCCAGCCTGCCTGCTGGTCTAACTCCTGGTCGAGGGGACAATTTGCATACTAGCCTTTTATTATATAGGATATACACTGAGTGGCCAGATTATTATGCGTTCAGAGATCATAATAATCTGGCCACTCAGTGTTTGTTGAATCTTCTTTTCCTATCTTTTATATCTATCATTTTTCTTTAAATAATTTTTAATCTCTTTTAAAATATAAAAAAAACATGTTTTTCTTTTCACTTTCTATTTCTCTTAAGGCACTATTGTGTTTGTTCTTTCTCTATTGTAGTCTTCATTTTTAAAACAAATTTTTATTTTTTTCTAACTATATCCTGACTTCTGTAATTTCTCTTTTCAAATCTTTGTATTCTCCAGTTACCTCATTTATAATGTTTTCTAATTTTAATTTTTTTAAAATAATTTTTATCATTTTTATAACACATTTTGACTTGTTCTTGATATTAGATTATGATTTCACTCTCTTTCATGCATTTGTTTCTGGTGTGTTTTATTGTCTGTTGAGATATTTATTCTCTTATTTATATATTATTATATATTCTTATGATACCCCTTATTCTCTTATTTTCTCTGAATAAGTTTTCTATGGGATTTGACTGGTTCTTTTCCATTGCTCACTTTTTAATGCAATGCATTTTTCTTGTTTTCAGCATGGAAATGTGTGCTAGAATAGCCTTTTAGTTTCATTTCGATAGAGCGCCGTCTTATTTTATTTTCACAAAATGATTAAAAACATGGCTTCCTACTTCCTGGTATTAGCCTACTCTGTTCCCCTCCTCTACTTTTATCTGGACCTCCTTTTTCCTTTGCTTCTGTTGCTCCTGCCCTGTCCAGTTTGTATCTACTCTTATCTATTTCTTCTCAGTGTCGATCTTTGTTTTAGAAAAGGCATTTGATTTGTTAAATTTCATGGGTTTACAGGGCCCATGCTGCCCCAGCACCATCAGCGCTATTGAATCATGGTCCCATTGCATCTGCCTTCACATATGGTCTTCCAAAGCCTTCACAGTTTGATTGCTCTTCTCAGATTGGCCCACGGTACTTTCCAGCTAGTTCCTTTTGGGGACCTTGGGTTAGTCTGCCCTTGTGTGCATCAGAAGCCCAGTTACCTCCCTGTGCTTTCCTCTGCACAGATGTGGATACCATGCAGTTCTTGGAGCTGTCAGTGGGTTGTTCACTGAGGAGATTCTTGGGGAGACCTTACCATGTAGTTTTGTTGTAGATATTGTTTATGGGTCTTTAATTTTGTCTTAGTTGCTCTATTTATATCGAACGATTTGGGAAGAATAAAAACATCACTACCATCTTCTAGAAATTACAGTGTGCATTTATTTATTTATTTATTTGTTTGCATAATTCAGCTAGAGATGTTTTCTATTGCTCACAAGTAAGAACGTGGGTGGACGTAGAAGTTTTCATTAACTGGAAGTACAGAAGGAAGAGGACATGGCTCCCAAATAAAGTGGTTAGAGGAGTGTGATTTTAGCACACATCAAAGAGAGCAGAGCATTCTGACCACTGGAAGTGACATCCTGCCCTCTCTGCTCAGTCAGCCCTTGGGTTCAGCATTGCATCTGCTCTGGGCACCAGGGTTTTAACAGATACTCACCTGTGAAGTGTGTGTAGGCGGGAGAGGCATGTCAAAACCATGCTATCCAAGTAATAGAAGAACGGCCTAGAACATAACTGGGAGAAGAGAAGGTTTAGGGGCAATATGACCATCATCTTCAGATACTTGATCATGAGATAAAAGGAGTAGACATGATCCCAAAAGATATAGCTTCTCTCAAGGGCGAACATGATAGGGAGGTAGACATTCAGCTCCACTTAGAGGAGAATGTTTCCTTTTGGAGGCTGTGCATGCATTTGGTGGGTACATGGAAAGGCTGGTGCAACCACTACTGGAGTTACACTAACCACCTCTAAAGTCTTTTGGCAACTCAGATGAGCTTTGGGCTTTTTCCAAGTCTAATTGCCTGTAAAACTACTTATTAAGCTTGAAACGCATGCCTTTGCATTGCAGTAGGAATTACTGAAGCTTAAGGTTGGTTCTGGGATTATAGAAAACGAAGTGACAGACCTTATTCTCAAGTAAGTAATAATTTTGTTGATAAGGTTTGACTGATGTATCCATGGGATAATAAACAAATAAAAGAGTTAACAGCTATAATTTTCTGAGTGCTGCTATATGCCAGACACTGTCTACAAACATTCTCACATAATCCTCACAGCAGCCCCGTAAGACAAGCACTGTGAGTAGCATTCCCACTTCACAGATGCGGCTCTGAGAGATGAAGGAAGTTGTCCAAGGACCTACAGCTCCTGAGTGGCAGAGCTGGGATCAAACACAGCTTTATTCCTCTCCAAACGCGCGCTCGTAAATACCGCAGCAGGACATAAATGCACGATTTCTGGAAATAAGTTGGCACCATAGGACTCTAAGAGCTCCCGAGGCAAGGACCCGGTTAGCACGAATGGAAAACTTACCTTGCGGGCACCGTGTGGACACCATCTGATCTCACCCTCAAAAAACATCAGAAGCACCTTTCACTAGCCTGAAATGTCAGGACCCCGTCAGGAGGTGGAACCACACCCCACTATTTTCACAAGGAGAAATTAATATAAAAAGGGTTAACCAACTTATCAAGTTGTTTTAACTAGGTAACTGAGAAGGCAAGAAGAAAACGAACTTATTGTGGAGGTGATAACGCTGGAAGCATCTGCTGCCCTAAGGCTGGGGAAGGAGAGGAGAGATGAGAACCATTAAAATGTGGGCGTTTGGAGGAGAAGCCTGCGGAGGGAGGCTCAGACCTCTGGGGCACAGGAGGTGCAGTGAGAGAAGGCTGGCTCTGTGGGGGCTGGGACAGAGCAGAGGGAGGGGTGAAGCGGAGTCCCTGGGGGATGCTTACAGGGACCCCACAGCCAGTGGGGAGACACAAGCCCTGCCTTCCTCCTCCAGTTCTGCAGCCCCCTCTGGCGCTCCCTATTGGCTGAGCCTAATGTAGAGCCAGCGGGCAATGCAGAAAGGTGGCTGTGGCTCAGACCCAGGATCACGAGGCAGAGGAGGGAAGGGTGGCGTTTGGCCTTGAGGAAATGGAGGCTCAGAGCTGAAGACAGCCGTCTCTGTCTCAGGGATGGTGAACGACGCACACCTCACCGAACCACCAGCCTTGTGCGTGCCCTGGCTGCCTTTGTGACTACGTTGCTCATTTCCAAGGTGACTTTGGGCTGATCTAACCTCTGTCAATCCCCTGCCCTGGGCAGGAGTTCTCACCGTGATGGCTGCACAGCCGATGCCACCTGGAGCCCTGCCACTCCCTGAGCCTGAGGGCTCTCTGTACCCCCACCTCTGGAATCTCTGCCACATGGTCCTTGGCTTGGCCTGGGCCCTGTGTCCTGGCAGGCCAGCCTGGCCACACGGACTGCAAAGCATCTGTCTTGATGCTAGGAATAGAGACTAGCTTCCCCAAGCTTCACCTGCCCCTCAGGAGCCTGGGCCACTATTGTGGGCAAGTCCCTGCGCAACTTCCTAGAAAACAGTCCGGAGTGGTTCCCACATGCCTGGCCCATGCTCTGAGGGAAGGAGTACTTCCCAATGGACAAGACCTGCTCTGGGGGGTGGGCTTGTGGAGGCAGGAGCCCGTTGCTGTCCATCCATTCCATGCAGCCACCCCAACCACCCCCACACACCAAAATGAAACAAACACCCACACATTTACTGAGTGCACACTATGTGTAGGCCAGTGCTTACCCTGGAAATGCAGTGGCTGTGAAGGAGCGACTTCCCTGCCCTTATGAAATGTATGGTCAAGTGCAGGATCCAGACCAAAGCTGAGGAAGGAAGTGAGATAGGCATGAATTTCATGCTCTCAGTTCCAGGTAAGAGGCAGCCATATAGCAGACATGAGGCCACGCACTTGAAATGTTTTTCTTTAATTCTTACCAACGCACATTAAAGCAAGGATGTCATTATCTCCATTTTAAAGATATGGCATTGGGGGTCAGAGAGGCTAAGGGCACAGTGAGAATTCTGTCAGACCCAAGCCCTCTTCTCCCTGCCATGCCTGCTGCACTGCTCATCTGGGGACCCTCTGGGGCATTGGATTCGGCAGGAATGAGGCCTTTAATTGCTCCTGGGACAACCTGTGGTTTTCAGGGCCGGGGCTCAATGTGTCCTCACCCTTTCCCTCTTGCAGCGGGGGTCAGGGATTTCTGCCAGAAGCATCGAGTGTCCACTCTGATGCATTCTTTGCGCACTTCCCAGGGATTCAAAGGCAGCCTGGTGGCGCCAAGCAGCTGGGAGAATAGGCCTTCGCCAAAGAACCCGATCCACCGGAAGGTGGAGAGGACTCAAGGCTGTGGTTTTCCTGATGCACGAACAGTCAGGGTCGGGGAGGTAGGCAGCACCGGGGCAGCATCGGCTTGACCCTCAGGGAGGGATGGCAGCTCTCCCTCCTTCCTACCCACTCTGTGCCCTTGGGACTCACTTCTACCCCCACCTTGGAGGAGAAAACTAGGAGTGGCCAAACCGTCTCAGTTCCAGCACACCTAATGCTTACGGGTTGAGGAAAACTGGGCTGTGAAGCACAGGGCACAGTCTCAGGTCTTGGTACACATGGTTTGATAGAATATATGATAAAATTTAAAAGGTATACATGGTTTTTAAAAATGAATTTATACCTCTTCACCAAACTACTTTGGTTGGAAAAATTAGCCATGAGTGGATGTGTGTGATGTTATTTATCCAGAATAGAGACAGTTCTTGGAGTAAATGTGGACTCATAGGCCATTTGCAATGACTCTGAGCTCCCCTCCATAAGGAGAGCCTCCCAGTGTTATGGGGTGTCTCTGACAGCACCCCACCCCAGGGCCACGGCGCACAGGCCAGGAGTCTAATGGCATCCGCCACACCTGCAGGCTGCGGTTCTGTCTTACCTGTTCACAGGGCACAGGGACAGAATGACCCTGAGACACATGGCTGGAAAGACACAAGCCGGTGGCCTCAGAGCTATTCCTCACTCAATGTTCCAGCCGGGAACAAATAACTGTCCCTTTTTTTGCTGTCATTATTACACTCTCAGACTTGGAAGGGGAGGGAGAAGAGCAAAGGCTACTTCACAGAGGAGATTGATGGCCAGGATGTTTCTGCCTCTGTTTTCCTGGGAGAACTTGATCAGGGACAAGTCACCTCCTGAAACTGGGGACTGTTTGCTCTTCCCTTCTACCTTACAAAGGGATGGATCAAGTTCCAGGGACACAGTGTGAACAGGTAAGCTGCCCAGAGCCAGGGGGAAATGGATGGGGCTAGAGGATGAAGCAGGCGACCTGGAGGCCAACCTCCCTCGTTTATTTCCCCATTCATTCCATTACCAGGCCACCCAGTAAATCTATCCTGCTCCTTATTCTGGGCTGCCTATCTGTAAGGCATGGAGGCTGCAAAGTGTTCAAAGGCCTGTTCCTGTTGTCATAGTTGGGAATGCAGATACGCTCATAGCTTATTATAACACAGTGACTACGTGCGATGGTCAAGTGAGGCACAGGAACTGTGGGGGCAGCAGGGAGGGGCACCTCACCCAGCTTTAGATCAGAGAGGGCTTCCTGGTGGAAGTGGCAGCAGAGCTCATGGGTGTAGGACGAGCATGCTGGGTGGGCAGCTGGCAGGAGGACTTTGCTCATAAACAGGTCCTCCTTTGGCGTACGGCCTTTGTTTCACACGGTGGACACTACCCAAGTTAAAACCCCAAGCTCAGAGCATGCAGAAACCCCTGTTCTTGGGCTGATAGCAAGTGAGCCATGGCTCCTTGTAATTTGCTTCCTCGGAAACATAGTTGGGAGGATCCCAGTAGGAGCAGATGACTTTAAAACAATTTATGACACTGGAGCCTCCCCACCTTCCTAATTTGTGCTTCTTTGCAATCCCACAAAGTGACCAGTTGGGATTTTTTCAGACTGCATTTATCATGTCATTCTTTTACCCAAGAAGAAGCTTTCACATATGTAATAACTTAACAAAGAAATTAAAAAAAGGAGGAAGCTTTGTGGTGCTTTTGTTTCTAGCCAAGATGAAGAAACAAAAACAAGATTTATTGAATCACCTAAAAAAATGTAAAATATTTAAAACAACGGCTTTAAAGACAATGAATATCAGAGGTGCTTGCAGTGATTATCACAGGACACTGAGACACAGGGGCCTCCTAGGGCAGGGCTGACGGGAAGCCATTGCTGTCTGCTCCACCCTGAGACTCCGCCCCATCCAAGCTGAGCACAGAGGCTTTTGCAAGTCTTGTCTCATAAGGGTGTCTCCAGCACAGAAGTTCTCCCAGCGTAGACACAGCTGATCTTCACAGCCAATTGGCCTGGAGGTCAATTCCTCCCAGTGATACCAACAACAATCAAGACTTAACTACAACAAGGCTGTGCACATAGCCCAAAAAGGGGTGCACCAGGAGTGTCCACCTCAGGTAACTGGGAAGGCTGAGCCACTGGGCCATATAGGACACCTAGCACACAAAGCCACTCTATCAACTCAGGAAAGCAGTGAAAATGCGGAGACAAAGAAACAGATCACAAATGAAAGAAATGGAGGAAAGCAAATGACTGGATATAGAGTTCAAAACCATGGTTATAAGGTTTTTCAAGAATTTCCTAGAAAAGGCCGATAAATTTAGCGAGACCCTTGAGGATATGAAAAAGGACCAACTAGAAATGAAACATACACTGACTGAAATAAAAAATATTATACAGAGACCTAACAGCAGACTAGAGGAATGCAAGAATCAAGTCAAAAATTTGAAATACAAAGAAGCAAAAAACACCCAACTGGAAAAGCAAAAAGAAAAAAGAATCAAAAAATATGAAGATAGTGTAAGGATCCTCTGGGACAACCTCAAGCATACCAACATCAGAATTATGGGGGTGCCAGAAGAAGAGAGAGAGCAAGATACTGAAAACCTATTTGAAGAAATAATAACAGAAAACTTCCCCCACCTGGTGAAAGAAATAGACTTACAAGTCCAGGAAGCGCAGAGAACCCCAAACAAAAGGAATCCAAAGAGGACCACACCAAGACACATCATAATTAAAATGCCAAGAGCAAAAGACAAAGAGAGAATATTAAAAGCAGCAAGAGAAAAACAGTTAATTACCTACAAGGGAGCACCCATATGATTGTCAGCTGATTTCTCAACAGAAACTATGCAGGCCAGATGGGAGTGGCAAGAAATATTCAAAGTGATGAATAGCAAGAACCTACAACCAAGATTACTCTACCCAGCAAAGCTATCATTCAGAATTGAAGGTCAGATAAAGAGCTTCACATATAAGAAAAAGCTAAAGGAGTTCATCACCGCCAAACCAGTATTATATGAAATGCTGAAAGGTATTCTTTAAGAATAGGAAGAAGAAGAAAAAGGTAAAGATAAAAATTATGAACAACAAATACATATCTATCAACAAGCGAATCTAAAAATCAAGTGAATAAAAAATCTGATGAACAGAATAAATTGGTGAAAATAAAAGAATCAGGGGCATAGAAAGGGAGTGGACTGACAATTCTTGGGGGGGAAGGGGTGTGGGGGGTGTGGGAAGAGACTGGACAAAAATCGTACACCTATGGATGAGGACAGTGGCAGGGAGGTAAGGGCAGAGGGTGGGGTGGGAACCAGGTGGAGGGGAGCTCTGGGGGGAAAAAAGAGGAAAAATTGTAATAATCTGAACAATAAAGATTTATTAAATTAAAAAAAAATCTGTAAAGAAGCCAGGGAAAGAACTTATTGTATATATGAACAAGAATAAAAATTGGTAAATTTCTCTTCAGAAAACAATGCAAATAGACAGCAGAACAAAATAGTTAAAATACCGAGAAGCCAAAAAAAACAAAACAAAACAAAAATAACCAAACCCCAAAACAAAACCCAAAAAATTTAGAATTCTATACCCAGCTAAAATATCTTTAAAATTAAGGCAAAATAAAGGATTTTTCAGAGATATAAAAGCTGGGGAAAAAAATACTAGCAGACCTACACATAAAAATTAAAGTCCTTTATGCAGAAGAAAAATGATACCAGTTGGAAATATGAATCCACACAAAAGAATGAAAAGTATCAGAAATGTTAATTACATAGATAAATATGTAAGATATTTGTCTTATTATTTAAATGTCTTTAAAAGATAACTAAAAATAACAATAAAATATTAATAAATAAAAGTAATAACAGTGTATTGCGGCGGTTAAACATATGTATAAGTAAAATGTATGACAACAATAGCATAATCTGGAAATGTACTATTACTAGAGGCCTGGTGCACAAAATTCATGTATGGGGTGGGGGGTCCCTCAGCCTGTCCTGTACCCTCTCCAGTCCGGGACCCCTTGGGGGATGTCTGACTGCCGCAGGGATCGGGCCTAAACCAGCAATCAGACATCCCTCTCACAATCTGGGACTGCTGGCTCCTAACTGCATGCCTGCCTGCTGGCCTGATCACCCCTAACCGCCTCTGCCTGCTGGCCTAATCACCCCTAACTGCTCCCCTGCTGACCTGATCATCCCTAACTGCCTCTGCCTTGGCCCCACCACCATGGCTTTGTCTGGAAGGATGTCCGGACGACGTCTGGTCTAATTAGCTTATTACCCTTTTATTAGTATAGATAAGGTACACTGTATGTGAAGTAGTATAATATCACTTGAAGCTAGGTTGTCCTAATATTTAAAAATAAATAATTTAGCCCAGCTGGTGTGGCTCAGTTGTTGAGTGTCGACCCATAAATCAGGAGGTCACAGTTCAATTCCCAGTCAGGGTACATGTCTGGGTTGCAGCTCGATCCCCCATAGGGGGTGTGCAGGAGGCAGCCAGTAAGTGATTCTCTCTCATCATTGATGTTTCTATCTCTCTCTTTCCCTCTTCCTTCCTCTCTCTGAAATCAATAAAAACATATTTTTAACAAATGCATAATTTACCCCTGAAACAAACACCAAAATAACAAAACAGAGTTAATAATAAGCCAACAAAGAAGAAAATAAAATGATAAAAAATGATTAACTTTAAAGAGATAAGAAAGGAATAAAAAGGAGCAAAAACAGATGAGACAAATAAAAAAATAAACAATATGTTATATTTAAACATATCAATAACATTAAATTTAAGTAGTTTAAACATCCCAATTAAAAGACATTGCCAAATAGTATAAAAAAAAAGACCTAAATATGCTACATATTGAAAAATGCATTTTAAACTTAAAGACACTGGTAGTTTAAAAAGGATGGAAAAGATATGCCATACTAACACTAGATCAAAGAAACCTGGAGTGGCTATATTAATAGCAGGCAAGACAGATTTCAGGGCAAATAAAGATGGTCATTTCATAATGATGGAGTCAATTCATCAAGATGACTTGACAGTCCTAAAGTTTACACATCCTATCTAATAAAAGAGTAATATGCAAATTAACCATCACTCCACTACATCCACCAGCCACGCCCACCAGCCAATCAGGAGTGAATATGCAAATAAACCCAACCAAGATGGCTACGGCCACAGAGAGCAGGAGGGAGGCTTGGGTTTCCCCAGCAATGGAGGAAGCCAAGCTTTCCGCCTGCCCTTGCCGGCCCAGGCCTCCACTCAAGGCTACAAAGTTTCAATGATAGAAGATACATAAACCCAAACAGAAATGGCGGCAGCCACGGAGCTGGAAAGAGCAGGAGGCTAGGGTTTCCCCTGGCGATGGAGGAAGCCAAGCTTTCCTCACACCCTGGCCAGCCCAGGCCTCGCTTAAGGTTACAAAGTTTCAATTATAGAAGATACATAAATCCCAACAGAAATGGCTGCCACCACAGAGCAAGCAGAAGGCTTGGCTCCACTCCAGGCTACAAAGTTTCAATTGTAGAAGATAAATAAACCCCAGATACCAGGGCCTCCGCTTGGGTCGCCAGGGGGCGTGGCCGGCCTGCAAACCACCACAGGCCCCTTGCCCAGGCCGCCCCACGCCCCAAGGGAACCCCCCACCCTGATCTGGGACACCCTTCAGGGCAAACCAGCTGGCCCCCACCCGTGCACCAGGCCTCTATCCTATCTAATAAAAGAATAATATGCAGATTGACCATCACTCCAACACACAAGATGGCTGCCCCCATGTGGTCAAAGATGGCCACCACCAGATGGCCAGCAAGGGAGGGCAGTTGTGGGCGATCAGGCCAGCAGGGGAGGGCAGTTGGGAGGGACCAGGCCTGCAAGGGAGGGCAGTTGGGGGCGATTAAGCCTGCAGGGGAGGGCAGTTAGGGGTGACCAAGTCGGCAGAGGAGGGAAGTTGGGGGCGACCAGGCCTGCAGGGAAAGGCAGTTGGGAGGGACCAGGCCTGCAGGGGAGGGCAGTTAGGGGTGACCAGGCCTGCAGAGAAGGGAAGTTGGGGGTGACCAGGCCTGCAGGGAAAGGCAGTTGGGAGGGACCCAGGCCTGCAGGGGAGAGCAGTTAGGGGTGACCAGGCCTGCAGGGGAGGGCAGTTAGGGGAAAACAGGCTGACAGGGGAGCAGTTAGGCATCAATCAGGCTGGCAGGGGAGTGGTTAGGGGGTGATCAGGCTGGCAGGCAGAAGCAGTTAGGGGAAATCAGGAAGTCAGGCAGGCAAGCAGTTGGGAGCCAGCAGTCCTGGATTGTGAGAGGGATGTCTGACTGCCCGTTTAGGCCCGGTGGGATCGAGCCTAAACGGGCAGTCGGACATCCCTCGAGGGGTCCCAGATTGGAGAGGGTGCAGGCTGGGCTGAGGGACACCGTCCCCCCTGTGCATGAATTTCATGCACCGAGCCTCTAGTTTAAAATATAGATTCAAATATGAAGCAAAAACTGATAGGCTGCAAGCAGAAATAGACAAAACAGAGATTTCAACACCCCCCTCTCAATAATTTATAGCAAAAGTGGACAGAAAAACAGTAAGGTTGTAGAGATCCCAAGTAACATTATAAATCAACTTGACCTAATTGACATTTATAGAACACAACAACAACAGAATACACATTCTTTTTAAGTGTACATGAAACATTTATTAAAACAGAGACGGTCTCAATAAATTTAAAAGGGTTCAAGTTATATGCAGTAGGCAGAATAATGACTACCCAAAGAAGTCTACATCCTAATCCTTGGATTATGTCCATATGTTAGGATACATGGAAAAAGGGAATTAAGGTTGCTAATCAGTTGTTCTCAAGATGGGGGATTATCCTGGCCTAATGTCACCACAATGTAGTTATCCTGGCCTACTTATGAGTGGAAGAGAGGAGAGAGAGAACCAAAGATATGATGGCATGAGCAAGACTCAATGCAACATTTCGGTTTTGGAGATGGGGGAAGTGGTCCATGAGCCAAGGCATGCAGCAGCTTTTGAAGCTAGGAAGCGCCCCCAGAAAGGATTGCAGCCCTGCTGACACCTGGATGTTAGCCCAGAGAGACTTGTGGAAGACTTCTGACCTCCAGAACGGTAAGATAATAAATGTGTGCTGTTTTGAGCCACTAAAATGGTGGTAAATAGCAATCATTGAAAGCTAGTACATAAATCTAGTAGATAAGTTTGTTGGAAGTAAATTATAAACCAACAATAGAAAACCCTCAATATTTGGAAATGAAATAACAATTTATGACTCAAAGAAGAAATAAAAACATTTTGGAAGGTTTTCACAACTGAATAAAACTGAAAATTCACAAACATATCAAAATCCGCAGGATGCTGTGAAGTTTATCGGACTAAACAACTATGTTAGACAAAAAGGAAGGTACCAAATCAATGACCTCATCTTCTGCTTTTAAAAACTAGAAAAAGAAAAACAGATTAAAACCAGAGTAAGAAGAATACAGGAAATAGTAAAGACCAGAACAGAATTCAATAAAATAAAAACAGAAAAATAAAGAAAAGCAATGCAACCAAAGGATTCTTTGAGAAAATCAATAAAATTGATTAACCTCTAGCCAGACTGACCAGGAATCAAAGAAGATACATATTGCCAATATGAGGAACAAGAGAAGTGAGGTGCCATTAATACAGTTTTTACAAATATTAAAAAGATAAAAAGAAATATTATAAACAATCTTATCTCAATATATTCAATTACCTAGATAAATAGGATAAATTGCTTGAAAGACACACATGACCAACACTTACCGAAGAAGGAATAAATCAACAGAATAGCCTCAACTCTATAAAATAATTTGAATTTTAGGTTAAAGACCTTTCCAAAAACAAACGAATAAATAACAACAAACAAACAAACAAAAAAAAACAAGATAAATAAACTCCAGGCCAAGATGGCTTCACTGGTGAATTCTATCAGACACTTAAGAAAGAAATGATACCACTCCACATGCTGTTTTCCGAAAGTGATTAATTTTATGAGGCCAGCATTATACTGATATAAAAAAGAGATATAGACATCACAATGAAAGAAAGAGACCAGTATCCCTCATAAATACATATGCAAAACTTTAAACATTTAGCAAAGTGAACCTGACTATATAACAGATAATACAAGCATGGTTTACCCCAAGGTTGATCCTATATAATAAAAGCCTAATATGCTAAGTGTCTGGTCGTCTGGTCATCTGTTCAACCAATCAAAGTGTAATCATACCTAATAATAGACAAACACGTAAATTGACTGTACCTTCGCTACACCCACAGCCAATCAGAGTGAGTATGCAAATTAACCCAATAAAGATGGAGGTCAATTTGCATATGTAGGCACCCAGCAGCCTGGGTCCTGGGAACTTTCTCAGCACCCAGGTCACTCCGAGGTAGGCCCCGCGTGGATCCTGAGCAACCTGGGAAGGGCCTGAGCCAGGGGGCTCCTGGGCAGGGGTGGAGCTGTGATCAGAGGGAGCTGGGGGGCCCCTGCCCAGGCCCCGAGGCTTTAGGCCTTGGCAGGGTGGAGCCGGAGATCGTAGTGTGAACTACAGAGCAAACACCTTTTCTGACTGCTCATTGGCTAAGATCCCTGTATGCCACTGGTAATATTCTTAGTAACTTGGGTATAAGAATCCAAAAAGGTGATCTAGGGCTTTTCCACCATACTCCTGGAGGAAAAAAACGAAGGTCTGCTGCTGGAGGGCTAAGAAATGTCATATCCTGCCCTAGCCGGTTTGGCTCAGTGGATAATGCCTCAGCCTGCCGACCGCAGGGTCCGGGTTCAATTCTGATCAAGGAAGGGCATGTACCTAGGTTTCAGGCTCCTCCCTGGCCGGGGCCCAGGTCAGGGCTCATGCAGGAGGCAACCAATCAAAGTGTTCCTCTCACTTTGATGTTTCTCTCTGTCTTTCCCTTTCTCTTCCACATTCTCTAAAAATCAATGGAAACATATCCTCAGGTGAGGATAAAAAAAAAAAGAAAGAAATGTCATATCCTATGAAAGACACATCTTGAAAATGCCTAAAGAAAGTTGTCATTTTTTCATGGTGAAGGGACTGGAATCCGTGTTGATGAAAACACCTTGGTGGCTGCGGTGACTGGCAGTGGCTGCAGCAGCAGGGTGATGGGGCTGGTGCCTTTCCCTGATCAGCCCTGTTGCCTCCCACAAAGGGAGGCCAGACTGGGCCTTAGGCCCGCTCCCCACGGACCTAAGCCTTCAGTAGGACATCCCCTGAGGGCTCCCAGTATGTGAGAGGGGGCAGGCTGGGCTGAGGACCCCCCCCCCCCAGTGCATGAATTTCGTGTACGGGGCCCCTAGTATGCTAATGATATGCTAAGGCTGCTCAACTGCTTGCTATGACATTCACTGACCACCAGGGGGCAGACACTCAACACAGGAGCTGCCACCTGGTGGTCAGTGCACTCCCACAGGGGGAGCGCCGCTCAGCCAGAAGCTGGCCTTTCCTGCCTCCAGGGCAGCACTAAGGATGTCCAACTGACTGCTTAGGCCCGCTCCCCGGGGGGTCAGTCGGACATTTCCCGAGGGCTCCCAGACTGTGAGAGGGCACAGGCCGGGCTGAGGGACCCCCGCCCAAGTGCACGAATTTTGTGCACCAGGCCTCTAGTTTAACAATAAAAATCAATCAGTGTAGCTCTGGATGGTTGCTCAATGGTTAGAGCGTTGGCCCACAGACCAGAGGGTCACAGGTTTGATTCCTGGTCAAGGGCAGGTACCTTGGTTGCAGGTTCAGTCCGACCTAGTCAGGGCTCCCGTAGCAGGCAGGCAACCAGTTTCTCCATCTGTCTGATGGTAGGGTCAATGCTGATGTCTGGGAGCTTTTTCAGGTGGAGGAAAGAGGGGCCTTGCGTTGCCCGATGTGGGTTTGAATCCTAGCTCCACCATTTTCTAACCAAGTAGTTGTGAAAAGGTGTGTTCACCTCTCTGAGCCTCAGTGTTTTTCCAAAACAGCCCACCTGGAGCTGGATGGAAGGCCTGGAGGCAGCCTGGTGCCTCTGAAGCCCAGCCCTCCTTGCAGCACTCAGCACCCAGCATGGAGATCCTGACCTGGACAGGGCCTGCTGAGGAGCCAAGAGGCCTTCTCGCCGCTGCCTGGATGTTCCTGATTGACGACCCTGATTGATGCCCTGATTGACGCTTTCTCAGTTACTCAGAGGCTCCTCAAGCTTCTCCAGTGCTGAGATCTAAAAGACTGATGGTATTTTTCCGTGTATAAGACGCCCCCATGTATAAGATGCCACCCCCCACTTTCCCAACCCAAAATTAAGAAATCAATATTTTAAACATTTTGCTGGTTTTCCTCTTAAGGCCTTCTTCTTTTTTGGCATCTTAAGGAGTTGTTCTTCCTGTTTTCTCCACTGTCTGATCAGACACTCAGTGGGAGGAGGTCCAAACTGTCTCTCTGCAGCTCTATTTCCATGCTCTTTTGCATAGCTGATTACATTCAGTTTGAATTTTGCAGAGTAAGACAATTGCTTACTGGTATTTATCTTTTTGTTTTTGACATCTTTATGGGCTCAGAACACTCCAGTCCCTGTTGCATCTGCACACTCTCCAACTCCACCTCCAATTATGACATCAGCTGACGTCAGTAACAATAAGGCTCGTGATTGGAGGAAGCCTGTTTGACAAGGTGTGGGCAACTATGCACCCACGTGGCTCCCTCCTCAGGTGACTTCCGTGTATGAGACACCCCTCGATTTTCAGTCTAAGGATTTTAGAAAAAAATAGCGTCTTATACATGAAAAAATACAGTACCTGTGGATGGCTGTGTCAGGAGATAAAGGCACCTGGGATTCCAGCACCTGGGGATGCTCAGGCATTTCTGAAGTCAAACACAATTATGTGAAAATTGGAACATCCTCGCAAAAGGAAAGGGGTCCTGGCCTTTTGGGTTTCCCATGCATGTGGGTTCTGGGAAAGCAGGCACTTTCTGAATGAAAATCAAGACCAACTGAGATGGCCAAGTCTGGGTGTGATAGGGGCAGAAATAGAAGGTTGGGAAGCAGCTATAGTTGTAAGAAATATTAATCATGCTCTGTTAACTGTGATTGTTTTGTTCTGATTAAAGAAGGCACGTTCTAAGCTGGCTGGGAGTTGCACACGGGATCTGGGAGTTCACCTGGAAATGCAGCCCCGCCTCCCCATCAGGGAGCTGCCAATTATCATGGAAAGATTAACAACCTGTTGCAGAAACCAGAGCCACCAGCCCTTTGAAGACCCCCAGCCTTTGTATACCCTCAGGCCTTTTCAAATCTCCAGCCTGCTTACCTGTTAACTGCCCATTTGGCATACCCTTTAGCTGCTTCCCTATGTAATCTGTGTCCTTCTACCCAATATAAGAAGCTGGCTTATGGTGGGGCAGAGCAGATTTTTGTGGGTGACCTGCTGCTCTCCCATGCTGCCGGCCATGTTGGAATAAGTGCTCATATATGATTCAACCCTGTCTCTGCTGAATTGGCTCGAGTAGTGACAGGCAGCATGAACCCACTGATTGTCCGGATACAGGTGTGCATAATAACCAGGCTCCTGCCAGGGGAGGAATTGGTCAGCTGGGTGAGGGAGAAAGTAAAAGCAGGGGAGAGGAGCCGTGGCTACGGGGAAGGGAAGGGGCCACACTGACCAAGTGTCTGGGTGGTCAGGACCTTGGCGGCCCCAGGCCATTCTCCTGCTTCCTCACCATCAAACATGGACTTGTTTGGGGCATTCTCCATTTCCCAGACACCCTGCGCCACGCCTGACCAAGTGATCTTGGTCTGGCCAGTGGTGAGGTGTGTGTTGGGAGGCAGGGGCATCTGGGTAAGTTTGTTTTCCCACACAAGGATAATGCCGGCTGTCACCCATATTCAGTCCTCAGCCCCTCCCCCTTGTCCAGGAGCCCATGCCAGGCCCAGTGGTGGGGCAGCCGTCCCGGAGTGGGAGGGAGATGGCTGCATGCTGAGGGGCAGCGAGGAAGAGTGCAGCAGTCTGGGTCCCTGTGCCAGGGTCCCTGAGTCGGGGTCACGGTGCCGGGGTCCCTGAGCCAGGGTCACGGTGCCGGCCCTGTCTGCCCGCATCTGGGCTGCCCGCCGTGTGAGAAAAAGTCAGCCCACTCAGTGAAGCCCCCAGCTGGGGTCCCGCTCCACGCAGCAGAGCTCGATGCCCATGTGCCATGGTCCAGGCCTGAGCTGGCACCTTGAGCCATCAGGTCACTAGTTCTCACAGCCTTCCTGTGAGGGCCCCATCCTAGCCTCATCTGACTGGCGAGGGAACCGAGGCTCAGAGAGGCCCCCTTGCAATTCTTCAGGTAACAAGTGCTAGAGTTGGGTTTTGCACACAGAGCTGTCCGATTCCAAATGCTGCACAGCCCACCCCACACTGTGACAGTCAATAGCAGCCACAGCCTGGGATTGACTGTGGGTATGAATCCTGCCGGGCCACTGGGCAGCTGTGTGACCTGGGGAAGTTGTTCGGTGCCGGGCCTGTTTCCACCTCCGAACCTACTTCCTAGCAGGCAGTGAGGGCTGTCGGCTGCCTGGCTTCGTGGCAGTTGCTGCTGGGCTGAGGACACTTTAAAGTGCCGCGATCCTCCCTGACTCTCCCCTTGGCCCCTCTGAGGAGGGGTCATTTCCTCTCTTTTCAGACGAGGAAACTGAGGCTCTGACCCTCAGTCTCTCTGTCTGTGAAAAGGGAGTGAGAACAGGACCTGCCTCACACAATTGTTATTGGATTCAACGAGAGAACGCACGGTCCCTCCGCACGGTCCCTCCACTCGGTCCCTCCGCACGGTCCCTCCACTCGGTCCCTCCGCACGGTCCCTCCGCTCGGTCCCTCCGCACGGTCCCTACACACGGTCCTTACACACGGTCCCTATGCTCGGTCCCTCCGCTCGGTAAGCACTCAGTGGAGCTGGTGCTGCTTGTTACTATTACCCAGCTTTCACTGCCACGTCAGATGCCTGCTTCACCACTTCAGGGCGTTTCAAGGGTGAAGCTGCTGCCCACTTGCAGGTGGCGGCCCTTGGCCATGGTCAACCTCTGCGTGGCTTTGCTGAGACTGAGTTCGCAATGTTGAAGGCTGGCCAGGGCCAGGCCAGGATCAAGCCCATCGAAGCTCTCTGCCCCCCATCCCCCCCCTGGGGTGGGGGATGGTGCCCCCGCAGCCCATTACGGAGGCCTTACTCACAGATGCTCGGGAAGATTCTAGTAAAGAGCCTGCTCTGTCCCGTCCCCACTGCTGGGGTGCTCCTGATTCATGGAGAAATTCCACCTGTGGGTGTGTCCTCACGCCCACTCCCTGCTGGTGTCTGCTGGGGCAGCCAAAGGCAGGTCCCTGGCTGTCAGGTCACCTTTCTTGGGGGCAGGGTGGGAGGTAGGCCAAGACACACAAACATGCACACGTGCACCCCACATTCACTGTGAGGGTTCGGGGCCCTGTCTTCTCTTTCTGTGCGTCCCCGGTACCTGGCATAATGCTTGGCATACAGTAGGGCATTTCTGTATGTGCGCTGGGTGAGCAGATGGATGGACAAATGGATACAAGAATAGCTGAGCATGTTCATCCATGCATTGCTGCGCCTCTGTTTACTGCGCACCTACTGCATGCAGACTGTGCTCCAGGCTCCACCAGTGAAGTGGGGAGCAAGACTATACAGCACCTGCTCACAATGGCCCGCCAGTCCAGCTGATGGGCGGGTGAGCAGAGGGAGGGAGGGGCTCGGGCGCCCACCTCCACGTCCCGGGGAAAAACCCTACTCCTCCAGGGACAGAGCAGAGTGATGACCATGGCTGAAGGCCGCCTCTCCTTGTCTGGTCCCAGTGGAGAGCTGGGCTAGGGGCAGACAAGTGAAGCTGATGTGTCCGTGCAGGACCTGGGAGTGGGTGCCTCCTGAAATGTGTGCAGGGCTGCAGCCTCTGGAGAAGGCACTGGGCCCAGCCATGAGGAGCTGGGTGCTGCCCCAGGAGCTCGGCCCCCCCTCCTCCCATCCCCTCCCTTCCCCCACCTCCCCAGTGTGGGACAGAGCAGGCCCCTCAGGCAGTGAGAGGCAGGGGACGCTCACGGGAGCGACATTCGCACCTGTGGCTCACACTGCTTCCTGGTGATGACAAGTCCCCTGGTCTTCAGGTGAAGGGACCAACGCTAAGAGAGGCCCTCCAGTGGGAGGAGACAGGCCGCCTGAGCCCTCTCCTCTGCTGTTTGCAGAGGCCGAGCTGGCAGTGGCCTTGCAGGGATGGAGGACGGCCCGCTCCCTGGGGAAGGGAGGAAAGCGTGTGAGCCTTGGGAAATGTGTTCATCAACTGAAGGCCAGGGGGTGGGGAGAGGGCATTTCAGGTGAGAACGCCTGGTCCCTGTGCGGGCGGGTGGAGCTAGGCAGGCACCCACGGTGCCCTCAGGATGCTGCTGCAGCCACCGGGTGGTCGCCTGGTCTGGCTGCACACAGGTGAGAGAGGCCCAGAAAGGGTGTGCGCTGCCGAGCCACAGCACACCACCATGGCAGAGTGGGCCAGACCGTGTTCTGACACCAGGAACCACAGAGACCAAAACCAAACCAAAACAAAGGGATAAGCCAAAGCAGTATTTCAGTCCACCAGGCGGTGCAGTTAAAACATAAAAATTACCTACCGGGTCATGTGGGGTCTTGTAGGCAAAACAAGTGGCCATGTGACTTCACTCTTCCCTGTGCACCAGCCAGTCCCACCTGGCCCCCGCTCCCTCCCTACTCCTCCCCCCACACCCCCAGACAGCCCACCACACCCAGGGGAACAAAATGCTGGGGAAAACCCTGTGGCCTCCACTTTCCTGAAGCTGAAAGTCAAGTTGCCAAAACAAACTTGTATTGTCTTCCTTCATTTTTCCGTGTTTTAGTAATAACAACCTGAGAATGAGGCCATTGTGCTCAGGGGCCTGCCCCCATTGCCTGGGGTGTGAGGGGGCTCTGCAGGAGGCCAAGTGGCTGTCCCCTGGGGCCCATCTCCTGGGGTCCCTCCCGGACCAGCCCCCCCCCCCACCGCTGCTCTGCTGCTACCCACGTTTTCCCCCCTATGGCGTCCACCTGGTCTCTCATTCTCTCGCAGTCCATCTCTCTGCTAACAGAGCGGGCCAGCTGTCCCCAGGCACTGCCGCTGTTGGTGGCTCCAACCATGTCAGACAGTGGCCTTTTATAGAGATAGGCAGCATTCCCCACCTTTTCCAGCCCTGGAATTTGGGTTCTGGGTCAGGAGGTAGGGAACATTTAGAGAGCAGATTCTGGAGCCCTAAAGTCCCACAGGTGCCGCTGCCTGGCTGGGGCCCCTGCTGCTCCTCCCTCTTCCCCAGCAGGTGGGACCCGTGTCTGTGCTGGGAAGCCCCTTGTTCAGGACTGTCCTGGCCAGTCCCACTGCCTTCCCTGCTCAGTGGCGGCCGGGCAGTCGCTAGCAATCTCACCCTTCCCTCCACCCTGGGGGGAGCAGGAGCTGGTTCACATAGGCACTCTATGGTGTTGCAGACATGAGAAAGGAACCCCCGATCCCCCCCCCCCCTCCAGTCTGCGTCCCTGGCGATCTCCACTCCGGTGTCTTTGCTGTGGACAAAAAGGAGCCACCTGCTAGGCTGACAAGCTGAGGGAGGCCTGCGTGGAGGCCTTACAAACTCAGAGACCTAAAGTAACCTCAGAGGACGGTCTGAAATGAACACTTCCCAACTGCAGGAGGTCCTGGCGGGCAATCATGCCCTAGGCTGGCATTTCTCCCTGACAAAGGCCAGTCTTCACCTTAACTGAGCCTGTCTGTTGTCTGGTTTTGCATCTGGGATAACATACCTGATAATGTGCCTTTGGAATGTCAAATTAATTTCCTTTTTTCAGGGGCCCTCAAAGCACAGCCTCCCCAGAGCAGAGACCACAGATCCCCTCATTGTCATTGCTATTGTGTTAGTTGTTAACTGTTATCCATCCTGTACCCACCAATATAAAAAAAGAATGTTTATCATTTTACTTTTTATTGAATCCCAGAGTTTTCTCTGCTTTGCTTCCTCCCGCCTCCCTAATCTATCACCAGTGGATTTCATGTAACCCCTTGCGCCTCCCCCTTTGATTGTAGTGTATACAATAAGGGGCAAAACTGCCTTCTCCAGAGCGTTTCCTCAATTTGTTGAGAGTTTGCTTCCCGGCAAACAAGCTCACAACCTCCCGAAGTTTTGGACCTTTTCTATGAGGACAGCTCTGGGGCCTCCTTCCACGCAGCCCGAGGCTTCCTAGGAGCCAGGGAGGTGCGGAGGGCAGATCACACACCTCAGGGCTGTGCACCTGCAGTGACCTCTGAGCCCCCAGCTCTGGCAGCCCCACAGGAGTAACACTGTCACCTCTGCAGGCACAGGGCGTTCTAGGAGGTAAGGTGGGGAGGTGCTCAGCAGGGCTCCGCTGCCAGGAGGAGTTTGATAACAGAAGGTGTCTCACTGTGTTTGCTGTCTGAAAGGCAACACCAGCTGAGAGCTACTGGGCAGGTGCCATGTGCCAGGCCCTGTGGCGCGAGTGGTAGGCAGCTTGGCTGTCCCCATTCTACAGAGGAGAAAACTAAGCCTCAGTAAGTGGCCAGGCTGGACCTGGGCCAGAGTTAGCTCTCACATGCTGGAGCCTTTCAAGTCCCAAAGCTGCCTGTGCCCTTCTCCCACGTCAGCTCACCCTGGGGAGGCAGGGGAGGGTGTCCGCGAACCCACAGCCTCAGCCCACACACAGGCACACATGCCCACACACATGTGAACCCACACATGCACACACACACACCTGTCCAGAAGGTAAGGGCCTTTACGGAACCTCTCACACTGGCAAAAGCTGGTGCTATCTGTAGGGCAGGGAGGGCCACTGTCCTGGTTATGAGCTGCCCATCTGTAGCTGGGAAGAGTCAGGAGGGTCCCAGATGTGCAGATGGTCCAGCAGGTGGGCCATCCAGCTGCCTCTAGAGGGGAGGCTCAGGTGCCATGGGGCCTCAGGGGCCGCTGAGCTCTGCAAACAGGAGGCCCAGCCCAGGCCGGCTTGGCTGGAAACTGCTGACCTCCTGGAACCGGTTGCTCAACTCTGACCTCCCAAGGGCAGGAGGGCAAGCACAGGGCCTAGGGATGCGCTGGCTGAGGGCAGGAGTGCAGAGGCAGCCTGGAGAGGTCCAGATGTACCAGGATGCAACAGCCCCCACCTGTGGACACACCTGGCTGTGAATGTCACCCTCCCACCATTCCCAGTACCTTGGTCACCAAGCCCACTGTCCCCCAACCTCCTGCAGCAAGTGGCAAGGGTTAAATTCTAGCCAGTGCTACCCAAAGGCCTTTTCTAGAATGACGGGAATGGTGTACATCTGCGCCATCCAGAGTGGCTGCAGAGCACTGGAAATGTTGCTGGTGTGAGTGAGGAACTGAATTTTAAATTTGGTGCAATTTAACTGCCGTGAAAACGGCCACATGAGGTAGTGATTGCCACATGAGAGGGTGCAGTGCTAGACAGTGCTAGACAGCGGCAGCGAGACAGAGGGCCTGAGTGCTGGCAGAGCGGGGCACCAGTCTCAGCTCACCCATGCAATGGCTGTGACCCACTCGTGCCAACAGGACCCCCAGAGCAGCCAACACTACTACCGGTATGTGAGCTCCGGGCCGCACCTGCACACAGAGGTACAGATCCACCTGGGCTTGAGTCCTGGCCTGCGGGCATGCGCATTTCCTCCCCTGTAACCCCCGGAAAGTGCGGTGCCAACTCTGAGGGCAGGGACCCTCGCCAGCGCCCCCAGTGTTAGGCAGCAGGTTAGCTGTGAGCAGGAGTATCAATGTTGAACAAATGTGTGGCTGCCTCCCCAGCTCACAGAGGCACCACGGGGACAGCTCTTAGGGGGCCTGAGCCAATGGCCCCCATGTCTTGGGCCTGAAATGAGGTGCAGGGACTGGCCAGGGGCTCAGCTCATCCAGGGGCCCTCCTTCATCTTATCAGAGAAAATTCCTCTCGACTCTCAAAGCAAATCCTCAAGAAAAATGTTAATGAACTCCAATAAAAATTCCTTCCCAGGCTTGTCAGTCTGGGCAGCCACGCTGGGCCACACAGAAAAGCCTGTGGGTCTGAGAGGGCCTGTTCCTGCAGGGCCAGGAGGGCCTGAAGCACATGACTGAGTGTAGGCAGGTCAGGGAGAGCGTGTCCACCCGGGACATGAGCCAGACTCCCTCCCCACCACGCACCTGCGCTCTGTCTGTGTGAGCTCTGGCTCTCCGTGCCCTGCGGCCTCTGGTCGCCTGCTCTATCTCTGTGCCTCCGGCCAAACCTCACAGCAAGAATGTTTGCTATCGTTCTGCATTCTGCAGAGGAAGACATTCGAGCTCAAAGTGGGATGCAACCTGCCCAACCACAGAGTCGCCGTGCTGGGTCACTCCCAGGTCTGCTGGACTCCCAGCCCTGGCTTGGCACCACTTCCGGCGGCCCGGCCAGCACGGCCTGACATCCCCCAGGGTCAGTGACAGACACTTGCCCAGACACAAGCCCTTTTTTTTTTTTTTTTAAAGAAACACAATAGAACCTTCTCATCCAAATGCACGCTGGCCTCCTCCTAGGCTTCTCCTCCAGGGAGGGGTGGGACAATGCCGTGGGCGGCAGTCTGTCAGCAGCGCCTGGGCCTTCTTTGGGGATGAACTTCTGCATCCATCTCTGAGCCTGTTCCTTCCTCACCACACCTCGTTAGTGACAGACCAGTGTTGCCCAGACTGACCCACCCTGGCTGGGTGAGTTTACTGAATTACATTTTGGTAAGATGTGGGCTGGGTGCTCTGAGGACACTATTCAAAGGAGCTCCAGAGCTCACTGTCATGGAGATGTTGCCTGGATATTGTCTCTTCCCCTAGTGAGACCATCCTTATTCGAAACAGCAAGCGACATTGCCTGCAGATGTCAAATCCAGGAAAGCCGCGCTCTGGGCAGTCAACGTGTTTGTTTCTCGTGGGATCTGAGCACCATGAGGCTGACCGGTTCCCTCTTTGCTTTGTGCCGGAAGCCAATTCCAGCATGTCAGCAAGAGCTGAATCATCTGGGAATGGCTGGGGGCATTTCCCCAAACCTGAAAAGGATGCATAAAATGATTGCTTGCTGCCAGACAGCTCAGGGCATCTTAATCTACATGTTATTGCCTCCTCCTTGCCAAACACCTGAACAGCTTAGGTAATTCCCCAATCTGACAATGGATTCTGTACCTAACCCTACTCTTTGATGTGTATATCTCCACCTCTCCTTAGGACAATTTGTGTTAATAAAAAGCAAGGTGTCCTGAGATGAGGAGAACTTGGTTTCTTCAGCCAAGCTCCTCTGCCCCCACCCCAATGCCTTTCAAAATTATGTTTCGTCTCTGGACTCTTATTTAATTTATGCACAGCCCCTTCTCCAGATTCCAGAACCCTTCTAGATGCCGGATCAAGACCACCGGCGTTAGCTTTGGCCGCCAGGAAGCTCAGGGTCACATCTGTGGCCACTTATGGCTCCCTAGTGCATAATCTTTATGTGGTGACTGTCTTGTTTCACCTTACACTTTCATTTCCTCCTTCTCCCCATTTATTTGCCTTATATTTTCTTCTTCACACACCTTTTGAAAATCACCTCAAACCCATTTGCGATGGGAACAGGGTAAAAATAAGCAGCAAGCTATGATCCATTGTCCATGACAATTACTCAACGAGGCTTTGGATGTTTTTGGTCCTTCCCAAAAGTCAGTTCCACTCGCTATCTGGAATGCACGCTCTGCCTGCCATATGACGAGAGGGAAGGAGCCCTATATAGGACCGGATTGGGCAGGAGCACAAGTCAGGACACTGGGTTTACCGCCCTCACTGGATGCCAGCAGCCGTGGGGGACGCTGCTTCACCTCCCTGCGCCTTGCACCACTGACATGAAATGCAAACGTGATCCCAAACCCTATTTAGGCAGGTTACATGGGGTTTCTAAGACTTCCTATGGATGGTGTGGAGGGCTGGAAGCAGACACACTGTGGACTGTTCACCTGGCCTGTGACCTTGGGTTTGGGTTGGACCATGGGGTCAGAGTTACACCTCTGGGGACAGGATCTGAGTGATGCAACCTAACCTTAGCCATAGCAAGTCAACATTTTGGAGCTGTTTCCTCTCACAGGTGGCTTTGCGCACCTCCTCTCCCCGCTTAAGTCGCCTACACTGGCCAGGGTGGTGGTAGTTCTCGATAGACATGCCTGGTGCATCAGTGGGTGCCCAGCCCCCTGCGGGCAATGCAGGCACCAAGAGGCTGACCTTGTGGTGGTTGGTCTCAGCTTAGTTAGAAGCTAAAACCAGCCACATGAGGAAGCTCTGAACCAGCAGCTCCCTCCTCTCTGACGACAGGAATAACCAGGCTGGTCTCCGCGCTCCGGGTCTCCGAGCTCCACTCCCTGGGGCTGCCAGGCGCTCAGGGCAGACCTGAGCTTCAGCTCCGACAGGTGTATAGAGCGCCACAGCCTGGGTTTTTATGTGCCTGCTTCTTTCCCCCACAGCCCTGACTTCCTACTCTTATTTATGTTTCCCTGGTTTTGATTTGTTTTCTAATTCGTGCTTTTAAATTATACAAATAGTTCGTGAATACATTCTACTTGTAAAAATTGGAGCGGTCCAAGGAAATCACCTTGGTGGGCCTCGGATCCCTGGCCCGGCCCCTCTCCCCTTTCTGGGTGACCACTGTTTGACACACACTCCTCTGAGAACGCGTTTCATTGTCGTGGGGAAGGCCATCGTGGAGTCAACGTGCAGCGGTCACCACGTGACTCGCGACTTGCTTTTAGTTTATTTTGCAAATATTGTCTCCCGTTCCGTCGGTTGTCTTTCCACTTTCTTGATAGTGTCCTTTGATAAACCAAAGTTTTAAGGTTTATTTTTTAAGTTATTATAGGCAATACCCAGCCCTTGAGGGGTGTAGTGGGATGAAAACAACTATTGGAGACTGAGCAGAGCAATAAAGGTGCAGGTCGTCAGGGCAGCCGAGCGAGCAGTTTTCTTGGTGGAGTAAGTGCTCCGAGATGGCAGGGCCTCAGAGACTGGAGGGGATCTCCGAGGCAGGGGCTGATCTGCTGGGGTTCAGGCGAACACATTGGAGGAATCTGTTGCTAACTCGCCGACATCCCTTGGCTGAGCTCCTCTGGTGCCGGCCCTGTGGCAGGTGTGGGCAGTGGGCGTGCGGAAGAGGGGCGAGAGGTCCGGGTTGGGTTGCACGTGCCGGGTGGACAGGACCAGGAGGCCCTGACTGAGACCTGCAGGATCAGGAGCTGGTTGCTGAGGACAGAGGGGGCAAGTGCAAGGGCAGGAAAGCAGCTCCAGCTCTGTGCTCAGACGCCGGGGCCGAAGGGTCTGGAATGTTCCAGTCAGAACCTGAGCTGGGGGAGGGTGGGGGGAGGGATGGTCTATGAGAGGCCTGTCTAGCACCAAGTGGGGGCCGCGGAGAGCAGGGCCGTCTGGGTGCTGGGAGCAGCCTCAGGTCAGGGGAGGGGTGATGGCTGGACAGACAGGATGCTGTACGCTTCTCTATGGCTTCACTTCTTATTTTTCTCTTAATACAGGGGAGTATTAAGGTACATGCTCATTTCTGAGAACGGAAAATATCAGCCAGCAAGCAGAGCATGACGGAGGGCCGCAGCTGCAGCGCCCGGAGAAGCACTGTCCACACCTGTGGCCCATGGGTGTGAGGAGGCGGCAAGGGGGCACGGATGGTGGGGGCGTGGCTGTGAATGTTTCAGTGACAGACATGGAGGGAGGGCAGGGGCAGGCCCAGGGCAAGGCGCTGACCTGCCCTGAGGGTAATGAAGAAGTGCTGGAAGGTTTTTACCAACTAGATAGAGCCCGCAAAGCTGCTCCTCAGGCGGCGGGATGCACCTGGCCTGTGGCAAGTCCCCAGCAGCACGACAGCCCCTTGTGGGCGGCCTGCTCCACCCTGCCTGCACAGGCTCCTGCACAGGCCCTCCAAGGTGGGGCCAGTGATGAAACAGAAGTGGACGGCCCTCTCTGCCACCCTCCCCCGGACACAGGCGGTGGCTCTGTGACCCCTGGCTCACCTCTTCTGGCAACTAACCCTTGAGGCTGGGCCAAGGCCGCTGGGCAGGGCCGGGCCAAGTGGCATGCAGGGTGGCTGGGCTCCCAGGGGCTGGGCTGCTGGGACCGGCACCCACCAGTGGGAAAGGAGGCGAGAGACCTGGGGCACCGTGGCACCTGTCTGCTGCCCCCTCTTCCCAGGGAGCAGGGCACCCATCCTCTCCATCCCCACCCTGCTTGGTCCAGAACCAGCTAAGCCGCTGCCAGGACCCCCAACCCACTGCTCCTCCCTGCTAACTGCTCTCAGATCTCCTGACCCAACCGACTGGTTAGCAAAATTATACTTTGAACATGTTAATGTGAACTGTTTTTCTGAGTATACAAGTAATACAGGTTCATTTTAGAAAAGTGGGGAATACAGGCAAATAAAAGAAAGCAACAAAACAACCAGTGCCTCACCCAGAGACAAACAGCATCAAAAGGTGATTCAAAAGCATGTCAGTGTCTTCTTTTGGAAAAGTTCAAATGTAGCCACAGGTGGAGAGAAGCCCCTGGCGGGGCCCCTGCTGCTCCTCCCTCTTCCCCGGCAGGTGTCCGTGCTGGGAAGCCCCTTGCAGGACTGTCCTGGCCAGTCCCACTGCCTTCTCTGCTCAGTGGTGGCTGGGCAGTAGCTAGCAATCTCAACCTTCCCTCCATCCTGGGGGGAGCCAGGAGTCAGCGCTGTGAACCAGCCGTCTGCTTGTCTCTCACCTGCTCCTCTTCCCACCAACTTTTCTATATTTTGCTGGAATATTTTCAAGTCGGCCACAGATATCCTGTCGTTTCATCCACAAATACCAAAGCGTGGTAGAAGGCTCTGGAAGACGGGCCCTGTGCTGTGTCCAGACAGGAGGCGCCCAGAACTCCCCTGCAGCTCTCCAGTTGGGGCCATCAGTTTATGGCAAGAATCTTTCCACGTGTTGAAAAGCATCTGTCCTTCTCATTTTGTGTTGAGTCCTGCATTCATTTTCCAAGCAGGGGAGAGAGAGATGCGGGGGTGGGGGGGTGGGGGGGGGGGAGCGGGGGCGGGACTGGCTGGCACTGCGGTTGTAAGTGGGTGTCCCTCGCAGGAGAGAAGTGTGGGCTTGTGATTGCACCTCCCTGGGAGGCTGGGCCCCTTCCTCTAGGGTCCTGCCCGGGAGACTCAGTAGCCCCCAGAGCCAGATGACCTTGGCCCCATTTCCTCATAGCACACGCAGAGCCTGCACAAAGGGCCTGTCCTTGCCACCAGGTGAGGCTCTGATGAGGAGGATGCACCCCACCCTTGCTCTTCCGCACAAAGGCTTCCGGTCACAGCAGCTCCTACACCGCTTCTCCAGGCGGTGGTTCAGGTCAGCGGCGCTGCTGGGAAGAGGCCTGCCTGGAGCCAGAGTGGTGGCGCCAGGAGCTGGGTGCTGTCCTGCTCTCCGGCTGCCAGGGGATCCCAGCTCCCCATCCTCCCCACCTGGAGGGCAGGCTTCATTCACTGATGAGCCGAATGAGGCGCAGCTTCCGGCTGCACAACTGGACCTATTGCACAGGGACATCCTGCCGAGTCCCTGACCTAGGGGTAGCAGGCTGCACGTGTATCAAGCACCGGGCGTTGCAGGCTGCACTCTAAACTCCCTCTGCAACTACCGAGCTGCTCACCCCACTCCGGCCTTCCAGGCTGTGGCTATTCACTCCATGTTATGGATGAGGAAACAGGCCCAGCTGGTAAGGAGAGGGTTCAGGCCTGAGAGTCCTCATTCCGTAGCCTCTGCTCCTGCCCCGTGGCCCCAGCGAAGACACCAGCTTATGAGGGAACATACTAATGGGGTGCGGGAGCTGCAGTGGGGGCAGGGATGGAAGGGGAGCCCCAGATTAGGGCACTATTGTGGCTGAGGGTTCCCAGGAGTTGGTATGTTTAGCTGCCTTTTTGGGGCAGAGTCCTGGGAGGGAGGGAGCCCAGACACTGATGAATGGCTCTCCTGAAAGACTAAACCCATTTCCACTCCCATCACACTGAGAGAGACCATTTCTCCACACCCAAGTCGACACTTGACAGCATTTCCCAAACCTGTCAGTTAAGACTTCTTTATTGTCTGATTTGCATTTCTCTGCTTGAGTGCAGTTGAGCATCTTTTCAGGGCAACTGGCCATTTGTATTGGCTCTGCTGTGAACTGCCTCATCTACCCTTGCTCAGGCTTCCATTGGGCTAATTATCTTTCACTCATTCATGTGTAAGTTTTGCCTCCTTTTTCAAAAAGGATAAATGTACATGATTTTAAAAGTTCAAATAAAAAAAAAGGTATAGAGGAAAAAGTAGGTCTCCCCCGACACCTGACCCCGGTCCCGGCCCTGAGCCCAGGTGACGGCTCCACTGGGCACACAGTACAGCACATATGGCCTCATGACCCACAGGGCCTCCTCTACGTCTCTCATTCTAATTCTTTCACAACCAGAAAAAATGCACACAGTAATAATCCTTTATAATAAAGAGGTACTATGCAAATTGACCCTCAGGTCCTCGCGTCACAAGTTGGCCGCTCCCACATCATCACAAGATGGCTGCCCCCACATCATCACAAGATGGCCACCCTCACATTGTCACAATATGGCTGCCCCCACGTCATCACAAGATGGCCACCACAAGATGGCTGCCCCATGTCATCATAAGATGGCTGCCCCCATGCCATCACAAGATGGCCACTCCCACGTCATCACAAGATGGCCACCCTCACATTGTCACAATATGGCTGCCCCCACGTCATCACAAGATGGCCAGCAGGAGAGGGCAGTTGGGGGTGACCAGGCCTGCAGGGGAGGGCAATTGGGGGGGGACCAGGCCTGCAGAGGAGGGCAGTTGTGGGGGGGACCAGGCCTGCAAGGGGGGACAATTGGGAGGGACCAGGCCTGCAGGGGAGAGCAGTTGCAGGGGACTGGGTCTGCAGGAGAGGGCAGCTGGGGATGATCGGGTCGGCAGGGGAGCTGTTAGGTGTCAATCATGCGGGCAGGGGAGCAGTTAGGGGCAATCGGGCAACCAGGTAGGCGAGTGGTTAGGAGCCAGCAGTCCCGGATTGTGAGAGGGATGTCCAACTGCCGGTTTAGGCTCAATCCCGCAGGGCCTGGTCCCCCCCAACTGGCCTCCCCTGCAGGTCACCCCCAACTGCCCTCCCCAACAGGGATCGGGCCTAAACCAGCAGTCAGACATCCCCTGAGGGGTCCCAGATTGGAGAGAGTGCAGGCTGGGCTGAGGGTCACCCCCCCAGTGCACGAATTTCATGTACCAGGCCTTTAGTGAACATATAATCAGGAATACAGACTGGCTCATATTTGTCTTTATACTAAGGCAACTATAAAACACAATATAATTTTAAATATTTTTAAAGGAAGCCAAAATGCCTAGGGCCCAGATATGTCATACTCTTGTGGCCCTACCAGTGACAACCACTTACCAGTTTCTTGGGCATCATTCTAAAAATATTTTATGCATATCAATTCTAAATCTTTACTTATAGATTTTTTTTTCTTTTTATTATGAAACATTTTAAACATATAGAAAAATCAAGGAAATAATACAACAAACTCTCATTAGTTCAGTACCCAGAATAAATAGTAAGTACATACAATTGTAACTATATTTGCTTCATAACTCCTTTTTGTTTAGTAAAAGGAGTAGAATGTGGTGTACAAACTCACCTCCCACCATGGCTTCCCCTCCCTTTTGTGGCCCTCAGTTGCTAAGGTGGCTCCCCAGCAGGGTGGTGTGTAACCACAACACTATGCCACGGCCCACGGTCATGGACTCCGTACTTGACCAAGTGGCCCACCCCCCTCCGTGAGATACCTCCTTCTCTCACTCCAGGACACCTCATGCTCCTGGTTTCCTCCTTTTACTAGTACTGGCTACTTCTCCCCAGTTTCCTTCACTCATTACCCCACTCCTTCTTGACTGCCTGGGATTGGAGGGCTCAGGGCTCTGTCTTGTAGTCTGTCTACTACACCCTGTCAAGGATCCTCCAATCACTGGGTTTCAATACTACTTATGTGCTGACTGACAACCAAATTAATATCTCTAGCCCAATGTTTTTACCTAATTCTATACCCATGTACCCAACTACTTATGGGGCATACCCCTTAGATGTCTGGTGAGCATCTCCAGCCGAAGGACCTCCTCCCCTCCCCAAATCTCCCCCATCTTAGTACATGAGCACTCCATTCTAGGGTCTGAGCACTAACCTTTGGCCTCATTCTTGATTCCTCTCTCCCACATGCCATACATGAACATCAATGAGCAAATCCTGCTGGTCTACCTTCAAAATATGCCCAGAATCTGACCACCCCTCACCACCTCCCTGTGCTCTCCTGGTTCGAGCTGTGCCTATCACCATGTGCTGTTTGAGGAAGTGCTCACTCATTCACTCATTGTTCCTCTTCCCCCATTGACTCTGAGTTCCAAAGGACAAGCACATTGCCCGCATGGAGAACAGTGCTGGCACACAATAGATATTCAATAAACCTTTGTTGGACAAATCAATATTTGACTCATCAGGTTTATTTCTGTGCTTTCTTCTGTTTCGTTGAATGATTTATCTGTCTGTGCACTTGTGGGGAATCACGAGACTTGGTTGGAAAGTCTGCAAGGAGGAATCTCTGAAAGGTTGGGGGCCTCTAGGGAGACCTTGCCGAAGGCGGCAGTCCCTGCCTTGACTTTTCCAAACAAGTCTGAGCCCCTGGGTGTTTTACTGGAATCTCTATGTTTAGTCTTTAGACACACCTTGTAGAAGCATGTGCTTTCTCAAGGATACTTACCCTGCTGATTGTATCTAGAGATTAATTTTAGTTCAAGCTCCTGTTACAATAAAAGCCTAAGGAGGCAAGTGAACAGGGCTGTTTGGTGCCTCCTGCCAAGCAGCCCCTTAGCCTTCTCTTTCACAGAAACATGTGTCAGAGTAATTCATTCATCCATCGCTCAGGGTCTGCTGGTCAGTCCCGGCATGCACCAATACCTCAGTATTTTGGTTACTTAACTTTAAAATATGTTTGCTAAATGGTAGTTCATATACCTCCTGATTATTATTCTTTTTAAAATTGACTCTGCTATCCTCATGCACTTCTAATTCAGATGAACTTTAAAAGACTAATCTTTTCAAGCTTCCCTAAAAATCCTCTTGGTGTTTTGATTGGAATTACATCTATAGACTGATTTGGGAAGAAACCACATCTCTATGCAATCGAGTCCTCTATCCTAGAACATTTAACGACTCTCCATTTATCGAGGACCTTTACATCCTTTAGTCTACTTTTGAGTTTCCTTTACAGCAATCTTGCACATTCCTTGCATTTCTGAGAAAAATTTTATTGGTCATGATGCATTTTTTCTTTAAATTCATTAGTTCATTCACTGCTAATATATAATTTAAGATATATGCATGTCTGCCCTGGCCAGTGTGACTCAGTGGTTAGAGCATTGGCCCATGCACCAAAGGGTCATGGGTTCCATTCCTGGTCAAGGGCACCTACCTGGGTTGCGAGTTTGCTCCCTGCCCTTGGTTGGGCGCATGTGCGAGGTAACCAGTTAATGTCTGTCACACCGATGTTTCTCTCTCTCTCATCCTCTCTTTACCCCTCTCTCCCTTCCAGTGTCTCTGAAAAGCAAAGGAAAAAATATCCTCAGGTGAGAATCAACAAGCAACAACAACAATAAGATACACACATGTCAGAGGCAGGAAGACCTTTACTTTCACTAAGTTGTGAAACAGCTTGTATTACACAGAAATTGTATCTTCCCTGAAAATGTGGTAAAGTTTGCCTATAGGATTGCCAGGGCCTGCTTTCTTTTGAGGATAGATCTTCGACTATCTTTTTAATTGCCTTTAGTTTTACATATGTTAATAGACTTTGTTTTTTAGAGAAGTTTTAGGTTCACAGCAAAATTGAACAGAAAGTACAGATACCCTATATAGACCCCCCATACCATGCACAACCTCCCTCTCTAGCAGCACCCAGCACCACAGTGCTACACTTGTCGCAATCAATGAGCCTGCGTTGTCTTGTCACATCACCCCAATTCCACAGTTTATATGAGAGTCCCTCTTGGTGTTGCATGCTCTATGGCAAGCATGTCAAACTCAGAGGCTAACACGGGCCAAATAAACAAGGTTTAGGTGTATGTGGGCCGCAAAAAAACAAAAGCTTCAATTTTCATAGAAATGTAGGTTTATTTCAATAGAGACATGCTGAATACAAAGGGCTGAAATAAATGAGTAATCGTTAACATAGAATAATAGAACATTTTAATAAAAATTAATATTTTTTCTTGAACATTAACTTACCAGGCACTGAATAACTGCACAAATTAATAAGTGTAATGTAAATAAACCTATTTTTCTTGTTCTTCAAAAGCGAAATATTTCCTGTTGTGCACACCAAACAAGTCAGTCCAAAACTAATGATGTGGCCATCGGCTGCTAAAATATTCGCTGCTAGTATTAGTGGAGAGAAATAGTGTGCCTGCGTGTAAGGCGCCATGCTGATTATAGTCATCACAAGATGGCCACCACAAGATGGCCGCATGCACAGCGGCCTCTCCGCGTGGTGAGACCCGCGGGTCCCGCGGCTCTGCGCAGCGCAGAGAAGGCCGGTCCTGGCGTCTCTGCCACCTTGCGCGGAGGAGGTGGATCGTGGCAGGGGAGGGCATTTGGGGGCGATCAGGCCGGCAGGGGAGCAGTTAGGTGTCAATCAGGCCGACAGGGGAGCTGTTAGGGGGCGATCAGGCAGGCAGGCAGGCAAGCTGTTAGAAGCCAGCAGTCCCAGATTGTGAGAGGGATGTCCGACTGCTGGTTTTGGACATCCTCTGAGGGGTCTCAGATTGGAGAGGGTGCAGGCCAGGCTGAGGGACACACACACCCCATGCACAAATTTCCTGCACCGGGCCTCTAGTTATGTATAACAGGCTACTGTAAAAATTAAGTTACAAAATTTTTATTAAAACGTTTCTTACATACTGTTATATTGGCTGGGCCGCAAAAATATTTGTTGTGGGCTGCATGCGCCCTTGTGGGCCACGAGTTTGACATGCTTGCTCTATGGGTTTTGACCAATGACCTGCATCCACACTGCAATCATATAGAGCAGTTTCACTTCCCAAGCAATCCTCTGTGCTCTGCCTACTCATTCCTTCCCCCTCTAACCCCTGGAAACTTCTGATCTTTTCACTGTCTCCATAGTTTTGCCTTTCTAGACTATCATATCATTGAAATCATACAGGCTTTTTAGATTGGCTTCTTTCACGTAGTCCTGTGCTTTTAAACTTCTTCCAGCTTTCCCTGTCTTGGTATCTCATTTCTTCTCAGTCCTGAATAACATGCCACTGTCTGGATGGACCGCTGTCTATTATCCATCACCTACTGAGGACGCCTTGGTGTTTCCAGCTGTGGCGATAACAAAGGAAGCTGCTGTGAACATCCATGTGTAGGCTATGCATTTTCCTCTCATTGGAGTAAAACTAAGGAGTGTGGTTGCTGGATCACATAGTAAAAGTGGGTTTTGTTTTTAAGAAATCACCAAACTGTCTTTAAAAGTGGCTGTGCCATGGTGCATTCCCCCCGGCGATGACCAGAGTCCTGTCGCTCCACATCCTCTCCAGCACCGGTGTGGTCAGTGTTCTGGATGGCGGCCCTTCTGAAAGGCGTGCAGTGGTACCTCCTGTTGTTTTCCTTTGCATTTCCCTGAGGACGTATGATGGGGAGCATCTTTCCATATACTTACTTGCCACCTGTGGATCTTCTTTGATGACCTTTTTGATGAGTCTTTGGCCCACTTTTTAGTTGAGTAGCTCATTTTCTTATTGCTGTGTTTTAAGAGTTCTTTGTATATTTTGGTTAACAGTCTTTTTATCAGATATGTCTTTTGCATATGTTTTCCCCACCTTGGCTTGTCTTTTGATTCTCTTGAATAATTTGTATTTTCCTAGAAAATAATTTCAATTCTTTTGGTAAAAGGGTTTTCTCACCTCTGCATCTGCACAAAATTTACCTCCTTGAGCATCTGCTCTGCACATAGCTGTGTGTGGACCTTTATTGGTTGAGTGTCTAGGTTATTTCCCAAAAACATGCATATTTTCCTTTGGGGAGCTATCTTTTACCATGACGCATCAACTCTATGGTTTGGGTTAGATTCACACTGATCCAGCATCTCCAAGGGCCGGATGGGATTAATCCAAGCCAGGGAACTTGCCCCCAGCCTGAAGGTGGGGCTGCTGGTCCCTGCACAAGCAGCACCTGGGATGAGGGGGAACCAGCCGAGGATGGATGTGGAGACAAGCACCAGCCAGAGTGCACGGAGGAGGAGGAGTGAGCCGGCGCCTGCACAGACCTCACCTGCCTTCAGGACGGGAATCCTTCCAGCTCTTTGATTTAATTTTATTTCATTTAAATTTTTCGCTAATTTGTTTTTTAATTTTGAAAGTCTCAGATCTTCATAAAATTTGCAAGAATAATGCAAAGAACTCTTTCATCCTCTATATTCAGGCTCTCCACTGTTACTACTTTATTGACACAGCTTTATCCCTTTCTTCTTGCTCTGTCTCTCTCCATAAACTCTAAATGCTCCAGTGCGTAGGTCCCCCAACATACAAACATCTCCTGCATTAGAATGACTCCTCCGGTCAGGAAATTACATGAATACAAATCTCCCATCCAATCCACAGACTGTCTTCAAATTGTGTCAACTCTTCCAGAACGTCTGTTTTTCTCGTTTGGCCCAGGATCCAATTCAAGTTCACTGTGTGTTTAGTTGCCCTGTCTCCTCTCAAGAACAATTCCCTGTCTCCCTGGCCTTACAGGTCTTTCATTTCCTAGGATGATCTTGACCTCAGGCCGCCCAGACCCTCCCTCCTCCCCTCCCTTCTCTCCAGGAACCACAGGGTGGATGCTGAGCTCAGTACCTCTCACCAGGACGCACCTAGGTGGGCCCCCCCACCCCCCCCGCCCCACTCCCCAGCGATATTGACCTTACCATCTGGCCAGGTGGGTGTTTGCCGGGTTTCTCTGTAACAAAGTCATCACCTTTCCCTCTGTATTTGATTAGCATTTTGTGAGGAGATAGGCTGATATGCCGATATTCTGTTCCTCATCAAACTTTTACTGACCATCCTTCAGGTCCTCTTAAGTTCCTGGCCTCTGAGTCAGAGCTGCTTACCGCTCCAACCACTGGGATGGCTGGGAGATGGCGATTGTTTCTGTCAGTTCTGCCTTCAGTAGTTGCATTATTTTGTAAGGAATACTTTCCCTCCCCCCATTTATTCATGTAGGCATTCACTTATTTGCATCAATATGGGCAGTGAATTCTTATTTTATTGAATAGGTTGTACTCTAAAGGTTGTATGCTAAGTGTGCTCATTGCTACTTAGCTGTCATTGTGTCTCAGTTCTCTAAGTGAACATAGCACACATCACTGATTTTCAGCCTTTTTCACCTCATGGCACACATTAACTGCTAAAATTCTGTGGCACACCAAAAATATATTTTTTGCATATCTGACAAAAATTAGGTATAATTTTGATTCATTCACACAAGATGCCTATTGTGTTGGCTGTCATCATTTTTTATTTGAGAATCAAAGGGAAAAGAGGTCAGTGCTCCTGACTAAATAGTGAGGTATTGCATGTTTCAAAAATTTTTGCTGCACACCAGTTGGAAATAGCTGCATACATCAATATACATATCTATCTATAAATATTTCTGTATCTGTCTGTGAAACGGAATTTTTGGATTGGAACTTGGATTCTTTGTCCACCAGAGTTGAAGAATGAATCCACGGACAGAGGGTAGTATAGCAAAGGTGGAGAATGATTGAAGAACAAGTACAGACTCCCACGTGGGGAGAGGGAAAGGGTCCCACCGACTTCCTGTTTCCATGGTTTATAAAGGCAGAAGTTCCTGTGCCCTGATATCCCTCTGATTGGTCACTATTCCCTTTTGAATTGGTTACTATAGTCACTCCTGAGGCCTTCCTCCCTCATTGTCCTCCAATTCCTTCTGGGCTTTCTTCCTTCTTCTTTATTTTGTAAATATAGACTTTTTTTTTTTTGGCTACTTCTAGTTCCCTTGTCTTATGGAAATATACCTGTTGCTGCTCCCTTGTCTTATGAAAATGTAACTGCACCTGGCTTCCTTGTGTTATGGAAATGTACCTTATCCCAGTCTGTAGCCCTGTGTTTTTCCATGGACCCCAATTCTAAGCCTGCCTATATTTTCTAAAATTCATTTTTCATCTGGATAGATATCTTTCAAAGCCCAGGGATTCACATATTTCCAACCCTCAGGGTCCTTCCTAGACTTCCCTGTGCTTATGTTTTCTAAATCCTTCCTGGGATAGTGAGAAAACTGGTTCCCATTATCCTCCATATGTTGACTTATTTGCTCAATCAGCTCAATTTGTTACTCACCTGGCCACTCCAGGTATTGCTGCTGCCAACGCCTCTGTCCCAGGTCCCTGCACCAAGGCCAGTGTTGCACAAGACGCCTTCTCTCCCCTCTGCTTCCGCAGGTGTCTCCATGCTGGGAGGGGAAGCAAGGGGAAGACAGAAGAGAACAGAATGACATGAAAGGGAACTGCCTTTTTAAAAAGCAATTTTAGGGTGAGTTTTCTGTTATAGGAGAATCCCTCAGATCTGACACTGCTGGGTTAGTAATTGGATCATTTGGAAAAGGTGGTTCAAGTAGAAACCCATAAAACATGTTCCCAGAACTACCAGTGTGTGTGTGCATATATTCCTAAAGCCTTTTATTTTCCTTTTCCAATGTAAGAGTGAACCACCGATCTTTTCTGTCAAAGAAAGGAGCTCGCCACCATCTTAGGTCCTGCCATTTTGGTATGACCTTCAGATTATTCTTTTAGGGGGCCGCCATCTTAGGTTCTGTGATCTTGGTATGACCTTCAGCCTCTCAGGGGCCCTGCCATCTTAGGTTCAGCCTTACCTTCCCCTTCCTCTGAATTAGCCAATTGAGCAATAATGGGAATCTGAGCTCTGAACCCTGGCCAATCAGGTCAGAGTCCAGAGTGAGGGGCAGGGCAGACCCCGCGACAGGAAATAAAACCTGAATGGACTTCCCGTGTGCTTTTGCCCATGATTTTTCAGCTGGCAGGAGCATCCTTCTGCGCAGAAGTAAATTTACCTTGCCAACCCAGTTTCGAGTGTTTGTCTCATTCCTGCGACATTGTTGAGAGCATTTCTAACACCCAACACATACACACCTCTACTTTCCAACACTTTGATGGAAGGCCTTCTCTTCAATATGGGCCATCTTTGCTATCCAAACTGTTGTATCACAAATCAGCAAGCTGGACAAGATGCCTTAATGAGCCAATTAGTTAGGAGTCATCTTTATTGTGCGCAGGTTCAGAGCAGATTACCTCTGTCAAATTCTGAACAAACACAGGAGGGAGTATTTCCTCTTTATATCCTTCTAGTTCTTTGTGTAAGTTATTTTTGTAGACAGCTTGTAACCTTGAGTATATATCATATCTAGTAAACACTTGTCATATCTATACAGACACCTGTAACCTTGAGTATCATATCTATACTGGCACCTGGCATCACTATCAGCATATCAGTCCCTTATGTTAGATGGCTAGCTTGCAAGGTCAGACAATTAAGTTTATCTTTTCTATTCAACCAAAAAAAAACACACAAAGTTATTTTACAGTCTAAAAATAACAGAGTTGACCTACAGAATAAGAGACTGTCTAAGAATAACAGAGTAATTCAAACAGCAGTTTCAAAGGGCAGTTTTCCAAAGGAGGGATTACTATGCTTCAAAACCACACCTAGAGAATGTTGTCCACAACTCGCAGCTCCCTCTCCTTTCATGACCCTCACAGATGTTCACAAAGCTCTTTGAATGCAAAACGACTCTGGATTTTTACAAGGCCCAGCTCTGCTTTATACAATGCCTTTGCCTGTAGCGAATATAACAGCAATTGTGTTTATTGACCTGAATTTACTGGGTCTCTCAGAGGTATTTAACCGAATTAATAACACTTTCTTTTCACACTGCTATTTCACTGATCTAGACACTGTTTGATTAAAGTTATATACTTACAACAATAACTACAACAGACACACAGAGGTTTGGGACCGAGGACAACTGATTGGCAAACATACAGCCCGGCTTGGTAGGAGCCGAAGTCCCTGCTGCTGGGGAGCAGCCCAGGACGCATCTGTAAGGGTCCAGGAGCAAACATTTTCAGCCTCAGGCCACACCTCAATAGATGGGCCTGGCTGTCTTCCAAGAAAACTTTATCCACATTGCTGGGGGCTGGTCAAATTTGGCCTTCAGGCCAGTTTGCTGACTCCAGATTAGCCTATCAGCTGTGAGTGTTCAGGGCACAGTGGGCATGATTGGGGGTGGGGGATGGAGAGGCTGGTGGCTAGGTGGACTTTAGTGCCTTGTACCGGAAAGGTTCCTATTGGACACGGCCTGGATCAGCCTCCCGCTGCGGGCCGTGCAGACCTTCCTCCTCCCAAAGTAGAGTCCATGCTGAGGCACTTTCCTGAGGACAGGGCATCGTTCAACACATTTTAAGGAAACCTTTTTATAGAAAATTTCAAGCACACAGAAACTAGAGAGAATAGGAATGAACCTGATGTAACCACCACTCCACGGCAGCAGTTGGTAATACTTGATCAAGTCTCACCTGCAGGCAGAGTGGAGCCTCCCTGCTCTCCTGAGACCTCCGTGAGGCTGGGGCTCTGTCCTGGGAGGGCAGCCAGGGGAGCCCCGGAGAGGCCCTCGCTGCGGGGAGGGGCTGAGACCTGGCAGTCAGGGGCCTGGCCCACGACCTCAGGGTCTCCTGAGCTGTTGTGTTCAGCCTCTTTGGAAAGGGCTGTTGTCTGTCTTCGATGGCTCTCTTATTGAGGGATCAAAATCTAATTTTTTGGTCCCTCATTAAGATACTTCATCAACTTCCTTTTTCACAATGAGTTTCTGTCTTTCTCCTTTCCACTCTCTGTGAACATAAAGGCACGGGTACACCCTGGCCCCTGCGAAGGTTTCTGCAGAGGCATAGAGGGCAGCGGTCCAGAGGCCCCTCTGGCGGGGCAACGGCCCGGCCCAGGCCCAGCTCTCCCACCGCACTGTGGGCGTCACCTCAGCTCTCTGCCTGTTTCCTCACCTGGGAAATGGCGATGACAATCCCATCTGCCTCACGGAACTTTTGAGAAGAATAGAGGCATCGGGTAATAAAGGTGAAGAGCTTAGAACAGGCGCCGACAGATATTAAATACTTAATAACATTTTTAAATTGCGATAATGATACAGAAAGACTACACACTAGCAGCTGGTAGTAAAAACATCTGTAGAAAGTGGGCTGTGGTTGGGACAAGGTCTGGCCCTGGACAAACTCCTGATTAGCTGTGTGACCAGCGGTTAGTCCAGGGGTGGGCAAACTTTTTGATTCGAGGGCCACAATGGGTTCTTAAACTGGACCAGAGGGCCGGAACAAAAGCATGGATGGAGTGTTTGTGTGAACTAATATAAATTCAAAGTAAACATCATTACATAAAAGGGTACGGTCTTTTTTTTTTATTTCAATAGTTTTATTCATTTCAAACATTTTAACAAGAAGAATGTAAACACTAATTATAATTTGAAACTTCAAAAAATGGAGGAATCATAGCACAATAATATACTTTATATTGAAGATGGCAAAGGCAAAATAAAATTGTCTAACAAAGGAAAGGTACAAAAGCCTTTCAAATTAAACTTAAATATAATAAAATAATTTAAAACTAAAACAAATAGAAAAGAACAAAATGTGTAAACAGTAAATTAAACATTTTCTTTAGTGCAACTTCCAAATTATGCCTGGGACGTAGATGTAGATGGCAATGTAGACTGGGTTGAAAGGTTTTTGGTCTTTAAAACATCAAGTTCAGTGGGAACAGTGTTGTTGGTCTCCTTTTTTAGCTAATGCATCAAAGTCTGGAGTTAGTTTTGTTGTGGCTATTCTCAGGATAGATCTGAGGTGTTCGTCAGTTAAGCTGGATCTGTGAGGGGCTTTGTTGATGTTCATGACACTAAATGTCTGCTCACAAACATAGGTTGACCCAAACAGCACCAGTATCTTCTGTGCCATCCTCCGGATGTTTGGAAAAGTGGCTTCATTAAGTGAAGCATAAAAGTCTCTTAGTTCAAGAGAGCTGAATTTCTCCTTTAGGACAAAGTCAGACTGAAGATCGATGAGTTCCAGTTGCACCTCTTCTGGTGCTGTTTCAGGGTTTCGTGACAAAGGACAGGCCACCAGTTGAAGTGACTAAAAGCTGAAAGTCTTTGTTGTTTTATTAACAAGTCATTGTGATGTACAGAATGTGGGAACAGGAAAAAATTGTGTTTGAGTAGAACTCTTAATCTTACCTCAGAAAGGCTCTGATACTGTGCTCTCCAGGGGCGTGTCTCCCTACATCACCACGATAACATGTCTACGCATTCCCAGGGTGATGTCGGGGGACGCGTCCGCGGGCATTACAAGGAGCCTCTGGAAGATTGAGAGGTTGTTCCTTCTACTGAATGGGAGGATATAAATCCGTCCACTCAGAGGAAGGAGCTGCGGCCGTGTTTCCCGACGTTGCCATGTTAACACTGCTGCTGGTGAAGGAGCGGAGGGGAGAGCAAGAGAACCCTCCGCTCTTTTGGCTCCGCGGGCCGGATAGAACAGCCGAACGGGCCGGATCCGACCTGCGGGCCGTAGTTTGCCCACGGCTGGGTTAGTCACTGTCCCCTGCAGGACCTCCACCTTTACATCGCGAACAGAAGGTGCTTGAATAATCTATACCTTTTCGTTATTTCGTCGGAAACTGGGAATCTCTCTGTAGCAAGAAGTTCCCACCCCACTGCGGGCCTCCTTGGGCTCGGTTTTAATTAACCAGCTGCTTACAGGTCAGACATGGTGATGGGCAGTGGCTCCCCTCAGCACCCCAGCCACACACACCCACTCCCTGAGCAGGTCACCAGCTCACTAACTGCAGGCTGTTCTCTGGCCCAGGTTGGGTGGCCACTGCTGCGGTTCAGCAGTCTGTTGGCTGGACAGCTCCCGACACACTTGGCCCTGGCCTGAGAAGAGGAGGGCGGGCACATCTTCCCAGAAAGATGCTGGGTGGGACACTCAGGTCAAGCTGCCCCTTTCACCAGTTTCTCCCTCCCGCCAGACTCCAGAGTCAGTGTGCAGCCCGTCCTGAATCCACAGGGTCTCTCCTGAGCCTCTGCCGTGAGGGATGCGCCACTTCAGCTCTCACTCATGAAACAAGGACGGTGTTAACCACATGCCAGGGCCTGACTAAATATGGCAAATGGAGTAGAAGGTTCACATGCCAGGGATGAAAAGAGCTAGACTTCTGCCTTCTCTGCCAGCCGGGGCATGAGCACAGGGTAAAGATTGTAGGCCCAGCTTCCTCGAGGGACTGGCATCTGTAAGGTCCATGCCAGCTCTGCAGGGAGGCACAGAGAACAGAGCACGCTGAGGGGGGGACCCGCCTCTCTCCCTCCCATCTATCAGGTGTGTCTCTGACACCCCATTGCCCATCCATCAGCCCCTGCATGATCTCTCAGTTCATCATCTCCACACAACACTGCTCTCAAGACCCAGGGGGTGTGCCAGGGAAATATCTGGGCAGAGCTCACTCCGGCCTGTACAGTGATCATGGTGATCAGGGAGCAGCTGAGGCCCACAGACAGAGCCTCGACCTGTGTTACCCCAGGCTATGGGAGTGATTTTGGTGTGGGGCTCGGCCTTCCCTGAACAAGGTCAGCTCAGCATGGGACTGAGAAGGTCAGCCCAGCAGAACCTGGGAGGTTCACCTTGAATGAAAAACACACGCTCACCTAGAACCCCCGGAGCTGGCTCTTCTCACATCACCCATGGTCAGTGACTAGGTCCCAGGTGCCAGGGCTCAAGGTTCAGAAAGGCCAGCCATCAGCTGCAGCTTGCTGAGCGCCCAGCATCCACCTCTCTCTCCCAAGGTTTGTGCCATAAAACCCGCCTGGTTCTTCTCAATTTCACCCTTACCATTGCGCTCTCCAACCAGTCAGTGTCAGCTTGTTAAGCAAACAAGCTCCACACTTGCATTTGGGCTCATTAGTTGCCATCCCAGCACATGTACCCACTCTTTGCCTCACCCTTTCTGCCCCAGAGATGCAGTATCCAGCAATTATAAGTCATATGCACTTGGATTTGAATTCCACAGCATGACCTTGGACTAGTTACATAAACCTTTCAAAGCCTCAGTTTCTTTATCTATAAAATGGGAACAGTCATGGTGTCTCTCGTGCATGGTTATTATGATAACCAAAACAGATAACACATGTAAAGTAACTTGCAAAACAGATCAATACTTATTTATTAGTATTTGTACTTATTCCTTCTCTTGTACCCATCCAAGTAGTAAAGGAAATAGAACAGCTTAAATTATGCTTTTGGTAGTCTATATTTGTAGAATGATCTATTTTTAAGTTACATATTAATTCAAGTCTCCATTAAGTAGCTCAGTGCCTTGGGCAACAGATTACTTATAAAGGGTATAATATTTAGTGCCTCCCAGGTTGTGCAGTCAGACACCATTAATGGTCCATGACTTAGAATTGGGAGGAAGGTAAACACCCCACACACCCCCTGAACCCCCGGCAGGCACACACACACCTTGAGTGACGGGAGAAAGCCTAACGCTGGGCTATGTGCTCTCTTACATTGACTTTTGGAAAAAGAAAACCAAGATGAAAGAGGAAAAAGGCCGAAGTTTTCTTTCACTAAATGAAGCAAAAGAACATATTCCAAGTGCTGATTAGTGGGTTCGCTGTCACTGATCCCTAATCATCTCCAAAGCATCACCTCGGGGTCCCTTTTTGCAAGTTCTGTTAACCCTGGATAATTTGCTGAGTCTTTCATTTGGCACGGGAATTAATAAATTTCCCATGGCTACTTTAGTCACTTGGTAGAAAGGAGATCACAGTAATTTATAACATTCAGCGGAAAGTGTAGGCCTTCATCTGTTTTTGGTGTGTGCGCATGTGTGCGCATTTGCGATGGGCAGGGGCGGTAGAAGAGACGAGGAGAGGCTGTCAGTGCCACAGTGGAATAGACTCAAACAAATGAAAGGCTTTGAGGGTGGTTTGGGTGTTCGAATGGCATCTTGGTTAAAGCCACTTACTCCACAGATTTTTTTTTTTTTTCGTTAGAGGTAGAAGACTCTGGCCCTGGCGGGTGTGGCTCAGTTGGTTGGGTGTCATGCCATGCACCAAAAGTCGCCGGTTCGATTTCCAGTCAGGGCACATACCCAGGTTGCAGGTTCCATTCCCGATCGGGGTGTATACGGGAGGCAGCCAATTAATGTGTCTCACTCACATCTATGTTTCTCTCTTTCTCCTTCTCCTTTCCTCTCTCTCTCTAAAAATCAATAACAACTTATTTTAAAAATGAAAGAAGACTCCAGCACACGAAGGTCTCCTGGCATGGGCAGAGCGATGTGGTTATTCCTGGCCTCTGAGCCCTCAAAGCCCACTGACACCAAACACCTCACACTGCACCCCCAGCCCTGCCCCTCCCCCACCAGCTCTGCAGGAAGCTTGGACTCCAACCTCCTGTCTGAGACCCAAAAAGGCTGGTCAACCCACAACCATTCACACGCTTCCGGGTAGGGTTTCTTTCCTGCGTCCACCATGGGGTATAAGGGAAACCCTCTGTCCAGGGAGGACTAGTGTTGGCTCTGCATAGAGCACAGGGCTGGAGATGTGTCCATGGAAAACTCCGGAATGTGAATCCCTGTTGTGCTGGTTGTAGCCTCGGGTGATTCTTATCACATTTTCTTTTTCTCTACTTCTCAGTTATTCCCCCAATCACAGAGCATAGGCCTTGAAGACCAGGTGGTCCAGCTTGACAGCCTGGGAGCCCAGGTGCAGAAAGAAAACAAGGGCCGTGGCCAGGGGCGGCCACCGTGACCTGCAGGGCTGAGGCCGGCTCTCCGCCTCCCCTGGAGCGGATTCCTTCTCCATCTCCCCTCACATCACCTCTGTGTCGGTGACCCAGGCAGCAAGGCATCCTCGCCCCTCTGCTCTGCATTTCCAAAAATACTGCACAAACGCAGAGGAACCTGGGTAAGCCTAGAGCCCGGTGAGCAGATGGCATCTGCATGCCCCAGCCCGTCCTCACATCGCTTCTGCTCTGTGTGGGGCAGAGCGGCAAATGACAGTGCAGCGCGTGCTCCTGGACCACAGATCCAGGTGCGTCAGCTGCACTTGGGCCAAGCACTTCCCACCCAGGAGGCCCAGAGAACTGGGCCCTCACACACCTGCTGACCCTCTGCCCAGCGTTCCAGTCGCACAGCGGCCTTGCTGGTCTCCCCACCCTCCTCGCACCACACAGCCCAGCACCCACAGCCCTTCACCCCACAGCCCGGCACCCACAGCCCTTCACCCCACAGCCCTGTACCCACAGCTTGGCACCCACAGCCCTTCACCCCACAGCCCTGCACCCAGAGCCCGGCACCCATATCCCTGTCCCCACAGCCCGGCTCCCCCTCTTCTGCATTGATGACTAAGCGGTAGTGACAGCTTTGCTCAGAGATGGTGATCCATGATTTTTGCCTCAGGGCCACCGAGGCCCAGGCAGAGCTCCCTCAGGGTCCCAGGCTGGTGCCAGGTGCCAGGGGAGGTGAAGGCAGCCAGGGAGGAAGCCTGGGCTGTGAACTTGTTAGGAAAACGGAGCTTCTTCTGCATTTGCCCTGTGACTCTCCAAGCACAGACTATAAGGCCTCCCTCTCCATGGACTTAGTCCTTCAGGGTGCTGGGGTGAGAGGCGCCGCAGACCCTGCCCCTGGGCCCCAGCCTCTCGGCGAGAACAGCTCTCTGGGTGAGGCCTCTTAGGCAGCAGACCTTCTATCTGAAACCGCCCCACGCCAGGAGCACGTGTGAGTGCTGAGCCGGGCCAGGGAGGAGAGGTTGTCCCACAGCAAGTGCCTGCACCCACAGCCCTTCACCCACAGCCCTGCACCCACAGCCCTGCACCCACAGCCCTTCACCCACAGCCCTGTATCCACAGCCCTGTCCCCACAGCCCTGCACCCACAGCCCTGTATCCACAGCCCTGTCCTCACAGCCCTGCACCCACAGCCCTGCACCCACAGCCCTGCACCCACAGCCCTGTCCTCACAGCCCTGCACCCACAGCCCTGCACCCACAGCCCTGTACCCACAGCCCTGTCCTCACAGCCCTGCACCCACAGCCCTGTATCCACAGCCCTGTCCCCACAGCCCTTCACCCACAGCCCTTCACCCACAGCCCTGCACCCACAGCCCTTCACCCACAGCCCTGCACCCACAGCCCTGTATCCACAGCCCTGTCCCCACAGCCCTGCACCCACAGCCCTGCACCCACAGCCCTGCACCCACAGCCCTGTCCTCACAGCCCTGCACCCACAGCCCTGCACCCACAGCCCTGTACCCACAGCCCTGTCCTCACAGCCCTGCACCCACAGCCCTGTATCCACAGCCCTGTCCCCACAGCCCTGCACCCACAGCCCTGCACCCACAGCCCTGCACCCACAGCCCTGTACCCACAGCCCTGTCCTCACAGCCCTGCACCCACAGCCCTGCACCCACAGCCCTGTCCCCACAGCCTGTCCCCACAGCCCTGTCCCCACAGCCCTGCACCCACAGCCCTGTCCCCACAGCCCTGTCCCCACAGCCCTGCACCCACAGTCCTGCACCCACAGCCTGTCCCCACAGCCCTGTCCCCACAGCCCTGCACCCACAGCCCTGTCCCCACAGCCCTGCACCCACAGCCCTGCACCCACAGTCCTGTACCCACAGCCCTGTCCCCACAGCCCTGCACCCACAGCCCTGCACCCACAGTCCTATACCCACAGCCCTGTCCCCACAGCCCTGCACCCACAGCCCGGCACCCACAGCCCTGTTCCCACAGCCCTGTACCCACAGCCCTGTACCCACAGTCCTGCACCCAGAGCCCTGTACCCACAGCCCTGTCCTCACAGCCCTGCACCCACAGCCCTGTATCCACAGCCCTGTCCCCACAGCCCTGTCCCTACAGCCCTGTACCCACAGCCCTGTTCCCACAGCCCTGTACCCACAGCCCTGTACCCACAGTCCGGCACCCAGAGCCCTGTACCCACAGCCCTGTCCTCACAGCCCTGCACCCACAGCCCTGTATCCACAGCCCTGTCCCCACAGCCCTGTCCCCACAGCCCTGCACCCACAGCCCGGCACCCACAGCCCGGCACGCACAACCCTGTCCCCACAGCCCTGTCCCCACAGCCCTGTCCCCACAGCCCTGTACCCACAGCCCTGTCCCCACAGCCCTGTCCCTACAGCCCTGTACCCACAGCCCTGTTCCCACAGCCCTGTACCCACAGCCCTGTACCCACAGTCCGGCACCCAGAGCCCTGTACCCACAGCCCTGCACCCACAGCCCTGTCCCCACAGCCCTGTACCCACAGCCCGGCACCCAGAGCCCTGTCCCCACAGCCCTGTACCCACAGTCCGGCACCCAGAGCCCTGTACCCACAGCCCTGTTCCCACAGCCCTGTCCCCACAGCCCTGTCCCCACAGCCCTGTCCCCACAGCCCTGTACCCACAGTCCTGTCCCTACAGCTCTGTACCCACAGCCCTGTTCCCACAGCCCTGCACCCACAACCCTGTCCCCACAGCCCTGCACCCACAACCCTGTCCCCACAGCCCTGTACCCACAGCCCTGTCCCCACAGCCCTGTCCCCATAGCCCTGCACCACCCCACCTTGGTAGTCACGTCCTCTTCAGGAAAGGGCACAGTGTTCTCAGAGCTCCTGCGATGTGCCATGGGTCCGTGCTTGGGGCCTGTGGGTTCTGTTGAGCATCTCACACGCTGGGCACCACAGCCCCCTCAGGAGGAGCAGGCGGGGTGGGGGCTGGGAGAGCTCCCGCACTGGCAGGGCAGCGGGTGCAGGGGAGTGTGAATGGGGCCTGGCGGGGATGTAGCTGCCTGTCTTTCGGGAGGTTTGCTGGTGAGAACGGGCCTGGGCTGACTCTGCGAGCAAGGAGGTTAGGACAGAGCAGCAGCTGGTGGTGGAAGTTGGACGGAGCAGGATGGCGAGCAGACAGAGCGGGCAGGGGCCGGGTCTGCGGGGTGAGAAGTCGCTGCTTCAGTCACAGCCCCGGACTGAGAGCAGACCTGCGTGACCGTGGGCTTTAGCCGAACCTCTCAGAGCCTCTACGCCCCTGTAGAGCAGAACTGCCGGTACTGTCGTCACAGGTGGACAGGAAGAGTGAGCGACGTGACTGTGCAGGTGTGTAGGACAGTCGGCGCTCTGTGAATCCCGTTCCCAGTGGCCAGCACGGAGCCCTGACCACTGCCCCTCACAGCACCTGGGAAGCAGGGCAAGCGCCCCTGCCAGGCCAGCCATCACCCCGCTGGCCCAAGTCAGTGGTCGGCAAACCGTGGTTCACGAGCCACATGCAGCTCTTTGGCCCCTTGAGTGTGGCTCTTCCACAAAATACCACGGCCTGGGCGAGTCTATTTTGAAGAAGTGGTGTTAGAAGAAGTTTAAGTTTAAAAAATTTGGCTCTCAAAAGAAATTTCAATCGTTGTACTGTTGATATTTGGCTCTGTTGACTAATGAGTTTGCCGACCACTGGCCCAGGTCATTCGCCACTGAGCTGCAGAGGGCTCATGCAGGCCCCGGTTGGAAACGGCTCAGCTCAGGGGTGGAACATTCCAGCCCCAATTGGATTGTCAGTCACTTCCCTCCGAAAGGAGCCTCCCTCAGGCAGAGCCTGGCCAGTGCCTGCTCAAGGGGGCCAGGGCCTGATGATGGTTACAGGACCTGAGATTGGCGGGGGAGGGTCATGCCCCGCTGCCACATGCCCTCCTCCCAGCATGTGCATTTCTGCAAACCTCCTTAAGATGCTGCGAGAGAGGACGCGGGGAGGTCAGGGGAGGTTGAGGGGCAGGGGTAGGGAGAGGGCAGGACCCCTGCTCCGAGGGTAGGTGTGGCAGAGTCTAGATCCCGATATCTCACCCCAGTCAGCCATCTCCAGCTCCTGTCCAGGGGAAGGAGAGCTGGGCAATGCCGTCCCGTCCCTCGGTCAGGTTGTGGGAACTCTATTCGCAGCCTGCCTGCCGGCCAGAGCCTCTTCCCGACGAGGCCAGCAGAGGGCGTGCACTCGGCTCCTCTCATCTGCCTGGCCCTCCCCGGTGACAGCCCCCATCAACCTCACCTGTAGATGAAACAGGAGGCCACCTGGTTGTTCACGGACACCCACCTCCTTCTTTCCCAGGCTCTCTTAGCCTCCCTCCCAGTCTCTCTTCAGATGAGGTGGACCTGAGAGCCCGGCTGCTCCCCACAGTCCATCTCCTGGCTGGACGTGGAGAGTCCTGAGTCACAGCGCGCGTCCTGGGCTGCTGGGGACACTGCTGCCCAGCCCTCCCGGAACGTGAGCCCCAGCCCAGCCCGGGAGGCCCTGGGAGGGTTCACAAGCTCCCAGAGCCTCCCTCACAAGGACTACGTTTGGGCGACACCGCATCAGATCACAGGGCCGCGCATAATTCCTCGGGGTGAGGGCGGGGTCCGTAACAAGGCGGGAGGAGCGGCGCCCCCCACCCCTCCGCGGGGCCCAGCCAGGCAGCGCCCAGTGCTGGCCTTGAGCTCCTGCTCTGGGGCTTCCCGGGGAATGGGGTGTCTGTGACAGAGCATGTACTCTGAACAACTCATGTCCCCCTTGCTCAAGAGGCCTGCTCGGGCAGGTGACGGCTAGGGAGGTGGCCGCGTGTGGAGCTCAGGGCGTGGACTGTGGAGGCTGCCCGAGGGAGAACCGAGAGCATTAGCCAGCCTCCCAGCAGGATGGGCAGAGTTCACAGCCATCCTTTGGATCAGAGACCAGGCTTAGAGGCTCGCCTGCCTCCGCCGGTTCCCCCTCCAAGCTGCCCCCACTCCACCCCTCCGCCCGGTGAGCTGAGGTCCAGGGGTGACTCCAATGGTCCCTGCAATGTCCCACAGCCCCACCTCCCCAGGTGTAGCTCGAATAAGTTACAAAACGCTTCTGCCCATAAGATCCCCTTTCATCCTTAAAATGACCCTCCCCCAAGTCAGGCAGGACCTGCCTGTGGGCCCTCCTACTGCATGGCTACACCAGTCTGGGCCCTGGCTTTCATGCCCCCATCACACCCATCTTTCTAGAGCCACAAAGGCATGGGCAGAGCGTCCCATGCCCAGCAGCCTCTGGTGTCCGTGGTCCCTTCTCAAGCGACAACGCTGAAGGCCAGCTAAGAAGCCAGCTCAGCTCAGGTCTCTGAGATCCCGCAATACGCCCATTCTCAACTCTGCACTGCCACCTGCTGGCCAGCTGGGTCCCTCAGAAAAAGAGGGCTGAGGGCCTCCAGGTCCAGCAGCAGCCAGCTATGCAGCACTCACCTTCCCACCTTGCTTCTCCTGCAACCCCTGACCTGGCCAGACCCTCATCCTCCTCGGGATGAGACTGACCCACCGCATGTCCCCTCCTTCTCATCATCAAATCCATCTCAGGAGACATGGTTTTGTTGAAAATAATCTGCTAAAATAACACATTGAAGCAATATGATTGATGCTGGTTTTAATTGTTATCTATCCCTTCCCCAGGCCATTGGAGAAAAATTTTAAAATTGGGATCTAAGTGGAACAATGTTTACCCCCAAAGAAATGACTGCAATGGCTAGTTTCTCTGTAGGGGTGTTTTGAATAGGAAGAAGTCAGCACCCCTTGACCTCTGGCTCACACATCTGGCGCCCATTGCCTCAGGATGCCATGAAGTAACAGAATTTTGGGTTGTCAGGCCCTTAGAGATCTGGCCATACACAGATAGACCCAGGAGTGGTGAGGGGTCTGCAGTCTGGAAACGGAGTCTCTTCCCAAAAGGTTTAGGATTAGAAGGGGAAGTGCGAGGCTCACCTCACAGAGACCAGTCTTGCCCCTCCCCCAGATTAGCCCTTCCCTCTCCAAGATGCCTCATGGGCGGCTGGGAGGCCTCCATGGCTGCCCCCGCCTCCAGCTTGTGTCTGTCCATCCTCGCCTGCTCCACGCGACCCCACTCCCAACTCCTCTCCCAGGGAGGCCCTCTCCGTGTCTTTCTCTCTGCGTGGCACTAGGAGTAATTTCTGCAGTTATTTTCACTCATTCTCCTGCAGATGTGCCTACTCAGATGTGTAAGCCACGCTGCCCTCTCTGCACAGAGCTGGGGCCAGGATACATGGTTTCTTGTTGGTTCTTCCTTCTCCCCAGCCTCTCACTGGGCACAGCTCTCCAAGGATTCTAGCGTGGCCCAGCGCCCCCTCCTGACACCCCATCCTGCCCAGGGCCCGAGCCTGGCCCTCTCCTCTGTTTGCTGTTCAGACAGTCACTGTGGCTTCAGGTGTTTCCAGATGCTCCCAGGACAGCCCAGGACTTTGGGGACCGCTCGCAATCTGCTTCCAGCCTCCCGGTATCTTTTGGGCCTGTGGCTTCCTTCGCTGTTTGACACTTTCAGGTGGGCGTTTAAAATGTTCGTTTTATTCTCATCCACATGCCTGGGGATTTGCATTGGAATTTTTGCCCCACCCCCCCCATCTAGTCTAGAAGTGGAAGTTGCGCAGTCACACCTGCGAAGGTGGGGGTATCACAGTCCACACAGGAGACCACCCTCACTTCCGGCACCAAGTGCGAGTGTGGGGGCGTGCCCCAAGCCACCCTCAGGTGATGATTTGCTAGAGACTGACAGGACCGCGGGAAGCTGCTCCCCTGTGTTCCATGCAGGACACAAGGCGCCAGCCAAGGGGAAGCCACTGCGGCAGAGCTGGAGGACCACGTGCCTGCACGAGCCCGGCATCCGACAGGGGACGGGGCAGGAGCATGGACAGTAGGGCAGCCCCCAGCGTCAGCATCCAGTTTGTACGGGCTCCATGGGCTGGGGGCTGCCCTACTGTGTAATAGTAGGAGCGATTGCTCACCTGTGGCCGCTCACAGTCTCCAGCCCCAGGAGCCCGAAGCCCCCTGAGGGTCACACTGCTGGTCTTCCCGGCAGGGCAGCCCCGCCTCAGACTGTCAGGGTGGCCATTCCTGTGGAGATCACAGTTAGAGCCCTAGTGCGCCCCAAGGCTCCCAGGCAGACATTCCACCAGGCCTCGTATTCTGGCTCAGGGAGCACCTCTCAGGGGCTAAGGCAGGGGTGGGCAAACTTTTTGACTCGAGGGCCACAATGGGTTCTTAAACTGGACCGGAGGGCCGGAACAAAAGCATGGATGGAGTGTTTGTGTGAACTAATATAAATTCAAAGTAAAGGAGCGGAGGGGAGAGCAAGAGAACCCTCCGCTCTTTCGGCTCCATGGGCCCGATAGAACAGCCGAACGGGCCGGATCCGGCCCGCGGGCCGTAGTTTGCCCCCGGCTGGGCTAAGGGCACAAGCCCATGTCTTTGAGGCAAAGTTAAGTTCTTTACTGCACACCGCAGCATCTCTGCAGGCTGCTCCCTTTGGCAGCTCTTCATGTGGTTCCTGTTGGGCAGCAGAATTCTCAGTCCGGTCGCTTTTTGTTGTGCAAGGAGCCTGCTGGGTGCTACATCCCCCAGATCTGCAGAGCCTGCCCGCCCTTTATCCCAGAAGGATAGGTGGTCTGAGAGTTAAGTTCTCTCTCTCTATAGATTTCAGAGAGAGGAGGGACGAGGGAGAGGGATAGAAACATCAATGGTGAGAGAATCATTGATGGGTTGCCTCCTGCATGCTCCCACTGGGGATCAAGCCTGCAACGTGGGCATGTGTCCTGACCAGGAATCAAACCGAGACCTCCTGGTTCATAGGTCAACACTCAACCACTGCCACACCGGCCGGGCTGAGAGTAAAGTTCTTGATCCCAGTTCCCCTCAGAATGCCTCTGCAGGCTGCTCTGGGAGCCACGGCTCTGTCACTGTTCTTCCCCACTGTGTCTTGCACGATCCCTGTCACAGCTTCCAATGTGGCCTTTATCTCTTTAACAATCTTATTTTTATTTCTTTTCTGAGCTCCTAGTTCACTCCCCCTTCCTGAGTACTTTTATATCTCTGCCCCATCTCTTTCACATCTACTTTAAGCCTCTTTTTCTAAGAAGCCCTGGTGCCTGTAATTTTTTATGTGAAGAACCACTTATCTGATTTCTCCTTGACTCCACCCCCAGGATGCCGGGGTGACTTCCTCCTGGAAACAGATTTCCACGCCTCCTGCTGATGCTCCCGTCTTCTGGGTACTTTCCATTTTTTAATAGAAAGTTGTTTGTGCCCTTTTCGCCCTTCAGTGTGACTCAACTCTTCCCTCCATTTATTTTAATTGTGGTAAAATACACACAACACTTACCATCCGAATCACCTTTAAGTGTACAGTTCAGTAGCATTAAATACATTTGTAATGTGCAACCATCCCCGCCTCCATCTGCATCACTCTTACCCCTGCTAAAGCTGAAACTCTATCATTAAACACTAGCCCCCCGTGCCCTTCCTCCGGCGCCGCAGCCACCTTCTACTGCTGTGTCTATGCCCGTGCCTATCCTAGGGCCTCATGCAAGTGGAATCATACAGGCTGTGTCCTTGTGACAGGCTTTTCTCGCTTATGTCCTCAAGGTTCATCCTTGTTGTAGCATGTGCTAGCCTGTCCTCCTTTTGAAGGCCGAATGTGTTCCTTTGTATATAGCCCACATTTGCTTGTCCTCTCCTTGGCTGCTGGGCTCCTGGGCTGCGCCTCCCCTTGCTGTTGTGAGTAACGCTGCTATAAACACGGGTGCACCCATACCTCTTCCTGACCCTGCTCTCAGTTCTTCTGGGTTTGTGCCCAGAAGTGGAATTGCTGGATCAGATGGTAAATTCTATTGGTAATTTTGGAGGGACCCATCACATTGTCTCCCACAGTGACCATACCATCTTACATGTCCACCAGCAGGCACAGGATCCCTGCTTCTCCACAGCCTCGCTAACACTTGTTACTTTCCGCGCTTGCTTTTTGACAGCAGCCACCCTAATCGTGTGAGGAGGCCCCTCTCGGGGGCTCCAATGTGCATTTCTCGAAGGATTAGTGCGTGAGCGTCTTTCCACGTGTTTGCTGCTGCACATCTTCTTTGCAGAATGTCAAGTCTTTTGCCCATTTTTAAATCGGTTGTTTTTTGTGTACGGTTGTTGTTGAGTTTTACGAGTTTTCTATATATGCAGCACACTACTCCTTTATTAGATGTGTGATCTGCAGATATTTCCTCACATCCCGTGGGTTACCTTTTGTTTCTTAGGTACTGTCTTTTCCTGCAAAAAACATTCTGATGTTCGTGAAGTCGAGTTTGCTTGCTTTTTTTCTTTTTAGACTGCCGTTGGTGTCATATCCAAGAAGCCATTACCAAGTCCAATGTCATGGAGGTTTCGTCTTGTTTCCTTCTAATAGAGCTCCAGTTTTAGGTCTCACATTTGTGTCTTTGATCCGCTTTGAGCTAATTTTTGTATGTGGTGTTAGATAAGGATCCAACCTCACTCTTTCACACATGGGGATCATCGCTATGTGTGACACTTTAAAGAGGGCGGGGAGTCAGCTGGGAGTGTCCAGGGCCAAGATTTGTTCCCACCTGTGAGCACTGCCCTCCCCTCCCCTCCCCTCTGTGTTCCCACCTGTGAGCCCTGCCCTCCCCTCCCCTCTGTGTTCCCACCTGTGAGCACTGCCCTCCCCTCTGTGTTCCCACCTGTGAGCCCTGCCCTCCCCTCCCCTCCCCTCTGTGTTCCCACCTGTGAGCACTGCCCTCCCCTCCCCTCACCTCTGTGTTCCCACCTGTGAGCCCTGCCCTCCCCTCCCCTCCCCTCTGTGTTCCCACCTGTGAGCCCTGCCCTCCCCTCCCCTCCCCTCTGTGTTCCCACCTGTGAGCCCTGCCCTCCCCTCCCCTCCCCTCTGTGTTCCCACCTGTGAGCCCTGCCCTCCCCTCCCCTCCCCTCTGTGTTCCCACCTGTGAGCCCTGCCCTCCCCTCCCCTCCCCTCTGTGTTCCCACCTGTGAGCCCTGCCCTCCCCTCCCCTCCCCTCTGTGTTCCCACCTGTGAGCCCTGCCCTCCCCTCCCCTCCCCTCTGTGTTCCCACCTGTGAGCCCTGCCCTCCCCTCCCCTCTGTGTTCCCACCTGTGAGCCCTGCCCTCCCCTCCCCTCCCCTCTGTGTTCCCACCTGTGAGCCCTGCCCTTCCCTCCCCTCCCCTCTGTGTTCCCACCTGTGAGCCCTGCCCTCCCCTCCCCTCCCCTCTGTATTCCCACCTGTGAGCCCTGCCCTCCCCTCCCCTCTGTGTTCCCACCTGTGAGCCCTGCCCTCCCCTCCCCTCCCCTCTGTGTTCCCACCTGTGAGCACTGCCCTCCCTCCCCTCCCCTCTGTGTTCCCACCTGTGAGCACTGCCCTCCCCTCCCCTCCCCTCTGTGTTCCCACCTGTGAGCACTGCCCTCCCCTCCCCTCTGTGTTCCCACCTGTGAGCACTGCCCTCCCCTCCCCTCCCCTCTGTGTTCCCACCTGTGAGCACTGCCCTCCCCTCCCCTCTGTGTTCCCACCTGTGAGCCCTGCCCTCCCCTCCCCTCCCCTCTGTGTTCCCACCTGTGAGCCCTGCCCTCCCCTCCCCTCCCCTCTGTGTTCCCACCTGTGAGCACTGCCCTCCCCTCCCCTCCCCTCTGTGTTCCCACCTGTGAGCCCTGCCCTCCCCTCCCCTCTGTGTTCCCACCTGTGAGCCCTGCCCTCCCCTCCCCTCCCCTCTGTGTTCCCACCTGTGAGCACTGCCCTCCCCTCCCCTCCCCTCTGTGTTCCCACCTGTGAGCCCTGCCCTCCCCTCCCCTCCCCTCTGTGTTCCCACCTGTGAGCCCTGCCCTCCCCTCCCCTCCCCTCTGTGTTCCCACCTGTGAGCACTGCCCTCCCCTCCCTCCCCTCTGTGTTCCCACCTGTGAGCCCTGCCCTCCCCTCCCCTCCCCTCCCCTCTGTGTTCCCACCTGTGAGCACTGCCCTCCCCTCCCTCCCCTCTGTGTTCCCACCTGTGAGCACTGCCCTCCCCTCCCCTCTGTGTTCCCACCTGTGAGCACTGCCCTCCCCTCCCCTCTGTGTTCCCACCTGTGAGCACTGCCCTCCCCTCCCCTCCCCTCCCCTCTGTGTTCCCACCTGTGAGCACTGCCCTCCCCTCCCTCCCCTCTGTGTTCCCACCTGTGAGCACTGCCCTCCCCTCCCTCCCCTCTGTGTTCCCACCTGTGAGCACTGCCCTCCCCTCCCCTCTGTGTTCCCACCTGTGAGCACTGTCTCCTCCCCGCCCCCCTCCACACACACACCTGGATTCTGGTGAGGATGATGAACGTGGGCCGCCGGTGCCCTCACAGACCGGAATCTTTTCTCGGGGTCACTCCTCTGGGTTCCTTTGTAGCTCCTGCCAATGTCTGCCTCCTCCTCCATGAGCCGCCTGCGATCTCCTTGTTCTCCCCCTTTCTCTCTTCTTCTCCCTTCCTTCCTGTTCCTCTCCCTCCTCCTCCTCTGTGGACTCTCCGTGCTCAGAGGCCCTGGGGGTGTGGGTGGCCTGGGAGTGCACAAGGCCTGGCGGGACCCTGGCTCTGCCATCTACAGGCTGCTTGCCGTGAAGCTGAGGAGCTCCCCACCAGCTGTTTCTTCTTCACGGGGTTAACAACAGGACTAGGGGGGAGGAAGCATGAAGGTGCCAATCCACGGCCTGACACAAGACACATACGGAATGAATAGTAATTACTACCATTGCTACTCGTTTATTGGCTATTCAATCACCGACTTCTCACCAGCTGCTTTGTCCTGTAGGTCAGCCTGTGCCTTACCCACCTGGTGCCCGTGCGTCTCCCTGCTGCCCCGAGGTTGGCACAGACCCTCCCAGCAGAGCCTGCACCTGTAGGCACCGCTCCTGTCCCCCCCGCAGCTGTCCTCTGTTGCCCAGGCCTCACTGCAGGGCCTGACAGACACCCTCCCTTATTAGTCTCTGTCCCCACCTGCCTTCTCAACAGGACTGCCGGCATCACTCTGCCCAGGCCGGGGCCTGGAGAGGGACGGAGGACTGGCCTGTGCAGGAGGGTGCCGGGTGTGAATGGAATCTGAGCCCGCCTGCCTGGACCAAGGCCAGTCCCCGTGGAGGCCGCACTCAAGCCCCAGCTCAGCCTCTGCCTGGGCCTGGCCGAGGGCCCCCGCTTGGGCCGCCCGGGGAGCCTGTGCCACTGGGCCGCCCGGGAAGCCTGTGCCCCTGGGCAGCAAGATGAATGAAACTACAGCGGCCAGAAATATGGCCAAGAACTGGGCTGACTCCAGGCAGCCTCTGGGGGCTGCTGAGGGCTGGCCGGCAGGACAAACAGCTGCCCAGACATCTGGGGAGGGCCTAGTCACGGCCAACTCCAGGTTCAGAAAGGAGGTGGAGGGGGCCGGCTTGACAAGTGCCTGCTGTGTGCCTGTCCACCTGCCAGGATGCCATCTCCCTCACCTGAGCTCACATGTCACATGGGACAAAGGAAGTTCTCACCATCAGACCACGTTCCTCCTCTGCTGGGAGAGGGGAGAAGTTCTAGGACATGGGGGGCCTGCTGTGTGCCCAGCGTTGCCCCTGTCCTCAGCCCCCCCTGTCCCCGCCAACCCCCCTGTAATTTGTCGATCAGGCGGGTGAGCATAAGGAACTGTGTTTCACAAAACCAGAGGCTCAGAGGGGGTGAGAAATGCCCACCACACTGCCCTCGAGGCATGTGGGCTCCCTGGACAGCGAGGTCTGCCCCTGGCAGCTCAGCCCCTGGCAGGAAGCAGTTCAGGTGTCTCAGGAGCCCACCCTACCCCGGGGGGAGGGTGCAGCTGAGAGAGGGTCCTAACAGGAGTCCTGGCTTGGCTTAGGGATGTTCTGAGGTGGGTTGTCCCCACCAAGGATCAATGCCAAGAACTAGGAGTGTCCTAGAAAGAGCCAACCCATAGGGAGAGGGTCACACCCTGGCTTGGTGAGGACACAGGCTGGGCCGGCGGAGGGGAGGCGAGGTGGGAGCCGGCTCTCTGGCCCTCGCTGTGCCGCCGCGTGCACTGCCCATCCTGGGGGTGCTCGCCTGAGAGTGCTCAGCACTGGCCCCTGGACACGGGCACCCTCGCTGGACCTGGGGCCTGACTGGCCCGCACATGCCGTGGGGCGCTGGAGCATGGCCCCCGCATGGCCTGGGAGACTGGCATCCCATTGAGATGCCCCATGGGCGTTAACGTGTTGGAAGATGGGTTGCTCTCTTTAGAAGTGGCCCCAGCTCTGGCCAGGAGAACAGCCCCCGGGGTGGCCTCCCCTGGGAGGCCGGGGCAGAGGAGGGGACCAGCCTCTCCGGCTCTGGCTCTTGCACCTCCATTCCGGACCTGCCTCCTCACAGAGTCACCAGAGCCCTGGGTTCGGGTTCCAGGCCATCGCAGATCCCCGAGCGGGGGGGGCAGGCCTGCATCATTGACCAGTGTCTCCACATCTTACCCTTGCTCCCGAGCCCTCTGGGGCAGGGGCACTATGCCCCCATCTCCCTGATGAGAACCCTGCTCCCCAGTAAATGAAGTGCTGTGTCCAGAGGCCACAACTGGTGAAAGGCAGTGTGGGGATGTGCCCAGGTCTGGCTGATTCCCGAGTCTGTGTCATCCCCAGGTCCCCAGGGGGCTGCTGTGCCCGGAGAAGGGAAGGCAGGGTGGTGGGCACTGCCCACCAGGGGTCCCGGGGCTGAAAGAGCATGGGGTGGCCTGTGCACAGGCCTGGGCTTCATGCAGCCCTGGTGTTACCCCCTCCGGCCTTAGAGGCGGCTGCTGCCAGCTGTGTGACCTTGAGCACGTCTATTAAGCTTATCTTCCTGCATCTCAGTCTATAAATCTGTAAAGGGGACACCGCATCTCAAGTCTGGGAGAGAGGCAATCAGCACAGGCCCCAGAGCAGGCCCCTAAGTGGTGGTGGCTGTCACACCAGGACGGAAACCCCTTTCCCTTCCCTGCCCTCTCCTCCCTCGGGTCCCTCTCTTCCCTTTCGCCACTCCCTGTCCCTATGCCTTGGCTCACAGCACCTCCCCCAGCTCCTCCCGCTCCCTTCCCTGCCTCTGGCCTCGAGGCCCCCTGGTCAGCCCCAGGGTGGAAGCCACTTTTAACAGAAATTGGGACCCACCGAGGAATTCTATGAGGCCTCAGAAAGAAATTCCCTCTGCCCCCACATCATTTTCTTATTTCCTGGGGGAGGGGGAGGGAGCAACTATGGCCTAGTCTTGTCCCAGCCCCTGGACAGGAGGCTTGGCCTTGGCCCTTTGAGGACGAGGTGAAGGCAGAGCTAGGCGCCCACCACGGTGGTCCCGCAGGGCCGTGGCGAGTGGTCCCCCCAGGGGCATCCCTGTGAGTGGCCGGCACAGCCACATGGCTGAGGCGCAGTCAGCAGAGCTCTGGCTGCTTGGCTTTATTTTCCTGGGGATCCCACTGATGCCACGAGGTGGGCCCCCAGGGGGTGGGTAAGGAGGAAAGGATACACATAGTTGCACTAAACTATGGAAAAAGGACTGCATTTCAGAAAGATGAGGGTCCAGAGATCTTTGTCTTGACCTTGACCTAGACCACAGGGCAGAGCACCCTCTGTAATGAAGAGCTCCGGCCCTGGAGGTGGACAGACCTGGGTTCAAGGCCCAGCTCTGTCAGTTACTGACTGCGCACCCCCCGGGAAACTTCTTCATTATTCTGAGTCTCAACATACCTTCCTCACAGGCCTATCAGGTGCAGGGAGCGCACCACAAACCATTGGCGAGACGAGCCTTTCGCATCCTCGCCGAAGTTTCTGGACAATTGTACGCATATCAGAAAGCCATGATTTCTTCCTGGACTTAAGAATACTGTATACCATATGAAAAAAACCATGTTTTCCTCTGAAAAACTATTTTAAAAGCATTTGCAATACATCCACTTTGACAAGTTCTTAAAATGGATTCCCCCCCAAGATACTCTCATGTAACATCGGTGTGCTGTGCACCCTCACGCTCATCGCCTCCTGGGAAGTCCAGCATTTTCCTCACCACGTGAAGCCAATACAGTGCTCAGGGAGGACACTTCGCCTCGAGGAGGCTGAGCCAGCGAGGGCTGTCACCAGTCAGGAGAAGGGGTGAGGCTCTGATACCAGCACCCCTCCCCTCCCCCATCTGCTGGTCAGCCTGCGTGCACCTCCTTTTGACAAGTCTGTTTTGGACCATGACCAACTGCTGAGGCGGCAGCAGCTCCCGGCGTGGCTGCCGGCTGCCCGAGGGTCATAGCTCAGGCTCCCTGCCTGCTTCCCGGGACTGAGAGGCCTACTCATCAACTGGTGAAGTGTCAAGGACTTCCCTCCCTGGAGGAGTTAACGTGCATTTTACACTTCACACCCGTAGAATTTCATCACCTGCCACCCCCTTCTGTCTCTGCCCTGTAAAATAGCCTTCCCTCGGGGACCAGGGCCCTGGGAGGGCTGCGAAGGTCCAGGAGAGCAGGTCCTTCTGAACAGGGCTCTGCCTGCAGCCGGGGATGGGAACTCACAGTGGGTGTGCAGGGAGCAGAAGGCTAGGAGCATGTGCTGCCGGGCCGGGCAGCCCAGGTGTCCCCAGGCTTCCCTTCCTCGTCACCTCAGCACACCAGAGGGAGTTGGGGCTCTGAGGCAGGCACGTGGGTTTGAACCTTAAACCTCTCGATAGTTGGGTGACTTTGGGCAAGTGGATTAATCTATGCTTCTGGTATAACAATACGGGGTGTTGAAAGCAATAACTGAGTTAATACATTGAACACAGGAAGCACTTAATGACTGCCCTCTTTCCCGGACAAATGCTGCCTCCCAGGCGGGCCCTGCCTCCAGCCTCCCTGCTCATCCATCTCCCACCCGGCAACCAGAACTCCTTCCGAGGAACCGTCTGACCATGTCCCACCCGCTGCCTCCAGAGTCTTGTCTCCTCGGCTTGGCCCCTGCCTCACTCCAGCGGCACCGGCGGCCTCTCGCCTCCCCCATCTGACACACGGGTCTCTCCACAAGCCCAGCTGCTCTGCGCCGTGACCAGTCAGTCTCTGCACGTGCTGCTCACTCGACTCCTCTCTGACACACACATCTGCTCTGCTATTGCCTCTCCCAGGAGGGAATGTATCCTTTGACATGTCCCCAAGGCCACCCCTCTTCCCACCAGCCGTGTGCCTGGTGGGACCTGTCACCGCCCAGGTCCCTGCTTGCAGGTCCTGTCTCCTCTCTTGGCCGGCAAACTCTCCGGAAACAGGACCAAGGTTGGCCTTTCCCTGGTGTGTGGAGGGTGGCGGCCCAGGTCTTCCCAGGAGAGGTGCTTGGGAAGTGGCACTCGTCACATGAGTCACACCTGGGGCCACAGGCTTTGAACTCTGAACTCATACACACCCTGGCGGCGGCAGAGGGGGCGCTGCCTCCTGGGCAGTCCTAAATCAGGCGCAGTCATAGGCAGTGTCTCCAGAACTGCTTTCCAATTCAGCGGCTGCACAGTGCCTGCCCTCATGGCAGGGTGTGTGGGGCTGTGGTCAGCCATGTCCTTGCCATGCATGGCCTTGAAAATGCCGTTTTCTTTGTTCAACAAACGTGAATTGCGCAGCCGCTCCACACCAGATGCTGTTCCGTGTGGGAGTCTCAGCAGCGCACCAGAGGGACACACTGCCCGCCGCTGAAGGGCGTGACCCGCGCCTGCTCCCTGTCATCCTTGGCGCAGACCTAGACCTGCTCTGCAGGCCGGGGGGCCTGCAGAGGGAAGAGGAGACTCCGGAGGGCTGGGATATTCTGATCCTCAACCCTGACTCGCTGGCTGTAATGTGGAGGAAGGTACAGTAGGTGGCAACATTGGGCCACACTCAGCTTTCCATTATTGCCTCTCTTCATTCCAGAACCCCACCTTCACTTTCAGAACCTCAGATTTTCCAAGATCCCCCAGATTATCTGAGACCCCAGACTCCCAACTCCCAGACACCTCTAGATCCCAGATCCCAGAATCCCAGTTTCCCCAGGCCCTCACATCCCTGATTCTGGACCCCTCCATGCCCTCCGAATCCCCAGGTGCTAGATTCCCTGATCTCAAATCTTCCAAGAGCCCCAGACCCTCAAGGCTCTGACCTCAGACAGCCCAGGCTCCATAACCTCCACACTCCTCAAAACCTCAGACCCAGGTCCCCAGCATCTGGAAACCCCAATCCTCAGACCCCTGGATTCTACAAACCCTTAAAAACTCCCCCAGCTTCAGACCTTTCTAGACTCTCAGACCCCCAGATCTCATCCCTCCATGTCCTAGACCCACAGGCCTCTGGACCTCCAAACCAGCTACAGACCCCCAGTTTCCAACCCTCCAAAACCTACCAATCCACCAGGCTCCCACACCAAGATGCAGGAGTCCTGACTGTTCCCCACTTCCCAACAGAGGCTCTTCTGGGGGCTTTGTGCTGGGGCAGTTGGTGCTGGCCACCCCAACTCCCCCTCACTTGGTGAGGGCCCCGGCACCCAGGCTCACGAATTCCATAGCTGTGAGGTCTCATCTCACAAAGATGAGCAGACAGAGGCCCAGAAGAAAGTTGCTCAAGGCCCCCAGGATGTGAATGGCTGGAACCCAGGCTCTGGCCCTGATTGGTGCAGTGCCTGGCCCTGAGTAAGTGCTCAATAAATGGTGGTCATTGTGAATTTTGTTATTAATCACCCCTCTCCTGGCCTAGCCCAGGCTGACCTCTTCAAGGCCCACTGTGGAGCCATTCTATCTTCCTAGGACTGAACAATCAGAACACGTCCCAGTTTAGCAACATCTGCAAATTTAATTAGCAAGCTGTTTATCTTCCTGGCCCAGTAATTAATAAAGATGTCAGGCAGAACAAGGCCCCTGATCACTCCCTGCAGGGCCCGGACAGCGCCGCTCCTCTGTACCAGGGGCCTGGCCATGCATCGGAGGGATGGGCGGGAGCCACATGCAAAGACCAGAGAACCTGAGAAGAGAGAAGAGAGACAAAGCCAGGACACCCTGGCATTGTGCAGCCCCGTGGCAAAGGGCACCGAACCTCACTGCATGCCCTGCACTGGGCTACACCAACATCCAACAAACAGCACCAAGATAATCTGCCACCAGAGCTGTGGGCAGCAGGAGACAGACGCGGTGAGCAGCCTGGAGCCGTCTCTTCCAGTTGGAATTAATCCGACAAACTGCCCACCAAGAGCGCCGCCGTGCCTCCCGGAGAGCGAGCTGTTGCCTGGGTGTGCTGCCTCCGGAGTGGGCACGCTTTCCAGCGAGTCAAGGCCCTGCCGCTGCTCGGGGTGGCGCCTTCTTTTCTCTCAGATGAGTGCATCCAGCCCATGGCGCTTCATGTGCTCCGTGAACTGATGGTTCCCACATATGCCTCCAGCCCCCGCATCTCCTTGAACGACACATTGGAGGTTTGTACAAGCCTCTCACATTTGAGAGGGCCCACAAACAAACCCTCTGCCCCACCCTAGTTACCCTGCTGTCCCCTCTCCCTGGCTGCTGAGCGACCAGTCCCACACGGCCCCTGCCACCTTACTAGGTACAACTGGACACCATCTGCCTCGAGTCCACATGAATAGAGGGCGTGGGCGGAAACTGCTGGCACCCAGGCCTGAGTACCTGGTGGTGGTGGAGGGGTTAAAACCCTCCGGTAGGGCCAGGAGTGCTGGAGAGCCCCCCTCCCCCCGGAGATGCAGCTAATGACACTCACCCTTCTCCAGGTCTCGGGCTCCAGTGCCAGTCACCAAGGGGGCCCGTGACAATGCATCTCAGTGCTGGCCACCTGCCTCCCCAGCTTTCTCCCTCCTCCCTGCACGGGCTGTTGTCTTGGGTTCTGCTCTCAGGGGAAGGTAGGCTAAGACCACGGACAGGAGCCGCTCAGAGCCCCTTCCAGAAAGAAGGGGCTGCTGCCCACCAGGGGCAGTGAGTCAGCCGCCAGCCTCCCGCTGTTAGCTTTGCCAGCTTTTGAGATGAAGCCATACTGTTCTGGGGGCCCAGGAGCAATGGCACAGGCCTGGCCCTACCTCCAGGCAGGTGGCCCATGACAGGCATGCATGGCTCCACCTCCAGCCAGTGCCATGGCTGCACCAAGGCAAGGCTCTTTCGGGTTTGCATCACGGCCTGAGGCTGCTCCGCCCATAGGTGAGATGCCCAAACAAACCTCTGTACCCCAACTTCTCAGCATCTGCCTCCCACACGATCCAACCTGACACACAGTTTGACAAGGAGTTGAGGGGAGAGGGACGATGGGCAGAGTGGGAGAGAGAGTGCAGGCTGCTTGGTGAAGGGAGAGAGTGAGGATGGTGTTGAATGTCCTAATATTCATATGGATTACCGCCCAGCTGTGCCCAGCAGAGACATGGAGCAGCTGGGATGGGGCATGTTGGAGGGGCACCGGGTGGCGGGAGGGCCTGCCCCTGGCTCTGTCCTCATCACTCCTGGGAGCAGTTGCTCTGCGCACTTGCAGGCAAGCTGACCCTGTGACAGCATCTGGCCCATCGGTTTCTTCAGGTGAAACACCGAGCGTCTTAAATGAGGGGCCTCCTGGTGAGCTGCGTCTCTGCTTCCCCAGAACCTGGAGGGGTCCAGCTGGTCATTGTGGGCTGGCAGGATGCCCGCCCCTGGGTAAGGGGAGCACGCTGACCTCCCTGTGGTCCTCTGTCTCAATCTCAGAGCAGGCTTTGTGTCAGCAGGTGTGGGGCCAAGGAAGAAGGACAAACGCAGGACACATAGGTGGCTTGTCACACCAAAGACGGGTGTCATCCCCGGGACCATGCAGGTGCCAAAGAGAAGACTTGAGTGGGCCTCCCTGAGGAGGGGGCACTGTCCCTGAGTCCTGGGGAGCCAGGGGAGGCAGCAGGGGTGCAAGGGCCCAACATGTCAGGGTCCAGAGGGACTGGAGGGGCTGGAGGAGGAGTTCAGACTTGATGGGGGGAGGGGTTGGGGGGGGAGGGGAGGAGGGGGTGACAGAGGTCATGGCAAAGGCTGGAAGCTGGGAAGTGTTGCAATTTGCATCCGGGAGGTTCCTGGTGGCAGCTTGCAGAACGAGGCCGGTGTAACTGGGCAAGAGGCAGCAGGAGACGGCTGGACACCTGGATCTGAGCTGGGGCAGAGTGAGAGAAAGAACAGGCAGAGGTGCCCAGATGTGGAGAGAGCCTGGGTGGAGGCCAAAATTGGACAGGTCTGCTTCCTGGCGTGGGGTCCTCAGACAGGGGCGATGGAAGACTTCTGTCACCCGTGCTAATGAAAGAGCAGCAGAGCGGGAGAGAGCAAGAGCGAGCGCCTCTCAGCCTCAGAGTCAGCCACGATCTGTTCTGGTTAAGCATCCAGGGTGGGAAGTGGCTGGGAGAAGTGAGATTTAGCCTCCCAAGCCGGAAGGAAGGGACCAGAGCACTTCCAAGGCTCATCTGCATTTCAAACAGCCAGTTTGTTTTATCTCCTAATTAGCATACTCGCCCTCTGCCCAAAACGAGTCCATTAAAGGAGACTCGCTCGGGGCCCAGCTCCTCCTTTAAATATTTTTAAAGTGCATGATTAATACAGCCGCCCAGCGCTGCCTGGGAGTGTGGGGTCAGGGGGCAGGGAAATGAAAGGACATGGCTGCACTGGGCTGACTGGCTGATTAATCACGGCCTCTTTCCAATAAATCACGGCAGATGGCAGCAGCCGCTGCGGCCTCGTGGGGAGCGAGGTGCTGCGGGCAGGATGGCTGGGGGTTTGAGGAGTCCCTGGGAGGTAGGCCCAGTTTGTGTCCCACCGTTTGTGTCCCTGAGACCTTGACCTCCACTCACCTGCACTGGGAGGCAATTCCCAAGTTCAAGAGAGGCTGTGACTGCTGGGAAGACAAAATTTCACCTGACTCCTGCACTTTTCAGGATTGAGTACCATCACCTTTAGAAAGAGCCCTCTAGGATGGGGTTGGGCACCATGCAACGTTTGGACATATGCTGTCTTGCATTCTTCCAACAACCCCGTTTCCCAGATGGCAATGTGAGGCTCGCCGAGGTCAAGGTTTGCCCTGGGATCAGTTGAACATAAGCGTTCTCCCTGGCTGGTCATGCCCCACAGCCTGCCTGTTACCCACCTCCTTCTGCCCTCTCTAGGGGACCACCATCCAACCCAAGGCCAGAAACAAAGGCCCTGGGTGCCTCTTCCCTCCCCGCGCCTGGCCTGCCGGCTCCCAGCACTAGACTCAGAAGCCAGCGGCCCTGCTAGAGCTGACCGTGCCCAGGCTCCGGTGGGTGGACCTGACGCCTGTGGAAGAAGGCCCCTGGCTGAAGCAGCAGTGGAGGAAGACCCGTCAAAGGGGGCGCTAGGGAGGCAGGCAGGGCTACCTCCTGCAGAGCCTGGGGGCACGAAAGAGGGGACATACTAGTTGATGCACATCTTAGAGCGCTCCCTCCCACAGCGGCCTGTAAGCGGACCAGCAAGCACGCAGAGGGACCAGAATGTCACCACAGCCATCCAGGCTGGAAGGGGTTGCCGGGATCGGAATGCGGGGAGCCCAGGAGGGGGCAGAGGAGGACACACTTTGGGGTAACATAGAGAGGGCTTGCTAGTGGTGCTGCTGTGATAGAGGAAGAGAGCCAGGACGACCCCGGTGTGTGGCTTGGGACCTGGGCGGGCACCCGGGTCCCTTGGGACCTGTGTTCCACTGATGAGCTGGGTGAGGGGGATGGAAGTCACACTGTAAGTCACGTTAGGCTCCAGATACCAACTCACTATCCACGTGTGGTTGTTGAGAGGGCTGGACTGAGCCATCCTCAGGATGGATGTGAGAGCTACAGGAGGACAGGGGGCGGCTGAGCCGGGGGCGGGGGGGCGGGAATGGCGCGAGGAGCGGAGGCACATTTACAGTCAAGGAGACCAGAGGAAGTGGTTGAGGAGACCTTGAAGGAATAGCCAGCGAGACCAGAGAAGGCCAGAGAAGGGTGCGTGCCTGTGTGCAGGCTGCTCTCCATCTAAAGGATGCTCTAGTAAGGAAGCAGCAACTGTGAACAGCCTGTGACCTCGGAGGGTCCCCACCACCCCTAAATGCCCAGAGTGGCTCACTGGGTCCACCTGTTGGAATAACGCGGTGTGTGCCGGAGGCCTGCCCTCCCTCTGGGGAGGCTGTGCCTGCAGGTGCCTTGGGACCAGCCCCAGTGAGGTCCCTGGCACCAAGTCTCTAACAAGCTTCCCCGGGAGACACCACACGCCTTGTCATGTCTCACTGGGGGCACCGAGCCCCGTGGGGTGACAGCGGGAGAAGCTCAGGAGCTGGTGTCGTTTCCACATCACTTCACCCCGAACACCTTTTCCCTTGTTGATTTGCTCCGATGCTTCTGCCGTAAAAAAACTCTTAGCCACAGGGACACCTTGTGCTGAGTTCCCCGGCAAACCGGCCGCTGCGGGGCCCTGGGAACCCCACACAGATGGGCTCAGTACCATTTAAACAAAAAGCGGGTGAGCAGGTACTGCCTCTCTCCGCAGAGCCTTCACCTCTTCTGAAGCCAAGGAAGAAATGTCCTTTTCAGGCCCTCTTCTTGGTCTCCCCCCACCCGCCCCCAATATCCCCTACTCGCTCGCAGTGGTCTGGGGCTTCCCGGTCCACAGGCACAGGCCAGCCGCCTCCTGGGGCAGCCGCTCCGGAGCTGACCGCCCTGGGCCTGAGCCGGGGTTCCACCGCCCTCGCTTCCTCAGGAGAACCCAGGCCTGGGAAGCGTCGGGTTGGAAGCATCCTGGGACCTGGGACTAAACGCGTCTGCTGCTGGGCCTGGAATCCAGCCCAGCCATAGCTAAAGACACTTTGGTGAAAGATGTAGTGAGCTCTGGGACAGACTCAGCTGCTCTGGGACCGGCGCTCAGGGTGGCAGGAGGGCACCTTCACCCACTCTTGCTTCTTGCTCTGGGCAATGGCACGGGGGGGGGGGGCGGGGGCAGGGTGGAGCCAGACAGTCGGGCAGGAGCCACCCCAACTCCCTCGCCCATGAGGAGAGAAGTCGGAGCCTGTGGCGCAGCTCCACTGCCAATGCAGGCCCCCAGGGTAAGGGGTGCTCCTGGCTGGCACGGGACAGCAAAGCAGTCCTAACAGAGCCAGGCCCCCTGCAGGCCAGCAAAGGGCACAGCCCGTCCTCAGAGCTCCCTCATCAGAGCCAAACCTACCACCCTGAGGGCTGAGGGAGAGGGGGTGAAGCCAGGAGCTCAGCACCTCTCTGAGGATGACAGCTGTCATTCCCTTGGAGATGCCTGGCTGAGAGGGAGATGGGGGGACGGGCTTGTCCAAGGGGAGCAGGATTGGGGTGTGGGGGGAGGGACCGCAGGAGACTGATGTCCCAGGGAGAAGGGTGGTGGAGGGAGTTGCAGAGAAGAAAAGGCATCTGCGAGGCTATGAAGGGGTTTGAAGCCAGAGCTTAGACTTGATGTGACAGCAGGGAGCCATGGCAGCTCCTGAGCAGGGCATGGCCCCAGGTGGGGTGTGGGCTGGGTGCTCAGGAAAGGCGGGGGGGGGGGGAGTGAAGGACGTGGTCATTGATACAAGTCTGCACACACTCAGCACAGCTCTCTAACACACTCACCCCTGCTTCCCATCCATTTACTAAGTAAACCTCAGAAACGACCATCAAAAATCACATTTTCAAATGACACAAGGAAATGCCCACAGAGGGATGGTGAATGAAAAACCAAGAATCCTTTGAGAAAGTGCATTATAATCTAATCCTATATAATAAAAGCTGAATATGCTAAATGTCCAGTTGTCTGTTCAACCAATCAAAGCGTAATCCTATATAATAAAGAGGTAATATGCAAATTAACCCTCACACCCTCACAAATGGCTGCCTATGACCAGGCTGGCAGGGGGGGTTAGTGAGGGACGACCAAACGACCAAACAAACAGGCTGCATGGGGCGACCAGGTCGGTGGCGGGGGATGGGGGGGGGCAGTTGGGGGCGATCAGGCCAACAGGGAGGAAAGTTAGAAGCGACCAGGCCGGCAGAGAAGGGACAGTTGGGGGTGACCTGGCTGGCAGCGGGGGGCAGTTAGGGGTGATCAGGCAGGCAGGCAGGTGAGTGATTAGGAGCCAGCAGTCTAGGATTGTGAAAGGGATTTAGGCCTAATCCCCGAGATCGGGCCTAAAAGGGCAGTCGGACATCCCCCAAGGGATCCCAAATTGGAGAGGGTGCAGGCTGGGTTGAGGGGACCCTGCCCCTCATGCATGAATTACGTGCACCAGGCCTCTAGTATGCTAATGATATGCTAATGCTGCTCAACTGCTCCCTATGATGTGCACTGACCATCAGGGGGCAGATGCTCTAACTGGTAGGTTAGCTTGCTGCTGGGGTCTGGCCAATTGGGACTGAACGAGGCAGCTGGACATGCCCTGGAGCCCTCCAGCAGTCCCTCCCCGGCTGGCCAACCTCCCACGTCCCTCCCCGGCCCCAGTGGTGCACTGGTGGGGTCCCTCGGCCTGGCCTGCACCCTCTAACAATCTGGGACCCCTTGGGGGATGTTGGAGAGCTGGTTTCTGCCTGATCCAACAGGCCAGGCCAAGGGACCCCACCAGTAAGAAAAGTGTGTGTGTGTGGTTGTTGGGACATAACTGCTCAGATTGTTTTATGACAAAGATGTTTTTGTTGCTTTTTTTCTTTCCTTTTTCTCTTTCTTTGCCAAACATCTCTTTCACCTGGAGGGAGGACCTGCCCTAGCCTCCCCGGCTCTGGGGTGAGAGGAGCTGGTTTCTGGTTGCACAGGACTTAGCCTCTGGGTTTGGGAGCCTCCGAGTTCACTGGGCGAGCACAGAGGACAGCACATAAGGGAGCTGTGGCAGGGAGAAGCGGGGGGGGGGGGGGCCCTTCCTCTAACCAGGGGGCATTCTCTAGGCCTGGCTGGGGGGACGTCAGGCCCAGAGGCCCAGATGCACAGAGGCCTCTCGGGCCTGTTCCACAGATGCCAGTCCTCAAATGCCTGAGTCCTGCATCCCAGACAGGTGTGCAGGAGCCTCAGCGCAGTATGCTCCAGGTTCTCCCGTGGACAGCACAGGTCACAGGGGACCCAGGGCCCCTGAACAGCCCTCCCCATCATGTAGTTTGGCCGTGTGAGGTCCAGAGCTAGGGCACTGTCCAGGGGTGGGGATAGCTCAGAATACAGAATCAGCCTATTTATAGCCCCAAGTGACATGCTATGTCCTGTACACCCAAGTGGGTGGCCTGGGAGGTCTCCTCATCAAACATGCTAAAGAGAAGGAAGGGAAGAGAAAGGTGGGGGAGAGAGGGGAAAGGGAAGGGAAGGGAGGGAGGGAAGGGGAGGAAGGGAAAAGAAGGGAGGGAGGGAAGGGGAGGGAAGGGAGAAAAGGGAAAGGAAGAAAGGGAGGGGGAGTGGGAGGAAAGGATGGGAGGTGGAGAAAGGGAGGGGGAGGGAGGAAAGAGAAGGGAGGGAAGGGAAAGGAAGGGAGGGAAAATAAGGGAGGGAAGGGAAGGGAGGGAAGGGAAGGAAGGAGGGAAGGGGAAGGGAGGGAAAGGAAGGGGAGGGAAGGGAGGGAAAGGAAGGGGAAGGAAGGGAAGGGAGGGAAGGGAGGGAGTGGTGACTCTGGTTGAGGGACATGGTTAACCGTAGCAACCCCCAATGGAGGAAGCTGGGGGCAGAAGCACCCTGGCCTGGCGTCCTGCCCACTACTCACACTCCTGCCCGCCCCCCCGCCCTCCCCCCCCACCCCCACACTTGAAGTCACATACAGCCGAGGGCTGGAGAACCCACTGCAGCTGACTGCACTTGGCGGAGAGGGCTTAGGGCGGACCTTTGGGGTCACGGAAGATCCAGTCACAGGAGGTGCCCTCCTCAGCCCCGCAGAGAAGAGAGAAGGCCAGAGGGCTCCTGGGTGGGCCCTCGTGGGGCCTCTGTCTCAGGCCCAGGCTTTGCGCATGCAGCTCTATCTGCCGGGGTGGCTTTCCCACTGGCTTCACCTGCTGACTCCCCCAGAGCTGGCCCAGCAGGGCAGGTGTCCGGGGAAGCAGAGCCCTGGCTCCCATTGCGGACCAGGAGCCAGGTCTTCGCTCCACTTCAGCGGTGCCTCTGACTTCATCTCTCTCCCAGGGTGGCCTCCCAACCATTTCTACCCCAAAGGGGCAAAGGAGAGAAGAACCAAATGCCTGTGCCCTGTGGCCGAGGGAGGAGGCAGAAGTGTGAGCTTTCTTGGTTGTTTGATACTTTATTCAAAACATAGTCAAAACTGGCATTGTACTCCACAACACGCTGTCTTTGTCTCAACATCAGGAGTGGCTTGATGCCTCCAGCTTCGCAGAACCGGTGCTCAGGAAGTGTGGGCTCTCCCCGGCATCTTTTTGGGCCTGGCTGGTGGCATACCTCCGCCCAGTCCCACCCGAGTCCCCCACTGCCACCCAGACCCGGCTCAGGAGAGCTGGTGTGGGAAGCAGCCTCTGGCCTGTGTCCAGCCGACTTGCGCGCCCACCCCCCCAACCCCCGCCCCCGGCACTTTTCTTCTGAGCCTTTTCAGGACCTTGTCCCACCTGGTTGGTGATAAACCCCAGAACGGCCTGCAGCCACACCTGGGAGTGTAGGCAGGCCGTCTGGGGTGGGGGAGGAGCGGGGGGCAGACTCTGAAATCAATGACCCGTCCCTGGGCCTTTGTCCAGGGTGCTCCCGTGGCTTCTGAGCCTTAGTCTCTTCTTTGGCCCCACCTCCCTGCCTCTGTCCCTAGGACCTGCCCTTGGAGAGCCAGCAGAACATGAGTGCTCCCAGCTCATGCCAGCTCTACTCAGTAAACATCCCGAGAATCCGGCGTGTGACATGTGGATATGGTCTGTCCTGGTCACTGGAGGCACTGAGGCAGCCAGGACACAGCCCCTGCTCTCTGTCCCTCACATCAGCTAGGGAGACTGGCAGTGACAAGTCCATGCCAAGAGTGACCCTGGAGTAGGTGCATAGACAGAGCAGAGGGCAGGTGGGAATGTGAGTGCATCAGGGAGAGCTTCCTGGAGGAGGTGGGGGTGCAGCAGCGTCTCAAGGGAAGATGGTGGTCTTATGCTTTAGCTGCGGAGTGTTCGTTTAGTGATAGTGTCTGCTCCCTGCATGCCTGGCCTGGGCTGGTGGGTGCCCTGCCTGGATCCAGGTCTGGGGCTCAGGTGCAGGGAGGAGAGAGAAGGAACTGGCAGAGTTCATGAGGCTGGGCTACATCTGCGTTCCACGTGGGACATCCAAAGGGGGTGCCGGCGGCCAGGGCCCCTGTCTCCTGGCCCTGCCTCGAATGGCCCGAGAGTGGCACTGCCCACCTCGCTCATTAGCAGCTTGGAAATTCCAACCAGCCATCCCACATCACAGCCCTGATAATTATAATAAATTGTAGCATCTCAGAACCCAAAGCCCAAAGGTGTCTGGGGCGCATTAACAAGCCCTCAGCTAGCAGCAATATGCTGCTACAAAGTGAAAGTGCGGCTGAAGCCAACCAGAGGCGCCCGGTTTATTTCCGGTCCCTACCTAAGCCAACCTCATTAGGCTCACCCAAATGTGTTCCCCTAACGATGCTCCCGCAGAGGTGGGGCCCACCTCCGTATGGTCTGGGCAGCCGGGGCTCCTAATCAAAAGTAATAATAAGAATTAAGAGCAGCCTATTGGACGCTGCTACCCCTGCCTCCACACATCGTTCTAGCCGGTCCAGGCTGGCTGAGGACCAGGAGCCCCGGGCCCTGCAGCGAGGCGAGATTTATTCCAACCATGCTGCCCTGGCAAATGGCGCCAGTCCTCCTCCCGCCCACTAACGAACATCTGCTGGTGGTTGCTGGAAGTTCAAGGACTCGGGAGGCGGCATGGAGGTGGTGCAATCACCACGACTCCCGAAGGCTGTGGAATAGCCTACCTCAGTGCCCTGGGGTCCAGCTCTTCCTCTGGGAATACCCTTTGTTGCTGCCCTCCTTGCCAAACCTACTTGGCCCCCAACACTCAGCCCTGTGCACCCTCATCTGGGTGCCTTTCCTAGCGGCCAGGCCACCGGTCAGCCCCCGCCGCCCCCCTTTTCGCCCCCCAGCCCAGGCTCGACCTCTCATGCAGTTCTTTCTAACCATCCGTCCCCTTTTTGGTCTCTGAGGCCAAGGCTCAGCCAGGCGCCCAGGGCCTCCTACAAGTCTGTTGAGGGGTCAGTGTGAGGTCTAGGAGAGAGAAGGAATTTCAGAAATAAACAGACGCTAGCATCTTAGTGCCTTCCCTTCGGCTAAACCTTCACAGGCTCGAGGTTCAGCTCCTGGACTCAGTAGCCCCGGGTGGGCACCGACGCTCCCCTTGCTGAGGACATCAGCACATTCTGCCTTCCCCACCGGGACACCAGCCAGGCCTAGCGCCTCCACGTGGCCACTGCCCAGGTCACTGCTGCCGCCCATGGCATTCCAGGCAGACCTGTCTGAGGCGGGAGAGGGTGGGGGGTCTCAGGTGAAGAGGGGAAGGACTTCAACCTTCCCTTTCCTGCCCAGGGGGACAGCGGTGGGGAGTTTGCTCTGTCTGGGTGTGGCAGCCAGGACTGAAGCCGGCCGTGTCTTCAATAGCCTGGCTGAGTGGTTGGCCTGTGGGTGCCAGCAGCCAGGCTGGTCCTAGGAAACCAGAGGCGCCCCCCTTGGAATGCCAGGAATGGCAGGGACCTCACCAGGTCTCTCCCCACAGGATTGTGCACCCGGGGCAGATGCCAAGGATGCTTGCCCTTGCTGCCTTTTCTCTGTGCAAGGGACACACACACACACACACACACACACACACACACAGGCAAAGCCTCAGGAGCTGAGTCCATTGTAAAGCCTCAGTATTATTCTGTGGCAAAGTACCTGCCCTCCCAGCAGGCAAGAGGTTCATCCACTCACAGGCCCAGCAGGCTTTTTCTGAGCATTTGCCCCAGGCCGGGACTGATGCAACTCCAAGCAAACTGCCCACTGTCTAGTTGGAAAGAGAGATAGACCTTTAACAAACATACAAATAGCAATAAAATGACAAGCCAGGACCAGTGTGGTGAGAGAGGTGTCAACCACTCTGGGTGTGAACCCCATTTTCACACACATCAGCTGTGTGACTTTGGCAAGACAATGAACCTTTCTGAGCCCCAACTTTTTCACCTGCAAAGCTGAAATAGTGATGGCACCTGCTGACCTGGCTGGTGTGGCTCAGTTGGCTGGGGTGTCGTCCCATACACCAGAAGGTGGCAGGTTCGATTCCCAGTCAGGGCACGTACCCAGGTCGTGGGTTCGATTCCCAGTTGGGGTGCATGCAGGAGGCAACCAATCAATGTTTCTCTCTCTCTCCCCATCTTCCTCTCTAAAAGAAAAAAAGAAAAAAAATCAATAAAATAATGTTTAAAAATAATAATAACGGCATCTGCCCCTCGGAGTCATGGGGAAGCTTAGACAACCGTGTTCTGCTCCAGAAGCCTGACGGTGCAGGGCCACCCTGCCTGCTCCAGCCCACCCCAGTTCCTGGCCACTTCCAGACTGCCCCAGCTGCCCTGCTGTCCCAGGTTTGTCGCTGTCCTCCCTGCTAAGGTCCCACACCCCCGGAAGAGACAGGCCTGGCTGCGGAGACCGACCCCTCGCCCCCCCACAGGCAGGCCTGGCCCCAGCAGCCCTGGAAGGGCAGCCCCTGACGTGAAGGGGAAACTGTCCTGCTCGCTGTCCTCGGAACCTCGCGGAAGCGGTGACACGCGAGTGTGGACATTAATGCAATCGAAGGGTAATTCAATCACTTTATAGAAGTTGATCTGTCCTTTTTATTACAATTACTGTCGGCTGGGGTGTTTCGTTCCATCACGGAGAATAAACATCATTTATCATACTTGTAAAGATTAGCCCCCGACAGCTCCGGCTCTTGCTTTGCATAAATGTGTATTAATGGCGGCCCTGCCTGTGGTGTGGGGAGAGGTCTATATTTCACAAGACTGATTAGGCTCTGTCACCGCTGCTTTAAGTACCGTCTTATCATGACTGATTCACCCCGGCTGCAAAACAGCAGCCGGGATGGGGCTGCCGGGCAAGCGACGGCGGCAGCGGAATGGAAAGCAGGCGGGACGGTGCCTCTGCTTCCTCCAGGCTGGAGCCCTCTGCCGCCCCGCACCGCCCCTGCCAAAGCCCTGCTCAGGGCGCAAGGCTGCCTGGGTGTCAGGCTGGCCCTCTAGCCTCTTCTGAGCCCCCAGCACCCCCACCCAGCCCTCAGCGTCCCCCTCTGAGGCCCTCTAGGCTCTCTCTCTCCTTTCTTCTTTTTGGGGTGACTCGTCCGCCAGGCCTTTCTCTGTCAGGAGCCCCTTTGCAGCCTCCTCTTCCCCCTGTGCCCAGCTGGGGTGCTGCTGCCCTGGCCACCGCTGCTGTTGCTCATGCCGGGGTCCAGCCCATGCCTCTCCTGGGCCCTGCCCGGTGTCCATGACCTCACACCCAAACTCCCCCCCGCCCTAACCGCTACCTTGTTCATCCTCCCACCTACTCTCCACATCCTGGCTGGTGCAGACCCACCTCACAGAAAGGTGGCCACAGCACTCAGGACTCCCCCCCTCAGCACCTCGTCAGCAGGTGTCCAGCTCCCCAGGGCTCGCGCTGACCCCTCCCCACTGCCAGACCTCCTGCCCAGCCGGCCTAGCACATCCCTATCCCGTGAGCTCACACTCTCTCCAGACTGAATTTGGTACCTTCTCCCCACATCCAGCCACTGAGCACAGCTCCGACTCACATGGTGGCCTCCATGCACCCTCCACCCCGCCCAGGAGAAACAGGACCTGAGCCTCGGGCCCAGCACTCGCAGCCCTCCCCCCACCCCGACAGCATGAGCGGGATGGGGACAGAGAATGTGTGCCTCCTCAGGGCTCTCACTCACTCTGTGAGTCAGAGCACGGGCGCAGGAAGCATATGCCTTGCTAGCGGTTTTATGGTTTCATCTGTGTTACACTTGTGAATTCGTTTGGGTTTTATAGCTCCGAAAGGCTGCATATAAGGCTGTCCCTATTTAAGAAAAATTACAATAAATATAATTCAGATACTAGAACTTCCTAAAAGTGTCTGTTCATCACGGAGAGGGCAGGGATTGTGTTTGTCCCGTCCACATGTACCCTAGCACCTGCCACAGTGCCTGGCACGTAGTAGGTGCTCAGCTCACGGCGTTTCTGTGAAGTGGAGAGAAGAGGGTGTCTGTGTGGATGGGGGCGGGACCTCGGAAGCACGAAGCAGATGCCACTTGGCTGTTTGCTAAGCGGATGGATGAACAACTGCACGGACTGTTCAGGGCCTTTGGGAGCATGAGCTGAGGCAGGAGCAAGGCTCAGCCCAGCGCCCTTCTCACCCAGACCTCACCGGAAACAACTGCAGCGGCCTGGCTCGGCCTGGACCTGGACACCCTCAGGGCCGCAGCTGCCTTGGCGTCCCTGGACCCACCAGGCCTCTTCCTGACCCCGTGGGCCTCCCTGCTGAGTCTCCCATTGACTCTCAGGAAGAGTCTGGGTCTGTGCCCAGACTCTCCACCTCGGGAAGGGCAGAGGGAGCGGCTTTCTGGAGAGTCCCACTCCACACAGCTCGTCCACGTCAATGCAGTGGTTTTAGTTCCATCACAGACAGGTATACCCGCCACAGCCAACTGTAGGGCATCTCCCCACCTCAACAGAGACCCTGTATGTCTAGCTGTCACCCCATCTGCCAGCCCTTCCCCAGCCCCTGGCAGCCACTCCTGGGTTTTCTATTTCTATAATCTCACCTGTGACAAATGTTCATGCAAATGGGATCTACCGCCCCTTCCTCCACCTCTTTCTTCTCCACATCCTTCTCCTTCTCTCCTCCTCCTGCCTGTCTGCCTAGAACGTGGACACAAGGCTGGAGGGGGACCCGAGGCACCTCAGGATGGAAGCCACACATGGGGCGGAGGATGGAGCAGAGAGGTAGAAGGCACCTGTCTCACTTGAAACTGAGTGGAGCCCACGGGCTACAGCTGGACTTTCTGCTCCAGATTCCATGTTAGTGAAAAAAGCCAAACAAGACAAATAAGAAAAACCCTACTTGAACGACTGCGGCCGGTGTCTGCTACTTGCCAGGTACGGGGTCCTGACTGCAAACAGATGGGGGCTCTGATTAGGCAGCTTCCCTGCTCAGGGGCAGCACGGGACACCCGCCTTTGCCAAAGGAGATGACAATGCATCAGCTTCAGACTCATGGTCTTTTGTGGTCTGTGCCCATTTCCCGCTGTGGCCCCAGGTCAGAGGGCGTGGCTTGTTGCTGACCCTTTCATTCTCAGTTACACTTGGCACCTTCTCCCCCGACCCCATGTCCTCTATCCTTCCACCTCCTCCTTGAAGATCCCCCTCCCCGCCCTGCCTTCAAGGCCAGCTGCATCGGTGCTTGTCCATACAGGCTCCACCTGCCCCCACCTCACACCCATGCACATGCACATGCTCAAATATGCACACACATACACATGCACACACATATGCACACACATACACATGAACATATGCATACACATACACATGTGCATATGCACACACACACATACACATGCGCACATGTACAAACATGCATTCCCCCACACCCGGCTTTGTGTTGGGTACAGCAGTTATCTGTCTGCTCTCATCCCCTGTCTAGCTTGTAAGATTTTTACTTTCCTGCACCCACCCCCTCTGGGGCAGGACAACTGTGCGCATGTCATATGTGCTCCACACATGTTTTATGAATGAATGAACACCAGTGACTCTTTGTTACTACTTTACATGATATGGAAACATATTTCATGCAACACATAAATGTAATAACAAGTGTTATTTATTGGCCACTTACTCTGTGACAAACACTGTGTTAGGCACTTGATTTCAAAAAAATAATAATGTTTATTTTTTCTTTTGTATATCCAAAGAGTAAATGTTCTTTGTTGAATACAGAAAAATACATTCAGTCATCCACAGTTCTACCCAATTCTCTGCACTGTAACTCTGGGTGAATAGCTGTATATATGTATATATATGGTTTATTATATAGAGACAGGGAGGCAGAGAGAGAAAAGGGATCATGATATAATGGACTTTTTGTTAATTTTTAAATTGCTGGTTATTCTTTGACTAAGTATTTTAATTTTATTTCTCAGCGTCACCTAGATCCACATTTTACACACTGGAAAACTGAGGCTCAGAGAAGCGAATTCATGTGCCCAAGTCATAGAGCTTGGACAGCAGCAAAGTGGAACGGAGCCCCAGATCTGTGGGACTCTACGCTGTGCTCCTTCCACCTCACTCAACATCCGTAACCTCACCGAGATTTGCTCACATAAGCCACAGAGATGCGCACCACATATTTCACACGTGACTGTGTCTGTCACCATGCACTGCACACATCTGCATCCACACACCTGTGTGCCTTCGCCTGAGTCGTCATCTGGAGCCCATGGCCTTAAAGAGGACATCGATGGGCTTCAGTGGCTAGCAAGCCCCCTGAAAATTTGTTTGCAAAACTTTCTGTGTATGTCTGAATGTCAAGTTTTATAAAGGAGGATTTTTAACTTTCATGAGTTCCTTAAAGGGCCTATGACCCACCCAGGCCAGGAGGCACTAAGGTATTGACTGCACGTGTCCGTGCCAGGCCACCCTCTGTGTACACAAAGGCGCTCACGCATCATCCAAGTGTTCCAGCTGCGCCAGTCTCTGAGCCAGTCCCTCGCCCCACATCCTCACTGTGGTTCTGCTCTGGGAGTTCCAGGGAGGACTGACCTGGCTCATGAGTGGATGTCTGGCCCAGAAAGAGCAGCCCCAAAATGGGTGCTCAGGGAACATCGGGGGACCCGTGTCTGCTAGGAGGGGCCAGTGAGGGCTGGGTGCGGGGATCGGGGGAGGCAGACCTTGTCACAGGTGAGGGACAGCTCTGAGAGGAGGGGCTCAGGAGGCAGAGCCCTTTCTCAGGACAATGCTACCCGGGAGGACGCCTGGCCTCCAGCTCTCACTGGGCTGACCTGATCTTGGGCAACTCACTTCCGCTCCCAGGTCTCAGTTTCCCCTAATGCAAAAGTAAGAGCCTAGACTGGAATCAGAGCACGGCCAAAATATCATGCTCATAGCTAAAGAGCCAGGGACTGTGGCTCCTGGTCCTGAATCGCCAGTTACAGTGGCCATGATTAGCTTGCTAGTTGATTTCTTAACCCCAGAGCACTGAAACTGCTACCCATCCTTCCCCCAGAGCAGGGAGAAAGAGGCTGTGGGAGACAGGAGGGAGGACGTCCTGAGAGGAGGGAGGCAGGGGAGCTCTGAGTGTCCGGAGGACAGAACCGTGTTGCTTCCTTCTGTAACCCCAGCTCCTGGACGATGGCCTGGTGCAAAGCAGGCCCTGTATGAGTTTGCCAGGGCTGCTGTGGTGAAGACCATAAATTAGGTGGTTAGAACAACAGAAATGCATTGCTTTCCAGTTCCAAAGGCGGGAAGTCCAAAATCAAAGTGTCCACAGGGCCATGGTCCCTCTGAAATCCGCAGGGAGTCCTTCCTTGCCTCCTCCAGCTTCTGGTGGCAGCTGACAATCCCTGGTGTCCTGGGCTTGCAGCATCATCACTCCACCTTCCGCCTCTGCTTCTCATAGCATCTCCCCGTGTGTTTGTCTTCATGGCCATCTTCTTACAAGGACACTGGTCCCCGTGGATTAGGGACCCTCCCGTTCCAGTATCACCTCATCTTAACCAATTACATCCGCAGTGAGGTCTTGGGGGGTAAGGGCATCAACATACCTTTTTTTTGAGGTGGTCACTATTCAGTCCACAAAGTGTCCAATACATATTTGGGGACCAAGTGGGTAGTGGCTCTTGACCATCACACTATGAGAAGATTGCCAAGGAGGTAACAGTGAGCTTACTGGGACATGGTTTTCCAGTAATCGCTGCTCCTTGAGGGGAAACCACCGTTGACTGCACTGGAACAATTGAGTCATGGATGGAGAGTGAAGCATGTGTGAGTCAAGGGAGGCAAAGCTCCGGGAGTGTGACCAGGAGCAGATGAGGTGGTGTGGACAGGCGAGCAGGATGCGCGGTCAGCGGTGGTGAGGAGACGCCCGAGACCACGGTGCTCACAGTCCTCCTGCTGTTTTTCCATCAAGGTGAAAGTTGCTTTTACATTCCTACAGAGCAATGTAAGTGTGACGTGTGTTTCACCGTTTTATGTAGCTGATTTCATATACTTTTTGGCGGTTTAATAATGTTTTGGACATAACCTTCTACCTTGTGACTTCCCTGTTTTGAACCTAGCCTTAATAAAACACCTTGTTGTGTTAGCCAGCTATGGTGCTTGAAGTTGTCTAGGATACTTGAAGCCTGTACTCTGGAGTTCCAGAATCTTAACAGCTGGGGTACAAAACCATGACATAAAACGAAAGCAGGTATCAGGAATTCCATTCTGCAGGTGGCCTCTGCACGGGATCACTGCTTCTAGGGAAACTCATGCGAATCATGGACAACGCGCACGTCAGAGATGCCCGGGGTCACTCTGCTTTAGCATTTGCCTGTCCCAGTGTTCGGACTTCTTGCTGTAATAGTCAGCATTTAGTGCAGGGAACAAAAACCAGGCTAGGTGTTTTGAGTAGAAAGGATTTAATACAGGGAATTGAAGACTGACCAAGTCATTTGAAGGGTAGAGGGACGGGTTCCAACCCGAGTCTCCAGAAGTGGCTACAGCACAGCAGGACAGGAGGTTAATTCCAGGACCACATTGTCATCACTGAGGCCTGGGACCAGGAAGCCGGGGTCAGGGGGCTGCCGCTGCCCATACTGCCTGAACACTGGGCACAGAGACAGCTGCCTAGTGCCCATGAAGCTGGTGGCGGGCACTAAAGCCCTGAATCCAGCTGCTGCTGCAACCACCTCTCAACTCTATGAAGCAGGAGGCGGGAGCGGGTCTTTCCTGTTTGCCACCAGCTTTAGGGAGGTGACTTCCACTCCTGTCTGTCTTCTAACCCCATGTAAGTGCTTCTAATCAGAAAACCATTTAAAATCCAGGAGTCTAACTGCAAGGGACTCTGGGAAACGGAGTTTAAGCTTTCAGATCTGCGCAGCAGGTGAGGCGCTCTGGGTGGGGAAGACGGATGCCGAGGCCCGTGGCGGCACGCTGCACTTTGGCATGTTCTCATCATGGGCCAGAGATGTCCGTTCTCTATAGGGTGGAGGCAGAGCACGCAGTGCTCCGAGAAGAGAGACCGCGGAACTCCAGCTCCTTTGCACCAGGCGTCACTGTGAAGGGCGCTCCCCCGCTCGCTGGGCAGGGCTTCAGAGGGGTTAAAAGGAAGGAGCACCTCCAGGCAGGGCTGTCCAGAGGAGCGGTTTGCAATGAGGGACATTTTCATATCAGGCTGTCAGCACAGGGCCCTTGGAGTGTGGCCAGTGCGACTGGGTCACTGAGTTCTTACGTTTCGTTTAGATGGAAATGCCATCACCACACAGGGCCATGGCTGTCATATTGGACGGTGCACTCTCAGAGGTGCCAGAAAGACCAAGCCCAGGACCCTGCTCCCCACTCCGCTGATGGCTGCATTGGTGGGCTTTGGGTAGGTTCCTAGATAGAAAGCAGCGGGGCAGGGGGGAGAGGAGGGGGGGCATACCTGAGGAAGGGGCAGCATTCCTGAGGGGGGAGCAGGAGGGCTGGTGTGCTGGCTGGAGGAGGCAGCAGAGACCAGGCTGACCCAGGAGGGAAAGCAGAAGCCAAGAGGGTGATCCCGTGACAGGAGTATTTTAACTAATAACTGGGACTACTCACTTCCCATTGCTGCTGTAATAAATTACCACAAACTACACAGCTTAAACTCCACGAATCTGTATCTCACAGTCCGAGGGTGAGGTGTCCAGCGTGGGTCTCCCTGGGCTAAAATCAAGGCGTCCAAGGGCTGCTTTCCTTCTAGAGGCTCCAGGGGAGAACCTGTTTCCTGGCTTTTCCAGCTTCCATAGCTGCTTGCATTCCTTGTCTCATGGCCCCTTCTTCCACCTTCAAAGCCCATCACTGTGACCTCTGATCCTGTCATCACAACTCCTCCTCTGACTTCAACACTCCTGCCTCCCTCTTCAAGAACCCGAGTGACTGCATGGGCACACCAGGTAACCCAGGAGAACCTCCCTGTCTCAAACCCTTAACCTAACCACAGCTGCAAAGACCCTTCTGCTAAGGAAACATAGTCACAGGTTCCGGAGACTAGGACATGGACATCTTTGGGGGGCTGTTCTTGAGCCTATGACATTCTCTATTCCCATTCCATCCATTGCCCATTCCTCACCCCCTGTCACTCCTGGCCTTTCTCTCCCCCTTGTCCCCAAGAAGCTTGCTTTGTTTCCTCACAGAATAACAGCAGAACAGCAGAAAATATGAGGCATTTTTTGCTTTTTAAGTTTCAAGAGTCTAGTGTTATGGGATTGGCAATAGGCCAGGAAGGGAAAACTGACAAGTAAGACTGTGGGTTGATTTGAAAGGTCAAGAGCAGAGGAAATCTGTGTCTCTATAGCAGTCAGGATGGGTAGGCTTTGCTGCAGTGACAAACAACCTCAATCTCATTGGCTTAACAAATGAAGTTAATTTCTCACTGTCACTCCACATCCATTGTGGGTAAACTGGGAGCCGCCGTTCATATCTGCTCACTGCGGGGACCCGAGCTGATAGAGCAGCCACCACCCAAAGCATAACCTTGTCTCCACAGCAGAGGAAAAGGAGTGTGACAAATTGCAGACTAGCTTTTAAAGCTTCTGCCAGAGATGCCCTCGTCACTTCTCACTTTTAATTGGCCCAAACAAGTAACATTTAATGTCAAGGGGGTAGGGAAGTATAACTCTCCCGTGCCTGGAGTGAGAACCAGAAACGTTTGGCCTGCAGAGCTCATGACCACTAGGGCTCCTTCCCCAGGCCGAACTCCAGGAAGGTGGCTAGACGCCAGGGAAGTAGCTACTCAGGAGGTCAGGACAGGTGGAGGGGCCAGGCGTGAGCCACAGAAGTGTTCTGAGCCCACGTGATAAGGGAGCAGCGCATTTCCTGGTGTTGAGAGGGACAGGCAACGGCTGTGGGAGGGGGGTTGAAGAGGCTGGGCCCAGGCCAGCCTGGAAACCCAACACCAGTCAGAGTGAGGATGTCCCTGCCAAGTCCAGAGAGGGCCATTGGTGACTCCGTGCCCCCAGGAAGGAGGTAGTGAATTCTGAATGGCTCAATTCAAGTTTATTTCCGCAGTGGCATAGGGGCCCTAAATAGAAGTTAAGTTTAGATGGAGAAATTATTTTTCATTTGCACTGTACCTAAATATAAACCAAAGGCTGGCGTTATAGGACGTTCAGGTAATGTGACTGACTTGGGTCTATGTACCATGTGACATGCTGGTAGTTCTTACAGTGAGAGTTCACTGAATCACCTCTTTCTACCATTTAAAAAAATATCCCGAGTGACTAAACATTTCAGCAATAGCCTCCACCTCCTGCTGGCACAGCCTTTTTCTCAGGTGGTGACTTGTAGTGCCCCGAGGGGATGCCGAGAAAGGATGCCCACAGTCAGACACAGCACTTTCCCGTGGAGAAGGCTGGTCCTAATGTAACCACTTACAGAGTGGTCTGTGGCTCCAGTACACATGGTTCTCAGGCAGTCCTGTGCCGCGGGGGCCAGAGAGCCCCCACAAAGTGAAAATGGAAAGGCAGAGGGAGCCCTATTCTGCACCTAAAACCAAATGTTCGCGCTCCCAGTTGTGCTGTCGGGGTGTGTCTCCACAGGCTCAGGCACCACCACTCCTGTCTACTTCATACTTGTTAAGGAGGGACAGCACTGTCCCAGCCTGGGAGTCAGGTCACGGCCTGAGGGCTGCAGGTGACCCAGAGCACCGACCAGTGGGTAACCATGGCATGGGGAATCCTGTGACTGGAATGAATCTCAGATCCCGCACCAGGAGTCTAGAGTCAACAACAGACCACGAAGTTAACTTTGTTTTGGCCTTTCAGAATCCTCACTGCTATGCTGTCGGATGAGTTGAGCAGTTATTTATTTTTAGTCCCCATTGTCCAAAGATTAAACCCAGGCACAGAGTGTCAGCATCTGTGTAACAGAGATGGCTCTCCCTGAAATGGGTCTGTTACTGTAGGCAGCTGTCAGTCTGAGCATGGGCCTGGGTGGCCACTTCAGCGGGGTAGGCCACACGGGGGCTTCACAGAGGGTGGTGGTGCATTGGGGTCCAGGGGTGCCCTGCAGACTCCAGCTGGCTTCCTTGGATGTGCATGGGCCCTGTCCAGGTAGGAGGTAAGCTGAGGGCTGCAAAATCTCCAGGCTTCCTGGTGGTGGGTCCTATTGCTGCCCCCCCTACCGTCCCCCTGCCACAATCCCTCTATCTTAGACAGTCAGGATGCATGGGGGAAGTCTCCCCATTGGCCAAAATGGCAGGGGGAGGTTCTTACACTGAGTGCACCAAAAGCTAGAAAGATAAATGGACAGGGCTTCAGGGTGCAGGAAAGCTAGCAAGATAGTTGGATAGAAAAAAGCCCTCTCCTCCCTATCCCTGTAAGAAGCATGGGCTTGAGGAAGAGGGAGATGGTCTTTGAGAGGGCATCCACATTCTCCCAGAGCAGCACCTGAATAAACCTCATTCCTTTTGCACCAGCTCCTGTCTGCACAGCGTTTTTGTTGTTACTTTTCAGTTACAGGTCCAGGTCCTGAATTGCCAGCTCTCACTGGCTGCAGTGCTTCTCTATAAATGTTAAAAGAACTTTTATGGAGCAGGAGTGTTTTCCAGACCGTGCCAGGCAGCAAAAGGGACCATACCCCTAAGTGGCTCTGCTCCACCCAGGTGGATTATTGCCTTGGACAGGGCACACAGAGTCAGGGCTCTGTGGCCCTGTCCCCTCTTGTGCATGGACCCCATTGACCAACATAGCAGGAGGGGCCCCCAGTGGGCTGAGGCCTGCAGCTCAGGCATCTCCAGGGAGGAAGCATACCTGGGGGGAGCAGGCAGGTGGCTGACAGTCTTCTCAACAAGAGGGCAATAAAGGGATATTTCTCCTTTCACCCTGGAAACTCTAGCTTCAGTGCCACATACCCTTCCCAAGCAATCCAGCCAAACAATGATTTTCCCAGGCACTATTGTTTCCAGGCACTGGGACCATTCACACTCATGGGGTCAACGCTCATGTGCCCAAATGTCCCCTCCACCACCACCTGTGTGGCCTGGGTGTTGGTACAGGGTTGGGGGGGGGTCCTCTTTTTCTTGTCTTTTGAGGGTATCTCTAGCCTCCTGCATGGGGTGAGGGTCAGGTAATGGCTGGGTGGTCATCCTCCCTAAGGAGGGTCAGGTGCTGTCCTGCTCTGCGCTGGTTGGGGGTACCCCTCTTCTGCCTATTCTGGGTGCTACCTCGTCCATTTTCCTAAAGAAAATGCTCAGTGGCATTTCTGGATGACTGAGCCAAAGCTGCCCTAAGCTCTGACGTTTGCCTTTGGGCTGCACAAGTGTAAAAGCTGCTCTCCTCGAGCTCCTGGGCTGGGCGTGGACTGTCCCTCAGAAACCTCCCTTTCCCAGCCCCTCCTCCTCTCTCTTTATGCCCACACTTCCTCCAGTTCTCTCTGTGCCTCTTCTCTTCTGCGTATCCTCACCTCCTTCTCCAGGCTCTCACTGAGTGGAGGGACAATCACACCTGCTCCACTGGAGTCCTATGTGTACCCTGCTGTTTCGGTGACCTTGCATGTTGACCTCTGCTCTCTGCCCTGGCACTAAGGTTCTCTCTCTCTCTCTCTCTCTCTCTTTCTCTCTCTCTCTCTCTCTCCACCCATCATGCATATTCCTACATGCAAGAAACAAGAATGTTCATTTGCATAATCACAATACCATTAACAAAATTAGGAAATTAACGTGGATAGAATATTATTACTGTTCTACAGAGCTCATTCAGATTCCACCATTCTCCCAATAATGTCCCTTAAAGCAAATGAAAACCAAGGATCATGTGTCCCATCCCTTTAGTCTGCTTTAGCCTGGGCCAGTTGTGCAGTCTGCCTTTGTATTTTGCGACCTTGTCATCTCTGAAGGGCACAGGCCAGTTATTGTGTAGAATGTCCTGTGACCTGGCCTGGTGCCTCCCAGGGTTCAGCCCAGGCTCTGCATCCTATCAGGGATCCCCCAGGAGAACACTGTGTCCCCTCAGTGCATCCATCAGGAGGCTGGTGATGTCAGTTTGTCCCATTGATGGGAACACTCAGTTCAGTAACTTGGCTAAGGTGGTATTCTCCAGATTTGTCCACTATACAATTACTATTTTTTCCCTTTGGCGCTAATAAGTGTGTGTGTGCACTAAAAACACACACTATAACACATCTTTCTATAACAAATTCAAACAATCAACAAAGGCACCTTCTCCAATGCTGTGTCTCAAAGGTAACCCTTCACAATTTGGTTAAGAGTTGCATCTCTAAAGAAATGCATTTGCATCTATATTTCCCCCAGAGTTTTTACAAATATGTATACATTTTTAAATAAATAAGAGTAGTATGTTGCACAAATTGTTTTTGAAACTTAACCATTTTGTCCAGCAACATAAAATCATAGTATTATTTATTGTTCATCCTTGTTTCAATTTGTTTGTAATTACGGCTAAGGAGAGGGAAATTATTGACTATTAATATTTCTTCTGTGAATGCCCTGTTCATACCTCCAGTTCCTTTTGTAATTGTCCAGCTTGTCTTTTCCTTGCCACGTTGGGGGTGTTCTCTGTAGAGTGCCGATACCCTAGCAGTAAAGGACAAATTAAAGGAGTGTTTGGGGCCCTTGAGAACGGTGGCAGGTGAGCTGGGGCTGGGGAGGTGGTGGGAGCGCAGGGCTGGTCTGCAGGCCCAGATCCTGGCCCTGGTTCTGCAGGAAGGGGAGGGCCCCAGGCGTGGACCCGCCCAGGGGATTGAATTCTAAGATGATCTGTGTGCACCCTGGGGAGAGGGCGAGGCCTGGCGGGTGAAATGCATGCTGTTGAGGTGCTTGGAGGATGGCAGAAGCTGTCAAAGCCCCAGTCCTCGAGGAAAGTTTGATGGTGGAAAGCAGGGTTCTGGGGAACTCCGGAAAACTGGCCGTTCAGACGGAGCTGGACTCCTGCCCTAATGGGCGTCTTTCATTATCATTATCCCCATTAGTGCTTTATTGTATTAGTTATAGCTAATTTACATTTTACTGAAGCATTGAAAACAGATTGCAGATATTTGAAAACAGATGTTATCCTAATGTTAAGGCAAAACCATGAATATTTATAATGATTATTGCCGGATCAAATTACCTGGATTGAACAGGGAGGCTTGTTCTAACAGCTTCAGCCAGGAGCCTGGCGAGGGAGACAGAAAGGTATTGACAAACTTTCGGGCACACTTCACCTCTCCTTCACGTGGGATACATTTTTGTGGCCTTCCCACGGACCTGGGAACAGAGAGTGGTTGTTAAGAAACCAATTTAGGGATTTTCCTGCTGCTCTTATTCATGGGCCAAGTCAGGATTTTCCATCTGGCTTTTTCCACCTGCTCCTTGGGGAAGGTCTGCCAAGCTCTCTCTAACCTGAGCAGCAGCAGTGCCTTCCCAGGCTGCAGCGGGGAGGCCAGGCTTCTGAGCCCCTCTCCCCACCCCCCTGCCAAGGGCTTCAGGGCTGCCAAAAGCCAGGGGAGCCTCAGGCCAGCAGAGTTTGCCGCTGTCTCCCAGGCGGCTTCCATGGCTCCGGCCAACTGGCCTGCCACGCAGGACTCTCTCTCTGCTGGCCACGCACAGAAGCATCAGGAGTAGAGCATGCTGGGCACTAGAGGGGTAGAGGGTGGGGGAGGGCGAGATGGGTAAGGGGTCAACTGTGTGGTGAAAAATGGAAATTGGACTTTTGGTGGTGAGCACACAATGGAATATATAGATGCTGCATTGTAATGTGGTGCATCTGACATTTATGTATTATTACCCATGCAATTGCAATAAAAATAAATTTAAAAAGTTGAGAGCCTTTCCCTTGCAGCCTTCAGGAGACCCTGCCGGGGGTCGGGGCAGGCAGGGAGTGGGAGGAGTCTGCTGAGTGCAGGGTGGGCGGTGCCATACCAGCCCCTCGGGCCCCACGTTTGTGTGCCCTCCCTTGCCTGCCCGCACATACTTCTGCATTTGCACCCGGCACCTGCACCTGTCCTCAGGCAGGGAGTCTCCTGGCCCCAGTGCGGAAAATGAAAGCACCGAGAGTTACCCCCAACCCCCCGCCAACACACACACCTTAACCAATAGCTGGAATGGAAGCCCAGCTCTGGCAGCAGGAGGGGGCGTGTCGGAGGCACAGCTTCCATGTCAGGGTCCCGGCAGAGCAGGCTGACTCTCCACCCTGGCTCGGGCCTCCTCCCCTTCCTTCCTTGTCCAACGAAGGGACAAAGAAGTGGTGCAGGGACAGAGCCTGTTTCTGAGCAGCTGACGGGCAAGTGGTGGAGACAGAAGCGGGAGCAGACAACGAGGGAACTGGAGGCTGGCAGGGGAAGGGCACTTCCGGCCTGCAGCGGAGACTGTTGAGCGAGGGTCAAATGCCCACACACGGCCTGTCACACTTGAGCGCCACTGCAGGTCACATGGCAGGCTGGGAACTGTCCATCTCACTGAATCCTCATGGTGGCCCTGCAAGGGGGACGTCATGAGTCCCATCACTCTTCTAAAAGACGGAATCTCAGAGATGATGAGCGACTCACTCGGGAACATTTATTTATTTACCAAACTTTTATCAAGAAGTGGATAGAGCATCAGCCTGCAGACTGAAAGGTCCCAGGTTTGCTTCTGGACAAGAGCACTTACATGCCTTGGATTGCAGGCTTGATCCCCAGTAGGGGATGTGCAGGAGGCAGCCAATCAATGGTTCTCTCTCATCATTGATGTTTCTATCTCTCTCTCCCTCTCCCTTCCTCTCTGAAATCAATAAAAATATATTTAAAATAGGGAAAACATTGTTTTGTTTTGTTTTTAATGCCTCCTGGGGCCTAGGATATGTACTGGGCCCGGGAGGATGGCGGTGAGCAAGTAGACACAGTCTTGTGATCATCATGTTAGACTTGATGGGGAAGCTAGCGGTCCAAAGATACAGTACACATGGGAACATGTCATAAATATGTAATCTCAACCCATGGAGAATGGAAAGGCACAGGATGCTGGGAGAAGCCACGGTGGGAGCAGCCTGGGAGGTGCTGCTTGGGCTGGGAGTGCCCAGGAGGGTGGTGGGGTGCCAGGTGAGGAAAACGGTGGGAGCCGCGGGCAGGGAACCAGAGAGGAGTGCAGAGCCCCGGAGAAGAGCTCCATGCTGGGGCTCTAAGCAGGACAGGGTGACTGAGGGTGCAAGGGAGAGCTAGAGAGGCAGGCAGGGCCATGCAGGGCCATATCCTGACACTGTGAGCTTGGCCTTGTGGACCAAGCTTAATGTTATGCTGTAGTGAAGAATAAAAGGCAGTTATTTGAGAAAAAAACAGAGCTGCAGCCTGGGAGACACAGATTCAGGGTCTACCTACAACCTACACTGTCCCTCGGAGCCAGTGGGGAGGCCTTCCTGGGGAGGCCTTCCTTCACAGAGTCCCCCAGGTTCTTAAGGAGGCCCCTCTGAGGTAAGTGAGGTACCAAATTGTGCGGTTCTAGTTGGACTGGGCAGTTGGTAGGAAGAGAGACCAGGCCCTGTAGGCTTGAGCAGATGGCATCAGCAGTGGACGCGGGGGTGGGGGGTGGGGGAGGGGGGCGCGAGCTGGGAGTTTTTCCTGGGGGCAGAGCTGTGAGGAGCCCCTGTCAGCAAGTGCCACCAGGCTCTTGTTATTCATAAAATTTGTGTCCTCAGATGACCACGGAGAGTCCATCTCAGCAGATAGATTCCTTCTCAGCGTTCACATCACATGGAGCTTTTTCTTGGGCTCCACAGCCTTGTTCTGAAGGCCATGGGCAGCCGTCGGGTGGACCTGCCCACACAGGATCGGTCGGATTTGAGTGCCAGAGCCCGAGCTCTGTTACAGTTTGTGCCTTTAAGGACAAGGCTGGGGCTGGTCCCTGGGCTGCGTCCGGATAGGAAGAAGGTCCCAGAGTGCACCTGGCTGGCCAGTCCAGCTGGCTCGTTCCACCTTGTTCAACGTGGGCCATAAGACTCTTTCCTCTGGGCACCTAAACAAACATCAGCAGAGGGCAAAACACCCAGGGTTCCCAAGAACACGCGTTCTCAAACCAGGTTTCTGAACAGAGAATTTGCATTTCTAGCAAGTTCCCAGCTGCTGCAGGTGCTGTTTCTGGGACCCCAGTTTGAGCACCACTTCCTGGGCCATGCTGTGCCCCAGGGAGTCTCCACATCTGCAGGTCCCTGAGGGCAAGCCACAGAGTGTGAGGGCAGCCGCGCCAGGGGAGGGCGGGCCTTTGCTGGAGTATCATCAGAGTTCACGCAGCAGAAATGCATCTATGGAAAGGGGTTCATTACAAGGTGTCAGCTTACCCCATCGTGGGGACGGGCTAAGCATGTCCAAAATCCAGAGGCAGGCAGACAGAAAGGGCTGCTGAGGAGCAGCTGGCCCCACAGACACCAGCTGAAGCCTGTGGTCCCAGGCAGTAGGAGGGGATAGGAGGGGGAGGAAGGGCGAGCAGCTGTGGCCCCCACTGCAATTTGGAGTCTGTGGGCTCAGGGAAGGCCTAAGTCCTCCCAAAGGGCTTCCAATCAATGAAAGCAGTCCCACCCAGGAAAGTTCCCCTTTGATTAATTTAAGGTAAACAGACTGTAATCACATCTGCAGAATTCCTTCCCCACAGCACGGAGGTGAGTGTGATTGGGAGGAGGTGTGTATGCTAGAAATGGCCACGGCCTCCATCTGAGAAATTACCCCATGTGGCCCAGTGTAACCAGAAGCATGCCAGAAGGGGCCTCTGGGCTGCAGCCAGCCTGGCCACACTGATGTGTCCCAGAGCTTGCAGAGCGGGCAGGATCCCCAGCCCTTCAGAGGCTGGCTCAGGCCCTGCAGGGGCACAGCTTCCAACCCTGGGCCCTCCTGCTGCCATAGCTTTCATGGCCCCTCGCTCTTTGGAATGTGCCTGCTGCCCTGGCCTCCTGTTACAGTTTTGTGCCTGGGGGCTGGTCCCTAAAATAGCCTCCAAGGTGGCAAGACTTTGTCTCCAACAGTGGAGACCAGGCTGCAAACACCAGCAGGTGGGATGGAGGCAGGAGCTGCCCAGGGAGGTCAGGCTGGCCCAGAGCAAGGGCTGGGAAGGAGGCCCTTTTATCCAGGCTTGGGCATGGGTGGCAAGTCTTCCTCTCTGGGCCCAGCTTCCCCACCTGGACAGCGGGGTGTAGGAATCCATGATCCTTACAGACAAGTGAGCAGACTCTTAGAGCTGCCAGATGAAAGGCACCAGGTCCAGTCCCCAGCAGTGGGGGTCACAGCGGGTGATGCTGGGAGAAAATGGAGCAATGGCTTCAACCTGAGGAAGGAGCTTTATTTTCCTCCGAGAATTCTATATGATCACCCAAAGGGTTATTTAAATGTGACGGTAGAATAGAAGCATTGTTAACCCTGAGAACCTCAGAAGATTCTAGCCCACCCACGTTTTCAAAGGAAACTACCCAAGGAGGTGCTGGCAAAGGAAGGCTCAGGACTGAGCGTGCGGAGGTGTGGGCTCTGCAATGCAGGGGCAGGTGGGTGATGACGCCTGAGAGCCCCCTGGAGGCTGCCCAGGCAGGGAAAGGCGCTGCTGGACTGGGCTTGAGGCTTGGAAAGAAGCATTAACTAACATGCGGCAGGGCTATGGGACATTTGATAAAAGAAAACAGCAATAAGCCCACAGAAAATTAAGCTGGTGAAAAAAGTCAATTATCTATACATATAAAAGCCTAAGCGACCGTTACATCCAGTTAACCCAATGACCAGTCGACTGGTTGCTATGATGTGAACTTACCACCAGGGGGCAGATGCTTAATGCAGGAGCTGCCCCCTAGTGGTAAGTGTGCTCCCACAGCCAACCTCCCACAGCCAGCCAACCTCCCGTGATCCCTCCCCCGAGCCAGCCCCAATCGTCCCCAATCGGGACTAGGCGAGATGGCCCTGATTGGCCCCAATCACTGGCCAGGTTGAGGGACCCCACCCGTCCATGAATTCGTGCACCAGGCCTCTAGTTAAAGAAGAATAAGAGATGTTCAAGAAAAGAAACAAAATCACTGCTCAGCAGCAAACAATATTTACATGCTATGGCAATGTAAACAGGTACTGTGGACTTAACCAGGAATAATGATCTGTTTACATTAAGGATGTGGGGAGAGAGAGTCCGTGGAAGGGAGCTATTCTAACAGCACACCATCAAGTAATGCTAAAAATGGAACAGCCAAGGAACCATTATTAACAATGAGGTTGTCAACACCAGAAGAAATGGCTAAGGGAGTCAAACATCAAAGGCGGTTGGAGGAGGGGTGAGGGTTAAGAAACTGCTAGACTGTCTTTTAATACTAGTTGATTAAAAAACTGTATGCATATAATTTTATTAAAAGATACAATTAATTTAAAAACAATGAAATTACTTTAAAAATGGGGGCAAATGAAAAATTTTGAACACCTTATTGTAGGAGGCCTACTATCACAATATCAGACCCTGCCAATCCCCTCTTCCCCCATACTACTCTGCCCCACCCCGCCCCTCGCCCCGTGCCTGGGAAAGCGGGTGGACAGTGACCAGGGCTCTTCGAGGAGGAGCGGGCCAGCTTAGTCAAGGAGAACATTCCGATGTGTTGATTGTTTTGGGCAAACAGTCGATCTGAACAAAAAACTTTTCAAGAGATAAATAAAGGCTTTGGTGGATGATCCCTTTCAACACTTAAAATAATGAGCCTGGCTAAGCAGTGCGCGAGGGCTCGGAGGTGTGAGAAGGCCGGGCAGCAGATGCTGGGTAAACAGAGCGAGCTTGTAAAGCCGCTCAGAGGGCTTCCCCTGGCTTTGGGCGGCTCTGTTTACAGATTACCGCACCCGGGGCTGAGTTCAGGAATTTCACATCAGGCAGGAACTAAACAGCCAGGCAAACACGGTGCCTGGTACTAAGCTATTTGTGTTAACACTGTACATACGCCTCTAGCTGCTATCGTTACATAGCAAGCAGCGGTCGCACGTTGATAGCTATGCAAACAGCTCCTGTGCGCGGCTGTTTGCCCAAGCTCCGTGTTGATCTAGTGAGCCCCTCTTGGTGGGGGACATCCTGAATGTAAACGTGATGTGAGCAGGCTTGAAGCCAGCACGGCAGCTCTGCAAACACGGCTACTAACGGCTGTTTGCAGGGACAGTCATCCTCATTACCTGCGGGTTCCGTGTTTGTGACTCAACTGCTTGTTAAAACAGATGAGAGGCCCTGAGTCCAGTCGGTGCTCACAGCTCTTGGTGGGCGTTGCGATGAGCAGGGCAGGGGACGTGCGCATCTCCCACGCCCCCTCGCAGCCCAAGAGGAGCAGGCCAGCCCGCCTGCCCACCCACTCTCATCAGCAGTGTCTTCCTCATGGTCTATTTAGTGCCACGTTTTTCACATTTTGGTGCTTTTTGTTGGCGATCTTGCTGTTTAAAATGGATTTCAGCGTAATGCTGACGGCTGCCTAGTGTTCTAAGTGCGAGCAGGCCATGGGGTGTCTAATGGGGAAAACGTGTGTGGGAGTTCTGTTCAGAAGGCGTTACCATGCGGCTGGCGGTGAATTGAATGGACAGTATTTATTAAATAAGGTGTCTTTAAACAGGAACACTCATAGAACAATGCTAGGTACTGATTGGTTGATAAAAATGTTGAGTCGAGGCTCACAGGAACCCAAGCCTGTGTTTTCCCAGGAGCCAGTGGTGCAGGATGCAATCATTCTGTGATCACCAGGACATTGTGGCCAGAACTGTGTAGAGAATGAGGCACACTCTAGTTAGTAATATCTGGTAACAGTTGTGGCTGCCTCCCCAACATCTGCACCTCACACACCCTCTCCGTGCAGCAACCAGCCCTGAAGTGTGCGTGGACCCACTTCACGCCCAGGCCCAGGCTCGGGTCCTGATTGGTGGGAGCAGGTCCCTGCTCTCCCAGCCTCTTATCACAGGATTGGTTCAGGAACAAGAGCATGATCTGAGTTGCTCTAACCAGAGTTAAGCTTGTCTTACATTAGTTCCTCAGAAGTAGGGATGCCAAATACAGGACACCCAATTAAATATGAATTTCAGATACATAAGCAACATTTTTTAGTATAATAATGTCTTAGATATTTCAGGGGACATCCTTATACTACTAATTATTGGTCATTTATGTGAAATTCAAATCCAACTGGGCTTCCATTTATTTTTATTTCACTTATTAGTTGGTATCAATATTGACTTTGTTATTGTTAACTGCATTTTCATTGCTGAGTCAGGCAACCTTACCAGACGCAGCCTCTGAAACAAGATTCACTCTAAGGACGTGCCACCAGGGAGGAGCCAGGCCAGCTGTGATTTTGGGCGAGGCCCTGCAGAAGGCAGCGGGGTCCACAGCGAGCACATCACGCTTTGCCCGGAGCGGGCGCCGGGCATCCTTCAGCTCACACTGGCACCTTTCTCGAAAGGCTGGCCCTGGGAATGTGGACTCTCAAGTACCTCCAGATCTTCACATGCACCCCCCCGCCCCCCCCCCCTCGCCCCACCACCCCAGGAACCCAAGGGCAAGCGTCTACAAAGTGTTGTGTGGCCATTAAAGGCGAAGACACCAGAATCAGTGAGAAGGATCGAGGGGTCTGGGTAGACCACCCCCAATATCTACCCCAGAGCTTTTGCTCAAGTTGGGAAACAGCCTGCATGTCAGCCAGGACCTGGATTCCCATTTTCTATAAAAGCTGCCATATCTGAAAGGGGAGGCAGCTGAAGTGCCGTGAGCAGTGTCCCACAAATTCCCGTTTGCCCGGAACTTGAGAACGTTGTTGGGAAATATTGGGGAATATGGTCTTTGTAGATGTAGTAAGTTGAGATGAGGTCATATGCGATTAGTGTGGCAAATCCAGTGTTACTGATGTCCTTAAAGAGGAGCATAGAGACAGAGAGAGGCGCAGAGGTAGATGGAGGCGAGACCTGAGGGGCACAGCCACAGCCAAGGAGCGGCAAGGCTTCCAGGAGCCACTGGGAGCTGGGAGAGAGAAGGAAGGGTTTGCCCAGGCTCAGAGGGAGCGGGGCCATGCTGGCACCTTGGTCTCTGATTCCTAGCCTCCAATATGTGAGAGAGAGAGTCTTTGTTATTTTTAGCCTCCTGGCTGAGCTCATTTGTCACGGTCCTAAGAAATGGATGCAGCAACCAAGGACGAAGCTGCCACCACCAACCGCAAAGTATCGTCATGGAAACACCTGGGCTCCCCATGCCTGGACCAGCCCACACCTGAGGTCAGCCCACTGGGGCTCTTCACTTAGAGGAGCCAGTCAGTTTTACTCGGTGGCTTCACCGGGTGGGGCTGGAGTTTCTCTTACTCGGAGCTGACTTCCCAAAGCACTGTCTATGGGAAGGGACTGGAGCCAAGTACAGAGGCAGGTGCCAAGCTGGCCCAGCATCAGTAACTGGGGAGCGGCAGAGGAGGCCGCCCGGGGCCCCGCCTGCCCAGGCCTGCAATATGGGGGCAAAACTCTCCTTCTACCGCATGTGAGGATCTGGGCTCACAAACTGTCCTGGTGCTCCCAGCTGGGGGAAATCTCTGAGGCTATTTTTTTTTTTTTTATCACATTAAGTAGCGGGTGCCATGAGAAACTAAGAGGGGTTTGTCATTGAATTGTTTGAAACCACAGCTCTTTCCCTACAGAGCTGACCCAAGTGCTGCGTCTGGGTGACCTGATAGGTGCTGACCTGCAGAGCCCCCAGCCTGAGCTGTGTCCCTCCCCATCGGCACTCATGGCCCCTGCGGCTTGAGCATCAGCAGCCCATTTGACAGTGGGGTGGCCAGAAGGCAGGCCAGGGTAGAACCCGTGGCCCCTGCTGCCCCTGTGGCTCCATGGCTCCCGGGGCCCTGCACAGGGCTCTCTGCCTCTGTCTCCCAAGGGCAACACATCCTGGATTCTACTGCTTCTTTCCCTCCTAAACGCACAGCAACGTTCACCCGGAGTCTGAAGCGAGTAGAGCCCTGGGTGAGCACTGCATTTTCAATGGCATCTCCAAGCACAGCCACAGAGCGCCTCGGCAGGTAAGTTAGCAGCGATTCAGCCCCAGGAGCCCGCTCCTGGCTGGCTTCCCAACACAGGGCAGGAGGCCCAGATCAATCGCCACTGAGACTGCGCTCTGCCTGGCGGTGCCCCAGGGGAGAAGTCCTGGGCCCCAGCGCTCCGCAGGGAAACGCAGAAGGGGCTCTTGCCTCTTCCTTCCCCAGGCCCAGCTGTCCTGAAATATTCATAGCGCACCAGGAGCGGAAGGCCTGGGGAGGAGGCAGCAGCGCCGGCCTCCCGGTGTGCTGAGACGTGCATCGCTTTATCGAAGCTGATGTACACACGACAATCTTTGATTCCATGGGATGCAATTGGCAGATTTAAAAAGTTTGATTTTCTGAAAATTTCCCTCAGAAATAAGGTAGTTTAAAGAGGCCTGGAATGCTTGGGAAGGGCAGGTGGGGCAGGATCCATTTGGACTGGGCCTCTGATGAGCCACACGGCCCGGGAGGTGGGCTTCTCCCTGAGCTCTCTCACCATCTGAAGGCGGTGGTGACCCAGACATACTGGCTTGCGGGGACTGTGGAAGCTGGCCAAGGAGCACCCCTTCCCAGCCAGCCGACGCCTGCCGTGGCTCAGGGTCTGATGGGGATTTTAGCCTTTTCGTCTGTGTGGCCGGGGTCCCGGATCTGCCTTGGATTTTTCCACTCGTCTTCCTTTCTGGGCCGTACAAAGGCAGTCGCTCTGTGTGGGCACCATGCCTCTCTGAGTCAGAGAACTCAGCGTCCTGCCCAGCCTCTAACCCTCACACACGGTCACCCACTTTGGGGGCCACCCACCCAGAAGTGGGAGCACAGCCTGATCTGAAAACAGCCCGTAACGCTGACCCCTTGATCCTGTGGAGACGTGTGCATGGGGAGCCCCCTCCTGCTGACCGGCTCCCAGGCCCTGTCTGAGGACCCCTACCCCCCAGTTCCAGGGGCTGACTCAGGCTTACAGATTCAAGTATACAGGAGCCCATCTCCATCTGGGAATCATTTAATTTCTGATGCCGAGCCCCATTCTGTGTGATGGATCCTGGTACTGACATGTAAACAGAGTCCAAGTCAGTGATTCCTCAGCCACTGTGGGCTCAGGACCCCTCTTTTCAGAATACCCTGCCCTCTGGGGTCAGGGTGAGCTGGGGTCAGGTGTTGGCAAACTCTTAAGGGGGGTTGTTTCCACTTGTCGGTGGGCATCTGGCTTGTACCTGTATGGGACCAGGTGTGCCAGGTGCGCCCACTGAGGCTCCGGCCACCACCAGCGCTCCCTTACCACAGCCTGTGGATTCCACGGGACCCCACCAGGCCCTGGGATAGAGCCAGCCTTCACCCCATTGTCCTGCACCTTGGACCCAGACCCCTGGCAGGTCTCAGGGCTGCTCAGTCAGTTACCTTAGCTCCCAACCAGGCCTGGGACCAGGGACCTGCACCCTCATAGCCAGGACACTCCTGCACATTCCACTGTCACCGGGCACCGGGCTGCCCCGGGAGTCATTCACTTCCCTCTCAGCCCCCCAAACTCAGAGACTGCCATACCCGCCTCAAATGGGATTTGTGGACAGCCTTCTCTATATTTTAAAGCTGCTATTGTTAACTTAAAGGTAAAAAGGCCTTTCAAGTGAAGGCACACACAACTGTATTTGAGATCAGTAAGAATAGCTATTTTGGAATCACTAATTCAGGCGAAGCCCAAATAGTGCTCCGATAAGAAGACGGAGACGATGGTGCTTATGGGACAGGGAAGGGCAGCAGCGGCGCTGTGGGAGGAAGGCTGCCTGTTGTGTAGACAGTAGGACAGTGATGCGCATTCTGAACAGAGTTTCATTTCCAGGCCAGTGGGCCTATGTTCGTTCCTGTTGAAAACCGTGTTTTAAGGCCCAGTTCAAAGGCTACCTCGTGGCTTTGACACCCGCAGACCTGAGTTACAGGCACGCAGGTGCCTCTTGCCCCATGGCTGCGCTCCACTCACAGTGGCCCCACTTATGTTATTGTGACACGGTCACCCCTTTCTGTCACTTGCAGCGCATGAAACATGCACCAGGACTGGGCTGTGTTCTGTCCCACTGTCCCTGTTCCCGTGCTCCCACGAGTGTCAGGTCCACAGGGCAGGCGACATGCTGGCGCTCAGAGGCCGCACCCCCCTCAGGACCTGGGAGGACTGAGGCGAAGCTGGGAGCGTGTCTGCCACTCGCTGGGAGTCTTGCCCTGCGTCGGCCTGGCACACAGTGGGCGTCCGTCACAGCTTCCTGGCTTGTGCGAGGGCACTGAGCAAATGCGGGGCACGCTCGGCAGTGAGGGCAGGAGCCGGGCAGCTCCTGTGCGGGGGAACCGCCCGGAGGCAAGGGTGGACGCTGCCCTCATTGTCGCCCAGGTCTGCGAGGTGAGTGTTCTCTATGGGGACCCGCTCCCCACAGTATGTGTGGTGTGAACTCTGGCTGACCCCTAGGGAGTGCTATTCAAATCCCTCCATGCACCCTCACTGCCTGGCCGTCCAGGGTCTCCGTGCCCTTCTGACTTGTCCATCCTCCACTCTTGGTCAAGCCAGTTGTGGCCGGGGACGGGCCCAGCAAGGGGTGTGGGCACTCCTCCCACCCACTCAAGAAAGGGCATCCTGCTTAGGTTGCTCACCAGTAACGAGTGGCCTGGGGACAACTGCCAAGCCGCCCCCTCCACAGCACCAGGCAGCCACCCTGCCCCCGCCCCCCCAATCGCAGCACCAGTCAGCCTCCCTGCCATCCTCCCACCCCCTGCAGCACCAGTCAGCCTCCCTGCCATCCTCCCACCCACTGCAGCACCAGTCAGCCTCCCTGCAATCCTCCCACCCACTGCAGCACCCAGCGGCCACCCTGCCACCCCACTCCCCCTAGCACCCAGCGGCCGCCCTGCCACCCCCCACCCCCCACAGCACCTGGAGGCCGCCCTGCGCTGCTTTTGCTGGTCTCTAGGCAGAGCAGTGCTGTTGGCAAATGGCCTGTCTCTTCTCTGAGTCTCTTGGTGAGCAAGCCCACTCCCACCCTGTCTGCTCTGCAGGGTGCCCTCCAAGCCCAGGGATAAGAGTCGCTCACATGCAGACCCGCTTCTGTGAGGTGGCAGAGTGTCGCTTTCCAAAGGCTTTCAGAAAGGACAGCCCTGGGGTTGAATGGCAGGTTAATTCGGATCCACAAATTAATTTTGTCTTTTGTATATCAAGGGTGTGTGAGACTTATTTAATTTGAAATAAATGTAATTATAGAAATGAATGAGCTATCAAAATTTTAAACATATGATCCATCAATATTGGCATGATGCGAGTGGCTGGTTATTAGAAATAAAATGGGTCTTGGGCAATATGGAATTCCATTTCCCCACAGTGTGTCTCATTATGTCTTGACATCTGGGTTAATGCTAAATTACAATCCTTAATTTCCAAGTCGGAGCTTAATTTCTAAATAGGAGGTTAGCATAAATAACCTCCCAGCTGTGGGGCTCCTGGGGGCTCCGGGAAGAAAACTTTCAGGCACAAAAGCCTGTGGTTTTGTGCAATTATTTGCCTCCCCGCCCCCCCCCCCCGCCCCCGCCATGATTCTCCCCACAAGTCAATGCTGGGCTCGGGCAGCGGTGCAGCCAGGTGGCAGCGCTCTGATCACCAGAGGTTTCTGTGAGCGCCATCTGTCTGGTGTGACTCCCAAGACAGTGAGAGCCCTGAGACAGAGCTGCCCTGCTGTCCGTGCACCCAGGGCAGACATGGGGTGCCATGTCCATCACCCACAGCAGCTAGCCATCCAGGAGATTTACCCACCCCTTGCCCCTCAGACACAGCCGGGCCAGGGCCACGCTTCCATCCTGCCACGGACCATCACAGAAGGAGACACAGAGGGACTTCATAACCCAGGCCCACGCGTGAGCTGAGGAAAGCAGACGCTTATGTGACCTGTGCAATACCACAGAGCTAAGAATGCAAACCATCCCGCCGGCTCGGAGGGCAAGCTCTGAGAAATGGTTCATTGCAGAGTCAGAGTGAAACCTCGCACACTGTTGGCAGTCTCAAGAAGATAAGAAGATGCAGGGGACCCGCCCCCCTCACACACACACACACACACACACACACACACACACACACACACAAACACACAAGAGCCAGAAACCTGGAGGGGGGCAGAGGCTGTGCCAGGTCAGCGAGGTTCGAGGTGCGGGGAGATGGAGGTGATGGGCAGGGACGACAAGCGTGCAGTGTGCGGGAGTGGAGAGCACACGCTGGGGAAGATTGAATTGCTGGCGTGGAGGACAAACGTGGCATGTTCTCCCAGATTGCTGAAAAGAGGGAAAATAGATGCTCATGACAAACATTAATAAACTGCACATTGAGGGCAGAGAACAGATCCAACTTCCTCATGATCTAACATAGGTATTCCTAAGGAAGGAGGAAGTGTCTGCTGAAATTACTGCCTCCCTTCCCATGCCCAAGTCAGATCTTCCCTGCCCTCCACTTTCTCCGTTTCTCAGCGCTGCTTCATTATTCTCCGGAGCCCAGCCTACTCGGCCTGGCGCTCTTGTTTAAATGTTTTCACTTGTTTGTTGGCTGTTTCCCTTACTAATCTGTAAACTCCCCAGGGCAGGAATGTTGTCTTATTCACTGCTGTATTCTCAGTGCCTGGAACACATGTTCTCAACAAATACTTTTTGAATAAATGAAAGTATAGAAGTAATGATCAAATACACTGTATTATTGAAAACCCTTCCCAGCTAAAGAGCTGTTGTGTGGATCAAAAAGGATTCCCTTCAACAGCAAAAACCAATCAAGAAATATATTTATAATCATAGCTTACAAAGCTTTTGGAGCTACATTATGAAGAAAAAGTCCTTAAGACACTAGACAGCAAAGTAAAAGGTAGATCTTAGGGAACAAGAATCTGGCTAACCTCAGAGCTCTCTTCTGCAGCCTGGAATACCAGAAGGCAATAGAGCCCTAGCCAAGCAATTCGAAGAAGGATCCCAGGCTGAGATGTTACAGACAGGCCACCTGGTGCACGTGAAGACAGCTTAACTAGAGCTTCTAATATGCCAGAGCCCAGACCTCCGGGGAGCACCCCGATTAGCCAAAGACATGCCCTGCAGGCACCCCAAGCAGCCAAGCTGAGAATTCAAGAAGGAGAGAGTTGTGTGAGCAAACACCAGGCATCCCCAGAAGGTTTCCCCTCAGCAGACCTCTCCTGCCTGCACCAGGCACACCACTGTGGCTTCAAGCCTCCTTCCACGACAGCCTCTGGGGGAAACGTAAAGCAGGTGATTCAGTGATGAGGGTGAGAATAATCATGGTGGAACAACTCTGTGACCAACTGTAAAATAACCCACTGGAGAGCCTCTCCTGGGGCAGGGTTTAATAGCAGCCTCAGAAGTTCAATTAAAGATGATTGCAACTATGTAATGACAACAATAGTAACAGCAATAATTATGGTCGTAACAGTAATAATAACAACACGAAGGAGGAGGAGATGGAGAACAGCGAACATCGAATGGCCTTCGGTGTGCCAAGCACTTTTTATTTCATTATCACCACAACCTTTTTAGACCAGTTTAAATTAGGAGGAACTGAGGGTCAGAGAAGTTATGTTATCTGCTTACTCACATGGCTAGTACGTAGCAGACCGAGACTCAAGCCTGAGCAGTCCAGAGTACATGTTCTTCTTATGTGCACATGAACTGTTCACAAAGATAGACCAATTTGCTAAGTCATACAATTAATTAATTGACTTCAAAGATTGAAATCTTATGGAATGTTTTTTGACAAAGGTATTTAATTAGGAAGCAAAACAAAACAAACAAGAAACTCTAGAAAATTCCCCAAGTATTGGATGTTAACATACTTGTACATATCCAAGAGCCTATTGGTCAAAGGTAAAATCATGAGAGAAATCTAAAAAACTTTTAAACTGAATAATGAAAAAATAACATCAAAATCATGTGATGGAGCTAAACCAGTATTTGAAGGTAAATCTCTATTAGAAATGTTAGAAACATATATTTGAAAAGAAGAAAGGTTTAAACTCAGTGATTTAAACTTTCACTTTAAGAAGCTAGGGAAAGAAGTTGATTCTTTGACCAGGTAAATAAAAGTGATAAGGCATTAGCAAGAAAACCAAGTAAAAAAGAGAGCAAATAGAAATCACCATGCTGAAACATGAGAGACACTGCATGTCCTATAGACAGTAAAAGAATAAAAAGGGAAATGTTATGAACAACTTTGTGCCAATAAAATTTACAAATCAGATGAAATGAATAAATTTCTTGAAAAAACATGTCTTATCAAAACTGACTCATTAAGGAATGAAAACTCTGAATAGCCTTGTATCTATTAAAGAAATTATATTCATAATTTAAAAATCACTCTACAAAGAAAACTCCTGATCAAGAAGAATTCCCTGGTGAATTCTATCAAACAATTTAGGAAGAAATACTACTGATTTGACACAAACTTTTGCAGAAAATAGAGGAACAGGAAATATGTTCTTATTTTCTGACTTATTTTGTGAAGGCAGAATAACCCTGATACAAAACTGACAAAGACATGAAAGGAAAAGGAATTACAGACCAATATTCCTTATGAATTTAGACACAAGAATCCTTGTATCTGTGTCCTATTGCTGCTGTAACAAGTCACACAGAGTTTGTGGCTTAAAACAATGAGCATTTATCATCTCACAGTTCTGGAACCGAGAAGGAAGAGGTCCCTGAGATGAAGGCGTCAGCAGCTCACTCTCCCCAGAGGCTCTTGGGAGGATCTGCTTCCTTCTTCAGCTCCTGGGGCTGCCTTCCCAGGTCCCCAAGCCACCACGCCTGCGGTTTCTCACAGCAGTGCTCACCCCTCCTCCACTTCCGTGATCAAGTCTCCCTCTTAGAAGGACACTTGTGAGTACTTTTGGGGCCCACCCAGATAATCCAGGATAATCTCCCCATTTTTAACTTCCTCACATCTTCAGAGTCCTTGTTGTCATTTGAGGTAACATCCACAGGCTGCAGGGATGAGAACATGGGCGTCTTTAGGGGCCATTTTCAGCTGACCACAATCTATACACTGAAGTGGCCAGATTATTATGATCTCTGAATGCATAATAATTTGGCCACTCAGTGTATGTGTGTGTGTGTGTGTGTGTGTGTGTGTGTGTGTATGAGGATTAGAGGCCTGGTACATGAATTCATGCATGGGTGGGGTCTGGCCAGCCTGGCCAGGGGGAGGGGACATGGGAGGTTGGCCAGCCTGCCTGCTGGTTGAACTCCTGATCGAGGGGACAATTTGCATATTAGCTTTTTATTATATAGGATATACACTGAGTGGCCAGATTATTATGCGTTCAGAGATCATAATAATCTGGCCACTCAGTGTATATATAAAAGCCTAATATGCAACTGGTCCCCTCAGGAGTTCGACTGGGAGTTTGATTGCTCACTATGACGTGCACTGACCACCAGGGGGTGGCGCAGAATGAAGAAAGGCTCCAGAGGGCAGCGGCAGCCAGGGAGGCCCCGATCGTCCTTGATCACCAGCCAGGCCTAGGATCCTTACCCATGCATGAATTTCATGCACCGGGCCTCTAGTCCTTAATAAAAATTAACAAATCAAATCCCAGAATCTATAAAAAGGGAGAATCGTGATTGAGTGTAATTTGCCATGGAAGGGTTTAACATCCGAAAGTCAAACAATGTCCCAGAAGGGGAGATGCGGGAACTTTCTGGGGTGGTGGACATCGTCAACATCTTGACTGAGATGCTGCTTACACAGATGTATACTTACACAGGTATACGCTTGTGTCAGATTTAACATTCATGGTCCTTGTATTTTACTGTAAGTACATTTTACCAGAAAAAGACAAAGCAAAATAACAAAAACAGAACAAAAAAGCCCAGAGGCCAGAGAATCATTCCAGAATGGTGGGCGTGAGCATCAGTGAGGAAACCAGGGGAGAGCCAGATTGGGGAACCTAGGGCTCACTTTTGCACTTGTTCCATAAGGTGCTCCAAAAACATCTACACACACTTTGAATATCGATAAAGGCAGTGCTTATTAAAATTTCAATTTCAAAATTGAGCCATCAGCTATTAACATGTGTATACATTTTGGGGGGACACCATGTATTTGTCATGAGATAGGCAAAGAGTGATGTCAACCAGGCATTGCATGTGGGAAAAGAGAGGGGTGGATAAGCTTGTGGTTGGAAGTGGGGCAGGCAGCAGGTTGGGTTATGTTTTCAGCTAGGGTGACTGGTGACTGAGGCTCTCCACTTTGGTGGGCTTGCAGGAAGAAGGTGATGCTAGCTGACTGCCTGCCCGCCTCTCCTGGCTCAGGGGAAGTGCAGACAAGGATATAGCTGGCTTCTCTACCCCTTGTCACTGCCATGGCTGCCTTTAGCAGATGTGGCTCTGGGTGCCAGTTGCCTGCTCCATCAGGAACCCCAGAGCCCAGGTCTGTGCCCTGATCCTTCACCTCTCACCTGAGGCTCCTGACCCACTTGCAGTGTGGCTGTCATGGTGGGCACTCTGCCTTTTCCCACTGGTTGGCATCCCCATGGAGTCTGCCCTGGTGCCATCATAGGCCTTTCCCTAACAAACACCTTTGTTGTTGTTGTTGTTAATCCTCACTCAAAGATATTTTTTCTATTGCTTTTCAGAGAGAGTGGAAAGGAGGGAGGGAGGGGGAAGGAGACAGAGGAGAGAAACATCGATGTGAGAGAGACACATTGATTGGTTGCCTCTCACACGTGCCCTGACTGGGGCCAGGGATCAAACCTGCAACCTAGGTATGTGCCCTTGACTGGGAATCAAACCTATGACCCTTTGGCTTGGGCTGACGCTCTGACCACTGAGCACACTGGCCAGGGTGACATCTGTTTGAGCTTAAAACATGGAGTGCTGGCACACTAATTGTATAGGAGATATTCGGGTGGAACTGCTTGACACAGCCACTCTTTCTTTTAACATTTTACTTGAAAAAAACTTCAAACTTACAGAAAAGTTGCAAGAATATTACACAATATACCCTTAACCCAGATTCACTTTTTATAACATCACGCTCTTGTTGCTTTGTCACGGTGTACTTCCTTCTCAATATACACACACACATACACACACACACACAGTACACATGCACATACATGTACACACATATACAGTACACAACACAGAGACATGTACACATACATATGCAATACATATGCACATACACACATACAGCACACATGCACACACACATAGCACATACATGCACATACATAACAGCACATATGCACATATGTATATACAGAACACACACATGTACATACCATACATGTATACACACACTGAACACATGCAATACACATGCACATACGTGTGCACATACATATACATTACACATGCACATATACACATATGCACATGCACATACAGTACACATGCACATACATATACACATACATATACACATATATACATTGCTGAGAACAATGAATTAGCGAAAACGGAACCACTGCTCCTGAGGAAGTAGAGGGTGAGGTTCCTGTGACCCTCTGGTTAACATTTTCATCAAATGATCATCAACACAACCTTGTTTTACGTGTTTTTCTATTTAAAAACCCCGCATTTAATATATACTGTTGCTTCAATGAAGTTGAACTCACAGCCAGCAGCACTGTAACTCAGGACTGAGCGGAGCTTAACTAACACGCATCTCCCCGTCAGCCCTGTGCATAGGACACTGGCCAGCAGCGTGAGTAGATCCGGAAAGGCACTTGCTGGCAGTTAGAGCTGAGCAAGGGAGCAACGCGTCACCTCATTCGACTTTTGTCATGTGCTCATGAGGTGATTCGAATCCTCCCACTCTTGTATGTCTGCAGATGGCTGACAAGCACCACATTGGTTTGGGGTTACAAGAAATGTTAGTGAGCAGGCACATTCCCAAATACAGAAGAGTGAATAGTGAGGATTTACTCGTGTGTGTGCATGCGTGTGCGAGATCCTACAGCCGCTATAACAAGTTGCCACACATTTAGTGGCTAAAACAACACACATTCCTTCTTTTACAGTTTGAAAGCCGGAAGTCCAAAATCAGTTTCATGGACTAACGTCAAGGTGTCCACAGGGCTGGTTCCTTCCTTCTTATCGCATTTAATCTGGAGGACGCGCTCAGCTTCTTATTTGCCTTTTATGATGCTGACGTTTTTGGAAAACACAGGCCTTTTAAGAAAGCTTGGGGCTCAGTTTAGGCTGGATTCAGGCCATGCGGCCCCCACTGGAATTCTACATAGTGATGTGTTCTTCTCAGGATGTCCCCTCTGGAGGCACATGTGACCCATTTGCCCCTCCTAGTGATGTACGTTTTGATCACATTAATTTTAATAAAGATGTGTCCCAAATTCTCTACATTACACTGTTGTTCCCCCCCTTGCAGCAAATATGCAATCTATGGGAGGCTCCTTAGACCAGTGGTCGGCAAACCGCAGCTCGTGAGCCACATGTGGCTCTTTGGCCCCTTGAGTGTGGCTCTTCCACAAAATACCACGGGCGGACGCGCACGGACAGTGCAATTGAAGGAGTACCCTAATTAAGTTAATAACAACGTACCTACCTATATAGTTTAAGTTTAAAAAATGTGGCTCTCAAAAGAAATTTCAGTTGTTGTACTGTTGATATTTGGCTCTGTTGACTAATGAGTTTGCTGACCACTGGCCTAGACCATGCAAAGCTCTCGTTCCCGTCAGTGTCCTGGATTTAGCACCCACTGATGATTCTTGCTGAACTAAGCTTTACTGTCATAGCTGCACACCCTCTGCAGTTACCGGTCAGCACTCAGGGATCTACTGTAAACACGAGGCCCTTCTCCGTGTCGTTACTTCTCTGTGTATCTCTTTACTGTCAGTGTAAACCGGGTTCTCAGCGCGGGCGCTGCTGAGTTGTGCCGCACGCCGTTCTCTGTGGGGCTGTCCTGGGCGCTGTGGGGAGCAGCGCCTGGCTCTTCCCGTGGCCACCTGGAGCCTCCGCTGTGACACCAAACTCGTCTGCGGACAGAAGTCCCCATGGAGCTGCACTGTCCCCAGGTGAGATTCACGGGTAGAGGTTTGTGGAGTCCCGTTTTTTTCCTAATGGTTTATGTTCCTTTGGGGCTCAGTTGTCCCAGATTTGGCCGGTGGAGCCCTGTCAGCGTGGCTCCTGTGGCCTGGTGCCTGCCCCTTCCGTGTTCCAGTAGCTCCTCACTTTCTGCCACGAGCTAAGCCAGCCCCGCGGGCTCCTTCCCTCCCCAGCCCCGGCACCCGCCGCTCCTCCAGGAGGCTGAGGGCACGGTTGTTTGACTCAGCATTGGCGACAGCTGCATCCAGAGTGAAAGCGAGGCCTGCACGCCTGGCCCGGGGGGCTCCCGCACCTGCCTCTGCCCTGCTCCTCACTGACCTTGGCCACGCCTGGTCTGCAGCTGCCCAGCCTTCAGCCTCTGCCCTTCCCCTTGGCCTCGGCCATTTGTCTTGCAGTTGGGAGTTTTGGTGGGAATTCAGTGCTTTCAGTGTGATCCAAGGGAGGGACTCAGTTTACCACTCTCGGCTCCCAGCCCTGCAAGGAGAACATGGCTCGCCAGCAGGGCCCCGGCTTTACCTGGCTGGTTCAGAGGCGCTCAGGGCCACCGTGGCCTGGACAGTGAGGAGCCTGGATCACGAGAGACGTCTCTGCCTGTGGTCGCCCCTCGTGGGTAACACAACAGAGCCAGCCCCTCGGCTGCTGTTCTGTATTCTGAGGCGAGTGCTGTGTCACAGGCATAAAGCAGCTGCCATGGGAGGGGCTCCTGGCCTCTCCCAGTGAGTCCCCAGGGCCACGGGTTGCGTGGGTAATTATAGAACCTAACGCTCTACACTGGGTGCCTCTTGGAGACAAAGACTCTATCTTTTTGTTTTGTTTGTTAATCCTCAGGATAGTCTTCCATTGATTTTTTTAGAGCGAGTGGGATGGAGGGGGAGAGACAGAGAGAGACACACACATTGATTGGTTGCTTCCCACCTGCGCCCGGACCAGGGCCAGGGATCCAGCCTGCAACCGAGGTACGTGTCCTTGACCAGAATCGAACCCGTAACCCTTCTCCACAGGCTGACACTCTATCCATTGAGCCAAACGGGCCAGGGTGACTCTACCTTTTCAGATCCCCAATTTTTTATTATTAAAAGTTACAAACAGAAAACAAGTTGAAAGAACAGTGCAGTGGACCCCTGCAAGCCTTCCACTTAGATTCAACAGTTGTTCAGAGTGTGCGGCTTGCCTTGCCAGCATGTGCACGCGGAGCAATAGACTTGCTTTCTGACCGCTGGAAAGCAAGCTGAGACATGGCGTGTCTTACTAACACTCCACATGTGCCTCCTAGAAAAAGGGCGCTCTCCTACAAAGCTTCACCGCCCTAAAATGGCAGCAGTGAGTCTCTGCAACACCCAGGCCCTGATCCTATGCAGACCCACCCGCTGCCCAGGGGTAGCCTCACAGTTTCTCTTCCTTCATTTCTGAGCCAGGAGGCAGTCACGCTTGACCCTTGGTGGCTGGATCTCTCTGGACTTTTAGATGAAGAATCACAGGGACTAAAGACTGAAACCATAAAACTCCTGAGGAAAGCGTAGGCCGTCGGTTCCCTGATGTCAGTCTCGGTGATGATCTGGATCTGCCACTAAAAGCAAAAGTGACAAAAGTAAAAGAAACAAATGGGGACCACATCAAATGAAGACACCCCGCACAGCAAAGGAACAATCAGCAAAGGAAGAGGCAGCCTACTTCATGGGAGAAACGCTTTGCAAATCCTAATGTTATGTGTCAACTACACCTAAATACAAAGAATCAAAAACCTAAAAAATAGCATCCCTCCTCCCCCTTCTTGTCCCATGGGGAAGGCTTCCTGCAGAGCCCAGCCAGGGTCCTGTAGGAGAGAGTGCTCCTGCCACCTGCCCTCATGCCCAGGGCAGAGCGGGACTGAGCAGCGGAGGGGCTGTGCGCTGGTGGACGGGCCTCCCCCGGGAAGGGGCCTGGGCTGAGCTGGGCTGGCAGGCAGGCTGCTAGGCGGCAGCCCTGCATCCTCGGTCCCACGCACCCCACCTTCACGCCCTGCGGTGCATGAGTTGATTGCTCTCGTTCTTTGGGAGATTTAATCTGTTTTATTGAATATTAAGATTCTCAAATCAATACCCATAAAGATGCCCAGCATAAATACAGTCCCACCCCAGGTTGATATTTCCACCTAGCTGGTTCCCTTGGCAGCTTCCCGGGCTGGTGGAGTCAGCAAGGGCAGGGCATCATGGCAGTGCCCAGCACGGGAGACCAGAAAGCCGCATGCTGCCCCTCCCAGCCTCATCTGGGGGAGGGCCGGGCAGACCCGGGAGCGTTGGCCTGCACTGGGTCTCAGGAGCCACCTTCAGGGGGCCCTTGTGCAAGCTAGCAAACCCCTATCTCTAGAGCAGTGGTTCTCAACCTTTCTAATGCTGCGACCCTTTAATACAGTTCCTCATGTTGTGGTGACCCCCAACCATAAAATTATTTTTGTTGCTACTTCATAACTGTAATTTTGCTACTGTGTTTGCTATCTGTGTTTTCCGATGGTCTTAGGCTCTACAGCAGCAGTTCTCAACCTGTGGGTCGCGACCCACAAAATTACAGTTATGAAGTAGCAACGAAAATAATTTTATGGTTGGGGTCACCACAACACGAGGAACTGTATTAAAGGGTCGCGGCATAAGCAGGTTGAGAACCACTGCTCTAGAGGGTCCTCCTTTGTGAAATGAGGGCCAACAGTCACAGGGCAGCTCTGCGTTAGCCGACATCACGTGCCAGTGGGGCCCTTAGTGCCCACCAGGGCAGCTGCCCAGCCACAGTGGGGTGGACCAAGGAGAGACCATCAGGCGAGGGGCAGGGCCTGGGGCAGGCCTGAGAGGGAGAAGGCTTGTTGGGGCTGTGCAAGGGACACAGCGGCTGTGGTCACAGGGGGCACGGGCCAGAGAGAAGCAGGAAGGGGAACTGACCAGCTGAAGAGAAGGCTCCCGAAACACCACCACCTTGGGTGCCAGGTGCTTCGAGGTGCAGCCGCTTGCCCGCTAGTCCTTAGAGAACCCTCTACTCCTTGTGAGGACCTCCTTGCTACCGGCTGGTGGGGGAAGTTGAGTACCCTCTTAGCCAAAGGATGCTGGCCGGAGCTGTGCCTATATAGTGCCCAGCGTGGAGTTGGCAAGTGATGGGGCAGAGCGTGCTGATCCCCCACCTCCCACCTGCATGGCCTGCCCGGGAATGGGGTGAGCAACAGAGTTCACATGCCTGGAAGGGCTGAGGGCACCCGCAGGCTGTCCAGATGTCTAGTCATTCAGGGGCTCTCCCATCACTTGGCTGTAGTCCCTCACGAAGGGTTGACCACTGCTCCCCTGCCTCCCCATCTTGGTTGGCCTGTCAGACCTCACTATGGTGTTGGGTTCCGTCGGAATAGAGCCACATGCAAGCACCAGCTAAGATGCACCTCAGGGTGACTCAGTGCTGGACAGGGCCCTGGAGGTGCCCAGCAGGACCCGCAGGGGCAGGCGGCTGGGTCGAGGTGCCCAGGGTGCAGAGAAGGGTGAGTCAGGCAGGTGTCTTGGAGAAAGGGTGGAGTGAGCTGAGCCTTGAAAAGCAGGGAAGGCCTGTGGCTGAGCTGAGGGCCTTGGGGTCTGAGACTGGCTTGTTGGTGCTTTTAGAAGACCAGGAGTGGGCCCTGCCTTCGTCTCTCCCCCTCAGCAGCGGAGACGCTAAGTGAGGCCTCCGCAGGACGAGGGTGGTGGCGGGAGGAGTCCGCCCTGGCAGCAGAGGTGCGGGGTCTAAAGAAATTATAGAGACAATGATGAAACAGACTCAGATTGGCTCACTTTGCTGTCGCCCTGAGCCAGCGAGTCTAAACTGCGTCAGGGATAACATCTCCTGGGCCCAGACAACCTCTTGTGGATGTAAGTTCTGGTTAGTTTTCATGATGTACGTATAAGCTTCAAATGAACATGCTTTCCTTACTATCCTCCCCTAACATCGGTTTCTACCTGGAAGATAAGATGAGCCTCCTGTTGCACAGGCAGCCCTGACCCGCGGGCCCTGCCACGGGGCTTCGCTCCTGCTGGCACAGTGCGAGCTCCCATCCCTCCTGGCACCGACTTGCCACACAGTCTTCGAAGAGAGACCTCAGGACATAAGGTGCCAGTTAGTGTGCAGGACTGGAAGAAGCGAAGCAGTGCGCATTGCTAGGGAAAGGGTCTGCTGGTTCACAGGGGGCATCTGGCAGAATTTGCATAGCACCTTTAAAATCTAAATTTATATGATTCAGTGTTTGTTAGTAACTTTATAACAAAATAATAAATCAGGAAATAAAACATTGCATCACTGTGACTCATTAGTGGCCTAAATTGTACCCTTTGCAGATGTTTCTGCTTTATTAAAAGTCACTTATTAGTTACCAGACAGTTATTTATATAAAATACTAGAGGCCCGGTGCATGAATTCGTGCACGGGTGGAGTCCCTTAGCCTGATCAAGGCTGTCTTGCCCAGTCCCTATGGGGGCCGATCGGGGCCAGCCAACCGGGGGGAGGGACCGCAGGAGGTTGGCTTTGGGAGTGCACTAACCACCAGGGGTCAGCTCCTGCATTGAGCGTCTGTCCCCTGGTGGTCAGTGCATTGTCATAGTGACCGGTCAAGTGGTCCACCGGTCATAACGGTCGCTTAGGCTTTTATATATATAGACTAGAGGCCCGGTGCATGAAATTCATGCACGGGGGGGGGGGGTGTGTCCCTCAGCCCAGCCTGCACCCTCTCCAATCTGGGATCCCTCTCACAATCCAGGACTGCTGGCTCCCAACTGCTCACCTGCCTGCCTTCCTGATTGCCCCTAATCACTTCTGCCTGCCAGCCTGATCACCCCCTAACCACTCCCCTGCCAGCCTTATTGATACCTAACTGCTCCCCTGCCAGCCTGATTGCCCCTAACTGCCCTCCCCTGCAGGCCTGGTCACCCCTAACTACCCTCCCCTACAGGTCTGGTCCCCCCAACTGCCCTCCTCTGCAGGCCTGGTTCCCCCCAACTGCTCTCCCCTGCAAGCCTGGGTCCCTCCCCTCAACCGCCCTTCCCTGCTGGCCCGGTCACCCCCAACTTCCCTCCTCTGCCAGCCTGGTCACCCCTAACTGCCCTCCCCTGCAGGCTTGATTGCCCCAAACTGCCCTTCCTTGTAGGCCTGGCCCCTCCAACTGCCCTCCCCTGCTGGCCATGTTGTGGTGGCCATCTTTGACCACATGGGGCAGCCATCTTGTGTGTCAGAGTGATGGTCAATTTGCATATTACTCTTTTATTAGATAGGATTATTAGCTCAGCTTATAACTAAAGGATCAAAGTTCAAACTGCTAGGTAGACACAAAAGCTATTGAATAAACAGCTGACCTTTTCCTTTGAAGTACTGAAATATTTGATTTATTTTCTTTTCCTTTAAAGTTTTTCTTAATTTTCTTGACCTGAATGGGTGTGTATGTGTGAGTGTGTGTGTGTGTGTGTGTGTGTGTGTGTGAGAGAGAGAGAGAGAGAGAGAGAGAGAGAGAGAGAGAGAGAGAGAGAGCGTGTTTGTGATGTTGAATAAGAGAAACATTTTACTGTCAGTGCTTTTTCTGGGCATTAATCTTTTTCTATCACATGGTTGTTACTGAAAGTGTTTGGGTTATGGATGACCTGCCGTTGTCTGCTCAGTGCACCCGCACAGGGATGCCTTGAAGCCAGCACTACTTACACCTGCTTTGCCGGTCCGGCTGTGCTCTCTGTATGACCTTGACCGTGGGCACACCATGGACCGTTCTGTGCCTTAGGCTCTCTGTCTGAGAATGGAAATAACCATCTCCCACGGCTACTGGGAGACCCTGGAACCTAGTCTCCAAAAGCAAGCTGGCTGAGGTGAGAAAGAAGCAGGACCGTGCACCCAGGGCTCTGGCTGTGGCCTAAGGCAGGCCTGGCTACTCCCCTCCACCCGCATGGCCCTGGGCAAACACTTGTCCTTGCTCGGCCTCTGTGTTCTTGGCTGCAAGAGGAGACCATAGCAGCTGTCTTTGAAGTTTTGGCGAGGGTTAAAGAGAACAACACATCAAGAGCCCACCTAGCCAAAAAAAAAAAAAAAAAAAAAAAAGAGCCCACCTAGCCTTGGGCCTGTGTGAGTGTTCTGTCAGGAGAAGGGGGTTTCTAGGGAATCACACACTTTGGGGTGGGAAGCTGACTCCTGAGGAGTGAGGGAGCCTTGGGGCTGGAGGGGACCAGGGAGGAGGGTGTGGGAGTTCCTCAGAGAGGGAGAGGCCCGGGCACCCAGCCCCTTCCAGAGGCTGATGGCACTGGCCTTTCCAAGGGCACCTCCAGCCCTCCCCACCTGCTCCTCAACCCCCCCCCCCCCACCCAGCCAGCCCCCAGGGAAGCACAGCCCAGAGCTTCTGTCCATCAGATTACTGGGCAGCGTTCAAATAATTCCGATCCCTGGGCTCCACCCTAAGCGTTCTGAGTCTATAGATATGCATTGGGAACTATGAATTAGGTTTTTAAAAATTGAGGTAAAATTAAGATCCCATAGAATTAACTGTTTTAAAGCATACTGTTCAGTGGCAGCTAGTACACTGGTCACCTCTATGCAGCTCCCAAATACTTCTGTCACCTGAAAGGGAAGCCATGCCCGTGGAGCTGTCACTCTGCACCAGCCACGCACATGCTCTCTGCCTGCGGGCTCGCCTGATCTGAGCATTCCACGCAAAGGGAACTAGGCAGCAGTGCCCAGCTTTTCTCACCCAGCATCAGGATTTCAAGGTCCATCTCTGCTGAGCCCGAATCAGTTCTTTACTCCTTTTTATGGCGAACAGTATTCTATGGCAAGGAGACACCAATGTTTTATACTTTCATCGGTAGATGGACATTTGGGCTATTTCAACCATTTGGTTCTTGAGAACAGTGTTGCTGTGAACATTCACGTATAGGTTTTGTTTGAATATTTGTCTTCAATTAGTTCGTGTGTGTAACTAGGAGTGGGATTGCTGGGCCACATTGTAACTCTCTGTTCAACTTTTCAAGAAACCACCAAACCGTTTTCCACCGTGGCTGCACCATTCTGCATTCCTACTAGGAATGCACGAGGGCTCCAACTTCTCTGCAACCTCACCAACATCTTTTTTATTTTTGTCATCCTAGTGAGTATGAAGTGGCAGCTCACTGTGGTTTTGATGTACAATTTCCTAATGACTAATAACATTGAATATCTTTTTGTGTGCTTCTTGGCCGTTTTTGTATATCTTCTTTGGAGAAACGTCTATTCAGTTATCTGCCCATTTTAAAAAATTGGGTTCTTGTCTTTGTTGCTGAGTTGTAAGAGCTCTTCATATATTTTGGATAATAGGCTCTTACCAAATATATGATTTGCAAATACTTTTTCCCATTTTGTGGTTCACCTGTTCACTTTTTTTAACTGTGTCATCTGAAACGTTAAAGTTTAGTTTTTTTGTTGGTTGTGTGTGCTTTGGGTGTCATATCTAAGAATCCATTGACAAATACAAGGCCATGAAGATTCACCCAGTTTTCTTCTAAGAGTTTTACAGTTTTAACACTCACATTTGGGTCTTTGATTCATCTTGAATAAAGTTTTGTGTATGGTATAAGGTAGGGCTCCAATTTTATTTATTTTTTGCATGTGGATAGCCACATGGCCCACCATCATTTGCTAAATAGAATATTTTTTCCCCCATTGAATAGCATTGGCACCTTTTTCAAAAGTCAATTGACCATAAGCATGTGGCTTTATTTCCCGACTCTTAATTCTATTCATTGGTCTATATACCTAACCTTCTATCCTATGAGTACACAGTTTTGATCATTCTAGCTTTGTAATAATTTTCAATATTGGGTTATATGAGTTCCCCAAACTTGTTTTTCTTTTTCAAGATTATTTTGGCTATTTGGGGAAACCTGAAATTTCATATGGATTTTAGAATCAGCTTTTCCATTTCTTCCCACTTTCATTTGAATTGAAGTAATTTGAGTTTTTTCTGTGTTTTTTTTTTTTCTTATTCAGTTTAACTAAAAGTTTTTCAATCTGTTGATCTTTTCAAAGAACCAACTTTTTGTTTTCTTAATTCTCTCCACTCCTTTACTATTTCTTATTTCATCTGTCAATGCTCTAATCTTTATTTTTTCCTTCCATTTAGTAGTTTTGAGTTTAGCTTGTTTTCTTTTTATAGTTCCTTAAGGTGTAAAGTTAGGTTACTGATTTGTGATTTTTTTCCCAGTTATAAATTTACCTCTTTTCACTGCTTTCCTCACCTAATAGATTTTGGTATGTGTTTTTTTTTTTTTTTTTTTTTTTCATTTTCATTTATCTCAAAGTGTTTTCTGATTTCACTTATAATTTCTTCTTTGACTTATTGGTTGTTTAAGAGTATGTTATTTAATTTCCACATGTTCATGAACTTTCCCTTTTTCCTTCCATTTTGGTTTCTAATTTCATTTCATTGTAGTCAGAGAAGAGTCTTTATAAAACTCAGTCTTTTAAACTTAATGAGACTTGTTTTGTGGCCTTACATTTGGTGTGTCCTAGAGTATGTTCCAAGTGCACTTGAGAATAATGTATATTCTGCTGCTGTTGGGTGGAATGTTATATTTTTACCTGTTGGGTCTACTTGATTTATTGTATTTGTTGTTTAAGTCTTGTATTTTCTTATTGCTATTCTGTCTAGTTTCCTAATGGATCTGTTTTTTTCTTTCCTTATTGATCTTCTGTTGTCTACCTATTATTGAAAGTGGGGCATCAAAGTCTGCAACTATTGTTGAAATGTGTATTTCTCCATTCAATTTTGTTATTTTTTGCTTCATATATTTTGAAGCTCTGTTGTTAGGTACATATCCTATCTAATAAAAGAGTAATATGCAAATTGACTGTACCTCCGCTATACCCACAAGCCACACCCACCAGCCAATCAGGAGCAAATATGCAAATAAACCCAACCAAGATGGCTGTGACCACAGAGAGCAGGAGGGAGGCTTGGGTTTCCCCGACAATGGAGGAAGCCAAGCTTTCCACCTGCCCTTGCCGGCCCAGGCCTCCACTCCAGGCTACAAAGTTTCAACTATAGAAGATAAATAAATCCCAACAGAAATGGCTGCAGCCACGGAGCGAGCAGATGGCTTGGCTCCGCTCCAGGCTACAAAGTTTCAATTGTAGAAGATAAATAAATCCCAGATACCAGGGGTTGCCAGGGGGTGTGGCCAGCCTGCAAACCACCACAGGCTCCTCGCCCAGGCTGCCCCACGCCCCAAGGGAACCCCCACCCTGATCCGGGACACCCTACATGGCAAACCAGCTGGCCCCCACCCATGCACCAGGCCTCTATCCTATCTAATAAAAGAGTAATATGCAGATTGACCATCACTCCAACACACAAGATGGCTGCCCCCATGTGGTCAAAGATCCTGCCCCCATGTGGACACAAGATGGCCACAACAAGATGGCCAGCAGGGGAGGGCAGTTGGGAGGGACCAGGCCTGCAGGGGAGGGCAGTTGGGGGGGACCCAAGCCTGCAGGGGCGGGCAGTTGGGGGGTACCAGGCCTGCAGGGGAGGGCAGTTAGGGGCAAACAGGCTGGCAGGGGAGCAGTTAGGCATCAATCAGGCTGGCAGGGGAGTGGTTAGGGGGTGATCAGGCTGGCAGGCAGAAGTGGTTAAGGGCAATCAGGAAGGCAGGCAGGTGAGCAGTTGGGAGCCAGCAGTCCTGGATTGTGAGAGGGATGTCCAACTGCCTGTTTAGGTCCGATCCTAAACGGGCAGTCGGACATCCCTCAAGGGGTCCCAGATTGGAGAGGGTACAGGCTGGGTTGAGGGACAACCCTTCCCCCCCATGCACGAATTTCATGCACTGGGCCTCTAGTATATTTATATTTGTTTTACCTTATTGATGGATTGACAATTTGGTCAATATGTAATATCCTTTATTGTATCATAATACTTTTTATCTTAAGTCTATCTTGTCTGATATTAGTACAGCCACCAAGCTCTCTTTTGGTCACTGTTTGTATATCTTCTTCCATTTTTTTGTTTTCAACTTATTTGTGTTTTTAGATCTAAAGTGAATCCCTTACAGACAGTGTATACTTGGATCATATATTTTCTTATTTGGCCAATTTTTTGCCTTTTGATTGGAGAGTTTAACCCATTTATATTTAGAGTTATTGTTACTAAGGGAGAACTTACTTCTGTCATTTTGCTGAGTCTTTTCTTTGTGTCTCATAACTTCTTTGTTCCTCATTTCTTCCATTACTGCCTCTGCTGTGATTGCTTTTTTTTCTAATGTATGATTTTTATTTCCTTCTCATTTCTTTTTTAATCTCTCTCTCTCTCTCTCTCTCTCTCTCTCTCTCTATCTATCTCTATCTCTATCTCTATATCTATTTTCATTTTTGACCTTAATAGTTACCCTGGGAAATACAATTAACATCTTAATTGTATAACAATTCAGTGTGAATTAATACCAATTTAGTTTCAGTAGTATACAAAAACTCTGATCATTCACAGCACTGTCCTTCCCATGTTGTTATGGTCACAAATTTTATCTTTATGCATGTGTACCTATTAACATAGGTTTGTAATGACTGATTTATGAATTTGACTTTTAAATCATATAGAAAATAAGTTAAAAATCATAATTGCAGTGTGATTAGATCTTATATATTTCTACAACCATTTGTCTGACTGATGGTACCCCACAGTTCTCCTAGGTTCTGTTCATTTTTCTTTACTCTTGTTTTCTTTACGCTCCTCAGACTAGATAATCTTAATTGACGTATCTTTAAATTCACCAGTTCTTTCTTCTGCTTGCTCAGATCTGCTACTGATGCCTTGTAGTGAATTTTTCATTTCAGTTATTGTACTTTTTGACTCCTGAATCTCTATTTAATTTCTGTTGTAATTTCTATTTTTATATCTGCAGTCTCTATTTGGTGAGATGTTACTCTCCTGGTTTCCTTTAATTCAGTGTTCACGTTTTGTTTTTGTTTTGTTTTGTTTTTAATTCTTTGAGCATTTTTAAGACAATTGATTTAAAATCTTTGTCTAGTAAGTTCAATACCTGGACCTCCTGGTGGACTGTTTCTACTAATTTATTTTTCTTGTCAATGCACGGTATTTCCTTGTTTTCACATGCCTTATAATTTTTTGTTCAAAACTGGACATTTGTTGGCAACTCTAGAACTTTCTTAAAAATTGTGTTTTTATTGATTTTAGAGAGAGAGGAGGGGAGAGGGAGAGAGAAAGAAATATTGATGAGAGAGAAACATCATTGGCTGTCTCCTACCTGCCCCCTATTGGGGATCAAGCCCACAACATGGGCATGTGCTCTGATGGGGAATTGATCCAGAGACCTCTTGGTGCATGGGACAATGCTCAATCCACTGAGCCTCACCAGCCTGGTGGCAACTCTAGAAATCTGGTCCCCATCAAGGGTTTGATTTTGTTGGTTATTGTTGTTGTGTGCTTGTTTAGTGTTCTAAACTACTGTTGTAAAATCTGTATTCTTTGTCATGTGTGAGAACTGAGGTCTGTGTTCCATTAGCTTAGTGGACAAATAATGTTTTGACGGTTTAAAAAATGGCTGGAGCTCTGCCAAAACAGAAAAGAAAGAAGAGGAAAAGACTACTCCCCTAGTGTTTGAAGACTGGCTCTGCATCAGGGCCATTTACCAGTCCGCCCAGCCTCAACATTCTGCTTTTATGGTGCCTGACGATCAGCCAGAGAAGAAAGCGTAGGCTCTTCGTGGGCCTTTTCTGAATTTGCACCCAGCCCTGGTCATGTATCAACTTGTTGATACTGTGGGATGCGTGGGAGCTTTTAAAAGCCCTTGTTCCCCAAGAACCTGCTTTCACAACCTCTTCCTTCCCAGGTTTTCTGGTCTGTTGATTGCTTGTCCCTCTTGTTGCTTCTTACACCTTTAAATGCTATTGGCAAGCACCACGTAGGAAGCCACTCCAGCCTGGGAATGCGCTGAGATGGTAACAACTAAAGCAACCCCCTGCGCCAGTCCTTCAGAGAGCCACCAGACAGGTCACAAGGCAGCCACAGCTCATGAGAATAAGTTCCATCTTGCTCCCTCTGGCACCAGCAACCTGCAGGGAGGGCTGCTGTCTGCACGGCCACTGCCTCTCTGGGGAGGGAGGGATGGCCGGTAGGTGATTTTAAATGCCATGATGCTCATTTACTGAAAAGCAGCAGCTTCCCTACCCCCAAACCTATCCCTCCTGTACATTTCTGACTAGATTCCAGAAGTTGATTAGTGGCTTTTGTGGAGGGCTAGCGCCCTGGAGTTTCCCGCGTTGTCATTGTCAGTGCCGTCACTTTTGGGTCAGTGTATTTTAAAGTGACCCTCTCAGGTCATTCCTACCATCTGGAGGCCTGGGAAACCTACCCCATGGCACTGATCCAGGCACCCCCACTTGCCTGGCCTCTCCGGGTCTCTCTTCCCCAAGTACACATTCAACAATGTGGCTTCCAGATCTCTTCTCTGGGACTTTTTAAAAAAAATGTAATATCCCTCTTTATACCAGTACATAGCCCCAGAGACTTCACATCACACCCTGCAATGGCCTGGCCACAGGGCAGCTGCTGCCTCTTTGGCCCTTGTCAGGAAGCCAGAGGCAGCTGTGGTGTTCTCCGATGTTGATTCCCTTGGCTGGTGACGCTGCACTGTGCTCAGGGCTTTTTCATAAGGATTTCTGTCCAGGCAACACCTCCGTCCCCGTGGAATTGGCTTATTAAAGCTCAGCATTTGGAGCAGTTTGCCTTTCCTCTCTCATCCAAGAGGTTAAAAATGTTGACCAGGGAAGGGCCAAGGCTGGAGCTCTGCAGTACATGATGAGGGGATGCTCACCAACAACCATCCCTTCAGCAAGAGTCCTGGCTTGGCTTCCCCCAGAGCAGAGCTGGAGGCAGGGATATGGGTGCGAGTAGTTTATGTAGGCAGCACTGCCAGAGAGCACAGGGCCAGGGTGGGGAAACAAGATGGGGAAGGGCAGAGCCAGCAGAGAGTGTATTCATGAATTAGTCACAGCTATGGGCAAGTGGGCCATCCCACTGAGCCCTGGGTTCATTGTATAACACACTTTAGAACTGCTCACAAGGGTTGAAGAAGCTGTCCATCATTGGTTGAGAGTCACTCCTGGGGCACTAACATCTGGCTTACCCTAATATGAGCCAGAACACACTCACAGCCAACAATTCCCTCAGGTAGACACAGGAAGCCATTTGTTTGTGCAGAACCTATTTGCCTGGGACATCCAGAGTGGGCCATCAGGCCATGAGTGAGACCCAACAGTATCTGCTTCACTTCACAAACATTAAGGACCTCGTACTGTCGTCCAGGATAGCGATGCTGCAGTGCCCAGAACATAGAGTTACCCTCTAGTGGGTACAAAGTGATAGGCAACACATTAAGTCAGCAAGCAAACAAAATGGCATTATTTAGTGATGAAGGCTACAAAGAAAATAAAGCAATGACTGGGAGGACTGGAGCTGCGGTCACTTTACAGTGGTGGTGGGAGACGCTTTCTGAAGAGGTAAATATGAACCGAGAGCCTCCAGGAGGCAGCGATGGGCAATTCTAGGAAAAGTGCTTTAGAAGAAGGAACAAGTGCTAATATCCCAGGGCAGAAATAAGCTCGGCTTGTTTGAAGAACAGAAAGAAGTTCTGTTTGTGAATAAACTATGGTATATCCACACAATGGAGTACTACACAGCTGTAAAAAATGAGAAAGCACTCTATGAATTAATATGGAGTCATTTTCAGGATACTCTATTTCCAGAACACTCTCTGGATGTGGGAGTATGCTCGGGCCATGTCAGGGCAGTACAGAAGAATGTCTGTAGTAAGTCACTCTTCATTGAAGGACAAAGATAAATAAGAAAATATAGGCACCTACCTGCTCATTTGTGCAAAAGAAATATAGGAAAATAAACCAAAATTAAAGAGTTTGATTAAGGGTGAAAGGAAGGGGTTTGAGAATGGGCAGAAAGAAGAGTGAAATGGGAAAAGGATATCAGGTAGTGAGGAGGGTGACACTTTCTTAAGTACAGGCAGTCCTCGGGTTACATTGGACTCAGTGTACACCGTTTCGTGGTTACGTCACCGTCTCCCATTTATTTGTAAAAAAAAAAAGTTCCGCAATTTCGATGTATGTACATGTGCTTTATGTTTTTTATTATTTATTTACCACAAGTAGAGGTCAGGAATTGTTATCTTTCTTTTAAATTTTTTTACTGTTTCACTTCATTACTGCTGTGTATGTGCTCCATGTGAGTGACATAGGTGCTTATGTAGGTGGGTTCCGACTTATGGCGAAAATCACGTTACGTCGCGCTATAGGAATGGATCTCCGACGTAACCTGAGGACCTACTGTATATCTTTTTTATTCTCTCTGGCCCTTAGAACCATAGTAACATTTTATATACCCTTCACATTCCTCCAAACAAAGAAATTGAAACCAGCTAGGACAAGAGGTTAACCTGAGATGAAATGCAAACAACGTGCATTTAGCTGTAAGAAACCAAGAGCATAACCACATTGTAGGATGTGGGGAAGAAAAGAAATAATTTAAGTAACTGTGGAAAGAGCATCTGACTGAATATTGTAAAGCTAAAGACAAAGTGTACATAAATGTTGTAACCTAGTTTTTAAATGGTTGCTTTCAAGGGTATAATTAGCAAGTCTGAAATTCTTTAATGTGTACACTAGAACAAATAAGTAAATAAACTATAGATAATGAAAGCTGGTTTCTCACTATTGAAGAAGTTACAAATAAGAAAAATGGGAGGTGCCCTGGTTAGTGTGGCTTAGTTGATTGTCATCCACACAGAAAGGTTGCCAGTTTGATTCTTGGTCAGGGCACATGCCGGGTTGCAGCTCAATCCCCAGTAGGGGGCATGCAGAAGGCAGCTGATCAACTCTCACATTGATGTTTCTCTCTCTCTCTCTCTTCCTCTCTAAAAATCAACAAAAATATTAATAAAAAAGAAAAGTGGGAAGGCTAAAGTAAACCCTATAGTGTTGGATTAAAATCTGAGCTATAAGTATGAACTCATGGTATTTAATAAAAATTCACAGGTAAACATAATATGTGTGTGCATGGGTGATTACACATATCTATTTTCTGGCTGTATCTGATGAGTGGTCTAGAACAGTGGTCGGCAAACTCATTAGTCAACAGAGCCAAATATCAACAGTACAACGATTGAAATTTCTTTTGAGAGCCAAATTTTTTAAACTTAAACTTCTTCTAACGCCACTTCTTCAAAATAGACTCGCCCAGGCCGTGGTATTTTGTGGAAGAGCCCCACTCAAGGGGCCAAAGAGCCGCATGTGGCTCGTGAGCTACAGTTTGCCAACCACTGGTCTAGAAGCAATGGCATCCAGGAGCAATGAGCACACCTAGTGCCCAGATCTTGGTTTCTAAAACCATTCTTCAATGAAAGGAACTAGGGCTCTATGGAGAAATGGTTGATTCCAGGGTTGAGGCAGGAAAAATTCGAGGTGAGTCTGGTGGTTCCAGAAGTATAGAAACCCTCAAAACAAACAAACAAACCAACAAACAAACAAACCAACAAGGAGGGAGCATCTGAAAAGAACATAGGAGTCAACCTCCAGGAACTCCCAATGGTCAAAGCTAGAATAATTTGAGCAACAAAATAAATGATGGTATTAGATTTTAACCCCCCAAATAAAATAAATAGCTATGTGTCCATACTGATATATATATATAAGTAAACAAACAGATAAAAAGAATAAGGGAGAAGCAGCAGCTCTCTCTTACAGTATAATCTATATATATAAAAGCCTAAGTGACCGTTATGACTGGTCAACTGCTCGACCAGCTGCTATGACACACACTGACCACCAAGGGGCAGACACCCAATGCAGGAGCTGCCCCTGGCGGTCAGTGCACTCCCATAGCCAACCTCTTATGGCTGGGCAACCTCCCATGGTCCCTCCCCCGGGCCGGCTGGCCCCAATTGGCTCCGATCAGGACTGGGCAACACAGCCCTGATTGCTGGCCAGGCCAAGGGACCCCACCTGTGCACGAATTTGTGCACCGGGCCTCTAGGCTATATATATAAAAGCCTAAGCGACCAAACCACCGAACCACCGAACCACCAAATGACTGGTTGACCAGTTGCTATGATGTGCACTGACCACCAGGGGACAGACGCTCAATGCAGGAGCTGACCCCTACTGGCCAGTGCGCTCCCAGTGGGAGCGCCGCTCAGCCAGAAGCTGGGCTCACGGCCTCCATGGCAGCGATACCAAGAGATGACAGCGCTACCAAGAGGCAGCAGCAGCAGGCGCAGTGGGGCCGGGATGAGCGGGAGTGGTGTCCAGGGCTCCTCCCCGGCCACCTGCCGCTTTCTGCACTGCTACATCCCTCGGGGGATGCCAGACTGCTGGTTTTGGCTCGATCCCCACAGGCACGATCCATTTAGCTGGCAGTCTGGCATCCCCCTAGGGGTCCTGGATTGTGAGAGGGTGCAGGGCAGGCTGAGGGACCCCACTGGTACACGAACCCGTTCACCGGGCCTCTAGTTCCATTAATATATGTGGGAGAAAAGAGAGAATATATATATATGAAGTCACAGATCTGCAGTTGGTGAGCTAGAGAGCCTGTGGAGCCACAGGTGCAGCCTGAGACCAAGTCCAAAGGCAGGCAAGGACCAGTGCCCCCACTGGAGGACAGCCTGCAGTCCTTGCTCCGCCTTTTTGTTCTACTCAAACCTTCAGTTGATTGGAGGAGGCCCACCACACTGGGGAGGACAACCTGCTTTGCTCAGTCTACCAATTTCAATGTCAGTCTCCTCCAGAACCACCCTCCCCGCCAAATAATGTTTGACCAAATATCTAGGCACCCCATGGCCCAGTCAGGTTTATGCACAACATGAACCATCTCAGATGGCTCTTGGATTCTCATGTTAGTCAACTGGTGAATGGTGGTGCATTTGCTGAGATGAGGAAGGCTGGAGGAGAAGAAAGCTCGGGGCTGAAGATTAATTTAGAGATGCCCAGGAGACCTGTCAGAGGACGTAAGACAGACAGGTGACTATTGGAGTCTAGAGTTCATGGGCGAGGTACGCATGAGAGTCCTCTGCACATAAATGGCACTTAACACCTTGAGATGGAACAGCTCACCCAGCGAGAAAAAGCAGAGGGAAGGGCTGAGGACTGAGCCTGGGCCCCACTGGTCAGAGGTCAGTGGGATGAGGAAGGGTCAGCAACAAGTCCAGAAGGAAGGGTCTTGCGGCCACGCGCCTGTTCTTGTTTTTGACTCTCTGAGATGGGGTGTGGCCACTGCCAATCCATTTAGCTGGATAGCCATCTGGCCCAGAGTTCAGTCCATTCCAGTCCAGTGCACATTTCCAAGTGCCTCCCAGGTGTCAGGGCAGGTGCCGACAAAGACGCTCCTGTCAAATGGGGAGATGACCCCGCGGCAGAGCCTCCGGTGCCCAGGAGATCACGTTCTTTCATCTCATCTCATGACCCCTGATTGAACCCCTGCTGTGGGGCCTGGCGCAGAGAGAAGAGCTAAGAATGCGAAGTCAGATGAGACATGGCTATGCTTTCCAGGAGCTGGTAGTCTACTGTTTGGTAGGAAGAGACCTAAAAAGACATGTCAGTAAAACATTCCCTCCTCGAGACTTCATCACGCCTCTGCTGGAGGCAGGCCTCTCTGGGGAGACAGGGGTCCAGGTGGATTCGGCAAAACCCCCCCATCCTCCTTCACCTGCCTCCCTCCCAAACCCTCCTTGTCCGTGTGATGCAAAGGCTCGATCCAGAGGAAATGAGTCATTTTATCTCATTTCATTTTTATGACCAACAGATGCAACAGAGCTGTTCCTGTTTCCAATACCTGGTAGGTCAGGCAGATAAAGCTGAGCGAAAGCAGACATAGCGACGCTTGTGTGTGTACACCATGTATACACACACACACACTACACACACACACACACACACACACACACACACACACACACACACATGCTCTTCTCCAGCTTCCAAATTTCTTAAGTGTTAGGTCATTTTCCTCCCTGGCCAAATGGCTGTCTGCCGAGTGCTGGGGCGGCCCATAAATCGTCCTGCCCATGATATAAAACAGCCTCATTGCCAGCGGGGCTGCGCGGAGAGGTGCTGCCAGCTCGTAAAGCAGGGCCGTGTCACCCCCACCGAGCGGAGGCAATAAAGGGCGCGGGGAATTACCTGCTCCGCAGCTGTGCACCGCGGGGACGTGGCAGCCAGCCTAATGGGCTCCCCTGCCCCGCCACCTTGTAAAGCTCTGCAGTTAAACACAATCCCGCCCTTGCCCCAGAGCAATTTCTCTCCGGGAGAGGCAGCTTCCCGAAAGAGAAACTGTCCCCAAACCCAACCTCGCACCAAACTCAAATGTCCAAATAAGAGGAAGGTGACATCATTGGGCCGTCAGCATCTCCCACGTGTGTAGCTGGGGCTCTCTCCCCAAGGCTCGCTGCTGCTGCCAGCTCCTGCCCTCAGCGCCACCACCAGACCTGCTCAGCCAGTGCCCACGTGTGGCCCAGCTCAGTGGCTCTCTCCACAGCCTGAGCAGCACAGCCTGCGGCAGCTGGACCCTGGCAGACGGCTCTCCCACCCATTGGCGACCACCCATAGGGGGCCTCAGGGACAACTCGCTCCCTAATGACTAACTATCCCAAAGTGTCTCCACTTTCCTTGAGTCTCTGATGACCCTTGTCCTGCAGACCACAGGCACTATGCCAGTGGAGAGGCCAAAAGCCCTCTCCTATTACCAGTGCCAGACCTACAAGCCACGTCCCTGCTGCGCTCCTGCCCCTGCCCTCTTGATCTGACAGGGCCATCGACCAGCCTGCTGTCTGAGGCCAGTCCTCTCACCTGCTGGCCTCCCCGCTCCCAAGGTTGGCCACCATGCACTTTGGTTGGCCCCACTTCCTGCTGCGCGCCCCCCACCCCCCCACCCCCGTTGGCCACCATGCACTTTGGCTGGCCCCACTCCACTGTGTCTTTTTGGCCTCTCTCTCTCAAATGGATCCCTCTCAGCAACTTACACTTAAGTTTTTCCTATAAAATAATTGCAAACAAACCCTCTCCAGTAATCGTTCTCTCTTTTCTGCCCCCCTTGCTGGCACAATTCTTGAAAGAGTGATCTCTACTTGCTTTCTTCAGGTCCCACCTCCCACTCCCCATGTGCCAACCCACTCCAGCTCCTGTCGCCAGTGAGTTTGTGCAGTGAGGGTAAGTGACCCAGTGAGTGGGAAGCGCAGTTGTGCTGTAGAGAAACAATATAACAGATAAGGAGATGGGGCTAAGGAGGAGGTTATACTTTTATTTTATTTTATTTTTTAAATATATTTTTATTGAGTTCAGAGAAAAAGAGAGAGGGAAAGAGAGAGAAACATCAATGATGAGAGAGAATCATTGATTGGCTGCCTCCTGCACATCCCCAACCGGGGATCAAGCCTGCAACCCGGGCATGTGCCCTGACTGGGAATCGAACCATGACCTCCTGGTTCATAGGTCGATGCTCAACCACTGAGCCACCCCAGCCGGGTGAGGAGGTTATAATTTTAAATAGGATGGTCAGGACATCCAAGGCCTGAAGGAGACAAGGTGTGACTCAAGTGTATATTTGGGGAAGAACATTCCAGTCAGTGGGAACAGCCAGTGCAAAGCCCCCGAGGCAGTGTGCTGGGAGTATTTGTGGGTCAAGAAGGAGGCCAGGCTGGATGAAGTGGTGATGTGGAGAGGAAAGATGAGGTCTGAGAGCCTTTGGGCCATAGGTCTTGGCTGAGTGCAATGGGAGCACGGGTCAGTGACAGGAGAGCAGAGAATGACATGGAGAGTGAGAACAGGCTGTAGGAGATGGGGGGTGGGGACAGGTAGACCAGTAAGAAGCTTGGGATGAGATGGGGACACAGCAGTGGAGCGGAGTGCTGGTAAGCCAGCTGTTCCAGGAGCAGCCGGCCCCGGTCTGATCCCCACAGCGAAAGGCTCCCACCATGCAGCCTCACAAGGCCAGTGGTCTCCCAGCCGCCAGCGGGTTTCCTGTGAGCTGTACTTGCTCAGCGCAGCACAGGGCCCTTGGGCATTTCGTTGGGAGGAGAAGAGCTTGTGGATCGTCTCTGAAATAGCCCAAAAGGACTCCTGGCAAGTGGGGTGTGGGATGTGAGAAAGGCCAGGCCAGGGGTGGCTGCAAGGCCGCCCATCTAACTCCTCATGTGGAACCTTCACCTGGTCTCACAGTGGTCAGGTGGGCTCATTCCATTGTCACCGCTCCTGGGGCTGCTCCTCCCCGGATGCGGATGCTGGGCACACCCCCTCTGCTGGTTCCTCTGTCTCTTGCCAGGCCTTCCATATTCCAGGGCAACATCACCTCCTGGTTCTGGCCCTCGATTGCTGCTTTTTCTCAGACCCTTTTCCAGGCCCTCTCCTCTCTGAAGCGCCACTGTGCCCAGATGACCCCTCCTCAGCTCCCACGACCTCCTGCGTGGAACTGGCTCACGAGCCGCCATCAGGGTCCCGGCTCTCCTCCAAGCTCCAGACCCACGAGCCCTAACACCTCCCAGGCCTGTCTTCTTGGATGTCTCTAAAACACACCAAACTTAACACATGCAAATCTGAACTCCGAATGCCCCCACCCGCCCCGCCTCACACCGTCCCCATCTGGCCACAGTGGCCCGCGCCCATTTTCCCCATCACCGAGTCAGGTGAGTAGGAAACCTTGACTCTCCCTAACTCCTCCCACCCTGCTCCTCACGGGGAGCCCTTTGCTAAGAAGTCCTGCGGATTTCACCTGCTGAGCAGCTTGAAGCCAAACACTGCTGTCCATTCTCACCCCAGCCCTCCCTGGTCACCTCCTGTGGTCTCATGCTGGGCTCCTGGCTCTCGCTTGTCCATCCTGCAGCTGGACAGCCATTTCCAACGTGCAGCCCTGTCGGGCCATTGCCTCGAAAACCTCTCTGGTGCTCTTAGGCCACGTGCGGTCCCGGGACAGGGCCTTGTGCTCCGGCCTCCTTCCTGCAGGCCTCTCACGGGTGGCCTGCCCTGCCAGCCACGCCCGCTCCCTGTCAGTTACTCTCTGTGCCTGCCTCCCCCCTCCGGGCATCCCTTGCTCAAATCTTTGCCCAGACACCTGTCACTGCCCTTGGCGACTCATCCCAGAGACCAACACTGTCGCCGCTTCCTCAGCCTCAGAGACGCTTCCCCAGCCTCTCAGCTTGGTCAACGCTGACTCTCATGTGTTCTCAGCGTCGCGTACTCTCCCTCCTGACCCCCGGCCTGCCGGTGCCCTTCTGCTTGTGCGATGGTTTGGGTAATGCAGCCCCCCCCCCCCCCCCCCATGGCTGTGAGCCCTGTTTTGCTCACTGCCGTCTCCTCATGATGAAGTAAGGGCCCTGGAGTTGGACCCTCAGAGTGGGAATGGTGGCCTGCCCCTGAGGGCAGCGCACGCTTGATGAGTTATTCCATTTCACTAGAGATCATGTAGAGCCTATCATATAAGGGGCTGTGAGGGTTACAGGGCTCAAATAATGCAAACGCAGCTCAGAGGCATCCCTGCCCTGGCCAAGGCCTCCCTGTGGGTGAAGTGCACTTCCTTGTTCCTTTGACTCTAGGTCTGGCCATGTGACTTGCTTTGGTCCATTCAATGGGACGAAAGGGACAGTATGCCAATTCGGAGTCTAGGCCTTAGGTGTTACTGCAAATTCTTGTCCGTCCTCTTGAGCTTCTCCTGTTGCCACAAGAAGAGTCTTCCCTGGGTCACTGCTTCCCCTCCTGCCTGGGCCACCCACTTGGGGCCATGCCTGACACAGACCAGCCCGCCCGCCTGCATCAATGGGGATAAATGACCGTTGTTCTTAGCTCATGACTTTGGGATGTTTTGCTCCCAGCCTTCTGTGGCACTAGGTCATCTGCTCCAACAAATGCCATGTGCTTGGTGCAGAAAACATGGTCATGTTAGTTCTCTGTCCACAGCGGCTGTGGCACGTCCCCAGCCTGGCCCTAGAAGGATGTGCTGGAACTTCATAGCTGTCTGCTTTTCACATGTTGTGTCTCCACCAGGCTTGACCTGAGATGCAGAACCCTGTGATCGGTAGATGACAGACAGACATATAGATGTAGGTATATGGATATGTGGAGAGATGGAGGCAAATAGATGGATAGATAACGATAGATATTGATATATGAGTAGATATAATTATAGAGAGCTAGAGAGAGCTAGAAAGCTTGATGATGCTGATATAGGCTGATGATAGATGCAAAATAGACATATAGACAGGGATAGAAATGGATCTGTCCCGAGTTGTGGCCTTACCCAGGTGTGGGGCAGGTCAGGTTAGCTGGGTAAGGACCTTGTCTCATGTCAAGACCGGAGCCCCCAGGACAGGAGGTGAGGAAGGGGAGACGGGTGTAGAGTGGGGACAGAAAGGATAAGCTAGAGCCCACGAGGACGAAGGTTGTGTGGGTTCTTGAGGTAGCTACCCTGGTGGTGTGAGTGTTTTTCAGAAGCCAGGGTCCATGGTCAGGGGACTACACAGACCCGCCTGGCCCAGGAGTGGGGATCCTGGAGGGTCCAGGGAAGGTGAGCAGCAGCCGCCCAGCCCACTGCCCCAGGGCACCTGGGTGGCTGGCAGGTCACAGGTCAGGGAGCAGGACCAGGGAAAGGGATGCCTCCCTCTCCCACCCTGCAAGATGAGAGTGAGCATCCAGCTCTGGAGCGCCTCAGAGCACAGGATGCCCGTGGCTCCCGCTGGACCCAGATGGGCTGCAGTGCTGTTTGTCTTGGTCATTGTCTGTGCACTGGGTTTCCCACTGGATGGACTTCACTCCCTATGAGGTCACCAGGTCTTTGAGGGCAGGGCCTCTGGGCTTCTCACGTACACCTTTATTTCCCTCCTGATTCCTGCCTTTCCTATTCTGTCTCCAAGACCATAGCCTCCCACCTGGCCTCTGGCTTCAGTTTAACCAACCCCTTCCGATCTGGTCTAAGGATAGAATGTAGTAATGGTTCCCAACTTTTTCAAGAATGAACCAACCTTCTTTCCTTTTCTTTCCTTTCCTCTGCTCTTTTCTTTCTTCTTCGTTTCTTTTCGCCTCTCTTCTTGTCTCCTTTTCTTTCTCCTCTCCTCCTTCCCTCCCTCCCTCCCTCCCTCCCCATCCCCCTCTTTTTATTTTTGCTGTATAGTTTTGGGGATATGAATTGTAATACTTGTGCAATCACCACCATAATCAAAACATCTCCCTCCTTCAAAAAATACCCTGGCACCACATCTCTGTAATGGAACCATTCCCACCCCAACCCTGACAACCACTGTCTGTTCTCCATCATGAGGGGTTTGCTCTTTCAAGAATGTCTTATAACAGGAACCACTGAATATGTAACCTTCTGTGACACAGCACCACGCCCTCGGATTCACTCAAGTTGTTTCCTTAGTTTCTACCTTTTTACTGTTGAGCAGTCCTTGTACGAAAGGCCACGGGTTGTCCATCCATTCACCTGCTATGGACACTGAGTTGTTTCAGCTTTTGATGATTGTGAGTAGAGCTGCAGGCAATGCCCGTGGCTAGGGTTTGGGTGAGCATGCATTTTCATTTCTCTCGGAGTAACATCTAAGGGTGGGATTCCTGAACCATGTGGGAACTCCATGCTTAACTTTATAAGAAACGGCAAAGCTGCTGCTGAGGGTGGCCGTGCCGCTCTGCACCCGGCCAGCGGGCGTGGACTCGTCACACGAAGCTGTGCCAGCACCTGGTATTTTTAGATTTTAGCCATTCTAGCAGTTGTGTAATGGCACCCAGTGTAAAATTGCACCTATGTTTACATTGGTATTGCCCTAATGGTTATTGATGCTTATTTACCATCTATATTTCCTATCATCTGTCTTTCACTCATTTTTAAATTGGATCATTTGTTTTCTGACTATTGAGTTTTAGGAGTGCTGTATTTATTCTGGATACAAGTCCTTTGTTAGATATGAAATGAGAACATAATTTCTCAAATTTGTGCCTTGTCTTTTCATTCTCTTAACAGAGCCTTTTGCAGAAAACACATTTTTCATTTTGATAAAGTCCCATTTCTCACTTTTTTCTTTTATGGGTTAGGTTTTTGATGTCATGTATAAGAACTCTGCTTAAACTCAGGTCACAAAAATTTTCTCGTGTGTTTTCTTCAAAAGTTTTATGGCTTTATATTAGATCTATGGTGTGTTTTGAGGTAGGTAATCTTTGTTTTTTAAATACATGTATATATTTTATTGATTCCAGAGAGGGAGAGGGAGATAGAAACATCAGTGATGACAATCATCCATTGGTTGCTTCCTGCATGCCCTTTACTGGGCATCACAACCCAGGCATGTGCCCCTGACCAGAAGCAAACCTGGCACCCTTCAGTCCCCAGGCTGATGCTCTACCCACTGAGCCAAACTGGCCAAGGCAAGGTAGGTAATCTTATGTATGAGGCCTGAGCTTCAGATGAAGTTTCTTTTGTTCTCTTCCTATGGATATCCAGTTATTCCAGCACCACTGGTGGAACAGACTATCCGTTCTCCGTTGAATTGCCTCTGCACCTCTGTCAAACATCACTTGGTCCTATTGTGTTGGCCTTTTTCTGGGCTATCTATTTCAGAAGTTGGCAAACCTTTTCTGTGGTGGGCCAAGCAGTAAACATTTTAGGACCATGGGCCATATAGCCTCTGTCTCATATCCTTTTTTAAAAAAGTGCTCTTAAAATGTAAAAACTATTCAGAGCTCAGCATCATATGAAGATAGAGCGTGGCCCTGGCTGGACGGCCCTGCTCACTCTGTGCACTGGCCGCATCTGTCATCAGTGCCACCTGTCCCGACTGTGGCAGCTTTGCAGGAAGTGGTCAGGCTTGGTGGGTGCTCCGCCCACGCTCGTCCTTCATCGGTGCTCTCAGACCGTCGTTTTCACTCACGAGATTGTGGCCATGCTTGGATTTATGTCCACCATCTTATTCTTTGTGCTGCCCCCTGGGTGCTTTGTTTATTTGTTCCCGTTCCCCCTTTCTGCCTTCCTTTGGGTCACCTGAACTTTTTGTTAAAATTCAATTTTCACGTGTCTGTTCTGTGTTTGCCGCCCCTGCGAACAGTGAATTTCTGTCCTGAAAGCACCAGCTTTACAATGACCGTGCTGAGCTTTCCTCAGGCTCCTCGAGTCCACACTTTGCCACCCCCCGTGGAGAATGCTACGTAGCTCACAGGGCCCCTTCGCCCTCTCCCTCTGTCATCCATGTCTTATGGCATCTACCTGCATCGGGAGCCCCATCACACAACGTTATACTTCCTGCTTTCAACTGATGAACAGATTTTAAAGAACTCAAGAAGGAAATCTTCTCTATTCACCCAGCTACGTGCCCTTCCAACTGTTCTCCCTCCTTCCGGGCACTCCAAGTGTCCTTCTGCGGTGATTTCCTCTCTGCCTGTAGAAGGACCCGCTGCAAGGCTTCTCCTGTTCTCCTTCATCTGAGAGTGTGTCTATGAGTGACCACTCTACCTTCCTCCCTGAGGGATATTCTCCTGGGCACAGACTTCCGGGTTGACAGTCCTTTCCTTTTAGCATTTAAAAATATTCCACTTCCTCTGGCCTCCAAGGTTTCTCATGAGACATCTCCCGTCCCTTCAGGTGAATTTCTGCTTATCTTCAAAACCTCGCCCAGGTCTTACTCCCATTACAACTCTGCTAATTGAACATGCCCCCTTCCTGCCACCCTCCCGCCCATCACTCCTTTCTGTGCATGACATCACACACATCACACACACATCACTCCATGCTGTAGTGATTTAGTCTCATGCTGGGCTCACCCACTTGTTCTCTGTCATGTCCACCAGCTGAGAGAGAGAGGGGGCGGGGAGGGGGAGGATGGGGAGAAGGAGGAGATTAAGAAGCAGCAGTTGAAGACTGATCTTTTCAGGAACCTCAGATGACCTCTGAGCTCAGAGAATGTTCCTGGAATTGCACTGATTAGTCAACGAGGGTCCTGTGTCGGGAGAAAGCAGGGTGCCATCACAGAGGGGGTCTCTCACACCCAATCAATTGCAGGGAATCCCCAGGTGGTTCAGGAAACGATTGACGAGGGTTTGCGTTACCGTAGACTCACTCACTCACTCATTCATTCTTCAAGTGTGAGATCCTGGTAACACTGGCATTGTGCTCAGAGGACTTCAGTGTTTGCACCCAAAGGAAACATGTTTTAATGGTAATTTTCTGGAACCACAGCAGAGGCCAGTGGAGTAGACTTTGAAGTTGGAAGGGCCCATCAGAGACCCTCAGCCCAGTGACAAGCATCTGTTGGTCCCACCATGAGATTCTGCGTGAAGGCCTTTGCTCTCCACTCAGCCCAGCCTGCCAGCCCCGCCTCCTTCCTCTTCCTTTCATCCAGTAGGAACAAAATGGAGCACAACCCAGAACTCTCCAGGGCAGCTCAAAGCTTCTGCGGCATCCTCCCTGTGCACAGAACGGCCTCTGTCCAAATACATTCTGAAGGGCCCCTCACAAGATTCAGCGTCTCTGTATCTCTCAAAGCTTTGTCCCGCCCCTCCTTCCCGAAGCCCTGGAACTACCGGTTTGCAGACACCTGAGCAGAATTAATGGAAACTACTGCTGGGCCCCAGGTGCTGGACCTGGGAGGCCACGTGAGTCAGAGGTGGCTCCGGCCCTGGCGGCTCCCAGCCAGGCAGAGGGCAGGCTGGTGGTGCCGACGGGGGGCCCTGCGTCTGCAGTGTGCTGGGGGGCCAGCTCACCTCGGGGGTTCTGGGGAGGGTTCCAATTCTTTCCTAATGTGCGCACAGCTCTTCCACGAGTGTGCCTCAGTTCATCTGGTATTGAACTGGATCAGCTACTTTCAACCTTTTTCACCTCCTGGTGCACATAAACCAATTACTAAAATTCCGTAGCACACCAAAAATATGTATTTTTTCTGACCTGACCAAAAAAAAGTATAATTTTGATTTATTCACACCAGATGGCTATTGTGTTGGCTGTTGTCATTTTTCTGTTTGACAGTCAAAGGGAAAAGCGCTCAGTGCCCCTGACTACATAGGCTGGTACTGCATGTTTAAACACTCTTGCAGCCACCGGTTGAAAATCGCTGAACTAGATAGCTGGTTTCAAATTCCACTCTGTGTCTCCATGTCTGTGCCACTGGAATTGCGCCGATTAGTAGATGAGGGTCCTGTGTCAGGAGAAAGCCAGGTGCCGCCACAGAGGGGGTCTCCTAAACCCACTCAATGGCAGGGAATTCCTGTTGGGTGGTCAGGGAGGCGGGATGTTTGGAGGTTCTGAGTCTCCGGCTCCCAACTTCAGCAGGATCAGCTGCAGCTCCACTTTTAACTGTGGCCTTGACCTTACAGAGCCAATTTCACTCGAACAAACAAAGGCGTGACTGTTAAAATTGGAAGGCCTAGACGACCACGGTAGTTGTGCCCATGACACCCCGGATTCACAAGGTCTCTACAGAATGGGTCGTGTGGACATATAAACTTGGAAAAGACCTCTAGGCGTATGAGGCTATTGGCAACGCGCAGCGTTTGAGTAGGTAGTAGGCACATTGCAAAGGATTAACAATAGGCTCTCTGCAGATGAAGAGGGGGACGCCCTGGTTTGTAGTGTTTGCCAATTCCTGTGGTGAAAACTCTCCCATTTGGCCAATGGCCAATGCCAAGTAATTAAAGTGAAGTCTCTGAACGCAGAGTTTGGGAAGAGGTGCAGGAACTGGCTTTGGCATATCACTGCTGACGGCACCAATGAATGACCCCCCTGTCTTCCCCCTTTGTGTGTAGAACCAACGAAGATACAGAATCAGAAGGAAGATGGCAGCTACAAGGTCAGGCTTATCAAAGCTGGGTGAGTGGGCTGCTAGATCGGATTCTTGTTCAGATACCTGTCTCTTTAATTCTAGAAGCGTGTGCTCCCCTTGCCAACATGGGGCCCAGGCATGTGACTTGCTTTCTGTCCAAAGCCGAGGCCTCGAGAGGCTTCCTGTGCTTGGCTTGTCCTGTTGTGCTTGTGCCATCACTGTCAGAGGTCCAAGCCCGCTCAGGCCGGGAGAGGTGGCACCGAAGAATGAACTGCCTCAGCGCTCACCCAGGCAAGGTCCCCTCGGCAGATGCATAGATCCCTGAGCGAAATAAAGGACTTCTGGGCTGCTGTGGTTTCTTTAGGTGGCATTATTGGGCCTTAGTTAACTCATTCAGAAAATGGCATGGGAGGCTGCTGTAACGAAATCCTCAAACAGGTAGCATAGGTTTGGAACTGGGCAGTGAGGAGATTTAGAGAAGGTTAAAAAGTGGCAGAAAAGTGGTGACCCATGCTATGTGGTGAAGAAACATTTGGTAGAAGCATTGCACGTGGTGATCTGGGAGGAGGAAACGCACCTGTGCATTTATGGACTTGGGCAGCGGTTTCCAGGGACGGCCTTGTGACCTTGAGCTTCTTCAAGCCATAAAGGACAAGGTGTTTCAAGTACAAGATGAGTTCAGAAAGGAACCCGCCATTCACATGTAGAATCTAGAAAAGAAAGTTATTTCTCATCTCCAGTCCTCCAGCTGCTGGAAGATCTTCGGATTAAGCCTTGGCCTGAGGTACCCAGACCCAGTCCAGGCCAGGCCGGAGGCATGCAGCTCCGAGCAGAGAGTTAGGGATGTGCCCCTGGGTTGCAAGGCTCTTTGTCTGAGGGCCCTGGAAGGAGAAAGGTGGCTCTAGAGCAGGGGTGGGCAAACTTTTTGACTCGAGGGCCACAATGGGTTCTTAAACTGGACCGGAGGGCCGGAACAAAAGCATGGATGGAGTGTTTGTGTGAACTAATATAAATTCAAAGTAAAGGAGCGGAGGGGAGAGCAAGAGAACCCTCAGCTCCTTTGGCTCTGCGGGCCGGATAGAACAGCCAAACGGGCCCGATCCGGCCCGCGGGCCGTAGTTTGCCCACGGCTGCTCTAGAGCATCCTCTCAGTGATTACGGGGTGCCTAGGAACCTTCAGGGCATGGCCTCACACAGCCCGAAGGTACCCGTAACCAATGTAGAGAGGAACTGGCCCGACTGGAACCATCCATGCAGAAGAGCCGCAGTGTCTGAGAGGGCTGATGGGCAAGTGCATTGTGAGCGTGGAGTACAGGGGACTGAGGCTTTAAAATGGAAAGGACCTCGAGGCTCCCAACTTCCTTCAGGCAAGAAGAGGTAGAGAGTTACTCCACCACATAAGGGGACACGCCTTCCAGTGCCCGCTTCCGGAGTGGCAAGGATGATGGAGGAGGAAGACCCCCAGTGGGGGCAGCGGCCGAGCACAGGGGACTGCGGATCGCTAGGGGCACACTTCGCCAGGGTAGAGGCACGGGCACTTCCGCCCGCAGGACTTCGGGTGCTGGGAACAGTGGCTGCGATGGCAGTGATCCGAGCCCTGCCCACTGCATGCTGGGTGTGCGCACGGGGCAGGGAACGGCTTCTGTAGTTCCTAAGTCTCTGGGTCAAGAAGAGCCACGTCCAGCATGAACGCAGAGCACAGGACCTAGACCCCGAAACTGATGACTGGCTGGATAGACGGGGCCGTGGAAAAACACACTGCAATGGGGAGGACTATGCGTTATCGTTGAGAAATGCTCTCTCCCTCTCATGCCCATGGACGCGTGTCCTTCCTGACATCAGCGACAATGGGTTTGGCCATATGACTTGGTTTGGCCAAAAGAATGAGGTGAAACCGACGGTGTGCTGGTCCTCAAGGACGCACACTTTCTTCTTGCTTCTGCCGTCGCCACAAGAAAGCAGTGCTCAAGCCAGCGTCCTGGTCCTGGGGGAGGACGAGAGCCACGGGGAAGACCCCCAAGCTGCCCAGCCAGGCCAGTGAAAGTAGCTGCCGCGGCTGCCTGCAGAGCTGCCAGCCCGCCCAGCCCAGCCGGGACCGGACGCTTCAGCTGACCCAGGTTCAGGAGCTAATACATGCGTCTTGCTCCCGAGGTGAAGGCTTCGTGGACATTGTTAAGGCAGCACAATGGCGGCTATCGTTCACTGACGGAGGGTGCGGTCACTTGAATGGCCACCTCGGGCTTCTTAAAGCTGTGGCTCATCCTGCCGCAGGCAGCACCGAGCAACTAAGGTCCTCAAGCAGAGCTGAGCTGCTTCCAGAAACTTAACAGCAAGCGAAGGTGCCGAGCCTGGAGCTGGACTTTGAAGGAGGCGGAGGAAAGGGTGGGCCAGGCACGCTCGGTCCCCCTCCTGAGTATGCAAGCAGCGGGGCGAGCCCCCAGGAGGAGCGAGGCCAGGAGTCAACTCTGGCTGCGTCTTTTCACCAGGAAATTGCTGCCGGGGAAGTGGGGGTTCCCCTGACACTTGGGACGCTCTGCAGAAAGGAAATGGGCTAGGTCCCATTTTCCTTGGTGTTTCCTATGCCTGGTGTTTCCTTGGTGTTTCTGTACCTGGGAACCTTCTTCAGGCCACATGCCCCCCTGCCCCCACACACACAGCATGGCTCCGAGTTTAAACACCCTCCATTGGCTCACGGGCTTCTTCCCAGTGTGCCACCCAGTGCATTTCCTCAGAAAGAGGAGGGGGCACCCAGGAGGCTCCCCCCACACCCCTCCCCGCAGCCCAGCAGCCCTCTTCCCTGCTGTCCCGTCCCTGTCCAGAGCTCACCCCAGGCCTCATGCCCTAGTCACTGGCCCCACTGGGTGGCTGTCTCTGCCAGTGGTTGACTGATCTCTTACTAGACCTGAGCCTCCCCATGTACCTGCCAGGGTCACCTCCCAGGACGGAGCCCTGCTCAGGGCTGCTCCCCACGGGCTCTTTCGCCCATGGCTGCTGCCGGTATCCTAGGCTCCAGCTTCCCGTCCTGACTATTTCTGCACCAGAGCACAGAGGGCCTGCCCGTTCTCCTTGCCCCACCCAACTCCCATGCCATCGGACTGCCCCTCAGAGAGGAGGCTCTGGGTGAGGAGTGCTGGGGCTGCCCCTGGGTCTGGGACGAATGGCTCTCCGAAAGTCAGTGCAGATATTCAGAGCAGCCCCTGGAAGAGCAGCCAGATACTGACTGTTACATGCTAACCCCACCCCCACCCCAGACAGGCAGCACACACATAGCCAGCAAATGCGTCCGCATTAAATATTTCTGGGCAAATGTGAAATAGTCCATTCTGACACTGTTGAGAAAAAATACAGCCTAATTTCTGTTCAAATGCACCAAATTTACTGCCCAGGGCCTCATTAACTGTGTCAAGGAGGAAGCAGATAGACAAAATAAATTATGAAAAAATTACTTTTTTAATGTACAAAAAGACTTATTTACAAGTTGAGCATGTCATCTCAATTCATAGCAGGTAGAAAAAGCTAAAAATGTTGTGGAGATATAAACTTGGCTGGATGCCTCACCTACAGTATTTTCAGGGACGATGTCTTCTGTACAGACGATATACAGGGTGGGAATCCTGTGACATCCCCGCTCAGGGAATGAATGACCACCACAGCCCAGGCCCCGGGGCCCCTCCTGGGGCTGTGATTTGGACAGGGCCTTTCCTTGGAGCTTAACAAAGCCCTGGGTGTTCTGGGATGCAGAGGGCCCGGTAAGGTATTGGCCTCTCCTGCCTGAAGCCAGGGTCACAGTCAGTCTCAAGCTCCTAGTGGTGCAGTTGGTTTTGGCAAGGATGCCACGAATTCAACATGGGGAAGGGGGGCGGTGTGCTGGGGAGGATGCACCACTCATCCTACAGTATGTTCAGCATGTCTTCTGACGCCAGTTCCTAATCCCACCGGAACAGGAGAGTCCAGTGACGTCCTGAGCCCCAGGAATCAGCCAGCTCCTTCCCCTCCCGCCCCACCAGACGCCATGCACATCATCGTTCTCTGGAACGAATGAGGGCAGAGGGAGGGGGTCCAGAGGTGCCGGGACTTGGCAGGGACCCTGGGCCGCTGGCGAGTGGGCAGCATGGCCGGAGGCAGCTGGAGAGGCTGCCATCAGGGCCTGGGGGAGAGTGGGCGGGCAGTGCCCTGGGCAGACGGGGCTGGGCAAACATGTGACTCTTCCTACCCCAGGCGCCCGAGGCTGGGCCCGTGCGCTCTCACTTCCTAAAGGTCCATCCACGCGTGGTCCCTCGGTCATCCCTGGCCCGCAGCAGCTCCAGCAGGCCCGAGGTATTTAGAAGTGCGTGTTCTTTTCAGGGAGGGCCACGTTTTACATGCGTGAACACTGTAAACACGGCCTGGAGCGGCCTGCCGCTTCTGAGCACCCCCGAGCATCACGGTGTGTTCTTTCCCTTTTCTGGCAATATTCCCGATCTTTATTCATTCTATACACGTGGGCCGTCTGCCAGGTGCACACCTGGCTCTGCCAGGTAGAGATGCCGGTGCTACCACCCTTGAAATCAGGATGTGCTCCGAGTCGCCTGGGTAAACTCTCTTTCCTCTGTGACCAGGGACGTCAGAGGCCACATGACCAGCTTGGGGAAGGGTTCCAGGGGCCAGCAACTCCTTGCAGGATTGGAATAGAAGCTCATCTTCCTGGATTACAGCATCCAGTATGGCTTTCTGATTCAAACCCAAACATGGTCCTCTGCCCTTGTCCTCGTGTACTTGGAAAGCCCTGGCCGGGGACCCCTCTGTGACAGGTACGAAGGAGCTGAGCAGAGTGGTCCTCTACTCAACAACACCAAAGGCGGGAGCACTGTGTAAACGAGCCTTCCTACTGAGGTTTTTTCAGTGTTCCAAAAATAACCCCAAAGAAGACCAGACAGGATGCACTTAAACTTGCCTTAAAGTACTGTGGTCTGAACCAGCCACTGGCACCATCCCCCCCTCCCCCCCGCAGGCCTAGTAATACTTTTTTGGAAGAAGACAAAATGGATGACACCCCACTGTGGAAATGACGGTTCTTCGGAGTCCGCTCAGCACCAGGGGCCGGGGCCTTAGGTCATCATGTTGAGGAACTTGCTTTCCTCGGCCAGGCTGGTGAGCATGGAGCTCATGTCCCCGACGGCCATGTTGCTGATGCCCATGGGGACGGAGGGCAGAGTCAGGGAGCTCCGGGGGGTGGTGAGGCGGGAGGAGCTCTGGGAGAGGCTGTGGAGGAGGCTGGGGCTCAGGGTGCCCGAGAGCAAGCTCGAGTGATCGCCGTCATCCATGATGGCGTCGAAATCGATCTGGGAGGCCTCCAGCAGCTGGGAGTCCACAGTGCTGGACACCTGGTTGACCCCTGGCGAGGACAAGGGCTGGGGCTGGAGACCCTCCGGGCAGGCCTGTGGCTGCGGCGGTTGGGGCCTCATGACCTGGCAGCCTACGTGGTTCTCCAGGTCTCCATTCTGTTCATACATGTGGATTTGGCCATAATAGTAGAGCATGTTGTGGTCCTGGGCTCCACCTGTGTCCTGTGGGGGCAGCTGAGGAGGTAAGGATGCCATAGTGCCCATCGCTCCCTTGGGCACAGACTCTGCCATCTGCTGGTTGGCTGACACAGCAGCCATGGCATGGCCGGTGGCCCGGGCGTAGGCCAGCTGCTGCCCAGCACGTACCACCCGGTGGCGGCCAACAGGGCTGGGCTCAGGAGGTGGCCGGGGTTGCACTAGGCCGAAGCCGGGCCCAGCCAGCCCCCCTGCAGCCTGCTGCAGCTCCAGGAAGCCGGGCTGGTGGGAAGGCAGAAGGCTGGGGCCCTGGTGGTAGCCCTCCTGGCTCATGGGGGCTGCCAGGTGATGGCTCTGCTGTGGGTAGCTCTGGGCTGCATGAAGTGGTGCCATCCCGGCCAGGGTGGCATTGGGGGCCCCAAGTTCCCTGCGTCTACTACCCATCATGGAGGGGTCGGGAACAACTTCCATTTGCTGAGGGAGCCCCAGGTGACCGGGCTTGGCTGCCAGGGTGCTGCAGGATGTGGGGAATGGGTGCAGGGCCCCGCCCATGGTGCTGGTGCTCAGCTGGGGGTGGCCTTGGTCGTAGCTGGCGTGGGGGCTCGCTGTGGTGGTCATGCTGGGACACTGGCCCCCAGTCCCTGCCTGCCGAAGCTGTTGCATATGATTTACCCTGGGCCCGGAGGGGGCTCCACTGCAGGGCTGAAGGAGTGGCTGCGCGCTGCCCAGACCCCGAGGGCTCGGCGGCAGGCCCTGTGCGCCGTAGCCCGGGTACTGGCAGAAGGCCGGCTTTTGCTGCGCCACCGCCAGGTTGCCCTGCAGAATGGGTGGAGGCTTCCCCTGGCTGCTCAGGGCGTCCATGGTGCCAGAGCTCACCTCATTCCACTGCACAGGCATGCTGCTTTTGCTCGGGCCAGAGGGGGCGCCATAGCCCAGCTGGCAGCCTCCCAGCCCAGGGGCGGAGGGGCCCACGTTGGAGTCTGCAGCCACCATCCTGCGTTGGCCGTGCAGCCCTGGGCTGGGCAGTTTGGGGTGTTCAGAGAAGCAGGAGCTCTCGGGGGGATATGCCTGCGGGGTGCTGTCACCCAGGGTGCCCGCATGTGCCTTGATGTACTGAACCACGTCATCGGGCAGCACCAGGTCATCCTCGGGCAGCAGGAGGGGGCCCTCAGGCGCTGCACCATCGGTCCCCACTGCCATGGCTTCCATCACCACGTTCTCGCTGATGCTGGGTGGTCGGGGGGAGTAGGTGCCATGGGCGAGGCTGCCCTCAGAGCTGGCGGGACCCTGCAGGTGGAGGCCGCGCCTCTCGGCAGCGCAGGGCTGCAGTGGGCCCGGGTTCACATTGTGGGCGCTGAGGAAGCGCTGCACCCGAGGCGGAGCTAGGGCATCTGGCCGCCTCACTGGGTCACTGGCCCGCCGAGCCCCACTGCCACATGCCTCGTGGGGGAAGGCGGGTGCAGGCCCTGCGTGGCTATAGGCCAGCCCACCACTGCCTCGCCGGGGCCCCAACACGTGCTCTGATGCGTCCAGCAGAGCCAGCCGGGTCCGCAGGCTCCCACGCTCCAGGCCTGGCAGTGGTGTGGGGGGCGGCCCACCTGTGGCCGCCGCGTACTTGGCTCGCAAGCTGTACTGCTGCGCGGGCGTCAGGCTGAGCGGCCCTGTGCCCACCCCGCTGCCCTGGCTGGCCTCGCTGGAGCGCCGGGATGCATCTGTGGAGATGGGATCATAGGAGTCTGCCGAGCTGGCCTGGGGCGGGCGGCCAGCGCCCAGGGGCGAGGCCTCGCTGGAGCGGCGGCTGGAGAAGTAGGGGGAAATGCCGGAGGAGCGGCGGCTCACCGTGTAGGCCGAGCTGACTGTGCTGGCGGAGCTGTCGCGGCGCTCCTGCAGGTGGCTCAGCACCGTCACCTCGCTGGAGGACAGCTCTGACAGCCGCGGGTTGGGTAGCAGCCCCAGCGGCCTGCCACCCCCACCGCAGCTGAAGTTTTCCAGGATGGAGCCTGTGGGGAAGGGAAGAGGTCAGCACGGGGTGGTGGGAGCGGTGCCCTGCCCGCTGGGACCAGGCCGAGGCTGCAGCCCGGAGCCCTAGGACACGGCTGGCGCCCAGCAGGCACTAAGCTCATGATTTCTGATGGAAGCAGTAAGGAGCAGTAGGTGGGTGAACGTGGACCTCATTGTGGAGGGTGGGCAGCAGAGTCAGGGCCGATGCCGTGTGGCTCTCCCATTGCCTGGCCGGCCCTGAGTTCCATCCAGCTGGTGCTCTGCATTCCCAGCTGTGGACGGTGACCTCACCATGGACTGAGCTATGGAGAAGATCCCAGGAGGCCTGGCCCTCACCCTCTGGGGGGGCTGCCAGTCAGGATCCTGGGACAGGACTTACGGTGTGGGGGGCAGGCTGCTTGTAGGGAGGGCCGAGACCCATGCCCACGGGAGGGAGGAAAGGCAGTAAGGTGGGCAGGAGAAGTGAGCAGTGACAGGCCCGACGGCCTTGGCAGACCTCACGGGGAGTTCCAGGCCTCAAACAGCCCTTACACTCTGGCAATGATCAGTCCCTGGATGGAGGCACCCTGGGAAGGGTGACCTTGGTGAGTCAGCTGTCAGTGACCCAGGCGATCTCTGTAGGAAGCGGAGATGTGAAGCCATCTGCTAGCAGTTCCCTCAACAGCCGAGTCAACAAGTCCTCCCTTAATGAAGAGCTGGTGGTGCATCCCCGTGTTCACGTCTCCCTAGCCCAGTCCTGGGTCCACACTGGCCGTCAGTCCCCGAGGGAGCCTGGAGGATAAGTGCCCTGTGGCTGCTGCACTGCCTGGCACAGGGTCAGCACCCAAGAAGTGCTTGGTGAAATTGCCTTCCATCTCAAAACTTGGCCAACACCTCCTGAGGTTGAACACAGGGCTGCCTCCTACAGGAAGTCCTCCCTGCCCTTCCCTAGTGGACAGGCTTTCTCTCTCCTCCACACAGATCTACCTCCGTGCTGTTTGGCCATTCTGCGGGTGACTGTGCATCTGATGGCATGGCCTTCAAATGAATGCTCCTTCTAACCACAGGGTGGGAGACTGTATCACTCCTGCCCATGGCCTTCGCCACGGTGCCCACAGCAGGGGCCTGATAAGTGGCCGAATGAATCATGAGGACGAGGATGATGTGAGCAGGGTGTGCCTGTTTTTAGGGGTTGTAGGGTGCAGCATGGTGTAGTTGAAAGAGCCTGGGCTTTGCAGCCACTCAAGCCTGGGCTAAGTCTCAGCTCTGCCATTGGTTTAAGTGAGGCCCTTTCATCTCTCTGAGCCTCAGTTTCCTAGTCTGTGCAACGGGCTGGTAAGATCCACCCTATTGTGGCCAGTGAGAGGACACATAGCGCTTGATGGGCATGAACCTGCTGGGTGCTACCCCAGGCTCTATCCCCCTCCCCCGCCAAGCCCACACGCCAGGACCTCCACTCACCACTTCCCGGGAGGGGAGGCAGCTTGGGGTTCCGGGGGTGTGGAGCTGGCCCGGCCCACGAGCAGGAATCTTTAAGTGACTTGAGCTTCTCCTTCTTGAGCTGCTCTAACCGGTGCATGGCGGTCATGTGTTGGCGCAGCTGCAGGCCGCCAGCGGAAGGGGCGGCCAGGGCTGAGGTGTCGGGTCCCGGGGGCGTGTCATCCAGCGCTGTCAGGTCTCCCAAGCTTCCAGGCCCTGTTCCCGGCATGTCCACACCGCTGTCATTGTTGGGGGCACTGCCCAAGGGAGAGGGCTCACTGCTGCAGGATGACTGGGCCCCAGGGCTGGCCTGACACAGCTGTAGAGGACGTGGTGAGGTCAGACTCAGAGGTGTGAGAACCACCTGGCCCTGCGCCCATGACTGCACCCACAATGCACCCTTGCACACCCAGGGGCGTGAAGAAAGCTGCCCTGTGAGGACCATTCGAATAATCTCTTCTCTCAATCTTGGCCTCCCCAACTACAGGATGGACCTGAACTGCCTTCAGTACAGAGTGGTAGGTGGAAGGGACTCATTGGCATGGAGAGGACACCAGTAACTGTCAGCCTCCCTGCCCCCCACCATCCCTGTGCTCAGCCCACCCTCACTCATGCCAGCCCGCCCCACCCCCACTCGGAGATGGTGAGTTGTCAACAGGTGGACACCTGGAAGCTGTGTCCACAGAAGCGGCCGCAGCCACATGAAGTTGACATGAAAGGTACTTGAGCATTCACAACAATCCCGATGTGCACGATGAGGCAAGGGACAATGAAAGCTGCTGACGCCTTCTTAGCAGGCCCCAGGGAGCGTGTTAGGAAGGGAAAGGACAGGCGGGGAGGGACCTGTCAAAGTGCCATCACACCAGCCCTGGCTCTGGGTCGGGGCAGAGGGGCTGGGAGTTCATGGCGCATGACAATGCAGAACCCACGGAACCCGGATCTGAGCCCCAGTGAGGCTGATGCTGGAGGAGCTCCTCTGGGCTCATTTCTAGGCTGATTGCTCCCAAATTCCAGACTTTTCTTTGGGAAGCTGCAAAGCTCCATCCTGTCCAGGCACCACCCACATTCCTCACCTCACTCAACACCTTCTGTAGGTCAGTCCTTCTGTCCTCTGCAGCCCTAACCCACACCTCTACTCTGCCTGTCCCTCATGTGGGAGAGGTCCCCACTGCTTGCTCCTGGGCCTGTCAGCTTGACTCTTGCTGCTAGCCTTGCCTGTTCCAATGGTCCTACCTGCCGTCGACCTATCCAAACCCACCTTCACCTGGACAGGCCCCCAGCCCACCCTCACTCATGCCAGCCCGCCCCACCCCCTCCGGCTTCTTGGCTCACCTCAGTAACGTCTATCCTTGGGGGAGGTACAGTCGGGGAAAAGAGGTGGAGACAAAGAACAGGTGGTTAGAACAAAAGGAGTGGAGGCCAGAGGGGTGAGGATGCAGACAGGACAGAGGGCAGGGAGCCGGAGGCGGCTCTGGTGCTGGTTAGAAGGCAGACACCGGGAGCCACTCCCGCCCCTCGCAGACTGGCCACGTGGGGGCAGGCGTTCCCGTCGCCCACAGCCTGCCCAGCACCATAGGACCTGCCACAGAGCTTCTGTGAGGCCCATGGTGGTGAAGGGAGGACAGTCAAGCTGGAGAAAGGAGGCACAATGTGGGGTGCTTAGAGAGGGGGCCTGGGAGGGCCCACAGCTGCAGGGGGCCTCTGGACCCCAGGCGGTGCTCTGGAATGGGCCTCGCCTGCTGGGCGTGGCTTCCTGGGGGTCGGGGCCTCCACTGCCCAACTCTGCTTACCCCGGAGCTCTCGGTCTTGATGGCTTTGAGGTGCAGGCAGTCCTCCGTGGACTGCCTGGTGCTGCTGGCCTCGGCGCTCTCCTCAGAGCGCTGGCCACCAGGCTCAGTGCCGGCCTCAGGGTCCCCATTCTCCTTGAGCAACAGGGCGCGGAGGTGCACGTCGTTGCGCTGCTTCTTGGTCACGTGAGCATCTGGGCCATGCACGGTTTTCACGTGCTTCCGGAGAGAGCTGGGGTCCGTGTAGCGCTTGGTGCAGCCTGGGATCTTGCAGATGTAGGGTTTCTGGGAGAGAAGCAGGCGGCGTTACGGACGGGCCATGAAGGCACTCGGAATGGGGCACTCCCCTCCGGAAGCCATGCCACCTTGTGCAGCCAGCGCATCTGGATGGAAGGGGCCTGCCCTGCCGCCTGTGTGCACCGTTTCCGGCAGGTGAGCATGTGGCTGAGGGAGCCCGCCACAAGCTGGGGGCAGAGATCAGAGACTGGAGGGAGGGGACAGAGCCTGGCATGACCATCCCGCCGCCCTGGCCAGGGCGCGGGGGCTTCTGACATCAGCAGGGAGGGTGACACTTTCCTGTGCCCGTGAGGCAGTGCCAGACCCAGGCTCTCTGAGGGAGTCGGGCTCAGAGAGGCAGAAGAACTGGCCCAGGAATGGGATGAAGACCCAGGGTTTCTGAACCTCAGTTCTGAGCTCATATACATGCACTCTACACCCGCATACATACATACATGCACATTTATATGCATACACACATGTCTACATGCAGGCACACACCCAATACATACAGGCACACACATATACACATGCATGAGTACACATGCTTACAAACACATCTACATGCACATCTACATATAAAGCACACACATACCCACATGTGTACATGCTTACAAATTCACACCCACCACATGTAATTCATACATATGTACAACCACACCCACATACATACCCACATTAACACACACATACACACAGGCACACAGTCACACACAGGCACACACCCCTCTTCCAGGCCAGCTCATCTGTAGAGACTGAGGGGTTCAGATACCTCTGGGAAGACCTCTAACTTCTTACAAGCATTGGAGCAAGTCCCTTTGGGGTTCAAAATGTATCTAAGCCCTAGCTAGTTTGGCTCAGTGGATAGAGCGTCGGCCCGTGGACTGAAGGATTCTGTGTTCAATTCCCAGTCAGGGCACATGCCTGGGTTGTGGGTTCCATCCCCAGTAGGGGTTGTGCAGGAGGCAACCAATCAATGATTCTCTCTCATCATTGATGTTTCTATCTCTTTCCCTCTCTCTTCCTCTCTAAAATCAATAAAAATATATATTTAAAAAATGTATCTAAGCTTTTAGAAATGTTCTTTCTGGAGTCTCCCTGAGTGACAGCATTTGATCGGCAGGGCAGGGCCTGGGAGGTGGGTAGAGCAGACGCCATGGGCTCCCGCCCACTTCCTTCCCCGGGCTCTCAGCCCCGCTAGGGCTCTGGCTCTCGGGAGAGACAAAGGCTGCCTTGTGTCCCCTCACAGGTCAAGCGGGACTGGCGGCACTAGCGGGTAGACCTGTCCTCACCAGCTGCGCGGCCCTGTGTGCTGAGCTGACAGAACTCAGTGGGGAGAGGGCACCTGGCACCTGGCCTCCAGGCGTCTAGAGGCCACGGGGCGATGCATTTGCATGCGTGCCTTTGGGGCCCAGTGCAGCTGGAGGTACCTCGTTGGAGTGCGTGCGGTTCTGGTGCTTGGCGCGGTCCGAGGCGTTGGAGAAGGCCTTGTTGCAGCCCTCGTGCTCGCACACGTACGGCTTCTCCCCAGTGTGGGACCGCAGGTGCGTCTTCAGGTTTTCCAGGCGCGAGTAAGCCTTCGAGCAGCCCTCGAACTGGGAAGAGGCGGGTTTGGTCAGCGAGGGCGCCCCGGACCCAACGCAGGAGCCTGGCCTTGGGCCAAACATGCTCCTCCCCAGCCCTGTCTGCTCCACCCCGCAGTGCAGCCAGGAGCGTGAACTTAGCAGTAACACTTACCTTCCTTTCTGATTAGAAAAATGACACCTGGCATTTCTGGAAAACTTGACCAGGACTGAAAAGTACAGAGGGATGACCATACTGCTGGCGCTGCAGTTCATCTCCATACATTCTTTTTTAAACCAAAATTGGGAATGTAGCATTATTTAGTTATGTTTTCTGCTTGTTAAAATCAACAGCACATTGTGAGACCATCAGTAAAAACTCTTTCAAATGTTATTTTTAACTATTTCCCAATGCCCCTCCCTGACTGGAACAGTTCTGTGCATCAAATGTGCTGAGAATAAAATCCAGAGTCCTCGTGGCCTCGCCCTCGCTCTGGCCACCACGATCTCCTCAGATCCTTGAGCCCATTGGCTTCTTCCAGGCTGGGCCTTGGCACACAGTCCCCTTTGACTAGACCCTTTCCCCCGCCCCCACTCACCTGGCCCTGGACTGGCTCACTGCCTCTCAATCTTGTAGGTCATCCCCTCCAAGAGCACTTCTCTGATATTCTTAATCGTGATAACGACCCCTCCCCCTTTAAGCTCCCTGACACAATTTAGCATGATCTCAATCGCCCTGTGACCCGGCCTTCCCACTAGGGTACAAGTTCCACGAGGGCAGTTTCCTTTCAGGTCCTGTTCATTTCTGTGTCCCTAGTACATAGTGCCAGGTGAAAGGAACACCTTCAGGAAGGAAGGAAGGAGGGAGGGAGCGAGCGAGCGAGTGGCAGGGAGGGCGGGGGACCAGGAGTGTATACTTAGGATCCTGCAGCTGCATCCAATGTACCTGTGAAAACTGGCCTCAGAATGACAGGGAAACGAGCAGGCACTGTCTCATTCCCCATGCCCCCCTATGCCCCCCCGACCCCCTTTATTTCTGACTGTCTGAGCACACGTGTCTCCAAAGGCCTTTGATCTGTTTCTGCCACTTATGGCTCCTGTCGGAGGCCTATGGCTAAGAAAATAACTTCCTGCAAAGGACCCAGAAGAGCCAACACAGTCTTAAAAAAGGAGGACTAATTTGGAGGATTGACACTTCCAATTTCAAAACTCACTGTAAAACTACAATGATCTGACTGTGTGGTACTGGCATAGGACACAGAGGTCAATGGAATGGAAGTGAGAGGTCAGAAATGAGCTCCCATGTGTAGGGCCATCCGATTGTCAGCAAGGGCGCCAATGCCGGCCGAGGGGAAAGAACAGTCTGTTCAACAAATGGGACTGGGACAACTGCAGAACCATGTGCGAAAGAAGGGAGTTGGACCGTCGAGAATACAAAAGGGAACTCAAAATGGAAGAGCCGCCCTATAAAACTATATACAGGGTGGGGCAAAGGAGGTTGTTGAAACTCAAAACTTTGTGCTTCAAAGGAAACTATCAAGAAAATGAAAGAAAACCCACAGGATAGGAGAAAATATTTGCTAATCATAAGGTCTAGGAGAACTACTACAATCCAGCAATAAAAAGACAAATAATTTAAAAATGGACAAAATATTTGAGTAGACATTTCTCCAAAAAAGATATATTAAGAGGCCAACTAAGCACATGAGCAGACACTCAACTTCATCAGTCATCAGAGAAACACGAATCAAAATCACAGTGGCATGCCACCGCAGTCCACTGTGATGGTGGGGATCAGCAGACGGGTAACTCACGCTGGCAAGGACGCGGAGAAGCCAACCCACGCACTGCCGGTGGGAAGGTAAGTAGTGCAGCAGCCTCTCTGGAAACCAGACTGGCTGGTCCTCAAAAAGTGAAACCTAAGAGCTTCTAGCTGACCCAGCAATTCTGCTCTAGCATGTGCACCAGAGAACTGAAAATAGGCCCACACAAACCTGTACACAGATGCTCACAGCAGCATATTCATAATAGCCACAGAGTAAAAACAGTGAAAACATCCATCAACTGAGGAATGGATTAGAAAACTAGGACCTGTCCATACAGTGAAATACCATTTAGCCCCGACGTGTAGAAATGACGTGCGGATACACGCTGCACCACCAATGAGCCTTAAGAACAGGCTAAGTGAACAGGCCAGGCACAGAGGCTCACATTGTGCGATTTCATTTCTATTGACTGGAACAGGCACGCTCAGGGGTAGGAAGCAGATCAGTGGCTCTCAGGGAATGCGGGGTGGGGGTGGGGGAAAGAGCTGGAAGTGACTGCTCACAGGTCTGTGGCTCTGACGCTCTGACGGGTGATGAAAATGTTCTGGAATTAGCTAGTAATTCACAACTTGTGAATATACTAAAAAAAATCACTGAAATTGTACCTTGTTAAACAATGATAAACTTCATAGTATGTGAATCTTATTTCAATGAAAAACTTGTAACAAAGGTAACGTATTTCATTGAATCCTGGACAGCACCAATTTTAAGACAGCCTGGTTTCAGAGGTAGTAAAATGAGAATAAAATATACATTTTGGAATCCATGAAACAGGGCAATTCACAAAGAGGCGCTCCCAGAGGGTTCAGCTGCAACCCATCAGCGCCCTTTCAAGAGGGACCGGTTTCTGTGTGTGAAAAAGGCCTTACCGATGATCATCCCAGACCCTTCACTCCCTAAGGGAGGCTGTCTGAAAGGTCTTCTATTTGTGTTCACTTAAAAAAACAGAGATTTTACCCCCTCATGGTTCAAGCTGTGACCCCCAGTGAAGCTTCTCTCTCTGCAGGGCACAGGCTGCAGGTGCTGCCCCGCCAGCACCTGTGTGGGTCACCCAGACACGAGAAGTGGGGTACAGCTGTGCTGGGAAGTTTGAGGTGACATGGACATAACCACAGAGACGCTGGCACACTCCTACTGCAGCACACGCCCTGAGCGAGAGCCAGAGTTCCGGACAACAGGAGGCGAGGAGCCTCAAGGACTGAGACAGGCAGAGGGCCCAGGGCAGGAGCAGACTGAACAGCCCGACCCTGGGCTCAGCCTGGCCCAGAGCCGCAGGGGCCGCCCTGCGCGGCTGCGGGAGGGCGAGGGCGCACTCACCGTGCACTTGTGCGGCTTCTCGCCCGTGTGCCGGCGCATGTGCACCACCAGCATGTACTGCGCCTTGAAGGGCTTCTGCTCCCGCGTGCAGGCCTGCCAGCGGCACACGAATTCCTTCTTCTCCCCGTGGATGTGCTCGTTGTTGATGTGCTGCCGGAACAAGCCCCAAAGCGGGTGAGCACGGCCAGTGCCTCAGACCCGCCCTGGCAAGTGCAGGCCACCCCCACAGACCACCACCCACTCTGTCGGGTCACCCTCCGGCCACGCCTCCTCCTTGTGGTTAGCGGCCATTAAGTGAAGACATACTGTGTGCTAATGTCTCGGCTGCATTTCCCATTTAGTCATCAAAGCAACCATCCCAGATGGTCAAAGGTGTCCAGCTCACCCCAGACGGGGCTCCGGGCTCCAGTCCGTGAGGACTGGTGGCCATGACGATGCTCCCGGCTGTGCTGCACACAGTAGGCACTAATTAAGTGCAGTGAGGCAGACAGGGTGCCTGAGAAGCCTCTCCCGAGCTTGCCCCTGTTGTCCCAGGTTTTTACATGAAGCTTTAGTTATAATGGAAACGTCAATGCGTCCTGGTCTCCATCTGTGATAACCCGTAAGATGGCAGGCTCTGTCCCTTTGCACAAAGGCCCAGCTTGTTGGTGGCTACAGGGAATGACCCTCTCAGAGGACCCTGGGACCGTGTGGCACTGCCCCTGGCACAGCACAGCCTGGGGAGGGAGCAGAGCTGCCAGCGACCGTGTGACTGGTGGGCAGCATGGCACTGGGACCCTGCTCGTCAGCTCGTGGCCCACTGGGGCGAATGAGGCAGAGCAAGGCAAGCAGCCGCCCTGGACGGTGGTCCTCAGACTGTCTTGGCCAGCACTGGCCTGGCAGGAACAGGGCTAACTTTTCTGCCTCTCAGGCCCTGCGCCCACACCTGGCCTTGGCCCTGGCCTCACCATCTGTATGGTGCCCAGAGTGGTTTCTCCTGTACGTGGAGCCACGGGCCCGGAGGCTTTCTGTTTCAGGTATCAGCTTGTGGGATTGGGCAGAATCTGGGGTTTAAGTCACTTGCTTTAATTTTTAGCCGTGGGCTGCAGTCCTCCCTGAAGCAGGCGCATCGCTCACTGCCCCTGAGCTGCAGTCCTCCCTGAGCAGGTGCATCACCTACTGCCCCTGAGCTGCAGTCCTCCCTGAAGCAGGCGCATCGCTCACTGCCCCTGAGCTGCAGTCCTCCCTGAAGCAGGCGCATCGCTCACTGCCCCTGAGCTGCAATCCTCCCTGAAGCAGGCGCATCACTCACTGCCCCTGAGCTGCAGTCCTCCCTGAAGCAGGCACATTGCTCACTGCCCCTGAGCTGCAGTCCTCCCTGAAGCAGGCGCATCGCTCACTGCCCCTGAGCTGCAGTCCTCCCTGAAGCAGGCGCATCGCTCATTGCCCCTGAGCTGCAGTCCTCCCTGAGCAGGCGCATCACCTACTGCCCCTGAGCTGCAGTCCTCCCTGAGCAGGCGCATCACCTACTGCCCCTGAGCTGCAGTCCTCCCTGAGCAGGCGCATCACCTACTGCCCCTGAGCTGTAGTCCTCCCTGAGCAGGCGCATCGCTCACTGCCCCTGAGCTGCAGTCCTCCCTGAGCAGGCACATCACCTACTGCCCCTGAGCTGCAGTCCTCCCTGAAGCAGGCGCATCACTCACTGCCCCTGAGCTGCAGTCCTCCCTGAGCAGGCGCATCACCTACTGCCCCTGAGCTGCAGTCCTCCCTGAGCAGGCGCATCACCTACTGCCCCTGAGCTGCAGTCCTCCCTGAAGCAGGCGCATCACTCACTGCCCCTGAGCTGCAGTCCTCCCTGAGCAGGCGCATCGCTCACTGCCCCTGAGCTGCAGTCCTCCCTGAGCAGGCGCATCACTCACTGCCCCTGAGCTGCAGTCCTCCCTGAGCAGGCGCATCGCTCACTGCCCCTGAGCTGCAGTCCTCCCTGAGCAGGCGCATCACCTACTGCCCCTGAGCTGCAGTCCTCCCTGAGCAGGCGCATCACCTACTGCCCCTGAGCTGCAGTCCTCCCTGAGCAGGCGCATCACCTACTGCCCCTGAGCTGCAGTCCTCCCTGAAGCAGGTGCATCGCTCACTGCCCTTGAGCTGCAGTCCTCCCTGAAGCAGGTGCATCACCTACTGCCTCTGAGCTGCAGTCCTCCCTGAAGCAGGTGCATCACCTACTGCCCCTGAGCTGCAGTCCTCCCTGAAGCAGGCGCATCGCTCACTGCCCCTGAGCTGCAGTCCTCCCTGAGCAGGCGCATCGCTCACTGCCCCTGAGCTTGGGCGGTGGACATGTGATTGGTGCCCCCAGGACTTTTATGTCCCCATTTTGGGATGTGTATCTACCTGGGGTGGAAACAGGTGGTGTCGGAGGCTCACACAGTGGTGCACAGGACACTGCTCCCCTGCTCCCCCCCACTGGGGCTTCTCCCTAAAGGCCAGGCAGTGCAGGTCCCATCCTCCCCTTCCTCGCCCTCAGCTCCAGGCCTGTCCTGCCTGTATGCCCGTCAGGCTGGGCCCGCCTCCCCGGGGGGGATGGTGAGGGGGGAAGGTGTGTGGAATATCAGGTCCTGGAGTCCCTTCTCTCCAGCCCCAGCCCCTCTCTTCTCTCGTTCTCAGTTCCCGATCACTTTCATCCCCCACTCAGCCTCTAGACCCACACTGTCCAATGTGCCAGTCACTCCCCACTTGTGCTCTGAGCCCCTGAAATGTGGCTGCTCCCAACTGGGATGGGCTGTAAGTGTAACCACACCTCTTTCAAACACAGAATGAAAAACTTCCAATGTCAAATGTTCCAATATTTTGTTTTATATTGATTACATGTTGAAATGATAATCTCTTAGATATACTGGGTTAAATAAAGTATATCATTAAAACGAACGTTGCCTGTTTCCTCTCACTGTCCCTTACACGTGCTCCTACATAGTATAAGTGACATGCAGGCGGCAGCGTGGCCTGCAGTCTCCTCCTGGCGATGATGCCGTGGATCTTTGAACCCCGCGAGGCTGTCCGAGCTGGACACCGAGGCCTCATGCCTGAGTGACAGGCCCGACTGGTGTGCACGTAAACGCCAGCATTGCTGCAAGTAATATCTACAGCACCTTGAACTTCAGGGGAACCTTCTCTATTCGCCTCACTTTCTGTTTTAAAGCCTTTCAAATGATGGGAATGTGCCCTGACAATGCCTTTCATTTTTCTTATTGGCTTACTTAGCAACAAATTGTTCATAATCGACTGAGGGCTCAGCTCGCCTGTGTGCCTGCCGCCATCCATCTTCCCGGGAAGCAGAGACAGAGCTGGTGAGGCGCCGGCTCCCCTCTCCCAGGGGCTAGCTCTTCCGGGGCAGGTGGAGGTGCTCACGTGCAGCCGCAGGGACAGCCCTGGCACAGGCGGGAGCCTGCAGTGGAAGCCCTCCTTCCCGCTCTGGACCCCTCTGCCTTCATTTGAGAAATGCCTCCCTGCTCCTTGGGGCCGACTCACTCATTACTGAGCACATCTTGTCATCCTGGTCTCACTCTGCCCAGCCTCTGCCAGGCCCAGACGCCGCCCCTTCTTCCTCTAATTGAATCTGATCTGCCCCGTAACTCAGCTCCCAGATCCCTTCTCCATCTCGGACTCCTTGACTCAGAGTATTGACAGACCCTGTCTCACAGGTTCTCCGTCAGCTGCAGTGATGGTCTGCTAGGAAATTTGCCTCCTGGATGAGAATGTGGGAAGAAAACCCCAAACACAAGAGAAACCTACAACACTTGAGAGCAATGGTGGCAGATGGAGGAAGTGGGGGAGTGGGCGGTGCTCTAAACGCTGAGCTCCCAGCGCTGGGGAGAAGGGCGCTCGCTCGGGGTGGCTCGTGGGTGCGAGCAGTGCGGGCACAGGTGTGCATGTGCGTGTGCAGCCCCCTCACCGTCGCGCTGTTTAGTGTGGGGCTCACCTTTACAGACACTCATTCACAAGGAGCGTGTGCTGGGACCGGGTGTGGGGGCTTGTTCTTGAATTTAAGTTCTCTTCTGGATAGAGAAGAGCGGCACTCGGGGCTGGCATGAGGACAGGGAGAGAGGCAGAGGGGCGACCAGGCATGGGCTGTGCTCTCTGCTAAGTGGTTACGCTGGGGTCCTATTCAATCTCCACACCCCTGTGGAGTAGGATTCACAGGAGGAACACTGCGGCTCACGGAGGTTGAGTCGCCTGTTCTCACCTGTTTAGACTCGCTGGCTGTGGTTTGAAGCCTGGTGCCTCAACGCTGAGCCCCATGCCTGCTCCTCCCACTGCACAAACTGCCCCGCGGCCGCCACAGCAGGTGCCGCTATCGAAGAGTTTGCGGTGGGGGCCAAGGCGAGGGCGCACCCTGATGGCGCACCCACTGCGTGGTCTTCTCGGGGCTCCTGATCTGCCAGTACCAGGCACGTTCACGCAGGCCCTCTCTGATCGGGCGGAAACAGCCACCTGCACCTGTGCGGGTCGCTATGAACCGCCTCCAAGAGGAAGTCACCAACTTCTCCTCCATGGGAGAAACTTCCTTCGGGTTTCAGGGTCAGGTTTGCTCTTACTCTGCGCACGATGCCGGTTTAGCTAACCTTATTTCCCTCTTTGCACTGGTTGCTAGGAACCTCAGGCAAAGTGTTTACGTGTGAACTATAGCTCAGAGGACTTGGCTTTGCATACTAACTGGATTCCTAACTTCCTTTTATTGCTCATTTCCCTTTAATTGTCCCCTTTTCTTGTTCTCCTTCTATATCTTGTACTGCATATGTATTTGTAAGCCCCCTTTTAGACCCAGGGCCTGGATGAATAATCACGCTGCCCACTTGCAGAGGACATGGCACCCCTTCTGTTTGGGGCCTGGGAGGCTGCAGGCTCCCTGGGCCGGGCCCTGCCCCTGCTGGGCGGCTACGGGGCTGGGATGCTTACATGCACCAGCTGCTCCTGCGTGTCGTACTCCTTAGTGCAGTCCTCCCAGTGGCAGTTGGTCTCATAGATGACCACCTCCGCCTCCTGCTTGCAGTCATCCCTGTCCAGGTCTTCCTTGAGGTCGGCCAGCTGCTCCTAGGGAGGAGCAGAGCACACCACTGAGCCTTGTCCGGCACCCAGCCCCGCCCAGAGGCTGCCGTGAGCTCTGCACAGGCTGTGCCAAGGCTCTGGCTGTGCAGTGCACGCACACAGGCATGCACACAGCATCGGCTCCCCAGCCCCTCCTCAGCTGGCTCTTGCTCATCACTCTCCCAACACACAGCGTCCTGGGCCCTTCCCTCCTCTCTGATGCCAACCTGTCATCACCAAGGCATCTCGCTGACATGGCGGGAGAGTAGCAGCGAGCAGGTGGTGGCTTTGCGGTTTGGCGTGGTTTCCCCTGCGAGGAGCTGGGTAGGCCCACAGGCTCCGGGGTGGGGCATTTTAGTCACAGGGTCTGCTGTCCATGGAGGCAAGAGAACCCCAACAGGCATCTGGCCTGGCCCTCCAGACCTCTCACTTTTGTACTGTCCTCTCCTCCCAGGCACCCAGCACACCTGGATTCGAACCCAGGACAGCACACGGCTGGGTGAACATGCTCGGCACGTCCTCCTGGCAGCAGGCTCTGCGGAACAGCCTGCAATGGGGGCTTTCTTCCTGCGCTGCAGCCAGAAAGAAGGCTCGGGAGAACTCCTCGCCCTCCCAGACACACAGCGAGTGTGGAGGCCTGGACTTGGACTCTAGCCTCCCCAGCATGGGCCCACGCGTGTCCATTTCAAGGTGGCAAGGAAAGGCCCCAAGACAGGCCTCCACTCAGTCACAGGTGCTTAAATTAAAAGAGGACACTTTTTACTCCAAAACCAGCAATAGACTGAGCATAAATCAGCGGCACCGCGCCTCAGCTAATGCGAACACACACTGGCCAGGGCAGCCTCCCAGCAGGGCCCGGGGACAGGCTGGGAGGGAACAGGAGCTGGTGGAAGGGAGGCACCAGAGCCCCGGGCCGGGAGGAAGGCCCACGAGGAGCTCCAGAGGACCGCAAGGGCTCCCCTGCTCCGCTGACTCCTGATGTCCCTCTGGCCTGCCAGGCAGGCTCGGAGCAACGCCAGGCAGTAGGATGATTTGCTTCCATTCAGACTACCTACCACTGGCACAGATGTCCTGTCTTTCACAGCAACCTCTGGGGCAGACATTTATAGCTCAGGCTGAGGGGAAAACCTCTCCCCACAGTCAGAGCTCCCACAGACTCCAGACACTCAGCCTCACTCCTCACACAGCTCTGTGGCTAGGGGTGACACCAGCACCACGGCTCCTGCAGCCGGGGGACCTGCCCTCCCGCCTGCCCTCCCGTGGAGCTGGAAGGGCTCCTGCAGGAGTGGCCTCGGGTGTTTGTGAACGTACCTTCCCATCAACGCACTCGCTCAATGCAGGCGTTGTGAAAAGGAAAACGAGGCGTAGTGTAAGAAGTCCCCGGCAGCCCCCGGTCACGTTATGGGAAGGCGCAGAATGCCCTGCCTGACTCCTTAGGAAGGGGCCGCAGGGCCTCCTGGTGCCCGCTCCGCCCTCGCAGGAGACCTGGACCCGGACTTCATGCTCTGCTGATTCGAAGAGGAGGCTGCCAACGGACACGCATGTGGGGACAGGGTCGGCGGGATGGCGTGCCCCCGGGCCCCCAGGGCGTCTTCCTAGGCCACATGTTTAAGGCAGGCAGGGAGGGAGGCTGGGCTGCGTTTTGTGCAGAGGGAGAGCATGCCCACCCACCTTGCAGAAGTCCAGTCACGGAATCAAGACAGAGTGACATGGTGACAACCCCCTCATGATGAATGGCTCTCCCTCTCCTGACACAAATGAGGAGCCCAGCTGGGCAGGCAAGAGGGCTTGTGGGGCCCTGGGCTGGAGGGGGCGGAGGAGGGCGGCTGCCTGTGCTCAGTGTGGCCTCCACCCGTCCTCGCTGCTCCCGCGTGTAGCTCTCCCTACAACGTGCGCCGCCCTCATCCATTCCCTCCGCCCGATGAGGGCTGCCCCGTGGAAGCCACGCATCACACTAAGAGGCTTTGGCATCAGCGAGGGGAGAAGAATTTGTCACCAGCCCCTCTGTCTGCCTGACAATAACAGAACCCAATATTTCACAAAAATTAAGTGCCCAGAGCATGCCCGATGGCTGCAGTCTGATAAAGGATTGTGTGACAGAGGCAGGGGAGAGAGGGACAGGAGGCCTGAGCATCGCCGGCGTCAGTGCTGTGACAGGGTAGTATCGGATGGAGGCCAGGCCACCGTGAGAGACGGGGTGGGAGGCTCATCTGTGTGGTCAGCACTCACCCTGAGCCCTTCCCCCACAGCCTTGCTGCAAGAGCTGGACTGACTGCCTGTCCTCTCCGATGTTGGACTAGGAGGCAGGGTCTCCCGAGGGACCTGCACAGGTCTCAGCCCGCACAGGGCCACCCTGGCTGTGGGTCGCTCCGTCCCTCACCTTCCCCTTCACCACACACTCATTCCCTCAATGTGCATGGAATCCTTGGAAACTATGATTTCAGTTACCGTGTGCCAGGCCCGGTGTACACCCTGATGGCCAGGAACCAAACCAGACCCTTCCCTGAGAGGGCCACCTCCCCACAGCTTCCGGTGCAGTGCAGGAGCAGCAGAGTGACCCGAGGCTAGACTGGGCATCTGGCAGCTGCAGCCTAGTCTGCAGGAGGGTCAGGAAAGGCTGAAGTGGTAGCGAAGGGGGCAGGGCTCCAGGGAGAGGGAGCCGCTTGGCAAGAGCCTGAGCCATCAGGGGACGTGAGCACCTCGGGCTTGTGCTGCATGAGGGTGAGGGTTGTGGTGGGGGCGAGACAGCTGCAGCCCCAGATCATCCATTCACTCATTCTGAGGACATGTTAGAGAAAGGAAGGGGGAGAGAGAGAGAGAGGGAGGGAGAAACACTGGTTGCCTCCCGTACTGGCCCCAACCGGGGATCGAACCTGGAACCCAGGTATATGCCCTGACGGGGAATCGAACAGGCAACCTTTCGGTGCATGGGATGATGCTCAACCAACCGAGCCACTCCCGCTGGGCAATTCGGCATGTGTCTGACGAGCATGTAAGGTGCAGGGTGCTGGGAACACAGCTCTGGTCCTCCCCGAGCTCAGGACCGTCCGTCCACCCACCCTGGTTCAGTCATTTGCTCATTGGTTCATGCAGGCAGCCACCTGTTCATCCTTCACCAGCAGGGGCTCAGTCCCAAGGCTGCTGGCTCTGCGGACCCAGGCCTGGCCCAGCCTAGAGACGTGAGGGTGGCGGGCAGGTTACCTGCGTCAGGGTCACCGGGGAGGCTGGCCGCAGGCCCTCGGCTTCCGTCTTGACCTTGCTGCGCTTATGAATGACGATGGGGTTGACGGTGCTGCTCACAGCCGATTCGCTGTTCTGCTTGCTCTGAAGGGGTGCAGGGGAGACCTGTCACTGGGGGCAGGGAGGACATCCCAAACCTCCAGACCCTCCCCACACAGCCTATCTGGGCCAACCCTTGTGTTTGGAGTGGGAGAAACTTGAGTCCTTCCAGCTTAGTCCCCAGCCAGTGGCACGGCCAGGAGAGAGCCCGGACGGCCTGCCAGCAGCTCGCGCTGTGTCTGCAGCAGCGGAACAGAGGCCTCTCTCTGGAAGGGGGCTCGGAGGACTGGGTGAAAAGGGAAGGGACTGAGAAGCAGAGTCTCACGGGGATGTACCGTACAGCATAGGGAATAGAGTCAGTAACACTGTAATAACTCTGTATGGCGCCAGGTGGGTGCTGGAAATATTGGGGGATCACTTTATAAAGTATATGATTACCTAACCACTGTGATGTACACCTGAAATTAATACAAAATAACATTGAATGTCAACTGTAATTAAAATATAAAATTAAAAATTTTTTAAAAAGCTGGTCTTTGGTGAATCCATGATCTACAACTAAACTGCACGATATTAATTATTATTCATTAATCCATTTTGTATTCTGGGCAGGGAGCGCCTACATTGTGCCGACTGTGAATTCTAGGTTTCTCTGTCTACTTACCTGTTTACTGTGCAGGTGACATCAGAACTGAGGCTGGGCGCTGCCCACAGGAGTGGGAGCAGTGTCAGGACCCCACCCAGCCTCATCCAACCAAGGCCTTTCAATCATGTGGCCTCTTCACAGAAGGCACCCCTAGACAGACCTGCACCCGAGTCCTCCCTCACGTTGCCAGTGTGAGATGGGGACCACCAGCCCTCGTGGAGTCAGAGCATCTGTTGGCTCGCCCCGCGCCCTGCACCCGCCTACCTGGCTGGCGTCGTTCAGACAGTTGCTGCTGCTGCTGAGCTGGGTGGGCGTGGTGTTGATGGAGGTGAGGGCCATGGGCTGCTGGGCCAGGAAGGTGGGGGAGGGCTGGATCAGGGGTGGTGTGTGTCCAAAGGCCGAGCCCAGGCCCCTCTGCTGGCTCAGGATCTGCTGGTAGGCCACGGGGTTGATGGGATGGGGGAAGGTGAAGGCTGGGCTGCAGAGAAGAGCAGATGAGGTGGTGGAGCAGAGGAGAGGGAGGGGGGACCAGGGCTCTGCTAGGCTGACACTTCCCGGGCAGAGAAGACCTTGCCCAGGGATCGGATGGGCAAGTGCTAACCTCACCATCACCATGGCTCTGCCTCACTCAAGAACCAGCAGTGGCTCTCCACTGCTGCCATCACAGGCGTCGCCTTTCATGCTTAGCCTCCAGACCCTGCCCCAGGTGCAGCCTTCACCCTGGCAGGTTGGCCCCCAGATTCTGTCCCACCCCACCCTGGCACTTCACGGCTCTGGTGTGCAAAGTGCCCTCCTGCTCCCTACAAGCCCCACTTGGCCTCCGAAGCCCGTTCTAATGCCCTCTGGGGCACATCCCTCTATTCTTCCCCGTCTGCTGCACTTGGGTCTACATTGCCACGCGCACTAGCCTCTTTCCAGAAGAGCTCACTGAAGGAAGAAGATGGCCCGAGGCTGAGCATAAAGAACGCTGTGGCTCCCCCCTGCTCCCTCAGATCCCACTCCGACGGAGGGTGGGGATCGGTGGCCGTGTCCTGAGAGGCCCTGTGGACAGCTATGGTGAGGGCCTCCTGGAAACGGAGCCCTGGGCCCCATCACCCTCAGGTGACTGCAGCCACGGCTGGCAGCTTCGAGGGACCAAAGCTAAGCCCGCCTCACATCCTGACCCTCAGAGGCGGTAAATGCCTGTTGTTTTAAACTGCCAAGTTTAGAAGTCATTTACTATGCAGCAAAAGGTAATGAATATGTTTGTTACCACTACTATTTCTGGGTCCTTGGGCCGAGCTCTCCCAGCATTCCTAACACCTCTGGCCTCTCTCGGGATGCTCAAGGGGAGCACATGGTGCTATCCGAGTAGATGGGTCTGAGTCCTCAAACAGGGGCTGGGCTAGTGGCGTTGACGAGGTTGGGGTGTACCATGCGGTGACCACGTGGGAGCCTGCTGCCAGCTAGAGACTCGCATGGCCCAGGTCAGTGTCACTCACCCTTGTGTGCCCCCAAGCGGGTCAGGGACCTGGCTGCTTCACGGCACTCCCTTCAATACTAGGAAAGTCACCTTTGACTTCAGGACCGAATCTTTCATGACAGGCACACCAGAAATTGTGTTTGGGGCATGAAATCCTGTCTTTCTTCTCGGGTGAAAGTGCTGACCCTTCCTACTTGGTCCCCAGTCCAGCTCCCAACTCTCAGCCTCTGCTTGAAGGCTGGGCTCACCTGAGGGTGCCCGCCGACAGGTGCCCGTAGGAGCCGCTGGCGGCCGAGCTGCTGCGTGAGTTGTTGATGTAAGCCACCAGCGAGTTGGGGGAGGTCCGGATCATCCGCTGCAGGTCCAGGCTGGCATCTGACAGCGGGGAGATGGACAGCGCCCGCTTGCGGCTCAGGCGGGGTGTCACCCGTGGGCTGGAGAAACGCGACACTGTGGGATAGCCAACCCAAGGCACATCAGCAAAACGTGTTTGGGGGGGGGGTGAGGGGGCAGGTGGACTGCAGGTGAAGGACAGCTCTGCCATTCTCGTTGTGGCCTCTTGGGCCAGGGCTGTAGCCATTTTCAGCCTCAGTTTGCTCATCTATAAAATGGACTGATCCACACGTGGTGTGGTAAGGACTTAAGAAGCACAGGTTAGAGGCTTGAGTGAATCCGAGCACTGAATAACGTTAGCACCCTTCCTGTTCACGATACAGGGACCAGCTGGACCCACCAGTGCCTGATGCAGGACAGCAAAGTGCACAGGGACGTGAACCACCCATGAGGCCAGTACCAAATGGTTGCCGGTTCGATTCTCAGTCAGGGCACATACCTGAGTTGCAAGTTCAATCCCTAGTCGGGGCATGTATGAAAGGCAACATATCGATGTTTCTCTTTTGCATAAATGTTTCTCTCTCTTAGCATGTCCTCTGGTGAGGATTAAAACAAAAAAAAAAAACCCACCAAAAAACAGGGCTTGGCCAGTGCCTAGAAGCCCCTCTGTCTGTCCAGACCTGCCCCAAGCTAGCCGGACCTCTAAAAGGCAGCTTAGTCTTCCTGTTTTTGAGTATTGGCCTATTCATGTAAATGAAATTGTAAATACTATTAGATCCAGCTTCTTCATCCAACGTTAGTTTGTGAGATTGCTCCGCACTGCTGTGGGTGGCAGTCACTGGCTTTTTCATTGTAGAAAATTCTATTGGGGGACTCTGTGGCCAGGGTAGCCTGGTATGTCCCTGGGGGACAGGTCCTATGTGGTCTGAGCTGGTCTGAGCAGGCACCACGAGCACAGCACGGAGGGGCTGGGCCAGGCCGCGGGGAGCACAGAATGGGGGGCCCAGACCAGGCCGCAGGGAGCACAGCATGGAAGGGCCAGGCCGCGGGCAGCACAGCACGGAAGGGCCAGGCCGCGGGCAGCACAGCACGGAAGGGCCAGGCCGTGGGCAGCACAGCACGGAGGGGCCAGGCCGCGGGCAGCACAGCACGGAAGGGCCAGGCCGCGGGCAGCACAGCATGGAAGGGCCAGGCCGTGGGCAGCACAGCACGGAGGGGCCAGGCCAGGCCGCAGGGAGCACAGCACGGAGGGGCCGGGCCAGGCCGCAGGGAGCACAGCACGGAAGGGCCAGGCCACGGGGAGCACAGCACGGAAGGGCCAGGCCGTGGGCAGCACAGCATGGAGGGGCCAGGCCAAGCCGTGGGGAGCACAGCATGGAGGGGCCAGGCCATGGGGAGCATAGCATTGGGGGGGGGGGTGGTCAGGCCGTGGGGAGCACAGCATGGAGAGGCCAGGCCAATCCGTGGCGAACATAGCATGGAGGGGCCAGGCTAGGCCATGTGGAGCACAGCACAGAGGGGCCAGGCCGTGGGGAGCATAGCATTGGGGGGGGGGTGGTCAGGCTGTGGGGAGCACAGCATGGAGGGGCCAGCCAGGCCGCAGGGAGCACAGCATGGGACGGGGGCAGGGCCAGGCCGTGGGGAGCACAGCATGGAGGGGCCAGGCCAGGTTGTGGGAGCACAGCATGGAGAGGCCAGGCCGCGGGGAGCACAGCACGGAGGGACCAGGCCAGGCCACAGGGAACACAGCATGGAAGGGCCAGCCAGGCTGCAGGGAGCACAGCATGGGAGGGGGGCAGGGCCAGGCCGTGTGGGGGACAGGGTGTGTTCAAGCACCCACTGGGGTTGTTTACAGGACACCCCTCCAACCCGGGGCCACTGACTGGAGGACATGTGGGCAGGGGCCAGCAGGGCACAGGGAGAGGCTGTTCCACACAGGCATCCAAAAGCAGGGCACAGCGGCCAGAGGATTGACATGCGCCTGCTGAGTGCCAGGCACTTCTCACGCCTCCCTCATCCCCTCACCACAGCCCTGGATGTCCGACTGGGGACCCCTTCACAAGGAGGACAATGGGCTCCAGAGAGTCTGGACAGGGTGGAAACCGTGGTGTGTGGAGACCTGTCCAGTGATGTCAGACCATTTCTATGCCGCTGTGTTGTCCAGAGGAGACCCAGGGCCCTGCCTGGGGTGGGGCTGCAGGAGGAGCTGTCTGGAGCCAGGGCCGGAGAGCCCCGGGGGCAGGGAGCCACCGCAGGAGCAGGTCCTCCTCCCTCCCTGCAGTTATGTGTGAAGAGCAGGCTCGCCTGACTCCGGGGAGAGACACTCCAGGACCCCAGGGGATGCCTAAGACTGGGATAGGAGCACACCCTACACACACTTTTAAGTGTTAAGTAGTTTAATCTTCATAAGCACCCTATAAGGAAGGGGCTATTATTAGCCTCATGTGCAAATGACAAAACGTTTGTCCCTGGAAGCCTTGGCAGAGGAACAGAGGGGAAGGCAGGTAGATGGCCACCAAAAACACCACCTCACAGCTTCTGCTCGGGGTGGGAGGTGAGTATCTTGGGAGGGTGCTCCTGGCGGGGTGGGGTGGACACACACACCATGTGGGGCCCACAGCCTGTGCCAGCCGGCCACACAAACCTGATGCTTCGCAGCTGCCTTGGAGCATGCTACTTAGCTGCCACGAGCCTCTCTTTACCCGTCTGCACAATGGGGCAGTGTGCTTGGCTGACAGGGTTGTTGTGAGAACACATGGAGAGGAGGAAGGGTAGTGCCTAGAACCCAGAAGAGCATCTGCAGGGGGACCGTGAGTCGATTCCTCTTCGTCAGGGGCCAGGAGGACAGGTGGGCAAGGGGGGCCCAGAGTGATGCCTGGAGCGAAGGACAGCTTGTCTAGAAAAGATGGCGAGGCCGCACCGCAGCACAGCGTCACTACGCGCTCGCTCACCCGCCCATTCGGGTGTCCTCTAGCCTCTTCGTTCTTATTCACCCAGTCACACCACGCCAGCCCTCACTTTAAAGGGAACTCAGAATAAGAACAAAAGCGTTAGGAGCTGCTGGCCAACGGGGAGATGTGTGTGGGGAGACAGCACATCACGTAAAGCAGAAATACACGCATCTTTGTGATACAATTTTACAAAAAGGTTTTGCCAATATTTGGATTCCCACCCTCTCTTGCGCCCTTAACAAGAGGAAACAGGCCAAACCTGACAGTAATATTCATCTCCGTTATTCCCACCCCTCCAGGGAAATGTGTTTATTAATGCGCCTCTTCCCTTGATAAATTACTAAACAGAAAGGAAAGCCTGGCACTCATTTCCCGTGGCTTCTCCTGTGATTTATGACCAGGATTGGTGGAGCCGCCGCCTCCGCTCATCTGTGGATGTGCCTGTCCTGATGTGCGACGGCCTCCGGGCGACCAGCCACAGCCTGCCCTCACCTAGGCGGGCCCGACGCTGCCCATGCCTGCCGCCGCTCACGTCTAGACCCTGCCTCACCACGAGTTCTTTCTTCTGCTCATCCATGTGTTTGTTCCTCACTAGCAGACCCTTGCGCAGTGTTGACAGTATGCCAGGCACCGCTGGAGGCCGCGGGGTCTGCAAGCGAGGAGGACCTCCGGCCTGTGCTCCTGGACTCACCTTCCAGGTGTGAGATGGGAATGGTGGCTCCCCACCAGCAGGATTCGTGAGGTGCCACCTGTGCTGGGTCAGCCCAGGTAGTGCTGTGCTCGGGGGGTGGCTGCATTCCCCGGGGAGGCCGGGAAGGGCAGGAGATGTGTGAACAAGCCCTGTAACCAGGCCGACCCAGGTTCCCATCTGGCCGGTAGCTCTGAACTGGTTGGCTTTGGGTGAGTCACTGAAACTCTGTGAGCTGCCCCCCACTGTAAGACAGGCCAATAGCACCTCCCTCCGGGTGGCTGTGGGCTGCTGACCAGCGTACCCATAGCTGGTGGACCGCCTCTGGACCCAGGAACCTGGGCTGAGGGCGGCCAGAGGGATGCAGGGAACCTGGCTCCCAAGGACCCTGGAGCCATTTTTGCTCCAGATGCTACTGTCATCAGCACCGAGCTGGGACACACCCTCCTTGGGGACAGCAGGACGCACCCCTGTGGCAAGCTCCTGGGCCCCGAGTACTTGGAGGTGGGGGAGGCCTCCTGCCCGGCCCACTCTCATCCAGACCTTTTCTGGACTCACTGAGGAGAGGCTCTAAGGACATCCAGCCGAAGACCTGGCCCTGCCCAGAGAGCTGCCCGCAGCCCCTCACCGCCCTGATGGGGTGAAGAGGGAGGGCTTCGGAGTCCAGGGCTGGGGGTGAGGGTGACCAGCCCGTGTCCTACTTCTGCGATGTAGGGCTCCAGCTCAGCTTCCTCACCTGTAAAGTGACTGCATAAGGCTTGTCTCTCAGGGCTGTTGGGGCAGGCTCAGCAGGTGGCCCGCCTGCCTCACTAGCTGTGCCTGAGCACAGCAGCCTGCCCCAGGACCTCGGCCAGGCCTCTCCTCCTCGGCAGCTGGCCAGAACTGCCTGCCTCGGGCGGCTGGCTGTCCCTCCATCAGCTCCTCCCGCCTCTCCGCGGTGTGATCAATGTAATTGGTTTCTGAAAACCCCCCTGGACCCACAAGCAGCATAAAGAACGGGCGTTAGAATGGAGGTGACATCCGAGTCAAATTAGTGTCAATATGACAATAAAATATACAGCCTGGAGGAAATATGGGCTGTAAACAGACAACATTTCAATCGGAAACATTTCCATCTTCCCAATGCGGTGGGAGTGGAGGGAGTGCGCGGTGGCGGCTGAGCCGCTGGTAAATCACCAATCTTCAACAGACAACACGAGGAAATTCCACTTTAGGGCGCTGATGACAGCCAGAGAATTCCGCTCTCCAGAGAACCCGAGGCAGAGGATAACCATGGGCCTCTGACTGGTTATCTACTGCCTTCCAACGCCCCCACCCCCGCTCCGTGCTCTCCGGGCTACAAGTTAGATCCTTTAAGAACCAGAGGCAGCGAGCCTTCATTGACCCCAGGAGGCCAGAGCTCCCAGTAAGGGGCTGGGCTAGCAGGGAGGTGCCCTTTCCTGCCACAGCCTGGCCTCCCTGGGAGGCCTCAGCAGGCGCCCCACAGGGGCGTCCACCTCCTGCCTCCCCTCCACACCGCCATGCGTTCCCCTACGGAGGATGTATGCCTATATAAATGAGATTATTTTAGGCTCGATGGAGACACAGACAGGGACGTCTTCCTCAAATATTATCAGGTTTCCCATTTAAAAAAAACGCAAAGTTCCATTTTAGCATCCATTTCTTTAACCCCCAAAGGTGAGTCTATTAAAAGTATAATCTATACTAATAAAAGGGTAATATGTTAATTAGACTGGGAGACCTTCTGGGAGACCTTCCAGACGTCCTTCCGGTAAAGCCATGGTGGTGGGGCCAAGGCAGAGGTGGTTAGGGGCGATCAGGCTGGCGGGGGGAGGGCAGTTGGGAGAGATCAGGCCGGTGGGGGGGGGGGCAGGTGGGGATGAGCAGGCCAGTGGGGGGGTAGGTGGGGGGCGAGCTGGCTGGCAGGGGGTGGCAGTTGGGGCGATCAGGCCGGTGCGGGGGGGCAGTTAGGGATGATCAGGCCTGAAGCAGGGGGGCAGTTGGGGTTGATCAGGCCAGCAGAGGCAAAGTGGTTAGGGATGATCAGGCAAGCAGGCAGGTGAGTGGTTAGGAGCCTGCAGTCCTGGATCATGAGAGGGATGTCCCAGATTGGAGAGGGTGCAGGCTGGACTGAGGGGACCCTTCCCTACCCCGGCACGAATTTCGTGCACCGGGCCACTATTATTAAATAAAGAATCGTGCAGATGGCACTTGTCTGAGGTGAAATTGTGCTGTTGGTTTGCCAGTGAGTGGATGGGGAATGCTGTGCTGGATGCAGACCCCCGAAGCTGTCCCACTCACCCTCCCAGGCAGCCTCAGCCTGCAGACCCCATCCCCACACCCTGTTTTGACAGTCAAAGCCCCGGAAAGTTCTCTCTGCCCCACTGTTCTGCCTCCTCTTGGACTGTGAAGGCAGGTGCTGAGAGAGGATGCTGGGGGGCGGGGAGTGGCCTCAGGGCCGTGTCCTTTGTCCTGCCAGGAGCTTACACAGAGCAGCGCCACGAGGGAGGACGCATGGCAGGGCATCACTGTGTCCCTTGCACCTAGAATGGTGCCTCACTCCACCTGAGAACTGATTTGCCTTCCAGGCCAGAGCTGGACGGCGATGCCCCCCTCTGCACCTTGAGCCTGGGGAGTTCTCAGGACTGAGGGGCAGGCCGGACGGCAGTGGTGTGATGAGTCAGTCAGCGGCAGCCGACCCGAGCTGGGTGTTCTCGTGCCCACTGGTGAACCCGCCTCCTCACTCCCTGCCTTCCAGTTCTGAGGCCCAGACCTTGCGTGTGGCCCAACGCTGAGTGCCCAGAACATAAAGCTGCCCTGTCCCCAGCCCCGTCCTGGCGCTCTGCACGCTGACAGCTGCTTGCCCAGCTGTTTCTTCCCGAATGAGTTTGCACCTTCCTATCCCAGATGCTTTGTGACTGCCACACAACGTGTGTGCTCACCCACAGACACAGAGGCCTGCTTCCTGGCAGCCATGCTCAGACCCAGAGTGTAGACATAGAAGTGCCAGCTAGTGCAGTCTAAGCTCCTCAGGCCCCGAGCGGGCATGGAGGGAGGGGCAGCTGGGCTGGGTAGGACTGGGGCAGTCTCGGGAGATGTGCCGACTGGCCTGGGTACTAGGACACGGTGCAGGATTGAACCAGGCCGACCTGCAGGAGGGCACTGCAGGCAGGAGCAGGGAGTTGTCCGGGGGAGTCTAGATGCAGTGGGTGGTGGAAGTGCTGTGTGCCCTCCTTCCCAGACTGCCTCTCGGCTCCGGCTCATGCCTGCTTCTCGTTGCTCACTTATCCCCTTGGTCATTCGGCAGTCACACCCTGGGGATCCTCATCACCCTCGGGGTGAAATTCAAATTGTGACATGGTTCCAGTGGCCTTCCCTCAGCCTCATCTTTCCCCACTTGAAAGACGGAAAAGGATACTGGGGAAGACATTTACACTAGTGGTAACTGAGCACATGCTAAATGCCAGGCACTGAGACAGGTTCACACATAAGATCTCATTCAGGTCACATAGCACACGGGGCCGGGTGTCACCGTCCAGACCTTCCAGGTCCCATCACAGGCAGGTGCTGGTCTAGGTATGCCCTCAGCTCACTGCTCACGCCACCCTGACAAGCACCCTGGTGTGGGCCCTGCTGCTCTGGGCTGAGCTGGAACACAGCTGGTCCAGGGGGTCCTCCCTGAGGCCATGGCTCACCGGCTAGTCAGATGTGCTGGCTGCCTGGAGGTGGTGGGCCCAGGAAAAGCCAACGGTGCTAGTGACAAACAGATCGGGGCTTGGAACCCTGACTCGCCACCTAGGCATGTCACTTGGTGCTGGGAACCCATTGGCTCATTTTAAGTAGGGGTAGTACTTCCAGCCTTAGCAGGTGGCTGGGGGGTGTCATGCGAGGGCCCAGGACAGAGGCAAGTCTCCTCACAGCAGGTGCTCGCGCCTCTCCTGCCCTGTGGGACACCTGCTCCACCTGACCCTGCGGCTGCAGTTCTCTGTGCCTGCCCACTGTCCAGCTGGCCCAGCCCATCCACACTGAGGCCCTGCGAGGTGGGACCGGTTTGGGGTCACCTGACAGTAGGACATGGCTGTTGGGACACACTGTCCAGTTTTATGCACTGTATGTGGTTGTCTGGTTTCTAGCTTCGACAGGTCATGTGTGCACAACCTTACCACCTGCTGTCACCCTCCGGCTCCCATGGGAGCACCTGCAGGGATGGCGGGAGGAGAGAAGGGAGCATGTGGTGAGCGTGCATGGGGCCAGCAGGCTGTGCTTCACACTCTACACCATGTGCCTAGTGCTGGATAAACACCACCCTGAGGGAGGAATGAGGAGGGAGTGCGGGGGTGGGGTGGGGGGCAGACCCAGGGAGCAACTTCCTGTCACGTCCCTCAGGGAGCATGGAGGGCAACGTGGCCAATAAATGAGGGGGCTGCAGTGCTTTGCCTGCACACTCTTTGGGGACAAGAAGGCTCAGGGGCTCAGGAACCGCCCTGGTGGCTCCTGCGAGTGCGCACTGAGCGGCAGAGAGAGGAAGCCAGTGGGGGCAGGAGTGCGTCTGCAGGCTTCCTGGAGGGGGTGCGCCGCAGCCAGGCCTTAGGAGTGAGGGGTGGCTTTGCCCCAGCTCACGGATGGAACTGCGCAGGCCAAGTCCCAGGGCTGTCCTTCCCTCCCTAACTCCACATCCCACCTGGCAACGAACTTCCGGCTCCCCCTTAACTCTCCGATACATGACCGCCTTTCCCCTCTCCTAACCAACCGCTGCTTCCACGTGCCTCCTACATCTATCCTCAGAGCAGTAGTCAGAGTGGGGTTCCTTTTAAAAATACGTCGGACCTCGTTACTCCTCTGTCCAACCCTCTCCGAGGGCCCCTCCCACTCCCCACGAAAGCCAATGTCTTACCAAGCCCCAAGCAGCCTGCAGAGGCAGCCCTAGAATGCGGCACCCCACTGCTGCCCGGCTCACGGGTGCCAGGTGCACGGGCCTCCAGGCCGCCTGTGAGCTCAGCAGGCCCGCTGCCTCAGGCTCTGCACCTGCTGTTCACCTGCTGGGTCACTCTTCCCGCATATTTCCGCATGCTCCCTTTTTGCAATTCTTTGTTCAAACATCACCTTACCCATAAAGGTTTCTCGGTTTCAAGTTACGCCTGCACTGCACACGGTCGCCCCTTCCCGGCTTGGCCGCCCCGCCCCCCCCCAACCCCCCCCCCCCCCCCCCCCCCCGTCCCTGAAGGCAGAGGTGTGTGTTTTGTCCCCTGTAGTGTCTGCGATCCCTGAGACACTCACTGAGCATTTGTGTGTGTGGCTCCCTGTGTACACAATCCTGGCCGGGATTGGGGTAAATCCAGACCCATCCTTAGGGCTCCTTACCCCAAAGGCGCAGCAAGCACCCGTCTCAGCCCCTGGGGGCACCGTCAGCCCCATCCCATCCCGCTCCTTGCCACCACCTGGCCCAGCACTCACCGTCCACTGGATTGAGGTAGTCGTGGAGATGGGGGGTGCCAGTGGTGCCCCCCGTCTGCAGGAGCAGGTCCCCGTATGACGTGGGGTGGCCCGCCATGAGGGCCACCTGGTGGTAATAGTCTGAGGGGTTGGTGCCTGCCGGGGGGAGGCCAAACAGCCCCCTCTCCTTAAGGTGCTCATGGACCACTGTGGGCAGAGGGGAGGGAGAAAGAAAAAAGCTGTCAGAATCTGGCAAAAAAGGAAAAAGAACTACCACCTGGCCTGAGGAGTTCCCCTCCGTGTCCTGCAGTCCAGCCCTTGTCCTCTGAGCGTCTGTGTGCCCTCTCCTGGCCCCGTGTCTGCACTGAGCAGGCCAAGTGGGTGGGCATGTTTCTGCCGATGGGGAGGGGAGGCCAGCCCGGCCTCAGCTCTGCATTCCTCCACTTCACCACAGCCATACCCCCACCCTCCCCTTCTCCTCCAAGCCCCGCAGAAGCCCACAGCTCAGGTCCACAGGGCCTGTGCTGCAGAGAGGCTTCAGAGGAAAGATGTAGATGAAGGTGCCAGGGCAGCAGATGGTGAGCTGCCTGGCAGTGCCACTGCGCATTCCAGGTGAGAGCGCAGCCGAGAGCTGGCCAGGCCTGGCTAGATAGAGCCCCTCGCCTGCCGCAGGCCACCAGCTCCCTGTCCAGTGGCTGCAGAGCGGCTGTTCACCTCTAGCCCTCACTCAGCCCTGCCCGGGCCTTAGCAGACACAGGGCAGGCACATGTCAGTTCTCAGGGGCCTGGCCCTCAGGGCTATGGTGCCAGGGAAAGGACAGGGGGCTTGGAAACCACACATACCCAGGGCGAATCCTGGCTTGTATCAGGTCTGTAGAACTCGGGCAATAATGCCCACCACTCCAGGTCTTGCTAATGATAGCAGCACAAGGCTGTGCGGAGCGCTCGCAGGTCTATGAGGCGTGGCGAGAGGGAGGCGGTCACTCTCTGGTTTCACTGTCGCCACACCGCAAGCAGGGTCGCCTTTACCTCCTTAGCACTTAGAGGGCCAGGGGTCCTGCCCAAGGTCACACGGCAGGTGGCTGGATCTAGAGCTCAAGTTCCCAACCACTGCGCCCATGCCCTGCCATCTGTCCTGCAAATACCACGGAAGACCTCCTGTGGCTGGAGAGAGAAGCCGGCAGCAGAAGAGGCTTCCTCCTCCCCCTGCACCCCATCCCTTCTTCCTCCTCCCTTCCCCCATCTTCTACCCCCCCCCCCGCTCTCTCATCTCTTCCTCCTCCTTCCCCCCTCCTCCATCTGCTCTTCCTCCTCTCCTTCCCCTCTCCCGTCTCCTCCTCCTCCTCCTCCCCATCTCCTCTGCGTCCTCTAGAGAGAGCCTGGCCTCCAGCCCCGGCGCTGTAAGGCCTCTGCCTGTTGTCCATCCATGAAGGAAATGCCCTCATCCCCCTCCTCGTCTGCCCCCTCTTCCCTGAAGTCTTCCCCATTTCCCATTCACCCTCGGGCACACGCGGTCTGGCAGATGCTGCCTCATGCCAGCAGGTGCTGGGCTGATGCTGCCGGGTGAGCCTGACAGGCTCCTCAGTCTCCTGGGCTCTGGGCCAGGGCCAGTGAGGCCTCAGGGTGCCTGGTCCACCGGAGGGGGCAGGGTCATGCAAAGTAGCCACAGCCTCTCTGCTGACCATCGGCTCTCATGGGTGTGGGAGCGGGTAAGCAGGTGTGGTAGGAGCCACCTCAAAGTTTACATCAAAATCAGGCGTGAAGCCAGAGCTCGGTCAACTCATGTCTCCTTCAGGGCAGCCCGTCTCGCCACGTGGCTCTTCATGGGCCACACGGCTGTCCCTGGCCCATAGGTCTCTGAAGCATGCTTGGCTCCTGGCCCTCCTCTAGATACCCCACGCTCCCCTAGTCCCCTGCCCCCCAAATGAGTGTGCACTAGCTCCCAGGTGCTGTGACAAGTGAGCGCAGCCTTGGTGTAACTACTGCTAGCACAAGTTTTACTCCCTCGAGGCCTGAAGGCCAGAAGCCCACAACCAGGTGCCGGCAGCACCCCGCCCTCGAGGCTGTAGGGCAATCGCTCCTGCTGCTTCCAGCTTCTGGGGGTGCTGGCTTCCTTGGCTCATGCAACATCACTCCCATCTTTGTGCTGTCTTCTCATCTGTGTGTCTTATAAGGAGACTTGTCCTTGGATTTAAGGCCTGAGTGGACAGCCCGGATGATCTTCTCATCTCAAAATTTCCAAGGAAAATACATCCACAAAGGCCCTTTCCCAAGCCAGGCCGTGCTCTAGGGTTCAGGATGAGACCTGGACTTCTCCCCTGGGGGCACCACGCAGCCGACGCCACCACATTCGAACTTCAGGGCCTGCACCCTCATGCTCCAGCCGCCTGGCACGGGCATCAGGAGAGGCGGGGCACCGCCCGCTGTCCACGAGGGGAGGCGGACGCAGCACACACCCCTTCAGACACTTCAGCTCGGTCGAGGCCAGCAGAGCGCAGGGCTGGGTTCTGACCCTGAGCGGTGGTGTTCAGGGCCCGTGGCTGCAACCTTTTGCCTGGTCCAGTTTCTCTTCAGTGAACAGGGGGGAGCGGTGTGGCAAGGCACCTCCTGGACCTGTGGAGGCTGAATTCTCTCACCGGGACACTTGGGCCTGGAGCTCAGCTTCACTCTTGGCCACACCCAGGAGCTGGGGGAGGTGCAGTGGGGACAAGGGATGCGTGGGCCGTGGTCCCGGGCCTCTGCCCGCGGGCTCACAGTGCACGCAGCCATGGCCTCTCCTGGCACTGACTTCAGGCCCAGGGAAAGGTTTCAGTGGGCAGGTTTTGAGAAGATTCACCTGGTTGCTTATTTTTTGTTAACTTTTTTTTTTCAACTACAGGTGACATACAGCATTATATTAGTCTCCGGTGCAAGAGTGATTAGGCATTTGTATGATTTAGGAAGTGACCCGATAAGTCCAGGACCCACCTGACACCACAGGGCTGTTACTCACCATCAGCGGGGCTGAGGCCCCTGGCTGCAGAGATGGTGGGGAGCGTGGGGCTGCTGTGCACGGCACGGAGGTAATGCTCCATGTGGGGGCTCACATACGGGTGGGGGGCGTTGAAGGGGGACTCCCCGGGGCCGGCGGGGTGGGGGGAAAGCCGGATCAATGAGATGTCGGAGATGACGGGGCTGCCACTCAGGGCAGGTGGCCTGCAGAGAGAAAGAGGAGCTTTCTGAGGAGGTGTGGCCTGCTGAGGAGGACGTGCAGGGAGGCCCGCACACAGCAGGACCCAGGGGCACCTGCACTTGTCATTTGGTATGCCAGCATCGCTGTCACCCTTCAGGAGTCCGAACTCTCCCCCAGCCCGTGAGTGCAGGGGAGTGCCTGCGTGCCGGCGAGGCTGCCCCCGCCACCCCGTGTAGGGGTAGAATGCTCTGCACACATGGCTGGGTTTGCTGGGCCACAGGCTCAGCAGGTCGCACACCTGTGCAAGGTGTCACCATTGCTTCCCAGTGCGCTCCGGGCTGCATACACAGCGGTAACAGGTCAATCTTTGTTGAAGGATGAATGTGTGTATTCTGCAAATGTGTGAAAAACAGAACATGGAGATACTAATGCTGGAGTAAGACGCAAAGCGCTCATATCCCTAACAGACATGAGAAGAGGAGGAACCGGAGATGCCCCAAAGGAGAAGTGTGGCCTCAGCTGGGCAGTCCCTGGTGTGAAGTGCTCAGCCAGGATCCGCTGTGAAGGAAAAGGTCGAGATTCAAGAAGAGCTTTAAAATGGAGCTGTAATTAAGTCTGGAATATCATTCCAGCTTCCCTCAGATGGAATTCCTTCCAATGCTTCGAAGCCTCCCTTCTCAGATGTCCTGCCGACTGTGGCCTGCCTTGGTCCCTCTGGTCCTGGCTGGCACAGCCACCACCCATTTCTACGTCCCGAGGCCGGCCCTCAAGGAGGTGCCAGCTCTGCTCAACGTGAGGACGGGACTTCACACAAGACCTGCTCGCCAGGGCCCGTAGGCAGCTGTCAGCATGTGAGCTGCAGGGGTGTTGAGAGGTCACCTCCTCCCAAACATGCCCATTAAAGAAAACTCACAACCAAGTCGCTTGGGAATGAAATTCACCAAAATTCAGTTTTCAAATGTTTTCAGAAAATAGGGTCTCTCTATGACTTGGCAGAATGCAAAGAAAAGAATGTGTTAGAATCACACAAACCTGGGTTAGAATCTCAGCCTTTAACAGCTCAAACTGAGCAATTACTTTAACCTCCCCAAGCCTCAGTTTCCTCATCTGTAAAATGGGGATAAAACAGTATCTATTTCAGAGGGTTGCCAGGAGGATGAAAGTCCCCAAAATGGTGATGCAGCTGTCAGCCTGCTGTTACATCATCAGCACCGCACTTTGAGGGAAAAGCCCAGAAGTGCCCAGGGGGCCCTCAGTCTTCACATGGGGTTGATGTTGGATGCAAAAAGCTGGCACCATTAGAACTGGTTACTTCAGAGGGAAGAAATGTCTGCTGGCTGGAGCAGAGCGAGATCACAGAGCATGTTCAATAGTGCATGCAACTGCGCTTACAGCACAGTGCCAACCAGGAGCAAACAGCTGCCCTGCAGATGGCTGAACAGCTGGGCTAACAAGCTACCCGAGGCTGCTCCCCGGCCTGGATGTAAGCATTCTGCAACCTTATTTTCTAGCTTTCGCGGATGCGATTGCAATGACGTGCAGATCCAAGGAACTCCCAGGCCAATTCCACGCTGCCGCACGTCTTGGCCTCAGATGCCTTCCTGCGCCCTAGTCCTCACTGGGCTAATTCTTTGTCCTCCCTGTAAGCCCAGGTCAGGGATCCCCCTCAGTGGGATCCGCCCTCCCTGAAACACCTTCCTGGGCACCGGCTCTGCTTCCTTCTCCCTGCTGCCCCGCCCCCGCCCCGTGTACCGCTCTGGTCCTGGTGGGTGGGTCCACCTTCCAGTCCTGCCTGGGAGCAGGACCTGTCCCGGGTACCTCTGAATGCTGCACCTGGCAGGGGGCAGGCATCCTGCAGAGGCATTCTTGAAACAGGTGAGGGCTGCACGTGTGTGTGCCAAGTTCTGAGCGTGGTAGAAGGAAGCCTTGGGGATAAACCTCGAGCTGTTCCTTTCACAGGCCTCCGCCAGAGGCCAGTCCACCGCGAGGAACTGCGCTAAGTGTGAGGGGCTCAGGAGATGGCTTTGGGCGGGGCTGCTGTGTGTCTAGGGCCCGCGGGCCGGATCTGGCCTGTTCAGCTGTTCTATCCGGCCCACGGAGCCGAAAGAGCGGAGGGTTCTCTTGCTCTCCCCTCCGCTCCTTTACTTTGAATTTATATTAGTTCACACAAACACTCCATCCATGCTTTTGTTCCGGCCCTCCGGTCCAGTTTAAGAACCCATTGTGGCCCTCGAGTCAAAAAGTTTGCCCACCCCTGGCATTCCCACCAGAGGACAGGTGTGAAGACAAGACTCAGGAGACCGTCACCTGTGGGGCAGGGAGGATGCCTATAGGTGACTCTTGGGACAGACCTTGGGTGAGAGGGTAAACGTTCTGGAAGGCTGAAAAGGCAGGGGCCGAGCTGGCTTGGGGAAGAGTTGAGGTGCTCCCCATTCTCAGACCTTTTGCTCCTTCCCCACTTGGGGCAGGGGGCAGGTTCCCGGGGCCCACAGGCGCTGGTCGGGGCTGTGTCACAGCAGCCTGTGGTCCTAGGGGGCCTGCCCAGGCCTCTGGCACTGGGTTGCCCTGTGGAGCCCACTGACCACAGCTGAGGCCCATGAAACAAGCCATGGTTACACGGGGAGTTAAAGGGCCATGTTCAGGCCCAGGGCAGCCTGGGTGTCTGTAAGCTGACCCCATTCCACGGCCAGGTGGGCCTCTCCCAAGTAGGAGGCTGGATTGGGTGGTGCCTGTGCAGCATGCGCCACAGTGGGGCCTCCCTGGGGGCGGGGGAGGGAGGTAGCCCAGTCTAGCTGCAGAAGGTGGGCTCAAAGGTGGCAGGTGGGGCCTACTTCCCCGCAGAGAGCAACTGGGACGTCTGTCTCCACTTTCAGTTGCCAACCTCTGGGGGAGAGTGAATTCTAACCCCCTTCCCAGCACATGCTGCACCAAGAAAGCAGGGAGCTCGTGGCTTCGGGGCACCTCCTCCGGTCTCAGGCCAAGGCTCAGCGGGGAGGTCTCAGTGGCGATGACCTTGAACAGCAGCCCACGAGGAAGCAGAGCTGCCTGGCCACCGGGGGACATCAACCAGGAGCTCTCAGGGTCCAGAGAGGGAAGTCACCTCTCCAAGTGGTGCAGCCAGAGAGACGCAAGCCAGGATCCCACCCACGTGGGCCTCATTCCCAGGAGGTGCTGCCCTCGTCCCCGGAGCCACCCCGCCTCACCAGGGAACACACGAGGTCTCCCTGTCCCTGTGACAGGGCAGGAAGCTTGGAGGGGCCACTGCTGTACCCGAGACAGACGAGACAGGGGACAAGGTGAGACAGGTCAGCTCACAGGGTAGACGGAAGGCGCACGGGATGACCCCTTGCCCTTCCCAGTGCCAGGAGGCTGCTGGCGCTAGGGCGGGGCGGACCAGGGCTCAGTGCCCCGAGGGCATGCTCCCCTGCGGTGCCTAGCGGGACTGGATTGCTGAGGACAGGAGGGAGCTCGAGCGAACCTGGGCCAGGACACCGCCGCCTCTCCCAGAGCACTGGCTTCCTCACCAGGACTGACCCTTCCCACTGAGTGGTGGCCGTGGCCAGGACACTGCCCCTCTCTAGCATCTCACCAGTGCTGGGCACTTGCTAGGGGTTAACAAGCATCGACTCCCTTCCCTGCTCTGCCACAAGTCAACTTGGGGTGTGGCACATCTACTGCCCTGGCTGCTCAGTACCCAAGACAGCAGGCCCATCTGCCAGCATGGCCACAGGTGCCCTCCAGACACCTCCTCCAGGAGGCCTCCCGAGATGGCCCCTCAGCACAGCACCATGTAGCTGTGCCCTGACCTGGAATCTCCTCCAGGGAGCCTGCCTGGCTGCTGGCACCATGGGCCACATGCATGAGTTTCCTTCTAATCCAAATAAAAAATTCACAAAGTAGGAGCTTCACGTCATTTTACACCTGGGTACACAGCCAGAAAGGCTGGGCCATGGCCTCAGGCCACTCAGATAGCAGGCAGCGGAGCTACAACCAATCCAGGTGGGTCTGGGCCAGAGCCTGTGCAGAGAAACGGGAGCTCCTGGTGACTGGGGTTCTCTGTGAGCAGGGCTCAGGGGGAGCATCGGGGAGGGCAGCACCTGAGAACGGGGAGCTTCCCCCTGTGTGTCAGCCCCTCTTTGTCTTCACCCCCTCTCCACCCATCGCCATGCACCGTGCAATCCCGCCCTCAGGAGGGACTTGGACCTCCTCCTCCCCCTCTGCTGTGAATGACGATAAGGATCCAGGGGCACCAATGTTCCAAGAGATGTCATTTTGATAGACCCAATAAAGCCAAAGGCATCCATTTCCAAGGCAGAATTCCCAGCATTACTAATGCATTTGGGGGTTGAGGGGGCCTCCTAGTAGCCCTGAAATCACCCCAAAACTGCCAACCTACAAAGCAGGTCCTTCAGAGGCTGGAGCGTCCTTTTCTTGGGCACTTGGTCCCATCCCCGGCCTCACTTAGAGTCCTGGGAGGCTGAGCTGGGGACCATGCCATGGAACCGCACCAGGAAAGACATCTGCTGGAAAAATCGGAGCCACTGCGTGAGGCCACCCTCCAGATGCACTCTCCTTTCCTCCCCTACTTCCAGCCCTTACTGTGGGGGCTCGACCCTGCTCTGAGCTGTGGCCTGGCCAGGCTTTGAATTCTGGCAACTGAGTAGAGACTCAGGAGGTGGCCCTGGGGTGGGCGGAGGGGCCGGCGGTGGGTGCTTGTGTTGAAAGGGTTGCAGTCTCCCTATGTCGCAGGTGTGCAGGCACGCACACGCTCATACGCAGGCCACAGCGACAGGACTGGCAGAGTCCACCTTTTTCACCCTGTGCGGCTTGAACACTACTTTATGCATTGCCTTCTTCCCTCAGTCCAGCTCTGAGCTCATCTGAGCCTGATTCCACCAGTTATTTCTTCATATACTTGTTCATATTCCCAACAAAATTGTCTCAAGCACTTGCTCTGTGCCCAGGGAACTATAGGGAGCTCAGAGCCCAAGTGGAAGAGGCAGACCTGCAAATGAAGTACGCAGTGAGAAGTTTGGTAAAAGCTCCAGCAGAGGGACAAACTCCCTAAGGGTCTGTAAGTATGAGGAAAGGCTTCTCAGAGAAGGTGAAATTTGGGCTGGGTTCTGAAGGATGAATAGGAGTTTATGAGGAAGCAGCATGTGCAAAAAAAAGGGTGGAATATAAGGATGTGTGCGTGTGAAGGTTATGCCTGGGGGTGGAGCACAGCCCACAGGCGCTTTGGGCTGGATCTGTATTGGACCCATGTCCCCGCTTCTGCTGGGGGGCGGGAGGGGGGGGCATGGCATGTGACTGAGACCATCCCTTGCCGCCAGGCGCCTGGGACAGCAGCTTGGGCTGAGCCCTTTGAGTAGGCAGTGCTCTTGGTCCACAGGGTTGTTAAGTGAGTAGGATGTTAGTGTGGAGCTGCTGGAGACTGTGAAGGGAGAGGCCAAAACTGAAGATGATACAAAGAACGTCAGTATTGAGAGACGTAGAACCAGTGTGTTGAACTGAACCCTGGGATGGATCCAGCTTCACCAGAAGCTAGTACCTTGGCCTTTGCAGTATCTGAGCCAATACTTCTGTTTGTTTAAAGCAGTTTAAGCTGACGTTTTCTGTCTTAGGCAACCGCCAAGGCCTTTCAAGGCAACCTTGGCCATTACGGCCTCCCCTCCCCAGAGCGATCCTAAGAGGCACAGTTCCTCGGCCTGTCCACTCTGCCAGCTGCAGGATGTCCTACCCACAGCTGCTGAGGGCAGCAACGCTGGCTTCCCTGTGTGGCCATGAGACACAGCAGGGGGCTCTGGGTGAGAAAAACAGTCAACTACCTCCCAGCTCGTGCGCACGCATTGGTGATGGCAGCAGCACTGCAGCAGGGTCCCGCCTTGGCAGGCTGGCGTGTGCTTCCTCCAGGTGGGTGCTGGCCTGCTGGCTGGGTCCGGCTCCTCCACCGGAAGGCTGGGGCAGGCCCAGAAAGGTGCCCTTAACAGAGTCTTTCCTCTTCCCTCTTTCCCTTCCTCCCTGTTGGGAGGGGGTCTTGCAAAGCCCCCTGGACAAGATTTGAGGGCCAGGCCCAAAGACCAAGGTGCTGGCCAGGAGAAGAAAGAAGAAAAAGGAGGAGGGAGAATGGACAATGCAAGTGGAGACCTAGCTGGCCGGTGGCTGTTCTAGCGGAACTGGATGCTGCCCTGGGGAAGGTGACACGGGGAAGCAGACCTAGGGAAGCTGCGAACATTCCCTGCACAATGAGCGCATGCGGCACCCCCAACTGCAAGGAGGTTTATTGTCTCCATTTCACAGAGGGAAATTGAGGCTCAGGACAGTAAGAAGACTCGACCCAGTGGTAGAGCTAGAATGGACGCTGGCCTTTCTGACTGTGAAGTCGGGCTCGGTACTGAGACGTCTCCAACGTCCACTGGGAGCCAAGCTTCTGCCTCAGTGTCTGCCTCGGGGAGTTCACCTTGGCCCAGTGACGCGGACTTTAAATCCCTAACCAACAGAGCCGTGAGAGGTCACCTCAGCCGGTTCCCATGCTGACCCTGGGGTGGTGCAGGCTTAGGGGAGCCCCCACCACCGTGGGTAAAGCCTGGCCTTTCTGGATTCTGCCACTTGGTGTGGGCCTGGGTGGGGCCAGCTGCGAGCCTGTGTCCGTGCCTGCAGGACGGGCAGTGGGGCCTGCCCGAGGGTCGCAGTGAGATGGGCTGAACTCAGCGCCGAAAGTGTGCAGTGTGGCCCTGGGCACTCGGTAGGTGCTCAGCCGGTCTCGCCACCCCCTTCCTTAGGTTCACCAGATGAGTAAACGCAAGTGCAGAGGGTGGAGGAGTGGACCCAGCCTACATCTTCCCACATCACGTCCTAGGCCCCTTCCCCACGTGTTGGCTCGAGATTTTTGCCAGGAGATGAAAGGAGAGGTACAGGTGATGAGGACCCTCCCCGGCCACGTGTACTCTCAGGGCCACCCTGGCTGGGCCGAGGGAGCATTCCTAGACCCAGGGAGACAGGCGCCATCCCTGGAGCTGGGACGATGGGGACGCGCTGCTAGAGGACGCGTGGCCTCCTCAGGGCTGAGAGTAAGAGTAAGAGTAAGACTTTGCTTGGTGGGTCTGACCCATAGCACAGCCAGAACCAAGGCCTAGGGCAGGAACCAACATGCTCCTCAATACATAGAGAGGTGGGGACGGAAGCTCAGGGGTCGGGCCCTGGGCCCCACCCGTGTGCCTGTTTGGAGAGGCAGACAATGCAGGGCTGAGGGGTGCTGACTCACCCAGCTCAGCAGGAGCTGCTGGGCTGGGGCAGGTTCTGCCCCCCAGGGGTGGGAGCAGGAGGTAGGACCCTGGCACTCGGGAGACGCCCCTCCTGATGGCTTTGTGCAAAGGCCTCCCGTGCAGGTTAGCAGGGCCGGAAGGAGGCAGGAGTGGGCCCTCTGTGTCCTGCTTTGGCCCAGTGATGCGGTGTTTAGATCCCTCACCAACAGAGCAGTCAGAGAGTAATGATCTGCTGTGTACGCCAAGTTCGCGGTGACCCGGTAGGAGCTACTGCGGTAGTGAGTGCAGGGTCTGGGGTGGCGTGGGCCCTCGGAGGCAGAACTCACCCTCATTATCAAGGTCACCTTTCTTCCCACACCCTCAGCTCCCCGGAGCAGGGCCACGTGCTATTTCCTGGGGTAGCCTAGCTCCCATCGGAGCTCCATCGAGGGCAGGCTGGCAAGGCAGGGAAACTGCCCTCCTGCGGAAGGGCCTCCAGGCTCTGTGCGCCACCCCCCCTGCCCCCAACCCCCGCACACAGGGCCTGGGACGTGCCTTCCCACCCGCCGCCGGGATTACACGGTCACTGAAGCCCCACAGTTGAATGCACCCTGCAAACAGCCCCGACATGCCAACCCTCCTGCCCCAAGGACGGCGTGCTCGCACACACCGGTCCCACCTTTCGGCTGAGATGCTACCACCCACTGGGATGGCAGGGCCACGGGAGAGGCTAGCAGGCGAGAGTGGGCAGGCGTGACCCCTATGCTGCTGCCAACCTGCTGGGGGCCAGGCACCATTGTCTCAGAAACACTAGCAGGTGGTCACAGGCCCACTGACCCACTGGGAGAATAGTTCCTGAAGATGGCCTTGCCACGCGGAGCTCACTCATCCCCAGGCTAGGGCTCCTCAGTGCCAGGGCTGGGGGTTGGCAGGCGTGTCTGTCTGTTCTCACCCGGGCGTCCCCGCAGCGCGGGTAGTGCCTGATACCGTAGGCCCACCAGCAGACAGATGACAGCTCCGCCGAGCTCCCTGGCGGAGTTCTAGCTCCTCTTCCCGGGTTTTGGTTTTGGGGGTTTTGTTTGATGTGTGAAACTATGTTGGTGAGCCGCTTCCACATTTTCCAGAGATTAATTTTAAAAGTTCCAGAAGTCAAGTCCTTTTAAAAACATACTCAGGGGTCTACCAGTGCAAGATGTAAGTGAATTCTTCCGGAAAGCACTGGAGAGCTGCTCCCGCCCTAACCGGAGCCCAGGTCGCTTGTTGCATCAGTTTGCATGTTGCTCCAGGACTGGCTGCCCATCCGTGTGGAGGAGGCTCTGTAAACCAGCAGGCAGGCACCCTGGAGAGCACTAGGCCCCGCCCAGTCACTGATGGCACTGGGGCAGGCTGGGGTCCGAGGGAGACTCAGCCAGGCTCCACACTCAGGAATTTGGGCAGGTGGTCACAAACCTGACTGACAAGTGCAGCACCGGGAGTGGTCACCCGAAATTCCCAGGATCCACCCTGAAGCTACACATGTACAGATCTCAGAAGAGCTCATGAATGTCCATGAGGCTGTGGGGAGGACAAGCTACCAGGGTGTGGCGATGCTACTGCTGAGCAGGGTGCCCCAGGTCCAGCCATGAGCTCAGGGAATTACAGCCCCCCAAGCCTATGGTTCACATGGTTGCCTAGACAAAAATCAGCGTGCTGGGACCTGTGGGTTATGAATAGAGTGTGGACACCGACTGTAGCCTGCAAACAGAACAAAGGGTGCTGACACAGCAAAGGGTGGAGGTTAAGCATTCATCCACTTTGCTGGGGCAATCTGAGAAGGCTTCCTGAAGGAGGTGGCATCTGAGCTGGGCCCAGACTCTTACAGAAGAACAGAAAGAAGGCCTGAGTAGTGGAGGCCTGGTGTTCTGAGACAGGAGAAGAGCTGAGCAAAGGGCAGGTCATGTTGGGGAATAGCTAACAGAGCCCAGGGCTGAAGCTCTGACCAGACAGCTGGGCAGGAGGAGAAGGTGTGGAGAAAATCCTAAAGCAAATGTCGATAGCATGAGCTACGTTACAATGGGAACTTCTCTGCACCCAGCGAGAGGAGAGACCAGGCCCAAACTGGGAGAGGTTATTTGCAACACATATAACTAATCATGGAATGCATAGTCTTACAACATAAAATGCTTATTCAAATCGATAGGAAAATGACAACTCCATAGACAAATGGCCAAAATTGCGGACAGGCATTTCATAAGAAGGAAACGTTATCGGCCAATAAATAAAGGATGCTCAGCTTCTTAGTAATAAGGGAAGCAGAAAATTAGAATTACAGGGAGATGCCACTTTGGCAAAAAGTAAATGTTGATGACATCATCCTGGTAACAGGAGGTGGAGGGAGCTGAGCCCTCCAACCCTGCTGGAGGGGTGAGGTCAGCAAAGCCGACAGAGGCCTGGCACATCTGAGAGGGTTAAAACGTCAACACCTCTGTCTCGGCAGTCTCGTTCCCAGATGCTGGTGTGGCCCGGAGGGTGGGACAGCAGCACCACGGCAATAGGCTCAAAAGAGCAAAGGCGCAGACGCATCCCAGCTGCCTGCCAGCATAGAGCAGCGAGTCTAATGAAGTGGGATCCCCAGCACTAGCGGGTGGATCTGCAGGAGGAGCTGCGTGGCATGAAAGCAGGAACACACCTGCAGCGATCCCATTTCTGTACAGCCCACCCGGCAAAACTGAACAATGCGCTGTTGGGGCCTCACCTACTAGGCAGACGCTACAGCGTCTGGGGATGACAAGCTCCAAACCCCAGAGATGGGAACCGAAGAGGCTGGGCCGGACGGCAGAGGGGCACACGGGGCTCCAAGGTGCTGCCATCGCCCTCGGCCTGGGGCTGGGCAGGGCACGAGGATCCGTGTCCTTAAATTTTCACCAGGCTTTTGCTATTCTTTTGTATGTCGTTGACATTTAATAAGACCAAATTTTTAAAAAAGCATAGCTGGGTGGAAGCTGGCTTTGGGTGAGCAGTTGGCTGAGTGGACGGGGTTCCGGGTGGGAGTGGAGTGGTCGCAGGGCTGGTTGTGAACGTGTGTGGGCGGCTGGAGAGCGTGTGAGGGCGGAGGGTTCAGCGGTTGCCTTCCTCGTCACCCAGGGCTCATCTTGGCTGCGCCAGCTGTCTGCCGCCCAGGCTCCCTTCTGGGCAGCCCCAGCCGCCCACTGGGCCTGCTCTGTGACCGACACACATCTGTGCACATGCAGTCCACCGACCCTCGGCTCACCCTGTTCCCATCACAGCCCGCATACTCGCCAGCCCGAGCTGAGTGCCAGCTTTCGGCTGTCAGGCCCCGAGGAGAGCCGCAATAAAGAAATCACTGTTTCCAGTTGACAAAGAGCAGATTTCTTACTAAGTAAACACTGATGTTTTCGTAGGGAAATTAGGTTATAAAATTGCGCCTACAAAGGAGGTCATACAGCTGGACTTGGTTAAGATCTAGCCACATGGGCAACAGGGGTTAATTCAATCACCCACCCTTTATCACATCCCCCCACCGCCCTTGGAGCAGGAAGATTGGAAGGATATCAGCTTTTCAAACATAAAAACCAAAAGCATAAAAACAAGAGGAAGTATCCAGGAGTCTTTTTTCCCAGTGAAGTGAGGACGGGTGCGGAGCGGGGTAGGGGCGGGCAGGAACAGGCTGGCTGGGGAAAGGCTCTGGGGGAGCCGGTCTGGATTGCCCTCCACAGTGACCTGTGGCCCGGGCTAACCTCCACAAATGAGGGGCCTTTGTCTGTAAGAGCAGCCCTTGGCTGAGCACAGCTGAGCAGAACCTTCCAGAAAGTCAGTTTCCTGTGTCACAGGGCAGACGTCAGGGTGCTGGAAGGGGCGCCCTGGGTAGGAGTGAGGCATAGGGCTGGGGGCTGGGTTTAAGCAGTGAGCAGAGGCCCGTGGGAGGGAGGGCCCCTAGGGAGCACTCCCCCGCACTGAGAGCCCTCAGCTCAGCCTGGCCGGCCCTGGACAACCCCAAATAGGCTAGAGCGGGTTGCTGCCGACTTCACCAAGCTCTTGGGACCATTGGTGTGCCCTCTGAAAAGGCCCTCTCTCACACTGGCACGTAGCAGGGACAACCCACAAAGGCAGTGCAGCCCCTGGTCTGTGGGGGATGGAGAGCGGCAGGCCTCCGGCCTTTCTGCTGGGGAACTGCCCATCCCTGGTTTCCTGGTGCTCTGGGCTCCCTGTTCCCGCCCCCTAATACCACCCAGTAACGGCCCAATTTCTCCCTGTCCCCTCCCAGCCCAGGAGATCCTCATGCTCCCTCGGGCCTGTATCCCCACCCAGCACCTGGCACAGGCTGGCAACCACAGGCGTTGGGCGGGCATGGCCACAGGAACTGCCCCAGGAGTTAAGCAACAACTAATCTCTTTCTATTTTGCTTGGGCGGGGCAGGTCAAATTCACATTTCAGAACTGCAGCTCCTGGACGGAGAGGATGTGCCCAACATATTTCTCCTTCAGGCACTGGGACGAGCTATCCACGCAGCGGTGCTGGCTGCAGCAACGAGGCCTGCAGAGCGCAGCAGCAGGGCCACGCAGAGCACTGCTCCCGCATTCCTCAACACACGTTGCTCGGGCTGGCAGGAGTGACCCTGAGCGACAGCGCTTGGGACACAGATCAATCCTGCAACGACGACTTAGGCGAATAAATAAGTGCTTTCTGGGCACTGGTGTTGGCTTCTCCCTCGAGTGGACAACCTGGACATATGCCGTGGGAGAGACGCCCACCTCAATCTGCCCCACCAACACCTGTAATTTGACCATTAGTGATTCATTCCTTCGGGTTAATTACTGTTCTGTTTCCATACTTCCCAGCAGGGATAAGACACTGTGGCTCTAACACATGCACTGAGAGGCCCCTTCCTCTCCAACGATAATCGTGGCATAGAGGAGTGTGCAGGTCCGAGCTCACTTACTAGTTGAGTGGTCGTGGGAAGCTCTTCAATTCTGGGAACCTCCAGTTTTCTCCTCTAGGACTTGGGGAGAATATCGCCCACATTACAGGGTGTTGGGAGGACTGGATATAGCACCACCGGCCCTCACACCAACAGAGTGCCTGGAATGAAATGGCGTGTCCTGTTGGTGTCCACACAAGACCGAGAAAAGCACATGATTGTCCGGCGTGCACTCTGTGCCAGAAGCTGTTCTGCATGCTTCGTACACACATCTAAGCCTCACGCCCACCCATGTGGGGTGCGGCTGTGTCCCTGTCTTAGAGATGAGGACACCGAGTCTCACGAAGGTTACACAGCCAGCCCCAGGACAAAAAGGCAGGTTGTGAACTCTGCCCCGCCCTGTTCTGCCTACATCCACAGGGTGTGGGATGGGAAATGGCCAAGACGATGGGGCCCGAGCAGGACAGGAGAGGCCCAGTGCATCACCTCCCACCTTGCAGGACTGTTCCACCAGGCAGCTCCTCCCAGGCCTGCCTCATTTCTGCACATCAAGATGTGCTTTGCTCCAGGCCCCTCCTGCCCAGGGCTGGCCACACAGGCTCTCTCTAAAGCCCAGAGCCAGGCAGCCTCTCTTCTGCGAGAAGCCAGCACTCATCCAAGATCAAAGAGCAGGCCGCCTTATCAGACACGCTCCTCATGAAACTTTTACAGGCCAGCCTCCATTATGAATGAGCTGTCTGTGCTGCACCTTCCTGGAGCTGAGGAGCCCAGGCTCTCGAAGCTCGGGGTGGGCGGTGGGCCTCCAGGTCAGATGTCCCAGGTTCCAATCCCAGATGCGCTATTTACTAGAAGGCTGTCGCTGGAGAAGGCAGCCAGCCTCACTGTGCTCGGTTTCCCTAACAAGTGGAGTGGCAATGCCACCCTCCTCCTAGGGTGTCGATGAGGGGGAGGTGATAGGACCCAGAAGGCTGTGACTGCCAGAGAGGGGAGGCCCTGCCTGGAGGGTCTCTGAGGGCCATCACATCCCTGTGAGCCACATCGCTGTCACGCAGTCCTCACATGGCCATGGAGGTTGGCACATTGGCCCTACAAACAGCCTGGTCCCAGGGTTTCCGGGCTCCCTGTGCCTGCGGTCCAGCTGCTCTGAAGAAGTGGTTGGTCACGTGGGTTTTTAGGGAGTGCTCCCTGGAGACAGAGGAGAGCAAGGAGCCTGGGGGGAGCGGAGGGGGGTAGGCAGCAGCGGTGGCGGCAGTGGTGGTACAAGGCTCTGGTGGGTGACCCCAGGCCCATGCAACCTCCTGGCCCAGGAGACAGGTGGACTTGCCCTTCAGAAGTCTCATCTTTCCACAAGTTTTTGAAAAACACACTTTTGCCGAGGGAGGAGAACATTTTTTGAAAAACACGAAGTCAGTGCTCTATGAACGATGAGCCTGGTATGCTGTGCCAACAATCAAGAGGAAAATGCCCACATAGCTTTTGGTGCCCTCCCCGCCCTTTCCTCGGTGCCTGGCTGAGGACAGAGCTGTCGGGGCCCAGGACAATGCAAGTGAGCCACAGGCTGAGCAAATGTGCCCGCTACTCTCATGACGGTGGGCAGTCTTCATGGAATACTGACCTTGGAAAAAGCCATCTTCCAAAGCCCCGGCCCGGGAGGCTCATGAGCTCAGCCAGCAATAGCAAAGAAACGACTTTCTTAAGAGCACACAGAGAGGGCTAAGCACCCCATTAACATGCAGGCACCAGCATCAGGCATCTTCACAGCGCTCTCAGGGGCCTCTGGGTAATTTGCACCTCATTAAAATTAGTGTGACAAAGTGTGCGGATGGTGGTGGGAGGTGGGTACTCACACCCACCAGCTGGCATTCCCTCCCTTTCCTTAAGGACTGGAGTCAGCATGTTGACTTTGCATGAATTGAGAGGTAAGCCCCAGAACCATCTGTCCCAACAAGTGCCCCTCCCCTCCCCTGTGCAGGGTGGCCTTGGGCCGTGACCGCTGCAGCAACCACAGCTCCGGGCAGTGACCGCAGGGGAGTGGTTAGTGGTGGTCGGGTCCAGAATCTAGGCAGGTGCTGGGGGTCATGGACATCGTGGTCAGGTATGGAGCTGGTAGCAGGAGAGAGGAGGAGACTGTCCTTCCAGTGGTTGAGACGTCGCTGTCCACTGCTCCCCAACCCGTACCCCAATATGCTCACGTCTTTCTGCAAGTTGAGAATATGAATCGATTTTGGTCAACTTGAGGGCACTGGATCTGGGAACAGTAATGAAAGGAACAGGGGGTTTTTAATACCCCAAGGTGTTACTTCAGAGTCCTCATCCCTGGAGCCACGCCCTGCGGGCTCCGCCTCTGCAAAGCCAACAGCCGTCCCTGGGCCACTTTCGTGGGTATAGAATGAGCAAGGCAGCCTGCGGGCACTTGCGAACTCCAACCTGTGAACTCCGGCCTGTGGGCACCTGTGAAAAAGCAGATTCCTAGGCCCCACCCCAGCCTGAAAGAACCAGAACTTCTAGGGAAGGGGCCTAGGAATGTGGGTCTTTCAGATATACCCCAGTCAGACCTTCAGCCAGGTTTGAGAACTGCTGCACGAGATGGTCTCTAAACTTCTGGCTGGAAGTGGCTGGAATGGGTCCTCTCTGAAGCCCTGGGCAGGGCTGGGATGGGAAGGACCCAAGCGACACAGTGAGTGGAAGGTCAACCCCCACCTCCTGAGCCAGGAACACGAGCTTCCACTTTCCCGGCCAGTGCATGAGCGAACCGAGCCCCAGGCAGCCTACACTCCCGCTTGCAGGACACCGAGGCCCTGTCATGTCTCAGCCTGGGTCCCCACGACACCCAGGCGAGCCAGTTTCTAAGGGCCAGGGCCCAGGAGGGCCACAGTGCCCTCTCTCCTGCTGGCAGTCTCCAGGTAGTGGGGAGCCGGCGGGGCTTTCTTCTGACCCCGAGAAAGGGCTCTTGGCTGGGGGATGGGGGTGGGGTCACAAGAGAACTCTGTCCTGGGGGATGGGGGTGGGGTCACAAGAGAACTCTGTCCTGGGGGATGGAGGTGGGGTCACAAGAGAACTCTGTCCTGGGGGATGGGGGTGGGGTCACAAGAGAACTCTGTCCTGGGGGATGGGGGTGGGGTCACAAGAGAACTCTGCCTGACCAGCAAGAATACTCCCCCCAGCCATTTGTCTCCCCATCACCTGTGGTTTACAGGTAAGAGGTGCTGCACCAGGAGACCAGGGGCTGGGCCGTTCCCCTGCTGGAAGGCTCTGAGCATTAGCAAGCGCTGCAGGCCCTGTCAGGTCTGTACCTCAGTGAAGGGAAGGCGGCTCCTGCTGCTGTAAGGACAAAAGCCTTCCTGGGGTAAGGAGACCCTCCTCTCTTTGCCCCCAGTGGTTACTGCCTCAGCCCAATTTCCCACCTTCCTGTGCCACAGCCACCCGACAGTAGTTCGCCCAAGGGCATGGTATGGCTTGGCCCTGCCACACAGGTCTCGTGCCTGCGGACAACTTCCTTCTCTGATAGGCCAATGGAGTAGCAACAGTGATACCACCATTATTAGCATCTATGGAATGTTCCCAAACTCTCACTTAAGTCACCCCATTTAATTCTGAAAGTAACTCAGTAGATGGCGCAGGTACCCTTACTATGCATTATGCCCTTTTACAGATGAGAAAACTGAGGCTCATTCCTTCAGGTTGGTCAGCACTAGGGTACAAGCCCCTAGGGCCTGGCAGGGCTGGTGACAGCAGTGCCCCTGTGGGCCGGGCAGGGCAAAAAGGCCCACGGTGGAGCACTCTGCCCGGAGCCCTGGGCACTGGCGCTCCGTCACGCAGCTACTGGACCATGAGAACCAGAGTGGACCAGGGTCCTGGGTGCCTGTGCAGAGGCCTGTGCACGGAGCCGCAGGCAGGAGCCTCGAGGCGGGCTGACAGGAGACGACACTGCGCCTCATTTGCTGACGAACGTTTGTGTAATTAGACACATTTGCTGCTGGCAAGGAGGAGGAGCGGCCACAACAGCGGCTCGCTGGATCGGGCTCCACCAGGCTCCCCCATACTAATCGCAGGGCCTGGGCCACAGGGGCTGCTTTCCTCCCGAACTCTGTCCCGTTTCTTACCTGGGACACTGAGGGCAGGGGTGAAGGGGCGGGCTTTGCAGCACTCGCCTTGTCCCCCTGTGGCCTGGCCGGGACCCACTGTCCGGAGGACACTGTGGAGCCACTGGCAGCCAGGCCAGCAGGATGCGGGGAACAGTGCTGCTGTCACGGCCGGGGTGTGAATGGACTAGCCCTCCTTGGCTCCTCAACCCTCGAGCAGAGGCAAGCCTGGCGGCCGTGCAGGGCATGCCCTGTGGAGTGGGGACACCTCTGAGCCTGTGTCTGCACCTGAGAGCTGCAGATTTAACCCACCCCCCAGGGCCACTGGGAAGTGAGGGAACACAGCAGACCGGCTCCAGGGCACAAATTTCTCACGTCCTTTACTGTACGTGGTGATGCTGGGCTTGCCACTGGGACTGGGAATCCCAAATGAGTTGGAGAACGACCCTCAGAGAGTCCCCGTCCTCAGCCCTGGGACCTGGGAATGGGACCTTCTGTGGGAAAGGGCCATTGCAGACGTAGAATTCAGGACTGTTCTCAGTTGTCCCGTGGCCCTCAAGCAATCACAGGTGTCCTTATGAGGGAAGCAGAGGGAGAAAACGGCCGCAGAGGAGGATGGCCACGTGAGGACAGAAGCCAGGGAGAAAGGCAACGCGAAAGGAGGTGGGGCTTGTGAGCCACGAAAATGGATTCTCTCCTGGAGCCTCCAGGAGGAAACAGTTCTCCTAGAAGACTCCCGTCAGTCTTCTGGCCTCCAGAGCTCCAAGACCAAGTCTGTCCTGGTTAACCCACTAAGTGAGGTGATTCGTTATAGCAGCGGCAGGAGACTCATACAGTGCCCTTCAGTTATCCAGGAAAGTGAAAGAACCGCTGGGCCTGTGAGTGACAAGACGGTTTCTGCAGGCCACTGGCCTGGCCAGACTTCTCCTGCGACCTGCCATCATCACCTCCTTCTCCAGGTGCTCTGCCCACACACTGCGCCTCCCTGGCTAGGAAGGAGGCAGGCCGGGGGAGGGGGGGTGAGGAGGGGACGTGGCCTGTGTCCAACCCAGAGCTGGTGAGTGGCGAAGCCTGGAGAAGACACAGGGCGACCTCCTCCCACAGCTCCCACTTGTACAGGGAGGGATAGCACTAAGGACCCCCATTCAGCAACCAGGCCCTGCCTGCACAGCGTCTCAAACCTGCGCCCGCAGTAGGCATGGTACATGCAGACCGGGGCCTTGCCCTGGAGCTGACTCCGCAGGTCCGGGCCTGGGGACCTGCATTCCTAACAGGCTGGGCACCACCAACCTAGGGCAGTGCCCTAACCAAGGGTGGTCTGTGCTCTGTGGATTCGGTGGAACCTGCCCAGGGGTCCTGGAGTCACACATGTGCCCCTGGGAGAGGCCAGTGTGCGACCGAGGGGCTGGGCTCAGGGGCAGGAATGAGATTTCTAACTTCCCAACCCTACGTGAGTGACCCTCATGCCAGCTACTTATCCTCTCTGTGTTGCCTCAGTTCCTTCCTCTGTAAAGCGGGGTGACATGAAATGCACTCTCACTGGGCTGTTGAGAGGACTGAGATGAAACAGAAAGTGTTTAACAGTCATAGGTCAGAGTTAACCCAAGAAATTGCATTCACCAGTGAGGGGTCTTCTCCTATCAGCTGGGGGGAAATGTGAGCCTGGATGTTCCCTTGCAGCGAGGGGCTTGCCTGGAGCCCCTCCGGGAGCTCTCAGCACTGAGCACGCCCACGACTGGCCCTGGGACCCAGCAGGGAAGCACTTCCCACAGGCCTGCTGTGCCCAGGATCCATGTCCCGAACCAGCCAAACATGTCTCAAGAGCAGAAAATCAGCAACTCCAACCCCTCCTAGAAGGGACTCAGCTCCCTTAACCCGCTTAGGTTCGCAGATGCCACCAACTGAGCAATTTCTGGGGATCCACTTGCTCCAAACGTATGCATCTCCCCGAAGCTGCTGGAACTGGCCTCTGTCCCCGGCAGCAGCCAAGGCCTGAGGCCTGAGAGGTGAGCGGGGCTGCGGTGGGTGCATGGCTGCAGCAGCAGGTCCTACCTCGTCCATGAGAACCAGTACATGTGCTGAACGTGTCGGAAGACAGGGAGACAATGTCCAAATCTGGGACAATGTGAACAACACACTAAACAGTGATAACCAGAGACTATAACTCATCGACTATCACAAATATCAACACATTTATTTGAAAAAGAGAAATGGGGGAGAAGGCACAGCTGTGCCTCACAGGAGCTTTCTAGCAGATAAATGTGGGAGGAGCGACGTGAATGGAAAAGCGGCACTTGGCAAAGACCAGTAACTCCTGTTTCTGACAGAAGCCGTCATGGAGGTTAAAGTTTGTGGGTGCCAATGTGATGAGAAGGAGGATATGCACACATTACCAAAGTGACTCCTAGTCATTACAAAGCGACCGTCTTCAAACTGGAGAAACTCACCGGAACTAAGCGATCACAACTAATCCCAGGCATGAGAAGTGTCACCTTGATGTGCCCCCGGCAGGAAGGGCACAGCATCACTTTTCTCATTATTTCCCAAAACGCATATTCTGAATTTAATCTGAGGCAACATCAGACAAACCCAGAAGGATGTTTTACACAGTACCTGGGCTGTCCCCTTCAAAAATGCCAAGGTCATGAAGAGAGACTGAGCAATTGTCCCAGATTAAAGGTGATGATAGAGATAAGACAACTTAAATGCAAACGCTGGGTCCTGAACCAGAGAGAAAAGACATTAGCAGGCACCTGGCCAAATCTGGGTAAGACCCAGAAGTTAGTTAATAGCACACTTGAGGAAGTGGAGAAGGGTATAATGAAAATCTTTGTACTATTTTTGCAACCGTTTTTATATGTCTGAAATTATTCCAAAGTAAAAGGTATTTTTAAAAAGAAAATAAAAATCCCAGATCTGATCTGTTGTGGAGAGGCAATGCATGTCCAGAAATAGGAGTCACCTGAGGACTGGGCCCCTTCTCAGTCACCTGCCCCCGACCGGGCAGAGGGCATGCTTTGAACATAGTGAGTGCTCAGCAAGTATTCACTGCCTCCACTCAGCTGGGAGCCGGGAGAGCAGTGGGTGGGATGCATGGAGGGCTGTGCACTCAGCAAACAGTGATTGTGCACCTATTGTGCGCCAGCCACTGGCAGAGCCTGCTGGGAGGCAAGTGTGAACCCATTCTGGCCCCTTAGTGCGGTGGGATCCAGGGAAGGGTCCCACTCGGTGCATGGTTCCCAGTGCCCCCAGAGGAGGTGCTCCACGCTGAGGCTTAGAGGATCTGAAGGAGATGCCAGGAGGAGGCCAGGGCCAGTGGGAATCGGTGCCCCATTCTAGGCAGGCTGGGCAGCTGGAGCCGAGACACAGGAACTTGCGACAGGGTTGTGAGTGCTGGAACCACAAATAGCACCTGGACAGGTGAGGTGGCTGGGTCCAGAGGGGCCACAGGGCAGCTGGGTCTGTGCAGTAGGTCCCTCCCGGGCAGGTGTGGGAGCAGCAGATATGTTGGGGGGAGCAGCATGGCCTTTCTTCTAAAAGCAGACATGGGGGTAGCATGGGCATGGCTCATCAGGTAATAAAGACCAAGAATAGTGACATCAGCTACAGGCCTCAAGAGGTGTAGTGGGACAGCACTGGTATCTCACTGTCTGCGGTCTCAAAGCAGGAGCAGGAAGAGGCCCCAAAGTATAACTTGGAGCTTGTCCTTATAAGCAGGGTGGACCCTATAACTCAGTGTCCAAGTCGGGACACTTCAGAGAGGGAAAGGGGTGCGATGAATTATTATGCTTGGACAACATATGAGGAAGGTCAGCATACTTAGATGGGACCTTTGGCCTGAAGGGGCTCCCATTGCCGGGGGGTACAGAGCCCCGGTGCTGCTTATGGATCCGCCAGGAGAGTTGGCAGCCTGGGAAGTGGTGAGGGGGGAGATGGCTGTGCTTCCCTTCTCAGGTAACCAGAGGGAACTGGGTGTCCACATCTCACCCACACAGCCACTCAGGGTCCTGGCCAATGTACCCGTGGGTGGCAAAGGTGACAATGCAGATCAGGAACTCCAAAAAGAAAGACGGAGGCAGAGAGGTGGCCAGGGCTGGCAGCCTGGCTTCCCCAGTGCGGGGAGACTGTAAGCCTAGGCGGCGGGCCAAGGGCAGAACTTACCCGTGCATGCCGTGGGCAGAGTGAGGCTCGTAATGGTACCTTCCCTCCTGGTGTCTCATGTCAATTGGTAAGGGAGCATGGAACGGTGGCAAAAGGTGCTGCGGCACTGTACAGGGGGAGAGAGACAGGACTTCAAAACCTTTCCCCTCCCTCGAAAAGCCATTTTCAAAGGGCTTTAAAGCTCAATGAATTTCAGAGCAAAAGCAGTCAGGACAGGGGGCTCCGAGGTGCCCGGCTATCACACACCCATGAAGGGGATGAATAAATAATCAAAGTCAGCCAGAGAACCTACATCACTCACATAAAAGATCCCCAACCGCGCTCTTGACAAAGACAAGCAGCTAAGCGCTCTTTGAACTCGGGGAGATTACAGGCTGGGCCGCAAATCAGGGCTGACAGAGCCGACAGGCTTCTGCCCATCCCGGCCTTGGCTGCGTGGCTCCACTGTGTGGGTGACGGCATCCACGCCAGCAGCATTCGCCTAGAGCTCTGTGAAGCCCGGGCCCACTCCGCTGCAGCCAGCAGACACCTATGTGGGTATGTTAATTCCCCAGCTCTTACCATTAATTACTGACCCTAAGCGCGCTGGCGGGGCCTCCAAGCTGTAAATGCCAGTGCGTGAGCATCAGTTTCCAGAGGTGAGTCAGCCCCTGTCTGCACTTGGCCTGCCCTCAACAAATCATCATGGTAATTGTAGGATGCTCTTTGCTTATTAAGAAAAAATTCCTGGGTACCCTGGAGGCAAACGTAATTACAGGTGCTAGGAAAACAAGCCTCTTTAAAAAGTAGTTAGACTGGAGAAAGGGCTAAGACGTGGAGATTTCTCTGCGGACTCACTCACTCAGGAAGGCCTGGCCAGTGGGAGTCAGCGGTGAGGCGGACCTGCTGACTGGCTTTGAGCCGCGGCCGTTTGTTTTCCACGCATGTGGGGCAGCAGCCCGCCAGGCCTGCCCTAATAAAGGCACACAGACACTGCTGCTCACGTGCAGGCTCTGATGCTGTTCTGTAAACACTACCCACTCTTTGACTTTACTGTGGTAAAATACACACAACAGGAAGTTTACCATGTTAATCATGCATAAGTGTACAGCACAGGTAAGCACATTCACATTGCTGTGCAACCACCACCACCGTCCACATGGGACTTTTTCATCGTCCCAAGCTGAAACCCTGGACCCCTTACACACTCCCCATCTCCCCACCCTGGCCCAAGTGACCACCACCCTTTTTTCTGTCTCTATGAATGTGACTACTCCAGGTCCCTCATCTGAGTGGAGTCGACAGTACTCGTCCTCTCGTGACCGGCATATTTCACGAGCATCATGTCCTCAGTGCTCATCCGTTATACCATGTGCCCGATGGGTAGACCCCGTTTTGGTCATTCATTCATCCCTTGATGGACACTTGGTTTGAATGCTCTGAACTCTTAAAAAGAGAAAACTTTTCTCCAGACACTTTAAACTTAATTTTTACATATTCAATTTTATCTTCATAATTCCACAATACTGGCATCTTCCATGGGGACTTGGAACAAAGAAAACCAATTTCTTACCCTGATTAAATCAATCTGCCAAACCCAGACTCCAGAAATCTTGGGCTCACAGGGGAGTTGGCCTCTAAAAACGGAGGTCAGCGCCGCCTGCTTCCATGCGGGGACACACTGGGCTTCAGGAACCCTCGGAGAGTCCAGCAGGGAAGCAATGACACCTCTCCAGAGGCACAGGAAAGGGCCTATATGGTTTCCTCAATGCGGCCAGGCAGACTGAACCACAGTACTGTTAACAAACGTTTCCCTGAATTTCCAAAAGCCCCTTGGGGCAGCCAGGGTGGGTGTAATTGCACCCACTTCACAGATGAGAAAATGAAGGCCAGGGGCGATTTCAGCTCAGTCATGGGGCTGAAAAAATGGCAGAGCCAGGAGGAGAGTCCAAGGCCCTGGACAGCTGGTCATAGCATTTCCCTCTGCCCAGCATGAATGAACACTCAGAGGCAGCCCTATGCAAGGGGGATGCCTGGGCCTCCTGTCCCCGCCTTGCTCATGCACTGTATTTAGCAAATGCACTCAGTATCAGGCCTGTTCTAAGCACTTTGCAAATATCAACTCCTAGGTCTTCACAGCAACCCGAAGCTGCACTCACCCCAGAATTCCTGGTGTTCCCGCTCTCCACCCCCAGCACCCGTGTGTTCCTTTTCTCCCCAGAGTTTCACCAACAGGGTTGAAGGGGGTCCCTTAATGCAATATCAGATTCCCCCACCCCACCCCAAACAGGGCCCCGCCTAAGCAGCTGTGAGCGGAGATGTGTCTCTGTGCAGGGTTAAATGCAACTGCTTCAGGTCTGAAGAGCTCTGGCCTCCACAGGAATGAAGTGTGCGTGCTAGTTTACAAGGCAAATGTGAACTGGAGTGGCGCCAACACTGACCTGCCGCTCCACCAAACCAGGCTGTGCGTGTGTGCCTGTGTATGGGTGCGTGTGTGCCTGTGTGTATGTGCCTGTGTGTATGTACGTATGTGCCTGTGTGTGGGTGCGTGTGTGCCTGTGTGTATGTACGTGTGTGCCTGTGTATGGTGCGTGTGTGCCTGTGTGTATGTGCATGTGTGCTTATGTGTGGGTGTGTGGGTGCCTCTGTGTATGTGCGTGTGTGCGTGTGTGCCTGTGTGTATGTACCTGTGTGTACGTGCGTGTGTGCCTGTGTGTATGTGCGTGTGTACCTGTGTGTACGTGCGTGTGTGCCTGTGTGTATGAGCGTGTGTGCCTGTGTGTATGTGCGTGTGTGCCTGTGTATGAGTGTGTGTGTTTGTGTGTATGAGCGTGTGTGCCTGTGTGTATGTGCGTGTGTGCCTGTGTATGAGTGTGTGTGCCTATGTGTATGAGCGTGTGGGCCTGTGTGTGGGTGCGTGTGTACCTGTGTGTATGTGCGTGTGTGCCTGTGTGTATGTGCATGTGTGACTGTGTGCGCGTGTGTGCCTGTGTGTGTGTGCCTGTGTGCATGTGCGTGTGTGCCTGTGTGTGTGTGCCTGTGTGCATGTGCGTGTGTGCCTGTGTGTGCCTGTGTGCTTGTGTGTGTGCCTGTGTGCATGTGCGTGTGTGCCTGTGTATGAGTGTGTGTGCCTATGTGTATGAGCGTGTGGGCCTGTGTGTGGGTGCGTGTGTACCTGTGTGTATGTGCGTGTGTGCCTGTGTGTATGTGCATGTGTGACTGTGTGCGCGTGTGTGCCTGTGTGTGGGTGCGTGTGTGCCTGTGTGTGCCTGTGTGCCTGTGTGTGTGCCTGTGTGTGTGCCTGTGTGCATGTGCGTGTGTGCCTGTGTGTGTTGTGGGAGGAGGAGCCTGGGCATGAGGGACAGCCATCCACAGAGGACCGCTGCAGCTGGGGTTGCCCCTCCTTTCGACGGTCCCTGGGGTGATGGCTGTGGAGGTGACATGGGAAGCGGCTTTCTCTTTCTCGAGTCAGAGGGGCAGGGCAGGGCCTCGGCACCCCTGCCGCCTTCCAAGCAGCTGACACCCATGGGATGAGCAGGCAGCAGGGACTCTGGCCACAGCCCTGTGCCCCTCTTGTTACCACTTGGAGTCCTCAGAAGGAGCCTGGGAACACGTGTTAGTGGTTCACTCATCCAGGCATTGGTGTGTTAGGTCAGTCGGCAGCTTGGGGGTGGCCCAGTGCCCACCAGGTTGGGCAGGGGAAGTGCCACAGGCACTCATCCTCAGTGATAAAGATCAAAAGGCCCTCCTGGACCTTTGCCATGGCACCATGGATCCTTTTCTCACCAGGAAGCACATGGAGGCTCTGTGTGGCGAGTCTGCCGTAGGAGAGCCACAGCCAGGCAGCTCATGGCTCCACTGCCTCCCCCCATGAAGCCCTAGGTGCTGCCAGCAGCCAGCACCCAGGAGGCCCTCAGCAGCAGGGTCTCCGAGGACTCACATCCACACAGCAGCCCCCGGGATGGCCCCAGGGCGGATGGACGTGTGCCTGCCCACCTTCAGAGAGGACCAGTCCACTCCTAGCATGGGGCTAAGCCTGGCAGCAGTCATGTAGCAGTAATCACTCATCCTACATCTCTTCCTTCCTTAGTTCATTCCTTTATCCAATCAGTCACCTGCCGGGTATCTGGGCATGCTCTTAGCAGGTAATGCTCTAGGGCCCTGGAGCAGTGCAGAGACAGCAGCCCGCGGTGCCACTTCACAGAGCCGGGCAGCTTTCCTGAGGACACACGCCATGAACAAACTAGCAAATATATTTATACCATCCTGTCAGAGGATGGCGAAGCTCAGCGGAAACGGGCTGGGCACGGGGGCAGAGAGGGGATGGAACATGGGGTGGAGTAAGGGCTCCCGCAGGACAGGTGCACCAGGTGGGGGGACGGCAAGTGCAAAGGGAAGACAGCAATGTCAGCGCCAGGAGCAGAGGGTGGAGTGAGAGAGACAGGGAAGAAGGTCCCACAAGCCTGGTCTGGTTGTGGGAAGGACTCGGATTTTTTAGGATGCATGGGTGGGGTGAGGGGAGAAGGGTTCTGAGCAGGAAATCAAAAGGCCACAGGAGCAGGGCCAGGTGGTGTGGGGCTGGCGTGCGCATCTGCCAGAAATCTCAGATGGGCCCTGCCACTAGTGACCATGGGACTTGGGAGAAATTATGTCTTCTTTTCTGAGTCTCACATTAGCCATCTGTGCAATGAGGATTACGTGAGCTCTAATTTCCTTCCTACCAGACAGTCCTGCTATTTGTGAACTGTCACCGCGCCACACCTGTCTCAGCCAGGGACATGCCAAGGCGTCCCGAGGGACATGAGCAAACCGCAGGAGAGACCACGAGTAGGACACAGAGGGGCCCCTGAGAAGGCCACGGGAGGGACCCAAGCGGGGCACGGGAGGGACCCCGAGCAGGCCAAGGGATGGACCCCGAGCAGGCCAAGGGATGGACCCCGAGCAGGCCAAGGGATGGACCCCAAGCAGGCCACGGGATGGACCCCGAGCAGGCCAAGGGATGGACCCCGAGCAGGCCAAGGGATGGACCCCGAGCAGGCCAAGGGATGGACCCTGAGCAGGCCAAGGGATGGACCCCGAGCAGGCTACAGGATGAACCCTGAGCAGGCCACGGGAAGGGCCCTGAGCAGGCCAAGGGATGGACCCCGAGCAGGCTACAGGATGAACCCTAAGCAGGCCACGGGAAGGGCCCTGAGCAGGCACAGAGGGGCTCTGGTGCAGGAGCTGTTTTATCTTTATGGCCCTATCTACAACACACTGACCCAGTGGCCCTCTACCTCCTCTCAGCCCACCAGCCACAGGCCCTGTCACTGAAGCCACTTGTAGGACAGTCCCCAAAACTGTCTCTGGGACCAATAGCGCACTCCCGGCAAACTGAGGGTGAAGGCTAACCCTGGAGCATCCGAGGTTTGAGGACCTTTCAGACCAGCAAGGACAGTCCCCAACTCCCGTGAAGGAACCTTTCAGAGGCAGATACTTAGCCTGGGTCCCTGGGCCAGGCCCCAGGGGAGTCGCCACGGTGGACTCTGTGAGCAGGCACTGCCAGCAGCCCAGGACCAAGAGGATGAACAAGAACAAGAGCTGCCTTGGGTGACATGTGGAAGAAGACCCTTCCACATGTTGTTTTCATTGTGGGCTCTTTTTTCAAGTTAAACAAAAATCCAAGCCCGGCATCCTTCAGGAAGGCGGGGGACACACCACATGCCAGCGCTCAGCGCGGCTCTCTTTAAGTTCAGAGGGAGAGACTGAGCTGGGAATTTTCTGTGGGTGCCCGACCCCCTGAAGGAATGCACATTTGGTTTTGATCCCACACAGAAAGACCAACCATCTGAGAAGCAAGGGTGGCGGCATGCTGGCTTTTTTTTAACCCCAGAATTTTCCTGTGCTAAGGTTTAAATGCCCAGTGCTCCTCGCTGGTGGTCCCAGGGAGGCAGCGTTACACGGCAGTGTCCCTGGTTTAAGGATCTGGCTGTGTGAGTGAGAAGGCCAAAGAGAAGGTGTAAGGGGAGCAGGGGCGGGGGGGGGGGGGGGCTCCCCTGGAAGCCGGGCTCTAGTTCATCCCCATGCATCAGACATGAGGACTCTGGTGAATTTCTGACGGAGAGGATGGGCGGGGTCAGCAGGGGCTCAGACAAAGAAGCAGGAAACTGGGTCATGGAAACATGACGGGGCATCTGTGTGAGCAGCTGGAGGATTCCCCTCAGGTGAAGTCATGTGCTGCTACAACACGGAGGCACTGCCAGGGGGCGAACTTGGAGCGGGCCCAGGGGCGGGCCCACAGCTGGAGGGTAGCTTGGTGAAGGCAACCATCTCCCAGGAGAGCCGGGCGTGTTGGGGACGCACCAGCCCCTGGGCTGTCCGGTCCCTAGAGGATAGCATGGTCTCCAAGTACCGTGTCTCTTCCATTGAGACTGAAGGAAGGCCTTAGCTCGGACTCCTGGTTCCTGTGAGCAGAGCTGCCTTGCCTGCCACTGACCGAGAGATGGCACAGGTATCCTGGCAGGAGGCTGTCCTGGCACAAGGCAGGCCTGAGGAAGGACGAAGCACAAATCCATCTCAGTGCAGTCGGGGGAACTCGGGAGGGAGGCCAGGGGCCAGAGCAGGTCATGGGTCCCCATCCTTCGCGGGCAGCTGACCCAGGCCCTGGGGCCACCATGCAGGAGGCTGGTGCCGTGGCTGCCTCATGGCTACCGGATGGGCTCCAGGTGGCCTCTGGTAAGCAGAAATGGAGGCCTTCTAGCTTGGCCTGGCTGGGGCCAGAGAAAGATGTATTAGCCCCCAATTTCTATCACACTATGGGGACTCTGCTTGGGATGCCCATTAATGACTAGCTGACCACGTTCCTTTCACTTACAATTCCTTGCAAGTGACAAGAGCTCCGAGTGCCAGGGTCTCTGTCGGTAAAGGAGGAAGGACGCCCACCGGCTGCTGTGCTGCGTGTCCACAGTGTCTGCACAGAGTGGGATCTCGAGCTTCGGGGGAGACGTGAATCAGGCCCCTGTCTAGTCACGGGGAACTTCCCCCTGATCCCCATGCATCAGAGAGGAACTCAGACGCGCATCCACAGTTGATGTGCCTCCGTGAGCACCCAGGGCTCCTGCTCTCCGAGGTGCAGAGCGGGCGCAGGCAGGATGCCACGTCATGGCTTTGGGCACTGCAGGAAGTCTCTTATAAATGAACCTGCTGACCGCCACCCAGTCCCAGTGGGCCCATCCACAGGGGGCTCAGGCCAGCTACTCTGAGAGCCAGCTGGGCCCACTTTCCGTTCCCTAGTGTCTGTGCCCTCACTGGCCAGGACACAACAAGCAAGTGAGGGGACTCACAGGTGACTCTGGTGAGTCAACAGCGCCATGAATTTGACTGAAAGGATGATGTTTTTATAAAAGCACATGTATCCCTGACTCACCTTCCTCCCGCCACACCACCCAGTGCTGCAGCTGTGACTTGGCCCTCAGCAAAGTCAGTGGCAAAGGCGCTTAAGCAGAGAGCGTGTGACTGGGTTCCAGAGGGTAATAACACCTCCCGTGTGCAGGAGGATGGTGGTCCAGAGGGTGGACCCCTTTAATGACCCAACTGCCTTAAAGCAAACCCAGCTCTGTCCCCAGGAAGCGAGGGGATCAATGGCCTGACAAGTGCCTGTCTGGCAAGACTGGCCTCCCATAGAGAGCCTGCCACTCCATTCCCCTCGATGCCTGCTCACCCATTAAACCGTTTAACCTGCAGGGGACGGGGATGGGAAGACGCTCTGCTGATGAGAACTGTTCATCGTGGGAAGAAAGGGGGCTCTCTTCTTTTTGCCCCTTGACCTGGTCATTTCAGCTGGACACTGGCAGGTGGCCTGCTTGTCACGGTCTCTGTTTCAGCCACTGAAGCGGGCTCATCATGGATCCACAGGGCAAGACCCCTGGCTCTCTCCTGCTCCTGTGAGGCCCCAGCCCCACTCCTCGGGAAGCGGGAGTGCAGGCTTCACAGGATACACCAGAAACGGCAACACTAGCTACCGAGAAGGGGCTGACCGAGGGAGATGACGTTGCCCGGACACGTGATGCCCCTGACGTGGCCTTGACCACAGGCTGCGGGCTCTCCTGGTTCCAGCTCCTCAGCCTTCTCCGGAATCCAGGGGAGCTGACAACCACCAGGGCCCAGCTCTCAACCCCGGGCCCAGGACCACCTAAGGCTCCCACTTGGTCAGTGGGTGAGGACCCTGCTTGAGTGCACTGGGGACCTAGAGTACGGGACGCAATTCCTGCACAGGGCAGCTCTGCAGAGGATGTCTGTAAGGCCGCAGAGCCTGGCCCTACGCGGCAGGTGGGGTCCGCGCGGCACAGGCTGCCAGAATGGCCTTGGACTCGAGGAAGGGAGATTCCCACGCAGCCCGGAGCAGCCAGGAAGGCCCCCTGGAAAGGCGGTCTCAGAGCTGGGCCCGGAAGGGGAGACCCCGAGGGAAGGGAGAAGATGACGAGTTCCTCAGGCTCAGGCAGTGCGGACAGAGTCCAGAAGACTCGATGGTGTCCCCCACGGAGCTGTGTGGCCTGAATCCTGGCCTGAACTTTGTGGCCTCTCCTGTACATGGAACTAGGAACACCTCTGCCTGGGGTCCCCGGGAAATTAAATGATGTGCACCTGTAACAGGAGGCACCGTGAGCACCTGAGGCACTAATAGCGCTTCTCAGGCCCCAAATCACCTGCAGCTTTGCAAACACGCTCCTGCTGGGGCCCCTGCAGATACGGTGACTATCGCGCTGTCCTGTGTATCAGGGCTTCTGAGCAGTGGACTCAGGGGGCCTGAGCACCACGAGGAACATGGGCTTTGAAGGCATCACCATTCCTGAGCTTCTCCACGCTGCAGAACAGAGGCGCTTGCTTGCCGGGCTGGGAGAAGCCCCACGAGACAGCACGCAACCGTGCCTCCGGCTTGGGTGGCCTCAGTCAACTCTGAAACCCTGCAGACAGGTGACTCAGATGGCCAGGCCTCTCCCAGTGGGCAGGGCGCCACCGGCTCAGGCCTCAGAGCTCGAAGGCATGCGAGTCACGGGAGTCCAGGGGCGCCTCCTTCCCGGGGCCCGGCCTTCTGCCTGCGAATGGCACCACCACCCCAACAAGCCCCGACAGGCTGCTTCCCAGGCCTCTGCTGATGCTGATGCCCAGGCACCGCCCCACAGGAAGCACTTAATAAGAATAATAATATCCTGAATGGCACTCCACAGTGGGCAATTAAAAAGCGTTTCTGTCTCACTGGGGGGAGTGGGGGATGAAAATCAGACAGGAAATTCCAACACCACGGCTGGCTGGTGTCCTGCGGGCTGAGGCCCAGGCTGCTCGCTCTCACAGCCAGTCCTGCCCCCACACAGCGCTTTGTAGGACCAGGGCCCGCCAGTGCACACCCCACCCCACAGCCACAAGCTGGCTTTTCCAAGAAGGTGCTGCTTGACAACATATGACAAAATAGATGCTGGAAAGAGCGCAGGAAGCTGGGCCAGCGCCAGCTGCCGCACCAGGGCAGGGCCCCGAGCTCTGCAGGCAGCGGGCAGGGCTGCAGGGAGAGTGCTCTCTGTGAGGGCTGGCAACGCACCCGCCCCAAGGCCCCTGGGAGCGGCAGACTCCTGTGCCACAGGCCCTTGCTCAGGAGCCCGGCCGTCTGGAACCAGACCCTGCCCAGCCTCCGTGACTGGGAGAGTAAAAGCCCTCCAGTTTGCGGTATTTCAGTTACACAACCTGATCTGACTGAGACACGCTCGGGTGGTGAGGCCAAGATAAGGGGAACAGGCCACGGGAGGCAGATGGGACCTGGGCCAGAGGCCACAGGGTCGTGGTGGACAGCACTGGGCTGCAGCGGACACCGTGGCCAGGCCTGGACCCATCACTGATGCTCTTTGCCTGCCTGTGCCTTGGTTTCCTCATCTGTGCAATGAAGGCAGTGACAAGACCCACACCAGAGGGACACTGGAGCAGAGCTGAGCGGACATGTGTCCAGAGCTTGTGCAGGGCCAGCCCTGCGAGAACCTGGGAGTGCCAAAGGCCCTCTCCATGACCTCCTGCCCTCAGCTAGGTGTGGGAGATCAGGGGGAGCTCCAAAGGCACCCCGAGGAGATGGGGAATGAAACGGGTTGCCCAATGGTCAGGGTAGACGAGTAGGGTCTCACATTAGAAAACCTTAGCACCAAAATACCTCAGAGAAGGCCAAGCCTGATCATGTTTGAAGTATCCTGGCCACAGATTCTGTTCCAAAGGAAGTAAAGTCAGGACCCCAAACCCACAGCAGACTGCCCAGGGGCTGTGGCTCCACAGGTGTGCCCTGCAGACCTCCAAGCGACCTTGCAGAGAACACAAGCCCAGGCCAAGGGCCTGGAGAAGAGTGGCCTGTGACACCCCGTGTTCCAGGCTCCTGCCGCCTGTTCCAGAGGCAGGCGGGTCAGTGTGGCCCAGCACTGCCGGGTCACCTTCACAAGCGTTCCCTGGAGTCTCATCGCCCTCAAGAGGTTCACCTGCCCACTTGTACCAGCAACACTGGCAGCTTCAATGCTGTCACAAAAAGCCCACTGTCACGGGAGACGAGGATCCCACGGGTCCCGACGTGTCACTGCCACTCTGCTTCCCTCCGCAGCTCCCATCCCTTCCTGCAGAGTCTAGCAAGAGCTCAGCCTGGCGCTGGTCCTGCCGCAGCCCCCCAGAGCGCCGAGAGCCTGTGGACGTTCTGCTGCCGTTCTTGAGGGGCCACAGCGCTGAGTCCCGCCAGGCACTAGGGACACTTTCCCGGGCTGGCGAAGGCAGCCCTTATTCCAGGGTGTGCGCTGAGGCAGAGCCTGCCAAAGCCAGTGTCTGAGATGCAAAACCGGGCCTGGCATCTGCTGGGAGGACAGCCTGCAAGCACCTCTGAGCATGGCACTCGGGCTGCATGCGTTTGCGTTCCGCCGTGACAGCTGGTCACACAGCTTCCCTTCCACTGCAACAGCCTCTGAAAGGCACCTCGGAGCCCTGGCCAGTGCTGTCCCAGCGGCAAGGTGGTACTCGTTTCCTTAAAGGGATTTTTTCCGTAAAACATTCTCTACCCCAAACTAGTCTCTCTCTTAGTGCCCACTGTCAAATGCAGCCCTGGCCTCAACATACAGTGCACATGCTGTCTTAAATCTCCTGGTAGTCACACAAAAAAAACCTTAAAAAGAAACTGGCAATAATCCTATAATAAAACCCTAATATGCAAATCGACCAAACGACCGAACAGCAGAAGGACTGTCCGGACCACCTTCCGGGTGACCACGCTATGAGATGCACTGGCTCCAGGCCAGCCAAGGCGGGTGTGATGCGATTGGTCGGGGGCCCCGCCACTGACCCATGATTGCTCCACAGAAGGAGGCCCAGGCTACCAGGCTGGTGGCACTGCGGCGGGTGTGCGGGGCCGGCCAGCAATCACCCCGTAGAGGGTTGCCCAGGCCAGCCAAGTGATCGCATCCCATGCCTGTCACCCGCAGAGGGAGGCGACCAGTGGAGGTGGGGGAGGGCAGCGCTGCACAGATGGCAAGCAGTGGCAGTGGCGGGGGCGGGGCCAGCTGCTGGCAGCCAGACAAAGGAAAGCCCCTGATCGCTGACCAGGCCTAGGGACCCTACCCAAGGGCTCCCGGATTGCAAAAGGGTGAGGGCCAGGCTGATGGACAACCTCCCCCAAGCCCCGCACGAATTTTGTGCACTGGGCCTCTAGTCTTCGTATAAATTCATTGACTCAGCATATCTAAAACATTATCATTGCAACATATGACCAACATAAAAATCATTAACAAGCTGTTTTGTATTCTTTACTTTATACTAAGGCTTTAAAGTCACTGTGTAGTTTACATCTATACACTTCACAGTTCAGAGCGGCTGCACTTGAAGTGCTCAGCAGCCATGGGCCTGGAGGGGCTGCTGCTGAACCCACAGCCCTAACCAGTTATCACTGGGACGGTTCACAGACCTCCAGTCTAGGCTGAGAAAAGCCCCAATGGCACAAAAACATGGTGATGAACATTCTCCCCAAATTCAGTTCTTCCTCAGTTCTGGCTCTTCACTCCCTGCAAATGTCTATTTGGCTACTTCCTGCCCTTCCACCCTTGCTTCCACGCACTGGACTCCCAGGGTCGCTCCTTCTACACCTTGGCCTCAGGGCAGAGCAGAGTGAGTCAGCCACCCACTGCCTTTCCCACAGGGCTGGGCAGGTGCTCCTGAGACCTTCTGACAAAAAGAGGGTCTCTAGTGTGAATCCTGAGGACTAAGAAGGGCTCCTGGTGGATTTTTTTTTTAGTGCAGAGCCTAGCAGTCGTTCTGCAGAGGCCTCTCATCAAAACTGCACTCAGAGGGAAGCCTGCACTGGACCACCTGCCTCTACACTCCCAGCCTTCAGCAGGAGTTCCTGGAGTGCTAAGCAACAGGACTGAGGCTCTCCCATCCAACTGAAGATGTGCCCCTTTGGCCACCAGGGCCAGCGGCAGGGACTTCTGTCTAGAAAAGCCCACTTTCCCTATTGGAGCTGACAATATCTCGCCAGAGCAGAGCAGGGCAGAGCAGCGCCGCAGCGCCATCCGCAGCCCAGGGTGGAGCAGGGCCGAGTGGAGTGCACCACCACGGAGTGAGGCTGCCTTGCTGACGAGGCCTGGCCCCGGGCCGCCTCAGGGCCTGCAGTCGCACAGTCGCGCTGTCAAGCTTTTGCAGTAAATAAAGTCTCCTTTTTCACCACACCCCAACTTAGGGATTCCTATTGGCATTGAATTGGCGCCAACGACCATCTGTTGCCACCAGAAAACAAAGCACATGCAGGGACTGTGCGGGGCGGGGATGTGGAAAAACACTGGCCAAGCCACGTGATGCTTCCAGAAGCCTGGCTCCCTGTGCAGCACTGGCTCTGCATAATTCCGACCCAACTGACTGGATGACGGTTCCAGCACGTGCCATTCCCACCACCCTTCCCACCCTCCAGCCCCCACCTCCACCTGCTGCTCGCAGAAACGGGTTCCCTGCATCGGGACACCGGAGGTCCAACTGGCAGGGCTGGAGGCCAGGCCACAGGACTCCTAGGAAAAGCCCTCCCCCCTTTTTGCTGGTAGAGAAACTGAGATGTAGAAAGGACAGCGCGTGACCCACCCCGCTGGCCCTGAGCAGGCCCAGAACCCTGTTTCCTAGAATAAGACTGTGCAAGAGGAGAGAGAGGAGAACAACTCCAAAGGCTTCCTGGGCATCAGAAACCCTCTTGCGAAACAGTATTTGATGAGCTAAGTGTGAATGAAAAGCAGCAGGAATCTACGTCCTTTAAAATAAACAGGGTTAAAATAGGGGCAAACTCACACACAACGTGTTTCGGGGCCAGAGAAACCAGAGCTGTCCTTCCTTCCACAAACCCAAGAGCAGCCTGGCCCATTCTCCCATTTAAGGTATTGTGGGCCGCGACCCTGCTCTGTGGGCCCAGCTCTACTCCAGCAAAGGGGATCTAGAGGCGGGATCCTTGACAGGCAGCCCCAGGTCCTGTCATTGCCTGGAGAATGGAGTACAAAGCCCAGCATCGTCCTAGCACTCTCCTGATCCTGCCCTCAGACTGGCCCCCAGGACCAGACCCCAGAAGGCCGTCCCCCCTCCACACTCCCAGCCTGCAACAGTGCTCACTGTGCCCAAGATCCACCCCCACCCTGCCTGTCTTCTTATCACACCAGCTCACAAGCGAGTCCAGTCCACTCGTGCCTCCTCTAGGACGCTTTCTAGACCTTTCTTCTGCCCCTCTTCCAATCAGGCAGAAGATCTGCCCTCTGACCCCATTTCCTCAAAGCTGGAGTCCAGTACCTGGGCTGGGGTGGGGGGGTGGGAATAATGTCCAGTGAGTCAATGAATGAACAAGTGGGGGATGAGGGAGTGACTCTCCTCACTACAGGAAAGGAGAACATGAGGCTGGCAGGTGACCAATAGCTGCTGACATTCTGTATTCATTGATTTAGGACCCCGGGGAGAGAGCCCTGCGCACAGCATGGCAGACAGCAGGGGCAGACAGACACAGTCCTGGCCATGCAACGACGTTGCCGTCAACGACGCACTGCATATACAATGGTGGTCCCATGAAATTATAACAGAGCTACATAATGTAGCACCACGCATCACTCACATGTTGTGGCAATGCTGGTGAAAATAACAGGACAGCATGGACAGTCATGTATAATATGCAATACTTGATAATAAACAACATGCTACTGGTTTATGTGTTCCCTATACTATACTTATTAAAGTTATTTTAGAATACTGTATTTCTATTTATAAAAATGAAATTTGCTGTAAAACAGTATGACGTAAAAGATGTATGAGAGCAGAGTAGCAGACAGAGTATTAGTAGACAGAGAAGAGTAGGAGAGAGTACTAGTAGATAGACAGAGCAGAGTGGGAGAGAGTACTAGTAGACAGAGCAGTAGCAGACCGAGTACTAGTAGGCAGAGCATAGTAGTAGACAGAGTACTAGTAGACAAAGCAGAGTAGCAGAGAGAGTGCTAGTAGAGCAGTAGCAGACCGAGTACTAGTATGCACAGCAGAGTAGTAGACAGAGTAGTAGTAGGCAAAGCAGAGTAGGAGAGAGTACTAGTCGACAGAACAGAGTGGGAGAGAGAGGACTAGTAGAGCACAGTGGGAGAGAGGACTAGCAGGCAGAGCAGTACAGATTCCTTGGCTCATGAGCTGGGACCCTCCTCTGAGACGGACAATGAAGGTGGTTCTAACAGCGAATGCACCAGGCTTCCTACATGTTGAGTGTTCCTAACATGTGACATTTGTTAACTGATTCAACGCTATAGCACTTGGATCTAGAGTGCTTGGAGGGGAATGTATTTTTATTATCATCCTGATTTTACTGGCTGGGGTCAGACCCAAGGTCTCACTCCATGCCTGGAAATTCCAGAGGGGTTCTTATGGGGAGGGAGGGGGGCAGAGCAGTGAGAGCTCTCCTAGTTCCATTAAAACATGAGTCCAAAACCTGGTCAGTGTCGCTCAGTGATTGAGCGTTGACGTATGAACCAGGAGGTTGCTGTTCGATTCCCTATCAGGCTCTTGCAGGCTGGATTCCCAGTAGGGAGCGTGCAGGAGGCAGCCGATCAATGATTCTCTCATCATTGATGTTTCTATCTCTCTCTCCCTCTCCCTTCCTCTCTGAAATTAATAAAAATATATTTAGCCCTAACCGGTTTGGCTCAGTGGATAGAGCGTCCGTCTGTGGATTGAAAGGTCCCAGGTTCGGGGGTTTGCAGGAGGCAGCTGATCGATGTTTCTCTCTCATTGATGTTTCTAACTCTCTATCCCTCTCCCTTCCTCTCTCTAGAAAATCAATAAAATATATTTAAATATATATATACTTAAACAAACAAACAAACAACACCTGAGGCCAAAGAGGAGGCCCAGGGTGCCCAGTCCCTCCCAACACAGCCTGGGCCGGGCTTCAGTGTGATCTGAGCCGCAGGTGTGTGATGGAGGGGAGAGAATCCACGTGGCCCAGCAAGGAGGCGTGGCAGAGCCCACCCACTCCAGGAGGCACAGGGCTGCGCTTGTGTTTCCACTTTGCTCACGGCTTTTCCAAAAGTGGTTACAACCTCCCCCCGAATAAAAGGGTATTCTAAGTGCTGCCCAGGGATGAGCAAATAGGAAGCAAGTCCAGGAGGGACCTCAGGGAGGGGTTATCTGTTTCCCCAGCTGTGCTCGGTGCCTGCTAATAACCCCCATGGATCATTCTGCCTGGCTCAGAAAACGTGCTGACTGGCATTAAACATGGGCCCCTTCCCCCCGTGGCTCAGCACCCCCGCAGCACATGTGGGTGCTCCTTGTTAGCATGCTGCTGGTGTACCTAGGGCGGTGAGGATGGCAAAGGGCCACCCCAGGCCCCCCAAGTGACTGCAGTGCAGAAAAAGCACCCACCTGGCTTTGTGCTGATTAATGGTGGGTCCCACTAATAGCCCTGCTTAACACAGGAGTTTGTCAAGATTAAGTAATTGCCTTAAACAAAAAGTGTTTTATCTGTAAGGCCTGCTGACGAATGACTCGTGCTGGGAAACGGGGTGATGGATGTCTGTGACTCCCTGCCACCATCGCTCCCCCATTTGCATAAATTAAAATGCAGCCCTTGATTAGGGTGAGAAACCCTGCAAATCCTGCCAAGGGGAGGGGAGGCCAAGGGCCCTGCAGTCACCCCACCTCAGGCCTGCGGGCCACTGGGGACCCCAAACTGCCTGTTAGCATTACACTCCCGGGACGGGCAAGGCCCTGAGGCAGGGATGAGCCAGGTACCCACGGGCTCGAGTTGGGACAGAAGAGCTGGGGGAAGAAAGCACAGCGCAGGGAAAGTGCTGACACCGTCAGAGGCCCTGAGGAGACAGGGAAATGGGGTGGACAGCCCCTCCGCGCCCCATAGCTAGCTAGCCCAGTGCTCGCACACCGCAGCAAGCCCGCCTCTGTCACCGAAGCCATGGCTACTCACAAGGCTCTGCAGTCCACGGGGCTGTTATCAGGTGGTGGCCTGGGACCAGTCAGGATCCCCTGTATAAAATGGTGCACAATCTCACACCACTAGCATCAGGTTCCAGGGTTCCAGGGTTCGGGGTCATGCAGTCCATGTCTCCTTAAACATTTCATGCTCACCCCCTCCAGATGGCACTGTGAAAGCGACAATCCCGGAAATGGACAGAGACCCGTGCAGGGAGGCTGGAGACAGTGACCCCTGGGCCAGTGGGCAGGGAGGACACTGGGCTCCCCGAGTCTGGGAGGCACATTCAGGTTCTCTCCTGCTGGGACCCTCATCACCGAGCAACAGAAGCCTGATTTTACAGATGAGGAAACTGAGGCTTGATGAGTATGTAACTTGTCCAAGATCACACAGCAGGTAACTGGCAAGGAGAGGAGGAGTGAGTGATCATGCTGACCCTGCAACTTCAGATGACTCAGGGGACGCGAGCTAGGACGCTCACAGCCTTTCTGGGGTTAGAGCTTCAGCACGAGCTGTGGGTGACAGTGAACCCTGCTCCTCACCTCAGGGCAGAGGAGGAGGGTAACTTGGCACTAACATGAAACCCCGGTCGGCCTGCATCTTTCTCTGCCAACAGTCTGCCCCGCAGCCACAGGCCATGCAGTGCCTCCGGTGGTTGATCCCACCTTCCTTTGGGGGCAGGGCAAGATTCCCAAACCAAACCACCCACCCAGAATCTGCCTCTGTGCGGGAGCACCGCCAGCCAGAGCCAGGAACTGTTCCCATAACATTGGTTTCTCCGCAGCCACAGTTCCAGGGCCGATGCCACGTGTGGCTCAGTGGCGGGGAGGAGCCGTGGCCAGATCTGGGTCAGGGGACCGTCCCTCCCTGGAAGCAGAAATTGTGACTTCTTCCAAGTCCACCTCAGCTCTGGAATGCGTGCGCGGAGTCTGGCTTCTTCCCCTTCCCAGGTGCTGGGAGGGGCTCACAGTGAGCACGAGTCCCAGCGTGGAACAGAGAAAATGCTCCAAAGTCAAGGCCCCTGCCACCCAGGGCTCTGGGAAGGTGTCCCCACAGAGCTGCTGAGTGGGGGGAAGGCGGACTGGCACGGCCTTGCTTTACCCAGTGCACAGGGATGCCACCCTGACACGCATGCCTATGCTCCACACCCTGCTGGTCCTGGGCACCCTGCTCCCAGGCCCAACCCCTTAGGCCAGTGGTCGGCAAACTCATTAGTCAACAGAGTGGCAAACCGTGGCTCGCAAGCCACACGCGGCTCGCGAGCCGCAGTTTGCCGCTCTGTTGACTGAGTTTGCTGACCACTGCCTTAGGCTGAAGCTGATGGAGGCTGAGAGGACAGACCACCAAACCAGGGCTTGAAGGGCCTCCCTCCTCACCACCAGGCAGATGGTAGCCACTTACCACACAGGGCCGGGGGCAGGTTTAATGGCCTACTATGCGGGGTCTCATGTAAACACAGGCCATGATGTGCTGTCACGCCATCCTTCTTGCCACCCCCACCCCAAGGATCAATAAATGCCCCGGAGGGCAGCAACCTCCACACCCATCCTGTTCACTACGGTAAGAGCACTGTCCCCGCCAGCACCTGTGGTGGAAGTGCGCGTGTACGGCGTGACACACGCGAGGAGCCAGCATGCGGCTATGCCAGGCGGATGCTGTGCCCTTGGAATTCACCTTGATTTGCTCTTCACATCAACCCTGTGGGGCACTGTCACTACCCCACTTTACAGGCGAGGAAACCGAGGTTTGGCGAGTATGTAACTTGTCCAAGATCACACAGCAGGTAACTGGCAAGGAAGGATTTGAACCCTGGTCTGTGACTCGGGAGCCTGAGGTTTAACCATCTCCCTGTCCAGCCCATCCTGATGACTGCTCTCTTTATTCCAGTGTGACTGGCTGGGAAATGGAGACGCCCGAGTCCCTGGCTGTGGAAAATGTGCTCCCCGTGTTATGTATGCCAGCGTCACGGGGTCTCTTCCTGAGCGGCCGCTCCTGTCCAGAGCCCTCGGAGGTCACCGGGCTCCCAGCCCAGTCTTCAGATCCCGACACACAGGCATGAAGGTGACAGGTGCGCAGAGGAGTGGGCCAGGGAGGCCCCGGGATGAGAAGCAGCAAAGTGCGCCATGTGTCATGGCGTCGCAGGCAGAGCAGTGGAGGAGGGCAGGGCGAGGTGGTGCGAAAGGCTGGAGCAGGGTGAGTCTGGGGCGTTCCACATCTTACATGACACAACGGACATCGGGCACCAGCCTGCTGGTGATGGAGAGGCGTCAGGTTTAGGCAAGGGAGTAACAGCGTCAGCATTGCATTTTACATCCAAGGAGCGGAGGGTGAGGTGTGTGGATGCTGCTGGGGTAAGGAAGCGAATTAAGACGCAGACCCTACCTGAAGTGATGGGGGTGAAAGCTGAAGGGCCTCCACGGGGAGGCAGCGGGGCAGAGGGAGTGCACCCCGACCTTGTAGGCGCAGGGCCAGCAGGACTCGTGCTGTGCAGGTGTGGGGGTGAGTGAAGAGTGAGCTGGCCTGGTCAAGCATCCTGGGAGGGGTGCTGACTTGAGGCTTAGGCGAGTGGTGGTGTCCCCAACTATGAGAGGGGACACAGGAGAGAGAGGCTGCTTTGAGGGTCTGAAAATGGCGGTTTCTGACCTGCTGAGTTTTGAGACGCTGTGGGGCATCAGTGGCCAGCCACATCCAGAGGCCAGTGTGGACAAGGTGGAGCTGGGAGACAGCTTTTAGAAGACACTGGGGTGGCTGGAGCCCCGAGTGAGAATGACTGTGTAAGGCTAGTGGATCAGGAGGGGAGCCAGGCTGGGAAACGGGGCTCCTGTCAGAGCTGGCATGCTCACCTGGCCCTCGGGCCTCCAACACTGTGGCCGGGGTGCTCCCTCTGGTCCAGCTTCCCGGCATCCAGTGGAGAGGAGGGTCACTCCCAGTCGGCACCCAGCACCCTTGGGCTCATGGCCACATAGGGTGTGGACATGGAGGGGGAAGCTGCTAGGGAGACGTGGCCCTTCCCAGGTCAGAGTTTAGGGTCCCAGTCATGCTGAAGCCACTGACTTCCTATCGGACCCGAGACCCAGGGCTTGCCTGTTCCCTGCCCCAGTGCAGGCCACGAGGGGGCGGAGCAGGCAGGCGGCTCTGGCTGAGGCCGGCAGCGTGCCTCGCAGGGAGAGGCAGAGCCTCCTCTGGCTGCACACCTGGGTCCAGGGCACCGTGGGCTCAGTTGGTACTCAGAGCCCAGCGAGGGCAGGAGCAGGGTGAGCTGGGTGTAATGACCACCAGCGTAGAAATTTGACCTGGTTTAGGGTGGCACAAACCACTCCCTCATTGGTCCCTAGTAACAACTGATTAACAAGCACATCCTGTGCGTTCAGGTGTCTGTTGGGTCTTGAGTGGAACAGAAGAGGCAACAGAAGCCGGAGCCCACCTTGAAACCCGTGTTCCCACCGTGGTCCCAGGTGCAGGCAGGAACCTTCCATCGGCCTGAGCGGTGCCCCAAGCCCAGTCCTGGAGCAGCCGGGATGGTAGACGACAGAGAGAGGCCAGCCCAGATCAGCCTGGGCTCCGCAGCGCTCCAGCTCCCAAACAGTGAGAAGTCACCAGGCTCTGAGTGTCCTGCACAGAGGCGGGTTTGGTTTCCTAATCCTGGCTCTGCCGAGAACTGGCTGTGTGACCTTGGGCAAGTCATTTCACCTCTCTGCACCTCAGTTTCCTCCTATGTAACTTCCTTCCCTCGAGGGTCATTGGGAGCAGTCACTGAGATCACAGAAACGCAAGCTCACGCCCTCGCTGGGGTCGGCACACCTGCCCCTCAGGTGAGCAGCCCTCCCACCTTCCAAGGTGGCAACTTGGAGGGTGGAGGATGCACAGTGGACAGGCACCCCCCCCTTAAACTTGGGGTGCCACCGGGAGGATCTAGCACTTCCCACACCAGCAGCAGGTGGGTTTGAGCTCCCCTCTCCTCTCCTCCCCCATCCCTCCCACCTCCTCCTCCTTTACAGGAACTAAGAGCCCCTTTTACAGCCCTCATGCGGGCCCCTGGGAGCCAGCCGGGGCCGCAGTGAGTGCTAATACTCCCAGGCACATTTACTGAAACCTTTTGACATGGAGGATATTTTTATGAGATAAGTGCCCTGTGTCGGTATCAACTGGCAAGTTTCATTGCTCACATTTCAGTCCTGCAAAAAGCCTTTTTCAATCACTGTCCGTGGCAACAATAAACTTTAATGGCTGAGAGAAAGCCTGCAGCTCAGGCGCAACCTGTCCTTCCACATCTCTGCCCTGTGCCCCAGACCTCCCTCCTCTCCCCGCAGGGCCAGAGGCCCAGGCAGAGAGGCAGACGGAGGGTGCCATCGCTCCCACCCCAAACCCCCTGCTTCTCAACCTCGGGGATCACAGGCCCTGAAAGCATATTAGAAACACCAGGGAATTAAAAATGCCAATACCCAGCCCAGCTCTGACCAACTGAGACAGAATCTCGGAGTTAGAGTCGGACACTGGCCTTTGTAAAAGCTCCCAGGGGGCTGCGGCAGGCAGTGGGCAGAAAACAGCTGCACTTCCTCCCAGCAGGCAGCAGGTGCGTCTCCTGCAGGCCACTCCCTTGCTTACACACCTGCACTCGGACACGCGTTCTGCACCCGGAGATGCCAGGCAGGTGTGTGGCTCTCTAGTTGGCAGTGAGAGAACCGGAACCAGAGATCACAGGTCACACCGAGACCCAGGGACCGACGTGCCCTCAGAGCCGCTGCTGCATTTCTATCCTGTGAGTCCTGGGGGCAATGAGCATTGGGTGAAGGGTAGCCAGGCAAGGGAGCGTCAACGGATGAAGAGTGAGTCCGGGGATGGATGGCTGCCTGGCTTCTGCCTACAGGAATCCCACCGCCATGTCAGGGTCCTACAGAGAAGGATGGTGCTTGGTGTTCCCGAAATGCTCACTTTTCAGAAGATCCTAGCAGGTTCCAGAACTTGAGGCAGGCAGGGCCTTCCCCTGTCCTCCCGGTCATTCCTGGCACCACTTACAGAGCTGTGCCCGTGGCACATAGCTGGACTCAAGGGTTGACCATGCTCCTTGGACTGAGGTGAGCTGAGGACAGCTCCCTCCCCACACCTGTATCACACTCCAAGCTTGCCACCTCTATGTTCTCCCACCACCCACCTACCTCGCCCCAGCCTCACCTCCCACCATCCCCTGAACACCCACCCACCGCAGCAAGCCCCGGACTCCGAGACCCAACCAGGCCTGTGAAGTTGCCCCGGTGGACTCTGGCTCCCCGGAACATCTCCCAGTCCCTCTCATGGCGTCCGCCCTGATCCCGCTGGGTCGCCTGCAGGAGCAGACAGGGGACTGTCCTGGGGGCCTACAGGCTCCCCTTCGTGGGCCGCACTGCTGGCTAGCTGGCGAGGCCTGTGGTGCGGGTCTCTGAGTGTCGAGTGCGGAGGGAGACTGTCGGACCCTGTGCAGAGCTCGACGGAGGCCAAGCCTGCCTCTCAGCGAGATGCTGTTTTTCTCACACATCCCTAGCCCACCGGTCTGCTCGGTTGTGCCCAAGTGGCAGGGCTCTAGGAAGAGTCTACCAGGATCGAGCGCTGGGTCCCAGCTCTCACTGGGGAAAGGGCCGAGGCTGGGGGGCCCAACCCAAACCAAAACCGGAATGTTTCCCCCACAGCTGTCTGGCCCCTAAGTCTTCCCTGGAAAACTGGCCTCAATAAATCCCTCTTTTGCCATCCATTTATTGCATCTCACTTCCCTCCCCTGTCTCAGCCTGAACCATTTATTACAGCCTCAAAATGAACAACTTCTGCAACTTCCAAATACACTCACCAGCTTCACCTGTCTTCCCCTACTCCCCCACACATCTCCTGGGGAGATGAAAAAGCCCAGCACTGGGGACCCATTAAGCATGTCCTTTGAAATGCATGCGAGCTGTGGGTTACTGGGTGAACTCCAGCCTCTGATGAAATGGGAACCAGATGCGGACCTGGAGGTGCGCAACATCCTGCCACCACAGCCGTCGTCACCAGGAGGAACGTGGGAGGGCAGCGCAGGCCCCAGAGAGGCTCTGGCCAGTGTCACCGGCCAGGTCCCTGGCACCAGCTCCGGCTGTAATTTTAGCCATCACCTAGGACAAGAAACGAGGGCCTCCCGACAGCTCTGTGAACACCCAGGGCCTTTTAGCCTTCACTCCTCCTTCCTCCTTATTTTGCACACTCGCAGAAATCTGGCGTAAGCTCTCATTCTAAGCCCGAGGGAAGGCTTCCTCTCCGCCTGGGGACTGGGAATGCCCAAGCATGCAGTCCTTGATCACAGAGCACGGATGCCTGTTAACCAGCACCAATTCTGGCTGCAGGCGTTTCTTAGGATCACGTGTTTGCTCAGCAAGCCCTAACAACCAAGTGTTAAATGGTTGCAGTGGTGTGCTGAGATGTTAACCAATTCTCAGGGGAAGGCAGAACCCTCGTTTGTGGCATTTGCCAATTTCTATGGAGTAAACCCTCTCACTGTGGCTGATTTCAAGTTACCAACCAGCAATCCCTGAACTTGGAGTTGGGAGGTGAAAGAACCGGCAGCCATCAGCTAGTGTGAGCTGCCAAATGGGGTCTCTACAACCCGCACTGAATGCATCCTTAAGCAAGGCCTTTCTTCTTTTTTTTTTTTTTTAAAAGACAAAAACATCTCGATTTCCTGAAAGTAAAATATCATTTTCTACCTAAAAAAAATTAACGGGATCTTTTTCTGGAAGAGACCATCCAATGATGAAGAGTGTGCTGAAGCGCCTGTTTGGAAATAACCTGGTAACCTATCCACAGGGCGTTCCCAGCCTCGATCTCACCCCAGCGTCATCTAGGTGGGAAGTTGCTGGACAGAGGCTGATCACAAGGAACTTACCACACCAAACGGCGGTGGGCAACCGAACGGTGCGACAAGGGGGAATGACCACCGTTCAAGATGATGCCGCCAGCGTTTTACCACAAACAAGAAGGAAGAGGGCACGCCTCTTTCTGAAGTTGGGTTCCCATGCATTCTCTCTCTCCCAGGGGCCTGTGCAGGCGCCTCGCTCTCGTGCTCCTGGGGCCTAGCTGGGGGCTGGGATGTGAAGACCCTCCCCTTCGATGCAGCCTCTCCACCCCAGGCCTGAAGTCATGGGCTGACCAAACAGATGAGATAAATCAACGCGAGGACACTGTCACCCTGGGCAATCCCGAGCCACTCAATCTCCATGTGAATTTAGCAGCTCTGCGTGGTTTTTAAGAAGCCAATTGAATCCTGTCACTTTTTAAATGATACCTCTTCACATCCAGCCATGATTTATCTTCCACTGAGGAGCAACTCCGCGTCCAAACCATGGGGGGAAGGCCCACGGCGACGCCTCTTCATCTACAGTCGTCCCCACTCAGTAAAACACGGTGACGGAGGTTTGCCAAGTGTGAATTCATGTCGGCGGGTCATTTTGGTAAAGCTTAAGTGGCTTTATTTGGAAAGAAAATACACATTTAAAAAGTGTTTACTGATCTGAGAGGGGTGAGGGTACATGGGCGGTGTGTGGAAATTTGTGCCGGTACATACCCCAGAGCTAAGATTTATACCGAATAGGAGTAAGGCTCTGTTTTTCCTTTTAACCTAAAAAAATAAAAATAAAAATGCTTTCAAATTCTTGAAAAGTCCAAAGGCATGTGAGTGACCACACAATGTACTCATCATTCTCAAGGCACATGCGGAACCTGAACTTGGGGACCCACGGGGGGATAGCCCTGGATGTCCTCCAGCACTCGAGCAGGCCTCTCAGCAGCACCGACTTGCACTTTTTTGCTGCAACCACGGCCCCAGAACCCCCTGGCTCCTTCACATAGAAGCTGTGAACGTAAAAGACAGGCAGGCAGAGGAGGGACAACAATGCCCCAGAGAAGTAGGCATTGTCCCCTCATCTCGTTTCACCCACACACCCCTTACATGTCAAGGATTATCATCCCTGCTGGACAGAGGGGAAACCGAGGCAGCGCATGCTCAGATCCCGTGCACGGGTCACCACTATAGTCAGCAGGTTTCTTTGAGCGTTCATGGAGAAAATGACAACTGGGAAGTGACTTGGGAAACTGCCTGTCTCAGGCCTTGCTACTCACTGTGTGGACCCAGGACCCACAGCCTCGGCATCAGCCAGGAAGTGTCTAAAATGGAGAATCCTGGCCCCACATGACCTACAGGGTCAGAAGCTGAATTTTAGCAGACCCGGGGGCGACTAGTTTGTACAAGGAAGTCTGAAAGTTTGAGAAGCACTGGTTTAAGGGCTATATTCTGCTAAAGAAGGAATGAGAAAAGTATGTGTTTGTGTGGGGGGGGGAGGGGGCAACAAAAAAGACGGGGCCCATTCTGCATCCCTGGAGAATCTGCCCAACTCAGAACCCCAAACAGAGCAAACACCCCCAGCTTTTCCCAGTGCCCCCACACCCCCCGCAGGTTCGAGATGCAGATGCTCAGGCTCCATGTGGACCGAGGAACCGAGGGAGCCAGCCGCTGGGAATGGAGCCAGTAGTGGTCTCGCTCCACAGGCTGAGGTGCTGGACAGCCTGGCGCACACCCCACAAAGGGCCACTGTCCCCTCACAGAGCCATTTGCATTTTATTGCCAACCCACACCTGGCTTGGACACCAGAGGGGAAAACAGCCTGCATTTGTACTCACAGAGCCAACCCCATTTCTAAGCATATTTTCACCTGGTACCTCATTTACCCTCACAGCAGCCACAGAGACAGGCAAGCTGGGCCCTGCTCTCCTGGGAAACCGCCCGTGTGAGCCAGGCCGTCCTGACAGACAGCCGGTCCCCGGGCTGTGCTCACGCACTTGCCCTCGTTTCACTGTGAGTTGCACCCACACAGCCAACAAGGCCTTCCAGACCCCGGAGAGGAGGCGTCCCACCTGGCCCAGCGGAGCACGCTGGGGCTCCATCTCCCACCCTCCAGGCCTCCCATTCACAGCTGCAGGCTGAGGGGTGGTAAGCCTGTGGTGTGTGTGTGGGGTGGGGGGGGTAAGGGGGAGAGCTCCCACATTTCCAAAAAAGGCAGCCCTCAGCAGCAAAGCCCTGGAGGTAGAAGTGTGCTCCCCCTGCCCAGGTGCTGGCTCTGTTACAGGGGAGCCGGTCCCACTGAGATGCCTGCTTGTAAACTCAAAGGCACAACGAGCCGCTCATAAGGAGCCCAGGAGGGAGCTGTCCGAGCCGCTCACAAGGAGCCCAGGAGGGAGCTGTCCGGGAGGAAGGCCTGCGTGGAAGATGCCCAGAAAGGCCGTGCTTGGTGGAGGGTGGAGATGTGAGCACATCTGTCGGAGAGAGTGGGGATCGCGCTGGGCCTTCTCACCGCAGACCCTTCCACGCTGCCTGAGTCTGGAGGTGCCATGAGCTGCCTGTGCCTGGGTTTGGGAAAGGTGCTGGCCTGTGTGCCTGCACTGCTCCGGGAGGGGTCCAGGACACCAGCGGGTGCTGAATCATCAGGGACAAGTCACTTCACCTCCCGCAGCCTCAGCTGCCTTGTGTCAACTGGAAGTAATAATTCTGACCACCAGGGTCGCGGGGCTGAAGTGAGGCTCTCTGTGTAAAGCGTCAGCCCCATGAGTGCTCCCTCCCCTCTGCAGCCGCCCTGCTCTGCTCTACGGGAAGAGAAACAGCCACATGGGAATGCGCTGTGAGGGAGAGGGAGGCTCGGTCCGCGCATCCGCACGGACTTCCCTTAGGTCTCCAGTGAAAGCTTCCTATCTATTGGGTGTTTGTTTCTCACTGTCGATACAACACGCTCACCGAGATTTTCTTTTTCTCTGCAGACACAGCAATGTCTGGGGAACAGAATCCCACACTCACGCATTGGAATGACTTTCTTTACAATTGTTAGGTTTTTGTTTTGAAAATCTCCTAGAGCAGCACAGCGTGCCACTGCACTTCACTCTCATTTGGAAGGAGAGGGTGAGGGTGGGAGCCACGTTGCACAATCGCAACAAGAAAAGGCAACGACGGGGTAAGAGATCCTCCCTGGGAAGGCAATGTCACATTTACGCCTCCGAATGCAGGAAGCGGGGAAGGTGGGGACCCCAGGGATTAGCACCAAGACTGGTCTAATTGGACAGGGCACTGACATCAAACGCGTAAGATGACGGCAGTCCACTGGGTGTAATTATCAGGTGACTTCATGAAATGGGGTGAGAAAGTCTCATAAAATTTTAGGACCATAGATGACCAAGTTATATATGTACAGGACTGAAGACATGGTCAGTTCGACCTCGGAGGTTATCAATCAGACCCGCCATTGCACTAACAGGGAAACCGAGGCTCCGAGACAGCCCCTGCCCCCCTGAGGTCACAGAGGCTAGTGACAATGCCTCACGCTTCCTTTGGTTTTCATTTTCCAAAGCAGAGAGAGCTGTGAGGTGTGCAAGTGTCTCGGCGCGTGATCTAAGGTGTCCTCAGTTACGAGGCAGGGAAGGGCTTGGCTGGCGGGGCGTTCCCTGCAGACAAGGAGACCAGCCCCTCGGCGGAGAAAAGCCAACAAGATGCCAGTGGGTCACCCAGAAGGAACCCAGCAGAAACCCTCCCCCAAACCCGGGCCCACAGTCTCGTGACTGCCTAACAACAACAACAACTTTCGCTTTTTTTAAAGCTTTATTCTTACCTCTTAATAGCAAAGTGGGGGCATTCAGGGTCCTCAGTGTGGAGAGGTGAAGCTGAGAGGAAACATGACTTGCTGTGAGGAACCCGGACAGAGTGAGGGCGCAGAGCCATGACTTCCAGACCCGCAGCCCTGTGTCCCCTCTAGGCATCAACTCAGCGCCTGCGCCTCTGAGGCTGGCGGACGGGTTGGAGGTCTGGATGTGCTGTGATGGAGAGGGGCGCCATGCAGGGCCAGGGGGGAGTGTTGGGGAGAGAGCCCCTTATTCGAGGTAACCTAAAGGGGAAGGGCTCTGGGACCTCTGCCCCCAGGACAGTGGTAGACTCTCTCCCACTCCGTTGCCCGCCCTCACACAGGCCACCTGGGACAGAAGGGGGCGCCCCTTCCTTCCAGCTCCCCTCCCCAGCATTACCTTTTATCTGTTAATGTTTAGTGCATGACCTCTTTCTCTTCACTCCACCACCTCTTCTCTCCCGTCGACCCTATTAAACCACATGCCCTTTGGAGGCTGCCTCCAGAACACAGGGTGACAGGGGATAAGCAAACCCCATCAGAGCTGACTCGGGCCTCATGCGTGATTCACGCCAGGCTGGGGATCCCTCAAGACGCAAAGAGGGGCCAAGCTTCAAAAGGGTTTTGTGTATGTGCGTTCCCAAGGGGACGAGGCCTGTTTAACACTCCCACCTTCACCACAAAATTGCCATTGCTATTGGTGGAACGTTGCCCTGGAACTCGGACGCGGCGGCCATGCACGGGCATCTTCTGCCTTTAGAGTCCCCCTCCTCAGTCTCTGTAAATGTGCCCTGCCCAACACAGTGGCCTGGCTTACACATTTCAGGCCTCCATTCCTCCTCTGCATGGGCCCTGCCTGACCCCCGCCCCCATCTAGGGAACACATGGCCCCTCTGGGTTCCTCTGGACCCCAAACTGCCTCTGACACCCTGGCCCTGTGACTTCCATAGACTCTTCCACTGAACCTCAGCTCAGCGGGGCCTGGGACAAGGCCTGGGTGGGAGAGGTGGGGCTGCCTCCAGGTCCCCAGTTTCGGACAGGGCGAGAGAGTGTCCAGACTCACACAGGAGGGAGGGAGGGAGGGAGGGAATTAGGGACATTAGACATTATAAGTCTTAGCTTGATAGGAAGCACCACCTAGATCCTGCACACAGTTCAACCACCAGGGCTCATAGTGCCGGCTCCTGGCCTCCGTTTCCTCAACTGTACAGTGTGAGGAAGCGCCCCATTTGTGATGACAGAGGCGTGCCAGTGACTTCAAACATCACGGTGTCAGAATTGGAAAACTTCAGCTAAAGGGGGACCAAATCCTTCATGTTAAGCAGAGGCCAGGCAGGGGGATGTGAATGGGAGACCAGGAATGAGAAGCAGCACCCTGCCCCCCCCTCCCCCGCCATCTCCCAGGCCCACCAGCTTCCACGAGACCCATCTTCTCTCGTGGAAACTGGTGGGAAACACAGATTTCTCATTGATCAAATGTTGCCCCAAGTCTGACAGGAGATGCTTAACTTCCTCGCCTCCGACCATCTGACCTTCCTTCCATAAATCCACTCCGTGCCAAGTCCAAGCAAAACGCTCCTGCTCCACAGGGGCAGCAAGATGCATTTTCAGTTCTTGCTTCTTTTCATCATCGTTGTCTTTTCCTCCCGTTTCCCAGGAGGGGGGAACTGCTGGGCAGCAGAGAGCGCAGGCTGGCCCGGGGGGCTGTGTCCACAGCCTCGTGGCCAAACCCCCAGCTGGGGAGCCCCTTCCCTCACTGTCAACCGTGTCCCTAGGGAGGTGCCCACTGGGCAGGAGAAAGCAGGAAAACCGCTTGTTCTGGAGGAAGGCAAGATGGGGAGTGAGGGTTTATCTGTGTGTGGCCTTGGAACTAGCTGATCCCCGCCCGCCTCCTCCCTTGGCAGCTCTCTTGACAATACTGGGGTTCCTCCCCCTCCAGGCTCACCAGGTGCAGATTCAGAATCACCACAGTGGCCCTGGCCTGTGGCTCAGTTGGTTCGGCATCGTCCCATGTGCAGAAAGAACCACCGAAATGGAACCAGTGGGGCCCTCGCCCTTAGCCCTAGCAGTGAGGGCTGATGAAGCACTGCCAGGGGCAGACAAGCGAGGGAAGAGCAGGGGGCAGAATGCAGGCAGGGACAGAACAGGTGCTCTGAGAGCTGGAGGGTAACGGCGTCTGGGCACAGTTCAGACCCGCCCCTCTGTCACCGGCTGCAGATGGGCGTGGGCCCAGGGAAGCTCTCCTTTCCAAGGGAACAGGCATCTGCCACCAAAATTGCATTAAAAAATAAACAAAGAGTTTTGCATTAACAAAGCGCACAGATTGGGTGACAGGCAAATGCTTGGGAAGAACCAAGAAGGCAAGTTGAGCCCAAGAATGAGACACCCCTCCTCCTGGTGAGTCGGAGTTTCAGCTGGCCAGGAAGTAGAAAGGAAACACTAGTAAGTGCCCCGAACTCAGATCCAGCTGTCACAGGACCCCTGCCACCCCTTTCAAGACTTCTGTCCCCACAACGGGCCTCTCTCAGGCCTCCGCCTTCCCGTGATTAACATGATGTGAATTTATTCTGGAGGGGGAGCTGAGGGTTGCGGGGTCAGGTGGGGGTCAGGTGGCTCGGTGTTAAATCACGCTGTCAGCCCCACACAATTCCTCTGTCCTCAGGCTCAGTCATTACTGGGGCTTATGCAAAATAAACAGCTTTGCTAAGTATTCCCCCAGCCGGGCCCACAAAGGCCTGGCTAAGGCTCAGAAAACAGCCAGAGACCCACAGACGGCTGCTGCTCGCTCAGCTGTGGGGCGGGAGTGTGCATGGGTCCTGTCCATCTTGTCTTAGTCTGCTTTAAGTTTTCCTTTTTGGTTGGTTTTGTGTTTAGCTTTTCTTCATTGGTTTTTGTAATTCCTCCCAAGACACCGCCATGAATACTGTTAACCTATTCCTGTCTGCGCTGCCTCACTCCCCTCATTTCCTCCCTCGAGCTGCACAGGAGTTTCAATCCCCACTTTCTATGGGGGAACTGAGCCATGAGAAATCTCTTATGAACGCTCCCAGAAAGGAGCCAGTTCTCAGAGGACTCGACCTTTCAGGACAGGCTCTGCAGCGGGGGCTGTGGGGCCCAGCAAGAACCATTTGTCCCAGAGCCACCCACAGGCCCAGGTGGGGAGGGAGCCGAGGGCAGGGCCACCGGGTTTTGAAAACAACTCTCCCTTTCTCAGGGAATGGGGTTTGGGTATTCACTTTGAGCCTCCCCTGCTCCCCCTACTCTGTCCATCACCAAGAGCAAACTAAACCAGAAACAGGAAATAACAGCCCCACAAGCTGTGCAACTCAGCCTCCCTCCCAAACTCCCGAGGGCCAGGCGGGGCTACGAGGCAGCTAAGATGGTTGCTCCAAGACACGGGAGTCTGAAACCCGTAACTGTGCCAGGTAGCAGGGCTCGCCTCGGCGGGTCATCGTCCTCACTTTGCCCAGGAGGGGAGTGGGGCGTGGAAGCAGCTTGCTGTGGGCGTGGTGGTGGTGGTGGTGGGGGGGGGGGCATCCCGTCTGACATCAAGTCCACAGTGTCTGCCAGAGAACTGGCAATGGCTCCATCTGGTCTGGGTGCCCCAGAGCGGACCCGGAGATGAGGATGTGAGTGCTGGGGGTTTATTTTGGAGGCAACAGGCCAACTGTAGAACAGCAGGGACAGGCAAAAAAGGAAGGCAACTAAGCAGGGACATCAGCACCCTCGGGCAACCAGGCTCAACACTACAGAGACCCTCTGACGGCCTGTGGAGGCTTGACCTTAGACCCAGGCTCCGACTGTGGGGTGAGGGGCTGGGGTACTGATACACCAAATTCTGCCAGAGACATCCGCTAGGTAGGGCTGTCGATTTGGGGTGCTAACTTCCTGGCACCCTGGTCTGCCACCAGTGCAGCAGCCAGGGAAAGCCCTGGGGCACAGACCCGTGGGTGCCAGGACCCAGTGCAGTGGTCAGGAGGCGGGAGCGAGTGCAGGGCGCAGTGTCCTCTGCCACTCACTAAGGGTACCCAGCTGGAGCCCCCCTGGCTGGGCCCTTGCTGTCTGTGAAGTAGGGAGCAGGCTTTGTGCACCCACTATCCTGAAGAGTAAATAGAGCCCTGGGCCCTACCCAGCAAAACCAACACTGGATCATGTGGTCCCACAACCCAGACCTGAGTCCTCCCAGACATGGGGGACCTAGACCACCACCCTGCAGGAACCCCTCCTGGAACAAAGGCCCCCTTATGGCCCAGGCCAAAACCAAGGAGAGGACAGCCTGCGACTTGAGCAAAGAGCAAACCTGCCTCCTCCCCTCCCTGTCCCTTCCCCTGGGCCCTCACTGGGAACAACAGGCCAATACTTTGGGTGAACACCTGTTCAGAGTGCTGGCTAAGTAGTCCAAGGTGACAAGTACATAGCCAAACAGAGGTCACATGGCCAACGGTTCTGCAGGGTCAAGACGGGAGGGGCTTCACCCACCGCCCCTCAGTGGGTCTGTGCTGGTCACACATGGGAGGGGGGGGCACTGACAAAGGAGCCCCTACTCCAGGAGTCTGTCTTGTCAGTCCATTTTCTCCCAATTCCCCAAGGTCTCCGTGCCAGCAAATGAGGACAGCCTGGTGGGGAAGTCCCCTTCTACTACTTTCCAAATGGAGTCGGGGGCACGGAGGGGGCCGTCGCACGGAAAGAGGAAAGAACAGTGATCTCCACGGTGAAGAGGCCAATGTGGCTTTCCAACTGCACCTCTCAGGAATGGCGGGGGCTCTCCAGGGGAAGGCACCGCACCCTGCCCACTGCCACGGAGCAACCCAGGGCCTGCCCTCCAACGCTCTCCAGCCCTCTGGCCCAGCTTCAATCACATTCTGTGGTCCACTCCATTTACTTGGTTAACTTTATTTCTCAAACACTTACATAGCACTCACTATAGACCAGGCACTAACAAAGGCGATGCATTGTATCCTCAGAACCACCCCTACAAGGTAGGTCTCCTTGTCTTCCTTTCACAGAAAAGGAAACTGAGGAAGAGGTCAGGCAGAGTCAGAATTCAAACCCAGGCAGTAAACTCTTACCCACCAAGCTGTATCGCCTCTCAAAAGAATCCTTTTAGAACATTTGTTCTTCAAGGCGGCTCCAGCACCACCTCCTCCAGAAAGCCTTCCGAGCTTCCTCCTTTCCTCCTTGACCTTACTCCTGAGCCCCACTCCAGGTTGAGGTCGCCTGCTGGTCTCATCCCAGCTCATTTTGTGCACCATTTGTGCCACCCTGCCTGCTCCTCCTCCACCCTGCAGCTCCCTGCAGCCAGAGAGCTTGTCTTCTCACGCCTGGTGCCTGGTGGGTCCTCCAGGAATGTCTGCTGACAAAAGCACTGTCAATGAATGAACAAATGGACACGATCCTGGCAAGGCCGTAAGAGAAAGCCATCCCCAAGAATGTGAAAATGGCTAGAGGTGAATGAAGCAGGGCTGCCCGTCCTGGCTTCTCCTGCTGCCCAGCTGCCAGTTTTAGGAAGCCAAGCCTTTGGGGACTCCTGAGCCAATGGGGGCTCCATTGCTCACCAGACTCCTATAAGCGCAGATGTCCCGAGGGAGGCCTGACGCCTTGTGAAACATACGCCTGCTTACTTGGGGAGGAGCTAGGAAAGACACCTGTCTAAATGCACATTGCAGTTTTTAACTAATGCTTTTAATTTGGAGATTATTTTAGATTCAAATGCAGTTGTAAGAAATGTATCCTTTACCCAGATTCCCTAATGATACCTTGCAAAACTCCAAGGCAACACCAGAACCAGCCTGCTGACAGCAATAGAATCCCGTCTTGTTCTGATTTCCCAGTTTTGCTTGAACAGGCACCCCTCGTTTCACTACCTCCGTGTTGTTGTGCTCCCCAGATGTTGCGTTCCTTACAAATTGAAGGCAAGGCCATCCATGAGCAAAGAGATTACCACTCGCTTTATTGGCAGTTTGGAATCGAACCCACAATACCTCTGGGGCATTCCTGTACTCATGCGTGTGTGTGCAGGCTCTGCAGCCACCACCTCAGGGAAGATTCTGGACAGTCCCATCAGCACCAGGGCCCTTCCTGTGCCCTGTTATAACCACCTCCTCCTCCTCCTGTGCCTCCCTACCCACCACTGACTGACTTTGGCCCCTGGTAATCTGTTCTCCATTTCTAAAATGTTGTCATTTCAAAACTGTATCTAATGTTATGGTTTGTAACCTTTTGGGGTTGGCTTTTTCACTCAGCATAATTTCCTAACAATTCATCAAAGGCGATGTGGGCATTGAGAGCCCATTGTTTTTTATAGCTGGCTAGTAATCCACTCTATAGATGAACCACAGCGTGTGTGATCATTCAGCCACAGAAGGACGTCTGCATTGTTTCCGGATTTTGGTTATTACAAATAAAGCTGCTAAAACATTCACATATAGGCTTTTGCATGAACCTAAATCTTCACTTCTCTGGGGTAAATGCCGGATCATATGGTATTTGCATGTTGATTCAGTAAGAAACCGCCAGGCTGTTTTCCAGAGTGGTTGCACCATTTACACTCACACAAGCAATGAGTGAGAGATTGGGCCCTCCAGCCCCTCCAGTGCTGGGTGCTGCACTGGCTGTCTATGTCACCTGTCCTGACAGGTGTGCCACGTCTCACAGTGGCTATAGCTGGCGCTCCCTAGTGGCTAATGAAGTCGAACATCATTTCATGTGCTTAGGCACCATCTGATGCATCCTCTTTGGTGAAATGTGTCTTTCATGTCTGTTGCCCATTTCCTGAGTGGGTTGGGCTTTCACTGTTGAGTTCTGGGAGTACTGCAGGTTCTGGGTGCTAGTCCTTGTCAGACACGTGGTTTGCATGTATCTTCTCTTCTGCAGCCTGTCTTCTCATTCTCTTAACAGGGCCTTTCAGAGAGCAAGTATTTAGATTTCAGTAAGGTCCAATTTAATTGTCTTTTAGTGGGTCCTGTGCCTGGCCCTGCATCCTGAAGACTGTCTTTCTAAGGTTTACAGCCACACCGCATTCCGATTTCTCAGGCTTCCCTCAGGCACAGGACCTGCGCCCTCTGAGGTGGGAGGCATTCTGCCTGCGGCCTTGCCCGCCCAGTTGGTACCTCCCAGCCACCTTCTGAGGATTGGCTTCGTGTGAAAAGATGAAAAGAAACCTCTACTTAAGCTTCCTTAGGACATAAGGCTGCGCCAGCCCCACAGGCCTTCCGACCATTTTCCACGGCCCTCTCTGACAGGCAGGATGGGAAAAGGGCCCAAAGACAAGAGGCTCGCTCTCAGTGCCCCCATCTCCCTCCTCTCTGAGGACCAGGTACAAACGTGTCCTGGTTCCTGGACCCCCCGGCACTTGACGACTGACCTCCCCCAGGGAGCATCCCTTTTCTGGACCAAGTCCTTACAGCATCTAGCCTGAGCCCCCTCCTCTGCAGGGTGCCGGGCCAGCAGATCCACCTCCATTTTAACTGTAGAGAGGACAGGAAACACTAAGTCACTGGAGCTGGCAGGACTGCGAAGTGTTGGGTTCTGTTGTGAAAAAGGATTCGCTACCGAGGCCTCAGCCAGCACTGGCTCGCCGAGATGCCCCGAGTCCGCTCAAGGGGGCTCATCTGCTGGGTTGCCCGGCCTGGAACTGGGGGGCCCGTCTGCTGGGTTGCCCGGCCTGGAACTGGGGGGCCCGTCTGCTGGGTTGCCCGGCCTGGACTGGACCCAGAAGAGGCAACTCGGAATAGAGACCCATTCGGGGAAAACTGGCATCACTGATGAGTCACCTTGCATCACACAGCTCTGACTGTGACAAAAGGAGATCCCTGATGATCTGAATACAGACTAATCCAACAATCTCACCACCCACCACACCCAAACCAAGCCCCAGCGCAGGGGCTCCTCCGGGCAGCATGGCCCGGGCCTGCCTCTAACCGCCGCCAGCTCTCCCGAGTCACACGGCACAGGGCTCTGTGTCTGAAGAAGAAGCAACACAAACAAGAAGATAAAAGTGATGGCGATGTTGCTCCAAAAAAGAGACTCAACCTCGGGTCTGGTTCCTAAGGCTCAGAAGTGACATCCCAACGTGTCAATGATGTCCCAGAAAACACCAAAAATCAAACCCAAACCTCTCCAACCTTGCCCAAAAGGATGGCAACCACACTGGATTGCAGGCGTCTGGGCAGCCAGGAGTGTTTACCCTGCAAAGGAGGGCCTTCCCACCCGACTGGCCAACAGCCCTCTCCCCTCCCTGCCCACTGCCTTTCTCCCCGGAGCCTTTTTTTCAGAGCCCAGCCAGGACGAAGGCCGGTGACCGGGCAGGAGCTTAAGGGGCCCAGGCAGGGCTGGACCAGAGGAAGGCCACTGCAAATCACTTTGGCAAACTTGGACTGAGCCACAGCCACGGTAGCTGGCAAAAAACCAGGCGCCCGTAGGCCAGGTCCTGCGAGCTGCATCTAAGCCGCCGGGAGCGGACTTGCCGGGGCCCTTCTGCGTGAGCAATGAAAGGCTCCGTGAATGGACTTCCAAAGCTGCTTAGCCGCCTGTCATGTTGATCTAGCACCGCCCTGGGATCCGGCCCTCTCAAGGACCTGGGCAAATGCGGTATTAGTGATCCCCTTCCTCTTAAGGGTTTGCTCTAGCCACTCCACTGTTTCCCAAGGAGGAGACCCCCGACCCTGACAATCCATCAAGTGAATGCAAATTGTGGCCCAGACAAAACCAGGCAAACAGCACCCTGCTCCGGATAATGGTCTCTGTGGGAGAAGGGCCCTTCAACGATGATTGCTGTGTACACACTCCCTAAATGTCCCCACTTCTGATCAGCCTCATAATGACTTGTGTGCACACCCGCCTCCTTTGAAATGCTCCCAAGTGCATGGCACCGGCTGACTCAAGGCTAACCTCAAACAGCGGCCTTCCAGGCTGCCCAGCGCCAGGAAGCGGGCTGCGCAGAGCTCGCCCCGTTGTCGATGACAAGCCTTTGGAAATCCAACACCCGCCCGGAAAGGAAAAGAGCACTTCGGGGGGCGATAGTCACAGGCTGATGCTCTGGCTGGAACTGATCTAATTTGAGCATCAATTCAGGTTCACTGGGGGCTATTCCCAGGTCGCCCCTGAGCTGTATGTTTACACAATGGGCACGCGGGGCGCGTGGAGGGCCTGCCGCTTGCGCTGGCCACTGCTTACCATGTGGGCGTTTCCAGGCAGCATCCAGCCACCTGCTTTCCAGGATCGCAGGAACCCGCTGGGGCCAGCTTCTGAGGGCCGTCTGAGAAGCCACCGCTTCCTAGAGGGCTCCTGGCACCTACAGAGAAAAACCTGGTGTGTTGGTGCACCTGGGCCCAGACCTCTCTCCCAGGCCCAGACCTCTCTCTGGCACTGGATGGCTCTGCCCGCCCCTCGCACAAGTCCCAGGCTCCTTGGATGTGACAAAAAAAAAATGTCTGCATCTCCTCCACACAGCCCCTACCTCGCGGGGACACCGCTGCCCACTCAGCCACACGTCCTGGCTCATTCACATAGCAGCGGTGGTGTGGGGCCACACATCTGCCTCTGGGCCCACTCCAGGCCTCTTTGCCCCGGCCTAGGTCCTGGCAGGCCACTTGCCTCACCCCCGCTGCCCACGCTCCTCCAGGCCCCCAGGAAGCCCAGAGCCTTCCAGCACGCAGGTCTGCCCCTGGCACTCTCCTTCATAAACTCCTTGGCAAAATGGGACTAGGAATTCCTTCCCTCTGAGGTCGGTGTGAGGAGCACCAGCTGGATGGTGCAACGAGCTCTGGCAGCTACAGGTGCCAATAAAGAGGAGTGGTGTCCCGCTTCACTGTCTTAGTGCCACAGAGGGAGAAAAGCACGTTTATGATATTAGCTCGTGGTCCTACGTGGTAACAACGACGACTTCAATGCTAATGACACTGACCCGCACCTGAGGCCCCGCCCTCACTGATCCGGTGAAGTTCGGTGCCACTTCATTCTTCCTCCTCCAACTCAAGAGTCCAGAGGCCCTCGACTTCCAAGGTGCAGACAATTGTATTGTTAATCATCCCTGGAGGCCTCAAGCCTGAGTCACTGTCCACCTGCTAGACCCCCTGTGCCAATAGCCACCCCATGTGCTCGACTTGCGCAGCGGGCGCAGGACCTTCCTGCCGCTGTGGCTCCCCCACAGCCCTGAGGTAGCCAGTGAGACACACGTGGGCCACAGGAAGGGCCACGAGAGCACGTGCTCCTGCAAAGAGAAGGGAGAGGAGCAGGAGGTGCCGCCTGCCCAGCCAAGGGGCAGGAGGGGAGCAGGCGGGTTGGAAAGGCCTGGCCCATGTGCCTGAGGCTGGAGCAGACAGGCACAGGCGTGCCACCCGTGGGGCCAGTGCTTCTAGAACCAGACACACTGAGGCGGCACCCTGGCTGTGAGGGGCTGTCTGGGAGACTAGCCTGCCCCACAAAGCCAATGGGGCTGGCAGTGTGACCATATCCTCACTCTTGGGGCAGGGGTCTGACAGCGTGGCCCTGTGGCAATGACAATGACAGGGTCCACAATAATAGGTGCCTTCGTGGGCAGGCTCAGCAGCAAACGGACACAGGCAGGCTTGCCCTCAGGTCCCCGGTCCACTTGGGGCCGCAAACTCTCACAGCAGTAGGCACCATGGGGCAGTGCCTGTGGGTTTTCCTCCTGGTGTCCTCACCATTCCCAGAGGAAGACCTATCCTGCTGGGGAGAGGGAAATCAGGGATAGCTTCCTGGAGGTGGTGACCTTAAGCTGGACCTGGAAGGGCAGTCAGATTTAGATGGTCAGAGAGGTGGGAGTGGCACTCAGAGAAGAGGCTTTCCCCCAGGAGGAGAGCCAGACATAGACAGAGGGAGTCGAGGAGCAGCCAGGCTGACAGCAGCAATGGCGGGGGGCGGGGAGGGTGCAGTGACCCCTCCTTCTGGCCTGGTGGGTGAGCAGACGCCTGGCCTCACTCCAGCAGGGAGGTGGGGCAGGGTTTGGGCCTGAGCATGTGGCTGGCAGGGTAAGCATTGCTGACTGCACTGCCCACTCCAGATGGACCCTGATGGCTGTGCTAATGTCACTTGGCTTCGGGGCAGGTGAACGAGGGGACCAGCCTGATTAAATCCACCATCTCAACCAGGGCCCACAGCTGTATATCTCCAAAGTGGGGGAAGTGACATCTCACCGCCTGCACACAGCTTCATTCCCGAAAAGAATGTGAGAGGGGGAAGGTCAGGAGACAGGCACAGCCGTAAACTTGATGGAAGGTTTAGCTGGAAGCCCCATTAAATCCACACACGGCTTGACGCTAGGCAATGTCCTTCTCCGAGTCTGCTGAATGGGGCCAGGGAGGTGAGGGACTCACTAAGTAATGTCCTCATTTTTTGGTGTCTCCTATTACCCAGGGGATGAAAAACCCATTACCCATAAGGTTTAGTGGCACTTGGTCCCAGGACTGCGATGCTGTCCTTTACCTGAGCCCTCCCCTGGCCAGCATGTGCAGTGGGGCCTCTGTTGGCTTGTCTGTCCATTCCAGCATCCATGCAGCTGGGTCCCTGCCTCCCACTCCCACCAGGTGGGCCCAGGCAGGGGTGGGGGTGGGGGGTCATCCCGGTCAGGAGCACTTGTGATGACTGGCTGTGAGCCCAGCACTGGGCTACCTGCGAGAGGTGCCCGTGGCCCTCGAACCTCGGTGCGACCTGTTCCTACAAATCATGCCTCAACATACGCCTCTCCTAGTGAGGCTCCAAGCACAGAGTGGTTTTCCTGGAACGGAGTCCCCTTGAGAGACAGGGACTGGAGACACGGGTCTAGGGGCCCTCTTCTATCCCACCACCCACCAGGTGCGAGGGCACACCTGGCCCAAGGAAGTAACATCTGTCCAAGACTGAGCCCAAGAACTGCACAAAATGGTGAAGATAACAGAAATGAGCTCAACTCTCAGCTGTGCAACCTTAGTGAATTACTAAACCTTTCTGAGCCCCTATCTCCTGGATCTGCTACATGGGATCGCAACAATGCCTCTCCTCCCTGGAAGGCTGTGGGATCTAAGGAGTAAATGTAGCAAGTGCTCAACCAACACCTGCCAACAGCACAACTTCCTTTGCAGCTGGCGGCCCAGGTTATCTTCCTCTAGGCCTGCCAGGAGTGTGGCCTTTTTCACTAGCGCAGGTACAAACGAAGGCTGACCCCGTGCAGGGACTGAAGGCACCTCTCCTTTCTCCCCCAGAAGCCCCAGCTAAACATACTTTATGAGGCCATTTATGTGGTATTCTGGAAAAGGCAAAATTACCGGAACAAAAAAATAACAGAGGTTGCCGGGGGCTGTGGTGGGGTGGGAGAGACTGCAAAGGGCAGGATGAACATCTGGGGGAGAGGGAACTGGTCTATATTCATCTTGATGTGATGGTGGCTACACGACTGTACGCAGGTGTTAACATTTATGGAACTGTACGCCTCAAAAGGGCAAATTTTACAATAAGAAAAGTATACCTTAATACACCTGACTTAGAAAAAGGAAAATGGAGAAACGAAGACCCCCTCGGATCAGGTGTGAGACTAGGAGTGAGGCCGGGCTGGGCAGCTCCATCCTGGAGGCGAGAAAGAAGGTCTAGAGCAAAAGCAAAGAAAGTCAGCAGGGCCCACGTCTTGGAAGGGAGTGGGGGCCCACGTCGTGGAAGGCAGTGGGGGCCCACGTCTTGGAAGGGAGTGGGGGCCCACGTCGTGGAAGGCAGTGGGGGCCCACGTCGTGGAAGGCAGTGGGGGCCCACGTCTTGGAAGGGAGTGGGGGCCCACGTCGTGGAAGGGAGTGGGGGCCCACGTCGTGGAAGGGAGTGGGGGCCCACGTCGTGGAAGGGAGTGGGGGTCCACGTCGTGGAAGGGAGTGGGGGCCCACGTCGTGGAAGGGAGTGGGGGCCCACGTCGTGGAAGGGAGTGGGGGCCCATGTCGTGGAAGGGAGTGGGGGCCCATGTCGTGGAGGGGAGTGGGAGCCGACGTTGTGGAAGGGAGTGAGGGCCCACATTGTGGAAGGGAGTGAGGGCCCATGTCGTGGAAGGGAGTGGGGGCCCATGTCGTGGAAGGGAGTGGGGGCCCATGTCGTGGAAGGCAGTGGGGGCCGACGTTGTGGAAGGGAGTGAGGGCCCATGTCGTGGAAGGCAGTGGGGGCCCACGTCGTGGAAGGGAGTGAGGGCCCATGTCGTGGAAGGCAGTGGGACCCCACTGTCCAACACGGGATGGATGGACCACAGAGGGACAGCCAGCCAGGCCTCCGTGCCCAGGCCCCAGGGCTCTCTGCACTGTAACTGCAGCCACTGCCCGCTCTCTGGCTTGCTCTTCTCCCCTGCGGCCATACTTCCCAAGTTCACAGCGTGCCCAGGACGTCAGGGACACCTGCATTCCACAGGTGGGCCTCCGAGCTGGGTGCCCTCCGCCCTGCACACCATTCCCCTTCCCTGGGGTGTGGCATCCTGGAGGCAGACCTCCGAGAGCTCAGGGCCTGCGATGCCGCCCCTGCCTGCCCTCCCCCCACTCTGGACTCCTCTGAAGCTGCGGCTCCTGGAATAAGTCCAGGGTTCCACCTCCCTCCTTCCAGCCCCAGGGCTCCCCAGGGTGAAACCATAGGCAGCACATTCGTCCAGAAACTGGCTGCAAACTCAGTCAGGTGAGCCCTGATGTGGGCTGATCTGCTCAGTTTACATGCTGCATCTCCCCTTCCCTGTCCTGGGTCGCGAGTGTGTCTGGGATCTACCTGCAGGCTTCACTGGTCCCTTGTCACATTCCGTCCCAAGGGCCTGCCACTGCAAGCTGACTTTGGAGGCTGAGTCCCTGGGAGCTCCCCGCTCTCCAGCCATGCCACATGGCTGTGCTGCCAGCTCCATTTGCCCTCCCTCCCGTCTTCCCCTCAACCCTCCCTCCTACCTGCTCCCCCCACACCCCAGGGGCCCTGGAGAAGGGGAGAGGGCTGGGACTTCCTCGGCTGGACACTGTCCCAACCACTGCACTCTGGGTGTGGCACAGGGAACTCTGACAGGACACTGGGGAGCAGGCCCAGCAGCTCTGGATTTGAGCTGCCTTTCTGAAGGCATCACATTGCATCACATTCAAGGTCTTTAGAGAGAAAGTGACAACACTAGCTGGGACCTCTGTGTACCCAACACATGGACCTGCTCAGATAATCCTACCGAACATCCTGTAAGGTTAGTGCCTCACCCCCATTTTACAGATGCAGAAACCGAGGCTCTGAGAGGTCATGTTACCATGGAAACACAGGTAGCTTTTCCACCATGAGGTGCTGCCTTCAGGTGGGCTAAAAAGAGAGACTAATTTCCTGTTTTGCTCCCTGGGGTAGAAGCGCTCGCTCCCATCCACAGGAGCAGCAGAAGCAGGACTGGGTCCTGTGGACAAGGACAGAGGAAAACAACACCAAAGTGAGCTCAACGTCACCTCACATACCCACATTTTCAAAACCAGCACAAATCAAATTGTGCTTAGGATATAATTTAGCTTTTTATAATATCTCATATGCAAATATCTCAATTGTCATAACTCAGTTTCTACCTGCTTTTTCTGGCTTCTGCCTGCTGTCTGGGTGTTCCAGGGCTCGGACAGAGAAACCACAGCTTTGCTTCCTAGTGGGCAAAACAAGGTGTGTGTGTGTGTGTGTGAATAACCACATATGTGACCTGGTTTCCCCTCCTGAGGGCAGAGCTGGGGGCCCAGATCGGGGAGGGAGGAGGGCTGGAGTCTGAGGGCGGGAAGGAGGAGCAGAGGTGCGGTGGGAGGAGAAGGGATGTCAGACGGGTGGGATAAAATCCAAGCACCTGGACTTCCGTACATTGGCCCTGCCCAGGCTGGAAAAAATGGGAGAACATTCATCAGTCCTCGGCTTTAAATCTGAGTGGAAAACAATGAAGTTTGCCCAATTCTCTAACTAAAGTTCCCAACCAGCAAAACCCCTGTGGCTGGTGCTAGAAATTCACGTAAACACAGTGAGGGCCCAGGCAGCGGACAGAGGACCCCAAGCTGGTGAGTGCTGGGCGTGCCTGTCCACAGACAGAAACAGGTCCCTGCTTTCCCATTCCTCACACTCAGGTCCTTAAAGAACCCTTTCCTTCCCTGTAAGAGCCCAGTGGGGTGAAGGGGGAAAGCAAACACCCGCTTCCTGCCACCCTGCCGGGTGCTAGGCAGGCCACCAGGTGCTGTGCCGGCCACCGGGTACTGTGCCAGCTGCTGGGTGCTGGGCAGGCTGCCGGGTGCTATGCCAGCCACCGGGTGCTGTGCAGGCCGCCAGTGCAGGAAGCCCCTGTGTATTCCTCCCCTGGTCTCTAGCACAAGGTGCAGACAGAGGGAAATGCACACCATTTCTCCATGTAGGCAACTTAATGGGCATTTAAAGTCCTAGTGCTGAAACACAGCCCACTGCCGGAGCCCCACCTGATGCTGAAGAAAATGATGCATTCACTCGGCTGGCTGAAGGTCCGCAGACATGGCAGGGTGGGAAAAATCCCCATTGGAGCAGCTCATGCAAACAGGGGAACACACTGGATTAGAACCTACTGGTCTTGGTCTGCAAACGCCTGAGTAGTAATTACGGGTTACTGGGGGATGACAGCCCGGCCGTTAACTGACTGCAACCTCGTCACCTCCAGGCATCCGGCCCATGGCAGGGCTGCAGCCAGGGCGGACTGGTGGACATGCGCCTCTCTAAGCCAGCACCTGGCTGGGGAGCCCTCCCTCCATGGTCCATACAGCCCTACTCCTGCCAGCCTGCTGACTCTTCCCTCACACTGCTGGGGCCGTTGGCTCCCGCCCAGGGAGAGCCTGCAACAGCCTCCTACTGTCTCTCTCGTCTGCACCAGAGTGAGAATGCCAGCCTGACCCGACCCACCCCCCACTCCACATCACAGCCCCCCCGACCAGGCTGCAGCTGACCCTTCAGCCCTTTCTGACACTCGTTTTTTTCCACTAAGTCTCCCTAATACAAGGTCCTTTTCCATTTCCCCATTGCTCCAGGCTGGGCAGTGCCGGCTCAAAAAATAAAGAAAGGGGGAAAAAGCCACTGTGTGAAGGCACAGGGTTGGGCACAAGAGGCATCAGAACTGTAGAAAGTGAAGGCCCAGTCCTTGCTGGGCAAGGACCAGATCCGCCACTGAGATCTGGGAGTGATAGTGCCAGACACACGGACACACACACACACACACACACACAGCCACTTCTGCAGCTGCACCCAGACCTGGGCGGGTGCTGGGGGGGCCGACCTGAGTAGAAGGGGAAAGCTCAGAGGGCTTCCAGAGGGAGAAAGATTTTTAGAGCCAGAAAAATTAAAACAAGTTTGCTTTTTTCTTTCGGCCATGGAATATGAGTTTTAAAAATATGGTTCCTAGAGTGTATATAATTCTTTATTCTACTTTTGCTTGTTAAATTGTACTATGTCATTAAGATTCTTGATAAATATCATTTTAGTGAGTTCATACGGTCTCCTTCCATAGACAGGCATTAATTGATTTAAACATTCCCTCATGCAGCCAGTCTTACACACTATAATGTGGCTTTACGACATCATGATTCTGCTTATGCTGCTTTCCTTGTGCCTAATTATTTGCATAAAGCGATGGTCTTCGTCAGTTAGAGCCATTATTAGCCATAAAAAGTAACTAATACATTTGACTGGAACATCAGAAGAGGAGAGGGTGCTGTCTCTCTCTATTGCCTGGCCGCTGGAGGGAGAGGCCACAGTGAATATCTGTGGCTGAAGGCAGAACAAACAGGCGAGTCAGCGGGGAAGCGACTATTCCCCAAGGTCTATTTTTCCGAGTTCACAATTCTTTAATTTCCCATCAGGAACCTAGGCTCAGCCAACAGTTTAATGTACCCATCTCAACCTGAACAGTTTTTCTCAGATGTTAATGTAGAAGAATTTAAAAAAAATAAACAAGTAGCCCTTTGATAGCAAATTCCAATATTAAAACAGGGAGACTGGTATAGGACTTTAGACAACTGGCAGCATTGATTAGAGCTGACCACATGCATGCCTCAGGCCCCACGGCCTCACTCCCAGGTACGTGCCGGGAGGAATGCACACATGTTTCCGCCAGCCTGCACAGGACGTTCACTGGCAGCACCGAACCGCCCCAGAGGTCGCCACACGGGGACAGGACAGTATATTGTGCCACATTCACAAACAGGGAATAAATACTATTCGACAATGAGAATGAACAAATCACAACTACATGTAACAACATGAACGAATTCCTCCCAGATAAGACAGAAGCTAGACGCAAAAGTGCACACACTGCACAACCGCACTGCTATAAAGAACGAAAGCCAAGCAGTGCCATCAGAGGCAGCATGCCTGTCGGGGGAGGGACTGGGAGTGGGCACGTGGGGCTTCGGGATGCTGGCCGCGGTCTGTTTCTTAATCTGGGTGCTGGTTACATACGTGTGTTCAAACGATAAAACTTCACCAATCTGTACATTTAAGATGCGTGGACCTTACTGTATGCGTGTTATATTCTAATTTTTGAAGACTGCATGGTTAATTTTATACCTCATCAAAATAGTTTATTTTAAAACTTTCTCGAGATCTTCATGTGAGGCCCTGCAGACACCAAGAAGTGACACAGGATGTGTCCCTGGGCCTGCAGCCTGGTTTCAGGAAGTTCAGACTGACATGGTAGGATGGCAAGTGGCCAGCAGGGTCCTGCACAGGGCCGGAGTGACCAGGAGCAAGCCTCCTGCTCTGGGCCTGCTGGGAAAGCAGCCACATGGTCACATTAGGAGGCACCAGGGTCAAGCCTCGAGCAGATGCAGCCCCTGGAGACCCAGGGCCAAGCTTGGCCCAGCCCCTCCCGGCCACACGCCATGCACAGCAGGCCTTCTCAGATCTCTTGCCCTCCAACCTCTTGTCCAGGTTCCACGGGGCTCTTTAAGAGAAAAAATATCCAATAATGAATCTACAATTAAGCCAAGGCCATAGAAGGGAGCAGGCAAACAGGGCCCTGAAGCATAAGCCTCCGCTGAGGGAGTCTCTCCCTGGCTGGGAGTCTGGTGACTGCCCGACACGGGCCACCCCTGACTGTCCTCAGGTGCCTCCAGAGCCTGCTCAGCGGGGTCAGCGGAGCCTTGCGCCTCCCTGCTGGCCCATGCACACAGGCCCGTGGAGAAAGGCCACCTGGAGAAGGCACCACCGTGGCCATGTAGCCGCCGTGTCCCTCACCCAGTCCTCCAGCCAGCTGCAAACTCGCAGAAGACAGCTCCCTCCCGCCTGTCACCCAATCTTATTTCTCCGGAGAATATTTAAATCACATGAGGGGATTTTATTATTTATTTATTATTATTATTTTTTTAATATATATTTCATTGATTTTTTTACAGAGAGGAAGGGAGGGATAGAGAGTCAGAAACATCGATGAGAGAGAAACATTGATCAGCTGCCTCCTGCACACTCCCTACTGGGTATGTGCCCGCAACCAAGGTACATGCCCTTGACTGGAATCGAACCCGGGACCCTTGAGTCCGCAGGCTGATGCTTTATCCACTGAGCCAAACCGGTTAGGGCAACATGAATGGATTTTAAAATGTTCCTTCTGATTAGATTTGATCTTATGTATCTTTGTAGATGAGATTTAAAAAAAATTTATTTTTCAATTACAGTTGGCTAACAATATTATATCAGTTTCAGGTGTATAACATAGTGATTAAACATTTATATACCTTACAAAGTGATTCCCCCCCAGTAAGTCTAGCACCAACCTGGCTCCATACATAGTTATTATAGTACTAGAGGCCTCGTGCATGGGGGGTGAGGGGGTCCCCTCAGCCCAGCCTGGACCTTCTCCAATCTGGGACCCCTCGGGGGATGTCCAACTGCCGGTTTCAGCCCAATTGGGCCAAAACCAGCAGCCGGACATCCCTTAACAATCCGGGACCGCTGGCTCCTAATTGTTCGCCTGCCTGCCTGCCTGATCACCCTTAACTGCCCCCCCCTGCCAGCCTGATCACCCCTAACTGCCTCTGCTTGCCAGCCTGATTGCCCCTAACTGCCCCCCCCAACTGGCCTGGTTGCCCCCAACTGCCCCCCTGGCTGGCCTGGTAGCCCCCAACTGCCCCCCCTGCTGGCCTGGTCACCCCTCACTGCCCCCCCTGCCTGGTTGCCCCACACAGCCTGCTGGTCAGTCCTTTGGTCATCCCTTGCTAACCCCCCTGCTGGCCTGGTCACTCCACGCAGCCTGCTGGTCAGTCATTTGGTCATCCCACGCTAACCCCCCTGCCGGCCTGGTCGCCCCACGCAGCCTGCTGTTCAGTTGTTACTGTGAGGGCATCGTGACCAATTTGCATATTACCCTTTTATTAGTATAGATTATTGACCATATCCCCTATGCTGTACTTGACATCCCATGACTATTTTTAAAACTGGCAATTTATACTTCCGAATCCCTTCACTTTTATCACCTATCTCCCCCAATCCTCTCCCATCTAGAGACCATCACTTTGTTCTCTGTACATGTGTTTGTTCCTGTTTTGTTTGTTCATTTATTTTGTGTTTTAGATCCACAAATAAGTGTCTAACTTATTTCATTACACATAAACCCTCTAAGTCCACATATGTTGTCGCAAATGGTAAGATTTCATTCTTTTTTTATGGTTAAGTAATATTCCACTGTATATATGTACACATCTTCTTTAGCCAATCATCTATCTATGGACACTTATAATGTGCTCATGGATAGGAAGAATAAATATCGTTAAAATGTCCCTACTACAGATTCAATGCATCCCTATCAAAATACCAATAGTATTTTTCACAGAACTAGAGCAAATAATCCTAAAATGTACTCCAAATAGCCACAGCAGTCTTGAGAAAGCAGAACAGAGTAGGAGGAATCACACTACCTGTATCAAACTATATAAGACTCTGATAATCCAAATAGCAGGAGACTGGCATCAACACAGACACAGATCAATGGAACAGAATAGAGAGCCCAGAAATAAACCCTTGCCTGTACGGTCAATCGATGTACAACAAAGGGGGCAAAAATATACACCGGGGTAAAGACAGTCTATTCAGTAAATGGTGTTGGAAAAAAACTAGACATGCAAAATATGAAACTGGACCACTTTCTCACACCATATACAAAAATAAACTCAAAATGTATTAAAGATCTAAATGTAAGACCGGAAACGATAAAACTCCTAGAAGAGAAATACCCATAAACCTTAGCAATATTTTGGGGATCTGTCTCTTCAGGCAAGGGAAATAAAAGGGAAAAAAACCAGGGACTACAGGTGAGATTTGACCTCATGGATCTTTGCAGTGGGCTGCACTAGCAAGCTTTGGGGGACACGTGGCTCTGCCCTGCTTCAGTGCTCAGTGACCCCTCAGGTCAGAGCATGCTCAGCAGGACACCGGGGAGGGTGGCCTTCCACTGCACTGCCCTGAAGAGCCTGATTCCTAAATGAGAAGCGCTGCTCTTGCACAGGCAGGAGAGCATCCGATCACTGGAGGCTGCCACGGGGAAGGACCCGCAGCCCCAGGAACAACCCACTTTGCCCAGGACACTGCCTGACATTGCCCCTGCCTTCTTCCAGTTCACCACAAATGGTTTGTCTCATCTGCAGATGTATATTCTTTTAGATATACTATCTGAATGAATCACAACATCTCAAAACTGGGGTTGGGGGAGAATTACGTTTCCTGAGCAATTACTACGTGCAGATAGCATTTTCTCGTGTCTGGATAAAGCAATTGTGTTGCAGAAAGAGCAACAGCTTTGGAGGCAGATAGAGTTTGGATGGAATACTAGCAAGCCTCACCTCACTTTCCTCATCTGTAAAATGGGAATAATAGTATCGCATAGATTTAGTCTGAAGACTAGCGACAATAGATAGAAAGAGCCTGGAACAGCGAAGACCCAATAAATGTTGGTTCTTATTTTTATAAGTTTCTGTACTCTTCAATGGACAAGTAATTCACGCTTCATTTAACAAGTTTCCTAGAGATCACCCTATGTCAGAATGAACAGATCTAACTCACTTTTAGCTGCCGCTGGACTGTTTAAATTGTTTGCAATTTTTTTGTTATTAACAATGCTAGAAGGGGACTTTCTGCGCATGCCTCATTTGGTCCAAGTGCAGCCGTTCCTCCAGTTAGAGCTGGAGAAGGGTCATTGCTGGCTCCGGGGGTTCTAAATATGTGTTATGTGCAGCCAAATGCCCTGCAGCCCATTCCCACTGCTCCTGGCCTTCGTTAAACATGAGCTGACTTTTAAGTCTTTGCCAATCTGATGTACATTCCCCAAGGACTAAGAAAGTTGAGGGTTTTTCCTTATGTTTAAATTACATTTGTAATTCTCCTTCTATTCATCGACTATTCATATATTTTATCCAATTGTCAAAAACTGGACGTTCTTTTTCTTTGTTTCACCAAGGTCAGTTCTTCAGCTGTGTTACACGCGGGGGAAAGATGCCACCACCCAGCCTGTCACGGTCTTCAATGGGTTGACGGCATCTTTTTCAAAGAAAAATTTACACTTTTCCCGATGTCTGCAATCCACTTTGAGGTGCATCAAAACCAGACGAGGCAGAGGCTGCCAACAACCTCTGTCGAATAGTTTAAATTTTTCATAATAAAAAGGTCAGAAGAGAGTATGCAGTTGTGCTGTGGTCCAGTGTATGCAGCTCTTCCTGGCGGCTTTCACATTGGGGCTGGTGTAAGGCTCCCCAAGGCAGTCCAAGTGCCGGGTGAATGAGTCTCGTTTCCTAAGTTGGATTTTTAAAAATTCAGTTCTTGAATCCACTTTCAATTTATGTTTGTAAAGAGATGAGGCGTGGATTTAATTTTTTGTCTCTATAACCCACTGTCTTAATGTGCCTACTGAGCTGTCCATCCTTCTCTACCGACGTGAACAGCCATCCTGCTGCAAACTAGCTCCCAGCTGGGCCCCCTCTCTCTGGGCTCTGCACTCTGCCCGAGGCTCTGCTGTCACCGCTACAGCTTTAGAATATGGCGCAGTCCTGGCGAGGCAGACTTCCCGTCCCACCACTGTCCTCGCCTACAAACAGTCTTGGCTCTTTCGGGTTTTCTCTTCCGTGCACATTTTATCCTCACCTTGGAGAATTCATTGGGATACTCATAGAAGTTGGGTCATGGCTGATGGCACAGGACTGACAGGGGACAGCACACCTGCTGTAGGGCTGGGCAGTGTGAGAAACAGACGGGAGGAGGTGCCCGCTGACGGCCTGGGCTACCCCAGCGGTCCACACCCGGGGACAGCTGTCAGTATTGCTGATGCTGCTACGAGCAGGACATGCTGCATCTATCCCATCGCTTCTAGTCAAGAAAATGCTCTCTTAGAAACCCGTTTCAAATTCTTCCCAAGCCCAGCCTCTCCACCGGCCCACGCCCACGTCCCCACCAAAGAACTTTGCTCCTTTAGCTCCTTCCCCCTGTGTGCCCACCTCTGAGTCTCCGCCCCTCCCGCCCAGGGCATGGCTCCCCCGCTAAGACACCAGCCTGAGCTCATTCCTCCTGCTTCCCCTGGAGTGTTGATCGACTTCTCCTGGCTCCTGGGTCCACACTGGGTCTGTCAGGGCCTGTAGGCAGGTGACACGGTGAATCGGCCTCCACTGTGCTCACACACCGTGTGCTAACAGGGCGCTGTGTGCCTGTCCCCAGGTCCCAGCATAGGAGAGCAGCCTGCATGCACTTAGCCACCCGTGTCGGACACAGGCACCACCCTGCAGCCACTTACCTAGCACAGACCCCAGGCCACTGCCAAATCTCGTAACACCTGCCACAGCGGTGTCACCTCCCACTTCATGGAGGACACAGTTCCAGAGCAGAGCTTAAGGCTAAAAGTGGGGAAGTTAGGACCCACACCCGGGATTGCCTGTCACTGCTGAGCCACATTCCGCCGAGCGATGACTGGCCCAGGGCCCAGTCCTAGAAACAAATATGCCTGGATAGTCACCTCCAGGCCCGGCCTTCCTTCCCGGGCACCCAAGCCCCAGCTCCCAGCTGCACTTCTCCCAGCATCTCCGCTCCTTCTTCGCAGGTACTGCAGCTGCCACCGTGTGCAACCGTTGACAAACTAGTCAGCTGCTGCCCGGGCCTTGGGATCTGCCGTGCCCTCCTGAGCAGAGACACCTCATTAGTGCGCTATATTTCAGCCCCAAGAAAACAATACAGCCGAGAGACATAAACAACAAGTACAAATGCTACAGGTCACAGATGATCGATGCCACTGCAGATGTTCAACGTGGGCGCTCACACAGACAGGAGCGAGGCCGCTTCCCGCACATCCGTCTTTCCCCAAACGCTGACGCAGGGAGAAGTCAGCAAGCCGCGCGGCACACACGTAGGGCGCGCGCGCGCGCGCGCGCGCACACACACACACACACACACACACACACACACACACACACACGTCAGGGACCGTGGTCCCTGCCCACCATGAGCCTTTCTCCTGCCGGGAGCTATGCTGTGTCTGATGACTTTCGGTGTTTCCAAACGCTCACTATTCCACTTTGGCAATTGGCTCTTACGGTTATGATCATAACATTTTTTTTCCTTGCTACAGGCCCAGGAATTTTTGTCTTTGAAAAAATAAAGTTTCGAAACACCCAGACAAGTTTTGAAAAGAGCTGGCCAGCCAGTCGAGAAATCGGGCCAAAGTCAAGGAAAACAGAGGCTCTTGCAGAGACCCACCCCATGGAGCCCTCACGAACCAGGCTCTGGTGGCCAGACGGGCGGCTCTAGGAAGGAGGCACGGGTGCCGTCACAGCTGGGCTGGGAGCCTCCGAAATGAGGACAGCCGGGAGCTGGTGCTTCCCCGGTGGTCACGGTCTGCAGGCAATGGGCCCCCCAGAGCTTGGGGTCAACAGCTCCCTCCCGGAGCAGCCTCGACACAGTGGTCGGTGTGACCTGGACAAATCCCCGGGGCTCTACCCCACAGTGCCTGTGAGGAGACACAAAAATGATCACACACTGCAAACAAGCGAGACTGTGTGTGGGCTCTGTGGCACACAATGGGAGGGAGAGGCTGGCACACGTGCTCAGATGAGGGGCTCAGTGAGCCACTGGCCCTGGAGGGGCACTCAGGGCCCCGCCTCCCGCAGGAATGTAAAAAACATCCTGTAGGCATTAAAAAGGAGACCAGCGTGCTGTCTGAGGACCCCTGAGATCCCAGCATCCTTTTGCGGGATCCAGAAAGTCAAAGCTATCTGTAAATTCAGAGGCTGTTTGTCTTTTCACTCCTGTTCTCTCCCGAGCGTCCAGTGGGCCGCAGAGGTCCCGAGGAGCAGATCTGATGAGAAAGGCCTGCGAAGGCTACCTTCTGCCGGGGCAGGCGCAAGGAGCGAGAGCCCAGCAATGCCGGTCTCCTAATTTTTTTGTTGTTTAAAAAAATATTTTTTTAAAAATGGTTTATTTTCATTAACATGTAGTAGGTTTATTACTATTACTTTTAAATGAGTTTAAAATCTCTTTTAAATTTCTCAGTTACCATTTCTAAAATGGTAAATATATCAACCGATATAATGCCTCCAAAAAACATCAAGTCTCAAGAAGTGCTAAGCATGTGAAGGAGTTCCTGAGACTAAAAGGTTTGAGAGCTGCAGCTGCAGAACCTCCCAAAGGGCTTAAGGGGGCAGGAGGAAAGGTTACCAAGGAGCAGAGACAATGACCTCATTTTTGTAAAACAGGAGATGGCAGAGAGAGGCGGGGGAGGGAGAGGGAGAGAGAGAGTCGGCACTGTGCTGAGCGCTTCAGGGATGCGGTTTATTTAATCCCATGATACCTGTGGATTATCAGCCACATTTTACAGGAGAGAAACTGAAGGCTGCAGGTCAGGGCAAGGCTGAGCACCTTGTCCACGGCCATGCAAACGGGAGGTGACACAGAACCAGGACTGCAATCTGGACTGCTCAGTCACCAGAAGCCTGTGTCCCTGAGCACTAAACCAAGTGGCCTTCCCTGCAGGCCCTGCGTCTTGGGGAGTGGCTGTGTACCAAGGCCTCTGCCCACCCCTCCCTGGCACTGACCACACATGGCCCGCTCACTCTGCTGTGTGGACATCATCTCATCCCTGGTTGATAAGAACCCAACCCTCTTATATGCATCCTGCATCCCATGTCCATCTCTGGACTGGCAGGTGACTGACAGACAGAACCTCAGTGGGGCCCAGATACCAATCCTCTCTCAGGCTCACTCCAAATCAGAAGCCAACCCGGCCTGTGGCTGGGACTGCCAGCACCTTGGACATGAGGTCATGGCTGAGGAGCTATGCTGGGCACAGATCTCCAGCCTCAACTCCTGGACCACAATGTGGGCGTGGAACAGATCATGAGGGGAGGGAATGTCACAGCCTGTGGTCACACAGCTGCCGCCACCTCCAGCCTGAGAACCCCAGCCCTCAGCCGCCCACCACCGACCGCCGGGCACAAGGACAAAGTTTGTGCTGTCACCATCTCACCTGCGCAGGCGGCTTCCCATCCCTTCTGCCTGTGGCGCAGTGTGATGTCGTGGCGAGACCCTGCGTGTCCCCCCGTGCATGCCCTGGGAAGGGCTGGAACTCAGCTGATTCGTGGATGGGTTGGTGTGCTTGCTGTGGGAGTCGAGAAACATAACAAATGGGCCCAGCTCCGTGTGCAGCACCTAATTTGCAATAATATTGAAGTCTCCAACAATAACTCATTTACTCTTATAATATATAAAAAAAGACAAATTGCTACATTGAACATGCATTTTCTTCACTGCAAGTAGCTGCTACCCCAGGGAGAAAGCCCTGTGTTGCTAACTAATAGTAAATCCTTTGGAAAATCATGTGTCATAATGATGGACAACCAGGGAAGGGGTATTAAATAGATTTAGAGGTTAGCTACTCTAACAAGAACAAAAGACGTCCTTTTCAAACCTGCACCTATAGGAGCACGGTCGGCCCTGATTAGCACTCACCTTCTGACAGCCCAGGTGCACAAGGAGAGAAAAGTTTCCGTCCTGGTGGGTGTCAGCACAGAGAGGCAACAGGAAGAGGGACCGTGGGGGCAGCCTGGGCGTGTGCGGGCTCGCCCCAGCCCCAGACTCCGCTAGGATCCGGGAGTTAAAGTAGCACCCAGTTGCCAAGGAGCCAGACCACTCCTGTGCATCCCGGAGCAAACACTCAGGACACACCCACCACACCCTACCCAGGGCAGGGCACTCTATCTTTGAGAAGAAAGCCACGACCTCGGGATAAGGAAGGCTCCGAAGGGCCCTGGGAGCACGGGCTGCCCAAGGTGGAGTTAAGGCCGTGGCCTGGTCTGGAGGAGGGAGGCTGAGGAAGGACTGCCTGTCCTCCCGCTAGTCCGTGACTGCTGCAGCCAGGCCTCATGTTTTCCAATCCACGTCTCCAAGTCCCAGATTTGGCTTTCTCAGTTTGGGAATCCTGGCCTCAAGGACAGGGGTTGACAACTGTGTCCAAAATCCTAGGCAGCCCCTGCCTTTTCTTCCACCTCTTGTCAGACTTGGCGTTCCCAGCTGGCCCCGGCTGCTCACAGATCTGAGAGGTGGGCGTGGGGTGGAGCTACTGCTGCATGCCTGTCCACCAGACTCCACAGCAGGGGACACAGAGGAGGAAGATGAGGTCAAGGCAGCTGTATGATCTGTGGGCAACCACACGCCTACGATGCAGAGACAGTAATCGCACCCTCGCCCCGGGGGGCAGGCACTGGGCTCCTCCCGGTACCTGGGCCTGCTCTCCAGCAGGATCTGGACTTGGAGCTGCAATTGGAGCTGGCATGTGGCACGGCCACTTGTTGGAATCAAGGGTCAGTGGGTCAGCTCAGCAGCTGAGTTGCTGGAGGGGCAGAGGCACCCGCACACTCTTGCCACAGGTATCAAAGCTGTAGACCCAACACCTGCCCTCCAATGACGACTGAGCTGGCACAGGTGGGGGTCAATGCCACCTGTGAAGTCCAAGTTTTGGTGTTGTCATTGCAAATCAGTTTCACCAATTCCCTTTGATAACCGGGCCAAATCGCTGCCCTCACAGGACTCACTACACACAGTCATTAGAGTTTCCCTCCATTCATTCAGTCAGTCAGTCAGTCAAGGAACGTTTCGCTCTTGAGCTGATGATACAAGTAATCTACAGTCACGACCTCTCTCACTGAGACAGAGGCAATTCCGTGAAAACAGTGCTGAAACCCGGTTCTTTCCCACGTATGTTAGACTCTCCAGCACCCACCACTGCGGGTGGCCTTGCACTCCAAGCCCAGCTCAGACACAGATTCCACTTACACTGTCGATAGACTGCTCTAAAACTCATACTACACGTTATAGCCCAACATGCTTACATGTCTTAGGATCTGGAAAATTATCCAAAACTGTCCAGAAAGAGAACACAATACTAAAGCAAGTAGAGAGAGCTGTGTGCCCCTGCGGTGTGGAGAGGAGAGGTGCCCCTTGAGCGCTGAGAACGAGCTGGCTTGCGTCTCCTAGCCACTCCATTTCTGACTGTAAAACACCAAGCACAGATCGGATTTCACCCGCGCCTTCTGCCTTCCGATTGCCAAGCTGTTCCTCTGCTTGCTCCTGGCATCGCACTTCTAGAAACCTTTCTATGGGGTAAGCAGCACTGCCTGGTGATTGATGACCATTTCGCAACTGCTATCAGTTTACTATTTTAACCAATATATCATAAATCAGGAAGAGGAATGCTGGGCCCAACTGGAGAGTGTAGCTTTCGCTCATTACTTGGGAGGATTATAGCCATTTCATAAAATCCATTATCTAGGGAAGGATCCTATTGGCGAGGGCCAGGGAAATTCATTTCATGCTTCGAAAGTTTGTGATGGGGCTGGCTAGAAAAAAGAACTAAATTGTTTGGAAGGTGGGGATCATGATTTGTTAAAAAAACACAAATGGCCAAGATTGAGCTGTGTCCATTATACCAAATGGCACTCTGTACTCAAACGCTGGGCACCGTCACCCAGGGCCATCCCTGACCACGTCCTCCCAGGCTCCCGCAGCTGGACAGAGGAGGGATCTCCCCTGCCTGCCCCCACTCCAGCCAGGCCACTCTCACCTCTCTCATCTGTCACAGTCTGTGGCTGTCTGCTCTTATCTCTCCGGTCCTATCTCAACAGGGCAACTAGAGGAATGTCCCCACACAGCCACTTGGTCGGCCTTGTCCTTCCCACTGCTCCGAGGATCGGGCCCCACTTCATGGCCTCCCACATCAGGCAGGCTCCTCTGTCACCGCGGGCTCTCATCCCAGGGACAGTGGATTTCCCCTAAGCACAGGAGCTCCTTCCCCCAGGGGATGCAGACACACTGGCCCTGCGGGAATGCCTGCCTGTCACACGGAAGGGTCTATCCCGCTACAGCCACTGCTTCCCTACCGCTTGCGGGTTCCCAGCCCCTCCTCCTGGCACTGTCACGCTGATTGGATACCACTGCTGTCACCATTTCCCTGAAGGCAGCCGCCAGGAAGACCTCACCTTCTTTCCTAACTTTGTTTCCAACTGACAAGGGGAAAATACACATGTCCCAGGAGACAGCCCAAACAAGGCCAGGGGCTGCCTGTGAGTCCCTGAGGGGTGAGTTCCTCTGTGACAGGGAGCAGGTGGCAGGTCTTGGGCAGCAACCCGCACCCCCCACTGGAACAAGTCCCCCCACCGTTAGGACCCCTGGGGCCCTCTTTCCCAGGTGCTTTTAGTAAGACCAAAAGAGGGACAATAAAAAAGGAAAGGAATGATAACACCCAGCCGGCAAGGCTCAGTGGTTGAGCGTTGACCTATGAACCAGGAGGTCATGGCCCGATTCCTGGTCAGGGCACATGCCCGGGTTGCAGGCTTGATCCCCAGTGTGGGGCGTGCAGGAGGCAGCTCATCAATGGTTCTCTCTCATCATTGATGTTTCTGTCTCTGTCTCTTCCTCTCCCTTCCTCTATCTGAAATCAATAAAAATATATTTTTTAAAGAAAGGAATGATGAAAGTGTCTTCTAGATTTTGCTTGAGCCTCTAGAACATTCTTTTTGAATACGACTTTGTTTCCTTCTCTTCTAACCTCAACTTTCCCCAAATTTATTCCTCATGTGAAAACAGCATCTTCCCCAGGGAAGCTCAGTGTTACACACACGGTTTTCTAAGTAGCTCAGAGCTGCTCAGCTCAGCAGACAATAAAGATTCCTGTCTGGAGTCCTGGCTGCTGGACCACCGGGAATCGGAGTGGCGAAGACGAAGCCTCAGAAGCTCAGCTTTGCCAGATCTCAGAAGACACTCCTGGTTCAAAGTTCCGGCTGCACCCGGAGTTTGAGGGGCTTGGGAGGGGGGAGCAGGAAAGAAATCCTAGGCTTGAGGATGTTAATTTTCCTACCATGCCCTCCCTGGCAGCCTCGCCCATCAACATTGCGAAGCTGAAGTCTCTGAACTTCTTTCTCACTGTTTTCTCTTCAGGGCCTCCTCTTCTGGCCCCCAGTCTCTCTCTCCTCCTCTCCAGTCCTCAGTGGCCCAGCTCTGCTCCCTCCCACGCCTCCTCCCCCGCCACTTCCCACAAGGGCTCCTGCTTTGTGCTACTTCTTATCCTGGCTCCAAGCTCTCAGCCACAGACTCGCAGGGAAGGGGAAGAAAGCAGCAGACTAGGCCCGTGTGGACAGGCGAAGCCTCCTGGTTGCCACTTGAAGAGTTGCAGAAAAGCTGCCTTTCTCCTTTAACTTACCCCAATGACCAGGAGGGAGGAGGGATGCCGCCTGGAGGGGCACGGGGCTGGGAGGGCACTGCCTGGCCCAGAGGCCTCAGCTGGAGCCCCTGGATGGAGCCGCAGGAGGGAACATCAAGTGGCCGCTGGGAGGGAGGCGGGGCTGCAGGGATGATTTATGGCAGGGGAGGGTTTAGGAGCACAGGCTGGTTTGACTTGAGGGATTTGGTGCTGCTGGGGTGTGCTCCAGTGGACGGTGCCTTTCCCAGGCTGGGAGCCCCGTGAACCCTTCCTGCTGGGAGAGGCCCCAGGCTTGTCCTCCAAGGTCAGGGGTTGTGCAGGGAAAGGCCCGAACTTGGGTGGCCTGGTGCTTCAAGCTCACAGCTCTGCAACCCCAAGAGAGGGAGAGCGAGCTGGGTGGGACCTTAGGGGCCATCTGGACCAGAGGCTTGCTGGGTAAGGAGGGGAAACTGAGACCCAGGTGGGAGGGTGACTGGCCTCCAGGCCACTGTCCCCTCCTCTGGAAGGCCCTCTGGTCCTCTGCTGCTCCTCTGCTGCTCCTCAGGAACATTCGGAGCCAGGACATTCGGACCCCACCCCAGCCCGCTGAAATCTCACTGAGAGTTTCAGATTTTTGAATGTGGGATCCTTTTCAGGCTGTGGGAGAACCACTGCCTACCTGTCCTGTTCCTTTCCCTTCCGCGGGGAGGGAGACGTGGCAAGTCCTGGGACACGGAGTTCCCATCAGACGGAAGGTTGGAACCTTCCGTTTGCGACTCACAGATCCCTGTGGCTTGTGGATCTTCCGGGTAAGGTCTGCCAGGCCTGCTGACCCCACGCAGCCCCCACCCGCTCCCACATGCCATGTGCGGAGCCCACAGCAAGGCCCCACACCCAAAAGGGACTACATGAGCGGCCCCGGCGGCGCCCAGCTCTGCAGCCCTGGCCAGCCCTACCCAGGCCTGCCACTGCCACCACCCTCCAAGCAGGGGCCCTGGGCCGGGAGGGGAGGAGATGGCCAAACCAGACGCGCTCAAGGAGTTGCAAAGGGTCAGCGGGTTGTCTTGGTCAATTACGCAGAGCTCATCCCCAAACCTCCTGGTCAGCAAAAAGGAAAAGCAGACCCCTCCTGGGTGGTACTGCTCAGATGGCACCGCAAAGCCCACAGAAAGCAAACAAAGGAAGCGACCCCACTTTGCCTCAGCCTCGGGGGATGTAAAGCCAGGGAGGCTGGCAGAACAGAGCCTCTTTCCCTGTCCTGCAGGAACCGCCTCCCAGAATGGACACCTCCTCCCTGGGGGCGAGGATGCCATGGAGCTCCTGCAGTCCAGAATCCTGATCCTTCCACCTGGGGTGCTGGGGGTGGGTGGGGCTGGGGCAGAGGCGGGGCTAATCCACACAGTTAAGAGCTGGCCTCCCAGCTGTTTGCCTGCTGGGAGCTCAGCTAGTGAGATTCTTCTCAGCTCAGGGCATGTGGCCATTCTGGGACCTACGCAGGCACCACAACCACACTTTCAAGCATTCTAGGAGCTCACACTGCCTTCTTCCAACCTTCCCCAAAGCCCAACCCCACATCACACTGCTCCCAGACAGCAATGAGGTGGCGGTCCCCAGACGTCTCCACCCTTCCTTGCCCTGGGCCTCCTCAGGGAACGCTCGGCCCAGGAGGCAGCGCTGAGATGGAGGAGCCTGCCCCTGGCAAACCCCGACGCTGGCTGCCACACAGAACCGGCTGCTTCCTGGACCCCACAGCCGCCTCCAGAGACAGCCGCTCCCACCCGACCCCGTATAGGCCCTCCATAGGCAGCCATGGTGTAGGGGGCTTTAGAGAAACTCGCTCTGTGACTCACAAGTGACCCAGAGGGAGCAAGTGCCATGCTAGTCTAATGACCTTCTCGGTTAGACAGGGTGAAGACCGCCAGGAAGCCCAGCCCCCAGCTCTCACATTCAGACACACTGGGTCACACAGGGCAGCACCCACAGGCCCAAATGATCACTTCGAGCTGCGTTGGCCCAGGCCAACCTGTGCCAGAGGGAGCGGTGAAAACAGACACAGCCTGGGGACAAAACCATGGTGGCAGCTTTCTCCCCGCATACCGGGGTCGTGTCCACCCCAGAAGCAGCTCCTGGATAGAAGGACCCTGGCAGCCCACCAGGGTGTCCAACTGGCATCCCGTTCCCACTCCCCTCTCATGGAGCCCCCTCCAATGGGCTCTCACTCGACACCAGTTCTCCACACCCTACAAGCCTGGCTCCACCATGGCCCAGTAGGTGACATCCAAATCTAGTTACCACCCTTGGACACCTGTCTAATTCTCCAGTTGCCCCCAAACTGGCCTTTTCACTGCCCTAATGTGCCTGCAGGCCTGGCACGCACCCTCTTTCCTGCCCTGGCCCTCCTGGGCCCTCCTAACTCCAGGTCCTCTGAGCGTGGCCTCCCAGGCTGGGCCTCCCTGGCTTCTGTGTGCCTTCAAGGGATGTATCGCCTCAGACCCTGTATTTTATTCTGAATGCAGGCTGTTCCCACTTACAAATGAGCCCTGTTCTTAAAGTTCAGCATTTTGCAAATAAATGATTTGGAACTCAAGTACACCTTTCCCATACAGAACCGGGTAGGTTTCCAGGTGAGCCCGCAACTGCCCAGGTAACCCACAATGTGGTTAAGCTGGTGCATATTTGCAGTGAAAACTTTTATCTTAAAAATACAATGCTAGTAACTAAGCAGACTAAAGCCATTGAGCATTTGATTGAAACAGATAGAGAGTTGTGTGTTCCTGAAGCAAAGCAGAAGTTCATAAAAGCAGAGATGGCTTTGCACAGCCAGGGCTGTGTAGTCTCAGGGTGAGGGGGAGTGGCCAGGGTCAGTGTGGGAGCTGGTGGGAGGCACAGCAGGCTGGGTGGTGCAGGAGAATGACTTATGACAGTTCTCAGGGGACTGCAAAGCAGACCTTGTGCTCCCAGGGTCTCACACAGCCCCTCTCAACCCGCCACGAGCACCCAGTCTTCTCCCATGGCCTGCTGGCCCGAGTCAGGAAGAGCTCCTCATCTGTAATAAGGTCTCGGGCCCTCTGGTGGGACTCCCATCACCTTATCACCTGAGAGGCAGATACTGTTAACACCCCTGAGCACCGAGGCTCACTGGTGAACAGCTAGAAGGGGGCACAAGCGGATAGCCAGCCACGCGGCTGCCTCGAGAAGCTCTCCCACAGTTCACACTGCAGGCAACTGAGGGGCCAGCATCCTCTCTTTCCTCTGTGGGGAGGAGAGGGGAGACATAGGCTGCAACTTCATGCCTCCAAAGAGCACAAACAATCTACCACGTGCCTCAGAGCCCTAGTGGGACCTGCGGCTGCCGACCTCTCTGAGCTAGGGCCAGCCTCACACTTCATCTAGGTTGTTTAAAACCCCGCACTCACCCAGAATCGTGGGGTGACTGCTCAGCACAGGCACCAGTGAAGCCACGATGAGTAAGATAGTGTGCAGCTCCTTAAAGATCTGAGAACGCAAGAGCTGGACCCCACCTGCCAGGCAAGGGGCCCTTGGCCAGCGCACCTGCACGGGGAGTGCTCAAGGTGGGCCCATCTCAGCTGCAAAGGGCTTCTGCGTCCCGCAGCTCTTGCCAAGTCACCCCACAGGGGAGGCAGATGGGCAGACACTGCTCAGCACACAGGTGAGGAAACAGGAGTGCCTGAAATCCCACAGCCAGCCGGGTGGCAGGACAGAGAGTGAGGACTGCCTGGTCCCCAGCACCCTGCACAAGGCCCAGCACCTACTGGCAGAGGGGCAGGTAAATCATGCCCTTCTGTCAGGAGGAATCCGTTATGTAGGCATTTGTTCATTCCACAGACATTTAGTAAATGCCTTTGGGGTCAGAGCTCCCCCGAAGTTCATTCCAGGTCACCTCGGAGGCCTCCTGCACAGACCCCTCTGTGACTTCCCTTCACCTGGAGTCCCAGACTCGGGGGCCTGGCTTCCCCCTGCTCACTCCCCAAGGCAGAGGGGTGAGCAAGAGACTGCGCAGGGAACAGGAAGAGCAGCCACAGCCAACTCCCCAGATGCTGCAGTGCAGGGCTGAGCGAGCATCCGGCCACTGGGCCCCCTCCCCTGTGCCATCTCCCAGCCGCTCACTAGAGCCTTGCCGGCCGGAGACAGGCACCTTCCCTTACTTGTTTACTTCAGGGAGAAAGAGGAAGAAAAGACGTACACATGGGGCCACATCACACCTTCTGTGGCGGACACACGTCTCCGCATCCTCCTCCCCAGCTGGGTGGCTCACCCCTCAGATGTATAATGAATCAGGCACTCACACATTAATAAAAAATGACAAGCGATCATCTCATTGAAATCCTCTGAGCTGCTGGGCTGCAGACACAGTCCTTTTGCAGTTCTTCTGTGTGCCCGTGGCGATCAGTCTGTGGGGTGGACAGGCCAGTGAGTGACATCTTGGCTCTTACTGGCAAGCAGGCAAGTTACCTTTGCAGGGTGGGCAATGCAGGGCCCATGGGTTATGCCTTTTTCATCTCCATTAAGAAAGGGGCCGAGCTCAGCTGGCCCAGGTCCCCCAAGGTCAGTGAGGCAGCAGAGTATGGCGGGGTGAGGGCCAATCCTGCCACGGCATTGGAAAGCCACCATGTTTGCGTCCCGAAGGAGCCGAGATCTGGCCAGACTTGGGAACTGAACCACCTGACTGCCTTTTTGTCTTAAAAAGCATATAGGTGAGCGAAAGGACTGGACAGGAGCCTGGGTGGCTACAGGGTGGTGGCCGCAGCCCGTGGACCTGGCACTGGGACCCTCTCTCAGCTCCTCTCACCTAGAGCTGAATCGCAAGGTGACCAGGACCAGGAGAAAGCCCCAGAGGCACACCCAGGAAGCCCCCCAGCCTGCTTCTGAGGCTGGCCGTCCATTCTGTGTTTTACACTCACTTCGGCATCTGCTACATACAAGTCTTAAGTTCACTGTGGTGTTTTACAGGCAGCTTTGGAGCCTGGAAAGACAGAGCCGAGGGACACAGGCAGCCCCGGATGGCATTCAGGCCGCATCACTCACAGGCTGTGTGGCGGTGAGGCCATAAGGAGCCTCAGGCTCCGCTTTTGCACCATGGGTGACAAAGCTCCCATGCACAGAAGATGAATTCCGAGCTTTAATTCATCGCCTATCACACTATCGTGGCACAATAAATGACAGCTGAAATTACTGGAGGCCTTGGTCTTGGTGGTCCAAGACTTTAAGAGCCCAGAATCCAGCACACAGCCTTGGTCACTGTCATTTCAATCAGTGTCATCACCAGCACATCACTGGACACTCCCGCCTGTGGACACTGCCTTGGGGCCATAATGAATCAGCGTGGATTTTCACGACAGTCCTGCAGGTAGGGACGCTAACCCCTACAGGACTGGAAGAGGAGCAATTCATCTGGGGCCTCAGGAACTGAGTGACGGAGCCTAATGCCTTTCTCATCCCCATGTCTAGCACCTGTGCCGCCCTCACTGCTCCAGAACCCTCGCCAACGCCCTAGTAACAAAGGAGCAGGCCAGTTCCCACCATGAGCCCTGCCTGGGTTCGCCCCTTGCACAGGACCCTCCCCCAAGGCAAGCCAGTTACGCAGGCTCTCACACGTCCTTGACCCACCAGGACAGCTGCCAAAATGCCCTTCCCGGGTTCCTCCACATTCATCCCTGACCATTCATCCTGCATGCTGGGCACTTCTCCAGAGTGCCTCCTGATCACTCCAGGTCATGTGAACGCTGCTGAGTTCCTCCCCCAGAGTCCTGACAGTGGGCCTGGCCCGAGAAAGACTCCGAGCTTCTCTAAAGGATAATGAGCACAGGCAGCTCCAGGGCCTGGGCCAGCGCTTAAGAGTGAATCGTAGGGACCACAATGAAGGCAGAGCAGTGCAGTAACAGGACCCAGGCCACGCAAGGGGGGATATGAAGTGCCAACGTTCACACGGGACCAGAGCCATGCCCTCAGCCGCACTCTCAGCTATGGATCAGATGAGTCTGGATACAGCCTTGGTTCTTTACCACTGCCTCCTGTCTGGAGGACCCTAGTAATACTGACCACACCTCACTGGTCCACCAAGTCAGCCCTCCACATGGCAGCTGGGGGAGCGCGCGTGCCTGCCTGGCCTCTGCAATGACCGCTGGGAGCAGACGGGCCAGGGTGGCGGGGTGGCGCTGCATTTCTGTATGTGCTTCAGTACTGTTTGCACATGTTCTGAAAAGTATGTATAACTTTTTAGTAACAAGAAAGGGGGATAATCTATGGGGTTGTTGTGAGGCTTAGCTGCCTCATTCATCACTCATTCATTCATCCAGCACAGCATCCTGGCTCTGGTTTCAGGAAGTAGCCCCTTCCTACTGGAGTGGAAGGGCCATATTTAGGTACCAACAACATTCCAAGACAAAGGAAGGATGGAGTAAGACAGAGTACTCTCAGGCAGGAGGCCTGGGCTTCTGCTTTCATAACCAACTCAATGTCTGACCTCAGGGTGACCCCTGACGCCTTGAGGCCTGAGTGGCCTCACCTATAAAAGGACAAAGGCTCCTCCCATCTCTGAAGCTGCCAGATGTTTGGTTCCAGAAAATACCAAGTAACTTGGGAGGCCCAGCCTGGAGCAATCCCCTTCAGAAAACTGACAAGAACATCCCTGTAATGAAGCCATTAGCCAGGACATCCTGAGGCACGGGGAGTCGACGCCCCACTTGGCTGTGCCTTGGCAGAGCCTGGTTCAAGCCTGAGCCCGGTGCAGAGACACAGCCAGGCAAGCACGCTCCAGTCCTGCCCAAGCCTGGAACACACAGGAGACAATCCATTGCAAAACCTGTGCCTCAGGGTGGAGCCTGCCCTACATTAAGAAACACTTTCCAAATGAGATAATTATTTAATAGGTAATAAACGGAGTGGGGAGGGGGCAGAGGGAATTCAGATGATTAAGTGCCTGTGCCCCTGGCACTGTGTGCCTTCCCTAGAGCTGAGCCTCCCACCCTCACCTTTTAGTGCCTTCTCACTCCCAGCTCACCTCCGCCACTTCCCAGGTATCGTGAACCAACCCACTGGCCACTGGGCTGCACAGAGGGCCCTAGTCTAAGAGCCCACACAGCAAGGCATCAGTGACTCAGAGCATCGGGCCTGGCCTCCAGCAGCTCTGCAATTTCTCTCTGCCCGTCCTGCCTGGTGGTGGTGATGCGGGGTGGCGGGGGCGGGGGGGGAGGGCGAGGGGGAATTACAAGGCCCAAGAGGGAATGTGGAGGGATGTGACCAGACAAGGGTGGAGCCTGGAGTGCAGTGGGCAGAAGTCAGAGGGTACCAATGTCCACTGCTTGATCCTGGCCTAGGAGTCCTGTGTCCTCAGGACTCTGCCCATTCCAACTCCACAGGGTGCAGAATGGGGCTGTCACAGGAGGCCTTGAGCAGTCTCTGAATCTGGGGACATGGTGTGGGGGAGGAGGCATCACCCACCAATCAGGTGCCAGGACCATGGGCAGTGCCTACATGCACATGCAACAGCATAGGTTTGTTTATATCTTGTTTCTTGACAAGTAAGGACATTGAACCTCAGGAGGTTAAGTGACTTATTCAAGGTCACCAGTCCCAGGACTCGATTCCGCCCTTGCCTGGCTCCAAAACATGGGCTCTTTCTACAGCACCAAGCTCTGTACTGATGCCCACTCCCCTGTCCACCCGGGCACTTGGCAGGTGCTCACCAGTGTGAACTCCCTTCCCCCCTCAACCATTCTAGACAGATGCCAGTCAATCCCAATCTAAACCCACCAAAGGTGCTTCAAGCAACTCCTCAAGGAGAGCTCTGAGAGTTGCAAGTGATGAGAAGCAACATGACTGAGTGAAGGGCCTAAAAATCTGAGTGGGTCACAAAGAGAAACAAGTAGAAGTATAAGCAAATGGTAAGGAGGGTTTGCAAGGGCCAAGGGTCATGATCAGGCTGTGAGTGCAAAAAGAAATCAGAAAATAGTGAGAGGGTGGTTGGCCTACTGGGGGCTACACTTAGAAAGTGGGACCTGGATGGAAATGGCTAGAACATAGTAGTGGTCAATGAAAAATGTGTAGGTGGGGACAGATGGGTGAATAGGGGTGAATTGATGGATGGGTGAATGAATGGGAGGCTGGGTCGATTGGTGGTTGGATGGATGGATGGATGGATGGGTGTGTGGATGGGTAGGGAAATGGGTGTGTGGGTGTGTTGGTGGAGGGGTGGTTAGGGGAATGGGTGTGTGGATGTGTGGGTGGATGGGTGGGTAGGATAATGGGTGTGTGGGTGGATGGATGGGTGGGGGGATGGGTGTGTGGATGTGTGGTGGAAGGATGGGTAGGGGGATGGGTGTGTGGATGTGTGGGTGGAGGGTTGGTTAGGGGAATGGGTGTGTGGGTGTGTGGTGGAAGGATGGGTGGGGGGATGGGAGGACGGAAGGTCTATAGTCAGGGCATTTCCTCTTCTCTCTGTCTCCACCGCTCATCCCTACCTCATTCTTCTCTTTCCTCTCCTCTACAGCCATTCGGCTCAGTATGCCCAGGTCTTTTGTAGGTGCCCACAGAGGACCGTCAATGGCTTCAAGGACTAGATTCATAGCCCTGCATAGGTTAGAGTATCTCATGAAGTCATGCGCTGGTCTGCAGACTAGCACAGCCAAAAGGCACGGAGGGATGAGCTTTTCCTCGCAGCCTTCCCCATCCCGTCTTCAGCAGGCCCCAGCTCACACCTTCATTATCTCTGCCTGCCCAGGCAGCTTCCACCTCAATATAAATCAAAGGGCCCCTGGCCTCAGTTCAAATCAAAAACAGCTTATTCCTTCAGGGCCTGAAAAGGAGCCAAGTCTGCCAACGGTCCAAGTTGCCCATTCTGGGCCTGTCTGGTTTTTTATCCCCATTCCAGCCACACAAGGCTTCTTCTGATGCCCCTGAGAAATGCAGAGACAGCCAACAGAAGCACCTGGGAAAACAATGGTCTGCACAATAACAGGGAACAGGGGACAGGAGATGCAATGACACAGGGCTCAGGACTGCAGTAGCCCGGAGCTCAGGGGACCCTGGGGGTTCTTGTTGCTGTGGGAATATCCCATGGGAAGCTGGGCCAGTCCCCTCACACAGTGGCCAGTCTAAGGGCAGGAGAAACACGGGGGAAGGAGGGAGGTCCATTTTAGAATGAGGCCCCTGATCTTCCAAATCCCTCCCTGGCCCACCTTACTCCCCAAGGGCCATCCTGCCTCTGGGCCTAGGGACAGCCTTCTAAAACCGGCCTGGCATGGCTGCCCAGATCCTCACCTGGAGCCCAGCAGGCACAACAGTGGGAGATGAGCTGGGCCACAACTACGACTCTGACTCAGGAGGCAGCCACTGGGGCAGGCATTAGAGTCCACCTGAGACTTTGGAGGCAGGCATCCCATGCCTTGAAACACGCGTGGGCAACACAATGAGAGGAGCTCCAAGGAACAGGAAGAGGAGGAGGGCGTTCTTGGAGCGGCTCAGCCTAAAGTGGCAGAAAAGCTGGATGGGTGGCAGGGAGAGTTCAGGCAGGAGTGGAGTCAGCAGCCCAGGGTTGCATTTAAGTTGCAGCACTTTGTAAGTAACCTGCTGCCCCAAGCCTCAACTTTCCCACTTGTAAAATGGAGACAAGCACAGCGCCTTGGTATTATCAAGAGGACCTGAGATAATGCAGCTCAAAGTAAGCATTGCATGAATGGTGGCTGGTCTTGTGAATAATGGACCTGGCTTTCTTAAGGAGCTCAATAGAAGGTATGCCTGCCTTAACGTGAAGAGGTGGCCTAGCACGGGGTGAGGGCAGAGGTCTGGGCTCGGACAGCCAGGGTGGGAAGCCTGGAGCCACCTTACTGCTGGGGGACCCCAGGCCAGTCACAAAACCCCTCTGGTCTCCATTTCTTCAACTGTCTAATGAAGATCATGAGACCATTTTCTAGGGCTGTGGGGAGGATTATATAAGCAGACGCATGTAGACAGAGCAGTGCCTGGAACCACAGAGCTGTTAGCTCACAGTGCGCTGTCATGTCAATCTTGCTGGGAGGCCCCAGCCCATCTCAGGGTGCTGCCTTTGGGAAAAACCCTTTGGAAACCCCATATTTTGGGGACTGGTTCCAAACCCTAAGAATATCCTTAGTGATGAGAAGAGGGTGCTTTGACCCCAACCCCCTCCCATTCTGTAAATCTGGGAGCACTGAGCCACGGGCCTCACCTGGACGTGTGCTGACGATGACCCAGATGCACAGACCATTTAGGTAACGAGTGCGACCGTGGCCGGTTCCACTGGCTCTGAAGATAAGGCTGAGGACAAGAACCACCTCGCGAAGCAGGCTGGGAGCCGCGCCAGGGCAGTTGGAGCTGAGGGCCCTGCGTGCGCCCAGGCACCCGCCCGCTCACAGGAGCGGTGTGCACCCCTCATTCCTGGGGACCTTCCCAATGCTGTGAACTGTTTGTCTACGAGCTTGTGTGCCTGCTGGACTTTATGTCTTCCTCTCCGGATGTGCTATGTTCTTAAAAACCCCGGCCTCAGTAAACCTCCTCTCATGTGAGGCAGTCAGGTTCATCCTCCGACGGCCCGAGGAGAACTAGCTCCAGGTGGACCCTGAGCCTTGCTTTTCCCAGCCCCAGAGATCCCGAGTGTCCGGCACTGGGCTAAGCTGGGAGTGTCCACGTGTGGTCCCAGGCTCACCGCATCAGCATCATCTGGGACTTCTCAGACTTTTAGCTCACTCCAGGCCCCCTCCCACCAGACACACAGCAGACACTGGAAAAGGCAATGCGGCACCTGCCTTCCTCCCAGCCTCTTCTCATCCTCAGATACATCCCAGCGTTAAAAATGGAAAAACTCAGAACATACACAGTGGAGACCAAGAACATGGGGTGGCATGAAGCGACCCAGTGCAGCTGCAGCCCGCAGGATTCCCAGGGCCACCCGTGATTTCATCTGACGGTCACAGGCTGTGGGAAGGACATCCCACACTCAGCGATGACCATGACCATGACTGAGAACAGCACCCCTGCGACCCCTCTGAAGGGGGACTCCTCCCTCAGAGAAGGCCCAGCGGAAGCTGGCAGGCAGGTTTCCCTGGAGATGGGGCCCAAGGAGGACTGGAAAGATGAGAATCTCTGCAGGCCTGCAGGGACGCTGGCCTGTGCCTGGACCCTCATACCTGCTGTCCTCTTTGCCTTTCAGGCTTTGGCAAACTCCTTTTTAACCTGAGACTCCGCTGGGGATCCACCTCCTCCAGGAAATCTTCCTTCCCTCCAGGCTCCGCCCACCCTGGGCTGCTCTTTGGCTGTCTTTGCTCTCACTTTCCTACATTGTAACTGTCTACACACCTGACTGGTTTGCTTCTATCAGACTGAGCAATCTGAGGGCAGGGATCTGTCTTATTCCCCATTGTATCCCCTGGTACACAATAGGCACTCAATAAATGCTGGTTGAATGAAGGAGTAGTCAGATATGTGCACAGGAACAGCCAGGGCCCACCAAGGACAGTGAGTGCCCGTGTGTCTTCCCTGTCATGGCAGAGCTGCCCCACCCACCACCATGCACCCAGACCCCAGGCCCCAGCCGTGCCAGCCACATCTGTGACCATCAGCCCCGCATCCCTCACAGATGACAGGAGGGGAGGAGGACAGCACGTGGCCCAGGAGGGGACCCCAAGCATAGGGGCCATGTGGAAAGGGGCTCAGCACACATGTGCAGAGAAATGCTTCTCTCCCTCCTGATTTCAACCGCTTGGAGAAGCAAAAGGGAAACTTTGGAGAATGTAGAATGTAGAAAAACATGACCGTGCCACGTTAAGGTTTCCCTGGCTTTTCTTTTCCTTGAGAGACAAAGGCCTATGACTCAATGCACTTTGACAAACAAAAGCCCAATGAGGATCATGAGACCATTGAGGATCAGCAGCGGGAAAGCACAGCGCTGCGGTTCCATGCCAGCTCTCCTGACCTCCCACCCACGCCCGAAGCCAGGCTACAGGGGGATTTTCTACCAGACCCGATGGTGGAACGGAGCCACAAAATCTCTCCTCCATCTGTTCCCAGAACTCCTCACCACCCTCACACCTTCCCTGTTTCCCTCCCCAGGCCTCAGTTCCTATCTGAACTCAAAGCTCCTGTCCTGAACAAATGCCCTGATCTTGGCAGCCCCAGCTTCCACACCTGTGCCTTCTTTGTCCCCCTGAGAGTCACCTGGCCATCCTGCAGCCCTGGCTTAGCCCATACCTCCCCTCCGGAAAGCCACAGCCATGCAGATCATCACATCACTGAACCTCACGGGCCAGCTCGGAGCTGGCTCCTCAACCCCTTGCCATCCAGCCCCTCTTGAGGGATGACAAAAGGGGCGCAGAGAGGGTCAGGCACTTGCAGTTTCCCAGGGACACACTGAGAGGGGACCAGCTGTGCCCACACACAGGCACAGTGAGCGCTGGCTGGCTCTGCAGGGGTGTGGCAAAGGCCTGCTGCCCTGCGAGGCACATGGGCTGCTCCGTGCCGTGAGCTCCAAGGTCACTCCTCAATGGGACATCTGTATTCCAAGCCAAAGGAACGAACCTGTAATGGTGGAATTCCAGCTTCAGCCCCGGGTGGGCTGGCAAGGCAGGAGAGGTGTCTGCAGACCGAGAAGCTGCCCCTGCTGTCTGCTTACCTGCAGCCCTCCCTCTGGCACACGGGCACCGGCTCCCAGTTCCACCCCTCAGAAACGCACTCATCCCTCAGGCCTGTGTTGACTTCACTGGTCCCCAGGGTCATGTCATCTGACATAGGGTGCCAGCAGGAGCCCTGGCTCCCACTGAGCGGTGAGTGGCAGCCCCGGGCTGGGGGGCAGGATGGGGTTTTAGCACTTCCGCTGGCCTGAAGTGGCCCCAGTTAGGCCCAGCACAGAGCTGGCCCTACACGTGGAGCCTGGGGGGTGCTCCCTCATAGGAAAGGGGTGCACCAATCTCTGCTTCCAATCTGTCTGGGTGAGCCGGGACAACCGGCACACTCCGCCCTGTCCTCCTTCTGTCAGATCCCCTGCAAAAATCCAAGCGTGGCGTTTGCCACTGAGAGCCCCCCACGCAGGAAATCCCTCCACACAGGAGAGCCCCCCACGCAGAAGAGCCCCCCATGCAGGACAATGTTGTCCAGGGTCCTGGGAGATGGGGCTCAAATCTCAGAGCTGCCAAGACTCCACGCAGGGCCCTACCCTCCTGCTCCAGGCCTGAGGCTTCTTCCTCTCAGTGTGGAGCTCGGGGCCCTGGGCCCAGAGCCTGCCTCCCAGCCTTAGCTACTCTTGAACTGACCAGTGTGTCTTATGATGTGCTGTGATGCCCCCCCACCCCGACCCTGACGAGCCTGCCCTGGACATCCCCAGAGGCCTCTGCCCATACCCACAGGGGTTCTTGGCAAACCCTCTTCCTAAGGCTTGCTCCATCACAGCTCTCTGCCCTCAAAGTCACCTCCTCTGAGAGGGCTTCCCTGACATCCAGTGGGGGAGACTCCTGCCCACTCTGTGTACTTCCCTCCCAGCAGCCCTCACTGACACTGTCTGGTGTACATGTCACAGGTGAGCACAGCATCTCCAAGGCAGCAAGGACTGCTGCCCACCGCCCCCCCCCCCCCCCCCCCCACCGCCCAGGCTCGGGACTGTACGAGGACATCACATGGGGCCTGTCCCTCCGCCTCCCATCATGCTTAGTTCAGCACAAGACAGGCCCAGGGACAGGGAGCAGGCCAAACGCAGGTGTCCCCCAGAGCTGTCTCAAGGCCCTGGCCTCCACTGGCCACCGGGCAGGGCTGCATCCGAGGAGCCATCCGAGGAGCTGGCACAGGAGCCGCTGTGACAGCCTAGCCGGGCTCTCCCTGTGCAGGGGCCGCTGTCTCCCTCGGCTCTGATCTCACTGGAGCCCACGGGCTGTATTTTTGCATTTTTATTTTCTAAAAAAGTCAAACGAAACAGAGCATTGAACTTTCCTCCTGGGGAGTCCCCACAGCCCCAGCCCAACCGGGCCTTCTGCACAGGCTCGTCGGCGGGTCCCTGCCGTCCTGGGCTCCCAACTCCATCCCAAAGGTTCCCCTGGTAAATTGCAACGTTCACATTGTTTCATTTTAATTTTCATGACTCTTCTTTGGCTTTTGGGTGGAAAATGTAAGCAATTCTGCACATGATTTTTAAAAAAATTGCACAGAGGAGCTTATAATGAAAAGCAACAGTTCCCCCCCCACCCCCCACACACACCCATGTGCTCTGGAGGCACCTACTTTTAACTTTTTAAAACTTCTACTTTCAGTTCTTCTGACGGCTGTCTGATCTATATAAGGAATATATTAAAACATCTTGGCTGGAGTCTTTGATCATATGAGCTCAGTGTTTCCGATTTATCAGTCATTTATGTGGAGCACAGCTCAGTTCATTGGCGCCTCCCAGCCACACCTTCATCCCGGAGTCCTGATGACCGGGCGCCTCTGCCCAGCTCCTGGGCCCTCACCCCGCACACCCACCTGACTCAGGAGGCAGCGGCAGTTTGCGCCCTGCCGTCACCCCACTCCGGTCTCCCTGCTGGGGTCCCAGCCCTTCCCTTCCTTCATCTACCCCCTTACTTTGCATCAGAGGACCCTGAAGTAACTGTCTAAGAAAGATGTGAGGGAGGTAAGAGTTTTGAATCCTCCCTGCATGACTGGAAAAGTCCCTCCCCGAGTGAGGGTTAGTTAGGCGGAGTCTGCTAATCTCCTTCCTCCTGCCTCGCACAGTATGTGCAGAAGAGGGGGCATAGGGTAATCCTCCCACCTTTGTAGACCACCTGGGTTTTTGTTTTCTATTCTCTAGAAATTTTTAGAAGTGTCCCTTTATTTTTGGTTATCAGAAATTTCACAAACACAACTAAATGGGATTTTTTTAAAAAAGTGCTAGGCTAATTGAGGATTATTTTAATGTGAGGATTTTGTCCTAATATGGGCAATTTTCTTGTATTAATTTTTAAATATTTTTCTCTTATCTGTTTTCAGTTTCAGTTTCTGGAACTTCCATTAATTACATAATTACCTGCATTAATATTCTAGCTTTCTCACTCTCCTCTCATATTTCTCTTTGTCTTTGGCTTTTTATTCTTTTTTTCCCATGGTTTCCAAAAATCACCTTCCATCCTAAAAAAACTTTTCATTTCTACCATCATATTTTTCACCTAAAGCTGGTTTTTATTTTCTGAATACTCTTACTTTGTAGCACCCTGTTCTTGTTTTATGGATGCAGTGTGCTCTCCATCTTTCTGAGGTACCAAGAGGGCTGTTTTCCGCTTACATTGCATCTCTCCTTGAATTCCGTTTCTTCTGGGACTATACTTCACCCACGGTCTATACTGACATGGCTCTTCCACGTAGCTGGCTCCACGCAGATGTCAGGTAAACCTTGGAATCTATTCATGTGTAGAGATGCGACTGGAAACCTGGCTGGAAGTTCTGCAGGTGAGTGGGGCTGGCCCAGGGGAAGCTTCAGCTACTCCCGGGGCTCCCTAAATGCCAGAGTGCGTGAGGCTCGGCTCTGGGCCCAGCACACAGGCTCTGTCCCGGTTACCCAAGTCAGTTTAGCTTCTCTGTGGAAGAATCCAATTATCAACATCAACACTGTTGGCATAAGAGATAAAACACCTATGCCGGTCACTCTCCATCGGGGAGTCAAGAGGAAGAGAGGGGTCAGCTGCCATTTAATCTTTTGTAAGCTGCTGTAAATACACATGCCTTGAAGCTGACCGTTCAGCCACTTGTTAAATGTACGGCTCAGTAAGGACAAGTACACGCACAGTGTGGTGCTGGGATCGCCACCCATCTCCAGAGCCATTTCCCTCTTCCTGCCCTGCAACCTCCCACCCTCCAAAAGTGACTCCCCCCCCCACCCCCACCCCACAAGCCTGCAGCCGCTCCCTCCTTGCTGCGTCTATGGACCTGACTGTGCTGGGCAGCCCAATGAGGTGGAATCAGCAGCATGTCTTTGTGATGGGCTGATGGCACCTCTGAGCACCATGTCCTCAAGTGCATGCATGTGCAGAACTCCCTTCCTTCTTAAGGCTGAATGACATTCCGGCATGTGGATACACACTGTGTAACCATTTCTCTGTTGTCCATTTACTCATTTTCCCCTCGTCTGGCACGGCTCAGGCTGGCCCCGGATTGGTAGTCCATTTACTCTTAAAGCGACAGAGAGTGGCCCTGCCACCATCTGGCTCAGGTGTGGCCTGCGCGTCCGCAGACACCACACGGATTGGTAGCCCATTTACTCTTAAAACGACAGAGCGTGGCCCTGCCACCATCTCCCAGAGGAAGGCGTGCTGCCCAGGTCATCAGAGACAGATCTCACCCCTCCCAGCTCCGTCCCCTCTCACAGGGAACGCTGTGCACTGTGTCCACTGTGTGCTTCCAGACCTCTCCACAGGATCGACCCGAGGCCCACATCTCCTTTCCCCGGTGCCGGGCCAGGTCACCAGTGCGGGGCTGACAGAAGCAGCCACGTTTAGAGGAAACGCAGAGCTGCCGCCATGTTCAGCAGAGAAGGCGAAGGAGCCAAGGAGACTCCCCTTCAGCTCTTCCCTCCCCCACGCCCCGTCCTGCCAGATTCCTCGCAGAAACAGCTGAGAAGGAATGAACAATGAAATGCAGACCTAGCTTCTCTTCTTGATCCCGAATACCCTGCCTCCACCCAAAATAAAATGGAAGGCTGGGAGAGAGGGAAAACCCAGGCCAGAGTCAGGACGGCCACCTTGCTGCGGCCTGGCTGTGAGTGCCACTGACCTGGACGCCACCTCCTGTCTGATGAGGCGGGTGAGGCTGCGTAACTCCTGACCTCACGGCATTCTTATGTCGGAGCCCAGTCCTGCTGGTGCGTGCCACAGCCAGGGCCACGCCTCTCCTCCCCGGCTGTCCCACCAGGCAGCTCCAGGAGTCCAGGGCTGAGAAAAGCTTTCCCACCAAGTCCCAAGGACAGGAGTGCCAACGCCTGGCTCAGGTGTGGCCTGCGCGTCCACAGACAAGGGGTATCAGGATGTAGCCTGGATTGTTCACCCCTCTTCCCCCACCTTCCAGGGGAGGCCGGCAGCTCCTTAGGGCTGCTCTGAGCACCGGCCACCCAGCACCTGCCGCTCCTAAAAGATAGACCAGAGCGCGGTGTGGGGCAGCGACATCTGCTACACCCTCCTCCACGGGCCTCCCCTCTCTGGGCTTCAGAGACACATGTGGTGAGGGAGGGGCACTGGTGGGGACCCAGATGCCTTCTGAGCCTCCAAGCTGGGCCCTGGCCTCAGCTGGATCAAATCAACTCCCTGGCTCCAAATAAGAACCCCCACCCCTGCCCCCCACGCAGCCAGGACAGGAGCATCTGAGGACCAGAATCTCCCGTCCCGCTGGGAAGTGCTTGGCTGCTTTCAATACTGACATGCCTGTTAGCCACCTCCCTGTGCCCCACCCCCGTCATCAATTCCTAAAGTTCTAGGCTGAGCAGGCCCAGAAACACACCCGCCACCTCCTCTCCACCACTGGCAACTCAGGGGAGCCTGCTGGGCGCTGGTGGCCAAGTGCCCCTCTCCTCGGCCAGGCCTCTTCCTCCAGTCCTCAGAGGGCTGGGCAGGGTGCCGGGGCAGCGCCTTCCCCCCCAGCAGCACTGTGACTCCCGGGGGCACTTTGCCCTCTGCAGGCCTCTTTCTCCATAAAACATAGTCACATTTCTATTTTATAAATGTCTTGGTTTAGGGATGAATATAATCCCGACTTCTCATTAAAACAAACACACAACACTAAAACATTTCTGCGGGCCCCTGACAGCACTGTGAGCCTTCAGCACTGTGCCCACGGGGCTACGGGAAGCTACCACTGGCCAGGGCCAGCCTGTCCCAGGTAGTCAACTCATCCAGTGTGCCCAGCACTGTCCAAAGAATGCCTCAGTCCTGGGCAAACCAGGACAGTCGGTTACCCTGCCTGCTCCGGGCTCCCCTGGAGCAGGGACAAGCAGAGCGGTGGAACCATCCCTAAACCTGGAGACTCAACAGAAGCGGCTGGGCCCTTGCCACAGGCCAGTATCCTGCGGGGAGCTGCAGACACAGCTGAGCCCGCTCTGCTCCAAGGTGCTAGGCTCAGGGTCCGCTGGGAATGGACACCTCTAGAGCACTGGCTCCGAGCAAGGCCTGGACGGAGGGTGGGGTCCATGCCTCTCCTCCGGGACCATGGACTTCGCCTGCACGGCACCTCGGAAATGTAGTTATGGCCGTGGGTTTTCTGCGTAAGGAAAACGTGGCTCAGAGAGGTGAAGTAACTCACCCAAGCTCACCGGCTTTGGGGGGAGGGCCAAGGCCCAAGCCCTGGACTGCCTGAAATGACCCCAACGAGGGGCTTTCAGGAAGGAGGAGGGAGGCCAGCCCACAGCAAGACAGAGACCCGCTCCTGAAATGGCAGCCCCGGGCAGGGCTCGTCCATGCCTGGCCCCCACCACAGACATCCCTCGGCTGGCCTGGGGGAGGCAGAGTCACCCAGTGACACCCACTCTGGAACGCAGAGTCACCCAGTGACACCTGGCTCTGTCTCTAACCAGCTGGGTGGCCTTAGATAACAGTGCTGAGCCTTGGTTTTCCTGTCTATAAAATGGAAAAGGGCTGCTGTGGATCAAATGAGTTCAGCTGTGTGATGAGTAGCCTGCTGCCTGGCAATCAGGAAAGCTCAGTAACACTGTCTCTCATACTGTTGGTTCTACAGGTCCTGGTGCGTGCCGGGAGTCTGATGAGTCACGAATCTCTACTAACCCGCCAGAAGCCTGGCATCGTTGAGGAATCACCCTCCCCATGCTTCCATTCAGGAGACTAACGCTCCCAGGGCCAGTCACGGCCCGAGTTCACTAGTGGTGGGACAGGCCCAGTCAGCACAGAAGCCACTGGAGCTCGCACCATGCAGTTTCCTTTCCAGCTCTCCCAGGGAGCGCTCCTCCCGTCCCATCCCATCCCAGGCCACCCAGGGCTGGGTGGGGTGTCTGAGGACGAGACAGGCAGCCACCCGGCCAACTGGCAGCTGCAGTGGGCGAGCCCTGGAGGGCCAGCCCGTGTGGGCGCCCTGGGCCCCAGCTCAGCGAGACACGTGTGTGCACCCGACTTACTTGGCTTCTTGAGTGAAGCGGTGCCTGCCAGTACAGCAGACCTTCGATGGAACAACGAAAGACAGGTAACAGGAACAGTGGGGCCTTGCCCTTTCCCTTTCCCTGGGTATTCTCACTGTTCCCCTCGCCAGGCCATGCAGAGGGCAGCTGCCTTGGAGACCAGGAGAGGGGCTAACATTCTCCTCACAGGGACCACCCAGGAACTTGCAGGTGAAGGTGCCCTTCACAACATGGTGTGGGCCAAGGAAGTGCCAAGTGTTGTCCTTACTTGTTTGGCTCCTGAAGGTTTAGGGGTATGCTCAGATGGGGTACCCCAGAGGGTATCTGCCTCCCGGAGCACTGATTACAGCACAATATTACCTTAACCATTTTGTTTTGGTGATCAAAAGCACAATCTAAGACTGAAACGTCCAGGGAAGAGAATTTCATCTCCTTTCTAACTAAACTGAAAACATTTTGGAGCTCGGAGGAATCTCTGAGAAATCACCGTCAACATTCCCATTTTACAGATGGGGAAAGTGAGGCTCAGTGCAACATAGTCGATTAGAGGTGGGTCTGCCTCCCCAGCTAGTACTCCCCACCCCCACTGCACTTGGTAGGACAGGGACTGGGCAGAGGGTGGACACCCACACAAAGACATAGGAAATGGGGTTGTATCCAAGCAGGGCTGGAGCCACCAGTTTTGTAGGTTCAGTTTAATGTCATTTGCCAGTTAGAGCAGGGGCAGCAAGCTGCAGCCTGAGGGCCAAATGCCCCCTGGCACCTGTTTTAAGGCACACAGTCCTGCCGGGTCACTCACTGTCTGCGCTTTCATGCCTCAGCAGAGGTGAGTGGTTGGGAGAGAGGCCGTGTGCACTAGCTGAACAGAGGACAATGTGTCCTGTCCAGCTTTGGACAGAACTAGCGTGCAGATCCTGATTCAGAGCTGCTGGAGTGACTCAGCTCTTCTGTGACACCAGATAGGACCCCAGCCCCCAGTCACAGAGGGGGAAGCAGGCCCAGCTGGAAGTCACACTGCAGGCTCCCTCAGAGCCACGCTGTCCCTCTCCCGGCTCCAAAGCCCCTGGACACCCTCGGGCCTCGAGAAGGAGCTCCAGTAGCAGAGCTGTCCTGCCACGTCACTGTGCTGAGCCTAACCGGGATGGGGTGTTTGTTGTCCTTTTCAAAATGTTCTCCCAGAAGAAACAGGGAGGCTCATGTCCTTAAACAAAATCTCTGATGCCCTGTTTGGAATCATTTTTATTGACAGCAAGACATGGACTGGGCATGGCTGTAAGTAAAGACAGATTCCAGTCATCCCCTGCCACCTGGCATCTCAGGTTGTCCTGGTGCCACGGTTCTGAGTGTGCCCGGGAAGGCATGGCTAAGGGCTCCGCTCTCCACAGCAGAGCCAGGAGCCTGCGTGTGGATCCTGGTGTGGGTCCCTGGGAACGTGCATCAACACCTGAGCCCCAGGTGTCTGTCTATAAAGTAGGGGTGTTACAGGGTTGTTGGGAGGAGTAGATGAGAGCGTCCCAGAAAAGTGGAAAGAGAAGATGAGGCTGGTCCAGAACATAAGCTCAATAAACGCTGCCACTCACTATCACCATATCCTGAAACGGAGAATGGAAGCCAGGCCTCTATTTACTAGCAAAGGTTTGCACCAGTACATGGAACACAGCTTATCACAAAAAGCCTTATGTTAGGTCAAAAGTGAACTTTCTACCAGATGTGATGCTCACATCATACCTGTGCCTTCATGTTTAACTTGGTGAGCCAATGTTACAGCCCGCGGGTGACTCCTGGACCAGACTCCTGCCAGGCCCCGGGCAGCCTCGCTGAGAAGCCCTCCTGCCATGGGTCATGGAAACTGCAGTTAGAAGAGCCCACTTGGGATTCATTCGCAGTTAATCTCTAAACTTACAAAACCATTTCTATGCCGTCTACTAAGTGAATTCTCTCAGTGGTGAGTGTCTTCATTCACTTGTTCAGAACCGTACCTGTTTGTCTGTGCATGAAGGTCTTAGAAAAATTCCTCTAAGTGCAAGGTCAGCCCACAGGCCGCCCAGGAGGCGGGGCCCGCCCGCCCAGGCCAGGCAGCCTTGGCCCCAGCGCCGGTTATAACGTCAGAAGGCAGGACTCCCTGTGAGCTGCACTCTGTACCCTACAAATGTGCTCTCACGGGTGTGAAGGAACAGGAGCAAGTCGAGCTCTTGCAGCATTGTTCGAAAACAGCAGAAGACTGGAAATCTAAATATCTATCAGAGGCAGCTTGTTAGATGAATTACAGTTCGTCCATATAATGGAATATCAAGCAGCCATAAAAACAGATGAAGAAGCGCTTCAAGCCTCATATGGACCAATTTCCAAGATACATTGTCAAACCAAAATAGCAAGATGCCAGCAATTGCATTAAAAAACATATGTATGTATGTGTGTGTGTAAATTTATAGGTAGGCCCACATTTATAAATATTCACAAATATATGTATTATTTACATGGATACATCTAGAATATCTTGCAAACGCCATGTGAGACATTGGGTGCCTCTAGGGAGTGGAACCAGTTGGCTTGCTGGGAAACAGGGTTGAGAGGTGTTGTTGTTTTTTTTATTTTTTGTAAGTAGTGAATTTTGAATCATTAAAGTTACGCTACTTAAAATAGTAAAATAAATAAAAACCTAACAAAAAGCCAAATACCTCCAACTTCCTGATAAAAGGGTGAACTGGAACAAGGGAGAGGGGGCACCATTTATCTTTCCCAGGTCCCCCCAGCAGGGGTACCCCCCTCCCCGACACATGCGCGCGCGCGCTCCCTCCCCACCGAGGGCCTGAGATCCCCGCTGCAGGCTCCTCGGCTACAGGCTCTGGGAATGGCCCTGCACCCACAACCCCAGGACAGCCAGGAGGCTAGTCACTCTTCTCTGGCTTCCCAGCACCTGGCAAACCAAAGGTAATGAAGACGTGCTCTAATCCGTGCCTGGAATAGCCCTGCACGCAGCAGACACTCGTAAACACTGTTGGAATAAACAAAGACACAGAGGGAATTCTGGAAGTAACAAGCACGTAGTCATCACTCCCCACTAAGGTCACTGTGAGCCCTGAATTCAGTGCGGGAAATCTCTCTCACTGGTTATAGAGAAGATGCGCTCCCAGAATGTCATCTGACCTGCAAAGATGACTCAGCAAGGATGGGGCTGAGATGAGACTAAATGGGCCCTCCCCGCTCTTCACCAGGCCCCCTCACAACCCCAAGCATTGGGATTGGATGCAGAGCGTCGGAGCCTTCCAAGATGACTTGTGACTTAGCCAGTGGATTTGGGAATAAGACAGATGCCAAGACTTTCCTCCCCTGAACACCGACCACTTCCCGGGTCTTTTACCTGGAGTGGATAAAAATTACAGCTCTTTCCCAAACTATGGGTTTCTTTCCCCATCAAGCTAGTCTTCTACCTTTAACTTGCATATGAGAAACAACAGCACAGTGACTTGATGAGGTGGGTGAAAAACTCTCCAGCTCAGTAAGTACAGTGACTACCTATTTAGATGCACATGGGAGCGGGCAGGAAAAGAAAGCCTACCAGGAGCACCCTGGAGACCTGGAGACCAAAGCAGCTCAGGTGAGCGGATGCTGGGAGACCCAGAGGTGGGCCTTTCACTGGGACCCCTGACCCTGGCTCAGTGACCATGCAAAGAGGGGATGGGGGACCTATGAGAAGTGGGCACTGACAGCCCCATGTGTGGTCCTGGAGGGTCACAGCTGCACAGCCTTCCAGCCCACCTGCAGGGACACGACAAGACCCTGGTGCTTACACTTCTGGATGGGAAATGAGTGGGGTTTTAGAAGTCTCCTCTGAGTGTCTGTAACCACCCGCCTGCCTACTCGTTGGGTGTCAGTTCACATTTACAGCCCCAGGGGGTCCAGTTGATCCCACACATGTGTTATTCCTAAGGACCTGGCAGAGTCATGGAAAACCACATTGGAGGGAGAGAGCCGCAGCTCAGGCCCACAGATTTCCTACAGATAAATCCCTATTCACTATTCCAAACTACACATTGCATGCACACATACACACACTCATGACATGGCCAAGAATCCGCAGATACCACAAAGCGCACGGCGAAGTCCGCCTAAGATGCTGAGTGAATGTGTAACAGAAAGATAAAGAAGGTGGATAATACACAGCATGAAAAAGAGCTATAAAGACAAGGAGGACAGAATGAGAAAGTTCCAGATGGAGAGAATTGGAAAAATAGGGGGAAAGGTGTAATTTGAAGAGATAATAAACAAAAATGTTACAAAACTGAGGAAAAGGTAAGATTTAAAAAATAATGAATACCTAGACATCAGAACCCGTGGGGGGTAAGTGAGCAGGACTTGGACAATGGCGTCTGCTGGGGAGAGTGGGAGAGGACTAGGGTGAAATCAGTCACCAGTGCCCAACCCAGGGAATTAGGACCTAACACGGGGCCAAGCTAAAAGAGGGAAGAATGGGTTGTGGGATAGGAGAAGCAAAAGGAATCAAGTAACGGACCTTTAAGACCAAATACCCGAGGAAACACAAACGTCATAGGAATGAAGAGAGACTTAACTATAAACACTGCGGACAAGTGTGATAATGGGAGAGACAGACATTTCTAGAGAGAGATGGACTGACAGATTTACTGAGATGACGCAAAAAGAAACAGAAAGTTGGAATTAACTCTAACCATTAAAAACAAACAAACATGGCTCTAAAAAACAAAACCAGGCTGTGGTTTTGCAGTCTGGGTTTTGAAACCGTGGAGTAATGGGTAATCCTTAACATATACAAATATTTGAAGACAATCCTTAACATATAGTTGACACATGAAAATGTGAACACATACAAATATGTACAAATATGTTTACATATACAAATATTTTAAGGTAATCCTTCACATATTCAAATATTTGAATACTGAGAGTGGAGTATTCCTTAGCATATGTTATGTGGCTAATCTGGTGGATACTTCAACTAAATAAGAATAGAAAGAACAAATTTATAGGTGAATCTCATTGCTAAACAAGAATCAATGGTGTGACAATAACAGAAATGTATTAAAATAAACATCCTATCTAATAAAAGAGTAATATGCAAATTGACCATACATCCGCCACACCCACAAGCCGCATCCACCAGCCAATCAGGAGCAAGTATGCAAATTAACCCAACCAAGATGGCTGCATCCACAGAGCGAGCAGGAGGTTTGGGTTTCCCTGGTAATGGAGAAAGCCAAGCTTTTCACACGCCCTGGCTGGCCTAGGCCTCCACTCAAGGCTATAAAGTTTCAATTATAGAAGATAAATTCCAACAAAAATGGCTGTGGCCACCGAGCAAGCAGGAGGCTTGGCTCCGCTGAAGGCTACAAAGTTTCAATTATAGAAGATAAATAAATCCCAGATACCAGGGCCTCTGCTTGGGTCTCTGGGGGGGTGTGGCTGGCCTGCAAACCACTACAGGCCCCTTCCCCAGGCCACCCCATGCTCCAAGGGAACCCCCACCCTGATCTGAGACACCCTTCAGGGCAAACCAGCTGGCCCCTACCCGTGCACCAGGCCTCTATACTATCTAATAAAAGAGTAATATGCAAATTGACCATCACTCCAACACACAAGATTGCTGCCCCCATGTGGTCAAAGATGGCTGCGCCCATGTGGACACAAGATGGCTGCCACAAGATGGCCAGCAGGGGAGGGCAGTTGGGAGGGACCAGGTCTGCAAGGGAGGGCAGTTGTGGGCGATCAGGCCAGCAGAGGAGGGCAGTTGGGAGGGACCAGGCCTGCAAGGGAGGGCAGTTGGGGGTGATCAAGCCTGCAGGGGAGGGCAGTTAGGGGCAAACAGGCTGGCAGGGGAGCAGTTAGGCATCAATCAGGCTGGCAGGGGAGTGGTTAGGGGTGATCAGGCTGGCAGGCAGAAACGGTTAGGGGCAATCAGGAAGGCAGGCAGGCGAGCAGTTGGGAGCCAGCAGTCGGGCCTAAACGGGCAGTCAGACACCCCTCGAGGGGTCCCAGATTGGAGAGGGTGCAGGCTGGGCTGAGGGACACCCACCCCCCATGCATAAATTTCGTGCACCGGGCCTCTAGTCATAACAATAAGAGGATAAAGAAGTCTTATGACTGTCTCAGTATTTATAGAAAAGCACTGATAGAATTCAACATTAATTCACAATCAGGGAGCCTTTACAAAATAGGAACAAAAAGGGAATTTTAAATGAACTATAGGAAACCATTAAACAGTAGTCTTATGTATGGTAACACTTCAGAAATATTCCCAAATCAGGAACAAGAGAAGGAAGCCCACTCACCAGGCTCTAAATATTATTAAAATTAAGTCCACCTATTTCTTTTTACTTTTTAAAATGTGGACCCCAACATTTCTTAACTTGAGCATGTTGGTCACATGATATGGCACCTGTGCCACTGGACAGTTCTACTCTAGACGGAATGAAAGAAGCAAAATAGAGATAAAAATCTAAGAATTGGAAAAGAAAGAAAACTTCCATAATTTATAAATGATATGACTAAATAAAATGTCCATGAAAATATATGGATACATGTAATAAGATAGTAAGATCCTACTGGAAACAGGATCAACATATAAAATGCAACCACATTCCTAGATGCCAGCAATAAAGAATAACCCCAAGAATAAATTTAAAATTGGCACTTTAAAATTAAGAAATGAAGTAACTGCTAGGAGAACAATTAATTATCCCACAGATAAAACAACTTGATCCCTACACCATGTCAATGACAAAACAATTCAAGCCAGATTTAAAAACTATATGTAGCCTAGCTGGTTTGGCTCAGTGGATAGAGCGACGGCCTGCGGACTGAAGGGTCTTGGGTTCAGTACTGGTCTAGGACACATGCCTGGGTTGTAGGCTCGATCCCCAGTTGGGGGTGTGCAGGAGGTAGCCGATAAATGATTCTTTCATCATTGATGTTTCTATCTCTCTCTCCCTCTCTGAAATCAATAAATATATATTTAAAAAAAAAACTATATGTAAAAGTACAATTGTATGACTTAGAAAAAATATAGGAAAATATCTTTATGGCCTCAAGGTAGGAAAGGACCTCTGAAACAAGATACAAATACAAGCCATACAGAAAAGGAATGATAAACCTGATTATGTTAAAATGTACAACTTTTGTCCCAATAAACCATATCATAGACAAAGATAATGGCCAACCAAAGACTGGGAGGAAGTATTTATAACACATCTAAATAATAAATGATTAGTATCTCTTTAAAAAAAAATAAGGAGGAGGAAGGAAACACATATCAAAACAGGCCAACTAGGGGAGAGGAAACCAGAATGTCCAGTTTGCAAATGAGGGGGTACAAATTAAAGCAAGGTCATCTCCATTTACTAGAATCTAGATGGCCAGAAAACGCAGTCTAATAAGATAAATCATTGTCTGAAAAGTGTAGAAGGGTAGATTTGTTCAGTCACATTGGAGAGCAATTTGGCAGTAGTATCTCATAAAGCTGAAAATGTAGGTGCTCTAAGCCCAGGATTCCTGCTCATGCAGATACATCAGGGCTTTCGATGGTCTGTGTGACGCAGAGAAACACATTTTACATCACAGTGCCGTCCACACGCGCATGAGCGCACACACCGAGGAACAACCTTACCTTCACTGCTTGCGATGCATTGTGGTATTTTCTGTTTCACCTTTTCAAATGCTGTTTGTTACCCACAACATTTACTTCAAACCCCCTCCCGTAGAACTTCTGGCACATGTACACAAGGAGACATGTTCCACCCATAGCAGCAATGTTTGCTATCATAAAAAGTTGTAAACCACCTGAATAACCTCAGCAGGAAGGTAGAGAAATGGGTTGTGGAATATGCATCATTGAGCACCCAGAGTTTTCCATGAGAGTTTCAAGTAGGGAATGGATGCACCTCAAAACCATAATATAATGAGCAAGAAAAACTACACACACTATAAGAACATGAGCATACGCCTGCAGATAATAAACATGAGATTCTCTGGACCAAGGTTAGCCAGGTGGAAGGAGCAGGGGCAGGTAATGGAGTCCCAGGGGCAGGTAGGGGTCTGCGTGATGGTGAAGTGGGCCGGCCCTGGCTCAGAGATTGTCCCCGCCCATCCCAGCAGAATGCTCTATTCCTGACTGCTTACAAGTGCCAGGGCATGGTCACAGAAAAAAGGAGACTGAGTTTCTGAATTCTCTACCCTGAGCATTCCCTACTGTCTGCACTCAGAGCAGACGAGCCCCCATCTTGGTATGCCATCCATCGAAAGCAAGGCAGAAAATAGCAAGCTGCGTGCAGGTATATGCATTGGTAACATTTGTGTGTGTGCTTAAAGTATTTATGTGTGTGTGTGTCTGTCTGTCTGTCTATCTACCTACCTACCTACCTACCTGTCTGTCTGTCTGTCTATCTTTTCTAAAGGACCAGACAAGCCAGTCAGAGGTACTTTCAGGGCCCCACTGCCTGGAAGGTCAAAATAGTCTGGAGCCTGTCTAGCGGAGGCCTCATGGGTGTCACCGCACAGGCAGGCTCACCTAAAACAGTCATCTTAGCATCGCAACAATTCTAAGTCAGTCTCTCTCTCAGAAGACATCTGATCAGCTCCACCAATGCCTCCTGTAGTTGGGACCAGCTCCTGGGTGGCTCTGGGAGATCTGCCTCAGCTTTCCTTTACTGCCTCAACTTCTTTGTCTGATAAATGGTAGAAAGTCTCCCAATCTGAAAGGCATGAAGCAGATCATCTGGACAACACGTGAAAGGGAGAAAGTGACGGCATGGAGCAGCCAACGCGGGGCTGCTGATGGCCTGTGAGGCCTCAGGCCTGCCCAGAGGAGGGTGTGTCTGCTCTGGGACATGCCAACACGTACTGAGGGGCACATGGGTCCTGGCCTCCTCTGACCTTACAGTCACCCTGCATGCGGTGTCATTGTCTGCATTGCAGGTGGGGAAACATGCACACTCACTCCTGTCACAGCTACTCCCGAAGCCCGCCTCCACGATGGCTCAGGCAGTACTCACCCCCCTCCATCCCAGACCCGACCCCCCACCGTTTGCTGATCCCCTTGCCTGCTTCAGAGAGATTTGCTTCTCGTTGCTCTGGCATGTCCATTAGAGACCAGTCACGCTATCAAAATTATCGTGCTTGCTCCAAACAGTCTGCCCAGTGACAACTGCACCCAGCAGCTGGTGGAAAACCAGCTGAAAACCTGCGTGGGTTTAACCAAGAAAACCTGGGGCCCAGGGCCCAGAAAGGCCCACGTGAGGACGCACAGCGAAGTCCTTCACACGTGGTCTCACAGCCCCGGAACCAGGACGCCGTGTGCATAATCCCAGTGATGAGCACGAAACCAGTGATGACTTGCACAACTGGTGGCAGTGACTGAGTGGCAAGGGACAGGGTTCCCATAAAGGAGGCCAGGAAAAGACCTGTGTACAAAGGGGTCTGCAGGGGCCTGAGCCCCCTTGCACCCTCCCGGTTATTTCTATTTTCTTGTTTTCTGTATTCGTCCTGTTCTGGCATCTGGGGGCCTCACTTACTGGGGAGAGACTGCCCCTCCCAGGGTTAGTCAGCCCAAACTATCAGGAGAGTGCCTTTCACATGCAAACCAACCAATCCAAAGCCCACACTCCAAACCACCTCCTCTCTCTGCCTCTCATACTACCAGAGGCAATATTCCCTTACCCTCATCACTCCAGGGCCAAGTACCGACAGCTAGAGACAGCCCGTGCCCCAAAGCCCGCTGGAACTGCTCGCACTAGCCAGTCCGGGGCTGGCTTACTGTGCCTGCCCACTCCTCACCACAAAATCCACAACCAAGGCTCCCGCCCACGCTTTCCCCACACTCCATCTGCCTGGGCCGGCCTGGCCCTCCCACGTGTGGTCCTGCACCTCCTGGGAACTGTGAGTAACAAGCCATCTTTTCAGTGGCAGTTGCCTCCTGATGGCTGGCCTCACCGCACCTGTAATAATGTACCTACTTTTGAAAACATTGCACCTCATGCCGAGGATTCGGGGCGTGGTGCTGTGGGGGCGTGAGCACCCTGTGCTGTGCAGAGACATTCACCGGTCACTTGGAGAGCCGAGTGAGAGCCAGGCCAGCCCCTTATGTACAAGCTGAGACTTTAAGAACTGCACCGAGGTAACTTTGGGAGACCTGAGAGTTGGTGTCCAACTGAATTTTAAACGTTGAATTGTGGATTCTGCTCAGAGAATCTAAATTCAAATCCAGTAACCCTAAATGGCCTGCATTTTTCCTGCCTGTCATGATGGAGCTTGGGGAGCCTAAGGACCCTCCTAGCCCAGGGGCCCCAGCAGGTGTCAGCTCGCCGCTGGTAACCAGAGGGGCAGAGGGAGGTGACCTCTGAGGTGGAAGGTGGCGCTGTGACATCTGAGCACAGTGTCCACGGAGAGAAAAGCCTCAGGGAGGCAGCACCTGGAGGAGCTGCTGCCCACACTGCAGAGAAGACTCCCCAGCCCGCGAGGGCCCTGCAGGTGCCAGATTCTCTGGGCTCTGCACGTGGGGAAATGGGTCTCCCAGGGGTGTGGTGACTTGCCCAAGGTCACACAGCCAGGAGATGCAAGCCCAGGTTCCTGGCCCAACGCCTCTCCTGTGACTGGATTTCTGAGCTTCCACCATATCCCATCACCATCCCTCCTGGCTGACCCCTTCCTAGGTGGTTGGACAGGAAACCTCCAGCCTGCCTGGCCGCTGTCCCATGGGGACCCTCCTCTTGGCCCTGCTGCTCCCTAACAGCCATGTCTCCTCCCAAGGACTCAGCTGCCTGGGGCTCAGGAAGTCCTGCCCGGGTCACCAGCCAGGAGGTCACCACCCAGAAGGGCAGCTCCCTTCAAAACATAAAGTCATTTACTTCCCAACTGGCCAAGCACACTCCATGGCAGTTTCAGCCAGGCACTCCCCGGGGCAGGTCAGAGGCCAGGCGAGATCTGCGCAGGCCCCGGTTAAAACTGGAAGGTGGACATGCTGTTGCCTTCAAGGGCAGACACAAATGCCAGCCCCAAGTAGCCGAGTTTCCGGGTTGAACAGAGCTGTCTGCCCCCAGCCCTGGAGAGAAGGCCATGGGGCCTGAGTCAGGCTCAGAGCTGGCTGCCTCTTTGCACAGGCCCTCCCGCCATGCTCGGGGGACCTTGGAGCCCTGCCTTGTGCAACCTGCAGGCCCAGCCTGGACCAGGTGGACATGTACTGGGGCCTCCATCCGCCGACTCCCTCACCACCGAGCAAATGCCACACAGCATTCCTGGCAGTTTATGGGAGGTTGAAAGAACCAACTAAAGGACTCACCATCAAGTATGTGTGGGGTGCAAGCTTTCCCAGTGCCCGTAATGCAGCCCAGGCAACCCTCGGCCACTCCACTGACTGAGACTTTGGGCAATGGTATTTGGGCAATAGTATTGAGAGTATTTCCCAATCCAACAGTGTTTAGGACATCCTTACCACATGGGGTACTTTGTAGGCCCAGCCTCGTCTAATCCCCACAACAGCCCCGTGAGGTGGGAATCACAACGAACCCTTTACAAAGGGAGACACTGGGGCCTGCGAGGTTAAGAGACTTAGTAAGTGTCCAAACAAGATTAAATCTGCACTCCTGGCCCGGAGCATGCACCAGCCCCTTCCTGACCTCTCGCTGCCCCTCGCGGACCCTCCCTACCTCTCGCTGGCCCTCACGGCTGTGACGAAGCTCTTTCTCAGGTGCTGGTGCAGGGAGGGAGCTATCAGAATGGAAACTTATTTTGCTGAACACCTCCCACCAAGAAAAAGGAATAAAAATACTCAGAGCCGAACTTTTCCTTCCTGGGTATGAGCCCGTCTGGCTTGTGCGTACATGGCCTTTCTCTCAGGAAAACCAGGTGCTTTCCGGCTCTGAGGCTGCCCTGGTGCCGGTCCCCCCACAGCAGGGCAGTCACCCCGGACGGCTTTCCTGGGAGGAACTTGGCTGACTGCCCAGTTAGAGCAATGCCCAGGGGCCCAACGGAATGCCCTCAAGGAACTCGTCTGCTCCCGGGCCCAGCAGAGGGCGGCCAGGCACAGGGCAGGGCCCACTGCCACCCAGGATGAGCCCATGTGCAGAACAGGATGGACAGAGAGGCCGGCGACAAACAGGGAGGACAGCGGAGAACCAGAGACTGAAAAGAAGAAAGAGAGGCAAAGAGACGATGCAGAGGCAGAGGGTGAGACAGCGACATGTGCAGGCATGGAGCGATGTGGCACAGGGATGGAATGAGAGAACCAAGTGGCAGAAGGAGAGGTACACAGACTAGCAAACAGTCGGAGAAGGACAGTGAGGAGAGAGGAAGAGATAGAGAGAGCCGCCCGGATGTAGACAGTGATCCAAGCAAACAGGCAGAGAGATGCCGCCTCACACGCTGGCCTGGCCAGGAAGGTTCTAGATAAATACCTCACCCACCTGCACACCCCTCCCCTCCCCATGGCCTCTTAAGTACATGGCAGTGGCCTGGCCTGCAGCAGCCCCAGGTAACACACCACTGTCCCCCATCTGCCCTGAACTCTGTCACCTCGCCTGGGTGAAATGGGCCCCCAGGCCCACACAGGGCTGCACTGTTACCTCGTGGGACACACATCTCCACACCAGGAAGCCCTCTCCATAGACGGGGGCGGGGCCTGGCACCATGGATAACAGTGCGTGCCCATGTATACGCAGGCTGTGAGCCCACACTCACACGTGCACAGGCTCAGCAAACCCACTCCCTGGGGAGCCAGCTCTACCCCGCTCATCCAGCACCCTGGAGTCGAGGGCCTGCTGGGGGCTTGGGCATGGCACAGGGGCAGAGGGCACCGTGATTCTGTAGGCAGAAGGATCTAAGCCAGCCTTGGGCAAACTACGGCCTGCGGGCCGGATCCGGCTGTTCTATCCGGTTCTCTTGCTCTCCCCTCCGCTCCTTTACTTTGAATTTATATTAGTTCACACAAACACTCCATCCATGCTTTTGTTCTGGCCCTCTGGTCCAGTTTAAGAACCCATTGTGACCCTCGAGTCAAAAAGTTTGCCTACCCCTGATAAAACACACACGATGACAAGGAGGGACCCCACACTACCTGATGGTGGCGCTGCATGGCCTCCGTGGCTGCACCAGAAGCCCACCCAGGTAGGCGCTCAGGGTGGCAGGTTTCAGGCTAAGGGTGCAGATGGGTAGTGACCTGCCCAGGGTCTGGTGGCCGTTAGAAAGGCCTCCGCCCACACCACCAGACTCCCACCCAGGCAACAGCAAACGATGACATCCGAACCGTCCACCACCATCACCCACAGCTCTTCGGCTCAAAAGCCGCCTTGTAAGCACCACGTGGACTCATGGGCACACACACAGGCACTCCCCGCCTTCCTTGAGACACGGGCCCACCACCGCCAAGCCCCCTTCCTTCCGAACAACCAGCACAGTGCTGACTCAGTGGGGCCAGGCTCACAGGAATTTGGCCCCACATTTGCCTCTGTATACCCAGAGTCCCAGGGAAGGAGTCCCCTAAAGGAAAGAGTTCTGGTAAGCATGCAGTATCTCTGGCCTACACAGCCCCTCCTGCAACCACCCCAGGCCCTGGCCCACAGCCCGGGCCAACGTGACACCTGGTGAGGGAGGGGACACCAGGCATTGTGGGCCTGTGATATCAGCCAACAGGGACAAGGACCTCCTGGGAAACAGTTACTGTACACAATCTGATTTATTCCTCATAAGCATCCTATGTGGTCAACACTCTGTTACCTCCATTTAGAGATGGGAAACAGGCTGGGGCTCATTCTACCTGCTGAGCGCCACATAGCTGGTAAGTGGCCGAGTGGGACTCAACCCTGGCAGTGTCCAACTCCAGGATCCGAGGCCTTAATCACGAAACTACCGTTGCATAGTGTCCTCATAAAAACATGAGCTATGGTCAGAAACACGACCAGGTTCCCACAATGGGCCACTCTGTAAAACACATAGAAAGAGATAGTTTACTCAACTACTAACCAGCTTTGACTCAGTGTCTGTTTTTCACATACACACTATATGCGTGCCTGTAAGTGTGTGAAGGGTGTGTATAAGTGTTGGTGTGCATGTATATGATGCTGTGTGTGGCAATGGCTGTTTGTCACTATCAGAGTGTGCATACGTGTGTAAGTATGTGTGACTGTGAGCGTGTGGATAAGTGTGTGCACACTTGTGTGTAGGTGTGGGGGAGTGTGCGTGCAGAGCGTGCGCTGTGTGCTTCCTCTGAGAGCCCTGAGCCCAGCCTCAGCCGGTGGGGCCAGGCAGACCTCTGGGAAGGTTGGGAGGAACAGTGAGCGTGGACAATGATTTTTTTGGAAGCTGGAAGTCACGGTCTCAGCAGAGAATCCATTTTAGTAACAAGAGAAGTGGAATAACGTGGCAAATTATATGTCTGACCAAATAAATTATTCCTTTCATTTTACCGTTTTGTTTGGAGGGGAGCTTTAAACCTCATCTCCAAGCACATTCAGCAAGTGCTTACTGAGCGGATTTGGCTGTAATTAATATGAATTTAACTTTCTTTTCTTTCCCAAGGCAGGGACTGGAGGACACACAGGCAGGACAGACTCCTCAGGCTGCGGGAGGGTGCACAGGCTGCGAGGGCAGAGGGAGAGGGAAGCCTGCGACCTTCATTGCTGCTTCCAATACCCTCAGCCCGCCTGTAATAAGCTTATGCTGGATTTTCATTCTTTTCACAGAGAAGAAAGAAATCAGATTTACATTTCTCAACCCCACATATTTCCTCCACATCCCACCCTCAGCCTCTGTCTGGGGCTGAGAGCTCCATGTCCTGGAAGTCCCACACCGGGGCTCAGGCGCAAGACTGGCCTCACGGTTGGCTTCTCAGGGAACAGCAGCCTCAGGTCCAAATGAGCCTTTCCGCAGGACGCCTGGGCCTGGCCCCGGCACATACCTGCCTCTGTGCAGCCAGCGGAGTCAGACCGCCCAAGGCTCATGGCAGCTTCACCAGCCAACGGGCTTTGGATCTGCTCCTCACTGACTCTTTTTAAATTATTGAAATTAAAAACTGTGGTAACATATGCATAACATAAAATGCAGCACTTCAACTATTAGAAGTGTACGGTTCAGTGGCATTAAATCCATTCACATTGTTGTGCAGCCATCCCACCATCCACCTCCAGACCTTCTGTCTATTCCCAAATGGAAATTCTGTTCCCATTAAACACTAACTGCCGGGGCCCCCTCCGCAGCCCCAGCAGCCACCACTCCACTTCCTGTCTCCAGGAAGGTGACTACGCAGGTGCCTCATGTAAGCGGAGTCACACAGTGCTCGTCCTTTGTGGCTGCTTCTTTCACTGGCACCATGACCTCAGGCTCACCCCTACTGCAGCCTGTGTCAGAATCCCCTTCCCTTCTAGGGCTGAACACTATCCCACTGCACGTCCATGCCACGTGCCGCACGCGTGTTCATCTGTTGATGGACACCTGGGTTCCTTGCACCTTTGGCTGTTGTGAGTAATGGTGCTGTGAACATGGGTGTGCATATATCTGTTCAAGACCCTGCTTCCAATTCTGTTGTGCATATGCCCAGAAGTGGAATTGCTGGAACGTATGGGAATTGTAGGTTTACTTTTTTTTTGAGGAAATTTCATACTATTTTCCATAGTGTCGGCACCATTTTACATTCCCACCACCATAGGGGCTCCGGTTTCTCCAAATCCTCGCCAATACTTGTTATTTTTCTGTTGTTTTGTTATTGACCATCGCCGTGGGTGTGAACCACAATGACTCCACCTGCTCCCACGCAGAGGCCCTGGCTCAGTGGGCTGAGTTCACTCCTTGGCAACAAGTATCAGCAAAACCTGCACTTGGACCAGCCCCTGTCGTGGAAGAAGATGGCAATGGGCAGGACAACTGGGCTGCAGTTAGCATCCCTGGAGTACACACACTTATTGACACGGTGCCAGGCTGTTCTAGGAGCCAGGGCACAGCGGTCCCTCATGGACTCAGGATGAGAGAGCGAGGTGGGATCCCTACTCGAGCAGGGAGCCCCAGTGGTGCATGTGGGTGGGGAGGTACAATGCCCAGGAATGTGCCCAGCGTCTGAAGGGAGGACAGAGAAAGCGAAAATGCCTGCCACGATCCGAAATGGGCTCCGAAGGTTACCCTGGGACAGTCATCACGGGGAGACTTAGCTGCCTGATTCTCAAATTGCTCCCTGGGGACCTGAAGTGGAGAGGCCACCAGCTTTGAAATCCCAAGGCTGGGGTACAAACGTACCTCTCCCACCTGCTGTGTGACCCATAGCACCTCCTCTGTCTCAGTCTCAGGTCCCAACTCTGTAAAACGGAACACAGGGGATCCTCGCTGACTGCAGGGATTGAGGCTATTGTGTGTACATTAGACAAAAATCTCCATGAACCCAAAGTGCCCTCGCACACATCGGGAGGCCCCACGTGGACATGGACCTGCTGCCTCGCAAGACCAGCTCCAGGCTCCTCTGTGTGGAGACACTGGCTGCCCCCATCCAAGCAGCAGCCAAGGGAGCTGGTGCAGAGGCCGTGCAGGGAACCCCGAAGCAGAAACGCCAGAAGCACAAACTCTAGCTCAGGAGCTCATGGTGTACGAGGCAGGAGTGAGCGTGCCCGGATGCAGACCAGCGATGCTTGCTACCACCTTCACTCCAATCTGGCTCCGGCACACTCAATGGAAAAGTGGGCAAGGGCACCGTTCAAATACGCGCGCTCCGTCTCCCTCTGTGGCAGTCTCTGCCTCTCACACGAGTGGATTTGCTAAGTAGGGTACATGCAGGTGCACGCCAGCCCCGGCTCCCTCCTGCCTGCCCCACTGGCTGGCTGCAAGCACGCAGCAGTCTATGGACAGAGCCTGGCTGAGGCCCAACGCTCTGCTCTGTCACAACAAAGGCAGCCGTCACCCAGCCGCCTCCCATAGTGCCCAGCAGCAAGGGCCTGTGGGATTCTCCCCCCGGCATCCTGTCCCTCACAGAGATGCTGCTGGGCCACAGCTGGAGTACAAAGCTCTGAGCCACTGAGGCTCGTGCAGGGACATCTGTGAACCAGTAGACACAGGAAGGAGGCGCCCCTGTGATCTTCTGTCTGGTTATCCAAACATTTCCTGGCAGGAAGGCCCAGGCCCTGCAGACAGAACACAGCACAGGCTCCGCCTGGGGAAGCACAGACTAATGGCCGAGGAGAAGCCCTGGTGTAGGCTGAGGGGGCAGGACAGGGTTTTCAGCCAGAGAGAGAGTGAGGGGCACTAGCCAGAGGCGAGTATTTGGAGGCCGCTCTGGAGCCAGTTCCACGTCTGAGCCCAGCACTCGGGCGCAGGACCAAAGCCTAGAAGGTAGACTTGAGGACCCCCAGCTTCTTCAGGGTGGGAGAACATCCACTCCGGTGAGACAGGGCTTCCACACCCCAGGGGGAGGGCTCCGTTCCTCTAGTGGCCACCTCTGGGAGAACAGGTAACCATCAAGATCAAGGTTTCCCTACTGCCCTCCTCCACCACCCACCTGCGGGCGCCGGGAAAAGACAAATTATTTTTGCTCCCACATTCCATTCTCCATTGCCCTACGCTCACACATACAGTGATCACATCCACATCGTCCTTGTTCCCGAGCCTCCTCTCCTCCCAACAGCTGTGTGACTTCAGGTGAGTGAGTTAACCTCTCTGAACCAAGCTCCGCTGCTGTTTTTGCTATGCTATGGCTTCCCGATTTTATTTTTTTAAAAAGTCATTCCAATGTAAATCACCCAAGATATGAACATTTAGATTTCTATAGTTAATGAATGGTAAAGAACTATTATTGTTTATTATATGATGTTAATGCACTACATAATTCCATTAATTAACTAACTGCTTTTGTGAACAGAACATATGAACGTTTTGCTCTGTGTGTGGTTTTACAAGAATGGGACAAATTACACAGTGACATGGAAAGCTAATGGCCACCACAGTGTAAATCCTTCCGTGGGTGCAGACAGTGGGTCTCAGCGAGGTGGGTGGAATCAAAGCTCTGAGCCACTGAGCCACTGAGCTCTCTCTCAGCCTGTCCCATGGGCCCTGCCCATCCCTGTCCCGGCCTGTGAGAATCCCGCAGGGCTCAGCTTCCATGTGGCTTCCTAAGTTCCCAGCCAGGATGAGTGTCTCAATCACCAACCAACATCCCCTAGACCCTGCCCTGAGCCTCACGTCTCGTCTCCTGAGCCCACAGCGGGGGAGAGAATCCGGGAGAGTGTTCTGAACCCTTCCTCCCAATTCCAGCTGTTCCATGCATGTCTCCAGGCTACCCACTTCCGTGTGCTCCCCCAGGCCCACAGCAAAGCTGCCACAAGCTGGCAGATCAGAGGGATATTGAATTACAGCTGAGTCCCCGCCACAAGCCAGCTCCAGACGGAATGCTTCTTAGTGTGAAAGCAAACCTCAGCACGTCCTGGGCAAGACATGTCTCCCTCTCTGCCTCTCCCACACTTGCCCACTGGCTGAACCTGCACCTAGAAAGAGAGGCTAATCTAATGATGGGAGGGTCCTCTCTCCCCCACCCCATAAAGCTCCAGTCCCTTCCCCCCGCCAGGATGGCTGAATTTATAGATTTGGGATTGCTGTAAATTATAATGTAATTATACTGCGCCAGGGGCAGCCTCCCACTGCAGAAATTAAAAAGCAATTCAGGTAAATGATCTTTAGCTACAGCAGAGCGTCCCTGCAGAACTCATTAAGTCCAGGGACCAAAAGGCATACCAAAGGCGGAGTGCAGCCTGCTACATGTCTAATGCTGCCTCACCTTGGAAACCAGGCCACCGGCAGCGACAGGAGCAAGTCCCACCCAGATGCCTGCCTGCCCTTCACCTGCCTCTCACTACAGACTCTGCACACACCTGTCCAGGTGTCTCTCCAACACCCTTTTGGCCTGCCATTGCTAGACCATTCCATGGAGAACAGCCCATCCGGGCTGGGGAAGGAGGAGCTGGGTTATCTGCAGAGGTATGTTTTAAGTAAATGAGAAATTAGCCATTTTGGCTGCATGAGTATCATTTCCTCCGAAGCTCTGAATTCCAAAAGCCCAGAGAGTCATTTCAGGTTTTGTTTTTTAAATTTCCTTCATTGAACCGAGCACTGGAGGAAGAAATTATTGCATAGTAAGAAAGGACTGGAAAGAAATATGCTAACATATGAATGATGGGAGGAAGAATCAGAAAAGAATATGTTGATATTTACTGTGCTTTTCTGCATTAATAAAAATCTTAGATTGCTTTAATAATCAGAGAAATGGTGACCATGTAATTTGCATGTGTTCCTGTTTTCTATCCTTAATACCGTCACCATGTACTAAGGGGTTGGGGGTGGGGCACCACCTCTCTTGGTGCTAACTGTGGCAAGTGGGCACCAGGAGTCCCCGGGATGAGGGTAGGCTCAGGAGCTGGGGGGAACACAGGTTCGGGAGCCTTATGACACACCAGGCTGCTTGCTGAGAACCAGCTTGCAAAAGCCATTCTGTTCATGCACTTTGAGCCACAGCCCACACCAGTCCCCACTACATTGCCTTAAGCACCTACTGTGTGCAGGTGCAGAGTCCACAGCCCAGTGTGGGCAGTGAGGTTCTGGAAGTCTGCCCTCACCCACTGTACTTCCTGGGAGGGTATCGCCTGCCAGGCACTGTTCCTAGTGCTTTGCCGATGGCAGCTCACTGAAATCCTGCAACGATCCTGGTACCCGCCGGTGGGAACTCTACAAACAAGGCACTGAGGTACAGAGGGCTCATCAAGCCACTTGCTCCAGGACCCATCTGGCAGGTCAGTGGCAGAGTGTGAACATAAACTAAGCCAGGCCTCAGCCACAGCAGCCTCCTCTCCAAGTAGAGGCAGGAGGCACAGCAACCCGTTCCCAAGGCCACTGTCCCTGGCCCCGTGGGATCACAGCCCAGCAAGAGCATCCACTGGTACTGTGGATGGCGGCCCAGCCCAGGAGGGCCGGAGGGACCCAGCCCTCTGCTGTCCAGCTGGTGCCCTGGACAGGTCCCCAACAGTAAAGAGCCTCGGTTCCCCCATCTATAAAATGGGGGCTGCACCTGCCTCCAAGGGTCGTGGCAGAGACTTGGGTCACCGTGTAACGGGCTGGTTGGGGCAAAGCAGAAAAAGCATCTTTCTGAGGACAGTCTACAACTTAAGGAGGAAGATGAAGGGAGTGGGCTGGGTGCCCCCTGAGGGTGCGGGCCCCCTACTGGGCCCACCCGTAACCTCTCCTCCTCATCCTCCCATCCAGCTCTGCCAGGCGTCCAGGCAGACCCTACCACACCTGTGAGTGTGGGGCTGGGCCAGACGCACCCCTGGATGCTGGTCACCCCCTCTCCGTGGTGCGACAGCCTGGCCAGAACGAGACCAAACACCCTCCCCAGAGCTGAGATGCCCTTTTTTGTCACCTGGGCATCTGCTAGCTCCTTCGCGGTGGACGCTCACTCACAATGCTGCTGGCTGAGACACAGGCCCATCCCTAATTTGGGCATTTTTCTCCGCATCCAATCAATAGGAAAACACATCACATACCGGCCCTCATAACTTCACTCCACGGAGCCCAGGAGCCGCCGGACCCCGGGCGCAGCTGGGCGTCTGCAGCTGCGTGGCGCTCCTCTGCAGACACCCCGGGAAGCACTGTCCCCAGCGCCGCTCGGTGGCAATTCTGCCGGCCATGCCAGGCCGCCCACCCGGCAGGAATGGTGGACTGGCAGGGCTTGGTGCTCCGGGCCCTGCGCACACTTTTCCCACTTCCCCAGAAATGGGGCGGGCCCTGAGTCTTGGCCAGGCGTCTGAAACCACGGGAGGCCACACTAGTCATCGCATCGGCACAGGGCAACCCTCCCTCCCCCCCCCCCCCCCCCCCCCCCCGCCGCCGCCCTCCACTGAAAGGCCTCCTGGTCAGGGACTGACAAAGCGAGGAGGCAACCTCAGCAAACCGCTGCTCTGGCGCCTCCCCCACACCTGAGCTCCGAACTGGTGGCCGTCCTCCCCACCCGACACTTAAGTGCCCAAGGAAAAGCCAGGCCCTCCCACCAGACCGCGAAGCTGCTCTCCTCCAGCCCCACATCCGTGCCTTTTCCTTTCCCCCGCTAAGTTCCTGCCACTGTGGACGGCGAACTCTCACAGAGAGACGACACGCAGACACACACGGTGCCACACACAGGTGTGCGGGCTGGGGTGGTGACCATCCCCGCAGCCCTCCGAAGGCCGCACAACCACACCAGCCTACCTGGGAGGTGTGGGCGGGGTCGGCCAGGAGCCCACCGGGAGCCCCTTGAGGCAGCTCCCCGCCTTGCTCAGCCACCGCCTCCCTTCCTCCTGCTCAGCCTCTGATGTGATCCCTGAGAGGGGACTAATGCTCACCAGCTGGCTTGGTGGTTTAACCCTCTGGTCTTCCAGGGCGCCCAGCCAGGCTGACAGCATGGTCCCTCTCACGGGCCCCACAGCCCAGTCGCTGGGAAGTCAGCAAATAGGAGGGCAACAGCTGGGAGTGCAAATTCGACAGGAAAGCGGGCCAGTGGATGAGGGGAGGATAAACCGTTCCAGGAACCGCTCTCATACAGCGCTCTGGTTCCCACGGAGCCAGGGGAGCTCAGGCCGAGCCAGGAGAACCGGTCAGAGGGCAAAGGCCCCAGCCTGGAGCCTTCTTCCAGCCGCCTCTGCAAGACCCCATCTTTCTAGGGGTGATGCCTCAGGAGAAGCTGCTGGGGAAGGTCTCCCCACAGAGCACTCAGCAGTCCCCAGATGCACACACTCGGAGCTGTCGCCCTCCCTGCGCTGTGCTCCCACTCTGCTCTCTCTGTCACACTGTCCTGCCTGGTGAACTCCTAGTCATCCCTCAGAAACCAGGCACAGGTCCTCAGGAAGCCTTCCCTGCCGCTCCTCCCCCAGGGGCAGGAGGAAGCATCTGGGGCAAACGTTCCTGAAGTCCTCGCCATATTGAGGTGCGAATCCTGTGCTGGTCAGTCCCTCCTCCTGACTGGGGAGCCCCCTGTGGGCTCAGATGGTGGGGTGTCTGCCTAGGGACTGACACAATGACTGGCGAATGCCTGCAGCTGGACAAAGAAACCGACCGTCACCAAGCCTCTCAGATCGACTGTTCTTGAGACCAAGGCTCATGTCAGAATTCTCTGTGTCTGCTATCAGGGCTCAGCGGCTCAGTGGCAGAGAGGAAACTAGGAGGGCGTGGATGGAGACTGTGATGGCATTCTGCATCACCGGCATCCTATCACTGGGTCATCTGCTATCGGTGCTTTCATAAAAGTGCAGCACAGAGCTCACCCGTCTGGAGGGCATTCAGCACTCAGTCTACCCACAGGAGCCAGGAACCCAGAAAGGACAAGAAGCCCCTGGGCCCCCACCCTATGCCTCAGGGCCTCACAGGAAGTCGAAGGGCCATTACTCAGTGCCCCTGGGTCCTTGGTTTAGAAACAATTCTAACTGATTTCTATGTTTTCTTAGCACATAAACCTAGGTAGGTAGGTGGGTGTAAGTAGGTAGGTATAAATTAAAGAGGGCAGGGGCGTGGAAATACTCTAGATAAGCAGGTTACCAGAAGGTGGGAGGAGGGAGGCAGCACTATAAAGGAAGAGGGGCCTGTACTTGGGGCTCAGAGAGACTCAAGTTCAAGTCTTGGTTGAACCACTTCATAGCCGGGTAGCCTTGGCAACATGCTAACCAGCGGGCCTTCCATAAACACCCAAATGCTTTTTGAATTAAACAAAATTGACTAATTGAATTTGGCCTTGAAGGAGCCTGGGGATTTGGAGAGGCAGAGGCCTAGAGGAAGACACTGGGCGGGTCCCCTGTAGAGACTGGCCTAAGAACCCAGACAAATGCAGGCGGCTCAGAAGCGCTTCTGTTGGGGTTGGGGTGTGGGAGGCAGGCAGGGAGCAGGCGGGATGGACACAGCATGTTAGCAGACCCTACTGGTCTCTCTGTAAGGAGTTAGCACATGTTAGCCTGGCTCCTGGCTTTATCTGCACTAAGTCCCCGAGCCATTCAGCACCCGCTGAGGACCCAGCCAGTTGGAAAGGTCGGCTTTGGGCCACTGGCACCTACATACACCTTCTCAGGGGCTGCTGGGGAAGCTGGGCTGTTTTCCTCTTGGATGAGACAAAACCCTGAATGCGCCAAATGGCAGCCCTGGTGCAGACACAGGCCAGCCCATCCCAGAGCAGGTGGTATGCACCACCGCCCCCCAGGCTTGGGTAGTGCTGTCACCCAACAAGGATGGATGCTGGGGCTCTTTGGAGTGTTCTGGTTCTTCTCATCACCCCTCTGCAAGGGGTGGGGCCTAAAGCTCAAGCAGCTCTGAGCTCTGCCAAGTGCAGGCATGAGGTCCGGCCACCTGAAGCCAAAGCAGGATGACTAGGATGGCACTGAGGCAGAGAAGGAGGGACGGAAGCGAAGTCCCAGGCTTTGCCTTGCTCACGGTGACGCAGCAGGCAAGTCGGGACTCCTGGCCTCATGAAGCAGGATTCAGGAAGGTGCCGCCACAGGAGGCTCATGGCACCTGCATCCTGGGCCATATGGGGGCATAGGTCTCCAGTTTCCATCCTGAATGAGTGAGGGCTGATAATGCTGCCCCTCAGGGCAAGCCCGGGGACACTGCGGTCTGAGGGTAGGCAGAAGATATAAAAAGTAATAAACAGGCCACTTTCAAATGGAGCAGAAGCACCAGGCCGGAGGAGAGCATGTCTTATGCTGCCAACCTTTGTGATACTAAAATAACCTGTGGACTGGGCCCAGAGCAGCCTGTCTCCCCAAGAGCTGTAGCCAGGATGACAGGAAAGCAGATAGGGGAGGAGGTGCGGCAAGCACTGGTGAGGCTGGGAGGAGAGGGGTGAAGACCACCAGACCGCCCACTGCACTGGGTAGCAAGGGGAGCGCGGCCCTCACAGTCAGCTGGGCAAAGGGCGGGGCATGGTCCTCATGGACTGGGAGCACACACAGTTCTGCCAAGAAAGGGTGCTAGGAGGAGGAGCGAGGAAGAACAGACAGAGGGCAGGTGGGAGCAAGGGGTGCCGGCAGAGCTCTGAGAGGGACCGTGGAGGTGCTGGTGTCATTCCCAAGGGCTCCCTTCCCAGTATAGTTATGGGATGGGCTGTTACAGCTGAACCCTGTGTGGCTTGGAGGGGGGGGGGGGGGGCGTGCAAAGCAGGGGTCCTCCGTCAGGGCAGGGCACTGTCACTGCGCTTCTCAGTGACACCAAGATGTGACTCATCCCTCGCCTGTCCCTGTGCATTTGGAAATCGCCACAACTTGACAGCCGGTATCTCCAATTACTAAAGCATAATGCGTAACATAACGCAGGAGCAAAAACCACTCTGCAGCTGCAAGGTGTGGAGCTTGCCAACGAACGGTAATGGACAGAACACAGAAAGGTCTCTGATACGGTTTCAGATCCCATGTTGTTCGTTTAAGAAACAAGCACCTGCCACGTTTTGGTGTAGAATCAAAGAAGAACATCTACGTGCTGAAAAGGCCTTTAAAATGTCACTCCTTTTCTAACTGTATCTTATGTGAGGCCAGCCTTCCTCCACATACAACCAGACTGCAACGGACTGAGCGCAGAAGCAGACCGAGAGCCCATAAGCCAAAATTAAGGAGGTTTATAAAAGTGCAATCCCATTTTCACTCTAATTTTTTTAAAGTTACTTTTCATAAAAATAAGCAACTTACTGTTATTTTCCAATGAGTTAAAAATTAAAATATTTAAAGTTTTCTCACTTTACATTTCTAGTAAGGTAACCCGTGTAAATAGAAGCTCTTTGGGGTCCTCAACAATTTTTAAGGGAGCAGCAGGCACACCACCCTGGGCCAGGAGGACCCGACTGAGGGAGGCTTCCCCTGTAGCCCCCGGCTCTGTGCGTGGAGGGTGGCAGCCAGTGGAAGGAGACAGACGTGGGCTCTGCCTGTACCCATGGGTTCCAGTTGGTCCACGCTCTTCCCTTTGTCAGACCCACTGCAGACCCACAGACCTACAGCGGCGTTGGCCCAACACCAGAGGCTGAGACTTTGGGCTTCACCGCTGTGGTGGGCTGGGCCCATCACAACCTTGTCCTGTGCCACTCACTGGCTCTGCTCCCATGACAGGACTGGCGCAAGGCTGGGTGTCTCAGGAGCCGTGAGGCATGGACATGGCCCTGAGAGGACATGTGGGGCGGCCTGGTAGGAGAGAAGTTGAGAGCAAGCAGGCACAGGGGGCGGGGACACTAGAGGCCAGGGAGGTGGGCCGGAGCCACGTGTGCCCAGAGCTTGGAGTCAGCTCCTGGAGCCACGGAGCCATTGCAGACAGTTATGGTCTCTTCTCTGGTGGGGGGCGGGAAGGCAGCAGTCGGGGTTAACGCTTGCTCTCCCGGTTTCAGACATGGTGATTTGTGGCTCCTGGTACAGAGGGACTGCGCTCCGTAACGGCAGATGCCTTCTCTCCAGGCTGTACTGTGGCTTTTATGAGTAAACGTTTCCCGATAAAGACGTACTGTCTGCAGAGACCCCTTCACCCCAAAGGTAAGGGTTTACGTGGCCTTCTCACTGCTGTTACTTATCTTTACAAGGGCCAGCGAGAGCCTGCTCACCAGCAGAGCTTTTCATTCCGCTGCATATATTTTCAGGGACTGGTTATAAGTCAGGCGTCCCTGGGGCTCGGGGGCTGTCTCCTCCATTCCGGGCCAGCTGGGAGGAGCATCCCCGGCCCCCTGGGCACTGACCGTCCGGGAAGACAGGACACAGGTCCTTTTCTCAAGGACGTAGCAGGGCACTTTCAGGACCCTCTGGCCCATTTCTGGCCCCTCTCCAAGCAGCAGTCCTGTCCTGTTCTGTTCTCTTCCCCATTAAACCCACGCATAGCACAGACCCGATGCACCGTTCCCACCCAGGCACAGCTGTCCGGCCACAGGGGAGTCCTGTTCTCCCCTCCTGTGTGCTCCCCAGGAAGCATCTCCCCGGGAAGTGTCTACTGCACCACTCACCTATCTTCAAGCCAGCGGAATCCATCTCAAATGAGCAACCACAGAGAGCCCGGAAAAGACTTTCCAACCCCCAGAATCGTGACCTGTCCCCCTTGCTGTCTGCGCAGCAGATGCCTCGGCTCCCGCTCTGCTTGGCGCCCTCGCCACTGCAGTGCACCCCCACTTCCAACACTAGCACCTGCAACGCCTGGTCGTGGGTTTTCTCTGCCTCCAAGGCCCACTCTGCCCACAGAGTGCCTTCCAGCAAGGCCTGGCAGGAGCTGGTGCCAGCCCTGGGCTCCCTTCCCCGGGGGTGGCAGAGTCACACGGCTTGGAGCTGCCCTGGATGGAACTCGTACAGTTTTGGTGGCAACTGCCCGCTAAGGTACCCATCACCAGTGCCTTCCCTCTCCTGTCCCCTGCCCGTCCCCTGCCCACCCTCCAAATAACCCATGTGCAGGAGCCCTCCCCTGGGAGCCTGCTCCTGCAGACTGGCACTAAGACGCCGCATGCCCACGTGACCTCAGAGCAGGGCACAGCCTGAGACTTTCCCTCGATGGCCAGGAGCCTGGGCAACCTTTTCCTCAAGACCAGTGCCACAGCCTGTGACCTGCTGGAAATGGGACTGCAATCACGAGAGGCGAGAGGCAGCGAGAGGCTGGCAGCGGGACCAGGTGGGGAGGGGCATCTGAGCACAAAGGGCCGAGGCAGCTGTACAGACGAGACCACGCAGGAGGATGGTGCAGCAGACGGCAAAGTTGGGGTGCGAAGATGGGGTGTCCATCTGCCCCAGGCAGCCACCAGCAGGAAGTCTGACGCTGGGCCTGGTTCCCTGCCTCCCAAGAAATAAAGCAGCTGCGGGGCCAGACTGTTCCCCAAGTGCCACGGGCACGTTTCTGAAAAGGGGGGTTCAAGGATGTGGGGGCTGTGTCTCCATGTGGGCCCACTCCGCCCCACCTCCCGGGGAAGAACTTTCAAAGGCCACTCTTGCACTCTTGCCTCCCACCCCAAAGCCAGCGAGCTCCTGGGGTCCCTGCAGAGGGAAACATCGACTCTGCTTTTTGTTTCGTTTTGTTTTTTTAAGATCCCAGAAACTTCCGATTCCTCCTTAGAGATACGTGCACAAACAACGTGTTGGCCACCCACAGCCCAGCCAGGACATGGGGTCAGTGTCAGTGAGACCGGGCACTAACAGGTGAGTTCTGACGCTCTGAATGGCGGCACCTGGGCATTCTCCTGGCCCCTGGGATGTCACCCAGCAGCTGGCGTGGGCCTCCTCGGGGCCTCAATGCCGTGGATGAGCATCACCAGCAAAGATCTGAGGACCAGTTTCTACTGCTTGGAGTTTGGAAGTAGCAGGCCCAGCCTCTGATGTACTCAGCTCCCCCCACACTCAGCTCCTTCCCTCCCCCACGGCGCAGAACAAGGCCCACAGAGGCCCCCCTCACCTCCGGTCAGGGCCTGGGGATCACTGTGAGAGCCACCATTCCTTCCAGCCTCACCTGCTTGTGCTGTTGACAGAGGACACTCACCTTCATGGGCACGCAGGAGAGGAGAACAGGACTCACATAAAGGTTGGGCGAAGGGGCAGTGCCCTGGGCCGACCTGGGGCTACACCTGAGCAGGACAGCCCAGGAGGAAACCTTCTGAAAGGGAGAGAGGGGACAGGCCAGCATGCCCAGGAGGGGTGTGTGAGGAGGGGCCTGGAGGACAGGAAAGGGTGGCATCCAGACAGAGACCAGGGGGTCCCTCCAGTGTCCCCCCAAGAGCTTGAAGTGCCCCAGAGGCCCACTGTGGAGTGACAACCTCAGGACAGAGAGGAGGGCCTGAGAGGTCCCCCACACCCACCCTGCGGCCAGCCCTTCCCAGTCATCTTAGGATGACCCTGCTGTGAGGCCTCTGCCTCAGTCCTGACCAAGCCCACCGAGCGAGGACACACTGTCCCAAGTGAAAGACCAGGGCCCACGGGGCTGCTGCCGCTCCCACGTGGCTGGGACCCAGGGCTCTGGTTCTGAGGAGCGCCACTACAGCCACTGCTGATGAACCCTGACCTTCCCTGCAGGGAAGGTGGCCCTGGGCCGTGGACACATGAGGCTGCCTCGCACGGGACCACCTGAGCCAGCTCCGCCTCTTTCCTCACAGCGCATCTGGAAGAGGCAGCAGCTTTAACACCCTGAGAGACATGGCTGAGCCCCCCAGGGCTCCCCCGCCTGCTAGAGCCCCATTTTACAGTCTCACTGCATTGGCCATTCATTTGGGGACTTGCCTGTCTCTGCCAACTGGACTGTCCGTTCCAGGAAAAGGAGCCCTTTTCTGCATGTTCCTGCAGCCACCTAGAGACAGAGCATACCCAGCACACACTAGGCCAGCCGTGGGCAAACTACGGCCCGCGGGCCGGATCCAGCCCGTTCGGCTGTTCTATCCAGCCCGTGGAGCCAAAAGAGCGGAGGGTTCTCTTGCTCTCCCCGCCGCTCCTTCACCAGCAGCAGTGTTAACATGGCAACGTCGGGAAACACGGCCGCAGCTCCTTCCTCTGAGTGGGCTGATTTATATCCTCCCATTCAGTAGAAGGAACAACCTCTCAATCTTCCAGAGGCTCCCTGTAATGCCCGCGGAGCGTCTCCCGACATCACCCTGGGAATGCGTAGACACGTTATAGTGGTGATGTAGGGAGACACGCCCCTGGAGAGCACAGTATCAGAGCCTTTCTGAAGTAAGATTAAGAGCTCTACTCAAACACAATTTTTTCCTGTTCCCACATTCTGTACATCCCAATGACTTGTTAATAAAACAACAAAGACTTTCAGCTTTTAGGGCTTGTATCCACTGCAGTTTTTTTTCCCACTGGGGACGCGTGCAGCAGGGAAAAAGACACACAGAGGACATGTCACACTAGCCATGCTGCGGCTGCATTTTTTGCTGATACGGATGCAGTATCAGTAACACTACCGTGGCCACTAACCGCATGTGTTAGCGGCAAAACAAATGCATTTTGCGCTGCGTTTGCTTCTCCCCCTTGTGCCTGTAAAAATGTGTGCTACAGGACATTTGTGTTAACATGCACCACTGCACATTAGCATCAACGCAAACATGATGGAAACCTATGTACCCTGCATTAACCCTAGCTGCGCTGCATTGCAGTACTGCACCACACTGCAACGGCAGCACGGCCAGTGTGAACGAACCCTAATTCAATGGGTTGAACAAAAAGATTGTATAGAAATGTGATGAACTAAAGATTTTATTACAAAATCGCTTAATTTCAGGGTTTCAGAAGTAATTGGACAAATGAAAAACTGAAAATCAAATGTTCATATCTAAAACTTGGATGAAACCCTTTCCTGGTAATGACAGCCTGAAGTCTTGTACTTATGGACATCACCAGATGCTGGGTTTTCTCCTTTGTAATGCTCTGCCAGGCTGTCACAGTAGGGGTATATATATAAATATCCTGCCATTTCCAGCTTTTAATAAGAAAAACTGTTGCAATGGGCATTTAAAAGTGGCACTTGGTTGTTTTTATAGAGTCCAGTGGATGCAATCTGACATTGATAATGGGCTCTTTCACACTATGTGCACTGTGGCTGTTTTTTGCCAGTAACGGAAGTGCTAGTGGTAACTACTGGTTACCCATGTTTTGCTCTGCCCTAGCACCTCCCATACAAGTGTGTCTGGAAGACACAGCAATGTGCAACTATGTATGTTACCATAAACAACATATGTATGTTACCATAAACAAAGGGCCTGTGTGAAAGATACACAGGTTTCCTATGGAGGAAAGGGGTTGTTCTCTATGGTCAGGGTGTGCCTCTGTCCCATGTCTGAACTTTTTCAGATGATTTTGTTATATATATATTTTTTAGAAGACCAAAAATGTTATAGTAGAGCAAATATAATCACTTGTTTTTATACTTTACTGTCTTATTTTAGTAAAGAATTTAATAAGAGAACGGTACTGTTGGTTTTAGCCCAATATTAAACATGAGTGGACCAAAGAAAAGGAAAGTGGACAGTGAATGCCAAGTGTTTAAGAGGGAGTGGACAACAAAGTATTTTTTCACCGAAGTCCGATCAATGCCGGTATGTCTGATATGCCAGGAAACACTTGCAGTCTTCAAAGAGTACAATCTCAGCCGTCACTTTGCCACAAAGCATGGCAACTATGCTAGCAAGCAGTCACCTCAAGAACGGGAGGCTACTGCACAGAGGTTGATGGCTAAATTACAGGCTCAGCAAAATGTCTTTCACAGACAAACTGCAATTCAAGAGACAACTACCAAAGCAAGTTTTATGCTATCATTCAAATTAGCAAAAGCTAGCAAACCTCTCTCTGAAGGCGAGTTTTTGAAAGAATGTATGATAGAGACAGCAGGTCTCTTGTGTCCAGAGAGCAAAGGCAAGTTTGAAAAACTCAGCTTATCGCGCAGGACAGTGACTCGTCGAGTAGAACTGATTGATGAAGACTTGGCCAGCAAGTTAAATAGTAAGGCAGAGTTCTTTAAGTTTTATTCACTAGCATTGGATGAAAGTAATGACGTAAAGGACACTGCTCAGCTCTTAATTTTTATCCGAGGGATTAGTGACAATTTTGAAATTACGGAGGAGTTTTTAGCCATGGAGCCACTGAAAGGAAAAACACGCGGAGAGGACTTGTATGACCGGGTCTCTACTGTCATCGAGAAAATGAAGCTACCATGGAGTAAACTTGCTAATGTCACAACAGATGGATCTCCAAATTTAACTGGAAAAAATGTTGGACTGCTAAAAAGAATTCAGGATAAAGTGAAAGAGGAGAACCCTAACCAAGATGTTATTTTTCTTCACTGTATTATTCACCAGGAATCATTGTGCAAGTCTATATTACAACTTAATCATGTTGTTAATCCAGTCATAAAGCTTGTTAATTTCATTCGAGCAAAGGGACTTCAGCACCGTCAGTTTATTAAATTTCTGGAGGAAACTGATGCGGATCACCACGACTTACTTTACCACTCTCGTGTCCGCTGGTTGAGTTTGGGCAAAGTTTTCCAACGAGTGTGGGAGCTCAAAGAAGAGATTGGTGCATTTTTGAAATTAAAGGGGAAGTCTGACGAATTTACTGAGCTGAGTGACAAGAATTGGCTGTGTGACTTTGCATTTACTGTAGATATATTTTCACATCTGAATGAGGTAAATGTGAAGCTACAGGGAAAAGATCAGTATGTACATGACATGTACACTAATGTGAAAGCCTTTAAATCGAAGCTGATTTTCTTTTCCAGACAAATTTCAGACAAAGTCTTCACTCATTTTGCCACACTAGCCACACGGAAGGAGACCATCCAAAACATGAAGAAATACAGCAAATCACTGGATGACCTGCATGCAGAATTCTGTCGTCGGTTTTCTGATGTTGAAAAAATTGACCAGTCACTTCAACTGGTGGCCTGTCCTTTGTCACAAAACCCTGAAACAGCACCAGAAGAGGTGCAACTGGAACTCATCGATCTTCAGTCTGACTTGGTCCTAAAGGAGAAATTCAGCTCTCTTGAACTGAGAGACTTTTATGCTTCACTTAATGAAGCCACTTTTCCAAACATCTGGAGGATGGCACAGAAGATACTGGTGCTGTTTGGGTCAACCTATGTTTGTGAGCAGACATTTAGCGTCATGAACATCAACAAAGCCCCTCACAGATCCAGCTTAACTGACGAACACCTCAGATCTATCCTGAGAATAGCCACAACAAAACTAACTCCAGACTTTGATGCATTAGCTAAAAAAGGAGACCAACAATACTGTTCCCACTGAAGTTGATGTTTTAAAGACCAAAAACCTTTCAACCCAGTCTACATTGCCATCTACATCTACGTCCCAGGCATAATTTGGAAGTTACACTAAAGAAAATGTTTAACTTACTGTTTACACATTTTGTTCTTTTCTATTTGTTTTAGTTTTAAATTATTTTATTATATTTAAGTTTAATTTGAAAGGCTTTTGTACCTTTCCTTTGTTAGGCAATTTTATTTTGCCTTTGCCATCTTCAATATAAGGTATGTTATTGTGCTATGATTCCTCCATTTTTTGAAGTTTCAAATTATAATAATTAGTGTTTACATTCTTCTTGTTAAAATGTTTGAGATGAATAAAACTATTGAAATAAAAAAAAAAAGACCGTACCCTTTTATGTAATGATGTTTACTTTGAATTTATATTAGTTCACACAAACACTCCATTCATGCTTTTGTTCCGGCGCTCCGGTGCAGTTTAAGAACCCATTGTGGCCCTCGAGTCAAAAAGTTTGCCCACCCCTGCACTAGGCCCTCAGTACACACCGGGGACCGGACGGCAAGAGGGAGAGAGGGAGAAGGACAGAGGAGGGATGCTTTTCTGAAGGGCAGCGCCATCCAGCAGAATCACCTGCATGGCATTTGTGGAGAGGGACTGCTTCCTGTCACAGGACACAGGTCAACCCAACAAGAAAGTGACTTTATTCTAAACGTCCCTCCCCTGCTCGAAGCCCTTCTATGGCTCCTTACGTCCCACAGCCCAAATTCCTCGGCAGCGCATCCCAGGCTCCCTCGGCTGCTAACACCTCCCTGTCCAAGGGTGTCTATCTACTCTCGGGGCAACACCTCCTCTTAAGCAGGTGTGCTATTGCCCGCCCTCCACACGGCCATCTCGTCCACACCCCAGGTCTGTGCTCATGTCCCCCCTCCGAGGACCCTCCCATGTGTCCCTCCTCTGAGGGCCTCTCGGTGGCCCTGGTACTTCTCAGGGGAACTCTCGTGCCCTCGGGGGAGCTCACAAGGACAAGGAGAGAGGGAAGGGGGCAGGCCTGGTGACTCCAGGTTCAGCCCAAAAGAGGAGGCCCAGGGTCAGAGTGACCACAGTAGTGATCACTGCTTCTAAAGAGCCGGGGCTCGGGGTCCTCCCACTGCCCTTGTCCACAGGGCCCCTGGTGTCTCCCAACTGGCTGCAGTGAGGGCGACATTCTAATTTGGCTGCCCAACATCACACAGTCCCCAGGGTTATGGGCATATGGTCTCAGTAACTGGCTCGCAGGGGCAGGGGGCCCGGCCAGACCAATGAGAAGACTCCTGGACTTTTGCTGGAATTACCTGGAGGGAGACACTTCTCCATCAGAGCTCAGGGCGCCGGGCCCACATTCGCTGCAGGGCTCTTTGCCACCTGCTGAGGACAAGGCCGCTCCGATGGCTGAAGAGGAAAGCCAGGTGGCATCGCCAGGGCCTCAGCTGCTGCAGCCAGGGCTTCCCATGCGGAGCTGAGAACTCCATGTACTTCAGGGGATCTAGGTGGGTTTCTGTCACTCGTAACAAGCGTCCTGGCTGTTTCTATGGAGATGAGCCCTCTGTTCAGGCTATTTCTGCCTGCCGTCCTCCTGGGTCCTCAGACATCACACATGGTCCTCCCGGGGCATGGCCTTAACCCTGGCTGCTGTCCACCCTCCATGGCCACAGGCTGAAGCCAGCCTAAGGGGCGGGCATGGGGCAGGGGAGAGGAGTGGCTCCTAGAGCCACCAGCTGGGACTCACTGAGGACAGGTGGAAGCCATGAGGTGGAGGCAAGAGGACAGGGAAGTGAAGAGGGAAACCCCGGGGCTCTAGGCCAGAACAGGGGAGGCGGGGGAGGGGTGTGTGCAAACAACTGCAACCCTCACGTGCCAACTCCGCCACTTCCATTGCCCAGCACACGCCCTCCACGGTGCTGCTCTGAGGGGCCTGTGACATCACTGGGGGGTGGAAATGGCAATGGCTCTCCGGCCCACCCCTCTGGGCGGCCTGTGGGCAGGGACAGTGCCCTGGCTGCGGAGTCGGGTCTGCTTCTTCCTGGGCTCCTGCACATGCCCCTGGGTGGCCTTGGCAGCCCTTCCCCTTTCTGGGCCTCAGTGGACCAGGTGGCCCCTGAGATCCCTGCCACTCAGAAGCGTAGAAGAATCTGACCCTGTCCAGCTGCGGTGTCCTCGGGCCCCGGGGCCCTTCCCCCGCAGAGCAACGAGCCCGCCTCCCGTACCTGGAGCAGCAGCGGGACTAGCAGGGTCCGGGCTCTCGGGCAGGCCATTTCTCTCCACCCCACCCGACCGCAGCCCTGCTGCAGAGCCGCCGCTGCCACGATCCATTACTTAGGGACCAAGGGAAGGCGTAATCTGGTGATGAAGAACTGGGAGTTAGCGGAGGCCGGTGCTCTTTTCGAGTGATTTACTCAGCTCCCCCCACACTTGCACCCCTAATGCAATTATTTACTTTGTTATTAAACGCCCTCCTTCCACTCGTTATTCTAGAGCTTCTGGAGCCCATGGAATTGGCCAGAAAGCTGCTCCTTGGCCAGGGGAAGCCAGGGCCTCCCTGCAGGGCAGCAAGGCTCACGCAGCCTGGGGACTCAGCCGGGGTTTCGGGGCCACCACAAGGCCAGGCCCGATGCCACAGGCCTCTCTCCCCTCCCCGCCTCCCTAACTTTCTCCCTCACCTCTCCCTCCTTTATTCCTTCATCCTTTCTTCCTCTCTCCCTTCTTTATGAAAACAGAGGTATAATTCACATACCATAAAATTCACCCTTTTACAGTGTAGAATTCAGAGGTTTTAGTGTATTCACAGGTTGTACAACCATCACCATGATCTAATTACAGAGCATTTCACCACCCAAAAGGAGCTCCATTCCATACCCAGGAGCAGTCACTCCCGTCCCCCGGGCCTCCCCGACCCCCACCCCTCAACCACTGATCTTTCCTCGGTCCCTGTGGGTCTGCCTGTTTGGGACAGTTCATGTGAATGAAGTCATACAATATGTGGCCTTCTGTGTCTGCTTCTTTCACGAGCATAGTGTTATTAAGGCTCCTACAAGTCAAAACATGTCTCGGTATTTCATTACTTTTTATGGCCAAATAATATTCCATTATGTGGACATGCTACATTTGTTTATCCATTCATTAGTTAATGGGCACTTAGGTTCATATTTTAGCTATTATGAATAACGTTGCTGTAAACACTTGTATACAGCTTTTCGTATGAACATACGTTTTCAGTTCCCTTAGGTGTGTACCTAGGAGCAGAGCTGCTGGGTGCTCCCTCCGCCCGTAGTGGCTGGGAAAGCTGGGGGCCTGGTGTGTTAATGCCGCTGTGCACCGTGGTCAGCTGGAAAGCTCTGCACTCCTCTGACCAGCAAAGATACAGCCAGGTGCCCAGCCGGCATGGCTCAATGGTTGAGCATCGACCTATGAACCAGGAGGTCACGGTTCGATTCCCAGTCAGGGCACATCCCCGGGTTGCAGACTCGATCCCCAGTCGGGGGCATGCAGGAGGCAGCTGATCGATGATTCTCTTTCATCATCAACATTTCTCTCTCTCTCCCTCCCTCTCCCTTCCTCTCTGAAATCAATAAAAATATTTTTTTAAAAAAGATACAGCCAGGAGTTGCCGCAGGCCTCTAAGGCAGGTGACGCTATTCTCCAATGAGGACCATGACAGCAGCCCCTGTGGCCCGCATTCCAGACCCACCCTCGGCAGAGCTGGCCAGGCGAGCTCCCTTGGCCCCGTGTACAGATGAGGTAAGGGCGCCCACACTCACACCTGGATGTGGACCCCACCTGCCTGCCTCTAGCTGAAGCCTGTTGCTTTCCTCATCACCAACAGTCGGGAGGGATGTGACCAATGTCAGACTCTGGAGCCGCAGGACCTCAGCTGCATGGTCACATGGCTACACCCACCTGGGATCCCCAGCCGCCCAGGGCTCACTCCAGGGCAATCAGGAGGCTTCTCCCTCCACCCACCCAGCACCCCAGGTCCCTAGACAGCACTGCCCATCCCTGTGGCACCTGGACCCTTCCCACTGCAAGTTGGGTTTTCAAGCTAACTGACTTGGCAGGCATCTGCCTTAAACCTCTCTGGCTGTTTCCCTGATGCCTGGGGAGGGGAGACTGGGGAGGGGAGATGGGGAGCGGAGGTTGGGGAGGGGAAGTTGGGGTGGGATTTTGGAAGCTCCACCTGCCTCCCAGGCTGGAGCCCCTCTCAGTCCCCAGGGGCCACTCTGCTGCTCCCCACACCAATGTCCACCCACACTTCTCTCTGTTAACTGGGGCGGGGGGCAGGGGGAGGAGTGACCCTGAAGATCTCGGAAGGCCCAGCTCCTGTGCCCAAAAGGCTCTATGTTCAGTCCCCAATGCCTCCAGGTGTCCCACATCCACCCCAAACACCAGGCCTGACTTCATTATCTTCAAAATGTTCCTGAAATCAGAGGCGGTGAGACCTGACCACAAACAGGAAATAAATAACCCCCACCCCCCAATGATAAATGGTTCTATTAGCAAACCAGATTGTTAAACTCCGATATAACAGCACGCAGGAAACTGGGCCCATCCATTCTCCCTCCGGCGCACACTGAGTTGTAAATAGGTTATTTTGTGTGTAAATAACACATTAAAACACAGCATTAGCTGTGTCTTTTGATAGAGAGGAAATTGTTACAAATAAATAATTCGGGACAGGAATGTAAAATAAGCCAGATTTAATAGTGCATGCCTGGTGCAGCCGTGTTAAACATGACTAAAATAATAAAGCCCAGAATATACTAATAGTAAACTATGCTCTGACATCAAAGTAATGAGGCTATATTTTTACCAGGCTTGAGAAATGCTAAAATTAGTTTTGACAGAACCAAACATCAGAAAAATGTTTCTGACATAAATACTGTCAATTTGGGGAGCTGGTGTTTGGGCTGGGAGAGGGTAGGGGTTAGGGGCAACTGTGTCCACCCCATTGGCAGGTCCTAGGGAATCCGTTTCCGGTCCCAATGGCGTCACCAGCTGACTGTTTGTGCTTCACGCCTCTGGACCTCCGTTTCCATGGCTGTAAAATGAACAGGTTCGAATGAGATGACCTAAAGTTCCTCCACAGGACCCAAGTGGATACCTGAAACCACCCTATAAATACTGTGCTTTTTCTCATACATACGTAAATTAAACCTATGATAAAGTTTAATTAGGCACAACAAGATTAACAACAGTAACTAATAACAAAATAGAACAATTATAACAATATTCTGTAATAAAAAGTATGTGAAATATCGTTTCTCTCTCTCCAATAACCAATCTGGTAACCCAGGCGGCTATGGAGTGACTAAGGGCAGGGATACGGACAGCATGCAGAGGCTGGACGAAGGCATGATTCGTGTCCTGGGAGGGATGGAGCCAGACAGCACAAGATTCCATCACCCTTTGCAGAACGGCGCACAATTTTAAACTTGCTTTTTTATTCCTGGAATTTTCCATTTTATATTTCCAGACTGAGGTTGACTGCAGATAAGTGAAACCACAGATAAAGGGGGACTGCTATACTTGGAAATAGCATCCAAGCCCCCCCAACACTATAACAGTTAACATGCACAACACAATAAAGCACGAGAAATGAGGCATTTAGGGCATGAGGTCTCGGTGTCCTGCGTGAGGCCAGGATATGCAGAAGGAATGCTCACCCAGGTTTATGTCACTAACATTTAATGCACATCTAAGCAGGCTCTCTGCTAACCCCTCTAGACACTCTCCGTGTCACCTCACAATATCCAGAAATTATCTCCATTTTACAGACCAGAGATATGAACTGCCTTGCCCCAGGACCCACAGCTAACAAGCGGGGAGCTGGGAAGAGCCAGTCCCTTCCGCTGCACTCTGCCATGGCCCAAAAGGAGCGCCAGCCCTCACCCTGTGCCCAGACACTCCAACCCTCAGCACCTGAGGCCATGCCAACATGCCATCAGGAGTCATTCAGACCCGCTGAGAAGACGCCCGGCCACCACGCTGTGCCTGCTTCCGGGGTATGCCAAGCTGTTGGGGAACTGAGCTCTGCTCTCCAGAAAAAGTCCGACGGGAACTGGCTGTTCCGTGTGGCTGGGCTGTTAAAACAAGCTCAGAAGCAGCATTCGCGGCAATCCTGAAAATCACTTAAATAAGAATAATTGACCACTTAGTCACATCTGAGTGCACTTCCAGCCCAAGACAAGAGCGTGTGGCCCTGGCCAAGCAGCTCAGGTAAGCCAGGGAGGCTGGCCCACTTGGTAAGTTCCAGGGGCCTCATGAGGGAAGAAGGGGCCAAGGATCAGGCCAGCCCCGAACGACCTTGCAGAGGCAGCTGGCTGCACCAGCCCACCGGGCACACACCTGGCATGACAGGGTCAGATTCACCCCCTCGTTCAACAATCATTGCCAGGGGCAGGGCACAGTGGTGAACAAACGATGCTCTGCCCACACGGTGGGGGAGGGGTGTGGCACAGAAACAGAGGGGCAAAGACACCAGGGACTCAGGCACTGATCAGTGCAGGACACGGTGAGGCCCACATGCCATGGGGGACCCCTAGCCCCGGGCATCTCAGCAGGAATGCTCACGGTTGGCTTATTTACACATTCCAGTGTTTGAATTTGAGAAGCATTCCAAGACAGACGTGATGCCTCACTACAGAGCAAAGATGGACCTCAAAGAAACATGCAAAGAAGCCACAGAGCCAGTGAACAAAACAGTGGTGGTGCCGGTGCCGGTGGCAGAGGCCTCCTGCAGCGAGGGAGCTCTCTGCCAAGTCACGCTGTGCTCAGCCCTGTGAACGTGAGGGCCATGCCACTTGCCAGGATCCAGTCCAGCTGCATCTAGGAAGTGGGAAGCCTGTCAAACATGCACATGGCCAGGCCCCGGCCCGGGAGGTCCTGTTTCCGCAGGTCTGGGAGGCCTGGAATCTGCATTTGTTACAGTTGTCTCCTGAGATTTCACGCGAGGCCAGCTTCAGACCTCTTGGCTGCTGCACCCTCAAAGTTCAGGGGAGAAGGATGAGTGCAAGAGGCCCGGGGCCGCCAAGCGCACTTGTTCAGGGCAGCCTGGGCCCAGCGGCAAAGGGTTGAGACCAGGTTTGATCTCCTGCCTTGTACTCCCTCCGCCACTCCCGAGTGGGGAGACACCGGAAATCAGAGCCTCCCACCACCTGTCTGGCCTCAATGGGTCAGCTAGCAAGGGTCCGTGAAGGGCAGACTTTCTAAGTCACACCCCACGGACCTAGAAGCGAAAAACTGGTGAAAGCTAATAGTTAGGTTGGACCTCATACAGAACTGATGTGCCCAGCACTTTACATGTGCTACTCGAGTAATTCTGACAACACTATGAAGTAGGTACTATTATTACGTCCATTCTATAGATGAAAAAACTGAGGCACATACTGCCCAGGGTCAGGCGACCTGGCTGCAGAGTCTAGGTTGCTTCCTACCACTTCCCTGCTCTGCACAGCAGGGGCAGCTACTACCCACGAGGTGCCCTGTGCCAGGCAGGTGGAAGCACATTATGTGTCTGCTGTAACTACAGAGCAGCTGCATGTATGATTCATACTTTACACCTGGGAAGGCTGGCCATACCTCATACAGTCTGAAAGCACATACCAGAAGGAGACTCCCACCTTGTGCCCTGAGCCCCAGACCCCGCTCTCTGCTGGAGCGGCTGGTGGCCTTGAGCAAGTCCCTCCCCACCTCACGTCAGCCTCTCCTACACAAGGGAAAAGTGGCAAAGGGGAGGCGCCAACTGTTCGTGAAGGAGCCGGGCTCCAGCCTCATACCCAGGAGCTCCATACGGGGTTTCCAAGCTCTGCCACTGAGGACATCGCCTCCCTTCCGTCCCCTCTGCTCCCTCAGACCGTCACGCTCTTCCTCATTCCCACTGTGCTTGAGATCAGCTGGCTATCAAGGGACCTGAGCGAGACTGTGGATGCCATGAGTCACTCACAGCACCTCGGCCACCTCTGGAAGGATGTAATAAAGCTCCAAGGTCACGAGACCACGAAGACATTGGTCCATGCCCTGAATAGGAGGAGGCCCAGAGAAGGGAACAACCTGCCACACTGGGACCCAGGGATAGTGCTGACCTAGAACCATAGCCAGGGCCCCTGGGCCACACCACCAGGAGTTCCTCACGCCATCCGCAGAAGGTGGGCATCACGGTGCCCCGGCACCAGGCACCTGTTCCCAGATGCCCTGCTGGCTCCATGCAGGAACAGCCGCTCCTCCCTGACTCCAGGAGGGCCCTTCCCGGGCAGGCTGCTCAGAGAGGGGCAGAGGAAGCCAAGTGGTGGGCTGGCTCCAATGACACAAGCCACCTGCCAGGGGCAACTGGGCTGACAGGTTACATCCACCCGCTGCTGGAAACTCATCCATGGGAGGGCTCCCCTGGGCAATAAGGGGACAGGGGCCTCTGGGGGTGGGCAGGGTCGGCCCCCTGGGGTAAGGGTAGGTGGGGTGGAGCAGGGTAGGTGCCTGGAGGAGCTGCTGCTCCAAGCTATTGGCAGCTGCCTGCCCCGCCTCAGGTCAGAACCCCTCAAGCTCCTGTTGTTACTGCACCACTGGTGACAGCAGGTCTGATGCCAGAGGGGCTTCCCCCAGCTACTGTCTAAGGCTGTTCCCTGCTACTATGACACGGCAGTGAATGACGGCAGTGAATGACGTGGGGCAGTTCATAAGCCACTCAGCCCTGGCAAGGGAGAAACAGCTGAGGGCCCAGCAGAGACACGCTGAGCCCGCTTGCTGGAGCTCCCTCAGGCCTCAGGCGCCTGGGCCTGTGCATCAGGCAGAGGGACAGCTGGAGTCACCACAGGCAGGGCAGGCCCTGACCCAGAGGAGGGAGCAGGCCAGGTGCAGACACAGCCAGGCCGGGACAGGAGGCCAGCCTCCAATCCACCGCCAGGCTCTTGGCGCTGACCTGCCCTCCCCTTACGTCTGCCTCCTGGACACCACGCCGCATGAGAGTCCTCCCTGGACACGGGCTCCAACCCGCTCCCAGTGTCGTTCGATTCCCCAGGCTCCAACCCTGAGCTGCGCCAGCATGACCCGTGGACGGCAGCCCCCACATCATTTGAGGTGGTTAGAAGCTCAGACCCTTGCCCTGTTTACGCCATCCCAGCGCTGGTTAGGAACGCAGACCCTCATGCTACCCAACTTACTGGCCGGGCCCTGCACTCTGACAGTGACCCATCTGTGCTCACATCAAAGTGAGGGGCCATGCCCGCACTCCACCCGCCCCGCTGGCCAAGGCGAATTTCCCGCTGCTGCCGAGCTGTGCTTGAGCAGTGAGAGCAACAGGGCGTGACTAAATGCACTTGAATAAAAGGGAAAGAAAAGAAATCTAAGTCTCTCCATTCCTCAGAGACAGAAATAGTTTTGTGGCCTCCAGATGGACTGCGCAGACACAAGGGGAGGTCTCGCCTTCCCGCCAAACTTTCCCACCGGGGCGCTGGCACGGCCAGTGGAAAGCAGAGTATTTCTCTTCAGGGCAGTAAAATGAGAGGCTGTGGCTCCATAGTCCTTCTGCTATAATTAAGTTGGCCAGAAATTCACCTAAGGATACTAAATTCTGTACCTGACCCTCTAATTACAGCCAGAAGGGATCAAGAGACAATTACTTCTAAAATAGTCCCTGTGGGCCAGAGGCAGGAGCAATGTCTGGCACATCTCAAATGCACCAAGTGAACGCACCCCAGGGCCGCCCAGCAGCCCCAGGCCTCCTTTCCCTCCCCTCCCCTCTGAGTTTGCAGGGTCTCCTGCTGGAGTCTGAGCCAGCCCAGTCCTCCTGCCACAGATCGGGGTGGCCAGACCTCTGGGAAAGCCTGCAGGCACCTGTCACAGTGCCTAGGATCTGGGAGCATGGTGCCCTCCTCTTCACCCTCCATAAACCCAGCATGCCTGCCCGGTGACATGGGCCACCAGTCCAATTAAACCCTAACAGGCTAATGAAAAAGACCCCTGCTGCCCACCAAGTGTGCAAAATAGAAAGTACCTCCTTGGGCAGCCGCCGCCGCCGCGGCCACCGCCAGAGCAGAGGTCTTCCTGCCCGCTTCGGTGAAAGCAGCACCCTCCGGGATCGCACTTTTGCCTTCTTTCTTCTCCACGGCGGAGGCAGAGGCGGACGTGTCCATCTTAGCTGCTCATGGTCCTGGTGGCAGCCCTAAAGAGAAGACAAAGACACTCACCAACACTGCCCCAGACCCAGCCGGGAACGCCGACCCAGATTCCCCGCCGCCACGCACCGCTACAGCAACCAACTCAATTCTCTCATAATTGGGAAGGAGGGTTTAATTAATTTTGAGGATTATTAGTTCTGAGATTCATCTGGTCTTTGAACGACCTCACGGACAACAGGTGCACGTTTTCATTATTTTTACCCCAGATTTTAAAACCTAAGCAACAAGTCAGTTCCTGCCACCGAGTGGTGAGCAGCAAGGAGAACTGCATGGTGATATGGAGTCAGCATCACAGTTTTCTCCAACTCAGAATCACAGGAAAGAAAATAAATTGAGAAACAATGACGTGGTGGTCCAGGAAAAAAAGCCCTTGTTTCCTGCCCCTTCCCTGCTCACCGGGACCCATCTTTCATTTATTCATGTGCATGTCCATCACTCATTCATTCCTCACATTTTCCATCACTTATTCACTCACACACGCTCAGTCAATAGATTTTTAAGCCCCTATCATGCAGCCGGCCTCGTGCCAGGTGCTGAAGACACAGTTCACGGAGTTTACATTCTACTTCAGAGACAATAATAAGTAAGGGGAAGTCAGTGTGTATTTAGCTCCAGTTAGAGAAGGGGCCTGGGAAGAGAAAGCAGAGCGGCAGGATGGGGCAGGGTGCGAGGGGCTTGCCACTGTGAGGTCAGAAGAAGCCCAGGACAGCCAGAGGGTAGAGGTAAGAACCAAGGGCCTGGGTGGGAGGGACTGGCTGTGTGAGCAGCAGCAAGGAGGTGGGCGCAGGCCCTGGAGGGGGACAGAAAGTGACTCATCGTGAAAAGGGGTCATTCTGCTGTTGTGTGGAGAGCAAGTTTGGGAGGAAGGGGCACTATCACAGGGACTCCGGGAGCTGCGAGGGTGGCCTGGGTTGGAGGGAGGTGGTGGGCCACGGGTGTGCTCAAGTGCTTCACTAATATGCTTCATCACTCGCACATGTGGCTGACTCAGTGTTTGTATCAGATATTACAGAATGGAAATGTGAAAGTCATCTTTCAAAAAGAAGTGGGATGTCAAAGATGGCTCCAATTTTGACAGAGCAGCTGGATGAATGAGCGGTGGTGCCATTTGCTGAGATGGAGCACCGGGTGGGAAGCAGGTCCGGGGCAGAGGTCAGGAGCGCGGTTGGGCCATGAACCTCTGAGATGCCTATTAAGACCCACAGAAACTGCTGGAGATGCAGGATGTAGCTCAGGGGAGAAGTGGGAGCTAGAGATGGGAATATGGTGGGCCCAGGGCAGGCCAATGCTTCCAGATCAGAAACCAGCCAAGGAGAGTGAGCAGGAATGGCCAGTGAGGGGAGAGGAGAGGAGGGGAGGAGGAAAAAGCCCAAACACCAGGAGAAATATCTTCATGAAGAGGAAGGAATGATCAGCTCGACCACAGGAAATGAGAGAATAAGAAGATGAGGTCCAGAGCTGCAGGTTCATCCACATGGGGTGACCAGGGCCCGGTGGGGTCAGGAAGAGACTGGGATGAGTGTGGAAACAGAAGCCATATCTCAGGAAGCTTTGCCATAAAAGAAACAAAGAAAATGGGTGACAACTGGAAGGAGTTCAGGAGGCCGTGGTGGCTGTCCCAGGAGGGAGGCAGGTGGGTCCACAGCCCATGGAAGGGACCACCCTGGTAGAGGGCTTGTGGACCACAATGTGGCAGAACGGAAGGCAGTGGTCACGTCCATCCCTGGGGCCTCAAGGCTAAATCACCTGTAGGACCCAGAATCTCATTTTCTCAAATCTGCACCCTACTTGGTATCTAAGTAAAGTTGGAGTGCACGAGGGCATGGTGTGGCACATGCAAGACGGTTCCCAGGGCTGCTGGTTGGTCGAGTGAGCAGCACCTCCTGGTGTGGTCTGCACACACCAGCTTGGCCGCTTTCAACACTTTCAAACTCCCCGTCCAGACACCCACGGCAGATGGGGACAGAGACATCTTCTGAGGATTCTGGCAAGTGATGGCATTCCCTTTGGTCTCAAGATTCCGGGATCACTACCTGATCCTTCAAGACTACTTGTAAAATCTGTTCTTTTAGACTCTGGCTGTCTGGATGGCCTGGGCCTGCTCTTCCTTCTCTGCTCCCTTAGCCTGGCCCCAGTCACTTGAGCTGTACCTTTGAGTCACCTTCCTCCTCCCCAGTCTCCCACACATCTGATCAGCTATAATGGCCATCGCTTCCCCACTAAAGACCTAACCAGCACTGCCTCTCCCAGCTGGCTGCTCTGTACCAAGCGTCCTTCCATTCTGGGTTGGTCCTGAGCACCTTCCACACAACCTTGCCCCCACCCCACGTCACCATCCGACAGCCAGGACCCTTTCTCAAAACCAAATCTTGAGACTTTCCTAAAATCTCTCAAACAAGCAGCAGCTGGTGTCAGTGTGCCACATACCGATCAATAAGAGGCCCAAGACCTGGCACTAGCACCGCCTGCCTTGCTTCACAGTGGGGCCTCGCCTGAACACTTCCAAGCCCACTCTGTAGCTCCTGTCAAGGTGGTCCCAGGCAGTGGCTGACTTTGCACCTCCCCAGAGGCCCCAGAGCCAGTGCACCCAGTGGACAGCTTCTGACTATACCAGATTACAACTCTACACATTCACAAGTGACACACTCAAGGGGCAGACTCAGTGACACCAAAGTCCCACTGAAGCAAGTCCTGCTCCCTAGGAGTGTCTCCTGCACAGCAGCTCTTCCATTGTAGTCGCAGCTGGTCCTCACAGTCAATTGGCCTGGAGGTCAATTCCTCCCATGATACCAACAGCAATCAAGGCTCAACTACAACAAGACTGTGCACACAGTCCACACAGGGGCGTACCTAGAGTGACCAGCTTAGGTGACTGGGGAGGCTGAGCCACTGAGCTCTACAGGACACCTACTACATAAGGCTACTCTACCAACTCCAGGAGACATAGCAGCTCTATCCAATACATAGAAACAAACACAGGGAAGCAGCCAAAATGTAGAGCCAAAAAACATGTCACAAATGAAAGAATAGAAGAAACCTCCAGAAAAAGAACCTAATGAAATGGAAGCAAGCAAACTACTGGATACAAAGTTCAAAACAATGATTATAAGGCTGCTCAAGGATCTTAATGAGAGCTTCAAGGTACTTAAGAAGACTTTCAAGGATCTTAGTGAGAATTTCAAAGATATGACAAAGGATCAGTCAGAATTTAAGCATATACTAACTGAAATAAAGAATGATTTACAGCAATTCAACAGAAGAGTAGAGGAGTCTGAGAATCAACTCAACAATTTGGAATATGAGGGGGGAAAAAATACCCAATCAGAAGAGCAAAAAAGAAGAAAAAATATGAAGATAGTGTAAGAAGCCTGTGGGACAACTTCAAGTGTACCAACATTTGCATCATGGGAGTGCCAGAAGGAGAAGAGAGCTAGATACTGAAAATCTATTTGAAGAAATAATGACAGAAAACTTCCCCTACCTGGTAAAAGAAATAAACTTACAAGTCCAGGAAGTGCAGAGAATCCTAAACAAGATGAACCCAAAAAGGCCCACACCAAGACACATCATAATTAAAATTCCAAGGGTTAAAGACAAAGAGAGAATCTTAAAAGCAGCAAGAGTAAAGCAGCTATCTACAAGGGAGTGCCCATAAGACTGTCAGCTGATTTCTCAACAGAAACTATGCAGGCCAGAAAGGAGTGGCAAGAAATATTCAAAGTGATGAATAGCAAGGACCTACAACCAAGATTACCCAGCAAAGCTATCATTTAGAATTGAAGGTCAGATAAAGAGCTTCACAGACAAGAAAAAGCTAAAGGAGTTCATCACCACCAAACCAGTATTACATGAAATGTTGAAGAGTATTCCTTAAGAAGAGGAAGAGAAAGAGGAAGAGGAAAAAGAAGAGGAAGGGGAAGGGAAAGGTGAAGCAGAAGGAGAAGGAAAAAAGGTAAAAAACATAAACAATAAAATGGAAATAGGTACATATCTATCAACAATTGAATCTAAAAATAAAAATAAATGAACAAGGAATCTAATGAACAAAATAAACTGATGAATAAAATAGAACCAAAGGCATGGAAACACGGAATAGACTGACCAATCTCAGAAGGAAGGGGGAAGTGAAGATCTTATATGCATGCTAGAGGCCCAGTGCACAAATTCGTGCATGGGTGGGGTCCAGCCGGCCCACCCTCATGGGGGCCCATTGGGCCAGGCTGGCAGGGGAGAGTGGCCACAGGTGGTTGGCCAGCTGGCCCGGCCCCCGATCGGGGTGTTTGGGGGCCGATCGGAGCCCGAATCAGGCTGGTTGGCTGCCACAGTGTGTATCATAGCCACCAGTCGTTCTGGTCTTTTTGGTCATTCCGCCGTTCCTGTCGTTGGGCTTATATATATATAAATGTGCATAACTCATGGACACAGACAATAGGGTGGTGAAGGTGTGGGGTGGGGTGGGAACTGGGTGGAGGAGGGCAATTGGGGGATAAAAGGGGACATCTGTAAATACTCTCGTCAATAAAGATTTAAAAAAAATGAAAAACAAATCTCACCACATCCCTCCCCTGGATCAAGGCCTTGCTGAGCCCCCTGGGCCTTCAGGTAAAGTCTTCCTGTGTCTACCTACAGCCTCCTCTCCCCACCTCCTCTTCACACTCAGTTCCCTTGTAAACCAGCAGGCCTCTGTTCAAGCCATGCCGCCAACCAGAGACTCTTTACCGTCTCCGTGTATGATGGACTCCTATTCTTCCTTCAAGATGCCACTCAGATATCCCTTCCTTCAGAAAGCCCTCTACTCCTCTCCGGTCATGGCCACTCCAACTTCTGGACCCCTGCAGCAACCAGACACCCCGTTATTGTACTCATCATCCCCTCCAGGTCAGGATTGTGTGGAACAACTGCTCAGGAATGCTGGTCAAAGGCTGTGAGGGGCCTTTGAGGCAACACAGCACTTAAGTAACTGTACAAGTAATTTTGTGAACAGCATAGGTTTTCCTCCCAAGAGCTCAGGTGAAGGAATTTAGGCCAGACTTTGAAACACACCTTGAATTTGGAAATAAGGACAAAAAACAAAAAAACAGCCAGAACAACAAACCTTTAACAAGCGTTTACTAGCTGCCAAGCACTTTACAATATTTTATATAGGAACAAACCGATGCCCAGAGAGGCTGAGTAACTTGCCCAAAGACAAACAACTTAGAAGCGGCTGTGCCAGGCCCCAAAGCTGTGCTCCAGAGCGCCACAGTGAGCGCCCCCTCGAGCGACGATCCTGCAGGGCAAAGGTTTTGCCAGAGTTCCGGCAGGCACTGAAGTAACTGACTGTTGAGCCCTTCAGATTTGGAGGCACTGGGCCAGGAGTCTAAGAAGCCCTGGGAGCAGGGCTCAGCATGGCCCCTGTCCGAGAGCCAAACCCAAGGTGGTGAGACTGGTGGATAGGGACCACCGGCCAAGGGCTGGGCAAATGCTGAGGCTCTGTCCAGGCTGCTTGCAAAACCCTGGCTCTACGGGTGGCACCTGTCTGTGGAGGCTGACCAGGTGGGGCAGCGTAGGCGTGTGCAGTTACACATTTACTCACTAACTCTTTACTCGCTAATTCTTCATAGACACCGCAGCTTCGTGCTTCACACTGCACTAGGCTGAGCTGGCCAGGCTCCACACACCCTCAGATGAACTGGGTGTCCTTCCCTGCATTTGGACACTCCCACCATCAGGGCACCTCTTGCACAGCTGATCACAATCTTCTATGCACCTAGCTGGCTCTCTGCTGGACTGGGACCTCCTCCAGGGCAGGGCTAGGCCTTGCACCCCTGGGTCCCCAGGCCCAGCTGGGCAGGTGCTCATGGGATGAGGTGGGCACGGGGAACCAGACGTGTATCTGGAAAGCACAGGCTCAATGGACTAGAAACCAGCAGAGTGAGGGCACCCACAGGGCTGGCACATGTGACCAAACCCAGGCTCCTGGGAGGTGTCCCCAAACACAGATGGGAAAACTGAGGCCAATAACACTGAACCCTCACACTTTAGTGTCAGGGACTCCAAGGAAAGAAAGACACTCAAGAAGGGAGGGACTGTGTCAGCTTCTATTAAGGGACATGAGGAGGTTGGAAAGAAAAGGAGGAAAAGGCTGTGATGTTGGGGAGCAGCTGCTGCAGCTCCTGCAGGCCAACATGCCCCTGTTATGTTGTCAGAGTGATGTCATTACCCCGATTCTTACAGAGGAAGGAGCTGCCCTGGTGCCACTTTCCACGGAGGAGGCAGAAGGGCCAGGTCTAGAGCCGGGGGCGCTGGCCAGAAAGCTGCCCGAAGCCTCAGGGCGAGGCCAGCACAGGACCAGGTGAACAGAGTGTGGGAGGAAGCATACTTACCCAGATTCCTCTTCCCAGACTGCCCAGAAGCAGATGTGCACCGGAAGCTCAGGGGCTCCCTGAAGGCCTGCGGGAAGCTGGCCCGGCCAGGGACCCTCAGTGCCTCATGCCACAGGCCTCATCTCCTGCAGATCAGCCACCCTCCCCAGACCTCCCCTCTCAGAAGAGGAAGGCAATAGACAGAGAGGCTGTGCAAATCACAGGCATTAGCGGGATTAGCACAATTTCTGGGTAAACACCAGGCTCCAGGGTCCTAGGCAGCCACTTTCACTCTCGGAAGCTCCTCGGATCAGAGGCAGATGTCTCGGCCTCGTCAGCAGCCTTACCTGGGCCCCAGGGGACAACAGGGCACCAGCTCAGGGCTCCTACACCACAGCTGGGGGCTTGCTGGTTTGTATGGGGTCATGTCCCACAAACCACACAAGAGGGGTCCGGGATGCAGCATTTGTGGGGGCAGAAGGAGAGAGCACCCTCTCTAGCGAGGAAACGCACTGCTCCAGCAGGTCTGCGCTCACAGAGGGGATGCAGCCACGCTTCTAGTTCTGCTAAGGGGAGGGGCATGAACCCGTAGCCCCCAGGAGCACCCTTGCCCTCAGGAGAGGGCACGCAGGTCACTTGCTCTCTGGGCCTCGGCATCCTAGGGCATGGGCAGCACCAAGAACCTCAGAAGGCATTCAGCGGCCTCCTGGAGATCCGATTCCCCGGGTCTGCGTGGACAGTGCGGGACAAACAGCCACATTTTTCACAAAGTCCCATGGCTGTTTCCAATGCACTGGCAGGTTTAAGAACAAATGCACTGGGTGTTCATAAGGCTGCTTCCAGCCTCCAAATAAGTTATAAGTTAAAAGCAAGGCTGCAGCACCTGAATGGAAAAAATGTTTATCTTCGTTCACTGGGAACTGGAAATTGTTGTCTCCTTCAGCTATGAATGTGGGCATCAAATTGCAGTGCCCATGAGCCTGCCACCAGCACAAGTCGCAGATGTGCCTGCACCTGCTCACCTCAACGCTGCACTAAAGGTCGCCATCAGAGCCCCTGAACTTGCCGGTTGTGCCGGCACCTTATGACTACAGCACAGAGGCGGTGCCTTTGCATTTGCTCACAGCAGGCAGTACTACTGGCTTCTGTGTGTTTATTCTCGGCATTGACAGCATTATTCCCAGGAGGAGTCCCCGGCACAGAAAAGGTTAAGAACTCTGATGAAAAAGACTGACTTGAAGAATAAATTAATTATCAGAGCAGAATGAGTGAATCTCTCTGAAACCTGTGATCGCAGACACCTCCCACCACCTGGCTTCTTTGAACTCCTCTAACGAGTGAGTCACAGGAACTGGAGCGGCTTCCTGGGCCAGTCAGTCTCCAGGAGAGATGCAGCCTTGCCTCCCAGCGAGCCAGCCTCCCCAGCCATCACGTCCTCAATCCTCTCTGATCTCAGCCATGTGGCATGCGTGCCCAGGCCCCACACGCACAGTCACACATGGGCACACACAGAGCACACACAACATAGAGCAACAACCACATACACAGTCACATGCATGCATGCACACATAGACCACATCCACACATACACAGCTATGCTTGTGCTCTTGGGCACACATGCAGAGTCAACATGCATACATGGTCACATGCCACACATACATGTACTCACATACACGGCCACACATGTGGGCACACCATTGCATAAGAGATGCACACAATCACATGGATGTGTAGAAAGATACACACACATACACTGCGATAATAAACACCCGCCCTGCCTTTATCACAAAGTTATTTTTAAGATGAAATGAGATAAAACACATGAACGTGCCTGGAGTGAAGAGCATTCAATGCGGCTCAGATGAAAGGAAGTGAGCATTATAACATATTATAATTGAAAAGAGGGGAGGGTGCTCAGTCTCTACTGGCCCCAAAGCCCCAAGGACTCGTCCTATATCCTCTCTGAGTAGCCAGACGCCAACCACTTCATTTCATTACCTCAGTGCTGCCATCTGTAAAATGAACGTTCTGAAGTGTGTTCCCGGCCTAAGGGATAACAGTCCATAGTGCAGAGGGGGCCTGACTTCCCATGTTGGAGGCATGAGGGAGTAGACATGTGCTTCAATTCAGCCCCACTGGCCCACCTGGATCACAGCCCACGCTCACTCCTCCACCTTGTAGGAGAAAGAGAAATGGATGAGGTGAGGAGGGTTCCCTAGGGCTGCACTTCGCTGGGACACCACGCTGGCCCTTCATGGCAGGGTCTGAAAAATCCTCTTTTCAAATATGTGCGCATTTATTCTCCCAAGGGAGAGCTGTTTGTGCTTGGACGAGTGCAGTCCATGGCAGCTGTGTGTCTTTGGCCATATAACGTCCCCTCTCTGAGCCTTCATCTCTTCCCTTAATCTGGAGCATCCTCCAACTTCCCAGGGTGGTGGAGACAGCAGCCATCCTTCCCAGCACAGTCAGGAGCATGTATTACAGCAGCAGCCCCCACACATCAGCCCATAGTTGGTTAGACCTGGGTGGCCAGGCCTCTGAAGGAGGCACCTTTCTCCGAGAAAGGCCACTCCCCAGGGGAGGTCCAGCGGGAAAAGCAGGGGCCCCTGCTGGCCGCACACCCATCTGTGGGACCTCAAGCCTAGGCTGCACCTGCTTCCACTTCTTTGTCCACCTGCCTGTCTCTGTAGGTGAAACCGAAGCCCCTGTGAAATGGCTCCGGTGGGCCAGCGGCACACCAGCTCCGAGGAAACCCAGACACCAGCCCCGACACGGGGCTCCAGGCAGTGCTTCAGGGGACTGTAACTGACCTCCGCCACCAGAGAGGGGTTGGGAACAGCGTGTCACAGACCTATCCGAGGCTCGGCCCTCTTCGGGCTGGCCCCTCTTGCACCACCCAGGCCAGGGTTTCCCACAGCCCCTGGGGAAAGGGGAACCAGAGCCTGCAGAACAGCCCTGGCATCCTGGCCTGGTCACACCTTCAGGAAAAGGCCAGCCCATGTGTGACCAGGCCAAGACCCTAGGGCTCCCTTCCAAGGTGATCAGGAACCTCAGGCGCGGCTAGTGTGGGGGGCACCGGCACACAGCACCTGCTCCTTATGGATCAGACCCGTCTCTACGTGGGCTTGGCACGCAGCCTGCTGCCCATCTTCTGCCCAGTGGGATGTGTGGACAATTCCAGAAAACAGAGTTCTTCTCAAGTCCCCCATGGTATACCGCGTGGCACCCTCCATCCTGTGTGACTCAGAAGAAGGGGCCCCTCGAAAGGCTCCATCATCCCTGCCCAGGGTGTCCCCTGCACTGGGAGCAGAGAAAGAAAAGATAGGAGCCTGTCAGCACCTGTGGGTGCCCACCCACACCAGGCCAGTGCTTCTCCTGTGGTAACACACTGCCTGCCAAGGTTACCCGAGGAGCTGATACCATGTTCCTCACTTCACAATGAAACAAGCCCAGGAGGGTAAGTAACCCACCCAAAGTCACAGAGCTAACATTTGGCCAGGCAGGTCCTCTGGATTCTGAAGCCCACACGTTTTATACCTTTTCCATCACAGCCAAACTCTTTTGAGGATGTGGACGCCTGTCACGTGCAGGGAATATTGCAGGTGTGTCAAAAGGTCCGGTTCATACATTTCACCGAAGGCTAGAGCAGCTTGTGCTAACATCAACCAAGAGCAGAGACCTGATGGCCCTGGGAGCTCAACGACGGAGGGGGACTGACTGTGGCGTGGAAGGGACTTCCAGGTGACCATCCAATCTGCCCTCTGGTTTCAAGGCAGGAAATGAGAGGCCTTGAACTTGGCCTACAGAGAGGAGAGGGAAGGGCACCCCAGGGGCAGGAATGGCATGAGCATGGCCCTTGGCACATTCTGGAGGGAGAAAAAGAGAGGAGAGTGTTCCCAGAGGGAGAAAGGAGAACCAGGTTGAAGGGAGCTGAGGGGAAGGCAGGCTGGGGAGACTGATTTTATGAAAAATGTACCTTCTTGCCTCCTAGTCCTGGACATTCTGCTGCACCAGCTGGCTAGCCTGGCTCCCACAACCAAGCTGCTTTCTGCAGCGTTGGACCGGAGGCCTGGAAGGTGGGAGCAAAGCCCTCAACCCTCTGGCTGTGGCAAGGGGTGGGCACCATGCACAAATCCCTCTCCCAGCGGGTGCGCCTTATCACTCCTGGGTATACTGTTCCAGGTAAGGGCGCTCCCTCATTGCCCAGTCCCTGGGCTTGCCGCGGTGCAGAAACACTGATCATGACCCCCAACTCACTGACTTGCTGGTCAGAGCAGCAGCCGCGCGGCCCTCCTGCGGCCCCGCCTCTGGTAGGAGGAGATGGGTGTCAGGAGGACTGCAGCTGGCAGGAGGCTTTTTTTTTTTTTAAATTCTGGGAGGGTGTGGGGAAGAGCTGCTTGGTGCTTGACACTCTACTTGCAATGGAGGTGATTTTCTGAAAACCAAGGCCATGTCCGTCCACCTGCCTTTGCATCCCCAGGCTTCGCTGCCCAGTTTCATCTCTGCGCTGCCCAAGGAAGCCAGGCTTTAAAACCCAGCATGCTGCCCCGATGCACTCCCGCTGGAGTCCTGCTGGAGCGCTCCATGCTGCTCTGAACCATCACGACACTACCGGCACAGCAGCAGCCGGCATGTTGGCATGTTCAGCAAGAGCACAGAGCGCCGGCTGGAGAAGGCCCACGTTCAAATCCAGCTCCACCCAGAGCTATCAAAAAAGCCAGCTTCTCAGGCCAAAGCTTCAGTTTCCTCACCTGTACTATGGGCATGTCAACAGCGCCTCCCTTGTGGTGAGGATTAAAAGCACAGGCCTGGACATGTGAGTGCCCCGCTCAAAAGTTTCCACTTTACCATCACTGCAGCCTGGGCAAGACTGTCCATCTGCCTGCCCACTGGGCACAAAACCTGTTCCAGGCAGTGCCGAGGGGCAAAGCCCAACAGGAAGCCTGTGGGAGACTGAACAAGGCAGCCTGGCAGCCCCGTCCTCTCCACCCACCCCAGTGCCTCTGGAGTCTAATGTGGAAAGACTCAGGCTGGCATCCTTTTGGAATGTGCCATGCTGTTCCATTGCAAACACCCATGTCCATCCACTTCCTCCATGGAGAGCGCCGAAGCTGCAGTAGCCCTGGAGTGGGGGCTCTGGTGTCTCCCTGAACCCCTCCTCCCCCAGCATACTGCCAGCAGAAGCACGCTCCCCCTGCTCCTGCTGGGAGGCTGCTGTTCCGAGGAGAACAAGGGGCTCGCTGTGCGCGCCCAGCCAGACCCAGATATTTTAACAGCTGCATTGTGCGTCTCTGAGGCGCGATTCCTGAGCAGGGAAGAAAAACAAGCTTCGCCTCTGCCCCAGGAGGGAAAACAGACTGCCCTGGGTAGGCTGCAGGCGGTGGGCAGCGGGAAGGCCCCGCAGGGCTGGGCAGGGCAGATGGGGGACAGGCCTGGCACACAGGAACCAGGGCACCGAGGTCCCTGCAAGGGCGCCCTTAATCCCTGACTGGGCAGAGGAAGAGAAGCAATGACAAAGGCCCGGCAAGTGGAGAAAATCCCGGAAGGAGGCTCTGAGAGGGGAAAAAAGGACTGGAAAGGCGGGGAGGGACCCACAGAACCAGGTCCAGTCCCCTCCACGGCTCCAAGGCCCCACCGTGGGATCTGCCTCCCTGTCCCTTCAGGCTCACTCCCCCATTAAGCTGAGGGCAATCCCCCCACCCAAGCAGGCTGCTTACACTCTCCAGCCTCCTCCTGCAGTGCAACCGCCCCAAAGCCACCAGGCCAGGTAGGTTAGCGATCTTAGGGATCGGTCCTGTCTCCTGTCCCTGGGATCAAGCCCCCACATCACTGTTTTAAGTACCCTTTTCCGGCCCTGTTCCCTTTATGCCTGCCCAGACACAGGCTCAGTCAACATTCGATGAAGACCACGAGATTGCTCGTGGGCACTAAGCTGCAAGGACCCTCTTCTTGTAGCCCCTCAGCCCCAGCCCCACCAGGCCAGGGTGGCTCCTGTGAGCTCAGCACTCTGGGTGGGGAGTCTGAGGAACAGGTGCAGGGGAGCATGGCTCTCTGAGGTCGGAACTTCTGCCACAGGCGGGAGTGACCACACTGCTAGGAAGATCTTCAGGGCAGAAGTGCTACCCGCCTAAAATGCAGCCCTCCCCCTTAGAGGGCGAACTCCCTGAGAGCAAGGCGGTTATGCGCGGTGCTTGGCATTCAAGACCGCATCCCTGAGCACCTGTGCGCTGCATCTTTAAGACAAATTTAAAAAGTGCCTACGTGTTGCTTAAAAGGTGCTGTTTGAGCCACTGCACACTCGGAAGGGCTATTTTCTCCCAGTGGAGATGCAGGCTGGGGAGTGGCACTGTGGGGTCCGAGGCACCATGCAGGTGGCATTCCCAGTCATCGCCCAAACCACAGCTTCTGCCGGGTGGGGGCGGGGGGGGTGGGGGTGCAGACCCAGATCACATCTCACCTCTCCAAGCTTCTTGGCACAAGTGACCCAAGTCACAGAGGCTCTCCAAGGAGGGGGCAGGAGGTCCTGAACCCCACCTGGCGGTGGAGACAGTTCTGGGCTGGCTGCAGGGGAGGAGCCTCCCCCTCTCCACTGAGCCCCTCAGAGGGGGAAGAGGGGGGCGCCGGGACTCCCCAAGCCCTCAGAGCTGGGGGGCGGGGGAGGGGGGCGCCAGGACTCCCCAAGCCCTCAGAGTGGGGGTAGGTTCCGGGACTCCCCGAGCCCTCAGAGCTGGGGGTGGGGTGGGCTCCGGGACTCCCCGAGCCCTCAGAGCTGGGGGAGGGGCGGGTGGGCTCCGGGACTCCCGAGCCCTCAGAGCTGGGCGTGGGGTGGGCTCCGGGTCTCCCCGAGCCCTCAGAGCTTGGGGGTGGTGGGCTCCGGGACTCTGCTGGAACTCTGGTGAGGACCCTTGGGATGAGGAGGCTGCCTCACAAGGAGCCACTCTAGGGCCCAAGCAGCATCTTCCTCATCCCTTCAGTCTCCTTCCTCTGACCCAGGAGTCCGGCACCACAGAAGGCCTCCAGGGTCATCCTGTCCAGGCCCCTGGCCAGGCAGCTCAGATACCGAGCAGCCCCTTGCCAATGATGCAAAGGGCTGTCCCCAAGCTCCTTACCAGTTTCCCCTCAGCTGACATCACTCTCCCAGCTATACCCTGACTTGTGTGCAACTCTGAGTAAGTGTCCCCATTTTGGGGCTCAGTTCCCGTCTGTAGATGGGAGGCTGGACCCCCAGGGAGTGCATGCCATGCCACAAATGGTAGAAACAGGAACTCTGGCATGTGGGGAGCAGACAGGACCCAAACATTGGACCCAAGCCCCCTGCATCCATGAATCAGCAACTGCATCCTGAGCACCAACAACCTCCAAGGCCTGAGGCCACCCTCTCCATGGGTGGCGCTGGGCCTGGGGTAGGGGCAGGGCAGGGTGAGGAGGGCTGGCTACAGATTCAGGGCGGCTGCTCTGCCCCTCAGGGCTCTGGGGAGAACCAGGCCGGTGGGTGGCCTGGCATCCTGGTTCGGTTTGTGCAGTGCCCTGCTCTGACTTGCCCAGCCATGGCCCTCCCCACACCTTCCAGGCAAAGCCCACACCCAGCCCTTCTGTGTGTGCCTCTACCAGGCTCCTTTCCCCAGACTCTGCCAGCAACCACCGGCCAGCACCACCCTGGCCAGTGGCCAGCAGGAGTGTCCAGCCTTTGGGGAGCATCTCCGTGACGAGGTGGGAGGAAGGACCACAGGCTCGCCCATTGTACTGCCCTGGGTGAGCCTTGCCCTGCGCAGTCCCAGCCTCTCCCAAGCATCACTCTTCTCCTGCATGCCCAGGAGCCCATATGCCCTCACATGCCCTTTGGCAGTCCCACACCCCCAAGCTTGGTGACCTGACCCTCACCCCAGCCCTGTGTGGGTCCACTGCGGCCTGAGCACCTGCCCACTCGGGGAGGCCAGGGAAGTTCTAAGGGCTCCATGACTTGGTATAAGCATGAGATGCTTCGTTCAGGTGGCACACATTCTTGAGAGCCTACTCTCCCCAGAAACACCTGTCTCCCACTCCTGCCCATTAACTACTGCTTACACCTCCAAGGCTAAGGCTGGTGTCAGCTGCCCCAGGAGTGCTTCCCAGCTCTCCCACCCAGGCTGGCACAGTGCCCCACAAGTCCCCATGTCAGCCTGGGCATCCACAGCACAGCATCCGTGGAGACAGGGCAGCTCTGTGCGACCACCTGCACCGACACCCGCCAGGCGTACACTCGGTGCCCCATTAAGTGCATTCCGTAAGGCCATCCCAGGGCTCCGGATCAGCCATCTCCCAGCCCCCACACCAGCCCCTCGTGGCTGCCACACAGACAGCTGGCAATGGTTCTTTAACTGACCCGATGCCTGACAAAAAGGCAGCCTCACCGGTTGCTCATATCTTCGGAGGTGCTGGACAGATCTCACTGGCTAAACACCCCTCCTCACTGCCAGGAACCCTACCATTAGAGTCACTTTTTTGAAATGTTTTCATTTTCAAGAACAGTCCATTAAAAGGCAAACGGCTCTAGAATACGGTTAGGCCTTTCCCTAGGTGGAGGGGGCGGGAGGGGAATCAGGGAAGAAACGGGGGACCCAGTGCCAAAAGCCCTGCACCGTTTTGCTGACGGCTATCCTGGCTCTAACTGCAGGTCCACGCCCTCCTGATAAAAGAAGCACGTCTCCTGCTTGTTCCTGCACTTCAGCGTTTCTTGGCATGACACCACGCGCAAAGCCAAGTGGCTTTGTAGTGTGTGCTGCTGGTTCGCCTTCTCTCCTGTCAACACAGCTCTCCAAGGCACTCGCAATAAAGCCCTTTGCCCCCTGGCCTGGGAAGCTTCCTAAAGCCCTGTCTACACCAGCCCGCAGCTCAGTCTCCCGCCTGTTCCACCACAGGCCAGATCTGTGCGTCCAGGTGCCATGGGTGAGCTCAGCTTCGGGGCTCCCCTACCAGGACTGTCCCTGGGAAGATGCTCGTGGCGTCCCAGCCATGTGAGAGGCCAAGGTGATACACGGGACTCCCTCCAATGAAGGGAGTCCTCCGAACTGGCCAGCAGCCACAGAGCAGAGCAGGTTCAGGTGTTCGCTGGCCACCAGACTGTCACCCACAGTCCTTACTCACTTATGCTGGGCTCCCTCCACCCAGGACACATCTGATGGTGGCAGGACTTGGCCCCCCCAACTTCGGGCCTGCCCATATGAAGAGGCATGCCTCCAGGTCCTGGACGCCCTGCCTCCTTCCACGATGGCACCAGGCCCAGTCCCTCCAAACAACCGCCCGCTGACAGGGGCACAATCCCAGGGATCCGCCAGGCAGGGAGCCTCGTGAGGTCCCAGAGATCGAGAAGTCAACTCCATCCTCCTCAGGAATTCTCTGCAGAGTGCTTCTCAACCGGAGCACCCCTGTCTAAAAAGACACCTGGCGATGTCTAGAAACTTCCGACTGTTTCCAAATTGTGCATGAGAGCAGAGTGGGCAGGGCCCGGCCAGGAGCAGGGGTACAGGGAGGGCGTGTGCAGGCCAGGACTCTGGGCTTTATTCTGAAGGAACTGGGGAGCCACCGAAGGCCTCTGAGCAGAGAAGTGATGTGATCAATGTGAATTTACACAGCAAGGCTGTGCGTCATGATACCAGTGCTCCTTGGCACGCTGCAAACCCATGTCATGTTCCAGGTGGTTCTTAGGTTCCCCACAAGCCCCTACTTTACCTCTACTGGGTGGAGCCCCTGACCCCGCAGGCTCTGACCCCCAGGAGGACCTGCTGGAGGGCAAGCCCACTAGCCTGTGATGAAGGAAGGGCAGGCCATCTGTATGTGGGTGCTGAAGGTTCACCCCCTCACGATGGGGACCATCAGAGAGAGCTGTGGGTGCCTGGACCAAGGGAACAGCACCCTCCTCCTGAGAGGGGGCAGCTTGGCGGGGTCAGGCAGACGAGGCTCCCAGGCCAGCACCGCCATTGAGCAGCTGAGGGTCTTGGCAGAAGGCTTACCCTCTCAAAGCTGCAGTTTCCTGTCTGAGTTGACAGTGAGGCCATCTACTCCACAGGCCCCCAGGCCTCCCCACCCGAAAGCAGGATCGCACACACCTGCCTGCTGGGAAGTCCCCGCTCCCTGAGGCGGAGACACGGCTGCCACGCTCCTCTGGAAAGACCTCCACGGCTGCCTCTTTCCCTTCCCTCACCTCTCACTCTCTTACTGCTATCCTTGCCTTTCTCCCCCCGCCCCCCTCCTTTCCCATCTAGCATGGTACAGACAGCAGGCCTGCCCAGCACTGAGGCCATCCCTGCTTGTCAGAAAGAACTGAAGGCAGCATGTGGCTGGCCTGGCTCCCTGCCTTGCAGCGGAGCTGCCTCAGCTCCCTCAAGGACATTCTGTCCAGCCACAAGAGGGGTCTGTGTGCGCGTGTGCGTGTGTGTGTGCATGTGCCTGTATGGATGTGTGCACACCAGACTTCCCTTTGCAGTGATAACCACCAAGGAAGATAGGAGTAACAGGTGCCTTTCTGAGAACTGAGAACCCAAGCAGTTTGGCTGCACCTGCATTCCTTCTCCTGCAGGGAAGCCTGCTGGGCTGAGAAAAGGTGTGTGTCTTCCTTCTCTCCCCCATTCCCCTGAAAACAAACACTCCCATGACACAAGCACACTGGCTCATATATGACACCCTCGGACCCCAGCCAGCTCAGTCCTGCACTCAGCCAGGTTTGGAAAGGAGAACAGAGCAGGAGGGGCGGGTCTGCCAGGGGAGGGTGGTGAGGGGTAAGGGTTAGGGGTCAGGACGCGGAGGGTCTACCCAGCTCTGCCCCTTATTTGCTATGCACATTGGAAGCTGCAAGAACCCTCTTCTCTTAGCCTCCGTCAGGCCCCACCCCCAAGGTCAGGTGGGGATGGGCTTCTATGCGTCAGGTTCCCCGGGTAAAAGGTGAATTAGCGGGCATGTCAGCCACGATTATTATGGGACCACAAGAGGCTCATCCCGCTGCTGGGCAGGGAGAATGGCAGACACAGTGGGCCCGGACCCTCGTTCCGGGCCGGTCTGTTCCAACTCCTTCTCCATGAGGTATCTGGGTTTGGTGGCCCTTTCTCCCAAGCACCGCGTGCTCAGCCTCAACGCCCCCAGCTGTCAACACCGCCAGGCCTGTTAAGCCAGGAACAGGCTGCAGAAAGTCCTGGCCCCACTGCTCAGCCCTGGCAGGTTCATGCACCCGCGGGCAGAACCCGTGGCCAGCAGGGTTTCACAGGCCACGTTGTCTTTCCAGATGGGACCAGAGAAAATGGCCCCCATCCCGAGCCACGCTCCTTGGTATGAGAAATGGAAGGATCATCACGCTGACCTCACAGGGGAGAGGTATGTCCGTCGTCCGTCCGTCTGTGAAGACTTCACACAGCCAGTGCCCCCAGTGCCCAGCACAGCCTGGCACAGGCGAGGCGCAGCAGTCGGCACCCGGCGGTTATTTCACACAGGGAGGGGCAGGCGTGCACAGGAGGCTATTTACACTCTTCCTGTGACGTGTGCTGCCCTGAGGGCCTGGCTCCTGGGAGAGCCACGCTGGGGCCTCTTCGTCCACATTCTACAGCTTCCAGGTCCCCTGAAGCACCTGCCTGCTGAGGCGAGGAGGGTGCCCAACCCCAGTGCTGCACCCAGGCTACGCCCTCCCGCTGGTCCGCCCCAACTCTTCCACTGGCATAACCAGGAGCATCTCACGAGACCTCTGGCATTTCCCACCGGCCTGGTGGCTTCCCTGGCACAACTCCCAAGATCAGGCCACGCAGCCAGCGGCCTGGGTCTGTGTGCCCAGGGGGCCAGGTTCCCCAGCGTCTCACCTGGAAGCCCCCGGGCAGGCCCCAGGCCATGCCACCAGCTTGCTGTACACCCACTAAACACAGGCGGACATGTCCTCGGTGACTTCACCCCCAGCCCCATGACCAGTCACAAGTACAATCGGAGGCCCCACCTGCCTGCTCCCCAGGTCCCCCTGAACCCGGGCAGAGTGCCTGGCCCCGGCCATTCACTGTCACCACCCTCCTGAGACAGACCACAGAGCAGGGCTGGGCCCAGCCCGAGGCCACCTGCCCTGGGAACCTAGCAGACCACCCGCTTTGCTCCCCTAATTATTTCCTCTGGTCGTGTGGGTGATGCATGAGCTGCAGAGACTGAATCAAGACCGACAGGGGGGCAGCTGAGTCACAGGGGAGGGGGCGCTGAGACTGGGGAACTGAGGTTCCAGAGACTGAGGAGCAGCTGCAGCCTGAGGGCCACCAGAGAAAGGAACCCCTTGTGACCGGGAGGAGACAATGCCAGGAGACCCCCGCCAGCCCAGGCTGCTGTAAGGACCCAGTGCAGAGGGACCTTTTCACCAACGAGGGGCATCAGGCGCAGAGCCTGCCAGGTACAGGAGGGCCCCCAGGTGGGGGTGCAGCTTTGGTTGCAGTGAGCACCTGGGAGCTCCCCTCCTCTGTGTCCTGCACTCCTGGGACCACAGGCTGCTGCTCACAGCCAGCACCTGGCCGGGCCCACACCCACAGGTGTGGGGGTGCTGCTCCCCATGGGCCCCACAGCTTCTGCAGCCTGAGTCCTCACCTCTCCACACTGGGCCACTGGCTGGGCCACCGGGGTTCCACGTGGAGGAAAAGTCTGCCAGGACCCCTGTTTTTATCTCCTGCCCTGCCCGTTCCTCTCCAGGCTGTGCAGGTGCAGTCTGTGGGTCTGTGGGTCTGCGGGTCTGCAGGTGGAGTCAGGGCACAGCGCCCCAGGGTGCCCCCCAGTCCCCCCCATCTCAGACCCACCCTCCTGGAGACACAGCAACAGCCCCACATGCACAGCAGGTGCTGGGCAAAGGCAGGGGCACTTGGGGGAGGCCTCTCTGCCCTCATCCCGTTCCAGTGCTCATCACTCACACTCACTCCTTCACATACTCCTCACTCTCACACCCACACACTCCCTCACACACTCCTCACTCTCACACCCATACACACTCCCTCACACACTCCTCACTCTCACACCCATACACACTCCTTCACACACTCCTCCCTCACACTCATCACTCACACATGCACACACACTCCTCACACACTCCCTCAAACTCCTCACTCACACACCCACACACACCCACACACACTCCCTCACATACTCCTCACTCACGCTCCTCACTCACACACCCACACACTCCCTCACACACTCCTCACTCTCACACCCACACACTCATTCACACACTTCTCACTCTCACACCCTCACACACTTCTCACTCTCACACCCACACACTCACTCTCACATCCACACACACGCCCTCACACACTCCTTACTCACACACCCATACACACTCCCTCACATACTCCTCACACACCCATACACACTCCCTCACACACTTCTCACTCTCACAGCCTCACACACTCCTCACTCTCACACCCACTCACTCACACACTTCTCACTCTCACACCCACACACTCTCTCACACCCACACAATCACTTACACACTTCTCACTCTCACACCCTCACATACTCCTCCATCTCACACCCACACTCACTCTCACACCCACACACACTCCCTCACACACTCCTCATTCACACACCCACACACACTCCCTCACACACTCCTCATTCACACACCCATACACACTCCCTCACACACTCCTCACTCACACTCATCACGCACACATTCACACATACTCCTCACTCACACACTCGCTCAAACTCCTCACTCACACACCCATACACACTCCTCACTCTCACACCCACACACTCACTCACTCCTCACTCTCACACCCTCACACACTTCTCACTCACACCCACACTCACTCTCACACCCACACACACGCCCTCACACACTCCTTACACACCCATACACTCTCCCTCACATACTCCTCACTCTCACACCTTCACATACTCCTCACTCACACACCCACACACTCACTCACACACTTCTCACTCTCACACCCTCACACACTCCTCTCACACCCACACACTCACTCACACTTCTCACTCTGACACCCTCACATACTCCTCACTCTCACACCCACACACTCACTCTCACACCCACACACACTCCCTCACACACTCCTCACTCACACACCCATACACTCCCTCACACTCTCCTCACTCACACCTACACACACTCCCTCACACACTCCTCACTCTTACACCCACACACTCACACACTCCTCACTCACACACCCCACATACAACCTATATGCAGACTCACCTCGACTTCCACATTCGCTCACACACACTATACACTCTCACAGACTCACAGTCATACATTCCCACTAACACACGCATGCACACGTGCACACAAACACACACACACCACTGACAGTGCTGTCCCAGTGCTGGACACCCAGTCCTCCCTGACAACAGTGCTCTGCTCTCAAGAGGAGCTAGAGGGGGTTCCTCTGGAGAAAGAAGCCTCTGGCTGTGAGAGGAGGGGTTCGGGGTGTAGAAGCCCTGGCTCTGGGGCCTGGAGACCCTCTGGTGCTCACGGCTCCTGATGCTATGCCCCTGGCCAGCCCCACCACACACTCAGGCTGGCCCCAGAAACCCCTATGCACTGGACCCTTCTCACTCCACCCCTGTGAGCAACAGCCAGCCAAGCTGCCTCCAGCCGGTCAGCCCCAGGCTCCACAGCCCCTCAGCCAGCCTCCGCCCTGGACCTCACAGCTCCCTGCTTGCAGAGGAGGCTGGGTGGAGGATCAGAGCCCACCGCTGCATCCAGGATCGAGGTCAGGCTGCCTGCATCCCACCCGGCCACTCACAGGACCCAGCTTCCACCATCAAGACTCACTGTGATGCTCCTTCCCGAACCCACCAGCCGCCACCACCGATCCCGCCAGCATGTCTAGGACAGGGCCATAGGCCTCGGGCCTACGGAGGCCAGGGTCTGCTGGGAACCAGAGGGGAAATCCCAGCCATCAGACACGCTGGGACAAGCAGACAGGCCAGGGCTTCCCCACACCCGCCCACCTCCCCAGAGAGCCAACAGGACTCCAAGACACACCTTCTAGCACCCGGGACAGCCTTCCCAGAACAGCAAGGGGCCCAGGACTGCATCCCCTCACTTCTAGACCCTCAGCGCCGACCCCTCGGGGCAGGCTCCCACAGCAGGCCTCCTTCCGTTTTCTGAAGGAGTAAATACATGGGTATCTCCCATTCTGGAACACACCTGAGCTCACAATTCCTTCATCTGGCCCCGTGACTCCATCTTCAACATCACACCCCAGCTCACTGCCTAATATTTTCCAATTAAATGGAGCTATGGGGCCTCTTGCCCAACCCCTCATCTTACAAATGAGGACTTGCAGCCCAAAAAGGTTCAGACACTTCCCTGATGCTGCACAGCATGGCAGGACCGGAATTCACCTCCTATTCCCAGCCCGGCCCTCCCTTCCCAGCACATCAGGGCTCAGGACAGGAGGGAAGACAAGGAAATGAAAGGTGGTGGGTTGTAGAGCCCACTCAGACCTGCCTCACGGCACCTGACTGCCCAGTCCCAAATCCCCAGTCCTCGTCACCACCCCACCTGTGTCAAGTGAACCCACAGGCCTCAGCCACAGGTCGCCAGCATCTCTCTCACCCAGAAAGGCGCAGAGAACACGGCCAAGATCCTGGCACAGAAAGTGCTTCGGAAGGCAGATGAGGGAGCCCCAGACTGGGGCCAACATGGGCACATGACCCCCAGGTGTCTCCTGGGAGTGGGACCCCAGCTTTCAGCAGCATCTCCATGACCCACTGCCACAGAGAAGGTCCTGGCCCAGAGCCCTGGGCTCTAGAATCCTTGACCCCAGTGCCAGACACCTGTCCGACCTTCTCAACCATAGGCGACCCAACCCCACCCAGGCCCCTCCCACGGGCCTGAGGCTATAGCCCTCCCTTGAACAGTGACAGGAGGAAGGAGCCAGGCTTGCAGGCCTCGGGTCGGATCCTCCTACAAGCCCTGTAACCAGCGTTATGAGCCAGGCCCCCCATCTGGAAAGTGGGTGTCACGTAACCCGCACTGGAAGATGTGATGTGTCCACACGCGTCAAGACTAGTGCCCAATGGGTTCTTAATGCCTTTGCCTTCTCTCCCTCTGCCCCATCCCAGCCCTGAGGCCCTGTCTTGCTGAGAGGACAGTCCCAGCCCCCAGGCAGAGCCGAGCCAAGAACAGGACATTGACCTGCCTGGGCCAGAACATTAAAGAAAGTCCGGGGGCCACAGGCCTCGGAGGATGACATGACAGGATCCCAGGAGCGCCAGGCCTCAGCCACAGCACGGCCCGTGCTCACCGGGCCGTGCTCGGCCAGCGTGGCATATGTGACCTGTCCAGGCTCATGGAGGGATATTCTCCCCATTTTACAGGCAGAGCGGCCGAGGCATCCTTAAGGACATTCCAGACCACAGGCTCTCCCCGCTTCGCTCTCCAGCCCAGGGAATCAGATACTTCACGCAGAGACCAGGGAGTGGCTGGGCACAAAAAGGCGCCCCACTCCCGAGGCAGACACTGCCTTCTCCTCCGGCACCGGGGTGTGTTTTGCCCATTTGCGGAGCATAACGGTCAGCTCACCCGTGAAGCCAGCGCAGTGGGCATGCATGAAAACACCACCCCTGCCTCTGGCAGGAACCCAAGTGGCACCTGAGAGGTAAGGTATATAAGTAACACAAGCATCACCAAGCATAATTACTAAACATTGTCATTTCGGAAGAAAATTAATTAGCAATAGCTGTGGCTGTCTTATGTCTGCTTAAGCAGTGTGTATCTCAATTAAAATCTAATTGCACAGCGTCAATCACAGCAGATTAAATGGCTTGTGAATCCGAGCGGGCTCATGTCTACACAAAGCCCGAATTAGTGTAAATGGAAGACCCATCTCGGGAGGGGAGGGGAAGGGAGAGGAGGGGAGGGGAGGGGAGGGGTCAGACAGGCAAGCTGGCAGGACAGCTAGGACCTGGCATATTCACGTGCCGGTGCCCGCCAGTCCTGGCAAGGGGTGAGCGCTTCCAGGCACAGAGTTGGATGGGAAAGATGATTCCTGCACTCCCACACAGACCCACCCTTGGAAAAAAAGACTTTAAGCCTGGCTAGAATCAGGTGAATTCTCACGGGAGCCCTGACTGTGGGCCGTGAGCCACATAGCAAAACAGGGTCCGAGGTGGAAAGGTCGGGAGATAGCTGCCAATGATCCATCCAATGGAGGAGGCAGAGGTCTAAGGCCAGGACGACCAGGCCGACAGGGTCACACGGGGGAGCAGGCCAGGCCAGAGGTGATAGAGAGTGGTGAGGACTGTGGCAAAATGGAGCGCACAGGCCCACTGTGGAAGGCCAGCAGCCGCGCTCCCCGCTGGCTGGCCCTGCCCATGCAAGGATGAGGACTCAGATTCTCAACAGAGTCAGGGATGGGTTTTATTATTCCAAATTTCCTGAGTTTTAACACACAGTATAGGACTAACTTAAGGGTTATCCACATTGGACCTCTTGTCTAGGAATTTCTGCAAATACACACCAAAAGGTGCCATCTTCAGATTAGATTCATGGTGCCCGGGGATGGCAGGACTGCTAACTGGTCCAGGGTTCTTTTCAGGGTGATGAAAATATTCTACAATTACACAGTGATGCTGGTTGTACAGCTTTGTGAATACTCTAAAAGCCATGAAATTATACACTTAAAAGGGTGAATTCTATGGTATGTGAAATATAGCTCAATAAAGCAGTTATTTTTTTGAAAAAACGGTCTGATCTTTACCTCCAGTGTACCTAGTGGCTGCCATATTTCTCACCAACGCAGCTTTCACTCCCACCTCTCACATCTGTGTTGAGGGCCTGGTACGAGCGGCTCAGGCAGGAGCTGGGCAGACAGCACGGCCCATGGCCTACACCCAACTGCAACGGAGCTTGCGATACTCTTCTACATCTTCAGGGTGTGGCAGGAGGTGGCCGCTCACCTCTGATGGGATGCTTACAAGTGGAGGATGGTGGGCGATGGGAGGAGGCGAGGAAGGTGGAAGGAGCCCAGCCCAGCAGGCCCCAGTGGTCCTCAAGTGCTCACCCAGTCCAAACTCACCGCCTCCTCCAGAGGCAGCAGCCCACTCTGAGCCTCACATATCCCAGGGTTTAGGGCCCACACACGCATTCTGCGTACGCAGCTACTTCCCCTCCCAGCAACTGGGAGCTGCCTGAAGGCAGGCGCTGTGCCTGCGCGGCTCCCGGGGACACGCATGGATGAGTGATGTTCATCACCGTCGGTAGCACCAACCCTGGAACCGAAGGCACTCTGCCCGCGAGTGCAGCAGCAGACAGCAGTGGGGGCTGACATCGGGGGAGGAGCCAGGAGCCTGTCAGCAGTGCCCGTCTGAGCTGTTACCACCGGCAGCACGATGCCACCCCCAAAGCTTCCCTCCTCAGCTGCAGGCTTCGCTTTTCCTTTCATCAGAGCAGAGTCAGATCACGCCACCCGCCCTCCGGAAAACCGGTGTCGGACCCTGTAACTGACTAAGGCCCGCACTCTGAGACCTCCCACCTCTTCCCCACAAGTGCCCCTAACACCTCATCCAGGCCTGAACGGCGTTTCCACTCGGACCCACTTGCTCCGCTTGGATAATTCACCTACAGGGAGACCTCAGCAGCTGTCCCCTGGGAAGCTGTTTGTTACAGGAAAATGCAGCACGCCAAATCCTGAAACCACTCCCAGTGACCCACAATAGGGGCCAGTTAAGCAATCACAGCATGTCCAAACGACAGAATACTCCTCATTGAAAACAACATTTACAGACTTTCTTAATACAGTGGGAAGGGCTCGTGTGAAAACACCAAGTGAGGAAACTCAGGGTGCAAGGTGGCACGCGAAGCAAGAACTCTCAGCACTTGGGAGCGCCGGAGGGGTCCTGGAAGGAGGTGCTATGGCCGCGGCTGCTGCTGAATGATGGCCGGGGCGGGGAATGTGTTCCTTCTTCATTTATATTTTCCTAAACTTTCCACACTATTCCTTAGCATATGGATTATTTCTTTACAATTAAAAATACAACATTTGTCCACAGCAGAAGATATTAATGTCCCCCGCCCACCAAGGTCAGGTGCCCAGAGCTGAGCCTCCAAGCCTGGGGCTGGGCCCGGGCCCTCCACTCGTGGTGGCTCCTTCTTGCAGCTCAGCCTGGAACTGGCACCCTGGCTGTTCCTGAGACTCCAAAGGTGCTGCCTCCAGTGACACCCTCACTCTGCCATTCGCGGAGGGCGCCTGGCTGCAGGGCACCACACCTGCAGTGGACACCAAGGTGCGCGTGGTTGGGGCCCTCGGAAGGCTTTGCTTTGTGAAAACAAAAACCCAGGAGGTAGCACTAAGCATAGACCGGGCATGAGTCTCTGGGAGCGGGAAGAAGTGGAGAGGCCAGGGAAGGCCCGCAGGGGGAACCATGGGCGTTACCAAAGAATTGGAGCACCATCCCACACTAAGGCTGGCAGCAGAGGAAGTGTCAACCTCCGTGCTGGGCCGTGGCAGATATTGCTGATGGATCCCAGCTCACTTCCCAGCAGTCCTGGGCTCCTTCTCAGGCAGGACCGCCATCAGCTCGCCCAAGCCACTGCCCTCACTGGGGAGGCGAACCCCTCCATCTGTGCGTGTGGGCCATGCAGTGCCTAAGCAAGGGAGTGGCATGGCCGGAGGATTTGACAGGATAACTATGGAAACAAGGGAGCCATCAGCAGGGAGTCCGGGCAGGAGTAAATATCCAAGCACCGAGGCATAAAATGAGTATGAAGCCCCAAAGCTGTGTGGAAGCCCCCTGGGATGGTGACCACAGGGAGGGAGGGCAGCAGGGCCACACCCTTCCTCTCTCCTGACTCTGAGGAGGTGCCCTGAAAGCCCAGCAGCCCCTCTGAAAGGAAGAAGACTGGGCACTTGGCTGAGCCGCTGGCGACAGGTCAGCATGAGGCAGTTACTGCTGGGATGGGCAGGAGGCTCCCACGACAGCCCAGCACCTGCCCGAAGCTCAGCTTCCCAGCCAGAGTGGCGGCCCAGCCATGCTCCCTCTCCCCAGCACCTGCTTCCAGCAGCGCATGTCCTGTCTGCCCGAGGAGACTGCGCATGTCCTTGCAAAGAGGAAATTCCCCTGAGACTCAGGTCTCGGAGGGGGCGGAAGGGCCCCTGGGAAACACCCAGGCAGACCTGGTCATCTTGCTACTATGGTAGCCCAGGCGCAGAAGCGTGGAGCCATCCGCCGCGGTCGCAGAGGTGGAGGCACAGCAAGGTTAAGTCCGGGCTGTGCTGTCCACTGCACAGCTCTGTCCCAAACCCAGCCGAGCTGCACATCGCGGCGCCAGCTAACATGTGCTGACCAGCTGGCGGACGCCAGGAAGGGCGGCGCAGAACCGACGCCAGCCCGAGCGCGGCCCGAGGCTGTGGCACCGGCCTCTGCACCGGCCCCTCCGCACACAGGAGAGGCTGCAGACCTGCAGAGCCAGGACCCACACACAGCCCACCTAGCGCACCGGGTCAGGACCAGACGCTGCCCTTGTGTCCGTTCGGGCGAGCTTTCCAAAAGACCAGACTGGCTGCCCTGGAGCCACTTGCGGCAGTGCAGAGCAAGGCTCCTGGCGGCCTGGGCCTGGGCACGCAGGGCAGAGGTGCCAGTCGTGACCAGTGTCTGGGTTCCAAAGAGTTCACTCCGATTTGGTGTCCTAGGGGCATGGGTGGGTGGCGTGGCTCACAGAGGAGGACTCTTTCCATCTAATCCCTACTGCCTGTCAGGCAAGTGGTCTCAGCGCAATGGCGGAGCCCCAGTTGCCGTTGTTGTGGTTGGATTATTATTAAATTGTTATTGCACGCCCAGCAGGCACCCAGCGCTCTGCAGAGTGTGTCCCACAGGCGATCATTGTGATTATTGTTGTTGTTGTTAGAGGACGCTCAGCAGGCACCCAGCGCTCTGCGGACTGCGTCCCATGGGCAACTCCCCTGACCCACACAACACTCCGAGGGGTCCCAGCCACGTTTTCAAGATGAGAAAACCCAGGTCCTGGAGGTTCACAACCTTGTCGAAGACCACAGAGCAGAAAAGGGGCCAGGGAGAGCTTGGACCCAGGTCCCACCTTGTACCATTCCTGCCTCAAATCATCTCAGAGCACGTGGCCACCCTCCACATCAGATGTGGAGCACCTCTGCCAGGGTCACTGGGTCACTCACCAACACTCCCGAGTGCCTTTATGGCTGAACCAGGAACGAGTGGGACCTAGACAAGGGTTGCTCCCCACCCTCAATGCACCCCTGGTCCAGCTGGGAAGACAGATCAGTAAACCGTCATCAACGCTGTGTATGTGCCGGGGAGGGGGGAGGGCTGAGACGGGGTGCGTGCGGCAAGGGGGTAGGGTCTGAGAGGGGGTGCGACGGGAGGCGGCAGGCCTGGGAGAGGCATTCCAGCAGGAGCTGGGGAGCAGAGGCCTGGAGAGGAGGAATTTGGGAGCACCAATGGGAAGCTGCGGATTCGGAGCACAGAGGATGAGTGTTGTGGGGTAGGTGACTGGCAACACGGAAGTTAAGGGTCAGGGAGCCCCATATGGCGCCCCAACATTGCACAATTCCAGGGGATACCAAACAGTGTGTTCTATGCAAATTTGGCCCCAACAAGAATACGTGGTGCCTGGAGTCAGACCAGCAGGGCCGCCGCCTAGGGAGCAGAGCCTGGTTGAGCCGGAAAGAATGGGACACGTTCTCCGACAACTTGGGGCTGGGAGTGGGCAGGAGAGGCTCCCAACCCAGGGCAGGAAAGGCCCCTGCATGGCTAGCTGTGGGTCCCAGGGTCCCAGCAGGGCTCCCTCCCATCAGCCAATCCCCACCGAGAGAGCACGTATCAAAGGCCAAGCTGAGCACCCACTGCCCCAGGTTTCTAAGACCCACCTGGGACCCTGGCCACGCAGGTTTCAAATCAGCTACTCAGGCAGCTCCTCTTCTGCCAAGTCAAGGGGGCAGGAGGCACAGCCACCTACTCATCAGTCAGGACCTGTCCAGCCATGTCGACTGCTGGAGGCTGTGCACTCACATGCACATGTGTGCACACACATGTAGTGTTTGTGTACACATATTCTAACATACTCAAAATCCATGCACAACCAGAAATGTACTCATACACAAATGCATGCACATACAATAACACAGACACACTCCTACATATGTACGCACACACACACTCTCACACACGAACGTACTCAAGCACACACGCCAGGTACACCACGGGGGCAAGAATTTGAGCCTGCCTCCTACACAGGAAATCACTTCCCCAGCTTCAGGGCTCGAGTCCCACATGGTTTATAATTGCCTTGGCAACAGCAGAACCAAACTGGTGCCAAACTGGAGTCGCCCAACATAGGCACAATGACCCCCCAGTAGCTGGAAGAGCCAGGCAAGGTCTCTAGGGCACAAGAGGGGACTTTGTGCAGAGATAACTTCCCAGAGAAGGGGCTAAGTACCCAGGGCCATGAAGTTCTGGGGTGCCCCCAAGCCCCTGACATCCAGAGAACCTGGAATCTTCCACTGTGTGGCAGAAAGAGTCCACTGGACTCGGGCCACATCGGCTGCCCAGCACTGCCCATGGGCTGGCCGGTGAGCGGGCGCATGCTTGTTTTTGCCCAGGTCACCAAGGAAGCTCACAGTGCGGAGTGAATCTCCAGGGACTCAGGAGCCTCTGCTGATTTTCCTTCATTCCTCCATCTGTGAATCTGCCTGTTCATTTAACCAGTACTGGCTATGGGCGCCAGCACCAGACACCAAGCTGGGTGCCAAGTGGCCCCATAGTCAGAGTGGCTCCTGGGTGGCTCCTGGGGAAGAAAAAAAGCTACTTCCTGCCCCAGAGTGTCCTACTGTTGGGTCATTTCTCAGTGAGGAATGCCCATCAAGGGTGCTGGGCAACCTCCTCTTCCACTTGAAGAGCAAGAGGCACAGAGCAGAAAGCACTTGAGGGTCACGCTGCTCTCTGGGCCAGAGCCAGGGCTGAGGCCAGCCACTAGGGCACAGCGAGGTGAGGTGATCCAGGCAGGGTGAGGTGATGGGGACAGGGGGCACAAGTGGGGGAGGGGGGGAGAGCCAGGTTGGGGCTGCTGAGGAGAGGGCCAGCAGGGGATAGGGCGAGTGGGGAGAAGCCCCCTTGGCTCCCATGCCCCATGCCAATTTGTTGAGGGTATTAAAAAGTTTCTTTTCAATTACTTTTTTCTTGAAAATTACTAATAGGGCTCTGATAGATATGCGAATTAATTTCCCAATTGGTTTGGAAATGAGGAGACCCATTATTGTTTGACCCTCTCACCAGCAGCAGACAGGGAGTGGGGGAGGCTCCTCAGAAGTCGATCACGGAGGAAAACATCCCCATTGCACATGCTCGGCCCCAGGCACCAGACACCGGTGGGGTGCAGGCTGTCGGTCTCCCCCATGCGGCCCGCACCCTGCTCAGCACACCCCAGGACCTGGCCTCATGCTCTGCTTATACTCGGGAAAGCTCTGGGCCCACCTTGCCAGGGTGACAACCTCAGGGGCCCAAGCTCAGCCCCTGGAGGAATTCAGCCCAGAGCCCAGGCCTGCGGCCGGGCGGGTAGGTGGGCAAGCCCAGTGCACGCTGCAGAGGAAAGGAAAAGACAGAAGCCCTTAGGTAGAGCCTGCAAGGTACAGAGACTGAGGCACGAAGGTTTTGAGAGCAGAGCCGGGATCCCACCAGGCCAGTCTGAGCACAGAAACACTCCTCCACTGCCCACACCCCCTCCCTGGCTTTCTTATTCTTATGACAAACATAGAACTTCATGCCACAGGAGCAGGACTCACTCTCCCATTCCTGTCATGTGGTCCCTCCCTCCTGACCACCGTCTTTCTTTCTCTGCTGAGGGCAGCGTCCACGCCCCTCTACCCCAGAGCTCCTTCCTGAATCCTCTCTAGACGGCTGGGAGATGCTCCAGGAACCACAATCCTCTCCAGGTGAGGACCCTGGGGTCAGAGGCCGACGGGCATGTGGCCCTCTGCATCCCTGACATGTGGGCACATGTGTGTCGGGGCCTGCGAGGCGTAGAGGGTAGAAGTCACGCACTGGCTGCCGCATTTCCTGGAGAGACTGACGTGTCCAGACTGAGGCGCCACAGCTGGACTGAAGGCTACGAGGTCAGGAGGGGTCGGCTGGCTCCAGACAAGCTGGAGAACAGCAGGGATGGCTCACCCGGCCCGGCCTCGCTGAGTGAGCCCTGACCCCTCGGGTCCTGAGGTAAGAAAGCACCGCCCAGCCCCACGAGAGGGGAGCTGGCGGGAGACCCGACGCCCCGAGACCCCGTCCACAGAGGGACTTTTGTTTGGAAAACAGACATGTGCACTGTGACAAATGCTGTCTAGATTCCAGTACTTTTCCTGCTGCTTTGTAAATTCCACGTTCTCTCTTGACACCAGCATCTATCTCACTCCCCGGGTCTCCTCAGGCCCATGCTGGCACACACCAAAAAGAAATCAGGCAGCAAGCTTAAAAGCAGAGGGGACAATGGTCTCAAAGACACCTGATGACCTTCGTCTCACCTCCACATGGACTTAATGGACCGGAGCCTGGCTGCCCACAGGCCCCTCGCCCTGCAGAACCTCCAGCCTCCCTGAAGCCTCTTCCCCAAACAAGCCCTCAGGGGCCTGATGGAGGGGCCACAGCTCCGAGTTTCAGCCCCTCCCCGCCCGTTGCCCACCCAGCCCTGAGCAGCCCACAGCCCCGAGGCCTCCCAGGCCCCCGCCCTCAGTGCCTCTCTGTCCCCCTACCCACTCATGCGACATTTGCCTCTCCTCCTGCCTCTTCCACAACTGCCTTGGCCCGGCTGCCACATTTGGCTCCTCTGACCAACACACTCTTTAACCACTCATGCATTCCACATTTACTGAGCACCTACTGTGTGCCCAGCACTGAGGCTGGGGACACAATGAATAAGCCACAGTGACCTGGCCCTCCGGGTGCTCTCAGCACACGAGAGAGCCAGAAAAGCAACAAGGGAGACCGTGGGGCAATGGGAAATGCACCGGGGGAAGCCTGAGCCGGACAAGCACAGAGCTGAGCCAGGAGGCGGGGCTTTCTCTCCATCTGCTTCCTGCTGCCCCAACCAACCCCCACCACCCCTCCCCTCCCCAGGATACTACCCATTACCAGATTTAGAAGGCCCTACCTCAAGAAGCCCCCAACCTGTTAATTATTTCTCTCAGCTTGGAGCCCAAAGGGAGGCTCAAATACTTTAGCACCTGCCCCTGCCTGGACAGGGAGGGGGAAAGCTGGAGGTAGGGAAGCAACTGAGCAGGGTAAGCTGAGGGCCACTCCACCCTCTACAGGGTGATGACTGAAAGCAGCTCTCCTTCCTACCCTCATGCCCTCTCGTCCCTCGACCCGCAGTCATACCGAGTCCAAGAAGACATGTGGCCCCACCCAGAGGGCAGCACCGGGGACAGGAACAAACCCTGGCAGCTGCGAGAGGCTCTGGGGGCAGGGTCCTCAACCCAGACTCCCTGGCTCACAAAGTACCTGCAAAAGGCAGGTGAAGAGGTGAAAGGCACTGCAGGAGCCTACCTGGGCTCTCAGGGAAGGCTTCCTGGTGGAGGAGGCACTGACACTGAGTCTCCAAGCACCAGAAATCACGACAAGTAGGAAGCAGGGGTATTGTAAGCATAATGCACAAACTTATATTTCCACCAGAGGACACTTTATTTTTATCTCCAAGAGGATCCATGCTGCTGAATCACCAAGCCTTACTTCATAATACAAAACCTGCAAATTCTGGAGCTTTCTAAAGGTACTAATATACATACCCCTAACACAGCCCCACACCTCACCCAGCCACGGGGACTGGCCTCACTCAAAGGCAGAAAGCCACGAGTCATATGCCTCATGTGAAGAGGCCACCACCACAGTTAGCAATGGGCCTTGCAGAAGGCGGTTGTCCCCAGACGCACAGGGAAAACCACACAGGTCAGCCTGAGGTCACCCTCCACCTTCTCCCAGTGGCACCCAGGACCGGGTTCAGGGTATGAATGGGGGACTTGTACCCTGATGGTACCCAGGAGAAGCCTAGTGGTTCCAAGCTGGGATGTCTGAAGAGGGTGGGACTGGCTGAGAGGAGCCCTCTGTCCCAGGGGCAGAAGGAAGTTCAAGGTAAGACCCCTGAGGACTGGAGACTAGATGGGCCCTTTAAGAGGACAGGGGCACATGCCTAGAACCAGGTAGTGCTCACTAAACACTGCAAAGTGGAATAACAGCCATCTCAGCTCCTTTTAAAAAAAATCCTTACCCAAGCATATGTTTTACTGATTTCCGAGAGAGAGAGAGAGAGAGAGAGAGAGAGAGAGAGAGAGAGAGACATCAATTGTCTCCCACACGTGTCCTGACCAGGCATCGAATCTGCAACCTTTTGGTGTAAGGGACAAGGCTCCAATCAGCTGAGCCACCCAGCCAGGGCTTCTCAGCTATTTCACTGGGTGTTTACTGCATGAGTAAATAAACAAATGTTACAGCTCTTAGTTTTTTCACCAGACACAAAGCGGACAAGTCAGAGCTAACTTAGAAGCCATTCATTGCAGAAACACCTAGACACTCTTAGAGAAAGAACACTCCATGTTCTGTTTCGGAGATGGTACACAAGTAAACAAGTTCTTTAGTGCAGGACTTCTGAGAGCCTTCAAAATAGCACCGTGCACTTTAAGATTCTGGAAAGCCAAAGAGCTTTCCAAGCTCACTGCGCCCACCGGCCCTCTCTGCCTGCAGAGCTTGTGCATACTCTGGGGAGCCTTCCTACCTTCTCCCTCCCACCACACATGGTGAAGGCAGGCTCCGTGCATGCCCTGCGGCCGGCCTGCAGCCCACAGTCCCGCTGGGATCCAGCCCTCACTTCTACTCGGAGTGAGGGTGACATTAGGTAAAGGCTAACCTAGAAGCATCAGTTCTTCTTTAAAAAGATTTAAACAGTCACATAAACACCTGTAGTGTATCCGTGTTAAGAGCAAATTGCTGTGCCCTAGCCGTTTTCGCTCAGTGGTTAGAGCGGTGGCCCATGGACTGAAGAGTCATGGTTCAATTCCAGTCAAGGGCATGTACCTTGCTTGCGGGGCTTGATCGCTGGCCCCGGTGGGGGCACATGCAGGACACAGCCAATCGATGTTTCTCTCTCTCTGTCTTTCCCTCTCCCTTCCACTCTAAAACAAAATCAATGGAAAAAATATCCTCGAGTGAGAACTCATTAAAAAAAAAAAAAGCAAATTGCTAGGACATGCCAAACAACTAATCGGGAAGTGTGTTCTGGAGGTAAAGGCCATGCTCTTGACCAGGTGGGCAGCACGTCGTGGGCCTCTGGGCCGTCAGTCTCCCGCTCCCCTGGCCCCGTCCCCGCAGGTTCTTTGGCACAGCGTGGAGGCGTGCGTGCAGAGCTGCCCGTGCTCTGGCACCTCACCTGTGCCCCGGGCCACCGGAGCAGGGCCTGCCTCCCTGAGGCCCCACGGATCAGTGGACACATGCAGGTGACAGTAGGAGAGCCCAGGAAGTGCACCCAACACGACAGGTCTAGGAACACGAGGTTCCACATCCCCAGCCTGGCTCCTCTGGGGACCTGATAGGAAGTTCTTAGAGCGTGATATCTGCATGGGGCTGTGCAGTTTATCTCCCGGCCCGGCCCGAGGAGGCAGCTCACACAGCCCTGCCCGCCAGCGCCTGGGGAAAACGTGCAGGCCTGCCTGCTGACAAAGCCGCTCCTACAACAGAACCTGCCCCAACACCTTTAACCTGAGTTTAGGTCTGGGCTTTCCTTTCAGGGCCCCACCTCACGGACGCCTTCCTGACGCCAAACCATGCGCTGCCCCTGTAGGGAGGACAGTCCCGAAAGTCCCTTGGAACTTCCTCTGGGGACAAGATGCCACATGCCAGGGAGAGTGCACGGCTCCTTGTCGTTCTGTCCAGAGGCTGTAATTAGGAGGCAGACTCCGCACCACCGGGTTCCGAGCCAACCCCTCCCTGATCCTTGCTGGAGAGCTCTCCGTGGCCAGAGCACCCACTGGACACCGGCCTTGCTATGGTGAGCCTCCTGCTCAGGAAAAGCTGTCTGAGACCTTCACACAAGAGCCTCACCAAGATCAGTTCCTTTAACTCCCCTTCTCTGCCGGCAGCCTAGTCACAGTGGGTCCTCTCAAACATGTCCTTCTTTCCTTTTCCTGCCTTCCTCCCTCCCTCCCTCCCTCCCTCCCTCCCTCCCTCCCTCCCTCTTCAGCAGACGTTGAAGATGGCCGATGGATGTCAGAAGCTCTGCCAAGAGAATAGAACAGATCTGAGACCCAGTTAGTCCCTCACCAGGTGACAATGGTCCAATAGGAGTCTGTCCTGCGTATAAGCCAAGGAACAAGGGAGGGTGTAGCCAACTGGGCCTATGGGGTGGGGGTGCATTCAGGGAACCCAAGACCAGTTCAGATGGAGCAATAGGCTGGTACCAGGCCTCATTGGTTGATGAGGTCAGAGAAGGAGGCAGGGCCAGACCCCAATGCCTCCTCGCCAGGCTCCTGGACCTCCCAGGCCTTTGATCATGTGGCCCATCTGGAAGGCCCTGCTCTTCTCCCATCCAGTCCAGCATTAACTTTATTTTTTTCTTTTCATATTTTATTTTATTTTTAAATCTTTCCTGTTGCAAGTATTACATATGTTCCCTTCCCCCCCTCCCCCACTGACCCCTTTTAACCTGCCCCACCCCAGGCCTCCACCACCCTATTGTCTGTGTCCATGGGTTACGCATGTATGCATACAAGGTCTTTGGTTGATCTCGTCCCACCCACCCACCCTCCCCCGCCTTCCAGCGTTAACTTTCACTTCAAAGCCCCCCCAGTCCCAACAAGGAAGTCCCTCCCCCTCAGACCCTCCAGCACAGCATCCCAGGCAGAGCCAGGGTGGGGTGCCTCTTCAGCCACTGGCCTTCGCTTCCAGATGGAGGAAGCTCAGCCCAGATAGGAGCTGGGCTCCAGCCCTCCGCAGACCTCCCCTTTACGAAGGGGCAAGGCAAACATGGAGCCTGGCCTGGGCCTGGGCTTGGCCCCTCGTGGGGAGGCCTCTGGCCGGTGCCCCCTCCTCCCTGTGCCACCTGCAGCAAAACCCCGGCCCTTGACATCCTGAGGGTCCGTGTATCTGACCGTCTTCCCCCACCGTAGCCCCACCACTGGGGGCTCTGTGAGGGCAGGAATCGGTTTCATCCACTGGTGTCCCCAGTCCTGGCAGTGCTGGCTCCCAGTGCTGCTCAACAAATACTCATTGGATGATGGCGACCGAGAGAGAAGGAAGGGAGGTGGGTGGAGAGGACGGCTGGGTCTGTTTCTGCGGATACGCTCTCTACTGGGTATGACTCCCTGTCCCGTCTGTCACTCAGCTGCAGACCAGAGAGCAGAGGAGGAGCAAGGCCCCTGGCAGCTGAGGGTCTGGGTTCAAGTCCCAGCTGATGTCCTGGAAGCTGTGGGACAGGCGCCTTGTTTTCCTTCAATAAGGAGCCCAAGCAGGAGGCGCTGCAGCCAGCTGCTGAGGCAGCAGTGAGAAGGCGGCTAGGTCCTGCTCCCGGTTGGGTAAGACCCCGTGGAGCTCCTGGCCCCAGAAGCCCTCCTGAGGGGCCATGGCTGCCGCCAGCCTCAGCTACCACTCTCAATCAGGCTCTGGGCACAGGTGACAACTGGCTCCTGTGCCTCCAACAGCATGTGGCACCAGTGAGCCAGCAGTGTGGGGGCCACTGTGCCCACCTGACTCCCTGTGCCTCTGCAGCAGCTGCGCTGGAGGGAAAGGGCATCAGCGCCTGCCTTACTGGCGACTTCACCTAACTCTCTAGTTTGCCCCTCTGGAAGCTGCACTCCCTGGCTGAGTGAGGGTACCTGGTCCAGGCCAGGGGTGGCTCTCCGGCCCCGCAGGGGCACCCCCAGGAATCACCCCTTCCACTGAGCACCCACCCAGCTCCCCCCAAGCCGCACACCAAGAAGGCAGTCCTCTGTGCGGGACTCCCGGAGCCTCGTCCAGGGAAGGTGGCATCCCTGGGAGGCAGACGGCTGCTCCTGCCCCTGCCCAGGTGCCTTCCTGGGCCCCCTTCTCCTACAGAGCGGCCCCTGGTCAGGTGGCCAGCGAGAGTGGCGATGGGTGCTGACCACGGAGGAAACAGCAAAGACCTCAGCCATGGCCAGAGGGCCAGCGCTTTCTCTAAGGCCCCCACCTGGACTCCAAAGACAAAAAAGGCAGGGACTTTGACCCCTAAAAGCCCCAAGTTTTAGAATAAATAGCAGGGTCCCAGCACAAGACAGACCACTGGCCTGGCCAATGATGGGGACCACAGTCCAGACCTGGGCACAGGGAACCAGGGCTCCAAGGGAGGAGGGAAGAACCCTGGGTTGAAGTGGCAGCTTTCTGGTACCAGTGTTGGGGAAGGGGGGACAGGCCATGGTAACACACAGACCTCTCAACTGTGGCTATGATCAGGGACAGGAACAGGCCACAGTGGCTCCCAGCAGAGGCAGGTGCCAGGCCATGGTGGGTCTGAGCAGGGCAGGCGCCAGGTGCTCCCCTCATTCCACCCCCTACCCAACATATACATGTCACCTCTGATGTGGCTGAAGGAGGAGGAACACCCCACAGAGCAGGCGTTGGGCTGACTGTATTATAGACTGTCCTTAACCCTCCAAAGACCCCACAGGCAGGGCCCCACCCGAAGGCCACCCGGTGGTTCCGCAGAGACTTCACTGGTTAGAAGAGGGGCTGACCGCTGCACAGGCTACGGTCACCAGGCAGACAGCTCTCTGCAAGGTGGGGACACGACCCCAGGGAAGGCAGATGAGGGGCTGAAAGCCAGCGGACCTGGTCCTCAATGGTGCTGTTGCTGCAGAGAGAGTTGCGGAAAGGAGCACCGGCAGCAGGGGAGACAGTGGGCCAGGGGCTGGAGGGAAGCAAGTGCTCCCATTCCTCTGCTCCAACCCCACCCCTACACCCCTCTGCTCCAACACCCCACCCCACACCCCTCTGCCTTGGGGTTCCAAGGCAACTTCTCTTGCCCTGACTACAGCCAATCTAAGGAGGGAGAAAAGAGAGGGGAGGGAGCACTGCCCTGGGTGGGGCAGTGTGGCCAGGGGATAAAATGCTCCCCCATGAGGGCATTCTGGTCCCCACGGGACCCCCATGGCTGTCTCCCTGGTTCTTTTCTCCACTCCTCTCCCCTCAATGACATTCTCCCACCCCGGGCCAATCCCACAGCTTCCCATGGCCGGTTTCCAGTCTGGAAGAAACAGGTGACGTCTGCTACATAAGGTGAGCTTTCTCCTGGGCTACCTGCCTTTCTCGTGCCACCCCACTCTCCTTCATTTTGAAGACCAAACTGTACTAAGATACAAGCCAGCAATGGGATGGGAAGAAATGTCTAGACCGGGATTGGCTGCATCAGAATGGAAGCGCGCCCAGTCTAGACCGTCCCTCCACCCCCTGCCCACGCTCCACGGCAGACGGGACTCAATGCCAGACTTCCCAGCACCCGGCAGGACTGGACCGTGGGGCACTCAGGGTCAGACTCCCGGGACAGGCTCTGGAGGAGAGAAGTGTGCCTGCTGAAGAGGCATCGAAGGGTGGGGTGCCAGGAGGACCTGGAAACATGACGGCAGTTTTGTTTTGACTTTTGCAAAGAGGCAAACAGAACTTCAGGGCATGTGAGAACAGAGTAAAAAGAGACAGGGGTGAGGTCTGAGAAACCACCAAGAAGGAAAGACTGACTGCTGTGGGCCAAGAGCCAGCAGAGGCCTGGGGGGAGGGGCCCCGGCCCAGCCAGCAGCCCCGAGGAGCACAGGTGATGATTAAATGAGGCACCTCCCTAGAATAAGCTGGAGACAGGCCTCCGCACACAGTGCAAAGCAGACAAGTCCCCCGAATCTTCTACTACCACCTCCCAAGGTCACCTCAGTCCCCAAGGAAAGGGTGCACCCCGCCTCACTTTCCTGGAAGGCTTGCCTCTTCGATCCTTGGACAGTTCAGACTTCTAGGCATCCTCTCGAAGGCTCAGGGTCAGGTGACCTCTGAGAGGTGCCAGGCCCTCCTCAGAGCCCACTCCAAGGCCCCCAGCCTGGCTTAGAGTCACTTGGAGCCCTGGGCCAGTCCAGCATATCCCCTACTCTCCACAGATGCAGCAGCGAAGGGCCAGGGGGCGAAGGCCTTGCTCAAAGCTGCACAGCGAGCATGTCTCACCTGCCCCTCCGAGGCTGATGGGACACCAGGGAGGAGTGCCACAGAGGACCGTGAGGAGCAGCCCTTACTCCTGAATCCCCTCACTCATCCCAGGGCTCCATGGAGATCGCACAGGGTGCACAGCCATGTGGCCTCGCACAGGGGGCCCTCTATGGACAAAGGGAAGCCGGCCGTGGGGTAGGGACAAGGAGAGTCACGACAAATCCGGCACAGGGCGGGCCCAAGCCACAGGTGCTGTACCCCTTTCTTCCACTTGCTCTAGAGAAGGAGGGAGGCCAGTGATACCCCGGCTTGGAGGGGACTGTGTGTCTCCTGTCACTTGTGTACCATAACAGGTTTTCTCTTCTGTCCAAGGAGAGGACCGGATGCTAAGACCACTGGCCCTCGCGTGGCCTTCCTTCCAGATTTCTGGCTCCTAAGTGGCTGGTCCGGCCTTTGGACAGTGGGCTCCCCAAACCTGCCACGGCTCTCTCCCCAACCCACAGAGAACAGAGGCACTCACCCTGCCTGCGGGTGATTTACGGCCTCTCCAGCCACCCTTCCCAAGGATGCAGGCCCAGCAGATATTTTCCACTGCCTCAGCAGAGCTCAGACGTCAAAGGGGCCCTGGGCCTGGGCCTTGGCCGAGCCCCAGCTTCCCATCTCCTGAGCACGCAGACAGGCCAGAGGCCCAGGCCAAACATCTGGGCCTGGGAACCAGCACTCCATCACCGGGAGGGTGAGACAAAGCCTGGGCCCCACAGCCAGGCCTCCCAGCCCCGCAATTCACACCAGGCCCTTCCCACTTCCGTTCTCCCCTTTCTCCCCATGACAACATCTTGAATGAGTGCCTTTGCTGGCAAGCCCAAGCACTCTGGGGTTCTCTGCCCGGACGCGGCTCCCACGCTCAGCTATACACTCAGCGCTTGGACAAGCTGCTGAGAGCGTGTGTGGTGCTAGAAGTGAAACCCAAACCTCCGGCCCACACAAATGTCCTCGGAGGCTGAGCTCCCAACAGGTGGGACCCGCCGGCACAACTGGTAAGTTGCCCCTGCCTCCCTCAGCACCAAGCCCTTCCCCAGCAGCCTCAGGACAAGCCAGACTTTCCTGTCCGGTCAGGAGCACCTGGGGGTCAGGACAAGCTGTGCTGTGGCTTCTCTACACCATTTAAAGTAGGAAAAGTCTCTCCAGGGAGAAAAACACAAATTAAGCTTTATGCTTCCAGCCAAGATGGAATAGCAGGGACAGGTTCCCACCTGAAACCACTGAATAACCAGACAAAATATTTCAAACAATGGTGTTCAAGACACTGAACATCAGGCAACAAACAGACAGTGGTCCCTGGGGGACAGAAACAAGCCCCAGAATGCCCCAGGCTGCCAGGCAAGGAGGGGACCTACCAGAACCTGGTGGATTCCGTGACCTGCGGAGATGAAGCGGAAGTCCGGGGAGGCCAGGGAAGCTAGAGTGTGCATGACCGAGTGCCAGAGAGGGCTGATCTGAGACAGAGCCCGGAGATCTGCAGAGGTCTCCCTGGAATACTGCAGAGTGTGGTCAGCATCTGCAGTTGCCCAGGGGCCAAGGAAGAGCCAGCTGAAGGGCTGAGAGAGCGGCACCCAGGGCCAATGCCTGGTCTCACCAACCTGGCTGGAGAGCCCCAGAAGTCACAGGGCATTGGGTAGGGAACTCCAGGATTTTGCCTCAATAGCAAGAAATAATTAGCCCTGAGCTCTGGCCCCATCTAACTAATCTTAATGGCAAGATTAAATGTTCCCAGTAAATCAGCCATGTCACAGGGAAAGGTCAAGAATACTTATAGGGCCTTGGCCAGTGTTGCTCAGTAGGTTGGATGTCATCCCTTGCACAGAAAGGTTGCCAGTTAGATTCCGGGTCAGGGCATGGCCTGGGTTGAGGACTCTATGCCCAGTAGGGGTGTGCAGGAGGCAGTAGATAGCACAGATGGATGTCTTTCTCCCCCTCTCCCTTCCTCTCTCTTTAAAAATTAATTTTAAAATTGTTTTAAAAAAGAATATTTATAGAAAACAAAAAATAGTCAACACCCAATAAGATAAAATTTACCATGTCTAGCATCCATCAAAGATTATCAGGCATGCAGAAAGGGGGGGGGGGGGCGTGTCAGGAAAATACAACCCATAATGAGGAAATGAATCAAAGTGAGCCAGAGCTGACATAGATCTTAGAATTTACAGACAAGAGCCTTAAAACATTTATTATTATTATATTCCAAATGTTCAAATATTAAGGGGAGACACAGAAGATATAAAAAGACCCAATCAAACTTCTGGAAATGTAAAACACACTGGATGGGATTAGTAGCAGATTAGACATTGTAGAGAAAAGATTCATGCACTTAAAGAAATAGTAATAGAAATTATTCAATATATTAAAAAAAAAAGAGGGGAAAATTACAAAAGAAATGAGCATGGAAGATGTGGTACAACTTCAAACTGACTAATATATGTGTAATTGGAGTCCCCAAAGGAGAAATGGGGAAGGGAGGTGGAGAGAAGAAATATTTGAGAAAATAATGGCTGAGAATGTTCTAAATTTGATGAAAACTGCAAATATAAAGAAAATGTTAAAAGTAAACAGAACAGAGATTACTACCTGAGAGTCATTCAGGAAGGAGTTCATCAAGAAGCTAATGTCAGAACTTCAAAAACATAAAGTAAAACTGGAAGAGTTGGTTTAACTCAGTGGTTGGCAAACACATTAGTCAACAGAGCGAGCGGCAAACCGCGGCTCGCGAGCCACGGTTTGCCGACCACTGGTTTAACCTCTGAAAGCCAATCAATGTGATTCACCATATTACCATATCTGACATCAAGAACAAGACAAGGATGTCTGTTCTATAGCCAGTAAAACAAGGCAAAATAAGTAAATAAGACACCCGAACTGTAAGAAAAGAAAAACTTTATTCTTGGATGATGTGAATATTTACATACAAAATCTGATCAAATTTACAAAACAGAATATAAGAACAATACACAAAAATCAATTATATTCTTAATACTAGCAGGTTGAAATTTTAAACTACCACTTATAATAGCTTCAAAAAGCATAAAATATTTTAGGATAAATCTGAAAAACATGTATAATACCTATACACTAAAAACTGAAACACGGCTGAGAGCATTTAAATACTTTGTGGATTAAAGTACTCAATTTTATTAAGGTGTCGATTCTCTAAATTTATCTATATTCATGACAATCTCAATCAAAATCTTTAAGGTTTTTGAAGAAATTTTCAAACTGAGTATAAAATCATATGAAAATTCAAAGGATTAAAATAGCCAAAGCAACTTCAAAAAAAGAACTAAGTTGGAGAGCTAACACTACCTGATTTCAAGACTTATTATAAAGCTCAGTAACCAAGAAAGCATGGTTGGTGTTGGTGTCAACACAGACAAATAGATCAAAGGAACAAAAGAGAAAGTCCCAGAAGTAGGCCCACATTTATTTGGGAAAGAGAATTTTTTCATAAAGGTGTAAAAGCAACTGGTGCAGAAAGAATAATCTTTGCAACAAAAGGTATTGGAGCAATGAAATAGCTATATGCAAATACCCATAAATAAATAACTTTTATCCATACTTTGTGCTATATGTACTAACATGTTAACTCAATATGGATCATGGACCTAAATGTAAAACCTGAAACGTGAATACTTCTGAAGAGAAAACATAGGAGAAAATCTTTGTGACCTTGGTTTAGGCAAAGATTTCTTAGATACAATACCAAAAGCATGATCTATAAAAGAAAAATTTGATAACATGGAGTTCAGTAAATTAAAATATTTTATTCTACAACTAGAGGCCCAGTGCACGAATTTGTCCACGGGTGGGGTCCCTCGGCCTGGCCAACGATTGGGGCCGTCTCACCCAGTCCGGATTGGGGCAATCGGGGCTGGCTGACCAGGGCGGGGTGAGGGGGGAGAGTGTGTGGTAGGATTTTTGGGGGGTAGGACCGTGGGAGGTTGGCTGGCCACGGGAGGTTGGCTGCGGAGCGCACTGACCACAAGGGGCAGCTCCTACATTGAGCGTCTGCCCTCTGGTGGTCAGTGCGTGTCATAGCTACCGGATGGTCATCTGGTCATAACAGTCGCTTAGGCTTTTATTTATATATATATATATATATATATATATATATATATATATATATACATATATATATATATATATATATATATACATATACACACACACACACACACACTGTTAAGTGAATGAAAAGATAAGCTACAGACTGGAAGAAAATACTCGCAAAGCATATACCTGATAAAGGACTCATATCCATAAAATACCAAGAATTTTCAACACTGAATAATTTAAAAAACAATCAATCCAAGGTTAAAAAAAAAGAAGAAGAGTTGTTCAGACATTTTACCAAAGAAGGTAAGCAGATGGCAATGGAGCACACCAGAGAACATCACTCACTGGAAATGCACATTAAAACTACAATGAGGTACCACTACATGCTTATTAAAATAGCTAAAATTCAAAGTTGACCATTCCAAGTGTTAGCAAGGATGTGGTGGAACCAGAGCTCTCATATTCCACTGGTGGGAATATAAAACGGTACAATCCTCTTTGTGAAAAAATTTTGCAGTTTCTTAAGAAGTCAATCATACCAACCTCTTGACCCAGATATACCTACCATATGAGCCAGACATTCCACTCCTCAGTGTTCACCCAGGAGAAAAGAACACCTATGCCCATACGATGACTCGCACAGAAATGTTCACAGCAGCCTTATTTGTAACAGCCCCCAACTGGAAACACCCCAACCTCCATCAACAGGCATCTGAATAAACAAATCATGCTCTGTCCATATGATGGAACACTATTCAGCAACAAAAACGGAATGGGCTATAGATATTTGGATAAGTCTCAGAATGGTTGTGCTGAGTAAAAGATGTACAGTTCCTTTAACTTAGAAAAGGCAACCTAATCTACAGCGAGAGAAAGCAGGTCCGTGGTTGCCTATGGAAGGGGAGGGGGTGGGACGGACAGACTCCCCAGGGGCAGGAGGAAACTTCTGGGGATGATGGAGATGTTCACTATCTTGTTGTGGAGATGGTTTACGTACGTAAGTCAAAACTCACCAAATTTCACATTTAAAAGCTCCCTGCGCGTGAGAGCACTGGTCAACACACCAGGGAAGGTCGGGGGCGCCCTTCAAGGGGCTGAGGGGCCACAGACAACGCAGGATGCGGGCCTGAGGCTGGGGGCGGCTTTAACTTTCTTCTTTTAAAATCTTTTTTCATAATTATTTAAAAAATGATCTGTTTCTGTTTTTGTTTTGTTTTTTAAAGAAAGTTAAGTATACTAATAATTTTAGAACATTTATATACAAACTAGTGGCCCGGTGCACAAAATTCATGCACATTAAAAGGGGGACCCAGAGTCAAGTCCCCACCCACCCACATGCGCCTCAAAATCGCGTGAGACCCAGACCCGGCTGCCCCTTCCCATTGGGCTAGATCCAGACCTGGCCAGTCCCACCCTTGTCAAGCCCCACCGGGCAGGGGGCGTAGCCTCAGGTCCCCTGGCCTGGCGCCAGGACAGGGGGCATGGCCTGAGGTCCCCCAGCCTGACACCAGGGTGGGGGGCATGGCCTGAGGTCCCCTGTCAAGCCCAGCTGGGTGGGGGGCATGGCCTGAGGTCCCCTGTCAAGCCCCAGGGGGGTAGGGGAGGGCGTAGCCTCAGGTCCCTGCTGATTGCTCGTTAAGGCTCCTTAAGGGAACTTGGCCTCAGCTGTGGGTGCAGCCATCTTTGTGATGGAGTGATGGTCAATTAGCATATTCCCTCTTTATTAGATAGGATGTGTTTTTAGAAAAATTACTTATGATAGTGAAAAAAAACCAACTTTATGTCCAAAAGAGAGGAATCAAAAAACACATTCCGACAGAGCCTAAAGCACATGCTTACCAAAAACTATTAAGTGAAAATTATAGGAAGCAAACTACAAACCATATAATCTCAACTCTGTAAAATATGGGGAGGGGGAATAAATATTAATAAAAGGTGAAGACTACAATTAAGTTGACCAAAAATAACAGGACACGTTTTTTAATCCAGGAGAACAAAGCTGTTACTGTCCTCTCTGGGTTAGATGATCCCTAAGTGCAATGACAATGGGGCTAGGACAGTCCGGGCCAGGGGCTTCCCACTCTGCAGTCCTCCCACAGATGGCCCACGGGGGCCCGGGGGGTGGGGATGGGGGGCTGGCCTGTGGGAGCCATGTGACCACCAGCCTCCTGAAGACCTGTGCCTCTTCTCTGACCAGCTTTGACTGGTCAAAGGCCTGGAGAGCAGGACCACCATCCTGGCTTGTGGGAACCCCGCTTGGAAAGGCCCCTCCAGAGCAGGCAGGGAAGATGGGCACTGGGTCATCCCCCTCGGGCCCAGGACAGCCTCTGGCGCCTGGAGATAGGTGCCATAGGTACTGTATCAGCACTTTTTAGAAACTCGCCCTCCTGGTGGCTGCTGCCGTCCTTGGCCAGGGACAGAGCACGGAAGTGTCCAGGTGTGGGGAGCACTGGTCTGCCCTGCCACAGCATCTGCAGCAGACACGGTGCTCGAAGGCCCAGCAGGATGGTGAATGGCTTAAACCAGAAGCACGGAAGCACGTGCTAAGAGAATTAGGATTCGGGTTGACTGGAGTCCCAATGAGCCGCTAATGTGAGTCTATCCCACGATCTGAGCTAAACCACACGAGTGCCAGGAAGGTGGCAGAGCCATCCTGGGACTCACAGAACCTCCCCTTCCGGACACCCGGGCTCTCATGAAGGGCCCTCTGCAGAGCGATCCCCTGGAGGTTCCAGAAATGCCTCACTCTACCCAATGTTTGCCCGAGTTCCTCTGCCTTGGCCTCCCTTCCTCCCCTGCCCCTCCGTGGAGATCCAGTTCTGCTCCTCTCTGGGGGAGGCCCTCCTGGCTACTCAGACACACACTCTGGTTAAATAAATGAGCCACTGCCCGAGGCCCAGACCCCAGCTCTTCATTACTTGGACCCAGAACTCTGTGATCCCTAACTAACAGCTGCCGGGAAGAGCCTGGTAAAAAATGCACTGTGAAGTGGGAAACTTATGAGCCTGGGCCAGGAAAACAGACAATTCCTGCTCCGGGCCAACATTCCTAGGTAGCTGCCTTGTGAGGTCACACTGGCCAATTCATGACTTTCCTACAGTAGCCTCCCAGCCAGGCACGGATGGGAACAAAGGAAGATGCACATTCGAGAAACCTGCTGGGATTTCGGAGGCCTTCAGCTGTTAAGCAAGTTAGCAAGGTGTGCACCTGCGGCAGGGAGCTTAGTAAGTGCCAGGCACATAACAGCTGTTCCAGCGAGTGCTGGCTGATTGACTGATGGATTGCACAAGGAATTCCTTTTGATGGTGAGTGCCACACTGTTTCAAATGCAGGCCCAGGAAAGGTCTGAGATTGCCGCCTGCTGTGCGAATGACTGCACAACGTACCAGCCCCGCTAGAAGAGGAAGCCCCATGCGGTCCTGTGTGTCAGGGCGGGGGTGGGGCGCCCGTGCTGGACCTTTCTCCAGTGCAAAGTTGGTAACATTTGAGATTGGACCACTCCCTGTGGTGGGGCTGCCCTGTGCACCACAGGATGTGGAACAGCATCCTGGCCTCTACCCATTGGATGCCAGTAGCAACCTCACAGTTGTGACAACCAAAGATGTCTCCAGACATTGCCAGATGTCCCTGGGGAACACACAGCCCTGGCTGAGAATCAGAGTTGTCTGCAGTCCTTGCCTGGGGCAGACCAGCTGCTCCCAGGGCGGCACTCGGCACTCGGGAAGCCAACTGCAGGCGAGGGTCCTGGGAGGTGTCTGCAGATCTGGCTGGGCTCAGGGCTCTGCCTCCACTGCCTAGGCCAGTGGTTGGCAAACTGTGGCTCGCGAGCCGCAGTTTGCCGCTCTGTTGACTAATGAGTTTGCCGACCACTGGCCTAGGCGAACATGGAGATTGCCCAGTGTCTCTGAGACTAGTTCACCCACCTGCAAAATGAGGCCGTGTTCTACAAGTGGCGTGCATGCTCTAGGTACGCAGAAGGCACTCAATAACGCTTTACATTGACTTGCACCCAGCTGCTCTGAAACCTCAAGCTAGCATCTTCAATCTCTCAAAAGCTAGGAAGATTCTACTGGAAATCCACTAAGGCCTAACCAGGGCCTCAAAAACAGCTGTCCAAACACTTGGCTAAGTTATTCCACTTTTCTATTCTAAGGAAATAATCAGAATTTCAGGTAAACATTTACACACCAAAATGTCTACTCCAGTATTATCTACAGTAACAAAACTGGAAACAATAGAAATGTCCACGGATATAAAGAAAGTAAAACAAAATATGACAGAGGCAAAGAAATGTTATGTAGCCAATTTTTAAAAATCACATAAAATTATTCACTAATAGCATAGAAAATGTTCATAGTTAAAAGGCTGTACATAATGTAACTTCAATTCTGTGAGAAAATATAGAGCAAAATATCATTTCACACAAAATAACAGAGAGAAAGAGACTGAGAGACAATTTAATAAAGTTTCCCTCTTTATGCTGTTCCCTATTTTGCAAGTGTTTGGTAAAAAAAAAAATAGCATGTCTTAGTTTTAAGCATATAGAAAAATATTTTGTTGTTTTTCATATTTTCACATCAGAAGAGAAGATTCATTTGCTTGAATCACCAAGTTTTAAACCATAGTCCAGACCTTGAACAAGAGCCCTCAAGCCAAGCAAAGAAAAGAATTTGAAACCTAAGGAAATTAAACCCAAGGAAACAAACAGAAGGAAGAGGGACCGGCAGGGCTTGGGCCCCTGGGAAAGCTGAGGTAGCCTCAGGGCGAGCAGGGCTGGCAGGGGGACAGTGAGAGCCAAGCTTGTCCACTGCTGCCCCGCATGCCTGTGTGCGGGTTGTGCAGTGGTCAGGCAGCTTGTGGGGCACACATGGTACTCACTCAGGCAGCCAGCTCCATGAGTGTGCGAGGGGATGCTGTGCTGGGCAGTGGTCCGAGAGCTTGACTCTCAATGCTGAAGTCATAGTCAACAGGATGCACACCAGGGGACGGGGTGTCAGTCAGGACCCTCAGGCCCTGCAAACCAAGGCTTCTAGTTGCTTCTATAAAGGATGCCACTCCTCCTTTCCAGGCTGCCACTGACCACCCACTCATGGTGGGCCCCTGAAGGTGGGACGTGGTGTCAAGGAGGGACCACGGGGGCCTCATCTGTGCTGGGCATAACAGCTGGGTTGGGCGCCTGGGGCCTGAGGGGTCTGGGCCTGAGGGGTTGGACGTAGAGAAGGATGCAGCACCGGCACTCAGTGTTGCACACCAGCAACCAGGAGGAGATGGAGATGCCACCAGCCTGCATCTACTTCCCCTGAGGCTCCCAGTGCTGGGGAGCAGCTGGGCAGTGTGCCCTCATCTGCTTTACACTTTGCCCGCAGGAGTGGGGACTGTGCAGAGGGCCTGAGCACACATGGGCAGCCAGGAAAACTGCCTTCAGATCCGTTCAGTCTCTGGATGGCCACCCTCTGAACCAACCGCACAGTGGATGGGACGCATCCACAGGCCCCAAGTTCAAACATATGAAAGTGTTGTTTCATGTTCTCTTGAAGTCCTTGCTCACATGTACTCGAAAGATTAACATGAAGCTAAGAGTCTGCCCTGCAGGACAGTACAAATCACAAAGCCCCCCAAATGCTGGCCTAACCCTAGCCCACGCCTCCAAGGCGGCACGACTTCAGTGATGGGAAGGCCACCATTCCCAGGGCCCTGACCCTGAGAGGGCATGCTGGGCTCCTCCTCAGAGCCTCATCAATGCTAACACACATCTGTAAGACTCACTCTGAGCTGTGAAAGGGCCTCAGAGAGAAACTTGTGTGTCCTGAGGTTCCAGCTGCCGCACACCCACCCAGGTTCTTTCTCGCCTCCTCACTCAGGAGACTCCAGTCACAGTAAGGAGGTTGCACTCCTGAAATATACGGACACCAGGCCAGCACAGGGAGTGTGATGTGAGCTGGGGCCAGGGAGCCAGCCAGGACTGCAGAGCACGGGAACCACGGGCTGGCCTCAGGGTGGGCAGGGCAGGCTCCCAGCAGCTCTGAGGCTTGAGGCCACCCCAGCTCCTGCGGGCAAGCGCCAGCTCCTGCCACCCCACTCTCACTGCTGCCAGTCTATTTCCTTCCTACCCTTAGGGAACCCTAAAGACTCCACAGGTAGGCCCTTGAGTCAAACCTCAGTGTGGGTCAAACTGTCCAAAGACCTGCTCAAACTGTGAAACCCCAACTGGACCCAAAGAGGGTCCGATCGCTGGCCACCTCAGCCATGAAGCCAAGAAACAGCCACCGCGCTCCCAGCACATGCAGTTCTTCCACAGGGACGAGGAAAGAGCCACCCTAGGACCCTCAGGCCAGGCCAGGACAAATAACAGGCAGATTTCATAAGCTCACGACTCTGGTTTCTCAGGGCCTGAGGACTGCCTTTCACAGAAAACCAGTGGCTGCCAATGCCTCTCCCAGCCCTGGCCACTGCCTCAGATGGAGAGCAGCCAGTCTGTGTGCCCCACCTCCGGCGGCACAGCTGACCAGCTGCTGCAAGGCTCGGTCTTCGGAGGCTGTTCCTGCTGCCCACCAGCTGTAGATGCAAAAATCACAAAGGAACATCCCAGGAAAAAAACACATAGCCAATCGCTGCACCCTAAACATCCTAGACCAGTGGTCGGCAAATAGCGGCTCGCGAGCCACATGCGGCTCGCGAGCCGCGGTTTGCCGCTCTGTTGACTAATGAGTTTGCCGACCACTGTCCTAGACAAATTGCAGACCCCGGGGCCCCATGCCACAGGAGCTCTCGTTCAGGAGTTCTCGGCGGGGCCTGAGACTCTGCATTTCAATGAGCTTCCCAACTGAGTCCCAGCCAGGGGACCCAAGCAACTCAGAGATACCTGAGGCCCATTCTCGGCTTTTCCTCTGTAACTCACTCCCAGTTCTGACTTCATTCTCATGCTACTTCTCTTTTTTGTATAAGTGCCTCATAGAAGAAAAAAATCTTCTAATTCATAAAGGGATCTATCTGGTAGTTAAAAGTCTTATTGATATATGCGTATATCAGCATAAATAAACATGTCCTGTGTCCCATATCCCACATTCCCACTCACCAGGAAGAGTAACCTGACATACTCTACCATGTACCGCACCTAGAGATGAAGACATCTGCATGGCATTTGGACCCTACTCCCTGCTCCATGCCCCCAGCAGCATACTGAAAACTCCTGACTGCGGAACTGCTGAGTCGGATTTCCTACAGAAACGGGCAACGCACGCACACCCTCAGCCCATGAACACAGAGATGTCCCCTCACCTTGATCTCCACAGACAGCGAGGGCCAGCCCTAAGTATGCTGTCACTGCCTGACACAATGTATCACCATGGCACACTGTCTGAATGATGTGCCTTCATCCTGTCATCAGACTGCAATGACCTCAATTTTTGGAGAAGTAAAGTCAAAACTCTACCCTTATCTTCAGAGATCCAAGACATATGTATGTGTCAGCTCTCCCTTCCACTAGTCTGTAGCCTTCAGGAAAGTCTGAGAAGGCCATAAGGGCCAAATGCTTTCCCCGCCCCCTCCAATGTCCCCAAGTCCAGCCCCATCCAGGCTCCCCCTGTGAGCACAGGGCTAGCTAAGGAGAGTGGCTGGCAGGGGAGGTGGGGCATACCCTTCAAGGTGCCTCCCTACACTGTCCCCAGGAGCAGAGGCAATAGCAGGACCCCACACTTCTTCAGGACTCTGGTCCTCATACCCAATTCTCAGAGAGGCTGCAAGGGCAGGGCTGCTGGCTCCAGGACTCTGAAGCTGGGGAACCTAAGACCATGTTTGCCAGCCCCTCCTTCCACAGAGAGATCAAGCAACCTGCACCGGGTCACCCAGCTCTGGAGTGAGGAGTCTCACTCTCCCTGAGGGTAACCCCATGGGGATCAGGCTCAGTTCTCTCCATAGTGCTTTCATCCATCACTCTTCCTCTCTTCCTCAGCTTTTTCCAGGGGAAACAGCCTGAAAGGATGCTACGGTAGGGTGTGGGGGTCAGGGAGGCCTGCCCAACTTTCTAGCCCACCGCCACCTTCCTAGGCAGGTACCAATGCCTGACTGGCTCCAGGATGGTCTTAACTAGCAAATGACAAAGATTAAGGCGGGGGCATCCAAGCCCCTTTGCCCGCGTGCCCCTGGCTCAGTCGTCCTCATCTTTCAAGCCTTCCTTCACTCCCAACGTGGCGCTGGTTCAGTCCCAGGGGACATGGTACCTGCAGGGTCAGGTTGGAATTATTTACATGCCTTTGTGACCTCCCCAGACACAGCTTGGTAAGATTCTGTCCCCTGCCTCTCAACCCCTGCTTGGGGAATGGAAGATTCTCAAGGAAAGAACCAGAAAATGAAGAGCTGGTTCCTGGCCACCGAGGTCTGCCTGCGCTGCAAGCACTTGCACACTCATCTCCCCAATCGCAGGTTTGAAAATATGGACTTGCTTTTTTTTTTTTTAGCTCCCAATATAATGAATGAGTTTAAATATTAGAAGTTGAAATTATTAAGTAAATCATTTCACCTGCAAAGCTTCTATTTGCATAACATTAATTCATGATGGCAGCTGAAACAAATTCATCACATTCTGTATATTAGAAGCTGATTTACGCAGGAATTGAAAAAAATCATGAGCTCAAAATTATGTTGACATGATGTGGGTACTCGATAGAGAAAGATTTTTCTCGTTCTTTTCCTTTTTTTTTTTTTTAAATCATCCAAACAACTGAATTATGGTAAGAAGGAAAAGGATTTGAGAAGAGGAAGCAGGCGAGGGACTGGCACCCAGGAAGATGAATAATGCTCCGCCTCACGTGTGTGGCAGGCTCTCGGTGCGCGTACAAACACTCTCCAGTTATGAATGTCAAGTATGCCAAAGATACTCTGGAAAATCATTACCATTCACCACCACGAACCGCCATTAAATTTCAATCAATTGAACTTAGCACAAGTGTACTTGAGCGGCCCTTGCAGTTCCTTCTAAATGTGGCTCAAAAGTCGAGCTGACTTATTGCATTGTCCACCACACAAAGCAGCATTGCTAAGCATCGGCTTGGACCGGGACGGATGCGCTTTTCACATCCTAGGCATTCAGAGATCTTTCTTTTTCTGAGCGCTGAGAGTTCTCCAATCCCTACAGGTCAAGGCGAATGGGGGCGGGGGGAGGGAGGGGGTTACTATTTTGAGAAACCACCATTCCTTCTCTGCGTTTGGGTGTAGATGAGGCAAAAAGAGGCCTCTGACAGTCTGTCTGTGATCCCTGACAGAAAGTTCCTGACGTTGGGTAACATGGCCCCGTCTCCTGGCTCTGGTGAAAGGCTCTCAATTCACTCTGCAAACTCTGAGCTAAACTCGAAACCCCTTCTCCAGGGTCGAGGGAGAGCGAGCCAGTAGAAAAGGGAAGGGGAGTCGAAAGGGGACAGGAGTCGCTGCAGTTCACGGGGTGGGAGCACCCTGTGGAAAAGGCACCTTTCCCAGGTGGGTACGGGCTTGCGGGGATGCTGGGACTACACTCGGGTCTCTCCCTGGCGACAAAGGCGGTGGCACCGCAGCTTCGGGTCTGGCCTGCTGGCTTTCTTTCTGACTTGCCAAGAGCAGGGTCCGGCCTGTCCCCACTCGCCAGAGAAGGCTGGGAGGCGGCTGACACAATGTGGCCATTGTTTAGCCACAGATCAGGCAGCAGGCAGGTGGGAACACAGTGCCTGCATCAGGCACTAGGGCACCCAACATCCCCTGGATGTGGACATGGTCCCCAAGGGCTGGGCACCAGCCTCCTCCAGGATCTCCAGGGCCAGTCCTCGGGGTGGGGGGGTGGGGGGGGGTGATAGGAGAGCAGGAAGGAGAGAGGAGCGAGAAAGGAAAGACACACAGGAGGGGGGAGCAGAGGGAGAAAAACAAGGTGGGAGAGAGAAATAAAAAGATACAAAAGGAAATAGGAGCTAGAGGAGGTGAAGAGAGAAGAGGAATAGAAGGAAAGAAAAGAAGTAGGGAAGAGAGAAAGAGACAGAGAGAAGGAGGGGGTTGGGGAGGGGGAGGAGAAAGAAAGAATTAATGGAGAGAGAAGAAGGGAGAAAAAAAAGAGTAGAGGGAGAAAGACTGACAGACAGATGGATGATAGAAATGTACCATAGGCTGCCAGGAAGCCTCTGGAAAGAGCAAGAGTTCACCCTGTTTCACAGAGGGAAGCCGCTCCAAACCCAGCCTAGTCAGCAAAGCATAATCACACCAGGGGCTTTGCTTAATTACAGGTTTAAGAGCGAGGGCTGGAGGAAGAGAGATACTTAACTGTGTCCCATGGAAGGCCCAGGCACTCAGATGGTCTGTGTGGTTGGAGAACACAAAGACCCCACCTACACGCGTGCACACACACACACACACACACACACACACACACACACACCACTGAGCAGGATCCTGGACGGCCAGGCAGAGGTCTGCAGCGTGTAGACTCGGCTGGCTGGAACAGCCATGGGGGAAAGGGGACTGTAATGTTCAGTTGGGACAGGAGTCCCTGGCTGAGGCGTCCTGGTCAGCAGTGAGGCCCCAGCGTGGGGAGGCCCTGCCTCTGCCTGCAGCAGGGCCACCCACCCTCCCCACCCCCCACTCACTCGGGAGGCCAGGGGCCTTCCCCCAAGGGGGGAAATCAATCCCGCACTAATGAATAAAAAGTCCCCTTTATTTCACTATGTTTTTGGTTCATTAAATTTTCCACAGATTTGCAGAGAAAAAAACATAATCAATAAACCCTGACAAAAGTGAATGTGTGAAAAAGGCCTGAGAATGGAAAAGCAAGATAAAAGTGATATCCGATCACAGATTTCAGCCATGACCAGCTGAGGCCGCTGAGGAATCAATGGACCATCACCCTTTTGGGCTTCCCTTCCCTTTGCTGGAACTCCTCATTCAAGACAATAGTAAATGCACTACAACTTTTTTCTTATGCTAATGCATGAAACCAGGCACTCAGCTAAGACCCTCTTCCCAGCAACCTGGTTTTTTAATCACACACATGCGCACACACAAAGCCACATTCACTTATTCAACTTAAACCAAAATCACAAAGACAGTTTACTATGTGCTCTTTGGTCACATCTTAAATAAGTTATTCTCCCCCATTTGTATAAAAGAAACTAGAATCAGAACAACACAGGATTGTTGAGGACGCTTTTGTTGATGAAGAAACTGAGAAAATAAGATGCTAACCACGCAGAAAGTATGCATTTATGGTTGTCGGACTTTCCCACAGCTTTAAACATAGTTTTGAAGGGTAAGAATGTATTTTTCACCCTCAGAATCTACAAGCAATGATCAATGATTTGTTTCCTTAAAGCCTTTCTATTCCACAACAAACACTCAAATTCATTTCAGAGAAGATGAGTCACATGGAATCTGGAGTCCTGCATTTATTTAAAAACCAGGAAGCTGTTGCTCTTACCAAAGGACACACCAAACGCTGCTGCCCACCGGGAACAGGTGGAGCAGCCTCCTGCCCGTGCTCGTTGGCAGCCGTGAGCCCGTCCCCTGAAACTGCTGTGTATTCTGCTTTCTGGGACCATCACCGAGCCCGCCTCTCTACACTTTCTGGAACCTGAGAATAGTTTTTCTCTTTGGCATTCCTCACGTGTTTCATTGGTCCATGCCTCTGCCGCTTACTGAAAAGAAGAAAGGAGGACAGCTTCCCTGGGGTTCCTTTTCAAAGGGCGCTGGCCCAGCGGGAACAGCTGCAGCTGTCGACCCCAGGGCCACGAGGGCCACCTGGTCCACCTGCCTGGAGGCCCTCGAGTACCAGGACCCAGGCCCTGGCACAGGTAGAAACCACCCCCCAACTTAAAGCAGCAAGGCTGGTTTGCGCCACCTCCCGCAGGCCCGCGTCAGGATCGAGCAACACTCAGGTGAAAGAAAGCCCGACTGAACACACACTTGCACCAGGAAAAGACAAGTGGCCCGACCCAATAATACACACAACAGAGGACTCGGGTTTTGCCCTTGAATAAGCCAGCCACATGTGTAGGGGTCATACAGGCTTTCAAAGTACACATGACAACCTCCAGGTCCAGTTAAATGGGATTGCTGGCATCTGTGAGGTGAAGTGCCCCCCTGCCCCTCAGGCCCGGATGGATGAAGGGTGTTTATTAGGCAAATATCCAATTTTGTCTGCCTGCTGCTGAATCCCCTGGTTTGCTAATCCAGTCCTAGGAGCTACACTGTGTACAGGGCACTTGTGGAAGTACAAAAAGCATGAAGTATTTGTGTATTTTTCAGTCGGCAGTGCAAACAAGCCAGCTTCAGCACACAGCTCCCAAGCCCCCTGAAGCTGGGCAACCAGCTGCTGACCGGTGGCCCTGTGGTCCCCTCTCATGGGCTAGACGCAGGGGTGGGCAAACTTTTTGACTCGAGGGCCACAATGGGTTCTTAAACTGGACCAGAGGGCCGGAACAAAAGCATGGATGGAGTGTTTGTGTGAACTAATATAAATTCAAAGTAAAGGAGCGGAGGGGAGAGCAAGAGAACCCTCCACTCTTTTGGCTCCGCGGGCCGGATAGAACAGCCGAACGGGCCAGATCCGGCCCACGGGCCGTAGTTTGCCCACGGCTGGAGAGCATCCCTGGGGCAGTGGAGTGGCCTCCGCCCTAAGGCTGTTGGGCCAGAGGGGCCTAGTCTACCTCTCACACACCCTTCAAGGGGGGCAGGCCAAGAGTCTCCTGCAAGGCTGAGGAGCCTGGGAGGCTCTGTGGATGGAGTCTGACCCTTGTGTGAAATCCCCTCAGAACAATTCCCACGGAAGGTAAAAACATCTCTCACAGCCCCACCTCGTTCCTCAGTGAGCCGGCCCTGGTTTGGGAGTGTTTCTCTCCTCTCCTTCTCATTCGCACCTACTGACTTAGAAAACAGACAGCTCTGACCACACTCTCACCCGGATGCTGGACCAAGGGAGGGCTGTGCACTGGAGGGCTGTCTCCTGGGCCCCAGGCTCCTGGCCTAGAATGGGACCTTCCTGCATTAGTTTACATCCCCCCAGAACCACTAAACCTCAGGAAAGTAGCCTATTTCTCAAAGCAGAGGAGAAATGTAAAACCACCCTAAATATTTCAAAATATAACTTTGAAACTCTCAAGAGACGTGACAACTGTCCCCCTGTCCGGGTTTGAGTGGAATTTAAATCTGGGAGAAGACATCTCCACAATTTCCTGTAACCCTCAGCGGCAGGAGGGAGCAAGCGGCTGCAAGTCTAGGAAAACGAAAGCAAGAAAGATGAAGAGGAGCAAGGAGCTAGGTCAGAGGCCCAAGAAGAGAGGCCCGAGAAGGTGCATCTGCGGGTTCCAGATCCTGAGTCTAATGACTGTCCCAGGCAGGCCAGAAGCTCGGACAGCGGCCAGAAGCTGGGACAGCGTCCAGAGCATCAGAACTCCCAGCAGCCTGCTCAGCCAAGGTGCTCCCCTACCCTGGGAGACCAGCCTAGGCAGCCACACAATGGATTTCCTCCAGGCCACTCCCAGGCCCCAGAGGCCTGCAGGACTCCGGGGGGGCAAGGGAGGAGACCTGCCAGCCAAGGTGAGGAAATGGGCGCTGAGGGGCCTTGTAGGTGAGGTGGCGCAAACAAACTTCATCAGGGACTTGTGACAAGCCCGCCTATTCCCCTGCTTTCCACCGCTGTATATTTTGGATTTCACAGTTTATTTACTTTACTTTTTGGCACGGAGCCCCCTGAGCATGCCAATACAATATTTGTTTAAACACTATTTTATGCCTCTTGCGAGGGAAACGTTTACTTTCAAATTCTCCAACATCCCCAGAGCCTCGTCTGCAAACAGCATGTGAGCGTTTTACAACTGCTCCCTTTATCTGAAGCTGTCGGGATTAAACCTCACGCCGCGGGGGCGGGGGCCTGACCGGGCTGCGACCACCGGTGCGAAGCCCGAGCGGGAGGCGGTGCATCCAGCGCGCTGCCGGGGCAGGAGAGCAGAGCAGCGACTGAGACCCCCGCGGCCGGCACCCGACGCTGGGGAAAGGCCTACAGTTCCAGTCGGATCAACTCTGAGAGCCACAGAAGAATCATACAAAAGAGAGAGCACTCTAGGGGGACCCAAGGCCCGCGAGCGCCTCCGCCGCGGGTCACCAGGGTGCAGCGCGCGGTTCCATCCCCAGCTACTCTCGCCATAAAAGTCGGGTTTCCTAGGAAATGACAGCAATTCCTGCCGGGCTGAAAAGGCGCCGAGTTGGGTGGACTTCAGCTCCCGACTCGGCTGGAGTGTGCGCGCGCACGTTCACACACATACACACACACACACACACACACACACACACCCACTCACACACACAGCACACGCTCCTTCCTCCTCCCCTCCCCACACACCCCCGCCCCCATCCAGGGAAAATGCTCCCCTCCCTAAACCCTTAATAGGATTGGCGCCCAACTCTCTCCGCGCCTCTCCCCATCCATCACACACAGATCAAGTTCCCGTAGTGGATTTTTCAAATTCCTCAGCAAATATACTTGTTGAGAGATTGGCTCCGAGGGTAGGGTACGGGGGAGGGGGGGGAATGAGTGGGGGCGGGATGAAAGTGAGGGTGGGGGGACCCGAGGACCCGGCCAGGGATTACACGCGGATCCCTACGGGAAGTCCAGCGGATCTCGGGGTGGAGGGCAGAAGGAGGAGGAGGAAGAAGAGGAGGAGGAGGAGGGGAAAAGCGGAGGGAGAAGGGAGAAGAGAGCTGACCGAGGGGGAGGGGGCGCAAGGCCCGATGAGGGGGAGGAAGGAGGGAGGAAGAAAGAAAGGCAGGGCTCCGGGACGTGTCGCGTGGAGAAGTGCAGTTAGAAGTTCACGATTGGATGGCTGCAGCCCTCCACACACAGCACACTCACCTAAGGCACACTCTCACTGCCCACCTCCCGGACTTCAGCTGCATCCCAGCCTCCCTGCCACCCGCCCCCCAAAAAAAACAAAAAATAAAAAATAAAAAAAAACAGCCCCAGGTTCCGACGCGGTGGAGAAGGGACGAGGGCCGCCTGGCTGTGCACCAGGAGAAGAGAGGCTCTTTCCCCCAGGTAGGAAGGGGGATGCAATATCCGCCCCCCGCCCCCCCCCCCAAGTCACGAGTTCCTAGCCCCGACCCCCTAAACCTGGTGTCCGATCCCAGCGCCCAGGCAACCTCCGGGACGGCACAGCATCCCAGCCCGCCTGGATTCGGCTGGGGTAGGGGGCACTCCACGAAAGGCAAGCAAAAGAAAGCCAATGCAACTTTACCGAGAGAGACAAAAGTTTACCTCTAGCACGCAGGTGGCCTCTGGGGAGCCAGGCAGTGGCTGCCAGCCCTCATCCCAACTTGGCTGGCGCGGCGACCGGCCGCTCGGCCGCCGGCTGCCTTGTGCAGGGGCTCAGTCCAGCCGGGCCCGGCGGGCCAGGCAAGAGAGGGGACGGAAAGGCGGGCGGGGACCAGGCCGCCCCGAACGCCGGCGCGCGGGGGGCTCCCCGAGGCTCCGGCGAGCCGCGCGGCTCGCGCTACTTCCTCCAGCTCCTCCGGATACCCCGGCCCTTCCTCGCCTGCTTCAGCGGCCGCCGCCGTCGCCTCTCGCTCCTTCTCGAAGTCTCATTGATGGGAGTTTGGAGAAAAGTCCGCGGAGCCGTGCTGCCTCGGCTGGCGAGCTGCGGCACTCCCGCGATCCCGGCGCCGCCCGGACGGCGCAGCGCCCCCGCGCGCACGGCGGCAGCACACCGGGCGCAGCGCACCCGCCGGGCCCGGGGACCAGAGGAGAGGAGGCAGCCGAGGACGCTCCTCCCCAGCCCAGAGGAGAGAGAAAGCACACCTACAAGGAAAGTTCGATCCGAGAATGAAAGAACGCGCCAGTCTCCAGCACTTTATTTTAGGCGCCGGGGTGGGTGGGGGTCGCTAACTCAACTCAGATGAGCCCGGAGCGGAGGCGCTGGCACTGCTGTTTCCAATCTCTGACATCACCGCGCTCCCCACCTCCCTCTTCTCCTTGGCCGAGAGCGCCCTGTCGCTGCTCCTAGGGCGCTGGCTTCTTAGGGCGCAGGCGGAAACCCGGAGGGAGGGAAGGGAGGGGTCCCTGGCTCCGGCGGACCCTCTCCAGCCAGCAGTGCAGGCAGGTGCCATGGGTCCTTCCTGGGCCCGCTGCCTCGGCGGCCCTGAGTGGCCCTTTGAACGTTGGTTGGAGAGAAGCGAGGCAGCCTTCTAGGGTTAGTGCTTGTGTGTTTTGCTGGGAGACTTTTTGTTTTGTTTTGTTTTTAGAGACTCCACTGGAGCTGCCGCAGCCAGATGGAAGTAATCAGAATCCAACAACAGAGGAAGAAGGAAGGAAAAAAACTCACTGAATTTTGGGGCCAAAATGTGTATGTGTGTGTGAAAGAACTTGTTAAGCAAACTAGGTGACTAGCCCAGGGCCCTCAAGCTGCAGCACAGCGCAGAACTGGGCTTCCAGGCTTGGAGAGGCATGGAGGCAGCTGGCCAGTGTCCCCCAACCCTTCAGGGACCACCAGCCTCTCCAGAACTGAGGGTCCTCACCCATTGGGAGAGTTTTTTATTTTTCTTCCGGACATTTGTGGAGCACCTACTATGTGCTAGGGGACAAGTTTTATTTCCTTTGTTTTATTTAACCTACAAAACTCTGTGAGATAGGTTCTTTAATACCCAGTTTTACAAGGGGGTTTTACTGAGGTTTAAAGATGTTAAGTAATGTGTCCAAGGTCAGAGCACTGACACCATGAGTGTCAGTAGGTGTAGCATCAGTTCACCCAGATTCACCCAGTCTCTCTTCCTGCCTTGGACCTTGTCTGGCAGCAGGGGACCCACAGGCTCGGAGACCCAACTCTGCCCGCCCTGTGGGGTGTGATGGCCCATTTCTTGATGTAATTCCTTGTTTTCAGTAGCCTTCTCCCTACACCATGGAGTTTCCCCTAACTTTATTTTTCACGTTTTAATCAAAGAAGGAGCATTCTGATTCCCATTTCCTCTTACCCTCCTTCCTTTCTTCTTACCTGCATCTGTATGAGAGAAGCAACAATTTCTTCTTGACCTAGAGAAAAAAAATATGCAGAACAATATTAGAGCAACTTGATGCTAATTTTGTTTTTCTCAAATAGGCTATCCAGATGGGAGGAGGGAACCTGCAGGGATTTAAAAAGCAAACTTGCAGAAGCCAATGCATTTATTAAAGGGAAGTGAAATTTGAAAGGGGCTTTTTCTTTAAATATGATCAGATTCACCATTCCTCCATGCTATTTGTTTAAATTCCTGCTGAGCTTTCAGAACACAGACTCTAAGGAGACAGAAAAAGTAAACGCTCCCTCCCGTCCTTGGCCGTATTTTAATGACCCTATTCATATCTACGGCAGGAAGTGTGGGGAATCATTTCATGTTCCTGGAATATTAGCAGCGTCGGCTGATTACTTCATTACAAGCTTGTCTCCGTTGGTTTCCTTGTGTTGTTAAGTTTGTGAAGTTTAAACAAATCAACATTTTGGGATAGTTCCTTTTCTCTGTTTTGCTTCTCAGACCAGCTCAACTCCTGCTGGAATCCAGGCACTCCCATAACCATTCCTGGCTTATTTTGGCAAGAAGGTGGCTGTGGAGGTGAAGACGGAATGTTTTCAGTTTGAGGAGAGGCTGTGCCTTAACCCCTGATGGTCAGAAGTCTGGACACCAGAAAAGGCAGTGGGAGGTTGGGAGCAGAGGCAAACTGATAGAGAGCAGAGAAAGCCTTCACCCAAACCTCGGCCCACCAGCTCCTGGCCCACGTCTAGCACTAAATGTAGGGCCTTGTGCACGTCCAGTCCGTTCCCTCAGCAGCTTTCCGTGTGCCAGACGCTGTGCTCAGTGATGTAACATGACAGGGAGGGCGGCAGGCATGTGGGATCTTTTGCTTCATGGAGCTTACTGCTCATTAGAGCTCTGAAAACTTGCTCGCTCATATGCCTGCTGGTCATGCTGGCTGTTGCCGGGGTTGGGGGGGGGGAGCGGGGGGGCTTCTCCACGTGGCCTCTCTGCTTAGACTGGTTTGGGCTTCCTGGAGCCTGGTGGGAACTGGGTGCCAAGGGTGAGCTTAATGAGGAATAACCAGAGGAAGCCCTGTTGCCTTTTAGGAAACACTGGGAGTCACACAGCATCACTCGGCTGCATGCTATTCATTGAGACAAGAAGTTCTAGGTTTGAAGGGAAAGGAAAATAGACTCTACTTCTTGATGGGAACGAGATGCTGAAGAGCATAATGGGGCAGAAATGGTGCTGTGGAAACAGGTCTGCCACACAAAGCTAACTGGAGACGCGGGGACATGAGAAGGCAGCCCGCTGGTGTGTTCCATGGCTTGCTACAGAGCCGGGTAGCAAGCACTGAGCACTAGAAAGAAGTGGGAGACCAGCCTCTACCTTCCAGGAGTCCACACTCTGATCAAGAGACACACAAATATGGCCACAATTGAAGGTCACAAAATGACATCCTAACTGAGGAGCGGGCTGTGGCTGAGAGGAGCTGGTGGTAGACTCTACAGCCAGTCAGAGGCAAGGAGGAGAGGAAGGGGGGTCAGAGCAGCAAGGACCATCCTCCCAAGGAGATTGATTATGGATTGTTTTTAGGGCTCCTGAGCTGGCCCCTCCACTCACTCGGCTGTATTCTATTCATTGAGACAAGAAGTTCTAGGTTCAAAGGGAAAGGAAAATAGACTCTACCTCATTCATTCATTCATCCTTGTTGAACTCCTACCATGTACCATGCACTTTAGAGATAAAAAAGGTGAATGAGATACAGTCCTTGCTTTCCTCCACCTGCTCGTCCTCGCTGGGTGGTACTCTCATAGGTCCATGCGTCAGTTTAGATGAGTAAGGACTAGGAAGGAAGTTGTCATGTGCAGGACAGCGTGGAAAAGGAAAGCATTTCAGAGGGGACCATGGGAGATTGGTGCAGCCCTCCAGGGGACGAGAAGGGAGAGGAAGGGAGGGGAGGGGAGGGGGTAAAACCAGCAGGGCTTAGAGGTCCAGTGGATGTTTGCCAAGCTTTCTCCCCCTCAGGGCCAGCCACTCAAGGACTTTTCTCCAGACACATTGTGGGTTTCTTAACCAAACTGAAAAAGATAACATCTCATAGCCACTAGTGAGCCTAAGAAATATCAATAGTCCTCACCAGTCACATAACAACAAAAGACATTATTTTAAGACAGTTTAGAAAGGAATTATTAAAGACACCTAATTAAAATACAATGAAATTACTAGAAGATTCTGAACTGAGCTACACGTTGATTTTAAGGATAGCCTCTGTGTCCTTACTGTATTACATTTACCTTAAATTAGCCACTTCTCTTGGGAATTACAGGAGGCCATGGAGAGACAGTGGGAGATGGCCGTGTTCTAAGACATCTGCTTCCTTGGGTTCTAAGCCCTCCATTCACTGCCTCCAGTAGGAGGAAGATAATGTGGAAGTCACCCATGGACTGCCCTAAAGGACGTTTGAACCCAAATCTTCCCCAATGGGTATAGGTAATTGCTCTTCTTTGACCTCTTTCGTTATTATTTTATTAATGTTTCGATTTGTCTCTTAAAATGTTTGGTGTCAAAGGTTTGTGCCTGGGTTATTTGGTGAGCCTCATTTTGCCAGAAATCAGCTGGAGAGAGGCGAGGTCCCACTGCCCTTGGATAATTTGAAGAAGGAGAGATTGCTTGGGGAGCCCCTGTCAGACCTCAAGGTGGAGGGCCTGGGCAAAATGGGAGTAGGCACCTAGTTCAAGAAGGCCTGAGCTGGTGAGTAGCTGAGGGTAGCCCAAAGCCCCCCTCCCCCAAGTCAACATATAAATAAAAAGTTTTCATATAGATGAGCAAAATGTGCTAGAAGATAAAATGGAAGATAACGATTATGATAGCAAAGAAAAAGTATGACCCGTGAAGACTTTAATATAAAAAGAAATGTCAAAAACCTGAAAAGCCAAAAAACACCAAAACATGTGAAAATAGACTAGAACAAATGGAAAGATACCTGTTTTTGGTTAGAAAGATGTGGGAACCCCTTTCACGTCCCGCGTGGTTCAGGGTTCCGGTTCAGTGTTCGGGTTCTGGAGGAGGCCGCACACAAATGAAAGAAGACTAGAAAAATATTAATTTGGGAAATGGGGGCCAGGCAGAAGCCCACCTCTAGTAGGAGAACTACCGCTAGGCTCTGGCCTTGCTATCCCTTTTATTGAGGCTATGGGATACACCCATTACCCTTAAGCAGCTTTGGGAAACACCCATAGCCCTTAAGCAGGTAACAAGCGGATTATCATATCAGTAAGGATTTACATGATTACGAGATGGGGAAGTTGCCTCAGTTACCATTGTCTCAGTTAGATAGGGAGTGGTTGGCTCTGACCTTTCAGAGCTTCAAGGTTGACCAGCCTCTTTCTATTAGTGAGACAATGATTGGTTTCCGGCAGAAAGGTTCAACATCATCAAGGAATTAGTTCTTCCTAGGTTAATGTGTAAATTATTGCAATCCAAATAAAAATACCATATATTTTTGGGATGGGGGACAAGACTAGATAAGTTAACAATTATAAAGTTCATTTGGATAAAGAAAGCGCAAGAATAGCCAGGAAAAATGATGAAAAAGAAACGCAATCGGGGGGTGGGGGGCAAATAAAGCAGCCCTATCCAACATGAAAACACAAAGCCTCTATAATTAGAACAATTTGGAATTGAATGAATGAAGGAAAAGATAGACAATGGAATGGAATACAAAATTCAGAACAAGACCTAACTATGTCTGGAAATCTTAATTTCAATAAAGGGGGCATCATGAATGAGTGGGTGAAAGGTGTGCTTTTTACTAAGTTGTACTGGGATAAATAGAAATCCAAAGTAGGCAAAGATATCATTTCTCACCTGTCATACTGACAAAACCCCAAGCTTGACAACAGAGAGGCTGCAGGGCAACACCCTCTAACATCGCTGGTCGCGATGCAGACAACCCCGAAAGAGGGAAATTTGGAATATCCAGCAAATCACACACGCATCCACCCCTGATTGATTTTAAGGATAGCCTCCATGCTAGGAGGCTACTCATCTCTCTTCCAGGTTCCTCTCTCAGACACAAGACAGAAAGGCTCATGCAGAGGACTAGTAATAAGGCTGTATTTAGAATGTCAAAAACCGGAAACAACCCAAGTCTTTTTTTAAAATATGTTTTTATTGATTTCAGAAAGGAAGGGAAAGGGAGAAAGAGATAGAAACATCAATGATGAGAATCATTGTTTGGCTGCCTCTTGCATACCCCCTACTGGGCATCGAGCCCACAAGCCAGGCATGTGCCCTTGACCGGAATCGAACCTGGGACCCTTTCCCCAGCCTGACATGCTATCCACTGAGCCAAACCGGCTAGGGCAACCCAAGTATCTTTATGTGAGGACAGATGGAATGAACTATAGTATATTGTGCAATGGAGTATTATGTAGCTAGGAGAAGGAATGAGGAATATTTTTTAAGCTATTGTACATATTATTTAGTGTTTAGCAAGGGGGGCACAGTGCGTGTGGTACACTCCTGTTTATCTTAAAATGAGTGTGATACAAATACGTGCATACCTGCATGTATGTAAGATTTATTTTTACATAGTTAAATCATAAAATGTTTTAAAATTCTCTCTGGGGGGAATAGGGAGTAAGGTGGAGGGGACAGGGAAAGAAGCTTGTAATATTATTATTTACAAATATATACTAGAGGCCTGGTGCACGAAATTCATGCGGGGGGGGGGTGGGTGCGGTGAGCGGGGCTTCAGCCCAGCCTGCACCCTCTCCAATCCAGGACCCCTCAGGGGATGTCTGACTGCTGGTCTAGACCAGCAGTCGGACATCCCTCTTGCAATCCTGGACCACTGGCTCCTAATTGCTCACCTGCCTGCCTGCCTGGTTGCCCCTAACTGCCCCCCACCTGCCGGCCTGATCGCCCCTCACTGCCTCTGCATGCCATCCTGATCGCTCGCCCCTAACTGCCCCCCACTGCCGGCCAGGTCGCCCCTAACTGCCCCCCCTGCCAGCCTAATTGCCCCCAACTGCCCCCCTGCTGGCCTGGTCACCCCCAACTGCCCCCCCTGCCAGCCTGGTTGCCCCCAACTGCCCCCCCCACTGGCCTAGTCACCCCTCACTGCCCCCCCTGCCAGCCTAATCACCCCCAACTGCCCCCCTGCCAGCCTGGTTGCCCCACACAGCCTGCTTGTTCAGTCGTTTGGTCATCCCTCACTAACGCCTCTGCCGGCCTGGTCACCCCACGCAGCCTGCTTGTTTAGTTGTTTGGTCGTCCCTCGGACCGGCCCTGGGTGGCTGGGCAGCTGCCATCCAAGTCTTGCCTGCGCCTCGGGCCAGCCCTGGGCAGCTGGGGGGCTGAGGGGACTGAGGGACTCTGGAGGTAGGCGTGCAGGGCGGGCCCAGCCGTGCCGCACGCCTGCCGCCCCGGTGGGGCTGAGGAGACTGGGCGCCTCCATTTTGTGGCCATGGGTGCTGCCAATTTTGAGGGCATGGCAGTCAATTAGCATATTCCCTCCTTATTGGCTGTGGGCACTGCTATCTTTGCAACGGCATGAAGGTCAATTAGCATATTCCCTCTTTATTAGATAGGACTAGAGGCTCGATGCATGAAATTCATGCAAGAGTAGGCCTTCCTTCCCCTGGCTGCCGGCACTGGCTTCCCTCTGGCACCTGGGACCTGGGCTTCCCTTGCAGCCCTGGCTTCATCCGGAAGGTCGTCTGGAAGGATGTCCAGAAGGACATCCAGTCTAATTAGCATGTTATGCTTTTATTATTATAGACTAGAGGCCCGATGCACAAAGATTCGTGCAAGAATGGGCCTTCCTTCCCCTGGTTGCCAGCACTGCCTTCGCTCCGGCCAGAGCCGCCTTTTCGCTCTGGCCTGGAGCTGCCTTTCCGCCTTCCCACACTGCCCAGAGGCCCGGAGCAGCTAGGGGCAGTGCGGAATGCCTGCGTCATTGCCATGGCGACAATGCAAGTGTCCCGCCCCACCCCCTGGCCGCTCAGCACCTGCATATGCAAATTAACCCGCCATCTTTGTTGGGTTAATTTGCATACTCACTCCTGATTGGCTGGTGGACGCCATAAAGGTACGGTCAATTTGCATCTTACTCTTTTATTATTGTAGATATGGTCATTCAGAGAACCAACATATATTTCTCATTCATATTTGGTATTTGGTCTTTGTGCACAATTCCTGCCTCACGGCTCCTGAAACACTTGGAATTTCCTAAGGGTGAAAAAGGTGTCTCTTATGTTAATGAGGTTGTTGTTGGAAAGCACCTAAGGATGTGCTGGTTGTCATGGAGCCTAGGGTGTGATTAGAGGCTTGGAACTTTCAGTCCCCCATTCACCTCTGGGGATGGAGGTTGGTCAGTTGCCAGCTCTGGCCAGTGATTTAATCAATCATGGCTGTGTAATGAATCCTCCATAAAAACCCAAAGGGTGGGTTCAGAGAGCTCCCAGGTTGGGGAGCACAGGGAGGTTGGGGAGAGGGCATGGACGGGAAGCTCCACCTCCCTTCCCACATACCTTTCCCTATATACCTCTTTCCTCTGGCTGCTCCTGAGTGATATCCTTTTATAATAAACTGATAATCTAGGAAGTAAACTATTTCTCTGAGTTCTGAGTTGTTCTAGCAAATTCATTGAACTCCCAAGGAGGGGGTCACGGGAATGTCAGATTTATAGCCAGTTGGTTAGAAGTACAGGTAACAATCTGGACTTGCAGTTGGCATCCTGAGTTCCAATCTGTAGCAAGTTGGTCAGAAGCACAGGTAACAACCTGGCTGGCCCTGGTGTCTGTGGTGGGGAGGGCAGTCTGTAGAACTGACCCCTTAAGCTGTGGAATCTGATGCTCTCTCCAGTGAGGTAGTGGGAGACTTGGGTTGAATTCTTGGACACCCTGCTGGTGTCTGAGAATTGTTGGCTGCTGTGGGGGAAAACCCCTTCCCCACATTGAAATTGGGTGCTCAGAACACCAAAAAGAAAATTAGGCTTCTTTTAATATACCTTGGGTTTTCAGACTTGACCATTAAAATAATTTACATTATTATAGAATAAAAATTCCTTTTTAAAAAGTATCCCCCCTCCAAATGAAAGTAAATGAAACAAATAAACATAATTATGTGTCCAGTTATTAGATATAAGAGACAAAATATTCCATATGACTTTAAAACAATAATTTTCCATATGACTTTAAAACAACTGTGGAGGGATCTACCTTTAGGACAAAAAGAACTGGGGGGAAAACACATTTAAAAAAAAATAATTATATGGTTTGTGGAGTGCTGGTATTCTGAGATACTGTATGTAAAGTATGAAATAATGTGAGTGACTAATTATGTAGGTATCATTGACAACTGGGATATTTAGCATGAGAGGAAGGAGATATAGATATACAATGAATAAGGTTGAGTAAACTCTATGGTTCTGAATTTGAGTTGGAAATATCATTATGAACTCACAAATTCATATGAAAAATTTTTATCTTATAATAATATAAACGATTTCCTTCTTTTTAGTTGTGTTTTCCAGCCCACTGACAAGTCTTAAAAACAGTGACGAACCCAGTAGCAATGAGCAGCCCAGGCGTAGAACTTGATTTCTCTAGCTTCCCACGCTAAGGAACCAGAGCTCCTTGAAGAAATGGCCGCTTCCAGCTCTTGGGAAGAAAATGTCCAACGCAAACTTGAAACACTTGAAACCACAAAGCAAGGCAGCTGTCAATGCCATTTAGAGTTGTGTCAAAGGGCTCAGGACCCAATAAAGAGACTCCTCTGGCCAAATATGTTTGTTTCATATTTGCAAGTTTCAATAAGAATAACCAAGACAATGATATGCTTAAATCAGTGCCTGTGGAAAAATGCTTGAGAGAACCCCACCTCACTGGTTTCCTTGAACCTATACAGTCTGTTCAGTACCCACTAGTGGAGCTCTTCAAATGTGGCTAGTCCAACCGGGGAACTGAATTTTAAATTTTATTTAATTTTAAATTTAAAATCCGATACTCAACCAGGCTATGTGGTTCGATTGGTTGAGCGTTGTCCTGTACACCAAAAGTTCTCCCATTCCATTCCCCATCAGGGCACATACCCAGGTTTCAGGCTTGATCCCCAGGTGGGATGCATACAGGAGGCAGCCGATCAATGTTTCTCTCTCACATCGATGTTTTTCTCTCTCTCCCTTTCCCTTCCATTCTCTCTAAAATCAATAAAAACATATTTTTAAAAAATCTGATAATTAGGTTATTGAAAAACCTTTTAGTGTGTTTGGAACAACTTGGATTTGTGAATCTACCTTTTTCACTATAAATTGTAAAGTCTAGATGTAGGTCAAGTATTTCTGCTGGAAAGCTCCTATGCATCCCTCAAAACTCTGATCTTTCCTCCTCTCTAATGCTTTCCCTGGCTCCCCTAGACAAGGCGAGGCAGTCCCCATCTCTTCACAGTGATCACAGCAACACTGTGTTGCTGATGTTTGGGGGTACAGACCCACTGTCCGCACTGGCCCTTTGAAAGCAATGTCCTGTTAGCATCGGTTCAGGTCTCCAGCTTGGAGGAAAAGACTACTTTTGGGAGCTTCTCAGGGGGTGCTGAGCGAATAAACACACATGTCCTGACCACCTCAGCCCGACTGCCGTCCACCCCAGCTTGCATGTCCGTTGGCTGCCTTGTATAACGCCACAGCCTGTTAACACGGCACCCCATTCCAGTTTGGAAAACTCCATTTCTTCACTCTGGCGGTGTTGGGAATATTGAGTTCAAAGCATGAGCATAGTTTGAAATTCCAGAGATGGGGAACCGTGCCTTTTACAGTATGTTCAGAATGACGAAATGAACAAGGAGGGGGCAGGAGCAATGTAGGGCCAGCAGGCCTGAGACAGGGGCGTTGTCTCAGTTATCTTTGTCTCTCTGTCTTCCATGATGGGACATTCCATGCTGGGTGTTAAAGCAGATGGGGAGTAGAGAATCACCTGATTCTGATGTCAAGCCATCTTAAACAATACTGATGGCCTTCACCCTGGAAATGACATGGTTAGGAACCAGTCGGCCACAGTGTGGCTGAGGCAGCAGAGACCTGATAGCCAGGTGGAATAATCTGGTCCCTGCATCCAGTAAACCACAGCCCAGAGCACCAGGAGAGCTTGCAGGCCTGGCGCAGCACGGCTCCCCAGGGCTCCCCAGCAGGTGTGCCACCTCGGGGAGGGGCCAGGAAATGGAATATGCCATCTTCTTCTTCAAACAAGGAAAGGTGGGCTCTGAGAATGACCAGAAGGCTTGGTGCAAGTCCCGGTGGAGGGCTGGGGTAGCCCCTCACAGACTGTGTGCCTGGCTGAGAACCCAGCAGGAGAGCGATGTCTGGGTTTGCAGGGGGGAAGTGTCAACACCGGCAGGGCGAGTGCTGGGCAAAGAACTGCTGCCCCGGAGCCAGGGGCACCCCTGACTGCGCACAGCCCTCCCCAGCTCAGTAGTGCCGAGAGCGACTCGACCGCAGGAGAGGGAGCAAAGCATCGCATCAACTCTGGCAAGGCAGGATTTGAAAAGAGAAGAAACTGGCAACGTGTAATCTAAGATTCTGAGCCTCACTAAACCCATCCCATAAGGAAAGAATGGAGACATGTGGCTTAGGAGCAATGAGGTGGAGAGAGAGCGAAACAGAAAAAAGCTGAGGGTGCTCCATGAAGCCCAGACGTTTAAGCGCTGTCACAGAAGCTAGTGGGCTGTGGTTCAGTTAAAAGCTCAGCTGTCACAGACCACCCCCAGGTGCTGCCCTGGCTGCAGGCCACCTGTGTGCCCCGTCAACTGCATCCCTCATGGAGGAAGCGCTTCGTCAGCCCTGTGTATGTAATGCCGAACTACCAGCCATAAAAACTCCAAGGCTGCTCCCGCCTCTGGCCTCTCACTCAGCAAGGGGCTGCTTCCCAAGGAGACAGCAACGAACAAGAATAGTGCTGAGTCTGACCTGGAAGAGTGAGGCTCCAAACCCTGCCCCACGGCCAGCAGCTGAGGGGGCTGGAGATGTTTTGCCGGGACCAGGAAGACTAGGGGAACCCGAGCGCCATCTCTAGCATCTGATGGGCCGTTGCCATGCGTGTGTCACTGTGCTGCACACAGAGCAGGTCTTCGGAACTCTGAGGGGTGTCTCCCTAAGGACTCCTCCCCGATGCCCTCACTTCCACTTACCCAGGCAGTTGTGGTGCCTGAGTGACTGGGGGGTGAGGGGTAGGTACCGTGAATCCTAAGGAGTCCAGGAGTTCACTAATGTATGCGAAAGAAACTTCCCACCTTTTGAATTACAAACTTTCTCTTTCAAGCCAGCAAGTCCCATAGCTCCCACCATCTGGTCCCTGCCAAACCTCCTCACTGATACGGCAGGGGCAAGGGTCTTGCCTTGGTCTACAATTTTTAAGCAAATAGGACATGGCGTCTATTCATTCTGCTTCTTTGCACATTCACAGATGTCTCCTGGCTAGTTGTAGAAAGAATTGTGTTGCCTCCGCCGGCGTGGTGCCCTACCTGGGGCCCCCTTTGAGAGTAACCCTGCGCCCCCAGAAGCCCTTTTACTCAGGCTCTTCATTCCATGGGGCCTGATGGAAGCCCTGCTCATTTCAAACACCCAGTGGCATCAGACAGCCATTAGTCTCATTTATGCATTTAGTGGCATTTCCTGCACACCTGTGAGGTGCCTCCCTGGCTGCTCCACCGCACCCCAGAGTCCAGCACAGGGCTGGCGTGAGGGGAGGCCCGCTAGAGGTCGGCAGGTGCCTAGAGGTGAACAGGGTGCAGCCTCCACCCTCCCAGATGCTCACACTGGAGTGCAGTGATACAGAGGATGGGGACACTTTGAGTCCCCAGGGCAGCCTGTAGGTGGGTAGCCACGTGATTTATCACCCAAACTGGGACCCAGATGGAAGGAACACTTTGGATATGACACTGGGACATGAGAACTGTCTGAGACGCACTGTGACGCGAGGTCACCCTCCCGGCTGATGACAAAAACTTTAAAATGGGTTCATGCCCTTGGATCCAACAACCCTTGCGCCAGAAAATGTACCTCAGATTGGGGAGTGCTTTACGCAAAAGGCATCCATCACAATGTCATTTTTAATGACCACGACCTGAATGTCCACGTCATGGAATTGTTGAGTGAGTTGTAATGTCCATCCATGTGATGGACGATTAGGTCGCCATTTCAAAAGGATTTACAAATAATTTATTTCAGTGTAGCAAATATGTCTAATATAATGCTACATGAAAAAGCAAAATAAAATTTTATTTCTATAATATGACCATAACCCTAGTCTTAAAAAGTCAACCCATGCACAGAATAAAAAAACACTCAAAGGAAATTCAGCAACATATGGACGGTGGCTATTTGGGAGCCTGGGGCCTTGTTTTTTTGCTTGTTCTCTCTCTCTCTTTTTTTTTGTGTGTGTATTTTCCAAACTTTCTTTAATGTTCATGAAATTCTTTCATAATGGAAAAGCCCATTTGTTGCAACCCAGCAAGCAGCCAAAAGCCGTCAGGGAGCCACGCGTGGGCAGGGCCTGGGTGGCAGGCAGGGTGGCCGGGGGCCTGCCCTGAGCTCTGCCTGCCTGGTTGGCTGCACAAAGCTGCCTGCTGAGGTTGTCTGACACTCTGAGTCTCTGGTCTTCGTGAAAGGGAGCCAGGAAAGGCAGTAGACAGAAACACGGGCCCCAGAGATGCCAAGGCTGCAGACCCTGAGCCTGTGGCCACGTCACCCCACAGGGCAGAGGAGACTCAGCAAGTGAGCTGACATTAAGGACTTTGAAGTGGGGATGCTTGGCCCCATCTAATCTCAGGAGTGAGAGTGGAAGAGGCGGCCCCTGCGTGGGTCAGAGACTCGCCGAGAACCTGCCGGCCAGTGCGGGCTGAGGGCTGAGGACGGGAAAGGCCCTGAGGCGAGAAGGGCCGTGGAGTGTCTCCGCTTACAGCCACAAGGAAAAGGGGCCTGGGTCCCAAATTCACCAGGACTGCATTCTAAATAAACAGGGAACAGACTTCCCCCAGAGCCTCCGGATGGGCCCAACCCCGCTAACACCTCGATTTACTTCTGATCTACAGAATATCATGAAAATAAATTTGTGTCATTTCAAGCCACTAAGTGTGTAACAGTTTGTTATGGCAGCACTAGGAAACTGGACAGGCCTGGACGGGGCCCTGGCTGGGTCAGGACCCAGGGCCAAGCTTGGCAGCATGGCCGGTGTCCCTGCGTCCGTGGATCCTGGGCTGTGGTTCCTCATGGGGCAAAGTGAGCCCTTAGCCTGTCCTGATCGACCCTCTGTTAGGCGTGTGTACTCTACTGCCCTGAACTTTGGAAAGAGATGTTTTTCCTTGCTGCCAAGCACAGGGTTCCATGGAAGTTCCTCAAAACAATAAAATAGAATAACCCAGCAATTTCAGTTCTGGGCTTATACTTGAAGGACACAAAACCACTTTCTCAAAAAGATATCTGAACCCCCATGTTCACTGCAGCATTATTTGCAATAGCGAAGACCACCTAAGTAACCTTAGACAGGTGAAAGAATAAAGAAAATGTGGCATATGAGTATAATTGAATCTTATCTGGCCATTAAAAGAAGGAAGGCCTACCATTTGCAAAGCATGGATGGGACCTGGGAGACATTATATTGAGGTAAGTCAGACAAAGAAAGACAGATACTGTGTGATCTCACTTATATATGGAATCTAAAACACACACACACACTCTCAGAGAAACAACAGATTGATGGTTGCCAGAGTGAGGGTTAGGGTGAGGGAAATGGGTGAAGGTGGTCAGAGGTGCCACCTTCCATTCTAAGTAAGTCCTCGGATGCACTGCGCAGCACGGTGACTAGTTAACAGCGCTGCATTGCATATGTGAATGTTAAAAGATGGACCTTAGAAGTCACATCACAAGAAAATAAGTTGTAGACCTAGGTGAGGTGATGGATGGTAACTGGACTTTTGTGGTGTAATTTCACAACATGTGCAAGTATCAAATCATTATGTTGTGCACCTTAAACTAATACAATTGTATGTCCGTTATATCTCAGTAAAACTGGGTGAAAGAACATTTAAAAGTATTGTAAAGCACAGGACCAATAGCCTCCTTCATCAGCTGGGCTGTGGGGGGAAGGGGGTTGCACGAGGGGATCCACGGGGCATGGGCCCATGGCCTCCTGGTCCCAGAGCTGCCAGCTAGCTCTGCCTGCCTGTCTGGCCCTGCCTTGCGTTCTCCACACCTCGCTTCACGAAGAGGTCGGCACTTGCTCCCTGGCGCTCCCAGACTGCCCCTGGGCATGGCTGGGGAGCAAGCGGAAGCATGGGAAGGGAGGCTCCACTGCCCAGGCAGAGCCCCCAAAGAGGCCTCATGGTGGTGTGCACCTTTGCTGGGCACTGAGTGAGAGCGTGGGCCCGGAGTGGGTCTCTAGGGCACTTTGGGGACTCCTGGCCGGACGCTGCTGCTCCGCGCTGCTCCCCCTGCAGCACCGGGCTGGCGGCCTCCCATCCTGGCACTTTGATCCACTGCAGACAGGCCCTGGGGTGCTCCCTGTCTCTTCCTGTCCCTGGGTCTGAGCCAAGTGGAATGTGGGAGGCCTGTGTGGTGTGGGGCTCCCCACCCTGCCAGAGCTGCTCACCTCATCCTGGGGTGGCTGTGTGGGAGCTTGCGCCCTTTCCTCAAAGAGTAATCCCCCAGAAGCTCAGAGCCATACTTGGCAAGTTCCTTGCTGAGCCTTGGTTTCCCCATCTGTCAAAGAAAGATAGCCAACAGCACTGGCCTCCGAGAGCTGCTGTGATAATGAAATCAGAAACTCCCTGATGAGCACTTAACATGCCAGTGCGTGCCAGATGATAAGTAAGTGCTCAATAAATCTTAACTGTTTCATTATTAATTACAGAATTAATAGCAACATCATGAAGTCATCGTGAGGACTGAAGCAGCTCACTTCTCTCCCTGGGCCTCTGTTTCCACACTGGAAGGAAAAGTTGGGCCGGACAATCTCTGTAGTGCTGCTTGTCTCTGAGATCCTGGGCTGCCTCAGTTTCCCCTCCCTGGCCCTGGTCTGGTGGGCATGTGTCACGCACAGGCTGATGCTGAGACGAAGCTCTGTTGAGACAGCAGCACCCAGGGGCCTGGGGCCTGCCCACCTCCTGCTGCCTGAGGGGCCACATGGAACGATGGGGCTGGCAGCACGGTGGACCCTCCCAGGCCCACCTGCCTTCTGCACCAGGCACCCTGCGGGCGTGGCCCAGGGCAGCTGAGGAAGGGGAAGTCTCGGGAGTGACCGTGGCCATGCTCACAGCCCAGCGAGGCTGCAGCAGGTGTGGTCAGCCTTCACCATAGTACCCCACCCCCCTTCTCTGCCACCTTGTCCTGCACCAAAAGGTGCCCTGGGGATGCAGTGTCGCTTAGAGAAATGAGAACACCAGGCCTGGCCGCAGTAGATGGTGAGTGTTTATCAGGTTTGGACAGGCTCAGGTAACCGGGAAGGCTTTGGGGGTTGGCAGGAGTTGGGGTGACATGTGGGTGCCCTGCCCTTTAGTGCACTACCCCCTGGGCCCGACTTCCAACTGTCAGCACCTATCTGTTTGCCTGGGGTCTTTCTGGACCCTGGGGCCACTCCACCTGCACACCAGCTGGAAGCCCCAGGGAATTCTGTTTTGGGGGGGAGCCTCCACCAGTGACAAATGGGAGTTGGCACATCAGTGGCCCAGCCCCCGCACATCTTGGGTTCCCCCAATCTCCCAGAATTCCACATGGGATTCCCCCTATTGCCTACAGTGGGAACCTGCTGGAGAATATGCTCATCATTGGCTTCCTTCCCTTCCCAGCCTCACTTCTGCACCCCTGTTGTGGGCTGAATTGTGTCCCCAAAACTGGAACCCCCAGTACCTCAGAATGTGACCTTATTGGGAGATAGGATGTAATTAGTTAGGATGAAGTCAATAGGACGGGCCCTAATCCCATCTGACTGTTTTTATAAAGAGGGGCCTGCGGACATGGACACTCGGACATGGGAGAACACTAGGTAAAGACAGAGGAAGAAATCAGAGTGCTGCTTCCCTGGGCCATGATGTCCCAGCCGGTCAGCGAGCCATCGGGAGCCGGTCCTGCCGGGAGCCAAGCCTGCTGACGCCTTGGTTTCGGACTTCTGGCTCCAGGACTGAGAAAGTCGGTTTCCGCTGTTGAAGCAGCACAGTCTCTGGTGCTGTGACACCCATCCTGATGTTTTTGAGACTTGCCAAATAAAGCATCGGCACTTCTGATTTTGTACCAGGGTCAGAGACAGGGACAGGGCGAGAAGAAGGCCCACAGGGCAGGAGGATGCCCACCGCGATTACATTAAAATGACCCCAAGAACTTGGGGGGCAGGGACAGAGCCAAAGCCCCAGCCTAGCCTCTGAATCGGGGTGAATCTGTGAGTTGTCAGGTAGAGGACACCAGGGTGGGTACCGCCCAGGCATTGAGGCAATTGCCCACTCAAAGCCCTCTTTCTGTTCCTTGTTCCTGGCAGGTGGAGAGGCTGGTGGCCCCAGGCCCGCCCTGGGCAAACGCAGGGCTTGGTGGTTTGCAGTGCTCAGCGCAGGAGCTTCTGCTGCTTCCTGCAAAGAAACGGCCTCCCGCTGCTGAAGCCCAGTGGCTGACATCCAGCCCCAACCAGGGTCCCCTGAGATCCCACTGTTTAATAAGACAGAGACCACCAGCAAAGGTGGAGAAAAAGCTTATTGCCGAGTCATGGAAAAGTAACAACTTGGTGTTTGTTAAAAACTAATGTTAATTTGGGGGGAGCTAAATGTTCATCAATAGGGGAATAATTAAGGCCATGAGTCCAGCTTTCTGAGTGGCCAAGGTCCTAGCTCATACTGCTCCCCAGCTCCTGAGTGAGAGGCCCTTCTCCGCGCTCAGTTACAGGGCTCCACTGACCGGCATCTGTGCCCTGCCTGCCAATGGGTATCGAGGCTGATGACATGAGAAAGAGCAAGAGGAGTAGGGCCTGGAGGCTTGTCCTGGAGGGGACAGGGCACTGAAAGCATTCCCTTCACCAACTCTGGGTGAGCTGAGCCTCTGGCCTTTCTCTGAGATCCTGCTGGCTCAACCCTGGGAGGGCGAGGCAGGGGAGGTCCCTGCAGGTGGAGTGTTGGCAGGAGAACAGGGTGGAGGGGCTATGCAGGAAGGGGTGGGGTGAAGGTAGGCTTGGGGCCTGAGGGCAGTCTGTGGGTACTAGAGACTGGGAAGGATTCCTGGTGGCTTGGGTATAACTTGAAATTCTGCCATTTTTTTCTTATCTCATCATCAGAAGGAAATCCGACAAGAGAATATGAGCTCATTCTAATAGAAGTCATTTTCACCCTTTGTTTCTCATCAATTAAATCCTCTCTCTCTCTTCTGTTGATCATTTTCAGAGACTTTGAAGGGCCTTTCTGTGCCGGATGGTACGGAGCTAATTAGACCAGCAGCACCTGTCGGATGCTGTCCCTGCAGGGGCCATGGAGCAGCTGCTCAGCCACTGGTGCCACTTGTTGGATTTGAAACTCAAAGCTGCATTAATCAGCTGTGTCACTGTCAGTAGAGGATTTAACCAATCTGAGCCTTAACTTTCCCATCTATAAAATGGGAATAATAGCAGTTCAGATCCATGTGTCCAATATCAACTAGACATCACTCCTTGGGATAGCACAGGAGCCTCAGATTCACACTGTCCAAAACTGAACTTGACACCTTTCTCCCTTAGCCTGCTCTCTGTTGGCATCCTCCACCACTGGGTGCCGTAGGCAGAGGCTTTATCTCCTGTCACTTCCTCCAGGAAGCCTTCCCTGATCACATTCCACCTCCCAGTGAATTGGCTAACTCTCCAACAGGCCTCCACTCCATCATGTGTGTGTCTTTTGGACATACCAGACATGTTACATTTTAGTTATCTGTTGATGTGTCTCTCTTACTCAATTGTTACAGGCCCTTGAGGGCAGGGACAATGCCTTAAAATCTTCTTTGAGCCCCAGGCCCTAGTGTAGGAACTACTTGGGATGGTTTGGGAGAGCCTAGACTTCTATTATCTCCATCACCCATGCTCCCTCAACCCCAAATTCAAATTAAACAGTGTGTTGCCTGGCCAGTGTGGCTCAGGGGTGGAGAGTTGATCCATGCACCAAGAGGTCACCATTTCAATTCCCAATCAGGGCATGTGCCCAGGTTTTGGGGTGTGGGGTGTGGGGTGGGGGAGAAGGCATGCAGGAGGCAGCAATTGATGTTTCTCTCTCATCAATGTTTCTATATCTCTCTCCCTCTCCCCTCCTCTCTCTCTGCTGGGGATTGAGCCTGCAACCTGGGCATGTGCCCTTAACTGGAACCAAACCAGGGAACCTTCAGTCCACAGGCCGAAGCTCTATTCACTGAGCCATGAGGGCAGTGGTCTGCAAACTGCGGCTCACGAGCCAGATGTGGCTCTTTGGCCCCTTGAGTGTGGCTCTTCCACAAGATACCACGGCCTGGGCAAGTCTATTTTGAAGAAGTGGCATTAGGAGAAGTTTAAGTTTAAAAAATTTGGCTCTCAAAAGAAATTTCAATCGTACTGTTGATATTTGGCTCTTTTGACGAATGAGTTTGCCAACCACTGGGCTAGGGCAATAAAAGAAATATTTAAGAAAATTAAACAGTGTTTGCTTCAAGTCTCCTAGCCACATCCCTAGACATCCCTAGACACACCCCTGGATCAGACTGCAGTTTGGGAGTCTTCCAGTATACAAGTCCAGTGCTGCCATCCAGGGTCTAGTATGCAGTAGGAGCTCAGTAAATGCTCATGGAATAATTAGTGGATTCAAGAGTCACCCTAGTGCCCTTCCTTTCCCTCCGGTATCACATCCAATTAATTCCCAAGTCCTCCAGCCTCTTCCTCGTAGGCACAGTGGCCTCGTAGGCACAGTGGATCTGTGTCACCCCCTTGTGCTCAGCCCTGCCCTGTGCTGGCCCAGGCCCCAGCATTAGTGTGAGAGCTAGTTGCTCCACAGTCCCACTCCCTGCACCTGTGGGAAATGTCCGTGGCCCTCTCAGAGGACAGGGCTCCAGGCAGGGTACCCATCCTGTCTGTAATCTCTTGCCCTCTTCTCCTAACCATGTTCAGCTCAGGAATCCATTACTCCCAAGAGCCCTGCCTACCTGTCCCCTCTGCCTCAGGCCCCCTCTGTGAGGCGCACCTGTGTTCAATCATGCAGTATCCACCTTTCTGTGTCTCCCCAAAGACAGAACCAAGGTCCCAGCATCTAATAGCTAGTAGGCCTTCAACACAGCTTGTTCACTTTTTCATCTCTTCTCTCTTGACCTCTAGTCGTATCCAGCACAGAAGCTGCTGTGTGACTTCAGCAGGCACCTACGCTCTGTCCTCGGCATGCTCGAGGATCACACTGGAGGGCACTGGAGGGCCTTTCTGGGGTAAGCACATCTTACGCCTGAAGAGACATTTTTATCCACTTTACTGCTGCCATCTGTGTGCAGGAGTGACGTGGAAATCCAATGTGGACCCGTCACTTCCCAGCTATTTACCGATGCTGGGATGCTACATAGCATACCTAAACCATCTTCTCTGCCCCTTGCCTCTCCTGACCCAGAGGGGATAGAGGGAACATAACTCAACATAATAAAGACCATGCTAACCCCCCAGCTACCATATATTCAACTGAGAAAAACTAAAAGTCTTTCCCTTAAGATGAGGAACAATACAGGGGTGTCCGCTTTCACCACTCAACATGGTACTGCAAGTCCTAGCCACAGAAATCAGATAAGAAGAAGAAATAAAAAGCATCTAAATGGGAAAGGAAGAAGTGAAACTGTCACTATTCGCAGATGACATGATACTGTATATAGAGAGCCCTAAAGATTCCACCAAAAAACTACTAGAACTGATATATGAATTCAGTAAAGTAACAGGATACAAAATAAATATCCAGAAATCAGTTGCATTATTATGCACTAATAATGAACTATCATAAAGAGAAATTGATAAAACAATCTCATTTGCAATTGCATCAAAAGAAAAATACCAAGGAATAAATTTAACCAAGAATGTAAAAGACCTGTACTCAGAAAATTATAAGACACTGAAGAAATAAATTGAAGAAGATATAAGTGGAAGCATATACCATGATCATGGATAGGAAGAATTAACATCATTAAAATTCCCATGCTACCCAAAGCAATCTATAGATTCATTGCAATTCCTATCAAGATACCAATGACATATTTCACAGAACTAGAACAAATATTCCAAAAATTTGTATGGAACCACAAAAGACTGAGAATAGCAACAATAATCTTTTTTAAAAAACTTTTTATTGATTTTTTTTGAAAGAGAGAAACATTGATTTGTTGTTCCACTTATTTATGCATCTATTGGTTGATTCTTTGTGTGCCCTGACCTGGGGATCGAGCCACAACTTTGGCATGTCAGGAGGCTGTCCTAACCAACTGATCTACTCACCCAGGGCATGACAGCAATCTTGAGAAGAAAGAACAACATTGGAGGAATTATGCTACCTGATATCAAACTATACTACAAGGCCATAGTAATCAAAACAGCATGGTATTGGCACAAGAACAAGCATATAGATCAATGGGACAGAACAAAGAGCCAAGAAATCAACCCACACCTTTATGATCAATTAATATTTCACAAAAGAGGCAAGAACATACAAGGGAGTAAAAATAGTCTACTCAATAAATGTTGGGAAAATTGGACAGGCACATGCAAAAAAATGAAACTAGACCACCTTCTTACACCATACACAAGAATAAACTCCAAGTGGATTAGAGACTTAAATATTAGACTCAAAACCACCTGCTTCATTTTAGTAATAAACCTTCCCTGTTCCTTGGAGTTACTTTCCCAATTCCTGCATCTCTTTTCTTCTCCAGCCTGCCAAGTCCACCCACAGACGCCCCCGGGAGGCAATGCAGACCGTGGGTGGCAGACATGTACCCATCCATAGCAGAAGTGAGTGTCCCTTGCCGGCCTGAGCTATGCCTGGAGCTGCCCTCTTCCTGCCGGATCCCTCCTGCCCACCTTCCCCGGCCACCAGAGGAAGGGCTCTGCCTGGGCTATAGAGGATGCCCGTGAATTTTTCTTATCAACACAGAGAAATGATATGAATTATTTTTCAGCTACCACTAGCAATTCCACATCTTACCCTGTCATCCCTCCACTTACATGTTTCCAGGCCCTGCTCCTGCTGCCAGGACACACAGGTCCTGGGTGAGCCCAGCACACCTGCCACACTCCCTCCTCTGCGTTCCCACCTCAGAGCCTCCTCGCCTCCATTCTCTTGGCTCCTCACCCTCTTCTCCACCCTCCCTGTGTCCTCTGGAATGTGCTCCCACTTCCCAGCACCTTCCCTTCACTTTCTAGAAGTACCCATCTTCTCAACATAGGTACAGACATAAACTGGACAATACTATAAATATTGTTCTGAAAGCGAATTTTTCCCTTTAACATTTTCCTTGGCTGCCGCTCTGAGAGGTACCTAATCTCCCACATGAGGATGTGCAGGAGGCATCCACTGACTGCCCTGCGGACGGGCACCTGGTGTTTCCACTTGCATGGCTACAGAGAACGTGGCAGAGGGAGTTCCTGGGCACACATCTTTGCACAGATGCGGGAGAAGGGCTTAGGATTGAACTCTGAAGGTAGGTGCTGGGTCAGATGATATATGCACACTTCAAATTTAAAATGCAAATACCTGTTTACAGTCCCACCTTCTGTGGAACCACTGTCACCACTGCTTCAAGCTTGTTGGACTTGAACCCTGGCACTTCCTTTCCAGGAGCTATTCGGGGGCGGTGTCTCCCAGAAGCAGAGGTTTCCAGAGCTTCCCAGGGCTTCTCCTCTCCCAGGACTGGGCTCTCAGCCTTCCAGGATCCGGATGTCTTTGGGGCAGGGCCACATCTGTGATGGCGATTAAACAGAAATCCAAGGCCTTCAGGACTTAATGAAACATCCCTTTGTTCTGCTGATTGACCTCCTGGGTTTTGATGTGTTTTTTGGTTTTGTTTTGACTTTTCTGTGGCTTTGGCACAGAGAACATGCCAGTGAATCAGCTGTGGGTGAAGGGATGTGCAGTGAGAGAACATGCGTGGGAATCAGCTGTGGGTGCAGGGATGTGCAGTGAGAGAACATGCCAGTGAATCAGCTGTAGGTGCAGGGATGTGCAGTGAGAGAACATGCCAGTGAATCAGCTGTGGGTGCAGGGATGTGCAGTGAGAGAACATGCGTGGGAATCAGCTGTGGGTGCAGGGATGTGCAGTGAGAGAACATGCCAGTGAATCAGCTGTGGGTGCAGGGATGTGCAGTGAGAGAACATGCGTGGGAATCAGCTGTGGGTGCAGGGATGTGCAGTGAGAGAACATGCCAGTGAATCAGCTGTGGGTGCAGGGATGTGCAGTGAGAGAACATGCGTGGGAATCAGCTGTGGGTGCAGGGATGTGCAGTGAGAGAACATGCCAGTGAATCAGCTGTGGGTGCAGGGATGTGCAGTGAGAGAACATGCGTGGGAATCAGCTGTGGGTGCAGGGATGTGCAGTGAGAGAACATGCGTGGGAATCAGCTGTGGGTGCAGGGATGTGCAGTGAGAGAACATGCCAGTGAATCAGCTGTGGGTGCAGGGATGTGCAGTGAGAGAACATGCCAGTGAATCAGCTGTGGGTGCAGGGATGTGCAGTGAGAGAACATGCCAGTGAATCAGCTGTGGGTGCAGGGATGTGCAGTGAGAGAACATGCCAGTGAATCAGCTGTGGGTGCAGGGATGTGCAGTGAGAGAACATGCGTGGGAATCAGCTGTGGGTGAGGAGATGTGCAGTGAGAGAACATGCCAGTGAATCAGCTGTGGGTGCAGGGATGTGCAGTGAGAGAACATGCGTGGGAATCAGCTGTGGGTGCAGGGATGTGCAGTGAGAGAACATGCCAGTGAATCAGCTGTGGGTGAGGAGATGTGCAGTGAGAGAACATGCGTGGGAATCAGCTGTGGGTGCAGGGATGTGGCAGGTAAGGATCCTATTGGTGTAGTAATAATGGCTTCAGCCCAAAGTAGTTGCTGTGGGGTCTTCAATTTCCCCACATTCACATACCCATTCGTAACCAACACATTTGTTCATAAAGTAATTACTGAGCACTTTCCATATGGCAGGCTCTGTGCTAGGCCTTAGGATGTTGGAGTCATTAGACAAATACGGACGGGGGGGGGGGGGAGGAGCAACAGAAGGGGGAGCTCCTAGCAAGGACCCCAAGGTAGGAAGCGGAGATGAGGCTCGAGGGTAGGCAGGCTCTGGATCCCAGGGGTTTTGAAATGCATCCCAAGAGCTGAGAAACCACCCAGGACTTCAAGCATTAGGAATGAGCCTCAGTGGTCCATTTTCAACACATCTCTCCCTAAATGGAAAAATACTAAGAGCCATTTTGCTTAACTAGTTAATGCAACTGCAAAGTCCCTGAAACAAGCAGGGTAGAGGGGCGGGTAGATAGGCCCATGAACACCTTCCCTCCACAAAGAGACAACGGGAGGAGGAGACAACTGAAACAGGTACACAGCCCACTTCTTAAATAGCCCAATAGGAAACTTAGGCCACGGCAGGGGAGAGTATACACCCCATAGTACTCAGCCAACGAGGTACCGGGGAAGGGACTCGCGCACTGGGGATAACTGCTGGTTGTAACCACTGGGTGTGCCTGTCCACCAGACACCCCATCTTGCAAGACGCCATTCAAAGTGTTGCTTTCTCGGTACTTGGTGTCTCCGAGTCCATTATTTGAGTTTGGACAGGTGAGCGTGTTTCTCACAGAAGCCAGAGTAGTGACCAGGTTTGACTGTTGATATTAAAGGATCCCCACATTTTCACTGAGCCCTGAGGATGGAGGTAGAGGAAGGAGCGGTGTCAGCCTTGGGCAGCAGACTAACTGGGCTTTCACTCCTCTGGATAATTTGAATTCCACCCTCCCTCCTGGCATGGGACTGGGATTGAAATGGCCTTGAAACTGGGCAAGTGTTGAGGAAAGGGTGGGCAGCCAGGCCCAGCTCCTGTGGCCAGCCACCCCCTCCCCCCAATGCTGGGCCCCAGGACCTCATCCTCCATGAGTGTTTGTGGAAGGGAGGAGACCAGCCTGGGGTGACTGGGTGCAGGATGGCGAGCCTGAGGCAGCAGGGCCCTCTTCCCACCGACTCCTCCTCTCCTGCCGCGCTGCCAGCCCAAGGCCCGGAAAGACGCAGAGGCTTTCCAATACACTCGCCTAAAGTTCCCCAAATGCAGCTGCTAAGCCCATCTGCTACCTGGAACCGAGTGGGTTCCCCTGCTGTCACCTCTTTTAACCCTCAAAACTGCCCCACAGGAGGGCAACCTGCCCCGTGACACAGAGGAGCAAGTGCCCCTCTGAGAGGCTGAGCTGGAAGATCCCTCATCTGCAAGGGGCCGTCTCCCTGAAGCCTGTCCATCCCCCTCTGGCCCCTCAGAGGCTTGGGATTGTCACTCCCAGGGCTGGACCTCAGCACTCCTGTGAGGCCTTCGGGTCCCTCACCTCCCCCTTAGCTGGGCCGCCCCTGCTCACTGTCCTGGCGGGGAGCCACTAAGCCCTTCAGCATTCGGGAGGACCTGGGGGCCTTGTCACCTGGCAGGCAGTTCTGGGGTCCTTGGTCCCCTCACTAGAGCCTGTGTTCTGACTCCACTGTGTCCCTCCCCCACCGCCCAGAGCCTGGCTGGCACTCAGCAGATAGAGAGGGGGCACAGGGAGGGTCTGGTGCGGGGAGACCCTTGACAGAGCCCCGGGTGGTTTGGTGTTTTTCAGAGTGGCCAGTAAAACGCGAGGCCCCTGTTTCTGAGTCCCAGCCAGGCTGTCCTAGATTGTGCAGTGAAAGATGAGACCTGAGCATGCCCACCTGGAGGGGGGTGTGGTTCAGTGTGCGGCTGACTGTGGGCTTGACAGGCAACTCAGCCTCAGTTTCCCTATCAGTAAATGCAGCTGTATAAGCACCTGCCTCACAGGTGGTAAGGAAGAAGCAAGTTAACATGTACAGCATGCCTAGAATAGAGCCTGCAAATGCATTGTTAGAATACAAACTGTGGCATACTAAAAAGTTTTAAGCCAATATTTGAGCAAAAATTGATTGAGATAGGGCAGCATGCATCCAGCAGACAGAAAGGACTCTGAGGAAAGGCACAGCATGGAAGCGCTCACAGGCAGAGGAGCAGGAACAGGAAGCCACGCCAGACATGCAGGCTGGTTACTGCGAGGTCACTTTCCTTGAGGCGATGGCAGGGGCCTCCCTGGTGCTGACCAGGCGATCCTGATCGGCCGACGTAAGATCTGATTCTAGGAGAGCCCAAACTGTGATTAAGTCTTCGTTTGGTGACGTGGGGCTTAGCACATGCGACTCCGTTTGGACCTGTTGTCTTGTTTCTAGCAACATGAACACTTGTTATGGTCTCAGAAGACTTAGGTTTGGGAGCGGGGTCAGCCTACCATGTGGCAGCATAGGGCACCCTCCCAACGAGGGGGCCAGGGCCTACGTGCGCCTGGCCCCCACATCTCTGAAGCCATGAGCTTCGGGGCTGTTCCATGTGAAGTCTCTGACAACTTCTGCTTCATAATTGGGGAAAGACTGCTCTTTGTTTGGGGAAAAATACTTAACATTTAAAGCCAGTAATGTCACCCATGAGCTAAATTGTTCTGCTTGTAGCTGTGAATGGCTGTCCTCACAGAGAGAAGAATGCGTTGCAGAAGGTGATCCTGGTGACACGGGAGAGCGCTGTTGACCAGGATGAGGGCGGGAGGAAGAGCGCATCGCCCTCCCTGGGCAGGAAGGCTAGGCAGGCGTGCGCTGGACCTTTGGGAGGGTCTTGGTCATGAGGAGGTGGGGACCAATAGTTGGCCAGGCCCAGACACAGGCCAGCAGACCAGACCTAGAGAGCACCCTTTGGGCTGGCAGGGGCACCCCTAGCAGGGTGCACCTCCAATGTGAAGCTTTTCTGTCCTTGCTGTTCCCACACCTTTCTAGAAAAGTTTGTTTCTGGCCTGTGCATACTTTGTGCAGCACAGAGGATCCGGGGCCTGTGACTGGTGGCAGCTGAGCCAGGAAAGAGGGGGCAGAGACGAGAAAAGAGGTGGCAGAACAGAGAGAGGTGGCTCCGGGAATGCGTGACACCAGCTGCAGGGGCAGCAGTAGCAGCTGGGCTGGGTGTGTGGAACCTGAAGACAAAGGTGTCCTCAGAAATATTCCAGGGAGTGAAACTGGACAACTGACTGGCCTTCTGTGGTCTCAGCCCAAAGCTCCTTGAGCCGTTGGAGAAACCGTGGAATCAGGGTTGACTCAGCTGCAGAGTAAGGAAGGTGGGCTCAGAGAGGGCTGCACAGAGGAAGGGAATTTTAAGCAGGGTTTTGAAGGATGAATAGGAGTTTGACAGTAAACCAGATAAAGAAAATTATTCAAACTGCTCTCTCATTTCCACTCATCCCACGCCAACCTGGAAATTCACACAGGCCTTCAGGAAACCCTCAAATTCCAGCAGGACTAGGCCCCACTTGGAGCAGAAGAATGGGGTGCCCTGGGCCCGTGGAGTCACCTGTGGGGAGGAACAGGTTGCTGGCTCCCTTGGGCTCTGCTGGGCTTTCCAAGCCTGGCAATGAATGCTGTCCAGCCCCATCGCAGGCCCTTCCGATGCAGCAGAGTGCTTACAGATCGCTGCTGTCAGAGCGCAGGTTCTCCTGGGGGCAAGAGATTTATTCAGTCTCCATCTTTGCAGAGTTGGCTCTTATTTGCCGCTACCTGCAAAAATATGTTTCTTGGGCCCAGCTCCCAGAGGAGTGATGCTAGGTCATTACTGCGTGAATTGTTGGGCCATAAAGGAGCCATTCCTCACTCACCCGCGGCTCAGGGTGTGCGGGCACCGGGCACCGCAGGCACTCCCATCAGGACCATCTGCCACGGTGGCCACTCAGGAGGGCTCTGCATGCGCAGAGAGTGGACACCTGGGAGTTATTTGTGGGTGCGCGCTCACCACTTCTCCCTTCCTGTTTTAACAGATGTGATGCGACAGAGCCAGCACGGAGCAAAGGAACAGAGTGAGGTTGGCATTCATTGAATCAGTTCCTACGAGTGTCCCTGCCTTGAGGGGGAAGGAGAGGGGGCTTGGTCAGTAACTTGGGGTTGCTTCTGCAACAGTCACCCCCTCTTCCTTCCAGGCAGCCCCTCCTAATGCAACCCTTTGCATCCTCCTTTTCTGTTCAGAGCTCCCCAGAGCTAGCTCCTGTCACCCCAGGCCCGACTAGAGACACTAGAGAGAGGGGAGAGAAACCGTGACTAAGAAGTTACTTCTGGGGGTGCTAATGGCTGAGCAGCCTGACTATATCCCTTTCTCCCAAGGATGCTTCCGCCTCAGGATTAACAGTCTTTGTAGTTAAACCAATGGTTCTCAATCAGAGTGATTGTGGTCCTTACCCCCCAACACATTTGACAACGTCTGAAGATATTTTCTGGTCACAACTGGGGGGCAGGAGGTTACTGGCAGCTAGTGGGTGGAGGCCAGCAATGCTGCCAAACAACAAAGATCACATGATCCCAAATGCCAACAGGGCCGGGCTGAGAACCCCTGAATTAGAAAGAGTTAGATTCCATCTGGCAGCAAAGCCACTGCTGATCCTTCAAGGAGGGTGAGCCTGGGAGAGGGAGCTGCAAAGACTCCTTCCCGAATTCCAGCCAGTGAGGGTTCAGGTTGGAAGTTAGAGGGCGAGAGAGGACGGCACAGGGGCACTGCCCAGGCTGCGCAGGTGGCTCTGTGCCTTTGCAGCCTGTTTGTGGAGGTGCCTGCCACCCTGCAGCATCAGAGCCGGGCAGCCGGGCAGCTGGGCGCACGCAGACCCGAGGCGAGCCGCTCTGTGTCAGAGCTCGGACGCCACTCTGTCCCCGAGGCCTTGGAGCTTTTCAGGGGCATTGGCTCCTGGGCCAGGCCCAGAAGGTGCAGGGTAGGAACAGGCTAAGGGGGCGGGGGAAGGACCACCCTGGCCGGATGCAGAACATTAAGGGCCTAACCCAAGGTTTTGGAGGGAAGATCCCCAAAGCTGGCTCCCCGCAAGGGTGGGGCTTGGCTCCAGCACTCTCACCCCAGGGGGCGGGCGGGAACCTCCTGGGAAGTACCAGAGGGCTGAGAGGCCATAGCCCCACCAGCTGTGCAGAGGACAGGCTGGGCCTGTCAGGCTCCGTTCACAGCACAGTTGTTTTGTAGGAGGTTTAGGTAACTTGGAAGCACCTGATTCTTACCATAATGTCTAAGGCTTGTAATAAATGTTGGTGCTGACCACAGGCAAGGGCGAGGCTCCTGGGTAGGACTTGATTCTGGAGAAGAGTTGGCGGTGGGCTCAGCTCTTCCGATTACTGCTCATAAGCATGGTTTGAAAATGCCAGAAACAATTTAGTGAGAGTCGGATTCCCGCAGCGCTGGCTTCCCGACTGCCTCTGTCTTCCCTCAAATACCACCCTCCCTGCCCGCCTCATTTCCAGGGCTTCCCGCTGTAAGTCCCGCTCCGCAGGGGCTGACTCGGTGGAGTCCGCATCTGCCTTGCGCCAGGGGCAGCTTAGCTTCCCGAGGCCAGGCTGGGCCGATCTGCTCCCTTCAGAAGCCCACGGGCTGAGCTGCCCCATCCGTCCAGTGGAGGATGGGCAAGTGAGGGAGGCCTGGGCTTCGGGACGGCCCAAGGTGACCTGGCAATTGTGTGTCAAGGTAGGGGGCCAAGCCCCTGTGCCCGCCACCCAGTACTCCTGCCTCCAGCGGTGCCTTTGCCCTGCAGGGCCAGTACTGTCACAGCCAGCCCCGGTGGCACCTTGGGCCTGGCACCCACCATGCCTCCTGGAGAGATGCGAGCGTGCAGAGGGAGGCTGGGACCCTCTCTAAGTGAGAGGTGCTTGAGCTCAGCTCCCAGAGGTGCCTGTCCTGTGAGCGTCACCCGAAAAAGACCAAGCGAACAGACCGCGGCTCTGCAATGAAAGCGCGAGTCCGTGGGAAGATTCTGATGACGCAGCTTCGCGTTGCTTCCAGCCTCCCAAGGGAGCGTCTCGCCATGACGCTGTGTGAGCCGATTTTCAAGCACAAACCCAGAGGATATTTCTAGGGCAGAGAGTTCTGGACTGTTCCTTGGTCATTTAACAGGGGCCACCCGCAGAGAACGTTAAAAACGTACTTATACGTATATCTGTAGGACGGGAGGCGGGAGGAAGTGTCCAGGAGAAATGGGTCGGGGTGGGGGGGAGGGAGGGCTGTCTGGAGCCATGTCACAGGGACACCCACGAAGATGTGTTCTAGGTGCCAGCGTCTTCGCCACTGTCCCTGCGGAATGGCAGGACCTCAGCGCCTGACACGGCTCCTCGTGCTCATGGAGTCCGTGGGTCTGGAATTCTTGGGGCCCCAGGAGGGGCTGGCTGGTCTCTGTGCCATGCTGTCCGGACCTCATGAGCAGGCGCGCGCAGTGCTTCCTCCCACGGGGATTGGCTGTGGTGGCTAAGCGTCCTCACAGCATGGCGGCTCTGGGGGCTGCTCAGACTTCTTACTTGGGGCTCAGGGATCCAAACCCAAGGGACCCAGCAAACAAGGCAGAAGCTGAACGGACTTTTCTGACTGGTGGCGGTCACTCTGTGCCATGCGGCCACATTGTTTCCAGCCCAGGGGAGGGGGGTAGACCCATATCTCAAAGAGTATGTAGCTGCAGAGAGCAGAACAAACAGCTCTGACCCAAGTCGCCCAGAGTCTCCCCAAAAATGTATACACACACTTGGAATAAGCATAAAGGCAGTGCTTATTAAAACACATTTTATTTTCAAAATTGAGCTATCAGCTGTTTAAGTGTGTATACACTTTTTTGGGACAGCTGTATATATGTTTTTTTTTAAAAAATATATTTTTTATTGATTTCAGAGAGGAAGGAAGAGGAAGAGAGATAGAAACATCAATGATGAGAGGGAATCGTTGATACCCTGCATCCTGCACGCCCCCTACTGAGGGTTAAGCCTGCAACCCAGGCATGTGCCCTAACTGGGAATGAAACCGTGATCTCCAAGTTCACAGGTCAACACTCAACCACTGAGCCACACCGGCTGGGCAGTATATATATATTTTGTTTGTTTGTTAATCTTCACTTGAGGGTATTTTTTCCATTGCTTTTCAGAGGGAGTGGAAGGGAGGGAGGAAGAAGGAGAGGGGGAGGAGGGAAACATCAATGTGAACTGGTTGCTTCCTGGGGGGCGGGGAGCATGCCCTTGACCGGGAATGGAACCTGTGACCCTTCATTGTGGGGGCTGAGGCTCTGATCCCTGAGAACATCATCCAGCGCTATGGCATTTTTTGACCACCTGTACTTAGTCTTTTCACAATGTGATCAATTTTTAAATTTTCAATAGTTGTGGTCAAATCCATATAACATAAAATTTACCATCTGGACCATTTAAGTGCAGAGATAGTAGCAGAAGGTGCATTCACATTGTTGTGCACCGTCAGCACCATCCATCCACGGGGCTCTTGTCATCTTGCAACACTGAAACTCTGTCTTCAGGAGACAGTAACTCCCCTGCCCTCCGCCCTCCCCCCCACCCCTGTTCCATCAGCCCACTTCCTGTCTCCATGAACCCGAGTCTCAGGCCCTCACATAATTGGAGTCACACAGCACTTGTCCTTGTGTGACTGGCGTCTTTCACTGAGCATCCTGTCCTCCAGGTTCGTATCCGATGTCAGAATTCCCTTCCTATTGAAGGCTGAGGACCATTTTGTGGTGATGTATCCACCACGTTCTGTTTGTCCATTCATCTGCCGATGGCACTTGGATTCTCCCGCGTTTTGGCTCTGTGAGTAGTGCTGCTGTGGACATGGGTGTGCATGCATCTCTCCAAGACCCGCTTCAATTTCCTTGGGACATACCCAGAAGTGGAAGTGCTAGGTCATATAGTAATTCCATTTTTACTTTTTTTGAGAAAACTTCATATTGTTTTGCATAAGTGCTACCCAATTTATATTCCCACTAACAGTGCACGCATTCCGATTTCTCCACGTTCTCACTGACAGTGTTATTTTCTGCTTTTTGACGGTGGCCATCCTAATGGGTGTGAGTGGTAAATGCACTTTATTTGTATTTAATCCTGAGAAAACATCCTACAGTGCACACCATGATGATGACCCGGTCTTACAAAGCAGAGCACAGAGTGGAGAGCTGGTAAGTGGTGGTACCACCCCAGAGCCAGCCTCTTTCAGGGGGACTGTCTGGAGCTGAGAACCCCTCCCCACCCTTCTCCAGCTCTTCTAGGAAGTCCCGCCCCCTCTCTCCCTTCACCTGGGCATCTGCCCTCCTGCTGGGTTCCCTGACCATGGAGGTGGAACAGAGGTTCTAACCAGACTCGGTGCCGCCCACCCTGGGTTCCTGACAGCGAAGCAGTAGAGTGTGTGGTCTAGAGCAGAGGCTGAGGGTGCGGGCTGAGTGTGAGTGTGAGGCTGGGCGAGGGCCTGCCTCCCCCCACCCTCCATCTCAGGCTGCCTTGGGAGGGAAAGCGCAATGTGGGAGTGAGCCTTGTTGTTTGCATCTCACAGGTTTGCTGCTGTCTGAAGTTGTTTTTCTCGTGTTGTCTTCAGCTGTCCCTTCGCATGCTGCCAGGTTCCAGGCCCGACCCCATCCCCACGCGGCCTCGGGGATGAAAGCTGAGCTCACGTCTCCTGCTCTTTGGAGGCAGCACAAGGGACCCGGCGGACAGGAGCTGTGAGTGCTGGCAGGTGCCTGCGTCAGGCCGCAGATGCTGGCTTGTTTCCCCTGGACAGAGAGGGGGCCGGTGGTGCCAAGTCCCAGAGGCTTCCCCCGCTGTCTGGGGGCATTGCCTGGGGTGGGTCCCTCTGTGGTCCCTCTGTCTGCAAGAGCCCCAGGCCTGCCACAGGGGACAGCGGACGACTTGATTCTTAGTCTCGCCCTGCCACCTCGCGGTGGGTTTTTGAGATGCACTAGGGTGGGTCCCATAGGAGGTCCTGCCGGGAGCTATGGGAAATGGCAGGCAGCATGTCGCGAGTCCCCACTCCCTCGCCACCCGCTTAATGATTTCAGTGGCTCCTCCAGCTCTTCTCCCTGCCCCCAAGTCCCCAGGAAACACCCCACAGCTGTGGGGCTGTGTCTATACAGAAACATTTCGGGGGTGCTTCCTCTGTGGGCTTCCTGTGCTCAGAGCCCAGGAGAGGGCAGAGGGAGGAAGGGGCCAGGTGGGTCTGGAGAAGAAAAGACCTTCTGGGGGCTGACACCCGGGCCTCCAGCCCTGCCTCCCACTTCTTGGATTGAGGTCTTTTTGCCCTTCCAACGGACCCTCTCTGACAGGAGTTATGAGGACTCCATACCAGCTGCCTTGATCCCAAAATGCCCTGAGCATGGCCAAGCTCAACACATCAGCTCCCACCCAGCCCCCTGCTGAGTAGGAGCAGCCTCCGTCCTTCCCATTCCCGAGGTGTGACTCAGACACCTGCCTCTGTCCCCAAACTGCAGCTCTCCATGCGCTCTCCTAAAGGACTGCTGGTAAAAGGGGGAGTAGTCTTCCCCCAACACTGTTTTCCAGGGAAACCTCCTTCCCCTCCTCCCCAACCTCTACTTACTTTTTTAAAAAAATTATTTATTGAGTGACTGCTTTGAGAGAGAGAGAGAGAGAGAGAGAGAGAGAGAGAGAGAGAGAGAGAGACTTGTTGTTCCACTTCATTCATTGACACCTGTGTGTGCCCTGCCGGGGATGGAGCCTGCAGCCTTCGCATGTCAGGATGATGCTCTAACCAGCTGAGCTCCCCACAAGCGCTCGGCCTCCCTCAACCTCTTTCCCACCCCCTGTGCAAGCCCTTCATGGGCTCTCGCGCCTCCCCTTTACCATGTTGTTAAGTAAGGGTCCAACTTCATTCTTTCGTATGTGGCTATCCAGTTCTCCCAGCACTGTTTGTTGAAAGGACTGTCCCTTCCCATGAAATGGTTTTGTCAAAAGCCATTAGGCCACATGTGTGCAGCTTTACTTCTGAGTTCTTTATTCCATCCCATTGGCCTCCACTCCTGCTGTTGCCAGCACCACACTGTTTGGGTTACAGTCGCTTTGTAGTAAGTTTAAGACGAGGATGTGTGAGTCCGCCAGCTCTGTTCTTTTTCAGGATCGTTTTCACTGTTCAGGGTCCCTTGAGATTCCATATGAATTTTAGGGTGGGTTTTTCTATTTCTGCAAAACAGTCATTGGGATTTTGACAGGGATTGCCTTGAATCCGTAGGTGGATAGCAGTGACATCTTAACAATATCAAGTCTTCCAATCCATGGGCATGGGATATATTTCCATTTACTTAGTCTTCTTTAATTTCTTTTTCTCTTAGTTCATCTACCTAAGACAGACTAAGTCAATTTTGTTGACCTAGTAAATTTTCTTAATCTCTTTTCTGTCCTTGCTTAATTTAGTACAAAATAAAATTAAATGGCTGACATAACACATGTGTACCCAGAACACAACCCCATAAATCCATCCACCCACACAGTGGACACCCCAGGCATCACTCCCCCTCCAAAGTCCACGCCCCGCCCCGGGCGCGGTGCTCACGTCCACAGGCATGTCTTCATGTTCTTTAGGTACAGGCCTCTCCAAAACGCTCACGTTGTTGCTTCGCATGCTTTCAGGTTCCATATGGACACAGCCTTTGTTCTTCTGCAGCTTGCCTCAGTGCTGTCTGAGAGCAGCGGCCTGGTTGCCATGTAGGAACCGATTGGCTCATCCTCATTGCTCCATGGCAATGCGTCCTAGGATTACACCCTGAGTCATCCATCCCGCTGATGGTTGCCCTCTAGGTCGGTTCTGATGTTTTGTTATTACACACAATGAGGCTCTGACCAGGTGGGCACGTGTCTGCTGGTGCATCTGTGGGGGGTTGGCTAAGGTGTGTGTACCAAAGAGGCGCACTGCTGGGTGACAACACAGTTACAGGATCCGTGCTCAGCTGTGCTCCACTGTGCAAATGCTTCCCAAAGTGGTTGCACAACTCTACACTCCCAGGCGGGGGTGCATGAGAGCTCTCCAGTAGGAGTGCTATCACCAGACTTGAATGATGAGTTAGTAACAGAATATAATCTTGAAACTTTCAACACAATTTAATTGGACTTTTTGATGGAGCACCAACAGCCACGAAAATGGTGTTTCCACAATATTTAATGATGCTAAGATTGCTCTTAATGTAATGCTAAGAGAAAAGAGTCTAAGAAACTGCATACACCCTGTTTATATAATCAAAGAATAGTGTGAGACAGGAGGGAATGTAATGGTGGGTGAGTTTCATTTTCTTTCTTTTTTCTCTTTTTTTGTATTATCCAAAATTTTCACAAGATGACCCCATACTGCTCTGGATGTCAGGGGAAAACAGACAAATGTGATGATGGTTTCCAAGCAGCAACAATGAGTGGGTGGGGAGACAAGAGGGAGACCTCAAAGCTGGTGAGAGAGGTGCCATGTTGGGGGACAGGCTTTGGGACGTGCATTGGAGGTAAGATCTCAGGCTCAGGGTGCAGATCCTGGTCCTAGCTGACAGACCAGGCCCTGTGAACAGGAAAGAGTAACGGCATTTACCTCATGGGCTGCTGTGGGCCGATCAGATGTGTAACGTGCTGAGAATCAGGCAAAGCCAGGGGTTCTCCACGGCAGGCGGCATCGTTGTCAACAGCGGAGAGGTGTGTTGGCAGGAGTGGGGAGCAGCCCTGGGACCTGGGGCCTCTGAGATGGGCTGAGGGGACAGGTGATGAAACGACCTTGCACAGCGCATGGAAAGGGGAGGCTGGATTCTGAGGGCCCAGCAGCCTCGGAGAGCGGGAGGAGCCGGTTCTGAGACTGCCGTGCCCCTTGAGTCCACCTGGCTCCTCTGCTCCAGGCCCCACCCGAGCCAGGCTTCACCGTGGCCTCAGGAGGCGCACACTTCCCTCAGGTGAAGGGTCTCCTTAGGTCGCAGGGTCGGGCCAGCAGTTCAGCACAGAGGCCCCTGCTGGGTCCGAGGGGCCACCTGCTCTGCTCAGGGAGAGAGGACGAGGCTGCGCCAGCCGCCAGCTCACCCAGTACAGAAGGCTCCATTCCGTGGAGGGGGTTAGAGTGTGGCTTTGAGAAGCAGAGGCTGCAGGGATCTGACGGGAGGAGTGGGGCCTGACTCTACCTCCCCCACTGCCCCCAGGGGCTCTGCTGCTTTCTCCTTGGCAGGGAGGAGCCAGGAAGCCCCCCATTGCCACATCCACTCAGCAGTGTCCACAGGGCGCTGCCCACCGTGCGCCGGGCCCTGCTGCCCACTGTGTGCCAGGCCTGCTCTGGGTGCTGTGATCGGCCTGGAGGAAGAGCAGGGGCCTCTCTCACTCGCTTGCTCATTTGCCCCGCGTGGGTGAGGGGTGCTCCTGTGTACTGAGCCTGGCTGCCCTCCAGCCCTCAGGCGGGAGCCCACTGTCCCCTCTGCCCTCCCAGCTCACCCCCTATTGAGACGGTCCAAGCCCAAGGCTAACCTTGAGCCTGCCTCGGTCACAGTGGTCACGGTGACCCTAGGAACAGCAAAGCAAAGGAAGCCCTGACCCAGCCAGCTCCCGCCTCTGGCCCTGACTCTGTGTGGTCAGTGCCGTGGGAGGGGAAGGAAGCCGGCTCCCTCGGCCTGGCTCGCGTGGGTGGCCTCGCGTGGGTGGCTGCGCACTGCTTCCCAGCACAGCCCACCCGCCCGCACTTCTGCCGAGAGCTGTCTCCTTTTAGGAGAAGGTCCTGCTGCTTCTCACTAGCTCCCGACCAAATGAGGAACACACCACCACTTAGCAAGTGAAGTTTTTCACTTCAAAAATGCTGCTGTTTCCAATGCCACAGCGCATGTGTAAGTGGTTTTCACTAGAAGGATGACAGCTTATTTATAGCTCCTATAGGAGCTGCACCGGGTGGCGGCAGAAATAGGAGCCAATAGCGGATGCTGGGCCGTGTTGGCTCAGGGCGGCAAAGGAGCTTGTGCCGAGCGAGCATTGCCCCTTGCCGAGGTGCCAGGGCTCTGGCCTGGGCGTGATGAAGAGGTCGCCCAGTTCCTTCATGTCACGCTTCTGTTTCTCCAGAAAGTCACCAGGCCTGTGGAATAAAACACTCTACCTCCGGGCAACAGAAACCGGTTCCAAACGAACTTCAACAGCGGGTGCAGGCGAGTGGAGCTGGCAGCATGGGCAGGCGCTGAGGAGCACAGCGCAGGCCCGAGTGGGACACCAGGATGAAGTGGGACCCTCCTTACTGCTCCTGCGACCACGCGGTGGCCCTTTGCGTTGACCTTCAAATTCTCCCAGAGGTGGACAACAGCGTTTGCGCGTAGAAGCCAACGGGCAAACGAGGTGAGCTCTCCCACTCACAATGCAGAATGGTGTCAGGATGGCTCTGCTTTCTCACAGGGGCTGCGACGGGCTCTGTTCCTTCTGACACTTCAGTTCGTCCCTTGGGTGTCACTCAGCCTGTGCGTCCTCCTCCCTACCACCCAGGCGGAGTTCGGCTCCTGTGCCTTTGTGCTTGCTCCTTGCTCCCCCTAACCTGGGCCCCCGGAGGACACTGAGTATGTCTGTCTCAGTCATTGGGTCCCAGCCCTGGCCATAGACCCTGATGCACAGAAGGGACAAAGAAAATGCAGGGCAGGGTGCCCTGGACTCAGCCATGAATAGAAAATTCCTGCCTCCCTCCCACCTCCCTCCCTCCTTTCCCACCTCCCTCCCTTCCTCTCACTTCTCTCTCTCCTCCCTCTGCCTCCCTCCTCTCCTTCCTCCCAGGCAGGATGCAGTTCATCTCAGCGAGCTACACACCCTGGGTCTTCTGCAATTGCCCTCCTGCCTGCCCCCCACCCCCTCCAGTCTGTGCCAGGTGGGCTTCCCCTCTCACCTCTTCCAAGGACAGGCCCAGACGCAGCCTTCCTCTACAGACCACAGGTCAGGGCTCATGCCTTCCCGAAAGGACACTGCACTCCCCAGAGCTCCCTCTCCAGAGCTCACCCTCCTCCTTCCCCTGGGCCATGAGTCTTGTGGAACATGATTCACACTGGCTGCCTCTGCCCTGGGCAGTGTTTCCACAATCTCGCCAGTGCTCCCAGCCGTCAGCACCAGTACTGCCAGCCGTCAGCATCAGTGCTCCCAGCCGTCAACATCAGTGCTCCCAGCCGTCAACATCAGTGCTCCCAGCCGTCAGTATCAGTGCTCCCAGCCATCAGCATCAGTGCTTCCAGCCGTCAGTGCCAGTGCTCCCAGCCGTCAGCATCAGTGCTCCCAGCCGTCAGTATCAGTGCTCCCAGCCGTCAGTATCAGTGCTCCCAGCCGTCAACATCAGTGCTCCCAGCTGTCAGCGCCAGTGCTCCCAGCCTTCAGTATCAGTGCTCCCAGCCGTCAACATCAGTGCTCCCAGCCGTCAGTATCAGTGCTTCCAGCCGTCAGTGCCAGTGCTCCCAGCCGTCAGCATCAGTGCTCCCAGCCTTCAGTATCAGTGCTCCCAGCCTTCAGTATCAGTGCTCCCAGCTGTCAGTATCAGTGCTCCCAGCCGTCAACATCAGTGCTCCCAGCTGTCAGCGCCAGTGCTCCCAGCCTTCAGTATCAGTGCTCCCAGCCTTCAGTATCAGTGCTCCCAGCCGTCAACATCAGTGCTCCCAGCCTTCAGTATCAGTGCTCCCAGCCGTCAGTATCAGTGCTCCCAGCCGTCAACATCAGTGCTCCCAGCTGTCAGCGCCAGTGCTCCCAGCCTTCAGTATCAGTGCTCCCAGCCTTCAGTATCAGTGCTCCCAGCCGTCAGCATCAGTGCTCCCAGCCGTCAACATCAGTGCTCCCAGCCGTCAGTATCAGTGCTTCCAGCCGTCAGTGCCAGTGCTCCCAGCCGTCAGCATCAGTGCTCCCAGCCGTCAGTATCAGTGCTCCCAGCCGTCAGTATCAGTGCTCCCAGCCGTCAACATCAGTGCTCCCAGCTGTCAGCGCCAGTGCTCCCAGCCTTCAGTATCAGTGCTCCCAGCCTTCAGTATCAGTGCTCCCAGCCGTCAGCATCAGTGCTCCCAGCCGTCAGCATCAGTGCTCCCAGCCTTCAGTATCAGTGCTCCCAGCCGTCAGTATCAGTGCTCCCAGCCGTCAACATCAGTGCTCCCAGCTGTCAGCGCCAGTGCTCCCAGCCTTCAGTATCAGTGCTCCCAGCCTTCAGTATCAGTGCTCCCAGCCGTCAGCATCAGTGCTCCCAGCCGTCAGCATCAGTGCTCCCAGCCGTCAGCGCCAGTGCTCCCAGCCTTCAGTATCAGTGCTCCCAGACGTCAGTGCCAGTGCTCCCAGCCGTCAGTGCTAGTGCTCCCAGCCTTCAGTATCAGTGCTCCCAGACGTCAGTGCCATTGCTCAGCTTCAGCATCTGGGCCTTTGTGGCTGCATTATGGACGTGTAACTCCTGTGAAGATGCAAAGAGCACAGGGTGCTGACCTCAGGTCAGGAAACACCAGCAGCAACTCAGCAGGTCCTCAGGACCCTGTCCAGTTACCAGGGTCCCTGCACTCCAGGCTGCGAGGCTGCGTGTGGCAAGAAGCACCGGTCAGGAGGTGCAAGCACAGCCTCCACGCTCTGTGACGAGCTCAGTCCTTGCAGGTGCTCAGGGGGCCTGTTTGCAGCCATCACTTCCGCAGCTTTGACATGATGACGACACATCAAGCTCAGTGGCACCAGTGGGTCTTTACCTGGGTCCAAGGGCCCCTGAGGGTCTGAAGAGAGAGTTCAGAACGGCTGCAGCTTGGATGGAAAAAAATTATGCTTTCATTTTGCCAAGACTTTGTGTAACAATACTATGCCACAATTTTTATATATTTCGGTGACTGTTTTTCCGTATAATTGTTTTCCTTTGCAGCCCTACTCATGTCAATATTGAAAACCTCCGGTGTGAGGAGGGCTCCGCAGGTTCACTGCAGGGACCCCAGGGCTCCGGAAACAGGCCACCCACCCTGGGAGAGGGTGGAGAGAAGACCCCGAAGCAGCCGACACCAGAACTGGCTGTGATGTGCGGATGGCCAGCCTGGGACCGTGAGGGATGCAGAGAGGAAGGCCACTCTGAGCTCAAAGTGTCAGCCTAGGAAACACGGTCTGATGGATGGTGATCAGCAGACTCACCAGGATGTGTAAACCAGAATACACTTCAGTGCAACAATGTCAACAAATGTGAGAAGTACATGAATCAGAATGTTCAGGGTTTTTTTTTTTTAACATTAAAAAATATTTTTATTGATTTCAGAGAGGAAGGGAGAGGGAGAGAGAGAAAAACATCAATGATGAGAGAGAATCATTGATCAGCTGCCTCCTGCACACCCCCTACTGAGAACTGAACCTGCAACCTGGGCATGTGCCCTTGACCAGAATTGAACCACGGACCCTTTAATCCGCAGGCCGATGCTCTATCCACTGAGCCAAACCAGGTAGGGTGAGAATGCTCAGTTTTAAATAATTTTAATGATGTGGATTTTGGATGAGCCAGGAGTAGTTTCAATTTCTACCACAGCCATCATGTCTGACCCCACACTCCTGGGGCCGCCATGGTCGGGAACACTGTATGTTCAGGTCCTACACAGCACACCAGCCACAGGGCTCCCTTCCTCCAAGAGGCCAGGGTGTGCCCGCAGCAAACCCACCCATGACTCACACAATGTAGGTAAACAATGACCAGCGGTAGCCACAGGTGGGGACAGGGCAGGCTTTGCTGCCAAATTATTTGCCCCCCAAAAAGGGAATGTTTGGGGAGCCTTTTGGATTTCTGATTTGAGGGTAAAGAGCTGAGGTCAGGAGTGGAAGTAAGTTGGTCTGTAATGCTCCCTGGTCTGGCACTACCCAAGATACAGCCGAAATACTCAGGTGTTGCTCCGTGTTCCAACTCACAAACAAATGTGCCTGTGGGGTCTCGTTGGGTGACGGCAGGAATCCTGAGCAGGTGCCGGGCGCTCCGTCGTTTGCAGTCTGTCACAGCCAAAGCCTCTCCTTGTTTCCCATGATTCCTGCCGGCATGACCTCTGCCCCACCTCTGCCTGCATCACTTCCCCGGCCTTGCCATGGGTGCCGACCCAGCCTGTCCTGCCAGCTAGCTCCCACCTGTCTTGTAAAGGAGCAGCTTCCTCCCAGCTGCTGGGCATGAGACCAGGTGTCCGGCAGGATGCACGATTGTGAGGTCCCTGAGGTGGCCTGGCCTTCAGCGGTTGAAGCGGACGCAGTCCCCCCTGGGAAGTTAGTGGATGGTCAAGTGGCGGCAGCAGCAGCCAGAGCTATGCAGCCTGGTTGGCCAGCACCCGAGCTCCTGCCTGATCCCCTCTGGGAAGTTACTTTCACTTCCTCCCTTCCAAGGGGGAGACCTCTCCTGCACAGAAGAAGGTGCCTCCAGCCCCTGCCTTGCAGTTAGCCCATTTTTGCCGGTTTCCCCCTTGCAGCAAGCCTCAGGCAGCCCCCGCAAACAGAGGTAACTCATATGGCAGCCTGTCTGCTGCCCGGCCTCACCCTGATGCTGCCTCCCACCCCTCACCTCGCGTGGTGCTCTACGGAGGACAGCGCTTGGGACACAGTCCAGGTCCTGCAGCGGCCTGACCTTCCCAGGAGCCGCTGAGGGGGCTGTTTGGTATGGACCCAGCCCCAGGATGGCAGCGCTCGGTTAAAGCAGGAACAAAGAAAGCACCAGAACCAGCTCCGGAGCTGCACTTTGTGCTGGGCACCCACAGACACTCCTCGTGCCTGGCCACGCACTCAGCATTGCTCGGTGGGTGTGATGCTGAGGAGGCAGGCACTGGCTGGACAGCTACTGGGCTGACCCTGGGAGAAGAATCAGTAGTGGCTTCTGTTTATGACCAGCCTCCTCCATGCCACAGAGACTCACCCAGCAGCCCTGACGGGATGGAATAGTATTTCCATTTCCCTGGTGAAGAAACAAGTGCATAGACTTGTCCAAGGTCAATTACTAAGTAAGTGAAGAATTATGATTTGAAACTAGGTTTTACAGACAAAGGCTGTCTCTTCCCAAGCTGCTCCTAACCACCCACTCCTTGGGGGCTCTCTCTCTCTCTCTCTCTCTCTCTCTCTCTGTCTACACACACACACACACACACACACACACACACACACACACACACACACACACACACACACAGCAGATGGTTTGGGGGTACAGTAATGTGCATGTTGGCCACCAGGTGGCACCCTGATGCCACAGTCGGGACACCTGATTCCAGAAGAAAATCAAAGGCCACCTGGGAGGCCAGGGATGGTGGGTTTTGTGCACCTGGCCTTGCTCTTCTCCAGGGATCCAGGTGTGCTTGAGGCAGGGCCAGGACGAGCCAGCACAGACCTAGATACAACGCAGAGGGCCCACTGGCCGTGGTCTGTGTTCTAGTTACCTCCCAGGAAACCTACAGGAGAGAGGCTTAAAAACGGGTTGTTTTGTAAACATTAATTTTAAAAGTTTGATATATTCCCAGATCCTCACCATTCAACACTTCTCACCAATACACTCTGCCCCAAATACATTAAATGACATTTAAAAGGCCTGATATATGAGGCAATAGTAAAAAATCACACACTTACCTTTTCTCAATTGAAGTTTACACACACCAACCCACAAAACTGCCTGCGTGGCTTACAGCAGGGGGAGGCCAGATCCCGGGGCGTGGACCCACGGGACAGCCCATTTTTCAGGCTCCCGGCTGAGCCCTCAGGCTAACTTTCTCCATGGCTGGCATTTCATGACACATTTTGCCTCCTACTTTTTAATCTTTTATAAAGTACAGGCTCAGGTATGCAGGATGGGTCACTAGCTTGATTTCCCACAACTCAGCCTCATTTCTGATTCATGTGTCTGTTCTCCCGGGTGCTGATTTCTGATTCCCCACTGGCTGCGGGCTGAGGATGAGCGGGAGGAGTGGGAGTGTGTGTGCGGATGTGATGTGTGTGATGTGCGTGTGCATGTGTGTATGATGTGCATGTAGCATGTGTGTGAGAGGAGAATCTGGCCTTGGATTCCATTCATGCCCCACTCTGTGAGCCCCTCTGTCATAGTTCCCAACCCCTCAGGGTTGAAGACCCCCTGTAGCTTCTACGCCACCCCTGGGAAATCCCGGGTGACCACTGTGAGGGCACGGGGACACTGAGCTCGGGATGCAGCCGACCCTCCTGGGTCCAGGACCCACATCTATGCTCCTGTCTGCCTGCACCCTCCCCTCAACCTGGACAACCGCTTCTCCCTCACCAGCACGTCACCTGACCAGTATGGGCTCTCTCCCGTAACACAAACACCAGGAGGACAAGGCCAGAGAGAGGAGAGCCTGGTGGCTTCCATGTGGCGGCACGTTCTGCTTGTCCCAGGGACTTGGGGTGTGGCTGGCTTGTAGAGAGTGCCAGGCATCCTGCAACACGGAGGGTGGTCTGTACACAAGGAGACGGCCTCTTAGTGTCTACAGAGTCCCCATAATGGGCCACAGGACCTGAGGACACTTGCCTCCCATGCTGCAGGGTCCCGCCCCAGCTTGAGTTAGAGGGAAGGGAGCGAGAGGAGGAATGTGAGCTGTGGTTAAACATGCATGCTTCTGGGAGAGGAGGTGAGAGAACTTGCTGAGGTGGGCTGTACTTGGGGGGCAGGTGGGGCAGGCTAGTGGGGTTCCTGACTGAGAAGAGCCTTCAAAACAGGGTGTAGGCAGCTGAGGGGGTGCTCAGAGGGTTCCACTTGGGGAGGGCCTGGGACAGTGGACCAGGGCCCACACTCAGAGGGGAGGGATTGGAGGGTGAAGCAGGGAGAAATACTGGTGATCCCAGTGGGCATCCTCTTTCTGCCTGTCCCGGCTGAGACCTGTTTGGGGCAATGTTTTAAAACACATTTTTGGAGAGAATTTCAAACCTATACTAAAGTGGACAGAAGAGTATAACGAACCCCTAGTCCCACCCTGCAGCCTCATCAGCCATAACCTCCGCCAGCCTGCCCAGCAAACCTGCACCCATACCTATCCATCATTTATTTATTGTAAATTTTAAATTTTCATTGTAGAGAGCATTACAGATGCCCCCCTTTTTCTCCCCATCAGTGCTCCCCTCCACCCAGTTCCTGCCCCACCCCAGGCTTTGCCACCCTACTGTCTGTGTCCATAGGTAAAATCTTTGGTTAATCTCTTCCCACCCCCAGCCCCCTTCCCTCTGAGATTCGTCAGTCTGTTCCATGTTCCCATGCCTCTAATTCTATTTTATTCACCAGTTTATTTTATTAGATTTCTTATTTGTTTATTTTGATTGTTCATATTTTTAATCTTTTTTTTCTTCTTCTTCCTCTTCTTAAAGAATACCCTTCAACATTTAATGTAATACTAGTTTTGAGGTGATGAATTCCTTTAGCTTTTTCTTGTCTGTGAAACTCTTTATCTGACCCTCAATTCTAAATAAGAGCTTTGCTGGTGTTGGCCTCTTTGGGTTCCCCTTGCTTGGGACTCTCTGTGCTTCCTGGACTTGTAAGTCTATTTCTTTCACCAGGTAGGAGAAGTTTCCTGTCATTATTTCTTTAAATAGATTTTTGCTCTCTTTCTCTTCTTCTTCTGGCACCCCCATAATGTGAATGTTGGTACACTTGAAGTTGTCCCAGAAGCTCCTTCATTATCTTCATCCTTTTGGATTCTTTTTTCTTTTTGCTCTTCTGATTGGATGCTGTTTTCTTCCTCATATTCCAAATCATTGATTTAATTCTCAGAATCCTTTGTTCTACTGTTGAATCCCTATAAATTATTCTTAATTTCAGTTAGTGTATGCTTAATTTCTGACTGTTTTTTTTTCATGTCTTTGACTTTCTCAGTTGAAGCTCTCATGAAGATCCTCAAATAACTTCATAACCATGGTTTTGAACTCTGTATCCAGTAGTTTGCTTGCTTCCATTTCTTTCATTTGTGACATGTTTATTTGACTCCAAATTTTGGCTACTTCCTTGTGTTTGTTTCTATGTATTAGGTAGACCTGCAGTGTCTCCTGGAGTTGGTAGAGTGGCCTTGTGTAGTAGGTGTCCTGTAAGGCCCAGTGGTTCAGCCTCTGCAGTCACCTGAGCTGAGCACTCTAGGTGCACCCCTGTGTGGGCTGTTTATAGTCTTGTAGTTGAACCTTGATTGCTGTTGGCATCACTGGAAGGAATTTACCTCCAGGTCAATTGGCATGAGGACCAGCTGTAGCTACAGTGGAAGAGCTGCTATGCAGGAGACACTCCTGCAGAGCAGGACGTGCTTCAGTGGGGCCTTGGTGCTCACTGAGTCTGCCTCTTGAGTGTGTTGCTTGTGGATGTGTAGAGTCGTAATCTGGTATGGTCTGAAGCCAGCCACTGGGATGCACTGGCTCTAGGGCCTCCAGAGAGCTGCAAGTCAGCCACTACCTGGGGCCACTTGGCGGGAGCTACAGAGAGATCTGTAGATGGCTGCTATTTGTATTGGGCTTGGAGGTGCACAGGTGAGGCCCAGCTGTGAAGCAAGGCAGGCTCATGCTAGTGCATGGTCTTGGGCCTTTTATTGATAGGTTTGGGGCACATTGACACCAGCTGAAGCTTGTTTGAGAGATTTTAGCAAAGTCTGAAGCCTGAACATGGACAGGACATTCATATGGAAAAACTGCTGTAAACAGCTAGGGTGGGGCTGCAAATTGGATGGGGTGGGGTCTCAGGGAATCCTCATGGCAGAGCAAACAGTGTACTTCAAGCTGATGGAGACTCAGATATGGCTGCCAGTCAGCCCTGAGACAGAGGAGGTCCCAGCACAGGAACAATGACCTCTGTGAGCACCCAGTCTTGGAAGAGCCACCCCCAAGTTACTGCCCTGATGCCAAACAATCCAGTTCCTCCCCATATGTGTCTGGGTCCCCCAAAGCCACCAGTACTGGAGTTCAGAGGGGTTGAGTCTGAGTAAGTTCATGTGCCAGCCCTTTTAAGAGGAACATTTGGGTCTCCAGCAGCCTACATGTCACTCAGCCACAATCACAGCTGATTTTTATAGCCCAGAGTTATGGGGACTTCTCTTCCAAGCTCTGGAACCCTGGGCTGGGGTTCTGGTGTGGGGCTGGGACCCCTTGCTCCTCATGGTTGCCTCTGCAGAGACAATCTCCCTCCTGATTAAAAAAAAGGCAAATGTGGGTATATGACCAGCCTGTTTCGAGTCTCTGCCCTTCCTCCCATTCTCACTGTGCTTTCTTCTTTACTTCTCTAGTTGTAGGACTTCCATTCAGCCAGCTTTTAGGCAGTTCTGGATGATGGTTGTTCTGTATTTTAGTTGTAATTTTGATGTGGTTGTGGAAGGCGGTAAATACAGGTGGTTACCTACACCACCATCTTGGTTCTCTTCCCTCCTCCATTATTTTGAAGCAAACCCCAGGTGTCATCATTTCACCCAAAAATATTTTAGTTCCCCTCTCTAAAAGGTGGCAGGGCCCCAGCAACAGCATCCAATGCCCAGGCTCAGACCTCCAGTCATCCGAGGGGTAGATTATTCTCTTCAGTTTGTTTGAGTCAGGATCCAAATGAGGTCCGCCCAGAGTGATGGAGTGAGGCATCTCTAGTTCTCTTCTCTTCTCTTCTCTTTCTTTCTTTCTTTCTTTCTTTCTTTCTTTCTTTCTTTCTTTCTTTCTTTCTTCCTTTCTTCCTTTCTTCCTTTCTTCCTTTCTTCCTTTCTTCCTTTCTTCCTTTCTTCCTTTCTTCCTTTCTTCCTTCCTTCCTTCCTTCCTTCCTTCCTTCCTTCCTTCCTTCCTTCCTTCCTTCCTTCCTTCCTTTCTTTCTTTCTCTTTCTTTCTTTCTTTCTTTCTTTCTTTCTTTCTTTCTTTCTTTTTACTTTTCATTTTGAAATACTTTCAGACTTACAGGAATGTGGCAAAAATAGTACAAAGAATTCCCACTATACTCTTCACCCAGATTCTTCAAATGCTACCATGTTACATAACCACAGTACAGTGAAAATCAGGAAATTAACATGCTTACAACCCTATTATCTCATCTTCAGGTCTCATTTACATTTTGCCAATTCAGTGGTCTCCTTTAATCTGGAAAGTTCCTCAGTCTTGCTTTATTCTATTTTGGGGGGAGAGGAGCAGTCAGTCACTTTGTAGAATGTTCATTTGTTTTGTAGGATTTGGGCTTGTCCGTGTCTCCTTGTGATTAGATTTGGGTTAGCATTTTTTGCAGGGCCTCCACAAAGGGATGCTGCATCCTTCTTCGTATTTCACTGGGGGCACAGATGTCCAATTTCTCTGCTATGAAGTTACTATTTTCCCCTTCGTAATCCATAAATACTGACAGGGAGATGATTTGAGACTATGTGAATGTCTTATTTCTCATTATATTTTTGCCTGCTACTTTTATCATTCATTGATTCCTAACTCCTGCTTGAAGCAGTTATTACTGGGGAGTTTACTAAGTAGTGAATATTCTATGCCCATCATTCCTTCTACATTTAACCCTTTGAAATTCTTCTGAGAGGAAGAGCTTTCCCCATTTCTCCCCCATTTATGCATTTACTTATTTACCTCTTTATATCTATGTAACTGGTGGATTCTTATTTTATTCTATGGCTGGTGGGCCATTACTATCATTATTGATTTTGTTGTTCAGATTGTCCCAGATTTGGCTACTGATAACTCTTTCAAGTTGGTGTCTATGTCCTTTTGACGTGTCCTTATCATATTTTGAGCATTTCCTTGCTCTCTGACATTACAAGATGTTCCAGGCTCATCTGTACTTTCGCTGACCTGGCCCTGGAATAGCTGTTTCTCTCCGGAGCCCGGGTCCTTTTACTGACAGCAGCTTGTAGGAACAACATGGTGCTGGTTGTGCTCATGGCTTCTGGGCCCCAGCAGATAGAGGTAAACATGTCAGTGCCCCCCTTATCCTCGGGGGATATGCTCTAAGACCCCCAGTGGAGGCCTCAAACCATGGATAATCCCAAACCTTGTCTATACTATGTTTTTTTCTATACATGCATACACACATACATACCTATAATAAAGTTTAATTTGTAAATTCAGCACAGTAAGAGATTAACAACAACTAATAATAAATAAAATAGAACAATTATAAAAATATGCTGTAATAAAAGTTATGTGAATATGGTATCTCTCAGTGTCTCAACATATTTTACTGAACTGTACTCACCTTTTCACTTAAGGGAAGCACTTTACGGCTTCTCCCTGGCAGATCCAAATCACCAGGATCACTATTCCTGTGTGTTAGGGGCATTGGGAAGTAAAACAAGGGCGACTTGAACACAGGCACTGAGATGCCACAATAACACATACATACCTATACATAATTTATGTAGATTAATATAAAAAACATTTCCATATGTACATTAAAAACCATGGCTTCATCTGATGATACATTTAACTCCAATCCAGCACTTTCTCGCTTCTTTCTCTCCTTATTAGCAACTTCTTTGTCCAACTTGGATCTTCTTGTCCACAATACAGTTTCTCATGTGCTTAGATCTAGGGTGCGCATAAAATAATTCCAGGATTGTTTTCCCAAACCCCTGGGAAAAATACACCTGCTAACTAGAAAGTAATGGGTATGTACAGGTCTTCGTGTCTTTAGCCTCAGAGGATATATAGAAACACGGTTTCCCAGTGTTTCCAAGATCAGTTCTCCCCTCCTGGTCCCTCAGTGTAGGTATGTGTTTCATTGTAAAGTACTGTGTTCCATTCTGTGTTTCCTCCATCTGTGTTGATCTGCATGTAGTACTAGCGAGCAGGCACAGGAGGCCCGGTGAGGAGGAGGCAACGCTGTTTTCACCTCTGGTCTCTGCCTCTTGCTCACTGTGACCTTGGGCAGTCAGTTATCAGTTACCCAACCTCCTCATCCACAAAACGGGTCTGAGAAGAGCCACCTGGGGGACCCGAGGCTGGGAGGGCAGCAGGAGGCACTGCCCGTCCCCGTGACTCGCAGTCCTCCAGGGACAGGGAGACGGGCCAGAGCTGCGTTGAGCCTGAGGGCACGCTGTCGGAAAGGATGGGAGGACGGGCCCTGGTCCCCCCCGGGTTGGACTCCATGCCAGCCTTGGCGCAGAGCCTGCCTTCCTCAGGAAGGCCAAGTTACCAAAACAGATAAATCAATCTGTCAAGAATCTCTCCCCTCTCTCAGCCAAGAAGCTCAAAGGGGGAATTGTTCCTGGGGATGAAGAAGGAAACGGCAGACACCTTCGGGAGCTTCTTGCCCGCAGGGGCCCCTCCATGCTCCCTGCCCCATCCCACCACGTGTCGCTACTGGGCCCCTGCTGTGGGCCAGCCCAGGGGCAATCACCACCTCCTGCCACCAGCTCCTGGGCAGAGCCAAGCCCAAAGCTGCCTGTCTGGGGAGGTGGGGGGTCCCATCCCAGTGTTGTCTCCAAAACTCAATCCTTGTCTGCGTAGCTGAGGCCTAAAGACCTGAGCCGCCGCCCCCACAAAGAGTGAGGGGCTCGTGGGGAGTGAGTGACCCCCAAACAAACTCCCAGTCAGTGTGCCCATCAGAGCCCGGGGAGGGGCGCAGGGGTGACAGGGAGACTGGCCAGGAGGGAACAGGAGCCTCTGGAGACCACCGCTCCCTCATGTTCCCTCAAGTTGCAGAGAATTGGAAGGACTTCTCCCTGGAGGGACGAGGTAGATTCCTGGGTTCACAGCCAGCTCTGCCACTTAGCAGCTGTGTGACCTGGTGAAAGTTACTCGACCTCTCTGTGCAGTGATTGCTCATCTGCAGGGATCTTCCGGGTGGCTTTGGGCGAAGACACTATAAATTAATCTGTGTGCCATGAGCTTGGCACATTATGATCGTGTCGTAAATACGACCCTGAGGCATAATGATGTGTCATGTGGCAGTTCTTCTCATTTAGCCCTGCGTGCCGCTCTGAAGGCTGGGGATGGTGCCCTCACTCTCTAGGTGAGGACACGGAGGCTCAGAGAAGGGCACAAGAGCCCCGGCACCACAGCTAAGGTCTGCAGCCCTGTGTGAAGGTCCTTCTGGTTCTGTGCACTCTGCAAGCAGGTGAGGGGACAGGAGGCTTGGACACGAGCCCAGTGCCCGTGCCAGCTCCCCTCCCCGTGTGGATAATCACAGCTTTGTCAAAGGAACTGTGACCAGAAGTTGTCCCTGGAGGAGGAGTCGTGGGGAGGGGAGTGGGAAGAAATGAACATTGGATCCACAGATGAGCCCCGGATCAGGGGAGAGTGTGAGGACCTGAGTGCCAAGCTTGGGACTTGTGAGCTGCGTCCCAACCGGAGGGTAAGCAATAAGGAGACCCCCTCCACGCCCACACTGCCCCTCCCCCTCCATGGCCCCGGGAAAGGCAGTAGTGAGCCGAAAGGCATTTGTTCAAAACTGGGAAGAGTGCCCAAAAGCGGCAGAGCGGGAAGCCCTTCATGGGTGGAGAACCCGTGAGTCAGCAGCTGGGGTCCTCGAGAGGCAGGAGGGGGAGCGGCAGGGACACAGCTTGGCCACCTGGAACCCCATGCAGCGACAGCTGCGCACACATGAAAGGTGACTGCGGAGTGTCATCAGCCAGGGAGTGCCAGCATCACGTCGCCAGGGCAAGGGGGGTGTGGGGGCATGGCACATGCCCCTAACTTCCCAGGGGGAAAGCTTGCCACTGTCGGGACATGAAAGCACTGTCAAAGATCCACGAAATGAGCTGTGGATTGTGACACATAAGACTCGCTTCTGTTTGTTTTGTGACAACGTGGAAGCCACAGATGTTCACTCAAGATGAAAGAGAAGAATCATGAGGGACATCTCTTAGCATGACCTCTATCACCTCCCCACATCACCTGTCCTTATCTCCTACTTCTCGCCTCACCCCATTCCAGTGGTGCTGCACCCAAGCCTGGAGTTTAGGGGTCAGGGGTCACATGAGACGATAAGCCAATGGTGAAATCTTGGTGGTGGGGTGGAGGGAAGAGCAGGTATTCTAGGTCAAGGATCATAGTTCAGATGGGAGGCTATATCAAAGCAAAGATGAGTGACTGTTAAAAGCTAGAGGCCAAGCACTGGCCAATTAGCAGGTGTCAGGGGCAGGCCAGTGGTTGAGGAATGGCAAAGCCTTGGGCAAGGAGCCACGGTCAGCAAGAGGAGAGAAGGGTGAGCTCCCACCCGGGGGGATGCCTTGCCAATAGCTCCTTGAATAGTTCCTCCCGCTGGTCTTGGGAGTGAGCATCACTGTGAACCGAGACTCAGAGAAATTAAGTAAATTACCAAAGTTCTCACAGCTTCTCTGTGGTAGGGCTGAGGTCAGAAGTGGCCTTTCTGACTGCACAGTGGGAGGCCAGGTTTGCCAGCGAGGATGGTGTGTGCCCTGAGAACAGACTCAGAGGCCGAGAGCTCATCTCTGGAGAGGAGAGGCATGACTGAGGTCTGGAATTGTTAAGGCATCTTATCAGAGGAATGTGGAATCCATCCCATCATATTCTGGACCAGGGATTTCCAAAGAAGCGCCAATGAGAATTAATGATGCCAATAACTACTAAGTCCTACTTTAAAGACACATTTTGGAGCTCACTACTTTAGAATATGGGACAGGCTGAAATCAGAGAAAAGTTTCAAAATGAACCTATGGATATGAGATACCAGAGAACCCGGGGCGTTCCCGTGCACCATGAAACCGTGATGGGGAGATACAGGAGGCTGATCGGGCTTGACGGCTGAGCTGCCAGTAGGATGGGCTGGCTTTGGGAACTGGTAGGCTTCTCTTTGAAGAGGACAGCTTCTATTTCTGTCTGATGTCTCCTTCTCCAGTGTAAGCACCCCACCTTGCTCAGGGACCGTCCTCCTTCGCTCATAGACGATGTGGCTCTGTGGGCTGCCCTGGCCCTGGCTGCAACGTTAAGCTTGCTTTGACTTGAAGTAGTTCTGAATAGAGTCGATGGAGAGGAGATGCTCGTGCTAACAACTTGAAATACAGTGGGACCGCGTTTCTCGAACGTCTCCCATCTGGAACACTTTACTTCTCAACCCGACAACCCTTTCATGCTGATACTGTATCATCAGTTACGCTTCTCCTGGTGACAAACAAAGGAGAATCATGAACCTGAGTCAGTTCACCACTGTTACAATCTCAGGATACTGTGCTGTGAATATTTTCATGATTTTTTGCTTTTGTTGCTGCTTATAATTATTGTAAAATTTTCATTTTTTTTACTGTACATTTTCTTTCCTTTTTGTTACATTTTCATTTACATTGCATGTCATTTTTGTTTTGAAAGTATTTGTTTAAAGATTAAACAGAAAAATAGACATGTACTGTATATGATAAAGGTTAAAACAGGGAATCATTTGGGGGTTTGGAACGGATTAATTCAATTTACATGATTTCTAATGGGAAAAGTGATTTGGTTTTCGAATAGCCTTCTGGACTGAATTAAGTTAGAGAACTGAGGTCCCACTGTAATTAAATAACCTGGAATTGAACAGAAAGAGATTGTAAAGTGAAGATGACACCGAGGCTTGGCTCTGGGGAAGCCAGCTGCCATATCGAGAGAAGTCTATGGAGATGCCACATGAGGAGAAACCAAGGTCTTAGATACTCATGTTAAAATATATTCCACACAGCTGGGGTGGAATGAGGCCTCCTGCTAACTCTCATGGGCAGGTATGAGTTTGGAAGTGGATCCTATGACTCAGACAAGATTTCAAATGACTGGAGTCCCAGCAAATATCTTCATTAAGATCTCATTAAAGACCCAGAACCAAAACCTCTCAGCTAAGCCACTGAAGACTCCTGACCCCAGAAACTGTGTGAGATAATAAATGTTTGTTGTTTTAATCCACAAAAAATAAGTAAAAATAAAATAAATATGATTAAAATATTTAAAGAGGTAAAAAAGAAAAAAAATCATAAAATAAGAGACAAATTTGAAAAATAACTAAATAGACCTCAAGAAATAAAAAAAATGTAGTAATTAACATTAACAACTCAATGTATCAGCTAAATAGAGAGAAGCAGGGAGTTGGTAGATACATCTGAGAAAACTTCAACAAAAAGATAGGGGGGGGGGGGCGGGGAATGTGACAGTGATGTTAAGAGACTGGTGGACAGAATGAAATGGTGCAGATACATGTTCTCTCCAGAAAGAGGGAATAGTAAAGAAAAATTGAAGAGGCACATGGAGTTCCAAACAGGCGAAACGGGAGCACCTAGACACATTATTTATAAACTGCAAACAGCAGACAGAGCAAAGAGACAGAGTAATGAAAAAGAAATGTTAATTAGGCTGACAGCAGACTTCTCAGGAGCAAACACTGATGCCAGGAGATGATGGAAAAAAAATCATCACAGAACTGAAGAAAACTAAACTGTCAATGTGATCATTGATGTCCAGCTAAACAATTATTGGTGAATGAGGATGAATTAGACAGTTATTAAACAAAAGTTGAATGAGTGTTTACTCATAGTCTCCCACTTAGGAATTAATAAAGGATTTTTTCAGTAACAACGAAGTTGAGTCCAGAAGAAGGGGTGACAAAAGCAGCAAAGTAAGCAAAGAAATTAGTGAGCATGTTGCTAAGTCCACATAAGCACTTATTATTTTAAAAAATACGAATTTGTGGGAAGGGTTTAAAAGTCAGATGGAAGTGAAATACTATATAGTAAATAACATTATAAATGTTCAAAGATTGATTGAAGTTAAACAATTGTAAACTCTATTATAGGCTGAAGGATAAAGATACTGATTAGCCTTAGATACTCATGTTAAAATATAGTGGGTTAACACTAAAATAATAGAAATAGAATGTATAACTTTAAAACTGGTGGAATGGGAGAACAGAGAGAATTCAATACAATGAAGACAGAGAAACAGAAGGAAAAATAAGCAGAGGAAAAGCAAATATAAATAAAGCACAAGACCAGATGGTAGAAGTAATTCCAAATAACTCAGTGACTATAACATGTAAGAAAGTCCCGATGGATGCAGCCTCCTATCTCGTCCTGCCCATGGCACATTGGCCTTTTGGTCCAGATGTTTGCATCCCTGTCTGCCCACTAGAGGGTCAGTCCCTCTAGGACAGGCTGCCGCACTTGAGTCCATGGCTCCTGCCCTCTGCAGCAGAGTGCCTGACCCTCAGCCTGGTGAGGCTTGTGAAAAATCACTGGCTCATTTGAGTTAAATTGAACAATGGAAGCAAGAGGGGTGGGGTGGGATGGAAATCTCAGGTCTTAGCGAATCACAGCCATAGAGAAACAATACACAAGACAGGAAATGCAAATGTTAATAAACATATTAAAAATTCAACTCCAATGGAGATATCAGATAGGCAAATTAGAACTAAAGGTAACATTTTATCATTTTGCCTATCAAATTTTAAAATAACAAAACTAAATGTTGGAGTGGGTGCAGAGGCCCTTGCATACACTTCAGGATAGATATGGTTTCATACTTTCTGAAAAGTAGTTGTATTTCCAAAATTTTACATCACTTAGGGTAGCGTTGGTTGTAAGTATCCACAAGCAGATCAAACTGGCTTAAAAAGAAATTGAGACATCCAGTTAATCAGATGAGTGTGTGTGTGTGTGTGTGTGTGTGTGTGTGTGTGTGTGTGTGGTTGGCTTCCGGCATGCCTAAATTGGGTGACCTAAGCACTTTCTTTGTGTCTATGATGTCACTTTCCTCCCAAGTCTACTCTTTTATGCTCCAAAAATAGTTGCAGCAGTTCCAGACCTTACATTCTACTATCCAAGGAAAGAGGGATTCTCCCCTTCCTTAGTTTTCCAAACCCCCAGGAAATGCTGCCTCCTGATTCACTAATGTTGCATGTGGTCAATAACTGAACCATAATTATTTTCAAAAAGTACCAATTAGGAACAAAAGATGGTGGGAAATGGAATGGGGAGAACAAAGACAAAAGAACCCGGAAATTTGAATAACTTGGAATGAATTAAATGGGAAGAGCACACACCTGGGAAAACCCTCAGCTCCTCTCTGTTCAGATGGGTCTCCTGCTCCATCCTCCCTCTTCTTTCCTTAGATTCCCAACTATAGCCCTGACATCTTAACCATATTCCATGCGTCTCTCATGCTCTTTTCCATTTGTCCCATCCTTTTATTTCATTGAGCTTTCCTCTGGATATTTTTGTTCATTGTATGTTTCAGTTCACTAATTCTATCTCCAGCAGTGCCTAATTAGCTCTTAAATCCACCCAAGGTGCTCTCAATTGTCTCTTTTTTCAGTTTTAGAATTTCGAGTTTTTCATAGACAATGTTCTCTGGTAAAATTTCAACCTTATCTTTTATTTCCTTGAGCTTATTAAACAGGAATTTGAAGTCTGTGCCTGCATTCCGCATTTCTTCAGGATCTCCTGGAGGAATGTGGCCCTGCTGGAATCACCACTCCAGGCTTCTCTCTGCTCAGTCTCGACACCCCAATTCCTCACTCCTTGGAAGCTCTCTGAAGCCTTCTAGCGATACTTATTTTCTCTCTCTCTGCTGTGCTGGTGGTTCCCAGCAGGAGTCCGCCATCACCAGAGTGGAGATCATAAAGGACTTCAGAATCCAGTTAGGTATGTGTTCGAATTTCATGTCCACCTTTTAATGGCTGGATGGCCTTGGGCAAGGTGTTTGATCGTTCTGAGCCCAGTTATCTTTCTGGAAGAAGGAGTTAATACCTGCCCTGCAGGATTGATTTGAGGTTTAGGAATAATCTATGCGATGTATGTAAGAATGTCTGACAGTTGGTAGGTACTCAAGACATTTAGCTTTGTTGTTGTTGATATTCTCAGGGAGTCTGCCTGGCTCCCACACTGCAGCTCTGGCACTCTGCACGGGGCTCCAGGGAGCCTGTTTGCATGGGGTCCCGGAGGCTTCTAGCAGCAGCGATAAGTGGCTGGCCTGGGGTGCAGTTGGTGGGAACCAAGCTCTCTGGGTCAACACCAGTAGGGGTCTCGGAGCTTGTCTGGGCCTGGAGAGTTGGGCTGTGAGATGCAAAGAGAGGACTTCAATCATAATCAGGGCCAGGAACGGGTGAGGCATCGGAGGCAGAGGGTAAGAGGAGGCTGCGAAGGGGAGGGGAGGCTGGAGGTCAGACTCAGAGATGGGGCCTGGACTGGGAACAGGCTGGGATGCGGGAAAGGGCTGGGTAGAGGACACTCGAGGGCCCATTGGAGGTGACATGGGCATTATGTCCTCAGTCTTTTGGCTCTCACATTTTCACTCAACCCCTTTAATATTTTGACTTTAAAACTATTTTAATATTTACACTTCAATAGGATTATGCCAATACTGATGACATCTCATTGTGAAACTATTTTTCAAATACCATGCCAATTTAATTCTAGGTATTTATACAGTATATTTTTGTTATTTTTTCCCTCTGGTATTTTATTGAAATTATATTCAGTAAATAAGATCTTTTCTGTTTAATTTTTATAACAAAATTTTATAAGTAACTCAGAGGTCAGATTTTTGTGCATTTAGTTTCACTTCTGCTGTTGTTGTGTGTGTGTGTATATGTGTATGTGTGTGTGTGTGAGTATGTGTATGTGTGTGTGAGTGTGTGTGTAAGTATGTGTATGAGTGTGTGTGAGTGTATGTGTGTGTGAATGTGTGTGTATGAGTGTATGAGTGTGTGTATGTATGTGCATGTATGTGTGTATGTGTGTGTGAGTGTGTGTGAGTGTGTATGTATATGTATGTGTGTGTCTGTATGTGAGTGTGTGTATGAGTGTGTATGTGAGTGTGTGTGAGTGTGTGTGTAAGTATGTGTGTGTATGAGTGTATGTGTGTGAGTGTGTGAGTATGTGTGTGTATATGAGTGTGTGAGTGTGTATGTGTATGTGTGTGTATGTGTGTATATATATGTGTATGTGTGTATGTGTGTGTAAGTATGTGTGTATGAGTGTGTGTGAGTGCATGTGTGTGTGAATGTGTGTATGTGTGTGTATGTGTATGTCTGTGTGTATTTGTGTGAGTGTGTGTGTGTATGTGTATGTATGTGTATGTATGTGTATGTATGTGTGTATGTGAGTTTGAGTGTGTGTGAGTGTGTGTGAGTATGTGTATGTGTGTGTATGTGTATGAGTGTGTGTATGTGTGTGTGAGTGTGTAAATGTGTGTATGTATGTGTGTGTGTATCAATGTGTATGTGTGTGTGTATGAGTGTATGAGTGTGAGTGTGAGTATGTGTGTATGTGTGAGTGTGTGTGTGAGTGTGTGTATGTGTATGTATGTGTGTATGTGTGTGTGAGTGTGAGTGTGTGTATGTATGTGAGTGTGTATGTATGTGTGTGAGTGTGTGTGTCAGTGTGTGTATGTGAGTGTGTGTGTATGTGTGAGTGTGTGTGAGTGTGTGTATGTGTGTATGAGTGTGTGAGTGTGTGTGAGTGTGTGTGTGTGTGAGTGTGTGTATGTGTGTGTATGTGAGTGTGTGTATATGTATGTGTGTGTGAGAGTGTGTGTGTGAGTGTGTGTGTGAGTATGTGTGTGTGTTTAGCCATTATTTCTACCAGTCCAATTTCTCTTGGGCACGTTGTGCAGATCTAAACATCACAGGGATGATGATTCTTGTGTTAGTTGTTAGTCGTACTTTCCCCCTCAACTGCTGATTTAAACCTTGTGTTGCTGTACTTTGTGTTGATTATTTCTCCTGGTGATGTGCCTTATTAATTGTTTAAAAAGTAGTTAGTTTTATTTTTTTCTTCGTTAATCTTCAGAAAGTGGTGAACAATTTTGTGAAATGGAGAAATCAGAGGGGAAGTGAAAGAGGGGAGAGGTTAGTGAGGAGGGAAAAGATGGAAAAAGCAAATGAGAGGCAGATCCAGAGACAGAAGTGGGGAGGGGCCTGAGACAGGCAGGTTCAAGGCCGGTGAAGTCAGAGCGCCCTGCTTCCCGGAGGATGGCAAGAGCTGTAGCCAGGTGACAGGTCCCAGCCTTGGTGCGGATGGACGCAAGGCGAGCCCCAGTCTCTGTGGAAGACCGGGTAGTCAGGGCCCTGCGTTGAAGTAGAGCACAGAGGGGTCACGCTGGTGCTGCGAAGAGGGGGGCCGACCCAGGGTGGTGGTGATCTCTGGACTCCCGAGGCTGCCAGCTGAGGCCATGCTCCACCAGGAGGCAGTGCAGTGCAGCAGAAAGTGGGTGGCTTCTGGGAGGCACCTGCCTGTCTCTTGTCCTGCTTCCCAGTTACCAGCGAGCGCATTGGACACGTTACTCAGCACCTGTCACTTTGGTTTCCCTCATCTGGAAAGTGGGGACCCCTTCCTCAGAGGGCTGCTGTGAGGCCTATGCAAGCACACAGGTGAGAACTATGCAACACGCACAGGTGAGAACTGTGCAACACGCACAGGTGAGAACAGTGCTACACGCACAGGTGAGAACAGTGCAACACGCACAGGTGAGAACAGTGCAACACGCACAGGTGAGAACTGTGCAACACGCACAGGTGAGAACAGTGCTACACGCACAGGTGAGAACTGTGCAACACGCACAGGTGAGAACAGTGCTACACGCACAGGTGAGAACTGTGCAACACGCACAGGTGAGAACAGTGCTACACGCACAGGTGAGAACTGTGCAACACGCACAGGTGAGAACAGTGCTACACGCACAGGTGAGAACAGTGCTACACGCACAGGTGAGAACAGTGCAACACGCACAGGTGAGAACTGTGCAACACGCACAGGTGAGAACTGTGCTACACGCACAGGTGAGAACTGTGCAACACGCACAGGTGAGAACAGTGCTACACGCACAGGTGAGAACTGTGCAACACGCACAGGTGAGAACAGTGCTACACGCACAGGTGAGAACTGTGCAACACGCACAGGTGAGAACTGTGCAACACGCACAGGTGAGAACTGTGCAACACGCACAGGTGGAATGCTGGCTGCAGGAGCCTCCTGCGAGCGGCAGCTCCTATTACTGTTATTCATGTTCCCTGGAAAGGGTGGCCTGGGCCAGGAAACAGATGGACGCGCGTTGTATGGAGAGTCGAATGGAGGTGCTGGACAGGGTGTCCAGAAACCACAGGGATCAGTGTAGCAGCCAAGGCTGGTCACAGAGGCCCTGACCACCCAGAGGCCAGGGGCAAAGGGCAGGAGTCGCTGAGGCCTGTGTGCAGAGGACGGCTAGCCTGAGGGGCCTGCTGGCAAAGAGCCCCAGAGAAATAAGCACCCCAATCTCAACCTCCTCTCTCCCTTCTCCTGCCGGGGCTTCCATGGCCAAAGCAATAGGAAGGCAGAGGGCCAGGGGGCTTTTGGGACCCTAATTGGTTCCTATTCTGGGGCAGAGATGGGGTGGGGCAAAGACCAGGAGTGAACACTGTGTGCACCTGCCCTTTCTGGACAGAGCGTGTGCCCTGGCCAAGGTCGGGGAGGGAGCCCGGGGTCACAGGGCCTGTGGGGAGCGTGGGAAGGCTAATCAATAAGACTGTCTCCCAGGGGATGGGCCTTGGCCATCCAGCTGCTCTTGGAAAGTCAGGGGTAATGCATTCTTCCTCTCTAGACTCAGGGTGCAGCCAGAGCCACTCACGCGGGCCCTCCACACTCAGCTCAGAGTAATTCAGACAGGAGTTCGCCTGAAATTCATCTTTGCTGTATTTACACAGAAAAACCTTAAAAAGCTAGTCAGGGCCCAGCCAAAGCGGCTCAGTGGTTGAGCATCGACCTATGAACCAGGAGGTCACAGATTGATTCCCGGTCAGGGCACATACCCAGGTTGCGGGCTCCGTCCCCATTGTGGGGTGTGCAGGAGGCAACTGGTCAATGATTCTCTCTCATCTTTGATGTTTCTATCTCTCCCTTCCTCTCGGAAATCAATAAAAAAAATATATATTTTTAAAAGCTAGTCAATAATGTAAACAAAATAATTGTAATATTCCTAAAGGAGAGAAAAAGAATTTTTAAAGCAGAGCCCATTTCTGGAAAACAAGAGAAGGAAAAACTGTTCTTTTTAATAATAATCACTCCATTCGCTCCTGATGGTGATTCTGGGACAAGGCCACTCTCACATGGTCCTGTCTGGTCAGTGTCCCAAGAGGGTGATGCCTAGAGCGGTGAACAGGGAGTTGAGTTTCTCTAGGGTGGGAGGCAGGCTCTTTCCATGCCGACGCAGTGGGGGCAACAGTGGGCACGCGTGGGGAGTCCTCGGAGTCCGCAGGTCTGGATGTAACTGGCATGTCTTGGGTCCTGAGACCCTGCCAAGCTTTTATTTCCCATTTGTTGAAATCGATAAGGCAACACCCCTCTCATGGGCTTTCTCTAAGGGTCACCAAGAGCCTGTGTGGATGGCCCTATCACATAGCAGGTCCTCTGTTCCCAATTTCCTTAACCCATTGGTCCTTGAAGGAGGCACTGAATGCTCCCCCAGGACCCACCCAGCTCCACATCCTTTGCTTCGCCTGGGCTCTGTCTCAGGTAAGCCAGCCAGGGAGTGCTGGCTAGGAGGCTGGAGGCAGGGAGGCAGGGAGGCTCAGCCCCTGTTGTTTGGCTTAGGTCGACCCAGTTCTTCCCAGGCCTTGAGTCCAGCCTCTTATTTCTGCCACAGCAGATTCTGCCCGCTGACTTGTGCGGGCAGTGTCACTAATGGGAAGAACATGGTGGACTTTGGGACAAGACGGGTGTCATTTGAATGCAGCTCTACCATTTACCTACTAAGAAGCAAGTTTCTTAGCCTCTCCAAGGCTCTGGACAAGTGAGAGGCCAAACCTGCTTTTCAGGTAGTGTCAGGCCCCTGGCCTAGCACTCGGTCATTACAGAGACGGGGTAATTGGGGGCGTTATTATTATTGTTTGTGTAGTCTGTTCAGACATTTCTAAGTTGGTCAGGAATCTGGCTTTGCCTTTTGGATTTCCTCCTTGACAGAAACTTGTAGACTGTTGGTAGAATCTGCTGATTTGGGGGAGAGGTGATGGTCGCAGGGAAGAGGCGATGGTGGTGAGGGAGACATGGTGGCTGTGACATGGCCACGGTGGCCGGGAAAAGACCCTGGTCTGTTTTGCCCAAGCCCTGCTTCCAGGCAGGGGTGCACTGGGCTGCCAGGCTCTCTGGAGAAAGAGCATCCTGAGGTCCTGCTCCTGCATCCTCTATTCCCAAGATGCAAGTGTGGTCCCCAGAGTTGTGTCCTGGCCAAAGGAGCATGGACACTCTCACACCGTGACCTCTCCGGAGAAGAGATGAATAATAAAGCTCAATGGCTTGCTCAAGGCACCATGGAAAAAGGCGTCCATCATCTTAATGGTACCTTGTAGATGTCTGGCCGACCCGCAGCCTCTTTCTCATGAACCCCCTCCCGAAAACGCTCTATGTGCACTATTCCTGGCATGTCCTGTGGTACAAAACCGCGGTTCATCTTTTCAAGGAGACATGGGGAGGTTGAAAGTCAAACCCTTTGGAACAAACTTGGCTTTGGAGATGAGCCAAGTGCTTATTATGCAAGTCCTTGCTCTCCCCGAGGAGAAGTCAGCATGATGAGCAAAACAGAGTTCGGGGGGATGTGGCGATAAGGATGAAAGGGAACAAGATCTATGCGGTACACGCTGTCTCCGTGGGGAGGCTGTGGCTGCTGGGCAATCGCCATCTCTGGGAGGAACGCAGTCTCCACATCACCTGGGATAACCCAGGTAGGGAGGGGCTGTGCTGCGTCCTTCTGTTCTGAAGAGGTCTGGGGAAAGACTTGGGGTTCAGCTAGGCTTGGTTTGGGAAGGGGAAAGCGCATCCCCCCACAGGCCCACAGCCACCGTCTTCACGCATGAGGGGTGGAGCAGGGGATGCTGCTTGGGGACGGACTTGGACTGGGCTGTAGCAATCTCCGCTCTTCCATGCTGGGAACTTGAACTTCTTTGGGCCTCAGTTTCTCCATTAGGGCGACAGGGATTATAGAGAGTTGCCTCCTCTCTGCCTAAAAGGTGAGCTGGAAGCAGAGGTGGTAACGATGTCTCTTGGTGGAAAATGTATACCAGTCTTTCAGGGGGGCTGGCTGGGCCATGACCCTGGTGTCCTTTGGGGAAGGAAGGCAGGGTGTCACCAAAGGATGTGGGTGCTGGGAGCACCCAGGGACTCTTCCACCTGCAGAAAAAGGAAGATGCTTAAGTGTGTAGCTTTCAGATGTGTGGAGGCCCCGCATGGCCACTGCGGGCACAGCACCGGGCATGGCCAGCATGCCCCGTGCAGGTGCCTGTGGGTGAGGAACATCTGGGCTGGAATCTGTATGTCCTGGAAGGTCAGGGGGAGCTCGTTCACTTCCCAGGGGCTGCTGCAGGGGCTTGTGGGAAAGAAGAGACTGGTCAGGGTCTCCCATCCTTTGAAAATGAGCTCCTGTGCTTTCATTTCCTTCACGAGTCAGAGTCTACTTATGACTTCCACCGGACAGAAGGCTCCCTGGCTGAATGAGTTTAAAGCCCGGGCTTGGACCACTGGCCAACTGGGCGGGGATTCCTCCCAGAGCCCTTGCTTCCCCAGGCCAGGGCCTCTTTCTGGGTTTCGTGCACTGCGTTACAGCACACTCCAAAGCTTAGTGGCTTACAATAGCAATTTGTTAATTTGTCAAGAGTTGGCTGGACTCAGCTGGGTGTTTTTCACTTGGGGTCTCTCCTGGTTGCAGTGTAGCTGGTGGCTGGAGATGGGGTCAACTGGGCAGGTTGTCCAAGGTGGCCTCTCAGTGCAGGTCTGGTGCCCCACTGGGGCGGCTGGGAGAGCTGGGACTGCAGGGCCGTCCTTCCACATGGCCTCGTTATGCAGGCTCCCCCAGTGCAGTGCTCGCAGGCACTCAGACCTCCTGCGGGGAGCCTGCTACCTCCTGGCGCATGGCCCAGAGACCCTGGCAGAGGCAGAAGGCTTTCTGTGATGTAGCGTTGGAAGTACAGGTATCGCGTCCCTCACATCCTAGTGGTCAAAAGGCCAGCCACATTCAGTGGGAGGGGCTGAAGGCAGGGGCAGCCAGGAGGCCCTGCTCATTGGAGGCCAGGCCGTCTGGGAGCCTTGCTACTGCAGCCCTGGCTCCCAGAGGAGTGGGGCCAGGTCTCACCTCCCACGCTGCCTCTGCAGCCTTGGAAGAGCTGATGGGGGGCCTTCGTCAGAGACCTGTCTAAGCTTCATAATCAGGAGGAGCAGAAGGGCCAAAGGAAGCCCACCTTCTCCTTGTCTCAGGTTGTTTTCACAGGAGATGAGGCTTCTATTCCCTAATTACTGAGATGAGAAATGTCCCTCACGCTCAGGATAACCCAAATCCCCAGTTCCACCTCTGCTGGGGAGTCAGTCCCATTTTCAGACACACCTTTGATATGATCTGACAGGACATCCGGGGCTGAGGGTCACCATCAGCTGGTCCCTTTGGCAAATGCACAAGCAGGAGTCAGCTCGTGGGCGAGCAGAGCGAGACGCGGCCGTGGTCTGTCCGCCTTGCAGGATGTGCTCCAGCAGGAGGCTGGCTTCCTGGGATTATTGCTGAAATTCAGGCTCAGGTAACAGTGAGGCTCAGACACTGGACCTTCCGCCCTCCTGGGAAGGCCCAGCTGGAAACCTAATCCGTGTTTTGCTGTCGCTATCATATTTCCCAGTAATGTGAAGGGCAGCTACAAACAGCCAGGCATAAACACCGTTTGGGAAAAGCAGGGCTGCAGGGAGTTTTGAGGAGCGCAGTGGCCTCTCTGCCACCTCCACCAGGAATTCTCCCCTGGAGGCACTGCGGTGCCTGAGCATCCTCCTTAGGGGCCATGACCTTGCGGGTACACAGAGAACATCTGGGCAGAGCTGCCTCACGCTGCGAGCGTGGTGGCTTCGTGGGGATGTGGCAGGAGTCCAGAGGCAAAGGTGCAGGGTTACTTCCCCTCTCACCAAACTGTGTGGAGACCACAGGGAGGCTCCTGGCTCTGAGGGCAGCACTGGCATTTTCAGGGTTTCCACCTGATCTCTCATTTTCTGGGGACCCGCTCCTTCCCCTCCCACCAGGAGAGGGAGAAGGTCCTTAAAGTGCAAGTGCTGTTTGGAAACCAATGAGTGAAGGGGGAGGGTGGGCAGGAGGCAGAAGGTCTCAGAGCCCCATGAAAACAGCTGCCACTTTATCTTGGGAGGGGACCCCAGGGAGCCCTTGAACTTGATGTCATTTCTGTCCTGCATAGGGAGAGGCGCGAGCGAGCGTGTGCGGGGAAAGAGAAATGCCGAGAAAACAGTTAGCCTCTGTTAATATTTGATAGGCAGCCAAAGCACTTTTGTTCCCAAGCCCGGCAAGCTACCCGTGAAAAATAAATTGCTTTTCAAGAACATTCATCACAGCAAGTGGCTCGTTTCCTTGTCCTCAAACAACCCCATTGGTAGGCCCTTTCTCCTGTTAAAAACTTCTCAGATGTGGTAAAATCAATACAAAAACAAAAGGGAGGTGTGTGTGTGTGGGTGGGTGGGGGGGTGCGGTTGAGGGTCATTGTGGAAAAGGTGGAGGTGAGGGGGAGGCCCTGTGGCCAGCAAAGCAGCCAGCACTGGGACCTGTGTTGTGAATGCCCCCTCTCAACACAGGGTCTTGAGCCCACAGGTGTGATTCTGAAATGCAGGGACAGTGCACTGACCTTCATCCACTGTGTCCCTCTCAGAATCCCTGGCCTGTCTCTTGCTCTGAGGGACTCTCCTGACCACCCATTGGCAGGAGCGCTCTCCCTCCCCATTGCTCTACACCAGTGGTCGGCAAACCCCGGCTCATGAGCCACATGTGGCTCGCGAGCCGGGGTTTGCCGCTCTGTTGACTAATGAGTTTGCTGACCACTGCTCTACACCCATCATTTTGCATATCCCTGACAGCGTGTACCCCAATATGTAATTATTAATGCATCTGTTCACTGCCTACTTCCCAACTAGAGGGTCCGATCTGCCAGGGCAGGGACCATGCTGGCTTGCTCATCGCTGTATTCCTCAGCCCACTAGACACTCTATAAATCCTTGAGGGAATAAACAAATCCAAAATGTCATGCTTAGGGCAAAAGGTAGTATCCAACTCAGGGTATCATTTTTCTGAGATTGTTTTCAGCAACAAATCCCATGATTAACTGCCAGACCCGCCAGGCCCCAGGGCTTGTTGTGCGATCTCTGTGTGACAGGGGTGAGTTAGCAAGTTTGAGGGGACAGCTTACTACAGGAGGAAGCCACTGACCTTTGGTTTTACTGTGTGACCTTGAGTAAGTCAAATCACCCCCTGCACCTTGGAGTCCTATTAAATGAGGTTAGTCCCTTACTTTGTGGCATTTCCATAGATTATAACTGATATAGGGAATGTTGTGGACTGCATGTATGAGAACCTCCCCACCCCCATGCCCGAGTTTATATGCTGAATCCCTAACCTACAGTTGATGGTAATAGGAGGTAGGCTCTTTGGGAGGTAATTAAGTTTATATGAGGTCATGAGGGTGGGGACCCCATGATGACATTAGTACCCTTATAAGAAGAGGAAGAAACACCAGAACTCACTCTCTCTCTCATGGTGAGCACCCAGTGAGAAGGTGGCCATCTGTAAGCCAGGAAGCAGGCCTCTCCAGGAACTGAGTCTGCCAGCACCTTGATCTTGGACTTCCCAGACTCTAGAATGGTGAGAAATAAATGTCTCTTATTTAAGCCATACAATCTATGGAATTTTATTATGGCAGCCTGAGCTGACTAAAACAGGATTCATGCCTGGTATAGGAACTCAATATATAATGATCATTTTCATTATTATTTTGACAAGTGTAAATCCTCTCAATACAAATGAAATATCAATAAGATATTCAGGGATTTCTGAGTATCTAGTCCATGATGACTCTGGAAAATTCCCAAGGTTTGGGATGTTGGCAGGAGCTCCCCAGGTGAGTTGGGATTACTAGTCCTTTTCTTCTATGAGGACATTTGCTGAGTCAGCATCCAGGCTGAGTGTTGGGCCAAGAGGTCTAACAGGAGAAGGAGAAAACAGCTATGAAAATGCAGCAGAGCTTTGGGGTGTGTGTGTGTGTGGGGGGGGGGGGGCATGCAGATAAGTCTGACCACAGCCTCACTCATGCTGGTTTTTAGTAGAGGTTCCCCCAATAGCTCCACCACCAATGATGGGTATTTCTTCAAGTGGGTGTGGAGAATAAGACTATCAGTTGGACTCATTAATCTGCAACAAGAAGGGTTCCAGTGGGTCTTGGGCACCTAAGTACCATATTTTGGATTTGCTCATTCATTCAGTCAACATGTATTTATTAAATGTCTACTCTGCAGTAGGACAACAAGCCACGTGGTCCCTGCCCTGGTGGAGCTGACACTCTAGTTGGGAGTAGACAGTGCACTGAGGAATGAGCAATTTCATATTGGGACATGCACCATAGAGGAAATGCAGGATGATTGATGAAGTGGTGGGAAGGAGAGCGGCCTGCAGATGGATGCAGGGATGCTGAGGCCAAGGAGAAGTAGCAGCCAAGGCTGGACTGTGGGGAAGTACTCGGGGTATGTGAGGAGCAGAAGGGAGGCCAGACGCCGAGGTGGTGGGTAAGGAGGACACAGAGATGGTCCAAGGGGCCCTGAAGCTACTAGGGCCCCTGGGGGTAGGGGGCTAAGGAAGAAGCTCTGAGGACCCACTGCAGTCCTGAGCCCCGGCCTTCAGGCGGGCTCATAGGCGCTCCAAGGGGAGGGCTGGGAGGCCGGAGGGGAGTGTCTCCCAGCTGCCAGGGCCACTCCCCCCCGCCATGTTGCCCCAACCCTGCAGATTATCTTTTCTCCTTGCCCCTTTGCACACCCAGCACCCGGGTTGCACAGGCCCCACCACCTTAGAACCAGGACACCCTCAACTGTACAGTTTGGGGTTGAGAATAGATACTGATAAAACTGTCTTTCTTACTAGACAGAAAGGGCTCCTTTTCAGGCCCTACTAAGAATAGCCTAATTTATTCATGCTCTCTGCACTGGGAAGTGGCCGGGCGGTGACTGGCCTGGTGCCCTGCCTGCGCAGGCCATGAAAGCCAAGGCCAGGCCAGGAGAGAGGCTGGGCATTCAGGGGCCCACCACCACCCATCAGCAGCTGGGCGGCCTTCTCACACTCTCACGGCGCTGGCCCGCCCCTGTACGGCCACGCCTTCTGTGGTCTGGCAGGTGTGGACGCAGGGGAGGCACCATCTATAGGACACACCAGGGCCGGGGAAGAGGTCTGGGGCAGGAAAGTGAAAATGCTGCTGTTGACCCAGCACAGAGCTAGGTACCAGGGTTCAGGGGCGTGAGGGAGTCCAGTCAGAGTGACAGTTGCCATGTACAGATATCTCCCATGTATACCAGGCTTCCCGTTATTTCATTCAGTCCTTAAATATACCTGCCAAGTGGGAATTACACCCCCAGTTTCCAGATGATGAGGAAAGTGATGGCAGAAAGTGTAAGGGACTTGCCCAAAGTCACACAGCAAGTCAATTGCAGAGGAGGGATTTGATAGCTGCTGTGTGTGGTTCCAAGTCCTGCACCACTGTGCCACCTGAAGGGGCTGGGTGTGTATCCTAGGGGTTGGTGGGTGACAACAGCCCACTGTGCCCTGAGGGTGCACTGAGGTACTAGCACACTGGGGACTACCTTGGTTAGCTCCCAGAAGGCTTCCCACCAAACACAGCATTAGGCTGCTGTTTGAAGACCCAGTGGGGAGGTGGATTGAGGATGGTGCTAACAGCGAAGAAGCCACAGGAACAAAAACTAACGGGAATGGCCTTTGAACTTTGCTATGAGATCAGTCCCTTGGTGACTCAGCCACCAAAAGAGTCACCTCTGACATGGGCACCACATCTTTCTCCCACAGAATTCTACATTTGAAAATCCTTCCACCTCCATGGTCTCACTTAACTAGAATCAAACAGCTCTGTAAGGTTGGCACAATTCTAATTTTTCAGAAGGGTAAACTGAGGACTAGTGAAGACTAATGAGGACAATGAGTCCTGTGTTGTTTATATCTTACATATACTTTATATCTTATGTAATTATCAAAGCAGCCCAGGAAGTGGGCATTGTTTGTTTTACTTTTATGGAGGAGGAAGCCAGACCTCAGGAGAGGTCAAGTAACTTCCTTAAGGGAGCACAGGCATTTCCGAGCCAGGCTCTACCTGGCTCCAAATTTACTCTTTTTCGGTTACTCTACTGTTCCTTCAGATTCTGAGCCAACCTGAAGAATAGATGGAGGCAGTAGTTACTGAGCAAGAAAGAATTGAAGGATAATAATAATACCTCACGTCCAAACATATTCTTTGTTCCCCCTTCAACTCATATCAGATGGGTGAAATTACTGTTGAAAATTATTTTGTTGAGTTAAACATTGCTTGAGTCATGATAGTCTTAAAATTCAAGTCTCCCTGCATGGGAAGAAGGCATTAATTTCTTAGCATGATTGAGAGAAAACATATTTGGATATTCTACTGTAGCTATTCAACTATCTAAAGCATATACTAATTTTTATTATTGTCTTGACCATATATTCACATTAATGCATCTCTTACATAAGGACAGCCCCATGATACATAGCAGTAAAAATGAAACAGCCAGAGAGGTTTACTTTGGGGTAGAATGTATTTAGTGGTAGCAAACCTTTTCTCATGATGCCCTAACTAAGGAAACAGTCATCTGGATGAGCTACATAAATCATATTTTAAAGATACCGGAAATCTGTGGAAGAAAGCAAGATGAGACTAAAAAGCCAGGGATGCAAAACTCTTCCCAGGTGAGTTGGGATTACTAGTCCTTTTCTTCTATGAGGTCATTTGCTGAGTCAGTATCCAGGCTGAGTGTTGGGCCAAGAGGTCTACCAGGAGAAGGCGAAACCAGCTGTGAAAATGCAGCAGAGCTTTTGACAGCCACGTGGACTGGCCTGGGTGACTAGAGAATAATGGAGCTCCAAACTTTTCTATGGAACATTAAGCACTAGGGTAGTATAGGATGCTGGGCCTGGGATATTAAGGCACAGTTTTTCAGTCCTTGGGAGGAAAAATACAGCTAGAGGAAAAGACCTTTAAGAGACATCTGGTAAGTATTCTCCTCAAGACCTGCCAGGTATTTTGATTGCATATGAAGGGAAGTAAAAAAGCTAAGCTCAGAATCTCAGAAGAGAGGAACTTTCAAGTCTAATGGGGCACAGACCTGCCAGTCTTGCAAAGACATGCCCGTCTCACCGTCTCAAAAACTCAGGAGGACCATACCTGAGAAAGAAGCTGCTAGGAGGAAGCATCACAAAACACACAACATGTCTCACCCTTAAGACATCTTAAGCAGAGGTGGACTAACAAACACCAGAATCTAGCTCCAGCACAGCTCAATTTCTGATTGAGGTGATCAGCCTCTCACCTCCTCTGCCTAACAGAAGATAGAGAAAGGTCTATGATTCTTGTATATATAATGTCTGAAATTCAAATTACAAAAAATATGAGACATGTGAATAGGTAGGAAAACATGACCAAGAAGCATTAGGAAAAAATACAATAGAAACAGAATTACAGAGTGTCCCAGTCAGTCTAGGCTACCATAACAAAATACCACAGACTGAGCGGCTAAACAGCAGACATTTATTTCTCACAGTTCTGGAAGCTGGGAAGTCCAAGATCCTGGTGAGAGCCTTCTTCCACAATTGCAGATGGCCACCTTCTCTCTTGTGTCCTCAAAGTGTCTCTTGTTCTTATAAGACACTAATCCTATTATCAGAGCTCTACCTTCATGACCTGATCTAAACCTAAGTAACTCCCAGAGGCCCCACCTCCAAGATATTGAGGGTTAGGGCTTCAGCATATGAATTTTTTCTTTTGGGGGGGGGGAGGGTGACACATTCAGTCTATACCACAGTTTGAAATAAAGAGTTTGACTTCATTTTTGATATTTGAATGCTGACAGCGTTGAAGCCCCATCACTCCCTCTTCCTTTCTGTCTTACACCTGGGCCAGCTCATAAGAAAGCCTAGATGTTCCCTCCATTATTAGTCTCAGCAGGAAGTTCAAACTTGCAAGCCCTGATTCATGCATGGGCACTCTCACCCCAGCCCTATCCTCTAATGACTAAAAAGCCAGTCCCCTTTCTCTGCTCCCTCTAGCAAGTTTTAGACCTGCTTGGGAAGTTCTCAGGCTCTCCCCAGAAATTCTTATATGTGAGGAATAAATCTTTTCATATCTTCTTGGTGTCTGCTTGATGTCACAAGTCTTGTCATTAGAACTAAATTTTGGTTGGAAGTGCTCATCCTACCATTACAATACAGATGATTAACTATTGAAATTATCAGGCAAGAATTTAAAAATAACTATTACAAATAGAATATGAAAAGAATATATAAAGATGCACAAAATAAAAGGAAAGAGAAAATTTCTCCAGAGAATTGGAATCCTTAAAAATTTAAATAGATATTTGAGAACTGAAAAATTTAGTATCTGAAATTAAGAATTCATTGAGTGGACTTAATGCAACCTAAGCATAGCAAATGACAGTATTAGTTAGCAGTATAACATGGGTATAAAAAAATACTCAAACTGAAGCAGAGAAAGAAAAAAATGAAAATAACAGAGGAGAATATAAGAATATAAGGCATAGGTCTAATAGGTATATAGTTGGATTCTCAGAAAGAGAAGAGGGATAGAGAATAAGAAGCAATATTTGAAGAGATAACAGGCAAGGTTTTTCAAAATCATATAGACTTCAACTCAGAATCATAAGGCTCAGTGAAACCCAAGGAAAAGAAATTCAAAGAAAACTATACATCATTGCACATAATAGACAAACTGTGAAAACCAAAGACAATGGGATAATATTAAAAGCAGCTAGGAAAAAGAAAACAAATTACATTCAAAGGAGCAACAGTGAGTTATGACTGACTTTTCAATAGAAACTATGAAATCCAGAAGACAATGGAATGACATTTTTTTTTAAACTGCAGAAAGAAAAGTTCTACACACACTATGCAATTTTTCTTAAAAAATGAAGGCAAGTTATGTTCCTCTCCCTCTTCCATTTCCTTCTCTTCCATTCCTGAACAATTTAGTTCTAAAGCTATTAGGTGCAGCAGAGCAGGTTGTGATGTGTATGTGTTTACTAGTATGTGTGTGCTACAGAGAATGGAGGAAGCCAGGGTGTCCCAGAGCAGGATGTAAGAGCCCAGACAGGATAAGAAGAGCATTCCCATGGAGAGCAAACCAGATGTGGAATGCCAGAGGTTGATGAGGAGAGCATCCCCACTGAGGAAAGGAGGTTCAGCTTGGGTAGTCAGAGAGGGAGTTACAAATCTAGAAAAGGAGAAAACAAGAAAAAAAACACCTGCGATCTTGGTTTGGGATAGAATGTACCTGAGTAAATTTCAATATATATAAAATAAATTTATATGTACTATAATACATAATATATATGTATATTTATTACATATAGGCACACATATTCTCCACGCCTGTTCACACAGAGTAGAGAGGAAATGCACATCATTAACAATGAACACATCTCACATTTAGATTTTGGCTTCTAAGTAATAGTTTCTAACAAAGAAGCCAGGGATCCTTGGAGAATGGCCAATTCCAGGACTGGGCAGTAAAAGTATAAAATGAGTCTGGAATATCTTGGGACAAAATGCAAGGAAGTGCCCAAAGACTAAAGGATATAGAAACTGCTCACATTGATCAAATCAGGTACTATCTAAAAATCAAAATAAATAAAATGGACTATAACTCTTTGAATAAAACAGGAAACCACAGTCTATCCTAATATATAAAGAGCCAGGGTCCGTAACATCCAAAACGACTGAATGGATGACCAAATGCCAGGCTGCGTGTGCAGCAGGCTCGGGTGGGTGGGGACTGGCGAGGGGGCTGAACTGCTGACCTCTCAGTCCCTCCTGGGTTGTGGGCACTGCAGCAACCCAGCACTGACTGCTGCCACCACGGGCGTGGCGGAAGTCAGTCCTGGGTCCCGGCCGCCCACTGCTACCCAGCACTGACTGCCACCACCAAGGCGGGTGCGATGTGATTGGTTGGGGGGGTCCCGCCATCGCCCCATGATTGCCCCCCAGAGGGAGGCCCTAGCCACCGGCCAGGGGGCTCTACAATTGCCCCAAAGAGGGAGGCTGGTGGTGGTGGGTGGGGCCTCCTGCCACGGGGTGATCAATTATGGGGCTCCCAGACTGCGAGAGGGCGCAGGCCAGGCTATAGGCCCCCCCTCCTCCCCGAGTGCATGAATTTTGTGCACCAGGCCTCTAGTACAAATATAAATAAATAGACAAATAGATAATCTTTACTAATAAAAGGGTAATATACTAATTAGACCAGAGACCTTCCAGGAGACCTTCTGGACATCCTTTCAGACAAAGCCATGGTAGCGGGGCCGAGGCAGAGGCAGTTAGGGGCAATCAGGCCAGGAGGGAAGGGCAGTTGGGGGCGAGCAGGCCGGCAGGGGGTACCAGTTGGGGGTGAGCAGGCTGGCAGGTGGGGGCAGTTGGGGGTGATCAGGCTGGCGGGGAGGCAGTTGGGAGCAAGCAGGCCAGCAGGCAGAGTGGTTAGGGGCGATCAAGCAGGCAGGCAGGTGAGCAGTTAGGAGCCAGCGGTCCAGGATTGTGAGAGGGATGTCCGACTGCTGGTTTAGGCCTGATCCCAGCCTAAACCAGCAGTTGGACATCCCCCGAGGGGTCCCAGATTGGAGAGGGGGCAGGCCGGGCTGAGGGACCACTCCCCGCCTCCCCCACCCAATTTCAAAGTATTTCTCCATAAAATAATTGTTAATTTTAAAGGTGAAAAGAATAACTTTATAGTGTTTAAGAGGCTGGCAGACCCCACCTAATCAAATGAGCAAAGTGAATATTACCAGTAATGGTGCAAATTGATATGCGCTGCCTTATGGGATGCAGTGGGAAGAACTCAGCATCACTTCTGTGATGTTCCTGTGAAAAATGTATAATCCCAATGTAATACTGACAAATCAGATTATTAGACAAAGACACATTGAGGACTATTCTATAAAATATCTAGGTGCAATCTCCGAAAGTATCAAGGTCATTAAAGGTTGAGGAACTGGTCCAGACTGAAGGAGACCAAAAAGGCATGCTACCTCATGACAACCAAAGTCCTGATCTAAAGCATGATTCCTCCTCTAAAGGCATGACTGGGACAATTGGCAGATCTTAAATGGGGTCCTGGATAAGATGGGAGCAAATCATTATTAATTTCCTGATTTTGAAGTTTGTGCTGTGGTTATACCAGAGAACACTTTATAGGAAACATACTCTAAAGAAGTCAGGGGTATTAAAGCACCAGGTTGGCGAAATATTCTCAGATGGTTCAGGAGAAAACAGTTCTTTGTATAGGACTTTGCACTTTCCTGTAACTTTGGGGTTGTTTCAAAACTTGAAAAGGCTAAAAAAAATTTTAAATGAAGGCAAAGTAAAGACATTTCCACACTAATAAAAGCTGAGAACAACACCAGCAGACCCACCCCACATGAACTGCAAGAGCAATGACCCCAAGTGGGAATGCAGACCTGCAGGATGGAATGCAGAGCACCAGGAGGGCAAGTGTGAGGACAAATGGAAGAGGATGGGCTGAAGCAGCAGCAGTAACTGCTGCTTGTGGGATTGAAACGTGTGCAGAAGTAAAACAAAACAGTACAAAACAGGCCCTAGCTGGTTTGGCTCAATGGATAGAGCATCAACCTGCATACTGAAAGGTCCCAGGTTCGATTCTGGTCAGGGCCACCAAAACAAAAACAAAAATTAAAAACATAGGATGGGTACACATGAACGTGAGGTGTTTTAAGTTTTTTCTATTACTTGTGGAGTGGTAATGGTATTAATTTAAGGTAGACTCCAAAAGTCGATGCATCTCTGAGTTAACTGCTAAAAATTAATAGAAATATAACTAAAAATTTAACAGAAGAGGTAAAATGAAACACACACACACGAAAAATGAAGGTTAAAAAGAAGATGAGATTACATTTTAAAAAGAAACAAGATGGGCCCTGGCTGAGAAGCTCAGTTGGTTAGAGCATTGTCCCAATACACCATGGTTGCTGGTTCGATTCCCAGTCGGAGCACATATAAGAATCAACCAATTAATGCATAAATGAATGGAACAACAAATCGATGTTTCTCTCTCCCTCCCCCTCTCAAATAAATAAATAAATAAATAGAAACAAGATGGTAGATTTAAACCCCACTCAACACTCCAATTCAAAGACAAATTTTAGCTAGATAAAACAACAATCATGTGGTGTGATGAGTTGCACTTTAAGTATAGGACATAGAAAAAAGTAGAAAGTAAAAAGATGGTAAAAGTTGTATCATACACTCACCAAAAGAAAGGTGTGGCTCTATTAATATCAGAAAAGTAGATGCTAGAGCCAGAGTACTAATGAGGGTTAAGACTGAAATTTCATAGCAATAAAAGGGTTAATTCAACAGGAAGACATAACAATCATAAGTTTGTATGTAAGCTTCCCAATACACAAAGCAGAAAGTTGACAGAAGAAGAGAGACAAATAGGCAAATCTGTAATCAGAGCTGGAGATTTTAACAAATCTCTATCAGCAACTGATAGAAAAGGCAGATAAAGAAGTCAGTAAGTATATGGCAAACATGAGCAACAGAATTAACCACCTTGACCTAATAAACAGTTCTAAAACATTGCACCCAGCAACTGGAAACACACATTCTCTCCAAGTGCATATCAGAACATGTGTTGGACCATAAAGGATGTCTTAACAAATTCCAAAAGGCGAAATCATGCTGGGCATGATCTCTGACCAAAGTGGAATTAAACTACCAATAAACAAAAGAAAGATTATTAGAAACCCCAAATATTTGCACATTAAGCAGAAAATTTGTAAATAACTAATGGGTCAAGAAGAAATTACACAGGAAATTAGAAAATATTTTGAACTGAATGAAAATAAAAATACTACATAAAAATATCTAATGTAAATATCCAAAGCAGTGGTTAGAAATAATTTTATAGTTTTAAAGGCATAGGTGATAAGATAAAGTAGTTAAACCTACTTATTTAAATTTCCATCTCAAGAAGTTTCAAAAAATATTAACTTAAACCCAAGGAAAAAAGATGGAAAGAAATAATAAAAATAAGAACCAAAATCAATTAAATATAAAGCAAATATACAACAGAGAAAGATAGCAAAGCAAAAAGTTGGGTTATTAAAAAGATAATGACATTGATAAACCTCAAGATAAAAAAAGAGATAATATAAGTTACCAATATCAGCAATGAAAAATATTCTACAGATATTAAAATTTAAAGAGAATATTATAAAAACTTGATAGCAAATTTGAACATTTTGGTGATGTTCAATTTATCTATTTTTTTCTTTTGTTACCTATACTTTTGGTATCAAATTGAAATTGTTGTCAAATTGATGGCAAACAGATTTCCCCCTATGTTTTCTTGGAAGATTTTAAAAGCTTTAGCTCTTAAGTGTAAGTCTTTTATCTATGTTGAGTTAAGTTTTGTGCATGGTGCAAAGTAAGGGTCCAACTTCATTCTTTTGCATGTAGACATCCAGTTTTCCCAGAACCATTTGTTGAAAAGACTCCTCTCCCCATTGAATGATCTTGGCAACCTTGTCAAAAATCAATTGGCTACATGTGAGAGGGTTATTTCTGGGCTCTCTATTCTATTGTATTCTGTCGGTCTGTATGACTGTCCTTATGCCAGTACCATACGGGTTTAATTACTGTAGCTTTGTACTAAGTTTTGAAATCAGAAAGTGTGAGACTCCAACCTATTCTTCTTTTTCAAGATTGTTTTGACAATCTAAGGCCTCTTGCAATTCATATGAATATGAATTTGAGGATCATATTTTCCATTTCTGTGAAAAAGGCTGTTGAAATTTTGGTAGAGGTTGCCGTGAATTTATAAATAGCTTTGGATCATGTATGCAATTTTTGAAATACATAGAATAATATTATCTATTATGTGGAAAGAATAAACACCAAAATTGAGATAATGGTTTTCTCCAAGGGTGAAAGGGTTAAGTTTAGAGAGTGTGGGAAAAAAACCCGAGACTTCAATTAAACCTGCAGTGTTATATGTCTTTAAAAAAATTGGAAGCAAACTTTGTTAAAATTATCACTACTGAGCAGGTGGTAAATGGATGTGTGCTATTTTGTTCTCTACACTTTTCTGTAGTTTTCTGTAATTTCTCATTATAGAAAAGAGATGAGATGAGTGTCCCTGACAAGCTGGAAGAGCAGACTTAGTAGGTGAGAAAGAACTGGGAGGATGGGAGATGGCGATCAGGGCCCGGGAGGTCAGGACTTCAGAGTCCCCGTGGGGTTGGAGCTCCAGGTGGCCCTGCCTGAGTGAGGCCCACTGGGTGGGGGAGAGGAGGCCACCTCCTGAGAGGCTCTTGCAACCTTAACTCCATCAGCAGCCTTAATTCATCTTTGCATGCAGCCTAATATATTCACAGGTTCTGGGGATTAGGACATGGACAATTTAGGAGGGCCATTACTCGGTCTACCATACATACCAACAGGAAAATGGACAAAGGTTATGAATAATCAATTCACAAGAAAAGTGCAAAAAGCTCATAAATCTATGAAAAGATGACCACTTTCCCCAATAGTCTTGAAAATGAAAGTGGGAACAGCAATGAGATGCCGTGTTTTCCTTCCTGAGGGCAAATGTTACAAAGGTTAAGGCTGTCCAGGCCTGAAGAGGGGTGGGAACAGGGCATACGCCTGCCTGGTGGGGAGCATGACATTTGGAGGAAAGGAATCGGTGGTCTATCAAAATTAAAATGTCCTTCCATTCTGACTTAAAGGAATGTATTCCCTTCAGAAATAACACACTGTCATTCCATTAAAAAAATGTCGGTGTGCCAGGCACTGAGGGTACAGTCACAAACAGGACAGACAAGGTCCTGCTCTCACGGAGCTGGTGTTCTCGTGGGAGAGGCAGACCGCAAAGAAACAAAGAAACTAGAAAGTACTGGGCTGGGATTAGGGCTGTGCCCTAGTTCCCTGGGGCTGCAGCAACAAATTACCAGACGGGCTGGTGTGAAACAACCACAGCCCTGGAGCCCAGAAGTCCAGAATCCAGGTGTGGGCAGCACTGGCTCCTTCTGGAAGCTCTCCGGAAAAATGCGTCCCTTTCCTCTCTTAGCTTCTGGCAGCTACCAGCAGCCCTCGCTGTCCCTGGGCTGGCAGATGCATTACGCCCATCTCTGTGGTCACCTGTCCAAATTTCCTTCTTTTTACATGGACCACAGTAAGTAAACTAGGGTTTAGCCTAGTCCCCATGACCTCATCTTAAGGTGATTTCACCTGCAAAGACTATTTCCAAGCAAGGTCACACAGGCACAGGTGCTGGGAGTTAAGACTTCGGAGTATCTCTTGCAGAGGCCACAGTTCCACCCTAGCAGGAGGAACTAACATCACGACTGGAAGTGGGATGAGCAGGATGGCCTCAGAGGAGGCAATGCTGGCCTGCGCCTTGAGTGGCGAGAGAGGACGTCACTGAGGATTGGGGGGTGGGGGAGGGGAGAGTCAATGGCCTCAAGGCAGGATCTAGCCGGTGCAACTGTGCTAACGCCCCCAGAGAGGGTGTTCCAAGTGAGGGGTGTTCCAACTCAGGCCTGATCCATGGGGGCTCCACATCCAAACCCTGGCTGGCAAGATGCCCTGATCATCATGGCTTTCTCATGGTGTGCAGCCTCCTCCGAGCTTCTCTTCCCAGAGCCTGTGTGGAATCACTGAATGTCAGAGGACTAACGGCCCTGAGGGGTCTCCTCTGCTGGCCCTTAATCCACGGAGAGAGCAGTGAGGCCCAGGGAGGGGAATGCTCACGGAACCAGCCAATGTCAGGGATGGGACCCAAATCCAGACCATCTCTTGAACTGGCCCTTCTTGCCCTGCTGGCACTCGGCCCCCTTTAGTCTGGGTTTTCCGAGTCCCTGTCCTATGGCATCCAGACCACACCCCAGGCGGCCATGTCCAGCACTAGCTGACTCCAGCCTCTGAACTCGTGAGCTGCCTGTGAACACAATCAGATTCCCATCCTTGGAACCCGGATGCTCAGACGCTCATTTGCAAACACTCAGGTTAGAAAACATTTCCACAGGAAGTTGCTTAGCTTGTACATCACCTTCTCTCTGGAGGCTGCTCCGTGAAAGTCCATTCTTGTGCAGCCCCCTCCCCAGGTCCCCATTGCTCTCCAGGTGCAGACAGTGGGTTTCAACGTCCAGACAGGTGTGGGCCAGGTGCTCCTTCGGGTGGGGTAGAGAAGGTTACTGTGCCCACCTGGCCTGGGGAGACAACGAAGCCAGGAGACTCCGAGGTTTGTAGGGGTTTCTGTACAAAGGACTAAGTTAAATCATCAAATCATTTAACTCTAAATAAACCCTCCTTCTCATCACAGCTGGACTGCTTCTTCCTGGAAGCCCTCCCTGACTCCAGAGTCTGTCTCTCATGGCCACCTGTGCTTGGAGGCCAATCCTCTCCTTCCATCCCAACTCTACATGCTCAGCAGATCTTTGCTGACTTCTCGGTCCTGGAAGTGGACTGAATCTGAACCTCCATTCTCTGAGAGGCCCAACTAGACCAGAAGAACCCAGGACCCTGGCTGCCCTGGCTCTCTTTGGCTGCCTGGGGCTGCGGAGCCCCCAGATCCTGTTTTCCGCACCATCCTATGGGTCTGGCTCCCACTCCAGGTCTCCATCCACCCAGGAAGTCAGGTCCTACCCGTGTGCGTTGGCAGCCGTCTCCAGAAGCCAGGTCCTCACCCCTTCAAGGCAACACATTCATGGGGAGCAAACATTGGCATCTCCCCCAAACCATCTTTTGTGTCTTTTAAATATTTCTCTTCTTTTTGCCTTGCCAACACCTCCCTGGTCCTCCCCCTCCACCCCACCGCCCCCAGCACAGCCCCCTTCACTGGGTCGGCTAGGAAGGCTTCCTCAGCCCTCTCCGCCTCCCCCAGCCGCTCTCCCTGCCTTGGGGCCTCCAGGGCCCCACGCTCTCCTGCGAGGGCCCCCCACTTCCCCTTCTCTGTGGACTGTGTGCATGCTCCATGTGGCTGTATTTCTACGTGTGGCTGGCTGATCCCCCAACTGCTTTCTAAAGAAGGACACTGACAGCAGCCGAGACGAGATCATTACTGCTGAGCACCTGCTGGCACACACAGACCTGGTGCCTCGCCCACAAGCCCTGCCGAGGAGCACCTTCCTTTCCCAGCTTTGCAACTGAGGCCTGGAGGGCTCAAGTGATGCCTTCAGGGCCCAGCGGCACCTAAGTGGCTGCCTGGATTCAAGCCCTGGGCCTGCCCACTGCGCGAAGCTGAAGCAGGGTCGTCTGTGCGTAGCCTCCCACTCCCCCTGAGAGGCAGACCTGTTCCCATCACTCCCTTTTCACAGAGGAGAAGACTGAGGCTCAGAGAACGGCTAGGCCCCTCAGGAACCTCCATTTCCCCCCTCCCTTTGCCCCCCTCCACTGCCTCCACTGGGGCAGCGTGCTCTCCCAGCTCCTCTGTTCTTCAGGGAACAAGGACTGGCCTGCGTGCTCCTCCTCCACAGGAGCCCATTCTCAGCAGGCACCATCCTGGGGCAGTAGGGCTGTGTGGGTGCTCTGTCTGTCTCCCTGTCACCTATCCACCACCCATCATCCACCTCACAGCCGTGCCATTGAGGAACTCACGGTCCAGAGGACAAAGGTGGGCATGCACACACATGCACACATACATGTCAGCAGTCACAAATACACACATAGAAATAGTCACTATAGACAAGCTTAACATACTGCTGAGACTTTGAACTTGCACCAGTAATAGGGAGTCAGAAAGCTCCTTCAGCAGCCTGTCCTGGCCTCTGGCCAGACACAGCAGGGGGAGGGGACAGGAGCAGACCGAGGGCAGCGCTCAAGGGGTTCCTCCTGTGGGGGAGCCTCTCAGACCTGAGCTGTCCGGGTTTGGGGGGAGCCGGAGGCCGGGCTGGCTGCAGAGCCCTGCATTTCCTGGGGAGATGCTGATGGCGAGCATGCTCAGGAGAAGGTCCCAGCCACCCCTCCTGTGCTCTGTGGCATGGGAAAGGGACGCCTCATCTCTGGGCTTGGAAGGTCCCTTCTGCAGAGCACACAGTTTAGCAGCAGTGGCCCCAGGCCTCCGGGGCTGCTGAGTTCCGTCCCCATCAGCCATAATGCAGGGGACAGGCGCCAGGCTGGTCCCAGGCTCCCCTGTAGCCAGGAGATCTCTCTAGCCTCCAGCTTGCTGGACTTTCTCCCCATTGAGGAAGGACTACCCCTTGTCCCCAGCAGGAGGCCTAAAACTGGGCTGCATCTCCCCCTGCTCCACACCCTCTCCACTGGAAGCAGGATCGAGGTCTTTCCCGAATGGAGGGAGGAGCGCTGGTGCCGGAGTCACTGTACTGATACAGAACCCTCCAGGTTTAAAGGGAGGAACTGAGGGGGAAGCCAGAGGAGAAGCCCAACGGCCCCCCCGCCATGCCTTCGCCTCTGCTGCGCTCTCTGGTCAGAGCCAGCTGGCTGAGGGAAGGGGACAGACCCCTTCCCCACCCCACCCCTGAGGAAGGAGCCCCAACGGAACAGGGGGTGTAAAGATTTGGCTTGTTTGCAATCTACCTCTGGTCACCAGAGGGCTCTGGGTCAACACCCAGCCGTGTTCCTGTGTGCCCAGAGGGTGGGAACAAGGGCTGTTAGTGAGGGGAGAGGGCTGGGTAGGATTGTGCCAAGTTCTGGGGGCTGCAATCTAAACTTTCTCTGACTGGGTCAGCAGCCTCTTCTTGAGAATTTAAAGACGTTGATGTGAAAATGCACTTAGACGTGTTCCGGACATCGGCACAGCCCGAGTCCCACAGGAGCATCAAGGCACTCAGGTGTGATTCCCTCCCAGTCTGTGGCACTGCAGAGCATGCAGTTTTGATGGTCATGGGAGCCTGAAGGAAGTGGCAGCCAGATGTCATCCAGGCACAGGGCATGAACACGGCCCGGGAGCTCAGGAAGACAAAAGCAGGGGAAACTGAGTCACGGCATGACAGAACTAAGCTGGGAGAACCTTCTCCTAGCAGCTAGGAGTGTTTCCACATTGTCAGTGCGATTTCATATCTGCCAATCACGTCACCTGCCATCTGGAGGTAACGTTGTGCATGCCTGGGAGCAGCAAGGCTGGGAGGAAACATGGTGGGCAGTGAGGGCATGTGTTTGGATGGAATCAACTTGTGAAGGAGATTGAGGGTGGTGGCCGGGTTTCTAGGACATCTGAATCCCAAGGGCCTGACCAAAGGAGGACATTGCTGCTAACAGCAGCCACTGTTGCCTGAGCCTCGGGTGCCAGGCGACCATGCTAACCCTCCAACAACCCAGCAAACACCCATGCTATTTCCACTTAGCAGATGAAGATAGTGGGTTCAGAGAGATTAAGTAAGCTGCTCAAAGCCACACAGCAGTCCTACCCTACTCGGCAGCCAGGAGTCTTCCAGCTCCAACTCGGCAATCTCCTCTGGGTTGCTCCTGTCTTGAGTTGGGCAGCCCGCCTCCCGAGACTTCTCAGGGCCCAGGGGAGAAGCAGAGGTATGTGCCGCACCTTTGTCTTTGCCAACCTGCCAGGCAATCCAGCTGTAATTAGGTAATTAAGTCTTCTAGTAAACACTGGAGAAGTCCAACCTGTTTTTATTTCGTTTCAGGAAAACGAAGTCCCTGAAGCTTTCCAGTAAGTTCAGAGGGTTTCTGGCTCAGTGGTGAGTAAACAGGACAAGTGGTTTGGTCCTTCCTCCCCGATGCCACCCCCTCCCGCCTGGTCCTTCCCACGTCAGCCACCAAACCAGCAGGTGTTTGTTCTCCAGAGTGGTTTGGCAAGGGCATCCCGCTCCCCGGGGACTCTGCTCTGGGAGTCCCAGGCAGGACCTCAGGGTTAGAAATGTCAGCCAGGGTGCTTGCCGCTCTCCAGGCTGGGCCCTGTGGGCCAGCGAGGGGCTGGCTGGGGCCGGCAGGGCCGGGGGACTCCAGGACTTTCTGGATCCCCGGTGACTAGCACGCTGATGAGCCATGGGAAGGGCTTGTTGAGCAAGCACGTTGAAGATGCCTCACAGAATGCTACCTATTTCGTAACTACCAATTAGTACTTCTAATCCCTTCACTTGCAGGCAGTGGCTTCTGGGGCTCCATTCCCGACTGCCAGCCTCGTGCGGCCGGCTGTGCAGAGCTCTGGGTGCAGGCTGGGCCCATTGGGAGCACTGGGAGAAATGGGAACGCCCGCACCTGTGTGTGCGGATGTGCGCGCACGTGTGTTTGCAGGCGTGAGCCACTCTGCTGCTTTCTTTGGTCTGCAGAGGCCGGAGGGCACGCAGCGTCTCCCGCACCAGGTGCCAAGGCATCTGTGAGCGAAACTGAGGAGACAGGGTGGGGACATTCAGCCTCTGGAGAATACCATTAAAATCAGCCCAGCTCTGTGGCACGTGCCTGATTGCAAGCATCCTGTCAAGTTTGGCGCCATCATGAGAAACAGACCTAGGGATTTAAGAAGCAGGGGGAGAAGCTTCCTGCTCTGAAGATGGAAGCCATGTGGGTGGAGGGGCTGGTCCTGAGCCTCCCTGGTCCCTGAGTGTGGGCTTGGCCACCTGCCTGCCCAGACTCTGGATGCTGACATCTGGGCGCAGGTGGCTGACGTCTGGCGTGGTCTATGAGGACTGGCCAACGTTCCCATTGCTACCGTGCTGTCTACATCTCTCTTGTCTCTCCCTTGTCCCTCTTGAAGAATTTCTTCACTCCCAAGAGAAGGGCATATGGCTCCGAGAGTAAGATAGCCTCTGTGTCCTTGCTGCTGGAGGCCATGCCCTGCTGTCACCTCCCCCTCTTTGTGAAGGGAGGGTCGCCGTCCGGGAAGCAGAGGTGATGTCATGTGACTGGCATCAGTGGCAGGGCAGCTGACCTGTGGGGGTCCAGGAGGGGTGCTGGCTCCTGAGCAGGTGAGCTCTCTGCTGAATAAACATCCTTGGACTCTGGCCCAGAAAGGCACCGGGAACCCAGGTGGGGAAGTCCAGCCGCACCTGGGGAGCCTCCTGGACAGGAAGGGAGTCAGACTTGTAAACATTACAAGCATTTTCTGCCATAGAGGAAGTAGCTGTGTGACCTTGGCCACTTAGCCTGTCTGCCTCAATGACCCCATCAGTAAGATGAAGATACTAATATCTCTTTCTAGAGTTGTCATGGGGATAACATGAGTTAATATCTAATTCCCTTATTATGGTCAGGCCAGCATCCTGAAGAAACCAGAGGAGGGCCCACAGGCAGCCTGGTGAAGGGCACAGGGAAGGTGCTGCTTCTCAGAGAGGCTGGGGGTTCGGAGGCATTTGCCAGCAGGGGTTGGAGGGAGAGAGCATTCTAGGTCCACTGGCCAAGGCACCAGGAAAGAGCTGTGGAGCGAGAAGAATTCAGTCAAGCTGGCATGGAGAGGGTAGGGCAAGAGAAGTGGCTGGGCCTCATCCAGAACCTTCTGGACACGTAGGCCCAGCCTGGGCCATCTGGTCACCCCACAACAGCGCTTAGCTGGGCCCATCCCCATGGTCTAGACCAGGGGTCCTCAAACTACGGCCCGTGGGCCACATGCGGCCCGCCGAGGACATTTATCCGGCCCGCCGGCTGCCGCTGCCTGTCCTGCTTAGCAGCTGACTCATCCCGGGCCCGCAGTGCGCATAGGAATTTGTTCATAGTTTTTTTTTTAAACTATAGTCCGGCCTTCCAACGGTCTGAGGGACAGTGAACTGGCCACCTGTTTAAAAAGTTTGAGGACCCCTGGACTCTAGACGCTCCCGGGATCTCTCAGATAGACAGCTCCTGCGGGTGCACGCCTGTGCTGACCCTCGGGGCCTGGTCCGCAGGCAGCACAGGGCCATTGCACTCGACTTCCGAGAAGTTTGTCACACAGATCAGGTTCTAACCCTGGCTCTGCTGAGCACCTTTCCCCCTGCAATGCCCTGCCTACTCCTCCACTTGCTCAAACCTTCTAATTCTTGGGGACTCAACTGCCCCTTGCATGAAGCCTTCTGAGATGGCTCAGGCTCCCTCTGACCTACTGTGTCTCTTTCGTTCTACCTGGGCTGGCCTTGCACTTCCGTGTCTGGGCCCTACAACAGGGCAGAGCTGGGGAGAAGTCTGCAGCCCTGAGGGCCCCACCAATGGGTGCTCCTGTACCCCCATTCCACAAAAAAACTTATGGACAGGAAGTGACAGAAGCTGCTGAGGACCAAGTCTAACTCTCCCGACAGCCATCAGGCAGCCCAGCATGACTGTGCGTGAGTCCTTGTTCCCATCGTCAGGCACTGGCTGCAGGTGGCTGTTGGCACAGTGCTGGTGCTGATGCTGGGGCCTGATGTCTGGGGCACGCAGCCAGCGATCCTGGGCAAATGCCAGAAGGAGTGTGCAGAATCCTCCCAATGCATCAACCTCTGACCTGGTCCCATGCTTCCTGGGTTCAGTGTTGCATTTTGTCCACGAAGGGGACAACAGGCTGACTGAAATAACCACCCCTGGTGAAAAACAGCAGCCTCCCGCGGCTAGTTTGCTTGCCTCTGATAGACAGGCATGCTTGGGCTGTAAGCGCTGGGTGGTGTCAGGACAGGGCTTTGCCGTCTGGTCGCTGTCACGAGGGTGGGAGTGCTATCATCGACCTATGAGTCAGCATCTCCTCCTCTCTGCCCTGTCAGTGCTCACAGGGGGGCGTTGGGCCCACCTCGTGCTCCCTGGAAAGAGCCATGGAAGCAGTGTCCACCGGGCAGGCGGCGCTCCCGATTAGCTGAGGGGGAGTTTCATCGAGGAGGGTCACTATAAAACTGGCCGCTGTTTGTAAGCAAGTTTTATTGAATCCTTAACAACATGGCAAGCAGATCAAAATAACTTGGTTATTAAAAGATCCCTCCCTCGTTTAAACCTTCCATCTCAATGTAGCTTACTTCACTCTTCCACTCAGACTTGACCTCATAACTGGGAGGACCTGAAGTGAGGTGGGAGGGTCTGGCCTCTTCTGACATATCCTCCCTCCCGCCTCCCCCACCCTGACTTCTGGCCATGGCTACTCGAAGGCAGGGGGCAGGGGAGAAGGCCAGAGGGGGAGGTTGTCCTAGGAGCCTGGTTCCCTGCTGGAGGCTGGAGGCATGGTGTCTGGAGGCTTCCAGGGCAGCAGGAGTCTGGCCTGATTGTTGGCCGCTCTCTTCAAGTCATGGGTACATAGTGCTTCCGTGTGTTCACATGTGAATCCTGGTCACCAGTCCTGAGTGACGGGAAAAGTCCCTTCAGTACAGCGTTCACCAAGGTTTGCTGAGACGCTTAGCAAGAAGCTGCTGCAGAAAGCACTGTGCAAGGTTAACTGTGGATTCTGCCGGGAAGCTCTTTTCCAAGAACATTCACCAACGCGTTCTCTTCATCTTGATTGCCTGGAAAGGTAAAGCGTAGCACTATCATCAGTTCTTTGGGACTTAACCAGTCCATTAGCTTGTCTGAGCTTCCATTCCCTCATCTGTAACATTGGGGTAATAGAGTCTCCTTCACAGGGATGTTGATAGAATTAAATTTGAAAGGTTTGCCAAGTGGAATCCACAAAATGCTCTGTGGAGGCACCGCCTACCCTACCGAGGGCAGGGCAGACAGTAGGCAGCAGCTCCAGGAGGCAGGAGGGGAGGCGAGGTGGCAGAGCTGGGCTTTGGAGCCAGGCGATGTTGACTCAGAGCCCACACGGTCACTTACTGGCTGTGTGATTTTAGGCAAGTCACTTAGATGCTTTCATCATCAGTTCCCTCTTCTGCCCAGGGGGTATAATGGAAGCATTTACGTCACACCTGCATCCCTTTCAGCTTACACGCCACTCAGTGGCATTGCCATCCACCAGTTGCTCCTGACAAAGCCTGAAGTCATCTTTGAAATCTCTTCTCCACACTCCACATCCGATCTATCAGCATGTTTGTCGGTTCTAGTTCTAAGCATCTTTCAAACCAGTTGGCTTTGGAGCAGGTGGGGCCCTTCAGAGACGCGGCCGCCCTGGGAGGCCTGGCTGCCAGAGGCGGCTCTTTTCTCCATTTGGCTGGTCGATGGAAACCCGGACTCAGGACGGCCTACACTGAGACGCCAGGCATTTCTCGTGAAAGTACAGTTCCAACGTGAGTTTATTATGCATGAGTCCTTCCCATTTTTGTTCTCTAAGGAGGCCCCCTTTTCACCAGAAATATATTGGGGAGGCATGCTCGCATCTTGGGAAAGGGCTGTGTTGGCTGTTCTCTGAAGGCGAGGTGCAGATCAGAGAGAGGTGGGTGACCTGACCAGGCACTGATGTTAGGGATGGAGGCCTGAGGGGCAGAGGTCAGGCAATGGCACTTGACCACCAGAGGCAGTGGGTATGGTGACCGTTAGAGGGGGGTGGGCTGCTGTGATGGTGACCTGACCCACAAGGATCATGGTGATGGCTCTGTGGCAGTCTACTAAGATCATCTTCTAGGACATGACTTAAATCATGATGATAGAAAACGGTGGCCTCTTGTCATTCAATCCCTAAGCCTGATTCAATGCACAGACCCAGAACCATGCAATAAACCCATCATCCTTAAAGCAGGACCTTATAATAAGGTGAGTCCTCCTGGCACCAAGTGAGCTGGGTCATTTGCGGGGTAGTTCTGCATTGGAGAAAGGGCTATTAAACATTGGCTCTGAGCAGAGACTGATTCTTGGAAACTCAAAACATCATTGTGGTCAGCCAGTTAGAGACCCGGAAGCGAAGGTGTTAACTGGGATTTTGACGCAAATCCACCTCCATGAAGGCAGTGGGAACCAGAACCCAGCCCACGTTTATTTGCTAAGGTCTGGAGTGAATAGTTTGCTTGGACATGCTTGGGGATTGGCAGGCTCTCCACACGGACTCCTTGGTTTGTGGAATAATGGTTATAACAGCAGGGAAGGGCCAAAAGGAAGCCTCTGGAACTCCACCTCCCTATCAACGTGATTCGCCATCCAAGTCCACATCCTCAGGGAACTGCAGATATGAGTGCCAACACCGAACATTTGAAAGCATCCAGCAGCAGCGGTTTCTGCTGTGCTTGCACGCAGCGGCCTGTTTAGTGGGTGCAGAAGTCAGGTCCATCTTGGAGAGTGACTGCAGGTCATTGTAAGCCTATTCAAGTGGCAACTTCCATTTCAGCCGTTATTTTAGATGAATTTACACAGCCCGTGGCACCACAGCTGGCAAACCCCCTCTTTTCGCTAATCTCCGTGAGCACAGAAGCATCAGGAACTTGGAAAGGCCACGGCACGTCTCCACAGTCCGCCCTCGGACCACAGCTCTCATGCAGCCTCCACACACAGCGCGCGTCGACTGCGCTGCTGACATCACATTAGCAGCCATGGAGAGTAGAAAGTAGCAGGTACACAAATGTTTTTGCAAGACATATGTGTGCTACAAGTTAGGCAATAGTCCCATAAAAATACAGGGTCGTGGCCGCCTCACTGAAACTTCTGGGATTCTAGTGTCTTGGACACATTGGAATATTCCGTCCGAAGTGAAAGGGAACTGGCTCACTATATCTCCATCGAAGAAGGAGGTATGATGCTTTGTGAACTTCTTTGGAAGAAATATGGAAAGACTCAAACACCAGGATTCATTTCTTATGAGTAAGATGATGCCCCCGCAGTCCGGGATGCAGCTCGGTGCCCCTTCAGCTGGCCCGGCTACAAGGAAAGCAGCTCTGCCCTTTGGGCCTTATCACCCTGTAGAGACAACCATGCTGAGTGTCTTTAATTGATTACTGATTGCATAAACAGCAAAAGCCTTAAGATACCGCAGCAAAGCTATAATCTGCTCAACAAGCAGCTATTCTGCTGACAAGGTGCTTCAGCATTACACTGAGCGTGGTGAGACCTGGTACCTGGCCAGAAGATGCCGACGGTCCAGAGCCTGTGCTTCCTCCTGCTGGCTGGGCGTTATCCACTCCACCGGACCATACACCGCGGGCCGGCAGCATTCCATCACCACCTAACAGGGTCCTGTGGGACTGGCCCACGCAAGTGAGCGCAGCGCTGCACCCAGAATACTTGGTGCTCAGTCAGAGGGGTGCTGGTAAATATTAACAGCCCTCTTGGTGGGGTGGGGGCATGCTTTGTCCTGTCTGAAGATTTCCTTGGTGTAAATAATACCACCGGGGCTATTTCAAGCTACTGACGTGATGTCATGAGCACGGAGCTGGAAATGACTCCTGGCCAAGGGTGGTACATGCTCCCTCTGCGCACGCCCGGTGTCGCTCTCTCACCTCCATGCAGCAAGGCTGTTTTCAGAAAACAATTATGAAATACAATGAATAATTATGGCCAGAAAAGAAGGACAGTGAAAAGATTTGATTGTAATCATGCCGGTAAACGTTTTTAAATAAAAAGTAAAATTATTACATAGCAAAAAAGGAGGGGGAAATAATGGAACACGTGTTTTCTGGGTCAGCATTTAAGGATCTGAGAAGTCCCCACTTCATCTTAATAAGTAAATACTGAAAACGGAAATATCAGGAACTCTTCTTAAGTCTGTTAGAGAAGTGAGGTCACAGGGCAAGCTGTGCCCAAGTTGGAGAGACTCATAGTTTCTCTGAGCTGAGATCTCTGAGGCATGGCTGGGTGTGTGTGTGGGGGGGGTGGGGGTGCAGAGCAGGATGGAACCCACAATTGCTGGAGGCTCCGTGTGGACAGCTCTGAGAGTTCCAACTTCCGGGGACCCAGGCATTGGGGGTAGGAGCACAGTTCTGTGAGCTCACAGCTGGGAACTCCACCAGGTCCTCACAGTGAAGATCTGGGGATGGAGCCTTCTGAAATGCAGCCCACCATCCTGAAAGGCCAGCCCGCAGAAGGGGCTTCCCAGAGCCTCACCTGCTGGATTATCAGATCCTCACTGACCCGGCATGAAAAGAGAGAAGTAATGCATTCATGCTTTGAAAACACAGCCATGTATTTTCTATTTTTTGAAAGGGGGATTATACTTTTATCTAAATATTGGTCTGTCACAGTAATAAAGAACATTAGTTTCTGATCTTGAGCCTCAACTGTTGCAAGTTTGTCAATAACTTCATCAGAACTGATATTTGAATATTAATATTCAGTGAATAGTATGGTCACAGCTGACAATCTCTATGTTCAGTGTGGTTCAAAGAACAGTTTTTGTTCATCTTAACTTCAAAATCTTACACATGAAACATATAAACAAGTCATTTTTGTAAATAAAATTTTATTGGAACACAGCCACAGGCCTTTATTTACATTTTATTTATGATTGCTTTACGATAGCAGAGTTAAATGGCTGTGACAGACCCTGTGGCCTGCAAACCTAAGGTATTTATTATCTGGTCCTTTAAGAAAAAGTTGGCCAGCCCTGACCTAAAGGATTGAAAATAAGATGTAACTGTGTACAAAATTAAAGTGGGTAAAATTTGAATATATTTTACCAAAAAATCTAAATTACTTTTCTCAAAAACATTTATAATTATCTAATGGATGAAATATAATAGTCATTATACTTAATGACTATTAAAATCTTAAATCAAAATTATTAAGGTAAAGCTAAAAATTTTAATTTTTCAAAAATTCAAGTAAATTATATTAAGTGTTTTTATAAAATCAAAACTACCAACAGTTCTGGCATTCTATGTTTATCCTAGCTGCCAATATAAAGAATTGGTATTATACTTCATGTTATTTCTAATGTACCTACCTATATGCAAATTGAAGAGCAAAATGAATTAATATTGCAAACTATTTCTCAACCGCTCATGCAAAATATCAAGTCTACTATGTAATTAGCATGTACCTTCAGATGAGTTCAAATAGGAAGGGAAGAAAATGGATGCTCAATAATCTTTGGTTACTAAAAATGTGTTATAAAAAATATATATTGCCTTCATGCTAAGAGGATTTAACAAGTTAAATCATTTGTATTTCCTCTCAGAGAGGACTTCCCGCAGCTCAAATCCTTCACACGTTTGGAAGCAGTGCCTGTCTCTGACATCCGCTGCGATGTGATCCTCAAACCTTCATGAGTTTAGAGACCTTTTGTGTCAAGGACACTGGGCAAGAGATCCAGAGATGCATTTCCCTAAGGCCTGAGCGGGGTCAGCCATGAGAATGGATATTTTGAGCTATGGCTGCAATCTGGCAGCACTGAGCACTGGGTCTTATGTGTTCTCGTGTGTGTGTGTGTGTGTGTGTGTGTGTGTGTGTGTGTGTGCGCGCGCACGAGTGTGTATACTTATAATAATTTAGAGGCCTGTTGCACAAATTTGTGCACGGGCAGGGCTGGCCAGGGGGAGGGGCAGTTGGCGGGCTGGTCCCGCCCCCTACTTGAACTCCTGGTTGAACTCTTGGTCAAACTCCTGGTCGAGGGGACAATTGGCATATACTCTACTCCCTGACTTTTATTATATAGGATTAGGTCATCTTAAGCATGATCCTGAGAGCAGCAGCCCCTCTAGCAGGGGGTAGGGTATACTAGTATAACATATACCTTTATCTGCGTACTGCCACAGATCTGGTAACCACCTGGGGTCCACAGCAGGATGCCAGCAGTCAAGCTGTCATATGCAACCTGACCCCCAAGGAACAATTGACTGAAGAAAGGGCCGACATTTGACCCAAGCTACCCAATCATATTCTTCCCCCTCTCTTCCTCCCTCCCTCTCTCCTTCCCTCCCTCCCTTTTTTCCTCTCCCTATCTCTGTAGTTTAGAAATTTTACTGAGGGTCAAGAAACCAAATCAAGCTAATGACAGAGTTCTGGATGGAAGACCATGAACTCCACCTTTGGAGTCCTCAAAGTTGTCCCAAACAATCCTGATTCTGTCCTGGACTTCTGTGGGGATGTCCAGTTCCTCCCTCAGATTCTGCCAGGCCTCTCAGAATCCTTCTAATGATATATTATTCTTTTGCTGGTTTGGTCTCTATAGCTTAAAATCAAAAGAACTCTAACACATCATGAAAGGGATACCGAAATTGTAAGGCTGGGTCAAGCATAAACCAGCCTGTGGAGACATCCTCTGGCCAGACTTCTTTATGAGGCTACAGTTGGTCTAATAATAACCTTCTGTGCCACCAACACTGTATGGAATGGAGTCAGATAGACCTGAAATTGTCCTGGCTCCACCACATACATGTGGTGTGACCTTGAGCAAGTTCCTTAACCTCTCCTTCTCCTTCTATAAGACCATCCCTCAGAGGGGTTAGGTATTTGGGCATTGCTACCTGGAGAGCATCTTTGTGTGAATGAGAAAAAGTGCCCCTCTGGGCACAGGGCCTGGCAAGTGGACTGCAGGCTGGACCTGCGCCCTGCAGCCTGGCTGTCTCGGTGCAGTGCAGTCTGTACACTGGGGGCTGGGGGCCCTGCCCCTGCAACCCACCAGTGGGGAAAGCACAGAGCCTGTGTGCAGTGACTGTAGCCCCTTTTCCTCTTCCTTCCACATCAGCCCAACCACAAACAGCCCAGTAACCAACATGCAAGATGTGGGTGTTGGGACAAAAGGAATGAAGTGATCACAGGCAGGAAGGCCAAGTGGTCTCCTCACAGCTGGCTGGGCACCATGTCATGCTGCTCACTGATTCTTGCAATTATTTCGTTCATCCGGCCGGTGTGAGCACCTACATCCAGGCTGGTTCTGCCAACCAGAGGGAAACCCAGATGTGCCGCACGGATCCCAGCTCCCCAGCTGGAATCTGCAGAGGGAGGCAGACAGACTCGTGGGAACGTTCCACATCACATAATGGTAGACTCCTGCATGTATACTTCCTCATTACTCACCACCTTCCCTCTACACCTCTTGATGCAGCCTCGTCCCAACCCCATGAAGTGGGCAGGGTGGGGCTACTGCTCATTTTCACAGCCAATAAAGCCGAGGTTCCTAGGACTAAAGAATGTCCACTTGATAGTCTGAAGTTGAGACTGGAACTCCTGGGCTTGGTTTCAAATCCGGAGCTGAGGGGAGCAGCCCTCTGCACCCCCTCTGACCTCCCTGCTTGCTTCCAGGCCCACGTGAAGGGAAGAGAAGCTGATGAATGGCCGAAGCCAGCAAAGGGCCACATTTGCCTGGGCCCCTGTGCACTTGGAGGTGTGCATGGATGGGTCTGCTTCCTTCTGCAGCCCACTGCTCTCTTGGCACAGGAAGCGGGCCCAGAAGGTGACCTGTGGTGCTGGCATTGGGGGAGGGTGTAGGATGACGGGCTAGAAAGATCTGGACTCATGTTCAGGGGAAGGTAGGAGGCCTCCCCCTGCTGAGGACCAAGTGTGTCCTCCACCCAGCTCCCCGGAAACTCTGCATGTATACATTGGAGAAGAGGCCAATTTTTAATAAAGTGGCTCTTTCTTAGTTTCCTGTTGGCAGATGTCACAGGGAGGCGGCCTGAGGTGGAGGTCTGCCTGAGGGAGGCTCGTTAAGGACGCTGTGGGGATCACGCTGTGGACCGGAAAGGAGGAGGCAAGAGGGGCCGAGGGTGGGGTCCGGCTGCCAGGCAGTCTCCGCAGAGGCCACCCAGCCTTTATGTCCCTGCACCGGCAACCAAGGAGGGGTGCCCTAGGTGACAAGTCTCTCTCCCGCTTAGAGGGAGAGGGCAGGGAAGTTGCCTATGGAGCAACCCAGTGGCGGGGGAAGGAGCCTGTGCTTCTGAGGGAGAGCTGGGCAATGGGACCATGTGGCCACTTGCTGTTGGGACCCCGTGGGCCTGGGCTTCCCTGGGAACAGAGATCCTGAATAAGCTGCGGGCTGGGATGAGTTTGGAAGAGGAGGCGTATTTAGGGTACAAAGAAGGTGACCTGTGGAGTGAGTTGGGATGACCACAGGGCACAGGGAAAGCGTGAGGGGACTCGGGGGTCCTTTTCCAGAGGGAGGCCCTGCCTAGGAAGGGAGGCCTCACCTCTGGCCCTGGGAGAGCAGGCTGCAGGGGCAGGGCGAGGCGCAGAGCAGGCCTCGCTCCGGAAGGTGAGGCCGAGTCCTGCCCGGTGGAGGGTGTGGGAAGCCCTCCCGGCCTCCGTCTACCCCAAGGAGACTGGCTGCTACTGTAGAGACCCAGGGGCCCTGGGGCCTGGGCCTTGGGGTGGCAGTGGAAGGAACTGCGGGGCAGACCCAGGGGCTGGGGCCAGTGGGAGAGCTGCAATGCCCGCCTGCCAAGGGCGCAGCCCGCTTCCTCCAGCCCAGGCTTTCCCCAGCGAGAAGCTCTGGGGCCACGGGGAGTGGCCCGTGGCCTTGGGGTCCCTCTGTGACTCAGTTTCTGACTCGCTGAAGCGGGCCCTGCTGTGTGGGTTCCCCTGCGCGGGGATGCATAACGAGGGGGATTTAATCCATATGCTGCCGGTTCCTTTTCCCTGAAGCCATCCGCAGGCGGCTCCCTGGGAGCCTTTGATGTCCAGCCTTTTTACGAGATGTTTTATGCTCTCTCCCCACCACTCCCCACTGCCTGTTGGGCTCTCTGTTTAAGGAACAGAAGTTGTGATTTTCCCAGTCTAAATGGACTCAGACTTTTGAAAGGTTCCAGTTCTAAATTCTAAGCTTGTGGGGTTCCCTTGGCCTCCAGCCCTGGCAGCCTCCTCTCCTCCAGCCGGGACCTTGGGCCCCGTTCAGGAGGCCCCCAGGCCAGGGTGGGCAGAGCTGGGGGGCAGGAGGCAGGGTCCTGGTCCTTTCTCCTGACCCCCTGGCAGGGGGCTGGCCCTATGCAGAGGCGGAGGAGGGAATGGGGGAGATGGGGGGTGCGGGGGGTGGTGCTGGTGTGTGTGATGGAAGGAACCCCTCCCCCACTCACCCTGGCCCTGCCCCTCCCTGTCCCAGTGCCTCTGTAATCAGCCAGTCACCTATTTGTTCACCACTTTGGGCCAAGGCCTCCTTTTTCCATCCTTAGTAGCATTGCAAGCGTTTTGATTGGGCAGCGGGTAACGCATTACCACGGGTTCACGATGCAGTTGCGAGAGCATCTCGGGCAATGGGGCCCAGGAGGGTGCATTCTGATGCCAGAAGAGGAATCCCAGTTAGGAGAGAGAGTGTTGGAAAAGAGAACGAGGGTGTTGGAGCATGAAAGGCAGCTCCCGGGACTTCCGACTTGCCCTGGGCTCCCAGGTGGTGGGGGAACGACTGATAGGCTGCAGTGCATGGAGGCCCCAAACTAGAAGGCTCTTCAGAAGAGACATGGCTCCACGCCAGTGCAGTCTCCGAGGGCTGCTCCTCAGGGCTGTGAAGCGCAGGGCCCCGTGCGGACAGGAGGCCGAGCTCATGCCTACCTGGACTGGCAAGCGGGAAAGGTTTCTGAAAGAAGGAAGACGTTGGGTCTAAAATTTAGAGGAGCCCCGGCCAAGCTAGTCAGTTGGCTGAGCTGGTCATCCCAGGCCCTGAGGGGGTGTGGGTTTGATTCCCGGTCAGGGCTTCTCTTGGGATAGAGAGTAAGGGCACAAAGGGGGGTAGCAGAGGAGACCCAGAGATGGGTGGCTTACATGGTGGAGGAGGTGTACTTTGCCCCAGGGATGCCGAGGGAGGCCACACAGAAGATGGAGAGCTGGAGGTTCTTGGCTCGTTCCCACCTGGTGTGTTCTCCACTGGCAGCGCACCTGCTTTGTGTCTCCTGGATACATCTTGTTCAAAATGTGTGGGCACTCTAGCGATGCTGTGACCTTACACATCCTCACCATTTCATGTCATCACAGCCCCACCGAGAGATGAGACCGGGACACAAAGTCTCATCCTTTTACTCTTATGAAGATTCAGAAATGGAGGTTCAGAGAGATTATGTGGTTTGCCGAAGGTCACACAGGGATCAAGAGGCAGAATCAGGGTTCGAACCGCCTGTGCCACGGCTTGGTGCTGCTCCCCACGTCCTGGGTGGGCCTTCTCAGGAGCTCCCCAGGGCCTGCTGGTTCTGGGTGTGTTTTCAGGCAAATCTGCATACAGAGCAGCCACTATGCACAAGCACTGGGCCAGACATGGCCGTGCGAAGGTGAATCAGAAGTCTGCTGTCCTCAGGAGCCCACTGTCAGGTGGGGCAGACATGCAACAGACACAGAGCACATGGTGTAATTGGGGCCAGGAGAGAGGTGAGCATGCCTGGGGCAAAGGGGGAGGGTAACTGGGGCCTTGTGCTTTGGGAGGAGAGGCCTCAGCTAAGTTGAAGGGCAGAGGGAAGCAGGGAGAGAAGAAAAGGGAGCCATCGGGAACAGCAGAGCCAAGGCATGAGCCAGGAGAGAGCAGTGGGAGCAGGCGGTGTTGTAAAGGTGAAGTACAAGGGTGGGGCAGTCAGGGGCAGGAAGCTGGGGAGAGGGGTCAGTGCAGGGAGATGAGTCTTCTGGCCGGCAGGATCTGGACTTTGTTTTGAAGGCAAAGCAGATGGTCTCATCATGGCCAGGTTGCTTCTAGAATGGCCTTTCCTCCCAGGAAGAAGCAAATTGGGGAGGGGGAGGAAGAAGGCAGAGGCGAAGGAGTAGCAATGCCCCACCCCCACCCCGTGAGGGAGGCAGTGGGGACAGAGAGAAGAGACAGAAGGTGGGGACTGGGTGTGGGGCTGGGCTTCACAGATGACTCCCAGATGCACACAGGTGAAGAAGTAGTGTGGGCAGGTGGTCATGGGCACGGTTTTGTGGCCAGGCCAGGGGAGCTGGTCAGTGGCTCCTGCAGGGCGAGAGACCCAGAGAAAGGCCCCATCTGGAGATACATGCCCAGGGCTTTCTGCAAATGGATGGGGATGAAAATCCTGAGCTGGCCCAAGGTGGTCCAGAAGAGAGGGTGATTGTCATTAGGGGAGGCCCGGCGTGGGGATGGGGATGGGCTTTGGCTGGGCCTTAAAGGTGGGGAACACGGAGCGTGGCACTGAGAGAGACCGAGGCCCTTGAGGGCTGACACTGTCTTCCCTACCAGCCCAGCCTCACACAGCACAGTGGAGTGAACTAGAGGCAGGCTTTGTCCCTTTGGAATAATGGGCTTTGTTGCAGGGCCAGTGGCTTAAGGATGGGAATAGAACACGGGCAGCTTCAGTGGGCTCCCGCCTTGTGGGCCCAGCGGGGAGGGCGGGGGCGAGGGCTCCCAAGCAAGAGGAAAGCCAAGATCACCTCACCTCTGCTAATCTCTACAAATATATGGCTAAACACCAGCCCATCTTACATTGCAAACATGGCACTGCAGCTAAATTAAAGCATCACTAATAACCAAGAGTGCGGCAATCAGCTTTGCTGGTCCCTGGGGAAACAGGTCCTACAAGGGCGCGTTCGTTTGGGGACCAGAACAGAGGGCAGGAAGTCCCAGTGCAGGGCTGCTCACCATGGACGCATCATGAAGGGTGCCATCCCACAGCCCAGGGTGTGGAGGGTTCTAACTTCAGTTCCATCGCTGTCAAATGGGCACAAACATCCCTGGGTCAACCATCTCACAGACTGTGAAGTGAATCAAATGAACTCAAATATGAAAAATGGACTTTAAAATTAGTTACAAAGCACTTCAGCTTCCAGGTTTCCTCGGTCCCTCTGCTTGCTGATCCTGAACTCTCTGAGGGCTGCATCACTCAGGGCCTGTCTGGGCTGTTCTACTGCCTTCCTGGGATCCTGTTAAAAATCAAAGGAAACGACGCCAGGAATTGGGAAGAACCAACCCAATTTCAGCCATGAGCTAAGAGCAGATGACAAGACAGGGAAAACTGGCTCTAAAAGTGAACAGATTTCTCCACTTGCCACCTTCCACTCAAGGGTCATGTTTGACTTTCCATCAACGGCAGCTAATGATGTGGGGAAATATGACCTTGGGGGACCCGTTTCTGCCTCTTCTCATGCAGACATGCCTCATGGCCTGCGAGGGCCTGGGAATAGCAGGGAAGCCACAGCCTGTAGCCTCCTTGCTTTCCTGGCAGGAGGTGGATGCGGTCCCAGAGGGCGGGGCTTCTGCCTCACTGGCCAAAGGGGATGCTCCTGTCTTTACTGGGAGTGGGAGAGGCCTGCAGCTGCTTGGGCTGCGTGCTTCCAGAGGCGGAGGCCCTGGCTTCTGAGCTGAGGCCAACCTCGTCAGCCGGGACTTCCTCCTTTCCTGTGGGCACTCTGGCAAATGTTTATGGAGCCCCAGCAGAGGAGAAGGCCCTAGGCTCCTCACCAAATAAGCATCAGTCCAGAGGGCAAGGTGTCCACTGTGTCTGACTCAGAAGCTCCCTCAACTGTCAATTTGCAGCCCTGGCCCAGCAGGGGCTCCCACTTTGCCATGTTCGACAGGCCAGTGTGGTCACAGGTATGTGTTGCTGTGGAACCTGAGGGCCAAGATAAGGGCTGGATTTCAAGTCTTCCTTGGACTCAGCGTCCTTGGGGCCTTAGGTCCTGGCACATGGTGGTTCTGCAGCCCCTCTCTGTGCTCTCTGCCCGGGGGCCAGGCCTTTAAGAGGCCTCTTCTTCACCAGTAAGACTTGGCTTTGCTGGTGTCCACACACATTCCACCCAGGGCCTGAAGGTAAATCCTAGTCTTCTTCTTCTTCTTCTGTTTGTTTGTTTGTTTTTGTCAACCTAAAATTTATTTAAAATTTTTTTTTAAAATGAAAAAGCTACAGGAAATTTATACCACAGAGAAGTGTCATTAGGTAAATATATTAATAAGATCTGGTAAGGCTAGAGGAGACAATGGATGGCCCATGTTTTTCTCTCAACCACAAGAATCCAAGTTCTGGAGCCAACTTTCTGTATGTCCACAGGAGACCTGTGCGTGGCACAAAGCCAGTGTGATCTGTACATGAGAGCTCAGGTAGAACGAAGCGATCTAAAACATGTGTAAATATCAAGCAATTGAGGAAATCGAGAGGCATTGAAAGTGATTAGACTACCATTTATTATTTTTTACTTTTCATTGAATTTATTGGGGTGACATTGGTTAATAAAATTATACAGGCTTCAGGTATACAATTCTATAATACATCCTCTGTAATATTGTGTGTTCACCACCCCATGTCAAGGCTCCTTCCATCACAATTTATCCCCCCACACCCTCTTCTACCTCCCCAAACCCCTTTTCCTTCTGGTAAACTCATGTCTATGAGGGTTTTTGTTTGTTTGTTTTTCTTAAAGCCCTCACCTTTTTCACCCAGCACATCCTAACTATTCTAAGCCAAACATTGTCCTTCCAAGCTTCTTGTCAGTGATTGGTTTAGAAGCAGGCATGTGACACAATTCTGGCCAATAGGATGTGAGAAAAAATGAGCTGGGAGAGGAGGTTGGGGAAGGGTTTCCCACTGACTAGGGGACACAAAGGAACACGTATGCTCCCACCTTCAGTGGTTCTGGGTCTGTGGACACACCTGGAACTGGGCAGCCATCATGAAACCATGAGGGGAGCTAATCTGAGGACAAAGCTAACACCCCAAGGAACCCACAGGAAGAGCTGGGGTCCATGATGGTGTCACTGAATCACTAAATTAATCAAACTCTGGTGCTGTCTTTCTCAAGATTTCTTGTGATGTGAACCTTTCTTCAACACCATTTTGTTTGGATTTCTGTGCATTGTAGCAGCAGCATCCTCACCGAATCCCTGTCTCCACATGCTTCCGCCCCTTTGACCTCTTTGTCAGCCAGAAATTAGATTCAGGCAGCCTCATACTCAGTGGAGAAACCAAAGCATACAATGTTGGGGCTACATTGCCTGGGATTACCCCAGAGCTGTGTGTTTGGTGATGTGGGTACTGGTCACAACGAGCCTCTGCAGCTCCCCAAGGCCTTCTCCAGAAGTGAGGTGGGCCCAGGGTCCCCTCACCAGGCCATCCAGGGAATAGGGACTACAGGTCCTCGATCTATCCCCTGCCCAGTGAGCGTCATCCCTCTTGAGTTGGCTCCCATGTGACCCTCTGCTCCCAGGGGCCTTGCAGCTATTTGCTCACCTTCCTGGAGATGAGGGCTCCCCCACTTCTGCTGGCTCAGGGGAGTCTGCCTCTCTCCCTGCCATTCAGCCTAAGGTTGGTGTCACCTGGGGTTCCCTCCAGCCAGGGAAGAGCAGGGCTCCCAGAACAGCAGGATTGTGGCCTCGGAACAGGCCCAGTGGGTGAGGAGAGTGCAGAGGGAGCCTCCTTGGCTCCTACTCAGGAGTTCCCACCAGAACCAAGATACATGTGAAGGAGTGGAGCTGGGTACAGGGGGGCAGGGCAGCTTGGAAGCAAGGGAGGAGGCTGCTTGTCAGAGCTGGGGTTCCAGGTAGGGACAGGCTTGAAATGGGAAGGAGGCTCTGGGAGTGGAAACCCCATCTTATTCACACTTGCTGCTCATCTACCTGACTTGTTCAGTAGGTGCTCAGTGTGTTTGTCCAGTGGGTGCACTCATTCATTCATTCATTGCACCACCTAGTGTGGGACAAAGAGATTAAGTGCTAAGTAGGACAAACAATGTTCTTGACCTCTGAACTGGGCCCTTACGAGCAGGTTGGGAAGATAGACATAAACCAGGAGCTAAATAACGGATTGACAAACCAACTGACTATGGGGGTATGTCGAAGTTTGGGGTGTTAAGGAGGACCTTGTCAAGGGCAGAGCCAGAAGGATGAGCAGAGTTGGAGGTGCAGCACTCTGTGGGAGGTGGTCTGGGGGAAGAAGCAGCCAGACAGAGGCAAGTCTGCGTGTCTGGGAAGTTCTGAGGGCCCCAGGGCAGCTGATGTGAAGAGCAAGGCCAGGGGTCTGGGGAGATGGTTGGGTGGTCCTGGCTCCAGAATGTTAGACGGAAGCACCTGGGATCCTTTGCTGTGGAAGGTTGGAATTAGTCCTAGAGATCTAAATGAGCTGTGTCTGCACCCTGGGACAAAAAGACGCCTGTGGGCGGGAGACTGTAGCACGCTGAAACCAGGTGACAGCCACCACTTGCAGGCGTCCACTCCTGTAATTACCGTGGCGGTGATTTCTGATGTCCAGGGGGCTTCCTGCCTCGCTCCCCTCCCCCCACCTCTCACCCTGTCTGTCTGGCCAGAACCTGAGCTCTGCCTCCAGCTCACTCCCGGGTGCTCCTCTCCACGAGACCTCCTCCTGGGAGATGATGGACACCAGCTGGGGACAGCAGGGAGCCCTCCTGGCCTGCATGGGGGACTTCCCAGTCCCACATCCCTCCCTCCCCTGCCTTGGCACCCGCCAGGCACCTGTGCCTACCCTGCCCGGGTCACCCTGAGCTCCAGCTTCCAGGCCTCAGCAGCTGGCCTGGCTCTCGTTCCCCAGGTGACACCCCCCACACCCCGGCCAAGTCTCCCAGGAAGGGCCTAACCCAGCCTTGGGCAAACTACGGCCCGCGGGCCAGATCCGGCTGTTCTATCTGGTTCTCTTGCTCTCCCCTCCGCTCCTTTACTTTGAATTTATATTAGTTCACACAAACACTCCATCCATGCTTTTGTTCCGGCCCTCTGGTCCAGTTTAAGAACCCATTGTGGCCCTCGAGTCAAAAAGTTTGCCCACCCCTGGGGACCTGTTTCCTCTGCTGCTGCCCGCTCCCTCCCTGGCGCGAGGACCGATAGCCTGAGTTACAGGAAGCTTTAGTTTGGCACTCCTTAAGGAAAGCAGTTAATAAAGAAATGAGAAGAGGCCCAGAGGGAGGGCAGAGGCCTGGCTGGAGTCCCTGTGGAAACTGGCACCTGCCTGACCTGCCAAGCTCACAGTGGGACAGGCTGTGCTGCCTTGCAGAGCGGATGCTGGTGCAGGGGCCTGGGGTGGGGTGGGGGTACTCAGGTCAGCCGGCTCCTTAGCCTGGTGTTGGCCTGCTGTGCTGAGAGGGATCACGTGGTACAGAGAGAGGGCTAGGGATGGATCCCAATGGGCCATTAGCTTGTGACCTCCGCAGAGGCAGGCCAGAGAACCATTCAGGGCCTTGGTTTTGTCACCTGTGGAATAGAGGAACAACAGCTCTCTGGTGGGACAGATGGAGGGTAAAGATAAGACTGTGCCCTAGGCCCAGCCCTTCTCCGGCTCCCTCTTCCTGTCCCCTTTCCCCCTCTGCTTTAGTGTATAACCTTGTTCTCCCCACTTAGATTCCAAAAAGGCACGATGGCCGAAAACACGAGAAAGCCCGTGGAAGGCGGGTGGGGGTGTGTGCAGGCACCACGACAGTCCTGTGGGGCCGGAGGGTATAAGCTGTGGGAACCAGCACAAAGACCTTCCAGCTGCCTGCTCGCCAGCCCCGGCGGGGACCCTGCGGCTCTGCTTCCCACAGTCCCAGGGTCAGGCAGGCCTCGCCCCACAGTGCAGCTCTGGCAGGCAGCCTGGCCTCCGGGCTCCAGCACGGCCTCTGGGGGCCAGTGCTGATCGGTCAGTGCTGCCCCTGAGGAACCCTGGGCCTCCGACCCCGGAGAAGCTGGTGAAGAGAGGGACCCAGGGCAGCGGGGCTGTCCCTGGTGGGGTCTGGGGTCACTGGTGTGTGTCCATGTGTCTGTGGGTGTATGTCTGGGTGGTGTGCATGTGGATGGCATGTGGTACATATATAATTGTGGTATATGTGGTGTGTATGTATCCATGGTCTGTGTAGTATAAGTGAGTCTGTGTGTGTAGTGTATGGTATGTGTGTCTCCACATACCATAGTGTGTGCATGGGTGATGTGTATGGGGGTATGTAGTGTCTGTGATGTGTGTATGTTATGTCTGTGGGTGGGTATGTATAATGTCTGTGGTGTGTGTGTGTGGTGTGTCTGTGTGGGAGGTATGTATAGTGTCTGTGGTGTGTGTGGTGTGTCTGTGTGGGAGGTATGTATAGTGTCTGTGGTGTGTCTGTGGGGGGGTATGTATAGTGTCTGTGGTGTGTCTATGGGGGTATGTATAATGTCTGTGGTGTGTGTGTGGTGTGTCTGTGTGGGAGGTATGTATAGTGTCTGTGGTGTGTGTGGTATGTCTGTGTGGGAGGTATGTATAGTGTCTGTGGTGTGTCTGTGGTGGGGTATGTATAATGTCTGTGATGTGTGTGTGGTGTGTCTGTGTGGGAGGTATATATAGTGTCTGTGGTGTGTCTGTGGGGGGTATGTATAATGTCTGTGGTGTGTGTGTGGTGTGTCTGTGTGGGAGGTATGTATAGTGTCTGTGGTGTGTCTGTGGGGGGGTATGTATAATGTCTGTGGTGTGTGTGTGGTGTGTCTGTGTGGGAGGTATGTATAGTGTCTGTGGTGTGTCTGTGGGGGGGTATGTATAATGTCTGTGGTGTGTGTGTGGTGTGTCTGTGTGGGAGGTATGTATAGTGTCTGTGGTGTGTCTGTGGGGGGGGTATGTATAATGTCTGTGGTGTGTGTGTGGTGTGTCTGTGTGGGAGGTATGTATAGTGTCTGTGGTGTGTGTGGTGTGTCTGTGTGGGGGTTTGTATAGTGTCTGTGGTGTGTGTGTGGTGTGTCTGTGTGGGGGGTATGTTTAGTGTCTGTGGTGTGTCTGTGTATGGGGATATGTATAGGTCTGCGGTGTGTGTATTATGTCTGTGGTCTGTGCATATGTTATGCATGTGTGTGTGCATTCACCCATGGCATTGGTGAGAATAGAACCCTCCCTACATGTGAAGTCATGATGGTGTGAGTGATGTCATGGAGTCACTTTCTTGTGTCCCCACTTTTCTGAGTCCCTGTCCCTCTCTGGGCAGCCCCTCTTGCTCCTCTTTCCCACTGAGGTCCTCCTTGACCACCTTCCTGCCGCCTCTTCAGGGCCATCCCTGCCGGCTCCCTCTGCCTCGTGGGTGGGCTCAGGGCTCCCTCCTCATCCTGCACAAACTCAGCACGCCCTCCTGGACCTTAGCAGGGCATCGGCCACACCTCCTTCTGGCTCACCTGTCCATCTCCCAAGCCATTGGACAGCCTCTCTGGCCCAGCCTCCTCCTGGTCCAGGGGTGGCATGCTTGCTGTCCCTCGGTGTGGCTTCTGTGGCCATCAGTGCTAGCGTCCATTTCTATAATCTTCTCTAGAGAATGGGGAGGGAGGGACGGATTTTTAGTGGGGCATGTTGTCTGTGAGGTGCTGATGGGTCAGAGGTCACTGGAGGCACTGGGCTGGGACCAGCGTGTGGGAAGGAGCTAACAGGGTCACTCTCAGATGCTTATGGAGGGCCCTCACCGTGCCAAGTGCACCACTGCATCTAAGACCATAGAGATGAAAATGAGTGTGAGGAGTGAGGCTTGGGATGGGCCCCACTGCACCCACATTGAAACACTGACAGAGGAAAGAAATACACACCCACTCACCCCCACTCCTCTCACATACCTTCTGCATCAAGACCATCCATCAAAGACTTCCAACCACTCTCAGAAGAAAGCCTGCCCCTCTTCCATGGCCCCCACAAGCTTCATGATCTGCTCCTCCACACTACCCTGCCCTCCTCCCCCCACCCGGGGGCCGCGTGGCCACCCTGCATCTCCCACCTCGGGGACTTGTCCCTTGTCGGGGGCAGTCTTTCCCCCGCAGCCATGGGCTCATGCCCTCGTTTCATGAACATCTCTGGCTTCCACTGTCTCCTCAGAGAGGCCTTTCCTGACCACATTATATAGAATATCACCCGGTGTCAACCCTCTTTCCCCTTATGCCATTTTAGTGTCCCTGAATGACCATAAACACATTCTTTAACTGTGCTTATCCATTGCTGTGTCTCCCGCAGCAGAGCCCCTCCGGCTGACACTGCACGCGGCCTTCTCCGCTGGGTCACTGGCAGTTGGCTCCTAGCAGGGCTGAGAATGCACAGCGGGGTGGATCCACGCAGCACAGGGGCCTGGGAAGACAGGCGCCCTGGGAGCACTGTGTGTGCCGCCGCAAGGCCAGGTTTCACAAGATAGGGAGTGTCATGCTGCAAAATGCATTTCAGATGGCTCGAGGCTGCAGAAGGGAAAAACAAAGCTATAAAACCACTGGATGAAAAGAGAGAATGTTCTCATGATGCTGGAGGAGGGAAAGCCATCCGAAGCAAGACACGGAATCCAGAAGCTATAAAAGAAGAGCCTGCGGATTTGACTACATGAAAATAAAAAGCTTATGCATGGCAAGCACACGATAAACAGAGTTAAAAGATACTTTGCCTGCCTGGGATAAAATATTTAAAACATGTGCAAGGGCAACAAATCAATATCACAACATATAATGAGGCTCCAATAGCCAATAAATAAGATACATACAGCCCAGTAGAAACAAGTGGGTCAAGGAGAGGAGTGGGTGATCCACAGGATAAGGAGTGCTCATGGCCAGTGAGCGCAAATAGGTGCTCACCGCTCACCAGCAGGAACCAGCTGGGTGGGGTCGGAACTGAAAGAGGGGCCATGCCGCACTGGTGAGCGCTTCTCATACATGGTGTCTCACACATGGGAGGGCGTGGAGCCTGCAGACGGGTGGGCAAACTGGGTAGACTTGGCGACATTCAAAACGCACGCTCCTCATGACCCAGAAATTCCACTTTTAGGCTATCTTTCCAAAATGCCAAAGATGGTCAATGCCTCATGGAGTGTTCTAGCACAGGACCAGCGGGGAGCCGCCTCCCTGCTCCCAGCAGGGTGGTGGCTGAACGAAGAACATGCCAGCATTAACAAGACCCTCCTCTGGTATGAAGAAACGCTCCCAACTTATTCTGTGAAAATAAAAGCGAGACACAACCACAGGAGCGACCGGTCCCACTTGTTTTTCCTCAAGTCCCATGTGTGGAGCCAGCGGGATGTGTGCTCACACCTGCACAGACAGCGGTGGGGACAGAACTGGCACCTGCTGACAGGAGGGGGTTCTGGGAGTGAGTGGAGCTTGAGGAGTTACCTTCTACCTTTCTTGCTTCTTTATCATAGAATTTTAGCAGCTGAAATACCTCACTATTGTTAAGAAACAGTAACAGTATTAAGGAAGGGGCTGGTGGGGGGGGCCCTGGGTCAGTTGGGGAGGAGTGAAGACTGGGCGCTCAGAGCACTCCAGGGCCGGCCCTGCTCCAGGCCTCTCCACTGCGGCAGGTCCCACTTTTCTGATCTGTTAGAGATGAAACCCAGAGTCTCTCCGGTATGAGGCACAGAGCCAGGCGGACCCCATCAGGGAAACCGTGACCCCTCTCCCTGCATGATCAGGGCTGGGGCACAGGAGCAACATGACTTGGCAGAACCTCAGCTGTAGCTGAGTCACCCTTTCCGCTCAGCACTCATGGATGTAGGCAATCAGCTCCTGTGCGTTCTCCTCCGGTCCCGCTGACCAGATTCCCCTTCCCATGAGGCAAGGGCCCCCTTTTCTCATCGCAGGGTGGCCAGGAGTCCAGTTCTGGACACACTGGTGTCGAGATGGATAGGAGACCTCAGGCAGACAGCACAGTGACGGGGAAAGGCCTGGCTGGAGCAGGCCCCTCTGTGGGGCCTAGACTCGTGAGCCGGTGTCGAGAAGAGCGATGAGCCTGGGATGGAGCCCTGGCTTCCTACTCAGAGGAGCATGTAGCAATCACAATAACAGTCATAATAGTCCCTGAGCCCCAGGGGACAGGGCACAGGGAAGTGAAGGGCTTGCCTGAGGCCACCTACGTCTGCTTGGCTCCACAGTCCGGCATCTCCCCACAGGTCAGTCCACTCACTGTTTCTGTCAGACCTAAAATCTCTGTTTTCCGCCCTCCCACACACTCTGAGTGGTGAGTTAAGACAGCCGATTGTTTGTCTTTACTCTGTCTCAAACCTTGGCTCATGGAGCTGATCAGCTGGAGGTTTGAGAAGTTGGAAGGAACTTGGAACAATCAAGAGGCCAGCAATGGAGGACAGCCAGCTGGGGACAGTGGGCAGCCTCCCCGCAGTCCATGCCCGTGCTGGGGGCTGCCTGGAGAATGGAGCCCATGGGCTCGTCATTCTCCTCCGGGTCGCACTGCCTCACTTCATCCTCAGCGCCCCCAAGGTGGGCACCACAACTCTTGCTCTCTGCGGTGGGACTCAGAACACAAACTGCCTGGAGGGATGGGGCCAGGCCTTACAGCCACCAGCCAGTGAGAGGCTCTGCATAAAAGGTCAGCGTCTGCACCTACATTTTTCTATCAGTGTTCACGTGGGCCTCACACTGACTCTGAGCTGGGTATTATTGGCTCCATGTCACAGACAAGGGAACAGAGGTCCAGGAAGATCAACTAAGGTCACCCAGACAATAGCTCCACATCTTGCATTCTAACCCCAGTGCCCCCACACTGCTGCCTCTTGGCACAGCCCAGTCAGCCACCTAGGGAGGGCCCAGGAACTGAGCACTGCCAGGCGGGTCTCTGCTCAAGATGGCACCTACTTCCTTGTTTGATAAACTCTATGATGACATTTTTTGCATTTTGGCATTTTTGAAATCTGGATGCATCTTACAATCTTTGCCAGGCCACTACCCAGCTCACACAACAAAACTTGCAGGAAGTGCCCTGCTGGTTTTGCTCAGTGGATAGAGCATTGGACTGCAGACTGAAGGGTCACAGGTTCAATTCCAGTCGAGGGCACATGTCCAAGTTGCAGGCTCAATCCCAGGTAGGGGACATGCAGGAGGCAGCCAATCAATGACTCTCTCATCGTTGTTGTTTCTCTCTCTCTCTCTCTTCATCTCCCTTCCTCTCTGAAATCAATAAAAATATATTTAAAAAAAAAAACTTGCAGGAAGTGTCCAGTGTCCGTGGCTAGGGAGAACCCCTGCAGCCAGTGGTGGAGCACACTTAGAACACACGCTGACCATTGCGTTTTGAATGGTGCAGAGGACAAGGCTGTGAGAAATCCCGACTTCATCCAGGAGCCAACGGCCAGTGTGCAAACACTCCTTCCCAGGTGCTCATGCCTCATCTGGAAGGAGGCAGAGAGAAAAGATGCCCTCTTGATCTTCCTGGGTGTCCATAGGTGGCAAAGTGGGTGAACTGGGTGGTTGCTCTCACGGTTTGGAGGGCTGATGATGAGCCAAAGCAGAGCCCCCATCCTGTGCCCTCTGCTGAGCTAGAGCCTGTGGCCCTTCATGAGTGTGGCTCACTGCTCTGTCCTCAAGGTGCCCCCCAGAGCCCAGCACACTTTAGACATTTGACCAGTGTTTGCTGAATGAATGAAAATTACACATGGCTTTTGAGTCTCTCCAACACAGGTTTGAATTATATGTCTGCCACTTCATCTCTGAGCCTCAGTTTTCTCATCTGTAAAATGGGGATGAGATACTTTTATGATAGGGTTATTGAGAAGATAAATGAGATGATGCATATAAAGTGCTGGGCTTAATGGCCAATGAGCAACAATCAATTGATGGGAATGGTTAGGAATTTTTTTGAGGAGAGTAATTACGATTTTTTTGTGTTCAATGACCTCAAATACATCCCAAATCTCAACTCTTGGTCACAACAAGCATGAATGGCTCAGTGTAAATCCATCCTCAGTGCAGGGACAAATGCCACAGCTGTGCCCTGCATCTGGGCACAGGGGCTTCTCACTAGCTCTGGGCGTGGTGGAATCTGTACTGATCTTGTGCTCACCCCAGGGAGTGTCCTGAGCAACCAACATCTGAGGTCTGTTCATGGCACTAGATGGCTCCTTTAGGGCAGGGTCGTGGTTTATCCACCTCCGGTGGGCTGGTGCCAGCAGGTGCTCACCATGCTTTTGATAGATAAGTGAGTCCCTATCCACAAGAGCAGGATCCAGAGAATAGGCCTGTTTTCTCTCTCTCTCCCTCTCGTGCATGTGTGTGCGTGCCCAGGCACACACAAGAACACACATAAGCACACACACATGCACATAACAGGTAGGCTCCCTCACCTGGCTGGAGGCTTTTTGCAGGGGTGGGGCATACAGCATCATCTATCCCCCCACAGCCAGCCATAAACTCCTGCTCCAAAGTGGGAAGCCTGCCTTTGCATTTCCCCCAGCAACCAGCACAGAAATGCTAGGAGTCACTAAGTGGATGGATGGATGGATGGATGGATGGATGGATGGAAGCATAAAACTGATCCAGGGTAATTTATTGGAATGAATTCCACACAAGAATATAGGCTGGGTATTGCCATAAAAAACAGGTTTGCTGAAAAGATGCCAAAGTAACAAGATCCAAGCCTACTGATCCTCGCTGATGAGCTGATTGTAAACATGATGAACTGCTAGGGCAGTTCCATGGTACAGGGGACCCAGGCTCTGCTAATCATAAGAGAGCTTTCATTTCGAGGTGTAAGGTGGCTGCCCCACATCCTGCCATCACGCCCACGTTCCTGCCAGCAGGCAGGGGGAAAGGAGGGGCGGGACTCCTTTTCCTTTGAGGGCACAGCCCGGAAGTTCCTCCCATGCCATCCACTTACATCTGACAGGCCAGAACGTAGTCCCAAGGCTACACCTTGATGCAAAAGAGGCTGGGAAAGGGATTTTTAGCTGGTGTTCATGTGCCCAGCTTGAACTTGGAGGGTCATTTGCGAAAGCAAGAAAAGTGGGTATTGGGGCAACTTGTTTGCTCTCCCCACCTGTTTTGAAAAGATAAAATGGTCTGTTCATTGTCAGGCATGGTGGGGCAGAGGGGTCCTGCCAGCTTTGAGTGTGAATCTGGGGGAAATGGTGGGAGAAGCAGAGAGAGAGGTGTTGTCTTGAATGGATGATGCTACTAAGGGGCTCCTGGTGGGCAGTGTCTCTCAGGTGTAGGGTGGAGACGCTGAGAGCCCTCTGAGAGGTACAAAGAGGAGCAGAAGGTGGCAGGGGCAGCTAGCCTGCAGTCTGCCCAGACACACGGATAAATGCCAAGGACCAGGGTGTGGGTGAGTGGGGACCAGGCTCTCAGCCTCACCAAGAGCAGGTGAGTTTCACGCACCCCGATCAGAGGAGCCACACAGTGTTGTCAGCAAACCTGAATCAGCTGCCAGCATTCACAAAATGACAAGTTTTCCTGTTTCCCTTAAAATAGCAGAGGCTCGGACAAGGCTGGCCAGACTCTCATTGCGGTGGCTGCAGGCTCTGGCTTCCCTCGTCTACACCGCCTCCTGCCGATGTAGAAACACCAAAGTGGGTGATCATCCCATCCCCACCAAGAGGCTCTGTCACCCAGGGCCCAGCAGGGCACCTCGGTCCCTGGAGGAGTCCAGCTGGTAGTGGCTGTGGCTCATTCCCAAACACTCTATGCCAGGCGTGTGCCTAAGAAAAGGGTCAAATAATATAAGCCAAAACCTCACTCAGCCTGTGGGTGGCTGAGCATACACCTGACAGTCAAATTTGCTCCCAAAGCTGGAGCCCCCAGATGACCCTGATTCTTGCTTGAGTCTTGCGTCTCTGATCTCAGAGAAGTCCAGGCGCCCAGAGTCACCTTCACCTTCAAGGGTTCTTGCCACTGAGGGGCTGGACCTTTTTCTTCATATTCAGGGTTGGTATTGGGTGTGATTTGGCTCATGCTGCAGTGGCCGAGTGCACCTCTGGGACACTGAGTCCGGCCTGGACCCCAGGCCGTGGGGGTGGTTTCTGGGGTGGAGGAGACCGTGAGATGAAGGGGTCTCCTCCTGGGGTAGAAGAGCTTCTCCCACAGGCAGAGAACCCCCAAAACAAAAACAGGTTGATTTAAGCCAGCCACTGGTTACTTATTAGCTCCATTGTTTTCAACATCGCCCTTGGCCAGAACTCAAATGTGGCTGTATTTTGCAAGCGACTCTGTGGACACATCCGGGCTTGATAATGCTGCAGTCCATGATATTTTGGTTCTTCCTTATTTAAAGGGAAGATCTTGCTGCCACCCGGCCCAGCCTCACCCTTCAGATTGGAAACTATGTGACCCTCACGATGAGGTTTCGCTTGGACGTCTCAGGCCAGATTTCCGAGCTGAAAGCAACAGAGGGCTGTGCCGGCCAAGCACACACTGCAGACAGCTGGGGATGATGTTTTGTCCTTTCCCTTAAAAACAAAGCCTAAACTGAGCAAAGAGTTGCTTTCAAATCAAATATTTGTTGGCACATGAGTGTTAGAAAACATGTGTTTTGTTTTAAAATTAGACTTCCCTGGAAAGAACAATGGCACAATCAAAGGAGACAAGTGTTTGGTGGGGCCGAAAAGAACACATTCTTTTGCCCAAAACGTCTTGAAGTTTGGTGAGAAGCTGCTGACCGCGCCTGGCTCCCTGGCTTGGGTCAGAGAACAAGGCTCACAGCTTGTCAAGAGCTATGTGGTTGCCACCTGGGCCCCTTAGAGGCCCTGGTGCAAAGCATTCTGGGAGCAGTGCTCAGATTGGTTAGCCTCTGTTCCTGCCTGCCTGCGGCTCTCCCTGAGAGTTCCCAGGGCCTGGCATCGCTGGGTAATCCTGGAAGTGAGGGGTTCTGAGGACACACCTGCACGCACACAGGACTCTTGCAGCCTGCTGCTCCCCTGCTGGGTGCCCGCACCTCCATGCAACCGTGGCTCTGACCACAGCTGGGGAGACCAGACTTGGAGTCTTGACCCAGGGCAGCTGTCAGTAGCCTGGCTCGAGAGCATGGCCCAGAGCCCAGTGTCTGTCCAGACAAACCGATGCTCCCTCTTGGGGTTTTGAATGCAAAACACACAGAGAGGGATCCAGAGAGAGACTCATTGAGCGCAGCAGCGAACAGAGGTCAGCCATGGACGGGCAGTCCGATTCTGAAGGGCCGGGAGTGGAGGGCGCGGAAGGTGGGAGAGAAGGAAGATCCAGGAGCTGAGACACACAACAGAGTCTGGGGCCCGGGACCCACAGAGCTGCTGCTGTGTGGAGAACAGCTCCTGCAGGCGTTCCCTTGCATAGGCCGAACCCCGCGCCCTGAGCTCCCTGCTCAGGTCTACGCTACTCCGCGTGAGGGGACAGTTTCAGAATTGGACTCTGAACAGAGGGCGAGGCGAGAGCAGCAGGCATGTGCACAGACAGCTCGTTCCTTTCAGAGTTGTGGTCCCCTCCCCATCTCTTCCAGGAAGCTCCACCGCGTCCTCAGCCCTCTCCCTCCCTGGGGTCCCAGAGTAGCGGGGCTGATGGGCCCCTTCCAGTCCAGTCAATGAGGGCTTTTTGGGCCTCTTCAGACCTGTAAACTTGGCCTCTGCCTTTGTTTTCTCTGTAAAGCTCAAAATGCAGGCAGGCTGTGGTAGGCTGTGTTACCTGTCTTGAGGCTGCGGGGAGGGGCTAACTCTTCAGCAGAAAAAATGGCCACTTAGGTTTGGAAGGTTACGACTGTCCCAATGCAGGAGTCCAGCCACGTCCCCCTGCCCTGCTTCCCTTCCCAGCCTCTCCTCAGGCACCTCAAGTCTGTGCCTCTCTCCCTGCGCCAAAGCCTCGTGGGAGTGTTTGCAATAGAAAAGTCTTACATTCTGGGTTTAGTGAATAAAAGCAAAGACAAAGCAAAACCAAAACAACCACAAACTGTAGGTTTCTCCCCGTCCTGGCACCATGCTGTTTGGGCCCCCTCAGCCTTTCCAGGCTGTGGTCTTAGGTCCAGATTCCCTGCCACCAGCAGCCCTGTGGCTTTTCCTTTCCACAGTTGGACTAAGCCTGTCGCCAAGGGACGTGGCTTTGGTGCAACACAGCTTCTTCCTCCCTCTCGGCTGCTGGCCGGCTGGCCCTCTCCAGCCCAGGTTCCCGCTCCTACCACTCTCCAGGCGTCCTTTGCCCTTCCCTGTAAATGGTCTCCTCCGCTGTGTCTAATTTGTTAATTCCAGGTGGATGTTCTCCGATTGAGTTGCTATTCCAGTCTGGCCCCTGAATGAGGTGTGCGACACGTGTACCTATTCTGCTGCAATTTTGAGTCTTTTTATATCCACATTCTTGATGGCCCAGGGATCCATCCAGCCAAAGATTAAAATTCTGCTCTTAAAGATGCTGTTAGCTCTATGTGCTCTGCTGTAGCACATAGACCCCAAAATGTCACAGCTGAACCCAGAGAAATCAGTCATTCTCTAGTCCAGGGGTGGGCAAACTTTTTGACTCGAGGGCCACAATGGGTTCTTAAACTGGACCGGAGGGCCGGAACAAAAGCATGGATGGAGTGTTTGTGTGAACTAATATAAATTCAAAGTAAAGGAGCGGAGGGGAGAGCAAGAAAACCGGATAGAACAGCCGGATCCGGCCCGCGGGCCGTAGTTTGCCCACGGCTACTCTAGTCGAACAGTCTGGGTGGAGGGCCTGGGCTGGCAGGGCTTCACTCCACACAGCCCTTCAGGGATCCACGCTGGCTGCAGCTGTGATCTTCAACACGGGGCCTGCGTGTCAATAACCTGGTCATGGGAAGGAAATAGGAGTCTGAAGGGAGTGTTCAGGGGCTGGGATTGAAAGTGGCGCAGCTCATGTCTGTGCACGTTCCTTTGCCTAGAACTCAGGCCCGCGGCCACATCAAGAGTGAGGGGGCTGGGAAAGGGACCCTGGCAGGCAGCCCTATGCAGACAGCAACTCTGGTCCTATGGATGAAGAGGAGCGGCATGGAAGGAGGGCCTGCTCCTGTGTCCTTGGCTTGGGTGGGGTGAGGTCGGAGGAGCCCCAGGCCTCACTCAAACACCACTGCGTGGGGAGAACAGGCAGGGCTCTGGCTGCCTGGCTCATGGCTGTGCATCCTTGGGTTGGCCCTGCATCACTCCCCAGCCAGGGCAGCTTCCACATACTGCCCCACACCCCCAGGAAGCACAGAAATTGAGTCCCGACATTCCTTAAATGGGCACAGGTCCAGTTTCATTCGGCTCAAAGATCTAGTCCACAGTGAGGACTGGTTTTGTCCCAAAGCCTGTGCCAGCCCCATGGGCAAAGGATCGCAGTCCAGGAGGGTTTTCTGTGTTCAGCTCTGGGCTCTGCACTGGGCTGGTGGGTGGAACGGGGGCTCTGGGCTCTGCACTGGGCTGGTGGGTGGAGCGGGGGTAGGGGGGCAGAGAGAAGATGCAGGAGAGAGATGAGCCTAACAGACACAGAGCAGCACGGAGTATGCTGTGATCACAGAGGGCAGAGGGCAGAGGGCAGTCAGAGCGTGAGACCCCAGAGGGGCAGGGGACCTGTGGAGGGACAGAGAGGCCATGCTCCCGTCTAAAGGGAGTAGCCACTTTTCAGCACCAGCTGCTTGGCTGGCCGCTGGCGGGAATTGGCACCTAGGGTGGCCCAGAGTTCCAACCTCTGGTCTGGAGAAGCTGGAAATGCAGGGTGAGAGTGAGTGAGTGTGCATGTGTGTGAGTGTGTGAGTGTGTGTTTGAGTGTGTGAGTGTGTTTGAGTGTGTGAATGTGTGAGCATGTGTGTGTTTGAGTGTGTGAGTGTGAGGGTATGAGTGTGTGTGTGTGAAGGTATGTGTGTGTGAGAGTGTGTGTGAGTGTGTAAGAGTGTGAGGGTGTGTGTGTGAGTGTGTGAGAGTGTGTGTGTGAGTGTGAGGGTGTGTGAGTGTGTGTGAAGGTGTGTGAGTGTGTGAGAATGTGTGAGTGTGTGTTTGAGTGTGTGAGGGTGTGTATGTGTGTGAAGGTGTGTGAGTGTGTGGGGGGTGTGAGTGTGTGAGTGTGTATTTGAGTGTGTGTGAGTGTGTGTATATGTGAGCATGTGTGTGAGAGTGTTGTGTGTGTATATGTGTGAGCGTGTGAGCATGTGAGAGTGTGTATGTGGGTGTGTGTGTGAGGGGGTGTGAGTGTGTGTGTGAGAGTGTGTGTGTGAAGTGTGTGAGAATGTGAGGGTGTGAGTGTGTGTGTGAAGGTGTGTGAGTATGTGAGCATGTGTGTGAGAGTGTTGTGTGTGTATATGTGTGAGCGTATGAGCATGTGAGAGTGTGTATGTGGGTGTGTGTGTGAGGGGGTGTGAGTGTGTGTGTGAGAGTGTGTGTGTGAAGTGTGTGAGAATGTGAGGGTGTGAGTGTGTGTGTGAAGGTGTGTGAGTATGTGAGCATGTGTGAGTGTGTGTTTGAGTGTGTGAGGGTGTGAGGGTATGTGAGAGGGTGTGAGGGTGTGTGTGAGGGTATGTATATATATGTGTGTGAGGGTGTGAGGGTGTGTGAGGGGGTGTGTGTATATGTGTGTGAGGGTGTGTGTGAGGGTGTATGCATATATGTGTGTGAGCATGTGTGTGAGAGTGTTGTGTGTGAGTGTGTATATGTGTGAGCATGTGAGAGTGTGTATGTGTGTGTGAGGGTGTGAGGGTGTTTGAGAGTGTGTGTGTGTGTATATGTGTGTGTGAGGGTGTGTGTGTGTGAGGTGTGTGCGTGTGAGGGTGTGAGGGTGTGTGTGAGGGTGTGTGTGTGTGAGAGTGTGTGAGAATGTGAGGGTGTGAGTGTGTGTGTGTGAAGGTGTGTATGTGAGCATGTGTGAGTGTGTGTTTGAGTGTGTGAGGGTGTGAGGGTATGTGAGAGGGAGTGAGGGTGTGTATATGTGTGTGTGTGAGTGTGTGAGAGTGTGAGGGTTTGTGAAGTTGTGTGTGAGGGTGTGTGAGAGTGTGTGTGTATATGTGGTGTGAGGGTGTGTGTGAGAGGGTGTGTGTGACTGTGTGAGTGTGTGTGAGGGTGTGTGTGAATATGTGTGTGAGGGTGTGTGTGTGTGAGGGTGTGTGTATATGTGTGTGTGAGGGTGTGTGTATATGTGTATGTGAGTGTGTGTGTGAGTATATGAGTGTGTGTGAGGGTGTGTGTGTATATGTGTGTGTGAGGGTGTGAGCGTGTATTTGAGTGTGTGTGAGAGTATGTGAGAGAGTGTGTGTGTATATGTGTCTGTGAGCATGTGTGTGAGAGTGTTGTGTGTGTATATTTGTGAACGTGTGAGAGTGTGTATGTTTGTGTGAGGGTGTGAGGGTGTGTGAGTGTGTGTGTGAGGGTGTGTGCATGTGAGGGTGTGTGTGAGGGTGTATGCATATATGTGTGTGAGCATGTGTGTGAGAGTGTATATGTGTGAGCATTTGAGAGTGTGTATGTGTGTGTAAGGGTGTGTGTGTGAGGGTGTGAGGGTGTTTGAGAGAGTGTGTGTGTATATATGTGTGTGTGAGGGTGTGTGTGTGTGAGGTGTGTGCGTGTGAGGGTGTGAAGGTGTGTGTGAGGGTGTGTGCATATATGTGTGTGTGAGCATGTGTGTGAGAGTGTATATGTGTGAGCATGTGAGAGTGTGTATGTGTGTGTAAGGGTGTGTGTGTGAGGGTGTGAGGGTGTTTGAGAGAGTGTGTGTGTATATATGTGTGTGTGAGGGTGTGTGTGTGTGAGGTGTGTGCGTGTGAGGGTGTGAAGGTGTGTGTGAGGGTGTGTGCATATATGTGTGTGTGAGCATGTGTGTGAGAGTGTTATGTATGAGTGTGTATATGTGTAAGCATGTGAGAGTGTGTGTGTGTGTGAGGGTGTGAGAGTGTGTGTGTGTATGTGTGTGTGAGTGTGTGTGTGAGTGTGTGTGTGTAAGGGTGTGAGTATGTGTGAGAGTGTGTGTGTGTATGTGTGTGTATGAGGGTGTGAGGGTGTGTGAGGGTGTGTGTGTGAGGGTATGAGGGTGTGTGAGGGTGTGTGTGAGTGTGTGTGTGTGTGTGAGGGTGTCTGTATGTGGGTGTGTGAGGATGTGTGTGAGTGTGTGTGCGTGTGAGGGTGTGTGTGTGTGAATGTGTGTGTGTGAGGGTGTGTGTGAGTGTGTGTGCGTGTGAGGGTGTGTGAGAGTGAATGGGAGAGAGATACCAGGTTTTTAGACACTGACGAGCTGAGGAAGGTCTGCTGTGGGCAGGGTGGAGTACCGGGCTGCCCTGATCCTCTGCGGCAGAGATGCCCCAGGACTGAAGGATGTGACTTGAAGGGGATGCCTGGGTGGGTGGAAGAGGGCAGGACCAGGTGTGTGACCGAGGCCATTGCAACCTGCATCAAAGGTCAGCTCTCCATTCCAGGTGCCAGTCATTTCATTCTTGCAAGAAGTCTCTGCACGGCTGTTGTGACTGTCCCTTTCTATGGCTGAAAAGCTGAGAGCTGGAGAGGCTAGGTCGCTGGGCAAGGTCACACCACTCCTGCTCAGACACAGCTTTCAGAGGCTGTGCTGAGCCTGAGGGGATGGAGAGAAAAGCCCTCTAGGGAGCAAAGTGGAGCTCAGATCAGGGCAGTGATTACCCCCAAGTGAGCAAAGGTGGGACCAAGCCGCTTTCTTTCCTCTCAATCCTTGCTCGTGCCTGCTCAGCCCCCAGGGCTCCCTGAACAACAGTGACTCAAGGTAGAGCCCCTTCTCCGGGCAGGGCCTGCTGGGGAGTGGTAGCCTGGGGGACCCCTGTGTACTGGAGAAAGCACAGTCACCTGCTCAGGTGTCTCCTGGCTAAGCCTGAACTTTGTCCACCTGGTGCCCAGGCCAGGCGACCTGCACTGCACGTCTGGTGGGAATGCAGACAACCTCAGGCAGGGGATCGGCCTGAGCGCGTGGCGTCTGCGGATAATTAAGGACATGTGCGGCCTACATTTAGGCTGGCGCACATCTGTCCAGCATGGCTCAGAGAGGTCTTTGCCTCAAGGCAAGGGGCTAGCGGTGGCCTCAGGTAACCCTTCCCACTGGGGAGAGCATTGGCTGGAGGTGCTCAGAGCCGCTGCCTTGCACCCCTCGAGGGGATGGACCCTGACACCCCTGGTGGAATGGCTGCCATGCCCATTCTTCCATCAGCCTTTCCTGAGCTCCCTGCAGCGTTGTCCTCCCTGATGTCTTGGTGCAGCCCATTCAAACCTGCCCTGATCAGCTGCTGGTCTTATAAACACATACCCACTGAGCAACAGATCGCTCAGAATGGCTGGCAGGATGCTCCTCCCAGACTTGATTGCATTTCAAAACCACAGTGGCCACTTTCACCGAAAGAGCCATACCTCAGCACGAGCATTTAGGAATTTTGGAGACACTCTGGGACATTTCCAAGTTCTACTCCATTTTTTTGTATGTCTGTCCTGATAGACCCTTGTCAAAATAGTATTTATGTCTTCTTCTTCACTGGGTTTCAAAGCCTTTGAATCCACTTAAAAAAATATCTACCCTAAAAACAACTTTGGATGAAGTTTAGTTTTGCTTTCATTTCAGGGCCTTGGCAAGACCTGGGCATCACTGATAGGGGTCCTCGGTGTCAGAGCCTGGCTGAAAGGGACGCTCACCGTGGCGAAGAGCGCGGGGCTCCGGAAAGCATCTCCTGAGTTGGACAGCTCGGTCAGGAGCAGGGAGTGAAGCAGCCGGTCTCTGAGCCAATGAGCCCTGCCACTGTCCACGGCGCACAGACTGGCCTGTAGATGCTGTGGACCACCTGGTTGCAAGCTAATGATGTTGATTAGGTCTCAAGTCAGCCCATAAAAGCACTTTAAGTCCAAAATGTGTTTGAAGCTTAAAGCCATTAGTTCTACAATACAATATTTTACTCATGTATTCATTAACTCAATCAACAAAATATTTATGAAGTGCCTACCATGTACAGTGTAGACCAGTTAGGTTTGGGGTATGGTTGCTGTGACAGACCCAGAATGACAGTGACACAAACAAGACAGAGTTACCTCTCCGTCACGGTTAATTTTATGTGTCAACTTGCCTGGCTAAAGGAGGCCCAGATCACTAACATCACCTGGGGTGGGCGGGGGAGTGAGGATGTTCCCGGAGGAGCTGGGCTTCTGATCAATAGACTGAGTGCAGCTCATCCCACCCGCGCCGATGGGCATCATTCAACCCAGGAGGGTCGGGATGGAGCAGAAGCACCCACATCTCCTGTCCTCGGTCACTAGCGTGCCTGGATCTTGGTACCTCAGAGGCCAACTGGGACTTAACACCATTGCTTTCCTGGCTCCCCACCATGGTCTGGGACAGGAGTCACAACGCCAGCCTCCCTGGGCCTCCAGCTGGCAGACAGCAGGTGGTGGGACTTCTTGGCCTCCATCCTCACATGGGCCAATTCCTGTCATGAATCTCCTCTACAGATGTATCTATCTATCCTATTGGTTCTGTTTCTCTGGAGGACCCTGACTAGCACATTCTCTCTTGTCAAGGTCCCAGCCTGTGTCGTTGCTCAGGCTCCTGCCCTTTGCTGCTCAGCAGTTCTGGAGCAAAGCTCCTGTTGGCATGGTCCCAAGTGGCCCCCGTGTCCCACCTGGATCCTCCATGGGAGGGGGAAGGAGGAAGGGCACAGGCCACAGTTGTGCACTTCATGTCCCCTCACATTCCATTGGAAAGGACTGGCTTATGGCCACACCCAGCTGCAAGGGAGGCTGGGAAATATGGTCTTTATTTTGGGTGCACGTAGGTAAGCTAAAAATCAGGAGGCCTATGACTGTGAGAGGATGTGAGAATCAATAATGGGGGACAAGTACTAGGCTCTGACACAACTGGAGAATAAAACAGATACACCCAGCCCGTTGTGCGTGTGAGCCCTAAGGGAACTCCCAGTCCAGGAGGGGAGGTGGCTATTAAGTGGCAAAGGAGCCCGAGTTGCTGCTTCCACTGTGATGAGGGCTATTGCAGACACTCCCGAGGGGGTCAGCCAGCTCCTCCAGGAGGACCTTAGAGCAGAGACCGAGGCTGGTCTGGTTGGCAGCGGGAGGAGACAGGGGGAGCAGTGAGGCAGGTCCCGCCAGGCAGGGGGTGGCACGCACTAGGATGCTGTGCAAGAAGGAAGGTGGTGCTGAGGAGGACTGGCAGTGAGGCTGCTGTGGCTGGAGCCCAGGGAGACAGGAGAGGGTGGGTGAAAAGGGGAGAGGGCTCACTGGACAGGCAGGGCCTTGTCGTTGAGGTGATGTTTGCAGACGTCCCTCTCAGGGCGATGGGGAGCCACTGGGGGGTGACAGAGGGGGTGGCACAGCTGCACTGCAGTTTCAGATCATCCCACTCCATTGCCTGGCCTCTCTGGCAAGGTTACAGGGGCGCAGGGGGAAGTGGTCCCACTAGCCCTGGGCACAGAGGGTGGGCAGAGAGGCTTGCTGGGCTCTTCCATGTGCCTGGCAGCTCTTGCCAAATCGGCATCGCAGAATGTTGGACTAGAGAAGATGGAACACCCAGCGCAACTACTTGAGGGCACAGATGAGGAGGCAGGGACAGGGGCTCTGGCAGGTCCCGCAGCACAGTGGTGGCAGAGCTGGATCCAGAACCGACTCCTCCTGTCTCCCTGGGTGCTGACGGGCAGAGAAAGGCTGGTGGGCTGGGGTCACTGGGTGCCACCTGGCTCCTGGGAGGTGCCTATCTGAAGCAGCTCCAGAAACATAAACCTGCAAATTAATTCCTAATTCCAGCCTAAGACATAAAATCACACCACACACTGAGTTGCCCACAGTTGCCTGGCAGCTGCCTGTCTGATCCTGGTTGTCTGCTGACAAATTGGTATTAATGGCACTGAGCAGATTATCATGGTGATCGGCACCCAGCAACTTGATGCCTCAGCCTGTCAGTCTCCACCAGCTGCTCAGCTGCCCAGGCACCCACATTTCCCCAACTCTGCTGGGGAGAGCAGCTCTGGGCCCAGCAAAGAGCGAGTCCTCTCCGGCCATCAAGTGCTACCTCTGGTCCAGCCTAAGGAATAGAAGAGTGTGCAGGGAAGCATGGCTGGGAGGGCAGCACTCAAGATTTCAGGGTTAGCACAGGACTGAAGCATCAGTGGAGCCCAGGGGCATCTAACATCTGAGCAAACCCCACATTGCACAGCCATAGAACTGAGCCCAGAGAGGTAGGAGCTATGCCCAAGGTCGCAGAGCACAGGGCTGGGGCTTGGATTCCCTCCCTGTCAAGCTAATGTTTTCCTGTTCCACCACATTGAGGATATATCTTTCCACAACATTTGCTAATCTGAGTCTCTCTTCTATAGTTTCATCAGCTACCATTTCCTAAACACCTACTGGATGCCAGTCACTGTGCGAGGCACTGGGATGCAGGAAGCAATCCAATGGAAAAGACTAGAGCGGGAACGGGGCCACTCACCATGGTTAGTACCTTGTGCATTAGTGAACATGGGAAAGAGGTGGTGGCAGGGAAGTCATCTCCGAAGGATGAGCCACGATGCGGGCTGCATTAATAGGACTGGAAACACCACAGTAACAATGGCGTAGGCAAGGCGTTTCTCTCTCCTGTGGTGATCTGATCTGCAAAGCCCTCAGGGACTCAGGATTCTTGCACTCCACCAAAGAGAAAAGCCCTGGTCCTCATGCGCCAAAACCATGAGGAGAGCTCCAGCCACCACATCTGCACTCCAGGCAGCAGGATGGAAGGAAGGAGGCAAACATGTGTTCACAAAAACGCCTTGATAGGAATGTTCAGTGTCCAGAACTATGAGGGGCCTGAGGTTTTACCCAACATGAAAGCTAGCAACTGAGCCTGCCCTGTTTTATAAAGGCTGGCAGGAGATGTGAGAAGCACGGGTCAGAGACAAAGGGCTTTTTCACTCACAGCACAGCAAGCATCCGCATGTTTGTGTCAGTTCCTCTAGTCCCCAAGTCCAGGGAAGGATGGTGGAAGGCCCAGATGGGTGCAACAAATGCAGTGAGTTGCATTATAGGAGAAAATCCTGAGCTTAGGTAACCTGGACTGCTTTTTGTTTGTTTGCTTTTTAATATGTTTTTATTGATTTTACAGAGAGGAAAGGAGAGGGAGAGAGAGAAACATTGATGAGCGAGAATCATTGGTTGGCTGCCTCCTGCACGCCCCCTACTAGGGATCAAGCCTGCAAACAGGCATGTGCCCTGACTAGAAATGGAACCCAAGACCTCTTAGTGCTCCTGAAAATGCTCAACCAACTGAGCCACACCAGCCAGGCAAGGAACCTGGACTCTTTATATAGGAAATAAGTATACCTGTCCTTTGCACCACTGGGAGACACTTTATTTTCCAAGACTATTCGCAATAGAAATGTCCCTGGAAAGAACAAAAGACAGTCAGTGCCTCACTCACAAGATGCACAGAAATGTGAGAGACCACAGGGAACTGTTTCCCAATACATGGCACCTTTATACATGACAGTCCCAAACCCTAAACAGCCCAGGGGCCCATCAACAGGAGAACAGATGTATTCACACAGTGGACTACTACTCAGCAATGAAAAGACACGATGGATAGTTGCAACAACAAGAATGATCCTCAGGAACATTATGCTGGCCGAGACATATCAGATACAATGCAGGACACACCGTGTGATTCATTTAAATGAAGTTCCAGAGCAGGGAAAGCTAACAGATGGTGGGGAAATCAGAACAGTGGTTGCTTAGCTGTGGGGAGAAGGTCAAGGACTGACTGGGAAGGGGCACGAGGGAACTTTTCTGAAGTGATGATCCTTATCATGATGTATTTGTCAAGATTCTCCAAATGTATACTTAAGGTTTGTTCATTTCATTACACATACATTTTACATCAAACATTGTAAATACTGAAGTATTTACACTGATGTTTGCAATTTACTTCTGAAACGAATCAAAAATGGGATATTTGTAATGGGCAGAAGGATGGATAGATAGGTGATAAAACAAGTATCATAGAATCTAGGGCCAGGGGTCCTCAAACTTTTTAAACAGGGGGCCAGTTCACTGTTCCTCAGACCGTTGGAGGGCCGGACTATAGTTTAAAAAAAAAACTATGGACAAATTCCTATGCGCACTGCGGGCCCGGGACGAGTCGGCTGCTAAACAGGACAGGCAGCAGCACCCGGCGGGCTGGATAAATGTCCTCGGTGGGCCACATGTGGCCCGCAGGCCGTAGTTTGAGGACCCCTGATAGGCGATGGGTATTTAGGTGTTCACTATATAATTCTTCCAACTTTTCTTTATATTTGAAAATTTCTATGATAAAATGTTGGGGGGCAAGAGAGGGCAGAAGTTCCCAGAAGCTGCCACATGATATTTCTGCTTACATCTTATTGGCCTGAACATAGCCACATAGCCAGACTCAGCTGCAAGGGATGTTGGGCAATGTAGTCTTTATTCTAGGTAACTTTGGATCCAGGTAAAACTTCCAATACTGAGAAAGGAGAGAACAGATCAACCAGCAGCCCCTGCCATTTGCAGAACCGCTCTGAACCCACACAGTGCCTTTGTGTCAATTATGAAAAGGCACTCCTTCCTCCGAGCACATGAGCCTAGCGCCTGGGTGCAGCTTGAAGTGGAGCAGGGGCTGGCTGCAGCCCTCCCGGACCCCTAGCCAGATGCCCCTGAGTAGGGGTGAACACGCACAGCATATCCTTAGACTTGCTGCACAAAGTGTGGCACCTTTTTTTTAAGGGCTTAACAAAATCAGTTTAAATGTTTCAGAAATCTAAGAACAGAAATGGATGGTTTCTGTGTTGGTTCAGTTTCTATTAAGAAAGGTGTGCTGGTTTGGCTCAGTGGGTAGAGCGTTGGCCTGCGGACTGAAGGGTCCTGGGTTCAATTCTGGTCAAGGGCACATGTAGGGGGTATGAGGAGGCAACTGATCAATGATTCTCTCTCATCATTGATGTTTCTCTCCCTCTCTCCCTCTCCTTTCCTCTCTGAAATCAATAAAAATATATTTAAAAAAAGAAAGCTGTATTAGAATTTAGAATTTCAGGAAGACTATTTACTGGGTCCCATAACCGAAGCCTTTACCTTTGGAAACCTTAAATGTGTACCAAGAGCCCATAGACATCTGGAGAAATGACGTCTGTTTGCAAAGTCCCACTCTTTTCTCCTGAGGGCTTTGAGCTGATATCTGGCGAGCTGCTTCTTGCTGCGGTGAAGCGGTCTAGGTGTGGATGCTGCCACTGTGGGGTGAAGAGGTCGCCCTGAAGTCTCTCTAAGAGCCAGCAGAAACCTCAGGCGTGAGCTGTAGCCCAACAGAGCCAAGAGCCTGCTGCTCCACATGAGTTCCCGCTAGTTTATCAGAGCATCAGGTCCCACATCTTGTTTGAGTTTGAAACTTGTTTGGAAGCAAAAGATGAGTTTTGAAAATGGGGGTGAGGAGCATAGCATACCCAGGGTAGGCTGTCAGCAGTAATGCCCCTGTAGGACATGTAGGATGTGGGTTTGGGCTGTCATGAGGTGGGTGGTGCCTGGGATTTTTGAGGAAGGTGTGGGTTGACTCTATGCTTGGCTTGTCTGAAGCCAGAGAAGCCAGAGCGCCCTGGCCCTGGCCAAGAAGCAGAGCGGACGCTCAGGAACACGGGGTGTGTGCTGGGGGGAAGGGGGGGGCAGTGGAGCCCAGCGGCATTTGTAGCTTAAAAACACTCCTTCCTTCCACTTTGAGACCTGCTGCCCTAGAGGGAGGGATGAGCACCCAGAACTCTTGGTGAGTTCCCCTTCTCAGCGAGGGTCCTTCCGTTCACGGAGCTGCTCAGGTTAGAAGCGCAAGTGTCATCCTCACTCCCGTCTCTCCGAGTCCTCCGGAAGTGGGAGGCTTTGGCCATGGGTCAGAGAGAGGGGCAAACCCATCTGTGGCTGAGTGATTGCCAGGGTCCCCTACCTGGTCTCCCAGGTTCTACCTTTGTCCCTCTACTGGTCTGCACACTCAACCAGTCGTGAATACATCTGTGTCGGTCACATTCCTCTGCGTAAATCCTCGGCAGAGCCACGTTTGAACTTCGATCCTCTGCCTGCCAGGCCCTCTCAATCCTGGCTGCCACTAGGGCACCTGGGAGCTTTCGGGTCCCATCACCCAGGCTGTCCCTGGCTGAGTGACCGCAGTGTCCGCCGGGCCTGGAGCAGCCGGCGTGGGGCACCGCCGGGACCGCCCTCAGCTGTGCCCTGCACTCTCCCTCTGCCAGGCTCACCAGTCTCGCCCCTCCGAGTGCTGCGCCTCAAGGCCACGCCTCTGCCCGGACCTCGCTCGCTGCCTTGGGCTCGGCTCCATGCTACCTCCTCAGAGGCCCTCCCTCCCTCTGCATCCTGCTCTTTTCTACTCGAGGTGCTCTCCCTCGGTCGCCAGGGCTGGGCGCCTCCTGATTTGTTGGGGACCCCCCAGTCTCGGAGAGTGCAGGCACTCTTCCACCTGCTCCCCAGTTCCCCCTTAGCCCTCCCGGACTGAGAAGGCTGGCAGGCCTGCGGGGTGGCAGGCTCCACGTTAGGCTTCCTGTGTGCAGGCCAGTGAGTGAGGTCCTGCCTCTTCTCCTCGAACAGCAAAGGCGAGGGCCTGTACGCCAGCAGCGCCCGACCAGGGCCAGGCCTGGGTACCTGCGTGATGCCTTCACCCCTTTCTTTCTTCAGCTGCGCAATGGGAATACGCGGACTTGCTTTTTTTTTTTTTTTTTAAATATATTTTATTGATTTTTTACAGAGAGGAAGAGAGAGAGGAATAGAGAGTTAGAAACATCGATGAGAGAGACATCGATCAGCTGCCTCCTGCACGCCCCCTACTGGGGATGTGCCCGCAACCCAGGTACATGCCCTTGACCGGAATCGAACCTGGGACCCTTCAGTCCGCAGGCCGACGCTCTATCCACTGAGCCAGACCAGTCAGGGCGCGGACTTGCTTCTTAATGTGATTTCGAGGATTAAATGCAGGAATGTAAGCAAGGCTTTAGTCTTATTCAAGGCTCCATCGCATAATTATGGGTCAGGAGCTGCAAGCTACGATCAGCAGCATTAAGGGTCTCTTTCTCCACTCACCTGACGTGTGTGATAAGGAACTCCCTGTTATTACCAACGAGGCGTGGCGGCCAGCGAGGACCTGGGAGGGGCCGCGAGGCCCCAGGTTCCCACCGCCCCCCCTGCGCCCGCCTGCGCAGCCCCGCAGCCCACGCCGGGTCGGGAGGCCGCAGGCAGGGTCGCCCAGGGCTCAGCCGGCAGCGGGGCGCCTTTGTGTGCCCCCTCATTTCCATTTCCCCAGATAAACACGCAGCGGGGGCCGCGACCTCGCTGCATAGTAAGTGCCTGCGCTCCCGCCCCGAGTGGGGCCGGCGACTGAGACGATTTACTCCTGTTTTGCATATTAATTGATCTAAACGCCACCCGTTCCGGGAACAATTAAGAGGTCCTCTGGCTCCGGGAGCCGCGCCTTGGTGGCGGCTGCGAAGTGGCTAGCGCCCCCCTCAGGCCTCGAGCAGGTGGGGGTCGCGGGTGCGGCCCAGAGGCGCACCGGCCCAGAGGCGCAAGCCGGGAGTTGGGGGCGGGGGAGGAGGCGGGATGTGCGGACCCGCCAACACCGGACGCGGCACCAGTTGCCCTTTGTGCGGGCGCCCGGCGGGCATCCGACACAGGCACACTCCCCACCCTCCCCGTCGGCACCCCTGCCACCAGCGCCCCAAGCCTCCCAGGCAGGGCGAGGGCGAGCGCGGCCCCGCGGGACCAGGAGAGCGCCCTTCCTTCAGAGACGCAGCGGCACTTCTTCCTCGGCCACAGCCCGCGGAGTGGGTGTCCTTTGACCCTCATTGTCCAGAGGAGCCGGCTGCTCGGGGGTAGCAGGTGGAATCTGCCTCGCACCTGGGTCTCTAAAAGCGCCCTGTCACTTGGCCTCGCTGCAGCCAGGCAGGGCTCTGTGTTCAGCCTTTAGTTTTCCAGCCTCTCCACCCCCCAGAGCTGAGGATGGCAGTGCCGCCGCCCAGCTGACGCCGCCTCACAGCACGTGGCCATCAGCCTCCTTCAGGTCCTCCGCAGAAGGGGCGGGAAGGCTGGGCTTCAACAAACCCCGCTGCTCCCAACACAGTCCTGGTGCTCTCTTCCTTCCCTGGGGCCTCCACCTCGGACCCTGCCCTGGCCCTGCCCTCTGCCGGCTGTGGAAACCAAGTGGTCCTCCTGGGCGCTCTTGCCTGACACCCAGATCTCACCCCACACCCGTCAGCATTTTCACAAAACACATAATGCCATCTCCACCAAGACAAGTGCCCAAGCTCTCTTTGCTGCCACCCTGGCCTGTGGTCTCCTTCCCATGTGGGTGCTAGAGGCAGCTTTTCAGGAGGAAAATCAGATCCAGTTCCTGCACCTCCCAGCCCCCACCCCAGCCCCTTCAAACCTTTCCTTCCACTCAGGAGTTTACCTCTTTCTAGGTCCCCAGAGCCCCTGGGAACCAGCCTTTTTGCTGGCCCCTCAGTCAGCCGCTATAAGCATATCCCAAAGGTGTTTTAGGAAAGAATATTTAAGAGGAAACCTGAAGGAAGAGGGAACCCGCCAGCTAAAGAGTCGGGGGAAGAATAAGCGCAAGGGCCAGGGAACACAGAGGCCCTCAGCAGCGTCTGGGATGGCCCAAGGCCTGTGGCCTGATGTTCAAGGTGAGCACAGCGAGAGGAGAGGGTCAGAGAGATGGGCAGCGACCAGGTGGCTCAGACCAGGAACCTGGTTCTTAAGCAGGAGTGTGACCTCATTTTGGTTTACATGTTACTGAGCATGTGCCCTCCTTAGTAAGAATCTTGGGGTCTTTCCTTACTTCCTCCTCCAGCAGCTTGCCTGCTTACCCCTACTCTCTCTCTCTCTCTCTCTCTCTCTCTCTATCTCATCCCATCGAGCGTTGTGGATTCAACCCAAATTCCCTCTGGTGGATCCTCTCCCCCAGGACTTCTTGCCTGAAAGACCACAACAGCCTTGAAACTGCCCCTCCCCCAAGCTGCAGTCTCATCCCCTCACCCCACCCCAGGGCTCTGGGTTCAGGGGCCACACTCCCCTTCACCTGCTCTGCTCACTGGGTCCTGTTAACTCCTGAGAACCAGGAACCCATGGTGCCCCATCCTCAAGGCCAAGGGCAGTGGTTCAATTGATTGTCCCATCAGGAATGAGAGCCCAGACATTTAGACATTCCAGGGGAAATCTGAAGTCAGATTTTTATGTGAAATCCTCCAGTTTTAAAATATTAGATCAAAACCAAAAATGTCTAACACTGGTAGAACCAAACAAATCATGCGTAGCAAATCTAGTCCAGGCCTTCTACCACTAATGTGAATCTACTGGGCCTGACAATCGATCATTATTCACTCAACCAGCCACAGGTTGGGGCTTCTCACTGTCACCAAGCATTGCTAGAGTAGAGACTCAATGGACGAGTGTTCCCATATCCTCCGTGCTCTTCTGGTACTATAAGGATTTCATTTTAGCTTTTGATTCATGTGGAATTTATTTTGGTGTAACATGCAAAGTGAAGGTGTAAATTAAATTCTTCTATAGTTGGGTAGCTAATTGTCCCAGTACCAAAAATGGATTAAACCTGTTTTTAAAATGCCATCTTGATCATATAGTAACTTCCTGTATATGTTGAGTAACTACAATTTCTCAAGTATCTATCTACCCATGTGCTTGTACTATAGTTTTAATTATTTGGCTGTATAAATAGATTTAGAATACATGCAAATACTTGATGGGGTTATCGCTGCCCTTTACATTTCTTTTTTAAACTTTTCCTGGATAATTGTGCTTGTGTATCTTTCCATATTAACTTGTTAGTGTAGTTCCATGAAAAACCCTGTTGGTATTTTCATTATGATTGTGCTGAGGTGTAGATTAATTTAGGGAGAACTGACATCCTGTAATGTTAAATATTTTTAGCTAAGAAGTGGTATAAATTCATGTTTGTACCCTTCAGTAGCATTCAAAATGTTTCCTTCACATACGTTTTGCACATTTTTTAAAAAGGTTAGTTTCTAAGTTACTTTTGCAAATAGAGTCTTTCATCTATGGTATTTTAGTATTGGTTATTGTCTGTATATTTGAAGGCTATTGATGATAGAATACTTAATTTATATTCAGTTAACTTACTCAATTATTAAAGTCATTTTTAATGAGTTTTTCAATTAAATATTGTGAGTTTTCCATGTAAATGGTCAAGGAATCTCCAAACAGTGATAGGTTGCCTCCTCCTTTCCAATTTGACACCCCCTCCATTGCATTGCCTGGGACTTAGAGTGATGACGTGATGGCAGTGTTTCTACTACCTCCCTCCTGGTTCTGGGTTAAAATATGAAAATGTCAATTTATAGTATTATCTAGCTAGTCTAGCTTATTAAAAGTTTTTTATCAGAATGGAGATGGAGATAAAGAGAAGACCCTAGAAGCTTTCAAAGACTGAAAGGGTCACATAATGAGCATTGAGAACCAAAATGGTCCTGGACTTCTAAACATCAACACAATACGCCACGTGCCAGTGAGAACTGCCTTCAGCATTCCGAGGAAGATGAGTTCCAACCAAGGTTTGTGCATTCAGCCAAACTGTCAATCAATTATCAGAAAACTGAACTCCCATATGCAGTTTCTAAGGAAGCTACTGGCATGCATATTACAACAAATGAAGGGAGTAAACCAAGAAAGAAGGTGGCTTAGGCTCTAAGAAACAAGGACCCATCACAGGAGAGCGATGAAGGGAATTCTCAGGATAATGATGAAGACAAATTTCAGGACTTCTCTACAGACAGCCAGGTAGGAGCAGGAGCACAGAGGGCTTCAGAGAAAAATAAATCTGATAGGTTCCCAAATGTGTGTGAATATTTTGCTAGAAGTTTAGACATGTTTGTGGGAAGAAGTAGTGATGTTATGTAAAAAACTAATTAAATGAAAAACTAAAGTCATCACTAACTTCAGGAAAAACAAGAAACTGCAGAAGACAGCAATTATAACCATAATATAGTATTTGTTTATCAGTGTATAATGTATATGTAGGTATAGCAATGTAAAAACTCAGTATTGATTAGCAATTGTGATAGAATTATATTGAAAGGAAAAGTGTGGACTTGTGTGTGGTGTCTGGTGAAGCATCTGAATCTTCTACGGGAGGGAGTCCATTAAAAATACCTAACAATAATAGTAGAGAATAATAATCAGAAATATGGAGGTAAATGTCAGAGGAATAGCTAAAAGGGTTAAAAGTAGCTTCTCTGAGGAGGGAGTGGTGGTAAGAGGAAGAGACAGCATCGCTGCTTTCATTACCAGCTTCCCGGTACCTTTTGACTTTAAATTTTTCTGTATAAATATCTTAATAAAAATAGAAATCTAATTTAAAAATGGTCACTGCCTCTGCTCTTAGCAAAATTTGGACAGACCAAGATGCTAGTCCCAGTTCTGCAGAGTCCCAGCTAACGTGACCCTAGGCTGGTTTCTCAGTCTCTCTGAGCCTCTGTTTTCTTCTAGAAAGTTGAGATCATGCAAGTACCTATAGCATAGAATCATTGAGAAGATAAAATGAGATCACACCTGGGCCTGCACATATAAGCATCCAATAGAAGGTGTCTACTATCATGATTACCATTTCAATTCCACTGTCTTTAATTCCTAAGTGATTAACCATGTGAAACTCAGTTAACTTCACCTTTAAAACTGAAACAAATTGCTTTAAGCCTCTGAGCAGATAAATGGGATAATGAGTGTGGAGTACCCATCCCTCTAAGCCTTCAATTGCTCCTTTTTAAAATGGGAAAGTCTGTTCAGGGTTTTGTGAGAATGAAGTGAAGCGATACAGCAGAAGTCTCTAGCAGAGTAGCAGGGACGTGTTTCTCTACTTAAACAAAGCTAGCTCTGCCGAAGACTAACAACTTTCTTAAATCATAAAAGGAGGTACCCCTCAAACTTATACCGTGCTGGATGTCAATTTCATCTCAATAAAACTGAAAGAAAAAATTATAAAAGTACATGGTGACCATACAAAATTTAGAAAAGTAATCTTTTCTAAATTGTCTCCTGATGATATTTTTTGCCTCTTTTTTATATATTTACTAGAGGCCCAGTGAATGAAATTCGTGCACGGGGGCAGGGGGGGAGGGGGGTGTGTTCCCTCGGCCCAGCCTGCACCCTCTCCAATCCAGGACCCCTCGGGGGATGTCCTACTGCTGGTTTAGGCCCGATTCCTGGCAGTCGGACATCCCTCTCACAATCCTGGACTGCTGGCTCCTAATCGCTCACCTGCCTGCCTGCCTGGTCACCCCTAACTGCCCCCCACTGCCAGCCTAATCACCCCTCACTGCCTCTGCATGCTGGCCTGATTGCCCCTAACTGCCCCCCCTGACAGTCTGGTCACCCCTAACTGCCCCCTGCTGCCAGTCAGGTTGCCCCCAACTGCCCCCTCCCTGCCAACCTGGTCTCTCCTAACTGCCCCCCTGCCATCCTGGTCACCCCCAACTGTCCCCCCCCTGCTGGCCTGGTTACCCCCAACTGCCCCCCTGCCAGCCTGGTTGCTCCTCACAGCCCCCCCCCCCCCCCCCCACCGGCCTGGTCACCCCACGCAGCCTGCTTGTTCAGTCATTTGGTCGTCCCTCACTAACCCCCCTGCCAGCCTGGTCATAGGCAGCCATCTTGTGAGAGCACGAGGGTCAATTTGCATATTACCTCTTTTATTATATAGGATTATATCAGTTGATATAGGGTTGATCATACTGCAGGGCAAACCATACGAAAATCCCAGTGGTTTAACCACCCAGAAGTTTATTTCTGCTCAGACCCAGATCATTAGAGTCTGGGTGACAATCAGGGATGCTGTTCCCCATATGGTGGCTTCTGTGATCTTCTGGGTCCTCCATATCAACCACATCCCTATGGCTACCAAGGAGGAGAGTGCCATAAATTCAACACTGCCATCCCCAAGTGTCAGTGACATGGTTACTTCCCTCTCATTTCATTGGCCAAAGCACGTCCTAGGGCCATGTCTGATGGCAAGGGCTGAGAAAGTGAAATTCTCTAAGTGCCTGGAAGTCGAGGGGAATTGGGTATGGGGAGCAGCAGTCATGTCGACCCCACACATAACTGAGATCTCATTGTGTGTGGGTTCTGCCTGCTGCTTTTGTCTCTTACCATTATACTAGTGGCATATTATTTGAACGTGGTGAACATGCAGATTCAATAAAAGACTTGAAGTGTTATGGTGACATGATTCCCCTCTTCCTTTTGCTCTTCTTCCTCATTTTCTCCTAATTTAGGGAGCCATGTGGAAGCCCAGGCCCAGATCTTTGCATGCCATGGCTCTGAAAGGGTCCCCCCTCCCTGCCCCTCCTGGCTGATGCAGGACAGACAGGGCCTGTCAGTCCTTCCTGGGAGAGCGTGTGCAGCTCCGCAGTGCCATTCCCTCCAGAAGTAACACGTTTGGAGGTGAGGCCAAGAGATCCTGCTGAACAACTGCCGGTTAACAGCTCCACTCGCGGGGTGCGGCTGCAGGAGGCTCTGCCGGGGCCTCCATGCGCGTCAGCTGGTGGTGTGAACGTGCAGTGTTAAAAGTGACACCAGAGTGGTGGAGGCGTCACTGTCAGCTGTTGCAAGAGATGACACCCAGGCCTGCAGGGCTGGGGGAGAGCTCAGGCGCTGCGGCCCCTCCTTGCGTGGGCGCCAGTATCCAGGGACCCGCGGGGAAGGGGCCAGGAGGAAGTGAGCTTGGCCAGCCCACTGGAGGGGAGAGTGTGTCTAGGTCTGTGAAGTGCGGGAAACTGAAGCTGTAGGATGATGAGGAACATGTCAAGGTCAAGAGGCTGGGAGCAGGAAGGGAAGAGGCGGGCGGGCCAGGAAGCCTCACTCTGCAGGGCTGCTCAGTTCGTTTCCTCCCACAACTTTTGCCAGGTGCCCGCTCTGATCAAGGAGACAGAACAGTTGTGATTCTCACACAAAAGACAACCTCTAAGCTTTGCAAGCCAGGTGTGAAAACGTCACTAACGCACTTGGAACATTTAAAGGGGAACATCAAGTGCGCTTTCACCTGGCGGTGGGGGTGTGGGAGCCAGCCAGGGCTTTGGAGCCGCTGGAAGAGGAAGATTGTTGAAGGGCTCCTTCCTTGTCCCCTGCTGCCATCCAGGAAGCCCCAGAGAGGAGCAGAGAGGCGAGCAGGGAGGAGGGGGGATTATTTAATCCTCCGGCAGTATGTGAACGGGGCCAGACAATCATCTCAGTCCATTTTGCAGATGGGGAAACTGAGACCCAGATGCCTAACTAGCTTTCCCTGGGGGTAGCGCTGCCCTGGAGCGAGGACAGTGCAACCCGGTGCACTCTGCAGGAAGACTTGTTCTCTCACAGGCCATGGATGCAGGTGCAAGATGGGACCTGTGCCCCGCATCAGCCGGGGACTGGACAAAGATCCACTGTAAAGCAAAACACGAGGACACTCACCCCTTTGGGGGTGAAATAAAGCCACTCACCTCTAGCATTCCGGTTTACAAAACACTCTTATTATTTCATTTTCCCCTCACAACAACCCGTGACAGACATAAACAGTTGACAATTTAGGAAACCGGCTGAGAGAGAGAATGCACTGGTTCTCAATGTTCACTAGGGATGAGTGGAGCCCAGGTGGGCTAGCCTCCCTTCCAGGCATTCCTCTGTCTCACAGGTCATGCAGGACAATCCAGACAGTAGCTAATTGACTTGCCCTGTCCCAGCTCTTCTTCCAGGGTGATGTGCCCTAGAGCTGAAGGGACCAGGAGGAGATTTAGAGGGAGCCACCCACTGGCCGGTCAGCAGCCAGTCAGATACACCTGTAGATCTGGCCTAAGTCGCCCAGGAAGGCCCAGGGCTCTGTGCATGGAGGCAGATATTGGGAGTATGTTAGTGTGCAGTGTGTGTGTGCCTGTGCTCACAACTGCCCCCATTTCTCCCTCACTCCCACCTTCCATGCCCTCACACACCCTGGAATGTGAGAGCCCTGGAGACCTGGAGACTTTAATTTCTCTACCCAAGGTGAGTAGGATTTCCTGCTCCATGGAAGTCGGGTGGCCCAAGGCACCACGGAAAGCTGCCCTGCAGAACCAGGGAGCCCGCGGGCCCCGCCAGGCCTCTTCTTGCTTCTCAGATGACGCCTCTCTTGGGGGCACGTGGTGCCGCCTTGTCCTGTGCCCTCGCTGTGCTCATTGCCTAGGCTTGCTTTCACAAGTCTTGCAAGCTGCCTTCTACTATGATTTGAGAAATGTTTGTTGAGTGCCTCCTGTGTGCCAGCCACCATGTTTAGGTTCACTCCCAGCTGTGGCCCTGGGATCTGTTCTCCTGTTAACCTGGATCTGTTGCCCTGACAATTCTCAGGCCAGTTTTCATTCCTTCTTCACATGCACTTCAGACTCTGGCTTTGCAGCTCTGGGTCAAATGCCACCACCTCTGCTTAATTCCTGGAAAGTTGGGTTTGGGCCTGTCCTTCTGTGGAACTTGGCTGTGTCTCAGCACTACAAGCGTGGCCTGGACCTCGAGATCGGGTCACATAAAGATGGCCACTCAGAGACTGCGCATGAGCCCGGCTCTGAGATGCTGCTGGGAGAGCAGGGTCTTGGGAGCCAGAGGCCCATTTCACAGCCTACAGATACTCTCAGCTCCCACCCTCCCCACCTGCCCATCGTGCCCTATCCCTCCTTCCAGCTCTCCTTTCCTCCGCATCAAGTGTGGTCCCCTTCCCCACAGTGACCCTGCCTGACTCCCCCAGGTCTTCCTCTCTCAACCTGGGTGTTACTCTGATTCTTCCCTCCCCTGACCACATCTTAATCTTCCCTGGAAGCATGTCATGACCTCAGTTGACAGAAGAGAAAACGGAGGCTGGAGAATACAAGCATGCTGCCTGCGGCCAGGGGGTGGGAAGTATGGAGTCCAAAGGAAGGTCCACCCAGCATTCACCTGCTCAGCCCGCCTGCTGAGCTCACCAATGCACACGGGGCGGGGCAGGGGAAGGGGCCTGGCCTCCCACCCAGTGGAGCCCTGCACAGCCCCTCCTGGCGCCTTTTCTCCCACGAGGCCACACATCTTGAAGATGTTTATCCAATGTAAGCCCAGATGTCACTTGTCGCCCCCACGTTTCTGCGGTGATAAGTGAGGCTATGCATCTCCTCATCTGTCCCTCAGAAACTCCTTCCTGTGCCACCTGCTGCTTTTGCTTGGTTCCCTGGGGTGTTGGTTCCCACTCACTCTTCGAGTGCTTTAGCATTTTAGGAAACTCACCCTTTGCCATATGTGTTGCAAATATTTTTTCCAGTTTTTAATTTTTTTTTTTTACAGTGGGATTTGAACATAATATGCAGTTGAGTTTTCAATATTTATTTTTTGGTTTGACATTTACTGTCAACCAGTCAGCCTTCTGCAGTGTTAGGGCTTCTGGGACCTGAGGTTCCCTCTCACCCGCCTGAGCCATGGAAGCTGATGGGGGTGGCTCACACTGGGCTCTGCCAGCACCTTGGTGTGTTACCTTCCGTTTCCTCCAAACAGGGCGAAGGACAGCGTGAGCCCCTGCCCCTGAGGATGCCCTGTGAGGGGCAGGCACTGCAGAGACGTGTCTGCACGTCCATCTGCCCAGGCAGGTGGGGCTCAGCAGCGGAAGGCCCAGGACACCTCAGGGCAGGGAGGACCGCAGCGGGTGGGGGGGGGGGGTGAAGGTGGGGGGAGGGGAATAGAGGGGGCAGGAGGAGGAAGAGATCTGCGCCAGGAGAGAGCGCAACGCATAGCAGAGCCGCGTGAGAACAAAGTGTGTGCGAGAAGAGGGCCTACTTGGAGGACAGTAAGAGTCTGCCTTGGCCCTGAGGTAGGAGAGGGGGAGGGCAGGCTGGGGACACGGGGTCCTGGGCTGGTAGCGGGGCCCCACAGCCCTCGATCCGGTTGGGAAGCGTCCGGGTCCGGGCGCAGGGAAGGGCGGGGAGCTTCCTGGCGCAGCCTGGCGGTGCCCTAATCAAGACACGGGTGCATTTCCCAGCCCAACTGTCACCCACGCTGCGCAAGCCAGGAATGAATATTCCCAAAGCGCCAACAGAAGGAAGTTCTTCATAAAAACGGAGCCCGAGGGCGTGAAGGGAAAACAAGCCCTGTTCACACGCAGGCAGCGCATCCGCTCGGCACAGCCCGCGGGGGCGGGGGCCCAGCGACACCCTGGGCGGCGCGAGCTCCCAGCGCGCAGAGCTCCCCGCGCAGCTGGTGAGAGTCCCGGGAGCTGGAGGCCCTTTTGCTGCTGAGCCCGCGCCCCTCTGTGACCCGCCAGGCTCCCAGCTCCTCTGGGGCCAGGGGCAGGCCGCCCCTCCAGGAAAACACGCCCAAAGGGGCCGCTTGCCACAGCCTCCCCCCTTACCCGGCATCCTTAGCCTCAGCAGCGCCCCGTCTGGGCCCCCAGTGCCCTGTCTCTGTGTCCCTGTGTCCCTGTGACCCTGTGACTTTGAGCCAAAGACTCCCCCTCTGGGTGGTTCCTTTTCCTCTCTGAACCCGGGTTAGTAACAAGCACTCCTGGCGGGTCAAGGACCGAAGGGGACTGTGGATAGTGCTAGCCATCATCAGGGCTCTATAAAGGAGAGGCAGTTTGAGGACTGGAGAGCAGAAAAGATCTTTTTAAAGAAATTTCTTCTTTTCCTGCTCTGGGTTTGAGGTCTAGTCCTCCTCGCGCTGTGTTGGCTGCAGGAGGCTCTCCCACAAGAGGTCATCCTATGGCACCCCCTATCTAACCCCGCCAGGCCTCCCTTCACCCACAAACAGCTGTATAGCCTTCATCATCCTTGGCTTCCGCTCCTCAGGGAACCTAGACCCCAGCCAGGCCTAGATCTGGTGGTTCCAGGACTAGCCATGCTGCTTTCCCCTTCCCCTCTTCCCTCCTTCCTCCCCTCCCCGCCCCCCTCCTTCCTCCCCTTCCCGCACCCCTGCCCCCCCACCCCCTCCACCCTTTCAGGACTACATTGTTATTCACTCTCCCCCCAACAATAAAATTAGACCCACAGGTTGAGAACCGCTAGCAGGGTCGCCTAAGACCATCGGAAAACACAGTTATTTACATTATGATACATAACAGTAGCAAAATTACAGTTATGAAGTAGCAACGAAACTAATTTTATGGTTGGGGGTCACCACAACATGAGGAACTGTATTAAAGGGTCGTGGCATTAGAAAGGTTGAGAACCACTATCCTAAGTGGATTCTTCTTCAGAGTGACTATTAAGCTCTAAACTCCTGCCTTTGTCCTGCTAAATAGGTCTTTCCTGGATTCTGTGGCTATTTATTGAGCACTCACTGTGTGCAGGCAATGCTCCAAGCCCCAGGGATATAGTAGTGACCACTATAGATGAAGCCCCTGCCTTCCTATGGCTGACATAGTAATGGGAAAGACATGCAGTAAATATAAATAAGGATGCACATACACAAAATTAAATACCTAGGAATAAGTGTAGCCAAGGACGTAAAAGACCTATACTTGGGAAACTATAAGGCACTGAAGAAAGACATCAAAGAAGATACAAATAAATGGAAGCATATACCATGTTCATGGATAGGGAGAATTAACATCATTCAGTGTCCATACTACACAAAGCAATCTATAAATTCAATGCAATCCCTGTTAAAATACCGATGGTGCATTTCACAGAACTAGAATAAATAATCCAAAAATTTATATGGAAATACCAAATACCCCAAATAGCCTCAGCAAGAAAGAAGAGACTAGGAGAAAGAAGAAAAAAGGTGGGGTTATCACACTACCTGATATAGAAGTATATTATAAGGCCATAGTAATCAAAAAGCATGATACTGGCATAAAAGCAGACATAGATAAATGGAACAGAATAGAGAGCCCAGAAATAAACCCTTGTCTATATGGTCAATTAATATGTGACAAAGGAGACAAAACATACAATGGGGTAAAGACAGTTTATTCAATAAATGGAGCTGGGAAAATTGGACAATATGTGCAAAAAGTGAAATTAGGTCACATTCTTACACTATATATAATAATAAACTCAAAATGAATTGAAGACTTAGATATAATACTCAAAACCATAAAACTCCTAGAACAAAATATAGGCAGTAAAATCTTGGACATTTCTCGCAGCAATCTTTTTTCTGATATATCTCTTTGGGCAAGGGAAACAAAAAAAATTAACAAATGGGACTATTTGAAACCAAATTTTTTGCACAGCAAAGAAAACTCATCAGCAAAATGAAAAGACAACCCACTGAATGGGAGAACATATTTGCCAATGATACATCTGATAAGGGGTTCATATCCAAAATTTATTTAAAAAAAACAAACACAAAACAACCAAAAAACTCATACTATTCAACACCAAAAGCCCCCAAACAACCCAATTTAAAAATGGATAGAGGATCTGAAAGACACTTCTCCGAAGAGGACATACAGAAGGCCAATAGATATATAAAAAGATGCTCAATGTCACTAAATGTCAGAAAAAAATGAAAATTAAAACTACAATGAGATATCACCTCCTATCTGTCAGAATGGCTATCATCAACAAATCAACAAACAAGTGCTGGCGAGGATGTGGAGAAAAGGGAGCCCTCATGCACTATTGGTGGGAATGCAGATTGGTGCAGCCACTGTGAAAAGCAGTATGGAGTTTTCTCAAAAGATTAAAAATGGACCTACTTACGGCCCAGTTATTCCACTTCTGGAGATTTGTCTGAAGAAACACAAAACACTAATTTGAAAGAATATATGCATCCCTATGTTCATTGCAGCCTATTTATAATAGCCAAGCTATGGAAGCAAATTGAGTATCCATTAATAAATAAGTGGATAAAAAATGAGTGGTCAATTCCATTTACACAATAGAATACTATTCAGCCATAAAAAAGAATGAACTCTTACCATTTGTGACAGTATAGGTGGGCCTAGGGTGGTATGCTCAGTGAAATAAGCTTTCAGAAAAAGACAAATACCATATGATTTCACTTACATGTGGAATCTAAAGAACAAAATAAATAAACAAAATTGGAAGACTCATGGTACAGAAAGAGAACTGGTGGTTGCCGGAGGGGAGATAGGGTTGGGGACTAAGTGACAGTTGAAGGGACTAAGAAGTATAAATTGGCAGTTACAAAATAGTCATGGGATATAAGTAAAGCATAGGGAATATAGTCAATGACATTGTGATAACTCTGTATGGTGCCAGTTGGGGTACTGGGAAATATGGAGGGGAACACTATGTTAAGTATATGATTGTCTAACCACTAAGCTATACACCTGAAACCAATACATAATACGAAAATATAAAAAAGGAGACAAAGATACAGTATAATGTCAGGTAGTGCTGAGTGCTATCTGGCAAAAATTAACAATTACCGCCCCCCCCCCCAAAAAAAAGACAAAGGCAGGTTAAGGGGACAGAGAATGGGGTGGGTATAATGGTAGACAGAATGGTCAGGAAAGGGCTCCTTGAGGAGGTGTCTTTTGTGTAGACTTGGATGAGGTGAAGGGCAAGCCACACTCAGGTCCGTTTGTTCCAGATGCAGGAATAGCAAGTGCAAAGGCCCTGAGGCAGGAATGTGATGGCAAGAGCAGCACGGGAGCAGACAGAGGTATATGGGAGGAGATGAGAACTGCAAGGTCATGGGGACCCAGGGCAGGCAGGGGCTTATAGTCTCCATGAGGAGTTTGGATCTGATACCAGCTGGCCAGAGGGCAAGAACCAGAGGTGACTCCCAAACTACTTTCCTTTGGCACACTCAGCCTCTGTGTCTCAGCAGTGTCTTTTGGGAGTCATGGCAAGACTCTGGGGACACAGGAAATGAGGGGGTGCTGGGCTCAAATTTCTCTTCTGTGGTTACTTGCTTTTAGACTTGGGTCCAATCTTAAACTCTCTCAATCTTAGACTTATTGCATGCTGAAGCTTTGTTGGGAGGCTCAAGACATGAAGCACCTAGTAGGAAGCCTGGCACGCAGTAAGCACTCATAGGTGCTTTGTAAGCATTAGCTACAATTTTCACCCCTTTTCCCTTTTCTCAGCAGGTTCACTATTGGCTTAAGCACAGCATCACTAGAATCTCTAAATCTCCACCCTCTTGGGGGACAATGATATTTTGTTATGTGCATTGTCTTCAAGTTTCCTTCCTGAGGGGGAAAAGGAAAGAAACTTAATTATTGTTTAATACCAACCCCCTGCCTGGCACCTGGAACAAATGATTACATACCATCCCCCGGGCAAGCCGGGGTGTGGGCGCTATTGTCCTATCTTATGGTAGAAAGCTGGGGCTCCGAGGGACTCAGGGATGTAGTGACACAGCTAGTCAGCAGCAGGCCTGCAGTCAGCCTGAAGCTGTCTGCTCCTTCTGGGGTTTTACCAAGAAGGAAACCCTGAAGCTAATGGTTATGGGCTTAGCGGGACTCTGGGGCCCGATGCCAGTCTGAATGCTGCCCACGTTCCTTCCAGGGAAGTCACCTAGACCAGTGGTCGGCAAACTGCGGCTCGCGAGCCACATGCGGCTCAAGAGCCACGGTTTGCCGCTCTGTTGATTAATGAGTTTGCCGACCACTGATCTAGACTACTGTCTAACTGCTGTGTTGCCTCAGACTGTCCATCTGTAAAATGGGGATAAAAGCAGGCCTTCCTCACAGGGTTATTGTAAGAAAGAAATGAGATAGTTCACGTGTACTCGGAGAGTAAGTCTTGCCTGGCATACACTAAGTGCTCAAATAGTCTTAAACATCATATTATTGGAAACTCATAACCCAGTATTTTCTCAATGATCCTTTCTGAACCAGACCCTAAAGCCTCCTCTTCCTTAGGCAGCCCCAAAGGCAGCGCTGGGGGAAGGCCCGGCAGCACACCCATCCCATGCTCTTCTCCACTGGGCCCTGCCCCGGCCGGTCCTCCAAAAGGTAAAGTTGAATTCTCCTCCCCCTTGAATTCGGAGCCAGAAGTAACCCCACCCGAGTTCTGAGCCTGTGTCAGAAAAGGCCCTGGTGTGCCCTGCTTCTCTTAGGCTGCTCCCGTGGGGCCGCCAGATACCACAGGAGAAGTCAAAGGACCAGCCACTCCGGAGAGACCTGAGCACGCCCAGATAGCCAGCACCCGGTGAGGTTGTGTTGCACCCTCCCACCAGCCACCCACAGTGACGCCACGCAGAGCCCTGCACAGCTCCCACGGAGCCTCCCTGGAGCAGCAGGTCTCGCTGTCTGATGGACTGCAGGCCCGGGGCGCAGCTGAGGGCTGCTGGGCAGGTTCACGGGGCTCCAGTGCGCATACACAGGGTCTGACCTAAACAAGAGGGTGGCCTCACTCACGGCTGCCTATGGGACAGCCCTGGGACACTCCCAGCCTGGTGGGCTGTGCGCATCTCTTTCCAGCTCTGTGTGTCAGTGGCTTGAAAATGGCCATAGTGAGGGGGCCTCACCACAGGAATGGGCGAATGCTGCGAGTCAGGCTCCTCCCACCCCCTCCCCAGAAATGGCTCACCTACTAGCCACAGCTTCTTTCCCCAGGAGCTTCCGTCTCCTTGAGGGAGACAGACCTCATGTGACCGCATCCCTTCCACAGACTCAGGTCATAAGACTGATAAGACTGGGGGCGGCTGGCCCTGGTTGGCCAAGGAGCTGGGTCCTCTGTCTCTTGCTACTCTGACATTAAGTAAGCCCAGGGCTCTCTCCTGCGTTCTCACTCAGTCCCAGGTGAACAGCACTCCCCTCATTTCATAGTTGGGTAAACTGAGGTCAAAGGCCTGTTTGAGTCCATGCAGCTTGTTGGGGGCGAAGATGAGTCCATCTCAAGTCCATTAGACTGAAGGGGCCTTAGAAAGCCTATGTTCTGACCTCTCCTTGTCCGGGCTACAGAAGCCTAGGGCAGGAGGGAACTTATTAGAATTTCCACAACAAATTAGAGAAGAGCTGGGATGGGAATTCTGGGCCCCTGACCCCAGCCAGGGCTCCCCCCTCCCCGCCACCCTCACCACTTCCCTGCCTTGGCATCCCTTCAGCAGCCACTCCCATCTTCTAACAGACCCTGGTTCCTCGAGTGCAGGCAGCAAACCCCTTGCCAGTGACTGTTGTGTGCAGGTCAAATACACGCATCATGTCCCTGACTCCAGGGTCCCTGCTCTGAGACCTGCCTCCCACGCTTGGCTGGCCTGAGTTTGCCTCTTTGCCTCAGTGCTTCTGCACTTTGTATTCTGCTTATCTCCGCGCAGAGTCAATATTTGCTATTTAAATGAATGCTGTTTGCCTGTGTTTGAGGTTTTGCATTTTCCCGCATTTTGGATCACGGAAGGAGAATCTGAGGTCACCGAGGTGGCCTAGAGCTCCCAGCAGCCACTGGGCCCACAGGGCGGCCTGGGGCAGAGAAGAACTGCCTAGGATGCACCCTACCACTCCTGTTCTCTCCGTAAGGATATTCATCCCCATTCTCTTACTCAAGTTTACATCCATTCATCTAAGAAGACTTCTCCTCTATGCCAGCCTTCTGCAGGCACTGCTGGGTCTGAGAAGCACACGGGTGAATCAGTACAGCATGTGGCAAAGATGGCTACACTCCCGCAGAGCTCACTTTTCCATTGGCAGGGTCTCCCGCCAGATTAGAGGTCCCAGCATCCACTGTGACTAGAAGTGCTCCGGTGATGAATTTTGGCCAATGGAATGTCAGCAAAGAGACAAATGCCACTTTCCAGACCTGTCTCAAAATGATCTAAAAACGTTCCCATTTTCAGCTGGGATCAGAAGGTCCAGGGGAGAGTCCCAAGGCTGTCCCAGACAATAAAGCAGCCACTAGATACATGTGGCTGTTCAAATTGAAGTTGGTTGAAATTAAGTAAAATGAAAAACTCTGGTCCTGAGCCATACTAGCCATTTCAAATGTTCCACAGCCGCACGTGCACAGAAACTTCAGAAAGTTCTAATGGAGGCACAGTTCCAAGGCCCCAGGCCCTGAAAGATCCCGTGGAAGGCAATCCACCAGCCAGGGATCTGATGTGGGGTCAGGTGTGAGGGAGAAATAAACTCACTAAGCTCAGACCAGGAGGAAGGGGTTTGCTGGTTACTCTCATTTGTACACAGCCCTTGCCTAGAGGGGCTGCCCATCTAGTGGAGGGAGCCGACTCAGAGCAGCCGGTGGAATGTGTGCAGTGTAGGGTGCCCGTAGAGGGACACGGAGGTCAACCCAAGACAAGGAGGAAAGGCCGGGGAAGGGGAGGCCCAGGAGGGACAGAGGACGGATGCCCAGTCCTGAAGGTCCGCCAGGAGTGGGGCAGGCAGAGGAAGAGTGGTGAGGCATTTTGCCTCTCTCCCTTGCTCCCCCTCCCCTCAGGCACAAGGACCTCCTTTCCCTCTCTGGGATAGACATCATCACCCTGATCCTCTTTTGGGGCCCATACCACCCCTCAACAGGAGGGATGACTTCATTGGAAAGAAGGAGACATGTCTGAGGTCAAATCATGTCCTGGCCATGGAGTCTGGGGGAGTGACAGCTGAGGTGGCCAATGAAATGCAGGGGCCACAGGCAAAGGCACAGGATGCACTCTCTGCCAAGGGCTTTCTCCGCAGGTGGGAAGCCAGCCCGACTGGTCTTTCCCTCACCGCGGGGAGGCCTGGGTCACTGAAGGCTCCTGGAGAAGAGAAGAGGAGTGAAGAGGGCTCCTGGATGGTTTCGCCCCAAGCGCAGGCGGGCTCAAATGCTCAAATGCCCTTTGCAACGGGAGCGAGCTTTAGGGGAGAGCATGGCTATTTTCTCAGGTGGAGCTCTGTTACGCTCCTTTATCAGGTGGTGCCACTTCGCTCCACACGTTATCTGAATGTTAAGTGCACCACAGCCTCGGGCTCAGCCACGCAGTCAGTAGTGGGGAGCTTCACTTTATTCACACGTAGGGAGAGAGCAAAGGGGCTCGAGGCACTCTGGGCCCCAGACCAGCCCACTGGTCTCCAGTAGAAGGGAAAGTAGGGACACACCCCGGAGATGGGGTGCACCGGGCACAAAGCTCAGGACAAAGCAGGGATTCCCTACAGAACCCTCCAAAGTCTGAGGCAGACAGTGGTCCTTACGGGTGGCAGCTGGCCTGTAGTGAGGGGCTAGCCCCTTCCTCCCCAGGCCTACTGGACCCAGAGCCCACTGCCCTAGGCCTGGGGTCTCCTCTGGAGGGCAGACTGGGCTCCATCCTCTCCCTAGTAAAGCCCCAGGACCTGAGGATGTGGGGAATGACGACGGCACAGGAGGCAGGAGGCCCAGGCCCAGGTGGCCGCTCACTCACAGACAGCCTTACGCGGGCAGATGCCCATCTCAGGGCCTCACGCCCTGGCCCACTAACGCAAGGCTTTTTTGCTTGGTTTTGTATATTTTTAGCTACTGTACCAGTCAGAGTAACAGTAGGAGACAAATTGCACACTCAAGGTAGAAGGACTTGAGAGGTTATTAAAAGAACAAAGTGAAGGCCAAAGTGTAGGTCACCATGAAGAATCTGCTCCCACCTCTAGGCCCAAAGGAACAAGGGTACAGGGAAATCGTAAATCCCAACAAGAGAGCTGAGTGGACAGAGCTCCCGACAGCGAGGGCTCTCACTCGCTCCCGGGGCCCTCAGTGCAGTACTGGACACGTGAACTGACAGAGAAATGAGGCTGAGTGACAGGCTGGGGCTCCCTAGCAACCGTGCAGGATCCCTTCATCCTCAGGAGACGGGAGAGCACCCTGATAGCAGCGCTGTGTCCTCTTGGTGCTTCTGTTTCCTCCCCTGGGAATGGGATAGTAGCAAAGCTGCCCTTCCAGGCTGCGTGTGTTAATAAGTAGAAGGACCTTAGCCCTAACCGGTTTGGCTCAGTGGATAGAGCGTCGGCCTGCAGACTCAAGGGTCCCAGGTTCGATTCCAGTCAGGGGCATGTACCTTGGTTGCGGGCACATACCCAGTAGGAGGTGTGCAGGAGGCAGCTGATCGATGTTTCTCTCTCATCGATGTTTCTAACTCTCTATCCCTCTCCCTTCCTCTCTGTAAAAAAATCAATAAAATATTAAAAAAAAAAAAAAAAAAAGAAGGACCTTAGGAAAGTCTTGCATGTATCGCCTCAGCATGTCATTAGCCACAGGCACTGTGCTAGCCGGACCCCCACCATCTCAGTCAAGCCCCAGGAGCCTGGCTAGGTCTGCCTGTCCCAGCCTGTGCTCAGAGCCCCTGCCTTCACTGCTTTCCTCTGGGGAGCCCACTCCACACTCAGGTCTGCGTGGCACATTCATTCATGTTCCAGGCTGCTCTGTGCTGTAAAGTTGTTGGCTGCTTCCCTTCGAGAGACAATCTGGTGCCGTGGAAGGAATGTCCATGTGTAATGAAGAGAAGAACCCCAGTGTGTGCTTCATGCTCAGAATACTATGGGCACCAGGAAGGCCCATTTCCTTCCCTTCCCTTCCCTGTGGGGCCTGCAGAACCTCAGGACCTGCTATTCCCTAACGCACTTCACCTTCAGACTCTGCACCTACAGTGCTGGTTACAAATCCCAACGTTTAACCCGAGTCAGGCTGTCGGAGTGTACTCCAGGCCGGTGGACTCGGGGGTCGGGGAGGGAGGCCTCTGGGAAGAAGGACTCTTGGGTCTAGAAAGCAGTGTTTGTCACACCATGGCAAAGCCCAGTTTGGGACCACCCAGCCCTGTCTGAACCTGGGCTCAGCCATGCACTGGCTGGATGACCTTGAACAAGTCCCTTTACCTCCCCAAACCTTGCTTTCTGTCTCCATCAAATGCGCTAGAAGCGCTGAGCTTGCAGGGCAAGGTTGGGAGTGAAAATGAAAGGGTGTGTGCAGCGTCTGGCATGGAGTCCGCCTCGGCACCTCTGGGTCCCACTGTGGTGAAGAAGGGGATGAAGAGAAAACCATTTCCCCAAGGTGGGCTCAGAGCAGGTGCCGGCGGCTGGCACAGGAGGGGTTAACGATGACTGTGTCCCGGGAACAATAAGTGGCCGGTGCTGGATACGCTGCACTGTGATGATGGGGCTGACAGGGGCTATTTTCGGAGCCCAACCGCACGGAGTAATAGGATTGGAGCGGAGGCGAGCGTGACCAGAGCCGATGTTCTCAGCTACCGAGGCAACGGCCAGCCGGCTGCACCAAACAAAACACCCCGCGCTGCTCCCCGCCCCCACCCCAACAGGTTTTATCCTGACCTTCACGCAAGCCACCCTCGCAAGCAGCAAGAAAGAGATTGCTTTTGATTTCCTGACTGTGCGCTTCAGAGCCACTGCTCCCTCACCCTCGGGCTCTCTTATGTCCGCAGCACAGTGGGGAAATTGAAGCAGGGGTGTCTGGGTGGGAAGTGAGCTGACACCAGCCATAGACCAGGGGTTCTTCATCCTTCCATCCAAAACCCCTGCTCGGGAGATGACTCCTTTCTGCTCTTCATGCCTGGGGACAGTGTCCCTCTGTCCCTGCATCGCCACACCCACCAATGTTGCTAAGAAGGGGAGAGCAGGGTACCCAGATTGGCATTAAGACCTGCTGAAGAGGGAGCAAGGCAAAGGGCATCTTGACATGTGCCCAAAGCTAAGGGGAGGGGACAGCAGGGTTTAATCCCATCCTTGTGACACAGGCCTTCTTGCTCCCATGTCCCAGGTGTTGGCCACTCACTAGGAAGTGGCAGGGTTCCTTTGCCCTCTGTTCCAGGTGCCAGGAGGGTATCGGGCTCAGCTGGGGCCACCTTCACTCACCCCTGCCCTCCCAGCACCTCCACAGGGCCGATCTGTACCTGCTGCGGAAGAACACGTTCAGAAAAGATTTGAATGCACACAACTTTCTTCTTTTCCTCATGACCTTCCTGCTAGTCTGCCAGAGGCACCAGTGCCTCGGGGAGGATTAAAATTGAACACAAGACAAAAAGAGAAAGTGAGCTCGAGGCCAGATTCGATCTCCGGGCCAACAGCAGGAGTTGTGGAAGCCAGGCTCTGCTGCAGGAGAAAAGGTTTCTAAACGCCACGCGTTGTTTTCTTTATATTGAGTGCGGTGCCTGGAGGTCCACGCTATGAAGTGACTAAGCTGGTGAGGGTGGAGAGGGCGCAGATGTGACAGGGAGGTGGGCTGGAGCCAGACTGGAGGGGCATCAGGAGGGAGCAGGTGGGGCTGAGAATGTTGCTGGCTCCATAGGACCCAGTGCCACTGGCAGCCCAGGCTGTATCCCAGGCGAGGGTGAAGAAAGAAGCTCCATGGGTCAAAGGGGGTGCTGATGCTCCCCCCGCCTCTCCCCTACAACATGAGCAGGGGAGAAATGGCAGAGAGAGAGGCTCAGGAAGCATGACAGGGGCCTGGACTGGCAGCCCCAGGCTCCTAGGCTGCCAGGTGTGTGGAAGGGAACCAGAGGGAGTGGAGAGTGGCTGTTGACCTTACCAAGGGGTCAACTTTATAGCCCAAAACTTCAGAACTACCACCCTGAGGGGTGGGGGAGGGGGCAAAGCCAGGCCTCCAGGCAACAGCCCCAAAGTGAGGAATGAGCACCAGGGCCTAGAGCAACCCCCTGCATGGACTGTAGGGCTTTTGCCAGCATGATGGCCATCACGTGCACCCTAGGGACCAGGAGGCTCCGATGGCCCCACCATAAGCATCCTGCAGCCTCACAAAGAGGGATAGGGAGCACCAGTGTCCTCCTGAGAGCCAGAGACAGCCTGTATGTAGCTAGAAGAAACGAGATGAACTTGAACTAGGAAGTTTGACTCTGACTTGTCCAGCAGGATGAGGTCAGGTGGGGTGTTATTTTTGTGTGTATCCACCTGAGCCCGAGTACATTTGGTGCCCCAGTCCCAGCTGTGCAGGCCCAGAGCAGCCCTGCAGGTGGGATGGCCTCGCAGGCAGGTGGTGTGGCAATCCGCTGCAGCTGGGCCGAGTTCACCCCAAAGCCATTTCTGAGAGTCAGATTTGCGGAGCAAAGGGAGAGTGTAAACAGGATTGCAGGGGGGTTGTTTAAACACTTTGTGCAAACAAATCCCTGGGGCTCCCCTGGAAGCACGGATTGACAGGAGAACAAAAGATGCGCTAATTTATCCTTTCATGACACCCCGCCCCTCCAGACCTCTGCCCCTCCCCCCCCCACACTGGTCACTAGTTAACCTTGATAAGGCGGCAGTGCTGAGAGTTCAGCCCTCTGTCGTCATCCCTCCCACCCCCGTGGTGAGTGGAAATTAAAGAGGTATCCTGGTGACCGGCCACCTCTTGTTTAATATGTGGCAGAGGTCAGCGTGGCAGAAGAGCAGTGCTTGTCTTCTGGGCTTGTCCAGAGGGGAAGAAATGGCTGATCCGGGGATTTATGTTTCTATTAATACCCCAGCACAAATGCACGGTGACCGGCCTCCTCCTGCCCAAAACCCAGGAGCAGCTCCCTCCCACCCCAGGCCCTTGCCTAACCTGGCCCCAGGGCTTCCCCACTTGCCCAGGGTCCAAGAGCAGGTGCCAGCCACCCACAGAGGCAGAACCTCAGGAGTGGTCCCAAAGCCAGCATTCAACAAGCATGCCTGGTTTCTGCTGGCTGCTGGAGCTTGGGCATCGCGGGCCCAGGGTGGTGCTGGGCACCTGGAACCCGCCTGAGTGCTGGTAACCCGTGGAAGGAGAACCGACCCAGCCTGCAGTCCTGCTAAGTGGGGTCTGGAGCCAACTCCACCGCTGAGCAGCTTGCTGACCTTGATGGGAAGGGTTCAATGAGATAATCCACTTAAAAAACTTGCAGAGTGCCTGCCACCAGAGTGTTAAGAGCAGGAGTGAGAGAAACAAATGTAAAAGCTGCTTCATTGAGGTGTAATTCACATACAGTAAAATCCACCTGTTTGAAATGATTGCAATGTATTTGACGACATGCAGTTTTATGTCATAGCAGGGCTAATACTGCCCTCCCTTCCCTCTAAGCAGATTGCCCTGGCCCCAGGGAAGCTGGGCTCCTGCTTCAAGGTTTGAACACTCTAGGCAGGAAAGCCAGGATGATGGCCCAGCGCTGGCCTCTCCTTCGCCTTCCTGTGCCCCCTTATTAGCAGGACCACAGCCTTAGCCAGGCACGGTGCTGGGCAGTGTCTGCGCCCACGCCCTGAGGTCCCTGGAGGGCTCTCGGCTAAATGGGTAACAGCAGGGACAGGAATTCAGGGAGCCCTCTACCCCCAGCTCTCCAGCCATCTTGCCCTCACCCTGACCCCGAGGGTGAGCAGGGGGTGTCCTGCCCTCTCACTGTGGCTCCTTCATGTGGCATCTGGGCTGCACAGGCAAGTCCTCTGAAGACCTGGATTCAGAGGCAGGAGAGGAGGAGGCTGGAGCGGGGCTATTTTTACTTCAAGATGCCCTTCAGCAGCTAAGAGTCTGCTCTTCCCTCCTCTCCTTGGGCCCCGATCTCTGTGCTCACCGTGCTCTCTGGCCCGGTTCTGGGGGTGTGTCAGCCTGCTCCTCTATATTGGCATGTGTGGCAGAGGCGCGGGACCACGTGTGTATGTGCAGGATGTGGATATGTGTGTATATGGCATGTGTCTGCAGGACTATATACACACATGCAGCATGCATGCAGGGATGTTTGAATGTGTGCAAATGCACATGTGTCTGCAGGACTCTGTGTGTGTCTGCACATGTGTGTGTATATGAATATGCAAGAGCGCACATCTGCAAAGACACTTCTGTAATTCTAGTGTGATTTCCAGTGTGCATGCACGTATGTGCCGAATACATGAGCTCATGCTTGTGAACATGCAAGGGTGTATGTGCAAGAGCATCTGTTTACACAAATTCTTAAACTACGCCACGGGAGGAACCACAGCTGTCAGGCCAGTGTTCAGAAATGTAGACTGCCAAGTGGATCAGGCATCTCCCACCTCTAGGGCTGCTCTGTGCCTTCTGTTTGTTAATCTTCCTTATGAATATTAATCAGTCAGTTGAGTCCTGATCAGACTAAGTGCTTTGCTACATTATCTCACCTAATCCCAACCTTAGGGTGCATTATCACCCCATTTTACAGACGAGAAGTCCAAGGCTGAGGCAGTAATAACTTGAAGAAGCAGAACCAGATCTGACTGGTTTCCAAGTCTTTGCTTTGTGTTCTCCATATTGTCTGCCTACGATGATTGCAACACACACACACACACACACACACACACACACACACACACACACACACACGTGCATGCGCGTGCCCAGCACATGTTAATAGTTCCTACTTAGTGCCGGTGGCCTGCTATTGCCGTCTGGGAACATCTGGAGTGTGGACTTTGCTCGAGAGATCGTTGAAGGTTGGCCTTGAGTGCAAATGCTCAACCCAGAATCCTTATTACGAAGGCGGGCAGGGAGGTGGGCCTGGGGCTTCGGGCGCATTTTGCTGAGGCTCCCCAAGAGGAGAATGGCAGGGCTCTCCATTCATCCACAGGACATGCTAGTCCTCTACTTAGAGACCCCAAGCTAGCCCTGAAGCCTTGGCAAGAGAACAGCCCCACGTGGCAGCCAAGATGTGGAGACTCCTTGCCCTCACCTGCTCCCACCAGCCTGGGAGGGACCCGACTGTGCCCTCTCATTCCTCTGCCATCCAGACCCAAGCCGCTGCAGGGAGGGAGGAGGAGGGACTGGAGGGACTCCGCCTGGGAGCCCCTTGAAAAGTAAACAGCTGTGCTTTGTACCTGTTGAACCAAAGAGACTTGTCAACCCACTAAGCCACCGTTTCTTCTGTTGGCCATAAAATAAATTAGCCCTGGAAATAGTGGGAGCTATAAGCTGGCTTCCAGGGCCCCTTTGGAAAGGTCATAGGTCATCTCAATCATAAATCAGTGAATGGTGAGGCACGCACTCAGGTCAGAATGATCCAGGGCAGGAGTCTCAGGCTCTGGGAGTGGCGGGGGGGTGGGGGGTGGGAGAGGAGAGGTTGGCACACCACCTCTTAGGAGACTCCCAATTCCCTGCAAGAAGGGGGCTATGTGCCCACTTTGGATGGAGAGCGGTGCCTCATTTGGCAAAGTCAATGCCGGGTGTGAGGAGGGGCCTCAGCCCTCTCTCATTCTCCACCTCCTGCTGGCTCTCTGTCCTGCTTCTGGGAGGCAGCTGCCTCCTCCTCCTTCGCTCTCCTCATACAGCTGTGGGTCAGTTGGCCAGGCAGGCGGTCCCAACCTGTGTACAGAGCTCAGGAACCTGGGTCTCTGGTCTCGGCTCTGTCACCCGGCAGCTGGTGATGTTGGGTAATGCCTTTGTTGTCCCCCAGCCCCAGGCCCTGGGCACCGTGGCTGCACACCCATCAGTCTAGGTGAAAATGACCACCAGCTGTGCACCTCGGGGCTCACAGCTCCTGTCCACCTCTTGTCCTTTGCCTTCAGGACTGAGTGGTGGTTGGAGGGGCTGTGATGGGTCTGATGGGGGTGATCATGGCTCCAATCTGGTGTGCCCTCCCAAGCAGTGCCTGTTCAGTCCTCTGGGCAGCAGACCCTGGGAGTTGGGAGTGGGAGAGGTTTATTGGGGGCAAAGCCTGTGAAAATGTGGAGGGACAGGAGTGGGCAGGACAGCCTCAGAGCAGTCACGTGCCCGACGTGACCCAGTCTCAGCCAACTCTGCAGGGAGTTCCAGAGCAGAGAGGAATAGCCAGGCCCTCGTGCAACCCTGCTCGTCCCTGCCGGGAGAGGGGCTGCCCCCAGAGTGCGTGGCCTTGACCGGAAGTGGAGGTGGCCCCTGAAGATGTACAAGGAGGCAGGCGGCTCCTCCCTCCTGTGGCTGAATGGCAGGTTCTCTCTTGAAAGGAGATGGGGGAGGCGTCTACACAGCTGCCACACCAGCTGTGTGACTGCGGGCACATGATCACCAGCTCTGACCCGCCTCCTGGTTGTGGATGGTGAACAGGCCTGCCCACGGCATCTACAAGGCCCCTAGCACAGTGCCTGCTACATGGAGGTGGTGTGCAGTGGTCACTAGGGCTACCGCCATGTATTTAAATTGTTGTTGGTGAGCTTTCTCCCCAGTTGTTGAGATTTAAGTCCTGGAGAGGAGCTTTTACTCCTATCTTCTCTCACGCTGGGCTATTGGCTGAGTCATAGGAGGCTATCACCAGCAATGTCTAGGGGTGTGTGTGTGTGTGTGTGTGTGTGTGTGTGTGTGTGTGCATCAGGGGAGGGAGACTGGAGAAGATACAGCTTCCATGGCGCCTGGTCTATTTCCATCCCCAGGAGCCAGCCTGTGTGATAAAATAATTCTGGATCTATGATGTTATGAGATGAATTGTTTTCCCTGAAAAAATGCATATATCAGAGTCCTAGCCTCCAGTACCTCAGAATGCAACTGTATTTGGAGATAAGGTCCTTTAAAAGGTAATTAAACTAAGATGAGGTCATTAGCGTGGGCCCTGGCCCCATATGGCTGGCATCTATAGAAGAGGAGAAAACTGGGACAAAGACAAGCACAGAGGGAAGATGGTGTGATCACACAGGGAACAGACAGACATCTACAAGCCAAGGAGAGAGGCCTGGAGTAGCTCCTTCCCTCGCGTGGCTCTCAGAAGGAACCAGCTGTGCTGACACCTTATTCTTGGACTTCAGCCTCCAGGACTGGGCAATAATACATCTGTTGTTGAAGCCCCCCAGCTGTGGTACTTGGTCACGGCAGCCTGAGCTGACTGAGACACATGGTGAAAGGTGCATCCGCTGGAGCACTTTCAACTGCAAGTAAGATATGTGACCAAGAGTGGCTCACAGAGGCATTCAATTATACATGATGGCAAGAAGCCTGGAGGCAGAAGATCCCACAGTGTTGTCAAGGATGCGGCCCCTCCCCAGCCTTGTACTCTGTCTCCCAAGCGGGCTTTTGGTCTTTGGGCTACTTTTGAAGGGTCGTCTGGAAGGGCCTCTCTGAGGAGATGACATTTGATTGAGACTTGCAGGTTGAGGAGATGCTGGCCCTGGGCAGGGCTAGAGAATGACCTGCTTTTATTGTTGGGGAGCCAGCAACTGTGCCCCACTTGGGGGTTGGGCTGGAGAATTATTGGCCATTGACTTTGACTCCCACCCCAAGGCCACCGTGTCCAGTGCTTGCCTTCAGGCAGTGCCAGGCATCCATCCAGCATAGATACTCATCAGATTTGACTGTTTCTCATTCCTGGCAACATCAGTTGAAGGATATGCAAATAAGAAAACCAACTGAATTTGTTTCACAAAGAATGACATTTAATCAGCACAATAAATACTTACATATATATAGTAGTTGGCTGCATAAAATGACAGTTAATGGAAAAGAAAGGGTAGAAGAAAAAGTTTGAAGGGCAGAGAAATAAAAAAGGAGAGGAACATGAAGAGACCCCAGTTGTAATAGGATGAATAAAGAACCAAGGGGTTTGGAAACCTGAGGCTGTTTGTTCACTCACTCACTCATTCATTCATTCATTCATTCAACAAGTATTTATTAAGATCCTACTAGGGTGCAGGGACAACACTAGATGCTGAAAACATGGGAGTGATCAAAACATACTGCCCCTGCTCACAGGGACTTCTCATGCACGGAGAAGACAGCCATGACACAGCCTCACAGGTAAACATATAGTTGCAAACTATAATAAATGCCGTGAAGAGGGCAGGAGGTGGAGGAGATTTTTCTGGAGAAACTGAGGAAGCAACAGGATCAGCAGATGAGCAGGACTTAACAAGGCAAAGAGGTGGGTTGAGGGCTGGGGTTTCCAAAATGGGGAGCAGCCTCTGCAAAGGCCCCAAGGGAGGCAGAAGCATGGCTCCCTCCAGGCACCGAAGAAGGCCAGTGAGACTGGAACACAGAGATGGAAGGAGAGGTAGGCAGAGCCAGGTCACATGAGTCTCCTGGGCCAGGGTGAAGAGCTGAGCACAGAATCAGAGCTTAGAGTTTACGATTCCTTTGGCTTCTGACTAGAGACTGGACTGTGAGGGCAAGATGGAGGCAGAAATGGTCAAGAGGCCTTGGAGCTTGTGTGGGAAAGAGATGATAGTGGCCTGGACTGGGGGTGGGTTTCTCACCTCCGCACTGTTGACACTCTGGGCTGGGAGTGAGGCCCACTGTTGTGAGGGGCTGCCTCGTGCAGCGTAGGGGGTTTAGCAGTGGCCCTGGCCTCTACCTAACAGACACCAATAACGCACCTCCCCCTCAAGTCATAACAATAAAAAATGTCTCTTGGCATTGCCAAACGTCATGTGGGGAGCACCCCTGTTGAGAGCCTTGGACTAGGAGGAGGATGGAGAAACAGAGAGACACGAATGGCTTGGAAGAAAGTTGAGGGGGAAGTGAACAGCACGTGCAGTTGAACGTGCGGGGAGCAGGAGAGAAAGGTGCTGGGATCACCGCAGGCTGCTGGCTGGGTGCCGTAGCCACTAGCTGACAGGTGAGCAATGAAGGGAAATCCAGTGTGGGTGGCATGGGGCATGGAGGCACGTCTGGGTCCTACTTTGAACCAGCAATGAGACCTCAGGCATTTTACTTCCTCTTACTTGGGACAATGTTTGTGCTACACCCAGAGCAGCAAACAGGTAAAGGTGCCCCTTGTCCTCCTAAGGCGGACTAACTGTCAGTTGCGGTTCTCTGAGCCTGGACACTTCTTCACACAGTGCTCTGGACAGCTACCGGCGGAGGCAGAGAGAGAAAGCCCATTGCTGGTCCTGAACTTGAAACTTATTTCAACCTTTCCAATTGCCCAATGTTGACACTTTTTAAAAATGTGCCAACGTGTGCTTGATGAATTCTGAGCAACAGTGTCTGGAGCAGGAGTGAGGATTCCCAACCTTCGGGCCAAGTCCCACTCTTACTCTGCCATCTCCCCAGAGGACACGGCAACACAACAGGAGTTTCCCATTCCTGCCTCAGTGACAACGCACGGGCCTTTGGAAGTCTCGGATGGCAGCCCCCAGAGGTGCTGGGAGTGACCCTCTGTCTCAGCCTTTGCCCCTGTCTTCCCTCGCTCCAGCACGGCGTCTCTGCAGCTGTCATTCTGCCACACGTGCCCTGTGCTGCATCCCTGCACTCTCTACTATACCCTGTTTAATCACAAGGCAGAGTGAAAGCAGATATTCTTTTTTTCATTTTTATTCAAAAGCAGTTATGCTTCCTGTTAATGCTTTCAAAAGCAGATGCATGAAATGTGAATTTTAAAATATTTGTCTTCCTTCCAATTCTAACGGATGTAGCAAGCCCATGGTTAGCATCACCCCATCTCCCCCTTGTGTGTAGAACTGTTTCCCTCAAGGAGCTAGCCAAGTGTAACCCTCTGGGAACTGACTATTTGGAAATAGGGTCTTTGCAGATGGAGTGTAACGAAGGTGAGGTTGCTGAGTTAGGGTGGCCCTAGGCCAGTGGCTGGTACACTTAGGGAGATGTGGGCACAGACACGTGAGAACCCTGGCGATGTGGCAGAGAACAGAGTGGTGGCTCCACGAGCCCAGGATCGTCAGGGCTTGTCAGCAGCGCCAGACGCGAGGCAAGAGGCACAGAACAGGCTCTCCCTCCAGTTCCCAGAAGAAACCAACCCACTCACACCTGGGCTGCAGACTTTCAAGTCCCTGTTTTAGGGTTCTGTGTTATAGTAGCCCTGAGAAACCAGTCTGATGCCCGACCCCAGTTCCCTAGAAAGAAGTTGCTGTTTCTATCTGGGTTGTGTGTGGATTTTTCCTATCTGGTTCAGTGACTCCCAGTGGAGAAACAGCCCGCCTCCCCCACCATTCACCACCTCGCCCTTGGTCCCAGACTGCACACCTGCTCTGAGGCCCCAGGTTCCTGGGCCAGGAACTTGGGGAGCAGGATGTGCCTCGAGGGCTCCCCAGGGTGGCCCGCAGCGATCTTGGCCTCCAGGAAGTCACTCCCTTGCGCAGGATCTGACCTGCACTTATCCCACTCGCCTCACTCACCTCGCCCTGGCCCCAGCCCTGGATCCTGTCTTTGTTTAAAATGTTGATATTTTGCTCATCATGAATGGGCCAGGTGGGGACTATGGCCAATTGGGGGGGAGCTTTGCCAGCGCCCGGCTCGAAAGTCTCCTCAGGAAGGTGTTCGTGGACCCAGACTCCACCAGGCCTCCCTGCCAGAGACCACCTAGCACCTAACACTTCTCTCTGCCAGAGACCACTTAGCACCAGCACTTTTCCCTGCCAGAGACCACCTAGCACTTAGCATTTCTCCCTTGAAGTTCTTAGTATCATTGTAATTAGCTGATTTATTGTATGATTTGTTTATCAGAGTCAGCCTCCCAGATGGAGGGGGCATTCCTCAAGGACTGCGTCCCTGGCACCTACCCTGCCCAGCACTTCGCGTTGCTCTATTACCATTCATTGAGGGGATGGATAACTGGATAAGTAATGCTACACCTGACTTCCAGAGCTGACTGACAGGAGAAGTGAGGCGATCATGTGTGAAAATGAACGAGCGTCATTTATGTTACACACTAAGACCACTGCATGGAGACTGAGCCAGTGAACGAGCCAGCTGCCCCGTGGGTTAGCCTGGGTCCTCTCAGGAGGGGCATTGCTCAGGGGTTTGCAGCTCAGTTCCTGAGTGCTCGGGGCTGACCGGGCATGAGTCTATTTTGTTTCTCTAGCCTGCCCCACAGAGGGGCGCAGAGTCCTCCTTGCATGTTGACCAGGCCTACCATTTACCAATTTACGTATTTCAACATCACTTCACTTTGCTTCACTTACGGGATAAAGGTGGGACACCTGTTCCAGGGGCTTCTCCGAGCCCCTGGCAGCTTTCCTCCCTCCCTGGCCCATTACCCACCACCCACCAGCCAGGGCAGCTGGTCCCAGGCGGGAGGGGCCTGTGGTCCTCCCCAGGAGGCACCACAGGGAAGAGACTGTTCATTGCCAAGGGCGAAGGTCAGACTTGGCCAAAGGCACCGCATTTCTGGCCCCGTGTTGCCAGAGGAAGCCAACTGTGCAAAAGGTCAGGAGGCCGTGGGGTGAGAGTGGGAGAGCTGACATTCCCGAGGGACTCAAAGCAACAGGATTTCCTGGCGTGGGATGATTACTTTCTCACGTTACGTGGCCAGATTTGCTTCCTGCTATTCTTAACCGTGTGAGCATGACAAAGACGTTTCTTTAATGGGAACAAGCGAAGACGTTTTCCAGGGAACTGGTGAGGCTGGTGCTGGGGCTGGCTCCACCTGCCTTCGCCAGCAGCTGGAATGAGCAGCCTCACCCCTCCGAGCCTCAGTTGCCTTTTCTGTAACAGCGGGAAGGTGGATGGGAAATGCCGAAGCTGGGTGGGGAAGTGAGTGGTTTCATGGGCTGTTCTGCAAACTGGAAAAGTGTCCTTTGAGTTTCCACCCCTCCCACAGCCCAGCCCCGCGGGCCACCTTCATCAGGTGAGAAGGCCTCAGGGATTCCTGGGGGAAGCCCTCTTTCCCGTGGGCTCCTGCCCCCACGTCCTCTCCACTCGTTGGCTTCTGTTCCTTAAGTTCCTCAAGTTCCTCCTCCACTCAGGCCGCCTGAGTCCCGCAGTGGCCTGGTCTGCCTCCGTGCCCCTTCATAGCAGCTGCCAGAACCTTCTAGACCCCACTCCGGGCTTACCGCCGGACACCCTTAGTGCAGCTGCCCTTGGACGCAGGGTCCCTCCTGCATGCACCCTTTGGCACTACTCTGCCCCAACCCGGGTCATGCCAGCAGGAGCCCTCGCGCTGCAGGGGACAGTCTCTACGGCCATGCTGGAGGGTCGGACCCGCTCTGGCAGGGGCCCAGGTATACCTCTCTGAGTCTCCGTGCCAAGGTTTACAGCAGAAGCGACCACACCACGTCCATTACTGCCCAGGAGGACAAAGGCAGGGAGGAACCTCAGGCCTTCAACAGCTGCGGTGCCCTCGGCTGGCGGTGCCCTGGAGTTCGTGGCACTGCCAGGCCGCTGGGTATGAGGACACGGGCCCGCCAGGCCACTGGCCTCTGTCCGACCTCTGCCGCCTCCGGCCTGGCCCTCACTACTGCAGCCATGTGTCCCCAGATTCTTCTCTCCAGCCCCCGAAGGGGAGCCAGCCGCCTGGAACTAGACTGCCGGCTGCCTGGGTGAGTTACTTAAGTGTGCTGGGCCTCATCTCCTCACCTGTGAAGTGCCAAATATTGCAAACTCCATCTAGTGCACAGGTTCCTCATGCAGAGGCCAGCTCACCCAGCACATAGCATTATCTTGCGTCAGGAAGTCAGAAGAGCAAACCCAGCAAGCGTTACTCCCAGGGGCCAAGAACTGAATGGTCCGACGTGACTGGGAATCACGGAGGGTCTTGCCTCCGCTGCTCAACCCCCCACTGGCCCCTTCCGTCTCTGGGGACAGTCACCCTGAGGAACTCTGCTGGACACACGGGCTCATACTCAGGGAGTGAGTTTTGTTGCTTGGAAGCATTGCTGCTGTTCCCAAGGACAGGTGGATTCTCCTGCCTCTCTTCCGTCCCTTCTTCCAGAGTCCCCCGAACAACTCCAAATCTGGCGCGTTGGCCCAGGAGCAAGCGGCGGCAGATGCAGAGCGTGCCCTGTGCTGGGCAGACATCCTCCACCCTTCCTGTTTGGTGACTCTGAGCAAATCACCCAACCATGCTCAGCCTTGGCCTCCCTTCTGGAATCTGCAGAGAGTGAGGGTTTGTTCCGGCAGCTTCGGGCCTGCTGCTCCCAGCACTGTGTGGGCACGTGGCGCACACATAGGAGTTCCCGGTCCTGAGAAGCTGCTGGCTGAAGAAGGCAGGGAGCAGGTATGGGCGTGTACCCAGGCACCCTTGGTGGTTGCTCAATTTAGTGTTCCTCATCGAGCAACCTTTAGATCAAACCACCTCCCTTCTCAAAAGTGTGCACTGGCTTCCTGGCTCCCCGGAATGTAACCCCGATTCTTTAATCTGGCCATCAAGGCCCTCATTTCCCAAAATGCCTTTTCAGCCAATTTTTCTACGCTTCAATAAGCCACTTCATAAATATTTAAAGGAAGAGTGAATACAAGAGTCTAGCGTTATGTGGCTAAAAATCTGGGCCCAGTTCCCAAAAAAACTCCTAAGCTAACTGAGAGCAAGACTTAAGATACCAGAAAAAAGGAAAAATAGCCATTTACACTGAGTGGCCAGATTATTATGATCTCTGAACGCATAGTAATCTGGCCACTCAGTGTGTGTGTGTGTGTGTGTGTGTGTGTGTGTGTGTGTGTGTAAATATATATATTAGAGGCCTGGTGCATGAATTCGTGCATGGGTGGGGTCCAGCCAGCCTGGCCAGGGGGAGGGGAGGGAGAGGGAGAAAGAGAAACATCGATGTGATAGAGAAACATTGATTAGTGGCCTCCCACATACATACACCCCAACCAGGGATCAAGCCCTCAACCTTGGCATGTGCTTTGACTGAGAATCGAACCTACCACGTTTTGGTGCCACACCAGCGAGGGCAGGCCAGCCCATTTTCAATAGGGCCCTTTGTCACGGGCAGGCCTGTACCATCAGCCAGGCTGGACTACTCCGGGGTCACTTTGTGTGGTTGGCAGGTATGAGTACCTCCATGATACTTGGACTCAAGAAATGCCACATTCATGTATCTAAATGCAACTAAATCAGTCTCAAGATACCCACTCACCAATGGACAGAAATCTCAGTATCAGTCATTTGTTGGTATTCCCAGCCCTTTATTGAGGTGCTTTGGAGGTCCCCCCAAGAAGCCTCAGTTAGTGGTGCTGCTGAGGGTCAGGGATCCCCCCTTTCCCACCCCCTCTCCACACCTTTAGGACAGACCTGGCAATCAGGTCCACCAGCCTGGCATCTCCCCAGGTCAGCATTGCCCTCCCAGGAGGGGCGTCTCCTGCTGATCCGCCCTTCCCTGTGGCAGCCAGCCTGCAGGACCTCATGCTGGGCCACCTGAATGTTTCTGTATCTGTGAGGCGGGGTCCCAGGGCCCTCTCTGCTTTGGTCCCCTTCGCCTTCCTCACTGGCCATCTGACCAGGGCCACACCCTTCTCTACCGCTCGCTGCACCGAAGCCTCTGCTCCTTTTCTCTTTGGAACTTTATAGCTGCATCCTCTTGGTTGGGTCCCAGACTTTAAACCTGAAAGGTGACTGGCAGAGTTTGGAGCTTGGGTGCCTGGCTGCCTCAGAGAACAATTCATTAACTGTGAAAAGGCTAAGATAGCAGCACATTTCCAGAAAATCCCCATTACACTGGGATTTTTATTTAACACACAGCAAAGCGCCGAGAAAGCAATGTTGCTGCCATCACCCCCACTTAACAGGTAGGGAAATGACTTAGAAGGATTAATTGTCATGTGGCTAGTGAGGGGAGCATGTCGGTTTTGGTTCCAGGTTCAAGTCCATTCTTCTGGCCTCCATTCTGTAGTAGCTCTTAAAGTAACGCTGACTACTTCTGGCCTCAGTTTCCTCACCTGCCGCCCCCAAAGGCAGGCTGAACCCAGTGAAGCGGCCTGGCTTGTGGCCGCGCCTGGCTTGTGGCAGCCGCAGCTGTGGCCCCCAGCTCTGGCCTGCAGTGAAGTCTGCCCTGCAGCTGTTTGGCACATTTATGCTCAGCCTCAGGGTCCTTGTCATGAGGAAGTGACCCTGATCTGGGGGCACCTTATCTTGGGGCTCTGCAGTCATAAATGAGCCAACAGTTCCCCAGTCCCCTCTCAAAGGTGGCAACTCCAATAACTACCTCTGAGATATCAAAGCGGCAAATGACCCTGAGGAGAGCAGCCCCCGCCAGCAGGACACACCGCTGCTCCTCCCTGGCGACAGGCGCATTCCCCAGGCCCCGCTGGCCTTTGAGTACAGCCTTTGACACTGTATATCATTTTTAGTAGCTTCTGCGTCCCCCTTCCCCCCACCCCCCCCCTTGTGAGGGACCTTGAAGAAGGGATGCCTAAGCTCCACCTGGTCTGTGCTCGAGTGGAGGCGGCGAGGAGGGGAGCTTCCTCCTGCCTCCAACTCGGCTGCCTTTGTTTCATTTAATCTCCAGCCTGCTTTTTCCGCTGTTTAATCTCAGAGTGAAAACCACCAAAAGCAACTCTTTTTTTCCTCCTCTGACTGCTAGCCTGGCCAGTAACAAGTCACCATGCAAACTTGTTTGGCCCCTGGGTCTTAAGTCGTAAAAGGCATTCCGTGGGCGGCATGAGTCAATTCCCATCTTGCTTGGTCAGTGTATGAAGCACTTGTCAGTTTCCCGTGCGGCTACACTGCCCCCGGGAGTGGACATCTGGACTGAGGGATTAACAAGTGGATTCCACAGTGGGGCCCTGCCGCTCAGTGGTTCCAGCCCAGCATGGCCCACAGCCACCCACGAGGACATGCCGTGTCTTTCTGCACATTCCCACGTACACACACCATGCCTCAGCTCATGACTACACTTCTGCTGGTGTGAACTCTGACAGCTCGGGTGGTGCGGGCCTCACTAGAAGGGTCCTCACCGCACCACGCTGCCTGAAGCGCCTCCCTGCTCCGGCTGTTCCGGAGCCTTCCTGCAGGGCTCCCCACCCACCCCACACAGAGGTGGCTGGTCTCTGTTCCAGGGAGGCCCGGCAGAATGACACACCCTCCACACCCTCTTGCCTAATTTACTGGACTTTTAAACACATTTATTTACTGTGCTATCGACACCACACCAAACATCTGGAGGGAACCTGGGGGGAAATCCACCAAGAATTTACATGTTTATCTTGCACTGTAACTTTGAAAATCTAATCAGGGAAAGTTCACATGTCCAGCCAATTTCTTCGTCATGTACAGCCCTAAACCAACATGTGATCCCATAGAGGTTGGCCCTCCCCTCTCTCGCATGGCATCACTCACTCAATGCCTGTAAGCTCTTCTCTCCTGTGCAGATTCCCAGGGCCGATCACAGCCAGGGTCCCCACTGCCCTGTCCACTGCCCGGAGCTGTCCTCACCTGAGTGTCTAGGCACCACAGAGCTCCAGGCCCGGGGCTTAGCAGGTCTTCTCTGGGCCTGTCCTGTGCTTTGTACTTGCCTTCTGCTTTATCATACAGCAAGTCACTTCCTTTGCCCTCTCCAGAGCTCACCTGACCTGGTCACCATCAGTTACGGTCAATAGGCCCAGTGCCAGTGACATTGAAGTTGTCAAAGTGGAAGCTTCTCTCCTGACCCATCCAGCTCTTCAGCTGGCAGGAGGTCCCATCTCCAACCATGTCCTCTCTCACTCTGCCAGGCACTTCCCTACCTTTGGTCCTTGCTGAGACCCACCCTCCTGCCCAGGATGGCCCTCTCCATGCCTCTGCCTACGTGAATCCTGCCGTCCTCCATACAGGGCCAGCCTCAAGCACACCTGACCTGTGTGGGCACTTAAGGCCCCTCACAGCGTGGTTTCATGCTCTGCTGCTGCTGTCTGGAAATTCTTCATTGTTCTTCTATCTTGTGTTTTGTACGGGAGGCCGATGGGGCAGCGGAGCGCACGCGAGCAGAGGAGACATGGACTGCGCAGCTGATTTTGCATGTAGGGTTCGTGGTGCCCTGGACCACAGGACTCTGGGGGCCCACGGGGAGTGGGAGTTCGGGCTCGGAGGTATGCAGCATGAGTACAAGATGAGCGTGTTATGCCTACGACTGAGGCAGGGAGGGCGTGGTCAGCCCTGGAAGGCTATGCTTCCAGAGGTAGGTGGCCTTTAAGAACGTTGAGCCAGAACTGCTTCCAATGCAGAAAGAAGCCACAGTGTTCAAGGAAACATGGGCAACAAGGAGCCCTGTTGTATTCCTTCTGATTCCACTACTTTCCTGGACCAGCCCGCCACGTATTCTGGAAACTTCGCCCCAAATAAAGGGAAGGCAAGGCAGCCCATGGTTCCTTTTCCTTTCAGTCTTTCTCAGCAGCAAGCTGGAGGTTACAGCACGTGGGTAAAGTGTGTGCATAACAAGAAGTGAATGCAACAGCCAAGTTAGTGTTGTAGTGTGCTCCCACTGCTCCAGTAATAATGAAATACACATGCATGTACAAGCTATGAAATACAAACTGCATAGTTTTGGTAACTCTGCAGATGAGTTACGCTTCTTACATTTACATCTAACACTGGCATTGCATGGTATCAAGATGAGAGTAAACTGCATGCTAATAATTTAAAATGTTTACTTTGTTTACAAACACCAAGACAAGTCAAGAGAGAGAAAGCACGGAATAAAAGAAAACTTTTTAACTCTAACACCTTCAGTGACACCTTGTCCTGCCTTTTAGTGGGGTCCCGTCCTCTTTGGCGTGCCTTGCGAATTACAACCAGCCGGCCTTCAAGCACATGCAGGTGAGTCCCTGTGAACTCGCTGCACCCACAGCCACTGCCCTGGCCCCAAACACCAGGAGCCCTCACTGCTGTGCCCGCTGACGTCATTCTCAATGACTCATTCCTGCCCCTCCCCTGCTGTCTTTTCTAATGACATCTGCCCCTTCCCCTCCCCCCCCGCCCCCATCTCCCCCAGTGTTTTCAGGAGGCACTACGGGCTTTGTAACTGGAAAGCTCACAACTGGAAGCTGTCATTGCTGTACTCAACACACATCGTGCATAGCAGGTGTTTAATACATGCTTGTCAGGTGCCACTGATGGAACCATAGGCCCACGGCCGGGCCGGCTCTTACACATCTGAGCATTTTCACAGTGGCACCGTGGCCCTGGGCAGGACAGGAGCACCATGAATGTTTGCTGGTGAAGGTCTGGCTTCAGCATTTTGTTCAGGAAACTCTTTCTCTGTGGACAGCACAAGGCAAGTTCTGGCAGTTGCTCTGGGCTCAGATTCCGCCTGGAAGACAAACATGGAGGAGAGCTCCAGAATAAGTGTTCAAAGGCATGTTAGACAAACCCTCTCCTTCTCTAGTGGAGGAGTAGAGACAGGGGAGGGCGAAGTGACTTGGCCAAACCACAAATGAAGTGAACGGTTGTTGCCTCCTCTCTGCCCAGTACCCTTCTCCCTTGCCAGCTTCTTCATGTGGCCTAAGCAATAGTCTCCACCCTGTCTTAGGGGCGTCTCCACCCTGACTCGGGGGAAGGGGCATGGCTTGTGACTCAGGGTGAGCCAACAGGCATGCCCCATCCTTATGGTCAAGGTGCCTGATTCGAGGGCAAGCCTGCAATCTACGGTAGGCCAGTCAGTGTGAAATGGGGCTTTTGTAGGGTGGGAAGGGAGGCAGAGCCTCTCTTTTTTGGGACCAGGGTGTAAGAAGATGTGTCATGGGCTACTGCAGCCATCTCTGATATCCCCGCGGGACTGAGCCCGGGAGCCAGCCAGCACACTTCAGGAAAAGGGGCAAAGGGAATGGCTGAGGATGGCACCAGAGCTGGAAGCCATTGGGAGGCACTGGATCCGGTCAGACCTGAAGCTGCCATAGCTATGGGAGTTTCATTATGTGAACCAACAGATTCTCTTGTCCAAGTGTGTTATTTTTAAAGCCCATTTGGGCATTTCTATTCCTTGCAACATAGGTGGTACTGACAAACACAATAGAAAGGTGAGGAGACTCCTTCAGGATATGGAGGCTGGCCTCGGACCCATCTCTCCTGACTCCCCACCCAGGGTTACTATAGCAATAAGGCAGCCATAAGCCCCTGATAGGCATTTTTTGAAATGACCATCTGAACTAATGCTGCTGATAACAGGCACGGTGGCAACTCAGTGGGAGCAATAGCAAATGTGACAGAGACTCCACATTATTACCACACTGGGAGTGAGTCGAGGATTCCAATCGCTCTCCTGTCAGGGCCTGACTCTTCCTTCCATGTAACACTGTAGTGATTCCCACTTAGAATCATGACAGTAGGTAGCATCCACCCAGGCAGATTATCTGCAGACCACAGCACCGCTGGGAGCCTCCTGGGGCCATCAGGAGGGAGCACAGGCACCAGGGCATGGTGCTGAGCTCAGGGCAGTCCACACTCAATCAGCTCCAGTGATGGGCCGTAATGAGCACTGTGTGGTGGAGAGCATTGGACCTTGGCCTCCTAGAGGTTGGAATTAGCACAACTAGACCAACCCACTCATCTTACCTGTCTGCACAGCCACCAGATGCAGACCCTTGGCCACACCAATTCTGCTCCCCTCCAGGCCACTGGGTCCCCATGTCCGACAACCTCCTTAGTTGTTGAAGAGAAGGACCACATGTCCTGCAGTTGCCCTTCCTGGCTGGGAGCTTTGGGCAAGTGCCAGGAGGAGAGGAAGAGCCACGACACCTATCTGGTCTCTCAAGGTGCCTGGAGGGGGTCTTCCTGAAGCCCTCCTGACTGGGTGACCAGATGAAGGAGCTTAGGGAGCCCGGCAACTGCACAGAGATCCTGCGGGGCCCAAGGGCGGCTTGGCAGGCCAAAGGGCCCCTGGTGAGCTGATGACGGGAATCTCTCACCAGCTGGAAGCCGGAAGCTAGCAAAGCGGGGGAGCCCTCTGGAGAGAGCTGGATCCTGATGACAGGCAGCTGCGGCGCTGGAGTCCATGGCATGGAGGCCTTGGGTCTGGTCCCAGGGACTGGAGGCAGATGCTATGTTCCCAGGAGCATTCCTACTGCAGGCAGATGCTATGGCAGCGTTACTACTGCAGTTAGCAAAGGTTTCCTTAGTTCTTTTGATGAGTCCCTTGGTCAAGTCACCTAATCTCCTGGAGCCTCTGTTTTGCCATCTGTCAAATGGGTGTTTTGGGTGGTCACTGAGCTCATGACCTGGCATAGAGAAGTGGGCTTCAATGAAGTTTCCTGCCCCCCTCACCCCTAGCTCAGCTCCCTGTGCCTCCCTCTGGTTTCATCTAGTTTCCCCACCCCATGTACTGTCTGCCTTGGGCTAAAAGGAGCAGTGCGGGTAAATCAAGCCCACATGTCTATCACTAGGCCTAAGTCTTCCCAGAGGACATTCCTTACTACAGTAGTAATGCTGCCAGCTCCTGGGACAGGATTGCACCACAGGGCAGGCTCCCCACCGGGAGGCTTAAAGGGCCAGCTCACAGACTCCTGGTTCCAGCTGTGGAGGTCCTCGGGTCCGGCCAACTGTGGTGACAGCAGTCCTGGCCTTGTGTGAGCCTCGGCATGTTAGCAGCAGCAGCAGTGGCCACAGAAGCAAACAAACAGCAATCCCACGTGGAGAAATGACGATGAGATGAGCGGGCCAGGGCCCAGTGCTTTAGTGAGATTCATTTCTCTTCGTTTCCAATCTGCTGCTTCTTGGCTATGAGGCCTCAGGCAGTTAGTTCCTTTCTGTCCACCTCAGTCTCCTCAATACAGAGTGTGTGTGGGAATCCCATCTGCCTCCGGGTCTGTGGGAAGGACACTCGTTGACAGCACCGTTGTTACTTATCAAGTGCCACACATGTGCATCGTGTCCTCCCCAGTTTCTGGAGAAAGGGGCTGTTATTGCCTCTAATTCCCAGAGAAGGAATTGCACTGTGTCACTGGCTTGTTTCAGGTGCTTTCTCAGCGGTCACGTGGGACCATGAGCATTTACCCTGTGCACCAAACAGGGCAAGGGGTGGGCTGGGGCCCAAGCATCAGAGGTCCTGACGCTGTGCCAGCCACTCCCTCACAATGGCCATCCTCTGAGGCCTGCCTTCCCCGACACAGTTTGGTCACAGATACAGGACTGCATTTGAGCGGATCTTTGTTGAGCCCCACTGGCTAAGGGAGGTCCCTTCATCTCACCAGCTCTGCCAGGATCCTGATTGTAGAAGAGGAAACTGAGGATCAGAGAGGCCCTAAGCCTGCCCAGGTCACCCCGCGGGTGGGTGTGGGAGCCAGGAATCAAGCCTGGCTGACTTTGAAGCTGGTATTCTGTCCTCACCAGCCAGCATGTATGGCTCAGTCTAAAGCATCCCTCATCCCCAGAAAAAGAACAAAAGAATTCAGCACATGACCCGTTCTCAGGCTGCAAAGGAAGGCACTTTTATTTATGACAACCGGCTGGCCAAGATCAAAACGACCAGTGGAAGAAGCCAGTCTCTTATGAACTAATTTGTCACCAGATCTCTCAAGAGAAGAGAGTTTTTACCTGTCAGAGGAGGGAGAGGCCCACTCTTCCTTCTAAAATGCCTTTTGAAATTACTAGGGGAATTTAAAACAGTAGAAATGTTTTCATCATGAAAATAATATGCTATTAGAGACAATGTAGGAAATACAGAGAGGTGGGGACAGGGGGAACCTCTAACCTGCCACCCAAAGAGAATTAGGAACCTGTTTGTTTTGTTCTCTGTATAAACGTCATTGCTTTTCAGCAAACATTTATTGAGATCTTCCCTATGAGGCTGCCAGAGTTGATTGAGGTAAAGTCTGCGCCCCAGGTATGCGTGGGTGTGAAGTCTTTATTGTACACTAGAGGCCTGATGCACGAATTCGTGCATGGGTGAGGTCCCTCAGGGTGGCCTGCGGGGATCAGGCCCCAGCTCACACCTCCAGCCTCGCAGACCCGCAGCCCTGCCTGGCACCCTGCCTTGGCTGGCTCCATCCCTTCATCTGCTCCACCCTCCTGCCTGCAGGGCGATCAATCAGGGCGGGGGGGGGGTGTGGGGAGCCTTGGAGCTGGGTGGTGGTAGGGGGCGGGGCCACTGATTGCCATCTGCAGGGTGATCAGGCCCCCACTTGCACTCGCCTTGGCCTGGCACTGCCCACTCACCTGCTCCACCATCCCGCCACGGTTCCACTCTCATCAGGGCCCATTGGGGCCGGCAGCGCCTCCACTGCTGCCCACTGCCAGTGCCATGTCGCCAACACCTGCCATGGTCCGCACTGTCCCCATGGTCAATGCACGTCATAGCGAGTGATTGAACTCCCAGTCGAGGGGACAATTTGCATATTAGGCTTTTATTATATAGGACTAGAGGCCTGGTGCACAAAATTCTTACACAGGGGTAGGGGGTCACCTCAGCCCAGCCTGCACCCTCTCCAATCCGGAATCCCTTGGGGGATGTCCGACTGCCGGTTTAGGCCTGATCCGACAGGGATCGGGCCTAAACCGGCAGTCAGACATCCCTCTCACAATCCGGGACCACTGGCTCCTAACTGCTCACCTACCTGCCTGCCTGATCACCCCTAACCGCCTCTGCCTGTCAACCTGATCACCCCTAACTGCCCCCCTGCTGGCCTGGTCTCCCCTAACTGCCTCCCCCCACTGGCCTGATCGCCCCTTAGTGCCCCCCTGCTGGCCTGGTTGCCCCCAACTGCCCCCCTCTGCCAGCCTGGTCACCCACAACTGCCCCCCTGCTGGCCTGCTTGTCCCTCACTGCCCCCCTCTGCTGGCCTGGTTGCCCCTCACTGCCCCCCCCCCGCCAGCCTGGTTGTCCCCAATTGCCCCCCCAACGGCCTGGTCACCCCCAACTGCCCCCCTGCTGGCCTGGTAGCTCCTCACTGCTCCCCTCTGCTGGCCTGGTTGCCCCACGCAGCCTGCTGTTCAGTTGTTTGGTCATCCCTTGTTAACCCCCCTGCCGACCTGGTTGCCCCACGCAGCCTGCTGGTCAGTCATTTGGTCGTCCCTTGCTAACACCCCTGCTGGCCTGGTCACCCCACGCAGCCTGCTGGTCAGTCGTTTGGTTGTCCCTCGCTAACACCCCTGCTGGCCTGGTTGCCCCATGCAGCCTGCTGGTCAGTTGTTTGGTCGTCCCTCGCTAACCCCCCTGCTGGCTTGGTCACCCCATGCAGCCTGCTGTTTGGTTGTTACTGTGAGGGCGTCGTGGCCAATTTGCATATTACCCTTTTATTAGTATATATAGTTTCACACAGTATTCCACTTGAGCTCCCCTCAGCCACTGCCATGCACACCAGCTCCAGCCTTCTTGCAGGAGAGCATGGCCGGTGGTGGGCCACACTGCTCCTACCTGCTGGGGGCCTGCGTTCACGCATGTGCAGCTCAGAAGTGCAGTGCACTCTACCCACGGACCTCCCTTTGACCAATGAGGATGGGAGCCGATGGACAAACGCTTCTCCTGTCCTCTCCGGGATGGACAGCTCATAGACATGCTGTATAAGGCTCCTGGGGGTGGAGCAGCAGTTCCCACAGTGATGATCAAGTCAGGAATGTACCCTTGAATTGCCTTTTCCTCCTCCCTTTCTCACTCTCTGGACTGTCTCACTCTGGTTCGTGGTAAGCGTTCCCAAATAAACTACCTGCATGCCAGCTCCTGGCCCTGCTCCCAGGGAGCCCAGAGTAAGGCAGTGAGTGATCATGCTGTATATGCAGCTTTTTTTGAAAAACAAATTTAAAAATGTATTTGCATATTACCATCCACAATGGCACTACAACTGCCATCATTACATTCTATTCCTCCTTATCAATTAAAACATAAAGGAAATGGTGAGGGAAAGATATGTTACCATCACTAGTTAAGTGTATTTACTTGCCTTTCATTGATTTATTGAAAACAACCTGGGAGAATGGTTTCAGACTTTAACTTTTTATGTAGAAACTAGAGGCCTGATGCATGAAATTTGTGCAAGAGTAGGCCTTCCTTCTCTCTGCTGCTGGCACTGGCTTCCCTCTGGCACCCAGAACCCTGGCTTCCCTCTGGCCACTGGCAGGCACCCGGGACCCAGGCTTCCCTCTCAGCCCCAGCTACATCTGGAAGGTTGTCCAGAAGGACATCCAGAAGGATGTCCAGTCTAATTAGCATATTACACTTTTATTATTATAGATGATTTTAGATTCATAAGAGAGTTGCAAAGGTAATACAGAGAGTTTCTGTTATTCACAATTTGTTGTATTGCTTTGTCTGCTTCACACCTCACATGCTTTCCTAGGTGAGGTGGGAGGCCATGCCCACAGCCACCCCAGGGAATGGGCTGCAACCAGTCTTGGTCAGCCCCAGACCCCTGCCACCTACAAGTCAGCGAATGGGCATGCAGCCAGGTGCAGGCTAGGACAGCAAGGAGGCCTTGTGGGTCCTCTTGATCCCTAGAGACAAAGTCCCTGTTCCTCCTCTGAGCATGGTTGTGTCGAGAGGTCATGCCTAGAACAGATGCTGCATCTTGCAGCCCGAGACCAGCTGCAGGAGGAGCCCACGGGGACACCTGAGTGCAGAGCTGGAAGGTACGGTCTGTACCGCCTGCCTCTAGCTCTGTGAGATAACACTCTTTTCTGCTATCTCCCAGCCTTCCCAGCTGTACACCTTTTGTTAGAAATTCTTTATAAGCACCATCTTAATGTCTGCCTGATAGTCTGTCTAATAAATATCTTAATTTATTTAACTAAACCCCTCTTCTAAGACGTGTAGATTGTCTCTTGTGTTTCACTATTATGAGTGATGCTCTGGTAAGCACTTTTGTGTATAAAGCTTTTTAAATGTTATTTCATATACTCTCTGTGAAACTATTGGATTACAAGACATGAACCTCTTTAAGCCTCTTGATACATATGGTCAAACTGCCAATAGAATATCACCCCATCAGCCCATCAGCCAGGCAGGAGTATAACCTCATTTCATCATCAGCAGCACTGGGTTTTCTGATCTTTTTTTTTTTAAAAAAAAATCACTGCTTCTTTGATAATTAAGAAACAGAAGAGTGTTGATTGCATTTCCCTAATTACTTGGCCCCTTCCTTTCTTCTTGCTCAGGGGTCTACTGCCTCTTGATGTTATTGTGTCTTAAAGACCCGGTCGGAAGGAATCTTGGTCCCTATTAAATGCTGGTCCCCAAGAGGAGGCCAGCCCACGTTTGTCCCCCTCACGTGCTGCTTTTCTCTCCACATGACTCCACGCTGCTTCTCAACTTCACACTTCCCCCAGGCCCTGCTGGAGTCCCACAGCAAGGGTGGGAATGGAAGCGGCTTCATCTCCTGCCCACTCCTGGGACTGGGCACTGACTGAGCAGTGTGTGGAGGATTCCGAGACCCCGTCTCTGCTCCTCAGAAAGAGCCATGATGGCTTAGTGGTGATGTTGTGGGTACAGAAGAGGAATGCGCACATAATGCCCTGCATTTGTCTTCCCTCTATAGGGTCCTGTTCACAGCTCAGCACCATACCTGCCAAGCTAAACCCTGGGCAGCACTGCAGATCAGGGCCTGTCTGAGCTGGAAGAGAACACTCACAATAAACACCTCCCAGCAGTGTTTCCTGAGCTCTTTCAATGCACAGCCTCCATGCCATGGGATGCAGGGACCCAGCTCAGGGCCTATCACATTCAAGATGCCTTGAAGTCATGAGCAGCTTTAAGGCCAGAATGGAAGGTGCGGGTCCCGATGGCGTGGCAATGGTGTGCAAGCTCATGGCCTCCATGGGCACTTTGCAGAGCTCTTTGAAAGAGCAGGGCTTTGCCCCCCAGCTCTGCCGTTCCCCAGGCCAGTGACTCACTCCCTGGGTTTTTCCCATCTGTGATAGCTCTTATGTCAGAACTAGAGGCCCGGTGCACAAAATTCATGCACTGGGGCAGGGGGCTGGGTGGGTCCCTCAGCCCGCCTGTGCCCTCTCACAGTCTGGGACCCCTCGGGGGATGTCCGCCTGCCAGCTTAGGCCCAATCCATGGGGAATCAGGCCTAAGCCAGAAGTCAGACATCCCTCTCAGAGTCTGGGACCCCTCACTCCTTACCGTTTGGCTTGCTGTTCCTTAGCACTGCCGCAGAGGTGGGAGAGGCTCCCGCCACTGCCACTGTACTCACCAGCCGTTCGCCAGGCTTCTGGATGAGTGGCTACTCCCCCTGTGGGAGTGCACTGACCACCAGGGGGCAGCTCCTGGTGGTCAGTGTGCATCATAGCAACTGGTCGTTCCGGTTGTTACGCCATAAAGGTCGCTTAGGCTTTTACTATATAGATTACTCTGTGCTTCTCTTCGAGAAACCCCATTGTATTTGTAGACCCCAGGACCACGGCCATTTTGTGCAATCTTAAAGGGGATGCGTAGTGAGCACTCAACAAGTCCGAACCTTCTATAAAGGGTGTCTGTGCCTGGCACCCAGTAGGCACTCAACAAGTGAGGTTCTCCTCCCTCCTGGTTAAATCCTGTTTGGGTCCATAACATACAGAAAAGCACTTAGCAAGCAGTCAAGGTCACCACCAAGATTAAGTATTAGTACAACTAATCAATCCTTTGGTGTCAGGTCCTGTAATAACCAACCCTTCAGTATTCATTCACGCCCAAACCTTTCCTGAGCTCCACAGTGTGCCAGGCAGGTGAGGGCAGTGGGGTGCCTGTGAGAATGAGGTTGGTCCATGCTCCAAAGGAGCTCACATTACCCTCCAGTCTAAGATGGTCCCAGTCAGGCCAAAGCAGCAACTTGGTGCCCCATCTGGAAGGATGGGCCCTGAGATGAGGTACCAGGGTCATAGGCTAGAGTTCAGCTCCTCCACCTTCACCTCACCCCTTGACCGGCCCAAGCCACAGGGCTACACATGCATGGTGGGGACAGGTGGCGTGGGCAGGGCAGGAAGCTGGGGAGCACAGGGCTATAGACCGGAAGATGCTTCGGCTCCTAAACCATCACTTAGACCCAAGATGGCTGGAGCTGGAAGGGCTCAGAGAAGCTATCCTGACTACCTCCATAATGACAGCTAGGGAAACTGAGGCACAGAGGGGGAAGACAGTATGGTCAATTAGGAGCAGTCACCCCCACTCTGATGAGGGCTGCTTCCACTATTTTGGGTGGCCCCTGAGCCCGCCAGCTAGAGGCAAGCCTTCCCTTAGGCAAGTGGGAGACACAGGGAGGGGCAGCAGAGAGAAGGGCAGGAGGAGGAAGCCACAGCTCCCGGTGGTGGCCCTGGGAAGACTGGGCCTGATCTTCTCACAGTCAGGGTCTCCAGATAGGACCAGGCCCTGCTCTCCATGGAGCCCCGGGAAACCCAACCTTCGGAGCGTCTTCAGGTGTTGCCTTGAACCCCCATAGCAGAAGCAGCTATGGGGGTTCACAGCCCCTCTCCCAGTGGTGTGTGTGTGTGTGTGTGTGTGTGTGTGTATGTGGGGGTCTTCCAGCTCCCCTATGATGGGTAAGGGCCTCCAGCCTTGGAAAATCCCAGGGTCCATTGGGGCACTTAAGGTTTCAGGATGATTCCCTCCAGCCAATGACACAACCAAATGCCTACCACTGCTCTTTCCACAGGGGCAGAGGGAAGGGCTAGCTGTGAGCCCTACTGGAGGGACAGTCAGCTAGCATGCAATTTCTGCAGGGCCCCCTATGGTGGATGGGCCTCATCCCTCCTCAGCCCCTATAAGATCTTCATCTTATCATCATCATCACCACCACCACCACCACTACCATCTGCTAGGCCAGACAGCCTCCTTGAAGGAGGTTCAACAAGCTCATGCCCATACCCCTCCCTTTTGTTGGGGACCAGTGGGACCCCTACCTCTCACATGAACCTCTCCTCCTTCGCTCCCCACAGTGAGGTCCAAGAACTTACATTATGGGCACCATCTGGAGCAACTGAGAAATGCAACTGAATCAGAAGCTACACTCAACAAGATCTGTGCCCATTAAGGAAACATTTTATGTCAGAGCACCTTCAGATTTACAGAAAGTGTGAGCAGAGTGTAGACTTCCCGTGTTCTCCACACCTAGTCCCCCGGGCTGATTCTGAGCACATTAGAGTTTGAAGAACCCTGCTCTTCTCCCTGCTTCCTGTCCCTCCCATTCCTGATCTATCCCCCTCCCAAGCCCAAGGCTGAGGCCAACAATAGCTTATCAGAGCTCCCCCCCGCTGCCACCAAACCCCCGCCCCTCCCGGAACTCTGATGTCGAGGTGCTCTGAGAGGCTTAGACCACCGTTCATGGAACGTCTGCTCTGTCCCTGACACAGTCGTACTCTTCACATACATTACTTTATAATTCTCAAAACATCTTTACAAGGCAGGCACTGTTAACACATTTCACAGATAAGGAACTGAGACACAGACTTCAAGCAAAACCAGAATTTGAACTCAGATCTGTGTGCCTAAGCCAGTGGCCTTCCGCTATCCACACTGTATTAGGAACCATTCATCCCTGTGTGGCTGCAGGCCTGGTCCCAGAGCTCTGGCCAGCCAGCTGTGAGTTTCTCAATCAGCCCTCCCATGGGATTTTTCTGATCTGGAGGGCTTTGAGGGGGACGCCAGCCCTGGGATGCTCAGGGTCAAGGAGTGGCCTCAGCTGCACATGGTCCAGGGTGGCTGCCCAAACCCACATGCCCGAAGACACTGATCTGCCCTCACCGGGGAGGCCTTGCTCAGCCCAAGTGGACAGAATGTCCTGGCAGAGGCAGGCTTCCCAAGCACTCAGCGACCGGGACCTATCTCCCTTCGAGGCAAGACAGGGGAAAGGCTGGGAGCAGTGAGACCAAGTGGCTCCAAGGTCGCCCTCAGAAGAAGACTCTGGCCATTCGAGGACTTTACCAAGTCACTTCTTCCGGAAGCTTTCCTGGATGGAGGCCCACTCCACTGTTCCTGGATTCACTTGTTCACCCAATGGCGACTGACCATCCCGAGTCTTCCCCCCTGAGGAACAAGGAGATAGCTGGTGGGTGAAAGCATGTGGACTTGCACGTGGCGCCACCACTCACCAGGTCTGCAACCTGGAACACATCACATCGTGTTGCTGACTCGCTTTCTGCACCTACACATGGGGTTGCAGTGTCTACTGACTTGCCATGGCTCAAACATACCCCAACTTTGTGATTCTTCTGACCATAAGCAAGACCACAACAGTAGCCATTAAAGCTCACGTTCATAAATCCTTTAAAAACTGATTCGGACACTGGAGGGGGGAGATCTAAGACCTTGAACTTCGGACAACATGGCAGACTGAATTAATGTGGACCCCCTTCTGATGCAAACATAGACAACCACTGCACATGAGTTAACGTGCCATTTAAAAAATGTTTTAAATGCAGAGCTGCCCTTAGAGGAAAGGGAGCTCCCAGTGCCAGTTCCAGAGAGAACGGGGACCTTACTCAGCTGGGGCTGATGCTGCAGCTGCTCATGGCGTTTCCAGGCAGGTGGGGCTTCGGGCTGGGGGCTGGGGGCTGGGGTTTAAGGCCCAGGTGAGGGGCAGGAGATATGGCCTCTGGCCTGTCAGATGGGAAGCTGGGGAGAAGACCCTTGCAGAAAGCTAAGACTCTTAAAAGGCAGCCACGTTATCTGAAACGGAACTAGAGATCTCTACCCACGCACCCAAAAAAGGAGCGAGTCTCCTGTGCTCAGGGCTTTGGGTGGGATTTAAAACGCCTTCCGTGAGAATTTGAAATCTCAAGCTTCCGCCAGGTGCAGGTGTGGGGCTTAAAGGCATATGGGCAGGCAGCTTCAAGCAGCAACCCCACACTGAGAAATTAACACAGAACCCAGGCGACAGACTGGGGAGTTCCTGGAGGCCTGCCGTGGGAAGGCCCACCACTCTGCAGAGCTTGTCCACCACCTGGACACGGGGGTGCTGGAAGAAAAAGTGGCACTGAAGATGAGCTTCCAGTACAGAACCAGGAGCCAAGGCAAACCCCAGGGAGGAGTCCGCAGACACCGCACAGGGGACTGTTTGCACCCCGGGAATAGGAGCAAGAGAACAGCATAAAGGAGACTACAAAGGACGTGCACTTCAAACAGTCACAGATCAAAGGACAAGGAAAATTAATAAAGACCTGGACACTGTAAAAGCCGCAATGTGCAAAAGCATCGCCTAGTCTGCACATTACGGTACAGCCATGGCCATTAGGAACAGGTGAGCAGCCATAGCTACAAAAAGAATTGGTGAACCAGAAGGAAGTGTGGCAGGTGGGAAAGTTTTTATCGCATGGAAGCCTGATTAGGGCAGGGAATCCATGTCTCTGAATTACAGGCTAAGAAAGAAAATGTGACCGTGTGTGTGTGTGTGTGCGCGCGCGCGTTGGGGCGAGCACAGATAACATGGATACGGTGGAGTGGGTCTGTTAAGAGGTGAGTGCCATGACCTTGCTTTAAGATTATGTCCTATCTGGTAGAACATTTCAGCATGTTTCATAATTGAGGTGGCCGACTTCATGTATTTTTGACAATTCTATCAAATCTTCAGCAATTACACTGCCCCCCTTCTGGGATGTCAGGACCAGATGTTGGGACATTGGGGGTACACAGGATCCCTGTTAATGGCTTGCCCGTGTTCTCACATCTGAGGGAGGGAGCCTGGGCTGGCAGGCACCGCTGGCAGGCTGGCTGATAGGAAAGTGAGAACATCAAAAAGGCACCCTGTGGCTCCTGGCCTCGGTGCTTCCCCTGTGCCTCACCCTGTCCACCTTTCATCTTTTCATCGTCATCTTAACAACCGTGCAAAGGCACCGCTTTGAAAGGTTGCTGGGGGAGGAAGAGCCACCGTGCCCTGCCTCCCACGCGCTCTCTGTCCCACCCGGACCATCCCACAAAGGAGAAAGCTCCACTATCCCCCCTGCACTAAGCAAACACGACAGCCAAGTTATTGTGTCTTTTAAAGATGTTTAAGAACAAGTTTTGTAAGACATCAAAGGAAAACGTTTCACTCTGAGCAAAATGCACCCATTTCGGAAGACAGGCACCCAGCCTCTGTGGGTGCCTGAGAGCCCACGTGACCTCGGGGAAATTACTTACCTTCTCCGAGCTCAGCTTCGTGCCTGACAAATGGAGTGCCTTCCTCGTGGGGGTGAGGATTAAGTGAGATAGCTAGCGCCCGTGAAACATTGCTGCGAAGCCAGAAGTAGTCTTCTGGTTGTGCTTTTCGTATTAATTATCAGTGTGGCTGGTCCTTCTCTAGCATGTGGCTGCTGGCGGGGGGAGGACCCCACCGTCACCACCACTCTGCTGGGCTGTGTCCAGGATTCCAGATGCTGTATGCGCTCTGTCCACTCGGTAGCTGCCCAGGCAGCACTGGGACAGCCCCCTCACTGCCGCCCACGTCCTCTCTAGACCTGTATCTGCTAGAGCACTTTAAATTCATGAATCATGTCACTGCCTTTTCCCCACCCCAAACCTTCAAGACTTCTCAGCCCCACTTCAAATAGAAGCCAGTGTACTTCCCGTGGCCTAAAGCAAGGGGCCAGCCTCAACTCCTGGTCCTCTTCCCTCACTCACCATACCCCAGCCACACTCAACCTCAGGACCTTTGCATATGTTATGTCTCACCCCAGAACCCTCTCCCTAGCTTTTTGTAAGACTGACCCTCATCTTTCTGGTTTCTCCTTGGGAAGTTCTTTACTGACAACTCTATATAGAGTCCAGGGGTGGGCAAACTTTTTGACTCGAGGGCCACAGTGGGTTCTTAAACTGGACCGGAGGGCCGGAACAAAAGCATGGATGGAGTGTTTGTGTGAACTAATATAAATTCAAAGTAAAGGAGCAGAGGGGAGAGCAAGAGAACCGGATAGAACAGCCGGATCCGGCCCGCGGGCCGTAGTTTGCCCACGGCTGATATAGACCCTCTTCCACGCGGCCTGTGCTGTCCGCCTCAACAGTCTGTTCCTTTCCTTTCACATCCCGGTCGCGGTGTCATTATGCATGAGGCGTCACTTTGTGTGCTGGCCGTCCTCCTCCCCCACAGGACTGTGCATTTTATGAGGTCAGGGACCATGTCAAGGTGTCCCCGGCACTTAGTGCAGTGCCTGGCGGAAAATGAGGATCAACAATCTGGGGTTAGAGGAGACTTAGAAACAAAGCAAAACTGTGTAAATGCTCAGGTTTGGAACTAATTGGGAGATAAAAATTCTGGCAGGTGAGGAGAAAAAGACCAGTTCTGATGAAGAGGCACATTGAGATTGTAGTGCAGTGGGTGGTGGCAAGGGGATTCACCCCAAATTGGACTCCCCCCTCCAGTCACTGGCAGCTCTGTAAGTTCAGCCACATGCCCCTTCCTCCCACCAAACCCTCCAGGCAGGTGGCTGCTGCCCCCTGGGGTGAGAAGGAAGGGGTGGGGCAGGAGGCCAGGTGCTGGGGGGGAGGGGGAGAGGATCCTGATGGGGCCCGAGAGGGGAAGGTGCCTTCTACCCTCCCGACACATAAGGCATTGAGGCGGATGAAATAGGTGAAGGCTCAGGATAAGACCCCATCGGTACAAGTGAAAGACTGAGTGAATGGAGCCGTAGGTTGATTTCGGGAGCATGAGGGAGGTCAGGGGGCTTCCTGGAGGAGGCTCCAGGTGCGTCCTGAGAGAAGCAGCAGGAGAGGTGGAGAAGGTGTCCCCAGCGAGAAGTACATGGAGACCCAGGTTCAAGAGCAAGTCCCAGTGTCCCTGGCCCCCGGCTGGGTCAGCACCTGGAGAGCCCCAAGGTTCCCAGCAGGAGCGGCGCAGAGAAGGAGCAGCCATGTTTGGGAATGCCTCCTCCCTGCCCCCAATAGCCATGGGACAGCTACATCCCCTCTCCTTTCCAAGCGGATATTCTCTAGAGATCAGGCTTCTTGATTAGGGGATTAAATCGTGGGAGGCTTAGAAGAGCTCAGGGTGCATAGCTAAGCTGGGAAGGAGGGACGGGCACCGGCTGTTTACAAACACCAAAGGGAGGAAGCTGGGCGGAGGAAGGGCCACCAGGAGGTGACAGCTGACTCAGAGAGACATGGGCACATCAGCGTCCACGTGTCCATGGCTTCATAAGCGCATGCCCACACCTAGGGTCTGTCTGTGGAGGACTTTAGAGTAAACCTACTGCATGCATAGAAGGGACAGACACAAATACACACTGCATGCACACACACGTGGCTCCCCGACCTATGTTTACAGACGAATCTCATCTACAGTGCATAGGAGCACAGGCTCTGTACATGTGGGTATGTATGAAGTACATATGGAGTCATGTGTCCAAGGACATGTCTAGTTATATACATGGCATATAGCCATTGTGTGTATGTGTATAGCCAGACCCACATCTGGTACTTACACACAGACCTGATACTAATGAACATATAACAACACACCCATATCACATATACCTATCTATCAGGTGTGTGCATGCGCACCCACTCCAGTGTGTCATATGTGTCAACATATATCTGTGACCTCACATCACTCAGAAAGGAAGAGAAACCGGAACAGACTGTCCCTGAGGAGTGTCAGCGGTCGCCCTTCCTCCCCGGAGCACACGTTATTTCTGTGAGCAGTGGTAAACAATGACTCTCCTCTCTCCAGCAGCTGCCAGGCGAATGGGCAGGCTCCTCTAGAAGCAGGTGATGGCGTCACAGCCAGAAGGAACAACACGTCCCCGCTGGGGCCCTGGATGAGACGGAAGCCTGTTCTATAGTAGGAAGCAGCCCTTGGTCCAGACAGGGACTTTCTGCGGCCACTAATGGCGTCTCCCTAACTCGCTCTGGTGCTGTCGGATCAGGTCCAGCAGGGAAACCGGGCGCGAGCCTTGGCCACCGAGGCTGGGGAATCTCTGTTCTCCTCGCTTTCTCCATGGCCCAGCCTGACCTCCGCGACCCTCTTAGTCAGCAGCAAGTTGAGTTGTCCCACGAGGACATTTACCGGGTTGGTTGTGCGAGCGGTGGGTCTTTGCACGCTTCACAGGTGCGCCCCCAGGCAGCAGTGCCGGCTTCTCTGGAGAGACATGGCCATCACCCGGCTCGTCCAGACTTCAGGGCTGTTGGGAAACCTGACAGCAGCCGTCGTTCTTTCTAAGACAGCATCTGGAGCCGTGCTGTCCAGGAAGAGGCCTCAGCCTGTGTGGAGCCTGGCTCACCAGGAGGGGCCAGAGGATGACAGCTCAGAAGGACAGATGGGGCCAAGTGGACTTGGGCGTTGTCTGGTGGGGCCCTGCCTCCTTCACCACCTCTTAGCCTGTTGCTTTAGCTTTTCTGAAAACCACTTCTTGAGTGACACCGGTCTCAGGGTTGGCGAAGCAGCACAAGTGTGTTGAAAGTGACTTCTTCCTAAATGGTGGAGCCCTACATAAATGCTACGTGATGGCAGAGACCGGAGCAGCAGGGCCACCTGATCTCCTAGGTGTGTTTTCCTGCCTATAAAACTTTTAATTTGAGACAAACAGGATGTGGCGATTATTACATAAATGCCTCCATCAATCCCACTTCCTGGTGCACATGCTCCTGGGGTCCCTTCCACCTTGACTCTGGACTTGACCGTGTGTCTTGCTTGGGAGGAAGACATCAGCCAGCATGATGCCGCTGAGGACTGCTAAGTGCTTGCACACTGGGACGGGCCCTCTGGGACTACTACTATCCCGGTGTAAGAGGGTGGGGCTGTCCTGCTGAAGAGGCCACGTGGAGGGCCAGGCGCACCAGCCAGCAGTCTTAGCTAGACACCAGACAAGTGCGGGAGGCCCTGTGGGCCTCAGCCCAGGTAAGCCTCCAGCTGACCGAAACTGCATGAATGAACCTGACAAGACCGGCCCCAACTACAGAGTCATGAGCAAACCCATGCTGCCAGTCACTAGGTTTGGGGCAGCCTGCTATTTGGCAACAGGCAACCAATACACAGATTAGAGGTACAGGAAGACCCTATATTCTGCCCAGAGTTAGAGAAAGCTTATGGCTGAGTTGAGTGGAGGATTGCAATCCCAGGGTTCTTCCTGCACCCCCAGGCCCTGCATCTGTTCATTCTGCCAGGCTTGACATTTCAAGGGCCCAGAAGGAAAACACTGCCTTGGCAGGCATCACAGAATGGTACCTACACGGAATAGTTAACACATTGGTATTCCAAAATAGGGCACAGGGAAGGGCTGCCAAGGTAGGTGATGGGATTCAGAAGAGTCAGGAAGGGAAACTACCCCCTTCAATAGGGAAATGGTGCCCAGCTGGCATGACTCAGTGGTTGAGTGTCAAACTATGAACCAGGAGGTCACAGTTCAATTCCCAGTCCGGGTTGTGGGCTTGATCCCCAGTGTGAGGCATGTAGGAGGCAGCTGATCAATGATTCTCATCATTGATGTTTCTATCTCTCTCTCCCTCTCCCTTCCCCTCTGAAATCTGCCTAGTGTGTTTCTTTGGGCAAGTTGCTTAACCTGGTGAGCCTCAGTTTCCATATCTGTAAGAGAGGCAGAGTGTGCCCTCTTAGCAGGTGCCCTGGGTAAAACAGCATCAGAAGTTCTTCTCTCCCGGCACCTGAGCACCTCCCTCGGGCAGCTGCTTCTCCAGGGCTTGTGCATAGATCTGAGTTGTTCGGATCAAGCTGGTGGCAGGGGCACAGGGTCTCCTGCAAGTGTGAACCTGGGAAAGGAGGAGGGAGGCAAAGGGAAGGGAGGCCCACCCTGGGCCTGTTTTCTGTCTGTCCATCCAGAGTGCCTTGTTCAAAGGCAGCTGCAGCCCCTCAGAGGTGTTGCTGATCCCGGGACCCTTGACTCTGTCAGCAAGACCCCTGGCCGCACCCTCTTCACCTTTGATGGCTGACCTGTGGCCAAGAGGTGAGACACGTACATCAAAAAGCTGTGCTTCCCCCAGCCCGGCCAGCCCTGAGGTCCCCTCTCAGCCAGGCCTGGAGGAGGGAGCAGATGCCAGCTCCTGCTCAGACCAGGCTCCTCCAGGTGCACACCCTGCGCAGGATGGGCACTGCTAAGTGGGCACCTGGGTGTCCTTCCTGGCCCGGTCATTCATTTTGTTACTATATGAGTCTCCTAGGCTGCAGCAGAGCACCACCAATGGGGTGGCTTCAAACAGCCAAAGTTTACCTCTCACGTGCTGGAGGCCACAGGTCCAGACCACGTGTGTCTGAGCTCTGGGCGATCCGTCTTGGCCTCCTCCCTTGGTGTGGCCACTGCTGCCCAGTGCACCGCCCGTCTCTGCCGCTGTCCTCTCTCAGCTTTCTCTGTGTGCTGTCTCTGTGTCACCCCCTCTTCTCATAAGGACACCAGTCTCATTGAATTCGGGCCACCCTCCTCCCAATCAGACTTCCCTTAACTTGCTTATACCTGCAAAGACCTTATTTCCACAAAAGGGTCACATTCACAGGTATCAGAACTTAGGACTTCAGCACCCCTTTCCAGAGGATGCAATGGTACAAAACGTATTTAGCCCGGTGACAAGCATAATAATAGCAATGCAATCATCATCATCATAAAGTACTTCCTTGTGCCAGAGACCGTCCTCAGCATCTTACATATATTGATTGACCCACATCCTCATGATAGCCCATGAGTAAGTATGGTTGTCACCGCTGCTTTGCAGTTGAGGAAACTGAGGCACACAGAAGTTACCGGTGGTCCCAGGTCACACTGCCAGGTGGTATAGTTGACCAGCCTGACCACCACCCTCCACTGCCCCCTCCGCAGCAGTGGCTCACTGTGTGGGTGCCAGCTGAGCAGTAGGAGCTGCACCCCTCTCCTCACCTGCTCATCGCATGATCCGGCCGCAGGTTTCCTATATTATGAATGATACGGGCTGGCCTCGGCATTCATGCTGCTTCCTCTAAAGTTTTTCTCCATCGACTTAATAGCCACCAGGGTGACATGTGCCCTGAAAACATCACCAGGACCTGAGCCCCTTTGAAGCAGGAACGGAGGGTGGGTGCCGCCCCACGCTCTCGGCAACTGGATAGGGGTGGTGTGAGGCATAGACCCCACTCCTGAGCCCACACCCACCCCACGCCTGACCTCAGAGTCCGTTGGTGGTTAAATCAGAGAAAAGCTGAGGTCATAGAGCTTGGGACATGCCAGAGTCGCAGAGCAGGTTGACTCAGGGCAAGGAGGTCTCCCAGGCCTTGTCTCCCAGGGCCAGGCTTCTCCCAGCGCACCCCCACCCACCATGCTACTTGCTCTGGGGGGGACAGTCACCAGCAGTAGACATGTATCATTTCTGAGAAGTCCCTTGAATGGAGACAGGAGGAGACAGTTTGGGGACAGCCCACTTCGGAGGTCAGGGCCACATTTGGGGGTAGCATTGCCCAGCTGTAGCTGTGCCCGCCCCCATTGCCATGCCAGATGTCTCCTGGAGACAGCCGTGTGGTCAGCCTCCAGGCCAGGGCAGGACTGATCTGCTGCCCTCCCTCTTGGACAGGGATTTCACACCCAGGAAAATAATTTCCTGGTAAGGAGATTAGAAGGCATCACTCACTCTCTGGACAGGATGGGGCCAGGGTGAGGCAGGAGAGGAACAGCGGGAGAGGCTGGGGGGCAGGAGGGGGCGCGGGAGGAAGTGTCATTGTCAATCAGGGCGCTGACCCATCTAATCCAGCCTCCTGGCTCTCCTGATCCCGGGGACAGATGCCGGGTAAAAAGGTGCAAACTCGATGGGGCTGGGCCCTCCCTGCAGCCCTGCAATACGGGTCCCTCTGTGGAGAGCGGCTTAATCTTGCCAAGAGCTAAGCTGTCCAAAAGGCCCTTTCTGAGGCTCCGTGCATTTCTGCTTGCCAGGCCTCACGTGCAGGGCTGCGGGAAGGCCAGGTTCAGCAAATTTCCTCCTGTTGGGGTGACTCATACACTTGGTGGGGGCTGTGGTGGGAGTGGGGAAGAACCTGAAGTCTCCCCAGACCTGGTGCTGGTCTCTGGCCTCATTTGCTCATCCATGCAACAAGCACGTACCGATCTAACCTGTGCCAGGATCAGATGGGCTCGTGATCCTGAAAAAGCTTGGTAGGTAACCGCATAGGATTACACCTTCACCATCCATTTATTCATCCCTCCATCCATCTGCCCAACTATTGTCCATCTGTCTATCTGTCCATTACAGACTGGGCTCCCAGGTTGTCCAGGCACTGATGCAAAGAGAAGTGGCAGCCAACCTCGCCCGGGGCCTGCCCAGTGGCCCACAGTGAAGCTGTCAGCTTGCCGAGGAGCTCGTCCTCGCCGGTCCTCTTACATCCAGCCTTACGCACGTTTTTAATGAACTCCCCTGTGCCAAGGAGCCAGCAGAGTAGTGTCCGAGCTGGCTCTGACCACTAGGTACCTGACCCAAAGAAGAAGCCACCATGAAGACCAGCTAATGCTGAGGGCAACAATGATACTCTGCAAGGAGCAGGTGGAGGAGGGAGAGATGCCCCAGCAACCAGGGACCAGCCTTCCCTTCAATGTCCATTTGGATTTTCCAAGAGATTCACTCGTGGTGCCAGTGGATAAATGGACATCGCAAGGCCCGGCCGGAGGGGCTCAGTTGGCTGGAGCCTCATCCCGTGCACCGAAAGGTTGACGGTTCGGTTCTGTTAGGACACATGCCTGAGTTGTGGGTTCAGTCCGTCAGGGCACATACAGAAAGCAAAACAATAGATGTTTCTTTGTCACCTACTCTGGACTTTTATATGACAGAGAAATCAAATTCTGTCTCTAAAATTACCCAACAAAAATTTGCATAGCCCACATATAAAGCACAAACTGGAGGCATCAGGGCCTTGCGTGTATGTGAGTGGCTTGCAGCCTTCTAATTACTTCACACAACTGAGGGGCCCTTTGAAAAATCCAAGTGGGCCTCAGCAGGTGTGTGTGTGTGTGTGTGTGTGTGTGTGTGTGTGTGTGTGTTGTTGGTCGCCCGAGGACCCATGTGTTCTGAACTACAAGTGGTGGCCTCCAATGAAGCTTCTTTCTGCCAGTGTGTGAGCACAGTCCAGATTTTCCGATTGCCGCTCTTCTGAGCACCCTAAGAAATGGACTCCGTCACCATGTAGTGTGGGTTCCGGGCTAGGGGATGCCGGCTCCTCGCCTTTGGTTTGCATTTGTTGACCCTGAGCGCTAGCTGTCCTCTCCCAGCTAATGCTGCTCACCATGAGCATCGCCATGAGCCACATGTGTGCACAGTGAAGGCGGAGTGTCTATCAACAGGAACGATGATTAGCGATTTATGTATCAAGGTCTTGTTTATTCTTTCATTGTCAACAGTGGTCATTATTTATTTGAAACGGGGCCTTTCGCATTTACTGGGCAGCACTGCTTTGAGTAAGAGCGTGTTGAAGGCTTAATAATTTTCATATGGCCAGGACCCAGAACAGAGAGGGCTGAGGCTCCCTGTGTCAGCGAGGAGAAGGGTCTTCCCATGGGGCTTCTGGCCCCACATCACAGAGAGGGAAGCGCAGCCACAAGACAGGATAGCGGATAGTCAGAGAGCACTGGTGGCCTCCAATGAAGCTTCTTGGCCCAGACAAATGACTCCCAGAATCACAGGGGAATTAGCAGACGTGAACTCAAGTCCTCCTTGGGGAACCTTGGAGAAATCACAAAGAGCTGGAGGTGGACACATGCTCCAGTTTGCCATCTCCCAAATGGGAAGCAAATGTATTTGCATGGCTACAAGGAATGCGAGGCAGGGTGGTGCTGGGGAAGGCGAACAGGGTTACAGGGCTTGGAACTAGAAAGAGCTGGGATAGAGTATCTACTGGTTTGTGTGACCTTGAGCAAGTCTTTAAGCCTGACTTTCCTCATTTGCGAAATGGGGATAGTAACTGTACCCTACAGGCTGATGCTGAGAGTTGCATGAGGTAATACGTGTGACTTTCAAGAGGGCCAAAAAATATACCACTTTTCTCCCTCTTCCCTATACAGCAGCTACATTCTCTTCTGAAATATGGAGCTGGGTTTGGAAAGAATTAGGAAGGAATGAGTTTCTCCTGAGAGAAGGCCGTGACAGACTCATCTCTTCCTCTCTCAGGCGTATGGGCTTCAGAGGTCTGAGGAAGTGGCCAACAGAAAGTATGTTTGCTTTAAGAGAGTGTTTCTAAGACTCTCTCATGTTAGAGGCTCTGGGACCAGTGACGCTCTCCACCCAGATTGTCTCCACTGGGCTGGGGAGGAAGCAGGGAGGTGCTGAGGGCATGTTGGGGCCAGCCACTGGACTTCAACCGGCTGAGCGATTGCATCCGAGGAGCAGGGCCGCGGGCCTCCCGCCAGCCAGGTGGAGGTCCCCAGCAGAGCCACAAAACTCAGTTAATATGATCTGCTCCTGTCTTGGAACATTATTATCAAACATTCAACAAAGACCTAGACAACGCTTTTATGAAGTACTCAGGTGACAGGAAGAGCTACTAAGTAGGAGATAAAAATTATCAGGCTTTCTATAAACGTATTTTTTCCTGATCCTCACAACCACTGCATGAGGTTGGGACAGTTTAATTATTCTCATTTCACATTTGAGGAAGCTGGGCCTTGGACGGTTAAGTGACTTGCCCAAGGCCAGACGGCTAGGAAGTAGAGGAGCCTGGAATGGATCAGAGGCCCTGAAGCGCCTGTCTTTGAGTCCAATGTGAAACACCAGCTCCTTTGGGTGCATCCAAAATGCTCAAGACCCTCGAGGAGGAGGCCAAGGAGGGGCCATTTTCAGACTTTGTTCATCCTTTCATCCAACCACTACTCGGCGAACACCTGGTAGCACTAGGCACCGGGTCCTGTGGATAGAGCAGAAAGTGTGCAGAGGAGCCAGGCCCTTACAGGCCAGGGACATGAGGGCTGCAGAAGGAGGGCCATTAAACAGTACATGGGAAGATGAGTCAGGTCATTTTAGAAGATGGTGATAGAACCCAACGTTTACTGAGTGCTAGACAGCGTTCTAAACTCAGCAATCCTACGAAGTAAGTGCTCTCATTCTCCTTGCTTACAGATGAGAAGAGCCGAGGCAGAGTCTGAGCAGCCAGTTGCTGGCTCAGGCTGAAAGATGGCCCTTTACTTCGGAGCCAGAACAATACACTGCTCAGCATTCTGCACACACAACAGGGCTGGGAGGGCTCAGGGCAGACCAAGGTCCCACCAAGACCATGGGTGGGGTGGCGTCTGCACCTGAAGGAGGAGCTGGAGCCCTGGGAAGCCCAGGGGTGGGGCTGACTGTGTGGGTTGAGGAGCAGAAAGATGCCGGTGAAGGAGCCAGGGGTCAGGCAGACAGGTAGGGACAAGAGGTTGCAGACTGTGTAGGTCATGGCAAAGAGTTTGGACTTGTAAGAAACATGCTTCTGATTTATCTTCATTGAAAAGAAACAGCATGTGGCCAGGAGGTTACTGAATTTCCCCAGAGCAAACAGGATGTAGGGGGTGGGGAGAGGGTATGAGAGCTGCGCACGGGGCTGATAGCACATTTTCCAGGAAGATTCCCCTAAACAAAGAGGTGGAGACAGCTAGAAAGGTCTCAGCCCAATATTTTAATTGCCCAACGGGAGACAGCAAGACCTAGGCAATGTATGAGGAAACAGGGGACCTCATAGGACTCAGCCTGTGAGGAACCGGAGGAGGGACTAAACAAATAGGCTGTGTTCCCTGCCCCCGGGTGTTCCTGTGCCATGGGCACCCGCTCTGAGAGTTATTAAGTCTCATTTTCACCATGCTTCTGTTTCCCAGTCCGTCATTTGACATCCAGACAGGTGAGCCAGTTCTCACACTCTCTTCCCCACTGTGAAAAGTCCAAGTGGGCATTTATGCAGGAGAGCAGAGTGGTCAGGGTCCATTTCCCACTGAGTGCGGGTGCTCCTTGGGGAGCCCCGAAGCTTGGGGCGCACAGCTCCTAAATGGTGCCGCAGGACTGAGAAGCTCTGAGCACCCTAAGACAGCCCACAATTGGCACTGCTGCCTCTCCCTGAGCCCTACTTACTTTCCCACTTAGTTTCCAAAGCTCAAATCCTAACAGGTCTGCTGGGATCCGAGACCTGAGCTGGGTGCCCAGGCAGGATGGCGCAGTGCCTGGCCGGGTCCTCTCAGAGCGCCATGTACCCAGTTTCCCGGTACTGAGTGGGGGCCTGGAGGACACATGCGAGTATCTGTCCACAAAGTCATGGGTTCGAGTCGAGACCCAAAGGCCTTGCTAAACCCATTGGCACAAGGAGTGGAAACTACCAAGATGGGGCTTCCCAGCAAGGAGTGTGAGAGCCAGCGGCTGGTGGAAACTACCAAGATGGGGCTTCCCAGCAAGGAGTGTGAGAGCCAGCGGCTGGCTTCAGAAAATCAATCAGGAGAGTTAGGGAAGAGGGTGAACTGGGAGGATGAAGCCTCAGGAAACAGGAGGTAATGAGCTGGGAGAAGGGCACACCAGGGAGGTCAGAGAGTCAGGGGGGAGGGAGAGTAAGGAGGCACTGACCCGGGAGAGATAGGGAGGAGGTGGGGGAAGGGGAGCTCGAGAGGAGGTAGAGCCAGAGTGGAGGGAGAGGAGGAGGAAGATGAACTGGGAAGGAAGGAGAGTCAGAGAGGAGGGGTCCCAAGGAGGAGGGGGAGCGAGGAGGAGGGGAGCTGGCTCAGTAGAGGCAGTTCAAGGAAAAGGACTCGGGACTTAGGGCACCTGCACGCTTTGGGTGACCTGACAAGGGGTGGCGACAGGCGGCCAGGCAGAGCTCCTGCTTAGCCTCGTAGGCACTTGCTCCCCTTTGTCCCCTGCAGGGACTCCGGGGCGCAGGCTCTGTGGGCCTGTTCACGGCCTGGCCTGGAGGAATTCCAGTATGGAAAGAGTGTGATGCAGACTTGTTGCCCTGGCGAGTGTGGCTCAGCTGCTTGGACAGTGCCTCATCCCTTCACCAAAGGTCACGGGTTCGATGTCCGGTCCGGGCACATACCTAGGTTGCAGGTTCACGGTTTAGTCCCCCATTGGGGCACATACAGAGGCAGCCAGTAGATGTTTCTTTCTCACATTGATGTTTCTCTTTCTCTCTCCCTTCCTCTCTATGGAAAAAAAAAAAAATGTTGATGGAGGAAAGCCGAGGGAGGTTCCTGGTTGGTTATGTACTACTATGCGCACATAAGCTGTCACCACTGCTTGAAGCTCGCTGACAGAAGACAGGCCCTCTTCCTAGTATTTCTGCAATTTTTTGTGAGTCTATGATCACTTTGAAATAAAAAATTAAAAACCAAACAAACTGTCTTGCTCTGGAATTGCCTGCAGCCACTTCCAGTATTCAGCCTGATACAGAAACGGGTTTTGTTGTGCAAGTAGCAGTTTCTCAATGAATTCTTAAAAGAATGCTTGTGGAAGCTTATTATCTAAATTTGTTATTTATTTAGTACACCTCATTATATGTTTTTTTCTTAGCATCATTTTATGAACTAGGAAAAAAATGTAATTTTTCTTTTTCCTTCTTGTGTCCTTAATGTCTTCTCTTAAATCCAAAGTGCCCGTGAATTGCTAATTTTCTACGTGGGCTCCAACTTGGAAACAGCTGGGAACTGCTGTCAGAGAACCCAGCTCAGTGAGGGACAGGACCTCTGAGAGGGGAAGTCACTGAGGCTTCAGCAGGGGCCCCTGGGCTGGGTGGTCTGGAAGTGATGGGTGGGTGGTGAGTGACACTGACAGGGTTGAGTGGGTGAGCTCAGGTTAGAGTAGAGTGGGGGCCGCTGGCGGGAGACATTTGCAGGCAGGAGCCGCAGGAGAAAGCTGGGGCCTGGGACTGTGGCCGCCAGGTCCTCCCTGTCTGGAAGGGATTGCTGCACCGCCCTCTCACTCCAGCATTTCCAGGCAGGGAGCTGAGGGGTGTGGGGCCCGGCACCAACGCCCCTCTGACACCCACACTGAGCAGCTACCACTGCCCAGGTGCAAACAGAATCACGCTGCAGGGGTGACAGGGCCCTGGAGGGCACTGCTCCCCCTGTGCCGGCACCCCGGGTGGCCAGCCTGCTGCTTGGGAAGGCTCAGGATGCCCGTAGCCCTGGCAGGGGCTGGTCAGGCTGGACTGCGTGTCGGTGGCCAGCGAGAACATGTCTGTCTAACAGGTCCCTAACCTTCACCCAGGCCTGGGCTGAATGGAAACATTATCACAATTTAATTACCTTTCACAAACGCAGCCTGAGAAACCCCACTCCTTGGCTGGCATGCCAACCTCGAATGAAGCCAGGGTAAGGGGAAATGTGCCCCCCGGGGCTAGGGAGCGCCCCGGAGGAGCTGCACACACGCTAATGAAGTTTAAAAGTGACCTGGGGGCCCTGGGCCCACACGGGGCCCAGCGGGCTCCCCCCAGCAGGACTGCGGACTCCAGGGCCAGGCCAGGATGTCTGGATGGTCTCAAGGGCTGCTTTCCCCCTCCTTTCTCTCTTTTCTTTCCTTCTTCTTCTTCTACTTCTTCTTCTTTTTCTTTTTTAATAAAACGGATGATAAAGGGTCCTGCCAGGAACCATTGTCTTCCAAAGTCCAAAGTGTTTGAAATTAATTTATCCGCTTAGGACGGTGTATAAATTTCTCATTACGAGTGTCAGTGATGAACAAGAAACCATTCCAAGCAATGTCTCGGGCCCTTGCCAAGCCGCGGGCCTGGGGTCCCTGGCGGAGCCAGGGCGGCGACAAAGGGTTTCACACAGTCAGGAGCGTTAACTATGCATGCTTTCGCGTTGCCCGGGCTCAGCCAAATGCCCTGTGAGAATGCCACGTCCACACCGGTTTTATTATTCTGCACAGATGCCGGCTGGCTGTGTATTTCCAGCTTGTGGAGCATAATGTGGGGTGTTGGGGGTTCTCTTGTTGTTGAGCATGTGCTTTTTTACTTTACCCTCCCCACGCCTTCTTTCTGCTCCCCACCCCCAGATAGCTGGGGCAGGGGAAGTGGGGGCAGCAGGGGAAGTTCTTGGAAGGGCTGGGGAAAGGTGGGGGAGGGGATTAAATGAGTCCCTTTGAGGTGTATGAGTTGGGGGGAGGGTGTGGAAACTAAAGAGAGGAAAGGGGAGGGGAGGAGGAGGTTAAGCCCTGGGAAAAAAATGGCACCCCTTGGTCCTTGTTGGGCCCGACTGCCAGCTACACAGGGCAGAGAGAACCCTGCCCGCCAGGCTGCTGGCCAGGCTGCCAGCCATGCTTATGGCTGTCCTGCCCACCCCCCGAAGATGCAGCTTCAGAGGGAGGGGTCCTCAGGGTGCTCCTGTCATGTGTCACCTAATAATTCCTAAATGCAACTGTCAACCCAAGACTGTAAGGGCTGAAGAAGCGGCAAGGCTGGGGCACAAACCCCGGCGATGGTCAGGTGTGCTCAGCCTCCTGCTGCCCCGGCACCCGGAGCGCCCCTGCCCCAAAGTCCACGGCTTCTGCCTGCTCGGGCTTCTGCTCAGGAGCCCAGTCAGGTCTCCCTCGGAGAAGGAGGCCCAAGAGCAGCAGGGAGGCAGCCCCAGGGGCTCAGTCAGGGTCCTGGGTAGGACTCAGCAGAGCATGGTTTCTCCAGTGTCACCAGGGTGGGGACAAAGCAGAGACCTTAGGGGCAGGACAGGAGGACTGGCTGGGAATCAGGAGACCCAAGTGGAATCCTGCTTGTCTTCCAGCTGCCTGTGGACCCAGGCCCACTGCCACCCTCTCTGAACCTTTCTGTGCACATAAAGGGCTGGGACTGCGAGTCTCCACGTGGCCTGTGCTATGGGATCCATGAGGACGGAGAAGGGGGCAGGCCGTGCTGACTGTGGGCCATTGACACTGATTGCAGTCTCACAGCCCGAGAAGGCTGGGGTCCCCCTCTTGGGGGCCTTGCTGGTGACACTGCCTGCAGAGTCTCCCCCAGCCCCTGGGATATGTCTGGTCACCTTCTCGACACAGGGCCCTCTTCCTTAGGGATCCTGGCCAGAGGGCGGAGCTTGGCCCCGTAGCCACCTCCAAGAACCAGGAGTCTCACTGACGTGCTCACCCCTATGCCCATGTGCCCAGCCTCCGAGGGTAGGGCCCCTTGGAATGGCTGTTTGGGATGCCTGGCAAGTCATCGACCCTGGGCTGCGGGCCAGCCCACAGCCCCTGAGGAGGTGGCCTCATTAAAGGCCTCATGGTCCAGTGGGCAGGGCATCAGATTGGACATCTGGAGGCTTGGGGCCTGGTCCAGCTTGCTGCTGCTCTGCTGGGTGACCCTAAGCAGATTACTTGGCCTCTCGGTGCCCCATCTGCCCCCACCCTCCCATCTGGCAAAGCTTCCTGGAGGGAGTATTAGGGGACGGCTCACAGAGCCCAGATTCTACAGCACCTCAGGTTAGCCTTTCCAGCCATGCCAGGGTTTGACAGGGACACGCAGGAACCCCGCCTCGGGTTGCCACAGGCCTGCCTCAGAGGCGAAAGCCATGAGGGGCTCCACAGCATCTCGGAGAGGAAAGACCATTGGAACAATCTCTCCTTTTGCAGATGGGGAAACTGAGGCCAGGGAACACAGCTCAGTTCTTTGCCAAGTTAAGAACCAGAGCACCCATCCTCTGGCCTTTCTATTTCCCCCGAGCTGTTTGCTCTGTGTCTCCTTCCCAACAAGGTCCCCAGGGTGACACTTTCATCATAAGGGTCTAACCCTGTCAATCCCTCATCAGCCCCTCCCACGACCTCTTGTCTGAAGGTGATCAACCCCCTCAGCAGGCATCCCGGGCCCCCTTCCTCTGCAGCCTCCTCCATTGCCTTCCTCTAGCCAAGCACAACCCGGCTCCGCATCACCAAGGCAGAGCTCAGGCCCTCCATGTTCCTGCCATTCCTGCCCCATGGGGGCCTCCTCCCCTCTCTCCTGGGTGAACTGATGGCCCTTCATGAATTCAGTGAAACATCCCTTTTGCTTGACACTTGCTCCAAGCTGTCCCCAAGGACATGCCTGCACTTTCCTTTTACTGCACAAGGCCCACCTCCACCAGCACAATGCCCATGTGGGTGCAGAGCCTTCCCGAGCAGGACCTGCCTCTCAGCCACGTTGGGGCCAGAGGGTAGGTCTAGGGGTTGGCACATTGTCAAAGCCAGTATCCTAACCACAAGCCCCTGCCCACTTCCCTCCCCTCCTCTCACTCCTTCAAGCACCTATAAACAAAGCACTTAGAAGCTCTGTCCAGGGAGCAGTGGCACACCAGGCCCCCCTACTGCTACAGGATGTGCCACCCCTAGCCCAGCCTGCGGGGCCAGCCCAGGCCATCCACCCCAACTCCTGCTTTCTGGTGTCTGGGTCCCAGCCCATCATCATAGACTTCCTTACTGTGCCTACCCACAGTGTGTGTTAGGTGACACACACTTATGTGTATATGTATAATTTATCATGTGAATGCATACTGCTGAAGACAGCATGGCTGCTCAGTTTCTCGCTCGCTGAGGAAACCAAAGCTCAGAGAGAGTCAGTGGCTTCCCTGGGGTCACACAGCTGGAAGAGGCAGAGCTGGGATCTGAGCCCAGATCTGCAGGATTTGAAGCTCATGCTCCCCACTAGCACCTGCTCGCCTCCCTCCCTGCTAAGGGGCTGCTTGGAGGCATGGAGTCAGCTGAGTTGCTCCAGGCAGTGAGGAATTTCCCAGGCGATCCTATCTCCTTGGCACTGGCATTTTAACCAGTCTTCAGAGCTTTTCCCAAAGTGGAATTTCAGACATCACTATTGCCTCATGTTAGCAAGATTTCCATCTGATCTCTTTCTCAGCAACATACTCAAGGAACTTGTGAGGGTTAACCTCTTCCCATCTTTCTCCATCATGCTCTCATTATTTTATTTTATTTTTTTAAATTAAGCATTTCAAGGACCATAGCTTGGGGGCAAGAGCCAGAAATGAGATGTTAATTAAAATCCTTAAGGCTTTAAAATATCAGTTCTCCTCCAAGTGATCTAAAGGTTTAATATAATCCCAATCAAAGGCCTAGCAAGATTTAAAAAAAAAAGAAATTGACAAGTTGGTTCAAAAATTTTTATTGGAAAACAAGGCACTGGAAAAGCCAAAACAAGTTTGAAAAAGAACAAAGTTGAGGGATTCACTGATTTCAAGACTTACTACAAAGCTACCATAATCGAGACAATATGTTACAGGATAGACAGGGATCAATGGAGGTGAACAGGAGATTCAGAAATAGTAACACACAGACACTGTCAACTGCTTTTGGACAGAAATGTAGGCAATTCAATCTTTTCAACAAATGGTGTTGGAGCAATTGGGCATCCATATTCAAAGAGACAAATCTGGATTCTTATCCACATCTAACACAAAAATTAACTCAATGGACCATAGGCCCACAAGAGAAACGTAAACTCATAAAACATCTAGACAAAAGCATAAGAGAAGGTCTTTGTGACCTTGGGTTAAACAGACAATTCTTAGATATGGCACAAAAGTGAAATCCATAAAAGAAAAAACAAATTAATACACTGGATTTCTTCAAAATGAACAACCTCTGCTTCTGGAACATCCCCTGGCTCAGGGCCCCAGCCGGAGCCCGGCCTCTACCTGGGCGCGGCGGGATGAGGCGGGCGGGTGAGTCAAGAGCAGCAGCAGAGGCCAGACAGGGGGCACTGTGGGCTGGTACAGGCTGGGGACCCTTTCCATACTTGGCTTTTAGTATGACACTTAACGCCTCTAACCTTCAGCTTTCTCACCTGCAAAGGAGCTGCATCTGGAAAAGTCACTTTGAGGAACAGGAAATATGAAAGTGCACGCTCAAAAGTTTTGACTTCCTTTTCCTTCTCCTCAGAGAGGATATGCAGCCATCGGAGGCCCTCCTGCAAGAAGCCCTGCTCTAGCCCAAAGCCCGGAACCTGAATGGTTAAGGGAGACACAGGGATGCACCATCTCTCCAGGGTTGTTGATGGTTCTAGAAGCCAAGAGTGAGAAGTGTGCAAAGAAGTAGGAGAAAGAGAATGGAGGGAGAGCAGGGGAGGGAGAGAGTAGAGGGAAGGCAGCAAAAGCACACGGCCAAGCCCAGGTGACAACTACAAACCGGTGCGCTGACTTGGAAGAAGAACCTCAGTGGGAATGACTTGACCCACTGGCTCATGTCAAACCCCACAGCCACCATTGCTGCATGCTCCGCCGAGCTGGAGCAGGACCCTGTGCCTGTGAGGGCTTCCTTCAGTTCAGGTGCAAGCAGCCCTCCTGACTGTCAGCAACAAAGTCTTCCTTTAGTTCAAAAACTGATAGTAAAATGACTTAGCAATTCTCACTCAATTACCACCAGGGCAGGGTATTTTATATTTTAGAAAGTGTTTGATGCAAAACAGATGCAAGAACCACTTATGGCCTGGGAGGGTTATCCGTTACATATCATGTCAGCTACATGAGACACTTCACCCCTCAAGCATGCTTGAAGATGGGGTGCCACAGCTCAAGTGAGGAGCTCAGGAGCTAATGCACGGGTCTCCAGGGTAGGGAGTCTAGCAGTTTGGGCAGGGGCCAGGAGCATGGATTAGTGAAGGGGAGGGGAGGGGAGGAGAGGGGAGGGGAGGGAGCAAAATTACCAGATATTATTTACTTGCACTATGCATTTAAAGGGTAGGGGTCTCCTAGACAATTTCATCAACTCAAACCCCATGGATTGAGCCTGTTCTATGTTTGGGTTCTGAGCCAGACCCTGGAAATAACCAAGGCTGGGGGTTTCCTGTTCTGAAGGAGCTCCCCAAAACAGGCCTGTGGGAGCTCCCCTCTGCCCTACACCGTCAGCCATCCTGGTCTCATCCTGGTCTGTGAAAGTACCTAGGGCCTGTTCATGGCATCCCTCTTACAATGCCCACCACCACTTTATTATTGGAACAAAATCCAAGTGCTTATCCTAGCTAACAAGCCTGAGGAATCAGGCCCTGCCTGCACACTCATTTCCCACCAATCCCCCCTCCAGTGTAGCCCCAGTCCATCTGGGATTTCCCCTGCTCCTCCAGCACCCCAATGTCTCTCCCAGGCAGGCCTGTCCACCCTCCCACCTCCCGCACACCTCCGGGCATCCTCAGAATGGCTTCCCGGTGGCTTTCCTAGGGAGGCTTCGGGGACCCCCTCCCCTGAATGCATGCGCTGTTTTCCCAACTTCCTTTTAGTAGTTAGCACAATAATGATTAGCTATGTCTAATTGCTATCTCCTCTCCCAAACTGAAGGCTCCCTCAAAGTGGGGACCGGGCCTGGCTCCTCCCCAGTGCTAGCCTCAATGTCCACCCAGGCTGGCACTGAGAAGGCACAAATATTCGTGGACCGAATGAATAAGTGAAGAAATAAAGATTCTGTGGAGGCCACAGATAGGTGGGCTGGGATGACTGGTGCTTTCCAGCAAAGGGAGCCGGGGCTGCCTGCAGAGCTCCACAGGGCTGCACACCACGAAGAGTCGCTGATCCTCTGTAGCTGTGTCCCGGTTCTTCTGGGCCAGGAATGGTGGAGCCCTCAGTCCCTGGGCTCCGTGCTCGCCAGGTCTCCCTCCTGCTCCTCTTCCACTTCCACTAACGGGTTTGCTCCTCTCGCTCCCCTAGGAGTTGGAGGTCGCACCTCCTGTGTTAGAGCCCTGATTGCTGTTTTCAGAGTCTCTGTCATCTCCCTTTTCTGGGTTTTTATCTGGAGTGGCTTTGCTTCCCCAGCATGCTCAGCACAGGGCCTGCTGCCTCACCCTGCACCCACAGGGCTTTCTGTCTGCTCACCAGACCCACCTTGTCCTGCCGTGGCTTTGAGTCAATCGTAGCTTGGGGTGGGCAGGGGATCAACTTCCTGACTGGGGTCTGCACAGGAGACACTGATCCCGGTGTCCTGAACTCCCTCTGATGCCCACGCTTTGCCCACATCGCCAAGCACCCCCTCTCTGGGACTCCTCTTCACACGCAGTGTGCTGCGGGGGAGACGGGGCTCAGAACTTTGCAGATTGAATCTCACTGAGCATTCTCAGGCTGACCACTTAGCGTGGACTCAGTCGCTGCATCTGTGGAAGGGGGTTAACTGCAGCACGGCCCAGGGGGTGGCAGGCTAAAGGAAACACCTGGCTGCCCCTACACAGGCCTGGGGGTTAAAGCGCACCCAACGCAGCCTGACTCCAGCAGGGGGTTCTTTCAGGAAGGCTCGCCCTGTGGAAGGCATAGACGGGTCGGGGGGTTACGAGGTGCACTCCTCGGCATCTCAGAGCCCCAGACTGAGGCAGGGCTGCACTGCAGACTTCCTAAGCAGGAACACCCCTGCTGGGAGGCCAGGAGCTGCCGTCACCATGAAGATGGACCCAGGTGAAAACAGCCACTGTCCTGGATCTGCCCCGCCGGGGCAGGAGGCTGCTCTCACCAGAGACGCTCATGGGCTCAGACAGTGGGGGATCAGTGCCCCTGAACTGCTCTTGGGCACAACAGTGGGCACATCAAGTCACAGCATGTCTGCCTTATTTGCCAATCTGTTGACTGTGCCCCCTGGCCCTCAAGTTCCTATTCATTGGGTGGTAAACATGTTACCTAGCAACTGAGTGTCAATATCAACAAAGGCTCCGATGAAGTTGTTAATCTGGGCAAGACTGACAGAGGGCCGAGGTGCTCTCTGCTGGCTCCTCCACTCATTGTCTGACACTTAGACGGGCCCACAAGGATACTGAGGCTCAAAAGACCCCGCATCTTCGTCCACTATGAAAATTAAATGAAGTGTGCATCTCAGGAGGGAAAAGGCCCTGGCACTGGCCGCCTGGTGATACTGTTTTCTTCTTTCTTTCTTCCCCACAGTGCCTCAGCCCACAGGGCAGAGTGCTTCCCCAGAAAGCAGTAACCGCTGCTAATTTTGGAAAGCACGCCTGTCGTTTGTTCTGTTCACGGGGCTCCAGGTCGGGTGAGGAGGGCATAGCTGGCTCTGGACTCAGCCCTGTGCCAGGCTCAGGCCTCCATCGCAATCTGCAGTGGAATGAGGGTGAGCACGTGGCAGGCACTGCGAGGGAGCAGCTGCTGCCTCTCCCTGAAGCTCATACGTCAGTGGAAAGAGGCCATAAACAAATAAAGAAACGAGGTCATGATCTAATGCTGTGCGGGTACCTGGGGGAGAGCATTTCAGCAGGAGGAGGGGCAAATCCAGTCCTGAGGAATGTGTTTTGTGTTTTGTATCTTCAAAGGGCTGCAGGAAGCCAGAGTATCTGCTTGGCTGATAGCACAGGGCCTGGGGGCGGGGGCAGGGGGTGGGGTGCTCTGTCGAGGAGTCAGAGTTCACCTAAGGGGGTGGAAGCCAGTGGAGAGTTTCCACTGTGGGGTGACTCGGTCTGAATTCCACTGGATGGAGAAGTGACTGCAGGGGCCTGGTGGAGGCAGGGAAACCGTGTAGGAGGTTCTAGGAGAGAGCAGGAGAGGCGCTGGATCGTGGCACTTCCATCTTATCCCCAGAAGGCCCCGCCTGAGCCTGTTGGTGGGGAAATGGAATGGGCGCAAGGGGGGCCTAGCCTTGAGAGGTCAAAGTATGGGGCTGAGGGCTGAGCTCCAAGCTAGTGCTCGGCTCTTCCTCCCTGTGTCCTTGGAGAACACCTCACCTCTCAGGGCCCCAGTTCCTGATCTGCTAACTAAACTCTTCGTTCTGTCTACTCTCCAGAATGCTAGGAGGAGGGGTGGGAGTACCGTGCATTTGGAGTCGGGCAAAATTGTTTTCTAAGTCTGACTTGAGCCTTTTACTAGCTGTGAGGCCTTGGTCAAGCTATTTAACCTCCCTAAGCCTCGGATCTTCTCTTCTTTAAAATAACCTAATGGCATCTGCCTCCAAAGGTGCTCAGTCAATGCTTAATTATTTGTTCAGCATACATTTTTGGGTGTGTGCTAGGCATCATGCTAGGCAGTGAGATGAGTAAGACCTGGCCCTTTTTCTCCTGGAGGCAAGAAGACTGGCTTGTTGAGAATAATTACAGTCCAGGGGCCTTGCCCTCAGGAAGCCCTGGCACCCCCACTCTTGCCCAGGACAGCAGCAGTGTGGGGGTCTTGTAAGAAGTATTAGGGCTGAGCAGAGGGGGCTGGGCTAGGGTTCAGAAACCCAGGTGCTAGCAGGCTCCTGCCCTGATTTTAGTCTTTTCTCTGGGTCTTGCTTTCTGCACCCAGAATGAAGAGATTAGATTGGATGGTCTTTGACGGCATGGAGAAGGACCATCCGCCTTGGGCAGGAACTGGGCAGTGATAAGCCTGGGTTCCCTGAGGCCACAGGCAGGGCAGCCTTTCAAAGATTCAGAGCGTTTTCCACAAATCCAGGTTCCTTTCCAGCAGCAGATTCTGAGCCTCAGGGGTCCTGAGGAGCCTTGGCCACTTGAAGGAAGGTTGTCCCCTCACAGTTGTCTTTTAACCTTCTAATCCTTAAAGGAAAAAGTGAGGCTCTCGTGTCCCTGACACCTCTTAAATTCCTGCTGGTCTCCATCTTAAGCGAGGAGACGGCAGCCTCAGGACAGTGTCTTGAGAGGCAAGAATGTCTAAGTCAATAATAACATGAATTGCATTGTGTAGAGGTGTATGTTACTTTCTGCTGTGGCAATTGCTATTCATATCCCATATACAGTAAGGATGAAAAGTTTCTTTCAAAATTACATTCAGTTAATAATCAAGGTAAGCCCATGTTGAGGGGAAAAATGTGTTGAGCCACATGAAATCACCATAACTGACCACTTCCGACCTGTAAAAACAGCAATTTCATACAGTTCAACCTATCATAAAGTAGTGATGATAACAATAGCAGCTAGCATTGATTGAGGACTTACTACAGCCAGATGCTGCTCCTACTGCTTTACTAGGGGCATCTCATGTTGTCCCTGGAGCCAACAGAGTGCTTGGGAAGCACTGCAGTTAATTACACACTACATCACAGCAGCCCTGTGCCCCTGGGCCGAGGCTAGTCCAGAACCTGAGGCCCTCCATTGACTGCAGAGTCCATTGCCCCTAGTCCACCCTATGCTCATATTTCAAGAACAGCTAAAACAGAGCATGGGCTGGTGATGGTCATGGCTGGGAAGTAGGAATGTGAGACAGAATTACAGCAACTCTCCCAGCCTTAGGGAGACAGATGGGTGCACGTGATGATGGGCCCAGTGGCCACATAGTCCCCACTGTGCGGCCCATGGGGGAGACATCAGCATAGCACTGTGGACAGGAAGGCTGCTCCCTGAGCCCCTTAAAGGCCAGGGCTGAGCTGTGTTCACCTGTGATGGGCAGGAGGACCAGGTGACCAGAGAGGAGGAGGAGTGGTGGGGCAGGTCGTCCTGCACAGGGCCAGGGAAGACATAAGATTCCAAGCAAGGGAGGGACCAGAGATGAGGCTGGGAGAAGAGGCGCCAGGAGGTAGGAGTGGGCCCCAAATGATGTTTTCCTTCCAATTATGGGGCACATGTAGCATTTTGGGGCTCTGTCCCAGCTTACCCACCAGCCCACATGACTCGCTCTCATCTGCCCACATGTGGCAGAGACCAGTGTCAGTACAATGGGTGACAACTGTATCCAGAGGAGCTGATGACTTCTTCAGGGTCCACTGTCCCTGCCGCCCTCTCCCCAGGGCCTTGATCAGACCAGATAGGGGGAAGGGAAGCCAATGAGAGCTCAATGACATTTGATGGGGAGGCACATGGGGGTTGCAGGTGACAGACACAGTGACCAAGCTTTTTCAGTGGACCACAGCAGTGGGCAGGTGTTACAAGGCAGGTACCAAAGGAAAAATATAATCTTGGGTTCAATGCCAGGAACCAATTCCAGCATGTAATAATTACAAGAGTTTCACCAAAAGGTTGGTGAAGCTTGGGGGGCTCAACAAGGGCTGATCCACATATGTAGTTTACCTGTTGGAACAGCTAAACGGCATTTCCCCCAAACCTGAATAGGATTGCCTGCTGCCAGACAGCTCAGGGCATTTTATTGCCTCCTGTTGGCCAAACACCTGAACAGCTGTATGCTATTCCCCAAACTAACAATGCTTCTGAACCCTACCCTTTGAAGTTTATGTCTCCACCTTGCCTTAGGACAAATTGTGTTAATAAAAGCAAGGGTCCGCCAAAACCGGTTTGGCTCAGTGGATAGAGCGTCGGCCTGCGGACTGAAGGGTCCCAGGTTCGATTCCGGTCAAGGGCACCTAACTTGGTTGCGGGCACATCCCCAGTGGGAGGTGTGCAGGAGGCAGCTGATCGATGTTTCTCTCTCATCGATGTTTCTGACTCTCTATCCCTCTTCCTTCCTCTCTGTAAAAAATCAATAAAATATATATTTAAAAAAAAAAAAAGCAAGGGTCCTAGACAAGGAGGGAGTCTTCAGTTCCTTTAGCTGAAGATCCTCTAACCCCCAATGCCTTTCAAAATTATCTTTCGTCCTTGGACTCCTTCTTAAATCTATGCATCAGCCCCTTTCTCCAGATTACAGAACCCTTTGTAAGGCTGGGACAAGAACCCCGGCAGTTCAAGATGCCAGGGAGAGTAGAAATCGGTAGATGATGATGACAAAGGTGGAGCTTGTGAGTTGGTTTGAATCCCAAGTCAAAAGCTTCTCCTTTTGGTGTGAGTTACACCCCTCCCAAGAGTGATGGTGGGAAGGTGACCAGCGTAGGCACCAACGGGAAACACAGACAGAACATTTAAAACCAGGGTCTCCTGATTTAGAAGAGCGGCCCGGGTCGGGTGGGAGAAAATGCCTGGAGAGGGAAATGGGAAATTGCTGACCCTGGTGGCTTGGGCCGCAGCAAATTGGGCTCTGTTGATCTAGCAACCAAACGGGGAAGGAAAGCAGGAGAGACCATCGTTACCCTCTGGAGTTGCAAGAGCAGCCGCATTTTCTCATCCATCCAATGGGGCTAATATCACATGCTGGCATGACTGTGAGGAGTCCACAGGCCAGGAATTAAATCCTCCACATTCTCCCCCTTGCCCTGGGGTAAAGCAGGGTGGCTGCCCCAGGCTGAGGGGTCTGGGAGGGCGAAGTTTACAAGAGCTGCTGCGTGGAGGTGCCTTAGGGCCTTGGAGCTCTGAGACGGTCCTGCCTGCCTAGTTCTGGGCTCCTTCCCTGCTCTGAGGGGCAGGTGGGGCAGTGAGGGGCCTGCAGAGAGCGGGGAGGACAGCAGGGTCCAAGATGGCAGCTCTCCTATCCTGGTAGCTGCTGTTTCATTTATTGAGTCCCAGAGAGAGAAGGGCAGGCAAGAAGGGAGTGCTGGCTAGACAAACACGAGGAAGATGGACAGAGGGAGAGAGTGACGCCAGGACGGGGGCTCAGAGGTGAGTCAGAAAGAGGGGGAGAGGAGGCAGGTGGAGGTCAGGGCACAGTGGGGAGAGCAGTGGGCAGACTGCATTACCCGCACATCTGTCCCTAATGCAGGGTAAGGGCTGTCACTCCTTCCCCACCACATCCAGCCTGGGCTGGGAGAGCCTCACAGGGGCACTGCAGGGAGCTGGAGCCACACCCCAGCTCTGCCCCTCCCTCTGAGCGCAGAGGGCCTGCAGCCAGCACTCCGCTCTGGCTCAGGCCTCGGTTCTCCCTCAGCCTGACCCCTAGAGCAAGCTCACCCCCGGCAGAGCCCCAGCTGTGGCCCCACTATCACCAGCCTCAGCCTGGAAGCCTGGGTTGCTTCCTTGTTGAATTGTTTGGGCCCCTCTCCGAGCCCTGCCCCTAGCTGCCTGGGGTAGGAGCTCCAGGAGGGCCCAGCCTGGCCACCTCTGACCTGCATCCTGGCTGCCACTCCCCTCCCTCTGTCGTCTCCCCATTCCTTCCCCGGTTGGCTGCTGAGGTAGGGGACCAACAGACTGTGCCCCAGATATATAGGTGATTAAATATACACCCATATATACTTCCCCTGGAGCATGGGTAAGTGCTCAACAATGTTAGCTAGTGGCCGCATTTTAATCATTTCTTGACTCTTCAGGGATGCAGTTCATTCACCTCTGAAGTGAAAGCCACGCAGCATTAGGCGCCTACTGATACGCTGCGCCGAGCAGGTGCAGCCTCCCTCTGGGGGTTTCTTGCAAAAAAATACACAATCTAAACACGAGGAAACGTAAGACAAACCCACCCTGCTACAAACTAGCTGTGCATAGCTCCTCCCAAGTGTCAAGGTCATGGGAGACAAGGAAAGATAGCGGCCTATTCCAGATTGGAGGGTTCTAAGAAGACATGACTGCAAGATGCGAAGTGGAGTCCTGCTTAGATCCAGATGCTGTGAGGTAACTTGCAAAATTCAAATAAAGCTTGCAGATTGGCTGTTAGTGTCATGTCTGCCCACGCCCTGGTTCTGACCTGCATACGGGGTTCACAGGGCATTAGCGTCAGGGAAGACTGCTTGAGGCTGTGCGGAACTCCTGGGACTATTTTTGCCAAATTGTTTCAAGTCTGAAATTATTTCAATATAAACATTTTAACCAGTAGGACTAGTGAGAGTAGCTACCTCACAGGTTCTCGGGAATACATGTAAAGCACAGAGCAGCACGGGGCACCCAGCAGACTGTCATTACTGCCAATATGCAGACTGAGGCCACAGCTGTTGGAGCCAGAGGGCACAGGGCCAGCTCCTTCCTTTTAAAGCGTCATTCATCTATCTCCCTACTAAGCACACTCTGGAAAGCACAAGGGATATGGCAGGGAGCAGGCCCCACGCCCATCCCTGGCCACCTGACTCCAAGCAGCAGAGGCAGATGTTAATCAATGCTCCACCAAGCAGCACAAAGGTATACAGGGCACTGAGGACTGTGCCAGGGAGTCCCCAGGGTCCGCATGTGTGGGAGGGCCTCGGAAGCCCTGTCCTGGGATCGTCAGGCTTCCCAGGCCATCTGAAGGGTGGCGGAGAATGATGCTGGGAAAACAGGCCGGAGGCAGAGCATGAGCGGGCTGTCTGCGGGGCGTGAGCGGGCTCTGAGAGCCAGGGGCGGGAGGGATGGCCTGGCTGAGGGACTGCCGTCCAGGCCGGCCCGGCTCCCGGCCCTTTTCCAGCCTGTCACGCCACAGGGCAGCCACATGTTCCCAAACACGGCTACACTTCAACTGTAGAGAGAGTCCCATCTTGCAAATTCGTCAGCACTTGGGCTTTGTGCCAACTTTGAGGATTTTTTAATAGAGAAAAAGTGTAGATTGGGTAGGACTTGGTGATCTTGAGAATGGGTCACTCTGCCAACTTTAAGAAGAAAAGGCGCCTGGCAGTGTCTCCGTGAAAAGCAGGGCATGCTGCAGGCAGATAACAAAGCACCTTCTGTCCCCTGGCACCGCCCGGGTGCCCAACACGTTTCACAGCATCTTCGCACCTAGCCCGGGGGCGGGTCCAGCAGACACCCCTGCCCGTGTCACGAGCTAAGCATGAAGAGCTGAGAGCCAGAGAGCCTGGGGGCTCTGCATGCCCAGGCAAGGCTGCCCAGCAGGGCAGTGTGGTGGGTGGGCAGAGGCCTCTGCGCTCTTCACCCCCAGGGAGAGGGTGCAGAGGAGGAAGTGCCGGCACGATGGCCAGACTGCTGGTTCATCGTCTCCAAACCTTCACTCGTTAGGAAAATGGGCCTACAAAACCCCTCCTGGGGAGTGATGAGCACCCGCCAAGTATTTGTGGGGTGGTCCCAATGTGAGGCACACAGAAGCCACTCACTAGGAAGTCCCCTCCTCTCAGCCTTGTGTAGGATGCCCTGTAAGCGCAGCCCAGGAGCAGCCTCCGGATTCTGAACCGCATGCGTTCATTACTCCCCTCATGCTGACACCACGCAGCCAGCCTGCACTGTGACCACACAGCCATGCCAATGGTATTTACTCATTCACTCAGACACACCTACTACGCCAGACACTGGGCCAAGGGCTCCACACATGGGAACCCCGACTCTTCATAACAACCCTGAGAAGTGGGTATAGATAGTAAATGGGGAGGTTGCAAGTCGAACCCAGGAGGTCTGACTCCAAATGTCTGTCCTCAACCACAGCACTGCCCACCTGCTGCCCGTAAGGATAGCTGCGCCACCAAGGCATGGCTTGAATTGTGACTCCAGGATTCGGTGAAGTCCTAACCCCTATGCCTCAGCACGTGGGACTTTGTTTGAAAACAGCCTTCTTGCAGGTGTGGTCAGTGAGGGCTTAGGGTGGAGCCTGATCCCCTGTGACCGGCATCCATCCGTATTGAAAGGGGAAATTTGGGCACAGAGCAAGCACACAGGGAGAAGCCCTGTGAAGGTGAAAGCAGAGATCTGGCAGATGCTGCTACAAGCCAAGGAACATCAGATACTGTGAGCAAGCCACCTGCAGCCAGAAGAGAGGCTGGGATGATGCTTCCTCAGAGCCACCAAAAGGAACCAGCCCCGGCGACACCTTGACCCCAGACCCTGGCCTCCGGGACAGCAAAACAGTGCATTTCTGTTGTGAAAGGCACCTCTTTGTGGCACTTTGTTAGGACAGCCCTAGCAAACTGTACAGCCACTATAGTCTCTCCAGGGCATGTCCCAAAGCAATCCCCATTCCTCCAGGATGCTACAGAATTCCGGGTAGGTAGACTCATAATCTTTTTGGTGTCCTAGATAGTGACTCTTAACAGAGGCAGCTTTGGCAATGTCTGGAGACATTTGAGGTTGTCACCCTGGGAGGGGCTACTGGCATCGAGTGGGCAGAGGCCAGGGATGCTGCTGACCATCGTGCAGGCACAGGGCAGCCCCACCACAGAGAATTATCTGATCCAAAACATTGACAGTGCTGAGACAATCTGAGGAGTCCTGTGATCTTCTCCTTGGAAAAATCTGCTAACACGTGCATTCACTCAGCTCTCTCTCACACACATATATGCACTCCCAGAGACATACACACTCACTGACACATACTCACACTCCCTCACTCACTCACATGCCATTCTGCGTCGAGCCCCAAGAAAGGATAGAGTCCCAAGCATCGCAGGTTAAGCACCCTTGTTGCTTTGTAGATAAGGAATATGTTGTTAACATAGGTAGAAGCTAAGATTTTCAGCATTATACAAAGAGATACAACTATAAGATAATATAGGCAAGGTTAAAAATCCTGTAATCTTAACTTGAATTGGAAATATCAATATGAACTCATGATGTGTTTTCCCTTTCCTAAAGAAAGCACCTGTCATCTCGATCTGGTCACTGAGAAGTTCTATGAGTAACACCAGCCCAGAAGTAATGAGGTTCACAGCTCCAGGCTGGGGTCTCCCAGGAACTAGGGAGCCTTGGAGAAATGGATGATTCTGGGGCTGTGGTAAGAAAAACATAAGATGAGCTGAACCATCTTGTCCTACCAAAAAGCAAAGACTTTGTCCCAAATTTCTACAGCTGTATCAGAAGGAGCTCACTCAAAATGGTTCTTATTGGCCAACAATGGGAAAATGTTATCATCAAAAATAAAAATGACTAAGATGGGGTGAAATAAACCAAATATTGAGTTTATAATGATAGCTTTAAAAACTTAATTGTCACCTTTGGAAGAACTAGAAAACCAACACATTATTTTGAAAAACTTTTTAAAATTATTATTTTTAAAAGGAAAGGTTCAAACATTTATTCTGCCTTTCCAGGGAAATCATTAATGAAGGCGAGAGCTGTTATAGAATAATTAATTTCACCTAGAAAATGCAAAAGGAATAAGAGGATATTACCACTTTTAAACCCTAATGAAATAATGGGCCAACATGGCTGTTAAAACCATGAACTGGAGGGCTGGTGGGAAGTTTATGATGGGCAGGTCCAGGCAACGACACCTAAGCCTGCAGATTGGTTGAAACTTTATAGAAAGAGGCTCAGACATGCGCTCATGATGAGATCTAACAGGAAGCACATGGCACTTCGGAGAGGTTATTGCAAAAATCTGAACCCAAATCTGGACCTAACTATGCATTTATAGGAAAGACAGGCACTGGGAGACTTGTTAACACAATATGGTGATGCAATCAGCCACTGGCCAGACCCAGAACCTGGGAAGCTCCAAGTATAAATGACCTGAATTTTGCTTTTGGTTTGTCTTTTTTCCCCCCAACAAACAAGTGGCATTAAAAAATAAATAAATAAATAAAGATGGTGGGGAAAACGGTAATAGAGTAAATAGACCTAGGAGATATATCACCAAAGACAATGTACAGACCCTGTCTGGATTCTGATTGAATAAATGATTGTAAAAGACATTTATGGGGAAATGTCAGTGAATGGATATGAAATGATGTTAAGGACTTGTTGTTAATATTTTTAGATTTGATAATAATGGCATTGTGGATTTTTAAAGAGAGCCCTTATCTTTTAGAGATTCATGCTGAGGTATGTGTAGCTAAAATGGCCCAACAGGGGATGGCAGTGGGGTTGGCCACAGTAGACCATTGTTAAAGCTGTGTGGTATGTGCAGAAGAGGTTAGTATCCTCTTCTACTCTTGTATATGTCAGAAACGTTTATAATGAACCATCTTGAACAAGGACCACTGGGCTGGGCATCTGCTGAGCCCCGGCTGCAGCTCTGCCGGTGCCCTCAGGGGCTCACACACGCCTGCCTGGGTCTCCACCTCTCAGCCCAGGTCGGTACGGGGGGAGGGGTCTGTCAGGAAGCCTTTCTGGAAGACAGTGGTACTTGACCTGAGTCCTAAAGTGAGAGTTCCCTGGGGGACGGCCTCAGGGAGCGGGCCTGTAGCAGACCCCGGGGGCAACAAAGGTGCACACAAGAGATGCTCAGAGAGGCAGAGACCCACCGCAGACACACAGGCAAGGGGGAGCGCGGCAGCCTGAGGAAGGGCTGGCTGTGGCTGTGGAAGGACAGGAAGATGGACCGGAAGTGCCCCTGGATGGGGTGGGGCACGTATAGGGAGAAGAAGACTGGGGTTCCTCAGGATAGGTACCGCGGAAGTGGTGCAGAGAGTGGGATCGTCACCCAGCAGCCTAGCCACTTGTCCAGGACTTGCCCTGCCACCACACTCGGCCTCGCCTGGTGACTAAGAGCGCACTCTTCATGCACATTGCAGTCTTCTCTCACTCCGGGGGATGCCAGGGCTAGAGCCCTGTCACCTAACTCCTGCTTTCTGTCACCTAACACCAGTTTTTGCGCTCGTGGTTCTGTTGGTCCCTCCAACCCTTCCCTGCCCTGCTCTGTACCCAGCAGGTGCTCTGTGTACAACCCCCCCTCCCTGGCTCCTTGCATCTGCCCTCACCTGGATTCCCAGCGGGGAGTCCTGGCAGGAGACAGGCAGTGGAAGAAAAGAGGCCAGGAGTCCTGCTCCGGGTCTGGCTGTGCCCCTGTGAGCTCTGGCTTCTCCCATATCACCAGCTGTGAACCTGATTCCTGAGCTCCGTGTCCTCCCCTGCCCCTTGGGGCCCTGGGTGGTAATAGCTCCCATGGCGGCCAGACCCTGGGTGCCTTACACCCCTCTTTGTTCCCTATTTAATAGCATCTCTGCAAACAGTCCCTTCACTTACAAGTCTCTTCACAAATGCCAACCAAGTGTTTCTTGCTTGACATGTATGGGAGTGCCCGCCCACCCTGTCCCTACCAACTGTCCCCATCCTTAAAGCCTCAAGGCCCCAGACAAAACACACGAATCCCTGCTCACAAATCATGAGCCTAAATCAGGGGTGGGCAAACTTTTTGACTCGAGGGCCACAATGGGTTCTTAAACTGGACCAGAGGGCCGGAACAAAAGCATGGATGGAGTGTTTGTGTGAACTAATATAAATTCAAAGTAAAGGAGCGGAGGGGAGAGCAAGAGAACCCTCTGCTCTTTCGGCTCCGCGGGCCGGATAGAACAGCCGAACAGGCCGGATCTGGCCCGTGGGCCGTAGTGTGCCCACGGCTGGCCTAAATGCATGTAGCACCTCTTGCTGGTGCCATTTGCCCCCGAGTGAAGGCGTGGCCCATTCAGATGGTGACTTGGAGAAGATTTCTGGATGGAGACCTTGCCTCTGTGTCCTCCAGGAGCCCAGCCCACCCAGACTGGCTGGCCTTACAGGAGCAGGGGGCACGTGGCATGGAGGGCAATGCGGCTGTAGTGGCTTGAGCTGAGGGAAGACAGCATTGTCCTCAAGGCAACTCCTTCATGTTAGAAGCAAAGTCAATGGCAATTCAAAAGCCAGTCCTCTGGGACTTTTGCAAACACACCAGGTTCCAGGAATAGAAGTTGTGTGCTGGCCACGTCACACACACACATCCAAATCAAATAACCCAGAGTGCCCACATGTGAACTTCTATCTTAATAGGGATTCTTGATCTTGATGAGAGAAACAGACACACACATATGCAGCCAGATTTCAATTTAGCCCATGGTTGGTAACACTATTTGCATGAAGAATCAGAGAAAATGAAGAAAACTAAAGAACAGAGGGCTTGCTGGGTGTATTGTCTGCTCTGGGACCAGGATTTGTCCCCTGGATGGTACTGTGTCAGCAGATGTTGCCAGGCTGGAGGACCTGGAGGCAGTGCCTGGTGACCGGCGCTCACACCTCCTGACCCGGCCTGGGCTGGGAAGCTGCGTGGAAATCACCACCACTGCACACACCTGGCTGACAGGTAGGAATGCTTCTGAGAGTCCAGCTAGATCAGTAAGCCCCGAGAACTGCCTGTCACCTATTGACCCCTCCTGTGGAAAGTCACTAGGCAGGCATTTGTCTCCCCAGCAGCTTAAGGAGATTCTGAACAAGTAAGAAGGGACGGGAATGATATTTCCTGCATTCTGGCTGGCCGTGGGCCTGACCCTGCACAGGGGCTTAATAACTCTTAATTTGACTCCAGGTCCATAGTTTCTGGCCGCAGATGCTGAGAATAACGATGGTGGTGGTGGCGGGATCTCTCGGTGTGCTTTTTAAGGGCTTTCCTGTAGCATATTTGTGTCTTGCTTGGCATTCACAAGAACCCCTGCTGTGGGAATGGCAGCTACTGCGGCCCCCCTTCTCCTGATGAGAAAACCGAGGCCCAGGGATGAAGAGACTTGCCTGCACAGACTTCCGTGTTCAGAGCCAGAGCCAGAGCCAGAGCCAGAGCCCAGACGCTTGGCGCCACGTCTGCTGCTCTTATCATTATACCCAGGACTTAAAGGATCCACAGCAGCTCCCAGTGCTAGGAAAGGCTCGTTGCATTCGGGGGAATGACGTGAGGCCTGGCTGATCTTAAGGAGCAGGACAGCATCTGGGGGTAGAAGACGGAGAGCACTGGTTCTCATTGAGATCAGTGTTGGGCACTGAGCATGGGCATCACTGCCCAGAGCCAGGATGCTTGCAGCTCGGGGCCAGGGAAGAAAAGGTTATTCCCTGCCAGGCTCTCCCACCAGGGGCACCCCCAGGCTCTCCCACCAGGGGCACCCAGGAAAGCTGCACCTTAGCAATGTGGGGGGCTCCTGGTGACACAGTGTGGCCCTGCGCCCTCACTTTGGTGGGTGGTTTTACATGCAAATATCCACTGTCACTTAAGGTCAGCTCTGGGAACCCAGCACAGGCTGGGGGTTGGGAGCTATCATGTCCTCAGCATGGGACTATGGATGCCCCACTTTCTGTGGTGAAAATCAGACGTCACCATTGCTGTGATGTGTTAGCTCAATGCCGGGTGGAGGGCATTGCAGAGAAATTGTAGCTCCTTCTCAGCCCTGGCCCCGAGAGGGTGGTCTTGGAGAAGAGCCCCTCCCCCTGATACTGTCATCGTGGCTACACCCCTCAAGCAGCCCTCTCAACCCGCATTTCAGTCAGTGCTCTCGGGGGTGGCCCAGGCCAAGCCCAGGGAATGCCAGAGGACAGCTCCCCAGTCTTCAGGGTCCCTGGCCACTGGGGCCCCTTGCCCATGCCAGGCCCGGCAGGAGGACAGGGGAAGGCGTGGTGAGAGCGAGCTGAAGGAGCAGTGGCCAGGCCTCCCCCTGGGCTCCAGCTGGGCTGACACAGAGCCTGGCCTGCTAAGCCACCTGGCCAGGAGGAGAACCTACCTGTCGGGGAGAGGCCTGCAGAGGAAGGATGCCCACAGAGCAAGGAAGCCATTGAGAGCGGAAGCCAAGCCCCAAAATGAAGTGGTCAGCGAGGGAGGCAAGCAGGGCACGGGCTGACCCAGACCTCGTCACATGCTGCACTCATCACACTCTCACCTCCCGCCCCGCCACTGCTCCAGCCTCGGCCAGGATGAGGGTCCAGTGGAAGATGCTGATGGCCTCCTCAGAGCCGGGTCACCAGTGTGTGGCCTGAAGGATGCGTGGGGCAGAGGCAGGTGCAGAGGAGGGAGGGTGTGCCAGGCCGAGGAATGGCTGGGGGTCCATGGGGCACCCAGAGCCCAAAGCCGACAATGAAGCAGGAGAGAGCAGGCTGTGGGGAGGGACAACAGCCAATTTGGGCTTTCCAAAGAGCACCCAGAGAGCACTGGAGGCCAGCCGCCCCCTGTCGGTGACAGGTGACATAGGGCTCAGTGTGTCGAAGGCCATGGAAGTGGCTCTCACTCCTGGTAGCCAGCGCGGCCCAGAGGCTCTATGCTTATCCCATCACTCACTGGGCACGTGGCATTCACCATTCCACCCCTCGGCACCTGCCGTCAGTGCTGGCCCATGTACAGAACAAATGCCTAAGCTGGGATTTGATCCCAGAACTGCCTTCAGGGACCTTGTCTTTCCCACCATCCTTGTCTTGGGAATCTCTACATAGTCCCGGGGACCTGATGTCCATGGACCAGATGACACTGTATGAACACCCACGGACCCAATGGACAAGTGTTTATTGAGCAGCTTCTATGACTAAAGTTTGGGCGGGACTGCAGGAAGAGATCTGGAAAAGAGTGCCTGGGCCCGTGTTCACATGCTGATAGTGGAGAAAGGAGGCCGGTCATCCACCAATGGTCACAAGAGCTCAGTGTGTGGCCCCAAGGGACTCGGGCGCTGGGAACTATGCGGGAGATGGGCAGAAAATGGGGTCAGTCCGTGGGCATCTTGGTTTTCTCTGTACCCGTATTGTGACTCTAATGGCAGAAACCCAAACTCATTTCAAGTAGGTGCCGCCCTGCCCACCTGACCATGGCTGCTGAGATCTCTGGGACCTGCCCCTCCTGGGCCAACTCTCTGCTGCCAGTCGATGGCCACAGCCAGGGTTTTCTAAATTCTGTGGCCACTTCCTGATGCCAGAGCTTGGTTCTACCCTGCCCCTACCCCACCTTCTGGGTGCCGACCCCAACCCCCATTGCCTAGCATCCTCCTAACCTCTCAATCCCAGCCATGTACCTGGCAACTGCCGTGCTGAGAGAACGGGCTAGGGTTTGGGGTCAGTCCTGGGTTAAATATAAGCTCTGCTAGTCACTTATCCTCTCCAAACCTCCGCTTCCTCCTCTAAAAAGGACAGAAGTGCCCGCCTCTTGGGGTTGTTGGCAAAAGACAAAGATGCTCACAAGGAAAGGAGCTGGCGCTATCAAAGGTGTTCTTCAGTCAACAGGGCCATCGCTTCACAGGCCATGTCCACCCTCTGGGGACAAAGGGCGGCGCATGCCTGCACTTATCAAGCGGGCACAGTGTGCGTGGCTCAACGGGCCATGACAGCTACACGACTGTGCAGCACAAAGTTTATTCAGCATGGCCACTATGTTGCCTTTGGCTGCTCTTTGCTACAATGAGGTAGCAGAAATAAAGATTACCCTTAGCCAACGCAGACATTCAAACTCGGGTGGGTGGCCAGGTGCAGTCCCACCGCTTTCCCTCCAGCAGAACTGCTCATTGCTGCTCTTCCAGGAAGCAGCAGGTGAAGAGGCAGTTAGGGGTTGGGGTGCACGAAGAACTGTGCCTCAAACTCTGAGACTCATGCAGCCCTGAGATTCCCTCCCAGAGGAGCCCATGGGGCCAACAGACAGACCGTGGGAACGGCAAGTCGCCCACCCTGGGGCTGGTCGTGTCTCCTGCATCATATATGACACGTTCTCTCTCCATCCAACAGAGTTCAGTTTTCTTGTGTTCAGCGTGCGTTCAATGCTGCCTCTCTGAATAAGAATTCTAGACTTGGAGAACTTAGAGTTCAATGAATCCACACTCTCTTTTTGCCAACAAAATTAAACATAATGTCCCAATAAAGGAAACACAACTGTCGATCAATCTGGTTGAAGAATGAGCCCTGGAGGATCTTAGGTCCTGCCCACAGCCCTTCTAACTCCCCGAGGCCCATAAGACTAAAACCCTGGGGCTCTGGGAGGCCAGCCATGGAAACCACTGAACCCCCCAACTCTTGAACACTGAGTAACTAAGACCTGGGACTGTGCCCTCAAATGCACACGCAGTAGGTAAGAGAGCATTGTCTTGTTCTCTAACTGTTCCCTGTGTGCTGAGCTGATCTCTCTTAAGAAGTGGACACTGTGTTCGCTCCTCCTCTGGGCTCCTCTGAGCCCTGGGCAAACGCACGTGAGAGTTCTTGATTATGCGGACATGAATGGGACCAGAGTGCTGGGCCAACATCTGCTCTGGACTGGTGAACCCTGGTGTCCTTGCCAGAGGGTAAAGCGTGGTGGGGGTGAACACGCTCAGCTGTCACCAAGTCTGCTCCAAAGCCTCAGGAATCTCAGATGCCCAAGCACAGCACCTCCAGGGAAAGGCCAGCAGTGGGTGTGGTGACCATGTCTGGTCAGGCTGCCTGCAAAGCTAGAATAGATCCTTTGGGTGTGGGGACAGAGACACATGGCCAGATAGGTGCTCTGGCCTGGCCAAGTGGGGCTTCAGCCTGGTACAGGGAAGACGTGAAACTCCCACTCAGGGCTGCAGGGGAGAAAGTGTCCCCTAAGCCACCCTGGGCCAAGGGCAGGAACCGGCATTGCTGGGGGGAGCACTGTGGAATCCGGACCTCACACAGTGGGGGCTCTCTCATGTCTTAACTCATCTGGTTCCCCTCATAGCCCACAGGCTGGCCAATGTCATCACTCCCATTTACCAACACAGAAAATATTTGTAAACATTTTCTTGCCCAATAGCAAAGAGAGAATCTTCATTTGAACCCAGTTCCCAGCACCCTCAAGTTCACGTTCTCCCCACTATATCTGCCACACTGCTTGCAGATGACCCAAGATGCAGGCAGAGCAGCGGCTGGGGCCATGGCTGTAGGAATCCACCCATAGAAGATCACTGACCCACAGAAGTCTGAGACACCATCCACAGAACCAGGCGCTTGCGGCCACTGAACCAATCTGGCTGCCTTAGAAAGCCGGCCGTGTTCTATTGGATCTGCGAAAAGAAGACAGAGCAGAAACATGAGAAATGCTTCCATGCGCTTCCCTGGAGCAGCTTCTATTGACCTGCCCAGGCACAACCACGAGCAGATTTCTCCTCTGGCCCTGCTGCTCTTAGGGTCAATCTCTTGTTTGTTAAAACTAGATCCACTCGCTTTCATGACTCATTAGAGGCTGTCAGAGCTGATAATACACTCAACTGCTCGGTCAACACCAGCTCACGTGGCACCAGGGTCCTACAGTTAAACACTCATGGAGCCTGAATACACAGCTGAGCACAATAGCTCTGCAGTTAGTGACTCCTCAGGCCGTTTTTGCATGAGGTACTTTAATGAGTGGCCCACATATGTCCACGTGTGTGCCCATGTGTGTGCCCATGTCTGTGTTGTGCAGGGCTGTGGAGTTCAGCCCTCATCACTCCTGCAGCCAAGTCCCAGAGGCCAAGTCAGAGGTGACTCCAGGCAGCAGGTGGTCTGTCCTGCACACACTGGCCTGCAAGCTGGTCCGGTGAGGGGCTGAGTCCAGGTGAGCTCTTGGCCTCCCTCCCATGCTGTCTGCAGAGGACCGGAGACGCAGGCAGAACTGCGGCGGGGCAGTGGCCTCTCCAGGCTGCCCCCATTTCCTGAGTCCACGCAGCCTTCTCACGCCCCAGCCGCTCCCTGCTGCCTGCTGAGCCTCCAACAACCACCAACTGAGACCACCTTGGTGCTTGGAGGGCACCGAGCTCCCTGTCTCCGGGGGTCTTTGAGAGCGGACTGTCCCACAGCAGCAATGTGGGAGACAGAGCTCTAGTGGCAATGGCACAGGGGACAGGTAAACCTGGCCTGGGAGACAAGGCCTTTACAGCTGCAGCATTCTCTGATAAGGCCTTGCCGACTTAATCTACCCTTTGCCCAAGAGACTGGCTGCAATTTAAGGAGAAAGGAAGAATAAGAAGTCAGCTCTACTTCTGACATCATTTGAATGCCTATGTACAGCAAAGTGCCTCAGGGCAGACTGCTGGCCTTTGCCTCAGAGCTGCCCTAGCAGGGCTCACACCTGCTTCTCTGGAGGCAGGGGGTCCGAGGAGGAGGATGTGGAAAGTTCCCCCGACAGCGCCAACACCCGCCTCTGTCTCCTGCAGGCTCGCTGCCTCTTGCAAGCATGCGCCGCCCATTCTGCCACCACGTCACCTTCCCTAAGCCTTCCAACAGCTCTCGGACAAGAACTGGCATCTGGCTGGAGCTGGATAAATATTTGCTGAACGAATGGAACAGCTCACCCGAAGCAGCCTGGGCAGTCACATGGGGCTACGTTCCCACAATGGCCTCAACTCCACTCCGAGTCCCTGCTTGGCTTGCAGGGAGTCTGGGCTTCTCAGGGCCCTCTTCCTACATGCAGCAGAGCGCCTGGGGATGCCTGTCTGTGGCCCAGACTCCATCCATGCACGCTCACTGCCCACCTGCCTGCATAGCAGGACTGGGTCCCACCTGCCTGTGGCTGGTCCTGGGGGGAGGTGGCATCATCATCCATGCCCTAGTGGTGCTGGGGCCTCAGGGCCTCTACTGCTAAGAGTTACACCAGAACCCACCAGCTGCCACGCCATCCCCACACTGTCCCCAGCCCTGTGGGGGAGACAGAAAGCAGCCAGGCTGTCAGGGGACAAATATTTATTGTGTGCCTGCTCTGTGGCAGGCGTGCACGAGCTGGCACTGCTACTAGCTGGGCCAGACCTCCAGACCCAAGCAGCTGAGCTGTGTGGGGGGTGGAGGAGGGGTCCTGTAGCAGCATCTCCAGGCCCCTGAAGTGGTTCAGCACTTGTACACATGTGCGCGCGTGCACGCGTGCACGCACACACACACACAGGCACGGAACAGGTTTTCTTGAAGCAAGCTCCTGCTCCCGGGGGAGCTAGCTCTGAGTGCTTTTCTCTTTCATCCTCATGCTGGGGCACCAGCCCAACACTGACCGTGGGCCGGGGGCTGACCCCTGCCCTCACCCTCCTATGCTGAGCACCCCTCGAGTACTTTCTGCCCTTCCCTGAAGCCTAGCCTTAAGTGGGGTCACTGCAGAACATTGGACTTGTCCACACTTACCAACCCTTCTCTCAAGGTAAACCCAGGCCCTGCAACCTGATCGGGCCCTGCTCAGCCAGACGCCCAGGGCTTTTGTGAAGGTCAAGCACAGAGTTTCAGGGTGGGGAGGGCGGGAAGACCTCACCCACCTTGGCAAGAGGAGGAATGACTTCTGCAACGGGAGCAGGTTCCTCTGGAAAAAGTGCCAGTGCTCTCCACGGGCTGGGAGCACAGCTTCCCGGGAAAGTCCAGGGTGCTCAGCTCAGCAGCGGAGGCTGAGAACAGAGGCCTGGTCCAGCCCCAGCTCACCTCGGGCACCCCTCTGGCAGTGCGAACCGCATCTGTGCTCTCAGTGCGGGCACAGGCTGGCACGGGGCCTGTGGAGCCAGCTCCAGCCCAGCATCAGAGGGCTAGCTCACTCACCCAGCCACCTTTTCATTCACTTCTTTGTTTTGAAATTCAGCTCAGTAAAGTTGTTTTTCCGTCACTGGGCCGGTTTCTTTTTCTCCCGTGGGGTCTGGCTCCAGGATGGAGGCCGGCGGACAGGTGGGGGGCACTGGTGATCCCTCTGGCCTCAGGTCCCACCACACATGTCAGCACACATGGCCTCGCTCCTGCCTCACTCTCTTTTCTTTTGAGGGAAGAGAGGAAGCTGGACAGGGGGAATTTGAACAGAGGAAAAGATGGAGAGGCTCCGTGGAAGAGGTCTTTGCACTGACACCCAAGCCCGGGGGCCAGAAAGGGGAGGTGGGCCACATAGCTCCCTTGCCTGCGAATTGGAAGGGGCGGAGGCTGACCAATGCGGCAGCCAGGGAAGGGACAGTGACGGGAGGGCCGTGGTCAGCTGCACTTCTGCCCTCACCCCAGAGGGCAGGCCCTGTCCTCTTCAAGGGCCTTCGACTCCCGTTTCTGAGGAGATGTCTTCAAGCCGTGTCTCGGGGACCACGGGGGGACTGGAAGCTGGAGCCCCTGCGTCCCATTCGTGGGAAACCAAGCTTAGGAGGGAAGGCATCTCAGCTCACCAAATAGTCGATGGTGTCTCGTTGGAATTGTGGATGCGAGGTCTAGACGTGTCCCAGCAGGCTTGGGCATCCATGGAAAGTAGCGGCCACTGCTAACTCACAATGTGTTAAATATGCATTAACCTTCTCATTGAGTGCAATGTCTTGGTTGGATTTTTTTAAAATGAAAGTAGAAATATTTATCCCACAGAAAAATGATCGGGACAATTTTAAGGTCATTCCCCCAAATAGTTATTTCCCCTAATGTCTGAAGCTCGGAACTGAGCCTATTCCTGGGGAAGTTGTAGTGTGTGTGTGTGTGTGTGTGTGTGTGTGTGTGTGTGTGTGTGTATGTGTGTGTGTGTTAGGGGGACATTTATGAACACAGGAGTGGTGGGTGCTCTGGGAGGAAGGGAGGCAGACTTGGAGTGGAGGGAAAGAGTGTCTTAGGCGGGAAGTGCAGCAAAGCCCCTGAGAGGGTGAGGGCTCCACCTGTGTGTGGCCGAGAGGAGGCTGATGCAGGACCCAGGGAGCGCCCAGGAGGGTGGATGAGGTTGGCAGGGGGGTGGGGAGAGAGGAGGCAGGCCCTGGAGCGTGGGTTAAGGCATTTGGTTTTCCTCCTAAGTTCCGTGTCTGGTAACTCTTCTCACAGTGCTCAGCCCTGGACCTGCCAGGGTGGGCATTGAATCAAACCCTGTTAGGTTGTAACCATCTCAGCACATTCCCAGACAAAGCTAACCCAGCCAGGCATTCCAGAGGCGGAGCAGGGGGGTTTGGGTACTTAAACCACCACCTGACAGCTGAGCGGAGAAAAGCAGGAGAGGGCTCGCGTGGAACCGGCAGAGGCGACTGCACCATCCAGCCGGCAGGTGATGGGGAGCAGTGGCTGAGTCTCAAACAGAGCTCTGGGAGGCTGGCCGGCGGCTGGCCTGAGTCCGACAGCTCTGTGACAACCTCCGAGCGCTCAGGAAGTGAGCTGGCCTCATGGACCTGAGCCCACGGAGCGTTACCAGAGCTGCTGAGAGGCCATGGCAGGTGTTTTGCAAACCCTGTGTGAGTGCACGTTTTATAGGCTCTGCCCCAGCTGGGCAACCTCAGGGAAGTGACTCTGCCTCTTTGAGACTAGGTGTTAAACAGGCCAGCGGTGTGGCAGAGGACACCACACATGCCCACCGGGGAAGCTGGGCAGTGTGTTCAAGCGGGAGGAGTCCAGCGTGGCTCCACACTGGGCCATCTGGGCCCCTGAAGCAATCTTCTCCCGGCCCAGAACAAGGAAGTCACGTGGGTGGCTCTTCCCAGCAGCTTACCACAGTGTCCCACCCCCTCCCGCCCCGCTGACCTCACCATGCCACTGAGGGCTGCCTCGGGAACTCACCTGAAACACACATCTGCAAGCAAAGCTGCTCATCCCTGCGCATTCCAATAGCAAGAACGCAGCAATCACTAGCTGCCCAGCCCTGCAGAGGGTAAAACACGGGGTGCACAGCTGTGGGAGGGAACAGAATACAGACATTAACCTGATGTTCACAGCGAACTTCTCACCAGAGGGCGGGGACAGCCAGTGAGAAGTGAGGTACCAAAGCTGGGATCGCAGCAGTACAGTCTCCACAGAGCTAAGAACTTGGGCTCTGGCTTCTTACCTCGTGTGAGCCTTTTGCACCTACCTCTTGACGCTGCAGTTAGGACATCTGTAAAGCGAGATGATGCTGCGTCCCTCCCATGGCCAGAGCCGGGGAGGGAATGGCACAGGACGCCAGGGGCGCCCAGAACTTGGGGAAGGTGCCGCCACAGCAATCACACAAAGCCACCGACTACCCGTGTGAGGAAGGGGAACACACCCAGTGGTGTCTCTGGGCACATGATTCTCTCACTGTTTTACCTAAATCTTCTCTAAAGAGCATAATTTATTTTTAAAGTGGAGCTAAATAGCTTTATTCTTGTTTAATGTAAATTTTTGGCAAAGGCCCAGGCCCCACCTGACATTCAGTGAGGGCATGTGCCTGGCTCAGGGCTGCCCACCTGCACACCCCCTCCATAGACACACTGCCCCGTGCAGGGGGGACGGCATCCCTCCCAGAGGCGGTGGGTCCCCAGAAGGCAGTGGTAATGCTCCCTGGGCCCCAGGGCTCCGGGCGGAGGTGGTTTTCCCTCTGCAGTGCTGGGGTGGAAGCCAACCTCTGGTAAGTGCCTTGTGCTGGGCACTTGGATGACTAACCTGCTGAAGCCCCTCCAGGCCTCTGGTCCTACCAGGTGGGTGGCAGGAGCTGCCCAGACCCCTGACTCGAGAGCAAACAGCTCCTCTCGACCCCCTCTGTGACCCAGGCTGGCTAGCTCTGCCCAAAAACAAGTCACCTTCCATGACCACATGGCCTGGCAAAATTAGGAAGTTATCACAGGCCTGTACTGAACCCACTGTCTCCGCCATGGTTACTGTGTGGCCTTGGGCAAGTCACCTAACCTCTCTGTGCCTCATTTCCTCTTCTGTGAGATGAAGACTGAACCAGGCCGTCCCACACAAGTTTGTTGAGAGAGTCAGTACACTTAAGCAGAGTGCCTCTCCCCCTCTGCTCCTCTCTGCACAGCTTTCTCCTTTGGCAAGGAGCCCCAGCGCCCAGTGTGGCCACTCCTGGACCCAACATGCAGCTGCTCTCCACCCCCCGCCCCTCATCCACCCCTTCCTCAGATTCCAGGCACCGGTGTGCCTGCCAACAGCTGTGCCCTGCCACCAGAGGCAGAAGGCAGCGTGCATGATACCAGGGTCCTCCCACACACCATGGGAACTACAGCAGCCTAAGGACCAGTAGGAATTGAGGATACACGGAGTTGAGGGGTCTGACAAGGGACCCAGGGCATCCCTGAGCGCTCTCCACATCGGCAGCTGGCTCTCTTGCCTCACCCCAGACGCTGGAGGGCCAGACAAGCTCGAGGCCTGGGGTCAGCCAGAGGGGCGGGGGTAAGAGGCAGAAAGGACCCAGCTCAGGGTCCAGCCAAGAGGGTGTGGCTTACCCCTCGCTCTGCTGCCTCTCAGCACTGTGTCCTGAACCACTGCCTCGGCGCGCTGGGTCCCTCCTCTGCAAGGATGAGCAGCAGCAGCACTCAGGCTCATTGTGAAAGAAGGGGCCGGGGGAGGCAGCCAACAGTGCTCAGAGGACTGAGGCTATTGACGGCCAGCACTTGCCTGAAATCTGCGTGGAGCGCCGGGCAGACATGCTCGAGCTGCCTCAAAGGCCTGCCACTCTAGTTAAACCTCGCAAGCCAGGAGCTGCGGGCATACTCGCTCTGCTCAGGCACAGGAAGCCTGCAACCACCTCGTAAGGTCACAGCGATGGAAGGCTGGGAGTTAGGACTTGACCCGGTTTGCCAAGTCCTAAGCCAGGAAACCCTCCCCGTCCGCCCCCTCACTCTCCAGCCACCCACAGCTATCTGTTGTGTGGCTTCCTGGGGTGCAGAGTCCGGGCCACCTGTAGGCTCACTCTGACACCAGAACACACACCGGGGGAGCCCTGAGCGCCAGGAACCCTGGGGAAGGGAGACAGGCGGCACCCTGTCACTCAGCCCCATTCATTTATCCTGCCAATCAAGTAAGATTTCAACTGGAGAGCTAGTGGGAGGAAATGCCAAAGCAGGCATGGCCCGGGCAGAGGCATGGGGCTGGACAGGGCATATGGGTCCAGATGGGGTGAGGAGCCCGGGCGGCCAGAGCAGATAATTCAGGAGCAGGAATTCACAGGGGAAAGGTGGCCAGGAGAAGGCAGGCAGGCTTATCTGTGCATCTGACCTGCTCCTGCAACCCTGCCCCAGCCCTGGCGGCCCTGCCCTCGGGGGCAGGAATGGTTTTGTGGAACTTCTTACCATCTTCTCTTAGGCACATAACAGCATTTCACCTGCCCCCTGGCAGGACAGGCTGCATGATAAGAAATCCAGGAAGTGAGCAAACTTGGAGGCTTGGACATCCCCCAGGCCTGTGCTAGAACCAACAGAGCCGGGTGTGGGGCTGAAAGGTCCTGTCCCGGGCAAACACCACCCTTCACCAAGTAGGAATTGTTTTTGCCGAGGTCTGTGTGCTCGGTGGGCGAGAGAAGCCCCTCAAGCACGCACCCCACCCCAGCTCTGGCATCAGCTCTTACTAACCACGCCAGGAGGGCTGGGGAATGGAGTGGGACTTTCACGGCCATTAATGAAAGATACAAAACTTATTGCTAAAAATAATAGCACTAATGAGTAATCTTCCCACTGCCCCCAGCTTTGCCAGCACAGTATCACTGAGAGGCGAGCATGAGCAGCCTCCCACCGGGGACAGGGACGGAGGGCAGTGCCTAAGGGACGGCAGAGGGTCGGGCGTTGGAGCCAGGCCAGACTGCGCTCACCGGGAGCCTGAGGTGGGCCCTCTGGGCTTTGAGAGCCTCCATTCCCACACAGGGACAAGGACGATGGCAGACGCTAGCCACAGGGCCCTGGTCCCAGGGGGAGAAGTGCCTGAGAGCCCTTAGCCATGTGCATGGCCTGTCATAGTCTCCGTGATAAATCAGGCTCCTGCCTCCATCCAGGCACCATGCCGGTCTCCAGCCTCCAGCACCCCACAGAGAGGCTACGCAGAAGGAGGGCACCTTCATGAGCTGCTGTCATCAGACAAGGAAACACAGCCGCCTGTGACTCCACACCCCATGCACAGCGCCCCGCGAGTGAGAGCGGCCCTGTGGGAAGGCCCGGCTGCTGCGGCCCTGCCAGACAGCACAGGCAGCTCCTTTGTAAACAGCAATAAAGTAATTTAGTGCGAATGATGAAATCTATGCCCTGCAGTGCTCATTATTAATAGGAATTAAATGTATTTTAGGTAACAAAACAGTGAGTAATGTGGGCAATGAACACAGCGTGCAAGCCTGACCCGCGGGCCTGAGTGACAGGGCATCCCTGGCTCACACTGGCCCCTGGGGAACAAGCCGTGCCCCGGCAGCGTGGCCCCCTCTGGGGCCGCAGGTTGGTGAGTCATTGCAGGGCTCTGCAGGCTGGCACCGGAGTCAGGCCTCCTGTCACCCGCCAGCCCTGGGTCCCACAGCTCTGGCATCGCTGACAATGTAAAAAGCCTCTCTCCACTCTGACACTCTCACAGGCTCCTCCTCAGGCCAGGTGTTCTATGCAATCCATCCAGCCCTCCGCACCAGCAACCCGCCTGCACCCTGACATCCCCTAGAGCTAGAGCTCAGCCCAGAGGGAAACCCATGGAAGCTCACATGCAGTCACGTATGCCTGTGTACCTGTGCACACACAGGTCTCTCAAGGACACACGTGTGTGCACACACGAGCCCTGCATGCACACAGATACACACTGAGCAGCACCTGCTAGGAGAGGAGTCTGAACCTGGGGAGCAATCAGAGGAAACAGTTTGGCCAGAGAGAATGGACGGCTCTCTGCTCCCCATTTGCCCCAACCCTTGAAGTCAACCTCCATTCCCACCACTGCCCCCCTGCACCCTGCACCAGCTATACAGTCTCAAACCCCTGCAGGCCTTTGTGCCATCATTGCCCTTAGCCTGTCTGTCTTCTAGAGGCGTGATCATCATCTCTCTGTGAAGCAGAAGCTAATCAGAGCTCCCATGGTATGGAGAGGCTGGAGTATGTTGCTGTAATGATAACCCCCCAAGTTCTAGTTGGTTTTGACAGGTAGCTCGGCCTCTGCTCCACACTGGCCAGGCAGGGACCCAGCTGCCAGTAGCATCACAATTCTGTGTCTTCATCAGCTATAACATCCTCATTGACTGTGGCAGCTAGAGGAAGAGTGTCACCTGCATTCACATCACATTGGCCAGGGTAGCCACTTAGTACCACCTAAGTGCTGGGGGTCAAGGAAACATGGCCCTCTGCCTTTGCATTTATCTCCTGTTGCTGTTGTAACAAATTAACACAAACATAATGACTTAAAACAACACAAATTTAGTCTTTTACAGTCCTAGAAGCCAGAAGTCCAAAGTGAATCTCAGGGACTAAAATCAAGCTGTCAGGAGGGCTGCTTCCTTTTGAAGGCTCAGAGACACCCACATTCCTTGGCTCATGGCCTCTTCCCTCTATCTTCAATACCTGCAGAATAACATCTTCTCTCCTCTCTGGCTTCCTTCCTCCCTCTTAGAAGGATCTTTGTGTCCACCTGGAAATTCAGGATAATTGCCCATCTTAAAATTCTTCGCTTAATGACATCATGTAAGGGGACAGTCCCCAATTTGAGAGTTCAGGCATGACCATCCCCTGCCTACCACAATGTTCTAGAAATGAGCTAGGACATAGGACTTTGAGATACCCAGCATGGCCTCCACCATTCAGCCCTCCGTCCCTGTGCTGTTACTGTCCACACGGCCTCTCTCGAGCAATAGGTGAGCTCTTAAAGGGCAGAGGCTAGCCAAGAGCACCTCTGCCCAGCAGGTACCTGGAACACATCAGGGGCCTGGCAACGTTGGCAGGAAGGGAAGGAGAAAAAAACATATGAATGAATTTGGCAAGATCAAGAGGTGCATGAGGAGAGAAAAAGTAGGCGGATACAAATGAATCTAGAGCCATGACATCACACACAGCCAATCAGGGAAGTAAATTTCCCTGCAGTGGGGCGTTCAGCATGAAGGGGCACTTCATGCCCAGACATGGAGGAATGGTGAGAAACGGTGAGTGGGAGAAGTTAGGAAAGAAAGGGCAGAAGGAGGTGGGAGGCAGGCGCACCAGACTAAGCCAGGCACTGCACGGGGCACCTCCAGGGCCCTGGCAGGCGGTCTCCACAGCAGCCCTGCATGCGATGCAATGCAGATGAGGGGACTGGGACTCAGGAAAGACAGGCCCTTGATCCAAATTCACAGGCTGGACAGGGGCTGTTCAGGAAATTATAGCCTGTTGGACTGGTTCTGAAACCAGGTGCCATCCAGGACACCGAGCTCCATGCCAAGTTTTGCCACACTTGCAGTGGGCTGTGTCCCCACCTCTTCAGGTCTCAGGGGACTGGGACAGGATGAGCTCCAAGCTCCCTTGAGGCCCTGCCTCCTTGTGTCCTGGGGTAGATCTAGTCGATCAGGTCAGGCTTCCTAGAGGGGATGGGGGTCTGAAGTTCTTCCCACGGACAACAGACACAGTTCCTTTTATGTTGCCAAGAGACAATCCAGGGCAAGGAGGGAGAGGCCCGCGGCAGAGATGACTCCATGCCCCAAAAATGAGAATCACAGCAGCCCACAGGATTGTGCAAGCTGCCCGCAAGGCTCCCAGTCGGCCCTGCCTGGAGAAGGGCTGTTCACACTCCCCGAGGCTGGGCTTCCAGTTAACTCCGCTGCCTGCACAGCTCGCCGGACTGCCAAGAGCGGCTGTGTGGGGATGATAGGACAGCCTCACCAGCCCTTTATCTCACACGCCAGATGCCTATTAGTTCATTGATTCATTTGCTCACTCACTCATTCATGTACTTGTTTATTCCCCCATTCATTCCCCGAGTGTTTGCCAGGCATTGTGCAAGGCACTGGGGATATGGAGGTAAATAAGAGATCATCCTGATGAGCCTCCAGGATCAAGAACCTCGAAGGACAGTGAGGCACTAAATATAGATAATGATCCTCCAGCCGGGCTGGAGCAATGGGAAAGGTATGTGCCTGGAGTTCAGGGAATACCAGCAGGGGACTTTGGCATCTCTCTATGGAAATATTTAACTCCTAGTTTTAAAAAGCAAACAAGATAACACTGTACTCAATTACCTTAATTTTTCACATAAATGTAGATCTATGCGAATGTCCCATTTAACGTTTCTTATTACATTCCACTTAGGGCCTGGCCAGGAAAATCACCTTGGTCGTTTTCAGCACTCCCTGCCTCGGGTTCATGCTGAGATCCCTGAGTGTGCACCGTCTGCAGGCGCCGTGGGCGGCAGCCCAGAGGCAGCCCTCCTCCAGTGGGCATGCTCCTTGGTATCCAGCGGCTACTGAGCTGCCAGGTTTGGGGCTCAGGACACTGGGTGGGGGTGTGCTTTGACTCGTTTCCCTGGATTGTGTGCCCTTGCTATGGAGAGGCCCCATTCCACCACTGGGACTTGGGAGCCCTTCCAAGAGGCCAGAACCCTTCCCCCTTCCTACTCAGACTCTCTTCCCCACCCCACTCCTTTTGGGGACTGCCTGCGCAATTTCTTTCCTGATTGTCCTTTTTCCCAAAGGACAGGAGCCTGTGAGAGCTTTGGGTTGGGTTGTGCAAATGCCCCTGGGGTCAGGGCGTAGGCAGCGGTCACCTACAAATCTGGGACTTTGAGAGGGAAAATGCAGGGGAGAAAAGGCAAATTCAGATTTCAATAAATTACCTGTCCTGCACAGTCCTTTTATTTATCACTTCTTCAGGCTTATTTCCAGAAGCAAAGCCAAAAAGATCAGCACATTTTATTTACTTTTTATTATTTCATTTATTTTTAATTTTATTTTTCAATTACAGTCACATTCAACATTATTTTGTGTTAGTTTTAGGTGTACAGCATAGTGGTCAGACAATCATATACTTTACAAAGTGTTCCCCCGATATTTCTAGTACCTACCTGGCACCATACAGAGTTATTACAATAGTATTGACTACTAGAGGCCCAGTGCATGAAATTTGTGCAAGAGTAGGCCTTCTTTCCCCAGCTGCCAGCACCGGCTTCCCTCTAGCACCCAGCACCTGGGCTTCCCCGGCTTCATCCAGAAGGATGTCTGGTTTAATTAGCATATTATGCTTTTATTATCATAGATGTTCCCTAGGCTGTACTTTACACCCCCATGGCTATTTGTAAGTAACTATTTATACTTAATCCCTTCAAGTTTTCATCCAATCTCCAACTCCCCTCCCCTTCGGAACCCATCAGTCTGTTCTCTGTATCTATGAGTCTGTTTCTATTCTGTTTGTTTATGTTGTTCTTTAGATTCCACATATAAATAAAAGCACATGGTATTTGTCTTTCTCAGACTTATTTCACTTAGCATAATACCCTCTAGGTCCATCCATGCTGTTTTAAAAGGTAAGATTCTGTTCTTTTTTATGGCTGTGTCATATTCCATTGTATATGTGCACCACAGCATTTTAACTCACTGCCCATTGGAAAATATGGAGCACTTCAGGAATTTGTTTGTCATCCTTGCACAGGGGCCGGGCTAACCTCCTCTGTATCGTTCCTTAGTATACCATGTGCTGCACAGGTCAGCACATTTTAAAGAACTTACTCTCACCAGCAGTGTGTGCACATTGTCGATTTCACCACACCATCACCAGCATCAAGTGTCAATATGCTTTATTTTAAATCTCTGACAATTTTATAAGCAAAGGAATTTTATTTTCAGTATTTTTGCCTTTCTTTGGCTACCCATGTTGCTCATGTATTTTAGCAGTATGTATTATTTGCAATGCTTCTTTTAAATACAGGAATTCCTGGGTAAGTGTGAGTGCACAGACTCTAGGGCTACCTCAGGTTTTGCGCAAGTCACTTCTGATGTCCTTACAGATGTCTCTCCTGGCTAAGGCAGTGCCCTCGCCTTGTCTCACTGGGATTTCCCAGTTGGTGCTTCTAGATCCTACACATCTTCCCACCTCCAGAAGCCTCCCGTGCCCTCCCCAGGGCGTGTGGCACCACGTTCCCCTGAACTGCCTGTGAACCTGATTCATAGTTGGCCTCTTACATGAACCACCTCATGCAGGTGGTGGGGCAGCGTGTGTGTCAGGGCCTTACTGAGCCCCAGCTTCCTCCACAGCAGATGGGATCCTGCCCATCATTGGGGTTGGAGTGGGCATGAGAAGAGATCAAGTCTAGAAAGTGCCCAGCAAGCACTTGGCATTTGGTACGTGCTCGGTGAATTCTAGCTCTTATATTGTTTTTATTGCTATTATTATTCTCCTTCTCTCTCTGGAAGGCGAGGGGTGGCTTTTATCTCTGCATCTCTGGTTGCCAGCCCAGAATGGCACAGTAAATCAATCAGATAGCTTATTGAGTGAGATTTCCCTGCCCGTGGCACCAGTGTCCCCTCGGTAAGGCTGGGGTGAGCACACCATCTCCTCCGGCAGGCAGCTGCTTGGATGACTCCCTACTCGTCCCCTCACCCCACGTTCCCCACCCACCCTTGTCTGCCTCTGGCTGGATGTTGGAGAAGTCCATTCAGGTATTTGCATTCCCCACACCCCTTGCCACCAGGAGTGGTCATGTGACCCACATCTGGGGAAAGAGGCACCAACAGGGGGCTCCTGGGAGACCCTCTACTTTCCTGATGGAGCTGAGGCAGCCACCTTGCCACCATGAGGAGACAAGTGGGCCCACGTGCTGAGGACGATGAACAGGAAGCTGGGAAGAGCCCCGTCCTTGTTGGCATCACCAGCAGCTGACCCAGACCAGCAGCTCCCCGTTTCCCAGGATTCTTACCGTGATAGAAATATAAATATTCATTTGTTTAAGCAGCAGGGAGCTGAGTGTGCTGTTAAGTGAGGCCAAGCTCATTTCTGATACCTATGAGCTTGCTTTAAGATGCTCATCAAATACTTCATCCCTTTGCCTTCCCTCCCTTCCGCCCTCTCTCCCTTTAAAAGGGGAAGCCCGGGGGCCTGGGAACACACTGCATGTGTGCGACAGGGACCCAGTGCAGCAGGAGCTGCCGGCCTCCACGCAACACTCTTCTCTCCTCCTCTTCCCCACAGAGGCGCTGGGAGTCCAGATGCCCCGGATGCCAAGAGAATAGGGGCAAGCACAGGAGGGCTAAGGAACAGACCCACAGTGCCCGAGGAGGGTCTCAGGACCGCACTCAGGCCCGGGCTCACCGTGTGTGAGGGCCACGCTGCCCTCTGCAGCGAAGGAGGGCTGCCAGGGCTCATCCTGCCCCCCAGCTGCTCTCCGGGATGGGGCACCTGCTCTTTCTCACCCCGGGAGTGGATGTTTAGTGTCTACCAGGCGTCAGGTCCTACTCCCTTCATAAGAGCCTTGGATGCAGGACTTCTTGGCCCCCTAGTCAAGGAGGAAACTGCAGGGCAGAGGCCAACCTGCTGTCAAGGTCACACTGCCAGGAAGGGGAATCCGGGTTCCCTCCCAGAGATAACAGCCCTGTAATGTAATATGTTGTTTCAGAGGCTGCTTCATTCGCTCCCATACAGGCCCTATTCATTCCCAACTGAGCGTCTTTGTCCGGCTCTGCCTGCCCCCAGCCCGGAATCCCCTCCCCGCTCTGTTGGCAGCTGGTTGCAGGCTTAGCCTCACTCCCTCCCCCATCATAAGTCACCACTGCTGTTGAGAACACACCACAATATTTTGCCACTGCCCTAACAGAAAGGGGTCTGCATCCCCGCTTTCCAGATGAGTACATGGGCACAGAGAGGCAGTTGCTGGCCTCAGTCACACAGCTAGTGAGAGAGCTGCGGGACACAAGCCAGCTCTGCTTGGGCAGTGCGCTCAAAAGGCTGAGGAGAGGCCAGGGGTCGTGTTCAGGTGAAGGTCGGGCCTCCACACACTGCGTCTCTCGCCTTCTCTCCTCCCCCAGGCTCGGCCCTGCAAATTGGCTTTGACCTCTCATGCCCTTGCCTTTGAGCTTCCCCCCATTCAATGTGAAACACAAAGGAGAGAGGGGCTGGGGAGGGAACAGCCCCTCCCGACCAGGCCAGGACCACGCCCCCCAAGGGGGCAGGAGGCTCTGGGTCTGTTTGCACAGTTGGGGAGCTTGCTGGCACCCCACCTCCAGGAGAAAGGCACCACGAGGTCATCTGTTTACTCTGGGATTAGCGGCTCCCAGCGGGAGCTCTTTCCTTGGAGATGAAAAGAAAGCAGACAATCTGTCAGGTAAACAGGCCACATTGTTCACAAGGATGTCAGGGCCCCTTTGTGGGCTGGCCTTTGAGGTCCCTCCGCGCAGGGAGAGGGCTTACTCAGGGGAAGGGAGGGGCGTGGCTGGAGCGGGTCTGCTGCATTAAGGCTGGACACAGGGCGGCTAATTCCTGACTTTTCTTCGAAGCCCTCTTTGCACTCAGAGCCCTGCCTCTGCAGGAGGAGGCTCTTGATGAGACCCACAAGCAGGTTTGGAGCCAGGTGTAACAGATGGGGAAACTGAGGCTGACAGCAGCTTCCTCAGCCGTAGAAGGGAGCTCCGGGGATTCCAGGAGGTGGTGGCTGGAAGGAAACCAGGGCCCTGGTCTAACTGCCTGGCGCTTCCATGGGAACAACTGGGGACAGAGAACTGGCGGAGCCTGACTTCTGCACGGGAGGCTTCTCCAGGCCTCTGTAGTGGGGCACTGGGTCAGTTTTAGGGATCCTTACAATATTTAAACAGCTGCACAGACAGGGCTGATTCTGGCTGTGCCTGGTCCCTTCTACATTTTTGTGACAAGGTGTCATCCTTGAAGGAGGGGACAGTGTGAGGCCCGCCCATGAGGCCTGAGTTCCACAACTCTGCCTCCAGTTTGCTCTGTGGCCCCAGGCAAGCCGCTGGCCCTTACTGGGCTGCTGTTTTCTTGTTCATCAAATAAGACATAAATAAGATGCTCTCCATGGACCCTTCCCTGTCTGACAGCAGGGGGGGTGTCAGGAGGAGGGGCATCCAGAGGAGGGGCAGAGGCAGGTAAACACCCTCAGGGGAGGAGGGCGCTGCCTGAACCCCATGCTCACCTCTGACTCCCAGGCCATACCATAGAGGGCGTGGGCACCCGGGCCTAGGGCTGATGCTCCAGACAGGGTCTGCCACAGGAAGACAGCACTGTGATGAGGTGGCAAGACTGCAGGCCTGGGGTCATGCTGACCCGGTCCAGCTCCTAGCCTTGTCACTTAGCAGATGCCCAACTGTAGGAAGCAGTTATAGGGTTAAGCCTCCGACTGACCTGTTGGCAAAGCCGCAAACAAGTCCCAGCTTAGAGGGCACAGCCTTCTTAGCATAATTAAGCTTGATCTTGTGAAGCTCCCTAGATCTTTCCTGAGTAGCTAATGGGCTGTGGGAGGTGCAGCAAGTGCTGCCAAAACAAGTGAAACTCACAAGAACATTGTAAATTACCTTGTTTACCTCTGACTATAAAATAAAGCATCAGCTTGCAGTCTGGATCTGTTCTGTGGTCTCAGTCACGCACAGAAGATCCACCTAGACCCAGCTTATTCTCTTTGTCTGTCTTTTCTTCATCCTTCACTGGCCCTCCCTCAGGCTCGCCGAACCCTTGGTTGTGCTGGTGCGGCACAAGTGGCACCCAACGCGGAGCTGAGTTTGGCACAAGTGGCACTCAATGCGGACCTGAATGTGAGGGAACTGCAATTGTCAAGTGAAAGGTGGTCCCAAGACGTGTGCACGCAGTAAGTAAGGTAGGGGTGTAGTACTAGCTAGGTGTAAAACATGGGAAATTCATGATTGCAGGGAAAGAATGTATGCATATCCATGCTTAAGGCTATGCTCCAAGCAAGGGGCTGTTCTGTGAGGTATGAACAGCTTTTCGATTTTTTGGATTTTGTGAGTAAAACCTGCCCATGGTTTTCTGAGGAAGAAAAGGTAAATATAGAGGCATGGGAGAAGGTAGGAAAACAACTTCGCGATCATTATATAGCTGAAGGTCCAGAGGAAATGCCTGCCTCTACTTTCAGTCTGTGGTCCCTGATTTGGGATTGCCTAGAGCCCACTCCAGAAGGGGAGTGGAGGAATGTGGCAGGGGAATCAAGACAGATGGGGGAAGGTTGCCAAAGGCTTCCAACTCCACCATCGGCACCTCCGCCGCCTCCTCCAGTCCATGGGGCTACAGCTCCTGTGGGAGAGAGCCCTCCGGACGATGCACTTCCTCCCAAATATGAGCAAGGATTGGAGGAAGCAAGGGAACAGCACCGGCAGGTTTGGGATGATGGGGGTCTGATACAAACATTTGGAGAGCTTACTGTTGCTCATAAACCTCTCCTTTTACCCCCTAAACAAGCAGAAAAAAGAATGATGCCTTTGTCTCTACTCCAGCAGACTCTGCATGAGGCCAGGCAGGCTGGGGAAGATACATCAGGATTCAGTTTATATCCTATATTTGAGCAGCCATACATCCTATAAGGAAAAAATATCCTGAGGCTTATATTATTCATTATATGGATGACATTCTCTTAGCTCATAAAAATGAAACGCATCTAAATAATATCTATATAGATTTGCAGGATTCCCTGCATTGTGCTGGATTATGCATAGCACCCGAAAAAGTTCAAAGGACTTTTCCTTTTTCTTATCTTGGCAGCATTATTGAGGGAAAAACAATAAAACCTCAGAAAATTCAAATTTGGACTGACACTTTACTTACATTAAATGACTTCCAAAAATTATTAGGAGATATTAACTGGGTTCGACCTGCTTTAAAATTAACCACTGCTGATTTAAGGCCTTTATTTCATTTACTAAGGGGAGATTCATCTCCGTCATCCCCACACCGCTTGACAGAGGAAGCCAAGACAGCCTTAAATAAAGTTGAGGATGCCTTAAGTTCAGCACAACTTACTAGAATTGATTACTCCCTTCCCTTACAGGTTTTAATTTTCCCTACGACACATACACCCACTGGGGTCATTTGGCAAGCTCCTGGAGTTGTTGAATGGCTATATTTGGCTCATTTTCCAACTAAGGTATTAACTCCTTTCCATGATTCAGTTTCCCAGCTAATAACTTGAGCCCGCCTTCGAACAGGCCAATTAGTGGGCCAAGACCCTGACCTTATTGTAGTGCCATTTACAGCTATACAGCAAGACTGGCTCTGGCAACAATCAACAAATTGGCAAGTTGCACTTGCTAATTTCTCCGGACAGGTTGGTAACCATTATCCAGCAAATAAGGTTTTACAATTTCTGTCAGTTACTACCTTTACCTTCCCAAAGATAGTGAAGTCACAACCTATACCTCAGGTACTAACCATTTTTACAGATGGATCCAGTTCTGGAAAAGCTGGACACTACTGCAACAGAGGTGCAAAGGTTCTTCAAACCCCTTATATTTCAACACAACGGGTAGCAATGATGCTATTGATCACCTCCTTGCTGTAATGCAAGAGGCCATTTTCTCTTGCCCAGTCCTCCCATGCTTTGCATCATCAAAATGCTGCTGCCTTACGTAAACAATTCCATACTTCTAGGGAGCAAGCTCGTCGAATTGTTAAGCAGTGCTCTCAGTGTGTAATTCATTGCCCTGTACAATCGTTGGGGGTTAATCCTAGAGGTCTTAAACCTAATCAAATTTGGCAAATGGTTGTCACCCACATACCGGATTTTGGTAAGCATTAATGGGTACATGTTAATGTAGATACCTGCTCCCACTTTATCTTTGTGACTCCCCAAATGGGAGAGAGTGCCAAGCATGTAATTAATCATTGCCTAGCTGCCTTTGCGGTACTAGGCCCTCCCTTAGAGCTAAAGACAGACAATGGACCCGCACACTAGTTCTGCTTTTCAACATTTTTGTCAGCAATATCAAATTTGTCATAAAACTGGTATCCCTTACAACCTTCAAGGTCAAGCAATAGTGGAAAGAGCAAATCGTACTCTTAAAATGCAATTACTAAAACAGAAAGGGGGAGACAGATGTTATGTGTCACCTCAAAACAAACTCAGTCATGTTCTTTATACTTTAAATTTTTTGAATTGCGATGCAGAGGGTCATACAGCAGCCGAAAGGCATCGGGCCTCTTGTACAATAGCCTCCGCGGGGTTAGCCCGATGGAAGGATACACAAACTGGACAATGGTTTTGACCAGATCCAGTAATGATGTGGGGAAGAGGTTGTGTTTGTATCTTTCCAGAAGGAGCAGTGCAGCCAATTTGGGTGCCAGAGCGTTATGTACGTTACCACAATGAACCCAGAGAAGCTCCTTGTCCCATTGTTCAAAAGACTGAGAGTTGCCCCGATGACAGCAAAGCAGAAAAGGAAGATGATGAAGGCCATACAAAAGACGGAGGTGCCAACATGGGGTCAGCTGAAGAAGTTAACAACTGAGGCCAAGCAGATGGCAGAAAAGCAAGAAGTGGAAGCTACTCCCTCAATCATGTTTCTGGCCATGTCTTCTGCAAACTCTTGCGCAGCCAAGTCCGAGGACTCTTGGGTAAATCAGCAAAAGAAACTTTCATTTAGTAGGAAAATGTTACTGTAGTTTGATTTCTCTATTATTGTAGTGTTGCATTGGCATTGTTTTATTAATAACCATGTCTGGGTTTTACATTGGCATTGTTTTGTTATTGGGTTTTGCATTGGCATTGTTTTGTTAATATTTTAATAGTCAGAACTTTGTTCTTGATGTTTAAGTTTTACTTCCATTATTAGTAGCTTAAAATTAAAAAAGGGGTGAGATGTAGGGAGCAGTTATAGGGTTAAGCCTTGGACTGACCTGCTGGCAAAGCCGCAAACAAGTCCCAGCTTAGAGGGCACAGCCCACTTAGCATAATTAAGCTTGATCTTGTGACTGCTCCCTAGATCTTTCCTGAGTAGCTAATGGGCTGTGGGAGGTGCAGCAAGTGCTGCCAAAAGAAGTGAAACTTACAAGAACATTGTAAATTACCTTGTTTACCTCTGACTATAAAATAAAGCATCAGCTTGCAGTCTGGATCTGTTCTGTGGTCTTAGTCACGCACAGAAGATCCACCTAGACCCAGCTTATTCTCTTTGTCTGTCTTTTCTTCATCCTTCGCCGGCCCTCCCTCAGGCTCGCCGAACCCTTGGCTGTGCTGGCGCAGCACACTCGACCTGGGGCAAGTGACTCAGGCTGTGGGTCTGGGAAGTGGCATCCACAGCCCATATATCCCTGGGCTCCTGGACAGGGATCTTGGGGGAGGATCTGGGACTGTCTTCCCATCTGCTGCCACTGCCACCTTGAGATCCTGGCCCCCTCCTGGCCTCCCTCTCCCCAGCGCCCTTGGCCACTGGCCACTTGTAGGAGGAGACCATCCTCCTTGCCCTCCCAGAAGCCAGGTCACTGTTCAGCCTGCAGGGGACAGAGCCGGTAGCTCGGAAAAATCTGCTCTCCTGGGATACAGGAGGGGCCGAAAGAGGGTCCCACAGCCTTGGCTTCGGGAGCAGGCATCCACCATGCACAGAGCTGCCTCCCCGAGCACAGCACTGCCTGGACATTGGCTTGGTTACTCAAGGTCAGTGATGCACCAGACACATGCCCACCCCGCCACTCCCAGCCAGCACCCAGCTCTCAGGCGACTTAGAGCTCAACATTCATGGGCCTAGTATTTATCATCAGGAAAGAAAGTGGAGGCCAAAATGTTCGAACCGCTGCTTTCAGGGGCCAGAGCCTGATGTCCTGGCTGGAGAGGGGTGACAGTACCAAGCTCACCCCCTCCTCTGACTTCCCCAAACCATGGGCTGTCCTCTGGGCCCCCAGTTGAGCTGTGGATGGTCTCTGTAGCCCTAGGCAAGTTGCCTTCTCTGTGGCTCATCTCACCACATAAAGTGGAGACGAAGGATGCCAGCTGCATAGGTTTTTGTGACGATTAGGTAACATGTACATACAAGTGGCTGGCAAACCATAGTAGCTCCATACATGTTTGTAGTGTTGGAATCCTCCTCACTGTTTTTGGTTTTCAGTCCTCACCCAAGGATATGTTTATTTATTTGTTTATAGAGAGAGAGGAAGGGAGACAGAAACATCAATGTGAGAGAGAAACATCGATCAGTTGCTCCTGTGCATGCCCCGACCAGGGATCGAACCCACAACCTAGATATGTGTCCTGACCTGGAATTGAACCCACAACCTTTCTGTGTATGGGATGACACTCCAACCAACAGAGCCACACGGCCAGGTTCTCCTCGCTGTTTTTATATCCATGTCTCTCGCTCTTCCCTTTTCCTGTAGCTTCCCAAACTTCCAAGGAGGTGCCAGTGTTGTTCCGGGCAAAACCGATAAGAAGAGCAATGACAATGACAATGGCCACCATTCACTGAGAACTTTCTCTGAGCCAGGACCTGTGCTAAGGAGCTACTTTATCCCACTTTAGAGGAGGCAAGAGAGGTTAGACCTCTGGCTGCAGGCCTCTCCCGGGAGCCAGCCAGGCGTCTGGTTAAGGGGAGGGCTCATTAGGAGCTGGGAATGTTGGGCCGTGGAATTAGCAGTTAGACCTCTGTGCTAGGCCAGGACTAGAACCCAGGCCCGGTGTCCTCAGCGCTGCTCTCTAAGGTGATAGTCGTGCCCATGTATGGAGCATTGCTGCACCCCAGGCCCATATATCCTGAGCGCTGCATGCTGGACAGCACCGCGCCCTCTGCAGGGATGACAAAATGGGCTCAGAAATATCTGGTGTGCAGCCGGCACCCTGGGCTCAGTTGCATGAGGAGGTCTGGGTGGTAACAGATCCAGGCGGCTGGTGGGGGGGAAGACACACACCCTCACATGCTACTAGCATTCCTCCCTGACCACTGCCATCCTGCTGTCCCATGGAGCTCCCACCCCCTTCCTGCCTCCCCTTCCCGTGGCAGGACCAGACTGATGCCCTCACCAATGACATATCCCTGGCAGTCCCTTTCCACCTCTGGGCATCACAGACTCTGCCTGCCGGGATGCCTGCAATGAGGAAAGAGAACCAGCCGGGCTCCTGGGGCACCCTGGCTGTGGAGATGGGAAAGGAGGCAGTCCTCAAGCACCGGGACAGTGGGGTGGGCAGACCCGGGGGTGGAGGGGTGGGGAGAGGGGTATGGAGGCCTGCACACATTCCCTCAAATGCCCATCGACCCTTCCCCTTCCCAGCTTCTGGCTGGCAACTTGTTCCTGGCAACAGTTCTCCCCAGGATCCCAGTTTTTAGGGAATCCTAGTATTTGGGGAGAGACTCCGAGATGCAGGCACCAAAAGAGTTTTCATCCGAATAGATACACTTGGCCTCAGAGATACTCGGCAACACCACTCGCTCCTCTCTCTCTTCATTCCCAGGTTGCCAGCTCCTGTCCCTGGACGTCACTGGATAGGTCTGAGGCCTGTCCATGACGTGGGCCTTCTGTGGTGCCCACCACGTCCCAGGCAGCTAATTCCATGGCCCAACATTCCCAGCTCCTAATGAGCCCTCCCCTTAACCAGACGCCTGGCTGGCTCCCGGGAGCTCCCACCTGCTACCAGGAGCTGGTTGCGCATTCCGCACCCCCACTCCCGCCCGCGCGCATGGCAGCTGAGGGCGGGCTCCAGCCAGTCTTACTGGGGGTTGCATGCCGGCTGCTTCATTTATGAGCTGAATGATGGTGCCCGTGTGATTTGATCTCCCTGTGCCTCAGTTTCCTAATCTGTAAAGTGGGCATAATAAGACTCACCACAGAGGGTTGTCATGGGGGTTAAATAGATGCTACAAGGCAAGTGTTCAGCTCAGTAATGAGCAGCTGCTATAGTTGTTGTTATTCCTGCATTTGTACCTGCAGAGCCTTGAAAAGAGGTGAGGGTTCCCCTCATATGCCTCGCCTTGCTACCAACCTACCTTCTCCAGGCTGAACATACAGGCCCTTCCTTCAGTCATCACCTGCGGCTGGGTCTCATACTCTTCACACCCGGGCCAGCCTTCCACAAATCCCCCAGTGGGAAATCAGAGGGAAAGGAGCAGGCCTCTTCTGATTTTTAAGGACAAACTGTAGAAATAGGAGAAGCTTGAGCTCAGCAACAGGGAAAACCAGAGCCAGTTGCTCCCCAGAGTGGAGAGGCAGCGCTCAGATCCGAATAATAAACTATTGTTCTTGCTCAGGGTTAGGGCTATCCCTGGGGGAAGTCAAGTGCATGGCCATCTACCAGGGAGGCTGTAGAAGGAATTCCTGCACTTAGTGGGAAGTTGAACTAAATGGCATCAAAGATATAAGCCCGTCACAGCGAAGAAATAAGTTCATGTGTTTGACCAATACTTATTGTTGAATGCCTGGCTCTGACCAGTTCTGAGCTGGTTACCATCCTGGGAGCCCCTGAATTACGGAAGTGTTTCACACAAACAGGGCTCCCGAAGCTGCTCTCTGCCTCTGCTTTTGCATCTGTAAATGGGTGGGACACTGACAAGGCCTCCTTCACAGGCCAGCAGACTGACGCCTGAGTGGCCTAGCCCACAGCTGGTCTCCAAAGCTGCCATCAGGCCCACCCAGGGAAGCCAGACCAGTGGGGTCTAGAATGGGGGACCAAGGGCACACCAGTTCTTGGACCACATCCAAAGCATCAGAGATGGAGGGTTCCTGATGCACATTATCTGCCACCATCATTTCTCAGGAATCATATCCAAGGCCCAACCCAAACCTTTCTCTCAGAAGCAGCTTAACTGCCTTGGAGAGGAAACGGTGGTGGTACCCAACTGGGCTTTGCAAACCGGGGACAAATTGCAACCCGTACCCGGTCAGGAAATGTGACGTCAGTAGCTTCTTGCTCCTCCTCTTGGTATTGCCAGTCCTGTGGTCCCTACCTATCACCTGAGCTGGGCAGAAGCGGGTTACAGCCAAAAAGACCTTGACCAGAGGTAGCGCTGTGCTTGCTCCCTGGGGTCTGAGAAATGGTCTCTAGAGTGACGATCAGGCTCTATGAGGTTTTGGACCCCTCATACAAGAACATGACTGAGCGGAAGAGCTCGGGCTCCAAAGGGAGGCGCCCTGGCTCCTGGTCCCAGTCCTGCCATTTGCCAGCTGTGTGACCTGGGACAGACGGCTTAAAGCCTCCAGCCTCCATTTTCTCCTCCGGGAATTGGCACTAATGAGTCCTAACGCTGAAGCATTGGAGGATCCAGTGAGCTGCTCCGTGAAGGCCTAGGAGGCAGGAGACCCACACGCTGCACTCCATGCCTTGGAGAAGTGCCAGGTGCTGAGCCTGAGTGGGGAGGCCCCTGCTGGACCCACCGTCTGTCCAGCGAATGCGGGAGTGTGAACAGCATCGACAGGACCAGGTGCCTGTCCACAGAGGGCCGAGGCTGGCCTTTTGGGGAGGACAAAGGCACTGGACTCAGCTTCCAAGCAGCCTCCTGAGGTTCCAGGAAGCGTCTGCCTTCCTGCTTGAGGAGAACACGGGGAAGCTCAGAAAGCGTGGCCAGAGGAGGGGCGGGGGATCTGTGACAGCGTGCAGGTGGGCAAGAGCAGCCTGGAAGGCCGCCCTTGGGCCTGGGGCGCTGTGTGAGGACTGACCAGGACCAGCAATGCTTAGCTGAGGGGTTCATTGTGAAGAGGGAGGACCCGGTCCTTGCCCTTGGGAACCCGGGACTCAGTGGTCTGCAGTCCTCGGTGAGTCCCAGCATGACCTGGGGGACTAACCAGAGCACAGGGCCCAAGCTGTCCTCCAGTCTCCCCCAGTACAGCTGACCTGGCGCTCTGCCACCCAAGCTAAGAGGCCGGAGGGTGGAGAGAGGCCAGTGGCAGGGGCCGCGGACCTGCATTTTCCTTTAGCTGGGCCCAGATTTGCAAAGGAGTCAACAACCCACAAACACCGATGGACACAGACAAAGAAAAAAAAAAACACTCACCGAAAACCTGCTCTCTAAGCACGGGAACAAGACAGGAAACTTTAAAAATGCGGTGAAATATACTTTAACATAAATTTACCATCTTAACCATTTTTCCAGTCCAGTGACATCAAGCACATCCCATTGTTGAGCAACCATCACCACCACCCATCTCCAGGACTTTTTCATCTTGCAAAACTGACATTCCCATTAACTAGCAACTACCCTCCTCGTCCCACAGCCCCTGGCAGCCATCCTTCTACTTTGTTTCTATGAATTTGACTGCTCCAGTACCTCATATAAGTGGAATCATACAGTACTTCCTTTAAAAAACAACAACAAAAAAACAACAACAATGTTTTTATTGATTTCAGAGAGAGGGAGAGGGAGAGAGAACATCAATGAGGAGAGAGAATCATTGGTCCGCTGCCTCCTGCACGCCCCCCACTAGAGATTGAGCCCACAACCCAGGCATGTGCCCAGTCTGGGAATCAAACTTTGACCTCCTGGTTCATAGGTCAATGCTCAACCACTGAGCACACCATCCGGACAATATTCACCTTTTTGTTTCTGAGTTATTTCACTTATGTCCTCAAGGTTCATCCGCATTGTAACATGTGTCAGAATTTCCTTCCTTTTTAGGCTGAATATTTCATTATATAAGGGGTGGGCAAAAGTAGGTTTACAGTTGTTAGTATGGAAAAATACATGCAGGTTATGATTATTACAATAGTTTTATTAACTCACAACTACAAACCTACTTTTGCCCAACTGGTACATGCCACATTTTGTCTATGTATCTACTAATGGACACTTGAGTTGCTTCCACCTTTTAGCTACTGTTAATAATGCTATGAACATGTATGTACAGAACCTCATCAAGACCCTACTTTCAATTCTTTTGGGTATATACCCAGAAGTGTAATTGCTAAATCAAATGATTATTCTATTTTGAATTTTTTGAGGAGTCACTATACTGTTTTCCATAGTGGCTGCACCATTTTGCATTCCCACCAGCAAAGCACCAGAGTTCCAGTTTCTGCACAAACTCACCAAAGCTTGCTCTTGTCTGGGGTTCTCTCTCTCTCTCTCTCTCTCTCTCTCTCTCTCTCTCTCTCTCTCTCTCAACAGTTGTTCTAATAGGTGTGAGGAGATATCTCATTGTGGTTCTGATTTACCTTTAACCAATTATTAGTAATATTGGTCATATCCTTATTAGCCAATTGTATATCTTCTTGGGAAAAATGTCTGTTCAATTTTTTAAAATCAGGTTAGAGGGTTTTTTTAATTGTTGTTTTTTAATCCTCACCTGAGGATATGTCTTTATTGATTTGAGAGAGAGAGAGAAACATTGATGTGAGAGAGAAACACTGATCGGTTGCCTCCCATACATACCCCAACTGGGGGTCAAACCCGAAACCTAGGTACATGGCCTGATCAGGATCGAACCCGCAACCATTTTGGTGTGCAGGCAACGTTCCAACCAACTGAGCCATCTGACTAGGGCCAGGTTGTTAGAGTTTTTTTGTTGTTGAGTTGTAGGAGATATTTATGTATTATAAATGTTAGCCCTTTATCAGGTCTATGATTTCAAATTTTTTCTTACTTCCATGGGTTGCCTTTTTACTCTATGTCCTTTGATGAACAGATGTTTTTAATTTCAATGTAGTATCTATTTTCTCTTTTGTTCCCTGTGCTTTGAGTGTCAAGTGCAAGAAATCAATGATAAATTCAATGTCATGATGCTTTCCCCTGTTTCCTTTTAAGAGTTTTATCATTTTAGTTCTCATGTTCAGGTCTTTGATCCATTTGGAATTATTTTTGTATATGGTTAGGTTCCAACTCCACTCTTGCACGTGGATATCTGATTTTCCCAGCAGTATTACTGAAGATGGTTCTTTCCCAATTGGATGGCCTTGGTTGGCTTCCTGGTGGAAAACCATATGACCATATCATTAGGGTCTTATTAAGACAGAAAACATCCTATATAATAAAGAGGTAATATGCAAATTGACCATCATGCCCTCACACAACATGGCTGCCCCCATGTGGTCACAAGATGGCAGCCACCATGTGGTCAAAGATGGCCAGCAGGGGAGGGCAGTTAGGGGTGATCAGGCTGGCAGGAGAGGGCAGTTAGGGGTGACCAGGCCAGCAGGAGAGGGCAGTTAGGGGCAACCAGGCCAGCAGGGGAGGGCAGTTGGGGGCAATCAGGCCAGCAGGGGAGCAGTTAGGCGTCGATCAGGCTGGCAGGGGAGTGGTTAGGGGGTAATCAGGCTGGCAGGCAGAAGCGGTTAGGGGCAATCAGGCAGGCAGGCAGGTGAGCAGTTGGGAGCCAGCAGTCCCGGATTGTGAGAGTAATGTCTGACTGCCGGCAGTCGGACATCCCCCGAGGGGTCCCAGATTGGAGAGGGTGCAGGCTGGGCTGAGGGACACTCCCCTCCAGTGCACAAATTTCATGCACCAGGCCTCTAGTTTAGTCAATAATCACCCTACACCAGTAAATTGCCACATTTAAATAATGTGGCTCCTCACCCTGGCAGCAAAAGCCACGTGCGAGCCTACATTTCCACCGAGGCTGTAATGAGGAGCCCCATACCCTGCTGGGTGAGAAGGCCCTCCTGTGGACTTCCCCCTTAATCATGAATTATTTCTTGATTTCTTTTTTTGTTTATAGTGTCTCTTTTTTCTTTTTTTTTAAATAAATCTTTATTGTTCAGATTATTACAGGTGTTCCTCTTTTTTTCCCCCCATAGCTCCCCTCCACCTGATTCCCCACCCCACCCCATGCCCTTACCCCCCGCCACTGTCTTCATCCATAGATGTAAGATTTTTGTCCAATCTCTTCCCGCCCCCCTCACACCCCCTTCCCCCTGAGAATTGTCAGTCCACTCCCTTTCTATGTCCCTGATTCTATTATATTCACCAGTCCATTCTGTTCTTCAGATTTTTTATTCACTTGATTTTTAGATTCACTTGTTGGCAGATATGTATTTGATGTCATTTTGTTGTTCATAATTTTTATCTTTACCTTTTTCTTCTTCTTCCTCTTCTTAAAGAATACCCTTCAGCATTTCATGTAATCCTGGTTTAGTGGTGATGAACTCCTTTAGCTTTTTCTTGTTTGTGAAGCTCTTTATCTGACCTTCAACTCTGAATGATAGTTTTGCTGGGTAGAGTAATCTTGGTTGTAGGTTCTTGCTATTCATACCTTTGAATATTTCTTGCCACTCCCTTCTGGCCTGCATAGTTTCTGCCGAGAAATCAGCTGACAGTCATATGGGTACTCCCTTGTAGGTAACTAACCATTTTTCTCTTGCTGCTTTCAAGATTCTCTCTTTGTCCTTCGCCCTTGGCATTTTAATTATGATGTGTCTTGGTGTGGTCCTCTTTGGATTCCTCTTGTATGGGGTTCTGTGCACTTCTGAACTTGTAAGTCTATTTCTTTCACCAGGTAGGGAAAGTTTTCAGTCATTATTTCTTCAAATAGGTTTTCAGTATCTTGCTCTCTCTCTTCTTCTGGCACCCCAAAATTCTGATGTTGGTACGCTTGAAGTTGTCCCAGAGGCTCCTTACACTATCTTCATATTTTTGGATTCTTTTTTCTTTTTGTTTTTCTGGTTGGGTGTTTTTTGTTTCCTCATATTTCAGATCTTTGGTTTGATTCTTGGGGTACATTGATCTACAGTTGAGTTTCTGTATATTCTTTATTTTAGACAGTGTATGCTTAATTTCTGACTGGTCCTTTTCCATTTTTTTGGTATTCTCATTAAGATCCTTAAAGGTCTCACTAAGTTCCTCAGAGGTTTTTAGAAGATTCTTGAGTAACCTTATAAATGTGGTTCTGAACTCTATGTCATCCAGTAGTTTGCTTTCCTCCATTTCTTTCATTCGTGACATGTTTCTTTGTCTCCGCATTTTGGCTGCTTCCCTGTGTTGATGGAGTGGCTTTGTGTGGTAGGTGACCTATAGGGAACAGTATCTCAGCCTCCCCAATCACCTGAGGTGGACGCTCTTGGTACACCCCTTTGTGGGCTGAGTGCAAAGTCTTGGTGTAGTTAAGCCTTGATTGCTGTTGGTACACTGGGAGGAATTGACCTCCAGGCCAATTGGCTGTGAGGACCCGCTGTGTCTATAATGGAAGAACTGCTGTGCTAGAGACACACTTATGGTGCAGGACTTGGGGCTTTGGTGCTCACTGAGTCTGCCTCTTAAATGTGTCACTTATGGATTTGAGGAGTGGAAATCTGGTGTCTCATACTGACCACTAGGTACACTGGCTTCTGGATCTCCAATGGGGTGCAGGTCAGCTACTGTCTGAGGCCACCCAGCAGGAGCTACAGCGAGAACTACAGTTTTCTCCTCTTTGCTTGGGGTTTGAAGGTTTTGGAGCTGTCTGACCCGGGCTGCAAGTTTGCTAGGTTAAGCTGCGATAGGGCAGGCCATTCATATGCTAATGCCGCTGCTTGGAGCTTAGGTGGGTTTGTAGGTTGTGTGGGGCCGGATCTCAGGGCATCACGAGGCTAGGGTGTGGCAAACAGCGATGGCTGCCAGTTAGCCAGCTCTGCGTCTCCAACTGCGTCCCTGTGTCCCATGCCCAGCGCAGTAAACAATTATTCCTGTGCGCAGCTCTGCAAGCAAGCCACCCTCACTTTCCTACCCGATGGCAGACAGTCCAGCTTCTCCCCATAGGAGTTTGGGTCCCCCGCATCTCCCCAGAAACTGGATTTCAGAGTAATCGGGGGCTTGTCTCCCTTCGGGTTGAAAAAAGCAATGCCTGCCGCCTGCCCGGATCACGCGCGCACCTCCGTACCTCAGCTTTTCAGCGCTTGTGCACGTCTCAATGCTCTTTTCTCTTTCCTTCTAGTTGTAGAACTTCCACTCAGCCAGCTTTCCCATGGTTCTGGGTGATAGACGTTTTGTCTTTTAGTTGTAGTTTTGAAATTGTTGTGCAAGGCAGCAGTTTAGGTGTTTACCTATGCTGCCAACTTGGATCCTCTCCTATTTCTTGATTTCTAGTTTGATTCCATTGTGGTCAGAGAAAACACTTCATATGACTAGAATTCTTTTAAATTTGTTGAGGTTTATTTTATAGCCCAGAAGGTTATCTATCTTGATAGATGCTCTGTGGCCTTTGAATGTGTATCAGCTGCTGTTGGGTGGAGTGTTCTATAAATGTTAACTGGATCCTAGTGGTTGATAGTGTTGAGTGAATCCTTGCTGACTCGATGTCTAGTTGTCAATCGCAGAGAGAGGAGTGTTGAAAGCTCCAACTGTAATTATAGATTTGTCTATTTCTCCTTTCAGTTCTATTAGTTTTTGCTTCACGTATCTTAGCACTGTTGTTTGGTGTATCCCACATTTAGTTTTGCTCTATCTGCTTGGTAGATTGATTCTTTGATCATTATACACTGTGTCTCTGTGTCTCTGGTAATTTATTTTGCTCTGAAGTCAACTTTATTTGATATTAATATAGCCATTCCTGCATTCATTGGTTACTGCTTTCATGATTTATTTTTTCCATCTTTTTACTTTCAACTTACCTATCTCATTATCTTTGAAGGGAGTTTCTTATAGACAGAATGTACTTGGGTTGTGTTTTATAATCTACTATGCCAATCTCTGTCTGTTAATTAGTATATTTAGATCTTTTATATTTAAGTAATTATTGCTATTTAGGGCATAAGTCTGACCATTTATTTTTTGTTTTCTATTTGTACTCTTTTTTATTTCTCTGCTTTCATTTTTCTTCCTTCCTGTGGGTTACTTGAACATTTTTTAGTATTCAATTTTGATTTATGTAGAGTGTTTTTAGTAGATCTTTTTGTGTAGCATTTTTAGTGGTTGTTCTTATCACAGTCTATTGGAATTGACATTTCTCCCATTTGAGTGAAGTATAGAAACCTTATCTCTCTTTACATTCATTTATATTATAATTGTCTTAAATATTTCCTCTACATACCTTTAGAACCACATTAGACAGTGTTATCGTTTTTGCTTCATCTGTCAAGCATAATTTATAAATTCAAGAGGAGAAGAAAACTCAAGAGAAGGAAAGTCTATTGTATTTACTCATATTTCTGCTTACTACATTCTTTCTTCTTGATATTCTAAGGTTGCCTCTTCTAACATTTCCTGTCTGTTTAGAGATATTTCCATTCTGTTGAGAGAAGTTAGCCATCCATTTAGGGTAGATGTGCTGGTAAAAAATTGTCTTAGTTTTCCTTTATCTGGAAATGTCTTGATTTCCAATTCATTGCTGAATACAGGGTTTGGGATAACAGTTTTTTTCTTTTTGCACTTGAAATATATTGTGCCATTCCATTCCGTTATCCATGATTTCTGATGAGAAACCCACTGTCAATTTGAATTGTTTTTGTCCTATTGGTAATGTGTCATTTTTTCTGTGGCTGCTTTCAAGATTTTTTTCTTTGTCTTTAGTTTTCAGAAGTTTGATTATGATATGTCTTCGAATGGATTTCTTTGTTTCTTGTGATTTTTTTTTCCCATTTGGGATTTGCTGAGCTTCTTGATTCTGTAGGTTTATATCTCTTGCTACATTTGGCAGTTTTCAGCCATTATTCCTTTGAGTTTGTTTGCAAGTCCACCCTCTTTCTCCTCTTCTGGAACTCTAGTGACATAAATGTTAGATCTTTTGTATAAACCTACATTTGGTTCTTTTCATACATTACTTATTTGCTGAGTTTTTCTATTTCTTTGCCGAGGTTTACGGCTTGTCTAAGGCATGTTTAATTGCTCACTGAAGGGCTTTTTGTCACGGTTGCTTTGAAATCTTTGTCACATAACTTTGGCGTCTCTGTCATCCCAGTGGTGGGATCTATTGATTGCCTTTTTTCATTCATTTGGAATCTTCCTGGTTCTTGGTATGATGAATGATTTTTTATTAAAAACCAGACAATTTTTGATATTATGTCCTGAGACTCTGCATTTTATTCAAACCTCCTGTTTTAGTTGACTCTCTGTGATACCACTCTAGAGAGGCATTGGAGGGCACTGCAGGGTGGAGGTAGATGTCCAGGTTCCTCACTTGGCCACCAATGCCATCTGAGAGGGGCTTCTTTTTGCTGCTGGACAGGGTGGGAGTTCTGACTCCAATGTGGTCTCCACCAACACTGGGGTATCTAGTTGTCAATGGTTGAGAGAAGTGTGGTCTCATTGATCGGTGATGTTGAAAGTCCTAAATTTCCACAAGGCCTCTTCTGACACCACCCCAGTGTATGGAGGGAGGGGATACAGGAAAGAGGAGCGCCTCATTACTTCTGGGAGGGCATGAAAACCCCAGCTCCCTGCTTGGCCTTCTCCAACACCATTGCAGCATGGTTGCTGGGCCATCATGTGTAGCATCACTAGAGTGGTAGTCTAAGGTCACTTGGTCTTTGCTGACAAAGATGAGGGTAGGGGGTCACCGTTTTTTCCATGGTGTTTGGCCAGAGTGGGGTGATTGCTATTAAAAAGTTTTGGGCTTGCTGGTCTGTCCCTTTCCTGATCCTTCGGCTACAGAGAGCAAGCTTTGTTGGGACATTTTTTGGTCTGTGCCTTTAGGTGTTTCTGAGTTGATAGTTCCAAACCTAGGAAACATGAGGCAAAGCATAACCCAGGCAACTTACCACCATGATGTCCCTTGAATCCGAGGTCCCTAGGCAGTCTGCCTTTTTCCCTCCACCTTTCAGAATCTTCTTATGTTTGTTTTAATAATAATGCAAAAGTTTTAGCTGTAGTTAGTGGGAGGAATTGGGAAAGTACCTCTACTTCATCTTCCTGGAACTGGAAATCCCCTCCTGTGTCCTGTGTCCTTTTGATATGCAGTTTTTTAGCATTTATTTTCCCTACCCAGGCCTTCAGTCAACCACTTCTCCAAGGAACCCTGGTCTTTCCTTTGGAGAATGATATTTAGAAACCAAGATTCATGTGCTAGATGTGCTCATTGTTACTGAGGTTCCACTGCTTCTGGGCCCTTTCAGTGGCACAGCTAGGAAATATATGCATATATACTAATCCATATATATGCATGCATCTATATTTACTTCTGTGTCTTTTTATTTGTGTATATATGTGTGTGTGAGTGAGTTCACACCGATACCTCCAACTCCCACCTAACACTACAGGGTTCATTGTAGTATGTTAGCATTTTCCCTTTATTTATCTGTAAGTCCTTTGTCTGAAGGGAGAAACCTGCCTGTCATTATCTACAATAGGTTATTTATTAGTTCAACCCTAGTATACATGCACACTAGTTTCAGAAGCTAACTTGTACCCTTGTGAGAAACAAATTTACCATCCAGAATACAGTGTTTGTGAACAGTCCGTTTTGATTTAGCTTACAGCACCCAAACAAAACACCATTTCCAAAATTACATGGGTAGCCTCTCTTAGCTTCACCTCCCCAGTGTGATTATGTCACTCATAAGAATATTTGATTCATTGGTCAGCACACAATTCAGTTCCCCACACCCCAATTGAGTTTTTAAAGTTTGTAGACAGTAATATTCACTCTTCGTGGTGTAAAATCCTATGTGTTTTGACTGATGTGTAGAGTTATGTATCCAACTATGATAGCACCAAACAGAATAGTTCCATCACCCCAAGCTTCCCTCAAGCTGATCCTTTGTACTCAACCCCTTCTCCCCAACCCTGGCAACTACCGATTTGTTTTCTGTCCCAATAGTTTTATCTTTTGTAGAATGTCATGTAAATGTCTTTATTCATTTAGCAAAATGTATTTAAGATTCATCCATGGCTTTTTGTGAATCAGTACTTCTTTGTTTTTTATTGCCAAGTAATGTGCCATTATATAGATGTAGCACAGTTGTCTTATCTGTTCATCTATTGAAAGGCATTTGGGTTGTTCCAGTTTTTACTGATTCTGAATAATGCCGCTATAAACAGTCACATACCAGTTTTTATGTGGACATTAAGTTCCTATTTCACTTGGGTAAATATCTAGAAGTAAAATGTCTGGATCATATTGTATGGCTATGCTTAACTTTTAAGAAACTACAAACTATTTTTTTAAATGATTGTACCTTTCTGCAGTCCCACCAGCAGTATTTGAGAGATCCAGTTGTTCCACACCTTTGTTAGCCATTGGTACAGTCAGATGTGTTTGTTTGTTTGTTTGTTATCTTAGCATTCTAATAAGTATGTAATGGGATCTCATTTTGGCTCACTTTGCATATCCCTGACAACTAATTATGCTGACCATCTTTTCATGTGCTTATTTGCCATTTGTATGTCTTCTTTTATACATTTTTAATTGTGTTATCTCTTTTTTAATCATTGACTTTTAAGAGTTCTTTACATATTGTGAACACAACTCTATTTTCATTTGCCTAACAGTGTCTTTTGAAGAACAAAAGTTCTAAATTTTTATAGACTCCAATATATCAAATTTTCATGTTATGAATTGTCCATTTGCCTAACCTAGGTCACAAATATTTTCTCCTAGAAATTCTATAGTTCTAGATTTACATTCATATCTACAATCTATTTTGAGTCAAATTTTACATATGGTGTGAGCTATGGATCAAAGTTTATTTTTTTGCTACTGTATATCCAATTGTTCCAGCACCATATTTTAAAAGACCACCTTTTTGCCACTGAATTGTCTTTGTACCTTTGTTAAAAATCAATTGGCTATGAATCCAAGATGGTGGTGGAGTAGGTGGAAGCTAAACTCACCTCTTCCCAGGACCAAACTGGAATTATAACTAAATTATAAAATAGTCATCCTGAATAACCAGCTGAATAGAAGTCTTATAACCAAGGATTTACAGAAGCCCTACTGACACTGGTAGGAGGGGCAGAGCTGTAAAATATTCCAGAGGAATATCTCAGCTGAGGTGAGTTCCCCTGAGAAGTGTGAGGTCTCAACCCCCAAGCTGGGCTTCCCAGCCCAGAATACCAGAGCCAGGAAAAAGCATAGCATCTGGCTGTGAACAGCAGTGGGTTTCTGTCTCAGGGAGAGACAAGTGTCCGCTAGAGACACAGGCACAAAATGTCCCTCACAGCCACTCATCCCAGGCTCTGGCAGAGAGAGGGAAGAGCAGACTAAAGTTGTGTGAGGAGATTTTTGGGTTTGTGGCTCTAGAGAGAGAGCTGAAGAGACAGCTCCCAGGACCCCTGTGCTGAGTCATTCTCCCACACTGCAGAAACCGTCTTCCTTGGGTGGAGCACTCCCTACCCTATAGCATCAGCCTGGGGAAATCAAAAGCCCCACCCTCAGACTCCCTCTCACATCACCCTGCACAACTCATGCCCTGTTGAGGAGTCAGCTGCCTTGGCCAGGGTGTAGAGGTCTGGGCAGACTCAGTGACTGAGTTGTGTGGCTTTGGAGTGGAGGCCATTCCTCCCACTTTCCTGTGAACCTGAATGCTGCTTCCCCCTCATGGGAGATCTACTAGGACCACCCTCCAGGCTCTGGCAGATCCACCTTGGGGCTCCAGCAGCTCCACACACCAAACTCCTAGTGGCTCTGCCCTGCCAAGGTCGAGGCAAAATCCAGGACAGACTGAGTTGTGTGGCTCTGGGACAGAGGCCACACCCCTCAGCTTTCCTGAAACCTGATAGCATCTCTCCTTCATGGGAGATCCACTAGCCCCATCCTCCCAACACCTGGTGGGCTCTACCCTGCTGAACTCCATCTTCTCCTGACAGAATTTGGGACAGACTGAGTTGTGTGGCTCTAGGACAGAAGTTATTTTTCCCTCATAGGCCTGACTGGAGCAGGTTCCTCTCTTCACACAGCCAAATATTGGTCTGTTTGGGTCTGATAAACTGTGATGGCCTCACCTTGATGACTCCCTGATAGTCTGCCCCAACACAAAGGTGGCAGCTATACTTGGTATACCCTGGGACATTTGCCAAGTAGCCTCAAACCCAGCAATGGCACTGAGTTTGAAACTGTATCTATCTGGTGAACACCATTCGACCCCCTACCTGGTGACTCACTGAGAACCTACCTCATGCAACTTGAGTACTGCCAAAGGCTCCTTTAGGGACTGAGCCTAACAGGTAGTCAGCAGGTGGAGGCAGGTAGAGGTGGATCTCGGGGTGTCTGGGACTTTTATAGACCTGCCCCTGGGTCCAGTGCTAGTAAAAGCTGGCCTTGGTGTTCAGCTTGGTCCTTCCCATGTGTACCCAGACCCAGCAGAGATAGCCACAAACTGTAGATCACTTGTAGCTCCAAATAGGTTGACTAAGGCCAGTCACAGACAGCATCTGACATTGGCCAGTACCAGAGTCCCTCCCTAGAGGCCCAGAACCAACACACCCAGTGGCCAGTGGCCAACAACATCATAGCAGAATCCAATAGTTTCACAAGCGGAATATTCAAAGGGAGATCTTGGCAGGCACCAAACCCCGCTGAGGTGAATTCCACTTCATGTGGTCAGCACCTGCATAGCAGCTCATACACTGTGCTCGAGGTTGAGTCTAACAGTCAGCCAATCTGAGGGTTGATCCCACACACAAACAGGCCACTAGCAATCAAGATTTCATCACAACAGGAGGGCTGACATAACCCACATACGGACATTCCTGGAGCACCCAGCTCAGGTGACCAAGGAAACTGCACCACTGGACACCACAGGACACCTACTATATAAGGTCACCTCACCAAGACTGGGAGTCATAGCAGATCTATATAATACATTAAAAAAACACACCACAAAGGGGCATCCAAAGTGGGGAGATAAAGAAGCATGCCCCAAATGAAAAAAGAGAAGAAATCTCCAGAAAAGAGCTAAATGAAATGGAGGCAAGCAATTTATCAGCTATAGACTTCAAAGCAATGGTTATAAGGATGGTCAAAAGCATGAAAATAAACATAGACACCACAAAAAAAGGACCAGTCAGAAATGGAGACTACAATATCTGAAATAAAGAATACACTGGAAGGAATAAACAATAGGTTGGATCAAGCACAGGACTGAATCAGTGATTTGGAAAACAAGGTAGAAAAAGAACAACACCCAATCAGAGCAGCAAAAAGAAAGAAGAATTTCTTTAAATGAGCATAGTAAATGCCAATAAATAAATAAGGGACCTTTGGGCAGCATGAAGTGTAACAACATCCACATCATGGGGGTACTATAAGGAGGAGAGAGAGAGAGAGCAAGGATCGAAAACCTATTTGAAGAAATAATGACCAAAAGCTTCCCTATCATGGTGAAGGAAAAAGATGCATGAATTCAGGAAGTGCAGAGAGTCCCAAACAAGATGAACCCAAAGAGGCCCACATCAAGATGCATCATTATTAAAATGGCAAAGGTTGCCCTAGCTGGTTTGGCTCAGTGGATAGAGCATTGGCCTGGGGACTGAAGGGTCCCGGGTTCAATTCCTGTCAGGGGCACATGCCCGGGTTGCAGCTCAATCCCCAGTAGGGGGCATGCAGGAGACAGCCAATCAATGATTCTCTCTCATTGATGTTTCTATCTCCCTCTCCCTTTCTCTTGAAATCAATAAAAATATATTAAAAAATAAAATAAAGTAAAATGGCAAAGGTTAAATATAAAGAGAAAATATTAAAAGCAGCAAGCAAAAGACAGTTAGTTACCTACAAGGGAGCTACCATAAGATTGTCAGCTGATTTCTCAACAGGAACATTTCATACCAAGAGGGATTAACATGAACTATTCAAAGTGATGAAAGGCAAGGACCTACAACCAAGACTATTTTACCCAGCAAGACCAGCATTTAAAATTGAAGGAGAAATAAAGAGCTTCCCACACCAGAAAAAAACTAAAAGAGTTTGTTATCACCAAAATAGTATTACAAGAAATGTTAAAGAGCCTGCTTTAAGAAGTGGAAGGAGAATGAGGAGGGGAAGGAAAAAGAGAAAGAGAAGAGTAAGAACAAGAACCAGAGGAACATAGTTAAATGAATAAAATGCCAATAAATACATACCTATCAATAATCACTTTAAAGGTAAATGGCTTAAATGCTCCAATCAAAATACACAGAGTAGCTAAATAGATAAGAAAGCAAAATCCATATATACACTGTCTACAAAAGCCCCACCTCAGAACAAAAGATACACAGAGACTAAAAGTAAAGATAGAAAAAGATATTAAAATGCTGTGGTAGCAGTACATACATCTGACAAAATAGACTTTAAAACAAAAGCTATAGTAAGAGACAAAGAAGGACACTACATAATGATAAAGGGAGCAATCCAAGACATAACCCTTTTAAACATTTATGTACCCAATGTAGGAGCACCTAACTATGTAAAACTAATCTTGATGGACATAAAGGAAGATATTGACAGTAATACAGTCATAGTTGGAGATTTTAACATCCCACTGACATCAATGGATAAATCTTCCAGACAGAAAATCAACAAGGAATTAGTAGCCTTAAATGACACACTAGATCAGCCAGGTTTCATTAATATCTTCAGAGCATTTCACACCAAAGCAACAGAATATACATCCTTATCAAGTATACATAAAACATTTTCTAGGATAGACCACATAAGACACAAAACAAATCTTAATAAATTTAAGAAGATTGTAATCATATCAAGCAACTTCTCTGACCATCCTATATAATAAAGAGGTAATATGCAAATTGACCCTCATGCCCTCATGTCACAAAATGGCCTCCCCCCATGTCATCACAAGATGGTTGCCCCCACATTGTCACAAGATGGCTGGCAGGGGAGGGCAGTTGGAGGGGACCAGACTTGCAGGGGAGGGCAGTTGGGGGCGACCGGGCCTGCAGGGGAGGGCAGTTGGTAGTGATTGGGCCAGCAGGGGAGGGCAGTTGGGGGCCATCAGGCTGGCAGGGGAGCAGTTAGATGTCAATCAGGCCAGCAGGCGAGTGATTAGGGGCAATCAGGCAGCCATGCAGGTGAGTGGTTAGGAGCCAGCACTCCCGGATTGTGAGAGGGATGTCCCAGATTGGAGAGCATGCAGGCTGGGCTGAGGGACACCCCCCCCACCACCACCACCAGTGCATGAATTTTGTGCACCGGGCCTCTAGTATGATATAAAACTAGAAATCAATCACAAGAAAAAAAATGGAAAACATACACACGGAGGCTAAATAACATGTTACTTAACAATGAAGGGGTTAACAATGAGATTAAGAAAGAAATCAAAAGATACCACCCAGCCAGTGTGGCTCAGTGGTTGAGCATCAACCTATGAACCAGGAGGTCACAGTTCGATTCCCAGTTAGGGCACATGTCTGGGTTGCAGGGTCAATCCCCAGTAGGGGGCATGTAGGAGGCGCCAATCAATGATTCTCTCTCATCATTGATGTTTCTATCTCTCTCTCTCCCTTTCTCTCTGAAATCAATAAAAATATATATATTTTAAAAAGATACCTTGAAACAAATGAGAACACAACAACCCCAAATCTATGGGACATAGCAAAAGCATCCTAAGAAGGAAATTCATAGCATTACAAGCCTACCTCAAGAAACAAGAAAATTTTTAAATAAACAATGTAACTTTACACTTGAAAGAAAATGAACAGACAAAGCCCAAAGTCAGTAGAAGAAAGGAAATGATAAAGATCAGAGAAGAAATAAACAAAATAGTCTAAAAAGAACAATATGAAAGATCAATGAAACCAAGAGTTTGTTCTTTGAAAAGATATACAAAATTGACAAACATTTAATTAGACTCATCAAGAAAAAGAGAGAAGAGATCCAAATATATAAAACCAGAAATGAAAGAGGCAAAGTAACAACTGACACCAAAGAAATACAAAGGACTGTAAGAAAATATTATGAACAGCTATATTCCAACAAATTGGACAATCTGGACAAAGTGGATAAATTCCTAGAAACATACAATCTTTCAAAACTGAATCAGGAAGAATCAAAGAATCTGGACAGACAAATTACAACTAGTGAAATTGAAGCCGTAATAAAAAACTCCCAACAAACAAAAATCCTGGACTGGATGGCTTCACAGGTGAATTTACCAAACACTCAAAGAAGAACTAATATCTATCCTTCTCAAACTATTCCAAAAAATTCAAGAGGAGGGAAGACTACTAAGCTCATTTTATGAAGCCAGCATTACCCTAATTCCAAAACCAGATAAAGACACTACAAAGAAAGAAAATTATAAGCCAATATCGCTAATGAACATAGATGCTAAAATCCTCAACAAAATATTAGCAAATTGGATCCAGCAATACATTAAAAAGATCATACACCATGATCAAGTGGGATTGATTCCAGGGATGCAAGGTTGTTAAAATATCTGCAAATCAATAAATGTGAAACACCACATAAACAATCTGAATGATAAAAACCACATGATCATATCAATAGATGCAGAGAAAGCATTTGATAAAATCCAGCACCCATTTATGATAACAATTCTCAGCAAAGTGAGAATAGAGGGAACATACGTCAATGTATTCAATGCCATATATGACAAACCCACAGCCAGCAGCATATGGTAAAATGACAGGGATGTCCACTTTCACCACTCTTATTCAACATAGCACTGGAAGTCCTAGCCACAGCAGTCAGACAAGAAGAAGAAATAAAAGGCATCCAAATTGAAAAGGAAGAAATAAAACTGTCATTATTGGCCAGGTGACATGATACTGTATATTGAGAACCATATAGGTTACACCAAAAAACTACTAGACCTGATAAATGAATTCAGCAATGTAGCAATATACAAAACAAAAAACCAGAAATCGGTTACATTTTTATACACCAATCATGAACTATTAGAAAGGGAAACTAAGAAAATAATCCCATTCACAGTTGCATCTGAAAAATAAAATACCTAAGAATAAATTTATCCAAAAATGTAAAAGACCTGTACTTGGAAAATTTAAGACACTGAAGACAGAAAATGAAGAAAATACAAATAAGTGGAAGTATATAGCATGTTCATGGACAGGAAAAATTAACATAATTAAAATGTCCATATTACCCAAATATACCAATGAGGTATTTCATAGAACTAGATAGAACAAATATCCTGAAAATGTATATGGAACTACAAAAAGACTCCAAAGAGAAACAGCAATCTTGATAAAGGAGAACAAAGTTGGAGGAATCATGCTACCTGATATAAAACTATACTGCAAAGCCATAGTAATCAAAACAGCCTGATACTGGCATAAAAACAAACATATAGATCAATGGAACAGAATAGAGAACCCAGAAATAAGCCCACATATTTATGGTCAATTAATATTTGACAAATGAGGCAAAAACATACAATGGGGTAAAGATTGTTCATTTGATAAATGATATTGGTAAAATTGAACATACACATGCAAAGAAATGAAACTCAAAATGGATTAAAGACTTAAATGTTAGATTCTTTTTTTTAAAAAAAATTATCTTTATTGTTGAAAGTATTACAGATGTCCCCTCTTTTGCCCCATATACCCCCTCTACCCTTCTTCCAGGCCTTCAACCATAAAAATCCTAGAAGAAAACATAGGCAGTAAAAAACATAGATATTTCTCACAGCAATATTTTTTCTGCTATATCTTCTCTGACAGGGGAAACAAAAGAAAAAATAAACAAATGGGATGACATCAAACTAAAAAGTTTTTGCACAGCATTAACAAAATGAAAAGACAACCCACTGAATGGGGGAACATATTTGCCAATACTATATCTGATAAAGAGTTAATATCCAAAATTTATAGAGAAGTTATAAAACTCAACACCAAGGAAACAAATAATGCAATAAAAAAAATGTCCAAAGGACCCAAATACACACTTCTCCAAAGAGGACATACAGATGGTCAATAGACTTGTGAAAAGATGCTCAATATCACTGATCATCAGAGAAATGCAAATTAAAACCACAGTGAGCTATCGGCTCACACCTGTCAGAATATCTATCATCAATCGATCAACTAAGAACAAGTGTTAGCGAGGATGTAGAGAAAAGGGAACCCTTGTGCACTGTTGGTGGGAATGCAGACTGGTGCAGCCACCGTGGAAAGCAGTATAGAATAACCTCAAAATTAAAGATGGAACTGCCTTATGACCCAGCAATTCTACTTCTGGGAATTTTTCCGAAGAAACCCAAAACACTAATTCAAAAGAATATATGCACCCCTATGTTCATTGCAGCATTATTTACAATAGCCAGGAGTTGGAAGTAGCCCAGGTGTCCATCAGTAGATGAGTTGACAAAACAGCTGGGGTACAGCCCTGGCCGGTTGCTCAGTGGTTAGAGCATCGGCCTGCGCACCAGAGGATAGTGGGCTCAATTCCAGTAAAGAGCACGTACCTGGGTTGCAAGTTCAATCCCCCAACCCGGTCTGGGAGCATATGAGAGGCAACCAATCAATGTGTCTCTCATGTCGATGTTTCTCTCTCCCCTCTCTCTCTTTCCCCCTCACCCCACCTTTCCATTCTCTCTGAAAATTAATGGGAAAAATATTCTTAGGTAAGTATTAAAAAAAAAAAAAGCTGTGTTATGTTTACACAATGGAATACCTCTCGGCAGTAAAAAAGAAAAAGAAAAAGGAAAAAAAGGAAATCTTACCAATAAAACAGCATGGATGGACCTGGGAGAGCATTATGTTAAGTGAAATAAGCCAGTCAGAGAAAGACAAACACCATATGATTTCACTAATATGTGGAATCTTATGAACAAAATAAACAAACAAACAAAATAGAAACAGACTCATAGATAGAGAACAGACTGACAGCTGTCAGAGGGGAGCGGGGAGGGAGGGGGCTGGGTGAAAAGGTGAATGGCTTAAGCAAAAAAAAAAAAAAAAAAAAAAACAAGCCTTATAGACACAAACAACAGTGTGGTGGTTACCAGAGGGAAAGGGGTATGGGGGAGGTAGGAGAGGGTAAAGGGGGGATGGATGGTGATGGAAGGAGACTAGACTTGGGGTAGTGAACACACAGATGATGTATTGTAGAATTGTACACCTGAAACCTATATAATTTTATTAACCAATGGCACCCCAATAAAAGAAAAAAAAAAGAAAATCAATTGGCCATATACAATACGTGTGGGTCTATTTCTGGAATCTCTATTCTGTTCACTGAACTAAGTGTCCCTTTGCTAATACCACCCTGTTTTGATTGCTGTAGCTTTAAGGAAATTAGGGCATCTAAGTTCCCCAACATTGTTCTTCTTTTTCAATATCGTGTTAGTATTCTAGTTCCTGGGCCCAGCCTCTTGCCTGTGGCCCACAGGCCCTCGCCCTGCCTGCCTGCTGACAGACTCTCCTTGTCGCATTCATTATATCGCCTACCCTCAAACATGAACCACCAGGTTATTGTCCGTTCCTGTCCCTCATTCCCCACAGCCGGGCAGTTGGCATCGGTTTCCCCATTCGTCCTTGGCTCGTTCTCAGACACTCCCACTCCTCTGGGCCCCACCACTGCCTTCCCCTCCAATCTCCCCCCACCCCAAGGTTAAGCCTTATGGTCTCAGGCTGCCCAACCTCCCTCCCCTCCCCTGCTGTGGCAGGTGGCCTTTCCACTGACAGGCCTGGTCTGACCCTGTGGTTTCCTGGCACTCAGACCCTCCGCACGGCCATCCAGTTGAAAGTCTGCCTGCTGGAGGAGAGAACACAGACTAGGACTCAGAGAGATGGCTTTGACCCTGGCCATGTCCCCTCTGACAGCCAAAACCGTGTCCTTATGGCCCACGTGGAGCAGCCAGGTGGCCTGTAGGGATAGGATACAGAGACTGGGGGTCTCTGCACTCACTCTGCCTCTCCCACCACCTTCCGGCCATCCTCCAGGGGGGCCAGGTGCAAGTCCTTGTGGCTGACACTGTTGGCTGTTTCCAGGTCTCCTGCTATTGCTCAGTGGGGCTGAGAAGTCTCTTCTTGCACAGGGCTCCAGAGTGGCCTTTGAGGAGGGCAAGCCTTGTCAGACAGGCTAGAACCTTGACACCTCCTGGCCCAGCTGCCCTGCTCTCGTGACCTCACTGCTTAATCACGGGGCCCATGCTGAGCTCATTCGGGTGAGCAGTGTGACTGACTCCTGAACTGAGAGAATGCAGCTGACCACCTGGCCTTTAAATCACTGCCCATGTCATGACATGGGGAACCTTTGTCATTAACAGGACACAGTCTGTGCACAGGGACATGGCAGCCACTTGCTCAGTCACCTATAAATTCCAGTCTGTGAATTGCCCCATTCTCCTCCTATAATAATTCAGGCATGCATTCATTCATTGACTCATTGATTCCAAAGAGCGTCCCTGGACCAGGCCTGTGGGGTGGGGCTGGGGCCTCAGAAAGGTAAGACTTGGAACTGCCCTCGGAAAGTCCAAGGTCCAGTGCAGGTCTTTCCCACCCTGTGGGCCCCCCTGAAAACCCCCATGACTGTGGGCATTCAAACACTCCCGTAGAGAAGGGAATGCTGGCTGATGGTAAAGATGGGAGTGGCACGTGAGGGAGTCTCCACAGAAGGTCCACAAGCTCACCTTCCTCACCATGACTTGCTGTCTCTCCCTCCCAGTCCTGCAGCCAAGACAGGGCCAGATCTCCCAGCTCCCAGCTCCCCAGCCCTTGTCCATGCTGCCCCTGCCCTTTCAAATGTCCATAGGAAAGCTTAGGGGACACAGGCTCCCAGCCTTCACTTGCTGTGCAGTCTTGTTCATGTCACTGTCTCTGGGCCTTCTAGCAAACAAAGAGGGCTGAATGGATATTCCTATGGTTAGAGCTCTGTGCAAAGCCAATTCCCACTAAAGTGTGAGGAGCTTAAGGTCACATCTGGTAGGGAGAGAAGGGGAGGCCGTCTTTGTAGACACCCTTCCCCCTCCTCCTCCTACTGAATGTAAGGACAGAGCTTGACCCAGACAAGCTGGGATCCCAGCTGCAAACCTAGTTCTCCACAGTCAGCTTGGGACTTGCCTCCATCCATTCACGCTACTTGCCCACAGAGCACGTTTTGTGTTGGGCACATAGCAATGAGCATAATGGAAATTGTGTTGTGGAAGGGAGTATATCTATACTCACCTTCCTAGAATGAGGGGAGGTATAACCGGGAAGCAAAACACTGAAGGCTTCCACTAGTATTTGCAGTCAGGGGAGCCTCCCTGAGGAGGTGTCATTTCAACAGAGACCTGAAAGATGGTCGAGAGTTAGCTGGGTGACATCAGAGGGCCCAGAAAGTTCACTCCAGGGAGAGGGGGCAGCATGTGTGGATGGAGACAGGCTGGCTCACTCTGGGGGAAGCAGCCACCATACTGTGAGGACACACGAGCAGCCTCATAGCCAAGCCCAGGTGGGAAGAGCTGAGGCTTCCTACCCTGTCTCTGTCATCCCCTCAGAGGCACCTCATGACAAGTAGCTACACTCCATGTGTCCACTTCTCCACCTGTCACTCACTTCTCAGACCACTTGGTCTGATTTCCTCCTACTCCCACACCCAATCCACCAAAATGACCTGGCCAAGGCCCCCTGGGGCTGCCTGTAACCCCATGTGCTTGCCCCTCAGCAGCCTCTGGGGGGCGGCCCTCGCCCCCACCCACTGGGAGACCCTCCCCTGGTTCCAGGAGGCCCCAGTGCTGGGCCTTTCCCTGGGCCCTCAGCACCCGCCCCTAGCACTGCTCTCTCCTCTTCTCTGAGCCCGTCTGCAGCACACTCACCCTCCTAGATGCCCAGCACTTTGGGGCCATGGCCAGCCCTGTCCTGGATCCTCGGCTCAGACTGCACCTCCCCCACCCCCAGCAGGGCCCCAGCAGCCTCCCTCAAACACCCTGCACTTGGCATCACCCTCCCGGAACCTGCCTCTGCTGGGTGCCCAGGCTTGCTCAGTGACACCCGGCCACTCAGCTGCTCAAAGCAGAATGGGCAGACCAGCACCAGCTCTTCTCCTCCAGTCCTCACGTCTCCTCACCACGGTCTGTCACTTGCACTCTAAACTTCTCCCTGATCCTCATTCTCACCGACACTGTCGCCCCCAATCAGGCCTCCAGCTCTCCCATCTGGATGCTGCAGGGGCCTCCTGCCTGCCTCTCTGCCCGCCCCTCCCCTCTCCCCTCTCCCTGCTCTGTTCCTCCCCCCGCCCCCCCACCCCGGCAATGCCCCCACATCCCAATCCAGCCACATGGTTTCCCTGATGAAACCTCACTGCACTGGCCTCTGTTCACTACCCTCCAGGGCTCCCCAGGCTCTCAGGGTTCAGCACCCCTCCTCTGCAGCCCACAAGAGCATGCCTGGCCCCAGCCTGCCCACCTCTCTACCTCCCCGGGACTACACTCCCCTCCTGCTCTCTGTTCACTCAGCCATTGTGCTCTTCTAGCATGTTCTCTGTTGTTGTAAACAAATTTCCACAAAACTTAGTGCTGAAACAATAAGCATTCATTATGCCACGAGGCTTCTGAGGTAAGGGATTCAGCAGCCGGAGGCCAACCATTCTGGCTCAGGGCCCCTCAGGATCCTCAGTCAAGGTGTCAGTCGGACTCTGTCACCCAACATGTGACGGGCTGCAAGTTCCACATCCAAGATGACCCCCTCTCGTGGGAGAAGGAGCAAGAGGACAGGGAGCCCCTCTTCTCCCTCCTCAGACTTGAGGGGCCTGAAGAAGCAGCCACACACAGAGGGGAAAATATAGATGGGAAAATGATTAACAAAACAAAACATTCACACAGGGGGCAATGAGATCCAAACCGAGAGATCTAATGGAACTACAGTGCCACTCTGGGATGTGATGCAGGGCAGTCCCCTTCAAGCTGAGGCCTGCAGGCCCTGTCCCCTGGAGACCAGCATCCCGCTAAAGGGAGGCCCCTGACCCCCGCAGCCCTGCAGCTCCTTATGGGGCACAGGGCTGGCTTCCCAGCAAAGGCTGGGCTCAGGGCCTGCAGACCAGCATCTGTTGCAGGAAAGGCCCTAGAACCTTCCTGGGAGGTAGGAGTGGGGGAGGGGCTCCCCCTCTCCCTGGTGTGGGGCTCTCAGGCCACTCCCCACTCAGTCTCATTTCTGACCATGCCAACAGGTCCACAGCCTTTGATGCTGCTGTCCAGAGGCCACCAGGGGACAGAGGACAATTCCCTGCCAGGTTCTAGCCACCATGCATGCCCCAGACCTCCATACTCCCCATCTCCCTCCGTGGCCTTGGGCCAGCCCCTCCCCTTTCTGGACACTGAATCCCTAAAGGATTGGACTAATGATCTCAGTATCTAAAAGTAATGTTTGCATAGAACCTTCCCTTCCTCACCTTTTGGCCAAGACTAGGCCACATCCCAGCTGAGGAGCACCCTGTTTTCTCTAAAATTCCAGGACCCCTCACATCCCACTCTTCCCCCCCTTCCCCCATTTTCCTCCAGGACTCGGAATCCTGTGTCATTCAGGTCCCTGCTGCCAACAGTCAGGTGGCCACTCCCATGATAGCACCTGGTTTGGACCCAGCACAGTCCAAAGACCCTCCCCTGAGGCCTGGAGTACTTTCCATGCTGGCCCAGAGACCACACATTCCAGAACAAGGTAGACCTTACGAAGTGGGAACTGCCAGGTGCTGATGCATCACCTCAGAGCTCCCCACCCAGCCTCAGTGGTGACACCAGGTTGTCATTGAGGGCGAAGGCAGGGTAGCTCTGAGCTCCCTCCACGTGCCTGCAGGACTTCAACCTACCCCACCACCCCAGGTCCTCAGAGGAGTCCCAGCCTCTTCCTCCCCTTCCAGTAGGTTTGCAGACCCGTGCCAGGTGCTGTCCCCACATGCTCCTCAGCAGCCCTGTCTCACTAAGACCCGCAGCCTCTGGCAGGCTCACACCTTCTGTGTCCTTGCTCAGACGCCAAGTACCAGAGCCCTTCCAGCCCCTAAGCCAGAATCCACCCAACATCCACCCAGGCACAGTGTCACCAAGGCACTCCCTAGGTGTCACACTGCGGCTGGTCCCTGTTTAGGCCTCTCATAACTGAGTTAGGTAGGATTATACTCATGCTATATAATAAAGAGGTAATATGCAAATTGACCCTCATGCCCTCGCACAAGATGGCCACCCCCATGTGGTCAAAGATGGCCACCACAAGATGGCCAGCAGGGGAGGGTAGTTGTGGGTGACCAGGCCAGTAGGGGAGGCAACCAGGCTGGCAGGGGAGAGCAGTTGGAGGTGACCAGGCTGGCAGGGGAGAGCAGTTGGAGGCGACCAGGCCTGCAGGGAAGGGCAGTTGGGGGGGACCAGGCCAGCAGGGGAGGGCAGTTGGGGGGGGGGGACCAGGCTGGCAAGAGAGGGCAGTTAGGGGAGACCAGGCTGGCAGGGGAGGGCAGTTTGGGGGGACCAGGCCTGCAAGGGAGGGTAGTTAGGGGAGACCAGGCTGGCAGGGGAGGGCAGTTGGGGGTGACCTGGCCAGCAGGGGAGGGCAGTTAGGGGCTACCAGGCCAGCAGGGGAGGGCAGTTGGGGTTTACCAGACCAGCAGGGGAGGGCAGTTAGGGGTGACCAGGCCAGCAGGGGAGGGCAGTTAGGGGCGACCAGGCCTGCAGGGGAGGGCAGTTGGGGGTGACCAGGCCGCAGAGAAGGGCAGTTGGGGGCAATCGGGCCAGCAGGGGAGGGCAGTTGGGGGCAATCAGGCCAACAGGGGAGCAGTTAGGTGTTGAACAGGCTGGCAGGGGAATGGTTAGGGGGTGATCAGGCTGGCAGGCAGGCGAGCGGTCGGGAGCCAGCATTCCTGGATTGTGAGAGGGATGTCCGACTGCAGGTTTAGGCCCGAATCTGCAGGGATTGGCCCTAAACCGGCTGTTGGACATCCCCCGAGGGGTCCCAGATTGGAGAGGGTGCAGGCTGGGCTGAGGGACATCCCCCCCTCCCCAGTGCACAAATTTCATGCACCAGGCCTTTAGTTTTATATAAGAAAACTGAGACAATACTTAGAAAGCTGGAAATCAAGAAAGAGGACACCAAGTGTGGAATATACACATACACACATGGACTAGCAAGAGGAGAGGGTGCCTGCCCAACTAGGTAGGCCTCATGGAGCACCCTCTGCCAGGTGGGCCACCCTGGGAAGGAGGGAATGAGGCCCTCGGGCTCTGCTGGCTGAGAGCAGCATCCTGACAGGACAGCCAGCTAGAGGGACTGGGGGTCCACACCTGCCCTGCACAGGTTCCCTCTGAATGGGGATGAAGCGAGGGCAAGAAGACGGGAAGGAAGGTGATGGGTTCGGGGTGGGGGAGGGGGACGGGTCTCAGGACCTTGCTTGTCAGAGTGAGTGTCAGGGTCTGCAGTTGTTTCTAGAATTCACATCTGGGAGGTGGTAAACTGAGCCTGGGCCACACTGACTCACTAGCAAAACTCCTTCATCTCCCTCTGAGCACTGACTTCAGGCACGACTCGCTGCTTGCTCCTAGGTCCAGGGCCAGCTCCCGACTCCTCAGCCCAACACTGGCAGGCGGAAGGCCCTCTATGGGCCACTCACGTGTCAGGGGCTCTCTCCAGATAGCCTGCCTTATTTGGCAGATGAGGGCAATGTGGCTCAGAGATGCTCAGAAACTTGGCCAAGGTCACAGAGCTGATAGTGGGCAAAGCTGGGATCGGAACAGGGTCTACTTGAACCCCGGAGCCCTGGCGCTGCTCAGAGCACCTGTGGCCTCATGTGGGCCCTGCCTTTATCTGCTGCCTTCAGCCTCCTGACCTCACACACAATGCCTACCAACTTGCCTGCCGGGCCAAGGCTCCCCTGCCTTTCCCATGATCCCTTTCCTCAAGCCCTCCTCCCTCAGGAAGCCCTCCCTGTCTATCATAACAGGTATCAGATATTGATCCCTGATGCATACATAATCTACCCCCAGTTTATGCACAATCTTACAATATTTTCCAAGAGTTTCTCTGATTAACTTAATTCCCTGAACTCTATCCATTACTTGCAACAACAATAGCAGATATTCAATAAATATTCTTTTGACTTGAATGAAAATCTCGACTCTTTCTTCTGCTACCTTCTTGTACCAGAAACTTTAGACTGAAGCCAGGGCAGATGTGGGAAAGAGTCAGTTTAGGACTGCTATCCCTTACCTGACAGGTAGACACGGACAGGCCAGCCAGGGCCCCTTCTCCAGGCCAGGAGGCCCCGGGAGCTGGCGGGGGGCAAGGGGTGCTGGGGGGCTGAGGCCAGGGAAGGAGGTCGCACCCTAGGAGCAGGGTAGGCAGCATTCAAGAAAGTCCATCCTAGCCCCACTACCCATCAAAACTTCTCTTTGCCCATTAGACTGAGTGCCTAATCCCACCATTGCTGCACTCTGCCAGGTCATGGCAGCTTTGAAGCTTCGAGAGTCCTGCAAGCTAGAATGTCTCCGCGAGCCTCCCTCACTCCCGGGCAGGTTCCCCAGGCCCCCACGCATCTGTAATGCGGCATCAAGCCGGGATGCTCCTTCACGCACTACTCTGCATCATATCCTGCTCCCATACGAGTTCCCCAGCATGGCACCAGGACCTCAACAAACACAAACAATGGTGACATCAGCGTCACCTCTCAACAACACTATCTGAGGATCAAGGACAAACCAGGCCTGGTGGCCTGTGGAGAATGGCAGCTGGTGCTCCCAGCTTGGCTAGTCCTGCCCTGAGGCCTTGGGTAGGCCACTGCTTCCTGTCTCCACACCTCCTCACCCTGACTCCCAGCGCTCAACCTGGGTATCCATGGCTCTCCCCCAGCCTCTCTGGGCCCGCTCCGTCAGGGTGTAGGGGGCGAACCTGGGCTGCGGTGGGCCTGGCGCGGCACCCAGAGCTCCCCTGGGCAGGGAAACAGGCAGGGAGCAGGCAGAATCTGGCAGCTGGGGCTGCAGCCTGTGTGTTTGTCTTCACTACCGAGGTGGGCAGTTTTGCTTTGTGCTGCTTTCTTCATGTGCCCTGCGCAGGTGCCTCAGAGCGCGAAGTCCCACCCGCTTCCCCAGGGGCTGCTCAGAGAAAGGGTGCTGGGAAGTTCTGTTTCCAGGGTCGGAGGCCCCTGCCTGGCCCCACTCCCTCAGTCTGGGTGTTCCTGGAGGCCAGGGCCCCCTGGGCTCCTCCTCCAGCTCCCAGGAGCAGCCCCAGGGAGGGCAGCCAAGGCTGGCGATGCTTTACACGGACATTGGAGTTGGTTCCCATATATTCAGTATGGGTGATTTGGAAAACACATAAAAGCTAGAATAAAAGAACATAACACAACATAAAATGAAATAAAATAATCACGCCCTGTAACTCCACTAGTCCCAGGTGTGTACTTCTTACATTCAAGAGCACTCTCTCTCAGGTTCCCTGCCTCTCTGCTTAAAGGGACAGAATGGGTTGCACTGGGCACTGCTCTGCCCTGCGGCGCTGTGGGGTTCTGAGGGATGCGGTGTCCCCAGCCATTCAACACCTTCATGTGTCCTAACCAACGCAGAGCAGTCAGGCCTCATCCTCTGATCCCCCATTGCTGGGCGTCGGGGTTGCTTCTAATTTTTCTTACTTTATACGGTATTTCCCAACCACTCTTGCAGCCATACCTCCATGGTCCTGCTCAGGGCAGAGTAAGACCTGAGGGCCTCGGAGCCCTGGGAACATTTGGTGCTGCCGGCCCCTCCGCACAAGATATGCTATTAAATACAAGTGTAAGGACATGTGGCAAAGTTCTGGCTTCCCCCGATGCACTGTGCTTTGTCTGAAGTATTAAATTACTTTTTAATTTTATCTTTCGCTCATTTTGGGGGAGGGAATGCCCCAGCTTTGCTGGCATCCCCAACATACTGGGATTTCCTGATGCCACGGCACAGCTCCGACGCCTACCTGGGCTCATTTTCAGGAAGGAGAACATCAGGGTGTAGGGTTCTCCCACGTGTAAGGCTGTTTGGTCTATGCGTGTCCTTGCTCACCAGGGAACCCAGTGTCTGTCACAATCTACACTTTGTAACTCTCAGTCGAATGAGTGATTATTGCCAAATGCCCCCACCCCCACTTCCCCCACAGAGGCTGCCCCAGAGTAGCTGGCATGTGATTGGACAGTGGAGAAACAAGGGGTCTGGCCATCTTGAGAGCAGATGTCTGGGGCCTTGCAATGAGCCTGAGCCTAGAGGATTCAGGGCAAAATGTCCTCGCCCCTGTGACAGGAGGGTGCCCCTCAGCAAGGCTACACCCAACCCATGTCCTGGGGGAATGGAGCCACCATGATGGGCCTGGCCGCTGACACTGTGCAGTCTGACAGCCTCCTTCTCCCCTCCAGCCCTCACTTTCTCAGTTATAAAATGGGCATGACAAGATATTCAGGACCTCTGTGTGGCTCCCCGCTGTCCCCAGGGATGACCCCAACTGCCCCTGTGACAGCCCAGGGTGCTTTAAGCTCTGTTAAAGAGCACAACGAGGCACCATTGCAAGGCGGCCAGGCCCGTCAAGCCCTGGCACTGTGTTCCTCCATCTCATCTCCTGCTCTGCCCTTCAGAGCCTCCCAGGCTCCCACCCCGATGCCGCTCCATCCTTGACAGGCCCATGTCCAGCAGCCAAAGCCCTAAGGTGCCTCACGTGCCTGCCTATTGGAATCCCATCGCTCCTCCCACATCACCCCACTCCATGGTGCCTTCCTGAAGTGCTCCTTCCCAGCAGCTGGTTAGGGTCTCTGCCATGGCTCCCGTGACATCATCCCTGGGAAGTAGGCAGCTGTGGCCTTCACTGGACTGTGACCTCTTGAGAGCAGTGGCCTTGGCTGAGCCCCTTTGCGGCTGAATGACCAAGAATGATGGAGGGGGAGGGGTGTTGGGGCTTGTTTTTTTCTCCGGTTGTTTTCCCAAACCCATCTCAGTGACCCCCACAAAGCTGGCAGCACAGAAATGCACTCAGAACTGGAGACACGAGGTTAGAGGGTTCGTATCCATGAAGCCCTGACCTGTGCTGGAAATGTGCAGAATTCCCAGAGAGCACAGCTGCCACCAGCCCTCCCAGCGCGCAGTCCTTACTGCCCTGTGCTGCAACGAGCCCCCTCCCAAGAGAGCTGGGCTTGCTTCCCTCTCAGAACAGCCCTGGCTTCAGCTGAGCACTCATCCCATAGCAGTCTCTGCCCATTCGGTCACCCCACTTGACACACAGCCCACTCAGTGCCTGCCCTCCCAGCCCCAGCCCAGCACTTGCACACTACAGCACTCAACAACTAACTCGTTAAGGAATTCCTTAAAGGCAGCTCCCAGGCCGCCTCTTCCAGAAAGCCATTCTTGACTGCTTTAGCCTTCAGAGTTCTCTTCCGCCTCTGGCCCCTCAGAGCAGCTATTCTTTGCATCAAACTCATGTGACATTGCAAGTTCAAGGTGTTTTGAAATTTCTCTCCAAGGAATGCATATATGATGGTAAAAGTAGGTTTGGACAGAGACTGTGGATGTTGACTGTGATGCTGGCCCATCCAAGGCTGGGCCAACCGGTGCGGAGCTCTGGGCCAAAATGCCAAACCTCTATCAGGGGTGGGGAACATCCGGCCCTTGGGCCACACAAGGCTTGAGAATTCATTTGGTTTGGCCCTGCCAAGGCCCGAGGGGTGAGTTAATCAAATGTTTGACCAAATACTAGTATAGCAGGCTAATTTTTAAGTTGATAATTTTGTATGGCCCGTGAATAATGTTATAAATATTATCCAAATAGCCCTTGGCAGGAAAAAGGTTCCCCACCCCTGCCCGCTACACCACCACACTCTGTCCCTGGCTGTCCCCATGGGGTGTGGCCTCAGGAGGCTCTCTGCAGGGGCGGCCACCCTGAGGATGCTGCCCTGGGGCCGCCCACTGGCCACACTCCCTGCATCTGGGCAGCAAGTCCTTTGTCACAGGAGGACCTGGGCATGCTTTTCCATGTCCATCACAGACAAGACATGAACATTGAGAAACAAACATGGAATGATTTTAGCATTCTATTCAGGGACTGACAAACTATGGCTCACAGGCCGGATCCGGCCTGCTGCCTGTTTTAGAAACCAAGCTTTATTGGGACACAGTCTCGCTCATTCTTTTTGGTCTATGTCTATCCCCTATGGCTGCTTTGGCACCACAACAGCAGTGCTGAGCCATTGCGACAGAGATCGTATGGCCCATAACAACTAAAATATTCACAATCTGGCCCTTTGCAGACAAAGTGTGCTACCCTGCTCTGGCTGACACTTTTTGGGATGGAAGCCTAGCTCATGGTGATTTCTTTGAAGATTCATACCACACACACACAAATACACACACATACATGTACACAGTCACACACACATGCACATACACACAATGGCATCTCAGGGCTGCATTAAGTGTTCTTCTGGCTATAGCCGATTGGTCTGGGAGCATGCACCTGACCCAAGCTAGACCAATCAGATTCTTACAGGGATTTGGAAGGGAGTAGCAGGTACATTTATGGCCTTGCCTGCAGAGCGAGCCCACGATCCTCCTGCCCCAGTCTCCAGGGCTGCCCTGGCTCTAACCCTCCCTGACGCCACCCAGCATGGCCCTTTCGTACCAGAGCTGCAGACTCTTCCTTGTCTGGCTTCTCCCAAAGATCTTGTGAGGCTGGTGTCAGCATCCATATCTTTAATTGGGGATCACAGCTGAACTGAGACACAAAATCCAGGCTCTCTTGCTGGCTGCACAGGGCACCTCCATCAACTGATTGATTGCTAGGGAGAAAGACGCTGCAGCTGCCTGCCCAGGTGGGGGGTGGGGGAAGCAGTCAAGTTTAGTCTGTGGATCAGGGGACAAATGACCTGGCCAGGTAACCCCCAGAACCCCCTCCCAGATTTATCAGCTTTAGAGAAAGGTCTCAGGTGGGAAGACCTTCAGGAGGCCCAGTACCATCTATAGCACCTGGAAGTACCCCTGAAGCAGAAATAACAGGCCAGCTCTTGAGCCCACAGCCCTGGGCCCTCCTCAGCATACCTGCCTCTGAGAAGGGAACACCAGCGGGGCCCCAACACCCCGCGGTGCCATCCAAGTTGCTGGAGAGTGTCCAGCGTGGACTAAGTCATGTGAAGGTGGTGAAGGAGAGCTGGATGTTCTGATCCCATCTCTGCCCTTCTCGTTGTATGAACTTGAGCCAGAGGACAGAGATGAGCCTCAGTTTCCTTATTTAGCAAGTGGTGCCCTAAACCACCTCATAAGGTTGCTGTGAGGATGAAAGAAGAGGGTGCATGCAAAGTGCCCAGCATGGCCCCTGGCACAGATGAGGTGCTAAAAGGGAGTGACATTAGAAGTAGCAGCCCAGCATAATAGTAGAAGTTATAATACTCATGATGACATTGTTGTAGGCATTGCTAACGGCCTGTGGATCTTCCCTGTCTGGGCTCCCAACCAGTACCTCAGTCCATAAGTAAAAAATCTGACCCCTTTAACTCGCCATCTGTGTGGGCAGCCGCCAAGATGACCCCCAAGATCCTAGCCTCCTGGATTCCTGCTCTGTGTGGCCTCTCCTGTGGAATCAGAGCTGGTCGGCCACACCGATAAAGCTGGGGAGCTCCCAAATCTCCTCCTGCAGGAATCCAGTGCCCTGCTGGGAGGACACCTGAGCACCCTGTGGCGCAGCCCATGTGGGAGAAACAAGGCCTCCTGTTAACAGGCGGCACTGCCTTGTTAGCTGTGTGAGTGGCAAGTGAGCCACCTTGAACCCACCTCCAGGCCTCACTCAAGCTGTCAGATGACCGTAGCCCAGCCACCAGCCTCATTTAACCTCATGAGAGACTGTAAGCCAGGACTATACAGTTCAGCTGCTCCTAAATTTCCAGCCCACAGAAACTGTGAGCAATATTAAATGTTGATTGTTGCTTTAAGCCACTATATTTTGGAGTCATTTGTCACAGCAGACTAACACACGATACAAACCTGTTTGTCCTCAAGTGTCTGTTTCAGAGAATGCCATCCCTACCTCCCCATCCTGAGGTTTCGTCTTGATCACCAGAGTCTGCTTTTTCCTTTGCTGCATCCCATCTGCTGATTCAACCCAAGGTTTCTCTCACTTTCAGCCTTTGTTCTCTGGTCCCTATTTCCACCAGCCTGGGAGCAGTAACAGTCCTTCAATGAGCACTTACCGTGTGACAAAGTACCTACTGTGTGCCCTGCTCTTGGTGTGGAGTCTCAGTACTCATGAGATTGTCACGACAACCGAATGAAATGTTTGTTGTCCCCATTTTATAGCTGAAGAGACTAAGACTCTGAGATGCTCAGCTGGTGAATTACAGAATCAAATTAGAAGGCAGGTTTGTCCCAAAGCCCATGCTCTCTCTGCAGTGCAGCAGGGCCCTGGGTCTGCCAGGCCCTCTGCATGATGGCCCAGAGTTCTGGAAGCAGCACCTCTGCCAGCTTCTGCCTTGATAGGTTCGTCTTTCCCATCACTGCAAACAACTCTCCTAAAACTGAGGTCTGACCATCTCCACTGCTCTGCTCAAAAGCTCCAAGAGCTCCCCTCCCCCGAGTGCGCATCCTGTCCATTCTTCCAAGTTCAGCTCGGCTGTTCCCTCCTCATGAAGCCGCCTGACCCTCTCCTGGAGCACCAGGACCCTCTCCCCTGGCAGCTACACATTTAGAAAGAGTGGTGCACACACTCAATCACCCACAGTAGACCACAAGCTCCTCAAAATAGAGAGCCCCCCAGGCCCACCTAGTGCACCCAGGCCCTGAAGAGGATTTGTGAATGTGGGTGAAGTGACTGTAGCATAATTAACAACTGAGTCTATGAGTGACTATGCATGGAAACCAATGCTCCAATGAATCAATCATAAATAGCTCTCTAAAGGAGTGACTTAAGTCGTGAATTAATGAATGGTTGATTGACAAGGACACTGCCTACATTCAGTGCCCCAATGTTATTTATATAGTCTTTGTCGACAGTAAAATATTTTATAACATATATAATCAGGGGTAAAATTCAAAATCTTTAATAACCAGTACAGCATGGGCACCAACCAATAAGAAAGGACCTCCCCAAAAGCTGAATCAGGCCCATTCTGGCAAGGTCCAGGGCGTGTTGCAGGAAAGGACAAAAATGGCCAGGGAGGCCGGGGACACTTAAGAAACTTAGACACGCTCTTTACCAACCTTGCAGAACCCTCAGCGTGGCCTCATGGGGCCTGCTGCTGCTGCTGCAGCCCTGCACAGAGTTTTCTGAGCACATGGATGGCCAGCCCTCTGCTGAGCTTGACATACAAGAGGAGCCCATTCCTCCTCACAGAGCACCAGGCAGCGGGAGGCTCAGCCATTGCCCCATGGCACAGTGAGGACACTCAGACTCAGGAGGCTAAGAGGCAGCGATTCAGTGGCCTACCCAGGACCTGGACCAAGCCTGCTGAAGTGTCCTCCCTCTCAGGCTTCGCAGAATGCCTTCTCATGGAAGTCATGGGTCTGCAGCTGCCAGCCCAGGTACCTGCTCAAGTGCTGGGCGGGGCCAGCAGGACTGCGTGATTTTCAGGACCCGTGATTGGTTGAGGCGCTGGCGCTCAGGAGGCGTGGCCTGAGACAAGGCCCTCCGCTCTGGAGCTGGGATGTTAGCCCCACCCTAAGCCATACACTCAGGAGAGGGTGACTGGCATCCAGCTGGCAACACAGCCACGTCTGCTGACGGCGGTGTTTGCCAGGAGCAAGAGCCTTTGGAAGGACAGATCCCACGCCACTCCCCACTCCCCACTCCCCACGACCTGCTGTGGGGACATGGGCAGCATCCGCCTCTCTGAGCTCATTTTCCTCATCTACAGCATGCATGTCTTTCAGGCTCGGTGTGAGGATCAAAGAAATGACCCATAGCAGGGACATTTACCGTCATATTTTAAATGTGTGCAGGTGCTGGGCAGTGAGGAGAGGCTGAGAGCGAAAGAGGGTGGCGGACCCAGTGGCAGGTGGGCTGGGGGTGGGAGCTGGGCTGGGTCCAGCCACCCTGGGCTCACCTCTTACCCCAGAGCCTCCCGCTGCCACCCCCGCCCCTCCAAGCCCTTCAGAAGGCGGAATAATTTCTCTTTAGTTTTCACTTTTAATCACAAAATAATTTTGGTGCCCAGAAGCCTTCCTCTCGGAGAACATTTGTGTGGGATGATATCAGCCTAATTAAGTGCTTCAGCGTTGGGCTTGATTTTTTTCCCCAGACCCCCGCGCTCCTTGCCAAGCAGCCCTGGCCGCCTGGCCGCGCGGCTACCTGCGCACGCGGGTTCTGGAGCCTTCTGCGCCCCCGCCCCCTGCTTCCGCGGTGATTGATATCTTGATTAGGCGCCAGGAGGCTGCGGACCAGGTGTTGCCTCGGCGCAGGCTGGGGGCGGCGCGCTGCGCGGCCTGAAAGGCGCAGGCATGTTCGGAGGCAGCAATGAGCCTTTGTTTGCCTTGGCAGCGCCGCGGCCTCCCTGGGGCCGGCCCCATAAAGGGTTTCTGTTCGGGTGGAGGACTCATTGTCGAAAAATTGTCCCTCGAAAAATTAGCATGGTACAGTGGAGAAAGCGGAACGACGGCAAATGACAGCTGCTGGCCTAGACAGAGGCCAGAAAGCAGAATTTGCAGGGTGCCCGCTCCCAGAGGCACCCCTCGCCCCAGGCCTGGAATGGCCCGAGGGTGACGGCAGGGCCCAGTGCAGGCAGGGTCCAGATGATGTGCGCAGTGGGGTTTGGGATTGGTGGTTTCCCTAAGAGTTGGGGCATTCCCCAAGCACCAGGAGCTCAGGTTTTTGGTATGGGGTGTTTGAGGCCCCTGAGCCAGAGTCAGGCTCAGAGGGGCAGCTGGCTGGGAAATGAGGGTGGGGTGCAAGGAGGGGGGAGGAGAGAGAGCGCGCAAGAAAGAGAGCCTAGAGGTTACGTGGTTAATTGAACATCAACAGCCACAGATACGATTATGCCCCTTTGTATCTTTCTCCCAGTGTGTTGATGGAGAACTAACTAGATTAAAAGCGCTGGGAGCCAGGGTTGCAGGGGCTGGGTAGGGGGGGGATTCCTCCTGATAGCTGACTGGGGCTCCCACAGCCCAGGCAAGGAGGGAACAGAGTCCATTGGGGATGAGAGAAAAGATGGAGTGAGCGGTGGTTTGGCATTTGCAGAAAAACTGGGGCCCAAGGCTGTCACCATTAGTGAGAGGGGCAGGAGTTTCCAGGGGAGAGGTGGGGGTGTCATGGGGTGAGGCACATGGTAACTGTTGTAAGTCTCAGCCCAAAGCCTGTGGCACACACTGTACATGAGGCAGGGGTGAGGGTGATGAGGACTGTGTACAGGACATGTGTGTATTGTATATGTGTGTGTTCTTCTTTCAGCAGCTTACATCTGTGAAGTGATGGATATCTTTATAGGTCCATGTTTCAAGCAGGCTGCACCTGTGTGGCTTGGCCTAAATCTCCCATGTTGTGATCACGTCTCTGGTGGGCTCCGGAGCATGGCGGGTCGGCGGTAGTGGATCTGCCTACATGACCCTCCAGCAAGGGAAGACGGAGCCTCAAGTTCCCTGTGACTCTCGGCAGCTGGGACCTGGAACTGGTCCCTAGGTTCACTCTGCATTCCAGCTTCTTGGAAACCCTTCCAGGTCCTTCCAGCCCTCCATTCCCATGAAGCTCCTGACCATCCCAGCCCAGCCAACCGCCCACTCCCTTCACCCACCCACCCTGCCCCAAGCAATGTCTTCTCTGAACAAGCAGATTTTAGGTTGAGAGGAAGGAAGGCAAACAAATCTGGAATCTGAATGGCCTGAGGTCAAATGCCAGCTCTAGCTCTGTGACTCTGAGCAAATGACTTCTCTCTCAGAGTCACTGTTCAATCACATGTAGATAATCAGATCCAGTTACAGGGCTGTCTTAGCAATTAAGTGAGATAATATATACAAGTAGCGGGGAGTCCATGCACCTCCGTTTGCCTGGGACAATCCCAAATTACACCGGAGGCCCCAGCATAAGCATTAACGGTGCCCTTTACTCTCACAAATGTCCCAGTTTGGATTATAAACTACCCTGTTTCCCCGAAAATAAGACAGTGTCTTATATTAATTTTTGCCCCCAAAGACACGCTAGGTCTTATTTTCAGGGGATGTCTTGTTTTTCCATGAAGAATACGGTACACATTTATTGTTAAATGAAAATAAAGGAAATTTATTACCTGTATACGGTACAGTAGTACGGTAGTTGTCAACACAAACCAGACAAACTGTGAATCCTACAGTATCAAGAATTTACTCATTTATTCAATGACAATCATGTCATCATCTTCTGGAACATCATCATAACAATCCAATTCCTGAATTTCCTGGTGAATTTCTTGTGACTCCATTTCTTTCAGAATCAGTGGACCAAATCTCTCATGTTTAGCAATAGCACTGTCTTTAAATGAGTACTTCTTGTCAAGGTAGCCTGCTCGCAGTGCATTTGCAATGCAACTGTCAGTGATTTTCTCCCATGAATTCTTCACCCAAGTCACAACTTCTTGCAGTTTAGGTTTCACAAAGTTTCCACGCTGATTTCTCTCCCTTCTATTTTCAATGTAGTCATTAATTTCCATGCACAAATTGTCTTTGAATGGCTTGTTTATTGCAATATCAAGAGTCTGGAGATAGGCCGTCATTCCTGCGGGAATCATTATGTGATCTATTTTTCTTTCGTGAAGAAATGTCTTCATGTCTTTAGCGTGGTTGTGCTGGCTGCATCCCAGACTAGCAGACCTCTTTGGCTCCCTCGCATAACAAGCGGCAGCATTAAATCGACCCACTTCCTTATAACTGCTTGTGTGGCCCAGGCTTTTTCAGTTTCAAGAATAAAAACACCCAAAACATGTTCAATCTTTTCCTTCTTGCCCTTAGAAATGATTAAAGGTGGGATTTTAGTGCCATCCAGACGAATTGCCAAAATACAGAAAACACGTGCACTTCCGTAAGCAGTGGAGGGAATGTACGCTAAGGAGGCACGCCGCTGTTCAATTGTTGTTTGAAATGATTGGCCCATAAACACTGCAGTTTCATCCATAGCAATCATGTTGGAAAGATTGTATTTAGAGAAGTCAGCATCATCAATAAAGGACTTGAATGCAAGTGCTCGCTTAATAACTTGAGAATCTTCCAACCTAAACTATGTTGTAGATCTTCTTAAAGACAGTTCACTTCGCTGAAGGAAATTATCCAGCCAGTGTTGTGATGCTTTGAAGTCTTCAGGGGCTATGTCAAACTGTGGTGCCATTGCAAGGGCAAATTCTTGAATCTGAGCCCTATTCACAACCAAAGCCTTTGCTCTCCTGTCAACAACCCATTCACAGATCAGGTCTTCCAGCTCGGAAAATAATGGTTGCCGACCTGATCCACACTTGCGCTTTTTAGCATTTCCCTTGTCCACTTGTTCAATGAGGTTACCATACTCTGCTCGCCATTTTCGGACCAATCGGATACTCAACATCTTCTCTTTGCAGAAAGCAGTAAGATTTTGGCCCCAAGAGTCTTCCACGATTCCTTTCTTGTACTCCACGGAGTAGCTTTTTCTTTTTGCGCTCATTTCTAGGGGTAAAAAAAAAGGAATTGGGGTATCAAGGTGGGGGGAGGGGGATTACTCAAAATGACACAGGGGGGATCAGAGGGGGGAATCAAAATGGCACAGGAGAATCAGGGGGGATTACCATTTTAGTAACCCCTTTTGATCCTCCTGTGTCATTTTGATTGTCCCCTCTGATCCTCCTGTGTCATTTTGATTGCCCCCTCTGATCCTCCTGTGTCATTTTAAGTGACCCCCCCCTACCCCACCCCTGTGCCACTGAACACCTTCACCAGACATCCCCCCTACCCCTTTATCAGACATTTACCCCCTGGGGCCTGCCTGGGGACTGTCACTGGGCTTGCTGGGGCCTGGATCTGGGCTGGAGCAGGGTCTGCCACTGACTGAGAACCTTCAGTCATCATGAAGGCGGCCACGAGCATCAGGTAGTGTTACTAGAGACAGACCAGCACTCACCACCTTCGCCGCGTCCCGTCCGTTCTAATCCTCCTGTTCTTCTACACGCATCTGTGAAAGTCTCCTCCTCTCTCCCGCCCCGCGCTCACCGCTCACTCCGACCTCTGCTCCGCCTCCACACAGCAGTGACGTCAGGACTCCGCGTAATGTCACTGGTTGCTAGACGCCAGTCGGGGCGGCCCTAGCGACCAGTTTACAGTAAATTAATTTTCATTCTGAGGCAGAGCCTGGGCCTTATTTTCGGGGGATGCCTTATATTTCACTCAGAAGGAAACCTGTAAGTAGGTCTTATTTTTGGAGGATGTTTTATTTTCGGGGAAACACAGGTATATAGTTACCCAAGTAAAAGTGGCGCCACGACAATAAGCAGTTTCCCCTTCTCTTCCTCTCACCTTCCCTTCCCCTTCATTTAATGCTTCGCTCCACGGAGTTCTTAGTCTGTGAACTCCTGAAGGTGGGAGCATCCCCCCTTCTCCTCACCACACCTTGGGGCTAAAGTGTCATAGACACTCGTGGGCTTGGCCACCTCCAGGAACAGAGCTGGCCAGGGCCTCTGCACACAGCGCCCGCCCTCTGCCTGCTGGGACACAGCAGGGCAGTGCATGGAGAAGCCCGGCGAGAACCTGTTCATTGCTGTGAACATGGACTACGACAGGGGACGGGGGGGTCACATTTATGCAACCTGTCCATCTGCATTGTTCTTTTGTGAGGACAGGGCCTCTCTCCTTTTTGCAGAGGTGACCCCAGCACGTCCAGGCCGGAGGCTGTCAGTCTTTCCCTGGCGACCCAGAGAGCAGTTTCGGCCAGCATTTCCTCATAGAACTGCTCTTCCCAGTGCTGTGGAGGGCCTTGCTTAAGCAAGTGAGTGGCTATCCTTCACAATAGACTCACAGCAGGCCCTAATTAAGTTGCTAATTGTTGCTCCCATTTGGGACATTCACCCATAAAGACTGAAGCCCTACATGACTCAGGAGGGCAGCCTGGAGGCCTGGGCACAGCACACCCAGCCCTTTGCAGTTAACATACACCCTGGCTTGACAAATTCTGTACGTTTACAGCTCTAATAATAGAGCCGTGAGCTCTTCCCAAAGTCAGAGACCTTTCTGCCCCTAGGTCCAAAAAGTGGGGTTCTTCTTGTCTTCTCATGCCTGGAGCCCTGTGAGCCCTGACCTCTGCTGTCCTTCTCGGTCAGCAAGTCCTGAATTCCGAGGTCTTGATCCTAAAGCCCACGCTTCTCCAGAAAGGTCAGCAGGACTGGACCAGGGAGTGGCTGGAAAGTCACCCTGAAGCACTTGGACTTCACCCTGAGAACAGCAGGGCCAGAAGGTCTGGCTTGCATGCTCGGTGCTTGCTTTGCCCACAGTGTGGAGCATGAAGGAGAGGGGGACAAGACGGAGGACACCTTTGCACACAGCTGGGGAGGCTACTACAGTAATCCAGGCGAGGGTGGCCTGGGCTAAAATATAGGACTAATGAGCACAGAGAGGAGGGGGGTTTAGAGATCCCTTGGAGGTAGATTCTCTGGCTTGGGGACTGATTGGATGTGGGGATCATGCTGGAGAGACAGGGGCCTGGATGAGCAGTGAGAGGGACCCAGAAGGAGGAGCTTGGAGGAAGAGGGGGGATAAGCTCAGGAGGAGACTGCCCTTCCCCCACACCCCTTTGTGACTATCCGCTCCCTCACCTCCACTGGACGGTGACAAGGCCAGGCCTGTGTCCTCACCGCATGCTGTCCTAACGCCATCCACCCGGCTATACTTCCTCCCACCTCCCCACCTGGGGCCCAGGCCCCCTCTCTCCCTGCTGGACTCAGGCACCTTTTCTGACCGCAAGCATCACCTCTGCCAGGAAGCCTGCCCTCACTCTCAGTCTGGCTTCCTCTTCCTCCTACGTCAGTACTCAGCACTTAAAATGAATGCCAGCCATGTGTACGAGTTGGCCATCTTCCACCCCCCTCACTCTGCTGGAAGGAGATGGCCAGTTATTTCCCTCTACGGCCAGTACCTAACGCACAGCAGAGGCCCTGCAGGGATTTGTGGAAGGAGAGAAGGGAGGAAGGGGGCAGGCAGGAGGAGACAATCCTGGTCAAGGGAAAGAAAACCATCAGCTGTCAAGCCACCAGCCCTCAGCAGCGTGGGACAAGAGCCAGTGGGCACACACCCTGCCACCCTGCACGGTGAGCCTGACTGTCGCTCATTGCTGGGACAGTGGGCATTTCCCTTGCCTCTCTGGGCCTTAATTCGTCTCTTTTGTTAAGTGCAGTGTGGGGGTAGGATGAGCCAAGGAGGGCAGTGGATTTCTAGCTTTGTTCCCAGAAGAAGGGATGTGCACTTGAGTAAAGTCAGGACTCATTCAAACTCCAACATCAAGCATGCAGCCAGCCCTCTAAGTCTTGGGTCTCTCCTGGATCCCGCTCTTAGCTTTTTGTTAATCTCCCACTCCCAGCAGGTTCCTCTCTCTCAACACTTCAGAGCAGTGCTAGGAGAGAGAGGCTGATGTGAGCATGCGCCCTGGCCCAGGGGCAGTGCCTCTTGCCACCCCTGGCTCAGGTATGCAGGACCAGGTTTCCAATCTTCAGCCCAACCTGCTAGGAATGGACTTGCGGATCCAGGCCGGCTGGTAGGTCTGGCTTTTCCACGCATATTGAGGCGCAGGCCCCTGGCAGCTTTGAGAAGCAGACAGGGCAGAGAGGGGAGCTCAGGCAAATGGGATTTCCTCCCCTCGGTGGTCCTACAGCAAGGTTGGCACTGAGACCTGTGTGGGCTGCCCCAGGGACGGCGGGTGGAGGGTGCGGAGCTGCCTCATCACTGCCCACCCACCACTCTTGCTTGTTTGGCTAGAGGCAGAGCAGGGCACCAAGCACACAGAAAAGCCACTGCTTCGGAGCCCCCGGGTGCACCCACCTCACCTGCAGCCATGAGCGGGGCTGGGCCCGGCATGGAGCTTTAGAGGAGCAAGGACACCTGTGCACACAGCTCCTAGACCCTGAGGGCTGCCCTCAACCTCAGCTGCCACTGACCACTTTCCATCGTCATCCAGGCCACCCTCTTGCTGACATGCCACCTGTAACAAGTTGTGAATAAAGTCACTGTTTGGAAATGAAACCAGGGGACCACAGCCCCCATCCCTGTCCCAGGCGCGGCCTGTCGAAGAGGGCTGCACGCAGAGCTCCGGCACTTGCGAACAGTGTACCAGCTCAGAGAAATGACCCGCCCTCTCTGCACCTCCATGTCTTCATCTGTAAAACGGGATTTACAACAGCACCAGCCCCGTGGGGTTGTTGTGAGCATTAAATGAGCTGAACACACAAGGGGGTTAGAATGGAGCCTGGAGCACAGAAGTCACTGCTGATGTTATCGTTGTGAATATGATTGTTGAGCCAGGGTGGACGACAGAGTCCAGAGGAGACACTCAGAGAGAGAGTAGCCACAGCTGACTTCAAGAGCAGCTGAGCCACGAAGGGGAGAGCCAGGAGGGTCCATGGCCCCTGGCTCATGTCTCTCAGGATCTCGGTGTCCTCCTCTGGCCTAGATGGGTGGATCCCTGTCCCCAGGACCTGTCCATCAGCCAGACCAGGCGCCGTGCTGGTGGGAAGGGAGTCCCAGGCACAGTCTCTCTTGGGGGCAGTGGACAGCAGCCTAGCTTGCCAGGCAGTCTGACTCCCTATGGTTTCTGCCCTGGTGGGGGAGACCCTGCCCCACACTGGGGTGCCTGACTTCCTTGCTGCCTTTGGGTGTGGGGTGAGGGGCAGTTCCTCACATGAGATCCCTCCACTGGGGCCAGAGGTGTCCAGGCCACTCTGAATCCCATGCACCCAGGCATGGACTCCTGGGTGCAGCGTCCAGAAGCTCTGTACGTGGGGGTGGGATGGAGGTAATTTCAGCAGTGTGTGGAAGATACTTGGACCAGACAGACTCATCAGCACTGCACCGGAGCCCCGTGAATGTGGCCATTGGCGCTTGCTCCCTTGCACCCCAGAACTCGGAGGGACAAGGGCAGGGAGGGGCATGTGGGCTCTGCCCCTCGTTGAACCAGACTTGGTGTGGGCAACTCTGCATGCCCAGCCTGTATTCCATCTGCGGCTTAGTCGGTAATGTGGGTATGCTGCCACCAGGTGGCTCCCCCTTAGAGTCCCTCCTCCCCTACCTCTGAGCAAGCCTTGAATTCAGCTGGGCACCCCTTCAGCCTCCACTCCTGCCCAAGAAGAGAGTATGGGGTCTCTATCCTTACTCAGTCCAGTCCCTCCAGGCCTCTCAGCCCAGGTGTGCTCTGGCCCCTTCTCCTGCCCTTTATCTCCCTCTCTCTGTGGCCCCACCTACTCTACCCATAAGCCCAGGGATCCCTAGTCCTAAACACCCCAAGCCTCCATTCTGCTCCTCCCAGGCTCCCGTCTCCTCCGGGCTCTTTCTGACCCTGCTGCTCAGCCAAACCTTCCTCAGGAGGCCCCAGCACCTCCCTCCTCTCTTGGCCAACATCTTAGATCAGCTCCTGCCTCCAGGACCCTCCTTCTATCCTCTCTCCCTCTTTCATGGGTTCCCTCTGCCAAGACTCAGTCCTGAAAATCCTGAAAGGTCAGGCGGCAGGCTCCTTAAGCGTTTGCTGAATGAAAGGCTGGGTGAGGGAGCACATGAATAAATAAGTGAGCTCACCAGCCAAAGCACTTTTGGGGGGACCTACTGAGTGCCAGGCCTAAATAAATGGAGCGGTTCCATGGGAAAGGATGAAAAGAGAACTGAGGAAAGGAGACTGGTGGGTGGTGGGTGGGGGTGGCTGCCATTGTCTTCCAGGAGAAGTCAGGTCACTTGCTCTGGGGCTGACAGAGGCGGTGCCCGCCACAGCCCTGAGACCCAGCCAGATGACTGACTCCCTTATGCATGGCCTTGGTGAGCCAGCTGCTGGGGTGCTGGGCAGGGGCTCTGGAGACAGGAGCTGAAATCATGCTGGACAGCCCAGCCAGCCGGGCTCCCTGAAACAGGTGACTGGGGCCCCTGGAGACAGGAGCTGAAATCATGCTGGCGAGGGCACCCTGGGGGGCCAGACAAGGCCAAAACAGGCCCCTCCCAGATAAGGCCAGTGCCGATCAAGGGTAAGCCCAGGGACTCATCCGAGAAAGTGTCTGTGACTCATTTATGGAGCACCTATGGGGAGGAGCCAAGGGCGCTGCTAAATCTGTCCTGATCCCCAGCAGCCCTGGGAAGAAAGTGAGCCTCACCTCGCAAGAAAGGAAATTTGGGAGAGAGGCGAAGTGGCCGACCCAGGGCCACCAGCTTCAAAAGACGAGCCCAGGCCAACTCGGGTCCCATTTGGGATGGGACCTTCCGCTGCAAGTCAGCTAGACACGGTGCTCGGGGAAAGTACGGGGACACTGCCAACAGGGAGCAAACGTGGGAGGAAGGTGGGCGGACAGAGCTGCTTTGGCACCTCAGAGGGCACCAGCAGGGAGTGGCCAGTTCTCCCCATGGGAGGGAGGCCTGGCATCCGGGAGCACCAGGCTTTGATCACAGACGTCACCCCTCTGGGGACTGCAGACCAGTGCCTTCCCCTCTCTGAACCTGAGCTTCCTAGTGTTTAGGAGGAAGAGCACGTGTTCCCAGAATGACCTCTGACACCAGAGCAGGGTGCCCTCAGCAGAAAGATGCCACTGCCCCTGTGCCCTGCTCTTCATGGGGGTATCTGTGCTTCCCATCCGCCTGGCGGCTGCAGACACCACACACCGAGCCTGGGCCACTCAGCGAGCTGATAACGTGCTGGAGCTCACCCGCAAGTGACCAATGCGTTATCGTCTCTGAGGTGCATTCCCATCCGCAGAACAGAACACTTTAGGCAGAACGGGCAGGGCGAACATTGTTATCTCCTTGTCACAGACAAGAAAGCTTGGGTGCGGGGGGATGCGGGGGGGGGGGGGGGGCAGGCAGCAGGGAGAACCAGCACTCCCAGCCCAGCTCAGTCGGGGAGCCTCCTGCCGGTGAGTCCCCTTATCCCCCAGCAGCTGTAATGGGGCAGTATTACATCCCCCTTTACAGATCAGGACACTAGGTTCAGAGAGGTGAAGTGCCTTGTCCAAGGTCACAGGTTTTACAAGAGGCTGAACTTGACTCAAGCACAGGCCCTCTGAATGGAGAGAAAAGCCAGGAGGAATGTGTTCTGTGCCCTGGCATGAGTCCACACACACAACCCAGGCCTCGGCTTCCCGGTCACGGGGAGGGTGGTGGACAAGGTGAATTTACCTTCAAGGCCTCTCAGCTCTCACCCTCCCATGGACAGAGCACTGGACGCCGAGTCCTCAAAGCCAGGCTGATGTGGGGCAAGACCGGCCCCCTTTCCTGGGTGTCAGTGTCCTCCCTGCAAGGTTGGGGAGAAGGCAGGTGTGGCCAAGGCAGATGCAGATAAGACCCAAGGGGCACGGCTCATTCAGGGACTCACTGGCCAGACCCAAGAGCACCTGGTGCCGAGGCCTGGGGACCTGAACAGGCCTGGGGGCTCACAGAGAGCCTCTGGGGCTAATTTATTATGATGCAAAAGTCAGGCTCCAGAGTGGCGGGAAGCAGAGCTGAGCGCCAAGCACGCTCCCATCCTGTTCTGTTCCACATATTTTCAATATTTATTGTCCCCATATGTGATGCTGAACATTAAAAAACATGTTGCTGAGATTCCTCCAGAAAGGGCTGACATTTCACAATATTCCTCTGATGCCGGGGATTACTGCTCAGGATGATGAAAACGTGGTTTATTCAAAACAGATTGGGGCGGAAGAAAACAATGGCAAGGCCAGGCGCGCCCGTGTGCTGCGCTCCCAGTCCCCCAGTCCCGGAGCAGCCACAGGGCCCTGCTGGAAGTCCCCACCTCCAGGCACCTCGGTCCAGGTCAGGCCTGGAGTCCCAGAGGGAAGCGGCTCAGACAGACAGCCACCACCCTGGCCTGGCGGGCTCTCGGGAGTCACAGTGGCCATGGTCCGTGGGCACTTCTAAATGCCATGCAGACATGCCACGCTGAGGCCCCAGCATCACCCTGTCACATCGCCTTTCCCATTTTAAAAGGGAAGAACGTGAGTTTCAGCAACTTGCCCAAGCTCTCAGGGCAGAGCCAGGTTAAGACCTCGGGCTTCCCGCCAAAGACCTTGTGTTTAACCTTAACCACGGGGCACAGGAGTCCGGCCCGGCGCCAGCTGGCTTGCTGTGGCCTGGAGAAGTAGCGTTACCTCTCTGGGCCCAAGTCTCCTCACATGCAAGGTAGGGGTGACGACCATGTTTGCCGACTGCTTCCAATAAATGTCTTGGGTCCAATGGGGGAACAAGAGGGCAAAGAGAGGCGTCTCAGTTCTTCTCCCAGTGACGTCACCGTGACGGGGAGCTGGGGAGCCAGGCTGGCTGGGCTGTCCCTAAAACAGGTGACTGGGGCCCTGGCCTCCGTTTCGTGCCTGTAGAGTGAGCAGTGTGGCTAGGATCACTTTGAAGGAGGCCCGGCCCATTCCAGCCCTGCCCCTGTGACCTTGGGTTCTTTCTTGCTCCCAGTCTCAGTCCGCCCATCTGTGGTAGCTGTTCAAACCTGCTCATGGGGAGCCGTGAGCACTGGTGGCCGCCATGGAGGGACCACTTCCAACACAGAGTCCACCAGGGCCCCACTGCCCCATCCTGCTGGGGGTGCACAGGGACATCCACACAATCTCTCTCACCCTCAGGCCCTCCCCGGACCCCGGGGCACAGGTGCCATCTCAGGCCCCCTTCTCTCGAGGCCTGCACATCCCCACCACAGCGAGCCCCTGATCCCCTCCTAAGGCTCCTGCTTCTGCGCAGCTCTTGTGTCTCCACAACGCCTTGGGCCCACCGTCCCACCTCTGCCCCATTGTGTGCTGTCCCTGAGCCGGTGGTGGGACGGAGAAGGGGAGTCAGCTCTCAGCCACGTGGGAAAGGCAGCTGTGGGGTCTGGGTTACGGTGACCATGGAAGGCATGCCCTTGGGCGGCAGTGCCAGGCCCCATGGTCCTGTGAACAGCTGTGCCTGAAGGTGGTGGTGCTGCAGGCCAGATGCCCTTGGACAGGCAGCAGAGGCCTGCCTGCAGAGCCAGTAGAGGCGCTGTCCGGCACTCTGCCAAGCCTGGCCTTGCCTGGTGCCGCCACACTTTCTAGCACCCAGGGACCCCACAGGCCCCTGTCCCCTCAGAGACTAGGGCAGATGCTGCTATGGAGTCACCAGGTGCCAGTGTTGAATCCCCCAGGAGCTGGGACAGGAAGTCAAGGGTCTAATGCTCTCTGCATGAGGGGACTCTGGCCCCCAGCTTGGCTCTGGGGCCACAGGCAGCATGCAGAGTCCCCATCGTTGGCCTGTTGCGTTTGGCAGTGGGTCCAAGGTCTCTAGATTCAGTTTCTCCAGTGCCTGTGGCTAAAGCACCGTCTTCCTCGCTGGGCTTCTCTCTGGCTCAGGACCCGAGGCTCCCCCTGCACCCAGCCTGCCGCTTCTCCTTCCTTTACTGCTGAGCTAGCTGAGGGAAGCGGCTGTGGCCTCAGCACACGTGCTGGGGCACCCGAGCATCTGGCCTGTTTGCTGCTGGTAAGTGCTTTGGAGGGAACTAGAGCACAAGCAGGGCATTTGAGGGGGGTGGGCAGAGAAAGCCTCTCTGCAAAGGGGCACATGGGCAGAGGCCTGAAGAAGATGAGGGTACAGGAGACCTGGGAGGCAGGAGTTCCAGGCAGAGGGAACACCAAGTGCAAAGGCTCTGAGACGGGGGGCCGGCGGGTTTGAGAACCAGCGAGAAGGAGGCCTGTGAGGGGCCTGTGAAGAGAGGGGGAGAGGGCGGAGGGTAGGGGAGGTGGGACCCCGGGGGCCTCATTGGAACCTGAGACTGTCAGAAGGGGGGCGGGTCGTGGGAAGTGCCTCGCTGATTCCACAGAGTCCCTGCTCTGTGCAGGGTTCCAGCTCCCCCTCAGAACCATCCTGGGAGAGGTGGGTGCATGATTCTGGGATCCTCTCAGCGCGGGTGAGGAAACTGAGGCCCCGAAAGATGGTCCAACGTTCCTAAGCTCATGAATCCTGGGATTCCACGCCACGGCTGTGACTTCAGAGCTGCATCCCCCAGGCTGGGAGTGGGTGGTGGGGCTTACTAGAGGCAGCGAGACAGGAGGCCACCGAGGAAGCAGCGGAGGCAGGCGCTGTGGGCCGGGAAGCTCAAGGTGGCCGGGGCCCCACCCTGCACACACAGGACACAGAGACAGAACAAGGAGCTAGGCCTCAGTGTGATCATTTGTACCCAGAGGGATTGGGATCCAGGGTGCCAGGCCCTGCCGGACCCCAGTGCTGTAAAATGGGGTTACGGTCCCACCCCCAAAGGCCTTTCGAGCCACTTCCACGCCTCGGGGCTGTGCCAGAGCAGGGCCTGCCTGACCTGGACCTATCTGCACTCACTGAGCCCCTGGAAGCTGCCCTCGGCCGCCCCAGGAAGGGGTGAAATCACAGGCAGGTGCGATGTTCAAAATGTTTCTCACCTGTCCAATTCCAATGCCCACCGAGAGTTTTAAAATCTTTCCCATTTATTTGTCAGATACACTATACCTGTCACCAGTGCTGCTCACCCCTGATGCAGGTTATAAAGCATCTTCCACCAAATCGTGTGAATTTCTCTTCACTTGGTCCTCGGACGTGGTAGTGAGATCACCCCACACCACCACTGTCACCTGATCAATGATGCCGATGCCTGAGCCTTGACCTGAGGCGGGGCCTCCTCCAGCACTCCCACCGCTGTCCCCACCATGCCCAGAGCCTTTAGCACCCGGGTGGCCAGTGCACCTGGACACCAGAGCTTCCCATGGGGCCTTGCCCCAGAAAGCCCCCTGTGGACTCTGCTGACAACCCTCTCCACAGGCAGAGGCCCCCCTGCAGCCAGGCTGCCCTAATCCCCTCAGCAGCCGAGGGCCCTCCAGGTCTGTTAGTAGCCACGCTGGCCCCCGGCAGGGCAGCTCAGGGACTGGTCAGGTGGATGAGTAGAGGAGGCCCCTGTCCCCGTGGTATGAAACATGTCGCTCTGTCAGCCACTGGTCTCACCACAGCCACCCCAGCAGCGAGGAGTTCTGTGTGACAGCTGTGTCCCCACCGAGCCCCTCTCCTGGGCTGGGGCTGCAGAAGTCAGCTGCGGGGGAGGCACAGGGGTCCTGGAAGGAGCGGGGAGATCAGGCAGAGCTAAAGGGCAGGTGGCAGCCGAGGGGAGAGCCAGTGCAGAGACAGGCTCCCAAGGAGCCTGCAGACCAGCACGGACCCGGGAGGTGGTGGTGGTGGCAGAGAACGAGGGGCCAGGGCAAAGGCCCTAGGGAGGAGTCTGCTCCTGGGAGGTGGGAGCCCTCCGAGGGTTCTATTCAGGGGAGCGGTGCCACCCGAGCCCCTGGTGAGAGGTCTAGTCTGCCCTGTGGAGGTGACTGCAGGGAGAGGGTTGAATTGCAGGTAAACAATGAGTATATTTTTTAATTTACACACATTTCATGCAATAGTTGGGATATATGTATACCAAAACTTATTTGTTGCTTATCTGAAATTCAGATTTAACCTGGAGTTCTGTATTTTATCTGGAAACCCCAGCACCAGGGCCAAGGTGGAAGTCTGAAAGTCGGGGAGAACGAAGAAGGCCACTCCACACTTCCGCCCCTCCTCCCAGGCTCCAGCTGAGCCCACTGCTTCTGGGAGCAGCTGCAGCTGCCCTGGCCCTTCTCCTTGCAAGACCCCACCCAGCCAGGCATTCTCTAAACACAAGGCCTTTGTTGACCAAGCCTTTGACCCATACTGTCTTCTAACCAAGGTTTAGCATGCTGACCTGATCTCCAGGATGGTGCCAGGCTCTGTCCTGGGTCCTGGGCCTGGTCCCTGGGATGGTACCTGGAACAGCTCACTAGCCTCTCGGCACCTGTTTCCTATCTCCTGTAGGGGCTCCTTCATTCAGGAAGTAAGTACTGAGTGCCTACTGTGTGCCAGGCACCACATGGAGCTCTGCAAGTTCAGAAGTAAGTCAGACACACCCCAAAAGGGAAATAGGGCAATTGAGGCAAAGGAGAGCCGTGTAGGAAAGGAGGTGATTTAGAGGGAAGTGGCTCATGAATGGGTCAGGCAGGGGTTATGAGCATAGGATTCGAACCCGGCCCTGCTCCTCACGCTGGGTGGTGCTGGACAGATTATTAACCTCTCTGGAGTCTTGAATCCAATCTGTATTTTTTCCTTGCATAGCATGTGTTATTCTTATAGTTTTAGGTGTGCTATCAAAGGTTGGTTTGTTTTACTAATGCTCTGTGGTAGCAAGAGGGAAGAAAAGGAGGGTGATATATCATCATGAATTTACACCCCCTGTGTTCATTAACTTGAATACAGTAACATGTTTGGTATCTTTGAGGATGGTACAGCAGTTTAGTACAAGAAGGGCCCTCCTGCATGCAACTGAGATAGTACAGCATAGCCAAGAGCAATCTGAGTTCAAATCCCAGCTCCCCACTTACTCAGCTGTAGGACCTTGAAAAAGCTTTAGTTTGCAGTCAGCAGCCAGAGAAGGAAGATGGATGCAGGAGAGAGAGAACTACATAACCAGACACCCAGAGAAAAGAGACCATGGGGAGACAAAGAAACAGCCCGCATATGAAAGAAAAGCAGGCATCACCAGAAAAGGAAGTAAACAAAATGGAGGCAAGCAACCTTCTAGAAAAAGAATTCAGAGAAATGGTCATAAGGTGGCTGAAAAGAATGGAAGACAAATTCGACAATATGAGTAAGGACCAAGAGGAAATGAAGAAGAACCAAGAAGAAATGAAAACTGACATCGCTGCTGTAAAGAACTCAATAGAAAGCATCAAGAGTAGACTAGAAGAAGCAGAGGACCGCATCAGTGAGCTAGAAGACAAGATGGGAAAAAATAACCAAGTAGAGCAACTTCTAGAAAAAAAAAATTAAAAGGCAGGAGGAGAGCCTAAGGGAACTTTGGGACAACACGAAACAAAACAACATCCGCATAATAGGGGTTCCAGAAGGAAAGGAAGCTGAGCAAGGAAAAGAAAACCTCTTTGAAGAAATGATGACAGAAAATTTCCCTGATATAGGGAAGCAAAAACCCACACAAATCCAAGAAGCTCACAGAGTCCCAAGCAAAATGAACCCCAAAAGACCGACACCAAGGCACATTATAATTAAATTGGCAAACACCAACAACAAAGTAAGAATCTTAAAAGCAGCCAGAGAGAGACAGAAAGTTACCTACAAAGGAACCGCCATCAGACTAGCAACTGATTTCTCAACAGAAACTCATCAGGCCAAAAGGGAATGGAATGAAATATACAAAGTCATGCAAAGGAAGGGTCTGAATCCAAGAATACTGTACCCAGCAAGGCTGGCTATCAATCAAACTTGAAGGTGAAATCAGGAGCTTCACAGACAAAAAAGGACTAAGGGAATTTATTACCACCAAACCAGCAATGCAAGAAATGCTAAAGGGTCTGCTATAAAAAAAAGAAATAGGAAGCCAAGAAGGAACACAGGGGTAAAGAATAAAAATGGCGACAAATAAGTACCTATCAATAATAACTTTAAATGTAAATGGATTAAATGCCCCAATCAAAAGACATAGGGTAACAGACTGGATAAGAAAACAAGACCCATATATCTGCTGTCTACAAGAAACCCACCTCAGAAAAAAAAGACGCACACAGACTGAGGTTGAAGGGATGGAAAAAGGTTTTTCAGGCTAATGGAAATGAAAAAAAAGCTGGGGTAGCAATACTTATATCTGACAAATTAGATCTCAAAGTGAAAGACATAACAATAGATAAGGAAGGCCACTTCATAATACTAAAGGGAGCAATCCAACAAGAAGAAATAACTCTGGTAAACATATACGCACCCAATACAGGAGCACCCAAATACATAAAAAAAAACTCCTGGAGGATATCAAGGGAGAGATTGACAGCAATACAATCATAGTAGGAGACTTTAATACCCACTATCACCATTACACAAATCCTCTAAACAAAAAATCAGCAAAGAAACATCAATCCTAAATGACTCACTAGACCAGATGGAATTAATTGACATCTTCAGAACATTTCACCCCAAAGCCACAGAATATACATTCTTCTCAAGTGCACATGGGTCATTTTCAAAGATAGACCATATATATTGTGTCACATGCAAAGTCTCTTCAAATTCAAGAAGATAGAAATCATATCAAGCATCTTCTCAGATCACAGTGGTGTAAAACTGGAAATCAACTACAATAAAAACAATCCAAAAAAATCAAACACATGGAGACTAAACAGCATGCTATTAAACAATGACTGGGTTACCAGAGAGATCAAGGAAGAAATAAAAAACATCATGGCAATAAATGACAATGAAAACACAACAATCCAAAATCTATGGGACACAGCAAAAGCAGTCTTGAGAGGGAAGTTCATAGCTCTACAAGCCTACTGCAAAAAACCAAGAAACAATGGTAATAAATTACCTAACTCTACAACTCAAAGAGTTAGAAAGAGAGCAACAAGAAAAGCCCAGTGTAAGCAGAATGAAGGAAATAATAAAGATCAGAGCAGAGATAAATGACATTGAGACCAAAAAAAAAACACAATACAAAAGATCAACAAAACCAATGGCTGGTTCTTTGAAAGGATAAACAAGATTGATAAACCTCTAGCCAGGCTCACCAAGAAGCAAAGAGAGAGGACCCAAATAAACAAAATCAGAAATGAAAGAGGTGAAATAACAACAGATCCCACCGAAATACAAAGGATTGTTAAAAAATACTATGAACAACTCTATTCCAACAAACTGGACAACCTGGAGGAAATGGATATATTCCTAGAAAAATATAACCTTCCAAAACTCAATCAGGAAGAATCTAAACATCTCAATAGGCCAATAACTACAGAAGAAATTGAAGCAGTCATCAAAAAGCTTCCAGCAAACAAAAACCCAGGGCCAGGCGGCTTCACAGGGGAGTTTTACCAAACATTCAAGGAAGAACTAAAACCTATCCTCCTCAGACTATTCCAAAAAATTCAAGAGGAAGGAACACTTCCAAGCTCCTTCTGTGAAGCCAGCATCACCCTAATACCAAAACCAGATAAAGACAACACAATGAAAGAGAATTATAGGCCAATATCCCTCATGAACATAGATGCCAAAATCCTCAACAAAATTCTAGCAAATCAGATCCAGCACTACATCAGAAAGATCATACACCATGACCAAGTATGATTTATCCCAGGGATGCAAGGATGGTACAATATCCACAAATCAATAAATGTGATACATCACATAAACAAATTGAGAGATAAAAATCACATAGTCATATCAACTGATGCAGAAAAAGCATTTGACAAAATCCAACACCCTTTCTTGATAAAAACTCTCAGCAAGGTGGGAATAGAAGGATCATACCTCAACATAATAAAAGCCATATATGATAAACCCACAGCCAACATCATACTCAATGGGCAAAAACTAAAACCATTTCCCCTAAGAACAGGAACAAGACAGGGATGCCCACTCTCACCACTCCTGTTCGACATAGTACTGGAAGTATTAGACATTGCAATTAGACAAGAAGAAGAAATAAAAGGCATCCAAATTGGAAAAGAAGAAGTAAAGCTGTCCTTATTTGCAGATGACATGATATTGTACATAAAAAACCTGAAAGACTCCATCCAAAAACTAACAGACTTAATAAATGAATTTGGCAATGTAGCAGGATACAAAATTAATGCCGAGAAATCTAAGGCATTTCTATACACCAATAGTGAACTTACAGAAAGAGAGACTAAAAAAGCAATCCCATTTACCATTGCACCAAAAATATTAAGATACCTAGGAATAAACTTAACTAAGGAGGTAAAAGACCTATACGCGGAAAACTACAGGACACTGAAAAAAGAGATAGAGGAAGACGTAAACAGATGGAAGAACATACCATGTTCATGGAGTGGGAGAATCAACACCATTATAATGTCTATACTACCCAAAGCAATCTATAGATTCAATGCACTCCCCATTAAAATACCAATGGCATATTTCACAGACCTAGAAAGAACTCTCCAAAAATTCATCTGGAATAAAAAAAAGACCCAGAACAGCCACAGCAATCCTGAGAAAGAAGAACAAAGTAGGTGGGATCTCAATACCAGATTTCAAGCTGTATTACAAAGCCACTGTTCTCAAAACAGCCTGATACTGGCACAAGAACAGACATATAGATCAATGGAATAGAATAGAGAACCCAGAAATCAACCCAAATCACTATGCTCAATTAATATTTGACAAAGGAGGCATGAACATACAATGGAGACAAGACAGTCTCTTCAATAAATGGTGTTGGAAAAATTGGACAGAAACATGCAAAAAAATGAAACTGGACCACCAACTTACATCATACACAAAAATAAACTCAAAATGGATCAAGGACTTAAACATACGATGAGAAACCATAAAAATACTAGAGGAATTCACAGCCAGAATAATCTCTGACATATGCCGAAGCAATTTCTTCACTGATACTGTTCCTAGGGCAATGGAAACTAAAGAGAAAATAAACAAATGGGACTACATCAAAATAAAAAGCTTTTGCACAGCAAAAGAAACCATCAATAAAACAACAAGAAAGCCCTCTGCATGGGAGAACATATTTGCCAATGATATCAACGATAAGGGTTTAATCTCCAACATTTACAGGGAACTCATGCAGCTTAACAAAGAAGATAAACAACCCAATCAAAAAATGGGCAACTGATCTAAATAGACACTTTTCAAAAGAAGACAGAAGGAAGGCCAAGAGACATATGAAAACCTGCTCAAAGTCACTAATCATCAAAGAGATGCAAATCAAAACAACAATGCGGTACCATCTCACACCTGTCAGAATGGCTATTATCAACAAATCAACAAATGACAAGTGCTGGCAAGGATGCGGAGAAAAAGGAACCCTTGTGCACTGCTGGTGGGAATGTAGACCGGTGCAGCCACTGTGGAGAACAGTATGGAGTTTCCTCAAAAAACGAGAAATGGGACTCCCATTTGACCCAGTGATCCCACTTCTAGGAATATATCCCAAGAAACTAGAAACATGAATCAGAAAGGATACATGCACCCCTATGTTCATAGCAGCACAATTCACCATAGCTAAGATTTGGATACAGCCTAAATGCCCATCAGCAGATGAGTGGATTAAAAAACTGTGGTACATCTACACAATGGAATACTACACTGCGGTAAAAAAGAAGGAGTTCTTACCATTTGCAAGAACATGAATGGAGATGGAGAGCATTATGCTAAGTGAAATAAGCCAGGCAGAGAAAGATAAATATCACATGATCTCACTCATTTGTGGAATGTAATGAACAACATAAACTGATGAACAAAAATAGATCCAGAGACAGAGAAACATTGATCAGACCATCAAACCTCAGAGGGAAGGTAGGGAAGGGTGGGGATAAGGGGGAGAGATCAACCAAAGAACTTATATGCATGCATATAAGCCTAATCAATGGACACAGACAACAGGGGGGTGGGGGCATGAATGGGAGGTGGGGGGTAATGGGGGAATAAGGACACATATGTAATACCTTAATCAATAAAGAAATTTAAAAAAAAGAAAAGAAAAAAAAATAAATAAAATTTTCTGTTAAAAAAAAAAAGCTTTAGTTTTCCGCCTGACCTCTCTCCCTTCCCCCCCTTTGTGAGCAGTGAGGCCTTTTCCTCTGGAGAAGAAACCAGAAGGACCTTCTCTGTGGAATCTGAAGAAGAAAGACCCAGAGTTCCGCCAAATGATGCAGCTAATCACACAGCCCACGAAGCACACCTATGCACTCTGAGCCTTGGCTCAGCTCTGTTGTTCCCTGTCTTAACTCGGAGGAGTCCAGACACCTTGGAACTGCCTCTAATGGAAAAGTCACCAACACAATCAGTGGGGAAAGAAGTGAGCCCAGACAGCTGGTGTGGCTCAGTAGTTGAACATCTATCTATGAACCAGGAGGTCACAGTTCGATTCCCCTGTCAGGGCACATGCCCAGGTTGCGGGCTCCATTCCCAGCGTGGGGTGTGCAGGAGGCAGCTGATAAATGATTCTCTCTCATCATTTTTTTTTAAATAAATCTTTATTCAGATTATTACAATTATTTCTCCTTTTTCCCCCCATAGCTCCCTTCCACCCATTTCCCACCCCACCTTCTGCCCTTACCTCCCCCCCACTGTCCTCATCCATAGGTGTATGATTTTTGTCCATTCTCTTCATGAACCCCCATACCCCTTTCCCCCTGAGAATTATCAGTCCACTCCCTTTCTATGCCCCTGATTCTATTATATTCACCAGATTATTCTGTTCCTCAGGTTTTTAATTCACTTGATTTTTAGGTTCGCTTGTTGATAGATATGTATTTGTTGTTCATAATTTTTCTCTTTACTTTTTTCTTCTTCCTCTTCTTTAAGAATACCTTTCAGCATTTCATATAATACTGGTTTGGTGGTGATGAACTCCTTCAGCTTTTTCTTATCTGTGAAGCTCTTTATCTGCCCTTCAATTCTGAATGATAGCTTTGCTGGGTAGAGTAATCTTGGTTGTAGGTTCTTGCTATTCATCACATTGAAAATTTCTTGCCACTCCCGTCTGGCCTGCATAGTTTCTGTTGAGAAGTCAGCTGACAGTCGTATGGGTGCTCCCTTGTAGGTAATTAACTGTTTTTCTCTTGCTGCTTTTAATATTCTCTCTTTGTCTTTTGCTCTTGGCATTTTAATTATGATGTGTCTTGGTGTGGTCCTCTTTGGATTCCTTTTGTTTGGGGTTCTGTGGGCTTCCTGGACTTGTAAGTCTATTTCTTTCACCAGGTGGGGGAAGTTTTCTGTCATTATTTCTTCCAATAGGTTTTCAGTATCTTGCTCTCTCTCTTCTTCTGGCACCCCCATAATTCTGATGTTGGTACGCTTGAAGTTGTCCCAGAGTCTTCTTACATTATCTTCAACTTTTTGGATTTTTTTTTTTTGCTTTTTGCTTTTTCGGTTGAGTGTTTTTTGCTTCTTTGTATTTCAATTCTTTGACTTGATTCTTGTGTTCCTCTATTCTGTTTCTGGGTCTCTGTATAATATTTTTTATTTCAGTCAGTGTATGTTTAATTTCTAGTTGGTCCTTTTTCATATCTTTGAGGGTCTCGTTATATTTATCGGCCTTTTCTAGGATATTCTTAAAAAGTCTTATAACCGTGGTTTTGAATTCTATATCCAGTCGTTTGTTTTCCTCCATTTCTTTCGTTTGTGATCTGATTCTTTGACCCCGCATTTTCACTGATTCCCTGAGTTGGTAAGGTAGATATTTGTGCTAGGTTTCCAATATGGCCCAGTGGGTCTGCTTCCCCTGTTAACCTGAGGTGGACACTCTTGGTGCACCCCTTTGTGGACTGTGTGTACAGCCTTGTTGTAATTAAGTCTTTATTGTTGTTGGTATCACTGGGAAGAATTGACCTCCGGGCCAGTTGGCTGTAAGGATCAGCTGTGTCTATGCTGGGAGAAGTTTGGTGCTGGAGACAGCCTTATAGGATTAGACTTGCCAAATTGCAATAGCCTCTGTGCTCAGCTTGGATGGGGTGGAGTCTCAGTCTTGGCTTCCTGTCAGCCTTGCCCTTGTGCGCATGTGCGCTTTCAGTCCTCCGCCTTCCCCAGCTCGAGTCTCCGCCTGAGAGTCCAGACTCCCCCCACAAGAGCGTGGGTCCCCAGGGGCTCGCCTGGAACTGGGGTTCACTGCAGTCAGAACTGGGGCTCAGTGCAGTCAGGATCCTCTGACTCCCTTCCACTAGGGAAAGCCTGTGGCAACCTCCGCAGCCTTTGTGCGCACTGGCCCGCGTGCGCCTTCAGACTTCTGCCTTTCCCAGCTCGAGTCTCCGCCCGAGAGTCCAGACTCCCCCCGTAAGAGCGTGGGTCCCCAGGGGTTCGCCCGGAACTGGGGTTCAGTGCAGTCAGAACTGGGGTTCAGTGGGGTCAGAGGCTTCCTTCCCCCTTCCGCCAGAGAAAGTCAGCCAGGCTCTCAGCCGCCCTTCCTCTCTGCACGCACAAAGCCCCTTTGCCGTACCTCCAATTCTCTGTGAGCTTTTCTTTCCTTCTAGTTGTAGAATTTTCACTCAGCCAGCTTTCCTGTGCTTCTGGATGGTGTCCGTTCTGTCTTTTAGTTGTAGTTTTGAAATTGTTGTGCGAGGCAGCAGTTTAGGTGTTTACCTATGCTGCCATCTTGGTTTCTCCTCTCTCATCATTGATGTTTCTATTTCTCTCTCCTGGCCTCTCTGAAATCAATAAAAATATATTTTTTAAAAAAGAAAGAGAGAGAGGAGGGAAGGAAGGAAGGAAGGAAGGAAGGAAGGAAGGAAGGAAGGAAGGAAGGAAGGAAGGAAGAAAGGAAGGAAGAAGTGAGCTGGCAGGAAGGAGAGCATCAGTACTATCATTGATATTGCAGGAGGTAAGAGTTTTATTACACCCCAGAAACAAGAAGAGGATGGTATAAAATGAACAGTCAGAAAAAAAGAGCTCTTGGAAATTAAAAACATGAGTCAGAAGTTAGAAAAATCAAGTGGAAGAATTTGCCCAGAACATAGAGCACAAAGGCAAAAAGATAGAACATGTAAAAAAAAAAAAAAAAAAAAGAATAAGAAATGCAGCCTAACAAGACCTTTGAAAAATTGGCATTCCAGAAAGAGAGAACGGAGGAGAGGAGGGGAGGAAATTGTCACTGAGATAATTCCAGGAAATTCCCAGAACTAAAGAACATGAGTCATAAGAAGGACAGGTAAAAAGGCCCTACACGATAAATGAAAATAGACCCACGCAGGCTGCATTAGCTGGATATTCTGAACACTGGGACAGAGAAAAGACACTCTCCTCGTAAGAGAAGGAAAAGAATGGTCTCATGAAAAGATTCGGAATATGAATGGCTTCCATCTTCTCAACTGTTTGGAAGCCAAACACAAAGAAGTAAAGTCTTCAAAATTCTGAAGGAAATGTATTTCCAACCTATGATTTCATACCTAAGCAAACCACCACTCAAGGACTGCAGTCAGGTCCAGCTGGGAGGTGGGCATTTCAGAAAGTTGACCTACTATGCATGCTTTCTCAGGCAACTACAGGAAGATGCACTCCACTAAAAAGGGAGTGAACAAGAAAAGGAAGAGATGGGGTTCAGGGAATGAAGGAGGGGCTGAGGGTCTCCCCAGGATGACAAGGAGGGAAGCAGTGGATGGTGGGTGCCTGCAGAGAGGGCAGCCAGACCAGCCGGGCTGATGGAATCGACAGAATGCCTGATGTAAATAAACATCGTGGGACAAGATTAGACGGTTGGCAGAACTGGGGGCACAATTTGTGGTCGGTACTTTGGAAATTAGGTGAACACTGAGAGAGAGACAGAGAGACAGAAGCAGGGAGATGGAGAGCATACTGACACCAGGGAAAGCGGTAAGCTGCTTGCAGAGGAAAAGCATTCACAGTGCTCTGCACGGTTCAGGTCTAACTAGTGGTCATAGCTGTAGTCATTTAATTTATAATAATATGTAAGTAAAATGACTATATTTGGGCATGGGGTGGGTGTGTGTGAGTAGATGTGCACATGTGATGCTCAGGCAAGGAGAAGAGAGAGCTAAGCCTCATTGTGCCTGGCAGGAGGGTGAGCAAGAACTAGCCCTACTCGTATGTATTTAGAGAAAACTAACAAAGGAAGGAAGGAGGGAAAGAGGAAAGGAGGGAGGGAGGGAGGGAGGGAGGAAGGGAGGGAGGGAATGGAGGGAGGGAAGGGAGGGAGGAGGGAAAGAAGGGAAGGATGGGAAGGGAGGAAGGGAGGGAGGGAGGAGCGGAGGGAGGAAGGGAGGGAAAGAGGGAAGGAGGAAGGGCAGGAAGAAGGGAAAGAGAGAGGAAGGAAAGGAAGGAGAGAGAGGGGGAAGGAAGGAGGGAGAGAATGGAGGGAGGAAAGGAGGGAGGGAAGGAGAGATAGGGGGAGGAAGGGTGGGAAGGAAGGAGGGAGAGAATGGAGGGAGGGAAGGAGGGAGGGAAGAGAGGGAGGGAGGAATAGCAAAGAAAAAAGACTGGGGGGAAATTCCTGCCGATCCTAATCTCTAGGTGAGGGGACAGGTAATTGTTCTTTTTTGTCCTCTCAGTTTGGGCCAAGTCTTGATAGTCAGCACCTATTACTATTGGTTTAATCAGAGACTACGAAGCCAGTGCAGCCTGGCTGGCAGCCCGAGTTGGCCAACACAGTGCCCAGCCCTCGAGACTCTGCCGGGATGAAGGGAGTGGGCAGCCAGGTGCCCGTGAGGACCAGCAGAGCAGCGAGTGCCCACGCTGGCCCTGGACAGGCCCCACCCCATGGGGAGAAAGGGACTGAGCAGGTCCGAGGTCCCCACTTCAAAGCCCCCACTAACGCCTCCCAACAAGCGTGGCCGAGCGGGGTGCTCCCTCGCTGCTGACAGCGTCTGTTCCCAGGCAGAGCCACGGAGAGCAAGGCGGTGTGAGGCCAGGGCCACGCTGCAACCACCCTTGGCCTTCTGGGAGTGTGATTTTACACCCAGGCCCGCAGCCAAGCATTCGCGCCCATCCAGGGTTGGGCCACGTCGGACTGGCTGGTCATGGGGTGGCTGCCTCAAACACCTTCCCCCTCCTCTTCCCACCATGGTGGCCCTTGGGCCCAGCCCCCACACCATCCCTCTGCCCATCAAGCCATTTATCTCCCAGGTGGAGAGGACAGGAGGCGGATGGAAGGAGGGTGGGTTTGGAGCCAAACTTTGGGATATTAGGTAAGGTGTTTAACCGTGGGCCTCAGTCTCCTTCGTCTGTAAGGCAGGGTCACACCCTCATTGCTGGGTTTCCGTGTGCTTCACAAATAATCCCATGCTGCGGCCCAGCATACTGTGGCATTTCTTCCTGTTGCCCACTGCTGCCCACATCCAGCCCAAAGCTGCCACTGGCAGCAGCCATGTTAGTTGCTCGTGATGCTTGGGGGTCAGGAAACCCGTGGGCTCGGTGAGAAGCCCTTTCTCTGCTCTACTCACTCAGGGGAGCTGCTCAGCTGCCAGCTGGTCTCTGGCTGCGCTGGAAGGGCCTGGCTCACAGGGCGGCCGTGGTGCCAGCTGCCAGCGGGCACTCCACTGGGTGTCAACTGGGGTGTCAGCTCTCCTACAAGTGGGACAGTCCACGTGGCTGCTGACCTCCAAGGGGAAAGGTCCAAGATGCAGAAGAAGTTGCAGATCTCTTAAGGACTAGGACTGAGCTTGCAAGTTACAGTGCCACTTACGGCACATTCCGTGCTCAAAAGGTAGTTCATGTCCAAGGAGAGGGAAAACACTCAGCCTCTGAGGAGAACAGCCAAGCATGGGCAGCCCTCTTCAATCTACCACAGTAGGAAGCGTCATTCTTATTCCCGCCCCTCCTTGGCCAGGGTCCGTGGGCAGCTAAGCTCTGTTATAATGTGGCTTATAATCAACACCCATTTGTTCATTTAGTTATTCAACAACTAATGTTTATTGAGCACTTACTATGTGTCAGGAATGCAATTCGTGAGCAAGAAAACAGGGTGCTGCTCCACAGGAGTGGGTCCTCCCTGAGGACACCAAGCCTCAGAGCATCATTTGCAGAGCAGGGTTGCGAACTGTACAGGAAGCTCCAGGGACCAAGCAGAGGACCCACCTGGTGCTGGGGTGGGAAGCCTGCACAGGCCGACATGGCAGTGGAGGATGCAGAAGGAGCCGGCCAGGTGCAGAGGGCCAGGATGCTTCCTGTCCGTCCGATGATTAGTTAGTTATGTAAGGTCAAATGGTCAGGAGACATCAGCCATTGAAAAGATAACTGGTTGCATCACAGACCCCAGGAAGAGGGGCGTGCCCTATCTTGGGGGCACATGGGGAAGCACAGGGTTCGGTCAGGAGGAGAGAGACCAAAGGGGAATGTGGGCAAGCGTCTTCCTGTGGTTTCCACAGGAATACAGGGGTGAGGCGGGATCAACAGGCTCAGGATTGGCCCGTTGGAATCACTGCAGGGGCGCCGGGCCACAGGGCTGTCTTTGGTGGCCTGGAACCTGGCCCTGGTGGCGAGGGCAGGGGATAGGGCTCAGAGTGCAAGAGCTCAGAGAGGAGGTGGTGGGTGTGCACTCTGGGTTGGTTAGTTTATACTAGAAAAGAACACTCGCTTTTGTTTACCATCTCTGGGAATCACCCTGGGCCTGGCTGTGCCTCCAGAGTCAGCGAGGCCCCAGATGTCAAAGCATCAAAATGAAAGACATGGTTAACACAGATGACGCCTGGCCAGGAGGCAGAGTTGAGGGAGGACCAGTGTGGCCAGACCATGGCTGGAGATGCCTGTACGACCACGTAGGTCGGCGCCCTGCTGGGAGCACAGGGTGACCACTGCAGGGACTTGACAGACAGGTGACATGATTTGATTTGAATGTCACAAAGCCCACTCTAGCCAAATGAGAGAGAATGGAGGGATCAGTGTGCTGGGCTGGAGAAGGTGCAGCCATGTGACTGGGCAGCGGGGGTGAGGCTGGGAGAAGGGGACATGGGGTTGTGAGTGCTCAGGAGCGCCTTGGCCAGCATTAGGAGAGGCTGGTGAGGAAGACGCCTGGGGGGAGGGGGGAGGGGCCAAAGATGTTGTGAGGCTCCTGGCTTGAAAGTGAGGGTGGACATGGTGTCCTTCATTTGGATGGATGGCACAGTCTGTGAGCAGCACTTGGGGTAGAGACAGGAAGGCGGTAGCACATGGGACTTTAAGATGGAGACGTACTGTAGCTGCTGCTATGCCCACCTGACTTCTAGAAAAGAGGCTTGGGCTGGAGATACCAAATGGCTGTAGGCACAGCCAAACAAGCCTGTGATGCCTCAGTAACCAACAACCCTCAAATCTAAGAAGCTTGTAATAACAAAGGTTTCTTTGTCACTCATACTATAGTCCATGAAGGTTAGGGGCTCCTGAACAGGCATCTAAGAATGGCCCTGACCTCCTTCCTCAATGAACATAGTGTCCCAAAGGCTACAGAGTCAAGGTTTGGACTCCCACATCCCTACCCTAGGCCACCCAAGGCCTGGTGCTAGGGCAAAATTGGAGCGGGTACCACTGGGGCAGGTTCTCTGAAACTGACCGGCTGGCCCAAGCCAAGTGGAATTGGTTGGAAGGCTGTGGGCTTCCCAGGCTGCCGGGAAGGCTGAGAAGGCTGGGGGTCCAGCAAACCAGTCTACAGCCTCCATGGTGTCCAAGAGCCGGTCTAGTGACAGACAGCCTCTAGAGTCCGTCAATTCCTACCTTTTTGCATCTTTCTCCTTACTCTGCCCAACATGCTCATTCCAAGAGGGAGTGTCCAGCTGGCCACATATGGTCACGTGCCCACAGTGAGGTTGTGCCCACTGAGAGGGGAGGTATTCCCAGAGGGCAATCAGAGCAGGGACGCTGAGAGACCAAGGCACCACACATGCCCACTACCATCCACCAGGTTGTGTGCGGTTTCCGTTTGTTTGTCCCTGTATTTTAATTAAGATATAGCAAACATACATGAAAGTACATACATTTGAAGTGCATGGCACTCATGTAACCAGCACCCAGACCAAGATGTGCTTAGCCAGCACCAGAAAGTTCCCCATTACCCTCCTTCCCAGTCTAGAGGCCCCTAATGGTGCCCATCCTTCCTACCACCATCCCTAGGCTCGGTGTCTGTTCCTGACCTTCCATAGAATCAGACGGTGTGGCACATCGGCTGCCAGGGCTCGTTACTGGCTGAGTAGACGCATGTGTTACGGACAGCAGTTGTGTGCTCCTTTCACTGCTGTGCAGCATCCCATCATGGGAACAGACCACTCTTTATTTAGCCGTTCTCCTAATGGTGGATGTCTGGGATGTGGGCACCATATACTTTTGTCAAACTGAGCCTGACTGTTTTAGAAAGAAAACACACACCGAGGCGAGTGGGGGAACCTGGCCTTTTCGGGATTGCCTGGGAGTTCTCGGCACCACATTCATTCTCCTGCCTGGACCCTCCCCCATAGCACAGCATCTTGCACATGTGGCTTCCTGGCCCGGTGCTCCCTGTGCCCTCAGAGGTGGCTGCGGCCTTGGTGAGCTCTGCTCCTGACCACCCAGTGGATAGGATGGGGTCTTATGCGGCACAGGGATGACGCTAACCTCCTCAGGGCAGACGTTATCTGTAGCTGTCATGGGACTAGCACAAAGATGGCGCTCCAGAAATATGTGTGGAATGAATGAAACTGAATTTCGTTGACACAGGGATGCAGCCCCAGGCTGGAGGACGGTGAGAGGGACGTGACTCCCAAGCTCCCAGAGGCCTGATCTGCCTGGGCCTTGGGCCAGGTTCCGGCCAGGCAAGGACAGGGATGGAGTCTGCATCTGTTTTTGCTACAGTCAGCAGAAAGCCATGTCTTGCTTCCCTTGGGCAAGGCCTTCGCAACCTGGACTGTCAGAAGACGGAGAGCAAGGAGGGAAAGTAGGGGAGAACCCCTTCACACACCTTCCATTGGTTTCTCAAGCTGCTGGCCCCCCTGGCCGCAGTGCTGAGAACCACAGTGGCCTTGCTCTCCCAGCAAGCCCTGTCATGCACCCTCCGACCCCACCCACCCCAATTGAAACTGTTGCAGATCTCCATCAGCTCAGAGGACTGCCACAGGCAGGTCAGAGGGTGAGGGGGTTGGCAGGGTGGGTTGGGGGAACCACAGGCTAGAAACCCAACTTTGAGCACCTCTCCTAATATACTGAGGGTATCAGAGTTCAGAGGAAGGGCATTGAGATTTGGAGCCTCCTAAACTCAGGTGTGGGTCCCAAGTCTGCTATTTACTTTCTGTGTGACTGAGGCGAGACATTTCACCTCTGAACCTCACTTCTCTTATTGGAAAATAGGAGTAGCCCTACACCTCAAAACCATAAGGAAGATTAAGTCAGAGAAGTTCTATGAAAAGCCTGCAAGAGAAAAGGTGCTGACAACCTCTCTTTTGTCCTTTTCACCTTCAGATCTCTGCCCATCAGAAGGGACTGACAGAGGTGAGTAAATGTGACCCAAAGGCTCAAGAGCAGTTCAAATTGGTCAGCAACTTATCGGGCTCTGGGAGTTTGCTGAGAGGGGCCTCCCCTCTTCCAATGTCTCCTAATATCTAGCTTCCAGGATCAGCTTGGAGCATTGCTTTTTGAGAAATGTCCCAATCCTCAAACCAAAGGCTTGAAATGGAAAGGAATAAAAAGAAGAACCAAGAGGAAAATCAAGTTCACTTCCTTGGACTAGGGCAGTGATTGTAAATAAATGAGTGAGTGAGAGAAGAAACTGAAAGAGTGAATTGAAGAACAGTAGAAATAACAGATAACATAAAATACTGTGTATGATGGGCACATTAACAAGTATGTTTCTCACTTAAGTCTCACAAACGGTTCTATGAAGTACATGCTGTTGTTATTCCCATTGTATAGGTGAAGAAACTGAGGCACAGAGAGGTGAAATCACCTGCCCAAGGACAGAAAACTTGTAAGTGCTGGGCTCAGAAAGGCAAACCCAGACCACTGGCTCCTGAAGCCTGGACCTTACTGCTCCCTGATGAGCACAGATTGAATAGATGGTTGAGTGGATGGGTGGGTGGTAGATGAATGGGTGGGTGGATGAATGGATGGGTGGATGAATGGATGGATGGATGGATGGATGGATGGATGGATGGATGGGTGGTGGATGGATGGGTGGGTGGATGGGTGGGTGGATGGATGGGTGGGTGGATGGGTGGGTGGATGGATGGGTGGGTGGATGGGTGGATGGGTGGATGGATGGATGGGTGGATGGGTGGGTGAATGGATGGGTGGGTGGATGAGTGGGTGGATGGATGGGTGGATGGGTATGTGGGTGGATGGATGGGTGGTGGATGGATGGATGGATGGATGGATGGATGGATGGATGAATGGATGGGTGGATGAATGGATGGGTGGATGAATGGATGGGTGGATGGATGGATGGATGGATGGATGGTGGATGGATGGGTGGGTGGATGGGTGGATTGATGGATGGGTGGATGGGTGGATGGATGGATGGGTGGGTGGGTATGTGGGTGGATGGATGGGTGGTGGATGGATGGGTGAGTGGATGGGTGGGTGGATGGGTGGATGGGTGTGTGGGTGGATGGGTGGATAGCTGTGTGGGTGAAAGGGTGGATGGGTATTGTTGGTGGATGAATGGATGGGTAGATGGGTGGATGGATGGATGGGTGGGTGGTGGATGGTGGATGGGTGTGTGGGTGGATGGGTGGATGGGTGTGTGAGTGGATGGGTGGATGGGTGTATGGGTAGATGAATGGATGGGTGGATAGGTGGATGGGTGGATGGGTGTGTGGGTGTGTGGGTAGATGAATGGTTGGGTGGATGGGTATGTGGGTGGATGAATGGATGGGTGGATGGAGGGGTGAATGGATGGATGAATGGGTGGGTGGAAGGATGGGTAGATGAGTGGGTAGGTGGATGGGTGAGTGCATAACTGAATGGATGCATGGGTGGATGGATGAATGGGTGGATAGGTGAATAACAGGTTGATGCATGGGTGGATTGATGGATCGGTGGATGGGTGGATATATGGATGCTGGGAGGGGTAGGTAGATGGGTGGATGAGTAGATGGATGGGTGGATAGGTGGTTGGATGCATGAATGCATGATGGATGGATAGATTGAATGCAGAAGGAAAAAATAATGAACAGGTGAATGGGTGAGCATGAATGAATGCAGGAAACAGGCTGGTACCTGAGGCAAATTGCTAATCTGCTCCAGGTATCTGCAGGGAGGGCAGGAGTCTGGAGTTAGAATGATGCTAATAGGCGCCTGGAAACCAATGCTCACCCTCACCCCCACCTTCAGGCATCCTGATGCTGCCTGAAATCCCACAATTTCCAGTTCCTTCCTACAGGGTAAGTTTTACCTTCAGCCAACTCACATTAAACCTCAAATCCCCCTGGAGGGCCCCCTCTGCAATCTGAGAGCCTGTGGGAAGCACTGCATCAGATGCACCTCCTCCAAGGTAGGGCAGTGCTGGGAAGGAGGTGTCCGGGGCAGCCTCCTGAACTGGAGGACGTGGGAGTATCCCCTCCCCAACTCAAGGGCAGGTTGCCATCTCTGGGCCAACCCACCCACTCCCTCCCAAGCAATGGGGTCCCCCTCTCATGGTGCAAAGTGTAAATGGAAACAGCCACTTGCTGTGAGCAAACCAGACTGCGGTTCCCCTCTCTGCTCTCAGCTTTCTGCTGCCCATGGTGTTATCACAGCAGACGTTACATGAAAGCTCACCCCTGGTTGGCATCTATTTGGGCAAGAATGCCTTCCCACCCTGCTTCGTGGGAAAGCCATCCAGGCCAGCTCCACACAGTGGCTCCCAGCCCTCCCCAAAGAGCTCCATCACATCTCTGGATCTTGGTTTCCCCATAACATGCCCCATCCACCTCTCTCAAGTAATTGGTACTTGTTTTTAAGGGGGGTGGGTGGGGGAAACCTCATTTAAATTGCTCCTGGTCTGGGCTAGTCATTGTTCTAATTGCTCTACAAATAGAACAAGTTTATTTTCACAAAATCCTAGAAAGTAGGTCATATTATCCTTCCCACAATTCATAGGTGAGGCAGCCAGGACACCAGAGGACAAGAGCATCCAAGCCCAGGGTTTCTGACCACAGAGTGTGGGTTCCTAACACCTCTCTAGGCAAGCAGCACCTTGAGCCCACCACAGCACCACACTCCTCCCTACCTGGGCCCTGCCCCTCACACCGATCATCTCTCCTCCTCCCCCTCCTCCTCCTCCTCCTCCTCTTCCTCCTCCTTCTCTTCTTCTTTTTCCTCTTCTTCCTCCTCTTCTTCCTCCTCCTCTTCCTCCTCTCCTCCTCTTCCTCTTCTTTCTCCTCCTCTTCCCCCTCCCCTCCTCTTCATCTTCTTCCTCCTCCTCTTCCTCTCCCTTATCTTCTTCCTCCCCCTCCTCCTCTGCCCCCCTCCTCTTCCTCTTTCTCCTCCTCCTTCTCTCCTCCCTCCTCTTCCTCCCCCTCCTCCTCTTCCTCTCCCTCATCTTCTTCCTCCCCCTCCTCTTCTGCCTCACCCCCTCCTTTTCCTCCTTCTCCTTCTCCTCCTTTCCCTCCTCTTCCTCCTGTTCCTCCTCCTCTTCCTCCTCACTATGGGGAGGGCAGCCTCTTTTTGCACCAACAGCCTTCCTACCCCTCCTTCTTCTGGGCCAGCCAAGCTCCCTTCTTCCTTGCTCTTGTCCCCTGGCCCTGCCTGTCCAGCACCAAAGTCTGCTTCTCCTTGACTCCTGTCCATTCCACTGACCCCTGACAGATCCCTCCACTTCTTGCCCCACATCCCTGTCCTATGGAGGCTGCCCGTCCCTGGCTCCTGGCGTCAGAGAGGAGTCAGCAGGCTGCCATCCTCTTCTGCTGCCACCATCTCCTCTTAGAGATGGCAAGGGCTCTGTGCTGTGTGCAGAACAGTGAGTCCCCTCCACAGGAGGCCGAGTGCCCAGGGGACAGGCCTGAGAGTGGGATGCTGTGGCGCACAGAGGGCATGGTCCGGAGCTGTGGTCTGGGTGCCAGAATGTCCAGAGTTGCCCACAGTGGGAGGCACTGGCCCCAGAACTCCAAGGAGGATGCCTTCCTCCAAGCCAGCCGATCACAGTGACAATGGGACTGCTTGGGATTAGGTGTTTCTATTCCTTTAACTCTGGCTTTAAATCGTGCTCCTTTCTTGTTTGTGTGTCTTAGGGTGTTTGGTAATAAATTATGCTATTATTTCAATATTGTGTTGTAAAATCTTTTGTTTTAATGTTGTATTTTGTGAACATGGTTAAAAGTTTGATGTTTCTGTTGCCACTTGAGAAACATATAACCTTTGTGGCCAAACCCAAGAACCAGTTTTCCTAGTGCAGGCACAGTGCTGCAGAGGAAACACCAGCCCTGAACCCCAGGCCTGCAAGTCCATGTCCCACAGAGCTGCAGGGCACAAAGACCAGAGCTAAAATGAGTACCAGGCTCAGGGGTCTGAGAAGGAAGAGAGAAGAGAAGGAAAGATGGGATGGAGGGAGGGAGGTGGAAGGAAGGGAGGGAGAAAGGGAGGGAGGGAGAGAGGGAGGGAGGGAGGGAAGGAGGGAGGGAGGGAGGGAGGGAGGGAGGATCAAGAAAGAAAAGGAGGGAGGGAGGGAGGAAATGAGAGAGTGAAGGAGGGAGGGAGGGAGGGGAGAATCAATCACTATGAAAGCTCCAAGAAGGACAGGGCTCCGAAACTTAGAGGGGTGGGGACTACTTACACGCCGGCTGGGAGGAGAGACATTCCGTGGAGGAGACAGGAGCGAAGGCGTGGCGCTGAGACGGCTCAGTGGAGGAGCAGTGGGAGCCGGCCTGTTCAGGGAAACCTCATGGAGATGTGAGAGCAGGTGGTCCTGGGTGAACAAGGAAACAGGGAAGAGCCTGTTAAGACACAAAAAGCACAGGCCTTAAGCAAAAAGAATGATAAGCTCAACAACATTAAAATGAAAAGTTGTCTACAAAAAATGACATCTAAAAACTGGAGAGGATAAACCACAAACTGAGGTCTTCATAAAGCACGTGTCTGACAGAGGAGCAAAGTCTAAGCAACATAACACACTCCTACAAATAACTGGAAGGGGACAAGCGACCCGGCTGGAAAGGGAACGCACCACAAACAGGCAATTTGGAGGGGAAACTAAACGGCTCAACACGTGAAAAGGCTTTCACCTTCATTATCTATCATAACATATGATGATTACAATTAAATTAATAACATAAAACCATAATAAGGTGCCATTTCTCAAAAAATGAAAAGTCTGACAATAGTAAGTGTTGGGGAGGGTCTGAAGAACCAGGGGTCTCACATCCCGCCTGTACCTCCTGGGAGGGTGTTAAAGACGCCCACAGCCCCGCACAACAGCTCTCCTCCTGCATGTGTAGCGCAGTGGTTTTAAGAATGGCTACAAAGTATTGGACACTCCTCTTATTCAGAGGTGAGGTCTATGCTTCTTCCCCTGAAATCGGGGTGGGTCTGTGACTGCTTTAATCAGTGAGTTCTCGGGAAAGTGATGTTATGTGACGTAAGAGGTCACAGCTCTGCCTGGCTGGCTGGGATGCTCACTCCTGGAGCCCCACGCCACCCCATGAGGACTCTGGCAACCCTACAACCGCCATGCTGCAGGGATCAAAGATAGGTGCTCCAGTCAGCAGGCCCACGCTCGTCCTCCCGCCACCCCCGCCACACCACCTTCCAGGCCACCTCAGAGTGACCCTGCCGAGTGACCCCATCAAAGCGATGTGGACCAGGAGCATCTCCCAGCTGAGCCCTGCCCCAAGCTCTGACACATAGCGGAGATACAATGAAATGTTATTGCTTTAAGCTACTAAGTCTTGGAATAATTTGTTAGGCAGCCACAGATAACTGGAACCATACCCAACAGAAATCTGTGCACAGGTGCACCAAAAAATGTGTACAAAATGTTTATTATATCACTGTTTGCAAAAGCAAACAATTGAAAACAGCCTAAATCTTCAGCCAGAAGAAAATAGGTTTTTAAATTGTGATATATTCATACAATGGAACATGTTTTAGCAGCAAGAATGAATGAATTGGAGCTGCATGTGTCAACAGTATTGGGCACAGCAGCAAGTTGCAGAAGGATATGTACAGCTTGGTAGCATTTATATAAAGTTTAAATTATGCAAAACAGTACAATGTTCTGTGTATGGATACTGATCCATACAGCAAAAATACAACCACATGCATGGGCATGACAAGCATCAGGTTCCTTATGGTGGAGCTGGGATGGAGAGGGTCTACAGGGAGCTTCAACGTTCTTGGTTGTTTGTTTTTTTAAAAAAATCTGAAAAAAATATGAAAATGTGTTTGGCTCTGATGAACCGAGAAAGGGGTCCTGCAGGGGATATTTCAGATATGTAACCACAGGTGGGCATGGCACCCTGGGCTGGGCAGGGCATTGACCCTGTACCTTGCCTGATGGCAGAGATGTTTAGGGAGGTCCAGGGGGAAGCGTGAGAACCCGAGGGCTCAGGATAGCAGCTACCAGGGATTTACCAACCAGTTGAACATAGTTAAGTGCTTTAACAACTGGGACATCCCAGCTAAATACAGACCTAGGGTACATAAGTACTAATTCCATTATTATCAACTGTTCTGCCTATTTAAAATGCTTCATGCTTCTTATTAAAGGACATAGGCAGGAGGGTGCTGGCCATAATAGGAGTAGAGGAAAGGGGAGGCCAGTGGAAGAAGGGACGTGGCAGGAAGTACCCATCCTTCCTAAGCAAAACCCCCTCCCCCACCCCTTACAGCCACTGCTCCTTTCCTTCATTTCTCAAATACCAAGCCCCTACGGAGTGACTGGCCCTGGAATGAAGAAAAGAATGTCCCTGCTCTCAATAAGTTACAGCACAGCCAGGGGAGTGCCTGTGAGCTATGGACAAAGGGGACAACAGGATGTAGACCATGGAGCAAGAGCCTTGGGCCCAGGAAGAGGGGCACCTGAGCAGAGTGACAGGGGTGAATTGGGCAAAGAAGGGGAGAGGCTGAGCCAGGTGATACGATGTGGAATGTAGAGGAATGGCTTATGAAGGCCCCTCAGGACACCTGCCTTCTTACTGAGGACTGGTGGGGGGGCGGGCACCAAGAGCCCGAAGTCCACAGTGGATTTCTGGTGGGGGTAAGCCTCACAGGGGGCATCTTCCAGGGCTATCAATCCAATTCTGCCTGCTCCTGGGGGCCTGGAAGGGCCATAGATGTCTCAGAGGGGCCTGGGCAGAGTCTGCCAGCCCTGCTTTGAAGCAGGTGGGATGGCGACCTTGGAAAGGCCCTGCGCCCAACTGGCACATGGGGATAAAAGGTGCCTGCCACCTGCTTGAGTTTTACCTGGCAGAGCAAGGCTGGGAAGGGACAGGCCCCGTGGCATGCAGCCCAGAGCTGGGCCCACCTCTCAGGGGGCCCTAGATGATAGCCATGTCATGACCTAGAGGTCTGGAGGGGCCTCAGTCACCCAAATATCTCCCCTCAGCCCTGCAGTGGGGTCCATAGAACTGCAATAGGATTTGAGCCAGCCTCATCCCAGAGGGCCCCATCTGTCTGAGGGTAGCTAGGTCCTCTTGGGGAGCAGGGAATGGAAATGGTAGAGGCTATACCTCCTCAGCCTTGGCCCCCCATTCTGGATTTGGGTCTGGATGAATTCATGGCTCTGCCCCAATTAGTCCTCATCACTTCTTAACCCCACCATACACACACATAAGCACACACAAGCACACACACACAAGCACACACACACGCACATGCAAGTACATGCACGCATATACACACACATGCAAGCACACGCAAGCACAATCTGGCCTCCTGGCCTCCCAGCAGAGCCCCGGCCAGGCACACGTCACTTAGCAGCCACACTGGACAGTCTTCTTGTTCCAATTTATTTGCAGCCCTTTCGGACCTCAGGTGCAGAGACCGGGTTCATCATAACCCTCAGTAAAGCACACATCAATTCTTCCTTGCTTTTTTTATTCACTTTTTTCTCTCTTTTATCCCCTGCCCTTGCCATTCCCTTCCAGCACCCCCAGGCACTGGCCCAGTATATGTGATGTGCAGCCTTGAGGACGGTGGGTGAGCATGAAGCTTAGGAACCTAAGGAAATGTAAAAGGCATGGTCACGTTTTACATGCATTTATGTGTGGCCAATAAACACTACCGCAGCAGTTCTCAAAGTCTGGTCCTGAGTCCCGGGGAGTCCACAGGTTAGAACGATTTGCGTAGTAATACTGGGAAGTGTTTGCCATCTTCAGGCCATTGGATCGTGAGCGCACAGTGGGGTTTCCAGTCTGCGTGATCTGCTCTCTCACAACAGAATGAGCCCAGCTGTCTTTAGTAAGCCCGAGAGCGAAAGGCTGCAAAAATGTTCCACAATGCCACATCTCACTACATTTTTTAGGAAAATGAAATGTTTTTTTATAAAATATGTTATATATTAATACATAATAAATTTGGTTTTAAATGAGTTCATAAATTGTTTTAACTTTTTGTTTTCTGACATGATAAATTCAGCTGTGGGCAAACTACGGCCTGCGGGCTGGATCCGGCCCGTTCGGCTGTTCTATCTGGCCCACGGAGCCCAAAGAGCAGAGGGTTCTCTTGCTCTCCCCTCTGCTCCTTTACTTTGAATTTATATTAGTTCACACAAACACTCCATCCATGCTTTTGTTCCGGCCCTCTGGTTCAGTTTAAGAACCCATTGTGGCCCTCGAGTCAAAAAGTTTGCCCACCCCTGACTGCTAGATAAATCCCCACAAACAGAAGCTCTGTGGGGTCGTTAGTCATCTTGACGAGAAAGGCAGCCTGAGACCCAAGTGTGAGACGTGGGCTCCTCCTGGTTCCACACATCTGTGCCTGCCATAGGCCCTGAGACTCCTCCCTGATGGAGTGTATATCTCGGTCATGGCTCCCAAGACTGCCTCTGCTTCCACGGTGGCCCCACGTGCCACAGTCTCCTCCCTCGGAAGGCACATCTGGCTGCCCTCCAGCTGCGGGAACCAATGCCATCGTGAATGTCCTCATTCATGGCCCCGTTCGAAGAATTTTTCTGGGCTCCATACTCAGGAGCGGGATACCTGGGTCCAAGAGCATATGCATATTTAATTAAAATAAGGAATATTTTCCAGACTGGCTATACCTGTTCACCCTCCTACACTCAGCAAAGCACAAAGTCCTCATCTCCCCACACACCTGTCAACACTCAGATCCATTATCTACCCTGCTAATTTGTCATTCTGATGAGTGCAAATGGTAACTCGTTGTTTTGATTTGCATTTCACTGGTAATTGGTGGGTTGGAGCATCTCTTCACATATGTTTAAGTCACTTGGGATTCCTCTTCTGAAAATTGCCCATTCATATGCAGCATCCATTTTTCTGTTGGGTTGTCTGTCTTTATCTTGTTAATTTGCAGTTTTTTAAATAGTCTTGATCAGTGCTGCTCAGAGTGGGGAACCAGCTGCCTACCTAAAAAAATGTTTGAGTACTTTGCTTCTTTCATCAAGAAATCCTTGCTATACAAAATCTCAGCTACAGTGTATACTATGCTTAGTGGTGGTAGTTGACCGATCTTCTGGTTCAAGCTCATCTTCTTGCAGACCTGAGCTTTAAATATTGCAGGGTTAGCCCTGGCCAGGTGGTGGAGTGCTGTCCCATACACCAAAAGGTTGTGAGTTCAATTCCCGGTCAGGGCGCATATCTACGTTTTGGGTTCGATCCCCAGTTGGGGCATGTTACGAAAGGCAATTGATCAATGTTTTTCTCTCCCCCGCCCCCCCCCCACTCCTTCCTCTATCTCTAAAAATCAATAAAAATATATCCTCAGGTGAGGATTAAAAATATATAAATTACAGGTCTAAATATAAATTTCTTATTGATTTTCCTAATCTGCCTTTTCTCTTTAATTGTCTTTTTTTTGTCTTATGGTTTGTGCTTTTTAGATATTGTTTAAAAAGTCTTTGCTATTTGGACTCTAACAAATATGAGATAATAATATTGAACAGAGGAGTTCATTGTACTGTTTTCATCATTTTTGTGTATGCATAAACATGTAAAAAGAAAAAGATAAAGACTATAAATAATAAAATGGCAATAAATACATAGCTTTCAACAATTGAATCTAAAAATCTAAATAAACGAACAAGGAATCTAATGAACAAAGTAAACTGGTGAATAAAATTGAACCAGAGGCATAGAAACATGGAACAGACTGATGAATCTCAGAGGGAAGAGGGCAGGGGAGGGTGGGAAGATTAACCAAAGAACTTATCTGCAGATATGCATTACCCATGGACACAGACAATAGGGTGGTGAAAGCCTGGCGGGGGGAGGGGGAACCAGGTGGAGTGGGGTAATGGGGGGAAAGGGGGGGCATGTGTAATCTCTCAACAATAAATATGTTTTTAAAAATAAACAAAAACAACACAACAATAAAAGAAAATTTTATAGTCTTTTCCCATACTAGGTCACACAAAAAAATTCTTGTGCACTTTCTGCTGTTAACCTTATAAATTTACCACTCATTATTAGAACTTTAGTTTACCTGGGGTCTACCTTTGTATTGGTTTAGGGTAAGTATACAACTTTATCTTTCCCATGTAGAAAACCAGTTGTCCCAATACGATCTCTGGAAGTTCTTTTTTTCACCATTGTCCTGCCATCTTTACCACTCTACCTGGTCCCTGTAGATTCCCGGGCTACTTCTGGGCTCCCTGTTCAGTCTACTGTTCCTGCACCAGCACCCGATCTTATTGCTATACTTATAGTATAATTATTATCTGGCAGAGTAAATACTATTTTAACAGAGATTGAAAAACAGTAGCTTTTGCAAGATGGAAAGTTAATTCTCTTTTGTGTAAGTGTCTGAGCTGGCAGGTGGTGCTGCTGCAAATGGTCACCCAAATCCCCAAGTTCTGTCAACTGTGTTGCTTCTCTTTTCCCTTGGACATGGTCCTCATCCACCCGGGAGGTGGACTCACTGTTCTAGCACGTGGGAAGGAAAGAGAAGTCCTTTTAAGGACATGACATGTCCCCAAAGCTGCTCAGACATCTACTCACATTCCATTGGCCTGAACTTGATAACAAACCATACCTAGCGGCAAAGGATGCTGGGAAATATGATGGCTGGCCGGACAGCTGTGTGCTCGCTAAAACTGGGAGTACTATCCTACCTGAAAAAGAGTAGAAAGAACATGGAGGAACAAAAAGCACTCTGTCACACACACTCAACTTTGAAATTCTTTTCTAAAATTGACTTACTACTCGTGGATCTTTATTTTCCCATATAAATTTATTGATTTCCTTGAGAAATCCAGCAAAAATTTTTATTAGGATTGCTTTTTATTTAATAGATGACTTTGGATGTTGTTAACATCTTTACTACAATAACACATCCCATTTATGCATATAAAATATCTCCACTTTTCCAAATCTTTAAAAAATTTCCTTTAGGAAAGATTCTGTTTCTTCCAAAAAACCTTGCTCATTTTGCAAATTCTCCATGCATGCCTCAATAAACTTTGCATTAATTTGCCTATGTAAATCTGAGTTTATTAATTGTATCTATCAATTTTTCTATATCATTTTTTTTCCACTTGATCTATCACTTTCTGAGAAGGATGTGTTAAAATTGATAAGTACAGTTGTTGGTTTAACAAAACAATCTTTCAAACACAAAATCCACCTACATCACTCCCGGTGCATTCAGGGAAGGAGAGGGAGAGGGGGGGGGGGAATAAATCCTCACGAGGCGTGTGGTAATGCCTCTTTATCCATGGCTGACTCACCTCCTCCATCACGTTCTCCTCCCCACATCAGCACCCCCATGCACAAACAGGCAGGACACCCTGCCTCTCTCTCCCTGTGTTTATGTACCGTGACTTCTCCCCATGGAATCTTCTCCTGCGGCTTATCTAGAGCCTCATAAATACCCACTCACCCTTCAAGATTCAGCTCAGGTTTTTCTGACCGGATCCACCACTGTGTCCCCACAGATGCCTGGACTGCAGCCAGGCCTTGCCACCAGCTAGCCGTGTCAGGCCCTCTCCTGCCTCTGAGCCTTGGCCCAGGCTGTTCCTCATCCTTGGAAGGAACTTCCCCGATGGTCCATCCTCTGCCATTCTCTCAGGTCTCAGCCTGACTCCCCTTCTCTTAAAGACGCTCCTTCCCCGGATTTGCATGCCTCCTTCAGACACATCCTGCAAACGTTGTGCGCGCTCCCATCCCTGGTGTCATGCCTTGTTTGACAGGGTAAAGGAATGAATGAGACCCCAGGCCCTTTTCTGGAGGAACTCACATTCTGAAGCCCTGGGGCGAAAGCTCTAATGCCAATGGGGTTCAGCTGGTACTATAAACATACGAGCAGAGACCCTGCCCTCTCTAGAGGGCACAGCTGTGACCTGACCCACCACTGCTAGCATTTGGCAATGTGGGCCCAGCATTATCCTATCGCCCAATTTTTCAGGAGAAACTATACATTTTAAAAACATTAGCAACTACTCCAAGTGTTTCTGAGACACGGTGCTGGGCAGAGGAAGCGGTGAGGGCCAGGTCTGGCCATGGCTGCCCAGGCTTCCAGTCTCTGGCCCGAGCACATGGAGAAGCCAGAGGGGAGGTTCCCAGGGAGAAGCCACCTGAGCGGAGCGTTAAACCATGAGCAAGAAGAGCCAACAGAGAAGAGTTGGGAAGAATGTTCCTGGAGAGGGACAGATCAAACAAAGGCTTCGGTTGTTATGTCAGTGCCCCCCACCCTGGCCCACCTGGGTGCAGGAGGGCTGGGAAAGCCTCCCTGGGAGCCTGCACTCCACCCCAGGGCACAGCCTACCACAGGCCCCTCGCCCACCCATCCCGAGCCCGACTCCTCAACAGAAATGATAAAGCAGAGGAGAAACCAGGGCCCCTTCGAGTGGCTGGGGCCAGAGGAAGCTGGATCCTGGTGCCCGGGCCAAGACCAGGTGAGGCCTGAGGGCCCGAGATGGAGCTCCGGCCTGGGAGGCAGTGAGTTGGAGGGACAGGCCCGCAGCTCACAGCACCCCCTTCTCAGACCCAGCACATCCTGCTGGAGAGCAGTCCAGGACACAGGTGGGCGAGAGATTCCAAGAGGGCGTGCTTTCTGCAGCACCGGCCCTGGCTGTCCCGCTCAGCGGGTGTGCGCCTGGCCTGTGCTGTCACTCCCACGGGATGGAGCTCTGTTTCCTGAGGGGTGAGGATTATTGGGGGGCTCTGTGCAGAGCAGACAGGAGAGGACTCCCAGGCTGCCTGGCTGGGTGCTACAGAGGTAAGAGCAGGTGTCATGGGCTGAGTCTGACCATGGGGCCCCACCAGGCCTGCGTGCCACCCCACTCCTGTGCCAATCTGTGAGCACACTCTCACTAGGCACCTGCCATGTGCTGGGGCTGCCCTGGTCACTGAGGAGACAGCTGCCATGGACTGGGCGCCGCAAAGCCTCCATGAACTTCTGCCCTGCGGGGTCTGGTGTGGGGTTTGGGGGCTGGGATGGGGCTTCAGAGATGAGATCGCTGGCAAGCTGTGCCTGGAGGTAAAAAGCGTTGGCCTGAGTGACAGGGAGAAGGGCACTGGGCCAGTGGGAGTAGCATGGCGAGGGCACAGAGGAGGGAATATCCTAGAGAATTAGCAAATGCCAAGTAGTTCTCAGACAGGAGCGTGGAGTTCAGGGAGCGGGTAGAGAGGCGGTGGAGCCTCCACTTCATACTGCAGGCAGCGGGGAGCACGGGGGCCTCTAGCCTTAGAAAGGCCACCTGGGCAATGGAGGGCGGTGCGGGCCAGAGGCTGCGATTGCAATTGGCGAGATCTTCCAGAGAGCCATCCCGACATGGTGAATGGGTGCCGGTGGCCTGGGCAAGCTTAGCAGCCACCCCACTGCCCAGGCCATCTGATGGCTGCCAAGAGCTCTCTCTCCCCAGATGTGGAGCCCAGTGGCAGAGAAAGCACGCATGATCACAAGTTTCGTCACAGAAGGCCTCTGTGCACGGACCCTGGGGGTGAGACTCTCAAAGGCCCAGAGAGATGAGACTCCCCCGGCCGGAGCCCCAGGGTGCTGCGTGTCCTCTGCGGGTTCAGGGCTCTCTGTCGCGGCAGCAGAAGACAAAGCAGGAGCAGGGGGTGTGGGAAGGCCAAAAGGGCTTTTGGGAATGAATCTCTGCCCCCAGAAGAGCCATGGGGGACACGGGGCTGGAGCCATGCGGGCAGCAGGAGTGGTGCAGCAGGGTGGGGGTGCCTAGGAGTTGGGATGAGCCACATTGAAGTCCAGCTCTCACTGCGGGGCAGGGTGGCCCTGGCCAGGTTTCTTGCCCTCGGGGTTCTGTTTCTTCATCTGTAATCCCCAGAATGCCAGGCACTGCGCTGTCATGCTTGGCTTCACCAATCCGCACAGACGCAGGGCAGGCACCTTTCCTGGGCCTCACCAAACAGAAGCTAAAGCTCCGCAAAGATTAGGAGCTTGTCCTGTAGAAGGCTGGAATCACCCAAACTGTCTGCAGCAGAGGCCGGGCTGAGTCGGCAGCTCCTCCGGGTCTGGCAGGGAAGCAGCCTTGGCTCCCCGCACCCCTCTCCCCCACATTCCCCCGCCCCCCTCCCTGGGAAGCTGTCACTCTCATGGGATATCCCTAACCCAAGTTAATTTTCCTATATTTTTTAAAAATATGTTTTTATTTATTTCAGAGAGGAAGGGAGAGGGAGAGAGAGAGAGAGAGAGAAACATCAGTGATGAGAGAGAATCATGGATCGGCTGCCTTTTGCACATCCCCTACTGGGGATCGAGCCCGCAACCCGAGCATGTGCCCTGACTGGGAATTGAACCGTGACCTCCTGGTTCATGGGTGGATGTTCAACCACTGAGCCATACCAGCAGATAATTTTCCTATCTTTTGTGCTCCTTCTGCCTCAAAGCAGAAGACAACCCTCCAAATTCCTAAAGTTCCAGAAATTTTCACATAAACCTTCTGCAAAAGGACATGGAATCTTCGAGTGTGGTCAGAGGCAGGTGGGTGGGAAAGCCTCTGCAGCAGGAAGCTCCCTCCGCTAGGCAGCTCGGCTGTCTGAGCTGTTTCAAGACGGCCTTGTGCATGAAAGAGCAGACACATGTGTATACGGGCAGGCACATGCACACGGGGCAGGCACACACACATGCACACAGGCAGGCACATGTGTGCACACAGACAGGTACATGTGTGCACACTGGCAGGCACATTCATGTACACAGGAAGGCACACACATGTACATGAGCAGGCACACACGTGTGCGCACTGGCAGGCATAGGAACATGCTCCCAGCACATGCTTGGATGCACACACAACACATGCCATATTTGTGGGCACACAGTAAGTGCAAACCTGATGCACAGGTGACTTGTGCTTTTAGTCACCGAGTCCCCAGCGGAGTCCGGACGTAGTTAGGGTGAGGCTTCTTCAGGGCGTGCTTTCCTCACATCCCCTCCTGAAGCCCCCCAGCCTCCAGCCCATGAGGCTGCCTTGGGTCAGCACACCACTGGCCAGGCCCAGGTCCCCGGGCTTCCAGCAAAGAGTACGTGTCCTGGGTCTAGGCCTGCACCCTGCCTTACCCTCTGCCAAGCCCACAAAGTCTATCACTGCAGTGTCCCTGAAAAGAGCGCATCCTCCCAGCATGCCCAGGTGACTTCTCAACTCTGCATCCCTGCCAGAAATCCCTCCCTGGGGCCCTGCACCGCCACACTCACAGGCTCCTTAACACTCACACATCCACGGGCACACACTGTGCCACACACACATTCACACACCAGTGTGCACGGACACACATCCACACTCACACAGAGGCAGGCACGTCTCAGTTCACCTGTTAGACGTCTCTGCCCCAGTACACCGCTAGTATCTGGTAAATAACACCACCTCCACCAGAAGAAAGCTCTTCCCTTTCCAATGAATTCTTTTCAACAACTGTTCATTATACCAAGGAGTCTGATGCTAGAAGCCTGAACGTCTCTCTAGCACCCATAACCCTCTTCTCAACACAGGGCTGGCCTCGGGCTCAGAGGGGTTCTGCAGGCAGAGTCTAGAGAGGGTTTAACAGCACTTTCTGTTTGTATTGGATTTGTTCATGGCAGTGGATATAGTTTTCTGTTTATAGAAGTGATATGGTTTCCTCTTAAAATAAAGTGGGGTTTTTAAGGGAATTAATCCAATGAAAGATGTTACATGAATAATAGTATAGAACAGGGGTGGGCAAACTTTTTGACTCGAGGGCCACAATGGGTTCTTAAACTGGACCGGAGAGCCGGAACAAAAGCATGGATGAAGTGTTTGTGTGAACTAATATAAATTCAAAGTAAACATCATTACATAAAAGGGTACAGTCTTTCTTTTTATTTCAATAGTTTTATTCATTTCAAACATTTTAACAAGAAGAATGTAAACACTAATTATTATAATTTGAAACTTCAAAAAATGGAGGAATCATAGCACAATAACATACCTTATATTGAAGATGGCAAAGGCAAAATAAAATTGCCTAACAAAGGAAAGGTACAAAAGCCTTTCAAATTAAACTTAAATATAATAAAATAATTTAAAACTAAAACAAATAGAAAAGAACAAAATGTGTAAACAGTAAATTAAACATTTTCTTTAGTGCAACTTCCAAATTATGCCCGGGACGTAGATGTAGATGGCAATGTAGACTGGGTTGAAAGGTTTTTGGTCTTTAAAACATCAACTTCAGTGGGAACAGTATTGTTGGTCTCCTTTCTAGCTAATGCTCTGATACTGTGCTCTCCAGGGGCGTGTCTCCCTACATCACCACGATAACGTGTCTACGCATTCCCAGGGTGATGCCGGGGGACGCATCCGCGGGCATTACAAGGAGCCTCTGGAAGATTGAGAGGTTGTTCCTTCTACTGAATGGGCGGATATAAATCCGCCCACTCAGAAGAAGGAGCTGCGGCCATGTTTCCCAACGTTGCCATGTTAACACTGCTGCTGGTGAAGGAGCGGAGGGGAGAGCAAGAGAACCCTCCGCTCTTTCGGCTCCGTGGGCCGGATAGAACAGCCGAACGGGCCGGATCCGGCCCGCGGGCTGTAGTTTGCCCACGGCTGGAAGGTTCCAAAAATAGCACAGATGACAAGGTTTGACTCAGGCATTACCTCCTCCAAAAGACACTCCCTGACCCTCCCCAACTTTTGGGCACCCCACCATGGCTCTTTGTTGTCATGGTAACCATGTGTTTACATGCCTGTCTCCCCTGCAGACCTGAGCTCCCTGAGCCGAGTCTGTGTCCCCTGAAACTGCCCCATGCCTGGGGCTTTGGCCCTGTCAGATCAGGCCTGGGTCCTGCAGAGTGAAGGCTTTATGCCCCGATCCTGGGCCCTTCCAGTCTGGCCACCCCACCCATTCTCGCGTGGCAGATGGAGGTTTCTGCCATCTTAGGACAGAGCCCCAGCTGGTGGATCAGCCCCTGGTCCAGAGGCACGAGGCCACCCAAACCTGACCCTATGTCTTCCTGAACAGCCCTGACCTCTCTCCTGAGGCCTGACCAAGCTCCCTGCTGCCTGCCAGACCCTGTGCTAGGCTGTCCCCCAAGCTCCACTCCTCCAGCTCCAATACCAGCCTTGCTCCTCCCCAGGCTGCACGGCCCACTGCTCAGCCCCACCTCAGGGCCCATGTGGTCAGTCAGCACCACGGTCCCTCAGCTCCTCACTTAGCCTCCTCTCCCAGTCAGGATCAGCATGCCTGTGGCTCACAGCTTCACTCCCGCATCACCACCCTCCTCGGGTTCTGCTCACTGCCTCCCTGAACTCTTCGTTGCCCTAGCCTTTCAGCAGCTCTGCCCTCAAACCCTTCTCCACACAGTCCAGTTGCCACTCTCTCTGCAGCCCAACATGGCTCCCTGTAACTCACAGAGAGGAGTGTGAGGACACTAACATTTATCGAGCCCCTTCCATGAGACACAGACTGTACAGGCATTCCACACAGTCATGACTCAGTCTTCACAGTTACCCCCATTGTACAGACGAGTAAACCGAGGCTCAGACAGGCTACATCAGTTCCTGAAGGAGATCCTGGAGGCAGGAGTCCACGTGGAGAGAATCTTGTACAAAATGACACAGGCCAGGAGAGTGTTTTGAGGGGTGGGGAAAGGTTGGCTGTGACTGGAACCCAGGGTCCCGGCCCAGCCAGGGGGAGGCCAGGGTGGAGGCACGAGGAGCTGGCCTGACTCCTGGGGAGCAGCCCACTGCAGGGCTTTGCACCAAGCAGGGCGTGAGAGAGGGACTTCGGGAGCCTGGATGGAGTGGAGAGGCAAAGGCCACACCAGGGCAGAGCGCAGTGGGAGGGCATTCTCTTGCTGGTGGCAGCCAGACTGGCAGTTTTAAGGCCCACGGAGTAAGTCAGGGTGCTCAGAGGAAGTCAGGATGCTCGGAGGAAGTCAGGATGCTCGGAGGAAGTCAGAGTGCTCGGAGGAAGTCAGAGTGCTCGGAGGAAGTTGGGGTGCTCGGAGGCATCAGTCTTGAGCAGCGAGGGCCTGGTGCTCTGGCTGCTTCTTCTTACCCTGCCATACAGCTGACACATCGCACAGACTGAGGTGGGTTTCACCTTTCCTAGACCCTTCCACTCACAAAGTCCCTGAGCGGGACTGTCTGTTGTGGGCCCTGCTGCATCCCCGGTGCCTGGCGCAGTGCCTGAGGAGTGAATGAATGATTCAATGAATTTGCATATTTGTATTTGGGAAAATAGAAAAGGAAAGCGGTTTGTAGAGAAAGAAAAACAGCTCCATTAGGGAATGGTTAGGCCCCGCTCTCAGACAGCGGCAGACACCCCGCTGGTGATCTAGGCCACTCAGCGGGAATTTAAACTAGCCAAGCAGTTCGAGATTCTTTCCCCTCCTCTGCGGCTCCTTGCTCTCCAGCCAGACCTGGAAGGGCCAGGTATGCAGCATGCACACCTTTGAATTCTCAAGAGGCAGCAGACATGGTGGGCGAGAAGGCAAGAGGCATGAAGTTAGGCCCCTTCATGGGAGGGAGGAGAGGCGGCTGGGATGACACCCTTCACCTCCCTCTGGACAGACGGGGAGACCAGGGAGAGTCCTGACCTCTGCCCTCTGGCTGTCCTGTTTTCTCCCAGGGTGGCCAGCCTTCAAAGGTGCCCATAGACCCACAGACCTACTCATTTCCCTCTGAACACTACTGTCTGACCACATGGCAGGGCCGGAGAAGGAGGGCTCGTCCTTAGCCTTGGGTCCGTGGTCTCCCGAGCCCAGGACTGTGCCTGACACATGGTAGGTGGGCAACAAGTATTCTTGAATGAATGAATGATGTCACTCTGACTGCCTTGTTTTCGCTATCATCTAGAGAAGCTTGGAAAAAAAAGCTTTGACTACCAGGTAATAACAATAACGTTCATAATAATCATAATAGCGGCCCCCAAATATGCTGGGCTTTAAGTGTGGTGCCATGCACCAATGAAGTGCCTTCCTGTAAGGCTCTCTAACACACAGCAGCTCCTCAATTAGGACGGAAACCGCGTGCCCATCCTACAAGTGGGGACCCACAGCTCCGCTCTGAGGGCCACTGCCAGCCCGGAAGGGAAGCAGGGTATTCTGAGCCTGGTCCAGCTTTGCACCACCTGGAGGAAGCTCTGATGCAGGGTGTGGCGGTGGGGACCAGCCAGGCGCTGGCGAGGCCCCCGGGGAGAGGTGACCTCACCGAAGGGCGGGGTGAAAGGCTGCTCAGTCGGGACATAAAAGTTAAGATGAAAGCCAAGAGCTGCTGGGATTCCCCGGGCGGGCAGGGTGAGAACGCAGTAAGGCAGTCCATTGTTTCCTTTTAAAAACACTAGGCCAAACAGTGCTTCCAGATCCTCCCCCTGGGCCTGCTGACCCGAAGCAGTGGGGAGAGGGACTCCGCGCTGGTCTGCTGTTCCCACCGTGGGGCCAGTCAGGACAGAGGCCCGATGGACCGCCTTGCCAGGGCCCAGGCTGGCCTCACCTCCCAGCCCTGCCAGACCTCTTGTTGCGTCTCCTGGGAAATCCCGAGCTCCTGAGGCAGGGCTGGGGCATGGCCGTGGGCTCCATGTGCCCACAGCATCCCACCGCCACTGAGAGAGGGAGAGGGAGGAGGTTCCACAGGTACCTGGCCCCAGGTGGGGAGGACTGAGTGAGTGCTGAGCTTAGACAATGGTGGGTCCTCTCCGGACTCCCCTCCTGACCACCCTGCCAGCTAGGCTGGGGATGGGCATGAGGAAGTGCTGGGGGTCCTGCTGGGCTGGAGATGGCCTGGACACAATCAGGTGGGGATGGCAGGTGGCCTTCAGGTGGGGTCTGGAGCTTGTGGGAGAAAGGCTGGACCAAGCTGATCCAAGGGCTGGGCTGGTTGCTCTGGGGATGAGGGTGAATAAGGCCACGAGGTGGCATCAGGTGTTCTGTATGTAGAGGGAGGGGGCAGGTGCCATGCAAAGAAAGTGAGACAGAGACACGGACAGACAGTGGCCGCAGCCCAGGAGGGAGAGTGTGGGGATGTGGGGTAAGGTAAGCACAGCACCTCCACAGCCTGGGGGCTGCAGCTCCCAGTCCAGTCTGCATGTCCGCACCATAGGCCACCCTCCCCCAAGCCTTTCTTCCAGCAACCAGAATGCCCTGCCCGTGTGCACCCACTCCACCCCTGGCGTATGGATTTACTCAGCACTCAGGACCTGTGGCCCCAACAGATGGGGCTCTCCCCTCCCACCTCCCACCTCCCACAGGGAGTCTTTCTCCCTTCCCGCTGCTGAGAGGCATTAGGGAAGAAGGGTGACTTGGTTTTGTGAATCTCATCATTAATACTTGGCAATTCATTTTATTTATTTTTTATTGATTTCTGACCTGCAACCTGGGCATGTGCCCTGACTGGGAATCGAACCGGCAACCCTTGGTGCATGGGACAATGTCCAGCCAACTGAGCCACACCAGCCAGGGCAATATACTTGGCAATTTAAAAATCAGGTTCCTGCCCCAGAACTCATCACCCTCAGAGCAGCTGCTGCAGGAAGTACCTTGTACTGGAGCCGGTACCTCCAGAGGATTGAAGCCCTTGTCAACTATAACCAGGGCCTCCCAGGTTGTGTGTGCTTGGTAAATACTTTGTATAGGAATGCAGGAATGAGTGAGAGAAATTGCTAATTTTCGCTTACTGCACACTGGGCACTGTTCTGGTTGCTTTTCCTGTATTATCTCATTTAATCTTCACAGCCACCTAAGTGGTAGGCACTGCTATGGTGCCCGTTTTACAGATGGGAGACCAAGACTTGGCGAGGTTAAATGGCTTGCCCAAGGGTGCTCAGGCAGCAGGGGCCAGAGCTAACCTTGATCTTACCCCCGGAGTTCTTCCCTCCTGTCCTTCCCACTGCAAAGGCTCGGGTGAGCTTCCTCGCACTGAGGGCTCTGAGACGCCCTGCAGCCTGAGATGCTCAAACACCAGACTTAGGACACCTGGCATCCCCTACCCAGACTCCTCTTGTGGAATTGTTTTGCTCTTTGTGCTTTAACCCCACTGGGCTGATGGAAATAGTAAGCCCCTCACACCTGAGCTCGAATTAGTCCTGAGCAGCTCTCACGCCTAGTGGTCAGCTTTAATGAGTCTGGGGTGGTCCCCTCTGCAGCCCCATGCCTGGTGCATGGACCAAGATCTCCCTGCCCCTCCCAGGGGAGCACCAGCTAGGAGCTGGGCCAGCAGAGGGGCACAGACCTGCCATGGAGAGCAGGGTGCATGCAGGAGAGAGGCAAGGGGCCCCGAGGAGTGCAGCCACCTCACCAGGGGTGGGGACAGAGCCGCGTTTGTGGAATAAAGGAGCGTGTGGACGGTGATGACTCAGCAGCCAACTGAGTAAATGGCGTGCCCTCCAGGCTGGGACACTGTGGAGAGAGTGCTCGCTGCGGACATAGTAAGTTGTCTGGCATTGGTGAGTCCTAGGCTCAGATAACCTTCCCGGATCCTTCTTTGGGCCAAGGCAGGGGTAAAGGTTAAGTCAGTGAAAGTGAGCCCGGGTTTGGCCCTGTGAGTGATGCCGCAGGGTCGGCACTCCCACCTTCAGCACAGCCCCCAGGAGGCCACAGGAAGCCACCTAACTACTCTGAGGCTCAGACGACCCTTCTGGACCTGGGCAGCGGAGGCTGTGTTTGCCCAGCCCCCACCCCCTACCCCCCCACCCTACAGTCCCAGGCCTCCCCGAAGGTCACCTGTCCTCAGTGAACCGTTTCAAGCTCCAGGACAGCTTCCAGCCTGGCATCTGCCCAGCAAGGGTCAGCCCAATCCTCCATGTGGCCGGGGTCTCCACCTGCGGCGGCAGGTCCCGGCACCCCACCATCCGTAGCACAAGGAGAGAGGCTCACCTACAGCTCCCCAGGCCCAGCAGGGCAGAGGCAGGGACATCTGCTGCAGGTAAATTCTTCGTGCACGACCTATCCAGTTTTCACAGCAGCCCTGCAGGTCCACAGCCTGGACCATTGTTCCCATTTGACAGTCGGGAAACTGAAGCTGAGGTCATCACAAGGTCAGTGTCAGAGCCGAGAGCAGCACTCGGAGCTCCTGGTCCCTTGACAACCATCCCCACCCTCACCGACTCCCTGGGGAAAAGGCAGAAGTAGACGCTGGAGCGGATGGTCCATGGCCTCACGAGGCAGGGAGCCCTGCTTGTGGTGCCGGGGGTCAGAGCCTCCCAGAGGATGTGGAATGCAGCCAGGAAAGGGCTGCTCTACTCTAAGGAGACCCTTGGAGTCGGGTTTGAGTGTCGACATGGGTGCCAACCAACAGAATGAACCTGTACAAGTCATGTAACGTTTCGTCTGCACTTAAGCACACACATGCTCACACAGCCCCGCCCTCCATCAGCACCCCGCAAGTGCCCAGTGCATGTGAGTGAGAGAGCGAGTGGGTGGGTGCCTGAGTCTCTGGAACCCGCTTGGAGCCTCGCCCCCCCCCATCCCGTCGCCCCCTCCCACTCTTGGCTCCATGTCAGGCGAAGCCTTATGTACAGGCAGCTGCCTCTGAGGAATGATTTGAAGGCTCGCAGAAGCAGCCTACCCCTCATGAACATCCCCCACCCCTGCCTGCCTGCCACGGGCTGAGATCCAGGACGGGAGGGGACCTCACAGTGGCCCCTCCGCGCCAGACACTGTGTTAAGAGATTTGCATACACCTTCCATTGTCTCCTCCAACAACCCTGCAAGATGAGCACTAATTCACTGCTTACCACCCAGAGGTTACACACCAGGAACCTAAAAGCTGAATTTGACCCTGAGGTATGTTTTCTTTGGCCAACACAATGCTGTTCCATGAATAACATTTAAAAAATCAAATTAGTTGCCAACATGTAAAAATCTGAAAATGGTTGAAAAACCTAACAGTCCTACAAGGCACCCATTTGTTGTAGGTACGTAGCAACTGTCCATTACAGAGGATCACCCCGCTCACATAGCCCCACCCCTCCCTGCTGTCCACGCCTGGCTTCTGGCGCATCCTGCCAGTCTCTGTGGGTCTTTGATTTCGCCAGACATTGACTGGATGATGTGCCTTCCAGCCTAAGGTGCCTCTCCCCTCAGGTTCTCAGGAATCAGACCTTTTCCCCACACTTGCCCAGTGTGCCTGGCCCTGTAGCAGGCCCCCAGGCATAGGACACCTATGAAGTGGTGTGACCATGTGTGCAAGTGACTTCCACTCTCATGAGCAAACTGAGAAAATCAAACTAATTGAGAAGGTCCATCCCAGCACTGAGACTCTGGGATTCTATGAAGAGATGGGAGGTGGGAAAGAAGAAGGGAAGAAGGAGGAAAAGAAGGAAGACAGGGATGGAGGGAAGATGGAACCTGAGGGCTTGGTGGTGGGAGTAAGCTGGCACTGCCTTTTTATATTTTACTGTATCTGTGATGGTTAAGTGTGGTGGCCATAAGTGTATCATTGAGCTAATTATATGCAACAAACCACCCCAAAACTTAGAGAGTTAAAACAATCACCACGTATTTAGCTCAAGATTATGCAGGCCAGTAACCTAGGCTGGGCTTAGTTGCAAGGCTCTCTGGTCTCGGTGGGCTGTAGGCTGATCTTGGCTGGGCTGTCCATGCATCAGTGATGAGTCAGCTGAGAGATGGCTGGTCTAGGGTGGTGTCTTCCGCGAGTCTGGGGTTGGCTGGGGGTCAGCTGGAGCAATGATGGGAACTGGGCCATGTCCTTTGCCCATCAGCAGACCATCTGGGCAGGATTCCAAGAGAACAAGCTGAAGCATGCAGGCCATTTTGAGACCTCAGCTTGAAGCTATTTCACAGTCACTTCTGCCACAGTCTATTGGCCAAAGCAAGTCACAAGTCCAGCCCAGATCCAAGAAGTGAGGAAACCAACTCCACCTCTGGTGGGGGAGCTGTAGTGTCACACCGCATTGTATAGGAAGGTTGGATGATACAACCATAGGTGCAACCAATCTACCACAAACAGAAAGCATACAAGTGGCTTAAACAAGATAGATTTTTATTTTTCTCTCATATAATGAAGTCCTAAGGTGGCTATCCAGAAGTGATAAGGCAGCTTCTCAAAGTCCTCAGAGACTCGCACTTCTTCCATTGTTCTGCTCTGCCACATTAGTGCAGCGTCTGCCCTTAAGGTTGCCTTGTGTTCCAAAATGGCCGTTTGAGCTCCAGCCATCATGACTTTGTCCCAGGCAGGAAGCAGAAAGAATTGGATGAAGAAGAGACCATGTACCTTCCAGCTGAGTCAGCCCACTCAGAGAGTGTTGTTCATGTCTCCTTGGTCAACACCATCTGGATGGGGGGCAGGGGAAGTGGTCCTTGAGTTGGGAACTTGGCCACTGGGGATAAAATCAGGTTTCTGCTAAAGGAGATATGGAAAACAAGTATTGGGTATAAGACCAGCAGTGTCTGCTAAAGGGACAAGGGGCAGAGGGGACAAGGAAGGTGAGAATTTCTTAAAGGAGTTAGGGCCACAAACTTCTTGGCATTTTAAAGGCCTGAAGACTATATAGAGAGCAGTAAAGTGTTCTTTAGCAATTTTTTTATTTGTAAAACTAGAGGCCCGGTGCACAAAATTCATGCACGGGGGCGGGGGGGGGGGCAGGGATTCCCCTCAGCCCAGCCTGCACCCTCTCCAATCTGGGACCCCTTGGGGGATGTCCTACTGCCGGTTTAGGGGCAACAAGGCTGGCAGGGGGGTTAGTGAAGGACAACCAAATGACTGAACAGCAGGCTGCATGGGGTGACCAGGCTAGTGGTGGGGCAGTTGGGGGCGACCATGCCAGCAGCAGGGCAGTTGGGGGCAACCAGGATGGCAGGGGGGCAGTTGGGGGCAACTAGGTCAGCAGGGGGGGAGCAATAAGGGGCAACCAGGCTGGTGGGGGGGAGTCAGACATCCCTCTCACAATCTGGGACTGCTGGCTCCTAACTGCTCACCTGCCTGCCTTCCTGATCACCCCTAACTGCCCCGCCTGCCAGCCTAATCACCTCTAACTGCCTCTGCCTGCTGGCCTGGTCTCCCCTTACTTCCCCTTCCCCTGCTGGCCTGGTCACCCCCAACTGCTCCCCTCCCCACTGGCCTGGTCACCCCCAACTCCCCCCCACCATCCTGGTTGCCCCTTATTGCTCCCTCTACTGGCCTAGTTGCCCCCAATTGCCCCCCTTACAGCCTGGTCACCCCCAACTGCCCCCCCGCCATCCTGGTTGCCTCCAACTGCCCTGCTGCTGGCATGGTCGCCCCCAACTGCCCCGCCACCAGCCTGGTCACCCCACGCAGCCTGCTGTTCAGTCATTTGGTTGTCCCTCACTAACCCCCCTGCCAGCCTTGTTGCCCCACACAGCCTGCTGTTCGGTCGTCCATCTGGTTGTTTCGGTCGTGATGGCCCCTGGCTTTTTATATGTTAGGAATATATTACACACTAGAAGCCCAGCGTGCAAAATCACGTGGCCCCACCCACCCACGTGGCCTTGCCATGCTCGCAGCCCCACCCACCTGTGCCAGTCTTTGGTCATTATGGCGTTAGGGCCACAGGCTTTTTATATATATAGATATGAAAGTGTGCATTAAATGTATATGAGCATTTATGAAAGGAAATAAACACTCATGTATCCAAAGGATAGGAAAGAATGATCAGTCACCACCCCATTAGTAGAGCTTATGGACCCAGGACCTGTCCTCTCATTGGCCCCCCTGAAGAGAGGATACCCCAACATAGTAAGTCTCTCCACAGTCCCCCACCTTCCAGCTGAGAAGCCTGGGCAGGGACCCCAGCCCCAAGCAGGACCTGGCTCATATCTAGACAGCACCTGTGGGAAAATGCCAGCAGCACTACCTGGCCTTGAGGGGTGGGGGCATGACTCCTCTCCACCACCAGCCCCCAGGTCTGAGCCAGGTTTAACTTCATCCCCGTCTCTCTCACAAACCTTCAGATACCGTCCCCCCCCCCCCCCCCCGCTACCAAAGGCCCTAAAGAGGACAGCAAATGTCAAGAAAGACTGAGTCAGGAGGAGGCAATAAAACATAAGATGCAGATGAAGCCGCTCAGGTCTGGTCCAGACACACAGGCCCCATTGTGACTTCCCACCCAAGATTGATTTCCCTTGATCCCCATGTAGCCATGGCATCTCAGACAAGGGGCTGGACCCAGGTCGGGGGACCAAATGGCCTGAGCACCACAGCCTGGAATTGGCATTTGGGAAAGCAGACCAGAGTCAGAGCCCCACTGCGGCTCGCCAAGGGCATTCTTCCCGCCCAACGAAGAGCAAAGCTGGTTCCACTTTGCAGTCAACGGATATTGTCCGGGCACCCACTGGAGCCCACTTCCCCTGCTGCCTCTGGGCACAGTGCTCTTGGCTGACATCAGGCAGGAGGGATATGAGCCAGGAAGGACCACCCAGAATCCTAGGACACAAACCCTGCCATGAGGAATGCCACTCTGTGTCAGGTCCCCAGGGCCCTGGAGACGGAAAAGCGTGTCAAGTGGGGCCTCAAAGCTGTGCCTTCAAGTTTGTTCCTCATGTTTGGCTCCTGCGAAGTGTTTCATTTGAAGAAGGGCTCCCAGTTATGAATGAATGAGTGAATGGATGAATGAGTGGCTGACAGCCATGTGCTAGGAGAGCATCGTTGATCTGTTCCACAAGCACTTACCGAGTGGGTAGTGCCTTTGTGAGTGGTCACCTGTGCAGGGACAGGGGCACAGAAGGAAAAGACCCAGCCGCGCCCCCCAACCCTGGCAAGAGAGTTCGAATGGACAAAAAGGTCCATTAAAAATTAGTAATATAATAACGGGCCCTTGCTTGTCTGCCAGGCCTGTCTCATCCTTCATCCTACGAACATCCTGATTTTGTGCCCACATTCCACAACCCTACAAGCTCCCCTGTTCCTTCCCCTTGCAAGCAGGCCCCAGCAGCGATGACACCCCACTCCTCGCTGGTGACTGATCCAGGTGTGGGCCAATGAGGCTGGCAATGGAGGTCTGAGGGCTTCTGGACCATGGTTCCTCTCTCTTCCAGAGAGCATCCAGAATCAGAAGAAACCCTCTCTCTCCTCTTCCGGCCACTGCCCTATGGAGCTGTTGAGCCCACAGCTACTGCAGGGGTCTCCGCCTGTGCTCAGAGGGGCTGCAGCCCACAGAGGAGCAGAACCAGAACTATGGAGAACATGTGCTGAGTCCTCCAAACCCCTGCCCCTGGGCCTGCAGTTCCGTGAGGTCCAAAGCACCCACCGCTAAGCCCATTAAGTTTGTGTGTTTCAGCTGAAGGCCTCCTCGTGAAGTGGCCGGTGGGGCTTCAATGAAGGCACCTTCCCGCCTGGAGGAGGAGGTGTTTCCACACAGTTTTAAGAGATGACCATGACTTTGGCAGAGGATGAGGGAGGAATAACATTCTGGGCAAAGGGAGCAGCATGCAGAAGAACGTGGCAATTTATAGGAATGTAACTCCTTCAGGGGGGTGGGAAGGGCATGGCTTTGCAGCAACAGAGAAGTCACACTGGCGCTGAGCATCGCCACTTCTGTGTGAGTAAGCTCCTTTCATCCTCACAGTGACTCTATGAGGACACACAAACTGTGTCACACATGTATTTATTTAATATATTTTAAAAATAAATTTATTTTCCAATTGCAGTTGTCAAAAAATATTATATTTGTTTCAGGTATAAAACATAGTGATTAGACCTTATGAAGTGACTCCCCCAGTAAGTCCAGCACCCACCTGGCACCATTATAATTATTACAATATTATTGACTCTATTCCCTATGCTGTACTTTACATACCCATGCCTGTTTGTATAACTGGTAATTTGTACTGCTTAATCCCTTCACCTTTATCACTTACCCTTCCCCCATCCCCTCCCACCCAACAATCATCAGTTTGCTCTGTATCTATGAGTTTGTTTGTTTTGCTTGTGCATTTACTTTGTTTTTTTAGACTCCACATATAAGTGAAATCATATGGTATTTGTCTTTCTCTGTCTGGCTTCTGTCACTTAGCATAATACCCTCTAGGTCCTTACATATTGTTGTAAATGGTAAGAGCTTATTCTTTTTTATGACTGAGTAATATTCCATCGCATATATGTACCACATCCTCTTTATCCACTCCTCTATCAAGGGACACTTAGGTTGCTTCCACATCTTAACTAGTAAATAATGCCGCAATGAGCATAAGTGCATATATCTTTTCAAATTACTGCTTTGGATTTTTTCAGATAAATATCCAGAAGTGTAATACCTGAGTCATATGGTGGTTCTATTTTTAAATTTTTGAGGAATCTCCATACTGCGTTCCACAGAGGCTGCACCAATCTGAATTCCCACCAACACTGCATGAGGGTTCCCTTCTCTCCACATTCTTATCAACACTTGTTTGTTGATTTGTTGATGATAGCCATTCTGACAGGTGTGAGGTGACATCTCATTGTGGTATTAATTTGCACTTCCCTGATGATTAGTGACATTAAACATCTTTTCATATGTCCTCTTTGGAGAGGTGTCTGTTCAGGTCCTTGCCCATTGTCTTTTTGGTGTTATCTAATAAAAGAGTAATATGCAAATTGACCATCACTCTAACACACAAGATGGCTGCCCCCATGTGGTCAATATGGCTGCCCCCATGTGGACACAAGATGGCCACCACAAGATGGCCAGCAGGGGAGGACAGTTGGAAGAGACCAGGCCTGCAAGGGAGGGCAGTTGGGGGCGATCAATCCTGCAGGGGAGGGAAGTTAGGGGTGACCAGGCTGGCAGAGGAGGGAAGTTGGGGGTGACCAGGCCTGCAGGAAAGGGCAGTTGGGGGTACCCAGGCCTGCAGGGGAGAGCAGTGGGGGGGATGAGGCCTGCAGGGGAGGGCAGTTGGGGAGGGGGGGACCAGGCCTTCAGGGGAGGGCAGTTAGGGGTGACCAGGCCTGCAGGGGAGGGCAGTTAGGGGCAATCAGGCTGGCAGGGGAGTGGTTAGGGGGTGATCAGGCTGGCAGGCAGAAGCGGTTAGGGGCAATCAGGAAGTCAGGCAGGCGAGCAGTTGGGAGACAGCAGTCCTGGATTGTCAGAGGGATGTCCAACTGCCCATTTAGGCCCGATCCTACTGGGCCTCTAGTGTTGTATAAGGTCTTTATATTTTTACTAGAGGCCCAGTGCATGACAATTCATGCACTGGAGGGAGGGGTCCCTCAGCTCGGCCTGCCCCTCTCACAGTCCAGGAGCCCTCAGGGGCAGGAGGCAACCCAGCTATCAGGGGAAGGCGACGCCCCATCACACCTCTGCTGCTGCCACTGCCAGCAGCACAAGCCTCAGCCGGCCCTGGTTACCTGAGCCTCAGGTGGCCCTGGGCGGCTGGGCAGCTGCCACCCAAGGCTTGCCTGCACCTCAGGCTGGCCCTGGGTGGCTGGGCAGCCAACATCTGAGGCTTGCAGCATGCCTGCCGCCCCGGCAGGGCTGAAGGGACTGGACACCGCCATCTTGTGGCTGTGGGCGCCACCATCTTTGAGGGCAGGACAGTCAATTAGCATATTCCCTCCTTATTGGCTGTGGGTGCTGCCATCTTTGTGATGGCATGAGGGTCAATTAGCATATTCCCTCTTTATTCGATAGGATTGATTTGATCATCTGATTTTATCCTTCATTTTGTATATATGGTATATCACATTAATTGGTTTGCAAATATTGAACCAAACTTGCATCCCAGGAATAAATCCCACTTGATCATGGTGTATGATTTTCTAATGTATTGCTGAAATTTGGCTTATTAATACTTTGTTGAGGAAGTTTACATCTATACTCATCAGGGAAATTGCCCTATAATTTTCTTTTTTTATAGTGTCTTTGGAGGATATACAAACTTGATTCCCACTTGAGTATAATAATCAGCTTCATCCCCATGAGGAGACTGGGGCACAGAGAGGGTTAAGTAATGTACTCAAGGTCACACAGCTGGTAAGTGTCAGAGCTGGGAGATCCAGGCAAGACCCTAGCCTCAAAGTCCAGATTCAAACGTTCTGCTCTAAATCCTGACTTTGTGTCACCAAGGGCAGGTCACTTTCCTCACCTGCCTCTGCCTTCTCAACTGTGAAATGAAGGTATAAAATCCCAATGACAGACCAGAGGTAGAGCAGGGAACTTCATCCCTCTCATTCATGTTTAATTGGGGGCCCCAGTCCTTTCTCCCTGAAGGAGGCCATCTTGGAAAATGGGTACCAGTGTTCACAAGCCTGAGTCTGCATCCCCCAGGACCACTTTCTTCCTAAGTAGGCTTTGGGCAAGTACTTGAATTGGCAAGACTTCAGTTGACTCTCCTGTAAATTGTAACTGTAATACTTGCCTCTCCAGATAACTGGCCAGGTGTCTGACTCCCGGGCAGTTCCGTGGTCTGAGCAGCTACAAACTGGGAAGGATCTGGGTGTTGGGAACACAGTTCTGTCCCAGGGCTTTCAGAAGAGGGGGAGAGGAAGCCATGGGAGCAGGCATCGCAGCAAAGCATGCAGCTAGCACCCTGGGAATGCCACCCAAGGCTGAGGAAACAGAGCCTGCAGAGGCACAAGACATGGGGGTGGGGGGAGCCCAGCAGGTCAGGGGCCGCAGACACCAGGAACCAGCTCTAGCCAAGGAGGCGGCAGGAGGGTCGCCCGGTAAAATGCCACAGAGAGGGCAACCATGATAAGAGCCTCCAAGTGCCTGTGATCTGGCAATTAGGAGGTCATCAGTGACCTTGGCAGTGGCCATGGGGCAGTGGGAGAGCAGGAGGTAGGCGCAGAGGCAGTGGAAGTTGGCAAGTAGAAAAGGCCTCCCACAGTAGGAGATAACTAGTAACACTAAACAGCGGTGATAAGGCAGCAGGAGGTGTGGGCCATAGAGTTCTCAGGCACGCAGGCCTGGCGTGGGTGGCCAGCCCTACCCCCAACCCATGAGAACAGCTCGAGCCTGCTAAGGCAGGGTGGGCATTGCCAAGGACACACAGGTTTTGCCTTTCAAGACACTAGGGAATCATCTCTCAGCCTGGTCTTCCATGATCTGGGGGCTCTAATTTTGATATTATAAATTACTATGGACACTTGGGAAGGTAAATGGGGGGGGGTGCATCCGGATGGATGGATGGATGGATGGATGGATGGATGGATGGATGGATAGATGAATGGATGGTAGATGGGTGGGTAGATGGATGGATGGATAGGTGGATGAATAGGTGGATGAGTGAGTGGATGGATGAGGCACTATTGGGATATATGGTTTGGATGCAGTGGGTAAGTGATCACTCAGATTAGAGAATATTTTCAAACAAGTCAGAAATACATTGTTTTCCTATTAATAAGAAAGGCACTTAAAATCATTCCGTTTTATTCCTCTCTTTTGACCATCATTATTTTGGTTACAAAATTCAAGTGTTTCTTCTCATTGCAATCTGGGAATGAGACAGTATGTCTCCCTACCCCGACCCCACCCCCTACCATTTTAATTTATTACTTCTGGGTCCTTGACTTAAAATAACAGAGTGAAGTTGTGGCTTACACTAAGCTCTGAGCAGCGTTGGTCTGATTTAGAATGAGTGGTGTGAAGAAGTAACTTTGCATCTGTAAGATGGGTGTGACAATAGCTACCCAAGCATGTGGGGACAGGGGCCAGAATACAGTCCTTGTTCAGTAAGGTTGGGTTCTTATTTTTCTTTTTAGTTGAAATCATCACACATTTCAGGGAGCCTTAACCAAGTGGTTTCTCTAGGGCTAGCATTTTGACAGGAATTCTGGGACCAACCCATGACAGCATCTGTGTCACCCAGGCGCCCAGCCAGGCCCAGATTCTCACACTCAGGAAAAAAGAGGCCACTCCTCTTCAGAAGCCGCACTGACCTGCGCCAGGCCAGGAGAGCCTGCGGCACAGCAACCCTCCAGCCAGAAGGACTGCATCAAATGCCCTCTCTGCCCCTAACCCAGCTGTGTGACCTTAGGCCAGTGACTTAACCTCTCTGAGCCCCACTCCTCTCATCTTTAAAGTGGGGACAATAATAGCCCCAGGGTGCAGGGATGGTTGTGAGGATCCCATAAAAAATAAGTCTAAAGCATTTAGCTCTGCATACAGTGAGCACTCAATAAATAGAAAGATAGTGATAGTCATTTTTACTTTCCTAAAATAACAATTCCTCCCAGTTAGATCAGTCAAAATTATACAAAGGAATTGGCCCTCTCTATCACAATGAGATGGGGCAGAGGGTGGCATCTGGATTATGTCCATAAGAAAATGGACTGATCAGAAAGGGTAAGAAACTGGCCTGAAGTCACACAGCGAAAAAGCTGCCATCAAGATGCCTCCAGTTCCCTGCCCAGGTACCTTCCCAGTGCCTCTTCCGAAACTGAGCAAGACACTCTTGCCAATTGCCCAGAGCCAGGCCCTGCTCATCTTTGTCCTATGTTTCCCCTCCCCCTTCTTCAGGCAAACGTGATTTCATTCAGCCCCAAACGTGTGAGAAGCTCAGGCTGATGCATAATTCATGATGCTGATTTGCATTCCCTCTGCCAGGCCTCCAGCCTCCTCCCCCACCGCCCCCAGCCCAGCCCAGCCGCTCCTCCCAGATCGAGCATCTGCGTTCCCAGTGACATTTTTCTAGCAGCAATGGTTCTGGAAGCACTGGCCCAGGGTTGGAAATGCTTTTTCAATCTCAAGGCAGGTCCTTCCCTGTGGGAAAGACATTCGGGGCTTGTCCTTGGGGACCGTGAGTTAGGCCTCCTTCTGGAACCTCTGTGTTCTGGTACTCGATGCCCATCCATGTGGGGATGGGGGGTCAGAAGAGATAAACCAAAGAACGTATATACTTACAGTATATGCATAGTCCATGGACACGAGCAATAGGGTATGAAGACGTGGGGGTGGGGGTAGGGGTTGGGAGGGCAGGAAGGGGGGAAATGGGAGGCATCATACTATCAACAATAAAATATATATATGTTTTTTAAAAGGAAGCCGTGGGGGGAGGGTGATTCTGTCATCTCCCCTCAGAAGGTGCACCCACACTCCATTTTAACCTAAACCCCAGGGTCCCTGGCTGGCTGGTCCTCAGATGTGAAGCCAGGTGCCACGGAGCTCACTCCAGTGCCCTCTGTGGCCAGACCTGGACTCCGGAACTTCTGCAGATGATCTGGCTGAGGCCTGGGGAGTGAGGCCTGGCGCTGAGGCCTCCTCCACTGGCCTACCCTCCTGACCCTGGCCTTTCCCAAGGGGGGAAGGGGAAGTGGACACCACAGGACTGCCCGGTGGAGACCCAGACAAGCCCGACACAGAGGCCTGCAAGGCCAGTGTCCTTCGCCCAGGCGGCCTGGCACCCCCAGGGACAAGTCCCTCGGCCCTCCATGGTGCCCCCAGACAGACAGACATCAGGACTCGGCAGCCCCCTTAGGAAGTCAAAGAGGCACGGACATAGGCAGACTCTGCCGCCTCATTCTGGGGGGTGGGGAGGAGGGCCTCTGAAGGGGAGGTCCTGTCAGCACCATCTCTCCGCCTCCATCGTGGCCTGGGGAGGATGAGGCACCTGGTCTTTAAACATCACACCCAAATGGGCATCTATAAGTGTCAGGCGTGCTGCAGAGCAGGCCCACTTGGCACATGAAAAAGACCAGCTCAGGGAGGTGATGCAGTCAGCCCCAAGTCCCCAGCGCTGGACGCGGACCCAGGCCAGAGGAAAGCACGCCTCCTGCCATACCCTCAGGCCTCAGGAGGAGGGAGAAGAATGGGTTCACTCCCGTTCCTAGTGAAGGGAGGGATTCCTCCCACCAGCCCTGTGCCAAGGCCGTGCCCCTGTCAGGCCCGGCGGCTGGGCAGGGACAGCGGGAGGGAAGAAATAGCTCACCAGCCTCAGAGCTTATCGGCCAGCAGCCGCGATGAGGTCAGGGCGCAGCTCCTCGATCCTCACCTCAGCCCTGCCCCCCTAGGCCCCTCTGTTATGTCTTGCAGAGGCTGGTAGACTCAACTGGCCATCTTGCCATCTTCAGCCAGAGCTGGGGGCCTGCCTGCACTCACTCACAGGCACCCCAGCCTGGGTGCCAGCTTCTGCCTTCCGCTGCCTGGACTTCCCCAGAGCACAGAGATGAGAAGGTGCCCGAGGCTCACCTGAGTGTCCCTGGTCACCCAGTACCCTTCCCAGAGATAGCCCTGGGGGTCCGGGAAAGCTTCTGACCCCAGGGGTCCCAGGCCAAGCACGTGAGGTACCAGACTCCTCTGCAGTCAACACCCAGTTGTGCTTATGTGTCAAGTAGAGAAACGGAAATAGAGAGATTAAGTTTCATGCCTCAGGGTGTGCCAGTTCTCGGTGGTTAGAGCTGGGGGTGGGGGGTAGGGACCAGCCAGTCACACAGGTGGGCCTGAAGCCCAGGTGCCAGCTCCACTCAGTCACCATAGCAGAGCCCTGAGGGAGAATGGCCTCAGCCCTTATATACAAATGAGAACACAGAGCCCAGTGTGGCTTAGCAACTGGCCGAGGGCTACACAGAAGGTCAAATCCAGCCTCAGGCCCAGGGCCCAAGGCCTCCACCACACCCATGGCCACACCAGATCAGAAACACTCGTGTCGCCCAACCTGTGGCGAGGTAGACCCTGGTCCAGAGGCCTTCCTTCCCTTGGTGCTAATGGGTAAACTGAGGCAAAGAAATTACCTCTCTTTGCCCGTTCCAAGAAAAAAGGGAGCCCTCCGCATCTGTCAAGCCTCTGACTACCAGCTGTTTTCTTCATCGCTTCATGGAATCCTCATGACCAGTCCATGTGGGCAGCGCTGCCGTCCCCGACCTGCAGATGGGAAACTGAGGCCCTGCAGTGCTCTGCCTTCCCTTGGTCACAATGCTAGGAGAGGGCAGAGCAGACAGGCAGGCCCAGCTCATTCACAGGCTGTGTGACTTTGGCCATGTCATCACTGCCTGCTGAGCCAGGGTGGCCTGGCAGCTCAGCCTGGGAGCTGGGAGTCCAATGCCTGGGCACAAACACTAGCTCTGCCACCATCAGCTGTGTGACCTGGTCAAGTCCCAGCTTGCGCATCTGTGAAATGGGGTAATGACCATGGCTGCCTCAAAGGCTGTTATAAGACAAGGTGTGTCAAGCGCTCAGGACGGAGGAGCACACAGAAAATACTCAATACACGCTGGTGGCTGCCATGGCTATTCCTATGACTGGTGACAGTGAATGAATGGGACTGAAAAGGAGCCCAGATAGCTCCAACTTCAGAACATCAGCACCACGTGAGGCCTGCCTCCAGCCCCCACCCCGATTCGGCAGGTCTCGGGTGGGGCCCAGGGGTCTGCATTGTAAACCTTCCCAGATGCAGCTGAAACTGTTGGTCTGGGGTCCACACTTTGAGGACATAATGTAGAGCTTGAAATTTTAAAAACTCACAGCAAGCCCCATCAGCAGGAAATTGGCTGTGGGGAGACGGCTGCGGCTAGATGGCTGCAGGCGCAGGAGGGCACAATTAAGTCCATGATTGGACTCTAATTACTGAGCGTTTACTAGCCTTATCTCTCCGGCTGTGATTGTCCTCTGTCCCCGGTTGTCAGCTGGAGTGCAGCCAGGTACCTGTTCTGGGTAGAGGTGGGACCAGGACCTTGGGTAGGATTTCCCAGCCACGTCTCTCCCATCCCCTTCTGCAGGTATAGCCAGGCACACCGGCAGCCAATCCAGTGTAGCTGTTCCTCTAACGAAGAGCCTGCCTCTACCAGCTGCTTCCCCCAGTACCACCCGAGCCCCATCAGCTGCGAATAGATGCATACCATCTTCATAGTACAGAGGCACCAAGGCTCAGAGAGGCCAAGCAACCTGCCTGAGGTCACACAGCTAAAAAGGGACCAGTCCAGATACAACTCAGTGGCGCTTCCCTGGTTATCCTCTGGATGCCAGCTCAAATACACCTTGGGGCCCCAGACCAGATCTGAGGCCCCTGCACAAGCCTCCTTTCTTCACGGCACTGGCCACAGCTGCAGCTACATCACCTGCACTATCTGCTGGCTTGTGTCTGCCTCTCCCCAGAGTGCCAGCTCAAGGAGGCAGGGGCTGTGTCTCTTGTTCCCACAAGGTCCCCAGAGCCTGGCACAGTCCCTGGCACCAGTGGGCTCTCCCTAAGTATTTGTTTCATGACTGTATTACCGAACCCGGTGGTGCCACAGAGCTGCCCAGGGCAGCCAGCCCTTATAGGTGGGGATTCTGGGCTCCTGCCTCCCCCCACTCTCTGACCCCAATGACCACCTTTTCTGACAGGGCCCAGGAGCCCGGGGCAGCTGGCTCTCATTCTCAGGGCTTACCCCCAGAGCCCAGACCCTGCGGGCTGCTCAGGACCAACTCTCATTCCTGGGTCCCCGCTTCCCCCTCAGGCGGCCCCTGGGAATGCGGTGCCTGCCTGTCCTCTGGGGAGGACCTCTGCTTTTCAAAGCGCTTTGTCTTACAACAAGGCTAGCAGGATGTCTGAGCATCTAAAACTGCAGATCTGCCGGCCTGGCTTCCATGTGGAATGGGATGATGGCCCATGACTTAATCTGCCTTATGGGGACCGAGGCCCTCAGAGATAGTGCACACGAGGCTTGGAGGGTAGCCAACGGTCCCGATTGGCCCAGGACTGAGGGGTTTCTCAAGGCACAGGACTTTCAGTGCTAAAACTGGGGGAGGTGCCTGGCACACAGATAGGAAGGACCCACACCTAGCTGAGGATCAGTGCCCCCTGGGCACCCTGTAGAGTCCCCAGATGAGTCAGCCCATGGATACTGCAGGGCATGGTCCCCCAAAAGCCAATGCAGGCAGCTGGGCCAAACAGACCAGGGGCCAGATGAAGAGGTGGCTGAGAGGGCCCAGTTCCTACGAGCTCTGGCATTCCTCAGGCCTGGGTTCAAACCCAGGCTCTCCACTTAACAGTCAGTGTTCCTGGAAAGCAGCTGAGACTCTGAGCCTGTTTCTTCACCTGCTCATCGTCCCTGCACAGCCTTCTGGTGCCTGGCCCTGGGCCAGGCACTGCACGTCACTTTATCCTCAGGGCAGCCACTCCAGGAAACTGGGGGTGGGAAGGAGAGCATCAGAACCGCGGGCCACAGAGTTGGAGCTTGGGGTCCCCGAAGTCAAGAAGTCTGGGTCACCTGCCCCTTTGGGGTTACAGATCCAGTCCTCTCCCAGGTTTACACCCTCTCCTCCCATCCCTCTCCCCAGCCCACATAGGCTCTCTGAGGCCTGCCTTCTGTAGCCCACCTACCCTCACCTCTGCCACCTGAGGCTGCATTCTCCAGGCCCTCCCCAACCTGAAAGGTTGCCCACCATGGTTCTCTGTTGCTTCTAGATTACATATGGAGTCTACAGCTGAGAGCGGCTGTGTGACCTTGGACAAGTCACTTAACCTCTCAGAGCCTTGGTTTCCTCAAGTGTAAGCGGTGGCAAAGATCTCTCCTACTCAGCGCTATGAGACCATGTGTGTTAAAGGGCCGCTGTTCCTTCTGACCTTCCCTTCCTTTCCCCTTGGCCCAGGATGAAGGCCAACATTACCTTTCAGTCTTACCTCCTGCCTCTCCCCAGCATGGAGCCCTGGCTCACCCCAGGCCTCAGCCCATGTGGAGCCCTCCTCCTGCTCCTCCAGTTACCCACAGCCCGCCCGTCCTGCCAGGCTCCTACGCTGGTCCCAGCTTGGCCCCAGGAGCCATCCCTGCACATCCTCATGCAGGCCATCCATGTCCCCTCGGACCCCCACTGCCAGACGGTCACACTGCGCTCTAGCCGTCATGCAGAGCAACACAGGGGGTCTGCAGTGTTTTCTCCTGACGCTCTCAGCATTGGCTGCTAGAAGGCAGGCAAGCATGTTCTGCTGGTCCCACAGAAGCCCTGACTATACACCCAGCAGGCACATTCACTGGCCTGACATCCTGACCCCAGCCGCCACCTGCCTGAGCACCCTCCCTGACCAAGGGCTCCACAATCATAATGAAAATGGTCGTCTGTTGCTTGCCTACCATGAGTCAGGCATTTTACAAACACTTCATCCTAATAGCCCTGCATGTAAGTACTCATTAGCCTATTTTACAGACAAGAGAACTAAGGCTCAGAGAACTTGTCAGTGGCTGAGAGTCCCCAGCTAGGACAAGCAAGGTCAGAAGCGAAGCAGGTCAGCCTGGTTTTGATGTCTTCACTGAGCAGCCACGGTAGTAAGGAAGGAGAGCCGGTCAAAGGAAGCAGCCGGCACACAGAACAGAACGGACACTACAGCTCTCTCTGCAGGATAATCCAGTGCCCCAGACAGTGCGCCCCAAGGGGGACAAAGAATGGGCTCTCGTCTGGCCCGAGGCTCTCCGGGTCTCGGGCCTCTTGCCATGAGTCTTTGTTGTTCTGTCTGTGAGTGGGGTGAGCCCAGACCCACTAAGATGGAGGCAGTCCACAGGCTGAGGAAAATAAAGCAAGAGAGACTCAAAGGTGCCCTGGATGCTATGTGTAGAGCAAAGGGAACAGCATTTAGGCAAAGGGAACAGAAAGTAGGAAGGTGCTGAGGCTGGAAGGAGCCAGGCACATGCTGGGGCCTCAAAGGAAGTCTGCGTGTGGCCGCAGCAGCCGGAGCAGCCAGGGTGTGGAACGGGGCAGGCAGGCCTGACGGTGCATCTGCTTGGGTCCTGGTGCGGTGCCGGATAGGAGCTCTGGCGGCTGCGCTATGACGTCACTCATGTCTTCACTGGGAGGACAGGCTGGAGAGGACCAGGAGGAGGGAGCACAGTGAGGAAGGCCGGTCCTGAGGGACTGGGCTGGAGACAGGAGGAAGCAGATAGGCACAGACAAGATGGCTTTGGGAGGGAGAATTCATGGGCCCGGCTGGTGGACTGGGAGGGGGCAGGCGGCAACGAGGGTCAGGATGAGGCCCGGATTTCTGACACACATGACTGATGGACGGGGTGGGGCTATATTGAGAAGACAGGGGGCGGGGGCAATGAAGAAGTAAGAGGAAGCAAGATGGGGACAAAGATGTCGCCACTGGACCTGGGCGCCTTAACATGAGGTGTCTGACGTGAAAAGTGGGGCAAAGGTCAGCTTTGAGAGGACATGGATCTATTGGGAGTCCAGCCATGGCTGGGCAGAGGAGGGACATGTTAGAGGCTTTGAGATTTGACTTGGGAAGGGGGGTCAGGAGAGAGGAGCCAGATAGCACCCAGGCCTGGAGCAGGCAGGAGGGGGAGGGCCCAGGGCCTGAGACAGGGATTGGCCTTGGAGGGGAGGCCCTTCTCCACTTGTATCAGGAGATGGGGCAGATGGCTGTGTGTGAGTCAGGGTTTGTGGGGGGAGAGTGAGGGACCCCTGTCCAATGGCTCCTGTTTCCTCGGGGTGAGGTGTAGTGATAAAGGCAGAGGGCATGTGAGGAGTAGGCGATTCGGGGCAAAGGGGCTCAAAGGGCCCGGTGTCCCGCTCCCCACTGCTCTCAATTCCTCCTACACAGCCTCAGGAGTAGCCGGAATGAAAAACCAACTCCTGGGCTCCCACGGGGGGTCCTGCCCTCCAGGAGCAGGGCTGGGGCCATGGATGGCTCCGCAGGCTGGGTGTAAAGAGGGCAGCATCCCCCCTCAGGGGCCACTGCAGGGGTGTGGGTAGGACAGCCACTGCCAGGCCCTCATGCGGGGGCAGGGAGTGGAGTGGTGCATCCTTGGACCTGCCCCCCGCCCCCCGAACCTCTGGTCCAATTGGTGGTAGAGACAGACTTTGCTGGGCCAAATGCAGGTGCACTGAGGAGTTCAACTCCATAGGAGAGAGAACAGGAAAGGAAAGGAACACATACCAGGTACTATGCCAGACCCTTTCAAGTTGGGACATCATCAAATCTCTAAAATAGCCCTTTAAGGGACAAGCTACGCCCCACATTTTGGATGAAGGAACTCGAAGAGGCTCAAGGATGCCTGAGCCCTGTGGTTCAAAGCTCGGGTGCTGGGGCCCATGGACTTGGGCATCAATCCTGGTTCTAACTAGCTGCGGTTTGGGACAAGTTACTTAACCAGCTGTGCCTGAGTTGCCTCACCTGTAAAGTGAAAACAGCAGCATCTCCTCCTGGCTCAGGTTGCCACACCTGGAAACTGAGCTCGCAGCAGGTGCCAGGCACCGGTGAGGACTTACAGAGGGCACCCCAAACCCCTCAAGCCAGAAGCCCAGATTGTGTCCCCATTCTGGGCTGAAAGGGAGAGACCATTTCCTTGTGTGGGTTTATTTTTAAGTCAGTGAAGGTGGAGGGAGGGCAGGAGCTCCACCAGGACACAGAGCAGGAAGGGGACGACCTGGGGTGGGAGGAGAGATTGAGACCAGAGGAGGAAGGAACGCCAAGGTCGCAGGACTAGGCTGGCTGGCACCACTGAGACCCCAGCATGACCTGGCCTCTGGGCCGTCACCTACGTGGTACAGCCGAGAGCAGAGACACTCAGGAGAGTTTCTCCTCTGTGGCTCCACCAGCTGTCATGCTGCCTGAGTTTCCACCCTTAGTGCTTGAGCCAGCCAAGGCGCCCAATGCCCAGGCTCAGCCGCAGCTCCGCACTCACAACGAGCCGCAGCCTCCTGCTTTCAGTGCCCACCTGGAGAACTGCCTGGCTCAGCGACTTTGTCACTCCTGGTGGAAGCCGGCAGCTCAGACCTTTCTCCTGGGGCCAAGATGGAGTGCGGGGGAGACGGGGGTGTGGAGGGAGGTGCAGCTAGAGGTGTTCTCCAGGAGGGTCCTGGTCACCGCGGTCACTGCTGGGGATAGAAGGGTCACAGAAAAGGCTCCCAAATGCACGCAGGCCAACCTGCTCACTCACTTCACAGACATTACACACTGAAGCCATCCAAGGTGGGGCCAGGCTGAGGGGATCCTGCCGGAGGCCACACAGCAGGGCAGCAGCTGAGCTGCCCCACCAGGGCCGGCGCAGAGAGGAGATAGGGCCTCCGGGAACCTGGCCTGCTGACCCTATCATGTGGCCTTGCTGAGCTGGTGGGGTGCAGGAAAGATCTGGGTGCCCCATTCGCTGGTGGGCAGGGGTGGGAACGCCACACAGCAACAGGGACGCAGCAGGGCCCAGGGACCCTGGTGGAAGGCAAACACTGTGCTTTCTCCTGCCATTTGAGCAGCCCTGCCTGGAACTTGAGTGCCCACATTTTAGATGAGAAAGTACAGTTTGGGGGCACCCTGCCTGCCCCAGTCTCAGCCAGGAGCTAGCAGGGCAGTCTGGGGTGCAGGTCCATGCAGCGTTAAGCCTCTGGCGACGTCCAAGGTTCTGCTGGTTGGGGCAGGTTCATGAGCTAGTTCTCCAGCCCCTTGGGGCTGGCAAGGTGGTGAGGAGGGCAGAGGAGCCAAAGTGAAGAGCTGGGGCATGGGGAAGCTCGAGCCCGCCCTGGCCAGTCCCCACCGGCAGCAAGACACAACAGAGATAAAGGCTATCTGCAGTGGCCGCTGGGCACGGGAAGGCAGCCAACAGGCAGCCTCCTCGGGCTCCAGGCACCCACCTCACCAGCTCCCCAAGGGGCCCAGGGACTGGGGGGCACATTTCTCCTTGGGGTGGCTCAGCCCGGGAGGGAGTAATCTAGAGACATCCCTTCTGCGTCTCCCAGACTTCACGGGGCAGGGGTCTAAATTGCAGCTTCCAGGCAAAGCTGCGCAAACGATATGCCTATAAGATGTGGCTTCCCGTTGCCCCGTTCCTGTTATTCCTAATTAGGTCCATTCCAACGGTATCACTGCCACATTATATGGCTGTGATGTCCACTAAAAAGCAGGGAGCAGAGCCTGGCACTTGGGGAGGACTACGTGCACCTGCCTTATTATCATGAACACCTCTGGGCCTCTGCCTCTGCTGTTCTCTTTACCTGGGACCTTCCTTCACCTGGATAATTCCTGCTGCCATCCATCAGGACTAGCCCAGAGAAGCCTTTCCTTTAAAGCCATGTCTTACGAGGCCGCCCTCTGGCTTGGCATTCTCCAGGCCCGCCCTCTGGGCAGCCAGAGTTCTGCCCACATCAAAGGGAAGTCCATGCAGGCTGCCGCTTCTGGGAAGCGCCCCCGGCGGTTGCTGCTCGCCACCCCTCTCTAGCACGGGCTTGGGGGTGCCCAGGAACATTCGCCCGCTCTGCACCTTCATGTGGATGTTTACGTGTCATTTTAATGGTTCTGCCTGACAAGCCCTGGATGTCTCCCTTTTTAAAAAAAGAAATTGTTTTATGCATTGAAATTAACTTTTTCAGTGAGTAAATTCATGAATACATTATCCTTATTAAAAAAAACAACTAAGCATATATATGACTAAAATCCCCTTGGAAATCAAGCCCCTCCGAGGCCCTCCGCTCTCCCTCTCCAAGTGCAGCAATAGGCATTGAGGTGGAGCCATCGGACTTTATTTTTCATTTGTGTTCATGAATATGTGTCCACAGGAGACATACAGAAGTGTGTGTATGATGTCATTGCACCCCTGGCTCTTCCCCCGCGATCTGGTTTTGCCCCCCCCCCCACCCCGTGTTGACATCTGATAGGAGATCTTTTTGACTTCGTACCCTCTCCCCAGTCATTAGCTCTTCTAACTGCAGACCGCGTTCAGGCTGGGAGATAAGAGAGGAGCACAGGGCCTGCCAGGGGCCCGCATTTCCCAAGGTGAGACATGGGGATCACGGGCCAAGGAGGTCCCACCAGGAAAACACAATCTCCTGGTCAAGCTGAGGGGACACAGTGTGCTAGCCCGCTCTTGAAGCTCCCAGAGAACATAACATCATAAAGCCTCAGAGACGTCCTGCAGGGAGGGGCTTGGCGACTCTCCCTAGCCCAGGGTGACCCAGGCCTGGGCGACCATGAGGCCCTTCAGGGTGTTCACACCATGCCAGGTGATATACTGAGGGGAGGCTCTGTGGCCATGGCAAGTTCTTTCCAGGTCTCTGTGAAGAAGAAGGAGGAGGAGGAGGAGGAGGAGGAGGAGGAGGAGGAGGAGCAGGAGGAGGAGGAGAAGAAGAAGGAGAAAGGAGAAAGGAGAAGAAAAGGGGGAGGGGGAGGGGAAAGGGGAGGGAGGGGGAGGAGAAGGGGAGGGGAAGGGGAGGGGGGAGAGAAAGAAGAAGAAGGAAGCCACCATCTCTAAATCAACCTCCCTTACTCCACATTTCTACCTGAAATTCACAGAGTGCCTTGACAGAATTTATCACATGCCCGGTGAAAGCTCCTTGCAGCATCTACACCATAGCAGCTTCCCAAGCTAACTCACAAAAAAAGCAAATAAAAGTTAGCCTCAGCCACCCCATGCTGGTTCCCCTTGGTCACTACATGCTCTCCTGACTTCTCTCAGACCACTGAGTACTGGGATTTGCCAGAGTTCAACATGACATTTATGTCGTAGTGTCTGGGATTATTTCCCTCCTTCTAGCTGGGAATTCTTGCCTATCTCCACTTGCCTGGCAACATGCCTGATCTTGAGAAGTCCTTGGAGCTCCTGGCAGTGGTTCTGCAGCCTCCTGGGCCAGGCTGCACCATCCTGGGAGGAGGCGACTTGCTGGTGTGGGGCGTGACACCTGCCTTGCCCTGCTGATCTCACAGATGTCCTCTGCTCCACTCATCGGGGCCTCCGAACGCTTAGCCCTGCTAGCCTCAGACCCACATAGAGACCACCTCTCATTGAACTGCATGGTGGCCTTGACCCTGAAGCCCTCTGTTCCTCAAACTATCTCCTCCCTGACCTCGGGGCACATCCTTGTGTACAGCAGCTCTGCCCAGGGACACCAGGGGGAAGTGGGAGGAAGGGCATGGTCAGTGTGGGAGGCACAGGAACGGGTAGAACCAAGGGCAGCAATCTGAGGGTGGGAGAAAAGAGGGTCTAGAAGACCAGCGACAGCAATGGAGTCAAAGGAGCTGGGAAGGCATCAGTACAGTCAGTCATGAAAGACAAGGGAATGGGGTGAGGGCAGGTAAAGGGTGAGGTCAAAGGCCAGGTTGGGGTGGAGGCTAGGTGTACGAGGGACTGGCAGGTCAGCCCAGGACTCTGGGGACAGATGGAGTATGAACCCAGATAGACCCTCTTTCTGTACAAAAACAGATACACTGACATTTCTAGCCAGGGCACTTAGGCCAGAGAATATAAAGGCACCCAGATTGAAAAGGAAAAGTGAAATATCTCCATTTATAGATGACATGATCTTTACTAGTATATAGAAAATCCTAAGGGATCCACTGAAAAACTCTTAGAACTAATAAATTGAGTTCAGCATGGTTTCAAGGTACAACTTTAATATCCAAAAATCAATTCTAGTTCTATACACTTGCAATGAGCAATACAAAAATGAAATTAAAAAACAATTCCATTTACAATAGTACCAAAAAATAAATCACTTTAACAAAGGCAGTGTAACACTAATACTCTGAAAACTACAGAAATGTGTTGAAAGAAATAAAAGAAAATCTTAACAAATAGAAAGACGTTGCATGCTCATGGACCAGAAGACTTGTTATTGGTAAGATGACAATATTTCCAGGTTGATCTACAGATTCCACACAATCCTCATCAAAACTCTTGCTGGCTTCTTTACAGAAAATGGCAGGCTGATCCTAGTATTTATATGTATATTCAAGGAGCCCAGGCAAACCAAAACAGATTTAGAGAACTCACATTTTCTGATTTCAAAACTTACTACAAAGCTACAGTAAACAAGACAGTTTGTTACTGGCACGGAGTGAACATGTAGAGCTATGGAATTCAGTAGTCCAGAAATAAATTCTCACACTTGTGGTCAACTGATTTTCAAAAAAGTGCAAACATAACTTAATGGGGGAAAGAATCATCTTTCAACAAATGGTTCTGGAACAACGAGCTATTTATGTGCAAAAGGATGAATTTGGACTCCTACCTCACACCATATACAAAACTCAACTCAAAGACCTGTATGTAGTAGCTAAAACCATAAAACACTTCTAAGGAAAACATAGGTATAAATTTTCATGACCTTGGATTAGGCAATGGATTTTTAGATATGATACCAAAAGCACAAGCAACAGAAAAAAGCATAGATAAATTAGACTTCATCAAAATTTAAATGTTTCATGCTTCAAAGAACACCATTAGAAAGGTAGGAAAAAACACAGAATGGGAGAAAATACTTGTAAATAATATATCTTATAAGGAACTTGTATTCAGAAAATATAAAAAACTCTTACACCTTGATAATAAAAAGATAAATAATCAATTTAAAAATGAGCAAAGGATCTGAATACACATTTCTCCAAAGATATACAAATGGCCAATAAGCCCATAAAAAGATGCTTAACCTCACGAGCCATCAGGAGAATTCAAATTCAAACCACAATGAGATACAGCTTCACACCCATTAGGATGCTATAATCAAAAAGAGAGACTATTGCCCGGCTGATGTGGCTCAGTTGTTGAGCATGCACCAAGAGGTCACTGGTTTGATTCCCAGTCAGGGCTCATGCCCAGGTTGCAGGCTCGATCTCAAGAAGGAGGCATGCAGGAGGCAGCCAGTCGATGTTCATGTTTCTCTTTCATTGATGTTTCTATCCCTCCCTCTCTCTTTCTCTCTCTCAAATCAATAAAAACATATTTATTTTTTAAAAAGAGAGAGACTGTAACTATTGTCTAAGATGTGGAGAAACCAGAACCCTCATATATTGCTGGTGGAAGTATAAAATGATCTGGCCACTTTGGAAAACAGTTTGGCAGGTCCTCAAAAAGTTAAACATAGAATTACCATATGATGCAACAATTCTACTATTTTTATATACTGAAGAGAACTGAAAACACGTGTCCACATAAAAACTTACACACAAATGTTCACAGCAGCATTCTTCGCTGTAGCCATTAAGTGAAAGCAGCCCAATGTGTGTGAACTGATGAATGGATAAAGAAAATGTGGTACATCCGTGCAATGGAATGTTACTCAGCCATTAAAAGGTATGGAGTACTGACTCATGCTCCAACTTCGGTGAACCTTGAACACACTGCTAAGTGAAAGAATCCAGTTACAAAGGCTTTGTGATTGCATTGTATGATTTCATTTGTGTGAAATCTCCATAATTGGTAAGTCCACAGAGATAGGAAGTAGGTTAGTTTAGGGTTGGGAGTGGGGCTAGAGAAAAAAGGGGCAATAACTGCTAATGGGTATGGGATGTTGTTTAGAGGTGATAAATTGTTCTAAAGTTGATTGTGCTGATGTTTGCACAAGCCTATGACTATACTAAAAATTACTGAATCACTACTTTAAGTAAATGATGATTATGTGAATGTTATCTCAATAACACTCTTATAATTTAAAAAAGAAAAAAAGAAAGAAAGTAACTATGGACTCACAAAGGCCTGGCACAGAGCTGAAGGAATGGGTACAAAATGTCCTCAGTTGTACATCTCCTTTCTGGCTCCTTTCAATCTACCTGACCCTTAAACATCTGTCTTTCACAGAATTCCGTCCTCAGCCCCCCTCTCCTTCTTCCCACGCAATCACCCAAGATAACCTCACCTACCCTTCCCTCCACTCCCATCTAGAGGCCCCCAAGATGGGAGCACTCACAATTCCTTCCCTTTGTCCAGGAGCTCTTGCCTGGGCTCCTGGGTACCAGGCCCACATCCTTCTTTCCTGGTTATATGACAACAATGATAATGTAATGATGGTGATGATAGCTACTGGCATATCACTTATCGGGCATTTATTATGTGCCAAGCACCTTATATACCATATCTTATTTAATTCTCACCACAACCTAAGGAGGCCAACATTATCCCCATACCACAGGTGAGGAAACTGAGGCTTGAAGAGGGAAGTCACTTGCCCAAAGACACACAGCTATGGGGAAGGGAAGATCAGGGATTCAAACTCAGGCAGCCCAGCGTTAGAGCCCACATCTTTAAGCACTATGCTGGGTCCTCAGACTCAACGTTACTCACCTCAACTCATCCCCTTCACCCACCTCACTCACCTCCTCCCTCCGTCCCCCCTCCACACCTCGTCCTGCAGAACCCAACCTAGAGGTCCACCTGCCTCCTCTGTCTCCCCTCACCCCTGCAGTGCAGCAATGCCCAGGCCTGACCTGAGGCTGAAACAGTCCCTGCATGCCCCCAGGCTGCGGATGTTGCGAGGCTGGCCCATGCAGGCCCTCCGTGCTCTCTGGGCTCAGGGACAGGGAGGTCCCAAGGGCAGAATGACTCAGGCCCACCCGCTGATGCCCAGCTCTGTTCCAGGAACAGGGGAGCATTTTGAAATTCAGTGACTCAGGGTCCAGATGAGTAAAGCAGATATTCAGCCTGACAGCAAGACAGACAGACCGCGGAGCATTGCATTTGGTGTGCGTGGCAGTGGGATGCCTCCAGGCGCAGATGCCGGGGCCCTCTGTTGGACCTGCCTGAGCTCACACACTCAGGAATCAGGTACCAAGGGCAAGCCCTGCTCCTGCTCCTGGGGCCCCAGAAATACCCCTGGGATCAGCCCTGAATCCCAGCTAGGGGAGCCCCAGCCTGCCTGCCTGCTTTTCTGTGCCAGCCCAGCCCTTCCCCAGGGCTCCCTGATCTAGTTCTCTTTTCCTACCTTAGAAACAGCTCCTCACAAGTTTACCCACAAGCCCTTCTCAGGCAGGAGGGCCCCCACCCCAGGAGGAGACTCTCATGGGTTAAGAATGTCGGAAGGCACAGTTGGCCTACAGTGATATTTAAATAACTATTTTCTTGAGTGACAGGAAGGGAAGAGAGAGGAAGGGAGGGAGAGAAGGAGAAGTGATTCTAGGGGCCTCTGGGTCATGGAGTGGCCTTGAATTTGCCATCTGGGTTTGCTCTTGCTGATCTTCCAGGGGCTGTGTGACTTGGGGAAGTTGAGCAGCATCTCTGGGCCTCCTTCCTCCGGCAGTTGGGAAGAGGTGTAATGGGATTAGGCTGAGGCATACCTCCTGACACTGCTGTGAGGTGAGTCCAGGCAGCGGCCTTTGCTGTGCTTGGGGCCGCCTTGAGCGGATCTGCCATCTCCCTCCCCCACCCCAGCACCCACCAGGGTCCTGGCCTCGCAGTTGGGCTGCATGGAATGCACATGTAGCGTGAATCATCCAGGTCCAACATGGCAGCGCCGCAGAGGCAGGTCTGGGTCCCCGGGAGAGTGCTGGAGAACGTGCACCCTTGAGGCACTGAACCAGCCAGGGAACTTGGCCGGAACTTCCTGTTTCCCAGCCAGTTTGTGCCCAGGACCCCTTCTCCCCACCCCATGTCCACACATTCCCCACCTGGCTGACTCGCGGCTCCCCCACCACTGCATCCCCAGCGAGCCCCAGGCTGCCGGCAGGCACACTGTGCCCCCGGGCCACGGCCTGGGCACAGGAAACTCCGTGGCTCTCATCATCTTGTGAGTTCGGAAACTGTCCTGAGGCCTGAAGCTCACTGCTCCTCCTCAGACACTTGCAGCATATGGTCTGCCCCTTCCCATGCAGTGCCCCCAGAGCCACAGGCACTCCCTCTCTCCCTGGACCAGCCCCAGGTGCCCTGGAATCCCGGACAGCAGGAAGCTCTGGCCTCCTGCACAGAAAGGAGGCCATGAGAGGAAGATGGGGATGGAGCCCGTGCACCTCCCTGGTGACCCGACAGGAATGTCCCGATCTCTCAGCGCCCAGCCCCCAGGTCAGAGGCCTGCAGCCACAAAGATAAACAGCCTCCGCTCATTGGGCAGGGAGGCTGGGGTGGCTCAGCAGGGAAAGAAGTCAGGACCCTGAGAGCCGGTGAGAGCAGTCCCATCCGGCAGGGCAGCCATCGGCAGCCTCCCACACCCAGCCCTGGGGCTCCGTCCGGGGCCTTCCCATAGACCCTGGTCAGCAACCAGAAGAGCAGGCGGCCTACGTGGCCTTCTCAGCTCCCTCTCCACTCTCCACACCAAAGCCCACGCTTCTGGTCCTAAACCCCTCCCCGGTCATCCTCATGCTCTGCCCGTCCTGCCTTCAGCCCCACCTGAGGGCAGCTGTTCTACGCCTCTTCAAGCCTCCACCTGGTGCCACCCTGTGGGCCTGCCCTGGACATTGCAGGAGCCTCTGGCTGGCCTGGCTTCACCTCTCCTGACCTGCTAAGGCCCACTCTCCCCCAGCAGCTACAGGAATCTTTTGAAAACATAAATCAGATTGTGTCAGAGCTTTTCCATAGATCCTTCTGGTGGGGAGACCACTAGCCTTTCCAACACCGCACCAGCACACCTTCCACTGGCCATTCCAGCCACCCCCACCCACCCCCGACGGGCAGCAGGTGAGGGCCAATCCAGCCTTCAGCTCAGAAAAGGCAAAATGCTGGTCAAAGCCAACATTCTGTCCTACCACTATGGCAAGTGTCATGGCACCAAGAGACACAGAATAATCCTACAAGTGGAGGCCAGTGGGCAACCTGGGGTCTGTGCCTAGGAGCTGAAGTCCAACGAAACTGGCTTAGGACAACCGGCCGTCTGATGCCACTCCGAACCTCCAGGGGCCCTGTCTCTGATGGAAATGGCTGCTGGTCATCGCAGGGACCCGTGGCAGCTGCAGGCAACTGCCCTCAAGGAGACAGACATTCTGGTCCCTGTGTAGGGAACTGACTCCGTGCCTGGCACAGAGTAGGCACTTATGAAGTGAATGAGAGAAATTAATTAATTACTGTAGAAATAAATGAATGAATGAACCATCTACTCCAATCTAATTTCAAACAATATAAATCTAGTGGGTGAAAAAACTTGCCTGAGAGAACAAAACAATTGAGTTGCAGGGCCGTATAAGGCAATCAATCAATATTTATTGAGCGCCTGCTATGTGCCAGGGACCATTCCCAGTGCTGGAGACACAGCAGTGCACAAGCAGGCAGGGCTCCAGCCCCCATGGAGCTACCAGTCTGCCTCCTGCGCCCAGTTCCCTGACTCCTAACCCCGGGCACTTTCTTGCACCAAAATAGCCAAGAGGCCCCCACTGCCAGGGCCTTGTACAGACCCTCCAGGTAACACAGGGAGCTGCAGTGGGCAGCAGGCTGGCCTGCAAGGCCTGTGTACTGTCTCCTCCTTCCCCGGCTCGGTTGCAGCCTTAACTATTAATGATGAAATAATTGACACTCATTAACGTGCCAGTCATCCACGTGGGGCCCAGCATTAACCAATTCATCTCTCAGTGACTGATCCATTAAAGCTGAGCTTTTATAAAACGCCCTCGGGTGGCAAACCACACTCCGCTGGCGTGGAGGACAGGGCAGGAAGGATGCCTTCTTCGCAGCGCCGAGAGTCCCAGGGAGGACCGGGAAAGTGCACGGCACTTTAGTGCAGCCTGGGCACTGGTGCCACCCAGCTGGGTTCACACTGCCTTGGCCTGCGGCAATAGCAGCCCGTTGTGTGCGAGGCTCCGCTTCACCATGAAATCTGAATACTCGGGGCAAATTACAGCCTTTTAAAAATGCTGTTGCATGAATCACCCATGGGGCAGGAGATGCTCTTCAAGGGGAGAAAAATAACAAAGGTGTGGCCAGGAGTGCCAGCCCGGCCCGAGCACTCGCGGCTGGCCTGGGCTTCCCCTTAGGTCCTGCTGGCCCCTTGGCCTCAAGTGCTCCCGCAGGGAAGTGGGTGTGTGGGTTCAGACTTCTCCTCCTGAGACTGGTGTCCCTTCACTCATTTAACAAGTGGGTGTTGAGCACTAATTCTGTCCCAGCCGCAGGACAGGACAGCGGGCCCAGTGCCCCCAGAGCCCAGGTGACCAGCTGAGGAGTTCCAAGAGCCTGACTCCGGGGCCCTGAGAGGGAGTCGCAGTTCACAGTGAAGAGGAGAGAAGGCATTCAGGGGAAGGAAGGGCATTTGGGAGGCAGAGCTGAAGGCAGGAGCTGTGGGTGGGAGCTGAAGGCCGAGCCTGGAAAGCAGGAGGGGCCTGCGGGCTCCAGGGGGGAGGCGAGCAGCGGGCCTGGAGCCTTGATGAGCCCATTCGCCATCAGACTTGTTTCTGGGGCCGTGGGGCCCTAGAAGGAATTTATACAGGGGAGAGACAGGGTCCACCAAGTTTTACTTAAAACATCATCCAGGAGGGGCAGGACAATGCCATGGGCAAGTTTGGGGAAAAGATCCTCTGTGGCCTCCAACTGCAGTGCTGGCTGGCAGTGGCCCCCACCGCACAGGGGAGTGGACAGCCTTCAGCTCTCTGGCGGGCCCAGCAGCCCCAGCCTCAGGCAGGACTTCCTAAGCAGGGATGGGCACAAGCCCTGCCCCTCCCCGGTGAAGTGTCTGCGTGCACAGTTCCCACAGCTTCAGGCCAGCAGGGAACAACTCCAGGGCTGGCTCCAGCAAGCCACTGTGTTGTTTGTGTCGAGAGGGTCACCAAAGCCCCTCTAGGGAAGGACCAGGCCTCCAAGGGGCCCAGGGGGCCCTCAGAGGCCCTCCCATGCAGGGCAGCTAGGAAGCCATCTCAGAGCCAGCGTACGGAGCCACCCGCCTAGCAGCTCTGTGGCCCTGGGAATGCCAGGCAGCCTCCTGGGAGCCCCATCTGTGGATGGGGAGAATGGCTGTGACATGCCTCCCTAACAGGGTTCCTCCCAGAAATGAGATGACACCCTAAACCTCAGCACAGAGCCTAACAACCCTCAGTCCTCTGAGACCTGGGCGGTCCTCTACCTGATAAATGAGAGAGTTCCCCAGGGCCTGCAAACAAGGCTGTGGGCTCCAGGAATCCCCAGGGCTCCAACACACACACACACACACACACACACACACACACACACACACACGTGCCTTTGAGCCCAAAAGCCTTCCCTCCCAGCTGGGACCCTAGAGCCTGATCTGAGCTCTATCCAAAGGCCCCACAGCAGTGAGGAGGGAGTGAGCACAGCAAACCCAGCCCCGCGCCCTCAGTCCAGACAAGAGCTGGAGTGAGCGCCCAGGAACCACTGCACCTTCACCCCCATTCCTGGGGCTGAAGAGAAAGACACAGGTCTGAGAGAGGTTGTGCTGGGGGGCCACTGAGAGACAAAGTTGGCTGGAAGGGGCAGTGGAAAAGGAGAGAGGACAGAACAGGAGCCTGCGAAGAGTGTGAAGAATAGCAGCCCAGAATGTTCAATGCAGACAGCCCTGTGAGCTGACAGGGCCCCTCCCGCCAGCACCCCCATCTGCTTCTGCACCCCACCACCAGGACCTAGTGAGCGTACCACCTCCTCCGGAGAGAAAACACAAGACCGATGCTGCCCTGTCCCCTAGAGGACCAAAGGGGCACCAGAAGCTGCTGTAATTGGGCGGGTGGCAAAGGCTCCCGCAATCTTCTCTGTCTCCCCGCCCCCACCCTCTGCCTCTGTGAAGGGCCTGAGAACCCAGCCTTGCAACCCCACATGCAGATGTGGTCAGCATGCATTTCCTCGGCACCTCAGTGGGTCCTTGCCCACAAGATGTCAGATTCTCCCGGAGTCTGCAATAACCTCAGGCAGGTTCCCATTCCTGCTAGTGGGGGGAAGGGGCATTCTCACCAGGGGGCACCAACCTGCAGGTAGGCACCCTCAGGTTCCCCTATGGGGATGGGATGGCAGCTGAGGGAGTTCTGAAGGATCTCTGAGGCCCACTAACTGTTAACAGCTCTCCCTCCTCCATTACCCCAGCCCCCTGGGCTCACGATCCTGAGATTCTGTTGAGAACATTAAAGGGAGTGGAGGCAGCATCTGGAAGGCCACAAGCTTGACTACTCCCCTTGAATAGCTATGAGGCCTCTGGCAAGACGCTCTACTTCCCTGAACCTCAATTTCCTCGTCAGTAAAATAGGCACACCTCACCTACCTAGCAGGGAGGTGGTAAAGATTAGCCAGATGGTGTTGTGACACACTCTATCTGATGGCAATAAGTTCTCAACAAAGCTAGCCTGCATGGTCATCATCGTGGCCTCTGTGAGTGGCCACTGAATGAATAAGAACAAAGGAGGGTCCCAGAGCTTGCGTCAGAGGCCTGTGGCTCCCTGCCTGGCCCCAGCACCATTCTGAACAGAGACGTGTGCTGGAAAAGAGCAACAGCAAAACCACATGGACCCTGGTCCTGTTCTAAACATCGCCATGCTCACGACAGCCCCGAGCCTCTGCGCCCCTGCACCACGCCATTTGTCCCTATTTTATGGGTAAGATGGTAGGCGAGGCTGGCGTCACACCAGCGCCTATTCTCAATGCGATTGCCAGGCTGCCACCTCCCCACTGCAGGGCCCAGAGCAAGGCCACCGGCTCCCTGCCCCCACTCTGCTTTGCTCAATCCAGTCTGTTTCCCCAGAATTGGCCCAACAGCTATCTCATCCGCGTGGCCACGAGGGAGTGGGGATGGTGCCTGGATGCTCACTGCAGACAGCCCTGTGAGAGGAGCAGCTCGATGCACAAATGCCATTGGTGTGCCAAGCTGGAGTCATGGGTGGGGTAGGAGGAGCAGCCCCCGCCCAACTGAAAGCCAAGAAAACCCTGAGGCCCAGTCTCCCCTCTTTCAGGAAGGCCCCGAACAGCCACCTCTGCCCTTGCCCCTCCCTCCTGGGCAGACGGGGGCTGTCAGTGACTTGGGAACAGCTCTTGGGGGCAAATCCCAGCTCTGCTACGTATGAGCTGTGCCACCTCAGCCTTAATTTCCTCATCTATAAATGGGGATGATGATACCTATTCCCCTGACCCCCGGCTGTGGTGAGGACTAAACTGAGATGACACATGATCTCCTGGCACATAGGAAATGTTTGTTGAGTGACTGAATGGCTAACAGGAGGATTCCATTCCACTTTCAAAGGGCTTTGGCTTTGAGGCTGCAGGGACACTATAGCGACTCCTGGCATTGAGTAGCCAGGGTAGGGCACTGAGGGCAACCACACAGGCCACAGAAATGGTGCCTGCCCCCACCCCTGCCCAGCTCACCCAGCACCTCCCAGCATAAGGGTGATCATAGATTCTAACTGCAGGGGGATCACCAGCCCAAATTTAAAAATGTAACTACCCCAACCACAAAGTCCATAACTGGCCAGGTGCATCACTTCTCGATGAGAAAGAAAATGAAAATGAGAAGAAATACACACAGGCAACCATATAGCCACATCTCACAATCCCACAGCCTCAAAACCCACACGGTCTCACACTTACCCACACAACCCCTGAGACAGCCAACCGCACACCCAAACACAGCTACAGCCACAGCCTCCCACCCCCACCAAGGCTCAGCATACAGTCATTACCTACAGTCACAAAATGGCACATCACTCAACCTCATCCACCTTCCCCCACTCCCACTCACAGCCATCCGCACTGCCTGCAGCCGAGTACACCTAGAGCTGCCAGGCCCACCCCACGCACGCACCGTGTCACACATACAGCAGGCCCAGCTCCTCTCACAAAGCTCACAGGTAATTTGTCTTTTGCTGAAAACATCCCAACGAGCCCTGGATGGGTTGCTCAGTGGTTAGAGCATCGGTCCTTGGACCAGGGGGTCATGGGTTCCATTCCCAGTCAAGGGCATGTACCTCAGTTGCAGGCTCGATCCCCTGCCAGTCAATATGTATCTCTCACATCAATGTTTCTCTCTCTCTCTCTCTCTCTCTCTCTCTCTCTCTCTTTCCCCCCTCCCTCCCTCCTCTCTTCTTTCCACTAAAAATCAATGGAGCCCTAACCGGTTTGGCTCAGTCGATAGAGCATCGGCCTGTGGACTGAAGGGTCCCAGATTTGATTCCGGTCAAGGGCATGCACCTTGGTTGTGGGCACATCCCCACTGGGGAGTGTGCAAGAGGCAGCTGAATCGATGTTTCTCTCTCATCGATGTTTCTAACTCTCTATACCTCTCCTTTCTTCTCTGTAAAAAATCAATAAAATATATATATTTTTAAAATCAATGGAAAAATATCGTCATCCTCAGGCGAGGATGAACAAACAAAGCCCATCCCATTGAAAGCCTAGTGACTGGGCTGGACTTGGGGTTGCTCCCAGGGCCTCTGCCCACAAGAATAATGTTTCATTTCTGCTTATTTGCCTACAAGTGCACGTTCTTCAGCCCACGGCAGTGTTTGTGGCTCCACAGCAGCCTACACATTCCTCGCCCTAGTCTCCTGTTCCTGCCTGGAAGGGGACTAGGCAGCTGCAGAGCTCTGCATGGTGGGAGGCTTACCAGGCACTTTGGGGTCTCCAGCCAGAGTTCCCACGGGGCCTTGCAGAGGGTGGCTAGGCATGTGCTAGGCCAGCCTGAGTTCCACTTGGGTCAGGGGCCCAGCCACATGCAAGAGTTGCCAGCGCCCCTCCCCAGGCCCTGGCTGGAGCTGCAGTAGAAAGCCTCAGTCAGCCTGGCTGGGGCTCCCTTACCCCAGCACTCTCCTTCCCCACCAAACCCTGGACCCTCTGAGTCACTGAAGACCCAGGGCATGTCTGGAGGTCAGCCACAGATGAAGCTGGCATGGTGGGATCTCAGGAGTCACAGTGGGTGGGTGTGGAGACATTGAGGCAGGTGGGGCAGCAGCCTCTGGCTGGCTGGCCCTGCCAGTCCCATTGGTCCTACGAGAGGCTTATGGCCTGGTGGCCTGAGGAAGGAGGGGAGGGAACCCTAAGGCAGAGCAGGAGGGCTCTGGGTCAGAGGCCCGGACCTGGGGGCAGTGGGGAGGCTTACTCTCGAAGCCTGCAGTGGGGCTCCAGAGGCATTTTGGGGAGAGGTGGGGCCCTCAGGCCAGGCCCACTGGTTAGATGAGAGAAGAGGATGGGAAAGAGTCCTGGGGAAAAAGGCATTGAGGACTGAGTGAGAAAGAAGGCACAGGGGAGCCAGTGACCACAGACAAGCGGGAAGGCAGCTCTGAGCCTCCTGGGAAGCACCAAGCCCTGGGACAGGGGATGCATGCCTGTCCCCACTGCACCTCTCAGGAAGAATGACTGCCATCCACCATTGTCCCAAGGGGCCCAGCCCCGCAGGGACACGTCAGCACAGGGCAGCAGCCGGGCCACTGACACGAGATCCCGGAGTCCCAGAACCTCCCAGGGGCTGCTGCAGACCCGTGGACACCCTGTGAAGCTCAGCCCAGGAGGCTCCCAGAGGTGCTCAATGTCCAAACAGCAGAGGCAACCCTGGTGACGCTGGCACTGCCCCTCCTGGAGGCTGCCTGCAGAACTTCCAGCAGGCCTGGGCAGCAGCTGGGTTGAGGGCCTGGAACAACCAGCTGCTGGGCCTAGCCCACTGCAGAGCAGTGGGGCAGGCCTGTCTAAGGGAAATGTTCTTGCTTGCCCTATTAGTTTTCAGACTGTCTCAAGATTGTGTGGATTAATAAACGCACCCTTCCGGATGAGGGCCGGGCAGAGCAGCAGCTCTCTTGGTGAGGCCAAGAAGGGAAAAAGACCGAGGCCAGAGCTGCCTCCTAATGCCAGCCGGCTGTGAAGATATGCCCCTCCAGCTGCTTGGGCCCCTCAGTTTCCCCACTGTTAACTGAAGGGGGTTAGATAATCCCTAAGGTCCCCATCTGCTCAAATGTCCTAACGTTTTCTGGAAAGATTGCATGTGACCCCAAAAAACAAGCAGCCCCACAGGCTCTGTAGTGTCTCAGATGAAGGCAAGGCCTTAGGGCTGCCATCTTCCCAGGGGAACAGGTGGACCAGCCATGGAACCTGGACTCAAGTGCCCAGGGTGCCTGTCCGGACTGTGGGACCTCAGGCAATCTCTGAACCTTTCTGAGATTCAGATTCCAAACCCTGGAAAATGAAGAGCGAACCATTTCCCAGGAAAGCATGACACAAGGGCTGCATGATAACAACACCTCGTGGGCACCTCAAGTCACACCTGCAGTTGCAATTGGACTACCAAACCCCCACCACCAGGTACAACCCCCGCAGCCTTGTCTGTGTATCCTTCTGGCCCAAGGTATTCGACTCCTCTGGTGCCAGTCAGTAAGTGGAGGTGGGCATGGAGGTCAGGTGGGCTGCAGCCCCAGGTTTTACATGTCCTTCCATGGATGGGGGTTTAGCCAGCACTTTCAAATGATGATAGATGCAGTCTTGGTGAAACAAATTCATCTTGAGACTAGAAGAGTAAACAAATGTGTAATTCATGAATTTGCTAATTGTTCTTCATTTTGATCTCCTGCCATTTTTCCTAGACTCTCTGACTGACATCATGCTCGTGGTGGGACTGAGAGAGTGCCGGGAGCGAGCCAGAGGCAACTGGCATCAAAGCTAGGCACCTGGACTCACCCGCCTCCCAGCCGCCACCTCCAGCCCCTCCCCCAGACATCACACAAGGCAGGAAGCCCATGGCACTCAATCTTTTATTTTCTTGAACTGTACACAAATGTAAAATACTTTAACAGCCAGTCTATGGGAAAATTGTTTGGTTTTAAATTATTATGAAACAGAACCTAAGGGGAGCTTTATTAAATAAACATAAAGATGGGGATTTAAAAATACACACCTGCGTTCTACCATAGTCATTTTTACTCTACCTTCTGGGTGTGTGAGGATAGAAAAGACTCATCAAACTGAATAAACAAAATTCATTTATACCCTGAAACGTTGGCAGGCCACTCAAGGGATTGTTCAGAATGTCTACCTCATATAAGATGGCCTCACCATCTAATAAAAATTAAAACTGATCTGTTGGCCTCTTTGGTTCCAAAATTATGTATAATACATTTAACTGTATTTTTTTTTGCTGCTATAAAAATAACTTCTTTTTTCAAATGGCAGTTTCTGACTAATCATGCAACTAAATCAGTGCAAACATTAAAAGCAATCATTCGCTTTAAAAAGAAGCAAAGGATTTCATTTCAAGTATAAAAAATATAAAAAGAGTCTTCGAGTCCAGTTTGTCTAGTGTGGGTCAACCCTTTAAATTGCATAGTTCACATGGCACTTGGACACCTTGGGGTGAGCAAGTCAGTGCTCTGGCAAGGGCCACTTCTGGACACGCGCAGATGGGCAAGTGCTATATCATGTGCATTCCGGCAGGTCTGCAAGTGCTAGGAGGGGCTGGTGGGCAGGTGAGCGGGCGGGGCCACGTCCATGGCTAGCCCTGGTGGCCAGGGCCCACACTGGCAACTTCTGCAAAGCAGCTGAAAGCCTTCCCCATCTCTCCAAGACCAGTTTAACTGTTCCCCGTCCCTTGCCCCGTACTGAGGGGGCATCCCCACCACCACTCAGCATTTCCAGAATGCCTCCACCCCACCATTTCCTCCTCTGAGCTCACCCCTTGGCCTAGGGGTGGTTTCCACCCCTCCCTAGCCAGTCCTAGAGGAATAGCCCCAGTGAAAGGAACAGATTGCAATTGTTTTCTTCCCATTTAGAACAATCTAGATTTTAACTTAAAAGATCATACTTGGTAGAAAAGTCCCTTTTCAATTATACAACTGGAATGAATGACCTGTCAACTGCTAGCAATCAGTTAAAGCATCAAATTAAGACCCTTCTCCTCTCCCTCCCTCCCCACTCCCAACACAAGCACACATGTAAGTCAGGCCAGGGACCCCAGCAACAGTCAAAGGGTCACTGCCACTGCTCTGGTCTCTGGCAGGGTTGAGTGCTTTCTGGGGCTCCTTTCCGCTCTGGGAGGGAAAGGACGGGCTCCCCTGGTCCTGCAGCATGAAGGATCCATGCAGGGAGGAAGCAACAGGAGAGGCTGAGGCACAGCAGGTTTTGCACGAGCAAAGGAGCTATGTAGCCCCTCTGCCTACCCACACACTCCCCACCCCCGCATCTGCTTTGCTCCCAGTGGCTTCGGTGCTCCTGTGCGCCGGTGCTCCCCCACCATGTGTGCGTGTGTGTGTGTGTGTGTGTGTGTGTGTGTGTGTGTCTGTCTTTGTGCTTTTATGTGTGCTCCGAAGGCGCAATTCAGAGTGGTCAGGCCAGCTGGTGGGAATGGTGGCTGCTCACCCCATTCTCTCCAACTGACAGGCATTTGTAGCTAAGCTGCCATTTGTCACTGCATCCATTTGCTGGTATCCTGGAGGCTGCTGTGTGGGTGGCAGGATGCGTCTGGCTGTGCGTGTCTACGTGTGCATTTTAAAGTATTTCATGTCAGTTGAGGGTTCTTACTCTGCTTTTGACTGATTGCTGGATGAAGTAGAAGAAAAATATTTCAGGCTTCACCCTGGCACCTTCTGGGCAGCCCACTAAACAACAGCACTCAGCCTACCACGCACCCCCTTCCCGTAGGGGGCTGCAAGAAGCCCATCCAGGGCTGTCCTGGCGCCCCACTGCCACAGCCCCGCTGCGTCAGGCACAGCCACACTCCTCCACAATCATGTTGGGCACGTCTCGCTTGACAATGTTGTACTCGTCATCGAAGTAGAGCATGGACATGGTGCTCAGCTTGGTGGGGATGCAGCAGGAGTTCACCGTGCCAGGATTCAGGCCCCGCATGCGGTACTGGTTCACCACGGCCGTGTGGAAGGAGGAGGCTGAACCCGGGACCCCGGCCAGGTAGGCAGGGCAGCTGCCCTCACAGTAGTTCCCATAATAGCCAGTGGGCGCGATGATCCAGTCATTCCAGCCGATGAGGCGGAAGTCAATGAAGAACTGTTGCCTGCAACAGAGGTTGGTCCGGCCATCGCACTCCAGGCCCCGCTTGCGAATGCGGTGCCTGCTATCACCCAGCCGAGCCTGCACAACCACGAAGGGCCGGTGAGACTCCTCGCTGGGGTCCACAAACACGGGCACCACAGCCAGCTCCTGGCAGCCATCGCACTGCACGTCCAGGTTGAGTCGCCGCTCACCCCGCTCAAACAGAGCCTGGATGGCCTCTGTGAGTGGGAAGGTGTGCCAGCCACTGCGTTTGAGGTCTACCTTCTTCTCTACCACATTCCACCGGTCGCCATGGCCCTGCTCCTGGTAGTACACCTTGACCCGCACCTTTCTCCGATTGCCCTTCTCCAGGACATAGGGCAGCAGCTTCAGGTAAAGCCACAGGCTGGCCTGAACCACAAACAGGTTCTGGTTGCCTTCATTGGAGATAAAGAAGTAGAGGCGGACACGGGAGGAGGCGAGGCCATCTGCAGAGAAGCGGGAGAGCAGGCCAAGTTAATTCAAGGAGAACACGAGGCAATGGGGGAAATGGGCTGCTGCATGGTGCTGGAATGCTAACTCGCAGCTGGAAGACGTTATTGACCAGAAATACCATTCCTCAGGCCAAAGCCTCTGGCCAGAACCTGGGAGAGGCAAGGAAAATCGTTTCCCATTGAGAAACATGGACCAGGTTGGAGCTGAATAGTCCAGGCCTATAAAATCCTACCTCACCTCTCCCAGGCCAGGGCTCCCTGGAGACAGGCCGTCAGGCCTCAAAGCTCCACAGAGGAACTTGTCAAGAAGCCAAGATCTTAACCAGTTGTTACGGGTATCTGTGAAATCTAAAAAACAAAACCAGGATCACACTGAAAATTGGGGGGTAGGTTGTTTTAGTAAAGTGGGGGTTTTGTTTTGTTTTGTTTTGTTTTTGTTAACTTAGGGCATTGCAAAATCTAGCCGAGCCACCTACTGCCTCTTTCCAGTGTTTACCTAAGCAGGATCTGATCCAACCCACCGGGACCTCCACAGCAAACAAGTGAGTCCTGCTCATATTTCTGACACAGGAAAGTGCTTGCAGACTGCAAAGTGCAGCCCTCGTTTCCGATTCGTTAGCACCAAGGGACGGGACATTCAGCCTTGAAACTTGAGGTCCATTCCTTTGACGAGACCCGGGCTCCCCATTAATAGCACATTCAAAATCTCCAAGGAAAAGGGGAACTGGTTTATTGGTTTTCTCAATAACTCAGCTCAACAAGAAGAGTCCCAATGCCACCCCAGAGGTGACTCCTCTCTCACCCCACATTTCAGCAACTCCTCTCTGACAATCTCTACTTCTTTCTTTCTTTCTTTTTTTTTCAGGAAGAACAAATAAAGCAACTGTATGGCCACGGCTGGTTTTATCAAACCTCCTACCAGTGTCTCCCCCTCCACAGCCCCTCCTCAGGCCTCGCCCGGCTCCTCTAATAACACTGACATCTGACTTTGAAATGGGGGAAAGTGCAGCCTTAGAAGCTGGTCTTGGACGAGCTGCCTGTGACCTGAATCTGTTATTTATAAGTCAAAGAGCTGGCTCCACGAAACGGACCAGAAATATAACAGCCCCCGCTGTCATTTTGTGCCACAGGGACCAAAAGGCCTCCTCGACCTTCCAGAATCACATTTCTACTCTGGGCCCCAAAGCACCTTTTAATCCAAGCTCTCTAATTGCATGTAGAGTTTCCCCACTCGGCTGGACAGCTAAAACAGCAATGCGTCTCTTTCTAAGCCCAGACCAGCCCCGACTGTCTCTGCTTTTCTCTACACCCGGCCATGCAAAACTTTTCATCCCTGGGCAGCACCAGCCCAGTCTGCCTGTTGCCTGGGAGGGTGGCGACTGCCGGGGGAGGCATTTGCAGCCTGGGACACAATCGGTCCCCCATGCTAGGCTCCCTCCCCACCCCCACCCTGACCATACCAGGGCTTCCCCCTCTTGGACCTATTCCGCAGTCCCCACCGTGCAAGTGGGGCTGAGCCCCAGGCACAAAAGGCAGCCTGGCTCATTGAAGTCCTGAAAAGGACAGCGAAGTTGAAAACACTTGCAGCAGTTTAACGTGAACACAATTTTCTTCTTTTAAAGTTTGGAAATATTTTTTTCTCTCACTCTTGATTTTCATATTTAGACAGTGGTAGAAATTGGCACTCCAGGACCATAAGAAAATTCCAGAAAGGACTCCTACCCTTTGTTAACTACAAACTCTATGGCTCTGGGGCGAGGGGGCTGCTGCTGCTGCTGCCAGGCGAGCCCAAAGGCATGGGGCTGTCCCCTGCGCGGCTTTCTCTGCGTAAATGATGGGACCTGTTGAGAAGCTCGCCTTCCGCTCGATTCCGGTGCCCACACAATCGGAAGAGAGGTTGCCTAGCTCTCCCTAGTGAGGCTTCAGCAATCCTGGCAAGCCCACGCCGCTGGGGATGGAAGCAGCCCTGGGGCCTCTCACGCAGGCACACACACACACACACACACACACACACACACACACACTCCTCCGGCCCACTGATATCAACAAGAACACACATCTCCAGCCACACTGCTAAGCCTACACTCCGATCGTGGGAAACAAAAACATTAAGCAATCACTAAGCAAGTGCCGCGGAGCCAGGGCCGCACGCATCTGCCAGGAGGGGGACGCGCGCCCAGAGGCGCGGGGGTCGGATTCCGAAGAGCAGGGGTGGAAGGCAAGGTGTTAGAGGTGGGGGTAGAGGGCATAGGAAGGAATCTGCTCCCTGGGTTAAGAAGAGGGCAACCAGGACTGAGTGCATAGGGCCATGGGCGAGCGGCCGGGCCGGGAGTCGAGTACAGGAGGGCTCGCTGGCTGCTGCGGCCAGAGTGGGCGAGGAGAAGGGGATGGGGGAGGGATCGAGGGCCACTCCTAGCCGCCAGCAGAACCAACCCACCTGTCTCAGCGAAGCTGATGATCTCAGAGACGCGTTCCTGGCCGTCGGCGCCCGGGCTGGCATGGCCGTCGAGGTGCGGGATCTCCACACGGCCGTCCTCGCGCACCTTGCCCGCGTGCAGCTTTCGCAGAGCCGTGACCATGGCGGCCTTAGGCACAGCGTGCGTGATGTTGGGCCGGCCCCGCATCTGCAGGCGGCTCAAGATGTGTCGTTTCACCGCCTCCAGGAAGTCGCCTTCCACCCGGCCCAGCTCCTCAGGCCTCCGGAAGCCGCCGCACGACGTGCAGGTGTCCTGTGAGCCTCCCGAAGCTCCGGGCGGCGGGGGCGGCGGCGGAGCGGCGGGCGAAGGTGGGGGCGTGGGCGAGCCCCAGGCCTCCGGCCCCAGCCAGCCGGCCGCCAACAGCAAAAGGCAGGCGGCCCTCAGCGCCCAACAGGGCAGCCCGTCCATGGTGCGCCGCTGGCGACGAGGGCGCCCGCCGCGAGGCGAGCCGAGCCGAGCGCAAGGCCGGGCTCCGGGCTCCGGGCGCGCCGCCCCGCCCCGCCCCCGCCCGCGCCCTCCCGGGCCTCCGCCCGCCTGCCGGGAGCGCCGCCGGCTCACAGGGGGAGGGGGCCGGCCGGGCCGCGGGGTTTCCGCGCGGTGGGGAAGGGGCGCCGAGGGCCGCGGAGACCGGAGAGGCGAGTGAGGCGAGGCGAGAGCCGGGGGGGGGGGGGGGGGGTGGGTCACTGCCGCCCGGGCGTCTCGGGGCGCCTCGGTATCTGCAGCCTTCTCCCCATCCTCTCCGCGTCGGGGCCCCGCAGTCCCCGCTCAGATGAAGCGAAAGCGGAGGCTTGGCTGCGGGGCAGGGAAGGTGACCAAAGGGCCGGTGGACGCAACTTGGCCGAGACGGAAGCGAAGACGCCGGAGCCCCCGGAGCGGAGCCGGGCGCGGCGCTGCGGCGGGCTCTGCGGCGGGGCCCCACGCTCGCACCTGAGCGCCTCGCTCTCGCCGCCTCCCACGGAGGAAGAGCCGCCGGTGGCGGCAACGGGCGGGTCGTCCTCGCCGCGGGCCGGCGGGCGGCGGAGCGGAGCGAGCGCAGTGCGGGTGGCACCGGGGAGCGCGGTCCGCTCAAAGGCGACGCGGAATCCCCGGCCGCGGGCCCTGCAGTCCTCCCGGCGCGTCACACGGCAAAGTTGTTTCTAGGCTCCCGGGGCGCCGCATCCATCTACCGGCGGGCGGGCCGACCGCTGCGCGCTTCGCTCGGGCCTCTGCTCTGCCCGCCTCCTCGCGTCTCCCTCCCTCTCTCTGCCTGCCTGCGCGGGCCGGCGGGGCGCGGGACGCCTGGCGAGGAAGAAGAGGCAGAGACCGGGCCCTTATCGCCCTTGGCTCCGCTGCCTGCCGCGGCGGTGACGATGTCGGCTCGAGCGCCGAAAAGTCTCGCAGCGTTGCCGGGTGCGGGTGCTCTAGTTTCTCCCGCTGACACTCGCCGCAGGCCGGAGAGAGCGGGCGGGGGGCGGCCGCGTCCCCGCGCCAGGCCGACACGGAGTGTAGAGCCCTCCGAAGAGGAGTTCTTCTCTTTGCCCGCTCTTCTTTTACTCTCCTCGTTTTTTCTCCCGGTGGGGGGGGGGGGCGGGGGGGAGCCGCACAATCTCCGTAAGTGCGCGCGCGTTGAGATAGACGTTGGCAAAAAAAGGGGGGGTGGGGTGAGGGAGTCTCGCCCTGGCCATGCGGGAGGAGACCGTCGGTGCCTCCCCGCTCGGCTTCCCGACGTGGGGGTAGGGTGACGGGGGAGGTGAGGGGGGTGGGAAGAGGCGGAATCTGTTCAGGTCGGTGCTGCCGGCTCCCCCAACCCCCCCCCCCCCCCCCCGCCCTTGTTTCCCTCCTATTTTTTCCTTTCTGCCTGAGCGAGAAGGAGGGGCCAGCCGGTCCTCCCTTCCCCCTACCCCTGCAATGCCCAGCCACTTTTGCTGTCTCGAAACTTTCCCACCACGTGGGCACCCCGGACCCTCGCCCAGCTGGGCAGCGGGCGGCACCGACGGTCTCGAGGCTCAGGATCCCAGCGTTTGCCCCCGCCCTGCGGCCGCGCAGGCCCTGCCCTCGTCCCTACCGCCGCCCTCCCAGACAGAAGAGGCAGCTCTCCCCTGCGGAGGCCGCCCCCGGCCCTCCCGGGGTGCTCCCTTGGGATCTGGCGAGGCGGGGGCGGTGAGGCGGGTTCGGGCCGCGGGGCTGGCTCCGTCGATGGTTTCGCTCCAGGGCTGCATTGCAGAGCCCTAGCCGGGCGCCCTGGCCGCTGGCGCACTGTGTGAGGTGAGGGACCTGCAGGCTTGGGGCAGGAGGCGGCCGCTGGAGGCCTGGCTAGCTGCTGCTTTCGCTGGCTTCGAGCCCCGAGGAACTCTGCGATTGTACAGGGATCCAACACCACTACCACCCACCATCCACCCACCACCCAACTGGCAAACCTTGGCCTCAGACAAACCCGGGTTCCAGTCCAGGCGCAGCCACTGCCAGCTTTGTAAGAGTGACCTTGGGTACAGCCTTCACTCTCTCTAGTCTCTTAACTCCTCATCTGTAAAGGGGGGACAATTACACCTATATCACACCGGCTGGTTGGGAACCCCAAAGGAGGCAACTGGGCCAAGTTCCTCGCAGAACCCAATCAACTCTAATTCCAAGGCCACCGTTCTCGGCCACCAGACAAGAGGCGCTGTCATTGGAAACTGAACTCCCAGCCACGTCCAGACCCCCGAGTGCAATCCGTTCCTCTGCGTTTTCTTACACCCCCACCTGGGAGTGGAGCAGCACCTCAGTGCTCACAGGGCGCAGTGCCCTGGCCAGGAACACTCCCTGCCCTCTCCCCTCCCTCCTCCAAACCCCCCACCCACCATGGCCACACCCCGTAGCACATAGGACTTGGAGGCCCCAGGCGGGGTGGGAGGTCATTTGGGCTTTTCTATGATGTTGGAAAACCTATGACCACCGAGGCGGAGCGTGCCATCGTGCCATCACGAGCATCTCAGGCCACCCTGGCTGCCTTGGAGCTCAGCTGGACTGCAGCCCCGCCGAGGCCTGCAAATCTGGAGGCTGAGCGCCCCCTCCCTCCCAATCAGAGGAATGGACCAAAGATGCCCAGCTGCTCCCCAGAGGCAAAAATGAGGCTAGCCCGGTCTGGTTTACCAACCAGAAGGCAGAAAGAAGCAAGGTGCCAGAAGGGCCCTTGGGATGACAGACCTTCTGCCTGCTTATGGCTTTGTCCAGAGCCCAGTTCCCTGATGCTCCCAAACACAGCCTCTGTGTCCTCAGGTTTCCACCCCTTGCCCTGTCCCAGAGCCTGTGATCCCTGGGCAGGAAGGAAGTGCTCTGCCTCCTGGGAAGCCTGGGCCAGCCCCTTCTGCCCAGTGGCCCTGAGCCAGGCTGGACCCACCTCTGTGGTTTTGCTTGTATCTTCCACCAGGCACACAGGTTCTGGTCCTCTGTCTTTTTCCATCACCACAGCCTTCAGCTACTTGCCAAATTCTCAGTCTTAGAGGCTCAGCCCAATATCTCCTACTTGGTGAAACCTGCCATGGCTTTGTGCACTGAATGGTTATTTGTCAGATCAGGCCCTCACCCCAGGGCCTGACTTTTATCTCCACACCTGCCTGTCTCCTACCTGGGGCCTCAACTAGGCCTTGTGGGCCTGTCCGATGCCAGACCTGGCAGAAGTTCTGGGGAGCTCTTGAACGAATGCTCCATTGGTTGGTTGATTAAATAAATGAACAAGAGAAGTCATTAAGCCAGTGAAGGATTTAACACCCTTCACTCCCCAGCACAGCCCTCGCACTTTCCTTGCCTGCCTAGTGACAGCACTTCCTCCTGCGAGTCCCACCTGGGCCAGACAGGGCTAGAAGAAGGGAGAAGGGCTCCTCGCCTTTGGGGACATCCTGTCCATTGGCCTGGTGCTGGGGAGAGGCAAAATCCACCGCATCCTTGCTGGTAGGAGGAGGGAAGAGGAGGCTGAGAGGAGGGTCTACATGTTGCTCCCTGGTGGAGGAGCCGTCAGCCCTGCTGCCGGTCATCTGCTGGGAGGGAACTGGGTCAAGCGGTAGTCAGAAACCATCTGCTCAAGAAGCTGAGATTATCCCGCCCTCTGCTGATCCCCCAGCCTGTGGGAGCTAAGGGTGTAAATTGAGTTCTTCCAGATCACCTTGTGCTTTGGTGGGGGGAGCCCCCATCCCCTATGGAGGGGCAAGGACCTGTTCCTGTTGCTTCGAAGCTTCATTTAGCACTGGGCTCAGTTCTCCTTGTACTGGTGACCTCAGCCTTCAATCTCAGTCAGGGATGTGACTGCACCTGTCAGTTTTGAATATAGTAATGCACATCAATGCTGCAGCTGACGCCCTGGACATGGGCTACAGGGCCGGGCCACCACACCCACAATGCCAGCTCCCCGCCGCCTTCAAGGAGCACAGGCCCAGTGGGGAAGGCAGGAAGAAACACGACATTGTGGATATGGGCACATGGAGCATGGAGAAGGCTTCCTTGGGGAGCTCAGAGCACTTGCTCTTACAAGTTTTTTGGCATAACCCGTAGATAAGTGTCAGTTTGAGGAGGATGGAAATGTCCAAAGTGACAAAGCAAACCGTAAGAATGAGCCTCGTTTGCTCAGAGTTGAGAACTCAGGTACTGTTCCTGGAGACATGGCGTCTGCAGAGTGTGGGATGAAGAGGAGTCCTTCTCACATCAGTGGGCGCCCACGGCCTGTTTGGCAGAGTTGATTGGCTCAGGGACCTGCTGTTCCCTTTTGCACCACTGTCCCAGAAGCTGCTGCTGCCAATCACCACCACCCATCACGCCCCTCCAGAACAGCTCACTGAATGGAAGGAGCTTCTTACCAGACCAGGTGAGATGTCCTACCCAAGGGCAGCCCAAGGCACAGAGAGGGACAGGCCAGGAGCCAGGTGTGAAATAGGATCCAGCGGAGGGGGCTCTGAAGGGCAAGGGGCCAATCTGACCTTGTAAAAGTCTAGACACCAATGCCTCTAGTGCTGCCTAGTTACAGCAGTTGAGGTCACAGAGGCAAGTCCTTGAGAAAGTGGGCATGAGAGTGTTATTTTGATAAGACAGCGTATTTCTCGCCAGGGCAGCGGGATGGTGCCCATCTTTTGAGGGCCCCCACATCCTTAAGGCCCGCTGAGGCCTCAGCGAGGATGCCTGTCATCCCTGAATCTCCTGAGCTCCTGGGACCCTCTATGCTACTCATCTGTAGCCGCCCAGCCCCAGCACGGTGCCTGCTCAGGGAATGCCTCTGGCCTAAAGTCAATCATCACACATACCGAGGAGGGAGCTGAGGCACCCGTATGCAACAGGGTCAGTGGCCTGGGATTCGAATGCAGACTCCTGAGTTCCACGATCAGCCCCACCAGGTACACGCATGCTGACACAGCACGTCCCGCCTCGTGCTCCCATGCTGCTACTAAACCAGGCTTCATCACAAACTCTCCTGTAGGGCTTCTCATCAAGTCATTCTTTTTGACCTGGCTCCCTCCTCTCCAGAACCCCTAAAACCTATTGTTTGTTAGCAGGGACCATACAAATCATTGTCATCCTGGCTCCATTCTCAGTCAGACCAAGGTGCTGGGTAGAAACTAGCCGAGGGGCCCTGGGGAATCCTCCTCCCAAAACTGAGGAAGGACTAGGCCAGGAGTATTGGAGGCTGTGCAGGAGGAGGACTGAACATGTTTTGAAGACTCAGGCAATATTTCAACAGCAGGCCCTATAGGGACACCTGTCCAAGCTTATATATTTTCTAGACAAATAAAGACACTAAACACAGCTTTTGGTAAGTGGTTATTGTCTCACTTCAGATTGCTAATCACAAACTATTCCTCGCACAGAATTCCTTCCCATTTATGCAATAGCCACGCTGAACTAGTTGCTGACTGGGGATATATCAGTCATGTGTTAAAAAGTCCCTGACCCTTAGTACCGCCACTTCCCCCATAGTCTCCTGGGGAGACCAACACAAAAACAGGTTTGGTTCAGGGTAACTGGGACCATGCCATCCATTGGGAGCAAGGAACCTCTGTACCTGCCAGGAGCCTCAGAGGAGGCAGTGGATTAGAATCAGCCGTGAGGCTGGAGGAGGCATTTTGCAGATGGACATGAGAGAGGGAGGTCACCCAGGAGAGGAGCCCACGTGTGAGAACATGGCCTTGGTGAGAAATAGGGCAAGTCGAGTGCAGCTAGGCCCGGAGGGACCTTGTCAGACCAGTAGGGGTGTGAAGGCCAGGAGAGCAGGTGACCCCTTGAAAGAGGGTTTTACAAGGCCATTGGCAGCATGGCAACAGCTAAGAGACCCAGCCCATCGGGGAGGAGATGAGGTGGTAGCAGTGAGGACCCAGGAAGGCGGGGAAGGATGCACGCCTCCCCTTGGGCAGCTAATAGGAGGTGGGGGGCTGAGCAGTAAGAGTTTAGTACCCTACCCCATTTCTGTGATGAGTGGTCCTGTGTGCAGCTCCGAGATGCCCACGTGTGGCACGAGCCTGCTGAGCTGGTTATTTTGCATCCAACAAGGGAAAAGTGGAGCATTTTGAAGGTTTCTTTGCTTTGAGTCTCCAATACAACTGTGTCTGCTTTGGGACACCTGGGTCCAAGCACCAAACTCCCCTTAAGTTGCATTCCTCACTCTTCAGCCACTCTTGAACTTCAGAGCTGACCTTCGCATCTAAGGCTTAGAGGATGAGACATGGCTTGGCTATCCAGTGAGCCACCAGCAAAGAAGAACTCCCAGCTGACCTAAGGTCGCATTTCTTAGGTTCCACTGTGTGATAACGACAGCATGGAAAAGTCCAGGATATTGTTGTATACAGGGATAGACAAGATATCCTTTATGCTGTGTAAACAAAATTAGTGAACGTGTCAGTACACTTATGTATATGAAAGCTGAGGACTTGTATCTCCCATGTGTCCCCCACGTACCTGTGTACCCCATGTCCCTGCGGATCAGTACCTGGGAGACTCCCACAGTAACGTAGCTCAGAAAGAGGGCCAGCATAACATGCTCTACTAAAGTTCCCCTGTCCTTACATAAAACTCTAATTTTCAAATTCAGTAAACCAGTCTCTGTCTTGCCATTGAAGGGAACTCTGCAAGGGAACACTGTGGTTATAGAAGAAAAAAAAAACAGAGTCATTACCAGCTTAATCTCCCCCACAGTCCAGGCCTATGGACTGGCTCCTACGCTGGCTGCGTTGATTTCAGGGCCTGTCATTGTTGTGCCCTGTCTCTCTGGCCCTGCCCTCGGGCATGGGCAGGCACACTTGTTCCCACTGCTCTCGCTTGCCTGTGGTCCCTCTGTTGTCCCCACACCCAGGCCCTGTGAGTCAAGTGCTAATCCCAGAAAGGAGGCATTTGTCACACACCTGCTGGGCCCCAGCACTGAGTTCCGTCATGCCCTCTTCTCCCATACATTAGATTATGGGTTGAAATGCTGGAGGGAAAAAAGAAGGAAAGAGAAGGGTCAGATTTTTGCTTAATGGATAAATGCATTTGTAGCTAATAGGAGACCCCACTGCGAAGGGGTACAGTGCTTTAGCTCTGGCCTATCGGAGGACAAATACCAACTGTGCACTCACTCTCTTATTGTTATTGATTTCAGAGAGAGAGGAGAAGGAGTGTGCACTCACTCTTTAAGTTGGTAAAGATTCCCAGTCAGTCTGTGAGAGCCCCCACAATAGAACCGTGAGCAGAGGCCAGGCTACAGGCAGAACCCTGGGGCCCCACTCCCAGCGGTGCTGTCTGCCCAGACTTTTTTTCATGCAAGCTGGTCTCACACCAGGGATTTAAGGATTTGCTCTTAAAAGGTGGAAAACCCTTTCCAAAAGAAGAACAAGGAAAAGAAAGATATGAGGATAGATCCATAAGGAATAAGCATCTTAAGGAGGAAGAACTACAAACATTCAACTTTCATCTGACCTTTATCTCCCTTAGAATGGCTGATGCTTTCCATACCCCCACAAGCTCTTACTGATTCAGAAATAGCAGCACAAAGCAAAGAAATTTAATTAAAAATAAAAGAATTTGCCAATGACATGGCTTTTATCAAGGACGCAGGTACTAAAAGCCTTATCGGCTGACATTTACTAGTCAGAAGAAGCTAAGGCTCTGCAATATCATAGCATCTGTTTATGACAATGTGTACCTGGGATCAAACTGTTGTTTCCCTGAGCTCAACTAACATGACTCCTCTCTTAATTGAGCGTGCACACTGACACACTCACTTCTCTTGTACATGCTGGGGATGACGAACCCTCTGCAACCACAGGGCAGATTCTGGATTCAGGGCCCCTCATCATCACCTGCAACCCTTCCTGATGCCTCCATCTGTTGTTCAAGAAGTGCTCTTGTATTCATTGTGCAGTGCAAGGAGGACCTGGGAGGGCAGGACTGGGTTGTGAGCAATGAGAGGGTTGCGGGCTGTGGCACTGTCCTGCCTTCAGCTCAGCTAGCAGAGAAGGCCAGGCCCCAGGCAGCAAGCACTCAGACACACAGAAGGTGGTGTGATGTTAGGAGCCCCCAGATCTGTGGGATTTGCACAGGGTGGCAGGAAAAGAGGAGATTGGAGGAGAGCCTGCTGGGGCAGGGCTAGGGCTGGAGCAGCCTTGGAGCGGGTAGGGCAGAGCCAGTCAGGGTCAGGAGTGGCATCTGTCAGGGGCCTTCCAGACAGCAGACTCCCAACGAGCCAGCGAGAGCATTCAGGATGGCAGAGCAGAGACTGTGGAGCGGGTCAGTGACTTCCCAGGGCCACCAGTCCTGAGCTACTTCCCCTGCTCTGCTCTGCTCTGCTCTTACACGACAGAAGAAACCCAGGGGAGTCTAAGTGGCCGTCATCCGGGGGATTCTTTACATGCAGTGAACCCTAATGTGAACTCATGGAGGAGACTTGCTCCTGAGAGGGTGACCACCTCGTTAGGGAGCAGGAGGAAAAAGAAGACAGTCAGGAAGGTGGAAGAAAATCCAGGATGGGGTTTTGTCACACAGCCAGAGGGGCTACAGAGCAGGGTGGGCAAGGGCGCCCAGTGCTGCAGAATGGTCCCAGCAGGAGGCTGGAAAGGCCGCTGAGGCGCAGCCTGGGGGGAGGCGAGAGGCCTCTGAAGGAACAAACTGCCCAGGGAAAAGGAAGACGGGAGGAGGAGGTACAGGGCACCCAGCCCGATGGGGTGCAGAGCCTCAAGGGGTGGGGAAGGTCTCTTCACAGGGCAGCCTGCAAGAGTGGGAGCCAGGGATGGCTGACATCCCCAAGTGGAGGCAAGCAAACTGCATGGGAGCTCTGCAGGCCAGCCCTGAAGCCAGTGCAGGAACAGGGCCCCAGGCCCCGGGTTCCTTAGACTGAAAGGTGGAATGGGGACCCAAACTAAAGCCGGCCGATGAGTCGGGGCACATGGATGGTGGTGGGTCTGAGACAGTCCATGAAAGAACTTAATTCAAGGGACTGGGCGTGTGTGTGTGTGTGTGTGTGTGTGTGTGTACTTATGCTTTGAGGTATATGTGTGTTGGGTATGGGTCTATGTGTGTGTTAATGTGTGTGTTGGGAGGGTGTGTTTTGGGGTACATGTTAGGGTTTGTATTGGTGTGTATGTTAGAATATGTATAAGTTGAGGCATATGTGTTATGTGTTTGGGCGTATGTGTGTTGGGATGTATGTGCTTGGGTATGTGTACATGTATGTTCAGATGTGTGTGTTGGGGGAGTGCTGCAGAATGGTCCCTGGCCAGTGTTCGTATGGGTGGTGGTGGCGGCGTGTGGATCTATGGCAAAGGCACCTAAATACAGGAACACAGTGACCTGTCTCAGCATGCTTTTCCCAATAAGATTAGGAGCAAGGGGAAGAATATTAAAGCCCTTTGCTTCCCTATAAAAATGTACTGCTGACTCCAGGAGAGACGGGCAGAATTCACAGGAGTTTGTGGTTGGTTGAGGAAGAGAAAAAGAAAGAATGTCAAGAGTGGCAGGTGTCGGGCATTGGGTCCGAGTTTCCCCCTGGATGCTGGACATGAGAGACAGGTCCTTTGAGTTGGTGGCCCCACTGGTCTGGAAGCTGCAGACTTGCCCAGCACACTTGCTTCTCCTGCCTCTCCAGCGCCAGGAAAAGAACATGTGCCCCCGTCGCCCTGGGATGATGCCCCAGAAACATCAGGAAAAGGTGGTCTGCAGCCTCTCCTCCACCAGAGGTTCCCACGGAGCCGCGAGAAGCCAGGGGCTCTCCCAGAACTGCCCAGGCCCCTCTGTCCTCAGAGGGGGAGGAGATGGGGGCACTGTGTGGGCAGCACCCTTGCCTGACTGCTCCAGGCGGCTTTGGCCAGGTGGCTGTGCCTGGCTGGGGTGCGGGGGTGGGGGGAGATGCGCTGCTTTTGGCCACGGGCCGCGGTAACCAGGCACACCCCATGGGACATGCAAGCTGCTGCACTGTGGCTCCTTGCAGGTTCAGCAGGAAGAATTGCTCTTCCATTAGTCAACAGTCAACCCTGTTGTACGACCTCGCTCCTCTGCTCTGACCTTTCTCAGCGCTTCTCCACTGTCCGGTCTGGAAAGTAGTTCAGAGCCCTCGATCCTCCGGCCTCTCAGCACTGGTGCTCCAGCTTCCCACAGGGCCCCCTGCCTGCGCCCAGCCCCTCTCTCCTGCCAGACACTGAGAACCGCTTCAGTGGCCCTGGCAGGCTGTGCATCTAAGCGGTAACAATCGTCCTGGCTTTCCTGGGAAAGAAGGGTTCCCCAGGACGTGGAACTTTCCATGACAAAACTGGGACCATCCCGACTAACCAGGAGGTGTGTCACGCTGCACGCCTGGCCCCTTCACATCTTGATTTATGCAGTTAGCCCTCCCTTCCCCTCAACCTTGTCTACCAGGAAAACGCTCCACTCTGCCCACACTGCGCTCAAGCCTACTGCCCCCGGAACCTTCTCCTAACCAGTCCTGCCCCCAGCAAAACCAGAGCACCTGCCACGTGTCCCGGTGCCGTCCTGGTGGCCCACACAGAGCCCAGCACTGCGGGCCAGCACTTTCCTGCCTGGCGAGCCCAGCCGTCTGCCCTTCCAGCTGCACTGAAGGAGCTGGGGTCCCCGTGGCCGTCACGAAGCCCAGCAGCCATGGTGTTTGCTGGACTAGTTTCAAATGTGGCGGGTGGGGAGGGACTCGGTGATGTGTGGCAATACCCAGGATAAATTCCTACACAATCTCTGAAAAGCCATCTCATTCCACTCGTGCATTTAGCAAATCCCTCCTAAGTACCTATCATACTTCAGGCCCGGGAGATATGGCAGTGAACCAGACAGTCAAAAGCTCTGTCCTCTCAGGACTATAATCTAAGGGCAAAGCAGACAATAAATATGTCTTTAAAAGTAAATAATTTCAAGGAGTGGAAAGTGAATTTTTTAAAAGGACGTTGACAGAAGCTGACTGGGCAGTGGCTACGTAAGTGAGGAAAGCCTCTCCCAGGAGGTGAGCAAAAGGCAAGATGGAGGAGCCTGGATCTGGGGGAGGCTCCACGCGGGGACCACGCGCAGAATGTTCCAGGCACAGAGACAGCCAATGTGATGGGAACATGGGAAAGCAGGAGGGAGGGGCTGAAGAGGGTGGGAGACATCCAGGCCAGATCACACTGAGCTCTGTGAGTTCTACTCAGGATTAGACGTGGCCTCGGCGGCTCACGTGAGGTATTGCTTACATAGGAAAGCTCAAACTTAGGGATTCTAAGCTGGGACCACGGCTGCATGGTTATCAGGGACTCCTGCCCCTTCTATCTTCCTTAACGTGAAGTTTCCATCTTCCAGATTGCTTCATAACCACAAAACAGCTGCTAACACACATCCACCGCACCTCCATTTCAAGCAGGGGGCAGAGGGGGGAGGAAGTGGGAGAGCAAAAGCCTGCATCCTCTTAGCTGAGCCAGCTTGTTGAAAGGATAATCCCAAAAGCCCCACTCAACAACCCTGCGCTCATCTCATTGGCCACCCCTTGAAGTAAAGGAGGCTGGGACAATAGAAACACTTAGCTGAGCACCACACTGCTCCAAATTAACAAGGGTTCAGTCCGCGAGTTAGCAATACAGAATAAATGCTGTGTGGGCCATGGGGCACGGCAAGGAACCGGGCTGTTCTAAGTGCAATGGGAAGCTGTAGGGGTATCAAGGGTTGCTCTGATCTGGCTTACTGGGTGAGAAGAGCAGCCCAGCTGTGGGTGCAGAATGAAGTGGAGATGGACAAGGGGGAGCAGGGAGATGAGTTAGGCGTGTTGCAATAATCCCAGGGAGAGGTGGTGGTGGCTGGGTAGCATTTCAGTAGCAAAGGCGGTGGCAAGTGGCCGGATGGGCCTCTGTTTGGGAGCTGGTGCTGACAAGACTTGCTGGTGGATGTTGCATGAAGAAAAGAAAGAATTAAGAGAATGGGTCCCCACCCCCCTCACCCCCCCAAAAAAGAAAACAGATCCCAGGTTTGGCACTGAGCAACAGAGAAGATATGGTGCCATCTATGGAGATGGGAGAGAAGAGGAGCAGAAGCAATAAAAAGTTCTGCTTGAGCATATTGATTTTGAGGGATCCCTTGGGCACCAATAAGAGCTGCTACATAGGTAGTCAGAGTAAGTTTGGGGTCCAGGGCAGAGGTCAAACAAATATGGGAGCCTCCAGCATATAGATGGTATTGGAAGCCAGGGTGAAATGCATTCAGCAATGAGAGGGTGTCGAAGGGAGGAAAGGGGGGCCAAAGATGAGCCCTGGGCGACTTTGGTCTTGAGAGGTGAAGGAGTCAGCAAAGGAGGCTGGAACCAATACCAGTGAAGGAGAGAATAGGCCAGTGCAATGGACGGAGCAGAGGTAAGGCCAAGTGCTGCGAGTGCCTGTTACAGTGAGAGCAGAGAACTCACCCCGACTTTGACAACGGGTGGTCATCAGCCAACCTATGAAGATCCAAGCGCCATGTCGGTGGTGTGGAGGGGAGGAGGGACTTGAAAAGAATAGTTGATGAACAAAGGGATTATCTGGGAAACTTCCCAATGGTGTCACGTCCCTGTGGGGGAAGTAGAGCTGGGGTGGAGAGAGGGACAGGAGGTCCCCGGAGGGCGCCCCCACCTTCCAATCCAATGGCCAGCATCATCCCAGACAGCAAGTGGGCTCCACCCCTGCTCTGCAGGATCTCCGCAGAAGGTGGCCCCAAACAGGCAAGAGGTCAGGCATGGGCCTAACGGTCAGACCCAATCAGAGGACCTCCTTATGGCTGTAGGAGTCATTTCCAGTCCACCAGTCCCTGTACTGGCACCATCGCCTGCAGCGGCTCAGTTTTCTGGAGCTGCTCACTCTCTGAGGCACAAAGAACTTTGATCCCTCTTGTCTCTTTCTGGCTTTAAACTGGGTACGCCTGAATCTGGGAGATGAAGGTGAGAGTCAATACCTCATAGTCACCTGGATTTCCTTGGGCCTCTGTCTAAACTCTCCTCTGGTGCCTGCCTGTTTCCCTCTCCCTGGGTTTTAGAGTAGAGAGAGGGCTATGCTGAGATGAGGGGCCAGAGTTTTATTTTATCTTCACTCACTTATAGAAACTCTTAAACACTAGTACAGGCCAGAATAGAGAGAAAAGTGTCCCCCCACAAGCAGCAGTAGGTGTGTAGGAAGGGGATACCCTGGCCCTGGAATTCATTCTGCCAACTGCCTATGGTAGTGTTTTTCAAACTGCAGGTTGTCAACCATGGGTGAATCATGAGTCCAAATTTGGTGCATTAGGACCTTCACTTTTTAATGCAATAAAAAGGAATAGATTAGAAAATAACAGGCAATCAGTCAATCACACATAAGACGGTGAATACTATTTCAAGACCCTCGTTTCAGGGACATCTCTGTTTATATACTCGTGCACGTGTGTGTTCTAGATTGCAGTGTCAAGTGGATTCGTTACACTGAGTTTGAGGTCCAAAGAGGTGAAAGCACGGCCTCTAGCGCCTCCCTGGTCTCACGCCCCCGCAGGTGGCGGCCTCAGCACAGCAGCCCGGCTGGCAGGCACCGCTCTGCCTGGAGAGTTGTTTCTGCTCTGGCGGGAACCTGTGTCATGACGGACGTTTGGGCAAACGGTACACCCGGTTGTGGGCACCTGCTCTGCATTGATTTGGGGTGACATCGAGTAGAGTTGAACACAAGCAAACGAGAAGGTGCTGCTCCCATTCCTTCATCCCGCCGAGTGGCTCACAGCGACACCGAAGCCAAAGCTAGCCCAGCAACAGGGGAACAGACCAGTGGTCCACAGCCGGGCTCCACACTAGGAGTGCTCAGGGCGCCCCACTCCCAACAGTCCTGATGAAATTAGGGTCGGGTGCTGGGCACGTGGGGCTTTACCGTTGACTCCAATGCAGGGCCGGCCTGAGAACCCCTGGCCCCTGAGCTCGGCTCAGCAGCTGAGATGCCAGAAGCCACCCACGTTCCTTCAGCAGCAGGACAGCTGTGCTGGGAGGCTTATGTCCAAAGCCGCCGATGCCTGCGTGCAACAGGACGGGGCACCAGGCCTGCCCGCTCCCAGCCCGCCCTCAAAGAGGTCACACTGGGGCCAATTGTTCAGTTCGCTCCGCCTCGTGCCCAGAAACCCGAAAGCATGCTTCTGGGGGGAGGCAGCCAGCGAACACATCCAGCTCCACAAGGGGCTGCAAGAGCGTTCACTTCCCGCTGTGCCCTGAACACCCTCCAACACTGGACACACTTACCCACGGAAGCATCTTCCTGGCGGCAAGTGGTGTGTGTTCTTCAGGACTCGGCTCCTCCCACCCTATCCTGTCCCTACCCCCTCCTTCGAGTGCCTGTCCCCACCCACCCCCAAGTATGACTAGGAGAGGAAGAAAGTGCCTAAGCAAAGGTCCCTGGGACCAGGATTTTCAGTTCTTTAACTCACTTATAGGACTTTTGAAGCACAGACAAGAAGAGAGACTAGCACAGTGAGCCCCTGCACCCATCGCCCGGCTCCAGGGGTCCCTGTCTGCTTGCATTGCCACCCCATGTCAGACCCTCTCCACCTGTGTGCATCCCCAAGCACTGGGCTCAGACACTAACACGAGTGACGTGTGGAGCCACCCTGTGAGCCTGCAGCGATGGAGGCACTCAGCTCCAGCCCACTGATCTCCGCAGATCGGGCTGGTAGGGAGTGTAAGAGGTCCTGGTCTGTCTTTAGACAAGTTGCTGGGGGAATTTCCAGATTCTTACTAGTTTGAGACACATTCACCACTCATTGCCCCCAGGTTGATACTGCACCAGCCGTTCACCTTAGGAAAAATAAAATCACCCCCAAATCCATGGCACCTGTGCCATGAGATGAAAATACCTCTGAAGTCTGGTGGGCTTTCGGGCGGGGGGAGGCGGGGTGGGGGAGCAGTTGGCAAAATGATTCATTTCAAACTTGAGTGGCTTTGTCCAGGGTTTGCTCAATCCCGGGCTAACGGCTCAACTATCTGAACTCTAAACCAAAATAAACACAGCTCTGAAGTTAAACAATGTTATTACATCAAGGCTGATGTAATGGTTCCAAACCATGAGAAAATAATATTCCGGCATAATGGGGCCCTCTGTTCAGCCAGAGTAAAGGCTGGGCTGCTGGCTGCTTGACAGCTGGAATTTGGCATTTTCTATCATTGTTAAGCTGGGTGTGTGTGTATGTGTGTGTGACCTACTTAACAATGTTTTAGTAATTGTGGTGTGAAAGAGTATAGATAGATATTAAAATATAATTGAGGGATGCAGAGCAGGTCCCTGGACCAACACAAAGAAGGTTCCAGAATGATCATCCCCTGCCTGCCACACCCTAGGAGCCCCTCCCACAGACCCAGCTTCCCACAGAATGACATTTAGGATTCCAATGGCCCTCCAGGAGGTCACTGTTCAAAGAATGGAGGAAGGTCAAGAAGGTTCAAAGGCTACTTCACTTGAAAGACAACTTCCAAATAAAAGGGAAGTTGTGCAGGTAGCTATCTGCACATGGCCCTCGACACCGTTGGCATCCACAGACGACAGACCACAGGACACCCTTGGCATCCACAGACAGATGACAGACTGGACCCACACCAAGCTGAGCTGAGCAAGATACTGGCTGTAAAAGGACAGCCCACCTGGTTGACACTCTGCACCCATGGCTTAGGCCCACAGCTCCCAGGCTCATGCTGGCTCTGCCCCCTAGCTTGCAGATGGTGGTGCCCAGGCTCTGGCTCCCTTACACCTTCAACAGGCTCATGCCAGGCTGGCAGTACCTGGGAGAATGCCCCCTGCCTCCCAACCAGGTCAGAGGCTGATGTAGAAGAATGTTGACAAGAGCCACAGGTCTAGGGAATATAAATGTCTAATCACTATGTTGTACAACTGAAACTAATGTAATATTGTATGTCAACTATAATTAAAAAATAAATTTAAAAAAATCACAGGTCCTAATGCCAACAGTCAGTCTCTGTGTTTCCTTGGTCATGTGACTTGTGATCTTGCATCCCAACTCCCAGTCCACAGAGCAGCAGCTCTGAAGGGCCCGCCTTCCTGTGCAGGCACTGTCCACACCCGTGGGAGAAGCCAGTGCAAAGTGGTTCGTTCAAGTTCCCAAGTCAGAGAACTCTGCCCACCAGTGGAGTCTGAGCCCTTCCCACTCCAAGTTTTTGTTTGACGGGAGATGGGGAGTATTTCTTGACATATCTGTTATCAGCATGTAGAACTCAGAGCCAGCCTCTGCCCCAGGCCCATGGGCTCCTCAATCAAATCAGGTGGAGGCATGCTGGGGACAAACATTCATTCTGTCATATCTCATTGAATCCTCACTGCAAATCTATTATCATTCCTGTCTTACAAATGAGGAAACAGAGGTTTGGAGGTTCAGGAATTGGCCCGGTGTTGCAGGTGTGGAGTTGATGGAGCCATGGGCCTCCTCTACAGATGGGAATAACAGCCACTCCACAGAGGTGTATTGTTTGCGAGGGCTGCCATTACAGAGTATCAGCGACCAGGTGGCCTCCGCAACAGAAATGCATTGTTTCATAGTTCCAGAGGCTGGAAAGCCGAGATCAAGGTGTCGACCGGATTGACACCTTCTGAGGCCTGTCTCTTTGGCTTGTAGATGGCTCCTCCCTGTGTCTTCACATGTTTATTCTTCTGTGTGTGTCTGTGTCCTACTCTCCTCTTCTTATAGGATATTGGATTAGGGCCCACCCATATGACCTCGTGTGACCTTAATTTTTCTCTTTAAAGAAAGACCCTATCTCCAAATGCAGTCACATTCGGAGGTGCTGGGTTAGAACTTCAGCATGAATTTGGGGAGGACACAACTGAGCCCATAACAGAGGTGGTGGCCTGGGTAAAGTGCCCGGGGCAGCGAGTGGCCCATGCTAGGCTCACTCGGGGGCAGTGGTGGGATGGTGGGGCAGCTCTCAGAACCATCCCAGGGCTTTGCTGCGTGTCCGCTGCATGTCAGGCTGCAGTAGGTGTGAGATGGCCCTGAATGCGCCCAAGTGTGCAGCACGTGGTGGGAGAGAACAGAGACAGAAGGAGCATCCACTGAACCATCCCAGAGAGCACAGACTTCCCAGGCCCTCCCGGGGCCCTGCAACCTTGGGCTGGCGCCACTTTCAGCGGCCAAAGGAACCCGGGGCCTCTGCTTCTAATGTCTCCCCCCCGCACACTGCAGAGCACATAGTGTGGGTTCAGCAAGAATGTCCTGAATGAGTGAATGAAATGCAAGTTCTGACTGATTGGGTCCTCCTGGGCTGCCCTCATTTCTTTCCTGCTGAAACTTGACTAGAATTCTGTAGCCATCTACCAGCATGGACAGGACGCTATGGAGCTGGGCTGCCCCAGAGGGTCAGACATCTCAGCAGCAAAACCGCCAATCCCCAGGAACACTCTGAGTTGCTGACTCTCTCTGCCTTGCAGCCAGAACAGCAGACATGGGGCTTCAAGCACACAAGCTGATGCTCATGAGGTGGGCATCCAAAGTCCGCTGGGGACCAGCTGTACAGGACTGGGAGAAAGAAATGCCAGGTGCTTCCTGATGGGAGGGCTTGTTAAATACCAAAAGGAGCTACTGGGGGAGACCTCCCTGCAGGTTTTACCGACAGGCCTCATCCTCAATGACCTGGATCCATTCAGGTGTGGTCTTGCCTGAAGGCCGGAGGGAGAACCAGATGACCTTTTGGGTCCCTTCCTGCCCTGGAATTTCAGGCAGATGTTAACATCTAGGGAATGACAGTAGCTGAGAGATCCCAATGGCCCGGAGCCAGCAGTAACAGGGTGGCCCGGTCTGGGCAATCCACCTGGAGCTAACCAACTGGTAGAATTGCAAATAGCAACAAGTCTGGCAGCTGCCAGGATTACCCACTGACAGAGAGAGAGGTGGATGGGACTGCTCAACCTGAGAGGAAACAGTAGCACAAGGTGGGTGTGTGTCCACCCAAGTGTCGCAGACACACACACACAGGGTATGCATTCGTGGTGGGAAGGTTCTTGGGAGGTTTCTCCCCTCAGGTCACAAAAAACCTGGTAAGAATCATAGCGCCAATCATGAGTTGTATGTCTTTAGCTTTAGCTCTAAGGAACAAAGGGCTGGGGGGACCCTCGGGGTCTCACAGAGAACAACAAGAAACACTACAATAGACAAGATCACAGCCAAGTTCCCTAAACCCAGTGGATGAGCATCAATCTAAGCAACTTTTTTGTTGTAGCCACTTCTGAAATCAGATGGCTTCTTAAAGTGCACTTTACCAATCACCCACTCATCTTATTGATCAATCAGCCAACCAATCAACCCGATGCATTGTTCAAGGGTAGACACTTGAGCTATGGGAGAATCAATGTGGAAGAAAAAATTCCTTTCTTCAAAGAGCTTGGTGTGGGGAACAAAGATGAACACAAGAGAAACAGCCATAGATGAGGGGAGCCGCACTGGGCCTCAGAGGAGGTAGATGCCTTGCAGGCTGGGCAGTCAGGGCAGCTCTGTGGATGAGGGGCGTGTGGGATCCCCTGCAGGAGGCTTGGATTTGAAGTGCTGGAGGCAGGAAACATTCAGCCAAGGGAAGCACAAACAAGGGTGTGGCAGAGCCACGGGCAGGGAGATACCACGCAGGCCAAGTGCTGAGGGTCCCCGTGGGACACAGGTCGGGAGGGTCCTCCAAGGCTGTAGAGAGGAGCCAGGGCCAGATGTCCAGTGAGTGGGGAGCTGTGGAAGGTTCTGCTCAGACGAGAAACTCCTGAAAGCGTTTCTGAAATGACTGCTGCACGCAGACCAACAGCAGAGCAGGCGGGTGTGTGTCCACCCAAGTGTCCACCCAAAAAAGTGCCACTGCCCGAGCACAGAGCAGGCTTGCAGGCGGTGTGCCCACACTGACTTGCCTGGCAGTGCCCAGAGGGAAGCTGACAGGCTCCCCTGATGCTGCCAGCCTCTGCACACAGTTTCCCAGGCTCCTCAGCGTGGGGGTCCCCAAGTGGAGCCCTCAGAACCTCGCAGCTCTCAGGGTACTTAGCTGCTAGGAATTTCTCAGCATGTTCTCAGCACATACAGTGGCACATACACATGTTGAATGGCAGACACAAGAATGTATCTATCGACTTTAGCTCAGTTTAAAGCATGTGTTTAAAATCTATGCTTCTAAGCCTCTCAGAAAGGCCTCCGTATCCATGATTAATTGTTGAACGAGCGGATTCTTTCAAACCTCTTCCCACAATACATTGGGAGTTCCCTATGACTAACTCTGGCCTCTGACCTACGTTGCATGCCTTCCGTCATGTCCGTCCTCTGCTCAGAAACATCCCTGGCTCCCTGCTCACTGCAGCCCTCGCCCAGCCGCTCTGCCGAAGTCTCCACCCAGAGCCACTCATCCATCCCTATGCAGGCGGCTGTGGAGTCTCACTAGGGAAAGTGAACACAAAAGTAATCAAATAAGCAAAGCATTGCGTGTTGTGGTCAGTTAGTAAGGAAAGAAACAAGAGAGAATAAGCTACTCTCAAAGAAGCATCTCTTACCCTTGAGACAGCAAGGAGGGACCTGGAGAGCATTACGCTAAGCGAAATAAGCCAGTCAGAGAAAGACAAGTATCCCATGATCTCACTCATATGTGGAATCTAGTGAACAAAATAAACTGATGAACTAAATAGATCCAGAGACATAGAAGCATGGAACAGACTGACGAATCTCAGGGGGAAGAAGGGGGTGGGTGAGGAGAGATAAACCGAAGAACTTGTATACATATATGCATAACCCAAGGACACAGACAATAGGGTGGTGGAGGCCTCAGAGGGGAAGGTGCAGGGTGGAGGGGATCAATGAGGGGAAAAACAAAAACAAAGGGGACATCTGTAATACTTTCAACAATAAAGATAAGTTTTTAAAAAGAATAAGTTTCTCTCCCGGTGGTGGTGCCACTCGAGCTGAGACTGAAAGGATGAGAGGGAGCTGTGGGGGTGACCTGTGAGGACAGAGGAGCCCAGAGGTGGGGAGTGGCACGTGCAAAGGCCCTGGGGTAAAAGTGCTTGCTGCAGTCACGGAACCAGAAGACAGCCAAGGGGGTGGAGTGTAGTGATCATGGCCCCCAAGTGAGGCCACACAGGGCTTCAAGGACTGTGGTTGGACTTACGCCCTGTCCCAAACCTTTCCTTCCTCTATACTCACCAATGGGTAATGGAATTATCAGAATATTCTGTTGTCCATCAAATCCATTGGTTCTACTTCATACTCTCTCCCAACTCCCTGCTCTCTCCTCTTCTTTCTGCCTTGGTTTGGGTCCTCACTATCACGCCTCAAACCTGGCTGTGAGCCCGGCCATCTCTCATCTCCAGCCCCACTCCTCACACGGGGCCCCTGAAGCACACCTCTTACTGCACTCTCTGCCTGAAAACTCGGGGCCACGTTGGCAGCTATTTTACTATGCACTTGAGACTTTCTCTCACAACACCGACAAAACCAAAACCATAAAGCCCTCCTCCGACCCAGAGGGTCTCGTCCTCAAGGAAGGGAATTTCTGGACTTTGCACATAGGGGATAAGTATTAGGAACTCAGCCGAGGAAACCCTGCCTGTGAGCATGGTGACAGCCAGCCAGTCTGCATGTTTGCCTCCCCAGCCCCTCTACTTCTCAGCCTAAGTCTGGGAGACCACCTGCCCGAGGGCCCACCTCGCTCCCGGTGGACTCACCTGGCATCCAGCCACACGAAAGCCCTGCTGGTCCCAAACACGTGCAGACCCTCAAGCTGCTGTGGTCTCTCTACCTGCATGCCCTTCCCTCTCGATATATTTCCATTTGATTGCCAAACTCAGGCTGTGTCCGTGCTCAGAAATACCTCCTTCCTTTCTCCATCTCCTCCGGACCTGTCTGCCTTGCCACCTTCCCCCCAGTTTAGGGGTGCCTCTGGGGTGAGGATGGGGCTGCCATCATCACAGTAGAGCAAATGTTCACTGCTTCATGCCAGGAACCACACAAGGACTTCCCTCCCGGGAACACTGAGTCCCTGTGAGTGCCTCAGGACAAGGAGACGCAGGGGAGCTGGCTAGCGTGGCCAGCACCCTGCCCAATGCACTGCTCAGTGCCAAAGCTGCGAGGCTCCCCTCGCCATCTGCAGAGCCCACACTTCTCCGCCTGCACGCTGCTCCGCGTGGCAGCCCCTCGGGGGGCGCCCTGCCTGGGGCCGGGCGTGCAGGCTGCATGGGCCCTGCCTGCTGAACAAGCGCCCGGCTTGTGTTAGCTGCCCCCAATCCCACGTGTTCCCACCTCTTGTCCTGCCCTTCTCCAACAAGCAAAGATCGGCTGGCAGCTGAGACCCGAAGCCCAGAGGCTCCCGTGACAGTGACAGAGTGTGGGGTGCACCTCGGCCTCAGGAGACCTTCATGTGGGGGACCCTATTCCTCACGGGTCCCCAGGCCAGCATGCCCCACCTGCAGCCCTGTGGCTGCTCCCCAGGAAACCCACAGGGGAAGTGGCTGCCAGGAGTTCCCATGACGACACCCACCTGACCCACCTCCTTTCCAGGCGATTTACCAGGAGGCCCTGATTTCACTCCGTCCTGACATCAAAATGAGAAGCGAGACCCAAACCCATGACGGAGGCCTGTGTTCAGACTTGTCCCTGATGGAACATGACCACACCCACTACTTTAATGTACCTGTTCGCAAAACGCTTTTCAAACAAGCGCACATGGAGAAAGTACGAAGGTGTAGCTTCTGCTTCGTGCTGCTGATGAGCATTCCAGGGCTGCAGAGGCCACGGGAAGGCTCCACGGCGCCCGCCTGTCCCCACGCGCCTGCCTCAGCAGAGGTGGTGGCTGACAGTGGAGTAGCAGGAGCTCAGCCACAGGCGGCACCAGCCTTAAAGAGTTTGAAAGCCAGTTGTTAAAGGAGGTGTAGACAGGCGCTCCTGCCTGTGCAGAGCCTCCTCCTGGCCCCACTTCCCAAGAGCCTTCCTCGCAGCTCTTGTCCTCGGTCACGGAGATGCATGCCTCTGCTACCTGCACCTGCGGCAGGTTCTGAGTGCAGGATGCGCCCGCCAGGTGGCAGGTCTCCCTGACCCAAAGTGCAAGGGAAGTGGGATGAGGGTAAAAGAACCTCGGTCCCGGGAGGGGAGGATAAAACTAAAGGAGGAGCAGACATTGTCTGACCTTCTGTCGGTGAGTTGGGGTGTTTGGGATTTTTAGAAGTTCTCCATAGGAATCCAAAGCTGGGAAGAACGGAGTGTGTGTGGCAGGCAGGGCTGCGTCCTCTCGGCCGGGATTAAATCAGCTACATCGTGAAGCCTCACCCCACCTCAGAGAGATGGGAGGGGTGGGGAGCTGAGGATGCGGCCCCAGGGCCTGCCCCAGTCAGCACTACTGGACCCTCCAGGCCCTGCTGGGCCTCAGTTTGCCCACCCGCACATCAAGGGTGGCATTAGCCTTTCTGCCTGCACTACCCTCAGATGGCGAAGCGGCCACACCCCCACCAGCATGAGTTCCGATGGAGCACACAGAAGCCGGAGCCTCCCTGGGCTCCGTGGGCTGGGCCCAGCAGCTATGGTGGAGCCCAGAGCAGCACTTCAGCGTGTGCTGCCCCAGCCAGACCGCCCAACAGCTGGGCAGAGGAGGCGTGGCCTGGCTAGACGGGGCGCATGGTGTCGCGGGCCAGGGCCCTAGGACAGGTGGGGGGCTTTCTGCAAAAGCTGCTGTCTCCCTCAGGAGGTGTTTCCATGATCGCTCCTATTTGCTATTTTTGTATTTTAATTGGATCTGGAGCCAGAGTTTAAGGCCTTCACTCAGCCCTGGAAGCACATGGCCCACTGAACTCCTAACTGCGTCCACACTAGTGGCAGAGTGAGGATGGGGCTGGCGCTGCCTCCCAGAGCCCCTAGGGGTTTGACTCCCAGACCTCAGGCCGGCAGATCTCAAAGCTGTGGGACTTCCCTCTCCCGTCACGGGTCTGACACAGCTCTGGGCAGACAGCCATCCTAAGGTACCATGTCCCCCGTTTGACCCCTGGCAGTGCCCCCAATGCCAACAGCATCCCTGGAGAGGCGCATCTTGCTCATCAAAGCTCCCGCACGCCTCCACCTCTATAGCAGATAAAATGAGTTTCCAGTGGCCTGGTTTTCTCCCAAGGAGTACGAGTAAGGTCTGGAGGGAGGCTTGACTATTTGTAAATGTTCTAGAAATAAAGGAGCTTATAAGGGGAGCATGAAAAAGCAGCTGGCACCTTGAGGTTCTCTGCCACGTCAGCAAGGCCCTGGAGCAGAAGCCACAGCCCACCTGGGACTGCTGAAGGCCAGCAGCTTCCAGAAGCCTGGCTCAGCACAGCGCACCCAGGCAGGCTCGCCCCTCCGCAGCCCCAGGAGCTCCGAGGGAGAAGGGAGGGGCCACTGGACACCTGCTGTGTGCCCTGGGGGCTTCGAGTACCTTCTTTATTTAATCTTCACAACAACCCTATTAAGGCAGGTGTTATACCATTTTACATGTAAAAACTGAGCCTCAGAAAGATTAAGTCATTGCCAAGGTCAACAGCTCCTAGGTGGCAGGGCCAAGACAGGAATCCAGGTCTGCCCAAGCCCACAGCCCACGCTCTTCCCACTCTGGAGCCACGTCCAGGAGCCCACGTGCCTGCACGCTCACCGCCAGCCAATTGACTGCACTGCCAGGCTGGCAGGAGAGAGGTGGGGTGGGAGGGAGGGAGGTGAGGAACAGGGAGGCGGTGGGTGGGCCCTGAGAGAAATAAGTCTCATTAGGCAAAGACAACAGGGCGAAGCACAAGCACCAAGGAGCTTTCCTCGCAGCCTGGAGACCAGCAGTGGTGGGAGGGAGGCGCTCTGAGAGGGCCAGCACGTGGCAGAGAGAGGCCTGGGCAGGTGTCAGGCCACAGAAAGGATGAGGGTGGGAACTGAGGAGATGCTGACAAATGTAGCAGCGCGGGGCCTCTAAGCTGGTCACTGAGGCACTGGCAGGGGATGTGAGGAGGCCACAGCTCAGCCAGGAGGGAGGGGAGGAGGAGGAGGGAAGGAAGCAGAGGGAGTGGATTTTTTATCAGTTCTGAGACTGACAGAAAGAGATGCCTGAGTGAGAAGATGGAGAGGCACTTTTCATTAGAGATGGGCACTATTGCCCTGGCCGATTTGGCTCAGTGGATAGAGCGTCGGCCTGCGGACTGAAAGGTCCCAGGTTCGATTCCGGTCAAGGGCATGTACCTTGGTTGCGGGCACATCCCCAGTAGGGGATGTGCAGGAGGCAGCTGATCGATGTTTCTTTCTCATCGATGTTTCTAACTCTCTAGCCCTCTCCCTTCCTCTCTGTAAAAAATCAATAAAATACATTTTTAAAAGAGAGAGAGAGAGATGGGCACTATTTAAACATATTCACAGGCCAGGATTGGAGCCGGTGAAAGACAAAGATGGAACTGTAGAAAGAAAGTATTCATGGGGCAAAGTGGGTTTGTGAGGTCAGAACAGAGGGCACAGCACACTAGGTTCGAAAGGGAAGACGCTTTATCCTCTGAGACAGGAGAGAAGGGAGCTTGGGATGCAGAAACACGAAGGTGAGGGGCTGACTCCAGAGATGACATCGAGCAGCACTAAAAGCAAGAAGCAACAGCCCCCCGCAGAATGCAGGGCGGCGGGGGGCTGTCAGCCTGCCGGTGGGGTGAGCCCTGCTAGCTGCAGTGCTGCTCTGACAGACGCCCCCAAACTCTGGCCTGACACACTGACAGCTCACTTCTCCCTCATTTGACATCCCAGACCACGTGGCTGCTCCATACCAACCTCCGGCCCACTGGAGGGGTGAGCACGAGTGTGCGGGAGCCTGGGCAGGCCTGCCACCGGCACCACCTCACAGGCAGGCCTCACAGAGCCCTCCCAACAGGAAGCTAGAGCGGGGAGCCTAGTGAGTCCTCAGGGGAAAGGAAGCAGGTGTTGAGGGATGAGGGCTCAGATAAAGAAGAGAAGGTCCCGGTGACCCGGGTGCAGAGTCATAGGTGATGGAAATGAATTGCCCTCATACTTGGATTTTCTCAGCAAATCTCTTGCAAACACTTGGAAGACCTTGAGTGTATCCTCCCCCTAGCCTGCCCTCTGCTTCTTCACGTGGACCAGCCTTCCCCACACAGCACTGTGCCGAGCTCTGCCAGCTCCAGCGGTCGTTGCAGCAAAATGTCTGACATGATTCAAAGGAGCGAAGCCCTCCAAAGGCATTTCAGGTGTTCCCTCTGAGTCTGCATTCCACAGCCATCACTGGGCACCCCCACCTTCACCCCACCAGGCACCTCGAGAGGAGCCTGCTGCTCATGCCCCCCAAAACAGCGATCAAAGATCCGGGTGAAGAAGACCGTCTGAAGATCAGTACATCTCAGGGAGATTGCAGTCTTTTCCCTTTGATTCTTGTCTAGGAATTGGCCTTTTCAGCAGGAACACTAAGTTCCCCACACCTTCCTTTCATTACAAACAAAGATATTGTCCTTCATTATAAAAAAAAAAAAAAAAAAAGCTTCCCAGGCCTGCCCCAGAAGGCTGTGCGGCTCCATCCTACCCCACTCTGAGAAAACACCAGCGCTTGTTTGCCCACAAGGGCAGCCACCACCAATATTAAAGAGGAAAAGAAGCACGGGGCTGATAAGTCTAAATGGCCCGGGAGAGATGGATCCATGTGCGTGTGTTGTGCGGATCTTGCAAAATCTGTAACTATGGGGAGAGAGGGTGGGGAGAGAGGAAGAAAACAAGTAAGGCCCGGAGGCAGCTGGAAATGAATGCGAGACTGTCTGGGTGTTGCTCAATGGTGACCTGCCTTCTCAGGGGCCGTGCCAGGCTCTGGGAAGGCGCAGGCCCTGCTGATGGCTCATCTCATCCTGCTGGGAGGAACCTCGGGAGCTGGTTCAAGGTTGCAGTGTCCTTTGAGCAGCAGAGAGCCACGAAGCCAGGGCATGAGAAGGGCATCTCTCCTTGTGAGAGAGGTGAGAGACAAGTGTGTGCCTGCACAAGGTGTGTTTACAGGAGGAGAGCGAGGTGTCTACTTGCCTCCAACACATGTGGTCAGGTTAGAGAACAGAAGCCCATTCATTCCTGATTTGCCCCAAAGCCTCACCCTTTTCCTTCAGTTCCCCAGAGTTAATGACTGCTACTCAGCAAGGGGCACACGGAGGGCTCTAGCACTGACCCCTTTCTTGTAGGCACCTTTGCCCTGGGACAGAGAAGACAGGGCCCTGGAGACACTCCCAGAGCCCTCCTTCCTGCCACATCTCAGCCCTCTCTGATAGTGGTCTGCAAAGTCCAACCAAAGACATCCCCACCCTCCATTCCTACAGTCCAAGCAAAGGCCCTGAAAGGGAAAATCAGGGAGGATGGGTCAAAGGTGCAGAGTCCACTGCCCGAGGTGGGCAGGCCCAGGGACCTAATGACAGTGAATGGCAGGCCGAGGTGGGCAAGAAACTAACTACTTGCTGGCTTGAGCTCCATGGGCCTGCTCGAAGCAGTCACACAGTCCTGACCCACAAACCTATGAAGACTGTAGGAAAGGCTGCTGGTCCTGCAGGCACTGCCAAAGTGGGTGAACATTCGCTTCCCAACAGTGGGAGCCAGACACCAGGCCACTAGGCAGCCACACGATGGAGGAGGCAGTCCCGCTGGGCCACGTGGTCGCCAGCCCCCCAAGCCTGGCTCGGCCACTCACTGTCTCTGGGGCTCAGTGACTTCTTTCCTATGGCTCCATTTCCTTATCCGTTCATTGGAAGCAGTTCCTAGGACCCTGTGAGGTGAGGTGGCATGGAGAGCACCTGCTGTGCCAGGGCTCCTGGCGGTCACCTGCGTAAGGCTGAACACGGCGACTGGGAGATGCAAGCCAAGTCCGCGCCATTGCTCTTATCAGTCTGAGCCTGTTCACTCCATGTGTCCCCTCTCCTCGCTGCACCCTGGTCTCCATGGACAGACCAGAGTGGAGAACTGTGGCCTCAGGGGCTCAGATGGAGCAGGGAGCCCATGTCCACAGCCACGAGAGGGTGGGGAGACCTCTCCCGGGGGGTGAGGAGGGCCCTGAGAGGCACACAGGGCCCACATTCACATCAGAACTGGTTCCTGAGACCCACACTCTGCCCCCTTTAAGAAGCCAGTGCCCCACCCCCACATACCCCACACCTGCTCCCATCCCGTCTCCACTTCCATGAGAAACAGAGAAGCAGTCAGCCTTTGTTTTGCCAGTTCTGTTTCCACACACCCCTCCCATTACATCGGAAAACAAAGTTTCCCATCTTTGCGCTGATTTCTCAGCCTCCTGTTAAGCACAATAATAATAAGCTCCTCCAGGGCAGAGAGGAAGGTATGTGCCAAGACTGGGGTTTGGCATGGAGCCCATGCCTTTCAGGCCTGGTTACTGGGCAAGAGGTCAGAGAGATGGCAGAGGAGGAGGCCAAGGAACCAGACATCTCCCTGCTCCTTCCCCAGCCCCCCTCTCCACTGCTTATGACCCCCATCCCCAACTCCCAGGAGCCTCAATTGAGCTGGGGAAGCTCACAGGCCCCTGCAGCTGACCCCCCGGCTTACCTGAGAACTGCCTCTTGTACTGGAATGTCTTACCCACTCCTCCCACCACCACACACACCATCCCACCTGATGGAGTCACCTGGCTGGCACTCCCAATTTCTGCTCCTGAGGGGTAGAGCTGTGGAACCCGGGAAGGCAGGCCACACTTCGTGGGTGGGGCAATGGCCAGACATCAGAAAGGACTGTGCTCAGACTCAAAAGACCTGGATTCAAATTCCATGCTTGTGCCTGTCACTTAACACCATGAGCTTCAGTCTCTCAGCTCCTGACTTCACAGCTGTAGTGCAAGGAGGAGATGGGTGATGCTCTCAGGTGCTTGACACTTAGTAGGTATTTTTATTGCGCTTGCCAGAGGGCGCCGGGAGGTAAGTTTAACAGCACTGAGAGGAAATTTCAAATCCCTTGTCAGGGTCAACAGGGAAGATGCCTTGGTGATGGGGCTGGGAGGCGCGCTTCACCCCATGGACATGGTCACCTGCCCGGCGGTCTGGCCTGGTAGAGGCTCCGAAGCTCTGGACGCTGCGAGGGGAGGAATGTTCGCACCAGCGGAGAAGGAGCAGGATCCGCACATCTGATTTTACACAGAGGGGAGGTGAAAGAAGGAGAGCTGCTGATGGAAGTCCCAAGTTGGGCCTCAAAGCCCTAAAGCCAGGGAAGGGCGGGCCACAGGCCTTAACTTCCACTCAATATCTGAGGATAGGGATGAGGACCAGTCATCCTGGTACCGCTGGCGTCAGGCACGGCGTCCAGCTCACCACGGGTTTACAGAACTATGGGATGTGGGCACAGCTTTCCTAGCCTCCTGTTGTAACTTAAGACTATTTTCTGGTAGAGGAGGGTGAGAGAGGACACCTGTCTCATGTTTTGTCAAGCGGAGCATTGGAAAAGGATGTGAACTAACACAAAGGGAGAGGGCTGAGAGCCATGGAGCTAGGGAGACCGATTTCAGGGTAAGCCAAGGTCTGGTGTGGAACTAACAGCTCTGGATTAGGACCACACAGTGATGGGGGAGGACACTAGGCCCACTCCCTATGAGAAGGGAATGAGTGAGGCCACTCTCCTCTCCCCTCCCCGCAACCACCTCCCCTCCCCTTTCCCAGCTTGGTGGCCCTAAAAAGTTGGTTTGTTATCCAGTATGAGAGTGAGAATGGTTTAGAGCAAGGTCAGCAAACTATACCCATGTTTAAATAAAGTTTTATTGAGATACACTCATACTCATTCCTTTCCATATGGTCTAGCGCTGCTCTCGCACTTTAAGAAGTTGCGGCAGAGACTGTGTGGACTACAAAAAACAAGTTATTTGCTATCTGGCCCTTCACAGAAGCAGTTTGCTGGCCCTGGTTTAGAGAAAGGGAAAGGTGGGTGCCTCCTACCCTCGTATCCCTCAGTGAGCAGGGAGCAGTGATTGGCCAAGCCCCTGTTTCTGGAAGTGGGGTCCAGGCAGCTCTAAATCAAGCCAGTGAGGGTGATACAGACATTTGTGGGGACCCCTGACCCAGAAAGGGCCGAGGAGCAGGAACAGGGAGAAGACGGCTGGCATGAGGGGCCTTTGTGGCCAAACACCCCCCACAACCAAACACACACACACACACACACACACACACACACACACACACACACACACAGAGGGACCCTGGCAGGTCAGCTGAGGCAGGGAGACCTCCTTAAAGAGGAAGGCCGTAAGTTTAGGTTTTTAAAAAAGGAAAAGGGACAGCGTTTCCATGGGAAAGGATGAGTGGAAAGAGCAGCATGGGAGCTGGCCTGTCCTCAGCCCGAGGGCCCCCTCAACCCCCACAGCAGGACCTGCCCGTGCCCAGTGCCTTGGCTCGCTGCTCACAGCCTTGCACGGCCTGTGGGTCCCCAGCCACGGGTGGGCCCAGCACCTGGACAGAACTGCAGCTCCCGCTGCTGCCATCTCACCACTCCATCAGGATGACCTTGGTCCCTCAAACCCAGCAAACCTGCTGAGCCCCGCAGCCTCTCCCCACCCCCCAACCCCCACCACCTCCACTCCAGGCAGCGCTTGTCTCCTGTTCCTGTTCCCCCCTCTGATCATGGACCCCATCTATCCCATCACCCAAGCCAGAAACACTGGCACCCTGATGCCTCCCCCCGCCCCCCCACCTCACGGGCAAATCGCTCTGCAAGGCCCCCCGTGCTACTGTGCACACACTTCCCCAGCTTCAGACCGTGGGGACTCCAGCCAGTGTCCCCTCTGACCCCACTAGCAGCTCTGCTAAACCAGCGGCTCCTCCAGGCTTCTCTCACCAAACCCAGCGCCTCAGCCTTGGCTCCCCCGGGTCCACCCACCCCCTTTCTGCAGAATATCCAGTGTCAGTGTGGAGGTTTGGGGTCAGGGCCTGGCTCTGCCCCCCAGTGGCTGTGTGGACTCAAGCAAATGCAACCTCCCAGGGTTTCCCTCATCTCTAAATTGGAACCGCGCAGACCAGGTTGCTCCCAGGGCTGACGGAAGTGCTGTGGATCAAGCCCTGGGCCCAGAAACACCACCGTGATCTCTAAGCCCTTCTCCTCGCCTGCTGGGGCACTCATCCTGTGCCAGCGCACCCAGGTTCATGGAGCACAGAGGGCGCCCTGCAGGAACGTAGGTGTGGGGGACATGCCACAGGGCCGTGGTGGGGCACTTCCCAGCACTGTGTTGGCAGAGCAGCCAGAGTCTGATCCTGCCCAGGAGAGAGAAGGGGCCACTGGGTGGAGGGGGAGGGGGGGCTCATTCAGGCAGAAGGAAATGCTCCCACCAAGCACAGCACCCACTCACATGCCCACCACCCCCGGCTGATGGCCACGAGGCGGGGCTATGAAGGGCTCCTTGGCCGCGCAGGAGAGTCACCCACGCTCCCATCATGGACTCAGAGATGATGCCATGCGGATGGCACCCAGGGAAGCAGGAGACACGTGCTGCGGGAGAGGGCAGGGGTGGGTGGGCCTGCGGTCCTGCCTCTGAAGATCAGAGGAGCGGCATGGCCAGACCTGTGCTCCAGGGAGCTCGTGTGGCCTTGGGGGGCGGGGAGGGGGAGGCCACCCACAGGGCAAAGAACCACAGGCCAGCAGCCAGGGAGACTGTGACCAAGGGCGGTGGAGGCCACTGGTCAGAAATGCACTTGAGATGCTAAGGAAAAAGGAAAGACAGCAGACTCAGGGCAGGTCTCCCAGCCCGGGGGGTGGGGGGGTGCAGTGTCCACTGGAGGGCCAGCCCTGTGTCTGTGGGGCCTTCAGGACAAGAGGCTGCTGTAAGATAGCAGCAGGGAGAAGGAGATAGTCTGCTGCAGAAGCCAGGCAGCTGGGGGACAGGAAGGAAAGGATTATAGTTCAAAGGAAATGACATAATGAGGAGCATCAAGCTGAGCTATGACATGCACATGCGTGAGCTTTGCGGGGCAGGAAGCAGGTACTGACAAGGAGGAACCCTGGGAAGAGAGAACGACCAAGAAGCATGAGGCGTGAAGAATGTCCTGCACAGGTGGAAAAGGCTTGGGGATAAGGAAAGGTGAGGACGTGGGTCAGTTGTTTAAGGACAGAAGAGTTAGGCAAACACTGCCCTGGGTTATTTGCCTCCTACACAACAAAGGTGTTCTCCCAGGTTAGCGGGAGCTGGCTCAGGCCCCAGGATCCTTCACTGGGTTAACCCAGCGGCCTGCTGCTTTATTACCTTTCTGTTGTCTCAGAAGATCTTGCTGTGTCTGGTGTGGCTCTTAAAAATGTGCTTGGCTTTCTTCTTAAAAATAAAACCCCAATCGAGGGATGAAAGAAAGCTCTGGAGCTGGTCCAGAGGAGCCCTATGCTCAGGTGGGAGGGAGAGGCTGTGGAGAGGCCTGAGCAGGGGAGGGGGCGGGGCAGGGGCCGGGCAGGCGGCTCTGACATAAGCACCGAATGAACAGGATTAGCCAAGAGATGTCTTTCGATGCCCAAACTCACCGGGATCTGTGATTCGGGAGGCACAGAGGAGTGGTCCGGGCGCAAGGGGGAAGAGGTGTGGAAGGATACAGCAAGATGCACACAGCTACTTTTAGCTGGTAACACGAGGCTGCTATTAAAAGTCTGCTTGGAAATTTAAAGCAGCATATGGTCACAGCTCCTTATGTGCTAGGAGGTTGATGCTGCTGCTAAGCCCTGACGACCACAGGCAAAGCAGCCGTTGTGGGGAAGCCCCCAGCTCGGGCTGGCTTCCCACGTGGGGCTGTAGGCCGGCCCCACGTGGCTCACACTGACCAAGAACAAAATGCACATGATGCACAATGGTCCCCGTGACCTCCCGCTCCTGGGCGGGATGCACAAGAGGCATCGTGGGTCCAGCTCACAGGTCGTGGGCAACCCCCTGGGACTGCCCGCCCCCACGGCAGGAACGTGTCGGGCGCCACTGCCGCAGACCTCGAAGGCCAGCTTGTTTGGTCTATGAGAGCAGTCCTTGAAGTAAAGGCCATCGCATTTGATCACAGCCAAGGGCCCCGGCGGCGCTGCCGAGCGGGGCTCCTGCTGACACCGTGGCCGTGTGCTGGGAGTCAAGGTCTGGCGCTGTCGGAGCAGCCCGAGAGCTGCTGGTTCCAGGGCCCGCGCGCCCTCTCCTCACGGTGGCTGTGGCCCTCCTGCCCACGCGGCTTGGACGAAGGCATGCAATGCTCTGGGGAAGGGCTTCAGCTCCCCTTTACTTTCTAGATCTTTTCTCAGTAAACAGAACTCAGTGTGGGAAGAGCAGTCCTATAAGTTACAATACAAATTGATTAATGCCCTAAAAATGCGACTGAAACCGCCGGCCCTTACAAACAGTGGGGCTTATGTTGTCTGCTCCGCTCTCTGCAGGAACGTTTCCCTGAAGAGTTTGTGCATTGTTCGCCCTCTGCCTTGGCACTCGCACAGAATCCCAGGCCTGTAATAATGCCGTCGTTAAACGAAACAACTCGCTTGGACCTCAGTCAAGGGAGTGACTCAGGCAGGCGCTGCCCGCAGTGCAGTGCGGGTCAGAGGCTGCCTCCACCAGCGCGGCCACAGCTTCCTTGGTGGAGTGGACGCCCTGCGGCCACTAGGTGGAGGCAACTGTTTAGAGAAGGGGCAGTGGGCCTCGTGCCATCAGGACTTAGAACGAGTCAGCCTTCTGTGCCCATCAATACAGGTGGGGGCTATGCTGGAAAAAGCCCCCAGTGGTTGTCAGAACGGAGTCCGTCCTCATTTTTCCTGACGAGACAGAGCAGAGGGGAGAAGCCCTGCCAGACCCTCGCCTGCCCCTTGGTCCTGGTTTGCCTGTAGCCGCCTCCTGGGCCCAGCGTTTCTGGGAATCCGGAGGCCTGCACAGTTTGAGCCCCACCACTAGCTTCAGAAAGGCAAAGACCCCAGATTCGTTCTAAAACATTTTTCACGATCAAGCTTGGCTTCTGTTCTAGTGTAGTAGTGAAGTTTAAATCCCACTTTATGAAAGGTTTCTGAAAAGTCATGTGTAAGTTGAGGCATTATAAACAAGTAAGTCTAGCACGCGAGAGAAGAAGGGATCCAGGAGTCTCAGCCTCACCATCAGGTCTGTGTGTCTGCGGCGGCCCCAGCGCCACCTCCAAGCTCCAGCTCCATGGTCCTCAACACAAGCCCAGGGCGGGGAGGGGGGGTGGGCAGCCAGAGTGCAGAGCCCCAGAAACAGGCATCCTGCCTCCCTCGTTTTCCAGGTGAGGAAAGCAAAGCACAAAGAAAAAGGGGCTTTTCCCTTTCAATGAGGCAGACAAAGTTCTCATATGCACTGTGTTCATCATTCTTGTCAAAGGACTGTTAATAATATATGTCAAAACTTTTTATAGCTTCAGATTGAAAATTGGATTTAGTGTGTTAAAGCCAGTGTTAAGAAGAACAGACCCAGTGGAGTCACCTTTGTTGGGCACCATCAGGACTTCACTCCTAGCCCAGCTACAGGGTCCGCCTCCCCCAGAGCACAACCCGGGGGCAACCAGCCTGGAATTCCCTGGAGACAGCGGGAGACCATCTGCCTGAGAAGATGCTTCTGCCCTTCCCAGAAGAAAGGGGGCCCTGCCCGAAATGACCCTTCCTTTTCTTTTGCTAATAACGCTCTTGTCCAGCCCAGTTTCTGTCTATAAAACCTTCCATTTGTACACGTCCTCAGAAAACCTCTCTGCCTGTGGCAGGACGCGCCCTCATCAGGAATTGGACAGAGCCAAGTAGGCCTTCTGGTCTACCACCCAGGGAGGGGTCTCATGGGAGCTCACGGGCTCTGCCTCCAGGAGCTCTAGTAAAATCCTGGCCTCCTCTGAGTCTCAGCTATGGCCAGGGAACCTGGCACCCAGGGGCAGGGGGTGAGGAAAAGCATGCTCTAAGGGGGTGGCCACACCTGCCTCTGTGTGTAGACAGGAGCTGTGACTTGCCTCTGACCAATAGAACACGGCCAGCATGATGGATGTCACGCTGCTCATGGCGTTGCGTTGGCAGGTGCGTTACCTTATGACTGACAGCCATCATGGCAGAGCTGCCTGTGGGGAGGCCACGTCAAGGAGCCATGGCGAGGCCCTGCAGTCCGCAGCCAGCCAGACCCTGGAACCCTCACTTCCACCCTCGAGGAAAAGAGTCCTGCCAGCCACCTGTGGAGCTGGGAGCGGTGCTGCCGCCTCAAGCCTTAAGGTGGGAGCCCAGCGCACCGGCGCCCTGGCTGCAGCCCAGACGGGCTCAGCCGTGCCAGGACCGCGACCCACAGGATGTGTGAGATAATAAATGTATGCTTTTTAAGTCACTACAGTTGTGCAGCAGTAGGTAACTAATACACCCACCTCTCGAAGGTGTCCAATGTCAGAGGCTGCCCCTGAGATGCCCAAGGAACCAACCAGTGCTGAGAGCAGCAGAGCACATGCGGCACATGGGCACAGTGGGGGTTGCACGTGGGCACAGCAGGAGCATGTGTGGGCACAGCAGGGGCATGTGTGGGCACAGCAGGAGCGTGTGTGGGCGCAGCAGGGGCGTGTGTGGGCACAGCAGGAGCGTGTGTGGGCACAGCAGGAGCGTGTGTGGGCGCAGCAGGGGCATGTGTGGGCACAGCAGGGGCATGTGTGGGCACAGCAGGAGCGTGTGTGGGCGCAGCAGGGGCATGTGTGGGCACAGCAGGGGCATGTGTGGGCACAGCAGGAGCGTGTGTGGGCGCAGCAGGGGCATGTGTGGGCACAGCAGGGGCATGTGTGGGCACAGCAGGAGCGTGTGTGGGCATAGCAGGGGCATGTGTGGGCACAGCAGGAGCGTGTGTGGGCGCAGCAGGGGCATGTGTGGGCACAGCAGGGGCATGTGTGGGCGCAGCAGGGGCATGTGTGGGCGCAGCAGGGGCATGTGTGGGCGCAGCAGGGGCATGTGTGGGCGCAACAGGGGCATGTGTGGGCACAGTAGGGGCGTGTGGGGCACAGCGGGGGGGCACGGGGGTACAGAGGGGGTTGTGTGGGCACAGCGGGGGGTTATGTGGGCACAGCGGGGGTTGTGTGGGCACAGCGGGGGGCGTGTGGGCACAGCGGGGGGGCGTGTGGGCACAGTGGGGGGGCGTGTGGGCACAGCAGGGGTTGTGTGGGCACAGCGTGGGTTGTGTGGGCACAGCGGGGGGGGCGTGTGGGCACAGCGGGGGGTTGTGTGGGCACAGCGGGGGGCATGTGGGCACAGCGGGGGGACACGGGGGTACAGAGGGGGTTTTGTGGGCACAGCGGGGGGTTTTGTGGGCACAGCGGGGGGTTGTGTGGGCACAGCGGGGGTTGTGTGGGCACAGCAGGATCGTGTGTGGGCGCAGCAGGGGCATGTGTGGGCGCAGCAGGGGCATGTGTGGGCACAGCAGGGGCATGTGTGGGCACAGCAGGGGCGTGTGGGGCACAGCGGGGGGGCACAGGGGTACAGAGGGGGTTGTGTGGGCACAGCGGGGGGTTATGTGGGCACAGCGGGGGTTGTGTGGGCACAGCGGGGGGGCGTGTGGGCACAGCGGGGGGTTGTGTGGGCACAGCGGGGGGGCGTGTGGGCACAGCGGGGGGACACGGGGGGACAGAGGGGGTTGTGTGGGCACAGCGGGGGGTTTTGTGGGCACAGCGGGGGGTTGTGTGGGCACAGCGGGGGTTGTATGGGCACAGCAGGGGGCGTGTGGGCACAGCGGGGGGGCGTGTGGGCACAGAAGGGGGTGTGGGCACAGCAGATAGGGGGCTGCGTGGCACAGCAGGGAGCCACCAGCAGGAGGGCAGCACTCAGGCAGCTGGATCACCACAGTGAGGCATCGCGGTGAGATTGCAGATCTTCTTCCTGCGGTTTGTCTCAGAGGGTGGCCATGTGACCACCCATAACAGGAACCTAGATGGCATTGTGGGTCTCCTCCTTCCCCCACCCATCACAAAGTCTTTCTGATTTTACCTCTTAAATATCTCATCTCCAAACCCCTCTGTTTCTCCTCATCCCTCGCCCTCAATTCGAGCCCTCGCCTTTAAATATCCCAGCTAGTCACCTGTAAGAGGCTACCTGAGCTCACTCTCTGCAGTCTTATGCTCCTCTCACTTATTGCTGATGGAGATGAGTACCACCATGTGCCCTTTACTCACGTAGGCCCTGTTCATGTGTTCATACACGGACACTCATTAAATCTCTCGAAAGACCCGAAAAAGAAAGAGCCCTTATCCCAATTTTAGAGTTGAAAATGATGCTCAGGGAGATTTAGCAACTCATCAAAAGGCACATAGCCTTGTTGTTAAGCCAAGGCTTGAGGTGCTCTATTCAAACCCCACATTCTTCCTCCCAGCGTCCCCTAAATACAAACAGCTGTGCAGCCAGCCTGCAGGCGCTGCGTCCCATGAGGAAGAGGCCCTGCAGGCAGCAGGAGGCGAAAGGGTTGGACCAGTTTCCTTGGGCACCTTGCCCTGCACCAGGCATCGCCATGGCCCTGCGCGGTCCACCCCAAACCTGACCTGTGGGTCACTCCCCAAAGGCGCTTCGAACACTGACCGAGTCCCACGCCCCAGTGTGCCCTCCCGCGCTCACGGCAGCCGCAGCCCATGCCCCTGGGGAAGGCGGCCTTCGGGCTCCCTGTGCGGAGCTGTGCATCGCTGCCGTCATCTGTGCTTTGCCTACTTCTCTCCTCTCCTCCCTTCAACATCTACCTTATGATCACCTCCTCCAGGAAGCTGCCCTTCCCTTTCCATCGCCCCCACCATTCCGCACAGCATGAGGGCACCCTGCCAGCGCAGCATGCTACTGCCCGAGGCATGGCCATGCCACCCGCATGCTGCCACATGACCCTCAGCATACGTGTCTGTCCCCCAACAACCCGAAGCTCCTTGAGGCCATGGCCATGCCGCCCCGGGTGCCGCACCCAGGGCTCAGGCGGCACAGCAGCAGGGCTGTAAGCCAAATGGAGGCCAGGCGACGCCTATTTGTCATGGAAGCCCCCCCATCACCACTTCAGCACTCGCCGGGCACAGGAGTTGCCACAAATAGCCGCTGGATGAACACTTGCCGCCCAATGGCTCTCCTTAGCCCACCAAGGAGTGTGCTAGGCTCACACCCTCCTCCCTGGGAGGAGAGTTGCCCCTGACAGTGCTCACCTCCCCTCCCTGCACTGTGGGGCTGCACCGGGGAGTGGGCATGGAGAGGCCCCATACAGACAACCCTGCCCAGTGGCCAAGTGCACCTGACAGAGGCAGAAGGGTGACCTCTAGTGGCCCTTGCCGGCATTGTCCATCCATGGAGAAGCATTTCAGTGGGAAAAGATGCCACAAACTCAGATTCCACTGTCTAGAACAGCCTTGGGCAAACTACGGCCCGCGGGCCGGATCCGGCTGTTCTATCCAGTTCTCTTGCTCTCCCCTCCGCTCCTTTACTTTGAATTTATATTAGTTCACACAAACACTCCATCCATGCTTTTGTTCCGGCCCTCCTGTCCAGTTTAAGAACCCATTGTGGCCCTCGAGTCAAAAAGTTTGCCCACCCCTGGTCTAGAAAGAGCAGTTACTCATATACGAGGATTCTGTCGACCACAACAGAATAACCGGCCACAGCTGCAGAGTAAATGTTAATTGTACCTCCTTATTATTGGTAAAAATACCCACCTCATGTCACAGCAAATAAAATATATTTTGTAAATGTGTTTAAAGTCTATGGAACTTTCAATCCAAAAAATGCTCTAACAAGCTCTGATGAACATTCCAAAGAATGTAAATACAGACAACAGGTATAGCAGGGCGTAGTTCTTAAAGGCATATTTTAAAATGACTCTTATCTTTTAAAAAATCCTCTCCCCAAATAACCACTACTATTCTTCAATAAGAGAATTTGAAAGACATGTCTATTAAAACCAGGGTTAAGGGAGAAGTATAAGGTACCAATCTACAGACAGCCACATCAGAAGCTGAGGCTCATGGGAGCTGCAGGACAAGTAGACACCACCACAGGGCTGCAATCTACAGAAACCACGCAGGTGGGTTGTACACATCAGCAACCCTCTCTGCATATAAACGTTCAACATTACATCATGCCATGTGTTATACTGTAAATTCAGAACTGATCACACCAGTCTTCTGAGCGTTCTCTAATCAGATTGTCTTTTGTTTTTATTTATTTTTGTTTTGTCTTTTTGTTTGTTTGTTGTGGGGGGTTGTGTGTGTCTGTGCATGTGTGTGTGCATGTGTGTGTGTGTGTGTGTGCGTGTGTGTGTGTGCGTGTGTGTGGGATGGCATGTGGCTTTCAGATGAACATGTAGAGAGGAAAACAAGTTTAGTTCCTTTTGCTAAAGAGCAGTTCTACCAGATTACTGCCTCCCTGACATGGCTCAGAAACCAAGTTCATTACCATTGTGCATGGTGACATTCACATGTACGTCAGTCCCTTTGGGTGTTTTCTGGACTGTGGCTTATAAACCCAGGGCCTCTGAAGTATTCTCTTCACACGCCCTAAGACCCACTTTCGGTAACTGCCCGACATGCAACCTGGCCCGTGCCCTGCCCCATTCTCAGCCTGAGATGTACCCCAGGCCCCCCACAGGGACACCTTAGGGAAGGTGCTCTGCTAGCCGTGGGCTGCAGTCGAGGGACAGCAAGCTGAGACCAGACCCCTCTAAAGCCCACAGAATCCGCACACAAAGCGATAAAGCATGCCATGCCCATGGGTAACTACTGGGGTTTTCAGTTTCACACTGATGTGAGTTTCAGGTACCCAACACATCTGCCTCACACCCGGCCCTGCCGGCCCTCTGCTAGCCACCTTGTTGGATGCCAACATTACAAGTACCGCTCAAGAAAGGACTTAGAAAGCAAGTTCACTTTTTAAGTCTGCTTTCCAGGTATATCAACTTCCTTCCTCCCATAAGATGGAAAGATGGCTAGAAAATTTTATAAAAGACAGCCAGGATGCAGAGCCCATGGCTCTTGGTCACCAGTTTACAGTCAACTTCCTATGGAAGAGCCTGTGGCATTGGTATCCCCTCCCCAAAGACAAAGGCCTACAGGCTTCTCTGTTGAAGGCACTGAGCAGCATGACCCAAGGAGGCTCTGGGAGATCCCAACCCTGCCCAAGCCTGGGGGGTGGGGAGGGGGCAGGGAGGCGGGGAGGGCACAGACAGTGAAGGCAGGAACCAGGAGGATCCAAAGAAAGGCAGGCAGGGATGCCAAGGAAAGAAGTCAGAGCAGGAAAAGGAAGAGCTGGAGGGGAAAACCTGCTACGGGGGGGTCAGGGCTCCGTGTGGGGCAATGTCTGCTCAGAGGGAGGAGCATCTTTCTAGGCTGGTGGCCCAAAAGGGGGTGAACTTGGTTGGAAATTAAAGAGAAAGATTCCAGGCAGGATGAACTGCATGAGGAAGGGCACAGAGTGACAGGGGAGCACTTTGCAAACTCTTTACCGTCCCCTCCGAGCGGCCATGACCATCTTCAGCTCCCAGATGCACCGGGTCACCAAGCCAGCGTGGGCAGAGCCAACATTCAAATGCAGGCCTGTCTGGTCCCAAGCCTGACTGCTCCGGAGGGATGAGTGTTGTGCGCAGGGCGGGGTGAGGGGACTTGGATGTCAGGCGGGTGAGGTCCCTGGGCTCTGAGAGTGCTCCACAATTCCCAGAGAACAGGTTTGGGGAAAGGCTGGGTGGGGCATGTATAGGGCTTATCTTAAAGCTGCCTTTTCACAGCGTCCGACCGTGACTGTAATGGAGGTGGCATGCTTATCTAGGCAGCTCCACCAATTGCCTCGAATGCTGGCTAAATCATTTGTACTTACTTCTGTAGACAGCAGGCAGGGGACACTCTGGGGGGTGCCCTAAGCCAACTGCTAAGATGGGGGTGCACACAGTGGATGGAAACAGGGAGAGACCAAGTGGGAAGACCACCGTGACCACCAGACCACCGAAGACTGGGTATCCCCAAGTGTGAGGATGGGAAAGAAAGAATTGGAGGGAAGGACGAGAGGAGAGTTCAAGGTAAAAACTGAAAAGGTACCCTTTGGAGGGTTTCGGGGGGCAGGGGGGAGCAGAGCCAGCAAACATCGCTAAAAAGAACAGGGCAGAGAGAATGGGAAGGCAGCTCAGCTACAGCCCAGGACGGGTGTCAGCCAGAGCAAACGCCTGCTCCCAGGGCAGGAGGCTGGGCTGGGAAAGGCCCAGATCTCTGAGAGGCTCCAGCTCTCGGCCACTCTGCCTCTTGGAACTGGCCCTTAAAAGGCAGTGCCACGCTGGGAAGACACTCGAAGTGCTTCCTGGAGGCGCTATATTTCTACACTTGAACTATTTGATGCAATTTAGCAACACTAGGATCTACAACCAGCAGGCATGCTCTGAGGCCCCAGCGGAGGGGCAGAGCGTGGCCTGTGCTGCTGCTGGCGGGCTCGCTGCTCCCACGGGCGAGGGCGAGGGCGAGGGCGGGGGTGAGGGCGAGGCACACACAGCGCAGCGGGTCCTGGGGGGCTGATGCGGACCCCCAAGGAAAGCCCAAAGAAGTGGAGTGAGCGGGAAGCCCCTAGCGAGCAGCAGGACCAGCTGGCAGGGAGGACGCACGGAGAGCGGGGAGAGCAGGGAAAGATGGGGACGGGAAGGCAGCTGGTGGTATTCTGTAGCTACAGGACATTTGCGGTGAAGAAGCTACCAGATCTGAGCTTAGAACGGTACTTTATTGTTTATATATTATTCTTCAATAAACCTAAATTCTTTTAAAATGAGCAGGTAAAAGTGAAGCCAATAAAGAAATGAGACCCAGACAGAGGTAAAAGGAGAACCAGACAAAAGGTACATCGGGAAACATCAGCAGCTGCTATGAAGACTGAAAGGCCTGAGGATTTTGCAGCAGGAAGTCCGGGGTGACTGCCCAGACAGCCAGGAGGCACAGGGAGCCGGCAGCGGGCACTGGTTCACGTGCCTGGGCCTGAGGTAAACAATATGTTTTAACCATTAAAGACAATGAGGGAGAAAGACAATGAGTGTCCCTAGCAAAGAGCACAGTTTGCACAGCGTGGGTTGCCGAGGTGGCCAATGGCTTTGGGGAAGTGCAGCCAGCGCTCAGCGCCCTGAAGGAAGCCACCCCTCTGCCAGGCTCCGCACCAGGCCAGCCCAGCACGTCCCTGAGGGCTGCACCCTCCTCCCCCAGCAGCCTGAGCGAGAGGGCCAGCGTTCAGCTGTGCTGCGGAGAAGCCCTCCATCCGCTGTCAGCTCTCTCCCTGAAGCCGATGTGTGGCTACTGTAAGTCGCCGCCAAGGCTTACTTTTACTATAATAATGCCACACACTTGTTTTCACTGGTAAATCAGATTTTAGAAAGCTTTTCCAGTTGTAATCACGGAAAACAGACAAGTACATTTACCAATTTATCCTTTTGGTTCCTGGTACTATATTGGCCTTGAGAAATATTTATTTTAATTACTACAAATAATTAGGTTTATTGTAAAATATAAAGTTGATAGAAGCTAACTTTGCTAAGGATTTTGGAACTTGAAACCACTCAGATCCCTGGCTCTTCGATGCCTGGTGATTGTTCAGAGAAGGGCTGCTTACCGGAAGCAGCTGGGCCTCGCCCTGCTCAGGGCCAGCAGCCACTGCCCAGCCTGGAGTCTGGCTACTCAGCTCGCCTCAGTCCCCGCTGCACAGACACCAGCGCGTGCTCTGCCTCTGTGATTCCAAGTGTGGCCGTGGGTCCCTCAGCAATTCTTCCCACCATCCTGTCGGTGCACCTGTGCGTCCCTGGCTCCGTGGCACAGACTGAATGACTGAATGAGGAGCTAGCTACCCTGTGTCTGAATGGGCGCCAGCACCTCACTGGACAAAGACGGGAGTGGGGGTGTCACTGGAGGCAGCTTTCTCCACAGAGGAAACGAGCCATAGACCCAGGAGCCCATGTTGGTTTTCAACTTTTCACTACATCCTCTCCAAAAGGCCGCAAGAAGTGAGTAGTCAGTAGCTAACACGTAAGAAGTCAGGTGGTCTATCCTATCTAATAAAGAGGGAATATGCTAATTAACCATCACTCCATCACAAAGATGGCTGCACCCACAGCTGAGGCCAACTTCCCATAAAGAGCCTTAATAAGCAATCAGCAGGGACCTGAGGCTACGCCCTCCCCTGCCCCCGTGGGGCTTGACAGGGGACCTCAAAATGCGCTTCCTGTCCTGGTGCTGGGCTAGGGGACCTCAGGCTGCTCCCCCCGCCCCAGTGCCAGGCCAGGGGACCTCAGGCCGCGCCCCCCACCAGGTGGGGCTTGACAGGGGACTTTAGGCCACACCCCACCAGCAGGGCTTGACAGGGGACCTCAAGGTGCACTTCCTGTCCTGGTGCTAGGCTAGGGGACCTCAGGCCATGCCCCCCACCAGGTGGGACTTGACAAGGGACCTCAGGCCGCACCCCCAGCCCCAGCACTGAGCCAGGGGACCTGAGTCTGCGCCCCCCCCCCCTGCCTGGTGGGGCTTGACGGGGAACCTCAGGCCATGCCCCCCACCCAGCGGGGCTTAAAAGGGGATCTCAGGCCATGTCCCACACCTGGCGGGGCTTGACGGGAGACCTCAAGGCATGCCCCCCCACCCCAGTCTGGGCTGGGGGACCTCAGGCCACACCCCCCATCCTGGCGCCAGGCCAGGGGACCTGAGGCTACGTTCCCTGCCCTGCGGGGCTTGACAAGGGTGGGACTAGCCAGGTCTGGATCTATCCCAATGAGGGGGGTGGCAGCCAGGTCTGGGTCTCACGTGATTTTGAGGCGCATGTGGGTGGACAGGGACTTGACTCTGGGTCCCGTGGTGTGCCCCAGACTCTGACAGGAGGAAGGTTTTCATATACATTTTACTAATTTTCTTTCATCTCTGACACTTCTATTATAGAGAAAGGGCAAATAGCAATATTAAATTATTTCCTCTAATTAAACCCTTTTTAATGTGCACGAATTTCATGCACCGGGCCACTAATATTAGCAATATGCATTTTTAAAAACAGCCTTGCCAGGGAGCAAGGCAGATGACCAAATCCATTGGCACTGGATTTTCCAAGCCTTGTGACAAAAAAAAACAAAACATAAAATCACTAACAGCACAGGCAAGTTAGCTTGGATTGCTTGGCCACACTAAAGCTAGAATATCCAAAGTCAAACACATTTCAAAAAAGGATAAACAAGAAATTACTACTTCTCAAAGCAAGTAATAAACTCATCGCCCAAGAGATACAAAAACAAAACAAAAAAACATTTAATGGAATCAAACCAGCCTCAGGGAAAATCCATGACACCCTCACTTTATTTTTGTTTACTTTTTTAAAATATGTCTTAATTGATTTGAGAGATGGGAAGGGAGAGGGACAAACATCAATGTGAGAGACGGGTGGGGGGCACCAGTCAACACACAAATGTGACAGGCTTATGAACGCTGAGGTCCAGACGAAATTGGCAGATGAGAAGGAAAGAAGGGGCTATAAAGGGGATGATCCGCCTAGCGGGGTCCCCAAATCAGCAGACTGAGCAGCAGGAGCATGGAGCATGGCTGAATGGTGAGCGTGCATAGAGGTCTGTCTAGGAAACCGTCCCTCCTCCACCAGGGCTCTTAAAGCAGTGGTTCCCAATGTGGGGCACACCCCATAGGGGCACAATTTGATTTTTAAGGGGACAATTCAAGAATGAGTTATGAACAGTGAATTTTTGGCATTTCTTATGGTTCTAGGGGCCTCTTACACAGTATATAAATATACATATATTGTGACATATTTATGAATTTCAGTTCTCTATTATGTTTTAAAACTTTATTTGCTATTTTTTCATATCTTACCTAATAAAAGAGAAACATGCAAATTAACCATCACTCCACTATGCCCACAGCCAATCAGAGTAGGTATGCAAATTAACCCAACAAAGATGGAGGTTGATTTGTATATGCAGGCAAGAAGCATCCGGGAGGGGCAGGACACTTGCTATGAGGGGAAGCGGGCGGCAGAGGGCGCTACAGGAACAGTGCTCCGGACAGAAGCAAGGACTTGCCGGCTCCCGGTCAGCTGGGAGTGAAGCCAGGGGAAGGAAGGCCTATTCTTGCACAAATATCATGCAACGGGCCTCTAGTCACTTCATATTATTATTTTTAAACAATTTCTTAGTGACTTCTTCCTCACTACTTCAACTGTCCTTTCGTTCTTTTATTTTTCTCTTTCATGGATGCCATGTTCTTTGGAAGCTTGTTTAGACCAAGTTAATAGCCTTTTAGGCTTCCTCCATGTGGATAAGAGTTCACTTTTTTAATAATAAGAATTATATCCCATGGGGGGAGGGGGGCATCAGAATTTTAGAGATGCTTAGGTGGGGCGTGGCCAAAAAAAGGTTGGGAACCACTGTCTTAAAGAAACAGTGTCCAGAGGACAGGAGGCTGCCTAGCGGCTAGCCCGGAGTACACCATCCCGGTTTAGGCACTAGGGGTCCCTAGCCCAGGGCTGGTTTTCCATGATCACCCCAGTCCAGCCTGCTGTTTTGCAGCCCCACTTGTGTCCATGGAGCTTTCTATTCTGTAAGTTTATAGCTGGACAATGAGGTCACTGGATGTTTGAGGGAAATTACATCTTAAAAAATAAAGAACAGAATAAGAGGAAAAACAAGTAAAAATCAAGCAAAGATAACTCTGGGAATTTAACTTTAAAAAGACTTAAAATCCTCAGAAAGTAAAGATATTAAATCCATAAGGCCAAAAACAGTTGCTATGAAAAAGGAGCAATTAGAGACAAAGCAAGATTTTGTTCTCAACCACACACACAGATATAAACCTAGGAAGTGCACAAGCTGCTAACAGGAGCTCTGGAAAGAAAGCCCAGCACGCAGAGGGAACTCATCACAGGCTCACAGCCATGCCTCCTGGAGCTGCAGGGCCAGAGCCTTCCCTGAGACTCTGCGGAGTGCAGGCGGGGGAGAAGGACCACATGGGGACCATCCCAGAGCGGCCGACACTGTGGATAGAGTATTCTCTGCCGCTCCAGACAGGTGGCAATGAGAGTAACAGCAGCTTAACAGCCGCAGGAGATGCTGAGGACAGGAAGCAGACTCCCAGGGCTAAGGGGACAGTATCTTGAACCTGGAATTCTATTCCAAAGCAGACCAGCAGCTAAGGGCAAAGGTGACCACGCTGTGGGCGCTCTAAGAGACTCCGCGAGGGCACCCTTTCAGGAGAGGTGCTCCAGCAACGTGAGGAGAGAGGCCAAGACAGGGAGGTGTGAGCCGGGAAATGTGAAGCAGCCCCGTATCCAGTGAAAAACCACATGAGCCCAGCGGCTATGCCGACCTAGACAGCAGAGGGTCTGAGTAGCCCGGCAAGCCGTGAGCTCCAAGTAGGAAGTCTCCAGGGCAGGACGCAGATCCCAAGCAACAGGGAGAAAAAGTGGTGCCAGGGAATAGAGGGCACAAAATGATGCTCTCAACAAGAAAAAAGCCATCAAACTTAAGAAAAACACGAGAAGGGGGGCGCACTGCAGGGGAAACAGTGCACAGATGAGGCAGGCTAAAATGTGGTGACTCAGGCCACTGAGGGAGAACCCACTGGACCAGACACAGGCGGCTCCCCTGTGTGGTGAGGCCAGACCTGTGCAGGGAAAGGGTGCTAACCACAGGGCTGGCTAGTCACATACTGCATCATAATCACATCGTGTTGGCTGGTACTCGGCTTTTAGAATTCATCTACAGATAAAGCAGAAAAGCTTGAATTATGGCAAGAGAATGGAATATCCATGTCATCTACCTTGATAAGGTGAAAGTGTGACAGAGAAGGAAGAGCTGACCAAAGCTGGGAGGTGAGATCAAGAGGTGAGGGCAGGCGCCACATCCTCCCCTTTCAGAGTGGGGAGCCGCGGGATGCTGTCAAGAGGCGATCGAGTGAGAAACAGAAGTTTAAATACAGTTTTAAAAAGTATTAATAGTCACCACGAGAGGAATTAAACACAGTGCTATTACTGTCAAAAATGGGATGGGAGCAAGGGGAGCAGTGAGCTAAACCCTCACCTACCACAGCAAGTCACCCCTGGGAATGTCTGTGACTGAGAACCAAGAAACCATGGCGGCAGGCGAGGACTTAGAGCCAGGGAGCACCCACCGAACACCTGAGAACAGCAATGGTTCAACAGAACTCTCAAGGAACCTGCTGGGGAGACAAGAGCAAGACGAAAGGGCTCCTTCCACAAGCACTTCCAGGCCCCTAGAATTCTAAAGCACGTGCTCTTACCATTTTGATTAAGTAACTTGATGAGTTTTTAAAATAGAAATATCAAAGTCAAGTTTACTACCATTAACACTAACCGTATATATTAGTCTCTGTCCACTGTCAATGTTTATCTGCTACTAAGCTTCTATGGTATTTTCTTATCATGTAATTTCTAGACCAAAGAAATGTTATATTTCAGGTATCATTTAATTTAAATTTATGTATCATAATTCGCATAAGCTAAAACATACAATTTTCCCACATTCTTATGTCACTGAAATCAGGATGTATTCACCTAATTGGCAGGCTCTTCTTTCTTTGTAGCACACCCATTAGGATGGCGTCGTACAACCGATGGAGTCTTAGATCTGAGTTACAGGTACCTGCAGGTATTATATACCTGGGGTCTTCCCCTGCATCACCTTCCGAAATCATGGACTGTCGCACCTCCTGCCTGTCACTCTGCCCTTCCCGACTGCACTCCAGCACAGGCTGGTCTCTGAGCTTTCTTCTCCTGAACCCCAGGGCCTCCGGCCAGTGGCACTCCAGCCTGGAGAGCTCCCCGCACCCACGACCCCCCGGTCCACGCTGGCTTCTCAGGTCATGAAGTCTCAGCTTGAATGTCACCTCCTTGGAGAAGCTTGCTGACCACCAAACTGAACACAACTCTACTGCCCAGAAACAGCTGCTATCAGATTACCCAGTTTCATTGTCATCAAAGCACTGACCCTGACATTTTCATTTATATGTCTCTTTCCTCGCTAAAGTATCAGTTCCAGGAGAGCAGAGATCTTGCTTGTCTCATTCAATATCCTATCTAGCTCCTAGCACAGAGCCTGACACCAAGCAGGTGCTCACCCATTTCTAGGATGAATGCTTTAGAAAATAATACTAGGTATGGACACAATAGCAAACCAATTAGCGAGAACTATGTTTCAAATTTATAAATAACACTGCCTCATTTTTCTATGAAAAAGAATCTCATATGTATAAATTATTTTGTTAGAAAGATCCATTTCTGATAGCTATTCAGTTAAATATTTAACTTTAGGCATACACTAATAACATATACCAATCATGAAATAATTTCCACAGCATGAAACAATTCATACCATCTTTTATTTCTTGTGCTTACTAAAATCTACCTACTCATGACGGGAAATGATATCCAACAGGTGGCACTGAGAAGGCTAAAAGGCTAATTCCAATGTAACCCTGATGTTTGGGGGGGCTAGCAATCTGAATCTGTGCCAGCAATCTAATGCACATTCTTGATGACCTATAATTAAGTCACTGCCCCTTTCTCCACAAACTGGTCTTGCAAGACCTGTTACCTAAATGCTCACATTTTACAGAGGCCATAAACCATGAACAACACACAACCCTGGAGTGGGTTATCAGTGCTGGCGCCAGGCCAGGCCCTTAGATATGATCTCAAGACCCCCATCCCAACCCATGGAGCTTTTTGCAAAGCCCACAAAAGGTCTGGAAGTCCCCATCCATATTTGAGGGACAAAGAAACCAAAAAGGGATAAAAGAGGGGCTTCCACCATATTGGTTTGCTCAGACTTTAAGAGGCAAACTCCTCTGAGTCCGCCGGCGTAATAAAGCTGTGAAACTCCCTTTCTCTAAGCGTTGCTTGGTTTTTCTCCGGTCTTCTACAACAGCACTAGGTTGAAAAGTACTAGGTTATTTCAAGAGTGTGATTACCTTCTATTTTTTTAATTTTAAGAAGAGTAGTCAGTCATCTCTCCCAAAGGAACAATTGTTAAAATATACTGTTTGTATTTACAATTTTATTTTCCACAGTGTAGTTCAAAGAATGAATTGAAATAAAGTTTGTCTGATGTTGCAGAAAATCACACAAGAATAATGAATAACTTACTGTCAATTTCTTTAATACCTGCATTTCACATGTATGACAAAAGGGTAAAATAATAAGGCTGAAATCCTGAAAATGTGTATTTGTCTGCTTTTTTTATTCAAAAGTCCATGATTCTTTGGGAAGTATACAAGATTGTTTTCCAGTCAAACCATAATTTTCACAAATTCTATATAACCATGAGTTTGAAAGGTTCCTGCTCCCCCACCTCAATTCACTTTTGGCACCTGTGTGTGAAATGTCACTTCTGAAAAATGGGGAAAATGTGAGTACTGGGCTTTTATCACAGTACTCCTTTCCTGATGAAAAATTTTCTGATTGCTGAATGTAGAATATTGATTCAAGAAAGATTAACAATATCTCACCAATAAAAATTTTTTCTAACTAAGTATATAGCTGTCTCAGGAAAAAAAAAAAAATTAGAAACAGCAGCCAGTTCTCAGAGGTAAAAGAGCAATGGCTTATCCTTCCCAACTAATTCCAATTTTAAATTCAGAATTACTCGGCAGCGCCAGGAGGGGTGGCAGGAGCCTGGCACAGGCTGGCTTCCTGAGCTAGAAGGCAGTGCTGCTCTGGCATCCCCAGGACTCCGTGCCCTGCGGAAGGTCTCCTCATGTGCAGAGGGGAGCGACCTGGAAGACAGAATGTGTTGATTGCCAGTGGAGACAAGGAGCCTAACCACTGGACTGGCAATTATGCGAGGATTTAGCCAAAGAATATTTTAAAATCTGATGAGAAAAGTGCATCATTTATAAAGTATCCCACTCTTGACTCTTCACTCAGTCCATTAAAAAGAAGCTCCTACCAAACCCAGGATGCCACAGGAAGGAACAGCCAACACAGACGATCACTGGCTAGTATTTAAATGCGAAGAATACAGCTTCCATTTCTCATACGTGAGAGGAGTTATGAGCTTCGTATTGACCTCTGCGGGCGAACTCAAGTTTATTTTTTAGCTATACTTCAAATCCACTGGGTATTGCCAAGAAACATATCCCCCTAAAATCTGGCTTTTTCAGCATCATTAGTTTCCTGGATTTTTCTGAGCACTACTGTTAAGCTGACAAGGGCTGGGGGAGTCTTATCCCACCCCTTCTCCCAAAACCTAATAAAATAAGACATTTTTATTTCTAAACAAAAGGTGGTAATGTTATGAAATGGGGGGGGGGGTTGCGGAATAAAACACTATGACAGTCCTCTTCCATTTTAATTAACATTGGACTATTTCCTACCTCTCGCACTACATACTTAGTTAAACTTCAGGGAGGGAGACAGGGAGGGAGGGAGAGAGGGAGGAGGGAACTGCAAAGCCTCCTGACCACGTGGCCAGTCCATGCAAGGTCAAGGGCTTACTTCTGCCAGCCACTGATTCACCAATATTTTCCCCATTGAAGAAGTCTGCGTGAAGAGGTTGGGGTGAGCAGGGAGCACACAAGTAGACTACAGTCTTCCCTCAACGACAGCCCTATGTCCTTAGTGGCAACTGACTCCGTCCGCCATCATGGCAACATCTCTTCACAGCAAGCAACATCTCTCCTTAAAGCTTTTCTTGTTCTTGCTGCTTTTCTTGCCATTCTTGTCCTTGTTTTCTGACATCTTCTTTGCTCTGATTTCTCTCATTAGATCAAAGAACACCTGGGGTGAGGAGGAAAGGGTGAAAAGAACAGGAAGGAAAAGCCATTTAATGATTTTAGGAAGCAATTAGACCAAGCATAAAATCATACTCATTCTTACTATATGCCATCAAAAACAAACCATCTAGAGCAAATAAGAATAACAACATTAAAAACATATTCTAACTGCCCTGTTTTTCTCAGTGGTTAGAGCATCAGCCCAAGCATCAAAGATGTCTCGGGTTCGATTCCCAGTCAAGGGCATGTACCTGGGTTGAAGGTTTAATCCCTGGCCCCAGGCCAGGTGCATGCAGGAGGCAACCAATCAATGTGTTATCTCTCTCTCTCTTGCTCTTTCTCCACTCTTTCCTCCTTCCCTTCCACTCTCAGGATGATGAGGGATAAAACAGCACGAAACAGACCTACTACAGGTGGTGATGTCACAGATCCTGAGAGTGACAGGAGGAATCAGACTTGCTAACATGGCCAACCACCAAAAAAGGAAAATGATATAAGTGGCTGTTCTTGTTTAATCCTTACAAGGACCATAAGAAGGTGGGGATGTCATTACGCAGGCCCAGGAACACAGTTTGCGGGGGGGGGGGGGGGGGTGTTCATAAACAAACAAAAGCTCCTGCATATGAAACTGGGGAACAGGAGGGAGACGTGCTGGCAGGCCACCCTCTCCATGCACATGCCTGGCCTGCCCTAATTCTGAGGAACAACCCCTCCGCTGTTCCTTGCAATGTCAGTTGAAAGGAACTTTATCAAGAACAGACGAGACTCATTCTTTGAATGTCAGTATGTTGTTTAGATACAGATTATCATTTGTCACAATAGTTTGGGTTTTGCCCTCTGCTACCAGCAATTGTGCCAAAGTACTGACTACCCAAGCAGACAAAATATGCCCCCCAAAAAGAAACATTTGTGATTTTTCCTAGAGAATGACGAGACACAGTGGGGGCAGCGTGCAGGCTTGTCTTTGGCCGTTCACAGACCACAGCTGCCTTCTCTTCCCAGGCCCAGCACCACAGCAGGAAGTGTGCTGAGGCTTTCTGAGTGGGGCCTGAGCCTTTCTACCAGCTCAGGCACAGAAGAGGACTCCCCCAAACTGAAGCAGGCTGACGTCAGCACCCTGGCAGGGAAGCACCCCACCCACACAGCACAGTGAAGTGCTTCAAATGTTACTGGTTTTCCTTTTTGTTCTAACAAAAGGCAGAGGAGGGGAATGGAGGGTGTCCAACTTAAAAATGACAAAATAGTTCCTGGGCTGATCTTACCAACAACATCCCTTCCTGTAAATTGTTTCCGGAGGAACACAATGCCGCAGTCAGAAGCTTCTGCTGCTTCTTGTTTGGCAGGTCAAGCAGGTCCCGTGGAGGAAGGGGCGATGACAAGCCACTGAGCGACAGCCCTCCCTTCCCCCCAATCCCATCCAAAAACTGCATGGCAACAGAGTCCCTGCTGAGAAATCGTCCTGATTCCTTAAAAATAAAGTTTATGTCGATTTCCTGCATGATTTCTAAGCTAGGAAACAATTGTATAGAAAGAAAGTGATTTGGCATAGCACAGAATCAGCATAAGAGCTGGGACAATAATACAAAGAAAAAGTGGCAGACAGGTGAGCCTATTTCACGCTGCAGACACACTACACCTGAAGAGCTCTGTGTGGTTGCTGCCAAAGTGCCTCTAAAGTGAACTCCCGCCAAGCTGGTGTCAAGCTGCAGCAAAGCTGGCTCGCCAATGGCTCCCTCTTCAGGAGAGAAGTCCAGGAGAATTTATCTCCATAAGAAAGAGAAACAGAGGAAGCCGAGTGGGGGTTGGATGCTGATGCAGTGGCTGCAGATGGCACTGGGCTGAGGCTTCACAGGCATGAACCAGGAGCAGAACCAGGAGAGGGCAGAGGTGAGGGCACAGGGAGCACATCTGTAGCTGTCTCCTTTAGCTCTGTAACAACCACGTTGAACGTGTATTTTTTAAAGGCCTATCGATAGCAATCACTGGTAGGTGGATTTTCAAACTGTCACAGTTCATCATAATCAAGATCATCCTTTCATTAGCTTCAGAGGTTTGAAAAGGAAAGTATGCTGACGGGAAGGAAGAGAAAAGAAATCCCTGGAGAGTTGACTCCTGCAGCAAGCACTATTCAGAGGCTTAGTTCTAAGACAGAAGGCCTTGGCTCTGCCTGCGATGGTAAGGATACTAGTAAATCCAATAATTCCATGAGGGCAAAATCACCACGGGCCGAGTTTCTTGGGGAATGCCCCAAGCTGTGCCTGGAGACCAGGCCCTGGGCTGGGAGAGCTTGGGGAAGCTACAGAGAAGTCCTCACGGAACACCGGGGTTATGTTCATGACTCAAAGCAAGCTGAAGAAACCAATTTCACCGTAGATTAATTAATATAACAAGAGCTACGTTCCCACGGCATCTCAGCCGCTGTAAGGGAAGGATGCTGAAGGAAACGAAAGGAAATGACTTACCCGAGGACCTGCGGCGCTGGTGCCACCTGCAGCATCTTCACAAACCATGCCCTCTTCTCCCCGCCCTCTGAGGCTGAGCCCTCCCTAAGCCCTCTAACGAGGCTCATGACAAAGTGACAGGACTCTGAGCTGTGATAAACCCATGGTCAAACCCTCCCAATGCTTCTCATTACAACATCGACCTGGAAAAATCCCTAGTTCCCATAAACGGTTCCCTTAAAACCAAACAGATGAGACATCTGGATTCTGCTGTTTCTCAAGTCTGTTTCCAAGAAACTCACAGAGAGCGCCCACCTTGTCCACGTTGGCCCGAGTCTTGGCCGAGGTCTCCACATACTGCACGCCCCACTCCTCTGCTTTGCTCCGCGCCTCCTCCACCGGCACCTGCCTCCGCTCCTCCAAGTCCGACTTGTTTCCCACCACAAGCAATGGGATTTTATCTTCTTCAGCCTTAACACGGAGGATCTGCTCCCTACAGCGTCACATCAAAAATAAAGCCACCCAGAAAGAGATGCTTTCCAAAGGCAGAAGAAGAAATCGCATTCTTACGCCGTGTGCCAAAGATGCATTCCCTAGCCTGCCATAAACTGGCCAAGGGTTTTCAATGCCTGGTTCTCAGAATGGCCTGGGCTGCTCATTGCAGATGCAGATTTCTGGGCCCCGCAGTTGCCCTACAGAAGTAAGTACCTCCATGGGAGCCCAGGATTCTGCATTTCATCAGGTTCCCCAATTTATGCTTAGGTAAAAAAGAAGAAAAAAACATAGGGACCGCTAGGATAAAAACAAGCTAAAGGAAGTATCTTCATACATAAAATGCTTAATAATTCCCCAGAAAAAAGATGGCGTGATTTCTCTATGAGAATAAAAGCTATAAAATCCAGTGTTTTTCATATGGAGCGTAGCAGTCAATTAGATCATGAAATCAATTTAGTGGGTCACAAGCAGTAATTTTCCCCCCTTAGTGAAAAAGAATATAAAGAAACATCAGAGGAGCCTCTAGTAGCCCGGTGAGCCTGGTTCTGTGCAACTTCTGCTGTATTACGTCTACATGTGTGTATGCACCTGCCTTCCCCACCCCACCCCCAGGTCCATTTAGACACAATAAATTACAGGCCACAGAAGCGGACAGCTACGTTAGGCAGAAATTGTATTTAATGTGCATTAGTTTTCCACACAAAGTGAAAAAAAAAAAAAAAGGAAATACTCCAAGGCCCATGAAAAAAGTACTTCAAAAACATCTTCTCTAAAAGAACTGCTACCTATAGCACATTAAATTTTACTTCCACTGAAAATAAACAGCTGCCTAAAGTTACTAATCAAAACCAAATATTTTAAAAAATTAAATATTCCACTTGCACTGTTCTGAACCAGTGGGGACACTTCTACATTCCAATACATCAGAGACCCTTCAAAAACGTACTTCATGGAGATTTGCATTGACTCGTATATGATATAGGATAACATTTCATAATAAAAATATTTAAAATTTTTCCCATACAGTCTATTGAAATACCAGATATCAAATTACTTTAAGAAAAATGAAAAAGAAGAAAAGTTAGAGATAGCTTGAAAATGCTATCCCCTACATTTCAACAGGGGTCAAAGAGCCTGCTACATTTAGAAGCTATGTGATCAATATAAACTATGAACAATAAAAACTGATAGCTTTCTGGCTCAGTCTTGCACAGGCAAGTAAAATTAGCTCATTAATAAATATATTGATCCAAAAATGGGAGTACCAAGTACTGGTCTCCTGTAACAAAACCCATTTCTCTAGTTTATAGAATATATCCAGGGAAAACTTCAAAATAGAGTATATTAACATTTTATTCTATGTTGGGTCTTCTAATGTGGAAGATAAATACAGAAATTCTATGCTTTACAACTGCTAACAGGCATAGAGTAAAGGGAATGAGTGTAGCCACAACAGCTCAGATAATCACCTGAATCCAATAACATAAGGAACGTGGACAGCCCTGGGATTTGTCAGAGTTCAAGTCAGGAGAACTAGCACCCCTTCCTTTTTCTTTTAGGGAGTCATCTGTCCTTTTTCTTCTAAGGATCCCTCTTCTCTAATCACAACCAAAACCCTTCTCCTAAGATGAGACGAGACTGCTCTAACCCTCTGAGAATAAATGAATAGTGTAAGTGTGTGTGTGTGGGGGGGGGGGGGGGGGGGGAAGGGCGGAAGGTAACCCAGGGGAGATAGGACAAGGGTGGCAAGGGTGGCACCATCTATTCTCTGGAGATGACTCCAACTGTCCAACATTTCCTCTCATGGTGAGTCTAAGAGCAATGGGAAATCAAAGGCTTAGGAAAGGGAAGAAAAGAAGGTAGTGTGTGCGTCTGTCCTGTTTTACCACAAGGAGACATAAAAACAGGATTCTGTAGCTGCACACACAGTTACGAACCCATGGGCTACATCCACATTCAGAAACCTCAAGGTGTGTCAGAATCTAAAAAGTAATAGGACGTCTCACACTATAGTTTCAGAGAATCGAGATGCTCAGCCTGAGGCCTTGCAACTCTGAGGCCTCCCTTATTACCTCCCACTCTCTCAGCTGCCCCAGAGGCTCCCCTGGCTTACGGAGGCTTCCTTCCAAATCTTGGGGGGGGATATTTAGCTTCCTCATTTTCACCTTAATTTCTGACCAAACTTGCTAAAGAATGAAAAGAAGTTACTGTGTTTTTCTTTTTTAGTTTCCTGTCAGACTCTAGATCTGGTTCTTACAGGAAAGAGTCATCATGACAGATGTTTATGAGGAGGACAGATGAAAAAACACAGCCGTGTACAATGGGAAGGGAATGGGGGAAAGAGAAAGACTCCCTTCCCATTAGAATTCCTTAAGAATTCTGACTAATGGCTCACTACTTCCTTATAACAAAATAAACGTAAGGTATCGTCCCACATTTTCGAATGAATGATAGCAGGGAATATTCCGCTCACTAGGGACCACACTGAGAAAAGGCTGGGGATTCAGCACAAGGGGTAGCCGCAGTTCCTGCCCTTCGGAATTTACTGTCTGAAACACCATTTCGTTTCACCGATTCGGATAAAGAAATAACATCTCCGATGCTGAGTAAATTTGCCCGGGGTCACGAAACTGGTGAGTGGCAGGAACCCAAGCCCAGGTCTGCCTGCTTCTAAAGCCAGTTCTTTCTATTCAACTATGCTAAGTCCTTCCGGTGGCAGCAAACGGTCACTCTGACTCACATCCTTCACTCTGCTGACCACCATTCATAAGCCTCAAAACAGAGCAAACATTACTTTTCTAGCAAAATTATAAAAAAGATACTTAACTCTTATCAAGCACTGTCTCTCAGGATTTATATGAAAGCAAACGGCAGGTTCTTGAATGTATGGAGTGGCTTTGTCCCTCTCAGGGACAACAGATTCTGAAGATAATTGATATTTAGAAATTATTATAAAACTGAGAAGTCCAAAGAGATTATAACAAATAGTGGACACTAATGTGACAAGATTCAGAGTGCCAGGGAATTCTTTAGAGAGATTCTTCCTAATTACAAGCTCAGCCCTCCCACTGCCCCTTCTAAGCCCAGGACATGGGAAGGAAGGCACACCGACCTGAACTCGGCCGTGGCTGTGAACGACTCGTGCTCTGTGATGGAGAACACGAGGAGAAAGCCCTCTCCGCTCCGGAAGTAGTTGTCGCGGATGGCTGCGTAGTCCTCCTGCCCTGCGGTGTCCAGAATGTCGATCTGCACTTCTTCTCCATCGAGAACCACTTTCTTCCTGTAACTGTCAGCTTTGGTAGGTTCGTAGTCTTCTACAAACTAAGGAGATAAACATCAGCAGCAGCAATTAACAAAGGTTGTAGAAAAATAAAATCTGCCAAAAAATAAATGTCAACGTACAAGTGCTTTACCTATAAGCAACTGCGTATTACTGGGTGCCTACACTATGTGTAAGACACTATAAACTAAAAATAACTTCGTATATAACACTTCTGTTCTTTATTGTTCAGTTCTACCATTTTTTATTTTGTTGTTAAACAACAAGAGCAGAAATTCCCATCTTACACATGAGGGAACCAAGCACAGAGCAGAACACTGGGCAGTTTTACTGTCAGTATCAACTTATAATACAAACACTGGCAAAGGTGAGAACAGCCCAGCTGGTGTGGCTCAGTGTTTGAGTGTCCACCCAGGAAACAAGAAGTCACTGGTTTGATTCCCAGTCAGGGCACATGCCCGGGTCGCGTGCTCGATCTCGTCCTCTCTCTAAAAATCAATAAAAACACTTTTTTTTAAAAAGGTGAGAAACAGGAGTTCCTACTTATAATCAACAGAAGTAAAAAACTCATCTGAAAAGTAATCTGACAAGAAGTATCAAGAGGCTTAAATAGCTACACGACTTGACAAACTTCAAATGGGTCCACGATTAAACGTAAAAAATAAAGCCATCGAGTACTAGAAGAAACATGGGCGAAATCCGTTTATTACCTTTAAGTAGGAAAGGCCGTTTTTATAACTATGACTCAAAATCCAGAAGCCAGGTAAAAAAAAAAAATTTGATAAATTAGACTATGTAAAATCTGTTTGTCATAACACACTATAAACAAAGACAAATGACAAACAAGGAAAAAATATTTGAAACCATATTACAAGGAGCTATATACAAACAGTCCGCACAAAAAGATCAACAATCCAATGGGGAAAAGTGGTAATGGACATAAACAATTCACAGAAAAGTAAACGCATGTGATGTTAAACCTGCGAAAAGATGTTCTTCCTCACTAGTAAAGAAAACAAAAATTGTATCTACAATGAAATACCATTTTCACCTACCAACCAGCACCCCAAACTTGCCCGAGTCTGACAACACACCCTGGGGAGGAGGGGTCCGGGGAGGAGGGGCTCTGGGGAAGAGGGGGCCTGGGGAGGAGGGGCCTGGGGAGGAGGGGTCCGGGGAGGAGGGGCTCTGGGGAAGAGGTGTCCCGGGAGGAGGTGCCCCAGGGAGGAGGGGTCCGGGGAGGAGGGGCCCGGGGAGGAGGGGTCTGGGAGGAGGGGTCCGGGGAGGAGGGAGTCCGGGTAGGAGGGGGGCCGGGGAGGAGGCGTCCGGGGAGGAGGGGCCCAGGGAAGAGGGGTCCGGAGAGGTGGGGCTCTGGGGAGGAGGAGCCCTGGGACACTGCCAATTGTAGCGGGACAGTCCAGTCCTGAAGGAGGTGAGCACAGCAGTATCTGACCGAGCTAGAGAAGCACTCATCCTCTGTCCTACCAACCTGCTCCTAGGAACCTCACCTACAGAAACACCTGCACAGGAACACACAGGGCTACTCACTGTGGCACTGTGCATAATAGTAAAAGGTTAAAAACCACCCAAATGCCCAGCAATGGGAACCCACAAGATGGAATACTATGCAGCTACAAAAACCGAGAACGACAACTATGCACTGATATATAAAGTTATCCACAATATAACAGTGTACCTTCACATAAGAAAAATAGGTACAATAAAATATAAGACGTATATAATATACGTATATAAAATACATACATAGTATTGTGTGTGTGTGTATACATATATATTAATGTGTATGTACATGACAAACAAAACAAATTTTAAAGCTGTTAAACAGAAAAACTGAAGCTAAATGAACCTAAATGATTATTAAATGGGTAATGTAGGCACAAAGAGAAAGAATTCAAGAGACTTTAGAATAGAATGTTTTAATAGAATGCATCCCACTAAGAGACTAAGGACAAAAAGTGTCAAAGAACGGTAAAGAAACTTCCCTCAGTGCTTGTAATACTTAGTAATAATGATATTAATGTTTCAAAGCTATTTTCTTTATATTATATTGCACATTGAATAAGTTAACTGTCTAAATGATGCTAGAATTCAAGCTATTCAGAAAAAAAGTAAATTAATGACAGCAACGTACTATTAAAATTGAACTGGAGGTGGTATAGTGGATATCCACATGCAAAATAATGAATTTGGACCCCCTACTTCATATCACATACAAAAATTAACTCAAAATGGACCAAAGAGCTGATGTAAAAGTTAAAACTATAAACTCTTAGAAGAAAACATAGGTGTAAATCTTTATGACCAATGCATTCTTAGACATGAAACCAAAAGCATATGCATCCAAAGAAAAAATAAACTGTACTTCATCAAAATTTAAAAGTTTCATGCTTTCAATGTTGCCATCAAGGAAATGAAAAGACAACCAACAGATGGAAGAAAATATTTGTAAATCAGACTCTATAAAGAACTCTTAAAACTCAACAATGAAAAGACAAGTAACCCAATCTAAAAACTGTCAAAGGACCTGAATAGACATTTCTCTAAAGAAGATATACAAATGGCCAAGAAGCACATGAAAAAGTCCTCGACATCATTAATCATTGGGGAAATGTAAATCAAAACCACAATGAGAAACCATTCACAAATAGTAGGATGCTATAATAAAAAAGGTGGACAATAACAAATGTTGGCGAGAATGGGGAGAAACTGGAACGCTCATCCACTGCTAGTGGGAATAATAAAAAGGTGCAGCTGCTGTGGAAAACAGCTTTGCAAGGTCCCAAAAAGTTATACATACAGTTACCACATGACCCAGGCAATTTTATGTCCCGATATGTACACAAGAGAATTTAAGACATATGAGTACACAAAGACTTTTGCATAAGTGCACATAGCAACATTACCATAATAGCCAAAAAATAGACACAATACAAATAGACAATAGGATAGACAAAACATGGCATATCCAGATACTATTCAGTCTTAAAAAGGAATGAAGGACTTATTCATGCTACAACATTGATATACCTTGACAAACTAGGGTAAGTAAAAGCCAAACGCAAACGGTCACATATTATATGAGTGTATTTATATGAAATGTCCAGATAGACAAATCTGTGGAAACAGCAAGTAGATTAGTGGTGGCTGGGACTGTGGGAAGGGAAATGGAGAGTGACTGATAATGGGTATGCAGTTTTTGGGAGGTGATGTTCTGGAATTAGATAGTGATGATGGTTGTACAAATTTGTGAATACATTAAAAAAAAAACATGGAATTGTACACTTTTAAAAGGGTAAATTTTATGGTGTATGAATTATCTCATTTTTTTTAAAAAAAAGAAATACTACTATAACATGGATGAACTTTCAAAACATTGTGCTATGTGAAAGAAGCCAGATATAAAGGTCACATATTGTATGATTCTATTCCTATAAAACATCCAGAATAGGCAAATCCATAAAACCAGAGAGCAGCTGTCAGGGGTGGGGTGGCAGGGGAGCAGTAATGAGGAATGACTGCTGTATGCATGGGTTGGGGCAGAACTAGTGAAGAAATGCATACAGTGGTGATGCTCACACACCTGTGTGAATACACTAAAAATCACTGAACTGTGAGTTTCATGGTACGTGAATTATATCTTAATAAAACTCTAACTTAAATTGTTAAAGATTTAAAAACTGAATTGAAAATATCAACACGAACTTAAGGGACCTCCGAAGAAAACTCTTGAAAGGAGCCTTGCATTGCCAATTGGAAGCTACCAGCTCAAATGGTTTTAAACCTAAGAATAAAAATACTAAAAGATTTTTAGTATTAGGTTCTCTTCTATTTACCCTAATAATTATCTTAAAATAGAGAGCATGCGACTTTGCCTATGCTTCTCAAGTGTCCTTCTTTTAACTCCTTCCACAGAGACAAACACTCAGCCAGCCCCTGTCCCCACAGTGTGATTTCCAATGCCTCAGAGCATCTCAAGTGCATATTTCTGAGCTTTCAAGGTTAACACCTACTAGAGCTGCATGGACTCCTCTGACAAGAGGAGTCAGAATGTCCCGATATGACTGCATACCTCTGTGCTAGGGGAAAGGTGCTTATTATTAGAATACTAGTGGCCTGGTGCACAAAATTCATGCACGGGGGTATGGGGGTTCCCTCAGCCCAGCCAGCACCCTCTCCAATTGGAGACTCCTTGGGGGATGTCTGACTGCCGACTTAGGCCCGATTCCCTAAACTGGCAGTCGGACATCCCTCTCGTAATCTCGGACCACTGGCTCCTAACCACTCACCTGCCTGCCTGCCTGATCACCCCTAACTGCCTCTGCCTGCCTGCCTGATTGCCCCTAACCCCTCTGCCTGCCGGCCTGATTGCCCCTAACTGCCTCTGCCTGCCGGATTGCCCCTAACTCCCTCCCCTTCCGGCCTGATCTCGCCCCCAACTGCCCTCCCCTGCTGGCCTGATTGCCCCTAACTGCCTCTGCCTCAGCCCCCACCACCATGGCTTTGTCTGGAAGGAAGTCGGATGTCCTGAAGATGGCCAGTCAACCCAGTCTAATTAGCATATTACCCTTTAGTATAGATAGATTATATAGGATAGGATTGTTTAAATGGGGGGAAAGCCTTTTTCAGCAGGAGGAGATGGTCTTGGCAGACAAAAATACATAATCCCTATATCTGGACTGAGAGCCAGCCATATGTACTATAATGCCAATTCGGTCATTAAAAAATTGAATCGCTTTCTTACACCTTACACCAAACAGCTGTTGCCCTTAAAACCCCTCCTCAGCCCCCACCTTAGGCTCTGCCTTCGTAATTTACCCAGATTAGGTTTTGATTGGTTGGTTTCTATGCCAGTCAGTGTCAAAAACTACGCCTCCTAGGCAGCCATTGGCTCCTCGCAATTCACCCAGATTTGGTTCTGATTGGTCAGTTTCTATGCCAGTCAGCGTCTCTAGGCCTATCTCCGGGCCTGATCAGAGAGGCAGGGCTGATCAGCAGCCCCTGAGGCTGCTGGCTAGGCCCGGAGAGAAAGAGAGGCACGGCTGTTGGCGAGGCCTGGAGAGAAAGAGAGAGGCAAGGGCTGATCAACAGCTGCCACGGAGGCTGCAGATCAGACCCTGCTTCTCTCTCCGGGCCTCTCTCCGGGCCTGATCCACAGCCCCCTCGGCAGTCAGTGCTGGGTTGCTGTGCCATGGCGACCCAGCACTGACTGCAGGACTGACTTCCGGTGTTCGGTCGTTTTGGACATTACGGACCCTGGCTCTTTATATATATAGATTAGATCACAACCTTGACACATTTTTCCACAGAAATAGGAACTCTCCAAAGTCATGTATCTATTCAGATGAATCATACCACTGGCCTTGCAGGGTTGTATGCGATTCAGTCCCAGACACCCAAGATGCGCAAGTCCAAGACAAACTTGACGCACACCCCTGTACTGGGCCGGCTTTTCTAGCCATTCAGAGTCTGAAGTCTCCCCATCATCAACCTCACCTCACTGGAAATGGCAAATAGTTTCAAAAGTCTTCAAATATTTTAGGCCAAGGATAAAATGATTAAAATCTCCCTCTAATTTTCTCAAATTCAAAAGTAAAGAACTATGGGACTGTGGGTCCTTCCATAATCCAATTTCCATGGCAATTCCACCATATATGCGGGAATTTCTTCTGAACCACGGGGAAAGCATTGGACCAGGAACAGAGTGTGAACGGCCCATGACACTTTAGACCACTGGCCTCCCCAAGTACAGACACAATTTCCTTTCCTATGACATCAGGTTAACTAGCTGATCTTTCAGGTAGGAGCTGCCACACCAGGCCACCCGTCAGAACTGCCAGTGGGTTTTGTAAAAAGAAAGATTCCTGGTTCCCAACTCAAGAAATGCTATTCAGAAGATATTTTTTACAAGATCCCCCATGAGATTCTATGATCAGCTCGATCTGGGAATCACGACTGAGGTCTCTTCAAGATCAAAAATTGTGATTCTGGAACTACACTGTCCATATAGCAGCCACCAGGCAGGTCTGCAGTGCCCAGGAGCCCCGGGTACTGGACATATAGACACAGAACACTCCGTCACTGAGAAGGTTCTGCTAGACAACGCTGATGGAGCAATCGGCGAAAGACTTCCCCAAGCACACATCACTCCACTCTGTTCTTCCCTTGCTCTGATTTCATTTTACCGACTCTTCAATTACTGCTGCCTTCCAGTCCTCAAATATGTTAGTCTGTGAGAAAAATAGCCCAAGATTAAGCATAGCTTTCCTTTGCTTCTCTGAAGAAGCTAAAGAAAACACTGGACTTTTCAGCATGCATAATTTCCCTCTCTCTTGCCCTTCACACATACAAACATACATCATAGAAATGAACAATCCAGACGAAGACTCCTGGTCTCCCAGGGTGGGCAGAGCAGGGCAGAGGGCTCCTGTCCCCAGAGCTCTGCCTCTGATCCGGACTTCTCTACAGTGGCACCACAGATATCTGGATGGATAGTTCTCTCCTGTGCGCTGGAGGAGGTTAAGAGCATGCATGCTAGTAGTACCTGCCCTCATCCCCCATATGTGACAACCAAAAATATGGGACATTGCCAATTATTCACTCTTTTTTGTTGTTGTTAATCCTCACCCAAGGACATTTTTCTCTTTCCTTTTTTTTTTTTTTTTTTTTTTTTAAGAGAGTGCAAACCGGTTTGGCTCAGTGGATAGAGCATCAGCCTGCGGACTGAAGGGTCCCGGGTTCGATTCCGGTCGGGGGCATGTACCTTGGTTGCGGGCACATCCCCAGTGGGAGGTGTGCAAGAGGCAGCTGATCGATGTTTCTCTCTCACCGATGTTTCTAGCTCTCTATCCCTCTCCCTTCCTCTCTGTAAAATATCAATAAAATATATTTTTAAAAAAAAAAAAAGAGAGAGAGAGAGAGAGAGTGGAAGAGAAGGGGAAAGACAGAGAGAGAGAGAAACATCCTGACTGGGGCCAGGGATCAAGCCTGCAACCGAGGTACGTCCCTTGACCGCAATCGAACTTGGGACCCTTCAGTCCAAGGGCTGATGCTCTATCCACTGAGCAAGCTGGCTAGGGCCAATTATTCATTCTTTTTTAAGAACATATTTTTTTTATCAATTTGAGAAAGGAAGGGAGAGGGAGAGATAGAAACATCAATGATGAGAGAAAATCACTGACCGCCTGCCTCCCGGATGCCCCCAAGCATCTGCTTTGACTGGGAATCAAACCATGATCTCCTGGTTCATAGGTCAATGCTCAACCACTGAGCCACACCGGCCAAGCCAATTATTAATTCTTTAGGGGGCAAAATCCCCTTCCCTCATCTCATTAACAAACTACACTTCTAATCCTGTCTTCTTCATCTTAATTCCTCTCCTCAACCTCTGTTCTTCCCCTGTTACAAAAGTAAGGAATTTTTCCTAAGCAAATCAGGTTAATAAGCAAAAACAGACTCAGACTTCAAAATTTACATCTCTTCTTTTATGCAAAAATGTGTGGGCAAATTAAGGAGATTCTGCTAGATATGAGATAGAGAAAAGCGAGCATCAAAAACAAAACTTTCTCATATAAGATACAGCCAAGTATGACCCAGGAGAGATCCCCGGTAGGGGGCATGCAGGAGGCAGCCAATGGATGTATCGCTCTCACATCAATGTTCCTTTTTTCTCTCCCTCTCCCTTCCTGTCTCTCTAAAAATCAATAAAAATTCTCTTTCAGTTCAGCTGGCGTGGCTCAGTGGTTAGGCATCAAATTATGAACCAGGAGGTCATGGTTCAATTCCTGGTCAGGACACATGCCCAGGTTGCGGGCTTGATCCCCAGTGTGGGGCATGCAGGAGGCAGCCCATCAATGATTCTGTCTCATCATTGATGTTTCTATCTCTCTCCCTCTCCCTTCCTCTCTGAAATCAATTTAAAAAATACATTTTTTTAATCTTTTTCAAAAAATCCATTGTAAAAAAATTTAATGACTGGCTTCTAACCAACAGAATATGGCAATGGGCATGAATGAGATTACCAATGATTACATGTACTTATGTAAGAAACTGTCATAGCTAAGCAGACAGACTTTCCTCCTGGCCTTGAAGAAACAGCGGCCATGGTGTGAACACCTGTGGAGAGGGCCTGGTGCCAGGGACCTCTAGGAGCTGTGCACCCCTATCCTCCATCTTCCAGCACCCAGGAATGCTGGGAGATGACCCGAGCCTCAGTTGAGCTCACAGCCACAGCTGACACCAAGGCAGCCTTGTGAGACCCTGGGCAGGACACCCAGCTAAGCCATGACATATTCCTGACCCCTGGAAACTAGAGGTAGCAAATGCATTGTTTGAAGCTGCTGAATTTGTAGTAATTTGTTACAGCAATAGAAAACTAATACAAATAGCCATCACAGTACAGCAAAATAACATTTATTAATTATCTGCCTGGCATACCTCTAGAATATGTTCCTACGTTTTTTTTGGTTGCTGTATATTCTTTGAGTATCTTATCATATGCCAATGATTTTGCAATATTTCCTATAAAGAACCTATACTAATAATAGAGGAATATTCCAATTGTCTGGGACGTCATCACATAACGACTGTTCAGCAGGCTGCGTTCCCGCCCCTGCTCAGGCAGCTGCGAGGCCCGGGGTAGATAGGATAGGATACAATAGGAGGGGAGAAGAAAGGAGAGGGAGAGGAAGGCAGGCCTGCATGCAGACAGCTGAGAGGAGAAACAGAAATACAGAAAGGGAACAAGAAAAAGACACAGGGATGGAAAAGGGAAGGAAATGTGGGGCTGCACATGGGAGGGGGTGGCGACTGCAGGGGGCAGAGCAGCTGCGCACAGCGAGGGGCGGGGCGCAAGTGGCGCGGGGCGGGGAGCCTCACCCAGACGCAGGAGGAGGGCGGTGGCTCCCGGCGCTGGCAGTCGGGAAGGAGGGGTGGACAGTTCAAGGCCTTTCAGGGGGAGGCGCTCCTGCTCCACGGCAGCAGTGCCCAGGTTGTGAGGGCCTCGGCCACCCTCGCTGGGCCTCGTGCTGGGAGGGGAGGCTCAGCTTAGGAGGGTACTGCTAAGGACACTAAGGAGGGTACTGCTTTCATCCCCAAGGGCTAGACCCCAAAGATACTGGGCAGGGTTAGGTTGGTGGCGTGTTAAGTGTACTTTGTTGACTAGAAGTTGGGGCGTCCCAGGCAGGGAATGGGAGGAGGACAACGGCCAGGAGGCCAGGGAAGTGGGGGCAGCAAAGGCCTGGCTGGGGCTAGGCCCTGGGCTGGGGGTTAATGCCCCCCAAACGGAAGCTTTAATATCAAAGTGCACTCAGGCAGGGCTGGAAGCAGGTCCCAGAGAGGAAAGGTTTAAAAGAGAAACCAGTGAACATGGCAGGGGGTGGGGGGGGGGGTGTAATAATAGGGAAGGATGGAGGGAGGCAGGGTTCAGGCTCACAAGGGGAAGGCAAATGGGGGGGAGAGGGGAGTAAGAAGGAGACAGACACGGGGAATGAAGGGAGAAGGGAGAAGGGAGGGAGGGAGAGGGGCCACAGGAGGTTCAAAGGGAGGGAGGGAGAGAAAACAGGAAAGAGAAGGATGCTAAAATGGGGTGAGGCCAGGAAAAGTTAAATAAAAAGAAAAAACAGAATATGAGAGTGAGGGGAGTTTAAAAAGAGTAGTAAGAAAATTAAGTACAGGGTGATTTTTTTAAAACGTAGTCGGACATCACCTGAGGGCTCCTGGACTGTGAAAGGGCTTGGCTGAGCACCCCCTCCACCGCCCCGCCCCCGCTGTCCAGTGCACGAATTTCGTGCCCCAGGCCTCTAGTAAAAATATAATTTAGTCTTTCCTATAGCCTAGTTGATCCAAATTTGTTTTTTATTAATAGTTTAGAAAGGTTTTTTTCAGCTTCACAACTACTCGACATTACCAGTAATGAAACTTCTAGGACAATTATCAAATTTAGGATACCTCTATTGAGCTTTCCTGTAAGATAGGGAAGAACTTTCCAGACTAGTTTCTAGCTCCATGTTTCCACCCTTGTTTCACCTCCACCACCCACTCATTCAGTGCCAGGTGTCATAGGACACGCCCACACCAAGATACACCCCTGGGCTGCACTCAAGTCCCAGTGCCAGATGAGTCAGCACAGTGGGCGGGGGAATATTTCTGGAAGCCATTCCTACACTGGATGGCCGGTGATAACCACCACAAACCACATAAACACATACCACCAATCCCCAACTAAACTGTCCTTAATTCCTCTTCCCTCAGCAAGGTCCCAAAAATGGCCATGGTCACTCCAACACCACCCAACAGCAGGACAAGCTGGACAGATGGAAAGTCTAGTGAAAAGGGGTGATGATCTTAATGGATGGTAGTTCCGACAGCTTCCTTTCACACATTCTGTACAGTATGTGCCCATGTGAAATGTGATCACATGAGAGGTCCCTGGGTTGAGCTCTAATCCAAACACTGCCTATGGGATCAGTAACGGCCACTAAGCAAGGGCATTTGTGGCCACAGGAACCAAGACTGTGCTGTCATGCTCCACTCAGCATTACCCACCTCAAGGGATGGAAACCTGAGCAAGGATGGTGCAAGCTTTACCTGCTATCTATCACTTGAGAAAAAATTACGTCTTATGACAGCTTAGCTGTCCCTTTCAACAGCTCCCAAAATTAACTGTCAGGAAGCTAAGTATCAGACCCATTCTTCAGAAATCCCTGTACAAAAGTCTCTCCCCGCTCTTGCTCCTGGCAGAAAGACAGCTCAAAGGGAAATAACAAGGGAAATAATGCAAGCAGGGGCCCTCACATCCCTACCAGGCTTAACAAAAATCAGCAATCCAAAGCGTTTGCTGGTTAGACCCCATATGAAGCTATTGGGAAAGCACCTCACCACAAACTGGCCCATGATCCTCCCTGCACGTAGGTGGACGGCACATGCATAGGTTGGGGAGGGGACCCTGACCGCAGACAGGAGAAGGCAGGGCTTACCTCATCGTACATGAACTGAAGCGTCAAGGCTGACTTGCCAACCCCTCCACTGCCAACCATGATCACCTTGTGCAGGGCCAAGGAGCTCTGGCTCTTACTCTTGTTTGCAGCCATCCTGCTGGTTTGCTGCGGTTGCGACAGGTTGAAGAGCTGCCAATGCAGAAGACAGACACGAGAGGCAGTTTGGTTTCTACCCAGTGCAATCCCTCCGCTCCAGGAACGCCTAACCCAGACATTCTCAGAATAACCCTTCTAGGCTCCGGGCCGAGAAAGCCCCCAGCCCTCGGAGTCATTCACCACAGTGCAGCCAGAGCAGCCAAGTCAAGAGAGAATGGGGATGGGCCTGTTAGGGGGACGCGGGGAGACGGCCCGCCATGAAGGTCAACGTACCCTCAGCACTGCCCCACCAGGGGGAATGCCCCGAGCCCAGTGCCCTACCTGCCCCAAGTCATCTGGAGCCACAGAGAACGCTGGCACTAGGGACTCGCTCTCTGTATCCTCACTCCACCCCCCATCACACACCCCACACAGCCCTCAGGACTCGACACTCGGAGGTCACTGAAAAGCATGGATGGAGTGTTTGTGTGAACTAATATAAATTCAAAGTAAAGGAGCGGAGGGGAGAGCAAGAGAACCGGATAGAACAGCCAGATCCAGCCCGCGGGCAGTAGTTTGCCCACAGCTGCTCTAACCACTGTCCAAACTGACCTGGGCCCTGCCTAATTTTAAGAGGATTTTTTTTTTTTTTTTGCTTTTTCATTCTTTTTTTTTTCAATTGACCTTCCCCCAGCCTCGCCTACCCCCTGTCGCATGCCCTCATCCCACCCCCCCCTCAGTGTCTTGTGTCCATTGGTGTGCTTATATGCATGCATACAAGTCCTTTGGTTGATCTCTTTCCCCCCCTCCCAACACTCCCCAGCCTTCCCGCTGTAATTTGACAGTCTGTTCGGTGCTTTACTGCCTCTGTATATATCTTTTTGTTCATCAGGTTATAATGTTCTTTATTTTCCATAAATGAGTGAGATCATGTGGTATTTTTCTTTCATTGCGTGCCTTATTTCACTTAACATAATGCTCTCCAGGTCCATCCATGCTGCTGCAAATGGTAAGAATGCCTTCTTTTTATAGCAGCATAGTATTCCATTGTATAGATGTACCATAGTTTTCTGATCCAGTCATCTGTTTTTCTTTTGTTTTTTTAAGACTAAGGAGATATATGTACTACTATATGTAATGCTTTAAACAATAAAAAATAAAAAATAAATAAAAATAAATAAAAAATAAAATAAATACAAATCACCTATGACCCTGCCACCTACAGATACTCACTATTAATAGGTTGTCTGCTGCCAGTATTTTAATCTATATATTTCTACTAGGGGCCCAGTGCGCAAAATTTGTGCATGGGTAGGGTCCCCAGACCTGTCCAGCCATCAGGCCGATCAGGGCCTTCTGGCTGCCAGCTGGGGCCTTCCTTCTCTGGCTGCCGGCTGGGGCCTTCCTTTGTTCTGTGCCGCCCCCTGGTGGTCAGCGCACATCATAGCAAGCAATCGAACTCCCAGTCTCCAGGTCAAACTCCTCAGGGGACACTATGCATATTAGCCTTTTATATACTGTATTACTTTCCATATAAACAACTGTAAGTCTACTTTTGCCCCACACTGTATCTGTCTGGAGGCTTATACTATATTTGTGTTTCCTGTCTTCATTGCTGAGACAGACATAACAGCCAACCCAAGAGGTTAAATGAGCGCTTCGCTGACAGGCAGCATGCTCAGTCCCTAGTATTTGGGCTCTGGAATCTACTCAGCTTGTTGAGGTGAAACATTAACTAAATTTAGAAAACAGAGTGGACAATTACCACCTTAATTTGTAGAAATAAACAGGGTATAAAAAGAAAGTGGGGTAAGTTTCGACCAAAAATGCTACCTTGAAGATCATGATGGCATTACTTCTTGACCAACAACCTTAACTTACTCAGCTTTCATATACTAAAATCTTGGGGGTGGAGGGTTTGGAAAAGGACCAAGGAGGCCTTTAAAATCAAAGCAATTTTAAGATAAAAGAAAACAATTACTAAGATTCAACCTCTGAGTTTTCAAAGGTTTGCCATAGGGCCAAATTGCAATGGTAAGTTCTTTGGGTAAGATGCACGTTTACCAAGTTGAACATTTATAGCCACTGCCATTTGAAGTTTTGAGCCTCCATTCATTTGAAACTTGCCTAATACTATATGACCTCTTGTATTTGTCTTGTACTGTTTTTAACTCTTGAAATACTGAACTTTTTAATACTGTATGTCTTATTCCCTCCAACTAAAACTGTACGCTCTTGGAGAGAAATGCTTGTATTATGCCCCTCACCCCCATTCCTTACCAAGAGGGTCAACTTTGAACTGAACCTTGAACTCTTTCATTTTTTTGGAACACCCTTGGGATATGCATTCTGAAAATGGACACAACATGTTTTTAGTGAAAAGCTAAGGGCCAAGAGCCCAGCCAGTGTAAACACATTCTTTCTACGTCTTCACTTTAATGACAAAAGATTGTTTAGATTTAGAGAAGAAAAAGAGTAGATTTATTTTACAGTGTGTTAAAGTATTGGAAACGAAGCCACTGAGAGTTCTTTGGATTTTATGTGGTATCATGGTGTAAAGCCCAGGCCTCCCTATTATCCTCAAAGCTGAACAACAGATCCCAGGTAATATAGCTCCCCCTACCCCCACCCCACCCCCACTGCATTGGCACTTGAAGCTGACAGTTGTTTTGCATCAGGGTCCGCACCACCAGGCTATAAACCAAATGCAAACTCAGGGCTTTTCAGAGGACAGGCCCACAATGAGAGGAGTGGAGCCGCACGCAGAGAAGCAACCCCAGAAAGCAGTCAGACGCCACCTTTCCAGCGTTCCGCTTCTGAAGATAACCCGCAGTAACAGAAGCGCATTTGTACATGGACAGAACTGTAAGCCGGAGAGACGGGCGGGCACATATGGACTGGGGACATTCTGAGCAAGAGAGCGAGGGCACAAACCACACAAGGTGATGAGAGTCCACCTGCGGCCAGGGTGCTGTGTGCTAGTGAGTATGTGGGCGTGTGAAATCTGCTCCAGAACTGGTGGCCACGCAGTCTGGCCTGGTGTGGCTTCCAGGTCGAAGAGAAGCAGGTGGTTTTGTTCCCGGAATGTGAATGAGGGAGCGGAGCCCAGGCTTAGAGAAGATAATGTTCCCTGGTGGGAACTCGTCATCTATGCCAAGGCTTGGACAGAGCATGAAACTCACTATCCAGCTTCCCGGCCCAAGCTTAGGACTGAGCCAGAAGCCTGCAGGGGGGACAGCCTCAATGGCCAGCAAACAGCGCCCTGGGGAAGTCGTGGTGTGGGCTCCGCCGCATCCCCCAGCTAGAGCGGCGGCTCCAAGGTCCCTGCCACTCTCCCAGCAGCCAGCACTACATTCCATTTAAAAATAACACCCATGTGCACACCGGGACGGGGCGGCTTCACCCATCAGGCTTTGTCAGGAAGGATGTCCGGAAGACGTCCAGTCTAATTAGCATATTACCCTTTTATTAGTATAGCTATTTAAAACCTATTTGAGGTCATAGCTACGTAGTTTTTAATGTTTTTCACCTACTTATCTATCCATTTTATTAAACTGAACTTAAACCTTTTCTTGATGATTTAAGGATTGCCATCACCGCAGAAATCAGCGCTGTGATCTGGGCCGGTCTGAGTGGGTCATGCCTGGGACCCTCCCCCCTCAATGGGACCCACCCCTCCACCCCTGTTTATCTGCCTCTACTCCCTTCTTTCCAGTTCCCTTTTCTAATTATGTACTTTTTAATAAGTGTCTTAAGCAATTAACTACGTAATTAAGCACATTTGAGCTGTGACTAAAATAGAATAAGTGGGATAAGGAGCAGGCCTCCCCAAAAGGCCTTGGTTTAGGAGGTGAAACTGCTTCTGGCCCACAGAGCTGAGGCTGGTGGCGGAGGCTGGAGCCTCCAGATCAGTAAGCTGTCACTCAGTTCCTCTGAAGCAACCTTGCTGCTATGAATTCCTATAGCTGTATGAAAATGGAGAAATAATTTCCCAGGTGGGAGGCTTTTATAAACATGTGAGCTGTTTATAAAATTCTGAGCTGTTGAAAAAAAAATCCATTTTTCTAGAAGAAACCATAATAAACGAACTGAAGACTATTCAACAAACTCACAGATGTCGGCTGAAAGCTCAGAAATTGAATTACTATGGTGCCTATTTCCAATCCACACACTGCTTCAGGCCACCTGACGTGATGAGGGAAGCAGGAGAGAGGCAGAGCGCCAGCCTGCCCACCCTGAACCAGTCCTGGACTGGACACTGGACGTGCTGCCCCCACACTCCTCTGTTATTGGAGATAATAAACTCATTTGTTTAAACTACTGTTAGTCTACTTATTGTTACTGTTTTCATTCTTACTTGTACCAAAAGCATTCCAGAAACAGTCTTTGTATTCAAGAAACTCAAAGTCGAGTGATTCAGGCAGATTAGTAAATGAACACAGGATACTAAATCCCACGGCTGAAGTATGGAGGTGTGCTCTGGGAACACAGGAGAAACATCTACATTAGCCTGAAGGTCAGGGAAATTTTAAGGGAGCAACATAAGAACTGAGATTTGACTAAAGAGAGACAAAGAAATACCAGGAAGAAAAATAATTAAGGCTCAGGAAGTCCATGTTGATGATTTGTTTATTATATGCCTAGCCAATATGTGTGTTCTTAAAAATAATGCAAGTATCCTTTCCCCAAACATTTTATTATGAAAAGTTTCAAACTTTAAGAAAAGTTGACAGAACTGCACAGTGAATCCATGTTCCCACCACCTGGGTGCTACAATTCACATTTCACTCCATTTCCTTTATCACACACCCAGCCATCTGGCATCCCTCTATTTACCCGTCAATCTTAAATTCTGACGCATTTCATGTAAGTTATAGACTCAGTACACTTCATCCCTAACTTCAGCATATACACCACTGTTTGCAAAGCAATTCTAATCTCCCCACTGCCTTTGCTAAAAAATTCAGAACTCTCTCTGAGGGGCTTGCAAACTTCCTGATCTCTCCAATGGACTATTTGGGTTCTTAGCCAATAGTTCTTAAAAGCCATACACAGACCTGGGCCCATAAGACCAAGTCCTGGCATAGCTCCTATAGTCAGAGATCTACAGGGGACTCGGGAAAACACACCAACAGACACCCTTTAACATGTTCTACTCATCAACACAGAAGCTCTGTAGCTTGATTCATTTTTGTCCCCAAAATACTGAAGTGCTACTTTGTACGAAACTGTGGGTCTGTGCCCTTAGAAAACTCACTCTCCTAAGGAAAGACATTTTAATACAATTTCGCGCAATGATAAATGATAAAGACAGCACAAGGCATGGTGAAGCATAAGGAACTCTGGGAAAAGAGGATCAGGAAAGGCTTGAACATTAAACAAAAGTTCACTCAGCAGGTGGGCGTGAGAGAGGGGAGCGTCCCACGCATCAGAGAGAGCACATGCGAAGGCATGAACATCAGAGTGGGACCAGGCACCAGAGTACTGAAGCATAAGGTGCGGTGGGGAAGTGACTGGGTGATGACTCCCAAAAGATATGACATGTTCATCTACAAATGGACCTAAAATGCTATTTTAAGAAATGTATCCTAGCCCTGGCTGGTGTGCTAAGTGGTTAGAGCTTTGGTCTGAGCATTGAAAGTTCATGGGTTTGACTCCAAGTCAAGGGCACGTACCTGGATTGCAGGTTTGATCCCCAGCCGGGAGGCAATCAATGGATGTCTCTCTCTCACATTAATCTCTCTCTCTCTCTCTCTCTCGCTCTCTCTCTCTCTCTCTCTCTCTGTCTCTGTCTCTCTCCTCTTCCCTCTCCCTCTCCCTCCCTCCCTCCCTCCTTCTCTCCCTTTCACTCTAAAAGTCAATGGAAAAAATATCCTCAGGTGAGGATTAACAAAGACAAAACAAAAGCAGAAATGTATCCTAGAAAAAGTGAGGGGCCATTGCAAGGTGGGTCTTCTAGCCCAACTTAACTTGTAAGGCATTGGATGGATAAGAATAAACACATACAGAGAAGAAAGGCACTCCCAACTAAGACTCGGCAGGGAGTTGGGAAATGTTTTTTAGGTAATGTTCTATGATACATTACTAGTAGATAACGCTCTCTACCATTTAGCATTAATTAAAATACCAGAACACATATTCACTTGAGAAGTAAAATTCTGAAAGCAAATCACAGTATATAAACCACGAAGCAGAGTGTCAGCAGGAACGGGTGGTCTTAAGTGAACCTTAGTCTCAGGCTAGCCTAATCAGTAGTCTTTTGTTTAACAAACTGGAAGAAAATGAGTTGGTAGGTAAAGTCCAAATGCCACCTTGTCTGTATCACAGAGTCATCAAATGAGAATCAAATCACAATAATCAAATGAGAATCTGAAAATGTATCACATTTATTGATTTACGAATACTGTACCAGCCTTGCATCCCCAGAATAAGTCCCACTTGATCATGGTTTATAATCTTTTTAATATATTGCTGGATCCGATTTGCTAATATTTTGTTGAGGATTTTAGCATCTGTGTTCATGAGGGATATTAGCCTATAATTTTCCTTCTTTGTAGTGTCTTTATCTGGTTTTGGAATTAGGAAAATGCTGGCTTCATAAAAAAAGCTTGGAAGTGTTCCTTCCTCTTGAGTGTTTTGGAATAGTTTAAGGAGGCTAGGTGCTAGTGCTTCTTTGAATGTTTGGTAAAATTCACTGTAAATCCATCTGGTCCAGGACTTTTGTTTGCTGGAAGTTTTTAAATTATTGCTTTAAGGAGAAAACCAAGATGGCGGCATAGGTAAACACTTAAAATGCTGCCTCGCACAACAATACCAAAACTACAACTAAAAGACAAAACAGACACCATCCGGAACCACAGGAAAGCTGGCTGAGTGGAAATTCTACAACTAGAAGGAAAGAGGAAAGCACATTGAGACTCAGAGGAGCTGCAAAAGGCTTAAGTACGGAGACGCACGCGTGCGGAGAGGACGGGCGGCTGAATGCACGGGCAGCTCAGTGCACGGCTGGCTTTCTAAAGCGGGAGGGAGACGGAAGCTCCTGAATGCACTGAACTCCAGTCCCGGGCAAGACTCTGGGAAACCAGACTCATTCTGGGGGAATCTGGACTGTCAGGAAAAGAGAAAGCGCACTGAGACTCGGGAGCTGCAGAAGGCAGAGGACCGGAGGCGCACGCGCACAGAGAGGACTGACTCCTCAGTGCACAGACGTCTGAATGCACGGCTGGCTTTCTAAAGCAGGAGGGAGACGGAAGCTCCTGACTGCGCTGAACTCCAGCTCCAGGCGAGGTTCTGGGAACCCAGACTCATTCGGGGAGAAACTGGACTGTCTGGCAGCGGGCAAAACTCGAGGGCGGCTTTCTCTCAGAGGTGCTTGCAGCGATTACCGAGGGACACTGAGACCCAGGGGCCTCATAGGGCAGGGCTGACGGGAAGCCAAGGCTGTCTGCTCTGCCCTGAAACTCTGCCCCATCCAAGCTGAGCAGAAGCTTTTGCAATTTTGCAAGTCTTGTTTCATAAGGCTGTCTCCAGCACAGAAGTTCTCCCAGCGTAGACACAGCTGATCCTCACAGCCAATTGGCCTGGAGGTCAATTCCTCCCAGTGATACCAACAACAATCAAGACTTAACTACAACAAGGCTGAGCACACAGTCCACAAAGGGGTGCACCAAGGGTGTCCACCTCAGGTAACTGGGGAGGCTGAGCCACTGTGCCCCATAGGACACCTACCACACAAAGCTACTCTACCAACTCAGGGAAGCAGCGAAAATGCAGAGACAAAGAAACAGATCACAAATGAAAGAAATGGAGGAAAGCAAACAACTGGATATAGAGTTCAAAACCACGGTTATAAGGTTTTTCAAGAATTTCCTAGAAAAGGCCGATAAATTTAGCGAGACCCTTGAGAATATGAAAAAGGACCAACTAGAAATTAAACATACACTGACTGAAATAAAAAATATTATACAGAGACGTAACAGCAGACTAGAGGACCGCAAGAATCAAGTCAAAGATTTGAAATACAAAGAAGCAAAAAACACTCAACCGAAAAGGCAAAAAGAAAAAAGAATCCAAAAATTTGAAGATAGTGTAAGGAGCCTCTGGGACAACTTCAAGCGTACCAACATCAGAATTATGGGGGTGCCAGAAGAGAGAGAGCAAGATACTGAAAACCTATTTGAAGAAATAATGACGGAAAACTTCCCCCCACCTGGTGAAAGAAATAGACTTACAAGTCCAGGAAGCGCACAGAACCCCAAACAAAAGGAATCCAAAGAGGACCACACCAAGACACATCATAATTAAAATGCCAAGAGCAAAAGACAAAGAGAGAATATTAAAAGCAGCAAGAGAAAAACAGTTAATTACCTACAAGGGAGCACCCATACGATTGTCGGCTGATTTCTCAACAGAAACTATGCATGCCAGAAGGGAGTGGCAAGAAATATTCAAAGTGATGAATAGCAAAAACCTACAACCAAGATTACTCTACCCAGCAAAACTATCATTCAGAAGTGAAGGTCAGATAAAGAGCTTCACAGATAAGAAAAAGCTAAAGGAGTTCATCAACACCAAACCAGTATTATATAAAAGGCTAAAAGGTACTCTTTAAGAAGAGGAAGAAGAAGAAAAAGGTAAAGATAAAAATTATGAACAACAAATACATGTCTATCAACAAGTGAATCTAAAAACCAAGTGAATAAAAAATCTGATGAACAGAATAAACTGGTGAATATAATAGAATCAGGGGCATAGAAAGGGAGTGAACTGACAATTCTCGGGGAAAGGGGTGTGGGGGGTGTGGGAAGAGACTAGACAAAAAGCGTACACCTATGGATGAGGACAGTGGGGGGGAGGTAAGGGCAGAGGGTGGGGAGGGAACTGGGTGGAGGGTAGCTATGGGGGAAAAAAGAGGAACAACTGTAATAATCTGAACAATAAAGATGTATTAAAAAAAATTGCTTCAATTTCATCAGTTGTTACTGGCCTACTCAGGTTTTCTGATTCTTCCTGATTGAGTTTTGGAAGATTGTATATTTCTAGGAATTTCACCCAGGTTGTCCAGTTTGTTGGCATATAAGCTGTTCCTAGTAATTGCTTACATTCCTTTGTGCTTTTGTGGTATCCATTGCTATATCGCCTCTTTCATTTCTGATTTATTTGGGTCCTATTTCTTGATGAGTCTGGCTAGGGCAGCCGTGGGCAAACTACGGCCCGCGGGCTGGATCCGGCCCGTTCGGCTGTTCTATCCGGCCCACGGAGCCGAAAGAGCGGAGGGTTCTCTTGCTCTCCCCTCCGCTCCTTTACTTTGAATTTATATTAGTTCACACAAACACTCCATCCATGCTTTTGTTCCGGCCCTCCGGTCCAGTTTAAGAACCCATTGTGGCCCTCGAGTCAAAAAGTTTGCCCACCCCTGGACTAGGGGTTCATCAATCTTGTTTATCTTTACAAAAAACAGCTCTTGGATTCATTGGTCTTTTGTACTGTATGTTTTGTCTCTTTGTTATTTATTTCCGCTCTGGTCTTTATTATTTCCTTCCTTCTACTTCCTCTGTGCATTTCTTGCTGTTCTCTAATTCACTTAGTTGTAGGGTTAGATAATTTATTAGTTCTTTTTCTTGTTTATTGAGGTAGGCTGTAGTGCTATGAACTTCCTCTTTGGACTGCTTTCACCATGTCCCAGAGGTTTGGGGTGGTTGTGTGTTCATTTTCATTTGTTTCTGGGAAGTTTTTAATTTCTTGCTTTATCTCATTGGTAACCCTTTCATTGTTTCATAACATGCTATTTAGCCTTTATGTATTTGAGTGGTTTTGAGTTTTTTTTATTGTAGTTGATTTTAACTTTATGCCATTGTGATCTGAGAAGATGCTTGGTATGATATCAATCTTCTTAAATTTGTATGGACTTGTTTTGTGCCCTAACATGTGGTCTATCTTTGAGAATGTTCCATGTGCACTTAAGAATGTATATTCTGTTGTTTGAGGCTGAAATGTTCCGTAAATATCAATTAGATTCATCTGATCTACTGTGCCATTTAAGGCCTCTGTTTCCTTGTTAATTTTTTGTCTGGAAGATCTATCCAGTGATGTCATTGGGGTGTTGAAGTTCCTACTATGACTGTATTGCTGTCAATCTCTCCCTTAAAGTCCATCAAGAGTTTTTTAATGTACTTGGTATTCCTATATTGGATGCATGTATGTTTATAAGGGTTATATTTTCTGGTTGAATCATTCCCTTTAGTATTATGAAGTGGCCTTCTATGTCTCTTGTTATGTCCTTTGTTTTGAAGTCTATTTTGTCTGATATGAGTATTGCTACCCCAGTTTGTTTTTCCTTTCCATTTACATGGAATATTTTTTTCCATCCCTTCACTCTCAGTCTGTGTGTATTTTTTGTTCTGAGGTGGGTCTCTTGTAAACAGCATATATATGGGTCATGTTTTTTTATCCATTTAGTCACCCTATGTCTTTTTTACCGGAGCATGTAATCCATTTACATTTAAGGTGATTATTGCTAGGTATTTATTTATTGCCATTTTTATTTTCTTTATGCCTATGATCCTCTTTCTCTCCTTTTCTTTTTCTTCTTAAAGCAGTCCCTTTAACATTTCTTGTATTGCTGGTTTGATGGTAATGTAGACCTTTAACCTCTTTTTGTCTGAAAAGTTTTTTTATTTCACCTTCAATTTTAAATGATAGCCTTTCAGGATAAAGTAGTCTTGGATTTAGGCCTTGGGAAAGTGTAGAATTTTACCAAAAATAGGACAAAATAATGAAGATTGAAAATGGTATGTTCACTTCAAGTAATGAAATAAATTTTTTAAAAAAAGTGATTCTGATTTGAAAATATGTTGGATTTTCACAATTTAGAACAGAATAGGTATTCTAGAAACCAGAAAACAAGTTTTTAAAAATACTTAATTAAATACTATCAATACTTTAATTTTAAAACTAAATCAGGTGTGCAAGATTGACAGTATACATTTGGAGCAACATTTTGTAGTCCTAGCTTAAATCATCCATAAAAACAAATGAATAAGCCATGTTATATTGTTAAATTCCAGCTGAAATGCTTATTATTTCTGATGTATACACTCATGGACTTACTACTTAGTTTCCTGAGGATGGTTATTGCTGGAAGCAAAGATCAACAGTAATTAGTATACAAATGCAAGAAGTCCTATCAGAAGGCTGAATGGACTTTGATATTCAGAAGGCTGAATATCTGCGTATTACTACCTGCTGTGGAATGAATGGCCAAAGGCAACACCCCTAACCTGATGGTCTTTTACTGTTTACTAAAAATTGCCTTTGAAATGCCTGTTTGCATTCCTAAAGGGCAATTGTGTATTCTAGTAAATAAGAAGGAGATGGGCTGGAGATTCAGCGGAGCTTGGTCACTAGAACTAAGCTTTCTCTGGCTTCCCCATAATTTTCTAAATTTATATTTCTTGTCTTGTGTATTAATTTGCACATCAGCTCTTTCTCCAGGCTTCTGAACCCAAGCCACGCGGGCCATGGCTTCAGTTATGAATCTTTACACTGAGAAAAAAAGTATAGATTGCTCATCTTCTCTTGACAAAACCTAGAAATTCAATTCAGGACAATGTTTTAAAGATTTGCTTGAACACTCTAAATCTTCCATTTTATGTGAAGAAGTATCTACGACAAAATTCCAAATCTTCAGACTGAGTGCTGTCAAACCACACTTCTACCACTGTCAAACAACGGGCGTATACTTTCATACGCTATTTTTATTTTTTGCCATAAATCACTAAAGCTTCTCTAAAATGCTCCCAACTCTCCTCCAAAATAAAAAAGCAGAGGCCTACTTTCAGTAATAACACATTAAAAACAATAATAGGCCATTTGGGCAAAAGTACATCTGGTAAAAATGAGTTTAAAAAAAGATTTCACTAGAGAACACAATTTTTTCCAAATAGGAAATTTAAGAGACTGTCTGCCTAGCATCCCTTTTATAGAAACTGCTCCCTTCCGCCACCTTCATGGTTATTCCAGGAGAGGTGAGAGGTGAAGGGTGAGGGCGATAAGACATGCCAGGTTAGTATGGGAAAAACTGAGTGGTCCCAAGGGGGCACTGGACCCAAGTCAGGTGTGGGCACCACACAGAGTGGGCCAGGTCCACGAAGGCTAAGCTGGGAGAGGGAGCCCCCAGGCAGAAGACAGACGGCAGCCGGACTGCTGTGGCCCTCAGACAGCACAGCACCCCTTAGGAGAGGAGGGGCAGCTCCTCGGCCCCAGCTCGTTCTGGGATTTACCAGTGCCAGACTCCTGATTTTTTCAGAGATGCCAGGAATTTGGATTTTTATGTGAAATCTCCCCTTTTAAAAGCTAATAACTAAATCAATTTTCAAAAGCACTGTGAGCAAACAAAGCATGTCTACAGACTGCTCATTTTTACAGGTTGGCAGCTATGGTGTATTTTTGGCCAAATAGTAAATGCTGAGCTACAGCAAGGAGGAGGGACAGAATCAGCACATGAAGAGAAACAACACAATAGTCTTGGGCAGCACTCAGGTTGCAGGATCCTCGGCCCCTTCCTTGGCTTGTTTCTTTATTTCTGCTCCAAGCCAATGACATACACTGCTGTCCCCCGATAAGTCACCCTTTGTGGCATGACTCGCTTACCTCGAGTTTCTATCACTTCCAACCAAGGGAATCCAACTGTACTTACGGCTTTGAAAATATACATACAATTCAGTCCAGGGAGCCAGACCCAGGCAGGGCCCCGGGGGAAAATATGACACAAAACACTTCCTTCTGAATGAATAAAGCTTGAACTCTACATATGGCCAACTCCACTAAAGGTGTTTTCAGAGAATGCAAATATTCTGCCCCCTTGTATGGTTAGGGCTCTCATCCACAATGAAAGAAACCCCAACTGAAAATAGCTTAAGCAAAAAAAGTTACTTACTGGCTCACATAACCACATGTCCAGTAATAAAGCTTACGTCAGGCACAAATGATGTTTCCAGAACCCAATTTTCTCTCCCTATCACAGTCCCCATGTCTCCAACCTCATGGCACCTACTCTTACACCTCCCAACCCACGCCTTTCGCAATCAACATTCACAAACTTCAGTGTCACTTTCCCTAGAGCAGTGGTTCCCGACGTGGGGCACATACCCCACAGGGGGGCAATTTGATTTTTAACAGGGCAATTTGAGAATGAGTTATTAACAGTGAGTTTTTTGCATTTCTTATGGTTCTAGGGACCTCATATACAGTATATAAATATTTATTGTGACATTTATGTATTTCAGTTCTCTATTATGTTTTGAAACTTTATTTGCTATTTTTTCATATCACTTCATATTATTTTTTTAACAATTTCTTAGTGATTTCTTCCTCACTACTTCAACTGTCCTTTCATTCTTTGATTTTTCTCTTTCATGGATGCCATGTTCTTTGGAAGCTTGTTTAGACCAAGTTAATGGCCTTTTAGACTTCCTCCACATGAACAGGAGTTCACTTTTTGAATATTAAGAATTATATGTCACAGGGGACGGGGGGACAGCAGGATTTCAAAGATGCTTAGGTGGGGCATGGCCAAAAAAAGGTTGGGAACCACTGCCCTAGAGCCTTCCTGAACCTCGGCACCTCAGAAAGGCCCCTGTGCACCAGCCTCCACTTCAGCCCTTCTGCTTCCTTCACTGTAGATCACTTGCAATTCCTTTCTTTCTCTGCTTTTCACTTACTTCTTTCACTCCACCTCCATGAGGCAGGCCCCAGGTCCACCTTTTCCTTCCTGTAGGAATATTTCCCTTTATGATCATATGAATCATGCTGCAACCTAAATAACATGAATTCTACCCAAACTATGGTCATCATAAAATCTAGTATATAGTGTAAATTTAACACTTGGATTCATCCATATCTTCTTTCCATTACTCACGGTCAAAAGCATAAAAAGTTTAAGGCACTATATGTTATTTCAAAAGCAAAGTCTGACAGGTAGATAACATTAATTTTTGTTGTTGTTGTTGTAAGTCCTTACTCAAGGATTTTTTTCCATTGATTTTTAGAGAGAGTGGGAGAAGGAGGAGGAAGAAGAGGAGGAGGAGAGAAAAGAGAGAGAGAGAGAGAGAGAGAGAGAGAGAAACATCGGAGAGAGACACATCAATTGATTTGCCTCCCACATGCGGCCAGGGACCAAACCTGCAACCCAGGTACATGCCCTTGACCAGGATTGAACCCATGACCCTTTGATGCACGGCCGACATTCTAACCACTGAACTACACCGGCTAGACTGATTTTTATTTTTTTTAGCTTTGAAAATTTGTCACTAAAGAATTTGAATCTCTCAATAATATTTATCACTTAAATATTTATTTGAACTTACTATGAGGTTATCACTACTAGTTATGACACAGGCCCTTAAAACAGAGATTACCAGACCATCAAGTAAAGTTAAGTTTATTTATTAAACAAGTCTCAGAGAAAACAAAAAACTGTAGCCCTAGTGGTCGAGGTATCCCAATACAATATGCAAAATCCCTACAGTTTTAACAAAAAACTCTTCAAAGCAACCTAGTTTTTATAAGAACCTATCACTTCCCCCACTGATTTAAATAAGGATTTCTGACCAGCTGATGGCTATTCAATGGGCAGATTTTTTCTGACTGACCATCTCATAAAGCAGCACAGGCCCTCAGGTCGGTGGAGAGCCGACCCGGCATTGGCTAAGCGAGGGAACACAGGGAAGTGGCGCGCAGCCCCTCAGCTCTGGCTGCATGGCCACCCAGAGAAGACTCTAATGGCTGGCTAACATCTTTAACAGACACAAACTCAGCAGGGCTGCTGCGGACCTGCTCTATTTGGTAAGTTTGTGTATTTCCACTGCTTTTCATTAACTGGGGCATTCCAGTAATCAAAGTCCAGGAAAGAAATACTTAAGTTAGGCCCAGTTCTCAGAGATTCTCTTTCTGTCCACTCAGCCTTCCCCACACACTAACTTAAAGGAGAAGACTCAATTTCCACTCCTCTCTCACAACTGCTATTGCTATTAGCATCGGGGAATAGAATATTTTCATACTCTCATACATGTGTGACTCAGTTTCCATGCCTATCAAAATAAGGAAGTTGAATAATCTAGGTTCCTCCCAAAACAACTTAAATCAGTGATGCTGTATGCCTAAGGAAATTTGTTTGCTATTTCTGTTCCCTAAGGAACATTTCTTTATCTGGTCTCCCACCAAAAGAAAAAAACACACAAATTAGCAAACTCAAAAACAAACAAAACCAGAAAGCTCTAACGTTGCTCATCGAAAGCACCCTGCTTCTGGTTTATACCTCTAAGATATGCTACTCCTCTGCCAGGGCCAGCATATTTCTCCCACCACCTTCCGAATTCTCCCCCAGCACAGTTGCCTCTCCCGGCTCTCCATCCAGCCCCAGGCCCATCAGTACACCTATGCTGCACTCAGGTGAAGCAGAATTTCCTCCGAGATGCGCCTGTCTCTCCCACCACACTGGGAGCTGCCCATCCATCCTTAGTGCCCAATGTGCCTGTTACTTTGGAGGTGCCCAGTACACGCTGAACAGAAAACCCGAGTTCTCCATCTAGGCTGTGAGGCCGCAAGAGAGCAGGTGACAACTGGTAAACTCTGAAAAGTTAATTCACTTTATGATAACTTTCCTGAACTACAGGCAACAAGGAATGGTGGGAGGGGATTTGCAAGCTCTGATAATTTCTCAAAATGTATAGTTTTTCTGCAGTGAAGTCCTTTCCCACCATGCCCTCCTCCTCAATGGATCTGGAGATCTCACTGGCCCTAGAGAGTTCTTACCAATTTATACAAACTCGTTCCTCCTATCAGCAAAGCAGCCTCGGGATATTAGAGCTACTTCATCTCTCAACAGCTGAAGGCTGAATTTGGAACTAGCATACATGTCCACTGCTCCAAATTATTTATCCAAATAAAATCCTGTTTAGAGACTGTACTACTATTTCTACTGCTACTAGGATATCACATGCACTCAAACAGAATCTGTATAACTCAAGATCACTTAACTAATTAATGGCAGGGCTAGGATCGGAACCTAGCAGCCTGGCTCAAGTCCACACTCTGAGCCACAACACTAGGCTGCCCCCTTAGTGGACTGCAGTGGGGTGGAGAAGACTTTCAAACTTGGTGTGAAATACTGGAATTTCTATCAATGGATCAGAAAGCTCATTACAGATTTAAAAAATGCACAGGCAACTAGAGCACAAGTTTTAAAGCAAAGACCTGAGAGAAAATGTGTAACAAAAGGCAGTTATTATGTACCCAGAATATGAAAACAGAAACTTGGATAGATATTGGTACACCCATGTTCACAGAAGCATTATTCACAACAGTAGAGAGGCGGAAATAACCCAAGTGTCCACTGATGATGAACAGAGAACAAAATGTGGTATACCCATACAATTGAAACATTATTCAGTTTTAAAAAGGAATGAAATGTTGACACATGCTCTAACATGAATGAATCTTGAAGACATTATGCTAAGTGAAATAGCCAGACACAAAAGGACCAATACCATGTGATTTTACCTATATGAGGTCATATAGTCAAATTCATAGCGGGCAGAAAAGTAGAATAGTCATTACCAAGGGCTAGCGGGAGGGGAGATGCGGAGTGTTTAATGGGCACAGAGTTTTCGGGATAAGATGATAAAAAATGTTTTGGAGATGGATAGTGACTGTATAACAATGTGAATGTACTTAATGCCACTGAACTAACTGTATACTTATAAGTGTCAAATATGGTGAATTTTGTTATGTATATTATAACAATTTTTAAAGTAGTTATATACCAACTACAGTGTGGGACAAGAGGAAACACACTCGTCTCAAAGTCTGGAGTCTGCTATTAGAAACTTGGTTAAGCTGCTTTTCTCAGTCTCAGTCTGAGCTATCTGTATCCTCAGGGTTACTATGTGAGGTGAAAATAAGAAAACACCTGTCATAACACCTGGCTCTGAGTAAGCACCTACTGTTTTGTGAATATCATGCTGATATTTAGAAAGTCTTGAGAAAGAAATTGGAGCCAAGGCTCTGCTAACAAGGCAGGAGGCGCTGCAGTCCTTCAAGGAGGAAGAGGTCAGGCCCGGGAGATTTTCTTTGCCCTGACAGCCGGGGTGACCCCTTCCAAGCACCACACTGGAAGGCAGAGCCTGGCTTCTGGACCTCATTCAGCCACTCACTCACTGTACTGACTAGGCAAGTCACTTCAGCCCACTGGGCCTCAATTCTCCACATTTGCCCTGCCTGTCTCCCAGAGTACCTGGGGAGGAACAAATGGGAATGTGCTGCTAAAGAACAAATTTAACTGAGTAAATGTGAAGATCTAATTGGCTTTATTAAGCATCCCATCTAACAACTAGAAGGGCACATGGAGGGGCTATACAAAATGGAAGGTTTTTACAGGCAGAAAGCGGATGGGCAAAAGTTAAAAGAGGATTATTTCAGACAAGGTCACCTTCCTTTGGGGAAAATGTAGGGGTCTTATCAGGCAGATGGTTTCACTAGTGCTGACCAGGGAATTCCAGATTGATTGGTCTAAAATTCCATTCCTGGGAGAGGCTGGAACTGTAGTTAGGTTAAGTATTAAGTCTTGGTGGGTCCTAGCAAAAGTGACTCCATTTTCCATCTCTTGTTCCTTTTTAATAGTATTAAAGGCTTTGAGAGCCCCGAGAGCATTTTCAGTACAGAAATAAAAGTAGAAGTATTATCATCATCAACAGAGGTCCTTCAGACCCTTTTTCTTCTCTATCACCCCGAAGACAATGTCACTCGCCCTCAGAGGCATTATTGATGGGCATTTCATGACCTACCCTAAATTTCCCCCAGCAGGACCTGAAATTTCTCTAACAGAAACTGTCTTGCATTTCATTCTCTTCCCTGCTTTGTCAGTGTATGAGCCTTAGGGAGCCAGCACTAGGAAACTGTCACCTACCCAGCCAAGATCTGGAACCCACAGTGCTAGATCAGGGTCCACCACTCTCTAGGAGGCCGCATACTGCAGAGCATCCCTCCACTGAGTCGTCACCAGAAATGCAGGCATCCCCACTCTTCCCTCTTTCAGAGAGAGATTTCCATACCAACAGAACTACATCCACCCCAGATGGCTAATCCCACTGCTGCCCAGCCCTAAGTCCTTGGGAACACCAGCAAACTCTTGCAGACCCTCCACCTCTTCTAAGAATGTCCCTCTACTCTGGCTTTCCCTGAGGCTTAGGTGTGCACATCTTAAGCAGTCTTTCCTCTCATGCCATTGCCACAGGGTCAGGAGCGATGGGAGTCCTTCCTCTTTCCCCACTGTCACTTCCAATTCAGTACTTCTCTCCATCCAATAATCTCCTTTCTTTTGCAAAAGCCCTGTATCTTTAGGGTTTGGTTAATACCCTTTTTCCCACCTTGCTGCTATCATCTATGGACCTCCTGATATTTGCTTCTGGTTCACAGACTTCCTTTCTACCCAACTCCTGGCTTCTTCCTCAGTGACTTCTATGTTCATATGGATGACCTATCCAAAAGCCTGGTCTCTCTTAAGTCCTTGACCTTCTCTTCTCCGGAAACTTTTTCCTTCCTTCTACCTAACTCTGCTAGGGATATACCATGAACTTCATCATCAGGGAGTTTCTTCCCCTAACCCTCCAGCCTCAGCCACCTCCTTCGAGCCCACTTGCTCAAATACCTACCTATCCCAATTCTCTGTCTTCTTCATACTTGCAAGCACCGACCTCCAAACCTTTCTGTGCACCAGCTCCCTCTGGGCTCAACTTCTCTCCTTAAGCAGCTTCAACCCCACAGTCCTCCAAATACAGTTACCTCCCTTGCCCTTTCACCATACTTTTCAGCACCTGGGCCTGGCAAGCAACTGCTGTAGCGGGAAAGAAAATCATGCAACCTGCCTTACGAACCTTCTTCACATTAAATGCATTTATGATCATAAACCAGAAATGAAAATCCACTCAACACGTCCTAGTAATCTTACTGAGATTCTGCCCTACTCCCTCCCTACACTCATGCTCCAGAAATGACCTTACATCGTTTTTCCCAAACAGAAGCCTTTAAGCACGAACTCCCTCATTGCTCCTCCACCAAATCTACAAATTTACCAACGTCCATGCCCACCTCCTCCTTGTCTCTGGCTACATGGAGAGCATGCTCCTGCTCTTAGCAAAAGCCAAACCCTCCACACCGGCTTTGGACTCTATGCAGCCACCACCCCCAAGCCCAATAGCGTCATTCCAGCCATTATCCTCTCTTCCTGCATCGTTAGTCACTCTCTACCTCTCTACAGGATCATCCCCCAACAGCACACAGACTCCTCTATTTAATCTTCACCCTAAACACACACACACACACACCTTTTTAATCCCCACATGTCCCTAGCAGGTGACACAATTTCTATATAGCCCTGGTTATCTATACCAAGGCTTCTCAAACTTTAATGTAGATACAGATGAACTGAGAATCTTGTTCAAATGCATATTCTGATTCAGTGGGTCAGGAGTGGAGCCTAAGATTATGTACTGCCAACCTAATCCAAAATGCTGCTGCTGGCCCACAGACCCCACTCTGGCAGCAAGGCCGATTCCTTCCCTCACTACTTCTAACTGGGCTTCTCCCCCAGCATAACTTCATGGAAACTGGTCTGGTCAAACCGCCAATAAACTATGTTGCAAGTGCCAATGAAAACGCTTCTTTCTCCTCTTCCATCTCCTCCCCCTCCTCCTTTTAAAAAAAGAGCATGTAGCAAGTGTGATAAAACTTTGCCTGAAAAGGTAAAGGACCCTAGCAGGCCAATTCAAAGATCCCTCTGGGCATCTCCCTCTAGGTTCTGTCCCTCCAGCCTCTGTAGCACATTCCCCCACAGTGCTACTGTTCTTCCAGCAGCTCTTTCTCTATATCGTCTTCTAGGTCTCTTCCTCTACCGGGCTTCTAACATCAGTATACCCCTACGCTCTCCCACTCAATGGTCTCATCCATACCAGCAAGTTTATATGAAGCTCCCAAAGTTTTCAAATGCAGCCCAGGTCACTCTTCTCCTCCAGACTCATATTCCACTGCCTAATTGCCACCTCTCCCCACATGGGAATCTGGCAAGAACCTCACACTTACCTTTCCTAAAACAGAACTCTTGATTCTTCCCCCCTTAAATATACACCTTCCCCATTAATCCTCATCTAGTAGTTATATAGGAGGCATATAGGACGCATTACTAAATACATAAATAAACAAATAACCAGTCATATAGGAGGCATTACTAAAAAGCCAAGAACCTGGGAGTCATCTTTGATTCCCTTTGCCTCTCCCCAAACTCAATTCATGACCAATTCTGAGGCAGGATAGTAAGACACTAGGAAAATTCCTTGGCAAGTGGAATGGGGAAACTGAGACAGATAGTTAAATGGTCTAGCACAGTGGTCGGCAAACTGCGGCTCTGTTGACTAATGAGTTTGCCGACCACTGGTCTAGCAATTTACAGCCAGATAATAAATCACAAGATCTTATCTTCCCTAACCAAGGATACTTAGAGCAAATGGTTTACACGTTCCAGACCCTGCTGCTGACATTCTTTGAAGGTGATATTGACCAGAGAATGACCCAGATACCATCATTTTGATACATCAGCATATTAAAGGACACCCCTGGAAAGCCAATGAATATTCTATTGAGATCCTCCCCTGAGATCTCCCCTAAAATTCCTGACTTTAGAAAACAGATAAAAACTCTTAAGACAAAGGACCCAGTGCTCATACACCTGTGCCTTTCCCCCTTATTTCCTCAGGTGTGTATCTTTGCTTTCTTTCTCCTAAGCTCTAAGGGTTCCCACTAGACTTGCAACCAGGGGGGTAGTGGGCAACAGGCAGTGGCAGTTTATCCCAGGTTAACCCCCTGAATCTGTCTCCAAGGGCCCTCCTTTTGCCTCTGTAACTTGTTTCCCGAGTCCATGAAACGCAGCTGGCTCACTTCTTCTGCTTCTGTGACTTGCTTCCTAAAGGGCCTGGGCAGCTGTCGAGGCTCACTCCTGTTTCTGTGATCTTGCCTCTTCTATCTTAAGCCTTCCTCTGTTTTACTGTCCAGCTTTAATAAATGTAGTGTCAAAATCACCTGGACTTGAATCGTGAAATCTTTCCTGCAGTAAGTCAATAATTCACACATTCCAGACCATGCCGGGACATACCCACCTCGGTCCCAGTCCTTTTCCAGTGCAATTCTACTGACTCCATCTCCAAAACACTTTTTAAATCCATCTGCTTTGTCCATCTTCTCTGCTACACCTGAGTCCCAGCCACCAACCACTGAACAGCCATAACTCCCTGACTGACTTCTCAGCGCCACTTTAGCTTCTCTTCCATCTGTTCTTCACAGAGCCCCGACTGTGAATTTTCTAAAAATGCAAATAAAAGTGTGCTGCTCTAGCAGTGGTTGGAGCATCGTCCTGTACACCAAAAGTTGTGGTTTCAATTCCCAGTCAGGGCACATACCTAGGTTGTGGGCTCAATCACGGATAGGGGAGGCAACCAATCGATGTTTCTCACATTGATGTTTCTCTCTCTCTCTCTCTCTCTCTCTCTCTCTCCCTTCCTCCCTCCCTCTTTCAAATCAATAAAAACATATCCTCAGGTGAGGATTTTTTTTAAAAAGTGTGCTTAAAGCCTGTAAAAGTAGCTCACCATGAGTAAAATCCAAATCCTCTATTCACCATGGCCTATAAGACCCTACACCAAGCATGTCAAACTCGAGGCCCGCGGGCCACATGCAGCCCACAATGAATATTTTTGTGCCCAGCCAATATAACGGTAAGAAACGTTTTAATAAAAATTTCATAACTTAATTTGTACAATATCCTGTTATACATAATGACTGCTTACTATAATCATGTTGCATACATTTCCCTTACGCGCCTCATGCGCCTTACGTGCAGGCGCACCATTTACTACTATCTCCACTAATACTAGCAGTGAATATTTTAGCAGCCAATTGCCACGTCATTAATCTTGTACTGACTTGTTTGGTGTGCGCAACAGGAGATATTTTGCTTTCTGAGAACAAGAAAAATACGTTTATTTGTGTTACACTTATTAATCTGTGCAGTTATTCAGTGTCTGGTAAGTTAATGTTCAAGAAAAAAATACTGATTTTTATTAAAATGTTCTATTATTTTATGTTGACGATTACTCAATTTATTTCAGCTCTTTGTATCCATCATGTCTCTATCGAAATAAACCTATGTTTCCATGAAAATTGAAGCTTTTGTTTTTTTGCAAACCACTTAAACTTAAACCTTGTTTATTTGGCCCATATCAGCCTTTGAGTTTGACATGCTTGCCCTACACCAACCATTCTCTAGCCAGCTTTGTCTTCTTCCAGCTCCGTGAGTATGCCAAGTGCTCCAGTCCCTTTTGCAGGCTCTGCTCTCTTGCCTGTGGGAAGACCTAAAGCAAGAGGAAGCAAGGAGCCATCAAGAAACTGAAAAAAGTTTTTTTGTGGTTGCCTGGAGCAGGAAAAAATGGTAGAACATGGTATGAGATGAAACTAGAGGAAAGTAAGGGCAAGGTCATTTACCACGCAGTAAGTCCTACAGTTTAGGCGTTCTAGACTTTTTACTGAGAGCACTGGAGAGCCACTGAAGTGTTTCAAGCAAATAAGTGGCATAATTAGACTTCCATGCTGAGAAGACCATTCTAAATATAGTGTGCAAAACAGAGAGGTCTCAAGCAGATGTGGGAGATGCAGCAGGCCAGGCCAGAGGCAAGTGTGGCCTAGAGATGAGAGCGGACAGGGAACCTACCTAGCTTTTACACTATTTAGGAGGCTGCAATAGTGTGATTTATAAGAAATATATTTGATCTTGGGCCACAGTTCCTGGCTCACAGCTCCCCAAATCCTTGGACTGCCCTGAATGATGAGAGCAGTGGGAGCATCTTTGGTTCTAATACTTAGTGTCTCCTCCTCCCTCAGTTCCTGAAAATGCCTGAGTCATAAAGGTGTGATGGTCTCATCCTATATAATAAAGAGGTAATATGCAAATTGACCATCACTCCAACACACAAGATGGCCGCCCCCATGTGGACACAAGATGGCCACCACAAGATGGCCGGCAGGGGAGGGCAGTTGTGGGCAATCAGGCCTGCAGGGGAGGGCAGTTGGGGGGGACCCAGGCCTGCAGGGGAGGGCAGTTGGGGGGACCAGGCCTGTAGGGGAGGGCAGTTGGGGGGGGGGGAACCAGACCTGTAGGGGAGGGCAGTTGGGGGTGACCAGGCCTGCAGGGGACGGCAGTTGGGAGCAACCAGGCTTGCAGGGGAGGGCAGGCCGGCAGGGGAGGGCAGTTAGGGGCAATTGGGCTGGCAGGGGAGCAGTTAGGCGTCGATCAGGCTGGCGGGGAGTTGTTAGGGGGTGATCAGGCGGGCAGGCAGAAGCAGTTAGGGGCAATCAGGCAGGCAAGCAGGCGAGCGATTGGGAGCCAGCAGTCCTGGATTGTGAGAGGGATGTCCCAGATTGGAGAGGGTGCAGGCTGGGCTGAGGAACACACACACTCCCACCCCCCCAATGCACGAATTTCATGCACTGGGCCTCTAGTTATTCATAACAGGCCTCTTTCCACAACTGGGTTACTCTGCTAATGAAGTGACGTTTGGAAAGCACCTAAGGGGGGCTGGTTGGCCCTTGAACTGGGGTTGGAACTTTCAGTCCCACCTGATTTCTGGGGAGCAGAGAGGCTGGGGTTCAATCAGTCACCAGTGGCAATGATTCCTTCAGTCAGGACTGTGTACTGAAGCCTCCATGAGAGCCCACCCAGAGGGCTTCGGAGAGTTTGCAGGCTGGGGACCCGCAACGCTTTCTCGTGCCAACTGGCCCAGCCTCCTCGAGGACGGAGCCCCTTTGTTTGGGACCTCACCCTATGCATCTCTTCTTCTGGCTGCTAATTCGTGTCCCTTAATATCCTTTGCCATGAATTGGTAATCTACTGAGTAAACCAGTTTCCTGACTTCTGTGAGCTGCTCTACCAAATTAATGGAACCCAGGGAAGGAGTTATGAGAACCTCTGATTTATAGCCAGTCATGGGTCAGAAAAGTTCAGGTAACAACTTGAGCTGGAGACTGGCATCTGAAATCCAAGGAAGGGGTCATGGCAACCTCCAATCAGTAGCTAGTTGGTCAAAAGCACGGTAACAACCTGAGCTTATAACTGGTATCTGAAGTGGAGAGTAGTCTTATGGGACTGAGCCCTTAACCTGTAGAATATTATGATGTCTCCAGATAGACAGTGTCAGAATTGAGTTAAATTGTAGGACACCCCGCTGATGTCTGAGAATTACTTGGTGGTATGGAAAACTCCACCCCATATATAAAAACATATCACATTGGAATTGAATATAAAACCCTTTTAGAAGTTTTTAAAAACGTGGCAGAACTTACTGAACAAATATAATTTGAGAATTTTTTTAAAGGCTTACTATGCAAATAGAAGCACATTAGCTAAAACCCTCTCCTAATAACAGGATCAGCTAGTCTACAATAAATGACTGCCCACCAATCCTTTCCTGGTTTTTTAGGGGGAAGGAAAGAAGAGGATGATGGGAGAGGTAGGATGAAAAATAAGAAAGATATGAGACTATAAATTAGGACAATGGATGGGAAAGGGGCCACAAACCAGAAGAAAGGAAATCAATTGTGCTGACTTTTCAAGTCTGCCTAACCAGATGGTGACCCTAACCATCTTCAACTGGGTGAGGATGAACAAAAATGATTCCAAGACTTCATTATATGAAGTTACAGTTTAACATAATTTATGAGCTCTTGTTATAAATATGCTAAATTCAAAGGATATTTGTTACATGAAAATATTAGAGTCACAGAATTTTTAGAGATGGAAGAAACTGAGAGGTCATTTAATGAGGCTTCAGGCTCAGGATTCCTAAACACTTCTTTCCACCTACAGAAACTTCAGCAAGATTTCATCTAGAAGCTGAAAGAATGAAGCCATTCTATCCATGAGGATAATTAAAATGTATCAGGGTTTCAAAAGAGAAATTAAGGAGAGAACCAAAATGGCGGTGGAATAGAAAGACATGTCCCGAGCCTTGTCCCGGAGCATATAGAAAGAACAGCTGAGGGTCACACGAGGAGTGTCTGTTGGAGAGTTAAGGGACAGCTATACTCCAGGAGAAGATGGGGGACAGCTGGACGGGGTTCCCCTGACCAGGCAGCCCCCACTGCTGCTGCGTTCCCTCCCTGAGCCACCGGCTCGGATGCGGAGACCGCACCATCTTGAAGGGGAAAGTGGATGTTATTTGAAACCTGAAAATCTGCAACTGCAGCACCCACTGAAGAGCTGCAAACCTCAGAACACAGGTCCCCAATTGGCACAAACACACGGATTCAGAGGAGCTCTACACTCCACCACGGAAAGGTCAGATTTCACCTGGGATAAGGAGAGAGAGAACTACATAACCAGACACCCGGAGAAGCAGAGACCACGGGGAGACAAAGAAACAGCCCACATATGAAAGAACAGCAGGCATCACCAAAAAAGGAAGTAAACGAAATGGAGGCAATCAACCTGCCAGAGAAAGAATTCAGAGAAATGGTAATAAGGTGGCTGAAAACAATGGAAGACAAATATGACAATATGAGTAAGAACCAAGAGGAAATGAAGAAGAACCAAGAAGAAATGAAAAATGACATCGCTGCTGTAAAGAACTCAATAGAAAGCATTAAGAGTAGACTAGAAGAAGCAGAGGACCGTATCCGTGAGCTAGAAGACAAGGTAGGAAAAAATACACAAGTAGAGCAGCTTCTAGAAAAAAAAATTAAAAAGCAGGAGGAGAGCCTAAGGGAACTTTGGGACAACACAAAACAAAAAAAATCCGCAAAATAGGGGTTCCAGAAGGAGAGGAAACTGAGCAAGGAATAGAAAACCTCTTTGAAGAAATAGTGACAGAAAACTTCCCTGATATAGGGAAGCAAAAACCCACACAAATCCAAGAAGCTCACAGAGTCCCAAGCAAAATGAACCCCAAAAGACCGATGCCAAGGCACATTATAATTAAATTGGCAAACACCAACGACAAAGTAAGAATCTTAAAAGCGGCAAGAGAGAGACAGAAAGTTACCTACAAAGGAACCGCCATCAGACTAGCAACTGATTTCTCAACAGAAACTCATCAGGCCAGAAGGGAATAGAATGAAATAAACAAAGTCATGCAAAGGAAGGGTCTGAATCCAAGAATAATGTACCCAGCAAAGCTATCAATCAAACTTGAAGGTGAAATCAGGAGCTTCACAGACAAAAAAGGACTAAGGGAATTTATTACCACCAAACAAACGATGCAAGAAATGCTAAAGGGTCTGCTGTAAAAAAAAGAAATAGGAAGCGAAGAAGGAACACAGGGGTAAAGAATAAAAGTGGCGATAAGTAAGTACCTATCAATAATAACTTTAAATGTCAATGGTTTAAATGCCCCAATCAAAAGACAATGGGTAATGGACTGGATAAGAAAACACGACCCATATATCTGCTGTCTACAAGAAACCCACCTCAGAAAAAAAGACGCACACAGACTGAGGGTGAAGGGATGGAAAAGGTTTTTCAGGTGAATGGAAATGAAAAAAAAAAAAACATATCAAGCATCTTCTCAGATCACAGTGGCATAAATCTGAAAATCAACTACAATAAAAACAACCCAAAAAAATCAAACACATGGAGACTAAACAGCATTCTATTAAACAATGACTGGTTTACCAGAGAGATCAAGGAAGAAATAAAAAAATATCATGGCAACAAATGACAATGAAAACACAACAATCCAAAATCTATGGGACACTGCGAAAGCAGTCTTGAAAGGGAAGTTCATAGCTCTACAAGCCTACTGCAAAAAACAAGAAACAATGGAAATAAATTACCTAACCCTACAACAACTCAAAGAGTTAGAAAGAGAGCTACAAGAAAAGCCCAGTGTAAGGAGAAGGAAGAAAATAATAAAGATCAGAGCGGAGATAAACAACATAGAGACAAAAAAAAAAAAAACAATACAAAAGATCAACAAAACCAAGAGCAGGTTCTTTGAAAGGATAAACAAGATTGATGAACCTCTAGCCAGGCTCACCAAGAAGCAAAGAGAGAGGACCCAAATAAACAAAATCAGAAATGAAAGAGGTGAAATAACAACAGACCCCACTGAAATACAAGGGATTGTTAAAAAATACTATGAACAACTCTATTCCAACAAACTGGACAACCTGGAAGAAATGGACATATTCCTAGAAAAATACAACCTTCCAAAACTCAATCAGGAAGAATCTAAACATCTCAATAGGCCAATAACTATGGAAGAAATGGAAGCAGTCATCAAAAAGCTTCCAGCAAACAAAAGCCCGGGGCCAGACAGCTTCACAGGGGAGTTTTACCAAACATTCAAGGAAGAACTAAAACCTATCCTCCTCAGACTATTCCAAAAAATTCAAGAGGAAGGAACACTTCCAAGCTCCTTCTATGAAGCCAGCATCACCCTAATACCAAAACCAGATAAAGACAACACAATAAAAGAGAATTACAGGCCAATATCCCTCATGAACATAGATGCCAAAATCCTCAACAAAATTCTAGCAAATCGGATCCAGCACTACATCAGGAAGATCATACACCATGACCAAGTAGGATTTATCCCAGGAATGCAAGGATGGTACAATATCCGCAAATCGATAAACGTGATACATCACATAAACAAACTGAGAGATAAAAATCACATAGTCATATCAATTGATGCAGAAAGAGCATTTGACAAAATCCAACACCCTTTCTTGATAAAAACTCTCAACAAGATGGGAATAGAAGGATCATACCTCAACATAATAAAAGCTATATATGATAAACCAGGGGTGGGCAAACTTTTGACTCGAGGGCCACAATGGGTTCTTAAACTGGACCAGAGGGCCAGAACAAAAGCATGGATGGAGTGTTTGTGTGAACTAATATAAATTTAAAGTAAAGGAGCGGAGGGGAGAGCAAGAGAACCCTCCGCTCTTTTGGCTCCATGGGCCGGATAGAACAGCCGAACGGGCCGGATCCGGCCCACGGGCCGTAGTTTGCCCACGGCTGTGATAAACCCACAGCTAACATCATACTCAATGGGCAAAAACTAAAACCATTTCCCCTAAGAACAGAACAAGACAGGGATGCCCACTCTCACCACTCCTGTTCGACATAGTACTGGAAGTATTAGCCATTGCAATTAGACAAGTAGAAGAAATAAAAGGTATCCAAATTGGAAAAGAAGAAGTAAAGCTGTCCTTATTTGCAGATGACATGATATTGTACATAAAAAAACCGAAAGACTCCATCAAAAAACTAACAGACTTATTAAATGAATTCGGCAATGTAGCAGGATACAAAATTAACGCCAAGAAATCTATGGCATGTCTATACACAATAGTGAACGTACAAAAAGAGAGACTGAAAGCAATCCCATTTACCATCGCACCAAAAAAATTAAGATATCTAGGAATAAACTTTACTAAGATGATAAAAGACCTATACACGGAAAAGTATAGGACATTGAAAAAAGAGATAGAGGACAACGTAAAGAGATGGAAAAACATACCACGTTCATGGATTGGTAGAATCAACATCATTAAAATGTCCATACTACCCAAAGCAATCTATAGATTCAACACACTCCCCATTAAAATACCAATGGCATAATTCACAGACCTAGAAAGAACTTTCCAAAAATTCATCTGGAATAAAAAAAGACCCCGAATAGCCACAGCAATCCTGAGAAAGAAGAACAAAGCAGGTGGGATCTCAATACCAGATTTCAAGCTGTATTACAAAGCCACTGTTCTCAAAACAGCCTGGTACTGGCACAAGAACAGACATATAGACCAATGGAATAGAATAGAGAATCCAGATATCGACCCAAACCACTATGCTCAATTAATATTTGACAAAGGAGGCATGAACATACAATGGAGTCAAGACAGTCTATTCAACAAATGGTGTTGGGAAAATTGGACAGAAACATGCAAAAAAATGAAACTAGATCACCAACTTACACCACACACAAAAATAAACTCAAAGTGGATAAAGGACTTAAACATAAGACGGGAAACCATAAAAATACTAGAGGAATCCACAGGCAGGGAAATCTCAGACATATGCGGAAGGAACTTCTTTTCTGATACTGCCCCTAGGGCAATGGAAACTAAAGAGAAAATAAACAAATGGGACTACATGAAAATAAAAAGCTTTTGCACAGCAAAGGAAACCATCAATAAAACAACAAGAACGCCCACTGCATGGGAGAACATATTTGCCAATGATATCAACGATAAGGGTTTAACCTCCAACATTTACAGGGAACTCATACAACTTAACAAAAAGAAGATAAACAACCCAATCAAAAAATGGGCAACTGATCTAAATAGACACTTTTCAAAAGAAGACAGAAGGAAGGCCAAGAGACATATGAAAACCGCTCAAAGTCACTAATCATCAGAGAGATGCAAATCAAAACAACAATGCGGTACCATCTTACACCTGTCAGATGGCTATCATCAACAAATCAACAAACGACAAGTGTTGGCGAGGATGCGGAGAAAAAGGAACTCTTTTGCACTGCTGGTGGGAATGCAGACTGGTGCAGCCACTGTGGAGAACAGTATGGAGTTTCCTCAAAAAATGAAAAATGGAACTCCCATTTGACCCAGTGATCCCACTTCTAGGAATATATCCTAAGAAACTAGAAACACAAATCAGAAAGGATATATGCACCCCTGTGTTCATAGCAGCACAATTCACCATAGCTAAGATTTGGAAACAGCCTAAGTGCCCATCAGCAGATGAGTGGATTAAAAAACTGTGGTATATCTACACAATGGAATACTACCCTGCGGTAAAAAAGAAGGAGATCCTACCATTTGCAACAACATGGATGGAGATGGAGAGTATTATGTTAAGTGAAATAAGCCAGGCAGAGAAAGATAAATATCACATGATCTCACTCATTTGTGGAATATAATGAACGGCATAGACTGATGAACAAGAACAGAACCAGAGACTGAGAAATGTCGATCAGAACCTCAAACCTCAGGGAAGGAGGGGGTCGGTGGGAATAAGGGGGAGAGATCAACCAAGGGACTTGTTTGCATGCATATGAGCCTAATCAATGGATACAGACAACAGGTGGGTGCGGCATGAGTGGGGGGTGGGGGGTAATGGGGGAATAAAGACACATATGTATAAAAATAATAAAATAAAAAAAGAGAAATTAAGAATTGCTAAGCATATAAATATTTATTGTCCAAAGATTTAAAATAACTGGGGGTAGGGAGTTTGATTTAGGTTCACCAAGATTTTTTTCAATTACTTTGCCAGTGAGTTTTCTTTTTCAAAAATACACAAATGGCCCAGACAGCATGGTTCAGTGGTTGAGCATCAACTTAAGAACCAGGAGGTCACGGTTCGATTCCCAGTCAGGCATATGCCCAGGCTCCAACCCCAGTGTGGGGTGTGCAGGAGGCAACTGACCAATGATTCTCTCTCATCATTGATATTTCTGTCTTTCTCCCTCTCCCTTCCTCCCTGAAATCAATAAAAATATTTTTCTAAAAGTACACAGATACACAGATGATAATGACTAATTTTAAGCTGCTCATCAAGGAGATCATTTTGGCAATAAATTTTTACCAATTTGTTTTAGGATTTAAAAAAAAACTCGGCTGTTCCATTTTGTCAAAGGATGAGCAAGATTTAAATTTCTAATTTCCTAACTTACTGCATATTTGGCTAATTAATTCTAGCATCTGATAGTGAAGAACCAGAGAAATAACAAAGTTTCCTGTATAAAATTAAAAGTTTCTAGAATAGTAAAAATTCCAGCTGTATTTTCATCTCCTACAGTACATACTTTAGTAAGCTTATAAAAGAAAAATGTTCTCAATAATATCTGGTCTAAACAACCTTTAAAAAGAAATTGTGGGAGCTAGCATCTAAGAATGCCAGTGGTCCTCAAGCTCCCCTTTGTGTAGTCAGTCCTCTCCCACACTGTACCAGGTTTGGTCCATGTGCCAGTAAAAGTTATGGTACATCACTTCCAAGATTAGATACCAAGAGACAGAAGTTTCCATCTTGATTATCCTCTCTGTCTGTCTGTCTGTCTGTCTGTCTCTCTCTCTCTCTCTCTTTGATCACTTGCTCTGGGGAAAACGTTAGCTACCATGTTGTAGAGCAAGCATGTCAAACTCAAAGGCTAACACGGGCCAAATAAGCAAGGTTTAAGTGTATGTAGGCTGCAAAAAAACAAAAGCTTCAATTTTCATAGAAACATAGGTTTATTTCGATAGAGACATGCTGAATACAAAGGGCTGAAATAAATGAGTAATCATTAACATAAAATAATAGAACATTTTAATAAAAATTCATATTTTTTCTTGTATATAACTTACCAGACACTGAATAACTGCACAATAAGCGTAACGCAAGTAAACCTATTTTTCTTGTTCTCCGAAAGCAAAATATTTCCTGTTGCGCACACCAAATAACTCAGTACAAGACTAATGATGTGTCTTCATCTTTCCACTCTCACCCAACAAAAAGCTCATACACCCTCTGGCCTACTGGCCCCTCTACTCTCAAAACATCTGAGAATATACACATATACAACCATACTTGTATTCCTAGGTACCAAAAGAACTGAAGAGCTAAAGGAAACAGCTCAAGGTCAAATATTATCTCCAAAGCCAGATATTTATCTGGTATTGGTTAGATCTGTGGGTCTGTGCCAAGCAGATAGCTGATGCTCAATAAACGTTAGTTCCCCTCTACCTCCTTACCACCCCATCCCCCTCCACCTGAGTTCCATTTTCTCTAGTACTCTACCTTTCTGAGTCAAACTTATTCTCAGCCACATGAATTCACTTTTAAAAAGAAAAAAAAAAAAGGACAAATCCAGGTGTCTTGCACATCTAAGAGCAGGAGCTGTTTAGTATTTGGAGCCAATGAAAAGTGGGACTCACGCACATCTTGAGAAAAATACACTGGAAATGTTAGAAGAGTTCACAAAGATCTCTTACAACACAGTTCTAGGCTGTTATATTGTCTCCAAATTTAGCTTTTAGAAAAGGTTTCCAATGATGTTCCCAAATTCGATATGCAAAAAGGTGTTGTGGGGTTGGGTGATGTGGTACAAAGGATGATCTCAACTCTAGTTTAAAAATTTCCAGTCTCAAGCCATCTTCAGCCAAGGCAAGAGCCTTGAAGAATTAAGGCAAGGATTTAAAACTTTTTCACTTCTTCCACCTTCTACCAAGACCCATTTAGGTCCCATTCTTGTTTTCCTATCTTCATGTGTCTAGGTCCCATAGTCCCAAAACATATCTAATAACTTATATTCCCACTTTTTTCTACATAAAATCCTGAGAAAGGTCCTACTCCTCAGGCATAGGGAAACCTTGCTAAGATCTCAGATAAGAGTACCTACTTTCCAATGATAAATAAAGTGAACAGAAACAGAAGGAAAGGCCCACTTGTGGTCAGAAGAAAGTAGACTAGCTGAATGGACTAAAACCACACACATGAGATGTAGTACATCACTGCCCTTATTCCCATCCCACCCGGACTGCCACAAACACCTTCAACACTCCTTACTTCATTTAACCCTAAATGTAGGACAACTATTATCACCTTTTTACAGCTGTGGACTTTGCAGCACAGAGAGGTGAAAGCCATGCTCAAGATCACACCACTCGTAACGTTTCAGAACCAGCATCAAACCTAGCTCTTCACACCCTGCCCTGCAATCCTTCCCAACAGTCAATGCTGCCTTTCACAGTCATCCCATTTCTGGGATCTTTGATATTCTAATTCTACTGCTCCAGGTTTAAGAAACACTGCCTTAACCTGCTGCAAGCTTTGACATCCAAGAATCTTGCTGCTCGGCTTAGAACAGGGCTCATTTACACATCTAAAAGATACGCTGTCCCCTGTGATAATCCGTGCCCACTGCCCATCCCCAAAACTTAAAGAGAAATGAGGTTAGGAAACTGGGGCAGAGTAGAAAGTTCAGTTCTACAAGGGCTGAAATCAAGGCACAGATGACTCAAATGAACAATCAAGTCAAGCCTCCTTCCATTGGCAATTCCAAATCAGTCCGCCAAACACAAGAGCTTCTCCCCAGAAGACTCTCTTGATTACAACATCCAAGTTACAGCGTTTCCAGGATTCACCTGAAATTAGCACAGAAAGGACGCCGCTCCAGCAAGGAGCCTGGCGCGGCCACCTCTGCCACCAGCAGTCCTGAGCCGAGGCGGAGGAACTTACAGACCCACAGGAGGGCGCGGAGAGGGTGCTGATGCCTGGCCCAGGCTCACAGCTCAGTCCATGGTGCTCCTTCCTATCAGAAGCCACATTCCGAGCCAGCCCCCATCAGAAAGACACTAAAGGGGAAGGGGGTGGGGGTGCAAAGAAACAGCTTCATGCTCATTTTCAAGACAGGACCCAACAACTTTTGGAGCATGGCCCCTGTTCAGTCCAAGTAGAAGTTCTGAAGGCACTTAAAAGTTTTTGCAACACTTTAGCTCTTCTCTTGCCCACAACGGCAACCACGGGACTGAGGAAGTGGACCATCCTCGGGCTGGAGGCCCCAAAGGGCAGGAAGTGGAAGCGGAGGCCATTTGTGGGAAAGGGAAGGAGCGGCGAAAAGGGAGAGGCTGGGGCGCCGCCCCCATCTCCTCAGCTCCAAACCGGTCTAGGAGGCCCGGAGGCTTTCTCCAGGGGGATGTGCCCGGGCCACGGCTCCCGCGTCGCCCTCCGCCGGCCTCGAGGCGCGACGTGTCCGACCGCCGGCAACAGCCCTGAAGGGAGAGAGCAGGGCAAGAGGCCACCGAGCGCCGGGCGGCGCACCCCACTTCCTCAGCCCGCACCCCAGACCGCCCCGAGGGGGTCCTGCCGGGCCGAACAGTCTCACCTGGGACACGTCCAGCGCCGCCACGGCCGTGCGCCACCCGCACGCCGCTCTTAAACCCGCCCCGCCCTCTCCTTGGCCTCCTCCCCGGCCGGACCCCAGCAGTCCCCAGCCGATTTGTCATTGAGCTGCCGGGGATCGCTTCCCCACCCCTGAGCGCGCCCCCGGCGTCGCCTGGGCAACCCCGCCTCGAGAGCGCGCCCTTCCTTCCCCTCCCACTCCTGGAGACCACGCCTATTGGGCGCCTATTAGCCAATCTGAAGAGGATCTGCCAAGCCTCGGGAGGCTGGGGTACGCTTGGCCAATGATAAGCCGCCTCAGGCGGGAGGGGCGGGCTCAGCACGCCGGCCCCGCCCCCTCCATTTCCTCCTCTGGTCGCCGGGCGCGCTGCACGTGACCGATGCTGCAGTGGAGGAGTGTGGAGGTAGTCTGGGGTGCGGGCGTGGACGGGCGGAGGGTGCTCCCCTAGTGGATTTAGGTAAGGGCAAGGCCAAAGCAGTGGAAAGCAAAAGGGAAGACAGACCCGAGGCAGAACACCAAGGAAAGTTACAATGCGGCTCGCGGGTGTCGAAGGGGCCCCGCGGCTGGGGCGGGTGGGAGGGTCTCCTGAGGAAGGACCTCCGCCAGCCGCCACGACTCGCTGGATTGATGACGACAACCCATTAGCAGTAATGGAGTTACTTGACCAATTCCTGAAGATACTTCACCCAGGTCACAGGTTAAGAATCCGAACCCCAGCCCTAGCCTTGATGCAGGAAGTGCAGTGGGAAAGCTCATGGCCGACAGGTTTTTCTCCCACAACCTGCCCCTGTCATCTTCCTCCAAAGCCCGGGAAATTGCAACTTTCTATCAAATAGGGCCTCACCCCGAGTTGATTTTCGCAACTAACCGCCCCTTCCTAGAACCGAATCCTCCCCCTACCGCCTCCGCAGGATCTGTGGCCCCACTGACCCCTACACCTCACGGCACAACACATTGTATTGTCGTTAATTGTTTAAATATCCGCCTGTATAATCTCTGGGGAAGGAAACTAGTTCTTGTTCAATTTGATATCCACAGCAGTTGGCACCATGTAATTAATTCTTTCGTTGTTGGTAATTATACATCAGGATACATGTGTATTATATGAGAATCTTTGTGCCTTGATTAGATTGTTATGTATAAGCAGCTAACAGACCTCCACCAACAGCTGTATCAAAAAGCACAGAAGTTTGCCCTGGCCGGTTTGGTTCAGGGGTTAGAACGTCAGCCCCCGGACTGAAGGGTCGAGGGTTCGATTCCCGTCAAGGTCAGGTATCTCCGTTGCAGGCTCGATCCCCAGCCTGGTCGGGGTACATGCGGGAAGCAGCCAGTCCCTGTGTCCCACACAGATGTTTCTTTCTGTCTCTACCCCTCCCTTCCACTCTCTAAAACTCAATGGAAAAAAAATATCCTCAGGTGAGGATTGAAAAAAAAAAAATGCACATAAGCTTAGTCTTAAGTAACAGGCTTAACCAAAAACATGTAACCAGAAGAAAGCAAGTATTCGGTTTTTACCCTTTTCGTATATATTGCATGCTAATTATATGACAGAAGCTTTGCTAGGTACTATAAGGGAGAAGGGTAGGAGGCTTCTCAAAAAGGAAGCTCTCTGGTATTTATAACCTAGAAAAGAAAACAGATCCAAACCATCTCCTGTGGAGTAAGGATTAAGTGTATAGGCTTGGAATCAGGAAGCAGGTTCAAAGGAGGCTCTACCATATTGTAACTATTTTCTCTTTTCCGCGTCCAGCGCGGCTAGAGAGCAGGTCCAGTTCCTGAGTAGAGGAGCTGGGGATTGAGAAATAAAAGAAAGAAAGAGACAAGACACAACATGGAAGGAAAAAGCTGGGAACCGGGTGGGACCACTGCCCTCTTCTGCTGGAGAGACAGTGACCCAGGGCCCATGCAGTGTGTTTAGTTTATACCCCCAAATACCAGGAAGTTTCACCAAAAGTCTAAACAAAGGAGATTATTTGCATTCTTGAGTAGGCCTGAGCATTCCTGGTGCTTGACTGGATTTACATATCAAAACCCACTACCTGACACCTGGGCTGAAATGAAGGTCAAGCTGATAACACCCTTGCCTTTTTGACAAAGCATGTTCCCAAGGCATGGCTTTGTCGCCTCGGGTTCAGCTGACAATTTAAAGAAATGCGCATGTGCCCTCTCTACACCATATAACTAGCAATTACTTAGTCAGGAAGTTCCCCTCTGTAGCCCTCAGTTTCTCCAGCTGCCCAATAGGAACAGCACCTCCCACTGCAGGCGTGAAGATGTAAATGAGATCACATGTGCCTTTCTGGGAACTTGGTGAGTCCTCAACAGATGTTAGCTTGAATTGTGATTGCCACAAGAAACTGTGATGCACACTCAAGCCTATTATAACCAACCTCGGGCAGCATTTCCTTCCAAGGCCCATCTGGGAGTGTGCAACACGATCATAGTGCAACCAAGCTCGGTGCAGCCTGGCGGAAAGGACCTGCATGGTGGTGCCATTTTATCAAATCCACGTTTAGACAGGAGAGCCTGCAGCATCCCGTCCAAGTGAGATAAGTAGTTCAGGGAACAGGAACAGGGTCATGGGCACTGGGTAGGATTGAACTTCCCAGTTACTGGGTGAGGCTGTGTGAGCTATTCTAACCAATGACTTGTGAGTGGAGTGACACATTTTTGGACTGGAGAATTTATTTGCCGATGAAAGACACTCCAGAGCTCTCTTCTGTATAGTATGGCCACTGGGAATGTTTGGGAGTGTGGCTGCTCCATCACCCTGGGACCTACCTTGAGCACGCACCAACACTCCAACACCAGCCCGGGGTGGACATTTAGCAAGACTGGGAAACAAACCTTTGTGGTTTGAAGGCACTCAGGTTTGGAAGTTGTTTGGAATAGCCACATAGCTTAGTGTGCCGAGCTAGGGACACAGTGATGAACAACTCAGAAGAACAGATAAATAAACCAGTAAACAAACAAGCAACTCCATAATTACAAACTGTGTCATTGCAAATGACTTGAGATTGGGTGGTCAAAAAGCTATCTTGGCAGGTGACATTTAAGCTAGGACTTGGAGGATGAAAATGAATCAATCTTGGAAAAAGTTGGGAGTGAGGGGAGGAGAATGTTCCCAGCAGAGTAGTGAGCATGCACAAACTCCTAAGGCAGAACACAGCTGGTCTTGAGAACAGACAGGAGGCCTAGCTGGACTTCGAGTCAGGGGGAAGAGCCACACAAGAGGGAGAGGGAGGTGGGGGCAAGATTATGTGGGTGGGGGCTTCTAGGTTATGATAAGGAGATTGGAATTTATTCCATGTGGGAAGATACGGAATCGGTTTGAGCCAGGAGGGTGACACACTTGATTTAGGTTTAAAAGATCACTCTGGCTGCAGTGTAGATTATGGGCTGTAAGGGGCAGGTGTGAGAGTGGACATTAGGAGGCTATTCCAGGGGTCCAAGCAAAGTGGGGTTCACAGGGCCAGAGGCTACAGGGTAATAAGGCACAGGGAGATAACAGGAGATTTGGGGAGATTGCAAGGGGAGGGGAGTGAGAGACCTGACCACTAACCCAGGGGTTTCTCCGGCCCAGTCCTGGAGGAAGCAGAGGCAGGGCTGAAAGTTGCCCCTCTCCCCCCAGGTACTTTGACCTCAGGGAGATGAGCACTCCAAAGCCAGGCAGGAGCGGGAGGGGGTGTGGAGGACAGCTGACCAATTTTTTAGAGCAGCAGCCAGCGTTAGGGACTTCCTCCATGAGTTAGCAGTACTATATAAACAGCTGGTATTAGAAAGAACCTGCCAAGGTCTAGCATCCTTTCTGGGCATTTGATACTCGGTGACCACCTCAATTAGAAAATAAAGGAGGGTGCCAATCTATAGATTGGAACAAAAAAGCCACTCTTGCCTACTGAAGGTTCTGGAAAAGATCTGTAAACAGCAAAACTAGATGGAGTCCATCTTCAGTGCGGTGGTCGTATTTATTTTCTGTTTCTCCAGTCCTCAGGGTCCAAATGTTCTCTCTCCACCCCTGCTATCTCATCGTATTCTCAGTATCGGGCTCACAGGCTCATTCACACGGGCATAAATGATTCATGGTGTTGTATCGTAAATCATCGAATCAACACCCGCCTTAATGAGCCAATTAATTAGGAGTCATTTATTGCGTGCGGCCCAGAGGGAGGTGTTTCATCCAAATCTCTGAGCCCCTCATATAGGAAGTCTCCCATATTTATACATTTCGAGCCTTTTTGTTTGCAGATATTACAAAGGGCTCTGTGTGAGTTATTGTTACAGATAGTTGTAACCTTGAATACATAATGAGTTTGTACTTGCCATAATTATTATCAGCATTAGTCTATTACATTGGATGGCTAGCTTGCAAGGTCAGACGGTTAAGTTTATCTTTTTCTATTATTTGAACTAAAAACGAAGTCATTTTACAGAATAACAGACTGTCTTAAAGTGACAGAGTTTACAGGACTAGGGACTATCTGACAATAGCAGAGCGTTTCAAACAGCAGTTTTTATACAAGACTAGACCCCGGTTGAAATTTATGCACTCAGGGGAGTTGGTCCCTCAGCCTGGCCTGCGCCCTCTCTCAGTCCAGGAGCCCTTGGGGGGTGTCCAACAGTTGGACATCCTTAGCGCTGCTGTGGAGGCTTTTGGCTGAGCAGTGCTCCCCCTGTGGGAGCGCACTGATACCAGGGGGCAGCTCCTGCATTGAGCGTCTGCCCCCTAGTGGTCAGTGCACGTCATAGCGATCAGTCCTTCCACCGTTTGGTCAATTTGCATATTAGCCTTTTATTATATAGGATGGAGGTTACTATGTTTCAATGGCAGGCAGCTCAGTAGGCACCTACTCCTTCCTGGCCATTTGTATCATTCATTTTGGTGAAAACCCGAAGTCCTAGACCAGGGCAAGTCCTTAGGGGAGGAACTGAGAGCCTCGATTCCCACCGCCAGGATGGAGAAGGCATTGAGTGCTCCTCTCCCCTCATTATCATCTTTCCATGTCATCTCTGCAGTGCAGCCAGCCAGCAGGAACTACCCAGATGTTCCTGGGAATGGCTGCTGCTCTAGTAATTAGCTAGAGGATGAGCTTTCATCTTCCAGAAGAGCGTAATCTCCTTGGGAAACACATGAAAAAAAAGGATTCACTTCTCTCTTAAATCATTGAACTAGTTGGACTTAACTTTCTGCCCTCATAGTTTACAAAGCACTACCTCCCAGAAGTGAAGTCAACCGGGTCTTGTCATTGAGTAGTAAGACTTCATCATTATTGCTAATCCCCACCACCTGCCAGCATTCTCGCCTTCCTTCCATCTGCCTGGAGACACGTAGGCACTGCTTCCAGAAATCACCATAAACAGCCACCAGGATCTGGTGCTCACCTCCAGGTAACCAGATACAAACCCTGCAAGGTGACAGCTGCAAAGCACTGATTGTGAGAGAAAATGAGATTCGAGTGTGGAGTCTGTGCTGAGCTCTCTCCAATGTGAAATACAGGCTGGCCCCCAAAATGTACACACTGTAACAGCCGACAGCTCAATTTTGAAAATGAAATGTATTTTAATAAACACTGCCTTTATAATTATTCAAAAGGTGTGCATACATCTTTGGGGGGACACCCTATATTATCCACGGTCTCCCAGGAAGCTGGTCCCATCTAACAGCATGAAAGCACCTTGGGAGCCCCTTCCTCTGACCCAGCTAACATGTTCTCCTGACTACCTGGCAAAGTCTCTGGAAGCTGCCTCGACCACGAATGCAGTGGGGACTGGACTCCGCCACAGAACGCCTCCTCGACCTCCTTGGTGACTCTGTGGCCCCTTAGACACGGGAGCTCTTGCTGGTCCTGTCTCAGAGCCAGCCTTCCCTGGGGAACCACCTCTCTGTTTGCATCTCACCCAGTTAGTGCATCCAGGTCCCAGCCCAAGTGTTCCCCTGATGTGCAAACGCATGTGACCCCTGGAGTCATCCAGCTCTAGGCAGCTAGACAGACAGACAAAGAGGACACAAAACGTGCATTAGGAAGAGAGATGAAAGCAGTGTTGGCTGAATCCCTCCTGTGTGCTGGGCACTGTTAGACATTGGCCATTTGCTCGCTTATGACAGCCCCTCACAGCAGTGCTTCAGAGCAGCTGTTCCTCTCTCGATAGATGAGACCCTGGGCCTCAGGGGCTAACAGGTCACATAGGACTAAGGGGTAGAGCCTGAGGCTAGACTCAGGCCTGACTCACTCGGGAGCTTGGCCTCCTACGCTGAGCCTTCCTGTGACGTCCTGGGGTCCATGGTTCCCCAGACCCTTAATTCTCCTTCCCTCCTGTGCCTGAGGCTGATTCCAGCTCCAGAGAGAGGCGTGGGCTTCATTCCAGCCCTTCTCTGGCCCCTGTCCTCCCCAACACCCAAGCCCATGCCCCTGCTGCCCCCATCCCTGCCCCAGCAGCTGAGGAGAGGCAGTGACCCCCTGGGACTGGGGCAGCCCCTCAGCCACTCCCCGTGCAGCCTCTTTACCACCCACAAATGTCAAACCCTCCCCGGTGACTTTTCATTAGCAACACTTTAAAAATGTGGTTTTCTGCCCTGGCTGGTTTGGCTCAGTGGATAGAGCATCAGCCTGCGGACTGAGGAGTCCCGGGTTCGATTCCGGTTAGGGGCATGTACCCTGGTTGTGGGCACATCCCCGGTAGGGGGTGTGCAGGAGGCAGCTGATCGATGTTTCTCTCTCATCGATGTTTCTAACTCTCTATCCCTCTCCCTTCCTCTGTGTAAAAAAAAATCAATAAAATATATTTTTAAAAAAATAAATAAAAATGTGGTTTTCTTTTCATGGACAGCCTCGTCTCTTCCCTTGCAGCTGCTCAGGAAAGCAGGGCCAAGCCCAAGGGCAGAGTCTGCCGAATTTGGGGTGGCTCCGGACCGGAAAGGGGTCCCTGAGCCAGAAGACCCTGCTTTGACAAGAAAGCAACACATCTGTAGAGTCACACACCCCGCCCCTCTCGGTGGGTGTTGGGACAGTTCCCCTTCCTGGAATATGTTTTTCTGTAGCGTTTTAATTCTTTACAACGGCCAAGAAGAAATTTAGCAAACAGGACAAAATAAAGCAGCCATGAGGTTAGTGTAGCCCCAGGGGTAGGAGAGCTGCTTCCCCAGCAGGTCCCCACGGAGACCAAGCCCCCACATGGGAAGTTCCAGCAGGATGGGGTGGCTAGAGTCACATTCCTGCGTGGGGGAGGGGCATGCAGGAGGCCTCCTTGCACAACCTGTGCAGGTTCACAGCCATATGGTCATAAATCACAGGCAGCAATTTCCTCTGGGTGCCCTGCAGACCAGACGGGGCCTCCTCAGCCCCACGGCACCGACTGGCCAGAGGTCAGCTCCTGCATCGGCCCTGTGCCTAACCTCCCCTCAGACAGGCAGGAGGAGAGGCCCAGAACTCAGAAGGCCCCAAGGATGTGTGGGGGGCAGGTGAGGCCGTGGGGAGCCTCTCAACTAATACTGGGGGCTCGCCCTCTCCCTGCAACAATTCAAGCGGGCACCTTGCCAGGCCCTGTGCCAAACGGTCTACAAGGCCCTCTGCCTCTTTCATTGCTGCACAGTTGGAGGGGAGGAGTGATTTCCATGTATAGATAGCTGTCAGGTTGAGAGGCCAGCCAGGCCTGGAGACAGGTGTGCCTGACAGCAAAAGCCACTCTTTAGCCAGTCCCTACTGCCTTCCCGGCCACGGCTGCAAGGCTGTGTGACTTTGGACAAGTCACCTCCCATCTCTGGACCTCGGTTTTCATGTATAATGATAGTCTTACGTCTATACAGAGCACCAGCTGCCGAGCACCTCTGGGGTTCTGCGCTCTAACCCTTTGAGAGGGAGACCACACCTTCCGCAGAGCCAGCTCAGCTTCCTACCTGTTGAGGCCTTTCAGGGTTCCTGGTCCCAGGTTTCCTGGTCCCATCTCATCACAGCCTGAAGCCATCTCCAGAAACTTCCTTGGAGGAGCAACTGGTGTCTAAAGGACTTGGCTAGAGAATCTCTCCCCAGATCACTGGATGATGAAACACAGGCCATCAGTCAGGGGCCTTGGGTCGACCAGAAGTCACACCTGAAGGCTACTGTCAGCTGCTCATGTTTAATATGAATTCCTCTAATCACTCCAACACATCAGAGTGCCTGCAACTGTGTTCCCATTGCAAGGCTCAATACTTGTGGCTGGCTGGCTGGATAGATAGATGAGGGAGTGGTTGGAAGAAGTGTCAGTAGGAGGCTCAGGGATGAGGAAGTGCTATTCACAAACTGGGATGCCCTGATGAGGTAGGTGTGAGATAGCAGACATAGGAGAGGGTACTTGGCAGCCAGCGTGCTTTCTGGGGGGTGGGGGGGAATACAGGCAGGAGATGCAGAGAACAGCAGGTCGGATCTGGAGCACAGCCCCAAAGGTGCTGAGAGTGCCAGTCTCCCACTACAGGCTGTGCACGGTGCACAGAGCAGTGTCAGGCACCCAGCCTGTCTGACCCACATCTTACCTGCCATCTGTACTGGGTGGAGGCTTGACCCAGGCCACCTCGGGTGTCTCAGCAGAGCCATGACAGGCTGGGTCAGGGCTTTGATGACCAACATAAAGATGATTTAAATCTGTGGCAGGCCTGGGGCCAGAAACACCCAGAGCATCCATCCACCTGCCCCTCTCTCAGTAGACAAAACCCCAAGACTACTATGGTTATTACATCAAATATAGATGCAATATTGGGGACATGCTTATACTACAAAGTATTCATTGTTGTCCTGAAATTCAAATTTAACTGGCACCTTGTACTTTCATTTGAAAAATCTGACAATTCTACCCAACCTCGGGGATCTCTGGGTGGACAAATCTCAGTGGCCCACACCCATCAACAACGTCACAGCTCAGCTGCAGCTGGGGGAGAAGGAGGCTAGAGCAGCAGGCCAGAAACCTGGCCCCCCGTCAGAGGGACTTCTCCCAGGCATGCAAGCACCCCCCCAGCAAGGACAGCTGGGGACCCAAGAGAGATAGTGTGTGGGTGGGCTACCCTCAGGGAGAAGGATGAAGGAAGGTGCCCCTCCAGGCCCAGCTTCTCAGGACCTCACAGCCCTGCTTCTTCCCCCTCGCTCCCTGCAGCCCTTCTTCTAAGGAATCCCTCCCAGCCTGGGCCCGTTCATTCCCTCAGGGCATTCCTCCCAGGGTTGGGTGACCTTGGTGGACCAGCCCTGACTACAGCCTTACCCAATCCACCTCCTCTTCTAAGAAGCCTTCTCGGTGACTCTGATCTGTCCATACATTTTCATCACCAGTTTTTACTGGCTCCTTGTATTCTGTTGTCTTGTGGGTACGAGGGCCCCCTACTGAAATCCTAAGACCCCTGCAGACTGAGTACCCAATGCTGCAGCTCCACAGAGGAACCAGCTCTCACCCAGAACATAAAGATAATTTAAATCCTGGCCTGCCACATCCCGGCTGAGGGGCATGGGCAACACATCAGGTCTCCGAGCCTCAGTCTCCTTTGCCTGCAAGGAGAGAGCTGGTTCACAGAGGTTGATGGGGTGATTAAATAATATACTGCAGCCAATCAGTGATTCTCTCTCTCACAACTGGTGTGGCTCAGTGGTTGAGCATCAACTTATGAACCAGGAGGTCATGGTTTAATTCCTGGTCAGGGCATATGCACAGGTTGCAGGCTTAATGCACAGTGTAGGGCATGCAGGAGGCAGCGGATTAATGATTCTCTCTCATCATTGATGTTTCTCTCTCTCTCTCCCTCTCCCTTCCTCTCTGAAATCAATAAAAATATCCTATACAATAAAAGGCTAATATGCAAATAGACCCAACAGCAGAACAATCAAACAACCAGTTGCTATGATGTGCGCTGACCACCAGGGAGTATGTGCAGAACATGGCGGGCATTGGCTGAGGCAGGATGGTGGACAGGTGAGTGGGGGCCCCAGACCAAGGCGGGCGCCAGTCGCTGTCATCAGGGCAAGCCACTGATGGTTACTGAAAATTCTGTGTTCCTATGCGCCGAGGTCCCGCCCGGCGCTTGCACCTACTGCCAGCGTTGACCCTGTTCGCACCCGCTGCTGGCGCTGGAGCCGCCACTCTCACCCACTGCCAGTGCCAGCCCCGCTCACACCCACAGCCGGTGCCAGAACCCATGCTTGCACCCTCTGCCGATGCCCAGCACCAGTCCCGATCACTCAGCACCATCAGTGGGTGCAAGCAGTGGCTGCCAGCCCTGATCACCCCTGAGGGCTTCTCCACCTTCCCCTGCTCCTGAGAGACGATTGGGGCAGCAGCCACCACTTGCACCCACTCCTGGCGCCAGCCCCAATCACTCCATACTGTCAGCGGGTTCAAGCGGGGCTGGTGTCATCAGCACATGGGAGCGGTAGCAGCAGGAGTGGGGCTGCCAGCAGACAGGGGCCCAGGGTCCACGGTGGGAGGGGCCAGGCGGGGGCACAGAGGATAGGCTGAGACCCACCCCTGTGCCTACCACAGCCTCACAGCCCACAGTTCCTTTCAAGGTGCATAAATTCGTGCACTAGGACCCTAGTTAATATATATATATATATATATGTATATGTATATATATATATATATATATATATATATATATATGTGGGTATATATATACATATTCATATATAATATTGCAAAGGGCTTGGTGAGAGTCTGGCCTGTAGGAACCTCTTGGTCCACATTCATTTCCTTTGTTTTGTTTTGTTTTGAGTTAATTAGTATTTCTTTTAAAGACCTAATTGGATTTATTTATTAAGTGATTCATGAATTGGGTAGCATTTAGCAACTAGAAGGGCCCTCCCTATTGTAATTTTTAACTGTGGTAAAAAACACATAATACAAAATTCACCATCTCAACCGTTTTTAAGTGGACAGTTCTCTGGCACTAAGTACAATCACATTGTTGTACCATCACCATCATCACCACCATCCACCTCCAGAACTCTTCATTTTCCCAAACTGAAACTCAGTCCCTAAACACTAACTCCTCATTCCCCTCCCCCTGCCCCTGGCAACCACCATTCTACTTCCTGTCTCCAGGAAGGTGACGACACAGGTGCCTCACATAAGTGGAGTCATACAGTTCTTGTCGTTTTGTGGCTGCTTCTTTCACTTGGCATCCTGTCCTCAAGGGTCATCCTAGTTGTAGCCGTGTCAGAATTCCCTTCCTTCTTGCGGCTGAATAATATTCCATTGTCTGTACACACCACATTTTGTTTACCCACTCATCCATTGATGGACACTTGGGCTGCTTCTACGTTTTGGCTATTGTGAGTAATGCTGCTCTGGACATGGGTGTGCAGATATCTCTTAGATCCCGCTTTCAAATATTTGGGTGCATATCCAGGTGTGGGGTTGCTGGATCATATGGCAGCTCTATTTTGAGGAACATCCATAGCATTTTCCATTATGGCTGTACTATTTTATATTCCTGACGACAGTGCACAGTGCACTAATTTCTCCACACTTATTTTCCATTTTTTGATAGTAACCGCCATAATGGTGGCTGTCTCCTCTATTTCTGGACCCTGTTCTCACCAGGCAATCTGTAGGGTTTGACCTGCAGACTGGAGTTTGTCCTGAGCTTTCTCCCTGGTCCTTAGGCTCCCTGGGAGGCACACGGGCTGCTTCTCTCCCTGGGAAGGACTCGGGCCTTGTGATTCCCAGGGATTATTTACAATTCAGTCCACCCTAACAGAGGGCAGGCCCAGGGTGCAGAGCTCTCACCACCAGCTAATTTCCGCCCCGCTTTCTCTGCTGGCGCCCTTATCTGACACGTCCCGTCAGCTCTGACAGGGCAAGGACAAACAGGGCCCTGTGACTGATGGGAGGCGGGGGCCTGTGGCTGCTGCTTCTGTCCCAGCTTTCAGCACTGACTTGGTTCCTATGCCTAGCTCCCAGTAGAGAGGACTTCCCTCTTCCCATGGGGCAATGTTCCCAAGAGTCCCCAACACTCACCTTGGCGCCTGGAAGCCGACCGCTTCCTGACTCAGCCACACACAGAGTAGAAGGCACGACACGCAGGCCAGGATGTGGAAATGGTAAGTTCTGATGGAGGGAAGGCATGGAATGATCTAGAACAAGACTGGGGAGTGCAGGCCTGTGTATATCTTTCTGCTCCTCCCATCGAGGGGGGATGCTTCAACATGGCTTTGGAGCCAAGAGACCTATGTTCAAATGGCAGCTCCATCAATACATGCTGTGTGACCTTGGCCAACCCCCTTCACCTCTCTGAGCTTCTTCTATCACATGAGGGTGATAACACCTGAATCACAGGGTCACTGCCCAGCTTTGTGGGGCAATGTGGGTCTCCCTAGATACACCCACCTGAAAGCCACTATTCATTATTTATCCTCACCCGATGATATGTTTATTGATTAGAGAGAGAGAAGAGAGAAAGAAACATCAATCAGTTGCCTCTTGTACACACTCCAACCAGGGATTGAACCCACAACTAAGTATGTGCCCTGACTGGGAATCGAGCCTGCCACCTTTTGGTGTACGGGACGATGCTCCAACCAACTGAACCACCAGCCACTATTTAATGTGGAAACTCTCCTTCTTCCAGCCCTACCCCCAACTACTGATAGCCCACACACATTTGGGCCATCAGTTGGAGCAGTGGTCAGCAAACCGCGGCTCGCGAGCCACATGCAGCTCGCGAGCCGCAGTTTGCCGCTCTGTTGACTAATGAGTTTGCCGACCACTGGACTAGACTAAATGTTACCGTGTAGTTGAAAGCTGTGAGGATTAGGCAATTGTGGCATATTGTGTGCAAAGAGGTAAAGGGTAGTATATGACAGTGGTCGGCAAACTCTTTAGTCAACAGAGCGGCAGACCACTGGGTTGGAGGAACAAAACATGAGATTAAAAGATAACTGCCTTCCTTTTTCTGACAGGAGCTGGCTATTCTTAAGGGAAAAAACACCCGCTCTGCAGCACCACCTCTGCGCCATCCTTTCTTTGTGTTCGGGCTTCCAGGGAAACAACAGTCCCATGGTGGTTTCCTCCCAGGATCCCCCACCCACCCAGAAATTCCCCAACAGCTGCCAAGCTCAGTGATAAGAAAAGCGAGCAATTTACAGAAACAGGTCAGCACATTTCAGAGACGTGGAAGAGATGCAACCCCTCTCTTGCCAACCCCCCAAGTGTGTGCGTACACACACACACATACACACACACACAGCCACCTGACCACACTCCCATGCACTGTGACCTCCTGAAATGCAGCAAGAAGCAGAGACACAGGCCAGATAAACTCTGATGAGGGTGACATGGTCTTCTCCTCCACTGCTTGTCACGGGGTGAGGGGGGGCGTGGGGGTTTGGGAGGGGCTTGTTGGGCGCCCGCTGTACATTGGAACTTGGAGACAGATTCTGGCATGCCATAAGCACTCACGTAATGATCATTACTGACCACAAACCAGATGCCGGGCACTGTGCTGGGTATTAGGCCACAAGACTGAGCAAAGCAGACTGTCCTGGGATGCTGGGCTGGGACCCCAGAGGAGGGGAGGTCATCTTTGCCCACCCTCCCACCCTGCCTCCCACCCCCACTTTGCTGGTCTTCAAAGCTCTGCACCCTCCGCCTGAAACTGCCTCACCTGAAGGAGCAGTGGCCACAGTGGGAAAAGGAGTGAAGGGCGAAGTCCATGAGGAGAACCTGCCCAGCAAATAAACAAGGTATGGATTTGATTATAATCATGAGTGCAAGGAAGTAGGGACGCACAGGGAAATAAACCAGGGTCCTAGGGAGGAGCCTGTCCACCTCCCTTATCCAGGCCAAGTTCAAGAGAACTCCAAATAGCAATCCAAACTTTCCACCTTTTATTCCAGGAAAAGTAACGTGAGGCTACAGGGCTCAGGGAGGCCTGGACCGGGGTCTCTGACTAAGCCTGAGCCAGGACCACCTGCAGGCAGCCGCCCCTGGGGTCGGCACCCTCCCTCTACCCCCGCCCTCCAGCGTCTGCCTCTCCCACCCACTCCACACATAGTCCGAGTTGGGGTTTCCCCTCAAAACCTTCAGTGACTTCCCCACCGCCCCCTAGAGTCCAGGCTGTCAGCCACTGCAAGGCCCAGGCCGCCAGCCTCCTCCCTGACTGCTCTTAGCAAGCCCCTTCCCCCAGTCATGTCACACCCCTCCTTGTGCCCCACTGCTTTCCCTTACTCCTACTCCTCTGGTGCTCTAACTGTCTCCACTTGTCCTTCAAACTCAACCAGAGCCTTCCATGCTGCCCCCGCCCCTTGAGAAGTAAGGTGTCCTCTTCCTGGCTCCCTTCTACCCAAGTGGCCAGAGACTGAATCTTATGTCCATATCGCCATGCCTGGCATTCAACAGGAAAAGGAGTGAATGCCAGGCATGAGTAAATGCTCACTTATTGAGCATCTACTGTGTGCTGGCCACTTTCATAAAGGTCATCTCAAGTAACCTTCACAACAAATTCATAAGATGATATTGTCCCATCTTACAGCTCAGGAAAGAGGCCTCAGAAGCGAGAACTTCAGAGGACTTCAGAGCAAAAAGCCATCATATTAGAGTGAAGCAGACAGCCAGATGTGTCCTTAGAGAGGTGGAGCTTGAATTGGGCTTGAAAAATAAAGAGGACTCTGGCAAACACAGAGGAGGAAGAGAGAGGAGGGCATTCAAGGCAGGGGTACGGAGAGAGGCAAAAGTCCAGACTGAAGAAGCCCAGAAGTGGTTGGCAAAACTAACTAGTTCTGATTAATAGAGGGATTGGGGATGTATTTAGGAAAACCCATCAGGAGCACAAACGGAATGACAGGTAGAACACCTGGCCTGCCAGGGAGACAGGGAGGTTTCTGAGCGGGGTAGACGGAGTCAACCCTGTTGAGAGCCTCCATGTGGAAAGCACTCCCCAGGAGATGGAGGGGCCAGCATGAGACGCCCTGGGATCTCAGCCTCCAGAAATGGCTCTGAAAGCAAACGCCACCTGGCCTCCAGGACTCCCTCTCCTCCTCCCATGCTGAGGGCCCTAAGTAGGCTCTGCTGTGAGTGAGGTCAGTGTTCCCCAGGGAAGTGTGTGTGCGTGTGCGTGTGCGTGTGCATGTGCGTGTGCATGTGCGTGCACTCGCACGAGCCCATATACTAGATAAACCAAATGTAGGCTGTTTGCCTCTTTCTCTGAGACCCACTTGAGATCTGCACACAGCCATGGTTCCCCAGAAGCTGGGACCCCTAACTGGCTGCAGAAAAAGCCCCTGGCCCACCAGTTGACGGGGAGCACTGGCCCTGCTGCTCTTGGAGAGCTCCCGTCAGGAAAAGGAGGACTAGTAGCCCCAAGCCAAGGAGGGTCACCTGTCATGTATTGGCTGCCAAACCCACCCAAAGGAAATGACCCTAATAGATAGAGGAAGGCCCCAGATGGTACAATTTGGGGGGGGCACCCCCAACTCCTGCTCACTGTACTTGTTCCAGAGTGATCAGAGGGGAGATGTGGTCCATGCTCTGGCCCCCCTGGTTCCAGGACTCCTGTGCACCCCAGATTCTGAGTCTGTGAGGTAGGCCAGGCCAAAAGCTGCCCACTGCATCTGCCCACCAAGGCTCTCCCAGGCACTGGCTCTGACCCTGGTTCATACCTCAGAGCTCAAATTGACCATGTGACTTGGCTCTCGGAACTGCCAGTGTGTTGAACCGGGCTGTGGCTTGGTGTGCGAGGAAAGTGGGTCTGGGGGAACTCCGGCATCTCCTCCCAGCCACACCTCCACTGCACCTGGGAAGGAGGATGGGACCTCCAGGGAAGGAAGCACCACAGGGGCTGTCCTACTTGGCAGCAGCCAGTGCTGAGCTGCAGACACAGCACGCAACCCGCTCTTCTGTCTGAACAAGAGACTGAAGGTTTGGCCAAACCACCTGTCAGACAGATTTCCCCCCAAGCCCCACATTAATTGGTTTTTGGATTTTACAACCCAAACTGCCAAGTTGGAGCTCCTGGGTGTCCCCAGGGGCTTAGATGCAGAGGCCATGACCCTGGAGCGGAAGCTGTCAGACACCTGGGCTGCGCCCGCCCGCCTGTGCTGGAAGCCTGGAAAAGCAGTGCTGGGGGCTGTGCCTGAGGTGCCCAGGCTTCTGCGCGCAGGGAGGCCCCACAGGGCAAGCTGTCAGCCTGTCGCTGTCCTGGCGGCCGCTGATGGGCACATGTGTTCTGGGTTATCTGCCCAGAGGGCAGCTGCACCTGGGCTGGGCGAGCTGAGGTCCTCTGGGGCTCTGAAGCCTCTGCCCACCCGCTGGGATGTCCCGGCCAGGCCTGGCCCCACAGCTCCTTTCCTATCAGCTCCACTGGCAGAGCCAGGCAGAGAAGGGCAGAGCCCTCTGCTGGCCCCCCTTCTCCATCTCTCCCTCTTTACGCTTCCTTGGGAAGAAGGAGTTGATCGTGGATTTTAACTATGGAGTCCTGCAACATGCTTGGAGCATAGTAGGTGCTCAGTAAAGCTACTTGCTCCTCACTTGGTAGAGAGAGGCTGCATACGGATGTTCAAAGCTGGACTCCGCAGTCAGACCGCCTGTGCACTGGCTCTGCTGCTTCCTAGCGGTCTGAGCCTGAAGAAGGCACTCACCGCTCTGAGCCTCGGGGTCCTCATGGGCAAACGTTTGGACAATGATAGTACCTACTTCGCAGCCTGCAACAGTGCCTGGTTCACAGTACATGCCAAATAGGTGTTCAGTATTGTTTATCTTAAGAGAGGAATCCAGCTGTGTCCAAATGAGGGGTTAGGACAAAATAAAGGCTCAAATCCAGTTTCAGTGGGTGGGGACATGGGCACCCTGGGTCTCGCCCTGACCACTGCCTCTTCCCTCTCTGATGCCATCTGGAGACAGGGTCCAGGAGTCAGCCCCACCGCACTCCTGGGGAACTCTGCAGGAAATGTGCTCCTGCCACACAACGGGGCAGTTTTAGCACAGACGCCAACAGTAAGTACCTTTGCCACCAAAGAGGCAGTAAAAGCATGCTCCCTCCTCCGAAGCTGAGCACAGCCTGGGGGTCTTGACAGAGGCTGGAAGGCAGCTCTGGAAGCCCTCTTTCTAATCCGAGAGCGGGAGAGGTCAGTCGGGTTGGTGAGGAAGCCTTGCATCTGGCAGCCAGCATTCCCCAGACTCTGTCGCAGGGAGTCGGTGGATAAAGGTTGAAGACAGCAAGGCTGCTATAATCAAACCACCTTCCTAACCAGGAGAATGGCTAACCGTCGGGGAAGGCTTCCTGCACACCAGCACTGGACTGCACTCCCAAGCCTGCACTCAGCCCCTTACGGGGGTTCCAGCAGCACCCATTTTACAGGAAAAGCAAACAGAGGTGCGATGACAACGCTGCTGTCCTGAGAGCTCCCAGCCAGCAAGCAGCAGAGGTGGGATCCGGACTCACAACTCCACACCTCAAAACAGGCAAGCAGCCACCACAGGATGCTGGGCCCGGAAGCAGCCTCGCCAGCAGACAGAGGGCAGGACAGAAAGCTGGGGGCCCACGACAGTGTGCCGGGGGCTGGAAGAGGGGCCTAAGCTATGCCCTGCCAGCTCTGCTGAGGGTATCTGCTCTTAGTGAGGACACAAAGCCTGGTGCCAACACCCACTGTGCACAGGAGCCAGACCCAGCCTGCTAATGCCCTGTCCTCTCCATGGAAGGGGGGAGAGGGGTAAAGAGGGGGGAGGGCAGGGAAAGAAACAACCTGGTGATCACACCCAGACTTCCACATGGAGAGATAAGGACAACACAACCGCCACTGCAGAACCCAGCTGGCTGAATCTATGCTGTCCATGAATTTCAACGCTCTGACCAAGGTCACCAGAAAAGGAGAAAACCCAGCAGCTCAGGAGTGTCACCCCTCACTGCCCTGCCATCTGGCCACTGGCCTCACCCAACATGCTACTGCTGGTGGCTGTGATCAGTGAGCAAGGACACAGAGCAGCCTCTCGCTCAGGGACCCCATGCTCAGGGGTGGGCAAGGTCCCCTCCAGCCATCTTTTCAAAATCCTAGTCCCAGGCACTGCCTGCTATTACATTAGAAAGGGGTTCTTATCCTCATCTCTCTATTCACCCAAGATCAAGACACACATTTTTGGAATGGTTAGGAATTTCTTATCTATCTATCTATCTATCTATCTATCTATCTATCTATCTATCTAAAAGTTTAAGTGTCTGTCCAACCATCCAACTGTAGCTATGATGTGCACTGGCCACCAGGGGGCAGGCGCTCAACCATACAACTGTAGCTATGATATGCACTGGCCACCAGGGGGCAGACGCTCAGGAGCTGCCACGATGTGCACTGGGCATTTAAAAATAAACAGCACTGTGGACCTGGCGCTGACAAACCAACACTCGGCTTCCCCCAAGTGGGACACAGGCCCCACCACCATCCCGGAGTGACAGCCCACCAAATAGCAGCCAATGCTGCCAAGACCCCATGGTGCAAAATGTGGCCCACAGCCCACAAACAGTTACTGTGGGCGCCGGGTAATGACGTCACACAGCAACGCCCGGCTTCCTCTCCCTAGCAACTAGCCTCCTTGGAGTTTCTTTAGCCCAGGAACACAACTTGCTTTATAGCCAGGTGCAAACATTTTACACTTTAACCAAATGTTTGTGAATCGTTTTCCCATGCCTCATCTCATTTGATCCTCACAGAAGTCCTGGAGTAGATAGATAGGAGACTTGGTGGAATCCTATTTTCTTTTCATTAGCCGGAAAATGAGATTTAGAAAGTTTAGAAACTTGACCCAACTGAAAAGAAGAAAGAAACGTGGACCTTGAAAATGACTTCAGGTTTTCTCACTGCACAGGATAGTCAAACACTGCTGCAGTTAAATATTTTACCCTTTGTTCTCCCTGCGTGATCTACAATAATAATCTGCTTCGTGTTGATATTTACTGCTGTGTTGCTGACAATTACCTGAAAGAGAAGTTGAGGTGCTTCACTGGGCTGAAAAAAGTTTGGCTACATCGGAAAGCAGGTCTAATTAAGCAAGTTTATTCTATATCTATAAAATGCTAAGTTGACTCGCACTTGCACGATACATATAAGGCTCTTGCTGGTGCCAATCTCACGTGTGTGTTTCAATCTGTCACTGTCGATCGGATCGTGAATTTAGTTGACACTTCTATTATAGAGAAAGGGCGAATAGCAATATTAAAATATTTCTTCTAGAAAAAAGATCAGGAGGAAAGGAAGATGGCTGCCGATGGGAAGGCAGACTGCAACATAGTGCGTGAGTGAGAAAACAAAGAGAGAGTGTGTGGTCACACGGGGAGTGTCTGTTGGTGAGTTGAGGGACAGCTATACTCCAGGAGACTGTGGGAGACTGCTGGATGGGGCTCCCCTGACCGGGAAGCCCCCACTGCTGCTGGATTCCTTCCTGGAGCAACAGACTCGGACGGAGAGACTGCGCCATCTTGAAGGGGAAAGTGGATGTTTTCGGGAACCTGGGGAATCTACAACTACAGCACCCACCGAACAGCTGTGAACCCGAGAACACCAGTTCCCAATTGGCGCAAACACGCAGATTCAGAGGAGCTCTACACTCCACCACGGAAAGGTCAGACTTCGCCTGGGATAAGGTGAGGTCTCTGGTCCCAGCAGGAGAGAGAAACGCACGCACTGCGGGAGCTGGAGGACCAGGGGAAGTCTGCGCCTAGAAAAATTCGTGGCTGTTGGGGCTGGCGTGATCCGTGAATATGGAAGGGGGTCCTCAGAGCTGCTAGCAGAAGGGAACTCTAAAAAGCAACCCATTTTGATCTGACGCAAAAGGACAGCCTAAAAATTTTAGAAGTGTGCTGGCTGCTTAGACCCATGGGGGAAAAAAGACTGCACAGACTTGCGCGCAGCCCCGGAGTTCGCACACTTATGCTGGCTCTTTTTTTTTTTCTTTTTTTCTTTTTCCTCTTTAAATCCTTGCTTCTGATTACTAAGCCCAATACATAGGACCACCCAATTGGGGACACCCTAAGAGACTTCAGGGGAAAGTTGTTTTTCTGGAACCTGGGGATCAGAGCGGGGAATAACCATCAGAGAACCAGCTCTGGGGCAACCACTCCCACAAACCGGTATTGAGTGCCACAGGGAAAGCAGGATCTAAGCACTGGCTAGAGAGGACCAATAGACCTGGAGGTTAATACAGAAACACTGCCACCCAGGGGTTGAATCACAAATTGACTCTTGTGTAAACACAAATAAAGGAATACAAGAAATTAAGACACACTGCCTGCTTAAAAATCAGGTCTGGCTTACAATACTGAGGAACAGTGGAATGCAGGGAACTGCAATACTGTCCTGACTAGGAAATAGGCATGCCAAACAGAACAGTAGAGGAAGTGAATGGCCTTCACTATGGCACATTTTTATTTATTTTTTTCATCTTTTACTTAAGAAACTAATGTGTGTTTTTTTTCCTCACTTGATTTTACCTTTTTAATTATTACATTTTTATTTTCAATCAGTATTATTACTACTACTATTTTACATTTTTTTTTAAAAAAGTGTCATTTTATTTTCTCTTTACTTTGAGATTAGTTTTCTACATTCTATTTTCATCTTACCTTTAGCATCATTTTACTCTATCTCAACTTTACCTTTATGCCATCACCCTCTTCCTAACTTTTCCCCTTTTATTGTCCTGTTTCTTTTACCCTTTTCCTGCTTTCGATTTTCCCTATTCCTTCTTTTTACCCCCTGTTAAAATTTCACCCTACTTAAATACCTAATTTCCAATCCCCTGATCCAAGTCCATACACACCTCTCTCTTCTCTGTCTTCACTATCCAAAAATTTCTTTTCTCTCTGTCCTTTGTTGTTGTTTGCTTGATTGTTGATAATATCGATTTTTTGCTTGTTTGTGAGATTGTTTTACTTATTCTTTTTTGTTTGTTTTATTTTTGTTTGTTTTTTGCTTCTGTTTTCCCTCGCCTCGCTGATATTAGTTGTTGTTTGTAGTTTGTATTCATCTCCAGGTACTTGTTGCTGGCATTTGTTGGGATTAGTGGCAGTTCTATTGGAGTTTTCTCCCCATATATATATAGTTTGTTCCTCTCTTCTCTCTTATTCTCTTTCTTGTCTCTCACTTTTTTTATCCTTTTCCCAATTTTATTTTTGCACTCCTTTCTTTTTTTTCTCTTCTTCTTTCACTCCTATCCTCTAATTTGCCTTTCCCTGGAAGTCACCTTTATTTGTGGTTATTAATATCATAAATACATTTCTGTTCAGTGCCTTGTACATTATACCTGGTTGTGTTGTATTTTGTGCCTTTAAATCAACGCAGGAGAGAGAGAACTACATAACCAGACACCCGGAGAAGCAGAGACCACGGGGAGACAAAGAAACAGCCCACATATGAAAGAACAGCAGGCATCACCAGAAAAGGAAGTAAACAAAATGGAGGCACGCAACCTGTCAGAGAAAGAATTCAAAGAAATGGTCATAAGGTGGCTGAAAAGAATCGAAGACAAATTCAACAATATGTGTAAGAACCAAAAAGAAATGAAGAAGAACCAAGAAGAAATGAAAAATGATATCGCTGCTGTAAAGAACTCAATAGAAAGCATCAAGAGTAGAAAAGAAGAAGCAGAGGACCGCATCAGTGAGCTAGAAGACAAGGTAGGAAAAAATATACAAGTAGAGCAGCTTCTAAAAAAAAAAAAATTAAAAAGCAGGAGGAGAGCCCAAGGGAACTTTGGGACAACACGAAACAAAACAACATCCGCATAATAGGGGTTCCAGAAGGAGAGGAAACTGAGCAAGGAATAGAAAACCTGTTTGAAGAAATAATGACAGAAAACTTCCTTGATATAGGAAAGCAAAAACCCACACAAATCCAAGAAGCTCACAGAGTCCCAAGCAAAATGAACCCCAAAAGACCGACACCAAAGCACATTATAATTAAATTGGCAAACACCAACGACAAAGTCAAAATCTTAAGAATGGCCAGAGAGGAACAGAAAGTTACCTACAAAGGAACTGCCATCAGACTAGCAACTGATTTCTCAACAGAAACTCATCAGGCCAGAAGGGAATGGAATGAAATATACAAAGTCATACAAAGGAAGGGTCTGAATCCAAGAATACTGTACCCAGCAAGGCTGGCTATCAATCAAACTTGAAGGTGAAATCAGGAGCTTCACAGACAAAAAAGGACTAAGGGAATTTATTACCACCAAACCAGCAATGCAAGAAATGCTAAAGGGTCTGCTGTAAAAAAAAGAAATAGGAAGTGAAGAAGGAACACAGGGGTAAAGAATAAAAATGGCGACAAATAAATACCTATCAATAATAACTTTAAATGTAAATGGATTAAATGCCCCAATCAAAAGACATAGGGTAACGGACTGGATAAGAAAACACGACTCATATATCTGCTGTCTACAAGAAACCCACCTCAGAAAAAAAGACGCACACAGACTGAGGGTGAAGGGATGTAAAAAGTTTTTTCAGGCGAATGGAAATGAAAAAAAAAAGCTGGGGTAGCAATACTTATATCTGACAAATTAGATCTCGAAATGAAGGACATAACAAGAGATAAGGAAGGCCACTTCATAATACTAAAGGGAGCAATCCAACAAGAAGAAATAACTCTGGTAAACATATATGCACCCAATACAGGAGCACCCAAATACATAAAAAAACTCCTGGAGGATATCAAGGGAGAGATTGACAGCAATACAATCAGAGTAGGAGACTTTAATATCCCACTATCACCATTGGACAAATCCTCTAAACAAAAAATCAGCAAAGAAACATCAATTCTAAATGACTCACTAGACCAGATGGAATTAATTGACATCTTCAGAACATTTCACCCCAAAGCCAAAGAATATACATTCTTCTCAAGTGCACATGGGTCATTTTCAAAGATAGACCATATATTGGGTCATAGGCAAAGTCTCTTCAAATTCAAGAAGATAGAAATCATATCAAGCATCTTCTCAGATCACAGTGGCATAACACTGGAAATCAACTACAATAAAACAATCCAAAAAATCAAACACATGGAGACTAAACAGCATTCTATTAAACAATGGGTTACCAGAAAGATCAAGGAAGAAATATAAAACATCATGGCAACAAACGACAATGAAAACACAACAATCCAAAATCTATGGGACACTGCGAAAGCAGTCTTGAGAGGGAAGTTCATAGCTCTACAAGCCTACTGCAAAAAACAAGAAACAATGGTAATATATTACCTAATCCTACAACTCAAAGAGTTAGAAAGAGAGCAACAAGAAGAGCCCAGGTTAAGCAGAAGGAAGGAAATAATAAAGATCAGAGCGGAGATAAACGACATAGAGACCAAAGAAACAATACAAAAGATCAACAAAACCAAGAGCTGGTTCTTTGAAAGGATAAACAAGATTGATGAACCTCTAGCCAGGCTCACCAAGAAGCAAAGAGAGAGGACCCAAATAAACAAAATCAGAAATGAAAGAGGTGAAATAACAACAGACCCCATTGAAATACAAAGGATTGTTAAAAAATACTACAAACAACTCTATTCCAACAAACTGAACAACCTGGAGGAAATGGACATATTCCTAGAAAAATACAACCTTCAAAAACTCAATCAGGAAGAATCTAAACATCTCAATAGGCCAATAACTATGGAAGAAATGGAAGCAGTCATCAAAAAGCTTCCAGTATACAAAAGCCCGGAGCCAGACGGCTTCACAGGGGAGTTTTACCAAACATTCAAGGAAGAACTAAAACCTATCCTCCTCAGACTATTCCAAAAAATTCAAGAGGAAGGAACACTTCCAAGCTCCTTCTATGAAGCCAGCATCACCCTAATACCAAAACCAGATAAAGACAACACAATGAAAGAGAATTACAGGCCAATATCCCTCATGAACGTAGATGCCAAAATCCTCAACAAAATTCTAGCAAATTGGATCCAGCACTACATCAGGAAGATGATACACCATGACCAAGTAGGATTTATCCCAGGAATGCAAGGATGGTACAATATCCGCAAATCATTAAGCGTGATACATCACATAAACAAACTGAGAGATAAAAATCACATAGTCATATCAATTGATGCAGAAAAAGCATTTGACAAAATCCAACACCCTTTCTTGATAAAAACTCTCAACAAGGTGGGAATAGAAGGATCATACCTCAACATAATAAAAGCTATATATGATAAACCCACAGCCAACATCATACTCAATGGGCAAAAACTAAAACCATTTCCCCTAAGAACAGGAACAAGACAGGGATGCCCACTCTCACCACTCCTGTTCGACATAGTACTGGAAGTATTAGCCATTACAATTAGACAAGAAGAAGAAATAACAGGCATCTAAATTGGAAAAGAAGAAGTAAAGCTGTCCTTATTTTCAGATGACATGATATTGTACATAAAAAACTCGAAAGACTCCATCAAAAAACTAATAGACTTAATAAATGAATTCTGCAATGTAGCAGGATACAAAATTAATGCCAAGAAATCCATGGCATTTCTATACACCAATAGTGAACTTACAGAAAGAGAGACTAAAAAAGCAATCCCATTTACCATCACACCAAAAAAATTAAGATATCTAGGAATAAACTTTACTAAGATGATAAAAGACCTATACACGGAAAAGTATAGGACACTGAAAAAAGAGATAGAGGACAACGTAAAGAGATGGAAAAACATACCATGTTCATGGATTGGTAGAATCAACATCATTAAAATGTCCATACTACCCAAAGCAATCTATAGATTCAACACACTCCCCATTAAAATACCAATGGCATATTTCACAGACCTAGAAAGAACTTTCCAAAAATTCATCTGGAATAAAAAAAGACCCCGAATAGCCACAGCAATCCTGAGAAAGAAGAACAAAGCAGGTGGGATCTCAATACCAGATTTCAAGCTGTATTACAAAGCCACTGTTCTCAAAACAGCCTGGTACTGGCACAAGAACAGACATATAGACCAATGGAATAGAATAGAGAATCCAGATATTGACCCAAACCACTATGCTCAATTAATATTTGACAAAGGAGGCATGAACATACAATGGAGTCAAGACAGTCTCTTCAATAAATGGTGTTGGGAAAATTGGACAGATACATGCAAAAAAATGAAACTAGACCACCAACTCACACTATACACAAAAATAAACTCAAAATGGAAACAGGACTTAAACATAAGACGGGAAACCATAGAAATACTAGAGGAAACCACAGGCAGAGAAATCTCAGACATATGCCGAAGCAATTTCTTCACCGATACCGCTCCTAGGGCAATGGAAACTAAAGAGAAAATAAACAAATATACATCAAAATAAAAATCTTTTTCACAGCAAAAGAAACCATCAACAAAACAACAAGAAAGCCCACTATATGGGAGAACATATTTGCAAATGTTATCACTGATAAAGTTTTAATTTCCAACATCTACAGGGATCTTATACAACTTAATAAAAGGAAGATAAATGATCCAATAAATAAATGGGCAATGGACCTAAATAGAATATTTTTGAAAGAAGACAGAAGGAAGGCCAAGAGACACATGAAAACATGCTCAAAGTCACTAATTATCCGAGAGATGCAAATCAAAACAACAATGCGGTACCATCTCACACCTGTCAGAATGGCAATCATCAACAAATCAATAAACGACAAGTGCTGGTGAGGATGCGGAGAATAAGGAACCCTTGTGCACATCTGGTGGGAATGCAGACTGGTGCAGCCACTGTGGAGAAAAGTATGGAGTTTCCTCAAAAAAACTAAAAATGGAACTCCCATTTGACCCAGTAATCCCACTTCTAGGACTATATCCCAAGAAACTAGAAACATGAATCAGAAAGAATATATGTACCCCTATGTTCATAGCAGCACAATTCACCATAGCTAAGATTTGGAAACAGCCCAAATGCCCATCAGCAGATGAGTGGATTAGAAAACTATGGTACATCTACACAATGGAATACTATGCTGCTATAAAAAAGAAGGAATTCCTACCATTTGCAGCAGCATGGATGGACCTGGAGAGCATTATGCTAAGTGAAATAAGCCACGCAATGAAAGAAAAATACCACATGATGTCACTCATTTATGGAAAATAAAGAACATTATAACCTGATGAACAAAAAGATATATACAGAGGCAGTAAAGCACCGAACAGACTGTCAAATTATAGCGGGAAGGCTGGGGAGTTTTGAGGAGTGGGGGAAAGAGATCAACCAAAGGACTTGTATGCATGCATATAAACACACCAATGGACACAAGACACTGGGGGGGGGGGGGGATCAGGGCATACGACAGGGGGTAGGGGAGGCTGGGGGAAGGTCAATGGGGGGGGGAAAAGGAGATATATGTACTACTACATGTAATACTTTAAACAATAAAAAAAAATTAAAAAATAAATAAATAAAATAAAATATTTCTTCTAATTAATATCCTTTCAATGTGCACAAATCCGTGCACCAGGACACTAGTTTAGGAAATAATTCTTTACAAACAACTTCTAACCAGCTGTTTGGTAGAAACCTTCCAGAGTTTTTCCTAAACATACGCCCAAGTGGGTGTTACTCCTCTGGGTCCCTGCACTATTGGGGGACGAGAGGGTGCGGCACAGGGGTGCCTGGGCTCCAGTCCTGGCTCTGCCCTGTAATATGGTGAGATGAGCACGCTAAATAAACATGCTCATCTTACCATATCACTCCATTGTCATCACTGTCCTATTTAACACTGAAAACTGTTTTCTGGCCACCCCCTTCCCAAGCCCCTTCCAGCCCCTAAGGGGAAAGTTGGGCCCTCTGTTTACTTCTAAAGGTGGCCCTGTTTTGTTTTGTTTTTGTTAAACTAGGTATTCTCTGTACCTCTGCCCCACACGCCCCAAACTCCACCCTCAGCATATAATTTATGACACTCCTTTTTGCTGATACATCTGTTGTTCTGGTACTAAAGGTGGCAAACCATTTTTACTGTTTTTTACTTAGAAACTGTAAAGCCAAATCTCTTTCTTCACCCCCCTGCTCTGTAAAAGCACTTGGGAGTTCCAGAAATTACCCGCCTTCCTGGGAAATCTGGTAGTGCTGGACTCGCTGTAGGAATGCCGTAGGCAAACAGTAACTCACCGCCCTGACGGCCCCCCAGGTAGGCCGGGAAGTTTATTGCTGTTTCAGGCAATTAGGGAGAACTCCGCAACGGTTAACAATTTTTATGTTAGGAGACAAAAATCTAAGCCCAGCAGGAACCCCGCAGGATTTCAGTTTCTTTCTTGGCAAGAAGTGGCTACATGAGAAGGAAGGGATTTCTGGGTCTAGGCTTCAATCCTACAATGTATCTCCAGCCTCAAAGATGTATCTTCAGTTCGATTGGCTGACGTGGGTTGATAAAGCGCCCCAGGTCTCGGGGTCAGCGCTTCCCCTCCACAGCGGGCTAGACTTGGTCCCAGCTGCCATTTCCTCGGGAGGCAGCCCCGGAGGACCCTCCCGCTGGGATGGAAGCCGGTGAGCTCTGGGCCAGACCAGCTCATGGAAGACCTCCCCCCTGCATGCGGCACGGGGTCTCTGATGGGGAGAGAAACATGGACTGTCAGGCTCAAGGCTTTTCGGGGGCCACAGGCTGAGGGCTCTGAAACCTGGCTGCTCACCGCCATCATCTGGGGCTTTAAACACATGGGATTCCGGGCCCCACCCCCAAAGACCGGGATTTGGAGGACTGGGCTAGGCCAGGACCGCCCGCAAGCCAGCAGTGCGGCATGTGCACCTGCACTGGAGGCCCAGCCCCTCAATGTATAAAGCAGAACCGGGTCCAGGATGGAAAGTGCCAGCTTCCAGGTCATTGAGTTCAGTATATAATTTAAGTCCTTTAGTCATAACCTATAGGACCCTAATGTAGACCTGAGGGTGGCCCCACCTCGTTCCCTGCCAGGCACTCTTCTCTCCAGCAGCAGAACAGAGAGACAGGGCAAGACAGAGCGAGAAGAAGGGGGAACACACTAAATATGCCAGGCCCTGTATCTCTATTATCTCAGCTCTATCCTGGGAAGCAGACATTATCCCCATTTTACAGATGAGAAAACCTAGCTCAGAGAGGCTGAGTCAGTTGGTCAAGGACACACAGCTGGTTAAATGACAGTGCTAGGAGTTGAATCCAAGTGGTTCCTTCTTTGGTTCATGCTTAAACACGCCAGGGGATTTCTCAGCATTGGTCTAGTTTTGAGTCTGTTACAGCCAACAGCACAGCCTTCTCCCAGATCACCCAGCTGGCCCAATCTTCACCCTACAGCTTATTTCCAATGCTTCTTTGTTGTAGTTTTTAGTTGGCTTTTCATTGCTTTCAGCCCAGCGACCTGTGGTTTATTCTCTGGCTCTTTCAGAGATGCTCAGTGTTTGGTTTTTGTAACCTTTGGCTGTCCAGTAGAGTAACCAGTCCTTGGGAACCAGGGCTACAGGGCCTTAGCACATGCCAGGTCCTAGTAGACAGTCTGGCTACAACAGATGAGTGACAAATGAATGGCTTGAAGCATATGTGTGGGCCCCTGAGGCTCTCTAAGTTACATCTCTCCATAAAGGCAATGGCCCAAACTCACAAGTCAATGCTGCCCCTGAGGCAGCAGGGAGTCAGGGTTTGAGAAACAGAAGGGAGCTGGTGTGGCCACAGAAGCCCCACAAGTGGTGAGATGAGGCCAGAAAGATGGGCTGCGGCAGGTCAACCAGGGCCTTGAAGGGCAAAGTAAGGTGTTTGGATTTTGTGGTAAGAAATGAGAAGTCACTGAAAATCCGACACAGGGAGCGTCGCCTCTGTGGCCTCTCTGGCCCCGTGTGCTGTCTCCTGCACGGCAGACACACAGCCCCTTATGGCAAGAACCCTGCTGTTCCTGGGAAACCCCAGGGCCTGGCTCCGAATGACATGTAGAGGCTCTTCATTGAGATTTATTTGGTTTTGTGTATTATTGTTTGCCACTTTGCACCAGTCAATCTATAATAATAAAAGGGTAATACGCTAATTAGACCAGACATCATTCCGGACATCCTTCCTGATGAAGCCAGGGTTGGAGGGAAGCAGCCTGGGTCCCGGATGCCTGCCAGCAGCCAGAGGAGGGAAGCCCGGGTTCCAGGTGCCAGAGGGAAGCCGGTGCCGGCAGCCAGGGGAAGGAAGGTTTACTCTTGTACAAATTTTCATGCATTGGGCCTCTAGTAAAACAATAAAAGGAAACCAGAGTGAAATTAGGGTTAAAATGTTACAAATGTCTGTTTCTGCCCCAGTAAACACAGCATTCATCCACGTGGCACTATCTTGGTTAGAACAGGACTGAGGATTACCTTTGTATACAAAAAAAAAAATATTTTGCTGAGTTCATTAACAAACAAGAATGGGAAGAAAGCTTAAATTACACATGCAAACTGCTCAAAATATTTTAGTGCCAATTTACGGTAAACAAAAACAATTGATACTTGATTGCCTATCATTCGTTTAACAATGCTCTATAACTTAGGAAGCTTCACACCCATACCCACAAAAAAAGTCCATTTAAATTAATAACACTGAACTACATTTGCATGCCTAAACTAAATGATCCCTGTGCTCAGTATGTGGGTTTACAACATTTGGAGGTCACTGTGATCAACAACAAATGACCCGCTGACCCCACACACACACTCGCACACGTCAAATCCAGTCCTAGGTTTAGATGACTTTTAATCTTATGCACCTCTTATACTCGAATCTGCTTTTGATTTCAGCCTTTTACCTCATTCACGTTAATTGTTCGCCTTCAGGGGGTTTTCCAGACCAAAAAGCACTGGACCACTTGTGAGCACCCACACCATTTCTGCAGACAACACACAAGAAAGAAACCAACCTCTAAAAACACTAGGCTTTAAAGTACCCGGTGTCTCCAGATAGCCATTCTGAGACGATCCGACCTCTGGGAGTTACTGAAGGAAATCCTGTGAATGAGGAAGAAGACGAGTGTAGTAAGCCCATGGTGCCCGGATCTCAGAAGAGACCAGAAGCCAGCGCAGTGCACAGCAAGGGAACAGGTGAGTCATGCACTGGATAGCCCTGTGACCTAACAGAATGGCCCGTTGAAATGAGGCTCACAATGTGTTTATGAAAGTGAGAACTGTCTCTAGTTATGGTACTGCATCACCTTTAAGACACCTATCAGACATGCCACTATTTCATGGACCACGAAGGAAGGAAAAATACCCATGACTGGTTATCTAATACGAGGCATCTGAGTAAAGCTGGGACCCCAAGGGGCTATTCGCTCCAGGTAAGGGGAGTGACAAACAGCCACCAAGCAACTCGTGTCTCAACCTTGGCCCTTGTGCAGGCGGAAAGGAAGCCGCCGAGAATGGGAACAGATCTGCACCTCCTCAGGGTAGAGCCTGAGTTTCACTACAGACGTGGCCTGCAAATACTCAAGAAAGTGCTATCACTAATTTCATTTAAGTTTAAAGTTCTCCCGGGTGGGCAGCACTCAGGAGACATCAGGAACAAACAGGAACCCCCTGTGGGAGATTGAATTTCCACACGGGCATGCAGTGCACGCTCCAAAGACGGGAAAATGGGAGAACAAGCAAGTCTTCGAATTAACATTAAGCAAAAGAGCAGGATGAAATGAGATGTGGGCAATGACATGTCTATGCAGAGGCGACCAACTGACACTATATTAAAAGGTTAACAGTGATTTTGTGTAGGTGGTAAGACTAAATAAAGCTTTTATTTTTCTTTAAATGACTGCATTTACCAGATTTTCCTACGTGAGCATGTATTTAGTGACCATATAAGACACAGGAGATAAAACAGGATGACATAAGTAGTGACAGGGCCGACTTTAGGTGAGGTGGTCAAGCAAGGCATCTTGGAGAAGGTGACACCTGACCTGAGAAGGGGCCACCCTGGGAGAAGCTGTGGGAACTGTTCACTGCTGCATCCCATGTCAGGACAGGGCCTGGGTCACAGGGCAGATGATTGACACATACTCGTTAAATGAATACACAAGTTAAGGAAAAGCTCCTAAGTCTCAAGGGGCACCAACCAGAGTCTGGCTCTGCAGTGGGGCCATTCCCACTGCACTGCGCCCGTGAGGGCCAGGACACCAGATAAACCGGCAGTAGGGCTCAGTGGAATGTGTGCAGCTGCCAGTTTAGCAGAAAGCCATGGTCACGGTGCTGGGCCGCACTTCACCTATTTTCCCCATTGGTGAAATGAAGTGGGTGCCTTTGTCACCACACCCCTCAAAGTTGGCTTCAGAATTGAGCTTTGAAATAATGAGCCCAGTGCGGCATGAGGGGCTGGCGAGCTCCAGCAGGTCCTCGATCAAGCCTAGCAGCACCTCCCTGCAAACCCAAGCTCTGCTGCTGCCTTGAAGCAAACTGCTTTATCTCCAGAAGCTGGCCTTGCTCCACTGCTCAGCACGGGGGAAAAGATGCCACAGCAGCTCCAACTTCCCGCCACCCACCGGTGCTTTCCCGGTACATTCCCTGTGCACACCTGCCTAGAACCTGCAGGTGCAGGCTGACAGAGGAGGCCCTGCCCTGGGGAAGTCACTGTGCCGCAGCCAGAGGAGCCAGCAGAGGATCACGGCCCTGCAGGGGGGCAGGTTTCCGGAAAGAAGGTATACCTCTCCGACTGCCAAGACAGGAGCATCCGCGCCAGCAGCGGGGTCATCGTGCATATTCTGGGTTTTCATACACTGTTTCATTTTACTCTCACAATTCTGGGAGATTATCTCCATCTCACAGATGGGGCTGGAGCTGCTTTAGTTGCCAAGGTCATAGAGCTTGGAGACAGCAGCGCCCACACTTGCACCTTAGCCTGTGGGACTGGAGTCCATGACCCTGGGCACACTGCCACACTGAAGAGTGTGGATGGGGGATGGGGTTTGGGAGCAGGGGGGCGGGCGGCCAGGAGAGTGGGAAGGAGGCTGTCGGGTCCAAGTTCCTCAGCCAGGAACCTTTTGGACGCACGGAATTAGAACACTTGAGTGGCTGTAGGTAGGTGGGACATGCTTTATTACGAACAAAGCAGCCAACAACTGATTGGTCAGTGTCACCTTATACACGCGCTCAAACAAAAGAGGCTTCGTGCCAATTAGTGACGTCCATGCCACATTAACATAAGCAGGTTATATAAGGGTGGGCCTGCGCAGTACATATAGTGCTACTACTGAGTCATTGCCCTCATGCATACGTAGGGTGAGTGGTCAGGGCCCCCACACTTGACCCCTTATGCCAGATGGCTTCTACAGAGTACCTTGGCCTATATGCTAGCTCCTTGAACACAGAGTCTATAACAGTAGCATAAACTACAATATGTTATGACCCTATTTGTAAAACTGGCCCTATTTGGAAAACTTAAGAATGCCTAACGCTATGCTCCTGATAGTCTTATCCTACTAATCTTGGAGGGGGTATGGGAAAGGGCTTGTATGGCCCGTACTTCCCAATATATCTCCTGTAGGGTACTGGTTACATTTTGTTGATTACCTATACTAATAAAAGGGTAATATGTTAATTAGACCAGATAGACCGGACGTCTTCCGGACAACCTTCTGGACAAGCCACGGTGGCAGGGGCCGAGGCAGAGGCAGTTAGGAACGATCAGGCCGGCAGGGGAGAGCGGTTAGGGGCGATCAGGCCAGCAGGGGAGAGCAGTTAGGGGCAATCAGGCCAGCAGGGGAGAGCAGTTAGGGGCGATCAGGTCAGCAGGAGAGAGCAGTTAGGGGTGATCAGGCAGGCAGGCAGGTGAGCGGTTAGGAGCCAGCAGTCCTAGATAGTGAGAGGGATGTCCGACTGCCAGTTTAGGCCCAATCCCGCAGCAGGGATTGGGCCTAAACTGGCAGTCAGACATCCCCTGAGGTGTCCCAGATTGGAGAGGGTGCAGGCCGGGCTGAGGGACGCCCCCGCCGCCCCGCACACGAATTTCATGCACCGGGCCTCTAGTCTCCATATATAAAAGGCTAATATGCTAAGTGTCCCTCCTGCCGCCCAACCAGTCACTATGACATGCACTGACCACAACGGGGCAGATGCTCAACGCAGTAGCTGCTGAGCTGCAGTGACTTGGCCATGGCGGTTCTCAGGTGACACACCCCAAAACCAGAGAGGAGGGAGCCCAATTCCTCACAGGGGCCATGCAATTCCACCTTCGACCATGGGTAATGTTGCTGGTGCACTGTTGCCCTGAATCTGGTTTACTGCACACTTGCATTTGTGTTCCACACCCTGTACGACAGCAACTTTACAGAGTGCCCTCTCACACTCTGGGACCCCTTGGGGGATGTTGGAGAGCCAGTTTCAGCCCAATCCCCACAGGCCAGGCCGAGGGACCCCACCTGCTGGAGGGACCCTGCTCACTCCACAGACGCTGGGGCGGGAGGTTGGCTCCAGAGTGTGTCTGGCCCATCTCGCCCAGTCCCACCCCACCGGCCACCTTCTAATTAATTTCCTTTCAATGTGTATAAATCCATGCACCAGGTCACTAGTTAGGTATATATGTATAGGATTCTATATGTAGGATGGTACAAGTGCCCCTTTGTGTAGTAGTTAACAGATCTCGTGCTATTCTATTCTGTAGTACTACTTTGCGTATCTGCATGGTTTTATGTTATTAGGGGAAAGGCTTGTCAGATCTGATTCAAGACTTTAGCTGTATGCTCAGCTAAAACTGTAACTTCTAACTCTACCTTAATTGCTCCTCCTGCAGGAAGGAATACAGCTAAGGGGTAAGAATACTAGGGAGTCTGTTTAACTCAATGCTACCAGTGGCATACTGAGTCCCAGTTATGGGGAATCTCTTATAAAGTCTTAAGGATTAGCCCAGGGATATAGGGCCAACCCTAGGTACAACATCTCACATAATGTGCTGGGAGGTAGGGATAGCTATACCTTCTATATACCTACAAGTACCCTGGGATTAATATATCTATATGTTTTGTGCTGGTATATTGCTTTCTATTCTATTGCATTTGGACCTTAGCATTAGTAGTTATGTTACAGTATAACTCTGGAGGCAGCCAGCTGACAATGCAATTCCTATTGCTTCACTGCTACTCTCTATATATGTCTGTGGATTCTCTTAATTTTACTTGTTCCCCTAGTAACTACCCTTATCCATTCTAAACTGTATAACCTATAAAAGGGCAAGAATTGCTATGGTCCTGTCGGATCCAAGTATTAATGGCTCAGCGTAAAGAGTCCTAGAAGACATTGCTGAAGTCTTGAGTAGCTAACTATGTCTAATTGGTAGCAGTGGTGGATGGATGCGCTATGGAAATCCACTGGCCACTTCTGGGGGAATTTCTGTGCACACCTAATAATGGGAGGCATTATGTACTCGAGCATAGGTGTGTGCCTATGATACTACTAGAGGCCTGGTGCATGAAATTCGTGCATGGGTAGGGTCCCTAGGCCTGGCTGGCAATCAGGGCCAATCAGGGCCTTCTGGCTGCCAGCCAGGGCCTTCCTTCCGCACCACCCCCTGGTGGTCAGCGCACGTCGTAGCGAACGATCGAACTCCCAGTCTCCCGGTCAAACTCCTGAGGGGACACTTTGCATATTAGCCTTTTATATATATAGATGCTTAGAGACAAAAGAGAAACTGAGACCATCATAGGGAGATCACAGCCTTCCAGCAAGATGCAAGCAACCGTGTCTCCTCTAGATAGCGCTGTGGCTGGAATCAGAGGACGACCTGGCGGTGATACCACACGGGATCTCCCCCTTCATAGGGGCCTGGCATCAAAGGGAAAGCTATGGGAAATCTGGGCACTGGCCAGAGGGTAATAGGGTAAGTCCCCTTTAACAAAGTTCCCTTCACGTGTTTTCCGGCTTGGCCTTGCACAGTTACTGGCCAGGGCTGGATCTAGGGATGCAACGTAACTTTATAGTCATACCTGCTTCCCAAGGGGATAGGAAGGCTACCTAGGGCCCTGCCCTATGAACAGTCCATGGCCAGGTTTACACTGCCTTTCCCCTTCTGCTAGGGAGCAGGTGTAGGCAGTAACAAGATGGATGTCCCTTGGGTCGTAACAGTTCATCTGTCGTTTTTACCTGCACATGCAGTGTATGAGGATACCTCTGTATCAAGTCTAAGGGGGAGGCACCCATCCTCCTGGGATGTTTATTCAGCAATCTGATGGCCGTATCTAATCCAGTGGTCGGCAAACTGCGGCTCTGTTGACTAATGAGTTTGCTGACCACTGGCCTAGCCCAACCTTTTAGGCTAGGTGGGTCCGCCCCTAGGTGGAGCTTGTCTTTTAACAGGCCGTTATATCGTTTAATTATCCCAGCAGCTTGGGGATGATATGGAACGTGAAATTGCTAAGCTACATCCTGGGCCTTGGCCCAGCTGTACCTCTCTCCCTGTGAAACGGGTTCTGTTACCACTTGCTATGCTAAGGGGATGCCCATAGGTGGCCCGCAAGTGTTCCAATCCTCAGACAACTGTCCATTGGGCAGCCTCCCTCGCAGGTAAGCAAGGAGGCCAGTGGCAGTACCCACAGCCGGGCATACTTACAACCCGGTCCTGAGGGAGAGGCCCAGTGAAACCCACCTGCCAATGTTGCAGGGGGCTCCCCTCTGAGGACATGGCCCTTCTTCTCCTGGAGGCCATATGGATGGGGTGTGCCTGCGTGCAGCAAGGACATCCTTGTACTACAGCGAGGGCTTCCCCTGTGGATAGGGCCAGGCCCCACCGCTTAGCCACCTGCATCACTCTCCGTGGTCCCACGTGCCCCGATTTCTGATGGAGCCACCAAGTCCGATCTTCAGGGGAGGGTACTACTTCCTGGACCCTTGCCAAGGCTCTGCCATCGTTCCCAGGGGCAAACAGCGGTCGATGGCTACTCAAACGATATATTGTTGTCTCTTTAAAGGCCCTACTATATATACCCTACGTATCCTTCTCTATTTCCTGTCCATATACAGGACGATGTCCTATTGCCTACTGCCGTTGGTGCTATGGTGGCAACTACAACGTTAAGCCTTTAGAGACAGCCCAGCTGTCAGTTCTAATGGCCAACAGGGCTAGGCTCTTTTGTCGAAACTATCTAGCCTGCTCATAATTTAGCCCATTGGCTACTTTGCTTAGTACTAGAATCGAGCCACAGTTCATCTGATCTAAATGGATAGCTACTGATGCCTGTGTAACAGATTCCCCCACTAGACCCATCCATATACACATGGTCTCTGGGAATGGATTAGGGAGCACCTCCTCTATAGGGCTTTTATCCCTTGATGGGATCTTATGTTACAGGTCCCAATAGGGTTTGCAATTCCTGTGACAGAGGGCTGGTACTCACCACTGCCCTCTGTTCTAAATAGGCCCCCACTGTACTAAAGGTGGGGTTTGTGCCCCTCTGTCTGGGGCATGGTCACCTACGACCTAAGCCCGCTGGCTATAGGATAAGCTGCCTTTACAAGCACCTTGCTTTGTGCTGTGATTGCTTCACAGGCCTGCAAGGCCGTAAAAGTGGCTGCTGTTTCTCAATGAGGGACTACCGACTCTCGGCCCCCTTCCAGAGCTGGGACCAGAACCCGATGGGAACCCTTCTCCGCCCATGCTGTTGCCACAGACCCCAACTAAATCCCGATGGGGTAACAGTTACGTCCAACTGGAATGGTTGTGTCGGGTCTACATCCTGCAAGGTGTGGGCCTGGGCGACTGCCCTCTTGGCAGCTGAAAGGCCTCCTCAACCTCTGGAGTCCAGTCCCATGCCGCCCCCTTCCAGGACAACTGGTACAAGGGCCGCAACAACCACACCAGGCAGGGAATGAACACTCGCCAGTACCTAAGACTAACACACCAGGTAGGTCTGTAACTGTTTCCCCGCTGTGGGTCGAGGATAAGCCTGCATCTTGTCAATTACTGCTTCGGGTATCGCCTACGTCTTACTCCACCAGACACCTCCCAAGGATGTGACAGATCCCTGGACCTTGTAGTCATTCACCGCCTACCCCTATGAGTCTAAAGCCTGCCGTAGAATACTGACAGCTGCGTTTAAATCGGCAAGCAAATTAGAGGTTAGCATGATGTCATCAATATACTGAAACATTGTTACTGTGGGAGGCTTGCCCCAGGTGGCTGAATCTTGTGCCATCAGACCATGACAGATGGTAGGGCTGTGCAAATATCCTTGCGGGAGAATGACAAAAGTCCACTGTCAACCTTCCCACGTGAAAGCAAACTGTTCTTGATGCTCCGGTGCTGTCTATGGAAAAGAAAGTATTAGCTAAATCTACTATGTGGTGGCACCGCCCACGTCAGTGTCAGGCGGTCCATGAGATCCATTACAGCCGGCATCACGGAGTGTAGACACTTCATTCATTTCCCTGTAATCCACGGTCATTCACCAGGTGCCGCCAGGCTTCTTCACTGGCCACACTGGAGAATGCTGCGCGTGGGCGGATGATCTTTGCCTTTTCAAGCTGCAATACTGTCTGTCCAGTTTCCTTACGGCCTCCTGGGAGGCGGTGCTGCCACACCCACACCACTCCATGGGGCTATGCAGTTTCACAGCCCGGGTGCCCCCTTGTGATGGGCTTTACCACACGCACCTGCAAGCAGAATTCACCCTGGGTCGTTGTCATCATTAACCCTTTTAGACATCTATTCCCAAGATGTATTATGGTATGGGAGATACACACTGTCTAGGCCTTTGGGGGAAGGCAGCCAATGCCTAGTGTCAAAGTTGTCTGCACACGGACAGTTCCGCCACCGGGCCCGTACATCTGTCCAGGTTACTACAGAGCAAACTGCAGTCCGCACCAGCACCCACCAGCACCAGCACACGGTTCGCGTTGCAGGGGGACAATATACAGTGAATTCAACATGCAGCCTCCAGCCCTCGGGGTCCCCCCTTAACCAGGTGCCTCGGCCTGCTCCTTAGTTTAGGAGATGAAACTCTTTCTCCTCAGATGAGTCTAAACAGTCCTGGAGGCATACTGGTCTTCAGCAGCTTCTGGAAATGCTGTCTTACTGGTAACTGCCTCCAATCGGCCAGCAGCACGTATGTCCTTGGGCTGCTGATCTATTTTTTCTTTCTCAGCCCCGCAGCCAGCAGGTCTACCTATATTTGTGTGCAGATTTTCACAGGCTCTGTCCCCGCTGCTTTTCCAGATCCCGGGCCCATTGTCTTAGACATTGCCTTATGTACCTTAGGTTTCTGCAGTCACGGGTCTTGCTACCCCCTTTTCTTACTGCTTGACATCCCCCAAGCTGTGTACTTCATGTATTCGACTGGTGCGGACTGCGGTTTGCTCTATAGATCTCCAAAGGGACCAAATGGCTGCCAGAGAGCCCAACGCTGCTGGCGCGGCTGTGGTGAGAAGTCTTTCATAGGCATTGTAAAGCCTTACCTTGGGACCACGAGTACTTAAATTAAACATGGCTTGTCTCGTGCCATTTCCCGTATAACTTGCACTAAATCTGCATGTAAAGTCTGTTTACTTAGGTTTCTGGCGATTATCTGGTATCCTGCTAAATGCTTCGAGATGCCGCCATTAACCAGTCCATCAGGGAATGATCTCCCCGATTAGCTCCCAAACAGTGACTGGCCTGCAGTCATTGCTGCAAGGAAGGATGGGTCGCCATGGAGGCTAACTTTTCCATTTCAGGTGGAGACAACTGTAAGCTATCTGTACCGTCATCCCACAACCTTAGGAAACACACTGAATAGGCTCCCCAGCCTCTGCTGGCTCTGTTGTCCTAATCCTCCCCGTTCTGGGTGGTAGAGTGGTATATGTAGTTAATTCAGTAACCGTGGGCGGCCCTTGAGCCCCACCTCCTGGGGCCACAGGCTGATCTCGCTCCAGACGCCTTTTCATGATCAGTCATGCCTGTAGCACAGGGGCCACTGCCCCAGCAGTAACACTGTCCTCTGAGCGGTCTCCTGGCTTTCGTTCTGCTGGTCCCTCCTGTCCCAGGGAGGCTACCTCCTGCTCTAGCACGCGTACCGGCCTCCAGTGCCTCCTCCAGTCCCTGTAACTCATGCATCTTGGCTTCCCGAGCCAGTGTCTCACGGTGTTGCAGTTTCAAGGCCATTAGGAGCAACCAGCCTACCTTCCCGGCAGCCTTCCGCTGGTCTTTGGGAATCTGATCCATCAGGGATGACAAAGCCTTCTCCAAGGCTACTGGCCTTACCTCAACCTGCTCCCAGTCCTCTGGGGGGTCCAAGTCATCAGGACCACCGCTACCAGGTACCATAACCCCATGGGAGGCCACATGCCCTCTGGCGGGGTAGACGGGGTACTTACCCCAGAATCCTAAGACAACTATGCCAATTGTCGGGTCCAAGTTCCTCAGCCAGGGACTTGACCCGTTTGGACGCCAGGAATTAGGACATATGAGTAGCCATCGGTAGGTAGGACATACTTTATTACGAACAAAGCAGCCAACATTTGACCAGTGGCACCTTATATACACGCTCAAACAAAAGAGGCCTCGTACCAATTGCTGACATCTATATCACATTAACATTAGTAGGTTATATAAGGGTGTGCTTACGCAGTACGTGTAGTACTTCTACTAAGTCATTGCCCTCGCACATGTGTAGGATAAAGGGGGCTTTAACATAGTAATACTGCTGTGTCATTACCTACGCACATACATATAGCAAGTAAGGCCTACCTCTGGCATACTCTAGTCAGGGCCCCCACAGAGGCTACTGCAGAAAGAGGGGAGAGCCTGTGGCCTTTAGGGACTGGGGCCAAGGGGTGATGGTGGGGGCTAAGACTGACGAAAAGGGCCAGTGAGCCATGGCTTCCTTGTGGAGAAGCTCATGGAAACAAACCAGCAACTAGGTCTGAAAGGGAAGATGTCCTTGGTCTTTCTGTAGAGGTCACCTGCCTGCCCAAGCCATCCATTTGGAGGACATTCAGCAACGCAATCTGTCTCCTGGAGACAGGAGACCATGACTGAATCCTGACTCCTGTCCAAGGCCCAGCTGCTCAGGGGAACTGGCCTGGTATGACTGCAAGCTCGCCCAGGTGTCACCAAGGGCAACCTGGGAACCCAGTGGTAACCTGGTCTGCGTATGGAGGGCCCTCAGAAAAAAACTCCCTCTGGAATGCCGGGCCCTCCCAGAGCTGGCTGTCTCCTAGCTCAGAGTAGGAAGAGCCATGCTGGCCCCACAGGCTACTGAGCAGAATGCTAAGGATGCCCCAGCATTCCCACCATCCCCTGGTTATTCGGTTAAACACTAACAGAGGTACTGCTCTGAAGGGACTTTGCAGATGGGATTACAATTACTAATCTGCTGACCTTAAAATAGACTATCCTGGATTATCTGGCTGGGCCCTATATAATCCCATGAGCCCTTAAAAACAGGAAAGGCAGAAGAGAGAGCAGCAAAAGGTTCAAAAGCATGAGGGCTTGACCCACTCACTGCTGGGGCTCTGAAGTGGCCAGGAACTGTGGGTGGCTGAGACCGACCCTCAGCTGACAGCAATGGAACGGGAAGTTCGGACCTACAACTCCATGGAACTGAATTCTGCCAAGAAACTAAGTGAACCCAGGAGCAGACTCACCACCAGCGCCTCCAGGAGAGCAGCCTGCCGACACCCTCATTCCTGGGAGGCTCCAGCAGAGAACCAGCTGGGCCGCCGTGCTCAGACTCTCTCACTTACAGACTGCAAGATAATAAGTGGGCACTGTTTGGTGGCAATTTGTTACAGTGGTAATTGGAAACTAATAACTAATTCATGAGGTTTCTGCAGACAGATCACCCTTGCCAAGGAGTGCACGACACAGGGCCTGGGATGCTGGTAGGGAACTCGTGGGCCAGAGGACTCGGACTGGCTGCTGGTTCCACACTGCTTGGAGGGAGGAAGGGAACCCCCGGATCTGGGATCTGGGGCAGGAGCATCACAGTCATGAGTTAGGGTCAAATTCATCCACACATTCCCTCCAGCAACATTTCTCAAGCACTTGCTATAATAAGCACTGGTTGGGTGTCTAGAACTTAGATCTCATGGGAAGAAAGATAGAAAAAACAGACTCAAACCAGTGAGATGAGTCCCGTAATAGAAAAAAGTCCTGATCTTGTGGGAGGTCAGAGAAGGGCCACCAGTCCACCAAATGGGTTTCCCGGGGCCTGTGGCCGTCTTGGGTCTTGGTGGTCCAGGAAGGGGAGAGGCTATGTGGAGGTGGGCCACTCTGAGCAGAGAACAGCAGAGCATGAACGTGGAGACTGTGCCTGGAACATTCGGGGAGAGGTTAGCAGACGCACAGGAAAGGGACTTAGCCCGCAGGTGGGCAAGGGCCAGTTCAGGAGGGCCTCCCAGGAGCTGGGACTGAGGATGTTAAGCAGTGGCGACACATCTTAGGAGGCCATGTACACAGCACAGACCTGTGCTGGTGGCCTGGAGCACCCATGCCCCACAACCACCTGCACTGGCTTGTATACCAGCCTCACGGCGGCTGTGTCGTCAGCACCTGGCACATAGCAGACAGTCCATGTGAACTTTAAAGTAAGTATAGCCCAGCTGGTGTGGCTCAGTGGTTGAACATCGACCTATGGACCAGAAGGTCACAGGTTTGATTCCTAGTCAGGGCACATGATCGGGTTGCAGGCTAGATCCCCAGTGTGGGGTATGCAGGAGGCAGCCAATCAATGATTCTCTCTCATCATTGATGTTTCTATCTCTCTATCCCTCTCCCTTCCTCTCTAAAATCAACAAAAAACATATTTAAAATAAAATTAAATATAAAAACAAAAGCAGGTTCCTGAGAGACTGACCACACCAGGCAACACGGCAAAGAAGAGTGTTCAGTGTACAGACTGGGTCCAAGCCTATGGGCCCAGGAGCGCCGGTGGAGGGGGAGCAGACAGCCCCTCTGCCTCCGGCAGGCTCTGGCGTCCCCGGGGAGTGGGCAGCAGGGGCACATCACAGTGACGGCCACCTCACAAAGCCCCTGCCTGGATGAGGAGAACCATGTGCTTGTCTTCAATGAGCTCGAGATGAGAGAACACTCCAAACTCCCGTCTTTGCCATGAAGCTGGCTACAGAGAGGAGACTGGGGAGGATTTCCGACCGTTCTCACGGGTCCAAAGGGCTGCTTAGGCTTCCCTCCCGTGTGGTCATATTAATAGTTCCCTTTTCTTAAATACAAACTGCTTTCTATGTATTGACTTATCTAATCCTCAAACCAATCCGACGTGCTTTTATTAGCCCTTTTTATAGTTGGACTGTACAGGAGTTTTACATTTTACTTTTTTTTTAGCTGACAAATCCCTATTCGCAAGACAATAGTAAAAGAAAAATCCATATGCAAAGCAGAGTAGAGCAACTCTGGATGGAAGGGGCTGAGGGGGAGACTAGAGCCCCACTTGGCTAACATTCTCCCCACAATGACTCCCTGAAGACACATCTGTGATATCTGACCCCTGAGGACTGGCAGGGCTCTCTCAGCAGGATCCCCCCCCACCTCTCCCCAGCTAAGGTGGAAGCAGGAGACCTTGTGGGAGAGCTGAGGGCTGGGGCTGTCCACCCACACCACGCTTCTGAACATCCCGCAGATACCAGCCAGGGGAAAGCCAGCTCCTAGGTCTGGACCCAGGCCCACACTTCTCTCCGGGAAGCCCTCCCTTGTTCACCCATGGAGACCCCGCCACCAGATGCGTTCTGCCTTCCTCTGATGGCCACCCCCTCAGAGCCCACTGCTGAGCATTGGTAATCCATACCCCTGCAGGGAATGGGACTGCGTGGGTGAGTGGCGGCTGACAGGCAGGAAGGATGAGCAACCAGGGCTCCCCACAGCAGGGGAAGTGTGGAGAAGAGGGAGGAGTCCTCCAGGGTCCGTGTGCTGGCCAAAGAGGGCGTGCTCCACATCAGACCTGCAGCAGCACCTCTAAGGGCCGCCCAGGAAACTGAGGCCGAGACAGAAGGGGGTGAATTTGCCCAGGTTTCTCAGCTGGTTGAGTGGCAAGACCTGAACTAGAACCCAAATTTCTTGACCTCTGGTCCAGAGATTTCCCCAACCTTGTTCTGTGAGAATGAGACTGGGGCAAGGCCAAATAAGTCAAAATGAGGATTAGGGGCATAAAGTCAAGAGCCCTGAATGAGTCCTACCTGCTGGGTGACCTAAGGCAGGAAGCACCTGCTCTTTGGGCCCAGTTTCCTCAAATGCTGCCCCAGACCTTGCCTATGGGGCAATACGGGGCCTAACACCCTCCCCAACACACGCCTTCCACGGCTGGGTGCAAAGGGGCAGGAATAAGCACCGCTGCCGCCTAGGTGCCCTGCCTCAGCCTGAGAACCGTCTACTGCCCCACCAAACGGAGTCCAGCCCTGGTAGCCATAGTTGCAGGCAAAGCCCCCCACTTTACCCCATGCAAAGACTCCACACACGGGCCTCCCTCCCTCGCGCGCGCACACACGCCTCACACAGGCACGCCGCCTTGTGCATTCATAGTTACCCGCACCCACTCCTCCAGCCTGCACTCGTGCCCACGCAATTCCCCCTCCGCGCTCCTGGCTCTGGAGCCACCTCGCGGCCAAGAACAATGCGCCCTAGGCGTCCGCGCACCCACGGACTTCCTTTCTGCCCTGGCCTCGCCTGGCCCCCGCCTGGGTCCCGCCCCGCCCCGCCCCGCCCCGGCTCCGCCCCCGGCACAGCCGGGAGGATGTGAGCTCACTCCGCCTTTCGGGTCCCGGCACCACCAGGAAGCGTCTACCGCGGTCGCGGCCTGCTCGCTGCCAACGGGCCGGCTGCGGGGTCAGCAGCGCGCCGAGCCCGAGCCGGAGCCGCCCCCCCCCCCCATTCCTGCCGGCGCCACACGCAGGAACCGCCTTTGGAATAGGTATGGAGTGAAGGCGGGCGGCTCGTGGACCCCGCGCAGTCCAGGGCCGCGGGTCGCGGCAGCGAGGGCGTGCATGCCACGCCCCCGAGCTTCCGCCGGCCACGTGACCGCGCGCACGTGCTCCAGCGCCTCGGCGCTGCGGGTAGCAACCTCGGCCTGGCTGCCCCCAGCCGCTGCCCACCCCGAGGCGACGCAGGCCGGGCGGGGAAGACGGTAGACCCAGGGAGCGGTGGAGACTCAGCGCCTGCGGAGCAGAGCTGATTAGCAGTCCCGGGTGGGCAAGCAGTGGCCTCGCCATGAACCCCAGGGGCCTGTTCCAGGACTTCAACCCGAGTAAGTTCTTGATCTACGCCTGCCTGCTGCTCTTCTCGGTGCTGCTGCCCCTCCGCCTGGATGGCATCATCCAGTGGAGCTACTGGGCCGTCTTCGCCCCGATATGGCTGTGGAAGCTCCTTGTCATTGCAGGCGCCTCCGTGGGTGCGGGCGTTTGGGCCCGAAACCCTCGCTACCGCACCGAGGGGGAGACCTGCGTGGAGTTCAAAGCCATGTTGATCGCCGTGGGCATCCACCTGCTGCTGCTCATGTTCGAAGTCCTGGTCTGCGACAGGGTGGAGAGGGGGACCCACTTCTGGCTGCTGGTCTTCATGCCACTCTTCTTCGTCTCCCCCGTGTCCGTGGCTGCCTGCGTGTGGGGCTTTCGACATGATAGGTCTCTGGAGCTGGAGATCCTGTGCTCCGTCAACATCCTGCAGTTCATCTTCATCGCCCTGAGGCTAGACAGGATCATCCACTGGCCATGGCTGGTGGTGTTCGTGCCCCTCTGGATCCTCATGTCGTTCCTCTGTCTGGTCGTCCTCTACTACATCGTCTGGTCCCTCCTGTTTCTTCGGTCCCTGGATGTGGTTGCCGAGCAGCGGAGAACACACGTGACCATGGCCATTAGCTGGATCACCATTGTCGTGCCCCTGCTCACTTTTGAGGTCCTGCTGGTTCACAGATTGGATGGCCACAATACATTCTCTTACATCTCCATATTTGTCCCCCTTTGGCTTTCATTAATAACTTTAATGGCCACGACCTTTAGGCGAAAAGGGGGCAACCATTGGTGGTTTGGTATTCGCAGAGATTTCTGTCAGTTTCTGCTTGAAATTTTCCCGTTTTTGAGAGAATATGGGAACATTTCATATGATCTACATCATGAAGATAGTGAAGATGCTGAAGAAACATCGGTTCCAGATGCTCCTAAAATTGCTCCAATATTTGGAAAGAAAGCCAGGGTAGTTATAACCCAGAGCCCTGGAAAATATGTTCCCCCACCTCCCAAGTTAAATATTGATATGCCAGATTAAACTCATCTGTGGGAGTGTCCATAAATAAGTAGAAATCATACATAACACACCCAAAGCCTACCTTACTTTTGCCTCTTTTTCATCCATCCCAATCCTAGAACTGAAAACAGGCTCCAAACACCGTCATCTCATGCCTTGGAGATGGATGCCTATCAGTGACTCATCAGTGTATGCCATAGGTAGGGGGTTATTTGAAATATAGTGATGTGTGTGGTGTGTGACGTGTGAGAAAACTTGCTTCCCAGATTGGTGCTTAAAGAGCTAACGGGAGCAGTAAGTTAAATTGTTTTAGTAGGTCCTCAAGTGGAATAATTACACAGCTAAGGCTTTTTTAAAGTGGTACTACACCTATCAAAAGTATTGTTATTAGAAGTATTTTTATACACTGCTAGCCTAAAATTGTATTTCAGATTGTGCCTGATTGGGACAAAATTGAAAGCAAATGTAATGACTTCTCTCTCCCATTACCTGTTTATAAACCTCATAGTTGTTATTTTTAGTGTTCCTATTGTTAAAATCGTTTTTCTTTGGGCTTTACTGATACTAGTCTTTGATAGCCTACTAGATGAAATATTTTAATGCAGTGAGTCCATGCATATATGATATTTATATGACTATTTTAGCACTGTAATATGTTGAATTCTAGTTCTATGCAGTACAACGTATTATGTTAAAGTATTTTTTAAATTTATATTTGAAGATACATGTCTACTGTGATATTCTTAAAGATTGCTTAAACCATTAATATGTACCCAGTGTAGGATCTATCAAAGTACCAGGCATGAATATAGGGGTTTAAAATCCCAAGGATCTTAATACTCAGGTGTTAGGTGACCCAATCTTCACAGTTTTAAATTCTCTCTTAGAAGAAGGAGCCACCATCCTTTGGGAACAAGTGACATGCTCCAGTGTGGTACCAGATCATAAAGTGACAATTAGCACCTTGAATTTTCCCACACAGGTAGTAACAACTGTTCAAAAACACCTGAAGTAAGCAAGTGGTTGGTCCATTTCTAAGAATTTTACAGTATTCATTGACCATAATATAAAGTATTGCTTGTCATTGGAAGCTTGAGACAGTGGCTTTAACCAGAAATGGCCAACAGGATCACAGGATCATTTGATCTATCAGCAACAGAGAAATAATTTTTCAGGTTTAAAGAAAGCATAATATTTCTGTAAGTACTGGTGATGTACCAGAGAATCAGAAGGCAAAAGCTAGATCCTGGGAGAGTAATGTTCTTTTGACTGAGAACAAGTAAATACTTTCAGAAGGAGGTTAAAATAAAAATGAGTATTGATAATATTACTGGGGAGAAGACTGGAGGAAATTCATTTTTATTAGCAACTTAGTAAAAATCTAAATTGTGCTTCCTGTGAATTATATAAGTAAGTTACCTGGTGAGGGGACATGCTTGCTACAAAAGCCAACCCTGGGACCCTGGGGACCTGAAAGCCTGAGGTGCCGCAGCTCAGTTTAGTCAGCTAGGCCTGAGCCGAGGTCACATGCATGCACGCACTGTCCGTTTACACCAGCTGTCAATTTGGGAAGCAGGCCTGAACAGCAGTGGATCTAACATTTTGTAAGCAAGGATTCATTCATTCCTTTTTTCAAACATTCATTGAGGACCTACCTACCTACTCTGAGCCTACCTACTCTGGTGTTAGGAAGTGCAGATACAGTGAAGAGCAATTCAAATCTGGCTGCCACATGCACAAAGAATACAATTAAAAGTGACAAGAAGGTAGGGCTCATGATGGCAGCCGACCTGTGGGAGGTAACAGGCCAAGAGCAGGGCATGCAAAACGCACAGAAGGATGCTGCTGCCCTTGGGGTGATCTTCACCTGGAACTTCAGTCCCATCTTTGTTGTCAGGACCCCAGTGTCCCCTGATTGACCCTCCATCCTCAAGTAATATCTCCGACATGGACCTCAGTAAGGTTGAGGAGTGGAGGAGCAGGTTTCCGGAGGGGTCGAAGGACAGACTTGGGGCAGCAGTGGGATTCCCAGTCCCTCCTGGCCACAGGGGCTGGTTGGGACCTAGAACAATCTCTCCTAACCTGACCTGCCTTACCTGCTCTACCCCAAGGTGGCTTTGTGTTGGGGAGCCTGTGCCTGAGGGTAATTACAAGCTTTCTCACGCAGCTGGGAAAGACTTTCCTGCTTCAGGACCATTAAGTAACCTGGGAGTGATGCATTGTAGAAAGTTGTGTAGTCTGCAAATTAACAGTCTCAGCTGTGCCTAGGGATTTACCTAATTGCCATGCACCGCTAACTCTTCACAGTATTTAGTATGTGTCAGATTCTGTAACTGGTTTCTCCTGCACTAGTTATATTTGTATTATTATAACTACGTATTAGTCATATTTTGTGGAAAAATACCCTCAAAAATCTCAGTGGCCCACAGTGACAAACTCTCACCCTCAGGTCTACAGGTTGGCTGCAGCAGTTAGGCTACAGGCTGTGGGTCTGACCTAGGTCTCACAGGCATCCCTTTTTCTAGTCTGGGTCCCAGGCAAAGGAGTAGCATTCCTTGGGGCATGTTCTTTCTCATAGCAGAAGCACAAGAGGCCAAGCGAAATCCTGTAAGCAAAAATGTAGCCCCTGCTCACAGGTGATGTGTGTCGAGTGTGCATGCTCTGTTGGCCAAAGCACAAGGCCAAGGCCAACCTCAGTGGAGTGGGCCAATATACATCCAAGGAACAGTAACATAGTCTGCACAGATGTTGCAAGATAGTTTTAAAGATGGAAAAGAAAATTTGTGGTTGGTTATGAATGATTTTTCCCCTCTGCTTTATAAGCATTCTATAATTTTGGAAGTTAATTGTTTGGTACTGTAATAATCATTAGAAGAGTAGCTGTGGGGCATGGGGGATAGATTTGAAACGAGATAAGGAAGACCCTGCATTCAGACCCCTCTGTAGACTGGAAGGGTACAGGAGGCACCACACCAGAGTTTCATGACAGTACTGTACCCAGGCCTTGCAGGATGCCTTAGAAAGGGGCAAGCCTGGGCAAGGGACACCAGCCGGGCAGCGACGCCCTGGGAAACTAGGAAAAAGCAGTCTGGACAGGCTGTGCAGCACCCTAAATGAGGAAGGAGGCAGGCATTTTCAGCCAGCCCTCCCCAGGGGTCTGGATGGCACACACATGCCCAGCGTAAGTAAACTGTCAGGGGGATCCATGTGGCTCAGACTGAGAGGAAGTCTGGGATCTTGCTCAGCAAGCACAGGGATGGAGAGATGTGCAGCAGGAAACCAGGCAAGGCTGTCCCTCAGGGACCATTGGTGAGGATGCCACATGGCACTACCACCTAAATAGTAAGTGCCCCCGGTGTCACCCCACTGCCAGTTATTCCTCAGTTGTCTCGCCAAGTTAAGGTTCCAGGAAGGGGAACATGACTGGGAAGCCTCAGGAATGTGTTCATTCTGCAGCTTCCGGAGCATGGGGAGAGGTGATCTGGCGTCTTTGGCTCCAGGAGGAGACAGGACTCTGCCAGAACATGCTCAGCAGAGGACTTGCCCAAAAAGGAGGGGTGTCCAGATGTTGGGTAACCACAGACAATGATGGAGTGTGCTACGCTGAGTCCCTTGGCTGTCTGGCTGTCTGGCTGTCTGAAGTACATTCTTCCTGTGTCACACGTCAAAAATCTTGGCCCACCTAGTGTGCTACAACTGGCCCTGCGACATAGCAGGCTTGTCCCTTCCTGAAGGGAGAAGGGAGACAATCGGAGCTGCTTCATCAACTACTTCATCCAACTCTTAACCGAGGACATTCAGAGGTGCCTTCCTCCTCTGGTTTTGTCATGGTCCTCTCGCTATATTCTAGAATGTGTGCATTAAAGCTAACTGCCACAGCATGCCTCCAGTGCGGTCCAAGGACCCTGGAGTCCACAAAGTCCTCCCCCAATTACCCTTCTGGCAGGAGCTGACTTTCTTTGTATTCTCCAACCAAGACAACACACTGCAGCAGGACGAGGACACGGGCAGACAAGAGTGCAACCCCGTCTGTTAGCCAGACAAAGCTTTGCAGAGATGCAGACCGATGCTACTCTTCCACTCACTGCTTTTGTTTTTGACACGTTTTGTTTTTAAATTTTATATAAAGTGAATATGTAATGGATTATTTTTAAAGGAGGTAATACATTTTTTAAAGTTACTGGCTTTAATGTCTATGGTAAATGTTGATATAACTCACATAAACAGAAGCTCATTGAAGCCCTCAACAATTTTTTTTTAAGAGTGTTAAGGAAATCCTGTGACCAAAACTTTGGGCACTACTGTCCTGTATTATAGTGGGGGAAAGAGAGAAGGAAAATTAAAATTGAATGAAATATGTTAAAATCCATATGACAGCAGGGAAGAAAAAATAATAGACCACGGTCCTTGATCATTGGACAGCTTCTCTCTCAGAGAAGACATGCCCATTGTCCAGCAGAGGACATGCCCATTGGGTGGGTGGGTTATGTAACCCAGTGGGGTAGCTCACACCTTCATTCCTGGTCCCTGAGCCCTTTGCCGCCTGCTGGTGTCCGTCTCTCCTCCAGTTTCACCTGGAACAAAGAGGTCTGGATCCTGGCCAGAGCCTCCTTCCACTTTGTAGCAGCAACACTTTTTCCCTAAGTCCTTCCGAAGGGTGGTGGTGCTGCTGGCGGTTGGCCCTGACTACCAAGAGGAAGTAGGGATGGACAGTGCTCCCCTAAGCTCGCTGGCCACCCTCGCTCTGTTCTCAGGATGTCCTGCTTGTTAAATGCGTCAGAGGGGCAGAGAGAGGAAGTGGTTTTAAAGCCTCCATAACAGCAGCTCAGAGCTCCATGGCTCCCCTCCCAGGCCCTCTGCCTCCACACTTCCCCTGTGCCTGTCACCATCTCACCCTGTGGCTAGGCCTCAGCCACAGCCAGACCCCCAGGGGCCTCGTGCTTCCTCCTGGGGCATCAGCCACACTCCTGTGCAGAATCTGGGGTCACATGATCTATCGCTTCTCTTGTCCCACCCCAACCCCTGCTTGTCCTGTAACGGCCCCCTCCTGGACAAGGACCACCCACCCGACACTGTCACCAGCCCTCCCCCTCCACACTGTAGCTCACCTCGACCTGAGCAGCTCCCTAGCTAGAGGGCATTCTGGCTGAAGTCCCTCTTGTCTCGGCCACTCTGGCATTTGACCCGGCTTTAACCAAGGGCAGCGAGTGGTGTGGGAAGTTCAGAGACTTGTGCACCAGTCTGAGTGTGACCTTTCCAGGAAACCAGTTTCCCGCCTGCGCCCACCACACATACATAGGCTGGGTAACCAGCCACCAATGAGAACAAAGTCTGGCCCCCCTCCTGCGTGTGGCAATGGCCCCAGGCCAGTGCTGATACCCAGCAGGGCTGCCCTGACTTGTCCCCCGAACCTTGACTTCCCACCATCCAGCAAGTTTAATGCCAGGACTCCCTGGTGGGGGTTGGGGGCGGTGCTGTTTTAGTTGTGTGAACATCTATTAAGGTCTTTTCTCTACTCAAGGCCTGGCTTGCCCTCCATCCAGCTCTGCTCAGTCTCCACTTCGTCCTTAGTCTCTGACTGGCTCTTGTCCCCTTGGACAAGACACCTGAGCCTGGTCTCCTGTTTACCCTGAGGACCAGGCCACACTGCCTCACCCAGGGGTGCACACTGTGACTCATAGGGGCTCTAAACACATCAAGCACCCGCCCAAGAGCTAGCACATCAAGGCTATGGACACCTCTCGACCCAAGCCCCAGCCTCAGGAGGTCCTACAGGGTTGGAATGTCCAGTCTGGAATCACCTCTGAATGCCACCATCATCCCAAGAGGCTTCAGGCAGAATCCAGGAGTGGGGACAGGGCCTCGCCTAGGATGTCCCTGAGTCCCCAGCAACCCATGGACCCTGCTTGAGGAGCCTTAGCAGGTGAGAAGTGGCATTTCAGACAGGGTGTGCAAGTTACCCAGTGCCCCACTGATGGCATCCTCCTAGCCCCAGGAATCCGTGGGAGGGAAAGGCCCAGAATAGAAGGTGCAACCCCACACTACAAGGGGAAATAACAGGCCGCCCTATGCCAAAAACACACGGTCAGTCAGCTCAGGCTGCCATACAAAATGCCACAAACTGGGTGACTTAAACCAAACAAATGTAGTCTCAGTTCTGGGGGCTGGAAGGCCATGATCAGGTGCCAGCATGACCAGATTCTGTGGAGCACTCTCTCCCTGGCTTGCAGAGGCCACCTCTCACTGTGCCCTCACAGGCAAAGAGAGAGAGGGAGCAAGCTCTCTGGTGTCTCTTCTTATAAGGGCACTAACCCCATCCTGGAACCCCACCTTCAGGGCCTCATCTAAAAGTGAGGCTAAGAGACCACACCATCTTGAAGGGTTTGCAAGGGCCTTCTTGGGAGGAGTCTTTGGGGAGTGGCAGCAGTTAGGGGCCCCGCCTCATCCCCTGGGCTCACCATGACCTGGGCGCAAACCCATGTGTACCCCACCCCGGACCCCAAGCGCCCACAGAGGTCACAACCCAGACCCGTGCCCGTGCAAGAGACACTGGCAGGAACTCCGTGTGCCTGGTACACACCCAGCCTGACCCCATGTACTGATGGGAAGCCAGCCTGGACTCTGTGCCACTGCCGTGGAACCACTACTAACCCAGCAGGACTCTCGCCACCCCTACTGTGCTGCCATCGCCGCCCTAGAGCCCAGCTGCTCGGCTCCACCGCCAGGGCTTGGGGCAGGAGCTGCGCTAAAGGCTGGGAAGTGGATATAGCCTCCCCTGGCCTGGACCTATTGAACTGAGGACCTGACAAGACAGAAGAGGCTGCTGATCTGTAGGTGAGATGGGAAGGCCTGGGACAGAGAGGAGGCACGGGGGCACTGGCTGTGGAGACTGCAGAGTGGGTGCAGCAGTGGAAGTCTGGGCCGAAGTCCCTGGGTAGAGTAGCGCTAGCACCTGGCCATCATGCAGCCTGGGACGCTCCTCTGTGGGAAAGGGCCACACAGTGGAGCTCAGGGCCAGCCTACACTGGAGGGGCCTGAAGGACACACCCAGCATTGAATCTGTGGGGCCCTCTATTTCTCCGAGGAATTCATGCTGGTGAGCAGAAAAGGGGCTGGACAGTAGATCCAGGAAGGACGGTCAGCCCTGCCCACCTGGCAGACCGGGGAGGTCCCCTCTTTTCCACCTGCAAAACAGCTGCTTCTGACCCGACCTGCAGCAACCTGAGGCAAAGCAGCACAGCCCAGAGCAGGAAATCTGTGCCCCTGCAGGTGAAAGAGAGGAGCTGCCAACAAACCAGGCAGAGCTGAGGCATTAGAAGGAGAGGAAGTCCCATCTATAAGCTACTGGCACCACCCCCAATACGAGTCTGTTCAAACCATCCCAACCAAGACTAGGACACCCAGGCAGAGCCCAGGTCAATGGGGGAAGAGAGAACAGCTCAGAACAGGGACAATCTAGGCGTGAGACTCGAGGCAGACCCAGCTTCTGGGCTAAGGAGTCCCCAACCATTGGACTACTAGGAGCTTCAACTTACTGGTCCTCAATCATATTGCTCAGGGCCAGAAAGGGACAGTGACTCACATTCACCTGCACTAGAGAAGCTCCCAGGTGGCCCAGGATAAACACATCCAAGGACCAGATGCAACAACATCAGAGCAAAATTCAGCCAGCCCCACAGAGAGTGGACCCAAAGGTTTTTGAGTGTGTGAAGATGTGAGGTTTTGTCTTTTGGTGTATGTGTGTGTGGCTTTTTGGGGGGGGTTATTTGTTTGTTTTTTCCCCTTTTTTCTTTTTCTCTTTTTTCTTGCATATCTCTAATTTCTCTTTTTTCTTTGATTCTATTCTCCTTTTTTCTCTTCTTATTGTTATTGATTTTTATTATTTTATTTTTCTCATTTTTCCTCATTTTTACATTTTACTTTTTGTATCTACTGTATATCTTAATATGTCCATTACTACTATGTATTACATTAATTATTATTCATTTATTTTCTGTTTTCCCTTTCTTTTTTCTTCCTATACTAGTTCTTTTAGTTTCCTCCTTGCTTCCATATAGCCATTTTTTCTTCTTTCTCCACTTTTCTTTATACCCCCCCTAAGTCTTTGGTCACGTGTCTTTTAGTATTCTTTTTATTTTTTCTTTGCTTTATTTTCTCTTCTATTTCCTTCTTAGTCTTTCCTGTTGTTGTTGTTGCATTGTGTGGCTTGATTTTCATGGTGTTTTTGGTTTGGTCCTGCTGCGTCTTGTTCTGTTCTGTCAGCACCTATATAACAGCTGGCACGACAATGTTGGGGTTGAGCTTCACTGTTAGCAAGTCAGAGGGGAGATCTCTCCCACAAATGGGACATCAACAATCAAGTCCCAATTACAACAGGAGAGTCCAAATAATGCACACAAGGGGCATTCGTAGAGCATCCAGCTCAGGTGAACAAAGAGACTATGCCACTGGACCCCTCAAGACACTTTCTACATAAGGCCATGCCACAAAGACTGGGAGGAAGCAGTTCTAATACACAGAGGCAAGTACAGAGAGACAAAGAAATGGAGAGACAAAGAAACAACCCCCAAATGAAAGACTCCTACTAAAGGGAATGATTCACCAAGAAAATATAACCCTTGTAAACATATATGCACCCAAGATAAGAGCAGTCAAATACTTTAAAATAACTCTTGTCAGACTTTAAGGGAGAGATTGACAGCAATGTAGTCATAGTAGGGGACTTTAACACCCCCTAACATTCCTGGATAGACCTTCCAGACCAAAAAAAAAAAAAAATCAAGACGGAAACAGATGCTTTAAATGGCACACTAGATCAAATGGATCTAACTAATAGTTACAGTACATTTCATCCCAAAGCAACAGAGTATACATTCTTCTCAAGTGCACATGGGACATTCTCAAAGATAGACCACATGTTAGGACAAAACAAGTCTATACCAATTCAAGAAAATTGATAGCATACCAAGCATCTTCTCAGATCACAATGGCATGAAGTTAGAAATCAACTACAATAAAAAAAACCCTCAAAAAACACTCAAATACATGGAGGATAAATAGCATGTTATTAAACAACTAGTGGCCCAGTACATGAAATTCATGCACATTAAAAGGGAATTAATTAGAAGAAATATTTTAATATTGCTATTTGCCCTTTCTCTATAATAGAAGTGTCAGAGATGAAAGAAAATTAGTAAAATGTATATGAAAATCTCCCTCCTGTCAGAGTCTAGGGCATGTTGCGGGACCCAGAGTCAAGTCCCTGCTCACTCATGCGCTCCTCGAAATCGCTCGAGACTCAGACCTGGCCGGCCCCACCCCTCTCAAGCCCTGCAGTGGGGGGGGGGGGGGGGGGTGCAGCCTCAGGTCCCTGGCCTGGTGCCAAGCGGGGGCGCGCAGCCTCAGGTCCCCCATCAAGCCCTGCTGGGCAGGAGGTGCAGCCTCAGGTCCCCTAGCCTGGCACCGGGCAGGGGGCATGGCCTCAGGTCCCCCAGCCCTGGTGCCGGGGAGGGGGGTGTAGCCTCAGGTCACCCAGTGCAGCCTCAGGTCCCCTAGCCTTGCGCAGGGCAGGGGGCATGGCCTCAGGTCCCCTAGCGCAGCCTCCTCAAGTCCCTCAGCCCAGTGCCAAGGTGGGGGGCGTGGCCTCAGGTCCCCTGCGTTGGCCACAGGTCCCCTGGCCCGGCACCAGGGTGAGGGACGCAGCCTCAGGTCCCCTGGCCTGGCCTCAGGGGCCCTGGGGTGAGGGTGCAAGGGCACAAGGGCGTGATGACCATTTGCATATTAGCTCTTTATTATATAGGATGAATGAGTTACCAATGTGATCAAGCAAGAAATTAAAAACTTCCTGGAAACAAATGAAAATGAACAATCACCCAAAACCTATGGGACACAGCAAAAGCAGTGCTGAGAGGGAAGCTCATAGCACTACAGGCCTACCTCAAGAAACAAGAAAAAGGACTAATAAACCACCTAACCCTACAACTAAAAGAATTAGAAAAAGAACAAGAAAAGCCCAGAGGAAGTAGAAGGAAGGAAATAATAAAGATCAGAGTGGAAATAAATGACATAGAGACTAAAAAACACAATACAAAAGATCAATAAGCCTTAGCCGCTTTAGCTCAATAGATAGAGCATTGACCTATGGACTGATGGTCCTGGGTTCTGGTTAAGGGCACATGCCCAGGTTGCAGACTTGATCCCCAGTAAGCGGTGGGCAGGAAGCAGCCAATCAAGGATTCTCTCTCATCATTGATATTTCTATCTTTCTCTCCCTTCCTCTCTTAAATCAATTAAAAAATAAAATTATATATATATATATATATATATATATATATATATATATATATATATTTAATGTTAAAAAATTCAGTGAATCCAAGAACTTTGAAAAGATAAACAAGATTGATGAACCCCTACCCAGAATCATTAAGAAACAAAGAGAGAGGACCCAAATAAGTAAAATCAGAAATGAAAGAGGCTATATAACAATGGACACCACAGAAATACAAAGGATCGTAAGCAAATACTATGAACAACTATATGCCAACAAATGACAACCTGGGCAAAATGGACAAATTCCTAGAAACATACAATTTTCCAAAACTCAATCAGGAAGAATCAGAGAACCTGAGTAGGCCAATTACAACTGATGAAATTGAAGCAGTAATTAAAAACTTCCAGCAAACAAAAGTCCTGGACCAGATGAATTTACAGTGAATTTTACCAAACATTCAAAGAAGAACTAACATCTAGCCTCCTTAAACTATTCCAAAAAACTCAAGAGGAAAGAACATTTCCAAGCTTTTTTTACGAAGCATTATCCTAATTCCAAAACAAGATAAAGACACTACAAAGAAAGAAAATTATAGGCCAATATTCCTGATGAACACAGATGCTAAAATCATCAACAAAATATTAGCAAATTGGATCCAGAAATATATTAAAAAGATCATAAAGGGGGATTTATTCTGGGGATGCAAGACTGGTACAATATTCGTAAATCAATAAATGTGATACATCACATAAACAAATTGAAAGATAAAAATGACATGATCATATCAATAAATGCAGAAAAAGAATTTGACAAAATCCAGCACCCTTTTTTGATAAAACCTCTCAGTAAAGTGGGAATAGAGAGATCATATCTCAATATAATAAAGGCCATATGTGACAAACCTACAGCCAACGTAATATTCAAAGGGCAAAAACTAAAAGTGTTTCCCTTAGGAACAGGAACAAGACAAGGATGTCAGCTTTCACCACTCTTATTCAACACTAGTGGCCCGGTACATGAAATTTGTGCACTGGGGCGGGGGGTGTCCCTCAGCCCAGCTCACACCCTCTCCAATCCGGGACCACTGGCTCCTAACCACTCACCTGCCTGCCTGCCTGATCGCCCCTAATCACTCTGCCTGCCGGCCTGCTCTCCCCCAATTGGTCCCCCCTGCTGGCCTGCTCACCCCCAACGCCCCCCCGCACCGGCCTGATCACCCCCAACTGCCCTCCCCTCCTGGCCTGATTGCCCCTAACCACCTCTGCCTTGGCCCCGCCACCATGGCTTTGTCTGGAAGGACGTCCGGAAGGTCTCCTGGAAGGTCTCCCAGTCTAATTAGCATATTATCCTTTTATTAGTATAGATAGTACTGGAATCCCAGCCAGAGCAATCAGACAAGAAGAAGAGATAAAAGGCATCCAAATTGGAAAGGAGGAAGTAAAACTGTCATTATTCACAGATGACATGATATTGTATGCAGAAAATCCTAAAGACTCCATCAGAAAACTACTAGACTTAATAAATGAATTCGGTGAGGTAGCAGGATAAAAAATCAATATCCAGAAATCAATGGCATTTTTATACACCAATAATGAGCTCCCAGAAAGAGAAACAAACAAACAAACATACCATTCACCATTGCAACAACAACAAAAATAAGATACCTAGGAATAAACTTAAGCAAGGAGGTAAAAGACCTGTACTTGGAAAACTATGAGACATTGAAAAAAGGAATAGAGGAAGATTCAAACAAATAGAAATTTGGAAGAATTTCTTCATGGATTGGAAGAATTAACATTAAAATGTCTACACAACCCAAAATAATCTATAGATTCAATGCAATCCCTATTAAAATACTAATGGCATACTTCACAGAACCAGAACAAATACTCCAAAAATGCATATGGAACCATAGAAGTCCCTGAATAGCCACAGCAATCTTGAGCAAGAAGAACAAAGTTGGAGGGATCACAATACCAAACTATACTACACAGCCATTATCACCAAAACAGCCTGGGACTGGCACAAGAATAGGCATATAGATCAATGGAACAGAACGAAGACCCCAGAAACTGAACCACACCATTACGGTCAATTAATATTTGACAAAGGGGGCAAGCGCATAACAATGGAGTCAAGACAGTCTCTTCAATAGTGTTGGGAAAACTGGACAGACACATGCAAAAAAAAATGAAACCAGACCACCAACTTACACCATACTCAAGAATAAAGTAAAAATGGATATAAGACTTAAATGCAACACATGAAACCATATCTTAGAAGAAACCTAGGCAGTAAAATCTCAGACATCTCACATAGCAGAATTTTTGCCGATACATCAGCTAGGGCAAGGAAAACAAAGGGATGAGGGACAGAGAGAAGGCGGCAGAGGGAGGAGCCGCCTGAAGCTCCGCCTCCAGGTTATCATCAGCCTCACCTTTCGCTACTGACAGTTTGCAGAGTTGGGCTGAGCCCCCCAGGCCCAGGGTGAACGTGCGCCCACCCCAGCACCCTCTCTGCTGGGTCCCACTGAAGGTCTGCAGATGACAGAAGGTCCAGCTCCTCCTGAAGTGTCAGCTTGGCACCACCTCCGGGAAGCCTTCCTTGCCGCTCCTGCCGCCTAGAATGGGTGAGGTCACTGGCTTCCCCATCTCTAGCGCTGCAGCAGAACCACATCTGTCTCCTTCCAGGGCAAGGACCTCCCCCGGGGCTGGCCAGAAGGGAGACAGAGGGAGCAGGAGGTGTGCGGCTCCCGGGCACCTCCTCCCTGCCCGGAGGAAGACACTGGGAAGTTGGCACAGAGGCCGGGAGGGCGGGCAGCAAGGGTGTCAGAAGCACCCAGATGCCTTCAGCAGGAGTGGGGCACAGCTGTTAGGGCAGGGCAGCCGCGGGGCGTGGCTCCGCGGGGAGAGCAAAGTTTCCGATGCCCCAGGAACAGATGGGCAAAGGCCAAGCAGAGCCACTGACACACGTGCGGGGCACAGCCAGGGCCTCCGGAGGGTGTGACCCTGGTCGGAGGGCGGCGCGGGAGCTGCAGCGGGCATGGATCCAGAGCAGGGCTCGCTGCTGCCACCCCAGAGGCCACTGAGAGTTTGGTTCCAGGCCGCAGCCACAGAACAAAACCCCGCGCCCTCAGCGTGCCCTGGGCCTTCCCCCTCCCAGCACCGAGGCCTCGGCCAGGGCGACACAGACCCTTCCCCCCAGACGGGGCCACTCTGGGGCGGGGCCTGGGCTGGCCCTCTGACCACTGTGGAGCCGCCGGAAGGGGCAGCCCACTCTCCCCGGTGCCCTGGCTGCCTGTCTCCTTGCCACACTCCACCCCCTCACCTACCTCCCTGCCCTTTTCCTCTGCAGAGGGGACACACGTCATGGCCCTCAAGGGCCCACGGCCTTGCTTTCTCGGTGCTCTCATCCCAGCAGCTCTGAGAGGCCAGGACCGGCAGGGTGCTGCCTCGTCCAGCCTCGGCCGGGAGTGGGGGGAGGGCAGCAGTCCCTGCCACCCCACGTGCCCCTAAGGGGACCTGTTGCACCCCTAGCTCAGGGACATGCTTCTGTGCTTGTTGGGCTTAGGTCCCAGGAAAGTGGTGGCCGCGGGGGACCTTGAAGGGGAAGCAGAGGCCACACCTGTCTTGGCAAACAAGTCCCTCAGGGTCAGCGAACTCTTTCCTGCTGCCGCCTGTGACTCGCGGACTGACTTCCATCCTACGGGCAAGTTCACCCTGGGCCACAGGCTGCCCAGCCCCCCTGCAGCCGGGAAGCAAGCCGGTCCCTTGGGTGGACGCTGCCCAGCAGCACTTCCTGGGGGGCCCACAGCCTCCAGAAACGAGATTACTCACAGTCTCTCCAGTGCCGCCCAGGGGCCCCGATTCTGTAACAACCCGCGATGTGCCAGGCGGGAAGGGAAGTCGTTATTACAGCGATCCCCCTTTATCCGTCAGCCTGAGCCTGAAGGCATCTCCCCTGCCGTCCCATGGTGCCCTTCAGCTCCCTGGAAAGACCCCCCACATTTACCGTAATCGCCTCTACAATGTCTGGTGCCCCCACGTCGCTCTGGGAGGGCGGTGCTGCTGCTGTGGAAGGACTGGCTGTGCATGAAAACTCATTTCTTTCTCTCCGTGAGTTCAGGAAGGACTTCAGTTTTCTGCAGAGCATTTTTTGCTTCCCTCTTCCTTCCTTTTTTTTTTTTTTTTTTTTTTTTTTTTTTTTGGCGGGGGGTGGGGGAGAGGGAGGGAGGGTTGGGAGGGGAGTATAAAACAATCATGTGCTCATGATTTGTGGTCAGGAGTTGGGAAGTCTCAGCAGGGTCGCTCTCATTTAGAGTTGCATGCAGTTACAGGGAGCTGTGGGTTGGGACTCTAGTTATTTGAAGATGGCTCACTCACAGGGTCACAGTAGATGCTGCCCGACCGCTGGGCGTTCATCTCAGACTGTCCACTGACACAGACAATAGGGTGGTGAAGGCCTGGGGCAGTGAGGGGGGCTGGGCTAGAAGGGATCAATGGGGGAAAAACGGGGGCATAGGTAATACTTTGAAAAATAAAGATTTTTTAAAAATTATAGAACATATATTTTCCCACTTTAACCATTTTTAAGTGTACAATTTCATGCTGTTGTGTCCAAGTCAACACTATCCATTTCCAAGATCCTTTCATCATCCCAAACAGCAACTCCAGCCATCAAGCTGTCACTCCCATTCCCTTCTCTCGCCAACCCCCAGGAACCTCAATTCTACTTTCTGTTTCTATGAATTTGAACTTTAGATATTTCAAAATAAATGAAATCATAAAATATTTATCCTTTTGTGTTGGGCTTATTTTACTCAGCAAGTTTTCAAGGTTCATCATGGGGTAGCATTTATCAGAATTTCACTCCTGTTTATGGCTGAATTTTACATAATTGTACTGATAGACCATGTTTTGTTTATCCATCCGTCAGTGGACATTAGGGTTGTGTCCACCTTTTAGCTATTGTAGGTACTGCTGCAATGAGCACTGGCACAGAAGTATCTCTTCAAGTCCCTGTTTTCAATTCTTTTGTGCACATACATGCCTAGGAGGGGAATGGCTGGGTTGTACGGCTATTCTATCAGTAGCTCTTTGAGGAATGCCAAACTCTCTTCCATAGTGGGTACACCATTTTGAAATTTCCATTTTCTCCACATCCTTGCCAATGCTCTTTAAAATGGCCATCACAGGAGGAGGGAAAAATGGCAGCGGAATAGACAGACGTGTTCCGAGCCTAGTCCCAGAGCAGAAAGAAAGAACAGCTGAGGGTCGCACAAGGAGTGTTTGTTGGCAAGTTGGGGGACAGCTGAACTCCAGAAGAAGGTGGGGGACTGCTAGACGGGGTTCCCCTGACCTGGCAGCCCCCACTGCGGCTGGGTCCCCTCCCGGAGCTGCGGGCTTGGACGCGGAGTCTGCGCCATCTTGAACCGGAAAGTGGAGCTTATCGGAAGCCTGAGAATCCACAACTGCGGCACCCACCGAACAGCTGCGAGCCCCAGAACAACGCTCCCCAATTGGCGCAAACACACGGGTTCAGAGGAGCTCTACACTCCACCACGGAAAGGTCAGATTTCGCCTGGGATAAGGTGAGGTCTCTGGTCCTGGCGGGAGAGAGGAACGCGCGTTTTGCGGGAGCTGGAGGACCAGGGAAGTCTGTGCCTAGAAAAATCCATGGCTGTTGGGGCTGGCGTGATCTGTGATTGTGGAAGGGGGTCCTCAGAGCTGCTAACAGAAGGGCTCTCTAAAAAGCAACCCATTTTGATCTGACGTGCAGGGACACCCTAAGAATTTCAGGGGTGTGCCAGCTGCCTAGACTTACGCGCAGCCCCGGAGTTCGCACACTTGGGCTTTTTCCTCTTCAAATCCTTGCGTCTGATTACTAAGCCCAATACATAGGATCACCCAGTCGGGGACACCCTGGGAGACTGCAGGGGAAAGTTGTTTTTCTGGAACCTGGGGATCGGAGCGGGGAGTGACCATCGGAGAGCCAGCTCTGAAGCAGCCCACTCCCACACACCGGTAGTGAGTGCCACAGGGAAAGAAGGCTCTAACACTGCCTAGAGAGGCCATAGATAGACCTGGAAGTCAATCCAGAAACACTGCCACCCAGGGGCTGAATCACAAATTGACTCTTGTGTAATCAAAAATAAAGGAATACGAGAAATTAAGACACACCGCCTGCTTAAAATCAGAACTGGCTTACAACACTGAAGAGCAGTGGAACTCAGGGAACTGCAATACTGTCCGGACTGAGAAACAGGCGTGCCAAATAGAACAACAGAGGAAGTGAATGACCTTCACTACTCCACATTTTATTTATTTTTTTATTTTCATTTTTTTGCATCTTTTACTCAAAAAACTAATTTTTTTCTTTTTTCCTCACTTGATTTTACCTTTTTAATTATTACATTTTTATTTTCAATCCGTATTATTACTACTGCTATTTTATCTTTTTTTTTTAAGTGTCATTTTATTTTCTCTTCATTTTATTTTGGGATTAGTGTTCTACATTCTATTTTTATCTTTCCTTTAGCATCGTTTTACTCTATCTCAACTCTAACTTTATGCCATCACTCTCTTCCTAACCTTCCCCTTTTCAGTGTCCTGTTTATCTTACCCCTTTCCTGCTTTAGATTTTCCCTATTCTTTCTGTTTACCCCTTGTTAAAATTTCACCCTACTTACATATCTAATCTTCAATCCCCTGCTCCAAGTCCATACACACCTCTCTCTTCGCTGTCTTAACTATCCAAAAAGTTGTTTTTCTCTCTGTCCTTTTGTTGTTGTTTGCTTGAATGTAGATTATATCGAATTTTTATGCTTTTTTGTGAGATTGTTTTGCTTATTCTTCTTTTGTTTATTTTTTTGTTTGTTTTGTGCTTCTGTTTTCCCTTGCCTCACTCAATATTAGTTGGTATTGTAGTTTGTATTAATCCCCAGGTACTTATTGCTGGCATTTGCTGGGATTAGTGATTGTTCTATTGGAGTTTTGTCTCCAATATATATAGTCTGTTCCCCTTTCTCTCTTAGTCTCTTTCTTGTCTCTCTTACTTTTTTTTTCCCCTTTTCCCAATTTCACTTTGACACTCCTTTTTTTTTTCTTCTTTCTTTCTTTTTCCTCTTCTTCTTTCTCTCCTATCCCCTAATTTGCCTTTCTCTGGTGGTCACCTTTATTGGAGGTTATTAATATCGTGAATACATTTCTGTTCAGTGCCTTGTGTGTTGTACCTGGTAGTGCTGTATTTTGTGCCTTTAAATCAACGCAGGAGAGAGAGAACTACATAACCAGACACCCAGAGAAAAGAGACCATGGGGAGACAAAGAAACAGCCCGCATATGAAAGAAAAGCAGGCATCACCAGAAAAGGAAGTAAACGAAATGGAGGCAAGCAACCTTCCAGAAAAAGAATTCAGAGAAATGGTCATAAGGTGGCTGAAAAGAATGGAAGACAAATTCGACAATATGAGTAAGGACCAAGAGGAAATGAAGAAGAACCAAGAAGAAATGAAAACTGACATCGCTGCTGTAAAGAACTCAATAGAAAGCATCAAGAGTAGACTAGAAGAAGCAGAGGACCGCATCAGTGAGCTAGAAGACAAGGTAGGAAAAAATAACCAAGTAGAGCAACTTCTAGAAAAAAAAAATTAAAAGGCAGGAGGAGAGCCTAAGGGAACTTTGGGACAACACGAAACAAAACAACATCTGCATAATAGGGGTTCCAGAAGGAAAGGAAGCTGAGCAAGGAAAAGAAAACCTCTTTGAAGAAATGATGACAGAAAATTTCCCTGATATAGGGAAGAAAAAACCCACACAAATCCAAGAAGCTCACAGAGTCCCAAGCAAAATGAACCCCAAAAGACCGATGCCAAGGCACATTATAATTAAATTGGCAAACACCAACGACAAAGTAAGAAGCGGAAAGAGAGAGACAGAAAGTTACCTACAAAGGAACTGTCATCAGACTAGCAACTGATTTCTCAACAGAAACTCATCAGGCCAGAAGGGAATGGAATGAAATATACAAAGTCATGCAAAGGAAGGGTCTGAATCCAAGAATACTGTACCCAGCAAGGCTGGCTATCAATCAAACTTGAAGGTGAAATCAGGAGCTTCACAGACAAAAAAGGACTAAGGGAATTTATTACCACCAAACCAGCAATGCAAGAAATGCTAAAGGGTCTGCTGTAAAAAAAAAAAAAAAGAAAAGAAATAGGAAGTGAAGAAGGAACACAGGGGTAAAGAATAGGAATGGCTACAAATAAGTACCTACCAATAATAACTTTAAATGTAAATGGATTAAATGCCCCAATCAAAAGACATAGGGTAACAGATTGGATAAGAAAACAAGACCCATATATCTGCTGTCTACAAGAAACCCACCTCAGAAAAAAAGACGCACACAGACTGAGGGTGAAGGGATGGAAAAAGGTTTTCCAGGCAAATGGAACTGAAAAAAAAAGCTGTGGTAGCAATACTGATATCTGACAAATTAGATCTCAAAGTGAAGGACATAACAAGAGATAAGGAAAGCCACTTCATAATACTAAAGGGAGCAATCCAAAAAGAAGAAATAACTCTGGTAAACATATATGCACCAATACAGGAGCACCCAAATACATAAAAAAAAAACTCCTGGAGGATATCAAGGGAGAGATTGACAGCAATACAGTCAGAGTAGGAGACTTTAATACCCAACTATCACCATTGGACAAATCCTCTACAAAAAATCAGCAAAGAAACATCAATTCTAAATGACTCACTAGACCAGATGGAATTAATTGACATCTTCAGAACATTTCACCCCAAAGCCACAGAATATACATTCTTCTCAAGTGCACATGGGTCATTTTCAAAGATAGACCATATGTTGGGACATAGGCAAAGTCTCTTCAAATTCAAGAAGATAGAAATCATATCAAGCATCTTCTCAGACCACAGTGGCATAAAACTGGAAATCAACTACAATAAAAACAACCCAAAGAAATCAAACACATGGAGACTAAACAGCATGCTATTAAACTATGACTGGATTACCAGAGAGATCAAGGAAGAAATAAAAAACATCATGGCAACAAATGACAATGAAAACACTATAATCCAAAATCTATGGGACACTGCGAAAGCAGTCTTGAGAGGGAAGTTCATAGCTCTACAAGCCTACTGCAAAAACAAGAAACAATGGTAATAAATTACCTAACCCAACAACCTAAAGAGTTAGAAAAAGAGCAACAAGAAAAGCCCAGTGTAAGCAGAAGGAAGGAAATAATAAAGATCAGAGCAGAGATAAACGACATAGAGACCAAAGAAACAATACAAAAGATCAACAAAACCAAGAGCTGGTTCTTTGAAAGGATAAACAAGATTGATGAACCTCTAGCCAGGCTCACCAAGAAGCAAAGAGAGAGGACCCAAATAAACAAAATCAGAAATGAAAGAGGTGAAATAACAACAGATCCCACCAAAATACAAAGGATTGTTAAAAAATACTACAAACAACTCTATTCTAACAAACTGGACAACCTTGAGGAAATGGACATATTCCTAGAAAAATATAACCTTCAAAAACTCAATCAGGAAGAATCTAAACATCTCAATAGGCCAATAACTATGGAAGAAATTAAAGCAGTCATCAAAGAGCTTCCAGCAAACAAAAGCCCGGGGCCAGACGACTTCACAGGAGAGTTTTACCAAACATTCAAGGAAGAACTAAAACCTATCCTCCTCAGACTATTCCAAAAAATTCAAGAGGAAGGAACACTTCCAAGCTCCTTCTATGAAGCCAGCATCACCCTAATACCAAAACCAGATAAAGACAACACAATGAAGGAGAATTACAGGCCAATATCCCTCATGAACATAGATGCCAAAATCCTCAACAAAATTCTAGAAAATCGGATCCAGCAGTACATCAGAAAGATCATACACCATGACCAAGTAGGGTTTATCCCAGGAATGCAAGGATGGTACAATATCCACAAATCAATAAATGTGATACATCACATGAACAAATTGAGAGATAAAAATCACATAGTCATATCAATTGATGCAGAAAAAGCATTTGACAAAATCCAACACCCTTTCTTGATAAAAACTCTCAACAAGGTGGGAATAGAAGGATCATACCACAACATAATAAAAGCTATATATGATAAACCCACAGCTAACATCATACTCAATGGGCAAAAACTAAAACCATTTCCCCTAAGAACAGGAACAAGACAGGGATGCCCACTCTCACCACACCTGTTTGACATAGTACTGGGAGTATTAGCCATTGCAATTAGACAAGAAGAAGAAATAAAAGGCATCCAAATTGGAAAAGAAGAAGTAAAGCTGTCCTTATTTGCAGATGACATGATATTGTACATAAAAAACCCGAAAGACTCCATCAAAAAACTAATAGACTTAATAAATGAATTCTGCAATGTAGCAGGATACAAAATTAACGCCAAGAAATCTATGGCATTTCTATACACCAACAGTGAACTTACAGAAAGAGAGACTAAAAAAGCAATCCCATTTTCCATCGCACCAAAAAAATTAAGATACTTAGGAATAAACCTAACCAAGGAGGTAAAAGACCTATATGCGGAAAACTACAGGACACTGAAAAAAGAGATAGAGGAAGATGTAAACAGATGGAAGAACATACCATGTGCATGGATTGGTAGAATCAACATCATTAAAATGTCCATACTATCCAAATCAATCTATAGATTCAATGCACTTCCCATTAAAATACCAATGGTATATTTCACAGACCTAGAAAGAACTCTCCAAAAATTCATCTGGAATAAAAAAAGACCCCGAATAGCCACAGCAATCCTGAGAAAGAAGAATAAAGTAGGAGGGATCTCAATACCAGATTTCAAGCTGTATTACAAAGCCACTGTCCTCAAAACAGCCTGGTACTGGCACAAGAACAGACATATGGATCAATGGAATAGAATAGAGAATCCAGATATCGACCCAAACCAATATGCGCAATTAATATTTGACAAAGGAGGCATGAGCATACAATGGAGTTAAGACAGTCTCTTCAATAAATGGTGTTGGGAAAATTGGACAGATACATGCAAAAAATGAAACTAGATCACCAACTTACACCATACACAAAAATAAACTCAAAATGGATACAGGACTTAAATATAAGATGGGAAACCTTCAAAATACTAGAGGAATCCACAGGCAGCAAAATCTCAGACATATGCCAAAATAACTTTTTCACTGATACTGCCCCTAGGGCAATGGAAGCCAAAGAGAAAATAAACAAATGGGACTACATCAAAATAAAAAGCTTTTGCACAGCAAAAGAAACCATCAACAAAACAACAAGAAACCCCACTGTATGGGAGAACATATTTGCAAATGTTATCACTGATAAAGGTTTAATCTCCAACATCTACAGGCAGCTTATACAACTTAATAAAAGGAAGATAAATGATCCAATAAAAAAATGGGCAACGGACCTAAATAGAATCTTTTTGAAAGAAGGCAGAAGGCCAAGAGACACATGAAAACATGCTCAAAGTCACTAATTATCCGAGAGATGCAAATCAAAACAACAATGCGATACCATCTCACACCTGTCAGAATGGCTATCATCAACAAATCAACAAACGACAAGTGTTGGCGAGGATGAGGAGAAAAAGGAACCCTCGTGCACTGCTGGTGGGAATGCAGACTGGTGTAGCCACTGTGGAGAACAGTATGGAGTTTCCTCAAAAAACTGAAAATGGAACTCCCATTTGACCCAGTAATCCCACTCCTAGGAATATATCCTAAGAAACTAGAAACACCAATCAGAAAGGATATATGCACCCCTATGTTCATAGCAGCACAATTTACAATAGCTAAGATTTGGAAACAGCCTAGGTGCCCGTCAGCAGATGAGTGGATTAGAAAACTATGGTACATCTACACAATGGAATACTATGCTGCCATAAAAAAGAAGGAATTACTACCATTTGTAGGCACCTGGATGGAATTAGAGAACATTATGCTAAGTGAAATAAGCCAGTCGATGAAAGAAAAATACCACATGATCTCACTCATTTGGGGATAATGAAAAACATTATAAACTGATGAACAAAAAGATACAGAGGCAGTAAAGCATCAAACAGACTGTCAAATTACAGCGGGAATGTTAGGGAGAGGTGGGGGAAATAAGAGATCAACTGAAGGACTTATATGCGTGCATATAAGAGTAACCAACGGATGCAAAACATTGGGGGGGGGGTGAGGGCAAGTATGGGATTGGGGGGGGGGCAATGGTAAGATATGTACACACATAATACCTTAATAAAAAAAAATCATAAATAAATAAAATGGCCATCACAGTAGATGACATCTTATTGTAGTTTTGATTGCTTTCCTTACAATAAAGATACTGAGCATCTGTTAATGTGTTCATTGGATATTTGTGTTTTCTTTAGAGTAATGTCTATTCAAGTCCTTTGCCCGTTTTTAAATTGGGTTATGTGTTTATTTCCTCACACATTCTGAATATTAATCTATCAGTTATGTGATTTGCAAGTATGTAATTTTCAACCCATTCTGTAGGTTTACTTTTCACTCTGTTGTCAATGTCCTTTGCTGCACAAAAGTTTTTAATTTTGATGAAGTTTAATTCTCTTTTTCTTTTGTTTGCCCACGCTTTTGGAGTCATATATAAAACTCCATTACTAAATCCAAGGTCATGAAGATATACACCTAAATTTTCTCTTTGTAGTTTTATGGTTTAGCTATTTTATTTAGGTCACTGACCCATTTTGAGTAGATTTTTGTGCATACTATGAGGTTGAGATTCAATTTCACTCTTTTGCAAGTAGGAATCCAGTTGTCCCAGCCTCATTTGTTTAAGAAACTGTCCCTTCCCATTGAATCAGGCGTCCTCAAACTGCAGCCCGCGGGCCACATGCGGCCCGCCGAGGACATTTATCTGGCCCGCCGGGTGCCGTTGCCTGTCCTGCTTAGCAGCCGACTCGTCCTGGGCCCGCAGTGTGCATAGGAATTTGTTCATAGTTTTTTTTTAAACTATAGTCCGGCCCTCCAACGGTCTGAGGGACAGTGAACTGGCCCCCTGTTTAAAAAGTTTGAGGACCCCTGCGATTGAAAGTTCTTGGCATCCTTGTCAAATATCAAGTGGCCATAGATTTGTGGGTTTATTTCTGGACTCTCATTTCTATTTGATTGATAAATATGTTTACCCTTATACCAGTGCCATACTGTTTTGATTTCTGTCACTTTGTGGTAAGTTTAAAATCAGCAAGTGTGAATTCTATGACTTTTGTCTTTTTATTTCAAGACTGTTTTGGCTACTTGGGGTCCCTTGCAATTCCTTATAAATTTTCCAGAAGGTGCAATTTTGTTAGGGATTGTGTTGAATTTGTAGATCTCTGGCTAGCATTAACATTGCAATAGTATTAAGTCTCCCTACACATAAGTATCTCTTTTCACCGATTTAGGCCTTCTTTAACACCTTCGACAAGATTGTTTTTAGTTTTCAGTGTAGTTTTTTATCTTCTTGCTTAAATTTATTCCTAGGTTTTTATTTTTTTAGATGCTATTATAAATGGAACTGCCTTGTTAATATTTATTTTGGATTGTTTTTGCAAGTTTATAGAATCACAGTGTATTTGCTGTATCTTACACCCTACTAGAGGCCCGTGCACAAAATCTGTGGGGCGACTGATGGGGCAATCGGGGCGCCCACACTGCCACCCACTTTGGCTGGTCTGGTACCACCCACTCGCTGGCCCTGGCCCCCACCGCCGGGCTGGTCGCCTCCCTCTGCGGGGTGACCGGCAGGGCAATTGGGAGGCCCCCACTCGCACCTGCCTTGGCTGGCCTGGGGCCTGAGGGCTGGGGGCAGCTCCTGTGTTGAACGTCTGCCCCTGGTGGTCAGTGCGTGTCATAGCAACTGGTCGTTCCACCAGCCGTTCTGCCATTCAGTTGATTTGCATATTAGACTTTTATTATGTAGGATAACTTTGCTGAATTCATCTGTTAGCTCTAGTAGCTTTCTTGTGAATACTTGGGATTTTCTCTCTATAGGATTATGTCATCTGCAAATAGAGATAGTGTTACTTCTTCCAATTCAATTTGGATGCCACTCATTTCTTTTTCTTATCTAATTTCTCTGGCAAGAACTTTCAGTATATTGTTGAATATCAGTGGTGAAACTGGTATCCTTGTCTTGCTCCTGATCTTAGGAGGAAATTTTTCAGTCTTTTACCATCAAGTATGATGTTAGCTGTGGTTATTCTTATATGGCTTTATTATGTTGTGGGAATTCCCTTGTAATTCCAGTTTTCTGAGTGTTTTCATCATGAAAGCGTGTTGGATTTTGTCTAATGCCTTTTTGTATCAATTGAAATGATCATGTATTTTTTTTCTTTATTCTATTAATGTGTCAAATTACATTGATTTTTTTATGTTGAGCCACCATTGTGTTCCTGGAATAAACCCCACTTAGTCATGGGGTATAATTTTTTTTTTGTGGGGTATAATTTTTTAATATGCTGTTAGTTTCAGTTTGCTGGTATTTTTAAGAGGATTTTAATATCTATATTCATAAAGGATATTGGTTTTTAATTTTCTTTTCTTGTGATATCTTTATCTGTTTTTGGTGTCAGGGTAACATTAGTCTCATGGAATGAATTAGGAGGTGATACCTGCTATTTTTTTGGAAGAGTTTGAGAAAGATCAGCATTAATTCTTCTTTAAATATTTTGTATAATTCACCAGTGATGCTTGGTCCTCGGCTTTTCTTTGTTGGGAGGTTTTTGATTGTTAATTCATCTTCCTTAATAGTTATAGGTCTATTCAAATTTATCTGATTTTCTTCAGGATTCAATTTTGATAAATTGTGTTTTTTTAGGCATTTTTCCATTTTATCTAAGTCATTCAGTTTGTTGGCATACAGTTGTTCATAGCATTCTCTTTTTTATTTCTGTTAGATTGGCAGTAATAAATTCCACTTTCATTTCTGATTTTAGTTATTTGTGTCTTCTCTCTTTGCTTCTTAGTCTAGCTCAAGTTTGTTATCAATTTTGTTGGTCTTTCAAAGAATCAACTTTTGGTTTATTAATTCTCTCTTTTGTTTTTTTTTTATTCTTAATTTTATTTATATTTGTTCTAGTCATTATTTACTCCTTTCCCAAATCTTTGGGTTTAGTTTTCTCTTCTTTATCTAGTGTCTTAAGATGTAAAGTTAGATTATTAACGTGATCTCTTTCTTCTTTTAAAATGTAGGTATTTACAGCACACATTTTTTTCAGAATTTTACTATTTTTGCTGCATGAGATATGTGTAGTAGGTTGTATTTTTCTTTTCATTTTTTAAATTTCACTTGTAATTCTTTTTCAACCATTGATTGTTTAAGAATGTATTGTTTAATTCCCACATATTGGTGAATTTTTCTATTTTTCTTCTTTTATTTAGTTCTAGCTTTGTTCCATTGTGGTAATAGAAGATACTTTGTATGGTTTCAATCTCTTTAAATTTATTGAGACTTGTTTTGTTGCCTAATATGTGATATACCCAGAAGAATGGTATACACATTGTTGCCTAATATATGGCATGCCCAGGAGAATGGTATACACATCCCATGTGTACTTAAGAAGAATGCATCATCTGCTGTTGTTGGGTAGAGTGTTGTATAGATGTCTGTCTGTGGGTCTAGCTGGTTCACAGTGCTATTCAAGTTTTCTCTTTCCATGTCGATCTCCTGTCCAGATGTTCTATTCATTATTGACATTTTCAGTCACTATTTCTTTAAGAATTCTTTTGGCCCCCTTTTCACTCTCTTCTGGTGTATTGAAGTCTGCAATTATTATTGTAGAACTGCCTATTTCTCCCTTCAATTTTTCATATATTTTATTTTTTTGGCTCTGTTGCTAGGTATGTATATGTTTATAATTGTTATAGCTTCTTGATGCATTGACCTTTTTATCAATATATAATGTCAATCTTTGTCTCTTGCACCAGTTTTTTCACTTTAAAAGTCTATTTTTGTCTAATACTAATATAACCACCATAGCTCTCTTTTGGTAACAATTTGTATGGAATAATTTATCCATCAAGTTAATTTTAATCTATTTGTGTCTAGCATATAGTTGAATCATGTTTGTTTTTTAAATTTATTCTGTCACTCTGCCTTTTGACTGGAAAGTTGAAGCTATATACATTTAAAGCAACTACTGTTAAGACAGGACTTACTTCTGCCATTTTGCTATTTGTTTTCAGTACATCTTATATATTTTGTCCCTAATTTTTCCCATTGCTCCTTTATTTTGAGTTTAGTCGATTATTTGTAGTGAACTATTTTATTCTTTCTCATTTCCTTCCTTTCTTTCTTTTTTTGTTCTTTTTTTGCATGTTTTTTAGATCATTTCTTTGTGGTTACCATTGAGTAACATTTAATATCCTATATTTATAACAATCTATTTTCAATTGAAACCAACTTAACGTCAATGGCATATAAAACCTCTGCTCTTACATAGCTTCATTCTACACTTCTTTTATGTTGCTGTTTACTGGCAACAGCAACATAAAAGAGGGTGCCTAATAACATTATTTTATAACTATTTTTATGCTTTTCTTTTAAATCCTCTAGGAAATAAAAATTCAAATTACAAATCAAAATTATAATAATACTTGCTTTTATATTTGTCCATGAATTTATCTGTACCACAGGCCTTTATTTCTTAAAATGGTTTTGGGCTACGGTCTATCTTTTCATTTTAACCCTAAAACCTCCTTTAGCATTTATTGTAGGAAAGCTCTAGTGGTAATTAATTCCCTCAGCTTTCGTTTTTCTGGGAATATGTTAATTTCTTCCTCATTTACAAAGAGCAGTTTTACAAGATATAGACTTCTTAGTTAACAGTTTTTCTTTCAACACATTAAATATGTAATCCCATTATTTTCTAGCTTCTATGGCTTCTGATAAAATATTGCCTGTTAATCTTATTGAGGATCCTTTTGCATAATTGCCTCTATTGCTGCATTCAACATTCTCTCTTTGTCTTTGGCTTTCAGCCATTTGATTACAATGTGTCTTGGCTTTGGTCTCTTTGAATTCATCCTACTTGGAGTTTTTTGAGCTTTTCAGATTTGTAGATTTATGATTTCATTGAAGTTGGGGCATTTTCAGCCATTATTTCTTCAAAAATCCTTTCTCTCTCTTTTTCTTATGAGACTCTTATGAATATGTTGGTTTGCTTGATAGTGTACCACAACTCCCTTAAAATTTGTTCAATTTCCTTCATTCTTTTTTCTTTCTATTTCCTCAAACTCAATATCAATTGTTGTACCTTAAAGTTCACTGATTCTTTCTTCTACCTGCTTGTTGAACCACTCTAGTGAATTTTTCATTTATTGTACTTTCAACTCCAGATATTCTGTTTAGTTTCTTTTTGTAATTTCCATCTCTATATTGATATTTCCACTTTGTTCATACGTAATTTTCCTGACTTCATTTAGTTTTTTGTCAATGTTTTACTTGAGCTCTCTGAGCATATTTAAGACAATTGTTTTAAATCTTTGTCTACTATTTTGATGTTCAGACTTCCTCAGAGATGGTTTCTGTTGATGTATTTTGTTTATTTGAATAGACCATACTTTCCTGATTCTTTGTATGCCTTGGGATTCTTTGTTGAAAACTAGACAGATGAATATTATAATGTAGTAACTCTAGAAATCAAATTCTCTACCTTTCCTGCAGGGTATGCTGGATTTTTAGTTATCAAAGGCTATAATTGTCTATTTGTTTAGTAACTTTTCCAAACTATTATGATAAAGACTGTATTTCTTGTTGGGTATAGTCACTTGTGTTCAGTTAGAGTTTTTTGACAAACATTTTTTGAATGCCATACACCAAAGCAAAACCAAACAAAAAGCAAACAAACAAAAATACAGAAAAAAAATTTTTAAACTTTTTTCCAGTCTTTGCAGAGTGGCTCTGTGCTAAGGGTCTCCGTTTACACAGAAAAAATGGGTTCTAAGTTTAGGGACCAGCCCCAGGTGAGAGCTTATGTCTTTTCTGAACATGTGTGCATATGGCTATCTAAATTCACCAGCACACAGAGCTGCTTTCGGATGTCCTAATTTCGCCAAGGAAATGTTTGACTTGGGCAGGCTATTGTGTTCACTGTGATCTTTTGCCCCAGACATCTGAGGTTTGTTAGTTGGGCTTGTAGCATTTTTACTGATGCCATCCTAAGTCCTGAGTTAGGTGAAATAGAAATGAGCACCTTACGTTACCCAGACAGATTAGAATAAACATACACAATACTTTGTCAGTCCTCTGGGTGAAGCACAGCCAAACGGCAGGGATGAGGGGTAATGACCTCACTCTCAGAGAAACTAGAGTCTAGTCCAGCCGTGGGCAAACTACAGCCCGGGCTGTTCTATCCAGTTCTCTTGCTCTCCCCTCCGCTCCTTTACTTTGAATTTATATTAGTTCACACAAACACTCCATCCATGCTTTTGTTCCGGCCCTCCGGTCCAGTTTAAGAACCCATTGTGACCCTCGAGTCAAAAAGTTTGCCCACCCCTGGTCTAGTCACACTGGTTTTTAACCAGCAGGTTTCTCCCCCACCTCCTGAAGTATATCCAGAATGAAGGGCATGCCCTTGGCCACCCAACCTTCCCCAAGGGCTAAAACTAAAATGGGGTGGTGGAGGGACTTCCCTGAAGGTATAGCATTTTCTCACCACTGGAGCTGGTTCCAAGGTCTACCTGTCACTCACTCCAGAGTGCCTGGATGCGTCTTTCTCCCCGGGTCCTCCTCAGTTCCCATAGCCCTAGAGCTGGGGCTCAATCAACTGCCCCCAGCTCCTGGGAGGAAGCCACCATTTCAGTGATTTGGGCAAGGCCTCACCTTGCTCTGGCCCTGGATTGGGCCTGGTGACCCAGGTGTGAAGGTGGGATTCTTGGTTCTGGAAAGCTGGCATCTAACTTGTTGTGGTAATTTTCTTTATGATGATGTCATCTCATGGCAAAAGAATTTCATTACAAGGTAGGCCAATCTTACATGTTTGGTTATAACACAGGTATTTCTTTTCTTTTTTTTTTTTTTAAATATATATTATTGATTTTTTACAGAGAGGAAGGGAGAAGGATAGAGAGTTAGAAACATCGATGAGAGAGAAACATCAACATCGATCAGCTGCCTCCTGCACACCTCCTACTGGGGATGTGCCCGCAACCAAGGTACATGCCCTTGACCGGAATCGAACCCGGGACCCTTCAGTCCGCAGGCCGACGCTCTATCCACTGAGCCAAACCGGTTTTGGCAACACAGGTATTTCTGAAATGTTCTATCCAAGTGGAAAGTACTTCTAACAGATACAATAGAGCAGCCTGGGAGCAGTGGAGGGCAAAAACATTTCGATTTCCCTTCTGGAACGGGGGAGTTAGTGTGGCCACTAAGGACTGACTGGACACGAACTTTGGGTTTCCTGTGGATTTTGTCAACACTAGTTAATGCAGCCAGCTCTTCCAGCTCCAGTGACTGCACCGATGTCATTGCCAGCCACGCCCAGCTCGGCATTGTGAAACTTTCTCTGGTTGGAGAACATGCATGGGCATGTTCCAGTACTCACTGGAAAAGTAATTTGTCCAAAACCACACCCCGCAGTCTGCTCTTGCAGGTAGCATGGCACCCACAGCAGGAGGTGGGGCTGGTGGGATTCATGCAGCTTCTCTCCAAACCTGGGCCCAGCTGGGCCTCCAGCGTGACTTGTCTGAGGACACAACTGACTCACAACTCACAGGCTGGGCCAGTCTCACCTTTCCCGCAGAAAGGTGACCTCAGAGCTGCTCTCTGCATCGCTGCCACACAAGCCACTGTCTCAGGGCTTGGGGGACCCCCTCCCTGCACAGGACTCTCTCTGCCACTCAGATGAGATCATGCAGGGTGGAGTCTGGTAGGGGACCCCGGGGAAGGTCTGGAGTCACCAACATTCTAGTTCTTGAGCTGTGATGTGGTTATAGGAGCATTTGCTTGATAATAAGGCGTTAGGCTGTGCCCTTCTGCTTGTGCACATCTTGGTACGCATCATATGTTTTGTAACAAAGTGTTTAAAGCCCCTTTCTGTTTTAAAAAAACAGCCTGTGACTAGACTGGCTATTATCTGCTGGAGAGACTGTGGTGGGCGTGGCCCAGTGTCTGTCCCCATGGGAAGGAAGCTTAAGGGGTCTGAAGCCCCACACATCACCCCATCTAAACCCAAACCAGGGCAGCCCCTTGGGAGATTGGGAAGGAAAGCAGGAGAGCCGGGACTGGAGGAGTGGGGAGGGGCCCCGGGGGAGAACTCAGGGAGAGGCAGAGCCACCAAGCCGGCTCCAGGTGGTGGAGAGAAGACAGAGGCTAGAAAGACACGGCCCTGAGAGGTGGCTGCAGAAATCAAGGTGCAGCGCCTGGTGCCGACAGCCCTACCCCGTGGCTGGAGGAAGGGACAGTGAAGGCCTCCAGGACCCAGGGACGACCCTGCCTTGGGAGCTTTCCCTTCCTGTGAGGAGGGACCCAGAGGGTTGGTTTTACCTCTCCCTAAAGGGGAATAAACTCTACCCGGCACATTGGGGCCAATGCCTAATTCCATAATATTGTCTCTCACTTTCCCAGGGGTCCCACCACCTCCAGGGGCTGCTCCCCTGCAAACTGGAAGTGACTCAGGAGCAGAGAACTGTCCTTCCAGCTGGACCTGCCAGGTGTCAGCACTGCAGCGCCCCCTGTGGTGGCTGAGGACATGGTGATGGTGGTTTCAAGGCCAGCAGGTCCTGCACAGGGCATCTCTGGGCTTCTGCTCCCAACGGCAGCTGCTGTGACTGTCCAGGGAGGGGCTCTGTGCAGGTCACCCCAACTTCCAGGCTCTCCAGTTGGACTCAGAGTTGTTCCCGACAGTGCTAGCTGGGCTGCCTCCGACCATCATAATCCAAGTCCCATCCTCAGACCTGGGCACATCTCCAGCCTCGGGAGCAGGGACGATCTAGGGTGGGATGAGGGAGGCACACAGAGTGCAACATGTGAGGGGCACTCACTTGCCAGGGTTGTACACGTGCAGAGTGGGCTCTAGACACCCCATCCACCTCACCCTAAACCCAGCCCTGCATAGCAAAGAAGTCCGAGAACACCGCAAAACCATGCAGATCCATGCCTAGGCTCAACTGTGGAGGAGGGGAGCCTTGAGTGGGTTCCACTGAGGCAGGCCTTTCTGCCCTGTCCCCAGGAATGGAACTTGAGAGGATGACCATTAGGCTGTAGGCAGCTGTTGGATGATGGGAACTATCAAGGCAGAGGCCAGAGGACTCCTGCATGAGACAGAGGCTGGCAGAATTCTGAGCCTAGCCAAGGAGCCGGGCCTTCCCAGCAGCTGGGCCCTATCTGATTCTGCCTAGGACAGGCCATGGCAGACCTGGGTTTAAATCCTGAGACAGGTGTCAGCTGTGGGTCCAGAAACACTGCTTACCAATCCTCCCACCCTCCACCCCCCAAAAACACACAGGCTTTGTTACTAGGTTACTCTGGTATCTATTGTAATAAAAGCATAATATGCTAATTAGACTGGACAGCTGAACAACCTTCTGGATGTCACTCCGGATGAAGCTACGGCGGCAGGGGCCGAGGCAGAGACGGCCGAGGCAGAGATGGCCACAGCAGCGGGCAGGGGCTGAGGCAGAGGTGGTTATGGGCAATCAGGCAGGCAGGCAAGCCGTGAGGGGCGATCAGGCAGGCAACTAGCAGTTAGGGGAGATCAGGCAGGCAGGTAAGCAGTTAGGGGTGATCAGGCAGGCAGGTGAGTGGTTAGGGGTGATGAGGCAGGCAGGCAGAGTGGTTAGGGGCGGTCAGGCAGGCAGGCAAGCAGTTAGGAGCCAGTGGTCCCGGATTGTGAGAGGGTGCTGGCCGGGCTGAGGGGACACCCCCCACCCCATGCACGAATTTCATGCACTGGGCCTCTAGTCCTATATAATAAAAGGCTAATATGTAAATTGACTGAACGGCAGAACGATCGGTCACTCTGATGCACACTGACCACCAGGGGGCAGAGGCTCAATGCAGGAGCTGTCCCCTGGTGGTCAGTGTGCTCCCACAGGGGGAGTACCACTCAGCCAGAAGCCGGGCTCATGGCTGGTGAACGCAACAGCGGTGGCGGGAGGTAAGGAGCGAGGGGTCCCGGACTGAGAGAGCCCTGGACTGTGAGAGAGATATCTGACTGCCGGCAAGTGGACATCCTCCGAGGGGTCCCAGACTACGAGAGGGCACAGGCCGGGATGAGGGACCCCCCCTCCAGTGCACAAATCTCATGCACTGAGCCTCTAGTCCAGGGGTGGGCAAACTTTTTGACTCGAGGGCCACAATGGGTTCTTAAACTGGACCGGAGGGCTGGAACAAAAGCATGGATGGAGTGTTTGTGTGAACTAATATAAATTCAAAGTAAAGGGGCGGAGGGGAGAGCAAGAGAACCCTCCACTCTTTCGGCTCCGTGGGCCAGATAGAACAGCCGAACGGGCCGGATCCGGCCCACGGGCCGTAGTTTGCCCACGGCTGCTCTAGTCTATATATACTAATATAAAAGGCTAATATGCAAAGTGTCCCCTCGGGAGTTTGACCAGGAGTTCGATCATTCGCTATGATGGGAACTGACCACCAGGGGCAGCACAGAACGAAGGAAAGCCCCAGCCGGCAGCCGCCAACCAGGGAGGAAAGGCCCCGGCTGGCAGCTGGAGGTCCCGATCGGCCCTGATCGCAGGCCAGGCCAAGGGTCCCTACCCGTGCATGAATTTTGTGTACTGGGCCTCTAGTCTTAGTAATAACAGGAGATAATCTACATGCCCTGGTGAGCGGTGACACTCCCAGAATCAAGTGGCCGGAGGCGGAAGTGCTTCCTGGAGAGCTGAGGCAGGAGAGGCATGTTCTGGGTGGCCAGGGCTGGACAGGCTTCCACAGGGGCGAGTGCACCTGGGCTGTGGACAGCTGTGACACAGGGACGAATCACTTTTCATTTCAATAACCGTGTTCATTCCACTGTGCGTTAGCACAACTACAACCATGCATCACAACTGCGATTTACATTCTAGGATGAGGCCATGTGAAAGCAGGTGGGTGAAAAGATAATGTAAAGATAAATGTGAAGTCACTAGCATAACGCAGAGATGGGCAAAGAGGCGACGGTGGTCTGTGAATAGAAGGTGCCCCTGGGTGCCAGACAGTCCTGGTCTCAGCACTGAAAGTCCCAGGTCCCAGGAACCCTCTCGGTCCCAGGGAAACCAGGACACCTGGTGGCTGTGTGAGGCCTGAGGTTTGGGATGTGAATCCAGGCATTAGAGTCAGACACACCCCTGGTCCATCCCCCATGGCGGCCAGACCACAACAGTGTGGGAAGGGGAGACGGGAAACCAAAATTAAAGACCTGGCGGGTCCGTGGAACAGAGTGGCTGCCTAATCAATTCAGCATTCACCTGGCAAATATTTGAGCTCCACTGCACCCCAGGCAGTGCGCTGGGTGCCCCAGATGAAGCAAGGACTAGCTTTTATAATCGGGAGGACAGTGACCAAGCACCTCACAAAGGTGGCAACAGGCAATGGCCTGATACCCGGTGCACACAGGGACTTCTGAGGAAGTGGAGGGCGACGTGGGCCTCAGCCAGGGCAGGATGAGGGAAGCCCTCGTCAGGAGAGCCAGGCCAGCCCTTAAGATGTGGAAGCCGCACAGCCACGGGCCAGCCCTGGGAGCTGGCAGGAATGTGGGTTCTGTGCCCAGGGCAATGGGAAGCCTCAGTGCAGAGGAGCGTGACCTCGCTTCTGGCCACCGGGGGAAATGGAGCCATGACCGATGTGGGAACACCCCAGGAAGGCAGCTGCAGGAGCCCCAGGCGCATGCCGACACAGCCGGGGTGTAGCTGCAGAAACGAGAAGGCAGTGCAGAGGCAGACCCGGGGGCTTGAAGACGGAGTGGCCATGGGGGAGACGAGTCGAGGATAGGCAGACAACCCGTCACGGTCAGAACCGCCAAGAAGCAGCAGTTTGGGTGTGTGGGGGGCTGGGGCTTTGACAGACACGAAGTTTGGCAGAGTCTGAGGTGCTTGTGTGATGTCCCAATGGCGCTAGAGGGTCCAGGCAGAGACCAGGGTTGGAGGCAGGGATTGCAGGATTAACTCATTCAGCCTTCACCACACCAGGAGGCAGGCTTAGTCTCACCCCCATTTACAAGGCCAAGGCAGAGGAGCTGATGGACAGGGCTCCAATGGGATAGATTGTACATTCTTGTAATTCAATAAGAACACATATAAAACTGTCGGTTTAAAGTGTTGTGGTCTTCAATACTCTAGGCAAGAACGCTGTGTGCCTTCCGGCCTTCCTTAAGATTTGTTGAGCTCTTACCGCTGGCCGGTGCTACCAATGGAGCCAGCAAGAGCCCTGTGGTAGAGCCACCTCCTCTCTGCTGGCCTGGCATTCCCATCATTAATCTAGAGTAGGGGCTTCAGACCGAGGACTCCGAGGGGCAACGAGCATGTGGAATTGTGTGCAAAACTGCCCATGTGCCCAGATTTGCAAGAGCCACTAAGCTAAAACCTGATTAAGAACCAGTGGCATTCCTCAACAGTACATCTTGATTATAACAACAGCCAAGATACGGAAACAGCCTAAGTGTCCATCAGTGAATGAATGGATAAAGAAAATGTGGTATGTTGCAATGGAATATTACTCAGCCACGAGAAGGAAATCCTGCCATTGGTGGCAACATGAGTGGATTATGTTATGTGAGCTAAGTCAGACATAGAAAGAAGACTGTGTGATCTCATGTGAGGACTCTGAAAAAGCTGAACTCAGACCCAGAGAGTAGAATGGAGGTTGCTGGGGTTGGGGGTTGAGGAAACAGATGAGTAAGGTCTAAGGATCTAATGTAAACGCGATTCTTTCTTTTTCTTTTTTTTTTTAATAAATCTTTATTCAGATTATTACAATTATTTCTCCTTTTTCCCCCCATAGCTCCCCTCCACCCAGTTCCCACCCCACCTTCTGCCCTTACCTCCCCCCCCACTGTCCTCATCCATCGGTGTATGATTTTTGTCCAGTCACTTCATGAACCCCCCCATACCCCTTTCCCCCTGAGAATTATCAGTCCACTCCCTTTCTATGTCCCTGATTCTATTATATTCATCAGATTATTCTGTTCCTCAGGTTTTTAATTCACTTGATTTTTAGGTTCACTTGTTGAGAGATATGTATTTGTTGTTCATAATTTTTCTCTTTACTTTTTTCTTCTTCCTCTTCTTTAAGAATACCTTTCAGCATTTCATATAATACTGGTTTGGTGGTGATGAACTCCTTTAGCTTTTTCTTATCTGTGAAGCTCTTTATCTTCCCTTCAATTCTGAATGATAGCTTTGCTGGGTAGAGTAATCTTGGTTGTAGGTTCTTGCTATTCATCACATTGAAAATTTCTTGCCACTCCCGTCTGGCCTGCATAGTTTCTGTTGAGAAATCAGCTGACAGTCATATGGGTGCTCCCTTGTAGGTAATTAACTGTTTTTCTCTTGCTGCTTTTAATATTCTCTCTTTGTTTTTTGCTCTTGGCATTTTAATTATAATGTGTCTTGGTGTGGTCCTCTTTGGATTCCTTTTGTTTGGGGTTCTGTGCGCTTCCTGGACTTGTAAGTCTATTTCTTTCACCAGGTGGGGGAAGTTTTCGGTCATTATTTCTTCAAATAGGTTTTCAGTATCTTGCTCTCTCTCTTCTTCTGGCACCCCCATAATTCTGATGTTGGTACGCTTGAAGTTGTCCCAGAGTCTTCTTACATTATCTTCAACTTTTTGGATTTTTTTTTTTTGCTTTTTGCTTTTTCGGTTGAGTGTTTTTTGTTTCTTTGTGTTTCAATTCTTTGACTTGATTTTTGTGTTCCTCTTGTCTGTTTTTGGGTCTCTGTATATTTTTTATTTCAGTCAGTGTATGTTTAATTTCTAGTTGGTCCTTTTTCATATCTTCGAGGGTCTCGTTATATTTATCAGCCTTTTCTAGGATATTCTTAAAAAGCCTTATAACCGTGGTTTTGAATTCTATATCCAGTCGTTTGTTTTCCTCCATTTCTTTCGTTTGTGATCTGATTCTTTGACGCCACATTTTCACTGCTTCCCTGAGTTGGTAAGGTAGATATTTGTGCTAGGTTTCCAATATGGCCCAGTGGGTCTGCCTCCCCAGTTAACCTGAGGTGGACACTCTTGGTGCACCCCTTTGTGGACTGTGTGTACAGCCTTGTTGTAATTAAGTCTTTATTGTTGTTGGTATCACTGGGAAGAATTGACCTCCGGGCCAGTTGGCTGTAAGGATCAGCTGTGTCTATGCTGGGAGAAGTTCGGTGCTGGAGACAGCCTTATAGGATTAGACTTGCAAAATTGCAATAGCCTCTGTGCTCAGCTTGGATGGGGTGGAGTCTCAGTCTTGGCTTCCTGTCAGCCTTACCCTTGCGCGCACGTGCGCGCCTTCAGACCTCCACCTTCCCTGGCTCCTGAGTCTCTGCCGGAGAGTCCAGACTCCCCCCACAAGAGCGTGGGTCCCCAGGGGCTCGCCTGGAACCGGGGTTCAGTGCAGTCAGGAACCTCTGACTCCCTTCCACTAGGGAAAGCCTGTGGCAACCTCCGCAGCCTTTGTGCGCACTGGCGTGCGCGCGCGCACTTTCAGTCCTCCGCCTTCCCCGGCTCCGGAGTCTCCACCCGAGAGTCCAGACTCCCCCCACAAGAGCGTGGGTCCCCAGGGGCTTGCCTGGAACCGGGGTTCAGTGCAGTCAGAACTGGGGCCCAGTGGAGTCAGGAATCTCCGACTCCCTTCCACTAGGGAAAGCCTGTGGCAACCTCCGCAGCCTTTGTGCGCACTGGCGCGTGCGCGCTTTCAGTCCTCCGCCTTCCCCGGCTCCCGAGTCTCCGCCCGAGAGTCCATACTCCCCCCCGTAAGAGCGTGGGTCCCCAGGGGCTCCCCTGGAACTGGGGTTCAGTGCAGTCAGAACTGGGGTTCAGTGCGGTCGGGGGCTTCCTTCTCCCTTCCGCCAGAGAAAGTCAGCCAGGCTCTCAGCCGCCCTTCCTCTCTGCGCGCACAAAGACCCTTTGCCGTACCTCCAATTCTCTGTGAGCTTTTCTCTTTCCTTCTAGTTGTAGAATTTTCACTCAGCCAGCTTTCCTGTGGTTCTGGATGGTGTCCGTTCTGTCTTTTAGTTGTAGTTTTGAAATTGTTGTGTGAGGCAGCAGTTTAGGTGCTTACCTATGCCGCCATCTTGGTTTCTCTCCTCGCGATTCTTTCTTTTAAATGTGAAAATAAAGACTCGTGTATAGAAATAAAAAGAACCAGTGGCAAGCCCCTTGGGAGCTAGTGCCCTGGGCACGCGGGGACCTTCCACGAACACCCGGCCGTCTGTTCACGAGCTCGCGTTCCTCAGGGCTCTGGGTGGGATGGGACAAGAGGGCCTCGGGGGGATGTGGAGAGATGGCTGTGAGGTGGGGAATGCTGGCTGCCGCCCCGGGAAGAGGAGAGGGCTGTTTACCCAGGACCTCTGGAGACTTAGTGGACGCAGAGGCATGTGGGTCTCTCCAGATCCGAGCTGTGAAAGAATGAGCTTCTCCTGTGGGAATTCTGTACCCAGGGAAGCAAGGCCTTGCGCAGCAGAACATGTGACTGCCCCCGTGGTGACCCGACCCAGGGAGCCGAGGCCAGCAGTTGTGGGCAGTAGCTAAGCAGAGCGGTGGTGTTATAGAAGCCCCCTGAACGCCTGCCCTGGCCTAGGACGAGGGCAAGGGCCTTTCCCTCGCTGCTCTGGCTTTCTGACCTCCACACACAGGAGCTGTACCGGGTCATCTTGCAAATCTATTTCTGCCCCAATGGCCTCAGTCCCTAGCCCAGCAGCACCAGCCAGCCTTACCCTGACGGGGCACTTGAGTACAGAGGATGGGAGCATCCCAGGGCACATGGCAGGGGTGGCCCTGCTGTGGGAGGGGCTGCCCTGCCCCCTCTAGGCCTCAGGTGGAGTCAGAATCCAAGCACAGCTGGGTTGGATGTCTCCTGGGGCAGGTCACCCTAAGATAGGTCAGTGCCACCAACCCCCCCCCCCCGCCCTAGTTCCTTTCCTTGGGCTCCCCCACCTGAGCTGCTGCTGCCTTGCCCTCCTGCCTTTTCTTGGTCTGACCACAATGCGCCCTGTGGGGCAGGCTGGGTTCATCTGTGGTTTGGTAGCCCACTCCCTTCCCTTTGGAACCTTGGCCTTGTCGGGTGCCCTACCCTGAGGCCACGGTGTGGGCACACAAGTCAAGGTGCCAGTCAAAGCTCCCGCCTGAGTGTGGCAGCCAACAGAGGCCAGGCTGCTCTGCAGAGATGGAGTCCTCTTCCTCCCCTTCACTTCCGCTGTCCTCCGCCTTCCTGCTGGTGCAGAGTTCCCTGCATCTCTCCAGGGAGTTATTTTGCTTAAGTTAGAGCGGCTTTGGTGGCTTCTTACCAAACCCACCCCTTTGGGGGCAGCTCCCAGCATAAGCAGCTGAGCCGGGCTCCTGCCTCTCCCTGCTTTCCAGGCGGGAGAGGAAGGGGGTTGGGGGGAGAGAGGAGACTTTCTCAGAAGCCTGGGCGCTGCCCAGCACTGTCTTCACTGGGGTGGTGCCACGTGCACACAGGGAGGCGGCTGGGGCCTGAGGAAGAAGATGGGGGTCACCTCCACCCCTGCAAGAGGCTGCGTGGCACCCGGCCTCTCCTGCAGAGGAGCGGAGGCGTTAGGTATTGATTGCGTCTCAGGGCTGCTAAGTAGCAGAGCTGAGTTGCTCCCACACCCCGGGGCGGCGCTGTGCCTCCAGGGTATGCTGTGTGACCTCCAGGTCCTTAAACTTCCTTTCTCTGCCCCCAAATTCACACCAGACACTGAAATGAATGCCCGGAACTGTGCGCTGTGCTGTCCACTCCTCATGTCCCCTGATCAGCACTCGGACCTCCCAGCTGCTGCGGAGAGAAAACGCCAACGAGTAAGTTCCGCTCCCAGGGCACAGAGGTAGCTCATAAGACAGAAGTGTTTCTCGAAAGCTTTATTTGTGGTCACATCTACAGCTGTCATCTCAGCATACAGAGTTCAGTGCAGTGTTTCTCACATACAAATCTGCGGACGCGTGAATAGTGCACCTGATAGAAGAGAGATTCCACTTGCAAAGCTACGCACAGCTTCGCACATGGAAAGCAAACACAGTGGTTAGTGAGGTCCTAACAGCTTCTGTCCACAGAAGGGAGATAAAGGCGCGGAGGAGGGGAGGCCCTTCCCTGCAGGTCCTGGGAGTGAGGCTTCACCTCAGCCTTGGGGTGAAGAGCCACCCCTTCTCCCACACGCAGCACCAGAGGCAGGGGCTGCGCCTTTCTAGTCCTAACGCATTTGCATTTCCTGGCTGAGAGCAGGGAAGGCTTCCAACTTTTTTCTGATCAGTGTGTTTAAATTTTGAGAGGAGAAAAGAACAAATAAAATAGAAATGTACATTCTTTAGTCCACAGGAGATTCCAGCTCTCTAAGCAACTAGAAGGCTGAGGGCAAGATTAATGGGAAACCGGCGACTGTTTCAAAGGTTCCCAGAGCCGGAGGCCCATGACTACATCCTGTCTGCATGGGAGTGAAGATGCCCACGTCTGGAATGCCAGGTGCTCCCAAGTGACAGGTGATGCAGGCTTGTGCATACCTGCCTGCCTCTCATGGAGCCAGTCTACCAACCACAAAGCTTGAGATCAGGGATCAGCACCTGTGCTTGTAAGTAAAATGTCCCAGGAATGCAGCCATGCTCAGGCACTAGCTACCGCTGCTTTCTAGAGGTCTGCCCATGCCTCTCTGAGCGAGAAGTCAAGAACTGGCTTCCCCAGACCCTGGCCACATCAGTGGCCCGAAGCCTGCGGGAGCGCTGCTCTGACAGGACTCATCTAGGCGAGAAGGCAGAGGATGGTGCCAGTCAGAACCGGAGGCATAGGAGAACAAGCTCCGAGATGCAACGACCCAGCTGTCGTCCTGAATTGTCCACAGAACATTGTGATCGTGCAAAAGACCAACAGTTAGAAGACTGTAAAAAGTATTTCTAAACGTAATTTTTCTTAAAGCAACATAAATTCTTGGAAAATCTGCTAGGGATGGTCTAAATTTATCAGGATCAAAGGAGACCAGCCTTTCTTTGTTCAGCAGTGTCTCCAGAAGGGTAGGAATGAAAGAACCACCAGCCGTCCCTGGACACAGGTTACACTACTGACCAGCAGTAGGAGAGAGGACCTTCCTTCCCCAAGCTCCGCAGAAGGGGCTAGGGCAGGACGCCGAAACCAACACCCTCCTCTACACGGGCACTCTCCCTCCCACCAGGGCTGGAAATCAGCTGATTTGAGGCTCTTGCCCTTTCTGCTCCCCCAAGGCCAGCAGCACAGAGGCCACTGCAGGGCACGGAGGGAAGTGTCCCCAGAGCAGTACGCACAGCAAAGTGTTAGAAAGCAGTGACAGCAACACTCACAGACCAATGAGGCAATGGCAAGAGGACAACAGTGCCACCACTTGTAACACCCACCTGAACCCGCTCATTCCCAAGTTCTATCCTGCTGTTCGCAGTGAGCTAGCAGTCAAACAGGCCTGGACACTGGAAACAAAGTAACCACAGCGCAGCTGAGCCTGTGGCTAAAGAGCCTTGTTATTTTATGCATCTGGGTCTGTTATCTCAGCTAAAAATCCACCCAAGCACCTCCAGAGGAGTAAGCTGACAGCTTTTTAGCTGGGGTGCGCAAGTAAACCAGTTCTCCGCTTTTCAGGTGCTGTCACTACTCCGAGGGCATTCATGCGCCATGCTTCTTTTCAGCTGCACTGAGCTAGCATGGAACCTCATCTCCATTCAGAAGGACTTCCTGCCTGGCTCAGTCATTCTCAACAGTGAGCAGGGCCATTTCCCCTCATCTGAGGATCCGACCTTGATTCCGTTCACCAGATGACTTAGATGTGGATTTTAATCTTTGGAATGAGGTCTGTGCCCCGGAGGTCACCAGCCTGTAGAGCCACCACAGCTGCCCCTGTCCCCACTTCAGGAACCAGCGCCTTCGTTACCCAGTGCCATCGCAGATCTCTCTGCTAGCATCCTCTACTCACTCACACGGCTTCTCTCCTCAGAGACTGACCTCCCGCTCCCTATCTGACACGTCACAGAGACCCGCAGCTTCCCCGCCTCCGCTCCATCCTCAGATGAGCAGAACAAGTTGAGTGTTGCAGGGGCTCTGGGAGGCACCCGCAGTAGCTAGGACTGGAGAGGTGTAGCTGGCAGGTGCCTAATTGGTCAGGGCTAACCCATCATTAAAGCACTCATTTCCACCCCTAGCTGGTTTGGCTCAGTGGACTGAAGGGTCCTGGGTTCGATTCCTGGCCCTAATTCAAGGCATGCCAAAGGCAACCAATCAATGTGTCTCTCTCACATGGTGTTTCTCTCTGTCTCTTCCTCTTCCTTCCACTCTCTCTAAAAATCAATGGAAAAGAATATCCTCAAGTGAGGATTTAAAAAAAAGCACTCATTTCCATGTTAATACCACATGTCAGGACATGAGACGAAATATCCTTTTAGTTTGAGATTCACATGAATTTTAAGAAAGTCCCTATCACTCTTCAGACTGGCAACACAAAGGCTATAGAATATTTTCAACAACTTAATCCCTAAATATTAGAAAGTTAAAAGTGAGGATGGTGCTACTTTACAAACTGGATGGAACTGTAGGCCTCCAAGCTTGCAGTGCCTCCGCTGCGCTCTGGCTAGGCCAACCCGAGCCTTTGAGCTCATCCAGGGTTGTGGGACCTGAAGCTTTGATGTCCAGGCCAATGTGTCCTGGGGCAAGCCCCTGCCCTAGGTGTCACTTCAGCTTGTTTTGCAATTAAGAATTGGCAAGAGCTCCACCAATGAGATTCACAAGCTTAGCATAATGGCTCAGGGGAGGCAGGCAGCAGGAAGGGGAACTTTCTTTCCTTCAGCAGAACTGTTTTGTGCAAAAGCGATTTCCAATCTCTACTGCTCGAAACAGCACACATTGGAATTCCCGAGCTTTCCAGTCAGATGCTGGTGTGTTCCCCTGAGCACAGGAATGGCTCAGGACAGCCCACACCAGGAGTTTAAAGATCTAAACTGGATGCTCCTTTATGCTGAGCAGCACAAATGAGCACTTAATTACATACACATCACAGGGCAGGAAACTACAAAGCAAATCCCAGGAGGGCAAATCCCATCAGTCCTTGACAACCTGTAGCAAAGGCTTTATCTGCAGGTTTCCACGTCACCCGCATTCCCAACAGCAACTGCGGTTCACCTTACGCACCTAGAGTCAAGCCAGGCCGTGTTTTTCTGGGTGTTGGGATTGCAGGTGGTTATTTTTACACTTTTTTTCTATTTTCTATATGAGCACGTACTACTTTAACATCCAGAATATTTTTTTGTGCAGAAGAAAAGTGATGAGGAAATTCTAGAGGACTTTTTAAAACAAACATAAAATTCCTAATGTAATGTGGGATGTGAGTTCCTTCAGAATGTTGTATATAGTTTCAGACATGGGATTTGTTCAAGAAACAAAATTCCACCCACCCACCCCTGGATTCCGTTTCTGTCCTGGTATTTTTTCTTTTGTTTTCTTGCTTACAAGCTCTCAATTTATCCAGCTTGTACTGAAAGGAAGTGGAGGCCATGTCCCAGTAGGTACCCGCGTGGAGCAGTGCCAGCCCAGAGCGTGCTGTGCTCCTTCATCACTGAGTCTGTGGGCTGCAGTCCCCGGGCCCAGGAAGAGGCGCGAGGACCGGAGGGACACGCCCAGGGTAACGTTAACCCACTCCTCCCCTTCCCGGCTGAACACTTACAGGAAACCTGTGGTGCATGGCTGCTTCCTGTGGGAAGGCTGAGCTGAAAACGATGGGCAATTGATTTCTCTGTAGTTCTTCTCGAGATTTGTCTTACCTTGCTGTAACTTTGGAGTACTAAGACAGCCAGTCCAGTAAGCATTCAAAAATATGGGCGACATTTGAAAACCCTCTGTGTTCTAAACTGCTCTTTAGCATTGTAATAATTGTTTAAAAAGGGAAAGAAAGCTAGCACTGCATCTACCTACATAAGATCCTCATTACGTTCCTAAATCCCTGACTTCCAGGTAATGCAGAAAAAAGTGCAAGTTCTCTAACAGGTTAGGGACACTCACGCTGACACTAGAGAGAAATGACATTGACCCTCAAAGACTGCCTCGTAGGAAGCATTATGAACAATTACAACCACTAGGTGGGGCCAAGAGCTTGAAGCAAACCATAGGGAACGTCATTCCCTTGTTTTAGGAATTTAAAACTTCGAAAATTAAAGAATGTAAAAGACCAGGTATCCTCATCTGAGGAAATACGCAGTGTAATTAAACTCTTCCAGTCAGACTAAACACTAGTTGTTTTTTTCATGGAACTGAAGTCAAATCCAGGCAAACTTTTTTTTTTTTTTTTTTTTTTTTTTTTTTTTTTTTACCAACAAGTACAGGGCAAACTCCTGCATCCAACACGGTCAGCAGAAACTGATTTCAGGACGGACTGTGGGAGCGTGCTGGGCATCCAGGTCCAGGCGAGGAGGAGGCAATCCCTTAGAGCTCAGTTGTCAGTAAGCACTTCTGCTTCAAGATGGGTTCTTCGGTCACAACTGGAGCAGAGCTGAAAGGAAGGAAGAATGGGTTATTCCATGAAACCCTTTGAGATAGAAACTGTAAGGTCTGGGGCTGGGAAAGCAGGAACTTTACAAACTTTGCTTTCTAGCCTGCTTTAGCCTGCTTGAATAATGAGGAAAATAAACTTAAGCTGTCTGACCTTGTAGGCCAGAGACTAGATATGCCCATAATTTCAATGCCATGCCAGGTGTTTTTAATTGGATAGAAAGAACTGTGTTGTTTTCAAGGCCAGCAGCGAGATAACCACTAAGTGCACATAGGGCTGGCTCTTTAATAAAAAGGGAAGTTCTGCTTGTAGCCTTGCTTAGAATTTGAATTCATTTTCTCTAAGCCCACCGGTGAAGCCCACCGGTGAATAAAGTGTGACTCCCCCGGCCTGTGCTCTCGGACCGCGGGACCTCACCCGAGAGCTTTCAATAAACACGATTTTTCGCCTTTAACCTGCTTGTCTTGGTCAACTTATTGGCTTTGGTCAGATTAAGTCCTACATCTCTGATTAAACCTTACAGAAACAACACCCATTTCTCCACGAGTGCCACATGGAGCATGCTGAGTAAATGACAGACCTAGCGGCCAGCGTGGCTCAGTGGCTGAATGTCGACCTATGAACCAGAGGTCACGGTTTGGTTCCCAGTCAGGGCACATGCCCTAGTATAGGGAGTTCAGGAGGCAGCTGATCAATGATTGTCTCTCATCATTGATATTTCTCTCTCTCTCTCTCCCTCTCCCTTCCTCTCTGAAATCAATAAAAACATCTATACAAATAAAAGGGTAATATGCTAATTAGACCGGGAGACCTTCCAGACGTCCTTCCGGACAAAGCCATGGTGGCAGGGCCGAGGCAGAGGCGGTTAGGGATGATCAGGCCGGCAGGGGGGCAAGTTGGGGGTGAACAGGCCAGCAGGAGGGGCAGTTGGGGGCAAGAAGGCCAGCAGGGGGGTCAGTTGGGGCAAACAGGCCAGCAGGGGGGGCAGTTGGGAGTGAGCAGGCCGTCAGGGAGCCAGTTGGGGGTGATCAGGCTGGCTTGGCGGGACAGTTGGGGGCGAGCAGGTTGGCGGGGAGGGCGGGCAGTTAGGGGTGATCAGGCCGGAAGCGGGGGGCAGTTGGGGACGATCAGGCTGGCAGGCAGGTGAGTGGTTAGGAGCCAGCGGTCCTGGATTGCAAGAGGGATGTCTGACTGCCGGTTTCAGACATCCCCCAAGAGGTCCCAGATTGGAGAGGGTGCAGGCTGGGCTGAGGGACACCACCCCCCCACCCCCGTGCACGAATTTTGTGCACCGGGCCACTAGTATTGATATAAAATAACAGACCTAAATGACTGTGTTGTAATACTTAATTTAGCAATAAGGTATTCCACAGAAGGGAATTTTCTAGATAACTGATGCATATTTAATCTTGAAATTAAATCTAAAGATATCAATGTCTCCTACTTCCTTGAATAACATATACCAACCAGACACTTGCCCATTTCTTAATGAGTCAGTTATGACGAATATCAAAAACAGTACTGTGCTGAGCATGACAGCAACCTGCTCAGGAAAAACCCAGTGGGCTGTTCTGTGCTTCTTTACATAGTCTCAGGTGGCTGTCCAAGTTCCTATACCAGCCAGTATGTTTTGTTAGAGCTATGTGAAAAATAAAAGTATATGGCCCTGGCCCTGGCTGGATGGCTCAGTTGGTTTGAATGTCATCCGGTGTGCCAAAAGGGTTGCAGGTTCGATTCTTGGTCAGGGCACATACCTAGGTTGTGGATTCAATCCCAGGTCGGAGCATACAAGAGGCAACAGATCAACATTTCTCTCTCTCTCTCTAAAAATCAATGAAAACATATCCTCAGGTGAGGATTAATAAAAAATTTAATTCAATTAAAAAAATAAAAATATATAGGCTTTGCAAAAGAGTCTCTTTTGTAAGTGAAGAGCATAAATTTAGGTGCAAGGATATAACATCTATTTTGGTTTCAGATAAACTTAATATCAAAACATATAGTACAAGGACATACATTTGACCCTTGAACAACACAGGGATTAGGGGTGCCAACCCCCTTCCAGTTGAAAATCTGCACATAACTTGACTCACCCAAAACTTAATTACAGCCCCTTGGTATCCACTGGGGATTGGTTACAGGATCCCCTTGGATACCAAAATCCAGGGATGCTCAATATTCGGACTGGCAAGAATATATATAGCATTTCTATAAAACGCTATAGAACAATGCATAGTTGGCACCATGCATCTGGGGATGGAAAACACTGGTTTTCATCTGAGGTTGGTCGAATCCGTGGATGTGAAACTCAGGGATACGGCAGGCTGACTGTATATTTATTTTTTTAAATACGCATATAAGTAGACGGTGCAGTTCAAACCATGTTGTGTTCAAGGGTCAATTGCAGTTTAAAATATCAAAAGTACTAACAAGATTTATAAATGAAACAGCAATTATTTATCTCACCCTCTCCATTCCTACTACACAAACATTTTCAACTGTGGGGTAGTTTGTTTGTTTTTTTTCCTGGAATTTTCCCTTCACTTTTCTGTATCTCTGGTTTTCTGAGTGTAGGCCCTGGAATTGGTTATAAATGCAGATTCTTAGACACCATACCAGACACACAGAACCAAAGAGTCTGAGGGTAGGGCCCAGTAACCTGCGTTCTAACTAGCCCTTTAGGTAATTCTCATGCACAACTAGCACCAGTCCTAACTGTTCTAAGAGATGTTTCTACAATGACTTCCTACTAGAGACTATGAAAACGTAACATTCTTGCACCCCACTCACCAGCCCCACAATCCTTTGTTTTGATCTTTTCAACAGTGTATGAAAATTTTTGGCAATGCTAATATTCAGTATTTATTGTAATTATACAAATATTGTCACAACTGAATATAGGTGCATTAAGTATTTTTTTCTTGCACAATTTGTTTTCTTGGGACTGAATAACTGCCTCTTCTGTTGTGAACTACTTTCCCAATTTTCTATCCTTGCTTCTGACTGACCCCTAACCTCGCAGAAAACCTCGGCTCTCTTCTGAGTAAGTCAGCCATGCCATGTAAGTTTTAAAAACTGGGGTGGGCTATGTGTTTTCTTGGCAACATCCCTCCTGGAACTATATCCCCCTCTTCAAATCCACAGGATCTTTCCAGACCTCGGTGGGCAGCTGCCACCTTGGACGCTGCCTCCACCTCCCTTCTGGTAAATCCCACTCCTCTGTCTCCTGGCCCCACCTTGTCTTCTTTCTTAGATAATCAGCTTGTTCTGATGGAACACATGCTCCAATGAATAGCTTCCTGAGGAAGACCACAGGAGGAACACCTACTCTATAGAGAAACTATAGATTTCGCCTAACCCCACACTTCAATGATCTTTTGGATATAAATCTCTAGGTGAGAAATGCTTTTCCTCCAGAATTCTGAAGACATTGCTCCATTATCTTCTAGCTCTCAGTTAAGTCTGCTGTCATTCTGACTTCTAATCTTTCGTATGTATTCTTCCCCCAACCCCACAGACATGTATCCTCTCTTAACTTTGATATTCTGACATTTTACAATGTTCCTTGGTGTTGTCTGTTTTCATTCTCTGTGCTGGGTACTCAGTAGGCCTGTTGAATGTGAAAACTCAAGTACTTCTGTTCTAGGGAATCTAGATTCCTTTTTGTGACAATTCTCTCACGTTCATTTACTCTGTTCTTCTTTCTCTATTGCTAATGACTCATATATTGGATTTCCTAGGCCAACCCTCCATTTTCTTTTCTTTCCCAGTTTTCACCTTTTTTTATTTTGGGATAGATTTTCCTCCATCTTATCTTCCACATATTTTTTTGGATTTTATTTTTAACCTGGTTAATAGTTCCTAAGAATACTTTAGTTTCTGTTCTTTTCTTTTAAATGTCCTGTATCATTGCATAGGTGTAGTCAGTTATCTTTTCCCTCACGCTATTATCATTGTGCACTTTTTATTTCCTCCTGTTTCTTTTTCATTCAGTTTCCCTGTTTGGGTCTTTCCTCAAACATCTGATGACCTTTGCTCCTGTCATACTGAAGAGGGAAGCACTGGAACGCTGTTTGGAAACCACCCATGGGTAAAACTGCTGAACATTAATGGGCTTCCAGGTAGAGCTTTAAAGCGGATTTCCTGGCAGTTCCATCAGGGGACCCACAAACAGCCTTGTGGGCCTTTTCTCTTTGGTGTGTCAGTTCCTCTATAAAAGAATCCTCTTAATTTCCCACTTGAGACATTTATGCTTAGCCAACGACACTCTGGACTTTCAGTGTGTGAACTTTGGGTTAACCTTCCTGTTTTCAGTTTGGGACCTTACTCTACAGACACCCCAATCCAGAGCTGCTGGAAGCCAATTCCAGCATGTCATAATTACAAGAGTTTCATCAAAAGGTTGATGAAACTTGGGGGCTCAACAAGGGCTGAGTCACATATGTAATCACATATTGTAATGGCTGAAAAGGCACTTCCCCCAAACCTGAATAAGATGATTGTTTGCTGCCAGACAGCTCAGGGTATCTTAATCTACATGTTATTGCCTCCTGTTGGCCAAACACCTGAACAGCTGTAGGCTATTCCCCAATCTGACAATGCTTCTGTAAACCCTACCCTTTGAAGTGTATTATCGCCACCTTGCCTTAGGACAAATTGTGTTAATAAAAAGTAGGGGTCCTGAGACAAGGAGAACTAAGAACAAAGAACTTGGAACTTTAGCTCCTCTAGCTGAAGCTCCTCTGACCCCCAATGCCTTTCAAAATTATCTTTCATCTCTGGACTCTTACTTAATCTACCTTTCTCCAGATTGCTGAACCCTTTGTAATGCTGGAACAAGAGCACCGCACCAACACAGAGCCTCTCTGGCCCAGCTCCTCCAGCACAGGTAGGTTGGGGAGGACTGTTTACATGGGTACAAATATTTTCAGTCAGTCCTCATTCTCAATCCCACCTTATACCCCTATCTTCACAAATATCAGAACCCCCAATTCCTGAGCCTCTCCAGGGCTCTGCAATGTGAGTTTGCATGCTTTGTATGTTTCTCAGTTTCCACTCCCTCCCTTTTCATGTTTAAATTTCAGTTAAATGGAGCCTGCTAAATTGGTTACTACTTATTCATCATTTATCTGCTTCTAAAACTTGTTGAAGTCTCTCAATTGCTGTTGTCTCCTCTCCTGTTCTTTGTCTTTGTGGTTTTATACCTGAAAATTAAATTTTACAGAGAATACTCAAAGTAAATCTCATCTGTAGAGATGCAACCCGGGCATCATTTTTAGAAACATTTTATTGATTATAACGTATACACACTGAAGTGCACAGATCATGAGTGTACAGCTTGATGACTTTTTGCAAATGGAACACACCTTTGCAATTAATCAGCATGCAGATCAAGAAATAGAAAACTACTTGCCCTCCAAAGATCATTTTTGGACTTCCTTCTAGTCACTAATCACCTCAAGAATAACCATTATTTTTATTTCTAGGAGTTGCGCCTCATTTTGAACTTTACTTTGCTTATGTTATGGTGAGATGATCTCCAATGATCCTCACCTCCTGGAATTCACATGCTTAATCTCCTCCCCTTAAGCATGGGCAGGACCTGTGATTTGCTTTAGTCAATAGAACATAGCCGAGGTAACAGAATGTCACTTCTGTGATTAGATTGTACATGACTGACTTCCAGCTTGCTACCAGGTACTACTGCCTTCTTGGTTTGCTAGCTTTGATGAAGTAAGCAATTATTGTGGAGAGGACTGTGTGGCAAGGACTGAGAGTAGCCTCTGGCCACTAGTCAGCTAAAACACAGAGGCCCTCAGTTTAAGTCTTTCAGGAACTGATTTCTGCCAACGACCATGACTGGAGGCCCTTCTCCAGTTGAGCCTTAGGATGAGAACCTATCCCTGGCCACCACCCTGATTGTGGCCTGTCAGAAATCTGACGCAGAGGACTCACAGGAAGTGAGATTGTAAATGTGTATTGTTTTAAGCTGCTACATATGTGGTACTTGGTTCCACAACAATGAATAACTAATGTAAATATGTTTATGTGATTCATTTGTATTGCTACATTGCAGTTGTAGTTCATTAATCTTCACTGCTCTATTCTAATATTTATCTAGCTGACTGCTAATGGGCTTTTGTAAAGTTTTCAGCTTGGATCATTATGAATACAGGTGCTATAAACATTCTTGTACATGTCTTTCAATGCACATATATTTGTACTTCTATTGGGTGTGTACATAAGAAGAGAGTCACTGATTCACTGTGTATGTTCAACTTTTGTAAATACTGTCAAACCTATTTCCAACATGGCTATTCCAATTTTCAGAGATCCAGCTGCCTCCTATCTTCACCTGGTACTATGTGTCTTCTCTACACTGTAGCCCTTCTGGTAGTACGCAGTGTTCTCACATGGTGGTTTGAATGTGTATTCTTCAATGACTAGTCAAGCTGCACCCTATCTTGTATGCTTATTGCCCATCTGGATATCCTCTTGTGAATTATCTATTCAATTATTTTGTGAAATTTTCTATTGAGTTGTCTTTTTCTTATTTGTTTATAAGAGCTCTTTATATACACTGGGTATGAGTCCTTTGTCAGAGGGGGAAGAGGAAGAGAGCAAGAGAGAGAAGGAGAGAGAGATAGAGAGACAGAGTCAGAAACAAAGAGGAAGGGAAGAAGGAAGAGGGAGGGACTACAAATGTTCTCTCCCACTCTGTGGCTTTCCTTTTCAAGCTCTTGAAATGATATCTTTTGAGGAACAGAAGTTCTTGATATAACCCAAGTTATAATGTTTTTGCTGTGTGAGTAAAGCTCTTTGTGACCTGTTTAAAAAACCTTTGCCTTTATTCAAGGCCACAAAGATGTTCACACTGATATTTTCTTCTAAAAGCTTTATTATTTGATGTTTCATATTTAGATTTCCAATCCATCTAGTATGGATTTTTGTGTATAGTATGAGGTGAATCAAAATATTTTCCCCAAATATTAAAACACTGTAAAGATATATGTACCCATGTGTTCAGTGCAGCATTATTCAAAATAACCAAGATATAGAAACAACCTAAGTGTCCTTCAACTGATGATTAAATAAAGAAGATGTTGTATATATGCAATGGAATACTACTCAGTCATAAAAAAGATGAAATATTGACATTTGTGATAATATGAACAGATCTTGAGAGTATCATGCTAAGTGGAGTAAGTCAGATGGAAAAGAACAAGAACCGTATGATTTCATTCCTATGTGGGATATAAAACAAAAAGCAACAAGTAAACAAATAAGACAAAACAAACAAGACAACAGAATGGTGGTTATCAGAGGGGAACGAGGATGGGGGGAGAACAAACTGGGTAAAGGAAGTCAATATATGGTGATGAAAGGCCACTAGACTTTGTGGGGTGAGCATACAAAAATCCATACTAGATGGACTGGAGATCTAAATATGAAACATCAAATAATAAAGCTTTTAGAAGAAAATATAAGTGAACAATGGAGTATACAGATGCTGTATTATAAAGTTGTATACCTGAAACTTATGTAACGTTATTAACCAATGTTACCCCAATAAATTTAATTTAAAAATTTAAAAAAAATTCCCACATGGACATTTAACTTGTCTACCTGATTTACTGAAAGAAATCCCCTAGAGTGTTTTTTCATAAATCAGGTAACTGCAAACGTGCTGATTTGTTTCTGGACTCTATTCCGTTTCACTGATTTATTTACTTGTCATTTTTTGAATTATAATTGACATATTATATTAGTTTCAGGTATACTACTTGTCATTTTTATCTCTCTTATTGACTACTTTGCTTTGGGAAGGAGTAGAGATAAGCTCTTTTTCATCTGTAATTTTTAATTTGGAAATCCTTAAGAACTCACATTACATTGTGCAAACTCAATTACAAAGCATTATCATCTGGTCCTCTGTATGTAATCTCTATTTTTATAGTGGCAGTTACTAGGCAGATAAATGTTTAAAAAAATAACCTATTAAATTTCTCTTAAGTTAACCATCTAATAATTTGTCCTTTCTAATTAGGAAAGCATTTACTTCAACGACTCATATTTTCAATACTAGGAGGACATGAGAAATACCAGACATAAGCAGGAAAAAGTCTAAGGTGAAAATGAAGGCAATTTTAAAGCTTTTTGTAAAATGAGCACAGTTTTGGTCCTAACAACTAAATGTTGAAGGACTACAGGATAAACAAAAGCTCTTTTGAGTCCAATTTTTCTTTGTGGCAAGTGCTATGTAGAAATGAGTGTGCAACAGGTTTCAGTACAGGCTATCTCAGTGCCTCACCTTGGGAAACTCCTACCTCACCCTGAGCTGTGCCTCTTCACCATATTGATGGACAACAGAATAGTAAAGCATGAAAAAAAGACAAATCAACTTAAATATGCACATGTGCATAGCCCCTGGACAGACAACAGTGCAGAGGTAGGCCTGGGAGGGGACAGGAGTGGGGTGGAGGAGGTCAATGGGGGGCAGGGAGAGGACATGTGTAATACTTTCAAGAATAGATAAATTAAAAATACACACACACACAAATACAAATTTTAAAAGATAAGCCTGTAACATTTTTATCTAACAAAGATTTCATTTGAAAAGCCATAATGTCTACTTCATAATTTTGTAGAAAATTGCTACTTGTCAAGAAAAAAGAAAACACTAGTCTAAATAGTAAACAGAGAAAAGATTTATCCAATTTCAATTAAATTCAATGAAAGAAGAATTTACATTATTGCTTCAAATATATTTAATTTTCCCCCACTACTAACAGATGCCTAAAAACTGCAACTAAAAAAATGTCCTCACCTGGTCACAGCATCCACCAAGAATGGTGCTGGGGGAGAGATCAGCGAGATCACGTCTCTACTGCCATGTCCCTCCTTCCCCACCAAGGACGGTCCATTTTCTGTGAGTCCATTAGAAAGGACACTGCTCTGCTAAGGGAGACATACAACACATGTGTGAGCAGAGGTGACAATGCTTACCCAAAGGTCAGTGCTTCAGCTCTAAGTCATCTTACTAATGATTATGGTAATGAGGATGAGGATTTTGATGATCGTGGTTGTTTTGGTTTGTTTGTTTGTTTTTAATTATCCTTTCCTTCAGATTTTTATTTTATTCATCATTTATAAGCATTTACAAACAGAAAAGTTAAATAGCTAGTTTGAAGCTATTAGGTCAGTAAACAGAATTTTGATAATGACCCCTTGTTTTTAAGGAAAAACAAGAGCCTGGTAATCCTTTAGGTCTCACTCTGAAAGGGTAACCAATAGAAAAATTGCAAATATTAACTTACTGGCACAATCCACCGGGGCGTGATCATGGATGTTGAAGATACCTAAAATAAATTACATATATGTATTTATTTTCATAATTATACTCCCCATGCTTTCTTCTACTATGAGATGCATTGGGTGGGGTAGGGAGCAGTTCTTAATGGTCCCTGGAGCTGACATGAACTTCTGAATCCAAGATCATTTTCTACAACACAAATAATTTTGAGAATCTCTTTAATCTAAATATCCACTACTCCAAGAATGCTACTACTACTTTCAATTCATGTAATAGGACTGTCCCCCACCTCAGCATTGGTTTGATATTTTATTTTCTAAAATTTTAGTTCATTACAAATAATTATAGCCTTCTTGGTAGGATTCTGAACAATGGATTATGACAAATCAAAATGAATAGCATAAAAAAGTACACAGGAAAAACATCTGTTTATACAGAGGTCATTCTCTAATTATCATGCATTCATTAGAAAACAACAATAGAACCACCCATATTACTTCTGCTTCATAGGGCCTTTGTTAGATTTATTTCAACATTTAATTTTCTAGATCATACTTTTATGTGTAGAATTATAATCTAATAAACTCCCCTATTTTATAAAAACTTAGAGTAGCCCTTGCAGATAACATTATATTCTGAAAAAAAAAAAAATAATATAAGTCCAGGTCTTAATCTACACTAAAAAAAAAGAGAAAGATGCAAATTGACCACCACTTCGCGATGCCCACCAGCCAATCAGGAGTATGCAAATTAACCCAACAAAGATGGTGGGTTAATTTGCATATGCAGGCACCCAGCGGCCAGGGGCGGGGCAGCCGCTTGCGTGCGTGCCAGCACCAAGTGGCCTGGGTCCCCGGGACAGGCGTCCTCAGGAGCCAGGCTGCTCTGAGCCTGTAGGCCCTCGCGTAGGCCTGGAGCGGCCGGGGTCCGGGAACGCCCCTGGCCACTCTGGGCCTACATGTGCAGGCGCCGAGCAGCCGGGGGCGGGGTGGGAACATCCGCAACACGGTTTATGTTCCTGCCCTGTGGACACTTGCGTGCGCGCCAGAACCAAGTGGCCTGCGTCCCAGGAACAGGCATTCTTGGAAGCCAGGCCACTCTGAGCCTGTAGGCCTGCACGTAGGCCAGGAGCAGCTGGGGTCCTGAAATGGGCCTATGCATGCAGGTGCTGAGCGGCCGGGGGCAGGGCGGGAACATCCCCGGGACCCAGGTGCTCCAAGCCAGCACGTGTGCAAGCAGCCGGGGGGTGGGGCAGGAATGTCCCCGGCAGCGAGCAAGCAGACAGCAGACTGCGGGGCCCTGTTTGCCCCTGGTGGTGGCAGTGAGGGGCAAGCAGTCCCCTGCAGGGCCCCCACAGAGAGCAGACACCAGGGACCTGCTTGCTCCTGTGGCGGCAAGCCAGAGAGAAGACAGCAGGGCCCTGCTTGCCCCTGGCCCCAGCGGCAAAGGGCAAGCAGGCCCCCACAGAGAGCAGAACCAGGGCCTGCGGTGGCATCAAGCAGGCAGGTCCACAGAGAGCAGAGAACCACAGGGAGCAGGCCTAAGCCGTCAGTAGGACATCCCCTGAGGGCTCCCAGATTAGAGAGGGTGCAGGTCAGGTTGAGGGACTCACCCCTCCCCCCCCACCCCGTGCACAAATTTCGTGCACTGGGCCCCTAGTAAGTTATAATCATCAATATTAGAAAACAAATGGACTTTTACCACTAGAAATGAGAGAGAGAGAGAGAGAGAGAAGGAGAGAGAGAGGAGAAACTACAGTAAAAGTAAACAAAAAATGGTTAGGCAGAAACAAATCCTATTATCATACTTACAGTAAATATAAATGGATTAAACTCAATCAGAGAATAGAGACTCTCAAATAAGATTTTAAAAACAAGATGCAACAAAATTTTGTTCATAAAAGGTTCATTTAAAACCAATAGATACACAGGAAGGTTGAAAATAAAAGGACAGAAAATTATACACTAGGTAAAACAAACTTAAAAGAAAACTACGGCCGAAACCGGTTTGGCTCAGTGGATAGAGCGTCGGCCTGCGGACTGAAAGGTCCCGGGTTCGATTCCAGTCAAGGGCATGTACCTTGGTTGCGGGCACATCCCCAGTGGGAGGTGTGCAGGAGGCAGCTGATTGATGTTTCTCTCTCATCGATGTTTCTAGCTCTCTATCCCTCTCCCTTCCTCTCTGTGAAATATCAATAAAATATATTTAAAAAAAAAAAAAAAAAGAAAACTACGGTGTCGATATTATATCAATCAAGAGGGAAATTAAGAGAGAAAAAAAGGGCAAAGAAGGATACTTTAAAGTGCTTAAAGGAACTTAAGAAAGTATCATTATCATCAACATATATGCATCTCTCAGCCTTTCTTTAAAATATGCAAAACAACTACTGACAGATCTAGCAACACATGAGAAATGGATTAATCAATAATTGTAGACAGATATTAAACACACCCTAGAAACTGAATGAATATTCAAGGGAATCAGTAGATTAACTAATGAAAGAATTCTGCAAGTTTACTAGACACAAAATCAAATTATTAATTCAACAGTAACAAATTAAATACCGTTCACAATTTCAATAAAACTACATTTAGGACTTAACCTAATGAGGAATCTAGAAGACTTATAGAGAACATTTAGCGACTCAAATAAAGATGAGAAATTAGAAATATATATCAAGTTTGTGAAAAGGAAAAGATATTTTTTAAAATGCCAGTTTTCTTTAAAAAATCTGTAAATTTAATATAGACTCCAATTTAGTGCAGGCAGATTTGAGGGGAAATCTGACATACTGATGCTAAATTTATAATTAAAGATTTACTAGATATCAGAAAATAAAAACACAATAGTACTCTAGCAGGAAAAGAGGGCCCAACAATTCACTTGAGCATAAGCACTGCAGCGCAGCGACAGTGTGAATGAGCATGCTGGATGAAGATGAGTTACACCCCAGGCAGGTGGAGGGGATGGCACCAGATTTCATCACGCTACTCAGAATGGCATGTAACTTAAAACATGAATTGTTTATCTCTGGAATTTTCCATTTAATATTTTTGGACCATGGTTTACTGTGGGTAACCAAAACTTTGGACAACTGAAACTGTAGATGAGGAGGGAACTACTGTGTACAAATACTGAATTATAATGTTGTATAACTGATATCCTATATAATAATAGAGGAATATGCAAATTGTCCAGGACTCCGTAACGTCAGGACCGCTTAGCAGGCTGCGCACGCAGCATGCCCCAGTAAGGCTACTGAGGCTTTCATCTGTCCCTATCTATACCAAAGATGACAGGGTTCAAGGAGGAAGGGCTCCAGTTTCGTTTTCTCAGCACCCAGCTAGGAGGCCTCCCTGGGGCAGCTCTCCCCTCCGAGCCCTGTGCAGGATGGGCAGTCCAGCCCGGGAGCCCCAAGGGGAGGCAGAGCAAAGTGCTTTCCCTCCGGGACCCCGCTCTCCCTGGGAGTCCGGTGCAGAGGGCGCTCTCCCTGGGAACCCAGAAATCCGCCTCCCGGGGCGACTGCGCAGCAGCTGGCCAGGTGAGCCACAGAAAGGGGACCAACCCATGCAGATGTGTACTCTGGCAGAGGCCACTCAGCTGCCATAGTTGAAGTCGTCCTCGATGGAGGAGCAGGGGTAGCGGGAATCAGAGTCAGCCATGTCGGCAATTGAACCCCAGCTTCCCGCCGAATGACGTAGAGTACACAGACCTCAATGGTCCTTGGTCACTTCCTGAGCAGCAGTCAGCCCCGACCGGGGATCAAACCTAAAACCTAAGTAGGTGCCCTGACAGAATGGAACCCAAAACTTTGGTGTGGCAGAGGAGCTCCGGCCCACAGCAGGGGCCAGGACACGCCAGAGGGGTTTTGTTGAGGGGCCCTGACAGGCAGCTTGCAGCACAGTGGGTTAGAACCTCCTCCTGATACAGCAAGGTTGCGGGTTGGATCCCTGGTCAGGGAACAGACAAGAAGCAACCAAAGAGAGCATAATAAGTGGGACAACACACTGGTGTTTCTCTCGCTCCCTTCCTCTCTCTAAAATAATCAATCAATAAAAATTAAAATAAAAAATAAACCCTCTGGCTAACAGAGTTGCTAAAACAGTTGAAAGCGAAGTCCCATCCCTTCCCATTCATTCAACAAATACTTCATATGCTCCTTCAATAATCACACTGGGGATGAATGTTTATTTGTTTGTTTGTTTGTTTTGGTTACTCCTCACCTGAGGACATTTTTCCATTGATATTTTTTTTAGAGGGAGTGGAAGGGAGGGAGAAAGACAGAAACTAATGTGAGAGACATCAATTAGTTGCCTCTTGCTGAATCTCCAACCAGGGCCCAGGATTGAGCCTGCAACCCCGGTACGTGCCCTTGATCAGAATCCAACCCGGTACCCTTCAGTCCGCCTGCAGAAGCACCATCCACTGAACCAAACCAGCATTTTTTTTTCTTTTTAAGTCCTCCTCTAAGGATATGTTTTTTTCATTGATTCTAGAGAGAGAGGAAGGGAGAGGGAAAGAGAAACATTGATCAGTTGCTCAAGCAATCCGACAGGGATGGAACCCACAACCTGTGTATGTGCCCTCACCTGGAATAGAACCCATGACCCTTTGGTACATGGGAGGACACTCTAACTACTGATCCACACCGACCAGGGTCTGGAGGTAAACTTAAAAATTGTTTTTCAGATCTGCCCTGGCCAGGTGGCTCAATTGGTTGGAGTCTCAACCTGTACACCAAAGAATTTCCTGCTGGATTCTAGGTTAGGGCACATACTTAGGTTTAGGTTAGATTCCGGTAGGTCAGCAGGTGCAGAGGCAGCCTACCAGTATTTCTCTGTCACATGGATGTTTCTCTCTCTAAAAATCAATTTTAAAAATATCCTCAGGTGAGAATTAAAAATATAAATATTAAAGAATTTTCAGATCTAAAATTTTATTTGGTTCTTTTTTATTTTTATTTTTAAAATATATTTTATTGATTTTTTACAGAGAGGAAGGAAGAGGGATAGAGAATTAGAAATATCGATGAGAGAGAAACATTGATCAACTGCCTCCTGCACACTCCCTACTGGTTATGTGCCTGCAACCAAGGTACATGCCCTTGACCGGAATCGAACCTGGGAACCCTTGAGTCCACAGGCCAATGCTCTAGTCACTGAGCCAAACCAGTTAGGGCTGGTTCTTTTTTAAATTTTATTTTTCATTTACAGTTCACATTCAATATCCTATCCTATATAATAAAACCCTAATATGCAAATTGACCAAATGGTCACTATGAACTGACCACCAGGGGGCAGACGCCCAATGCAGGAGCTGCTCCCTGGTGGTCAGTGCGCTCCCACAGGGGGAGCGCCCCTCAGCCAGAAGCTGGGCTCACAGCTGGCAAGTGCAGCAGTAGTGCCAGGAGCCTCCACGGCAGCACTAAGGAGCAGCAAGCCGAGTGTAGGGAGCAGCATGCAGTTGGGCAGAAAGGAGCGAGGGGTCCTGGACTTTGAGAGGGATGTCCGCCTGCCGGCAGGCAGACATCCCCTGAGGGGTCACGGACTGTAAGAGGGCACAGGCCAGGCTGAGGGACCCCCTCATCCCTAGTGCATGAATTTTGTGCACTGAGCCTCTAATACAGCCGTGGGCAAACTACGGCCCGTGGGCCGGATCCGGCCCGTTCGGCTGTTCTATCCGGCCCACGGAGCCGAAAGAGCGGAGGGTTCTCTTGCTCTCCCCTCCGCTCCTTTACTTTGAATTTATATTAGTTCACACAAACACTCCATCCATGCTTTTGTTCTGGCCCTCCGGTCCAGTTTAAGAACCCATTGTGGCCCTCGAGTCAAAAAGTTTGCCCACCCCTGCTCTAACATATATATATATATACACACACACACACACACATATCCACATATATATGTGTGTGTGTGTATAGTATATCAATTTTACCACAAAAAAAAACTAAACCACAAAAATAAGAAAAGAAGAAAGAACCTAATGAAACAGAATAGAAATATTAGTAACAAACCAATTAGGAAAGGATGGATTATTTAGTAGATAATAATTAGAGAATTGGCTTTTTATAAGGATGAAAAACATAACTGGGTTATAGCAAAACCACAATTGACATCCCCTCCCCCACAAAACTGTTCTAATATGTTAAAATCTAAATGTGAAAGATATAATAAAATTATAGCTAATAGAGAAAAACAGAAAATTTCTCAGGCCCCACCCCACACTTACCAAATCAAAAACTCAGGGTGGAGTCTAGCCATCTGTTTGTTTTTCTAAATTTTTATTGTTGAAAGTATGACATATGTCCCCTTTTTCCACCATTGTCCTCTTCTAGTCCACCCTTATCCCTCTACCCCCAGTCTTTACCACCCTATTGTCTGAGTCCATGGGTTATGCATATATGCATACAAGTTCTTTGGTTGATCTCGTCTCCCCCGAATTCCCTCTGAGATTCGACAGTCTGTTCCATGCTTCTATGTCTCTGGATCTATTTTGTTCATCAGTTTATTTTGTTCATTAGATTCCACATATGAGTGAGATCATGTGATACTTGTCCCTCTCTGACTGGCTTATTTTGCTTAATATATTACTCTCCAGGTCCCTCCATGATGTCTCAAAGGGTAAGAGATCCTCCTTTTTTACTGCTGCATAGTACTCCATGATGTAAATGTACCATGGCTTTTTTATCCACTCATCTACTGATGGGCACTTGGGCTGTTCCCAGATCTTAGCTATTATAAATTATACTGCTGCTATGAAAATAGGAATATGCATACATTCTTTCTGATGGGTGTTTTGGATTCCTTAGGATATATTCCTAGAAGTGGGATCACTAGGTCAAATGGCAGTTCCATATTTAATTTTTTGAGGAAACGCTATACTGTTTTCCATAGTGACTGTACCAGTCTGCATTCCCACCAGCAGTGTACTAAGGTTCCATTTTCTCCACATCCTCGCCAACACTGTCATTTGTTGATGGTAGCCATTCTAACAGGTGTGAGGTGATACCTCCTTGTCATTTTAATTTGCATCTCTGATGATCAGTGACTGTGCATATTTTCATGTCTCTTGGCCATCTGTATGTCCACTTTGGAGAGTGTCTATTTAGGTGCTTTGCCCATTTTCCTATTGGACTGTCTTCCTTTTGTTAAGTTGTATGAGTTACTTATATATTTTGGATATTAACCCTTTATCAGATGAATCATTGCCAATTATGTTCTCCCATACAGTGGGTTCCCTTTTCATTTTGTTGATTGTTTTCTTTTTATTTTGATGTAGTCCCAATTTGTTTATTTTCTCCTTAAGTTTCCCTTGCCCTAGGACAGGTACCTATAAACATATTGCTACGAGAGATGTCTGAGATTTTGCTGCCTACGGTTTCTTCTAGGATTTTTATGGTTTCATGACTTACATTTAAGTCTTTTATCCATTTTGAGTTTATTCTTGTGTATGGTGTAAGTTGGTGTCTAGTTTCATTTTGCATGTATCTGTTCAATTCTCCCAACACCATTTATTGAAGAGACTGTCTTGACTCCATTGTATGCTCTTGCCTCCTGTGTCAAATATTAATTGAGCGTAATGGCTTGGGTTGATTTCTGGGGTCTCTACTCTGATCCATTGATCAATATGCCTGCTCTTGTGCCAGTAACAGTGGCTTTGTAGTGTAACCTGGTATCTGGTATTTTGATCCCTTCTTTGTTCTTCTTTCTCAAGATTGCTGCAGCTATTTGAGGTCTTTTTATGGTTCCATATAAATTTTTAAAGTATTTGTTCTAGATCTGTGAAATATGCCGTTGGTATTTTAATAAGGATTGTGTTGAATCTATAGATTGTTTTGGGTAGTATGGACACTTTAATTATGTTAATTCTACCAATCCATGAATACAGTATATTCTTTCACTTGTTTATATCTTCCTCTCTCTCTTTTTTCCATGTTCTGTAGTTTTCCAAGTACAAGTATTTTACCTCCTTGGTTAAGTTTATTCCTAAGTATCTTAATTTTTTTGTTGCATTGGTAAATGGGATTTTTTTTTAGTTTCTCTTTTTGAAAGTTCATTATTGGTATATAAAAAATGCCATCAATTTCTGGGTGTTAATTTTGTATCCTGCTACATTGCCGAGTTCATTTAATATATCAAGCAATTTTTTTGGTGGAGTCTTTAGGGTTTTCTATGTACAATATCATGTCATCTTATATAATAAAAGGGTAATATGCAAATAGACTGAATAGCAGAACAACCGAAAAACCAATCAAAGCGTAATATGCTAATGATACGCTAACGCTGCTCAACTGCTCGCTATGACGTGCACTGACCACCAAGGGGCAGTCAACTGGTCAACCAGTCGCTATGATGTGCACTGACCACCAGGGAGCAGTTGACTGGTCAACCAGTCGCTATGATGTGCACTGACCACCAGGGGGCAGATGCTCCAACTGGTAGGTTAGCTTGCTGTTGGGGTCCAGCTAATCGGGACTGGGCAAGATGGGCCGGACACGCCCTGGAGCCCTCCCGTGGTCCCTTCCCAGCTCAATCGTGCACCAATGGGGTCCCTCGGCCTGGCTTGCACACTCTTGCAATCTGGGACCCCTAGGGGGATATCGGAGAACCAGTTTCAGCCCTATCCCACAGGCCACTCCCCTTGGGAGGGCGCCAGATGCAGGGCTCATGGCTGGCGAGCACTGCTGCAGCAGCGCGAGTCTCTCCCAATTGGGGACTGATAGGGCGTGAGCCTGCGGCAGGCACAGTGGGCCTGGATGAGCAGGAGCGGCAGGTAGGAGCTGCAGGTGGCATTGGATTGCGGGTTTTGGCCCGATCCTTGCAGACCACCCAGAGGGACCCCACCCATGCACAAATTCGTGCACCAGGCCTCTAGTCTACAAATAAATGAGAGTTTTACTTCCTCCTTTCCTTAGCCATCTGTTTTAATCACTGGCAGGATGATTCTGTTACACATCCAAGTTTGAGAACTAGTAATCTAAGCAAACATTCAGCACCTTAGGCAGTACCATCTTCTAAGCCTTCAGAATTTCTTGTTCCTACAGCAATTTTTGTCATATTATTCATAAGTCACTAAATGAGTTATCTGTATACAGTTCACCCACTAGACTGTAAGTCTCTGGTGGGAAGGAACTATTGCATTATGATCATAGTACTTAACACAGTATCTCCCATACTGCAATAATGATCAATATGTTCAATGCCACCCATTTTTATATTCCCACCTTTCTGTAAATATTTTTAAAAATTAAATGTTTTTATTGTCTTAACTCTTAAAAAATATAATTTGTATTGATTTTAGAGAGGGAGAGACAAGGAGAGAGAGATAGAAACAGCAATGATAAGAGAGAATCAGTGATCAGTTGCCTCCTGAATGCCCTCCACTGGGGACTGAACCCACAACCTGCGTATGTGCCCTGACCAGGAATCAAACCATGACCTCCTGGTTCATGGGTTGACATTCAACCACTGAGTCACACTGGCTGGACTGTCTTAACTCTTTTCAAGCTGGTTTGTCATCCATTTCCTCTATGTTATTTACAGTATGCTACTGAATTACAAATAGGCATATAGTAGTGACACACTGTACTGTGACACCCACATTCAAATTGGTAGAGTTTTATAGTACAGAAAAGGCAATGCTAAGTGTTACTGAAATATGAACTCTTATTATGTGCAAAGTTTTACTAAATTGTTAAAAAGGCCAAAATTGGAATCCAGCAGCAACATTTGCAAAATAGAAATTTTTTTTCCATTTTGGTGTTTTAAAGCATATTTACCTGAGGTGTGACTGTGCTGTCAATCAGATTCTCGGTTAGAGATAAAAGCAAGGCATCAAATTCATCTGTAGCATCCTATGGAGACAAAATATATATAGTTAATAAATGACCCACTAATCAGACTACTTTTTTCTTATCCTCTCAATTTATCATTCTGACCAAGGCCTGATTGGTGTTAACCTTTAAACAAACAGGGACATTCAGGAATCACGCTTATTAGTGTTTCCACTTTTGCTAGGAGGGGAACCTAGACTATAATCAGAATTTTAAGAAGCTAGGCATTATGTGAATTTGCAGATTAGCTATTCCTTCTGGTGAGACAAAATTTGGGTAGGGTTAAGACTGTTCTGGTTCCTTTTTTTTTTTTTTTTTAAATCTTCACTTGAGGATATGTTTTTCATTGATGTGAGGAAGGGAGGGAGGGAGAGCGAGAGCGACACCCATCAGTTGCCTCATGCACACGCCCCAACATAGGATGGAATCCACAACCTGGGCAATGTGCCCTGACCTGGAATTGAACCCACAACCCTAAGGTGCATGGGGTGATGCTCTAACAACTGAGCAGCACTGGCCAGGGTTGTTCTGGCTCTTAGACTAGACTAGAAAGTTTAACACAGAAGAAAGATGAGTAAAGGAGATGCCTGAATTCCAAACGCTTCTTTATCCAGATATATGAAAACTTCACTATTTTTGGAAGAGGACAGTATGAACTTCCCCATAAATGTTAATTAACACTTTTTGTTTAATTAGTATTTGAAGCACTTTATGGAACACACAGTTCTGTACTGTAGAGTGTGTGTGTATGTGCATGCATGTGTGTGTATGTGTGCACATGCATGTGTGTGTAGGGGGGGCAGGAAGAACTTTAAAAGTACAAAAGACAAAAATTCCAATCTGGAAATAAGAGAAATAAGTATCTAATGTGTAGTACATAACAAAAAAGGCCCTTCATTTATACAATTCTATTTCTATCTACCTGCTTTCAGGCCAACTTTAATTACACACGTGAAGAAATTATTCTCTCTCTTCTTAGGTCTCCCTCCTCCTATTTTACCCATCCCATCCTCTGGCCTGGGTGAGTGCCCCAAAACAGCTTGTGCATGTCTCTACCACAGGCATTAACATTCTCTCTCCCTTTCTATAATTCTGACCGAGGCCTGATTGCTGTTAACTATGTTTCAATCTATTTTAATTTCCAAAGCCTAGCATGCTGTCTAGTGTATATTATATATGCAATAAATCTTTGAACTAAATGTCCTGTTCCAAAAATCTCAGGTTCCGCTAACAATTTTCAATCATCAAAGATGTCAATGTATCTTTTTAGAATTTCAATTAGCAGAAAGAAAGATAAGATCCTGGTTGTTTGTTCATTTAACTCAAAAGTCTGAAAAGTTATACACCCAAATATTAACTACACTGTTTTGGGGCAGTGGGAATACATGTGATTTCTAATTTTTTCTTTTCTGAAATATTTGAGAAATTAGTATAATAAATATGCTTATGTAATAGAAGAGCAAAATGATAAATGCTATTTTTGAGAATTTTTCATTTAACTTGCAAATTAAAACATTCACTGGGCAATGAACTAGGTTTCATTGTTTTCTAAACTGGTAAGGGTGTGGCAAGAGGGTATGGGAATGGCAGGAGCTGTGATGCGCTGGCCACACTGCAACACAATGACACAAATTATTTCAGAAAGTTTATTTCAATGAATAGTTAGTGCCTACTATGTGCCAGGTACAGTTTGAGACACTAAGGAAGCATAGCCAGCACCCAAAAAAGCAAAAATACAAAGACCACCCCAAACCAAAAATACCAACAAATAACACAAAAACTGGAGAAAAATCCCTGAGATCCTCTTGTGAGGGATTTGACAATAGGATTCTTCCTAGAGAATTCAGGCTCAGTGCTTTTCTCATAGCTTGAGTTCTGGTGTGAATCAGAATCACCAGATGCCCATGGCTGTACTACAGGATTCAACTCAGTATGGTATTTGGGAAAACCTTTAAAAGATTAAAGATATTGTTACCTTTAGAACAGAACCATTTCCTGCAGGTGTGCTGTGCGCTGGAGCAAGGGAATCTTCAGGGAGGGGCACATTATTCTCACTTACTACAGCCCTGGAAAGAAAATACAAATTCACATCATGGAGGTCTGTCTGAGCATGGGCAGTGTTTTCAAAGAAAGGCCTTGGGAAAGAAGTGTAACAAATTCATGTGGGAGAAGAAGAAATTACAACTTGTGAGGAGCATGACAGAAATCCAGGTCACACTCATATGCTTTTATGAAACCCTTTCCCACCCACCACATAACAGTTTCAAATCCAGGTCAGACTCACTCACAGATGGATCAAAATTGTGGGCTACTTTGCTTCCCTCCTAAGTCTCACTGAAGGACAGAAAAGATTATCTTGAGAAGAAAAGCAGATACACAAAAATGATAGATCAATAGATTACTTTTTTAAAAGCTGTTATCAAAGACATGAATGAGAAGCTCAGTGGAACAGAAATCGTACAGAATACCTGAGATATGGGAGAACAGTCAGGAACCATGAGAAGCCCCCATGTGAGGACACAGGCTGGAGAGCTCTGCTGAAAAAGAAGCAACATCTAGAATGCACCAGGCATTACAACAGGACCACCCAGGTGAGAGGATGCCAGAAAAATGTTACCAGGAGGCCCGGCAGTAATGACAAGCAGGTCTAACCCCAGATGAGAACAAGAATAGGAGCAGTCTTACAGATGGCTCAACACCAGGGAGAAAGGGGGAAATGTACAGCCAAAGGTCATCTTCCACTAAGCTAACACCTCCAGCAGGAAATCCCAGCCCTCTCCAGTATCACTGAAACGTGTGCAAGCGACAGGAGCAGTTCTGTCCAATCCTGCAAGGAGACTGGGAAAAACAAGAGATAGACCCTAGACTGGAAAAGTCAGATGTAATTTCTGAAGTGAAAGCTAGGATGGTTGCAGCCACAACACTGAGGCAAATAGAGGCAAAGAGATGAAAAGAAATAAGGAACAGTTGTGAGAAAGAGAGAAGTGATCAGAATATTTCAACTAATGGATAGTGGATATTCAAAAAATAATGGCTTATGATTTTCTGAACTGAAAAAAAGACATATATCTTCAAATTGAAAGACCACCTTGAATACTAACAAAAAAAAAACACCTATTCTTAGGTATACAGTAATGAAAATGCAGAACCTCAAGAATGAACAGTAAAACCTGAAAGTTACCAGAGAGAAAAATAGCTTTGTATTTCAGAAAGAAGAAACAGTTCAGACAAAAGGAGTTAATATGAGAAACAGTGAGTATTAAAAGAAGCAATACTTTACAATGAATTCTCCCAACACTTTAGCAAAAGATTGGTCCTGGATAGCTTACACTGCTGCCCAACACAGAAGGAAGCACATGTAAAGCTTCTGCATCCATTCTGCTCAGCATGTGTCATGACCTAGCAATTCCACTCCTAAGCATACACCCTAAAGCAGTGGTCCACCAACCTTTAAGGCCTCATGGACCACCAATGGTCCATGGACCACCGGTTGGCAACTGATGCCCTAAAGAATCCTCACAGCACATGTGTATACGGAGGAGCACACACAATGTTAACTTGGAACAAGCATTTGCCCATTAATAAAGAATGAGTGCCTTCAAATCAACGCAGGAGAGAGAGAACTACATAACCAGACACCCAGAGAAGAGAGACCATGGGGAGACAAAGAAACACCCCGCATATGAAAGAAAAGCAGGCATCACCAGAAAAGGAAGTAAACAAAATAGAGGCAAGTAACCTTCCAGAGAAAGAATTCAGAGAAATGGTCATAAGGTGGCTGAAAAGAATGGAAGACAAATTCGACAATATGAGCAAGAACCAAGAGGAAATGAAGAAGAACCAAGAAGAAATGAAAAATGACATCGCTGCTGTAAAGAACTCAATAGAAAGCATCAAGAGTAGACTAGAAGAAGCAGAGGACCTCATCAGTGAGCTAGAAGACAAGATGGGAAAAAATACCCAAGTAGAGCAACTTCTAGAAAAAAAAGTTAAAAGGCAGGAGGAGAGCCTAAGGGAACTTTGGGACAACACGAAACAAAACAACATCCGCATAATAGGGGTTCCAGAAAAAAAGGAAGCTGAGCAAGGAATAGAAAACCTCTTTGAAGAAATAATGACAGAAAATTTCCCTGATATAGGGAAGAAAAAACCCACACAAATCCAAGAAGCTCACAGAGTCCCAAGCAAAATGAACCCCAAAAGACTGACGCCAAGGCACATTATAAAGAATGAATAGGGTGTGCTTGACTCATGTAATGGCAGTTAATATGAAGGACCCATAAATAATTTTTAAATACAAATATGTCAAAACAAAAACCACTGAATTGTACACTTTACCTACTTTATTCTTTTTAAGTATTACATATGTCCCCTGAATTGTACACTTTAAATGGGTGAATTGCATGGTATCCTAATAATAAAAGCCCAGGGTTGTAACTTGTAACAACCGATCACAACCAAAGGGTGACCAACTGGAAGTCAGTGCTGGGTTGCCGTGGCGACCTTGACAGCCGCTGCCACATGCTGTGGGCTCGACTGATCGGCTCCCCCAGCCCATAAGAGACTGGCAAACTGCAACTGGTGGAAAGCAGTGAGCCCAAGCCGAGCCACCCTGCGATCACGGGGCCAACAGGCCAGGCCCAGCCACCCCTTGATCACGGGGCAAAGAGATCAGGCCCAGCCACCCCGGGATCACAGGGTGAACAGGCCAGGCCGAGCCGCCCTGCGATTTGGGGCAAACAGGCCAGGCCTAGCCGCCCCGCGATCACAAGGTGAAGAGCCCAGGCTGAGCTGCCCCACGATCATGGGGCAAACAGGCCAGGTCCAGCTGCCCCGCGATCACGGGGTCACGAGGCGAACAGGCCAGGTCCAGCCTGACCAAGCTGCCCGCAATCCCAGGTGAAGAAGCCGCTCCACTGACCAACCTGCGCTAGGGACCTACTTGGGCGCGCGGAGTCTGGGGCCTCTAGCCTGCAGCCATGGGAAGTCTCCCTCTCCCCAGAGTTAGGAGCACCAGCCCAGGTCTACCCAGCAGCCTGGTCCTGACTGCGGGGGTGAGTTCCTGCAGGCTGGGGTTTGATCCCCACACATTAGCAGTAGGAGACCAGTGCCTTTGTTATTGCTGTGTGTCCAGATTTTAATTGGACAAATGTCCGGCGTCCCGGGCACCAGCTTAGCAAAATCTTTTAGGAGGAGAATTCTTTCTGGGTTTCCTCAAATTCCCTCAGCCCCTAATCACCCCTCTGTAAAGGCGCAGAACAAGTGAGGCCCCTTAAATAAAAATCAGAGGTCTCCAGCAACGGTGGGCCTCTCTCATCACAGTCATTTGGACTGGATGGCATTTGAGTATTTATCTAGGCACCATGACAGAGAAACACAAGCTCAAGTCAGGATCTCTGCCCTTAAAACATTCACAATCTTATTAGAGCCAGTAGATGATAAAAGCGCAGTAATAACATCAGAATGTAAGGCAACAATACAGAGAGGAACAGAGGCAATTGCTAGGATGATTTTCCAATAATTAGTACAAAGAGTATGTGCTATGAATTAAATAAAAAAAATATGTGTGGAAGTAGCTGCTTCATGAGTATGGCATCCCTTCCTATTCTAAAGGAAGCTGAGTTCCACGTGAACTGTGTACTATGCTATGATATCTGAAGCACAGGACAAGGGAGGCCCTAAGTGTACTATGCTTTGATATTAGAGTCATTCTTTATTGTTCAATATGATTTATTTCTGTACTAGAGGCCCGGTGCACGAAATTCGTGCACGGGAAGGGGGGTCCCTCAGCCCAGCCTGCACCCTCTCCAATCTGGGACCCCTTGAGGAATGATCACCCCCTAAGCACCCCCTAATAACTCCCCTGATCACCCCCTAATCACTCCCCTGCCAGCCTGATTGATGCCTAACTGCTCCCTGCCAGCCTGTTTGCCCCTAACTGCCTTCCCCTGCAGGCCTGGTCACCCCTAACTGCCCTCCCCAGCAGGCTTGATTGCCCCCAACTGTCCTCCCTTGCAGGCCTTGTCCCTTCCAACTGCCCTCCCTTGCAGGCCTAGTTCCTCCCAACTTCCCTCCCCTGCTGGCCATATCTTGTGGTGGCCATCTTGTGTCCACATGGGGGCAGGAACTTTGACCACATGGGGGCAGCCATCTTGTGTGTTGGAGTGATGGTCAATCTGCATATTACTCTTTTATTAGATAGAATAGAGGCCTGGTGCATGGTTGGGGGCCAGCTGGTTTGCCCTGAAGGGTGTCTCGGATCAGGGTGGGGGTTCCCCTGGCGGGTGGGGTGGCCTGGGCGAGGGGCCTGTGGTGGTTTGCAGGCCGGCCACGCCCCCCGGAGACCCAAGCGGAGGCCCTGGTATCTGGGGTTTATTTATCTTCTACAATTGAAACTTTGTAGCCTGGAGCGGAGCCAAGCCTTCTGCTCACTCCGTGGCGGCAGCCATTTCTGTTGGGATTTATGTATCTTCTATAATTGAAACTTTGTAGCCTTAAGCGGAGGCCAAAGCAGGCCAGGGCTACAGAAGCTTGGCTTCCTCCATCGCCGCGGGCAGCCCTAACCTCCTTCTCTCTCCAGCTCCATGCTGCCGCCATTTCTGTTGGCATTTATCTTCTATAATTGAAACTTTGTAGCATTGAGTGGAGGCCTAGGCCGGCAAGGGCAGGCAGAAAGCTTGGCTTCCTCCATTGCCAGGGAAACCCAAGCCTCCCTCCTGCTCTCTGTGGCTGCAGCCATCTTGGTTGGGTTTATTTGCATATTCCCTCCTGATTGGCTGGTGGGCGTGGCTGGTGGGCATGGCTTGTGGGTGTAGCGGAGGTACGGTCAATTTGCATATTACACTTTTATTAGATAGGATGCCTCAGTTTTGTAATAGTTAAATTACTAGAATAATACATCTTGCTATAAAATACTACTAGAAGATCAAATGATCAGGTGACATTTATTGTTATTTTCTATAAATGAACACAATCTCTGGTATGCTAAAGTGATAGGTAGGAATATTCAGGGAGAAACCAAGATGGCGGCATAGGTAAACACCTAAACTGCTGCCTCGCACAACAATTTCAAAACTACAGCTAAAAGACAGAACGGACAGCATCCAGAACCATAGGAAAGCTGGCTGAGTGGAAATTCTACAACTAGAAGGAAAGAGAGGGGCACACGGAGACTCAGAGGAGCTGCAAAAGGCTGAGGTATGGAGACAAGCGCGTGGAGAGGACGGGCGACTGAGTGCCTGGCTAGCTTTCTCTAGCGGGAGAGAGACGGACGCTCCCGACTGCACTGAACCCCAGTTCTGACTGCACTGAACCCCAGTTCTGGGTGAGACCCTGGGGTCCCAGACTCATACAGGGGGAGTCTGGACTGTCGGGAAAAGAGAGGAGCGCACGGAAACTCAGGGGAGCCGCGAAAGGCAGAGGTCTGGAGGTGCACAGAGAGGACTGACTACTGAGTGTGCCGCTGGCTTTCTCTAGCGGGAGGAAGGCGGAAGCTCCCGACTGCACTGAACTCCAGTTCCAGGTGAGAATCTGGGAATCCTGATTCATTGGGGGAGAAAACTGGACTGTCTGGCAGCAGGTGAAACTTGAGAGCAGCTTTCTCTCAGAGGTGCTTGTGGCAATTACCAAGGGACACTGAGACACAGGGGCCTCAAAGGGCAGGGCTGATGGGAAGCCAAGGCTGTCTGCTCAGCCTTGAGACTCCACCCCATCCAAGCTGAGCACAGAGGCTTTTGCAATTTTGCAAGTCTTGTCTCATAAGAGTGTCTCCAGCACAGAAGTTCTCCCGGTGCAGATACAGCTGGTCCTCACAGCCAGTTGGCCTGGAGGTCAATTCCTCCCAGTGATACCAACAATCAAGACTTAACTACAACAAGGCTGTACACACAGTCCACAAAGGGGTGCACTAAGAGTGTCCACCTCAGGTAACTGGGAACGCTGAGCCACTGGGCCATATAGGACACCTAGCACACAAAGCTACTCTACCAACTCAGGGAAGCAGCAAAAATGCGGAGACAAAGAAACAGATCACAAACGAAAGACATGGAGGAAAGCAAACGACTGGGTATAGAGTTCAAAACCATGGTTATAAAGTTTTTCAAGAATTTCCTAGAAAAGGCCGATAAATTTAGCAAGACCCTCGAGGATATGAAAAAGGACCAACTACAAATTAAAGATACACTGACTGAAATAAAAAATATTATACAGACCTAACAGCAGACTAGAGGAATGCAAGAATCAAGTCAAAGATTTGAAATACAAAGAAGCAAAAAACACTCAACCAGAAAAGCAAAAAGAAAAAAGAATCCAAAAATTAGAAGATAGTGTAAGGAGCCTCTGGGACAACTTCAAGCGTACCAACATCCGAATTATGGGGGTGCCAGAAGAAGAGAGAGAGCAAGATACTGAAAACCTATTTGAAGAAATAATGACCAAAAACTTCCCCCACCTGGTGAAAGAAATAGACTTACAAGTCCAGGAAGAGCATAGAACCCCAAACAAAAGGAATCCAAAGAGGACCACACCAAGACACATCATTAGCAAAATGCCAAGAGCAAAAGATAAAGAGAGAATCTTAAAAGCAGCAAGAGAAAAACAGTTACCTACAAGGGAGCACCCTTACAACTGTCAGCTGATTTCTCAACAGAAACTATGCAGGCCAGACGGGAGTGCCAAGAAATATTCAAAGTGATGAATAGCAAGAAGCTACAACCAAGATTACTCTACCCAGCAAAGCTATCATTCAGAATTGAAGGGCAGATAAAGAGCTTCACAGATAAGAAAAAGCTAAAGGAGTTCATCAATACCAAACCAGTATTATATAAAAGGCTAAAAGGTACTCTTTAAGAAGAGGAAGAAGAAGAAAAAGGTAAAGATAAAAATTATGAACAACAAATACATATCTATCAACAAGTGAATCTAAAAATCAAGTGAATAAAAAAATCTGATGAACAGAATAAACTGGTGAATATAATAGAATCAGGGGCATAGAAAGGGAGTGGACTGACAATTCTCTGGGGGAAAGGGGTGTGGGGGGTGCAGGAAGAGACTGGACAAAAATCGTATACCTATGGATGAGGACAGTGGAGGGGGGAGGTAAGGGTAAAGGGTAGGGTGGGAACCAGGTGGAGGGGAGCTATGGGGGGAAAAAAGAGGTACAAATGTAATAATCTGAACAATAAAGATTTATTAAATTTAAAAATAAAATAAAATATAATGAGCATTTTCCAATGTTCAGCATTATTTTTTTAAAAAAATATTCAGATAGGGAGACCTATAGGCTTGATTACAAGTGAGGCTTACTATCACAACCCAATTTTATTGCTTAAAAAAAAGTAGGGAGCCAACTAGAAACTGAACCAAATATAAGCCCTTGAAGGGCAAATGTAAATTGGATAAGCTTCACTATTACAAGAGCAAGAAGAAAAAATTCAGATGCAAGAATGAAAACCACATTGCATTCACTCTAAGCAGCTGTTAAAGAAAAAGAATGATATACTATGAAAATACTTAATACAGATGATAAAGACATTTGTTCAAAGAGGATTTCCTAGAGTAGGTGATATTTCAGTTAATTTTTTTAAATGTGAAGAGGTTAGCTCAGGGGTGGGCAAACTTTTTGACTCGAGGGCCACAATGGGTTCTTAAACTGGACCAGAGGGCCGGAACAAAAGCATGGATGGAGTGTTTGTGTGAACTAATATAAATTCAAAGTAAACATCATTACATAAAAGGGTACGGTCTTTTTTTTTATATATTTCAATAGTTTTATTCATTTTAAACATTTTAACAAGAAGAATGTAAACACTAATTATTATAATTTGAAACTTCAAAAAATGGAGGAATCATAGCACAATAACATACCTTATATTGAAGATGGCAAAGGCAAAATAAAATTGCCTAACTAAGGAAAGGTACAAAAGCCTTTCAAATTAAACTTAAACATAATAAAATAATTTAAAACTAAAACAAATAGAAAAGAACAAAATGTGTAAACAGTAAATTAAACATTTTCTTTAGTGCAACTTCCAAATTATGCCCGGGACGTAGATGTAGATGGCAATGTAGACTGGGTTGAAAGGTTTTTGGTCTTTAAAACATCAACTTCAGTGGGAACAGTGTTGTTGGTCTCCATTTTAGCTAATGCTCTGATACTGTGCTCTCCAGGGGCGTGTCTCCCTACATCACCACGATAACGTGTCTACGCATTCCCTGGGTGATGTCGGGGGACGCATCCGCGGGCATTACAAGGAGCCTCTGGAAGATTGAGAGGTTGTTCCTTCTACTGAATGGGCGGATATAAATCTGCCCACTTAGAAGAAGGAGCTGCGGCCGTGTTTCCCGACGTTGCCATGTTAACACTGCTGCTGGTGAAGGAGCGGAGGGGAGAGCAAGAGAACCCTCTGCTCTTTCGGCTCCGCGGGCCGGATAGAACAGCCGAATGGGCTGGATCCGGCCTGCGGGCCGTAGTTTGCCCACGGCTGGGTTAGCTAGATAAGAAAAAGGTGTAAGGGTCCCAAATTGCAGAGGGTGTAGGCAGGGCTGAGGGACACCCCCTCCAGTACGAATTTCGTGCACCGGGCCTCTAGTTTTTTATATTTGCTAAAGCTGTTACTAAAGAATTAATGACCTGAATAGACATTTCTTCAAAGAAGGAAAGATGTTAACATCTTTAGTCCTTAGAAAAATGAAAATCAAAACCTCAATGAGACACCACTTCATACTCACTGGGATGAGTATATTTTTTAAAATGAAGAATATTAAGAATTGACAAAGCTATGGAGAAACTGGAACTTTCATACCTTGCTGGTGGGAATGAAACATGTTGGAGCTATTTTGGAAGACAGTTTGGCAGTTCCTCAAAAAGTGAGACATAGAGTATCATGTACTCAGCAATACCCCTCCTGGGTATGTATTAAAGAGAACTGAAAGCATGACTACAAAAATTCTTATATGTGAATGTCCATAGCAGCTTTATTCATAATAGACAAAAATGGAAACATCATAAATGTCCATCAGTTGATACATGGATAAATCAAATGTGGTCTATCGATAAAATGGAATATTATCTTATATAATAAAAGCCTAAGACTCAATTCAACCAAACGGTGAAATGACTGCTGGAATGACCAGTCACTATGATGTGCACTGACCAACAGGGGGGCAGACACTCAACACAGGAGCTGCCCCCAGCTGACAGGCCGGTCAAGGTGGGTGCCAGCGGAGGTCCCCCTGTTCGCCCCGCTGGTTGCCCCACAGATTGGCCCTGATTGCCAGCCAGGCCTAGGCACCCTACCCGTGCACGAATTTTATGCACTGGACCTCTAGTTCAGCCATAAAAAAGGATGAAGTACTAATACGTATTATAATATGGATGATCCTCTTACTAGTAAGTGAAAGAAGCCAGGTACAAAAGGCCACATATTATACACTTCCATTTACATGAATTGTCCAGAGTAGACAATTCCAATAGAGGCAGAAAGTAGAATAGTGGTTGCCAGGGGCTAGGGCAGGAGTGGGGATGGGGATGGGGAAGAATGTGGAGATCAAATGGGTGTAGTGGTGCTTTCAGGGGCGATGACAATATTATGGAATTAGATAGTATATACAGTATACTATCTGGTAGTATATGGTAATAGTTGCAAAACTTTGTTAGTCTACTAAAATGCACTGAATTGTGTATTTTGAAAGGGTCAATTTTAAATTTTATGGTATGGGAATTACAACTTAATAAAAAGATAAAAGAAAAATGGTCAAAATCTATAATAGCAAAATATGAAGATGTGACAAAGCTTGATATTTGGTACACAGATACGCTTTATATAATCTCCATAGTTTTCTCTATGCCTGAAATATTTCATTTCTAAAAAGGGAATACAGTAATTTTTTTAAGTGTGACACAAGCAGAAAAACAGTTTAACAGAAAAGGGAAAGGTCCAGAAATAGACCCATGTTTAAACAAGGACATAGTATATATTATTTTTCCCTATTCATTGAACTTATTGGGGTGAAGTATACAGGGTTCAGGTGCATAATTCTATAACACATCATCTGTATGCTGTATTGTGTGTTCAGCACCCCAAGTCAAGTCTCTGTCCATCACCATTTATCCCTCCTATACTCTGCTTGACCTCCCTTCACTCCCCCTTTCTCCTACCCCAGGCAATCAACATACCGTTTTCCCTGTCCATGAGTATTTTTTTACTATTTTGCTCAATTCCCACCACACACACACACACACACAGTTGTCAGCCTGTTCTCTATCCATAGGTCTGTCACTATTTTGCTTGCTAGTTTATTTTGTTCATTAGATTCCATATATGAGTGAAATCATATGGTACTTGTCTTTCTCTGACTGGCTTATTTCACTTAGCATAATGCTCTCCAGGTCCATCCATGATTTTACAAATAGTAAGATTTCCTTCCTTTTTGTGGCCAAGTAGAATTCTATTGTATAACTATAACACAGCTTTTTTATCCACTCATCTACTGATGGACCCTTGGGCTGCTTCTAAATTTTGACTATTGTAAATAACACTGCAATGAACATAGGGTTTCATATATTCTTTTGAATTAGTGTTCTGAGTTTCTTTGGATAAATTCCCAGAAGTGGAATCGCTGGGTCATAAGGCAGTTCCATTTTTAATTTTTTGAGGAAACTCCATACTGCTTTCCACAATGGCTGCACCAATCTGCATTTCCACCAACAGTGCACAAGGGTTCCCTTTTCTCCACATCCTTACTAACACTTGTTGTTGGTTGATTTATTGATGATAGCAATTCTGACAGGTGTGAGGTAATATCTCATCATGGTTTTAATTTGGATTTCTCTGATGATTAGTGATGTTGAGCATCTTTTCATGTGCCTATTGGCCATCTGTATGTCCTCTTGGAGCAGTGGCTATTTAGGTCCTTTGCCCGTTATTTAATGAGATTGTTTGTTTTTCTGGTGTTGTGTTTTATATGTTCTGTAATATGTGTTCTCATTCAATAGGCTGTCTTTTCATTTTGTTGTTGATGGCTTCCTTTGCCGTGCAAAAACTTTTTAGTTTGATGTAGTTCTGTTTGTTTATTTTTTCATTTGTTTCCCTTTCCCAAGGAGATATATATAAAAAAATATTGCTATGAGAAATATCTGAGATTTTACTGCCTATGATTTCTTCTAGGATTTTTGTGGTTTCAAGCCTAACATTTTAGTCTTTAATCCATTTTGAGTTTATTCTTGTTTATGTTATAAGAAGGTGGTCTAATTTAAATTTTTGCACTTATCTAATTTTTCCAACACCATTTAAAAATATATATATACTAGAGGCCAGGGCACGAAATTCGTGCATGGGGGGGTGTCCCTCAGCCCAGCCTGCACCCTCTCCTATCTGGGATCCCTCTCACAATCCAGGACTGCTGGCTCCCAACTGCTCCTCTGCCTGCCAGCCTGATCACCCCCTAACCACTCCCCTGCCAGCCTGATTGATGCCTAACTTCTCCCCTGCCAGCCTGTTTGCCCCTAACTGCCCTCCCCTGCAGGCCTGGTTCCCCCCAACTGCTCTCCTCTGCAGGGCTGGGTCCCCCCCAACTGCCCTCCCCTGCAGGCCTGGTCACCCCCCAACTGCTCTCCCCTGCAGGCCTGGGTCCCTCCCAACTGCCTTTCTCTGCAGGCCTGGTCGCCCCCAACTTCCCTCCTCTGTCAGCTTGGTCACCCCTAACTGCCCTCCCCTGCAGGCTTGATCGCCCCAACTGCCCTCCCTTGCAGGCCTGGTCCCTCTCAACTGCCCTCCCTTGCTGGCCATCTTGTGGTGGCCATCTTGTGTCCACATGGGGGCAGCCATCTTGTGTGTTGGAGTGATGGTCAATCTGCATATTACTCTTTTATTAGATAGGATAGAGGCCTGGTGCACAGGTGGGAGCCAGCTGGTTTGCCCTGAAGGGTGTCCCTGGATCAGGGTGGGGGTTCCCTTGGCGGGTGGGGTGGCCTGGGCGAGGGGCCTGTAGTGGTTTGCAGGCCGGCCACGCCCCCTGGCGACCCAAGCGGAGGCCCTGGTATCTGGGGTTTATTTATCTTCTACAATTGAAACTTTGTAGCCTGGAGCAGAGCCAAGCCTTCTGCTTGCTCCGAGGTGGCAGCCATTTCTGTTGGGATTTATGTATCGTCTATAATTGAAACTTTGTAGCCTTAAGCAGAGGCCTGGGCTGGCCAGGGCTGCAGAAGCTTGGCTTCCTCCATCGCCGCGGGCAACCCTAGCCTCCTGCTCTTTCCAGCTCCGTGGCTGCCGCCATTTCTGTTTGGATTTATGTATCTTCTATCATTGAAACTTTGTAGCCTTGAGTGGAGGCCTAGGCTGGCAAGGGCAAGCGGAAAGCTTAGCTTCCTCCATTGCCGGGGAAACCCAAGCCTCCCTCCTGCTCTCTGTGGATGTAGCCATCTTGGTTGGGTTTATTTGCATATTCCCTCCTGATTGTCTGGTGGGCGTGGCTTGTTGGTGTAGCGGAGGTACGGTCAATTTGCATATTACTCTTTTATTAGATAGGATATTTTATTGATTTCAAAGAGGAAGGGAGAGGGAGAAAGAGATAGAAACATCAATGATGAGAGAGAATCATTAATGGGCTGCCTCCTGTATGCCCCACATTGGGGGCATGTGCCCTTGACCAGAATTGAACCCAGGATTCTTCAGTCCATAGGCTGAAGCTCTATCCACTGAGCCAAACTAACTAGGGCCCAACACCATTTATTGAATAGACCATCTTTAACCCATTGTATGTTTTTGCCTCCTTTGTCAAATATTGACTATAAAAATGTGGTTTCATTTCTGAGCTCTCTATTCTGTTCCATTGGTCTGTATGTCTGTATTTTATGCCAGTATCATGCTATTTTGATTACTATGGCCTTGTAGTATAGTTTGAAATTAGATAATATGACTCCTCCAACTTTGTTCTTTTTCAACATTGCTGTGGCTATTTGGGGTCTTTTGTGGTTCCATACAAATTTTTGGAATATTTGTTCTAGTTCTGTACAAGACACCATTGGTATTTTGATAGGAAATGCATTGAATGTATAGGTTGTTTTGGGTAGTATGAACATTTTAATGATGTTAATTTTTCCTCTCCATGAGCACAGTATATGCTTCCACTTATCTGTATTTTCTTCAGTTTCTTTCTTCAGTGTCTTATAATTTTCTGAGTACAGGTCTTTTACATCCTTGATTGAATTTATTCCTAGGTATTTTATTCTTTTTGAAGGAATTGTGAATGGGATTGTTTTCTTAGTTTCCCTTTGTGATATTTCATAATCAGTGTATAAAAATGCAACTGATTTCTAGATATTTATTTTGTATTCTGCTACTTTACTGAATTCATGTACAGTTATAGTTTTTTTGGGTTCTCTGTATACAGTATCATGTCATCTGCAAATTAATGACAATATTCCTTCTTCCTTTCAAATTTAGATGCTTTTTATTTCTTTTTATTGTCTGATTGCTGTGGCTAGCATGTCTAGTACTATACTGAATAAAACTGGTGTAAGTGGACATTCCTGACTTGTTCCTGATCTTAACTAAGGGAAACACTTTAGTTTTTGCCCCATGAGCAGAACTTAGTATATTTTAAAGGATGCATTTCAAATCCTGGCAGGAAAAAAATTATTGAAAATATCAACAACCACTTAGAGAAAAGTAAATCTGGAAGTAAAGTGGAGTATATTCTATGCTCTTTCCAGCTTTTAGAGTTCAATGAAACTGGGCCATTATCTTCCTCTTAGGAAAAAAAAGTTAATGAGGTTATTCTAAAAGGCTCCAATAATAATAGTATTAAAAATGTCAACTGATTTATTGGAATTAACTTAAAGGTTAAGTTGAAATTTCAGTTTTACCCCGATCAGCAATTAATATGTTTGTTGAATACTAACTATAAAGTCCCATATACAAAGCCTGCTATATTCTTAAGTGCTATGTTGATTACAGTATCTGGAACCAAATATAACTAATCAGAAAATGCTCCACTAAGTTTTGAATAATGAGAAAAAAAGCAGCATTCATTCATTCAACAATGTTTAGCACCAACGAAGTACAGAACATTGAATACACAGTGATGAAAGAAACAAATTGGCATAGAGCAAGGAAAAAGCCCAGAGACAAATAAATGGCATAATACCCATTAAAAAAGAGAGAGGCACAAAGGACTGCAAAAGAAAAGAAAAGAAATTTGTAGGACTATGAGAACCTATAGTGAGAAAGTTTTTAAGAATGAGGCCATTGGGATGACAGGAAAGTTAACTACCATACCCAAGAGAAATAATATACATTCCTCCCAGGTACCTAATAAGATTAAAAATACCTGTAGAGGTTGTTTTTGCTCTGTAACTTTAATCAATTCAAAAAGCATGAGAGATTAATTAGGACTATCTTCAAATAATCTAAAACTAGGTACTAAGCTGCTATGTAAAGGACAGAAGAGTGAATTCAAGTTGTCTTTCAAATAGATATCCTGAAATCACGTGGTGATAGATTGGAAATGAAGAAAAAAGGCTACACAGAAAACTTAAGAGGAAAAGAACATCATTTAATTCAGTGTAATCATGTGGTGATAGATTGGAGAATAGGAAAAAAGGCCCCCCAAAGAAGTGAAGAGGAAGAAAACATCACTTAATTCATTTTAGCCAGAACTGTACCTGTTTGTGGCAGCATCCTGAACATTGGCGTTTTTATGACTCAATAGGCTATCTTCTCTTGTAACCTAAGAAAAAGAAATAATACTCATTGCCCTAGCCAGTTTGGCTCAGTGGATAGAGCGTCGGCCTGCAGACCAAAGGGTTCTGGGTTTGATTCCAGTCAAGGGCGTGTACTTTGGTTGCAGGCTCCTTTCTGGCCGGGCCCTGGTCGGGGCACATGCAGGAGGCAACCAATCCATGTGTTTCTCTCACATCAGTGTCTCTTTGTCTTTCTCTTTCTTCCACTCTCTCTAAAAGATCATTGGAAAAATATCCTCAGGTAAGGATTAACAAAAACAAAACAAATAAAAAGATTATAAATATTAAATCTTTGTAGAGGATAGTAAAGTAACAAGAAACTTAAATTTCTTTCCTGTAAAAACAGAAATAACAGTTTGCTTCAGTTACTAGGTAATCATACTTTATCTATGGAAATATCAGTACTGCACCAAGTGCAATCTTATCCCATATCCAAATTAATAATCCACGCTTCTACTTGGATATATTAGTATACAAAGCCACATGCTTTACTAGGTAACTTTCAATTATTTAAGACATCATGGTGTGTTAGTCTATACATACTGATTCCCAAAAGATTCCATGTCAGTATTTTTTGAATTTACATGATAAAACAGATGTTAAGGTATATATTGGGCTTTTTATTTTTCCCTGAATGCAATAATTATTTAATGAGAGAATTCTAAAAATATTTTTCTGAAGAAATCAGTGTTTTTCCTTAACTTTATTGAGGTCTCATTTATATATAGTAAAATGCACACATTTTTAATGTACAGTTTAATTTTGACAAATATATACAGGTGCATAAGCAACTCTACAATGAACATATGTAACATTTGCACCACCCCCAAAATGCTCCCTGAGGCTTCCAATGCAATCCCAGCAAAACCCTTACTATAGCAAACAATGACTTGTACTTTCTATAGTTTCATATAAATGAAGTCATTATACTTAAATTTTGTCTGCCTCTTTAGAATAGCATGTTTTTGAGATTCACCCATGATAGTCCACTTATCACTAATTAATTCTTTATGTGCTGAGTAGCATTCCACTGTATGGATATACCATAATTTATCTGTTTGATAATGAACATTTGGGTTGCTTCTGGTTGTTAGCTATTATAATAAAGCTCCTAGGAACTTTCCTGTACCAATGTCTATTTGAACCAACATATTCATTCCTCTTGGGTAAATACCTGAGTGGAACTGCTAAATCGTATGTGAGTGTATGTTTAATACATCGCCAAACTCTTTTCTAAAGAGCTTATTAAGCATTTTTTACTCATACCAGCAGTGTGCACTGCAGGAGCCCTACCACTGACAACATGGGAAAGGTCAGTTTTTAATTTTAGTTGCTATTCTAGTGAATGTATCTTCTGCCACAAAGTATTATGCTAGGTATAGATTTTCCCATAGATGCCCTTTACCAGGCTGAAGCAGTTTCATTCTATTCCTAGTTTGCTATGAGTTTTTATCATGAAGGGGGGTTGAATTCTGTGAAATGACTTTTCCATAGGACTTAAGAAAATTTTCTTTATTTTTTAACATGGTAAACTATACTGGTATTTGAATGATAACCAACTTTCTTCCTGAGATAAACCCTATGTGGTCAGGATGTACCATCTTTTACATAAATTGTGAGTATGATTTGTTTATATTTTGTTAAGGACTTTTGAGTCCATGTTCAAGAAAGTTAGTCTATTGTTTCTTTTCTTGTCGTATGTTTTTCTGATGTTGGTATTGGAGTAATAATAGTCTCATAAAATGAGTTGGAAAGTGCTCCCTCCTCTCTATTTTCTCAAAGCCTTTGTGTAGAACTGTCATTAGTTCTTACGTAAATGTTCAGTAGATTTCAACAATGAAGTTATCTGGTCCTGGATTTTTCTTCATGGTAAGGCTTTAAACTATAAAATAAAATCTCTTTAATTAAGGGCTAGTCAAGTTATTTCTCTCTTCTGCAATTCAAAAAATATCCAAAAATATGACTGAAATGTAAAGCAATGACAACTACTACCACTGCTATTACATGTAGTTCCAACTCAAATTAAATGCTCATTATGTGCCAGGCACTATTCTGTGTCCTTTACATTTATTATCATTTCATCCTTGTAACCTACCTTAAGGTAGGTACGACCACGAACTTTTTTTCAAATACAATTAAACTGAGATTCAGAGACATTAACTAACTTACCAAGTCACAAAGCTAGTAGGTGGTAGATTAGAAATAGGATTCAAACTCAAGTTGTCTGATTTATTTTTTATATGAAAATATTACATTTTATGTTTATATTGGGGGAGAGGATAGATCAAAAGCACAAACAATATTCTTCAAGTCCTCTCAGTTCTTTTCAAGGCTGTGCCTGGCTACAGAATGGGTAAAATGTATCTTCTCAACAGTAGGATGTTTTGAAATCCTTGTTGACAAAATGACGTAGTGAGACAGGCTTTTGTCCTGGTTTACTATAGAGGACAAGTCTGACAGTAAGGGAGGGCCAAGGGAAAACTATCATTGTGAGCATGGATGCCAAAAATGTTATGGGGGCTGGTCTCAACCCATTGTATCACTCATGATGTTACAGTGGACTCTTTCACCTTGTAACTTTCATTCTTGTTGCTTAGAACTTCACAATTTTGCCAAATTGGGGGTAGACGGGTGGTAGGAAATAGCAGATTGATTTAAAAATCCTAACATCATAGACTTAAGAGTGACAGGAACCTAAGAATCTCCAGATTTTCTGGCTATACAAGAGGCAAAGATTAAGGACTCACTTTTATAGGATTTTTACCTTTTTAAAAAACTTACTAAACCCTAGAGCGTCTCTACTCTTACTTTGTATCCCATGACTATCCCTCTTAATCTAGCTTGTATTTAGAATTAGGAAGGCATTTTGCCATCTCGAGTATGTTTCTTGGTGTACTCTCTATCTCTAATCACTAGCTAGGTCACCCTTGCTTAATGTTCATGTATTTTATTCACTTTTCAGAGTTTCTAGACTAAGTTTCATGTTCTTTTCCCTTCACCAGGACTATCTCTATTAAAGCAGCTTACCTTTTGCACTGCTTCTACTTGAGCCTTCAAAATGTTACTCTTCAAGTCAGGAGGAACTCGCCTAGCATTCAATCCTGGGCTCTCAATGGCATTATTAAGACATTTGTCAGTCAGCTTCACCACTTCCTCCTAGATAATAAAAACATACTATAAGCAAATCTGATAGTTACATGGAAATAGAAAAGGGGCTGATGAAAGTTCATAATTAGACAACCAGAAAATTATGTGTCTTAAACAGTCATAGCCTATTCCAGAATAGTCAACTCCTACATATAGTTTCAAACTAAGCCTTGATTATTACAAACATGAAATATGAATTGATTGGGACCACAAAAAACCATCTAACCCAATTTCCTGTCTTTAAAAAATCGAATAACCAACTATATTACCTGGGACAAATGCCTGAGCTAACCACACACAAAGAATGTGTGTCATTTGCTGTCCCCCCTTACTCACAGCAGGTATGCTCCAAAATCCCCATTGGATCCTAAAAGCACAGATAGTACCAAACTATATTTTCCTACATATATGTCTGCAATGAGGCACAGAAAGAGAGTATAAACAATGACTGCTAATAAAATAGAACAATTATAACAATATACAATAATAAGAATTATGTGAATGTGGTTTCTGTCTCAAAATATCTTATTGTACCATACTCACCTTTTCACTAAAGGAAGTCCCTATGGCTTCTCTTTGTTATATCTGAATTGCCAGCATCACTACTCTTGCACTTGGGGCCATTATTAAATAAACTAGAGGCCTGGTACACAAAATTTGTGCACTGGGGGGGAGGGGGGCGGGTCCCTCAGCCAAGTCTGCCCCCTCTCACAGACAGGGAGCCCTCAGGGGGTGTCCTACTTACGGGGAGCGGACCTAAGCCGCAGTCTGGCCTCCCTCTGTGGGAGGTGACTGGGCTGATCAGGGGAAGGCGCCACCCATCACCCCACCGCTGCTGCCACTGTTGCAGCCGCCAAGGTGTTTTCATCAACACGGACTCCAGTCCCTTCACCATGAAAAAATGACAACTTTCTGTAGGCGTTTTCAAGATGTGTCTTTCATAGGATATGACATTTCTTTTCTTTCCTTCTTTTTTATCCTCACCTGAGGATATGTTTCCATTGACTTTTAGAGAGCTTGGAAGGGAGAGGGAAAGACAGAGAGAAACATCAATGTGAGAGGAACACTTCAATTGGTTGCCTCCTGCATGAGCCCTGACCTGGGCCCTGGCCAGGGAGGAGTCTGTAACCTAGGTACATGCCCTTGATCACAACTGAACCTGGACCCTGCAGTTGGCAGGCCAAGGCTCTATCCACTGAGCCAAACTGGCTAGGGCAGGATATGACATTTTTTAGCCCCTCCAGCAGTGGACCTTAGTTTTTCCTCCAGGAGTGTGGTGGAAAGCCCCTAGATTACCCTCTTGGATTCTTATTACTCAAGTTACCAAGAACACTGTGAGAGGCAGCTTACAGGAAGCTTAGCCAATGAGCCTTCAGAAAAGGTGTTTCCTCTGAAGCTCATGCGCAGAGGACCCCCTGCACTGTGTCCCCAGGGCTTCTATCCACTTGGCTGGGGGCATGTCCCGAGCCACATGGCGGTGGCCGCCTGGGGAACACCCCCAGTTCAGCGGCCCCGCATTCTGTCCACTGAGCTTCTGCCACTGGGCTTCTGTCTGCTGGACTTCTGTCCGCTGGGCTGCAGGCATGCCCCAAGCCACACTACGGGGGCTACCGGGGGCACGCCCCCAGCCCAGCGGCCCTGTGTTCTGTCAGCTGGGCTTCTGTCCACTGGGCTGGGGGCATGCCCCGAGCGGCCGCGGCTCAGAGCATGCCCCCAGCCCAGCAGTCCTGCATTTTGTCCACAGCCCTCCCTCCCTCCACGGCCTAGGTGTGGGACACTAGCGCTGTCACCGGGGCAATGCCGCCAGAGTCCCGCCCTGGCGCTATGGGCGCCACCATCTTTGTCATGGAGTGACGGTTGATTTGCATATTACCCTTTTATTAGATAGGTTAACACACAAGCACCGCAAGACCATGACAGTTGACCTGATAACCAAGGTAACTACTCATTGCCTGGGTGGGACAGTGTGATAGTTCATCAGACTTCCCAGAATGGCACACAATTTAAAACCTATAAACTGTTTATTTCTGGAATTTCCCATTTAACATTTTTGGACCACAGTTGACCACAAGTAACTGGAACCATGGAAAGTGAAATCATAGATATGGGAGGACTACTGTAATTAATTTCAACTGGATTTTCAGTTAGGCTAATCCCTGTAATTCTGTAGCTGTCACCAGACAGATAATTATGTTTGGATTATTTTATATAGCCACAAAAAGGTCACTTTCAGCTATAGACTTATGAAAATGATAGAATAAAACACAAATCCAGTCAATAAAGATCATAATTAAAACAATATAAGTTAACTATTATGAAAAGAAGTGGGAGGAAGCAAATTAATAAGTTTAAATTATCTACACTACAATTGATATTTTACTTAACTTAAAATGAATGACAACCAATAACAACAACAACAATTATTATTATTATGGTTGCTATTTAACACTGGTCTAAATAACAAATGCACTCAAAATATTTTCTTAGTCACAGATACAGCTTTTGTTCTATAAAACAGGCTAGCTGGCATGTATGGGGTAATATACTGCACCACTATTCCAGGTTTAAAAAACTTTAATTAATGTGATTATTTAATTTGATGTTTCTTAGTATGGTCTCCACATATCTTCCTCTGGGTGCGATCCCCAAATCTGAATGTTTAGCAAGCTTTCCCATGTGATTCGGTACATAAAAATCTGAGCATCGCTACTTTGGCCTAGACTATATTTATGTGTGTAACCTCCTCATCTTTAGAATGGTTCCTATTAATTGAAATAAGTCCTTATTGTCCTTTTCTGACCATGGCTACTTCATGCCTTATGATCCAGCAATCCCACTTCTGAGGATATATCCAAAGGAAACAAAATCACTGTCTTGAATAGATATACTCCCATGTTCACTGCAGCATTATGCACAATAGCCAAGATATGGAACCAACCTAGGGAACATTAAAGAATGAGTGGATAAAGAAAATATGGTGTTTGTGTGACTGTGTGTACACACATGGAGTATTATTCAGTCTTTAAAAAGAAGGAAATCCTGCCATTTGCAACAACATGGAAAATGCTGGCAGGCATTATGCTAACTGAAATAAGTCAGACAGAGAATGACAAATACTGCATGATATTATTTATATGTAAAATCTAAAAAAAAAAATTCAACTCATAGAAACAGAGTAGAATGGTTGCTACCAGAAACTGAGGGTGAGGGGGATAGGGAGAGGTTGGTAAAGGGTACAAGCTTTCAGTGATAACATGGATAAGTTCTGAGGATCTAATGTACAGCATGGTGACAATAGTTCATTATATTGTTCTGTACACTTGAAATTTGCTAAGAGAGTAGATGTTAAACATTATCACAAAAAAGCAAAACAAAATGATAACTCTCTGAAATGATGGATGTGTTCATTTAATTGCAGGAATCATTTCACAATGTATACATATAGCAAATCACCATGTCATATGCTTTAAATATATTACAATTTTATTTGTCAACTAGAGGTCCAGTGCACGAAATTCATGCATTGGGAGCGAGGGTCCCTCACCCAAGCCTGTGCCCTCTCACAGTCCGGGAGCCCCACGATTGATTGCCTCGCAGAGGGAGGCCCCGCCCACTCACCACAGCACCACTGGCCGGGTAGCCTGAGCCTCCCTCTTTGAGGCAATCGTGGAAACCACCCCTCCCCATTGATTGCCCCACCAGCCGGTGGCCAGGGCCTCCCTCTACGGGCGATCATGGGGCAATGGCAGGGGCCCCTTGACCAATCGCATTGCACCTGCTTTGGCTGCCCTGGTGCCAGTGCCTGTCACAGAGCAGTCGTCTGGACAGTCATTCTGCTGTCCAGCCGTTCGGTCGATTTGCATATAACGCTTTTATTATTGTAAATTTTATCTCAATAAAGCTTAAAAAAATTATAGCTAGTTCAAATGCTTTGACATTTTCAGAGACAATTATGTTGCAGATTTGAGATGACTTGTTAATCACATTATAGGGTTCTCAGAACAACCTGCCTCTGACAAAGGCAGATATTTATTTTCATGTCTATATTAAAAACAAAAACAATAGTCCAACTAACATCGCAGGTAAAAGTATAAATTGTTTCCATCTTTCTGGGAGGCAATTTTGCAAAAGTACCAAAGACTTTAAAAGTCTGCCCTGCCTGTACTTTGACCTACCACTTCTACTTCCCAGTGGGAAAATATCAAAGATGATTGCAGATATTTATGTATAAGACTGTCACGCAATAATTAGGACAGTGAAAATTAGCCACAATCTGTCTAATGGGATTGAGTAAACACATTGATGACTCATGCATGCAACTTAATTATTGCCTGTAATGTCACTGAAAAACAGAATGATGATTACAACTGATTAGTTTCAAAAAGCAGTGTTATTGCTTTTTAATTTTAAAAAATATATCACATTTAAATGTTTAAAGGTACATAAGTTTTTACTTTTTAAAATTTGCTTTAATTTTAAATTATCATGTATGTGTACAATTGAAAAACTTACTGAAATACTAGTTGAGTAATAGCTTTAAAATATTTTCACTTTATTTTCTTATAGCACATAACTCCAATGGCACCCAGCTGCCTTGGATGGCCAAAACGTGGCAAACATAAGACCAAAAGAATTAAAAGGACACCTGATTCCTAAATACCCCAATTAGAACTCATCTGAAATGACCCTCTACTGCAGAGAAGTCCTTGGAGGTCAGGTGCTTATGTCAGGGGTTAAAGGCAACCCAAAGCCTGCTTAAGTTCTCAACCAGTGTAACGAACACTCACTCTGCTTCTCCCCTCATCAAGAGTCACCAGGCTTCATTCTTTTTTAGTTTCATTCAAGTCCTCCACTAAATTTGTGTCAAATTAACCTTCTGTCTCTGACCCTGAATTCTCCTACTTTACAGGGATAGTAAAGCAACTGACAAGGTGAAAGCACACAGACCAATATAATTCCAAATATCAAGGTGGCCAAGAAAATAAAAGCCTTCCTGAAATTTAATCAGCTTCTAAAAGATATTTCTAAGAAAAAAACACATTAAAAAAAAACTGGATTCAAAAGAACAGCTTTAACAAATGACCATGCAAGAAAGAAGAAAATCACTCTCTACTTCATACTTGTCTCCGAAAAAATTCCCATTAGTTATCCAGGGATGAAAGAACACTGCAGATCAAGTGTTCCCCTTTCCTCTATAAAACCGAATTAAAACAGGATTCCTTCAACAGAGCCTTGCTATCTGTTGTCTATACAAGGGTATCTCCAGATCATTACCTAAAATTCACTCTTCCGTTTAGTGGGGACATCTGATAGCTAATACAATTAATTATTTTTATCTCATTCTATTTATTTTAGATATTTCATGTAGAAATAAGAAAATGCTTTGCAATTGACCTACCAAATAAAGTTTAATTGGTATGCACCCCTCTCCCCCCGCCCCCCACACACACCCAATGCTTAAAAACTCCAGAGAGACAGGGTGGTGAAAGGTATGAAAGATAAATCTGAAGCATCTAAAGATCTATTCTCTTCCTTGTTTATATTACAGAGCAGCTCCTTTCAAACAAACCCTCCTATAATTTCAAAAGCCATTCACTAAGTTCTTCAACTAAATCAGTGGTCAGCAAACTGCGGCTCGTGAGCCGCGGTTTGCCGCTCTGTTGACTAATGAGTTTGCTGACCACTGGATAGGGGCTTAATCACAAGGAACAACAACAGCCTGTAATTATTGGAATCAAGAGTCTAGGTCAGTGGTCGGCAAACTCATTAGTCAACAGAGTGGCAAACCACGGCTCGCAAGCCACAGTTTGCCGACTACTGAACTAAATCAAGACCCACTAAACAGAATTAAGAGAAAAAAAAAAGGCTGAATCAAAATTAAAAGCTACCATCTATATCACTTTTGACTGTATGTGTAAAAAAATTATGAAATGACCTTACAGTTCTTAATGTCACTGCCCAAGTTTCTCTTTCCCTCCTAACATCTGAAAATTTCTCCTTTTTAAATGAGAAAATAGGTTTATAAGAATCCAGCACAGACAGATATCCCAGCAAAAGAGAAGAAAAAGTATTAGCTTTGGAAAGAAAGGATTTCTGGGAGGTCTAGAGATATGTGACAAGTATACAAAAAAGAAATCTGAATACCTGGTTGTTGATGTTAACATCAATGTTGGGACGAGGGGACGGCAATGAACCGTTTTCTATCTCAGGGTGTTTCAGCTTCTCTGGCGCATCTTTTAATGCTGGAAAAAAAAGGCAAAATAGCCCCTTAGTCTGCCACACTGTCATAGCTGTGTGAGGGTATCATCAATTAAAGGGTTAGGACAGGGGTCAGCAAACTGCGGCTCGCGAGTCGCGTTTTGCCGCTCTGTTGACTAATGAGTTTGCCGACCACTGGGTTAGGACCACAGAATAAAGATATTTTCTTTCTGTAACCAGGTAACTCTCCATTAATTTGAATATGAGTTATCCTAAACAGCAACATTAGCCTGTATCTACACTGCTCCTAAAAAGCCACTACATATAGAATCTCAATAGCATGTGTGGTTAAGAAGGCTTACTAGTTAAAATGTTCAAAGAAAATGCCTGGCCAGTGTTGCTTAGTGGTTAAGCACCAACTCATGAACCAGGGGGTCACAGACGGATTCTTGGTCAGGGCGCATGCACAGGTTGCTGGCTTGATCCTCAGTAGGGGGCATGCAGGAGGCAGCTGATTGATGCTTCTATCTCTCTCCCTTCCTCTCTCTCTAAAATCAATAAAAATATACTTTTAAAAGAGAAAAAACAGGCAGAGCCCAGGCTGGTTTGGCTCAGTGGATAGAGCGTCAGCCTGCTGACTGAAGGGTCCCTGATTCTATTCCAGTCATAGGCACATGCCCGGGTTGCAGGAGGCAGCTGATCAATGATTCTCTCTCATCATTGGTGTTTCTATCTCTCTCTCTCTCCCTTCCTCTCTGAAATCGATATATATATATATATATATATATATATATATATATATATATATATATTTATGGCAGAGTTCACCTGTGACACAATCCTTTCTTCTATAACCACAAATCCAAGCTCCTCTGGCCAAACCTCAGTACTTTGCCATTTTCTTTCCTTGGCCCTAAATATACACAGCCTAAAACTAAACCATGTGGAGCAAACTGATGAAGGATATATATTTATTCATTCACTGACTCAACATATTACATATTGGACACATTAGGTGTGATGCGGGACAAGCATTTTGTCTTATGTTCTACCTTGGCTGCAAAACACATCTCTCTCTATATAAAAGCCTAATATGCAAAGTGTCCCCTTGGGAGTTCCACCATTCCTGGGAGTTTGGTTGCTTGCTATGATGTGCACTGACCACCAGGGGGCGGTACGGAACGAAGGAAGGTCCCAGCCAGCAGCCGGGGAAGGGAGGCCTTGGCCACAGCCGGCAGCCGCTAGGGACCCTACCCGTGCATGAATTTAGTGCACTGGGCCTCTCTAGTTATAAATAAAGTCCTCTAACCACTGAAAAGATAATGCATTTAACACAATTCATCTTTAAATGAACTCCATTTAAATTAACCATACTATTATAATCTCATACAGGGACTAATTGATATGAGTTGGAATTTTTACATGTTCATTTGACAAAAAGAGCTGTTGAATGCCTATTAATTTCTATATAGTCAGGCAGAAGAAGGGAGAAAAAACTATTAAATCATTTCCTCCTGGTCAAAGGGATCATATAAAAGTATACAGCAATTAACTCTTGGCTGAACATTAGAACCAGATGTGGAGTTTTTAAGTAATACTGCTTCCCAGAGCTGACCATAGAACAATAATATCAGAATTTCTGGAGGTAGTTTTCTGGCACTGGTAGTTTTTAAAACTCTCCTGTTAATGAGAATCACTAATTCAACACTGATCTCAAAATTACCCATATTCATTTACTTCATTGCCATCTCCTGGTTTTCTTATGCTTCAAATTATTTGATGCTAAATTTTAACATGATGATGTTGAGACCACAAGTGCTTTAGCTTATGCTGATAAATTAATACTGTCGGGTTTGGGTTTTGTTTTGTTTTGTTTTGGTTTTGTTTTTTGGGGGTTTTTTTTGCTGTTGCTGTTTAAATAAAGCTTCTTCTGCTACATCTGTTTGGCAGAGGAACATCCTGAGATTGTAGAATAAGCTGTTCTTTTAAAAGTTACTTTTTATAACTACTCAGCTATGCAAATCAGGATTTTCACATTACAACCAAAAGAAAATAAAGAATAAATTTGATACCAAGATTCTAAGGCCTTAATTCTTAATACCAAAAACACTCCCATTTTCATTGACTTTGAGCAAATGTTATAAATCTGAACTGAGTAAGCCTTATTAATGAAACCCTCACACTATGCAAGGGTTTCTTCTGTCACAACTTCAACAACATTTAAGCTCCACTTGAATATCTTCTATAATGAGGGGCTCACGTACTATTTGTTAGGTATCTATTTCTGATATATGGCAGAAACATTTAAAAAATCCTTTTCTATACTGATTGCAAATCTGCTTCCCTATACTTGCAAATTGCTGGTCCAAGATTCACCAATAAAGTGTCATAAAATAAATTCTTTGCTATATCAGGCTTTCAAATATTTGAAGAGTTATTACACCTCATATTATCTTTTCTAGGTAACCCTCATTCATCCTACCATATTCACCAAAACCAATACAATTTCCTAAAAAGTAAGTACAAAGTAAATGTTGTTTGCTAATACAACACTATTGCAGCACTGTTAAAAACTTTTAAAATTCATGTAATGGACATAAAATGAAATGTAAATAAAATAAATACTGCCAAATCTATAATGGAGAGTACTTTCATTTTAACCCTGGAAATACTCCATATGAAGCTAGTCCTGCTCTGGTTGAATCTAAATTCTGCTGGCCTTAGTTTCTTTCTTTTTTTAAAAAATATATATTTTATAGGTTTTTTACAGAGAGGAAGGGAAAGGGATAGAGAGTCAGAAACATTGATGAGAGAGAAACATCGATCAGCTGCCTCCTGCACACTCCCCACTGGGGACGTGCCCACAACCAAGGTACGTGCCCTTGACCAGAATCAAACCTGAGACCCTTCAGTCCGCAGGCCGACGCTCTATCCACCGAGCCAAACCGGTTATGCCTGGCCTTGGTTTCTTGTCTCACATCCTTCTAGTGACAAAGAGTGATCTTTGCTAACAAAAGGTAGAGTCCAGGACAGGGCTGTAAAAACTGGAAACTATCCTAAAGGAATTATGGCAAAGAAAGTACAAGACAAACAGAAATGGAGGATGTTTTCTTAATTCAATAACTACTATCTTTAAAATAAAATTAGAGCATTATTCTGAAATTACCAACATAATAAATCAAAGTTAATTTTTGTTTCCCTAATCTCAGATTCATAAGCACAATTCAAACATGGTAGATGTCAATAAGAACATAAAACCTTGAACATATCAGGCTATTTGTTTAACCATGTATTTGTTGTGGTTACTTGGAGAACAAAAGAACAAATTTTTAATGCCACTTACCTGTAGTACTTCTGCATGTTCTACTAACCAGAAGCACAGGGTAACTTTTCATTAACATTTCCTATCTCTAAATTACTATATACTACTGCTGTATTCTATATTATTGAGAGACAACAGCATACTCAATGGCATTACCAATCAAGAGCCACATAAATATAAGCTGCTTTTAAAATGTACATTACACTGAGATTCAACAGAAAGTTTCTGTTTAAACATAATTTATACTTTAATATCAAACCAAATTCACAAATATTAGAAATTTCAACCTGCAATTTCCTGTTTTCTTTTAACCTTTTAAAATGTTAAGGAAAGCAGTTTTCTTTCTGGATTATTTATTTTTGTAGGTCTGTACAAAAACAGTCCTCATTAAAAACAAAATACTTTCTAGGAGCTAATGGAATGTCCAAACATTTATTCAATCCTGAACCTTAAAAATCTTTCAAGAAACGTTTTCTTTTAATTTTCACTCAAGAAATGAAGTGAAAAAGCAAGTTTGAAAATGTACAAATATTTAATGACTTATAAGTGATACAAATGTTTAATGGTCTCAATTATGCAATCTTAAATATTTCAATGAACCCTTAAGCCAAAAAAGGCTAGAAGGCATAACTCTTTTACATTAAAATTTAAAATTCAACTACTACATAAAATATTCTTGAAGGAACTGACTTAAGTAGCTCATTTAAAAGGGAGGTAAAATAAAAGGTGTCATTGATGTTATACAGAATATTTACTCACTCCTGCCTTCAACTTCAGGTTCCTCTAATCCGGTTTGCCTGGGGGCTATGTTAATTTCATCTGGTGATTGCAATGTTGCCACAGTGTCAGGTGCCCCAATTACATCATCAATAGTTGTTTCCAATAAGGCTGGACTATCTAGCAAATCAATATTCAGAGGCAAGCTGTAAAGGTAACACAAAACTTACTTAGACCAAGAAATTTATCATGAAAAGAATTTAAAATACTAAGAAAAAAATCTTTGTTGAAAAAAAATTCATGTAAGAGTTTATATCCCAACTAGTTTATTAATCTGTCAAAACATTTTGTGTAGACTTTTCTATCAGCCAAGATGGAGTAAATGGCACTGGATTTAACTTCCTACTTGAAATAACTTAATAAGGGGGAAAAACTGTTTTCAAGCCATCAGACATCAGAAAGCAAAGGACAGTGATTTGGAAATTCGGGAAACAAAGGAGGTGAGCCCTACAGTTGCCTTGAGAGAATTTCCATGCCATGGCGCAGAGAGGGTGAAATGAGGCACAGCCCAGAGGGACTCCCTTAGTCTCTTCTTAATAAGTAAGATGAGGCTGACAGTCCAGGGAGACCACGGCAGCTAAATTCATAGGACAGAGTACCAGACAGGAGAGAGCAGCACTTCAAGGAGGGCTGAATCCTGGAGATGTGCAGAAGGTCCCCCTCTCAAGTATTCAGCAAGTGCTGGTCAGAGAATGCATGTGAGGAAACTCTCTGAGGCTAGGAAAAGAACTATCCAAAAGAATTTCCTCCCTCTCTCCGTTTGGCTGGGGAAAGTACTAGTGGCACTCACACTGGACCACAGTTCCTGTTTCCATAGACTAAAACCTCAGAATTCACAAGGCATTGAGTATTTAGGAAGGTCTTGCCTCAATCATGGAAAATAACTCAGGCTAAGCATGGCAACCGTCCCACCTAACCCAAAAAAATCAAACTGTTTCTAAGTAATTTAACTATATCCCAAAACAAAGTTCAAGAAGTTTTAGAGAAATATAGAATTATGTAGCATCAGGTAGGAAAGTTAAATTTGTTAGGTGAAGAACCTGATAAATCGTCAGACATCCACTCAAAGATTACCAGGAATGCAAAGACATCCCATGCTAAAGAGAATAATCAATAGGAACTGATATTAGAATTAGCAGAGAAATCCATTAAATAGTTATTATATGTATTCCATATAACCAAAAAAAGTTAAGCAAAGACATGGAAGATATAAAAAAGACTCAAAACAAACTTCTAGAGATGAAAACTGCAATATCAGAAATGTAAAATATATTAGATGGGACTGATAGTAGATGAGAAGTTAGATAAGACACTAAACTAAAGGCATAGCAACAGAAACTATCCAAAATAAAACACACAGAGATAAAGAATCCCCCCAAATGAAAAGAATATCATTTAGCTGTGGGACAACTTCAAGTAGCCTACTGTATGGATAACTGGAGTTCCGAAGTGGGGGTGGGACAGGACAAATGTTTAAAGAAATAACTGTTGAAGTTTATCAAAATTTGATGAAAACTATTAGCCCATAGATGCCAGGGCTCCTCACACAGGGCACCACCTTGCTGGGGCTGACCACCAGACCCTGAGCAATGGATGAATGGATTACTCTGAGACAGTTTCACTGTGAAAGAGAGGCTAAGGATTGGTCTGGCCGAAGTAACCAGGCAGCCTTGGTTGCCTGCCTCGTTAGGCTTTTATTGGATTTTTTATCTTTAGATACAATCAGTAGGGTGAGCAAACTTGGGAGGACACATGTTTACATTGTCCTCTAGGCAAGGGCATCCAGGGATTAAGCATAAGGATTCCAGTAAACACCTTGGTGTCTGCAAATGCACAGACTTGTTTGGAAAGGTCAAGGAATAATTAGGGGTGTTGCCTTTGACCCTCCCCTAAGTCTCCCTTACAATGGAATTCTGATCAACAGGGCAGGTGGCCTTCCACACACTTCCCTTTTCTTGGAATATCATCCTTACAAGCTTTCCAACCAAGTCTCATGCTTCTCCACACACAGATCCAAGAATCTCAACAAACCCTAATGACAAGAATATGAAGAAAATGACACCAAAGCATATCACAAACTACTTAAAACTTAATGATAAAAAGAAAATCTTAAAAAGAGCCCAAAATATTATGTGTTCAAATAAAGATATGAATGACGGCTGATTTCTCATCAGAAACAATGCAAAATAGAGGACAGTGGAGGAACATCTTAAAAGCACTGAAAGAAAAACTATCAACCAATATTTTATAGCCAGCAAAATAAAGCTTTAAAAAGCAAAGAAAAAGCTAGGTATATACCAAAAAGAAAACACACATTTGCACAAAAATGTGTACATAAATGTTCATAGCAGCATTATTCATAAGAGCCAAAAGTGAGAACAGCACAAATACCCATCAACTGAGGAATGGATAAATAAAATGTGCTATACCATAGAGTAAAATACTAATCAACAATAAATGGAGTTAAGTACTGATATATGCTATGACATGGATGACCCTTGAAAACATGATAAAGAAAGAAATCAGACACAAAATACCACATATTGTCTGAGTACATTTATATGAAATGTCCAGACTTGGCAAATCCCTAAAGACAGAGAGATTTGTGGTTGCCAAGGGCTGGAGGAGGGGTCAGGGAGGAATGGGGTGTTGTTTGACTGCTGTGGTGTAAGGTCTAAAATTAAGATTCAATATTAAGTGCTACCTTGACATCCCTGCTTCACAAGACTCCAAAGGTCTAATCACAAGTGCCCTTGCTCTCACCAGATATGCCCTCTCCCAATTCATTGAAAAAGGTTCCCCATCCAGCTAGATCTGCTATCAACTGTACCACCTGCATTCTACCAGGTTCTTAACCTAACAAATTTCACTCCCCTGACAGCCAAAATTATTCAAACAGGCCAATCACATCCTCTGGTGGGAACCAAGGGTCACCTCATCCTCATGTCGTTACAAAGCTTGCCTCCCACAGCCCATGTTTGTTTACTTTGCTACCAGGAGCAACACTCTTGTGGCCCTCTTTGTTATGCAGTTTCCTCCTCCCTTGAGCTATGAGTATATGTGACCAATAAATTGCTGTCTATCTCATCTGTCCAGTGTTGAGTGTCATGTGTTGGACCCGCACCAAAAGAATGAACAGGAGGTAATCAAAACAACTGCTAATGGGTTTGGGATTTCCTTTGGTGGTGGTGGTGGGGGGGGGTTTGAATAAAAATGTCCTAAAATAAAATTGTGATAAAGGTTGCCCAATCCTATGAATGTACTAAAAACATTGAATTGTCCTCTTTAAATGGGTGAATGATATGGTATGTAAATTATATCTTAAAGCAGTAAAAACAAAAGACAAAATAAAAACATTGCCATTCATATAAAATAATTCATAACTAAAAGACGTGCACTAAAAAATGTTAAAGAATGACCTACAGGCAGAAGTAAAATGAACAATGTGTTATGGGGTCTATAACATATATAAAAGTAAAATGCTTGACAAATGATAGTAAAGAAGCTGGGAGAGGAGAAATGGAAGTACACTACTCTAAGGTTCTTATACTATACATGAAATGGTATAATATCCCTTGAAAGTAGACTGTTATAAGTTAAAGTTGTACATGCAAAAGCAATCATTAAAATAAAGACAGAGTTATAGCTAAGAAGTGAAAAAAGGACATATGTAGAATTTTTAAAATACATATTTTTTTATTGATTTCAGAGAGGAAGGGAGAGGGAGAGATAGAAACATCAATGATGAGAGAGAATCACTGATTGGCTGCCTCCTGCACACTGGGGACTGAGTCCACAACCTGGGCATGTTCCCTGAATGGGAATCGAACCATGACCCTCTGGTTCATAGGTTGGGCCCACAGTCAGGGGCAGAGAAACAAGCAAAAAAAATTGCAGACCTCCAGCCCAGCCGGGTTGCTCAATTGGTTGGAGTGTCATCTGATGCACCAAAAAAGTTTCAGGTTTGATTCCTGGTCAGGGCACATACCTAGGTTGAGGATTTGATCCCTGGTGGGGGTATACACACACGGGAGGCTACCAATTGAGGTTTCTCTCTCACATTGATGTTTCTCTCTCTCTCCCTCCACCCCCTTCTTCTCACTCTAAAAAGATCAATAAACATATCCTTGGGTGAGGATTTAAAAACAAAGTTGCAGCACTCAAGAGCCTGCCAGCATGGAACACAGGACTCACAGCTGGGGAATCCGCCCACTCCATCCCCCTGTGGCACTCTGGGCAACAAAATCCTCTCTGGGCAGGTTGTGAAAGGACTGGAAAAAAAACCTTTCCAGCCTAAGTGATCTGTACTCATTGCAGCTAAACCCACAAGGAAGAGCAGAACCAGGGACATCTGAACTCACTTCACCCGACCCCCACCCAGTGCAGCACATCCTAGTAGTAGCAGGTGAGTCACTCAGAGCATCTGGCTTCAGGAAGGTGGCACCAGGAAAACACAGGAAATGCATAGCCCACCCTTTCCAATCCATGGAGGTGGTGCCCTGAGACAGAGGTGCTCAGGTCTGAAAGTGGACGCCCACCTCCTGGGGAATACTGAGTGTTTTCCACAGCTGAGGTGACAGATCCTTGAAGCCCCACCTTCTGAAAAACAAGAATAAGACCTCTATTTAACCAACTAAAATTCTTTTTAAAAAGCAGCTTTCCCTCCCTCCCCCGAAAATGCCAGGCAGAGAAAAAAACTCATCAAGCACAATGAATAGTCAAGTAACAAGGGAATTCAGAAAGAAAATTAAAATCTCCAGAAAATAAACTGAAAGCAATGGAAATATGTTATTAAATGACAGAGAATTCAATATTGCAGTTCTGAAAAAACTCAACAAGATACAAGAAAATTCAGAAAGGAAATTCAATGAACTAAGAAATAAAGTTAACAAACAAAAGGAGTACTTCATCAAAGAGATTGAAACTTTAAGAAAGAACCTTCTGTACAGCAAAAGAAACCATCAACAAAACAACAAGAAAGCCCACTATATGGGAGAACATATTTACCAATGTTATCACCAATAAGGGTTTAATCTCCAACATTTACAGGGAACTCATACAACTTAACAAAAGGAAGATTAACAACCCAATCAAAAAATGGGCAATGGACCTAAATAGATACTTTTTGAAAGAGGACATAAGGAAGGCCAAGAGACCTATGAAAACATGCTCAAAGTCACTAATCATCCGAAAGATGCAAATGAAAATGACAATGCGTTACCATCTCACACCTGTCAGAATGGCTATCATCAACAAATCAACAAATGACAAGTGCTGGTGAGGATGTGGAGAAAAAGGAATCCTCGTGCACTGCTGGTGGGAATGCAGACTGGTGCAGCCACTGTGGAGAACAGTATGGAGTTTCCTCAAAAAACTAAAAATGGAACTCCCATTTGACCCAGTGATCCCACTTCTAGGAATATGTCCCAAGAAACTAGAAACACCAATCAGAAAGGATATATGCACCCCTATGTTCATAGCAGCACAATTTACCATAGCTAAGATTTGGAAACAGCCTAAGTGCCCATCAGCAGGTGAGTGGATTAAAAAACTGTGGTACATCTACACAATGGAATACTATGCTGCGATAAAAAAGAAGGAGTTCTTACCATTTGCAACAGCATGGATGGACCTGGAGATCATTATGCTAAGCAAAATAAGCCAGTCAGAGAAAGATAAATATCACATGACCTCACTCATTTGTGGAATATAATGAACAACATAAACTGTTGAACAAAAACAGATCCAGAGACAGAGAAGCACTGGTCAGACCATCAAACCTCAGAGGGAAGGTAGGGAAGGGTGGGGTTAAGGGGGAGAGATCAACCAAAGGACTTGTATGCATGCATATAAGCCTAACCAATGGACACAGACACCAGGGGGTTGAGGGCATGAGTGGGGGTGGGGGTGGGGGCAATGGGGAGGATAAGGACACATATGTAATACCTTAATCAATAAAGAAAAAAAAAGAAAGAACCAAAACGAAATTCTGGAGCTGAAAAATGCAATGAAAGAGATGAAGAATAAACTAGCAACCTTAGGAAATAGAGCAGACCAGATGGAGGAAACGATTAGTGATAAAGAAGATAAAAATCTAGAAATGACTCAGGTGGAAGAAGAAAGAGAATCAACAGTAAAAGAAAATCTCTAGGAGAATTATCTGACTTCATTAGAAAGAGCGATATAATAATGGGTGTAGGGAGAACCAAGATGGCAGCATAGGTAAACACCTATACTTGCTGCCTCTCACAATCACATCAGAATTACATCTAAAAGGCAGAACAACTACCACCCAGAACCGCGGGAAAGCTGGCTGAGTGGAAATTACACAACTAGAGAGGTGAAGAAAGCACATTGAGACAGGTAAGAGGTGTGGAGGCACGGAAAGTGCTGGCCAGTCAGAGAAAGATAAATATCACATGATATTTATCTGGATGTGCTGCTCTTTTAATCGGGAAGGAGATACAAGCTCCCACTTGCTCTGAACTCCAGTTCCAGGCGAGACTCTGAGGGACCCAGACACACACAGGGAGAAACTGGACTGTCTGGCATTGGGACAGGAACTTGAGGGTGGCTTTCTCTCAGAGGTGCTCGCAGTGATCATTGTTCCTGCATGGGGGCGCAGGATGCGGAGACCTGGGGACCTCTCTGGTACCAGGCTAACTGGCAGCCATTGCTGTTTGCTCTGCCCAGGTGATTCCTAGAGACCCCGCCCCACCCGATTTACAACCCCACCCTAGCTGTGCGCATCGGCTTTTGCATATGAATGGCTTGTCCTTTCTCTGCCTAAAACCTGTCAAACTGCAGCTGGGTCAGAGAGCCCCAGAGCTTCCAAAAGAAGGCCCAAGGCCCGGCAGCAGCAGCCTGCCTTGCTTCACAGCTGGGCCTCATCTGGGCACTTCCAAACTCCATACAAAGAGGAGGAATCTGCAGATGTCTCTGTAGCTCCTGCTGGGCAGCCCCAGACAGTGGCTGACCTTGCACCTCTTTGGAGATCCAAGAGCCAGTGTACCCAGTGGTCAGAGTGAGACCATACCAGACTACAACTCTTCACATCCATCAGAGACACACTCAAGAGGCAGACTCAGTGAGCACCAAAGCCCCACTGAAGCAAGTCCTGCCCCATAAGGGTGTCTCCTGCACAACAGATCTTCCAGTGTAGACACAGCTGGTCCTCACAGCCAATTGGCCTGGAGGTCAATTCCTCCCAGTGATACCAACAACAATCAAGGATTAACTACAACAAGACTGTGCAAACAGCCCACAAAGGGGTGCACAAAGAGTCTCTACCTCAGGTGACTGGGAGGCTGAGCCACTGGGCCCTACAGGACACCAACCTCACAAGGCCACTCTATCAACTCAAGGAGACTTAGCAACTACCCAATACATAGAAACAAACACAGGGAAGCAGCCAAAATGCAGAGACAAAGAAACAAGTCACAAATGAAAGAAATGGATGAAAGCAAAGTACTGGATATAGAGTTCAAAACCACAGTTATAAAGTTACTCAAGAATCTTCTAGAAACCTCTGAGAAATTTAGTGAGACCCTCAAGGATATGAAAAAGGACCAATCAGAAATTAAGCATACACTGACGGAAATAAAGAATAATATACAGAGATTCAATAGCAGACTAGAGGATCCCAAGAATCAAGTCAAAGATTTTAAATACGAAGAATCAAAAAAACACCCAACTGGAAAAGCAGAAAGAAAAAAGAATCCAAAAATATGAAGATCGTGTAAGGAGCCCTGGGACAACTTGAAGCAAACCAACATCTGAATTATGGGGGTGCCAGAAGAAGAGAGAGAGCAAGATATTGAAAACCTATTTGAAGAAATAATGACAGAAAACTTCCCCAACCTGGTGAAAGAAATAGACTTACAAGTCCAGAAAGCGCAGAGAATTCCAAACAAAAGGAATCCAAAGAGGACCACACCAAGACACATCATAAAATGCCAAGGGCAAAAGACAAAGAGAGAATCTTAAAAGCAGCAAGAGAAAAACAGTTAGTTACCTACAAGGGAGTACCCATACGACTGTCAGCTGATTTCTCAACAAAAACTAAGCAGGCCCGAAGGGAGTGGCAAGAAATATACAAAGTGATGAATAGCAAGAACCTACAACCAAGATTACTCTACCCAGCAAAGCTATCATTTAGAATTGAAGGTCAGATAAAGAGCTTCACAGACAAGAAAAAGCTAAAGGAGTTCATTACCACCAAAGCAGTATTATATGAAATCCTGAAGGGTATTCTCTAAGAAGAGGAAGAAGAAGAAAAAGGTAAAGATAAAAAAATTATGAACAACAAAGGGACAACAAATACATATCTATCAACAAGTGAACCTAAAAATCAAATGAATAAAAAACCTGATGAACAGAACAGACTGGTGAATATAATAGAATCAGAGGCATGGAAAGGGAACAAACTGACTAGTCTTGGGGGGAAGGGGTTGTGGGGGCTGTGGGAAGTGATTGGACAAAGAGCTTACACCTATGGACAAGGTCAGTGTGGGGGGGAGGCCTGGAGTGGGGTGGGAACTGGGTGGAGGAGAGCTAGGAGGGGGAAAAAGAGGAACATCTGTAATAATCTGAACAATAAGTTTTTTTTTTTTTTAAAAAAAAGAATAATGAGTGTATCAGAGGATGAAGAGCAGGAGAAAGGGACAGAGGGCCTATTTAAACAAATAAATGATGAAAACTTCCCATACCTTTGGAAAGAAATGGATCCTCGGATACAAGAAGTTAACAGAATAACTAATTATCTCAATCCTAAAAGGCTTTTTTCCAAGGCACATTATATTAAAACTGTCAAACAAAGAAAGACTTCTCAAAGCAGCCAGGGAAAAGATGATGATAACTAATAAAAATAAATCCCATTAGATTATCATCATATTTTTTTAGCCAAAACTACAAGCTAGGAGAGGGTGAAATTAATTATTCAAATTATTAAAAGAGAAAAATCACCAGCCAAGAACAGATCCTTACTTCCAGTCAAGATGGCAGCATAGATAAATGTGGTAATTGAATGCTTCCACAATCACATCAAAATTACAACTAAACTACTGAACAACCATCATTCAGAGCCACCTGAAATCTAGCTGAGTGGAAATCCTATAAGAAGAAGCCACATTGAGACTGGTGGCCACATGAGATATTTTGGCGGTGGAGGTCTGACTTGAGGAACAAGAGGTCACAACCCCACAGCAGACAGAAACAGAAGGGGGAAAAGCAATGGAGACACTGAGCTACCAGAAAACTAATAATTAAATGGCTACAGGAAATCCTCATCTATAATAATAAAAGTATAATATGCTAATTAGACCTGACATCCTTTCGGACAACCTTCTGGACGAAGCCGGAGCTGCGAGGGAAGCCCAGGTCCCGGGTGCCTGCCGGCGGTTGGAGGGAAGCCCGGGTCCCAGGTGCCAGAGGGAAGCTGGTGACAGCAGCTGGGGGAAGGAAGGCCTACTCTTGCACAAATTTCGTGCATCGGGCCTCTAGTATATCAATAATCATGCTAAATGGAAATGGACTGAACTCACCAATTAAAAGGCACAGAGTAGAGTGTTCAATCAAAAAATAAAACCCAACTGTATGCTGCTTTCAGGAGACACATCTCAGCTGCAAGGACAAACACAGACTCAAGTGAAAGGGTAGAAAATGATACTTCAAATAAATGGCATTCAGAGAAAAGCAGATATAGCCCTACTCATAGCTGACAAAATATATTTCAAGATTACAAAAAATGTAACAAAAAATAAAGATAGACATTTTATGATGATAAATGGGACAATATATCAAGAAGACATACACTTATCAATACATATGCACCCAACCTGGGAGCACTTTCTCCCTTTAGTTCACCTAACAGAACTAAAGGGAGAAAGTGACAAAAACACAATTATATCCCATTGATAGCTATAGATAAAACATCCAAACAGAAAATTAATAAGAAAATATCAACCTTAATCAACACATTAGACTAAACAGACATAATCAATATTTACAGAGTTTTTAACCTCAGAACACCAGAATATACATTCTTCTCCAGTGCACATGGAACTTTCTCAAGGATAGGCCATATACTGGGCACAAAATCAGCCTCAACAAATTTAAAAAACTGAAATCATACCAAGCATATTCTCCTACCACAATGCTTTGAAATTAAAAATCAACTGCAAAAGGGAAAAACTACAAATACGTGGAGACTAAGTAAACAACATGCTACTAAATAATGACATGATCAAAGAAGAAATAAGAGATCAAAAGATACATAGAGATAAATGAGAATAATAACACGACATTAAAATTTTGGGATATAGCAAAAGTGGCAATTAGAGGGAAGTTTATATCATTAAAGGCCTACCTCATGAAACAAGAAAAATTGCAAATAAATAACCTAACATATCAACTTAAACAAGTATTAAATGAACAAAGTCAGTAGAAGAAAATAATAAAAAGTAGAGCAGAATTAAATGAAATAGAGAATAAAAAGAAAATAGAAAACACCAACACAACAAAGAGTTGGTTCTTTCAAAAGATTAATAAAATTGACAAACCTCTGGCTAGAGAAAAAACTAAAAAAAAAAAATCAGAAACAAAATAGAAGTTACAATGGAAACCAAGAAATACAAAGGACTATACAAGAATACTATGAATGGCTATGTGCCACCAAATTCCATAACCTAGAAGAAACAGACAAGTTCTCAGAAATATATAACCTTCCTAGACTGAAACACAAAGAACTGGAAAATCTAAATAGACCAATCAACAGTAAGGAAATTAAAATAGTCATCAAAAAACCACCCAAAAAGTAAAAGTCCAGGGCCAGATGGCTTCAACTATTAAATTCTACCAAACATTCAAAGATTTAAAGCCTATGCTTCTCAAACTCTACCATAAAATGAAGAAGAGGCAATACTTCCTAACTCATTTTATAAGGCCAACATGACCCTGATACCAAAACCTGGCAAGGACACCACAAACAAACAAAATTAATATAGAAGCAAAAATCCTAAACAAAATACTAGCAAATCAAATACAGGAATACATGAAAAAGATTATATCACAATCGAATGGGGTTCATTCCAGGGGCACAAGGATGGTTCAGCATACTCAAATCAATCAATGGGATACACATTAACAAAATAAAATATAAAAAATCATATAATCGTATCAATAGATGCAGAAAAAGCATTTGACAAGATACAACATTGATTAAGGCACTCAATAAAATGGGTAGAGAAGGAAAGTACCTCAACATAATAAAGGCCATATATGACAAACCCTCAGCTAATATCATACTAAGTGGTGAAAAACTGAAAGCTTTTTCTCTGAGATCAGGAGTAAAACAAGGATGCTCACTCTCACCCCTGTTATTCAAAATAGTACTCCAAGTCCTAGCCAGAGCAATTAGGCAAGAGAAAAAAAAAAAACCCTATTAGAAACTATAAATAAAGTTGCAGAATACAAAATCAATGTACAAAATCCACTGTGTTCACATGTACACTAACAATGTACATTCAGAGAAAGAAATACAAAACAATTCCTTTTATAATTACAATAAAAAGAATAAAATACCTATGAATAAACTTAACAAATGATATGAAGAACCTATACATTGAAAACTGTTAAGATATTATTGAAAGAAACTGAAGAAGACACAAAGAAATGGATATTCCATGTTCATGGATTGGAAGACTCAATATAGTTCCAATGGCCATATTACCCAAAGTAATATAGAGATTTAATGCAATCCCCATCAAAATCCCATTGGCATTACTTAAAGAAATAAAACAAAAAAAAAATCAGATTTATATAGAACAAAAGACCCCAAATAGCCAAAGCAATCATGAGAAAAAAAAAAAAAGAAAAAAAAAAGCTGGCCCGGCTGGTGTTGCTCAGTGATTGAGTGTTGATCTATGAACCAGGAGGTCACAGTTGTATTCCCAGTCAGGACACATGCCAGGGTTGCAGGCTTGATCCCCAGTGTGGGCATGCAGGAAGCAGCTGACCAATGGTTCTCTCTCTTTCTCTGCCTCTCTCTCTCCCTCTCCTTTCCTATCCGAAATCAATAAAAAATATATATATATTTAAAAAAAAAAACAAAGCTGGAGGTATTGCACTCCCTGATTTCAAATTATACTACAAAGTTGCAATAATCAAAACAGTATGGTATTGGCAGAAAAAAAAACAACAAACACATACACTAATGGAACACAATTGAGAGACCAGAAATAAATCCAAATGTATATGGGCAACTAATTTTTGACAAAGGAGCCAAAAACATACGATGGAAAAAAGAGAGCACTTTCAATAAATGGTGCTGGAAAATTGGCAAGCTACATACAAAAGAATGAAACTCAAAATGGATCAAAGACCTAAATATATGTCCTGAAGGAATTAAATACTTAGAAGAAAACATAGGTACTAAACCTTGGTCTCAGAGAGGATTTTATTAATTTGACCTCAAAGGCAAGGGAAGTAAAAGCAAAAATATATGAATGAGACAAGAATCATGATTTTGCTTATATATGGGATATAAAGACAGAAGCAATAAATGAACAAACAAACCTGATTGACACAGACAACAATTATGGTTATTACTAGAGGAGTAGGGTCTGGGGAGAGTTGAAGAGGGTAAAGAGGGTCAAACATACGGTGAGGGAAGGAGACTAAACTTTGGATGATTAGCACACAATGCAATATACAGATGATGCACACTTGAAACTTATATAACTTTATCAACCAATGTTGCCCTAATAAATTTAATTTTTAAAAACCTTAACCAAATTTGGAAACCAGAACGTAATAATCTAGTTCAGCAAAGTTGCAGGATACAAGATCAATATATAAAAATATATAATAAAAAAATCAATTGTATTTTCTATACACTAGCAATAAACAGGAAAATGAAATGAGGAAAAGAATTACATTTAGAGACCAAATGTATTCCATTTTAACAATTTTTAAGAGAACAAGACTCTCAACTCAATTCATCTGTTGTGTGAAAGCTCAAAGGTTGTAGACATTTATTCTGTTGATCTAATATTGAGTTAGAGCAAAGGGAAGGAATTGCCGTTGTTAAGAAGGTTCCATGCTTTCCTAGAGAAAGAAGGCCATGTTTCTATTATATACCCGTGTCTGGAACCCAAGTAAGAAAAATTTTTGAAAACTATTAAAAGAGATAGTAAGACAAATGAAAGAGAATTTCTGTGCAAGTGAAAAATCTGTGTCCTAGTCCTGTCTCTGCAACCATCTAGTTGTACAACTTAGGACAAGTCACTTTACCTTTACAAAATGTGTTCTACAGAGACCAAAGGCTCCCATAGACATATGTGAGTAACTTAGCTACAAGTATGGAAGAGGTGGTGAAGTTTCTTATGGACATTTATTTGGAATTCCCAGGTAGATATAATTCAAAGGGTTTCTAGGCTAAAACTCATTTGGAAACCACCGGATTAAAGGCACTTAAAACACCTTTTACCTTTAACACCAGAAAAATATAATGTAAAACCATCTCAACTCATTTTCACCATCAGTATGAGTCAGGGGCTTTTTTTTTTTTTTTTTTTTTTTTAAGATAACATCAAAAGAAGAGGTGTCCAGCCGGTGTTGCTCAGTGGTTGAACATAAACCAATGAACCAGGAGATCATGGTTTGATTCCCAGTCAGGGCACATGCCTGGGTTGTGGGCTCTATCCCCAGTGGGGGTCGATGATCCTCTCATCATTGATGTTTCTGTCTCTCCCTCTCTCTTCTTCTCTGAAATCAATAAACATTTATATTTTTAAAAAAAGAGGTGGTGGTGATGCTGGGTCAACCAGATGAAACTAAAGTGGCAGAACACTGGAATTTGTTGAAGCTGGTTGATGAGCACATTGCAGTTCATCCTATGTTCTCTCTATAGTTTTGAATTTTTTTTAAAATATATTTTATTGATATTTCACAGAGAGGAAGGGAGAGGGATAGAGAGCTAGAAACATCGATGAGAGAGAAACATCGATCAGCTGCCTCCTGCACACCCCCTACTGGGGATGTGCCCGCAACCAAGGTACATGCCCTTGACCGGAATTGAACCCGGGACCCTTCAGTCCGCAGGCCGACGCTCTATCCGCTGAGCCAAACCGGTTTTGGCAGTTTTGAATTTTTTATCATGAATTTAAAAATAATAAATACTGATATTCTTGGACAAAACAGCGTGAGCACTAGTTGGAATACATCTCCTATGGTCCTAACATGAACACATGACAGGAAATAGTTTTTTAAACTACATACCATGTTAATATGTCCAGGTTGCTATAACAAAAATACCATAGATTGGGTGGCTTATTAATAACAGAAATTTATTTCTCACAGTTCTGTAGGCTGGGAAGTCCAAGATCAGACACCAAAGACTTGGTATCTGGTAAGAGTCCGCTTCCTAGTTCATAGATGACTGTCTTTTAGCTGTGTCCTGACATGGCAGAAGGAGTGAGGGCTCTCCCTGGGGTCTCTTTTTATGAGGGCACTAATCCCACTCACGAGGACTTCTGTCTTCATGATCTAATCACCTCCCAAAGGCCTGACCTCCAAACATTATCACATTGAGAGTTAGATCTCAGCATATGAATTTGCGGGGGGACACAAGTATTCAGTGCATAGCATTCAAAAATAAGAAAAAAAGTCGTAAATCAGAAATGACATAGAAGCCCATATATGAAAGAATGTTGAATTTTCTCAGAATTTATGCTGAAGAACATGGTTTAAAAGTACCCATGTTATGGGTGAACTGTACGTTCCCCCAAATTTCATATGTTGAAGTCCTAATATCCAATACCTCAAGAATGTGATCTTATTTGGAAATAGGATGCTTGTAGATGTAGCTTAGGATAAGTTCACAATGAAGTAGGTTAGGAACTTCAGCATAACTGATGTCCTTAAAAAAGGGGACACACACACACACACACAAGGAAAGCACCACGTGAAGTGAAGGCAGAAATCAGGTGATGTTTCTACAATCCAAAGACTGTCGACAAACCACCAGAAGCTAGGCCAGAGGCCTGAACAGATTCTTTCTTCGCCCTCAGGAGGAAGCAGTGCTGCCTACACCTTTGTCTCTTGGACTTCTAGCCTCTAGAACTGTGAGATAAATTTGTGTTGTCACCCAGTTGTAATGGCAGTCTTAGCAAACCAATACATCTCATGTTCTAAAGATCTGAACAGGACTTCGTGAAAGAGAACCTGAGAGCACATTAGCCAGGCCATAAAAGACAAGAAATCCAAAAAGACATTCTGTAAGGGAATATAAAGAAAAAGAGAGCACTTTGACTTTTCTCCTTTTGCCCCAGGAGAGTAGGGAATTGCAAAATCACATCAAGTGAAAGGGAGGGTCTAAAAGAACCTGTGAAGAAGAGAATGGCATCTTACTTTCTGGTAGGAGATTGCTGAGCATCAGAAACTACTAGGGCTCTGTCAGGTGTGGCCCTGGGAAAATCTAATGTATGAATCTATAAGCTTGGGAGCGTATGTAAATATATTTCCCATGCAGGGAAGTGCGTTCTTCAGCATGGAGAGGTCCAAACTCAGTGAGCTGACTAGAGCCAACCTCAGTAACATGGGGAAAGGCCAGCAGATGGACAGGCTACATTTCCTGTTTGGCAGAGCAAGAATGCAGAGATTCCCAGAGGCCAAATTTGGAACAAGACACATTAAAATAAATAAATAAATAATAGGAATGGATGATATTACATTTTTAAAAATCGATTAGTTAATAAATTATTTTTTCAGTAAAAGGAAATAGAGAAGTTCTCTTTTATAGAAGAATACCAACATATATTTGTAGAAAGAATGACAGAATTGGAAAATCACCGTATTGTAAATACTGAAGTAATAATTGATTCAGGCAAAAAGTGTCATTTGATACTAAAACCACTGGGTGAAAGACTGTTAGGAAACAGGATATCCACTCAATCTCAAAATGATACCCCACATATTAGAGGAAACGGGTACATTTACAGAGAAATCTAATAGACATCACTTAACCAAAACATTAGTAAAAATGTTTAACTTCAATCTAATAATGAGAAATCTCACACATCTAAGTTGAGAGGTATTCTGAAAAGGAACTGGCATAGACTCTTTAAAAAATGTTAATGTCATAAAAGGCAAAAAAGGCTGGGGAACTTTTCATGATTTTAGCATAAAGAAACTAATAGAAATCTTGATTGGATCCTGGTTCAGAAAGAAAAGCAGCTAAAAGAGGCACTTACTGAAACATTTGAGTATTGACTATTATATTAGAGGTCCAGTGCACAAAATTCGTGCAAAAGTGGGGTCCCTAAGACTGGCCAGTGATCAGGGCTGATCTCGGGGTCAGGCTGATCAGGGCCCGGCTGGAGAGGTGGTGACAGTCGCCAGGCCAAGCGTGAAAGGAATGGAGGCCAGACGCCGCCATTGTCAGTGACCCACCACCATGCGGTTCCCTGCCTCCCCACCTCCTCCTTCCCTTCCCGCGGGTGGCAGGCCGATCAGGGCCAGCAGCTGGGGGGAGGGATGGGACACTGGAGGTTGGCCACCAGCCCTGAGGAAGGAGCCAGCCCTCAGCCCCCTTGGGAAAGGAGCTGTGTCCGCTGCCATCCACCCCCGGTTCCCTGTCCTAGCCCGGGGCCCTAAGGCCCCAGCGGGGTCAGGAAAGGAGGCAACGGTCACTGGGCCAGGCATGGAAGAAATAGATGCCGGATGCTGACACCACCATCGTCAGCACCCCACCACTGCACAGTTTCCCGCCTCCCCCCTCCTCCTTCCCTTGCCACTGCGCCACCACTGCGATGGGCGGGTGGTGAGCCGATTGAGGCCTACTGGCTGAGGGAAGGGACGAGGCATGGGAGGTTGGCCGGCGGCCCCAAGGAGGGAGCCAGTCTTCTGCCCTCCTGGGAAAGGGGCCACGTCCGCCACCACGCACCCCCAGTTCTCCATTCCAGCCCAGGGGCCGGCCCCAATTACGCCATCAGGGCCTGCCAGCTAGAGGGAGGGACCACAGGAGGTTGGCTGGCCAGGAGAGGTTGGCTGTGGGAGCACACTGACCACCAGGGGGCAGCTCGTGTTGAGTGTCTGTCCCCTGGTGGTTAGTGCGCATCATAGTAACCATTAATTCCGTTCACTAAGGCTTTTATTTAGATAGTAGTATTATGCCGATGTTAAATTTTCTGAGTGTAATAGATATGTCCTTGGTTTTTAGAGATACATGTAGAAGTATTTATGGATGTAGTAATATGTTTACTGGTACATTATGATCCTCAATTAGTTCAGCCAAGTAAATAAATAAATGTCAGCATAAAGGCAAAATACTGACAGGTGGGGAATCTAGGGGAAGGGCATATGGCTATCCATCCACCATTTTTTCAATTTCCTTTGGCTTTGAAGTTTTCCAAAATAAATAGTTGGGAGACAAGAAAAAATGCATATGCTTCTCAAGTCGGGTGTATGTAAGTCCAGCGTGAAGCCCAATCAATGGAATGCCACCCATGAGACAAATGTACCAGGGTAAAATGGGTAGGGCTGAGCTAGAAATGAGAGGGAGAAGAGCATTGCAAAAGGTGAAATATGAAGTACATTGCCAATGTTGGGCAAGTGACAGGTTTATGAGGGCCTCTGAAAAAACATACTGATAGATCCTCCCTTCCCCCAACTGGTGGACGGAGTATGACGTAACCTGCACCTGCGGCCTGGACATACCTGAGTACCTAACCAGGCACCTTATATGGACTATACAATGAACCACAAATCAGCACCTGCCAAATACCCTAAGCCCTTGTCCCTAAGTACCTGAGTGACTAACTATGTACCTTATATGGACCATACATTAAGCCACCAATCAGCGCGTGCCAAGTACACTAAGCCCCCATTCCTCCCCTCAAAAGGCATGTTCACCTCTGCACGTGTTGCTGCTCTCCCCTTGAGAGACAGCCCGGCAGGTCCTTCTCCTCTAATAAAGCCTGTAGTCCTGGTTTTCAGCCTCTGTCTGATCTTTCACATACTAATTTATAGCAAAAAAGAGCTAGCACTTATATATATATATACTAAATATGCCCTGACAACTTGGATTACATCATCATTTAAGTACAACTTTTGCCCCTATTCCTCTTTCTTATTCCTTAACCCTGAAAGTCAGCACCAGAAAAATAATGGGGATAAAGTGAAGATGAGAAGACTAAACCACCCCGACCTTCATTAGAATGAGAATGGGGAAAGGGGGAATCATTAAATTGGGTGAAAGATTAGAAGTGCACTCACTGTAACTTAAAGTATGTTTCAATTACTAAAAATAAGATGGTTCTTATATGGATAAATGATGGGCTAGAAAGAGAAATAAAAGAATTGACCCTATATAGATGAATGCTGTAATTAAGAAAAAAAGCAGAGGACCCAGCTCTTTACAAAAACAATAGTGATAAACTCCCAGTAATAAATTAGGGCTCACTCCAGGAGAAACTCATGGAGCTGAGAGTGGAACTAGGACCTGAAGTCAAATATCCAACTCCCTGGGGGAAATGAAACCCAAGACACCTCATGTGAGGCCCTAAACAAGAGTCAGACTCAGTACTTGAAACCAGGGGAGTGTATCTTCTCTTTAAGAACAGGGACCCCAAAAAACTCAATTAACAAGTCCAGTTTCAAATAAAAATAAAGTGCTTGCCTGCAATGAAGGGAAGAATTTAAAATATCTGTACGAGAGATAGGGCCTAAATCGGCAGTCAGACATCCCTCTCACAATCTGGGACCACTGGCTCCTAACCACTGGCCTGCCTGCCTGCCTAATCTCCCCTAACCACTCTGCCTGCCTGCCTCATCACCCCTAACCACTCTGCCTATCTGACTGCCCCAAAAAGAAAAAAAAAAGAAAAAGAAAATATCTGTGCAATCAGCAATCAGAACAACATCTCCTGACTCAAGGACTAGAAAGGGTCTCTGAAAGATCCTATCTATTCTAAGACCTCTTCAGGGATGAGGACTTCAAAAAGTCAGACTTGGGCAATTTCAAAACTGTCTCACAGGAAAGAGTGAGTGAAGAATGGAAAGAAAACAAACCTGTTTAAAACAAGGCAAGTTGAATTCACAAACAAAAACAACAAAAGAAATCCAATGCTAACACAACCAACAGACCTAAAAAATGGGAGCATTTATAGCTGAGCAAGTAGAAAGGATAATCTATATATATAAAGAGGTAATATGCAAATTAGGCCAGGATGCCGCAGTGGTCACAACCAGCTTAGGAGGAGGGGCCTGGCGCGGGCCCAGAGCCTGAGAGAACAACAGACAGGGCGGCCCCAGAGCCGGAGAGAACAACACACGGGGAGCTGGCCCCCAGCCCCAGCCCCACAGCGCTGCTGGGGCCGGAGCAGAGACACAAACCCGTAGGGGGGCTGGGTTCAATTCTGATCAAGGGCATGTACCTAGGTTGCAGGCTCCTCCCTGGCTGGGGCCCAGGTCAAGGCTCATGCAGGAGGCAACAATCAAAGTGTGCCTCTCACATTGATGTTTCTCTCTTTCTCTCCCACGCTCTCTAAACATCAATGGGAAAATATCCTCATGTGAGGACTAAAAAAAAAAGAAATGTCATACATATCCTATGAAAGAGACATCTTAAGAATTTCTAAAGAAAGTTGTCTGTCCTAACCGGTTTGGCTCAGGGGATAGAGCATCGGTCTGCAGACTCAAGGGTCCCAGGTTCGATTCTGGTCAAGGGCATGTACCTTGGTTGCGGGCACATCCCAGTGGGGACTGTGCAGGAGGCAGCTGATCGATGTTTCTCTCTCATTGATGTTTCTAACTCTCTATCCCTCTCCCTTCCTCTCTGTAAAAAATCAATAAAATATTTTTTTTTTTAAAAAAAAAAGAAAGTTGTCATTTTTTCTTGGTGAAGGGACTGGAGTTTGTGTTGATGAAAACACCTTAGCGGCTGCCGGGGCTGGCAGTGGCTACAGCAGCAGGGTGATGGGGGTGGCGCCTTCCCCTGATCAGCCAGGTTGCCTCCTGCAGAGGGAGGCCAGACTGAAGCTTAGGCCCGCTCCCCACAGGGAGCGGGCCTAAGCTGTCAGTAGGACATCCCCAGAGGACTCCCGGACTGTGAGAGGGGACAGGCTGGGCTGAGGGACAGCCCCCCCAGTGCACAAATTTTGTGCACCAGGCCTCTAGTACAATATAAAAAGGAATTATAATAACACTAGAGGCAGGACATTTGTGCGTGGAGGCGGGGAGGGTCCCTCAGCCTGGCCTGCACCCTCTCACAGTCCAGGACCCCTCAGGGGATGTCTGACTGCAGCGAGCGGGCCTAAGCAGGCTGTTGGACATCCCCTGAGGGGTCCTTGCGCTGCCACGGAGGCAGGAGAGGCTCCTGCCACTGCCATTGCACTTGCCAGCCATGAGCCCAGCTTCTGGCTGAGTGGCGCTCTCTCTGTGGGAGCGCACTGACCACCATGGGGCAGCTCCTGCGTTGAGCGTCTGCGCCCTGGTGGTCAGTGCACATCATAGCAACCGGTCGTTCCGCTGTTCAGTCGATTTGCATATTATGGTTTTATTATATAGGATAACAGTAGAATCTGAACAATTAGATATTAAATGAATCATTAGACATTCAATGTAAGGGACATAGTAAACTAATAGAGTCAAAAAAAGAATTATTGAATTAAAAGTTAAAAATTAATAAAGTCACCAAGAAAGCAATAGAGAAAAAAATATGGCAAATATGAAAGATAGGAGATACAGAGATTAATATAGCTTAAAAGCTGACATATACATTTAATAGAAATGCAGAAGAAAAAAACAATGAAAAAGAGAGTATGATGCCTACAAATTTTCCCAAAAAAGAAGACATTCCTGAGGGATTAAACACTACATATTGAACACACACATTTTACTCCTGTTTTCTCATAAAACCACTCTAAAGGGAAGGAGGACACAAAATCACATTCATGGTCATAAAGGTTTACCCCTATGTTTTCTTTAAGACGTCTATAGTTTTAACTATTAACTTTAGGTCCATGATCCATTTGGAGTTCACTTCTTCATATGGTATGAGGTAGGGATACAATTTCATTTTTTATATATGAATATCCAGTTATCCCAGCACCATGATAAATTTTTTAAAAAGTAGTACTGACATAACTGGAAAGCCATTTGAAAACAAATAAGATCCATTAATCACACCTTATACTGAGGTGATTCTAAGTGGGTCTGAGCTTACTGATATTATTACATGTTACTGATATTATGTAAGAGTTAATATCCTAATACACGTTAGAAACTTAAAAATAGAATATAAAAAAAGCAAACAGTCCTGTTTAGAAAAGTGGGAAGAAGATGATACAGATAAGAGCAGTCAATTCATAGGAAAAAATGCAAATGGATTTAAACATTCAAAAATTTGCTCATAATATGAGAAATTTAAATGAAAACCACATTGAATATCTCCTTCATTACTCTTTTAAAAATATTGTTTTATTGATTTCAGAGAGGAAGAGAGAGGGAGAGAGAAATAGAAACATCAATGATGAGAGAGAACCATTGATCGGCCACCTCCTGCACCCCTGCCCCCACTGGGGATGGAGCCCGCAACCCAGGCATGTGCCCAACTGGAATTGAACCTACGACCCTTCAGTGTGCAGGCCAACGATGTATCCCAAACCAGCCAGGGCCCTCATTAATCTGGACTATGGTATTGGTGTCGCAGGTGTATTCATGCCTAAACTTAAACATTTAAAATAAATGTATTTGATTGTGTTTCAAATATACCTCAATAAAGCTGTAAGAAAAAAATATACTTCATCTTCAATGAAGGGTAATATGGCAATATCTAGAAAAATTGTAAATGCATTTACTATTTTTTTAAAAATAAATCTTTATTCAGATTATTACAATTGTTTCTCCTTTTCCCCCCAAAGCTTCCCTCCACCCCACCTTCTGCCCTTACCTCCCCCCACCACTGTCCTCATCCATGGGTGTATGATTTTTGTCCAGTCTCTTCCTGAACGCCCCCATACCTCTTTCCCCTGAGAATTATCAGTCCACTCCCTTTCTATGCCCCTGATTCTATTATATTCACCAGATTATTCTGTTCCTCAGGTTTTTAATTCACTTGATTTTTAGGTTCACTTGTTGATAGATATGTATTTGTTGTTCATAATTTTTATCTTTACCTTTTTCTTCTTCCTCTTCTTTAAGAATACCTTTCAGCATTTCATATAATACTGGTTTGGTGGTGATGAACTCCTTTAGCTTTTTCTTATCTGTGAAGCTCTTTATCTGTCCTTCAATTCTGAATGATAGCTTTGCTGGGTAGAGTAATCTTGGTTGTAGGTTCTTGCTATTCATCACTTTGAATATTTCTTGGCACTCCCGTCTGGAATGCATAGTTTCTGTTGAGAAATCAGCTGACAGTCGTATGGGTGCTCCCTTGTAGGTAACTGTTTTTCTCTTGCTGCTTTTAAGATTCTCTCTTTGTCTTTTGCTCTTGGCATTTTAATTATGATGTGTCTTGGTGTGGTCCTCTTTGGATTCCTTTTGTTTGGGGTTCTATGCTCTTCCTGGACTTGTAAGTCTATTTCTTTCACCCGGTGGGGGAAGTTTTTGGTCATTATTTCTTCAAATAGGTTTTCAGTATCTTGCTCTCTCTCTTCTTCTGGCACCCCCATAATTCTGATGTTGGTACGCTTGAAGTTGTCCCAGAGTCTTCTTACACTATCTTCAACTTTTTGGATTTTTTTTTCTTTTTGCTTTTTCGGTTGAGTGTTTTTTGCTTCTTTGTATTTCAATTCTTTGACTTGATTCTTGTGTTCCTCTAGTCTGTTGTTGGGTCTCTGTATAATATTTTTTATTTCAGTCAGTGTATGTTCAATTTCTAGTTGGTCCTTTTTCATATCTTCGAGGGTCTCGTTATATTTATCGGCCTTTTCTAGGATATTCTTGAAAAGCCTTATAACCGTGGTTTTGAATTCTATATCCAGTCGTTTGTTTTCCTCCATTTTTTTCGTTTGTGATCTGTTTCTTTGACGCCGCATTTTCACTGCTACCCTGAGTTGGTAGGGTAGATTTGTGTGCTAGGTTTCCTATATGGCCCAGTGGGTCTGCCTCCCCAGTTAACCTGAGGTGGACACTCTTGGTGCACCCCTTTGTGGACTGTGTGTACAGCCTTGTTGTAGTTAAGTCTTGATTGTTGTTGGTATCACTGGGAGGAATTGACCTCCAGGCCAGTTGGCTGTAAGGATCAGCTGTGTCTACGCTGGGAGAAGTTCGGTGCTGGAGACAGCCTTATAGGATTAGACTTGCCAAATTGCAATAGCCTCTGTGCTCAGCTTGTTTGGGGTGGAGTCTCAGGGCGGAGCAGATTGTCTTGGCTTCCTGTCAGCCTTGCCCTTGCGCGTGCGTGCCTCCAGACCTCTGCCTTCCCCGGCTCCCGAGTCTCCGCTCGAGAGTCCAGATTCCCCCCACAAGAGCGTGGGTCCCCAGAGGCTCACCTGGAACTGGGGTTCAGTGCAGTCAGAACTGGGGCTCAGTGCAGTCAGCAGCTTCTGACTCCCTTCTGCTAGGGAAAGCCTGTGGCAACCTCCGCAGCCTTTGTGCGCACTGGCATGCGTGCGCCTGCAGACCTCTGCCTTCCCTGGCTCCCGAGTCTCTGCCCGAGAGTCCAGATTCCCCCCCCGTAAGAGCGCGGGTCCCCAGGGGCTCGCCTGGAACTGGGGTTCAGTGCAGTCAGGAGCTTCGGACTCCCTTCTGCTAGGGAAAGCCTGTGGCAACCTCTGCAGTCTTTGTGCACACTGGCGCGTGCCTCCAGAACCCTGCCTGCCGGGGCTCCCCCGGGTCTCCAAGTCTCCAGGTGCCTTTTTCTCTACCTGACAGTCCAGACTCCCCCTGTATGAGCCTGGGTCCATGGGGTTTTGCCCGGGACTGGGGTTCAGTGCAGTCAGAACTGGGGTTCAGTGCGGTCAGGGGCTTCCTTCTCCCTTCCGCCAGAGAAAGTCAGCCAGGCTCTCAGCCACCCTTCCTCTCTGCGCGCACAAAGACCCTTTGCTGTACCTCCAGTTCACTGTGAGCTTTTCTCTTTCCTTCTAGTTGTAGAATTTTCACTCAGCTAGCTTTCCTGTGGTTCTGGATGGTGTCCATTCTGTCTTTTAGTTGTAGTTTTGAAATTGTTGTGCGAGGCAGCAGTTTAGGTGCTTACCTATGCCGCCATCTTGGTTTCTCCAATGCATTTTTTATTAAATGAATAACATAATTACATCAAAAACAAAAAACAAATTCAAGTCAATTTTAAGTGTAATACTTTATTATCAGTCTAAAGAGAAAGAACTGTGAAGAAAAACTGAACTTAGATTGTTCGTTAATAGTGTATAGGTACAGCAATTCTGAAACTACTTAGCATATACTATACAAGTGGGCAAATATGGAGATACCGATATGGTAGGAATTAGATTTGTTCCTAGGAGAGAAGGGAGATAGAAATAAGAAATTGGGGAGGCAAAGAAGAACCCTAGTTATTGGACTGAAATAGAGTATCAGTATGAATTTGTGATTTAAACATATGTATGTATTTTTTTTACTCTACTTGGTGATTCTAGAAGCAATAGTACTCACAGTAGCAATGAACATACCTAGTGCCCAGATCTTGGTTCCTAACTACCATCTTAACTAAAAAGAACCAAGGCTCTTAAAGAAATGGGTGATTTCAGGGCTAAGGAAAGTACAAATATGGAACCTCCTATGCTAAAAAGTAAGAAAGTGCTCAAAAAGTGAGGGGCACATGGCAAATGGTACAGGATGCAGTTGGACAGGGTTCTCATTGCCAAATCTGGGACGGTGTGACAACCAAAAGGAGTAACAGACCTGGCTGGTGTGGCTCAGTTGGTTGAGTATAGTCCCATGTACCAAAAGGTTACCAGTTCGATTCCCCATCAGGGCACATGCCTGAGTTTGGGGCTCAATCCCCAGTGGGGGGTGTGCAGGAGGCAGCTGATGCATGTTTTACTCCCCCAATGATGTTTCTCTCTCTCTCTCTCTCTCTCTCTCTCTCTCTCTCTCTCTCTCTCTAAAAGTCAATTAAAAAATCTAAAAAAAAAAAGGATTAACAATTGTCATGGACTATAAAAGAATCCATGAATCCATGTATAAAAAGAAAAAGTTATTTTTGTAGGATAACAACTAAAGAGTGTAGAATGATAGCAAATCATCATTTTGCAACTATCATACTAATTTTCACCATTAGGTGAAAGTTTGGGGGGAGACAGAATATTTACACACGTATTTGATAATTTTTAATTTCAAAAGGATAACTTATATAATGGAAAAATCTGATAGACATGAGCTTCACCAAGTAAAGTTAGCAATACCACTAAAGGACAAAGTGGCACCAAGCACCCTCTGATGTGAAGCACCACAGATATATCACGTCTGTACCCATGTATACAGATACATCATATTTTTCTTGCCCCAAATGCATAACCTGAATTGAATCATGATGAAACAATCAATTATATCCATTCTCTGAAACAGTAAACTTGTACTATTTAGGAATGCAAATGTCATACAATATAAAGAGAGGCTGGGAACTGCAGCAGATTAAGACACTTAAGAAATAATGAAATGTTAATGTATAATCCTGAATTAGATCAAAGAAGTTGCTATAAAAGATAGGATTAGAACACCAGGAAATTTGAATATAGACCTATATATTACATAACAGTAGGATATATGTGTGATTCCCTGAATGTATGTGGTAACTGTTTTGTGAACATGTAAGAGAATGTTATTTTTGTTCAAAAATACCTGCTAAAGAATTTGGATGTAATGGCTCACTCATAGTCTCTGCAAATTACTCTCAACTGGTAAGGGAAAAAAACACTCTTGCCTTGTATTTCCCATACAACAAAGTTATCTTTTAAAGGGGTGCATCAGGGCACCTCCCTTACATAAAACCCACCACAGGTGCACACTGCACTTGGAATAAAATTTAAATTATTTTCCCTGACATACAACACCCTATGTGACTGGGTCCCTGCCTACTGCCCACAGCTCCCTTATCATACCAACATCTTCCTAATGAAGTCCATACACACCAGTTTTCTTCTGTACCTCAAAATCAACTCAAAGGCCTCTGTATTAGCTGTTATTTCTGCCTGAAATTCTCCTCTGCATGGCTGACTCCTTATGCCATTATATCTCAAGTGTCTCTTCGAAGGCCTAAATCTCACCTCTAAGTCACTTACTGTGACATTACCTTATTTTTTTCATAGCACCTATTATTGACACCACGGAATCTTTATCTGTTTTGCATATTTATGTCTCCTTCACTAGACTTTGTGTGTCATGAGATTAGAAACTTTTATCTTGGTCACTTATATTTCCAGAATGTAAGACAGTATGTGGTACACAGTAGGTACTCAACTAGTCATTGAATTACTGAGTAACTAATTTTGATATGTACCCAGTATGGAGTTTATCACTTAAGCATGATGAAAATCTTAATGAAATCTCAAATGTTCATGTAGAGCTATTCAAAACGGTACTTTAAATGCTAAGTATTGGGGAAGGAAAAAAAGAAAAGACAGCAACACTTTTAGTGTAAAGACATTATCATCAGGTTAGGAGACACATGAAAACAATGTATTCCATTCATTCCCTGACTCTCAATCTATGAATTTCGTTTCAAACTAAACAAAGCTGGGATGGGGGGTAAGAGGTAGAGGAAGAAAAAGAGGGAGGGAGGAAGGAAGGGAGGGAGGGGAGCATGAACAAGAGCACAGAAAGTGTAAACAAGGGGAGTGGTATTAAAAGAAGGGTATCTATTATGGAGGTTATCAGCAAGGTTTTCTCTTTCAACCTCTGTCTCAAAACAAAGCTGAATAGGATTCATTTATTTCTTGTCTTTCATTAAAACTAGTTGAGCTCTGACTGGTTTGGCTCAGTGGATAGAGCGTCGGCCTGTGGACTGAGAGATCCCGGGTTCGATTCCAGTCAAGGGCATTTACCTTGGTTGCGGGCATATCCCCAGTAGGAGGTATGCAGGAGGCAGCTGGTTGATGTTTCTCTCTCATTGGTGTTTCTAACTCTCTATCCCTCTCCCTTCCTCTCTGTAAAAAATCAGTAAAATATATTTAAAAAAAACACCAAAAACCAAAAAAATACTAGTTGATACATTCAAGTAATAAAGACTGTATGGACACTCTTTCCTATCTTACTCACAACCTTGCATGCTTATGCCACATTCGTTGTGTGCTGCTGTTACTGAAATTTTCACAGGTAACATCAGATATAATACCTCTCCTGACTGAAGCTTGTCTGTCTGCAAAACCACTTCAGGGTTTATCTCAGAATTTTTTGGTAATTTGTTCAGTGTAGAAAATGAAACACCAATGAATCTGGCTGAAACACAGTGTTCAATAACTCCTTAAATAAACATACTGCACCCACTCTTCCCTTCCCTAGGAAAATATGTAATTTAAGTGGCACATTCTTATTGTCCCTTCATCCAGAAATATTTAACTGCCCATTGAAACTTGTAAACAGAGATTACAATCTATAAATAAGCAATAGTTGAAAGAATTTTAAAAAGAAGTTGCCTTGCCAGTTTGGCTCAGTGGATAGAGCACTGGCCTGGACTGAAGGGTCCCGGGTTTGATTCCAGTCAAGGGCATATGCCCGGGTTGTGGGCTCAATCCCCAGTAGAGGGTGTGCAGAAGGCAGTCAATCAATGACTTGCTCTCATCATTGATGTTTCTATCTCTCTCTCTCTCTCCCTTCCTCTCCGAAATCAATAAAAATATATATTTTTAAAAATAAATAAAAAAGTAGAAGTTGGTAACAGCAAGTACATACTTAGCCCTGAGCATCCTACCTTATATACAAAACTTAAATTACTGCTTATCTTTTTATGTTTCCTCTCTGAAACAGAGAAATAACTAATCATCCTGGTACAAGAGCTGTTCACAAACTGAAGTTATTTAACTGTCATTGTGCTTCGTTTTCATTCTATACAATCTACCTAACATAGGTAGAGACATATACAATGTACTACAAAATTGAAGTAAAACATTTGTTTGAAAAGACTACACAGACCAGCCTCCAAAGAACAACAACAAAAAAACCACACACCCAAACAAAAAAAAGGAAACAGAATTTCAGATGCTACATATAAAGAAATCAAAGGTTGTATTATTGCATTCACTTTTTTAAATGGGCAAAGGATATGAATAAACAGTTCTCCAAAGAGCATCTGGCCAATGGATGGTGCAAATGGCCAATAAGCATATTAAAAATATCCAAAATATCATTAGCCCCCCCCCCCCCCGCAACAATGCAACTCAAAACTACATCACAATTAGGATGGCTATAATGGAAAAGTTAGATAAAATTGCTGATGAAGATGCAAAATGGCGCAACCACTTTGTAAAACAATTTGGCAGCTCAAGATGTTAAACATAGTTACCATATGACCAAGCAATTCCACTCCTATGTATATACACCCCAAAATTGAAAACAAGTTCATAAAAAACAAAACTGTGCAGCAGTTCCTCAAATAACATTGTTTCACTCAATGTCATCTCACCATTGATAAGAAAAAAATCGATTCCGACCAGAGCCACTGTGTGTGTGTAGTTTGCTTGGTCTCCCCATGTTCTGTGTGGGCTTTCTCTGGGTTCTCCGGTTTCCGCCCATATCCCAAAGATGTGCACGCTGGGTGAATTTGTGTTGGGTGAATTAGCATGTCTAACTTGTCCCAGTCTGAGTGTGTGCACAACCTACAATGGAAGGGCATCCTGTTCAGGGCGGCTCCCACCTTGAGCTGCTGGGACAGGCTCCGGCCACCAGATACCCTGAACTGGAATAAGTGTGTTAGAAAATAATTATCTTACTTGTTTTTATTAATCTTTCTTAAATGTATATACTTCAATGTTTAATATTAGAAGTGTTTAGATTTTTATTTAAAAGTTTGGTGATATTTTTGTGACCAAAAATATGCCATGGGAACTTAACTCTTACTTATATCACCTAGTCTGTGATGAAATTGGTTTTGTTATACTACATTGTTTTGCTTAAAAGTCAGTTCCCAAGAACCCATCTACCATGTTACGTGAGCACTTACTTTATATGAATGTTGATAGTAGCATTATTCACAACAGCCGAAAGGTAAAAACCCAAATGTCCCTCAACTGATGAATGGACAAATAAAATGTGTAACATACAAGGAAATATATTAAGCCATTAAAAGGATCAAATATTATACATGCTACAAAATGAACTTTCAAAACACTGTGCTAAATACAGGTAGACACAAAAAGTCACATATTATATGATTCTACTTATAGAAAATTCCTAGAATAAGCAAATCCATAGAGATCAAGTAGATTAGTGTTTGCCAGGGCCTGGGAGAAGGGAGAACAGACAGTAACTGCTAACGGCTAAGGTGATTTTGGGGGATGAAAATGTTCTGGAATTATAGTAATAGTTGTACACCTTTGTGAAATACTAAAAGCCAATGAACTGTACATTTAAAGTTTTAAAAACATAGACGTTACTGTTTCAATTTGTGCCTTCAGGCAATGTCCCAGTGTAATCCCTTTCTCCAGAACGTACAAAGCAACATGTAAGGGCATTATCTCTCCCATTCACCTCCTTCCTTTTCATGGACTCTTACCTGTGTAAACTGAAGCAGTTTATCCTGTTCCTCACTACACTTTGGGACATTTTGTTTTTATGTATTTAAAGTAGTTCATGCTAGCTAAGAAAAGCAATGTCACCACCCCTGCTCTGAAAATTCAGTTTATCTATCAAGGTCCATTTTCTGTGCATTGCAAATATATACATGGTTTGATGGTTTTTACAAAAATGGGAACATACTTCAGGTACTTCCCTTGAGTTTGTAACTCAACAGTGTATCACTGACATACTCCAGTAACAAGACACATAGAATTTTCCTCATCCTTTAACAATTACAAAATATGGTTGCAGCACATTTCATATTTTAATTATCCAGTCTCCCACCGATTAACATTCATTCTTCACATGGCCTCTCATCTTTCTGAAGCAGAACTGTTACTACATTCCTATTCATTCTCCACAATCTAAGCTCTACCAAACTTTACATTGTATGGGGTCAGTACAGTGCAGTGGTCGGCAAACTGCGGCTTGCGAGCCACATGTGGCTCGTTGGCCCCTTGAGTGTGGCTCTTCCACAAAATACCATGTGCGGGCACGCACGTACAGTGCGATTGAAACTTTGTGGCCCATGCGCAGAAGTCGGTTTTCGGCTCTCAGAAATTTCAATCGTTGTACTGTTGATATTTGGCTCTGTTGACTAATGAGTTTGCCGACCACTGGTACAGAAGATACCAGTCTGGACTCTAGGACCAAGCTGTCTGAGTTTGGAGCCCAGCCTTACCATGTACTAGCAATGTGACTTTGGATAAGTTACATAGCCTGATTGTGCCTTGCTTCCTTCACTGGCCTAAACACCTTACAGATTCTTATAATTAAACTAGCGGCCTGATGCACGAAATTCATGCAAGGGTCTCGGCCCTCGCAGCCCCGGCTGGCCCTTGCAGCCCAGCTTTGTCCAGAAGGTCATTCGGCTGTTCTGTCTAATTAGCATATGAGCTCTTTATTATATAGGATTATATAGGATGCTTTGCTGGAGTAAATGTTTTACCTCCAGAACAATGTCAGGCACAGAAGCACTCAAATGTCAGCTGTCATTATTGGAAAACTGCCAGTCTATAGATATTTAAAATCATAACACTAGATGAGATTACCAAGACACTAGATGAGATTACCAAGAATATGAGTTATTACAGAAAAGGTCCTAAGACAAAGTTTAGGAAGTTAGAGACATAGGAAAAACTAAAAAGGGGACTAAAAGTGGTGAGGTTAGCCAATTATCGAGAATAGTGTCCCTGTGCTAAGTGAAGAAAGCATTTCATGAAGGAAGTGAGCAATTGTTTTGAATGCCAGTAACATGACTGAAGATTGTGAGATTAGAAATGTGGAGGTCATCTGTGAACTAACAAAAGCTACTTGGTGGAATGATAGCGTAACACTATGGACTATGCAGAGCATCTATACGGATTTAAACAGTGCCCCTCCTGAAGACCTTTATTTCCATCTCTTGCAAAATTGTCATGTACTGATTTTACGAGAACATGAAATTTAGTGCCACCTATTGGAAAAGGTTGTCATGAATGTGATCACTGTCTTGAATGTGGCGCTCTTGTGCAGTGCACAGCCTGCACAATTACACTTATAGGTTTAGCAGAAACAAAGTCTGATTGGAATGGGTTAAAAATAGAATGAGGAAAGAAAGGACAGTTAAGTACAGACAATGCCCTCATCAGGAGAAATGGGGCAGCAGTCAAGAGGAAGTGGATTCAGGGAAGGTGTTTTTTAATGATATGAGATGTCATAGATATTTCTGTGCTGATGAGAATATTCTAGTAAAGAGGGAATTGCTGAATAATGTTCCTGAGTAGCTAAGAGTCCAGATCTAATAGACCAATGAAGAGGTGGGCGAGAGCATAGGCCTAAAGCAGTGGTTGGCAAACCACGGCTCGCGCCACATGCGGCTCACGAGCTGCAGTTTGCCGCTCTGTTGACTAATGAGTTTGCCGACCACTGTCATATACTACCCTTTACCTCTTTGCACACAATATGCCACATTTGCCTAATCCTCACAGCTTCCAACTACACGGTAACATTTAGTCTAGTCCAGTGGTTGGCAAACTCATTAGTCAAGAGAGCGGCAAACCGCGGCCGAGCCGCCGTTAGCTGCCAACTGACCTAGAGCAAAGGAACAGAAAAAGAGCATCTATGACCAAATGGAAATATGTTAATTAAGAAGATGGTGGGTGTGTACAGAAGATCTCTTCTGGTTGCTTATTTTCTCAATAAAACATTGGAAGCAAGGTCATTAGCTGAGAGTAAGGAGTAGAGAGTGAGAAGTGAGGCGTGATGGAGCCAGCATAGAATGAATAAAAGGAAATGTGATAGGATTTCAGGCAGCACTGAAGGCCTACTTGAGCTTAGAGGCCTAAATTTAAAGTGAGACTATTTAACAATGTTTACATTTCACATTCACCACCTACATTACATGCACAGTAGAGAGGTGGATTTAACAAAATGTGCACAACAGGGGAAGGGTCAAGAAGTTTGAGGGTACCTACAAAAAAGTAATTGTATGTGATTATGTGTAAGGAAGTGAAGAATAAGGAGATACTCTGGTAGGTATTCAACAAATAATGAGGTGAATAAAAAACAAGAGTATCAGTATAAGATGCCCAAAATCTCTTATTTAAAAACTTTCAAAGATTAATCCAGGCTTCCTTACCAAATCCAAACTCCTCAGGCTGACATTTAATATCTTCCCATTGCACTTAAATATATCTTTAACTGTTATTGCTCCAATAAAGCCTGTGAAGTTCCAATTAGTGATAACCTGGATATTCTTCAGTACCCATTATTTCCCAGCTCTTTCTAAAGACTTTCAAAGGTTTTGCTGATATTGACCCTCAGAATTAATGTAAATTGTTAACATATGTTTTATCTCTAAACTCCTGGAGTTTATAAATAAAGTAGAGGCCAGGTGCATGAATTCATGCATGGGTGGGGTCCAGCCGGCCAGCCCCAATTGCAGCCAACTGGGCCGGGCCAGCTGGGGAGAGGGGACGTGGGAGGTTGACCAGCCAGCCCTGCCCCCCCCCCATTGGGGTTGAGGGGCAGATCAAGGGTGGGGGCAGGGCTGGCTGGGGGGAGGGGCCACAGGCAGTTGGCTGGCTGGCCCCGCCCCCTGGTCAAACTCCTGGTCCAGGGGACAATTTGCATAATAGCCTTTTATTATATAAGGTAATCCCTAAAGCTAATGGCTGGGCTGCAAACATAGCTTTATTATGAGAAACTCTTTTGTGTAATGGTATATATTCTAGTGGTAATTTAAATCCTGGATGTTTTCCATTAATTCTCTGGCTAGTTCCACAAGGCAAATCAGGCCAGCAATTATCTTCCAATTATCATCTCTTATCTTTAATTCTTTTTTTTATTCCACACCTAACTTAAATTATTAATTTAATGTTTACAATAACCAGTCAATCAATAAACTAGACCTTCATTAAGGAATCTGCAACTTCTATCAAATCATAACCATACACTGGCATATCTCATTTTTTCTTTCTTTATTAAAATTAGTTAAAAACAAAACAAATAAAAATTTCCTCAACAACAAAAAATAAGATCTGCAGCTGCTGAACCTGTTTTTAAGAGGATAGTACAGGTTTATTACACCACTAAGGGAGTCTGCAGTCACACTCCTTGGAGAATGCTGTTCTCCAAGTCAGGCATCTCTTCTCCATGCCAGCATAAACAAAGTGTTGGCCAGTTTTCAGGAACTGTAAAAAGTTCACTCAAGCACCTAGAATTAAGGCCACAGCTTGTTGTTAGGAACACACAGAGGCTTAGGTAATAACTAATAAAAAATTGTGAGAACAATCCCTTTAAGAAAAACAGGAACATGTGTTTTCCTGTTTCAGCATAAAAATAAAAATGTATCATTTAAAAAAACATAATTATTTTTCCTTTCACCAATTTCTTTTGATATTTTCTCTGAGAGGGCTAATATTACAAGAGCTCAAAGAGCTCAAAGCAAGTAAAGTGTATTACGCCTTAGCAATGGTCAAGAACTAAAGAAAAAAATGAAGTTACATAACATAGTAGTATTTTCTATTGAAAGTGACATGCTTCACGTTCTAGTGTCTATGTTAATGTCAACTGAGCAAGAAAAAATTCTCACAATGACTTCATGTGACTAAAGTAAAAGTTAATTTATATAAACAGAGGATGGGAAATTTTTATGTCCTTCAAAACAGGGAGCTGAGGAAGAATATTATACCTAATTCACATGATTCAGAGTATCTACAAAGAATATGAGAAATCCCATTTTATACAGAGGCACACGGAGGCACAGGAAGAGGGACAGAGACAGAGGTTTCTGCACCTCAGAAGCCACTTCAAATTCTCTCTCTTATGTAAAAGCATCCCATATGCATTCACAACAATTCCAGAAGCAAAGAATAATTTATATTAAATTGTGATATAATTTATATTAAAATAAAGGAAGTATGTGGTGGTAAAGAGATTGTTATTGGTGCAAGATGGCTTTTATTTTTGCAAATCCATGTATACTGCAATGCACCACATACAGAGGATATAAAATAATGAACTTGATATTATTTTCAAACACAATATTCAAAGCCTAAGACAAAAAATAATGGTCTTTCAAAGCAATGAACTATATTTTATTTTTTATGTTTTTATTAATTTTAAGAAAGAGAGGAAGCGAGAGGGAGAGATAGAAACATCGATGAGAAACATCATTGATCAACTGCCTCTTGCACACCCCTCACTGGGTAATCAAGCCCGAAACACTGGCATGTGCCCTGACCAGGAACTGAACCAGTGACCTCTTGGTTCATGGGTCGATGCTCAACCACTGAGCCATACCAGCCAGACAATGAACTATGTTTTAGAAATGAAGAATATGTCCCAACCAAAACAGTTCAAGTACCATGGTTCAAACGATCCCTTTTTCCACCATCAAAGAATGTTGCACTAGCCCAGCTCGTTTGGCTCAGTGATTACAGTGTTGGCCCTCAGACCGAAGGGTCATGGGTTCAATTCCTAGTCAAGGGCACATACATCGGTTGCAGGTTCAATCCTCAACCCCAGTAGGGGCACAAGCAGGAGGCAACCAATCCAGGAGGCAACCAATCGATGTCTCTCTCTCACATCCATGTTTCTCTCTCTCCCTGTCCCTCTCTCTCGTTCCCTCCCGGCTTCCTTCCACTCACTCTCTCTAAAAATCAATAGAAAAAATATCCTCACTCCTCAGGTGGGGATTAAAAAAAAATGCTGTGCTAAATGTGGGGCAATCAATAATCTTCAACTTTTTCAGTTTACATCTGTGAATACATACAGAAGTAAAAGAGATCAAAGTTGAGGATTAATCTTCTTAGGCCTGTGAAGCCAATCATCTCCACATTCTTCCTCCTGAAACCCAAAGACATCATACTCCTCCACTCCTTACACCCTCCATGTGTTTTCCTGTTTTGGCAAGATTGTAAGATGAAATGCATGACATCAAGACATATGAAAGTGACAAAGGAAGGTTGATAATCAAAATAACTATTAGTGCCACAACCAAGTAAATATGCAAAAATATACTAAATAAGAGAAACTATCATAATTAAAGCTCAGCTAATTTTTTTATCCTATGAAACAAGCTGCCTCCCCATCCTCCATTCAGGAGACACTTCAGTTCTATATCTTGACATATTTATATGGCACCTATTACATCATGGATAGTTTTAACAATAAAGATTCACCCAAGTGTATAACATTTTTCTGGGTCAATATTTTATATAAATTTTAAAAAGCCTCACCTCAAAGAAAAAGATGAGTTGCATTATACTGATGATATTACAATATTAGAATGTTTAACAGAGGGGAGGGTGTTAGGGGCTGGGTGAGAAAGGTGAAGGGATTAAGCAAAGAGGGGAAAAAGACTCATGGACACAGACAACAGTATGGTGCTTGCCAGAGGGAAGTGGGGGGCAGGGGGAGGTAGAAGTTAAAGGGGGGATAAATGGTGATGGAAAGAAGACTTGACTTGAGGTGGTCAACAATACAATATACAAATGATGTATTGTAGAATTGTATACCTGAAACCTGTATAATTTTATTAACCAATGTTACCCCAATAAATTCAATAAAAAAAGAATGTTTGTATACTAGCTTTTTAAAATACAGACATATTATATACATATAGTTTGTTCTTCTCTATAAGTTCATTTAAATGTATATCTATGATTATCCTATCAAGGTAGAAAGGTTAGATTATAATCAGAAAGAAACTCCTTTGAAGTGTTTTTACTAGCAAAAGAAATAATCTTTTTTTAAAGCTTATTTTCATGTGTGAAAGTGAAGGTCACTAGCTTTGCTGTGTTTCTATAAGTTTTTCTCTCTATAACCATTAGGTTGAAACATAACCAAACTAACTTAAGATGTGAAAATTCATTATATTAAATAAAATTAGCCAAGACATGGAAGTTGAATCACATGTTCCTGAAGTTCTGTGGTGATGGCTCCCCCTGGTCAAAAGGATGTATGATCATTGACTTTTTAGGCACAATAAAATGCAGAGTATAGCCCTGGCCAGTGTTAAAGCTTCGTCCCTTGGATCAAAGGGTCGCAGGTTTGATTCTCAGTCAAGGGCACATACCTGAGTTGCAGGCTTGATCCCTGCCCCGGTGGGGGTGTGTTCAGAAGGCAACCAACTGTTTCTCTCACATTGCTGTTTCTCTCTCCCGTCCCTTCCCTCTCCTCCACTCTCTCTAAAAAAAAAAAAAAATCAATGGAAAAAATATCCTCGGTGAGGCTTAAAAAAAAAAAAGCATATAAATAGGCTGATTACTATTTAATTTAGGTTGAACTACCTATTCTTCATAGCTCTAGAAACATGAATATCCATCTTAAAATTCTCAGTAGCAAAAGAAGTAATCACAATATCTGTTATGAAATCCTAGAGCATATGGGAACTTCTGTAACATAGATAAATTTGCTTCCACTAACACCCAGTCTTAGCCCTTGACTTCTCCTACACCCTTTGCTGCCTTCTCTCCCCATCATCCCTCCAACCTAGTTTCTATTATCAGGAATTTATAAATGAACTATTATATAATAAGGTTTTCAAAGAAAGAAAAAACATGATGTTATTTTTTTCAATCACTTAAAGATAACAGTACTGATTAACTCAAATTATAAGTATAGAAATGACCACTTTTGATATAAACTGAAGATCTTGCTCTTCAATTACAATCCTCCCATATTTCCCAAAGTTAGGATTCTGCTAAGAATCCTACGAGGATGATTAATTTTAAAGTGAGAGAAGTCAAACCTTAGGACTTTCTAAAAGACCAGACAAGTTTTGTTATTATTATACCTCTGTGGCTTCTATTATAGAAATGATAGGTTCTTAATCATATTCACACCCATGAAGTCTTTTCTTGAATGGCACAAACCAGGCTTTCTGTACTTAAAATGTTATGATTCCAATTCCTTTCTTTTAAGAAATAATCATCAACAATACTTGACAATTGTAATCTGCTGCTACGTAATCTAAAATAGGAGGGACATACATTAGTGGCTATTTTTAAGTAAACTAAATGATGATAAACTTAAGCAGTAGGAAGCGAGGCTAAATACATGGATCTGTTCATATTTACAGGATGCACTATAGAATACTTTGAGCACCCATGGCATATACATACATGATTGTGATAAACTCACAGATTGAAACTTGCCTATACATTTCATCACCTAAATATTTAGTTCTGCTAACTTATGTCTTCTATTAATAAGTTATATTATATTTGCAACCAACAGTCCACTAATAAAGCCCTCTGAGATCTTTACCTTTTCCTAACAAGGAGGGATAAGACTGACCTCTGAGGTGAGCAGGATGGTAAACCGGTTAGGCTGTTTAAAATGAAGTTTCATTACCTTGAAGTATTATAAATTCTCAAATAATAATATATCTTCAAATTGCTATATACGTAGTTTAAAAGTTTAAAAATTTTGTTAAAATTTTTAAAAAACTGTTAAAAAATAAAAGAATTGCTTCCCTTACATCAGTTCCCATACATCAGAAATGTACTTTTTTTTTGTTAATTTGCCTCTATGAATTATAACAAAGAGCTCGAATAATTGTACTTTGAAGTTCATAAAGGATCAAATATAGTAATATATCCAATCCATTTAAAAGTGATATAGTTTTGGCTTCAGGCTTTTATTTTAAAGGTTACAGAGGGCCAGATTATATGGCTATTGCAAACCTAGGAAATCTTTCAGATACATGAGATAAAAGAGAAAATTGAAAAGACAAAAGTAAATAAATTTTCCATTTTGTACCACCATTCAGTAGTAATAGAACTATTCAGTTAACCATTGGTTAAGTAGTTAATGATGCAAAAGTAACCATTCAGTTTATCTCCCTACATGATTCACATTATTAATGTGATTTCTAGACCTTACAGTAAATTAAAATACCTGTGTTTATTAAAAAATAAGTGTTTTAAATAAAAACATTAATTGAAAGTATAAAATCTTGGGCACTTAACTGAAATTAAGGTATGGGTCATGGTCATTTTGGAAAAAATATCACTAAAGATTGATATATTGTGCCAGAACATGGTTTCTTCTGTGTGCCTTTAATGAGTCCAATTCTTTTAACTTCAATCTATTTGGATGGCAAGGAATGGGGTGAAAATGGGCAGCTTGTTCACAAACACAAACCTTCTGGACATCTTATGAGTGATATGTTAATATGTTAAAATCATGAAAAACCTTTCTAAAATTACAATGATATACATGCCCTTTCAACACAAAAACGTTTGTCATCATTGATGGCATATAGCTTCTTCAGATCCTTTTCCCTTGCATAGAATTCCATTACAAACACCACCACACGACTAGTAAGTCAATATAAAATAACTTCTCCCAAATTCTCCTAATGTGATCAGTCCCCAATAAACACCAGAGAACAAATACCATCAACTTGCACAACAAAGAGTCCCAAGGCCTAAGAGGCTTAACACTCATATATCAGTCATGGCTGCATGGCCAGGAAAACGAACATCATGATGGACTCCTGCATTCTTCACATTGTGCTCATGGACAAAGTCAGTGTAGTTTCTATGAACAGGCTGGGGCGGGGATAAGGCCCTTGTGTTCCACTGGTTTCCACCACGTTGGCAGCAGTCACTGGCAGCAGAGAGCCTGGATGGTTGGGGAGTGGGAGGGGAGCACAGTTAGTCAATAGGAATAGGAGAAAATTGATGTGTAAGAGGTAATAAAAGAGAATGACCAGCATGCACCACTGCTACAAGCAGTTATCAACATCTCCATGCAAGCACATTAAAAAATAACAAAGGTGGGGAAATCCCACAAAGTTAAATGTAGTGGAAAATGTAAATATGAAAATATGTATAAGTAATCAGTCTGTTAAGTGATTAAATAAAGAAAAAATTTCATAGAGAGCAAGACACTCAGTATCTGTCCTTGATGTTGCTATCAAAATCAAGGCAGAAATGCTGTTTGAGGTTCTAATAAGAAATAATATTTATAATCAACTTAGTTAAAATATGTCATAGGGCAATTCTACATAAAGACAAAGGCACATATAAAAAAGGGCAATTGTGAAAATTATTCCCCAAATTAAGTGATCTCACAAATTAAGTGAAATCCAGGAAACAAAATTCAGAATGAGGTTGTTGGTTTTTTTTTAAAAAAATCTATGTTCAGAGGCCATGTAATTTTACATCGATGTTCCCAATTAACAAGAGAACTATTATTCCTTCTATAATCAAAGTTCACAGGAGCTTAGAATGAAATTCAAAAGGTACAAATAATGTGATGAGATTAAAAGCCCCTTCCAAGAAATAGATTTAGTAACTGTATTAGATGCCTTTTACACACAGTGCTATAGAACAGGCCTAGAGAACTATGAGAGTGAAACATGCACACAAGCAGTTCCTGGTTAGAAATGATCAGAGTCCTCCAGTAGAAAGAAAACATTTACCAAGGTTCAGAAAATCAGGGTTTTATGACATGGCAAAAAGGGCAGCATATACTTAAGATAACTATAAAGGAAAAAAAAATAACCCCAATTATAAAAGACATATAAAGATATTTAAATATAGTATTTTTTCTAACTCAACCAAAACATGAATATTCATTATGTTTCCATAGGAAAACTGAAAAAAACTGGCTAAAAGTTTTTTACAATAAAATCATCTTCTTTCCTTCAACTGAAATATAATTTGTTCATTAGATATAACCCATAAAATTCATGACCCTCAATATAGGGTCTTTGAAAATTTAGGACATTAAATTAAGTTTATGTTCTCCCTATATATGCAAGGTTTTCCAAATATTATTCAATTTTTTTATAAATGGTTTAAAGATTTAAGATAAATTGTATCTCAAAGGGTGATACTTATTGGATAATTGTAAGTTAAAGCTATGCCAAATCATTCACTGCAATTATGGTGTCATTTACAAGACACTAGGAAGAAAAAGCTACAGAAATGAACAGGGAGTAGGTTTAGATGAAGTTAGTTAAAAGTTGTCTGCCAGAAACAGAAAACAGTCCATTATTCTGCCCAACTGTTCAAACCTAGGGAGCATTTCTAAATGTTATTAATGTATCACTTTCTTTTCTTTTCTTTTTTAATATATTTTATTGATTTTTTACATAGAGGAAGGAGAGGGATAGAGAGTCAGAAACATCGGATGAGAGAGAAACATCGATCAGCTGCCTCCTGCACACCCCCCACTGGGGATGTGCCCGCAACCAAGGCACATGCCCCTGACCAGAACCGAACCCGGGACCCTTCAGTCCGCAGGCCGATGCTCTATCCACTGAGCCAAATCGGTTAGGGCAATGTATCACTTTCTAAAGGAGGACTTTTATAGTCATTTAAGAGTATTAAGAATCAAAGCATGCAGAAACAAAGAATGAAATATGGAATGCATTTTAAATTAGGGCTAGGGAGTCCATTAACACCAAGACACGTCGGTTCTGTATTATTCTTGTGCCACTGTTGACATACACTGAGGCTGATTAGGTTTTAAGGATCACCACTGTACTCCATTTCAGCAAGGGAGGTCACAGTACAATTACATAAGGACACACAGCTCCAAATTTTTCATTTTTCTTCTAAGTCAATATGCTCAGATTCAATATTCTCTCTTTACAAAGGCTGCACCAAAGGAACTAATTAACTAGATTTAAATATGTATGCATAAAAGTTGGAAACCTCAATAAAGATTTAGTGTTACAATACAGGATGCAAAGAAATCAGGCTCTTGTTCCATATTAATATAAAAGGTAAGCATGTATTAAGAAAATTCTTTTATAGTTTTTAAGTCCCAGAAGCACTACGTTCCCTTGCCAATAGGACTTGGCGGTAACACCAAGGAGATAAAACATAGCTGCTTATTGGAGCTGTGTTTTCAGTAAGAAATTGAAAAAAACTCTTCTTAATGGCTTAAAAAAATAAAAACTAACATTTGACATTTAGAAGCCTCACTATTCATACTTTGTGTTGTGCCCACATGCACACACACAAGTCCCCCCACCACACGCTCAAGTAGAAAGAAAAAATAATAGGGTAGATCCCCTCAATTTCAGAAACTAATCAAGTTATTGGGAACTTAATTAAAAATATGCCCAACCATCAAGAGCAAAGCACCTTGCAGTTAGTTAAGTCAAAATAACAGCGAAACACAATTACATAGGAAAGTCTGAAAATGATCACCAACCACTGTGGACCCACCACCATGAAGGAAGAACTGGTTGCACAGAAAGCTGACCAAAACCTTGAGATCACCACAGAAACTCATTAGATTTCAGGTAGTAAAACTAAGAGCAAGGAAAAAAAAGAGAGAGAAAAATCCTATGAATTAAAGTTCATTTCATAAATAAACACAAAATTTGAACAGATGATGCAACCAACGTGACCAGTCAATCACATAATTCCCAAAGAGCGCCCCAAGCCACATACATTTAATTGGGAAAAAATGAACCCCACAGATTAACCCAATAAGCCACAAAGTATCCATATTTGTATACTTACTATCAACCTAAAAAGAAAACAACAACCCTGGAAATCTAAACAAATGAAATCTCTTCCCTCTCATCAGGAGTATTTCATGCTTTGTTTTATTGGACTATAATCATGTTTCCCTTATGCCTTTTTCTTCAGTCTTTAAAGAAGAAAACACATCCAAAGGGTAGCACCATGTTGTATGGAATAACATGTAACAAACATATTTTCCTTATAGGATTAGGAAAAGGTTCTATTGACTATCATTGAAATCTTTTTTAACAGACTGCCCCCCCGCCCCCGCATCAAAATTCTCAGGTCATGCTAACCAAAATAAGGAGAGCTGTCTGATGGTCTTCATTTAGACAACTGCACTCCTGAGCTTCTTCATCCATAGCTCTTATTTTTCCCATCCCAGTAACTGCTTAATAATATGCCTCTTTTCAGCTTACAAATATGAATAATTTGCTTTCAATCATTTAAATCAGTTATAGCTGGGAACTTATAATACCATTAAGCAAGCAATATTTTCTTTTCGCTTAAGGAGCTAACAAACCATTTCCTGTCATGCTGGTCTGTCCCAGGACTCCTTGGAAGATTCTCCGTCTCCACCAACAAGGAACCAGAGGGAATGGAAGAAGTCACCAGCGGAGTAGATCTCATACCCCAAGCCTTTGGACACAAGTTATAAAAATCATTTATCTTGCCTAGATAAAGGATACCTTTACCAATTAAAAGAACATTAAAATGGAATACTATCTACATAGTCAACAAATATAATGTAAATAAATTCTTGTCTGTTATACGTCACCTTGAAGATAGATAGTAATCTAACTGAGTATTAATATTTGATTCATTTTATAGGATTTACAGGAACAGAAAGTTTTACAGAGCACCTGTTCTATTCACACCTTAGAGAAAATAAAAGAGGGTTTCACATTACTAAGCCACTTTAGAGATAAAAGAAAAAACTCTTTCAGTTATATCACTATGAAATTCAATTAATAAAATACTATTTTCTGTAATAATTAAGTACAGTGTTCTAGTGCTTTAGAAGCTTAATATTAAGAAGACTTACCTGTTGAGAGCCATTACTCTGAGTTGAAACATTACTGTGAACACTGTAAGGGGGAGAAATCTATTAAAATCTATTAAAAACCATATACTGGTATAGGGCTTCATGTTGTCAGATGACAATAAAAGTAGCTATATTTTTAAACACATTAATTTTGTTTCAAATAAAGAAAAAAATTACTGTTGCTTAAAACAAAGAATGTAAGGTACCCAGAAAACATTTGCTTTTATAAGCACACACTTACTTTTCTATAGTCTGCTTATTTGGTATTTCCATGTATTTTAATTGTGCTTTAGATGTACTAAATGTGTTTTAGATGTACTACTAATCTTGTTTATTCACTGGACAATATATCTCAAAGATGACAAAATAAAGATAGCAGCACAAATGATGCCTTAAATTCAAGGCATTAAGCACAAACACCTACATAAACTTATCTGTCACTTCTTTGGTATATTCCTACCCTCTCAAGATTTTCCAGTGTCAGCCATAGCTCAGCATTTTATAACTCAAAAGGCCTTAGTATAAAGTTAGAAACTTCTCTGTATACCTTTCCCTCCAAATGATTTATTAATATGTTTTTAAATTTTTAATTTCACTCATTTTCTTCACTGCCTCTCACAAAGCACTTAAAAAACGTAAAGCTATATAATTCAACAAAATAGGAAAACTCAGAAGAGCTGCTAAGAAAAAAAAAAGAACATTCAATGAAATAAGAACTCAAAGAGGAAATAATAACACAATACAATGAAGGGGAGAGAGGATACTTTCAGACCCTCTAGCATAAACATAATTAGTATTCTAAAGTAAAGAATTCAACTAAGGCAACAAAAATTTTGTTCAAAGTTTAAAAAGTTCCTCGAAAATGATAAAGAAATGAGAGATTTAATGAGTGCCCTGGCCAGCGCTGCTCAGTGATTAGTGTTGGTCTGTGCACCGAAGGGTCTCTGATTTGATTCCGTTCAAGGGCATGTACTTGGGTTGCAGGTTTGATCCCTAGCCCTGGTTGGGACATGTGCAGGAGGCAACCAATTAATGTGTCTCTCTTACATTGATGTTTCTCTCTTCCCCCCGTTCTTTTCTCCTCCTCCCCCCTCCTTTCCACTCTCTGAAAAGCAATGGAAAAAATATCTTCAAGTCAGAATTCTAAAAAAGTAATTTAAAAAAGAATGCTTCTTAAACACATATACATGCAAAAATAACATAAAATCCTTTAAAAAATAAGATTTAATGAGCACTGAGTTCCAGAAAAATGAGATACAGAATTAAATACAGTCAGCCCTTTATTGTTAATTATTGACCTTCGAGGACAAGTAAAGAATATTTCAGTTACCCCAAAGAAGATCTAAAAGCCAATTATTGTTAGTATCAGGTTGGCACAGACTTCCCAATAACAATACTCAAGAATATTATACCCAGCCAAGATGTCTTTCTAATAAAAGGAAATAGGCAAAGCTTATCAATCACAAACAAACTCTGAATGCAGCATCCAGGAGCCTTTCTTAGAGGAGTAACAGCAAAACAAAAATTATCTGATGATGAAAGGACTTAAAAAAGGCTCACATGCCCTGGCCAGTTTGGCTCAGTGAATACAGTATTGGCCCGAAGAGGGAAGGGTTGCAGGTTTGATTCCTGGTCAAAGGCACGTACCTCGGTTGCAGGTTCCCCAGCCCTGGTAGGGGCGCATGTGGAAGGCAACCAATAGATGTATCTATCTCACATTGAGTTTTCTCTTTCTCTCTCTCCCCCTCCCCCATCCCTTCCACTCACTCTCTAGAAATCAATGGAAAAAAAATATCCTCTGGTGAGGATTAAAAAATAAAAAGAACTCACAAATGAAAAAGTCTTGCTAAAAGGCTGAGTAATGAAGGAAGTCATTTTATGTTTGTTTGTTTTTTTAATCCTCACCCGAGGATATTTTTTTAATTTTAGAGAGAGGAAGAGGGAGAGACAGAGAGAAACATCAATGTGAGAAACATTGGTCGGTTGTTCCTATATGCACTCCAACCAGGATCAAACCCACAACCTAGGTATATGCCTTGACCAGGATGTGCAGGTGTACAGGATGATGCTCCAACCAACGAAGCCACTCAGCCAGGGCCATTTCATGCTATTTTTAAATTAATTACATCTCTATTATAAGTTGAGTCACCAGAATTTGCACTACCATTGCCTGGATTCAAATCTAAGCCACAGCACTAGCTATTACTCTCAGAATTTCAGGTTCCTCATTTGCATGAAACTATTAGGAATATTAAATTAATTAATAATAGCAAAGCACAAAGAACACTGATAAATAAAATGAACCGGAAAAAAATATTGTTTAATGTAGATCTGTTGCCAAGGCAAATGTAAAAATATACATGTCAGGCATGAGTTATTTTTACTACTAATAATGTTGCTCTTCTCAGAGTACATTATATGCTGGTTTAAGTAACAAATAATCCCAAATATTAATGAAATCTGATCCCACCTGATTGGTACAGAAATTAGACTCACTACTCTATGGTCCCCTAAATTACTCTCTGGAGCTTTTACTTTAACTGGGAATAACCCCAGGAAGTGATGGATAAAAGATGAATAATTACATGAGGAAAAAGTACTTAAATAACTGATGTTAACTGTATCAGAGCACTTTGTTTTCAAACAATTTGAAATATTGAAAGTACTATTTTCTCATAATTATACATATTCTTTCACCTCCACTAATATGAAAGTAGGAGCACTTCTCACTACTGACATAATCTAAGCTTCCCCTTTTAAAGGATCACCTGCAATAACTGATACCTGTTGCTTTTGTACCACCTCTATTCATCTTCTCCTCCACCTTCTTCTTTTCCTCTTTTCTGTCTGCAAAATTCTATGCTAAGCCTGTACAAAAAATGTGATCTTTTAAAATGTCAGCTCTTAAGATACTTCATATTATTAGTCAAGACTCACAAGAAAATAGAAGATAAAATAGTACAAGTAAAATGACTGACATCAGCCAATTTAAAAATTCGTTATTCAAACTGGCATAGTACAAGGTCAAGAAGCTTTTTAGGTCAAATAGTTTTGCTTTTTCAAACAGTACTGTTTTCCATGGTTCACTGGAGCAAAATTGTTCATGCAAACAGAACTACAAGGGCAAGACTAAAAGGGCATTCATGTCAGTCCAAGCTCAGGCTCTCAAGCTCCACTGAGTAATGCTGAATAACCTTCAGCTGAGTGCCCGCCCCCCCAACCACCACTTTCATTTCTAAAAGTTTATTCTAATAAAAAAGCAATAAAGTATCATCACTTAAATATCCCGTTTCTAATGTGTTCATTACTCAAGAAAAAAAATCATTATTAAAGTTAAATTAATTTTAATTTTAGGAAACTATACAGTCACTCATTTTCTAGTCAGAAATGTGTATTTCAAAAAATTTGTAAAGGATGACAAACTCTTACATAATAAAAGACTTAATTTTTTCAACTACATATCATTGCTTGTTTTGTTTATATTTCTGCTGACTTCACCAGGTTATATTCTTTAAGATCTAATATTCTGTCCTAGCTTCCCTTTCAGGAAAGCAAGACATGATCTATTAAACAAACAACAAAACAAATTTAAAAAGTTAAAAAAATACAGAACATCTGTAACATTTCTCCACCATTACCTTGACAGCACTGGTTATATGTAACTCCAAGGAAAACAAAATAACCAACAGCTAAAGAAATTTCAGGGATACCTTTCAAAAAGCAGAGTGCTTTTGTGATGAATCAATAATCACAGCATAGCTTTCTAGGTGAAAAAAAAACTAAGACATCTCAAGGTGAGGCTGACCATACTCAGTGTACACAAATTTTAAAAATATATTTTAATGTCCTGAATCTGATACTTTAACAGGCATTCCAGAAAACTGATGCACACCAAGGTTGAGAAGCATTATTTGAAACTGTATAATGTAATATACACTATTAAAATTTATTGCTTCATCAGAAGTAGGACTTCCAGAATTATGGTTTGAGGATCCTCTCCCCAGTAAAACAAAGATTAAGCTAGTGACAATTATTTTTTTTTAATCATCAAAAGGCATATATCAAGTGGAGAAACATTTATTCAAGAAAATCTTCTAATTCTCAAGAGCCAAGCCTGGCAGTTAAGCCACAATTTGCTCCCATTTCCCATTTTCCCAAGTTCCGTGTTGTGAAAGCTCTATTCTAGGCTGGTGCAGCCAAAAAAATGAACTCTTTTTCAGCAATGCAAACTTTAAATCAGTTATTTTAAATATGTTCAGAAAATAAAGAAATCAAATCTAAAGAAATAAGGGCAAGTATGAGAACAATGTCTACAACAAATACGAGAATATAATTAAAGAGTGAAATTGTAAAAACAAAAAACAAATTCTGGAGTTGAAATGAACAATAACTAAAAAGAAAATTCACTAGGAAAACACAATGGCAGATTTGAGTAGGTGGAAGAATAAGTAACTTGATTATAGGTCAAGTGAAATTATCTAGTCTGAGCTACAGAAAAAAAAAGAAAAAAGAAAAAATGAAGGAAGACTATAGGACACCATCAACTGTAGCAACATGTATAATGGGAGTCTCAGGAGAAAAAAGCAAGAAGATAATTTGAAGAAATAATGGCTGAAAACCCCCAAATTTGATGAAAACAATATACCATAGAAAAGCAACCAGAAGAGAACTGGATTGGAAATACTTATATCAGACAAAATAGACTAAAATAAAAATGTTACTGGAGAAGAAGAGGGACATCTACACTAATAAAAGAGAAACATGCAAATTAACCATCACTCTGCTAGGCCAAGCCACGCCCACCACCCAATTAGAGTATGCAAATTAACCCATCAAAGATGGTGGGTAAATTTGCATATGCAGGTGGGGCGGGCAGCACCATGGCCCACCCCTGGGGGTCCGGGTCCATCGGGGGCTGGGGGAGGCCTGGCGGGCAGCACCAGGCGCTGCTGACAAAGTACCAGTCCATCCGGGCCCTGGGAGGCGGGGTGGGCAGCGCCAGACGCCACCCGCAGGGTCCGGGTCCATCGCAGGCCCCGGGAGGGGCAGAGGCCTGTCTAGCCATGCCTGGGGGAACCTGGGAACATCGCCGCCCAGAGAGGAGCAGCCAGCCGGCCTAGCCACTCCCGTGGGGCCCCTGGAACATCGCTGCCCCGGGGAGGCGCGGCTGGGCCCGCCTAGCCACTCCCATGGGGCCCCTGGAACATCGCAGGCAAGGGGTTGCTGAGACCTAGACAGAGCCTCTGGCCACAGATTCACAGCTTCGCGGAGACCGACTCCACCAGGCCGCCCGGTGGCTATGTGGCCAGGCCACAGGGTGCCCTTCAAGATGTGACACAGAGAGGAGGTGCGGGAGGAAATCCAGAGAATGGGATGTGAAGTTCAAGACTCACTTCCTTTGGGCTTTGTCCTTCTTAGTCTTGGTTCTTTTCTTTCAGGCCTGGAGCCCAAGCACTGCAGGAGAGAGGGATGGATGAAGGCCGAATGTGGAAGAGGCGCGAGGCCCGACTGCGGGGCTGCCTGAGGGACGGCTCCAGGGTGAGTGCCACAGCTTTGGCAAAGTGGCTGGCCAGGAGGCGGGTATTCCAAGGGGCGCTGAGCAGTGCCTCACCATCCCTCTATGAGGACACCCCACACAGGCGCTGCCTTCGCCAGCAGGCTCTGGGCAATATCTGCAAGTGCCATTGCAACCTCTAACATTCTGGGCAAAGAACTGACCCTGTGCTCCTCTGGGTACCAGGCTTGCTAGGAGTGTGCTGTCACCAACGCCATAGATGAAAGGCAAAAACCTGGCTAGGCGGGGTGAACCAGAGGGGGCTCTGGCTGGGGCAGGGGACCAGCGGCGGGCAGGGATCTGCCTCGCCTGCAGAGGGAGAGGTTCTGCAGTAGCCCCAAGATGCGGGTGGGCCCAGCCAGGGTTCAAGGGGCATGGAAGGACACCCAGGCAGAGGGGCAAGGACCCGCAGCCCTGAGGCGGGGGTTGAGGGGCGGTGCCACCTCAGTGGAGGGGTGCCTCACTGCAGGGTACCGGACTGACCGATGTGATTCAGAGAAGCTCCCAGTGCTAACCGGCCTCACCCAGGCGGCCTTCGCACTTCAGAGGCGGTGACTCCTGCTCTCGCCTTGACCCAAAAGCAAGCCCGCGCTGCCTTGCCCCATGGCAGAGCATGCCTAGGCAGTGAGTGTGAAGCCTTCCACCTGCTCCGGAGAAGGGTGAGGCAGTAAAGAATGGGGGCAGGGGACCGGGGAGAGGAAAGAATGTAGAGCATCCACAATGAAGAGGTGCTTGAGAAAGAGGCTCGAAAGCCTGACGGGAACTTTTGTTCTGTTTGCTAGGTGGCTGCCCCTTAGGAAGGGCAGAGAGCATGGCTCTGAGGCCTCCCTGCACACTGAGTCAAGTTCCACAGCCAACTGGAATTGGCCGCAGTTTCCTGGTCTGTAAAATGGATTAAGCGTGTCCCAGTGCCTTCACTGAGCTTTGATGGCCAATTGAGATTTTATATAAGGAAAATGAGGGACTAAGTGAGAAAAAAAAAGGAAGGGCAAACAACACAAAAGAAAGACTGGAAGGAACCTGTAAACCCATTGTCACTTAAATAGGGAATATAGTCAATAGTGCTGTAACGATGGTATGATGCCAAGTGGGTACTGGAAATATCAGGGAACACTTTGTAAAGTATATGATTGTCTAACCACTATTCTGTAACTAATATAAAATCTGAAACCAATACAAAATAATATTGAATGTAAAGAAATGAAAATTGGAGTGAAATTTTTATAAATTTCGAAGTTTAAATAAAGGCTGTAAAGGAAGGAAGGGGGAGAATAAAAATAGTGTTTTTCATTTTACCACTTTATTGTCTTTTCAGTACATAAAAAAGATAATTGTCTTTATATGGTGCTTTTATACTTTTCTAAGTCATTGTCTCATTTTAATTTCAGGGCAACTTAAAGACAAGATCATTATTCCCTCCACTATTCAAAGAAAGGAAATCTTGGTATCTGGTCCCAATGATTTAATCGTCAAGCCCTTATTGTAAAGCAGGGTTAGTAAAATTTTCTGTGAAGGGTCATATCTATACTAATAAAAGCCTTGGGGGTGATCAGGCCAGCAGGGGAGGGTAGTTGGGGGCAATCAGGCCGACAAAGGAGCAGTTAGGTGTCAATCAGGCCGGCAAGGGAGCAGTTAGGGGGCAATCAGGCAGGCACGCGAGCAGTTAGGAGCCAGTGGTCCCAGATTGTGAGAGGGATGTCCGACTGCAGGTTTAGGCCCAATCCCACAGGGATCGGGCCTAAACCTGCAGTCGGACATCCCCTGAGGGGTTCCAGATTGGAGAGGGTGCAGGCTGGGCTGAGGGATACCCTCCCCAGTGCACGAATTTCATGCACTGGGCCTCTAGTTTTATCATAACAAAAGAATCCAACAATTATAAACATACTAGTGGCCCGGTGCACAAAATTCATGCACGGGAGGGGGGGTTCCCTCAGCCCAGCTTGCACCCTCTCCGATCGGGGACTTCCCTCTCGCAATCTGGGACTGCTGGCTCCTAACCGCTCACCTGCCTGCCTGCCTGATCGCCCCTAACTGCCACTGCCTACCTGCCTGATTGTCCCTAACCCCTCTGCCTGCCTGCCTGACTGCCCCTAACTGCCTCTGCCTACCTGATTTCCCCTAACTGCCGTTCCCTGCTGGCCTGATCTCACCCCCATTTGCCCTCCCCTGCCGGCCAGATCACCCCTAACTGCCTCTACCTCAGCCCCCACCACCATGGCTTTGTCTGGAAGGAAGTCGGATGTCCGGAAGATGGCTGGTCGATCTGGTCTAATTAGCATATTACCCTTTTAGTAGTAAAGATAGATTATATAGGATAAGATTGCTTAAATGGGGTTGGGGGAGCCTTTTTCAGCAAGAGGAGATGGTCTTGGCAGACAAAAATACATAATCCCTATATCTGGACTGATAGCTAGCCATATGCACTATACTGCCAAACTGGTCATTAAAAAATTGAACTGCTTCCTTATACCTTACACCAAACAGCTGCTGCCCTTAAAACCCCTCCTCAGCCCCCACCTTAGGTTCTGCCTTCACAGTTCACCCAGATTAGGTTCTGATTGGTCAGTTTCTATGCCAGTCAGCATCAAAAGCTCTGCCTCTTAGGCAGCCATTGGCTCCTCGTACTTCACCCAGATTTAGTTCTGACTGGTCAGTTTCAATGCCAGTCAGCAGCAAAGGCTCCGCCTCTTAGGCAGCCATTGGCTCCTCGCACTTCACCAAGATTTGGTTCTGATTGGTCAGTTTCTATGCCAGTCAGCGTCAAAAGTTCTGCCTCTTAGGCAGCCATTGGCTCCTTGCAGTTCACCCAGATTTGGTTCTGATTGGTCGGTTTCTATGCCAGTCAGCATCTCCAGGCCTGATCAGAGAGGCGGGGCTGATCAGCAGCCTCAGAAAGAGAGGCAAGGGCTGATCAACAGCTGCCACGGAGGCTGTGGATCAGACCTTGCTTCTCTCTCTGGGCCTCTCTCTGGGCCTAATCCGCAGCCCCTTTGGCAGTCAGTGCTGGGTCGCCACGTTATGGACCCTGGCTCTTTATATATATATAGATATGCACCTAACAAAAAGCCTCAAAATACATGAAGCAAAAACTGAAAGAATTGAAGGGAGGAATAGACAATAATTGAAGACTTCAAAACCCTAGTCTTAATACTAAATAGAACTAGGCAAAAGGTCAATGATGAAGTAGAAGTCTTGAACAACAATATAAACCCACTAGACCTGTAACAGACATCACAGAACACTATACTCAACAACAGCAAAATCTACATTCTTCGCAAGCTCACATGGACCATCTTCTAAGGAAAATATGCTAGGCCATAAAACAAGTCTCAATAAATTTAAAGACTTCAAAATCATATATATTATGTTCTTTAACCATAATGGTATAAAATTACAAAAAAAAAAAAAAAAGTGCCCTGGCTAGCATTGCTCAATGGTTAGAGTGTCAGCCTGGGCACCAAAGGGTTGCAGGTTGGATTCCCGAACAAGGGCACATACCTGGGTTGCAGGTTAGTCCCTGGCCCTGGTCCCGGTGTGTGTGGGAGACAACCAATCAATGTGTTTCTCTCACATCAATGATTCTCTCTCTCTCCCCCTTCCCTGCCTTCCATTCTCTCTAAAAATCAATGGAAAAATTATCCTCAGGTGAGAATTAACAACAAAAAAAGACAGTAAAATTTAAGATACTCACAAATATGTGGAAATCAAGCAACACCTCTCAAGTAATCAATGGAACAAAGAAAATAAATCACAACAGAAATTAGAAAATAATTTGGGACAAATAAAAATGAAAATATTATATACCAAAACTTATGGAATGTGATTCAAGTAGTGCTTTGCAGGGAAATTTATAGCTATAAATGTTATATTAAAAAAATAATAAGGATCTTGCCCTGTCCGGTGTGAATCAGTGGTTGGAGCATTGGCCCATACACCAGAGGGTCACGGGTTCGATTTCTGACCAAGGACTATATGTGGGTTGCAATTCAATCCTGGCCCCGGTTGGGGCTCTTGCAGGAAGCAACCAATCGATGTGTCTCTCTCACATAGGTATTCTTTCTCTCTCTCTCTCTTTCTCTCTCTCTCTCTCTCTCTCTCTCTCTCTCTCTCTGTCTCTTACTCTCTCTGCCTCTCCCTCCCTCCCTTCCATTCCCTCTAAAAATCAACAGAAAAATATCTTCAGATGAGGATTAACCAAAAAACAAAAAACATAATAAAGATCTCATATTAAAAATCTAATCTTCTACCTTTAAGAAACTAGAAAAAGGGGAGCAAATTAACCCTAAGGCAAGCAGAGGAAATGAAATAATCTATCAGAGTAAAAAATTATAAAATAGCCCTAGCCAGTGTGGCGTCAGCCTGCAGACTGAAGGGTCCCGGGTTCGATTCCAGCCAAGGGCACATGCCTGGGTTGTGGGCTCAATCCCCAGTGGGGGGCATGCAGGAGGCAGCCGGCTGATGATTTTCTCTCATCACTGATGTTTCTCTCTCTCTCTCTCCCTCTCCCTTCCTCTCTGAAATCAATAAATATATATTTTTAAAAATTATAAAATAGAGAAAAATTGATGAAACCAAAAGCTGTTCTTTGAAAAGGCTAACAAAACTGACAAACTTGTCCTGGTAGCTGTGATTCAGTGGTTAGAGCACTGGCCCGCATACCAAGAGGTTGGGGGTTTGATTGTCAGTCAGAGCATATACCTAGGTTTTGGGTTTGATCCCCAGTTGGAGCATGTATGGAGGCAACCGATAGATGCTTCGCTCTCTCTAAAAATCAAGAAAAACATATCCTCGGGTAAGGATTTAAAAAAATGAATAATGAGGCATCACTAGCAACCTTCCTATATAATCTATAGATATAAAAGGCTACTATGCAAAGTGTCCCCTTGGGAGTTCGACAGGGGACTGGGAGTTTGATCGCTTGCTATGATGTGTGCTGACCACCAGGGGACAGTGCGGAACATGGCGGGTGACCAGTGGCAGCAGTGGGGTGCTGGGGGAGCAAGGGAAGGAGGAGGCTGGGAGGTGGGAAGCAGGGAGGTGGGAAACCTGATAGGCCCTGATTGCCAGCCAGGCCTAGGGACCCTACCCATGCACGAATTTCGTGCACTGGGCCTCTAGTAAAAGCATAATATGCAAATCAACCGAACTGCAGAACAACAGGTTGCTATGATGCGCACTGACCACCAGGGAGCAGACACTAAATGCAGAAGCTGCCCCCAGCCTGCAGGCCCCAAATCAGCCAAGCAGGTGCCAGCAGGGGCCCCCCGATCGCCCTGCCGGTCACCCCACAGATTGGTCCTGATAGCCAGCCAGGCCTAGGGAACCTACCCATGCATGAATTTCATGCACCAGGCCTCTAGTATAATAATAAAAAGGAAAAGGGAATAATATGAACAACTGTATGGCACAAATTACATAACTTAAATGAAATGGAAAAATTCTAGAAAAACATAACTTCAAAACTGGCTCAAAATGAAATCTGAATAGACCAATAACAAGAGATTGAATTCGAAATTTTAAAACTTCACACCAAGAAAAAATCCAGGCAAGATGGCTTTAATAGTGAATTCTACCATACCTTTTAAAGAATACCAATTCTTTACAAACTCTTTCCAAAAGATAGGAGAGAAGGAAACATTTCCCAACTCAATTTGGTGAAGCCAGATACCTGATACCAAAAACAGGTGAAGACATTACAAGAAAACTACAGACCTATATCTTAGATGAATATAGACAACAACTCCACAACAAAATGTTAGTGAACCAAATACAGCAACATGTAATATAAAAAGAAGGATTATACACCATGACAAAGTGGAATTTATCCCACAAATAAAATTAAATGCTTATCTGCAAATCAACCTTTCTTTGAATGCATTGTGTGCAAGGACCATAATTTATTCATCTTTAAATCCTCAGTCACCTACCAATAACTAATGTATGTCATTCTCATTATAAATAGCACATCCACACCCACCCGACTTTTTATTTCTTTAAACTGCATTATTTTATTTTTTGTGTCTGGCATTATGTGTCTGTTCCCAAATGCTTAGTGACAACTTAAAAACTTTGATAGATCTTCAAAATACTTGTTCAATTAATGATAGCAACTACATAAATTTTAAAAATTCTATGTCAATTCCTAAGATGCAAGACATTACCCACCTGAGTTCTTCAGGTTTTGCTGTACCTGCTGACAGAATTAAAAAAAAAAAAAAAGTCCCATTAGTTTCCACTTACATGGTAAACTGCATCACTGTTCATAAAAGCAAGTCTGGACTAAATGTTTTGTAAGCTGTGGTTCCCAACCATAGATTTAAAAACCTTCATTTCACATCATTAAAGTCAACATGGCAATTACTTCCATTTTTAAAATAATAAATAAAATAAGCGTATATCTCTTCTTTGAAAACAAAACCATCAGCAAGCCTTCTAGAGTGCGCTGACAATGGAGCATTGTCAGTTCAAAAATAACAGGTAACTTACGAGTTTTAAACCATCACTAATGGAAATGGCTTCATTAATAGCTATATATTATTTAATGTATAGCCATACCAAAATTATAAATATAAATCACATTTTTTAAAAATTGACACTGCCAAACATTAGATCAGGGCAGTTGTTTCTAGACAATTGGTGATGACCCCAATATTGAACATACTTAAAATTCAGTCTATATTTTATTTTTAAAAAATGTTTTTATTTGTTTGAGAGACGGAGGGGAAGGGAAAGAGAGAGAGAAACATCAGTGAGAGAGAAACATCGATCGGCTGCCTCCTGCATACGGCCTACTGGATCAAGCCCACAACCTGGGCATGTGCCCTGACTGGGAATTGAACCAGAACCTCTCAATGCATGGGACAATACTCAACCAGCTAAGCCACACCAGCCAGGGCTCAATCTGTATCTTAATACAAACTTAGACTTGAAACCAAACGTAAGTTTTAGTTTCTTTGTCAAAGTAAACCACGCTTGTTATTATATAATTGAAGTAATTTACTGGAAGTAACATTTATGAATTTGCAAATATCTATGGTAAATATACAGTGATGATTAAATTTATTATTTAATAACTGTTATTTCACAGAATCCTTAATAAATTGTAATACCATATGACATAATCTTTACTTAAAATTTATTCATCACTTATCAATATTTTTTAAAGTTCCTAAGGGAATTTTAAATTTTATTATGAGTGAGATCTAAAAGACAAAAAGGGAAGGAAAATGTTTTTCTGCAGAATAACTAAATTAGTTAATATGAACAAAAAATGAACACAAACTTGGTACAGTGTTTAAATTGGGATTAAGATAAAGTTTAATCTCAGCAACCATGTAGGCTTTTTCCTTTTGTATTTTATTTTATTAAATTGATTATGCCTGAATCAAATTCAATAAATGAAGAGTACTTTAGTTGACTCTAACAAACTTAAGAATCAGACAACATCTTCTCAAGTAAACAATACTAGTACCAACAACATGATGAACTGCCAACAACGAACAGTCCTTTGAAACAGGGCTGCATTCACCTTTCATCTGTAGAGTTCGTCGAGAATATCGTTTGCTGGGTCTTCTTTCAAAGGATGTTGATCTTCTTGCTTTATTGGTTTTTGTGGTCTGATACTCAGTTTTCCCACTAAAATAAGTAAGATATTAACAGGAATAAGATAATTTAAGACCTACAGTAATCAGACACATAAATGGGAGAAAGTCTACATTCTTTAACCACCCTGAATTTCATCCTGAGGGAAGTGCTGCTAGTAATAGTCTTGATGTCTCCTTCGTGACATCATTCTTTCACTCTTAGGTTTGTGTAAAATATGCAATACACAAATTAAATATAATTTTTTCTTAAGCATGCACATCACCTAACATACTAAAAAGTTAGATGTCAGTGCTTTTATGGAACTCCTTTCTCTTCAATGCAAACTGTGCAATTAACTCAAGATTTTTTCTAATTGCAATATAGTTTTCAGAATAATTTTCCAGAAATATTTAAAACTATTGTCCCATTGTCCTTGATTTCCATTGAAATTGTTAAGAAAATGCCTCCCCACTTTTAATATAGATAGAATAGAATGAATCCCACAAAATTATCTTGCCACATTATTTACAATTCTTCTTTAAAGCTGTACTGACTGATTCTCATGGCATGTTAAAAACTCACAATTAATAATATACTCTCAGGTAAACCAAAATATTCCTACTTATAACCAACCAACAAGGAGTCTAGAATAATAGTGGAATTTCAGGTTTATAAAGGATGAGAAATGTTATCCAAATTAATTTCCCACTCAGCACAGGATACCTTTTCTCTATATGGTATTCAGCTGTTGGATGAAGATGCCTTAAAGCTCTTATTATATGTATTTATACTGGAGGCTAATTAAGATATAAAGTAAAGATCAACAGGGATATAAAATCCATTACACCATTATAATGTTTCCTACCTATTCTGGAAATTTAACAACATAATTTCCTGTCTTTTATTTTGGCCAATCGAAAACACTGGCAAGCCACTTTATTTCTCTGTGCCCTAGTCACAACATCTATACAACGAGAGGTTGGCCTGTTTTGGCCTCTTATGAAAGAATGAAGGATATAGCAGAAAGCTTTTAACATCAACCTATATCTAAATCGTGATCCTAGTCGGATAAATCCTGATCGCTGAGAACCCTTCTGCACAGGGCCTCGGAGACGGAAGAAGGCATGGTGCTCCACAGCACATTTCCATAAATGTTTGCACGCTTTTGGATGGTCCAGTCTAAAAACAAACGTGTGTTCCTGCTCTTTGCCCTGAAAAACAAAAGAATGCAGAGAGGTAATTATTAGGTCAGACATTCCTAGCCCATTACTCAGCTACAAATGCAACCACAACAATACCAAGAATCAATAAAACATCTTGTTTGCTCCTGAAACTCAAGATACTCTTTATAACTACCTATGTAAAAAGGAAGAGCTGAAATCATTTTCTCAGCCAGTATAAAATTATTCCTAAAAAGGTCCTCTCTACTTATATGACTTCAATTCTCAGAGATACATAAAATGAGGGTTTATCTGCCATATTTTGGAATATATGATAATTTAAAGATATGATCTGGCAATATTTACCAACAGACTTAAAAATATCCACATTCTTTCTCACTGTAACCATTCTCACAAGAATCTATATATATAAAACCCTAATATGCAAATAGACCAAACGGCAGAACAACCGAACAACTGGTCGCTAATATGTGCGCTGACCATGAGGGGGAGTGCATGGAAAATGGTGGTTGTCAGCAGCAGGAGGCAGAGCGTGGTAAAAGGTGGGCATCAGCCATGGCAGTATGGTGGAGCAGGTGAGCGGGGGCACCAGACCACGGCAGGGCGCCGGTTGCTGTCATCAGGATGAGCCTCTGGTGGTTACTGAAAATTCTTTGCTCCCGCATTCCACAGTCCTGCCAGGTGCTTGCATCTGCTGCCAGCGCCGGAGCCGCTACTCGCACCTGCTGCTGGCGCCTGGCGCCCGTCCCGATTGCTTGGCACGATCAGCGGGTGAGAGCAGCGGCTGCCAGCCACTATTGCCCCTCAGGGCTTCTCCACTTCCCCCTGCTCCTGAGGGGTGACCAGGGCCAGCAGCCGCCGCTCTCACCCACTGCCAGTGGTGGAGCCGCCACTTGCACCCACTGCCAGCTCCAGCCCCGCTTGCACCCGCAGCCGGTGCCAGAGCTGCCGCATGCACCTGCTACTGGCGCCTGGCACCAGTCCCAATTGCTCAGCTCCGTCAGCAGGTACGAGCAGCGGCTGGTAGCCCCGATCACCCCTGAGGGCTTCTCCACGTCCCCCCGCTCCTGAGGGGCAATTGGGGCAGCAACCGCCACTCACACTTGCTGACGGTGCTGTCCCCGCTAGCACCCGCTGGTGGCGCTGGCCACAATCACTCCATGCCGTCAGCGGGTGCGAGTGGAGTTGGTGCCGTCAGAGTGTGGGAGCAGCAGCGGCAGCAGACAGGAGACGGGATGCCGGGGAGGGAGGGGCCAGGCGGGGGCGCGGAGGATGGGCCAAGACCCGCCCCTGTGCCCACCACAGCCTCACTGCCCACAGTTCCTTTCAAGGTGCACGAGTTCGTGCACTGGGCCCCTAAGTCTATATATATAAAACCCTAATATGCAATTAGACTGAACAGCAGAACAACAGAACAACTGGTCACTATGACATATGCTGACCACCAGAAGGAACATGGCAGGTGTCGGCAGCAGATGGCAGAGCGCAGAACATGGCAGGCCGCAACAGGATGGTGGGGCAGGTTAGCGGGGGCGCAAGACCAAGGCGGGGTGCCAGTTGTTGCCATCAGGGCAAGCTCTGGTGGTTATTGAAAATTCTTTGCTCCCACACACCGCAATCCTGCCGGGCGCTCACACCCGCTGCTGGTGCTGGAGCCACCGCTCACACCCACTGCGGGCACCCAGCACCAGCCCTGATCGCTCCGCACCATCAGTGGGTGCAAACAGCGCCTGCCAGCCCTGATCGCCCCTCAGGGCTTATCCACCTCCCCCTGCTCCTGAGGGGCGATCGGGGCCCGCAGGCACCTCTTGCACCCGCTGCCGGCACCAGAGCCAACACTCACACACACTGCCGGTGCCTGGTACCAGCCCCTATTGCTCGGTGCCATCAGCAAGTGCAAGTAGTGGCTGCCAGCCCCAATTGCCCCTCAGGGATTCTCTGTCTCCCTCTGCTCCTCAGGTGTGATCAGGGCAGCAGCCATCGCTCACACCCACTGACAGTGCTGGTCCCACTCACACCCACTACTGGCGCTGGCCCCAATCGCTCTAAGCCGTCAGTGAGGGTGAGCGGGGCTGGCAGCAGCGGGAGTAGGGCTACTGGCAGACAGGGGACCAGGAGACGCGGCAGGAGGGGCCAGGCAGGGGAGCAGAGGATGGTCCGAGACACGCTCCTGTGCCCACTGCAGCCTCGCGGCCCACAATTCAAGGTGCATGAATTCGTGCACTGGGCCTCTATTCCTATATAATAAAAGCCTAATATGCTAAGTGTCTGGTCATCCGTTCAACCAATCAAAGTATAATAAGCTAATGATATGCTAAGGCCGCTCAACTGCTCGCTATGATGTGCACTGACCACCAGGAGGCAGATTCTCTAACAGGTAGGTTAGCTTGCTGCTGGAGTCCAGCTGATTGGGACTGAGCAAGATAGGTTGGACACACCCTAAAGCCCTCCCGCAGTCCCTCCCCGGCTGGCCAACCTCCTGCATCCCTCCCAGGCCCTGATCATGCAACGGTGGGACCCTTCAGCCTGGCCTGCAAACTCTCGCAATCCGGGACCCTTCAGGGGATGTCAGAGAGCCAGTTTTGGTCTGACAGCAGAATGACCGGTCGCTATAATGCACACTGACCACCAGGGGGCAGACGCTCAACACAGGAGCTGCCCGCTGGTGGTCAGTGCGCTCCCACAGGGGGAGATCCACTCAGCCAGAAGCCGGGCTCTCGGCTGGCGAGTGCAGCAGCAGTGGCGGGAGCCTCTCCCGCCTCCATGGCAGTGCTAAGGATGTCCAACTGCAAGAGGGCACAGGCCTGGCTGAGGGACCCCCATCCCTGAGTGCACAAATTTAGTGCACCGAGCCTCTAGTCTAATTATAATAGTTAACATTCATAGGTACTTTCCTAAGAATTTCACATGAATTACCTCAATGAGCAGATACTATCATTTGGCCCATTTCACAGATAAGGAAACTGAGACTCAAGAAATTAAGCCCAAGGTCACAAAGCTAGTTAAGAGAGAAAACCAGAATTTGAACCTCTCCACTCAGACTCCAGGCCCATGTTGTAATATCTAAACTATGTTTCTCCAGATTTTTTAAACAAAAAATTTGCACCCAAAGATTTTCTTCAGTCTCATTTATAAGAGTAAAATCTGGCACACGTACAAAAAAAAAAACTAACTGTCTAAAACAAAAGAAATAATCAAGTAAATACTGGTATATTTAAAAACTATACAGCCCTAGCCAGATTGGCTTAGTGGATAGAATGTCGGCCTACGGACCAAAGGGTCTCAGGTTCGATTCCAGTCAAGGGCACGTAGGTCGGTTGCTGGCTTCTCCCCGGCCTGGGCCCTCATCAGGGCTCGTGCAGGGTTTCTCTTACATCGATATTTCTCTCTTTCTTTCCCTCTTTCTCCCACTCTTTCTAAAAATCAAGGGAAAATATCCTCAGGTGAGGATTTAAAAAAAAGGAAAAACACTATACAAAGATAAATTAATGAATGTACTACTGTTTATTCATATTACAGAATACTACATATAGATTAAAATGAATGAACTAGATCTACATGGTTACACCTGTTTAGGTAAAATAAGCAACTTGCAAAAAGTTTTAAAAATATCCTATATAATAAAAGAGAAACATGTAAATTGACCGTACCTCCGCTATGCTCACCAGTCAATCAGGAGTATGCAAATTAACCCGACAAAGATGGAGGGTTACTTTGCATACACAGGTGCCGAGCGGTCTGGGTCCCGGGAACATGCTCGGGAGCTAGGCCACTCCTAGCCTGTAGGCCCGCGTCTAGGCTCTGAGCAGCTGGGGTCCCAGAACACCCCTGGCCACTCCTGGCCTACGGGCGCAGGTGCCAAGCGGCTGGGGGCATGGCGGCCACTTGCGCTTGCACCAGCGCCAAGCGGCGGCCCGTATCCACGCCCCCAGCCCAGTGCCCACAACGCAGGGCTGGCTGCCGGCCTCAGGGGCATGCAGACCTGGCAGCTGCCACACGCCCAGGGTCCGCACACGCCCCCTAGCCCAGCGCCCACAATGCGGGGCTGGTTGCCAGCCTCTGGAGCATGCCCCCCAGGGCCGTGGGGACATGCCCCTAGCCCAGTGGACACAACACAGGGGGTCCTCTGTGCATGAGCTGCAGAGGAAACACCTTTTTTTTTCTTTATTTTTAAAATATATTTTATTGATTTTTTACAGAGAAGAGGGGAGAGGGATAGACAGTCAGAAACATCGATGAGAGAGAAACATCGATCAGTTGCCTCCTGCACACTCTCCACTGGGGATGTGCCCCCAACCAAGGTACATGCCCTTAACAGGAATCAAACCTGGGACCCTTCAGTCTGCAGGCTGACGCTCTATCCACTGAGCCAAACCAGTTCGAGTGTAAACACCTTTTCTGACCGCTCATTGGCTAAGTTCCCTGTATGCTGCCACTTGCAGTGTTCTTGGTAACTTGGGTTATAAGAATCCAAGAAGGTGATCTAGGGTTTTTCCACAACACTCTTGGAGGAAAAAACGAAGGTCTGCTGCTGGAGGGGCTAAGGAATGTCATATCCTGCCCTAACCGGTTTGGCTCAGTGAATAGAGCCTCAGCCTGCCGACCGCAGGGTCCGGGTTCGATTCTGATCAAGGGCATGTACCTAGGTTACAGGCTCCTCCTTGGCCGGGGCCCAGGTCAGGGCTCATGCAGGAGGCAAAAACTCAAAGTGTCCCTCTCACATTGATGTTTCTCTCCGTCTCTCCCTCTCTTCCACACTCTCTAAAAATCAATGGAAACATATCCTCAGGTGAGGATAAAAAAAAAAAGAAAGAAATGTCATATCCTATGAAAGACACATCTTGAAAATGCCTAAAGAAAGTTGTCATTTTTTCATGGTGAAGGGACTGGAGTCCGTGTTGATGAAAACACCTTGGCCGCTGTGGTAGCGGGCAGTGGCTGCAGCAGCAGGGTGATGGGGCTGCCGCCTTCCCCTGATCAGCCTGGTCGCCTCCCATAGAGGGAGACCAGACTGCAGCTTAGGCCCGCTCCCCACGGAGAGCAGGCCTAAGCCATCAGTAGGACATCCCCTGAGGGCTCCCTGTCTGTGAGATGGGGCAGGCTGGGCTGAGGGACCACCCCCAGGTCCAGTGCATGAATTTCGTGCACCGGCCCCCCCCCCTAGTGTGTGTGTGTGTGTGTGTGTGTGTGTGTGTGTGTGTGTATGATTTATGTAAAATTTTAAAACAATTCTACCATGTGTTCATATTTTGAGAAAGAAGAGAATGATACCCTCCAAGAATGGTGACCAGCTACGGGGAAGAAAGGAGCAAGCTGGGGTGTTAGACCTTAACTGTATCAAACATACATTATCTATCTCTAAAAGATAATTCTGAAGAAACAATGCCAAAAATGTTAAATCTAAATGAGTGAAATGGATATCAATTTTATAATTTCTTTGTACTTTTCAGTATATTTAATTCTGTAACTTGAACTATTTTGTCATTTAAAAATATTTTATAAACTCTATATGTAGGTTCTTCATGACCTTGGTATAGGCAAAAATTCTTAAATTTTAAGACACAAAGAGTACTGACCACAAAGGAAAAAATTGTATTACATTAAAATTGAAATCCTCTATTAACCCAAAAGATTAATAGAGGAGAGACAAAAGGCAAGCCAAGAAACAGAAGATATCTGCAACACATATATGGCAAAGAATAGGGGAGACAAAAGGCAAGCCAAGAAACAGAAGATATCTGCAACACATATATGGCAAAGAATTAATATCTAGAATATATAAAGAACTTTAAAATGAACAAAACACTTGAAAAGGCACTCCATAAAAAAGAATATCCAAATATCCAATAAATACAAGCTATCCCAAAATAATGTATACACTGTAACAGCTGACAGCTCAAGTTTGAAAATGAAAGGTATTTTAATAAACACTGCCTTTATAATTATTTGAAATGTGTATATACAGTATAAGTACTGTACTATAGGAACAGTCATCAGGAGAATGCAAATTAAAAGTGATTCTACTATCAGAATGGCTAAAATGAGAAAAAAAACATTAATAAAAAAAAGCTCTTAGAACACTGCAGGTGTAAGTGTAAACTTATATAAACACTTTGGAAAACAGTTTGGCAGCATCCACCAAAAACAAACACATGCATAGCCTAGTGTTCAGAGCAGCCCTCTTCTAAATAGCCAAAAATTAAAAATAATTGAAATGTCTATCATGGGTAAATAAGTGTGTCTACTCATAAAATGGAAAACTATACACTATACAGCAATATAATTATCCTATATAATAAAAGGCTAATATGCAAATAAACTGAATGGCAGAATGACTGGTCGCTATGAAGCACACTGACCACCAGGCAGCATATGCTCAATGCATGAGCTTTCTCCTGGTGGTCATTGTGCTCCCACAGCGGGAGCACTGCTCAGCCAGAAGTCTGGCTCACAGCTGGCGAGTGCAGCGGCGGTGGCGGGAGCCTCTCCTGCTTGAGGATGTCCAACTGCTGGATTAGGCCTGCTCCATGAGGGCTCCCAGACTGCGAGAGGGCGCAGGCTGGGCTGAGGGACGCCCCCGCAAGTGCACAAATTTTGTGCACCAGGCCTCTAGTACATAATATAACAATAAGCCAACTACAACTACTCACTGCAACAGGGCTAACACTCACAAATACAATGTTAAAATAAGGAAACCAGATACAAAAAGAACATTCAGTCAGGTTTCATAAATTCAAAAGATAAGCAAAAACTAATCTATGGTGTTAGAGTCAGGAGAGTCGTTATCCTTGGGGGGCTGTACCTATTGGGGAGCACAAAGAAGATTCTATTATTTTGGTACTAGTCTATTTCCTCATCTGGGTGCTGGTCATACAGATACATTTGAAAATTCAACAAGCAGTACATTTATATTAGCACTTATCTGAATGTATGTTATATGTCAATGAAATTTACCAACAAAAACCACACATAGAAAAAAACATGGAAAAATTAATAAACTCAAAGTAGGAAAACCTTTCTATGACACAAAACCCATATACCATAAATGACTGACAAATTCATCTATTTAAATTTTTAAAAATAAATGACAAAGATCCCAATAAGCAGGGCTAAAAGGCAACAATTAGGTAAGATATTTACAATTTATATGACAAAGTGCAAAACCTGCAAGAAAAAAGTCCAACAACCCAAAAGAAAAATGGGCAAAGGATATAAATAGACAGTTTGGAAAAAATGAAATACAAATAATTCAAATTTACAAAAAAATGTTCAATATCACTCATAACAATTAAAAATTAAACCTAGCATGAAATTCCATTTTTCACCTTTCAGATAAAAATGTGGTAACTCCTGGAAAAGGTTTGTACACAGATAAAGAGTACAACATGATAGGCTCTCTCGACATCCATGACAAATGCACATACCCATTTGAACCAGCAAGTCCACCTCCAGAAAATTATGCTATAGATACTTGCCAATGTAGAAATTGTCAATATAGTGAATAAATGTCAATTAAAAATTGATTAAATAAATTAGGGCACATCCTAGAATACTACAGTTTTCTGTTTTTAATAAGAATGAAGAAGCATTCTGTACTGACTAGAGCCCGGATGCACGAATTCATGCACCAGTGGGGTCCTTGGCCTGGCCTGCAGGATGGGGCCGAAACCAGCTCTCTGACATCCCCTGAGGGGCCCTGGATTGTGAGAGGGTGCAGGCCAGGTCAAGGGTCTCAGCGGTGCACGATCAAGGTCAGGGAGGGATGCGGGAGGGTTGGCCAGCCGAAGAGGGATTGTGGGAGGGCTCCAGGGCTTGTCCTGCCCATTATGCTCATTCCCGATTGGCCGGACCCCAGCGACAAGCTCACTTACCAGTTGGAGCATCTGCCCCCTGGTGGTCAGTGCACATCATAGCGAGTGGTTGAGCAGCCTTAGCATATCATTAACTTATTACACTTTGAATGGTTGAATGGATGACTGGACACTTAGCATATTAGGCTTTTATTATATAGGATATGAAAAAGATTTCCAGTTATAATATACAGTTGAAAAAATGTAAGAATCCTATCTAATGAAAGAGTAATATGCAAATTAATCACTCTGCTACACCCACAAGCCACGCCCACCAGCCAATCAGGAGCAAACATGCAAATAAATTCAACCAAGATGGCTACAGCCACAGAGAGCAGGAGGGAGGCTTGGGTTTCCCCAGCAATGGAAGAAGCCAAGCTTTCTGCCTGCCCTTGCCGGCCTAGGCCTCCACTCAAGGCTACAAAGTTTCAATGATAGAAGATACATAAATCCAAACAGAAATGGCGGCAGCCACGGAGCTGGAAAGAGCAGGAGGCTAGGGTTGCCCGCGGCGATGGAGGAAGCCAAGCTTCTGCAGCCCTGGCCGGCCCAGGCCTCCGCTTAAGGCTACAAAGTTTCAATTATAGAAGATACATAAATTCCAACAGAAATGGCTGCCATCTCAGAGCAAGCAGAAGGCTTGGCTCTGCTCCAGGCTACAAAGTTTCAATTGTAGAAGATAAATAAACCCCAGATACCAGGGCCTCCGCTTGGGTTGCCAGGGGGCATGGCCGGCCTGCAAACTACCACAGGCCCCTCGCCCAGGCCGCCCCACGCCCCAAGGGAACCCCCACCCTGATCCGGGACACCCTTCAGGGCAAACCAGCTGGCCCCCACCTGTGCACCAGGACTCTATCCTATCTAATAAAAGAGTAATATGCAGATTGACCATCACTCTAACACACAAGATGGCTACACCAATGTGGTCAAAGATCCTGCCCCCATGTGGACACAAGATGGCCAGCAAGGGAGGGCAGTTGGGAGGGACCAGGCCTGCAAGGGAGGGCAGTTGTGAGCGATCAGGCCAGCAAGGGAAGGTAGTTGGGAGGGACAAGGCCTGCAAGGGGGGGTCAGTTGGGGGCGATCAAGCCAGCAGGGGAGGGCAGTTAGGGGTGACCAAGCCGGCAGAGGAGGGAAGTTGGGGGCGACCAGGCCTGCAGGGAAAGGCAGTTGGGAGGGCCCCAGGCCTGCAGGGGAGGGCAGTTGGGGGGGACCAGGCCTGCAGGGGAGAGCAGTTGGAGGGGACCAGGCCTGCAGGGGAGAGCAGTTGGAGGGGACCAGGCCTGCAGGGGAGGGCAGTTAGGGGTGACCAGGCCAGCAGGGGAGGGCAATTAGGCATCAATCAGGCTGGCAGGGGAGTGGTTAGTGGGTGATCAGGCTGGCAGGCAAAAGCGGTTAGGGGCAATCAGGAAGGCAGGCAGATGAGCAGTTGGGAGCCAGCAGTCCTGGATTGTGGTAGGGATGTCGGGCCTAAATGGGCAGTCGGACATCCCTTGAGGGGTCCCAGACTGGAGAGGGTGCAGGCTGGACTGAGGGAACTCCCCACCCCCATGTACAAATTTTGTGCACCGGGCCTCTAGTAGTTTATAAGCATGCAAACTTGTTTTTAAAAAGAACTGATCTACATATTTACTTGAATATATGTATAAAATACTTTAAGATATATAAGAAACCAATACTGTATTATGTATTAGATCAAATCTAAAATGCTATCAATTGTAAGATGCAGAATTATTTTATAGCCCAATAACAAGTGTCACCAATTAAATTATGACCATATTCTTATCACATAGGATTATATTTTCTTCTTCTTGAAGGGACTACCTTTAGATTAAATTATCATTTAATCATACATGAGCTTTCATAAAAACATTATTTTTAAATGCAATATCTGCCTTTTTTCAATCATTTTCTGCTCATATTTTGATAATATAATGATCATCCTCTGTGTCATCAAGAGATTTCTTTTTTAAATGATCGATTACTGTCTCTATGATTTTCTTCCAGGCTGTGTGATAGGACAATCCTTTGTATGTACCTCAATAATAAAACATTCAAAACTTAGCACTGTTACATCTAATTTTCAGAATCTTATTTTAGGTTCTTCTAAGTAGCCCTTCTCACTTCATTGTGTATGCAAATCTCTTTAACATTTTGCCAAATTTGTTTTTATCTTTACCTATCTATATGTATACGTGTTTTTTCAAATGTATTTCTTTGTATACATTAAAATTATATTTATTCACAATCCTGTAAGTTTTGACAAATGCATAGAGCAGCAATTTTCAACTGGTGTGCCACAAGAATTTTTAAAACATGCAATACCAGACCTATTTAGTTAGGGGCACTTTTCCCTTAGATTATCAAATTTAAAAATTACAATAGCCAATACAATAGTTGTCCAGTGCAAATCAATCTAAATTATACCTATTTTTTTGTCAGATAAGCAAAAAATATATTTTTTGGTATGCTACAGAATTTTAGTAGTTTGTGTGTCGTGAAATGAAAAAGGTTGAAAATTTCTGGCATCGAGTATAGATAGCAACTACCACCAAAATCAAGATAGAGAATAGTTCTCTCAGTCCCCCAAATTCCCTGTGCTGTTCCTTTGTAGTTAAGCCTTCTTACTCCACTTAGTCCCAAATAATCAGTGATCTATCCTCCATTCCTACAGGTTTCCTTTCCCAGATTGCCATATAAAATAAACTCATATAGTCATGATCTTTTGAATCTGCATAATGCATTTGAGTTGCACACATGTTGTTGTGTGTATCAATTAGGAACTAGATTTAACTGGGGGAAGCAGGGAGGTAATTGTTAGTTTAGAAGGTTTTACTTTAAAATATTATTAGGTAGCCCGGCTGGCGTGGCTCAGTGGTTGAGCGTAGACCTATGAACCAGGAGGTTATGGTTCCATTTCCGGTTGGGGTACATGCCTAGATTGTAGGCTCGATCCCCAGTGTGGGGCATGCAGGAGGCAGTCAATCAATGATTCTCTTTCATCATTGATGTTTCTCTCTTTCTCTCCCTCTCCCTTCCTCTCACACATAGTAATTTGTATATACACAGTATATGTATATATTAATTAATTATACTGAGTTCTTTGGGTCTATAAAACAACAAGGAACATTTTCCCCTTTTAGAGATTTAAGTTACTACATAAATAGTCATTGTTACATAAGTAATGCAATACAATTCCCACCTGATCATCATCTTCCACCACCACCAAGGTTAATTTAGTCTTCTTAAAATCCAATCTAGTTATCTTGGGCCTGTAACAATATGAGAATAATAGCCAGATTAAAAAAAAATGTCCTCTAAATTAAAAAAAAAATGTTGTTGTTACTTCAAGCACATTAATCATCTAACTTCTGAACTGAAAACTGGTAAGGGTAAAATAAAATAAACATAACCTGCACTGGCCATCAAAAAGGCCTCCAATCTAAAAAATTAGCTAAGATAATAGACAAAATTTTTCAAAAGCAACACTTCTAGCAAAATTGATGCTGCACATTTATCAGGCATTAAAAATGTTGAAGAGCGCTGGCTAGGTGGCTCATTGGTTGGAGCACTGTCCTGGCCACCAAAAGGTTTCAGGTTCAATTCCCAGTCAGGGCACATACCCCAGGTTGTGGGTCTGATCCTACTAAGTATCAGGTACTCTTCTAAATGTTTTACATGTATTAATTCAATTCATTCTCACAACATTCTATGAGGTGGTACAAAGGATGCTTTATCTCTCAGCCTAGAGCATTTTCTGGCTATGAATCATATCCTGTCAGCCCACAGGGCAAGTTGGAAGTGTAAGAGAATTAACACTCAAGGACTGAGTAGATAAATGCCCCAGCTCCCTTACCCAGAGAGGGACAGTTATAAAGGTGTCCCATTCAAGTCTCTCAAACAGTCCCGAACAAGGACACCTAGATGCAAAAATAAATGGAATACTATCTTCAACTTTTGAAGGGGAAATAATTTTCAACCTAAAATTCTATTCTCAGCTCAATTATCAAGAAAACATAATAGAAGAATATAACATTTTAAGGCTTCCACACATATACATATATATATGTATATCTCAGAAAAAAACAAAAGCAAAGAAAGGAAAATATGGAAAGAGGACACAGAATCCTAGCCAAGAAACAGAAAATGGAAGTCCCAAGATAAAAATTGTACAGCAGTTTGGAGAGCAAACAGTTCCCACTGAAAAAGTATCATTTCATATAGCCCTTGAGAATTTGAAAGAACTTAAGGAGACCACAAAGATGGGTAATTTAAAGAAATGTATGTGGTGCTGTGCAAGACATTGGAGGAGGGGGAGCCAAGAGCTCTAGGAAAAATAAAAAGGTACATGGAAAGGAAATGTAATCCCAGTTGTGAGTTCAAGGATTTCAGGGTTGATCAGGAAAAAGACAGAGATAGCAGTACTGCACAGATCTTTACTGAGAGGTGTTTGGACAGGTTGCATGAGGGGAAGTCCTTCACAGCAGAACATCCAGAGACAAATGGCACAGAGGCCCCACCAAGAAGGGGAAGAAGGCATTGGGACTGCCAGAAAAGGGGAATCAGAGAGGGGGCTTATGTACCTAGGCAATGGCATTCAGCAGCAAGGGGGAGTCTCTGGGTCAGAGAGCTCCGAAAGGCAGTAGTGGTTTGGAGTCTTTTATAGCTACAAGATTTACCTTATCTATGGCTAGTAGTTTTTAATGGGATATGCAAACAAGATAGGCTTTGAATGGCTGGAAATATACTTAACCCTGACCAGTGTGCTCAGTGGTTAGAACATCAACTCATGCAACAAAGGGTCTGCAACAGGTTCAATTCCGGTCAAGGGTGTGCAGGTTCCATTCCAAGCCCTGGTCAGGGTGTGTGCAGGAGGCAACCAATCAATGTCTGTCTGTCTCTCTCTCTCTCCTCCCTTCCACTCTCTCTAAAAACCGATGAAAAATATCCTCAGATGAGGATTAACAACAAAAAAATATATATATATTATTAGGATATATATAAAGCAAATGTATGTGTAAGAATTTGAATTTGGTGCTGAGGGCTTTGAGCTAACAGTCCTCACATGCTATGAAGAAGTAAACAATGTAAGAGCCAACACACAGGGCCATCTTAGCCCACGTTTACAACACCAGTACACTGCTCAAATCTGTGACACTTCTGACACAGACCCAATAATGTAAACACTATTTCTTTTCTTTTTTTTAATATATATTTTATTGATTTTTTACAGAGAGGAAGGGAGAGGGATAGAGAGTTAGAAACATCGATGAGAGAGAAACATCAATCAGCTGCCTCCTACACACCGCCTACTGGGGATGTGCCTGCAACCAAGGTACATGCCCTTGACCGGAATTGAACCTGGGACCCTTTACTACGCAGGCCCACACTCTACCCACTGAGCCAAACTGGTTAGGGCTAAACACTATTTCTTGATTTTCAGCTTTGGACAAAACCTGGAAAACTTAATTACAATTATGAAATCCAACTTATACACAAATATAATTTAAGTTTGGATAATAGAAGTTGGAACACAGAAAGAGCATAGCTTAAAAGGAGATATAAAAGTATTAATATCTTCCTCTTACACAATAAGGAGTAGTGAGTAAAAATACTGCATATGGAATAAGAAATAGCAAAAATAGTGACACTGAGGCAGGACAGTAAGAAGCTATGAAAATTCTTTGGCAGGTAGAATAGGGAAACTGAAACAGAGAGCTGAACAAACCGGCCGAGCCAGTTACAGACAGATACAGGTCACCTCCCTACAGATAACAGCTAGGCCTCAGTTGCATTTCAGCTCCAGGCCCAGGAAAGCAGCAAACCCAGATGGGCTATGCCAGGACCAGCTGCAGTGATTAATGGCCCCCTGCCCTGGTGGTGTCCAACCAGTGGAGACCACAACCCTGAAGAGCACACCTGGAAAAGGTGATGTATAATCTGTGGAAGTCTCCCCTAAGACCTCCCGTAAACTCCAGCCTTTAAAAATCCTCAAGACAGGAGAAACCAAGATGGCAGCATAGGTAAGCACCTAAAACTGCTGCCTCGCACAACAATTTCAAACCTACCACTAAAAGACAGAACGGACACCATCCAGAACCACAGGAAAGCTGGCTGAGTGAAAATTCTACAACTAGAAGGAAAGAGAAAAGCTCACAGAGAATTGGAGGTACGGCAAAGGGTCTTTGTGCGCGCAGAGAGGAAGGGCGGCTGAGAGCCTGGCTGACTTTCTCTGGCGGAAGAGGGAAGAAAGCCCCCGACCGCACTGAACCCCAGTTCCGACTGCACTGAACCTCAGTTCTGGGCGAGCTCCTGGGGACCCACGCTCTTACGGGGGGAGTCTGGACTCTCGGGTGGAGACTCAGGAGCCAGGGAAGGCGGAGGTCTGAAGGCGCACGCGTGCCAGTGCGCACAAAGGCTGGGGAGGTTGCCACAGGCTTTCCCTACTGGAAGGGAGTCAGAGGCTCCTGACTGCACTGAGCCCCAGTTCTGACTGCAGTGAACCCCAGTTCCAGGCGAGCCCCTGGAGACCCACGCTCTTGTGGGGGGAGTCTGGACTCTCAGGCGGAGACTCGGGAGCCGGGAAGGCAGAGGTCTGAAGGCGCGCACATGCGCGTAAGGGCAAGGCTGACGGGAAGCCAAGACTGAGACTCCACCCCATCCAAGCTGAGCACAGAGGCTATTGCAATTTGGCAAGTCTAATCCTATAAGGCTGTCTCCAGCACCGAACTTCTCCCAGCGTAGACACAGCTGATCCTTACAGCCAACTGGCCTGGAGGTCAATTCTTCCCAGTGATACCAACAACAATCAAGACTTAATTACAACAAGGCTGTACACACAGTCCACAAAGGGGTGCACCAAGAGTGTCCACCTCAGGTTAACTGGGGAGGCAGACCCACTGGGCCATATTGGAAACCTAGCACACAAATCTACCTTACCAACTCAGGGAAGCAGTGAAAATGCGGCCTCAAAGAATCAGATCACAAACGAAAGAAATGGAGGAAAACAAACGACTGGATATAGAATTCAAAACCACGGTTATAAGGCTTTTTAAGAATATCCTAGAAAAGGCCGATAAATATAATGAGACCCTCGAAGATATGAAAAAGGAACAACTAGAAATTAAACATACACTGACTGAAATAAAAAATATTATACAGAGACCCAAAAACAGACAAGAGGAACACAAAAATCAAGTCAAAGAATTGAAATACAAAGAAGCAAAAAACACTCAACCGAAAAAGCAAAAAGCAAAAAAAAAAATCCAAAAAGTTGAAGATAGTGTAAGAAGACTCTGGGACAACTTCAAGCATACCAACATCAGAATTATGGGGGTGCCAGAAGAAGAGAGAGAGCAAGATACTGAAAACCTATTTGAAGAAATAATGACCGAAAACTTCCCCCACCTGGTGAAAGAAATAGACTTACAAGTCCAGGAAGCGCACAGAACCCCAAACAAAAGGAATCCAAAGAGGACCACACCAAGACACATCATAATTAAAACGCCAAGAGCAAAAGACAAAGAGAGAATCTTAAAAGCAGCAAGAGAAAAACAGTTAGTTACCTACAAGGGAGCACCCATACAACTGTCAGCTGATTTCTCAACAGAAACTATGCAGGCCAGATGGGAGTGGCAAGAAATTTTCAATGTGATGAATAGCAAGAACCTACAACCAAGATTACTCTACCCAGCAAAGCTATCATTCAGAATTGAAGGGCAGATAAAGAGCTTCACAGATAAGAAAAAGCTGAAGGAGTTCATCACCACCAAACCAGTATTATATGAAATGCTGAAAGGTATTCTTAAAGAAGAGGAAGAAGAAAAAAGTAAAGAGAAAAATTATGAACAACAAATACATATCTCTCAACAAGTGAACCTAAAAATCAAGTGAATTAAAAACCTGATGAACAGAATAACCTGGTGAATATAATAGAATCAGGGGCATAGAAAGGGAGTGGACTGATAATTCTCAGGGGGAAAGGGGTATGGGGGGTTCATGAAGAGACCGGACAAAAATCATACACCTATGGATGAGGACAGTGGGGGGGAGGTAAGGGCAGAAGGTGGGGTGGGAACCGGGTGGAGGGGAGCTATGGGGGGGAAAAGGAGAAACAATTGTAATAATCTGAATAAAGATTTATTAAAATTTAAAAAAAAAAATCCTCAAGACAAAGGACCCAACTTGTGCTCCCCATCCCGGAGCATACCCAAGCCTTTCCCTTCTCCCTCTGCTGCCCCCACAGGAATGTATCTTCTAAATAATAAGATGCCCCAGAGACTTGCAACCAGGGGAGCAATGGCAGCAGCAGCCCTTCCCAGGCTAACCCCCTGCACCTGTCTCCAAAGACTCATTTTCTCTGACTTACCAGTGAGCCAGAACAGCCCCACCTCAGCGCTCTTGTTGCTTCTTCTATCCTAAGCCCTTCCTTGTTCCACTACCCCCAGCTTTAATAAATGTACTTTCAAAATCACCCGCAGGCCAGCCCTAGTAGAACATAACTACATGTAAACATTTAGCATATCTAGAAATACATAATACTTATACTAAAACATGTACTTTGACATACCTTGAAACTAATGGAAAATGCGGCTAGAAGAGTTTTAAAAATTGCCCCTGGGTTGTGAAACTAAAGAGGTAGGACTATGACAGGAGACAGTTTCAATTAATTTATAATCTTTTCAGAACAATTTGATTTCCAAATTCTATTTTGTGTATTAACTTCATATTAAAATACAAAACAACAATAAATATCTTTGACATTGACTCCACTTACCAAAAAAATAAGCCAATTTTGGTCTCTCCTTCAAAAACAAGAACTCCTGTTGGGGTTAGTCCCAAACTATAGTCATTCCCGTCTCTAGCCTAATTTAAGGAATAGGAAATATGTTAACTTATTTGCATAAAACAGGCTTCACATTTTCATACAATTGCTTAATTTCATTTTCACACTGAATTATATTAATTATACACAGGTAATATTACTATGCAAGGTATTTTCAACAATTAGAGTTTCCAAAACAACATTCTCAGGAAAATTAAAATGTACATTTAGTTCATTGAAACACTACAGTTTTAAGGTATGTCTTTATTGAAAATAGTTACACTCTCACTAGAACAAAAGCTCTTTCCAGATTCTTCTCATATTCTCTTCACCACTTAAATTGCAAATTTTGGAAAAAAAAAAAACTGCCTTTCTGGGAAAAATTAGCTACTTAAACTAAAAATAACTTAAGTCACTATACCAGCTTATCCTACAGTTTAACAAAGTCCTCTCAAGTTACAGATTTTCAACTTTGCTTTCTAAATTAATTTTTATAGAGCCTGCTTAGCTTACATATGAGATTATATGAATGTGAAGTAAAAGACTAAAAAGTGGTTAAAATCTTTAATAAGTAACAGCTTAAAAGAACAGACATACTTTTTGGAAATTTTGGTTGTTTCTCTTCTTTCTTATATTAACCTTTATGTGAGATTCTTAACATTCAATATTTAATCTCAGCCTTTATAACCACCTATCTAAAGTACCTAGTACTAGCTCATACAAACTCCACAGCCTCTCTCACATTAAAAAATTTCATAGTCACCTTGTATCTTAAAGGAATAATTTTTTTTTATAAAAGTATCACAATATAGTGCTTACCTTGACCACATGCATATCAACACCATACATTTCTAGCCATTTGGCTTTATTCAAATAATTGGTTTCAGCCTGTGCTGGTGTCTGACCTCTGAAATTAAAAAATATTATTTCTTAAATAATAAAAATGTAAAATGAAGTCTATACCAAGTACAGAAATAGAAGAAAACAAATATAAAATAACAATCATGGTGATGTTAAGGAAAGTGTGATCAAATATCAAGTACCTGTATTCCTTCCATTTCTCAAAAATAGCCAACTCCATCTCTTCAGTCTGGATGGGCATGAACCTGAACTCAGTTACAAGTTCAGGACTATGCTCAGCAAGATCACAGTCACCAAGTTCAGCTACAAACATAAATTTTACAAAGTTATATTTTATTAATAAGTTTATTTCCTGATGAATCTTTCTTTAAAACCCATTTTATTAATAAATACTGCTAGGATTAGAAAGATTCTTTCTTAAACTACCAGGAATTCATAACACCCAAACCACTCCCAAAAATAAACATAGCTTACACTTGTGATTTATCTGTCTATACACACAAATCACACACTGTGGTTGGTGGTGTATTTCCGATTAAATGTCTTTAATTTATTCAAACCTTATTATAATGCTTAACCTTTGAAAACTTCTTTCTAGACTTCCACAGAGAAATACATTTGACCTTATAAATGAATAAACAAGACTATTTAGCAATCCTTAACACTTAGCTGGCATCTGTTAAGAATCTAACCTGCAAAGAATGTGACATAAATTATTAATCCTAAAGAAATAACAACAACAACAAAAATGCTAAAAAGTATTTGGGGAAAGAAGGCAGTAGGAAAAGAAATGAACAATGCACAAACATTTACGTACTCATCTGTGCTGAGCTCTGAACTGAGGGTTTGGAGAAAAAGGGAAAAAATTCTAGTTTTCTATACTTAAACATGTTTTCCTTTAAAATAATATTTTACTCATTAATAATGAAAATATTTCCATTTTTATTTTAAAAAATCAAGCTGTGGAGAAAGACAATCTGTCGAGGAGAAACCAAGATGACGGCATAGGTAAACACCTGAATTTGCCGCCTCGCACAACCACTTCAAAACTACAACTAAAAGATAAAACAGATATCATCCAGAATCACAGGAAGGCTGGCTGAGTGGAAATTCTACAACTAGATGGAAAGAGAAAAGCACACTGAGACTCAGAGGAGCTGTGGAAGTAAAGCCAGAGGTACGGAGGCGCGCGCGGAGAGGGCTGGCAACTGAGTACACAGCTGGCTTTTTCAAGCCGGAAGGAGACACAAGCTCCCAACTGCTCTGAACTCCAGTTCCGGGTGAGACTCTGGGGACCCAGACTCATACGGGGAGAAACTGGACTGTCTGGCAGTGGGCAGAACTGGAGGGAGGCTTTCTCTCAGAGGTGCTTGCAGCGATTACCGAGGGACACTGAGACCTGGGGGCCTCTTAAGGCAGGGCTGATGGGAAGCCATTGCTGTTTGCTCCGCCCTGAGACTCTGCCCCATTCAAGCTGTGTACAGAGGCTTTTGCATATGAATGGCCTGGTCCTTTGAAATCTAAATTTACCTATCAAACTGCAGCTGAGTCAGAGAGACCTAGAACATTCAAAAGAAGGTCCAAGGCCCCACAGCAGCTTGCAATGCTTCACAGCTGGGCCTCATCTGGGCATCTCCAAACCCCAAACAAAGAAGAGGAATCTGCAGATCTCTCTGTAGCTCCTGCTGGGTGGCCTCAGGCCGAGTCTAAATTTGCACCTCCTTGGAGATCCAAGAACCAGTGTAGCCAGGAGTCATAGTAGGACCATCCAGATTACAACTTCTCAGATCCATAAGGGTTACACTCAGGGGGCAGACTCAGTGAGCACCAAAGCCCCACTGAAGCAAGTCTTGTCTCATAAGGGTGTCTCCAGCACATAAGTTCTCCCGGCGAAAACACAGTTGATCCTCACAGCCAATTGGCCTGGAGGTGAATTCCTCCCAGTGATACCAACAACAATCAAGGCTTAACTACAACAAGACTGTGCACACAGCCCACAAAGGAGTGCACCAAGAGTGTCCACTTCAAGTAACTGGGGAGGCTGAGCCATTGGGCCCTATAGGACACCTAGCACACAAAGCCACTCTATCAACACAGGGAAGCAGCCAAAATGCGGAGACAAAGAAACAGGTCACAAATGAAAGAAATGGAGGAAAGCAAATGACTGGATATAGAGTTCAAAACCACGGTTATGAGGTTTTTCAAGAATTTTCTAGAAAAGACCAATAAATTTAGTGATACCCTCGAGGATATGAAAATGGACCAATTAGAAATTAAGCATACACTGACTGAAATAAAAAATAATATACAGAGATCCAACAGCAGACTAGAGGATCGCAAGAATCAAGTCAAAGATTTGAAATACGAAGAAGCAAAAAACACACAACCGAAAAAGCAAAAAGAAAATAGAATCCAAAAATAGGAAGACAGTATAAGGAGCCTCTGGGACAACCTCAAACGTACCAACATTCCAATTATGGGGGTGCCAGAAGAAGAGAGAGAGCAAGATATTGAAAACCTATTTGAAGAAATAATGGCAGAAAACTTCCCCTACCTGGTGAAAGAAATAGACTTACAAGTCCAGGAAGAGCACAGAACCCCAAACAAAAGGAATCCAAAGAGGACCACACCAAGACACATCATAATTAAAATGCCAAGAGCAAACGACAAAGAGAGAATCTTAAAAGCAGCAAGAGAAAAACAGTTAGTTACCTACAATGGAGCACCCATACGACTGTCAGCTGATTTCTCAACAGAAACTATGCAGGCCAGACGGGAGTGCCAAAAAATATTCAAAGTGATGAATAGCAAGAACCTACAACCAAGATTACTATACCCAGCAAAGCTATCATTCAGAATTGAAGGGCAGATAAAGAGCTTCACAGATAAGAAAAAGCTAAAGGAGTTCAATACCAAACCAGTATTATATACAATGCTGAAAGGTATTCTGTAAGAGGAGGAAGAAGAAGAAAAAGGTAAAGATAAAAATTATGAACAACAAATACATATCTATCATCAAGTGAATCTAAAAATCAAGTGAATAAAAAATCTGATGAATAGAATAAATGGTGAATATAATAGAATCAAGGGCATGGAAAGGGAGTAGACTGACAATCCTCAGGGGGAAAAGGGTGTGGGGGCTGTCGGAAGAGACTGGACAAAAATCATACAACTATGGATGAGGACAGTGCGGGGGTTAAGGGCATGGGGTGGGGTGGGAACCGGTTGGAGGGGAGCTATGGGGGGGAAAAAAAGAGGAACAACTGTAATAACCTGAACAATAAAGATTAAAATAAATAAATAAATAATCAAGCTGTGGAGAGAACTACATTGAGATAATCATACAAATGATAATAACATTATTTATTGAGCACCCCACTCTACACATATTACAAATACTAGAGGCCGGGAGCATGAATTCGTGCACCAGTGGGGTCCCTTGGCCTGGCCTGTGGGATTGGGCCGAAACCGGCTCTCCGACATCCCCCGAGGGGTCCTGGGTTGTGAGAGGGCTCAGGCCAGGCTGAGGGACCCCACAAGTGCACGATCGGGGCCAGGGTGGGACATGGGATGTTGGCCAGCCAGGGAGGGACTGCAGGGGGCTCCAAGGCATGTCCGGCCCATCTCGCTCAGTCCCGATCAGCCGGACCCCATCAGCAAACTAACCTACCGGTTGGACCGTCTCCCCCCTGATGGTCAGTGCACGCCATAGCGAGTGGTTGAGTGGCCTTAGAATATCATTAGCATATTACGCTTTGATTGGTTGAACAGCTGACCAGACAACCAGACACTTAGCCTATTAGGCTTTTATTATATAGGAATTATATAGGATATTGTCATTTAACTTCCTTGAAGATTGTTACCACACCCCTTTATTGCTGAAGAAATTGCTCTTTTGTCTGGACTACAGTGACTTTAAGGAGCTCTAAACCAAACTGCTATATAATGTTGTTCAGAATGTTTACTAAAATGGTTCAGAAAAGTGAACTTGAGAGTATGAGAAAAAGCTAATAACAGCTACCCTAATAAAATATAAAATCATAAATGAAACAAGAAGCTCTTTTTATGAAGATGGAAGTAATACTTCAGCAAATTTATTTTTAAGGACCTTAAGAATAGGATTTGATAAACTATTAGACAGGGGACAAAGAGAGATGCATAGAACAAAACAAAATGTGAAGGAATCCAAACTAATGGTGCCATGGATGAAAAGATCAAGAAAAAAATTATTTAGGAAAAAAATATAAGAAGGACTAAGAGATAATGTATCAGTCACATGTACCAATCAAACATTAAGTATTTAGTGAGCACTACTCTGAATACTGTTTTGTTAAATACATAAAAATGTATAAAAACCATATTTTCAAGAAGCATATACTTTGCTTGTCATGAAAATTACACAATATGACAAAGACAGACTAGCTGATGCAATAATCTATCTACCTAATAAAAGAGTAACATGCTAATTGACCATACCTTCGCAACGCCCACCAGCCAATTAGAAGTATGCAAATTAACCCAACAAAGATGGCAGGTTAATTTGCATACACAGGCATCGAGCGGCTGGGGGCGGGGCGGGCGACGACACAGGCCTTCTGCACCACCCCAGCCACTCTGGGCCTCTGGGCAGTGTGGGAAGGCGGAAAGGCAGCTCCGGGCAGGAGTGAAGGCGCTGCCGGCAGCCAGGAAAAGAAAGGCCCATTCCTGCACAAAACTTCGTGCATCGGGCTCCTAGTATTTTAATAACAGGGTAATAAGCAAATTGACCCTAATGGACCACTGGGAACGACCAGTCACTATGGCAAGCACTGACCACCAGGGGGCAGACACTCAATGCAGGAGCTGCCACCTGGTGGTCGGTGCACTTCCACAGGGGGAGCTCTGCTCAGCCACAAGCAGGGCTGATTGCTGAAAGTGCAATGGCGGTTGCAGGAGCCTCTCCTGCTTCCTTGGCAGCATCCGAGTGCGGCTTAGGCCTGCTCAGCAGATGGACATCCCCCAAGGGGTACTGGACTGTGAGAGGGAGCAGGCTGGGCTGAGGACCCCCTCCGCCACCCAGTGCATGAATTTTCGTGCACTGGGCCTATAGTATGGTATAACAGATATTGAAAATGACAGCTCTTCAATAGATCACAAAGTTTTAGAATTAACTTCATATACGAATAAAATGTAAAATATGTGCTTTCAAGAAAGATGCATGCAGTTATATACTTCTGATTGTTACAATGCTAGAAGCATAGCATTTCCAAACTAGTATCAAGTCAATATTCTGCAGACGAGAAAAGTTTTAATCTGTAGACAGACTAGGATAGTAGATGGAGATGGGTAGATAACAATTTATACTAGTAGCAAATTTTTGAAGTACAGAAATTTCATCCATTCACAATCCTTCTATCAATAGGAAAATATGCTTTCTTAAATATTGGAAGCACAAAATGAGCAAAATATTAGGTTTATCATGAAAACATTAAAATGTTAGTATTATTATCTTTACAAATAAATGCTACTGATGGTAAAGAAATTGGCGATACATATAAAATCAGCCCCCCAAAAAAGCATAAAATTACAATCAGGATATTTCTTTCCATTTTGTAAACAAGGACTGAAATTAATGTTTTACAAGAATTTCAATTTTTTAGAAGAAAATTCCTAAATTTAACACTATATGATTAATGTAACAAAGTACAAGATTTGAGTTTTTAATTACTCTCATTTACTAGAAAAACACTCTTTTATCCTTAAAATAACCATTAGGAACTTTTAAATACATGCTAAGTATTTCTTTCATGTATTTGTTTTTAAGAATACTACTAAGAGGAAACCAAGATGGCGGCATAGGTAAGCACCTAAACTGCTGCCTTGCACAACAATTTCTAAACTACAACTAAAAGAACGGACACCATCCAGAACCACAGGAAAGCTGGCTGAGTGAAAATTCTACAACTAGAAGGAAAGAGAAAAGCTCACAGAGAAATGGAGGTGCGGCAAAGGGTCTTTGTGCGCGCAGAGGGAAGGGCAGCTGAGAGCCTGGCTGACTTTCTCTGGCGGAAGGGGGAAGGAAGCCCCCGACCGCACTGAACCCCAGTTCTGATTGCACTGAACCCCAGTCCCAGGCAAAACCCCGTGGACCCAGGCTCATACAGGGGGAGTCTGGACTGTCAGGTAGAGAGAAAGGCACCCAGAGACTCGGAGACCCGGGGGAGATTCGGGGGAGCCCCGGCAGGCAGGTTTCCGGAGGCGCGCGTGCCAGTGTGCACAAAGGCTACGGAGGTTGCCACAGGCTTTCCCTAGCAGAAGGGAGTCTGAAGCTCCTGACTGCACTGAACCCTAGTTCCAGGCGAACCCCTGGGGACCCGCACTCTTATGGGGGGGAATCTGGACTCTCTGGCGGAGACTCGGGAGCCAGGGAAGGCAGAGGTCTGCAGGCGCACGCATGCCAGTGTGCACAAAGGCTGCGGAGGTTGCCACAGGCTTTCCCTACTGGAAGGGAGTCAGAAGCTCCTGACTGCACTGAGCCCCAGTTCTGACTGCACTGAACCCCAGTTCCAAGTGAGCCCCTGGGGACCCACGCTCTTGTGGGGGGAATCTGGACTCTCGGGCGGAGACTCGGGAGCTGGGGAAGGCAGAGGCCTGAAGGCGCGCACGTGCGCAAGGGCAAGGCTAACTGGAAGCCAAGACTGTCTGCTCCGCCCTGAGACTCCACCCCAAACAAGCTGAGCACAGAGGCTATTGCAATTTGGCAAGTCTAATCCTATAAGGCTGTCTCCAGCACCGAACTTCTCCCAGCTAGACACAGCTGATCCTTACAGCCAACTGGCCTGGAGGTCAATTCTTCCCAGTGATACCAACAACAATCAAGACTTAATTACAACAAGGCTGTACACACAGTCCACAAAGGGGTGCACCAAGAGTGTCCACCTCAGGTTAACTGGGGAGGCCGACCCACTGGGCCATATAGGAAACCTAAACACACAAATCTACCCTACCAACTCAAGGAAGCAATGAAAATGCGGCGTCAAAGAAAAAGATCACAAATGAAAGAAATGGAGGAAAACAAACGACTGGATATAGAATTCAAAACCACGGTTATAAGGCTTTTCAAGAATATCCTAGAAAAGGCCGATAAATATAACGAGACTCTCAAAGATATGAAAAAGGACCAACTAGAAATTAAACATACACTGACTGAAATAAAAAATATTATACAGAGACCCAAAAACAGACTAGAGGAACACAAGAATCAAGTCAAAGAATTGAAATACAAAGAAGCAAAAAACACTCAACCGAAAAAGCAAAAAGCAAAAAAAAAAAATCCAAAAAGTTGAAGATAGTGTAAGAAGACTCTGGGACAACTTCAAGCATACCAACATCAGAATTATGGGGGTGCCAGAAGAAGAGAGAGAGCAAGATACTGAAAACCTATTTGAAGAAATAATGACCGAAAACTTCCCCCACCTGGTGAAAGAAATAGACTTACAAGTCCAGGAAGCGCACAGAACCCCAAACAAAAGGAATCCAAAGAGGACCACACCAAGACACATCATAATTAAAATGCCAAGAGCAAAAGACAAAGAGAGAATATTAAAAGCAGCAAGAGAAAAACAGTTAGTTACCTACACGGGAGCACCCATACGATTGTCAGCTGATTTCTCAACAGAAACTATGCAGGCCAGACGGGTGGCAAGAAATTTTCAAAGTGATGAATAGCAAGAACCTACAACCAAGATTACTATACCCAGCAAAGCTATCATTCAGAATTGAAGGGCAGATAAAGAGCTTCACAGATAAGAAAAAGCTAAAGGAGTTCATCACCACCAAACCAGTATTATATGAAATGCTGAAAGGTATTCTTAAAGAAGAGGAAGAAGAAAAAAGTAAAGATAAATATTATGAACAACAAATACATATCTATCAACAAGTGAACCTAAAAATCAAGTGAATTAAAAACCTGAGGAACAGAATAATCTGGTGAATATAATAGAATCAGGGGCATAGAAAGGGAGTGGACTGATAATTCTCAGGGGGAAAGGGTATGGAGGGGGTTCAGGAAGAGACTGGACAAAAATCATACACCCATGGATGAGGACAGTGGGGGGGGAGGTAAGGGCAGAAGGTGGGGTGGGAACCGGGTGGAGGGGAGCTATGGGGGGGAAAAGGAGAAACAATTGTAATAATCTGAATAAAGATTTATTTAAAAATAAATAAATAAATAAATAAATAAATAAATAAATAAATAAATACTACTAAAAGCAAACCATGTAGCTGTGGCAACTTTCTAATATATAACCGTATTCTTTTTAAGAAAAAAAATAGCTGATGGCAAATTATAACATTTATGAAATTATCAAGTTGACTGCAATAATAATTTTAAAACATTATAGACAGAAAAAGAACAAACGAAGCGAAAGGGACAAGAAAGAAGGCAATGTTCTAAAACTAGTGAAAGTAAAGTCAGAGTTAGATATTGATACAAATTTACACAAAACCAATGCTGCTTTCTCCCTTATCACTTTGAATCTTCTGAAATTCTTTACCTAAACACACACTGAAAATAGTTATGATTTAATCCCTATAATCAACATGCGAACTGCTTACCTTGCAGGTTATAAGCTGCCAACTGAACTGCTGTATCAAAAGGACACTCCAATCTGAGACCAAACACAATTGGTTAAACAATTTCACAACCTTCAGTTTAAGACAAATACACACTTCATGTTGACCATTTCTTTTTCATAATTAGCTATAAAATTATTTTTCAAAAATATTTTTAAACTTCTCAAGAAAATATGGTTTACCTTAAGCAACTAATACTCACTTTCCACTGAGAATATCTTGTCTTAACTGAAGAACAAATAAATACCTAAGAAAAACAAAAGGCCCAAATTTAACTGAAGAGAACAATTTTACCCTTCTAATTTGGAAAGAAACATTCTTAATTATACAACTTTACCCAAAATAAAGTCTATATAAGAAAAAAGGGACAATAAGCATCAGGAGGATGGTAGCATGTCTGTAAGATAATAGCAAGAAACAGCCTCGCCGGTGTGGCTCAGTGGTTGAGCGTCAACCTGTGCAGGAGGTCACAGTTCAATTCCCAGTCAGAGCACATGCCTGGGTTGTGGGCTCAATCCTCAGTTGTGGGGAAGGAGGATGTGCAGGAGGCAGCCAATCTATGATTCTCTCTCATCATTGATTTTTCTATCTCTCTCCCCCTTCTCCCTTCCTCTCTGAAATCAATAAAAATAAATTTTTTTTAAAGAAGAAATAGCAGGCACAGAATACATACAGTAGAGAGAAAAGGTTTAAGGCAAATTACTGAGAATGAGCTCTGTGAACTGATTTAACTGTACTCTGACAATGCAGCCACCTCATATGTGAAAGGATACTAGCATGCATATAACTGTGGATAATAGCTATAATCTCATCAGCAGAGTAGTCAAGAGCAAAGCCCTTCTGAAGGGATTCAACTAACTCAATCTTTTACTTAATAAATAGTAAGGGCTCCTGGTGCTTACCACAGGCTGTGTTCTTACACTGACTGTACAGAAATAGGAGGCAGAGTAAACCTACCCCATATAGACCTCAGCTCAGGCTCTTTGCCTAGTCTGTATTGTGAATGGAGAGACATTGAGTCAAGGAGGTTTGGGATCTGACTTGTTTCCACTTCCTCTGGGCAAAGAGTAGATGGTGGCTATAGCTTTATTTGTAACATGGCAGCTCAGCCAGGGAGTGAAAAAACAAAAAATAAAAATAGTAAGTGGAATGAGTCATGGATTTGCAATATCATCCATTAAGAAATACCAGGAGGGCAGGAAAAAGTAAAAATAGGTATACATAACCTACTTAAAGTTTATTCAAAATTATTCAAAACAAATCAAAATCTAACATTTTTTATTAATCAATGGCATTTCAATAGGTAAAGCAAATCAGGAGCCTACTTGAATAAACTCCTAGTAGCCAAAGATAGATCATTTTGAACATTAATGAACATGGTAATGTATTTAAACACATCTGTCTCGTTTACAATCCATAAGTTGATAATGACACTTAAAAAAAGAACTCACTAGTTACCTTTGGAGGATGCTAGGGAACTAACTCTTTGTTTTGAAAACTGATAAAAAAGGAAAATAATCATACACTTAAAAAGCACTATCCCAAAATGACATTCTATTGTCTGAGATCTGTTACAAGGGGCAAGGACTACATTTCATTAGCTGTCTATAAACTGGAAAGTATTATGGACAATCTTCCAACATTTTAGCTAGCCTGACCAAACTTTACCCATGTTCAACTATGTCTTACCGGGTTAGCTCTTCACGAAGATTATTTGGTTCCGAGGAATAAAACTTAACTCGAAAATGCAGACAATAGGGTGAACCAACTGCCATTTAAAAAAAAAGAAAAGAAAAACGCTTTAATTTTTTTATAACTATTTAAATAATAAGGATTTACAGTCAGCAAATCTGTCAAAAATCCACTGAACTGGGGACAAAAGATAACAGGTTATTATTATATTTCAGTTTACAGTGTAGGTTTGATTAAACCTAATACAAAAAGATCAATCTTTTTTTTTAACTATACCAACCACATAATAATCTGCCCTCCTAAGAATAGATAGCTCTAAATTAATTCTAACAGTTCAGGGCCAATATCTATATACTACAGGCCCAGTGCACAAAATTCGTGCATGGGTGGGGAGGAGGTCCCCTCAGCCCAGCCTGCACTATCTGCAAACCGGGACATTCCTCTCACAATCCTGGACCACTGGCTCCTAATCGCTCACCTGCCTGCCTGCCTGCCTGCCTGCTTGCCCCTAAATGCCTCCCCTGCCAGCCTGGATGCCCCCAACTGCCCCACCCCACCAGCCTAGTTGCCCCTCACTGCCCCCCTGCCAGCCTAATTGCCCCCAACTGCCCCCCTGCTGGCCTGGTCGCCTCTTACTGCCCCCCCTGCCAGCCTGGATGCCCCCAACTGCCCCCCCACCGGCCTAGTCGCCCCTCACTGCACCCCATGCCAGCCTAATTGCCCCCAACTGCCCCTCCTGCTGACCTGGTTGCCCCCAATGGCCCCCCTCTGCTGGCCTGGTTGCCCCCAACTGCCCCCCCCCCCACCAGTATGGTCACCCCACGCAGCCTGCTTGTTCAGTTGTTTGGTCGTCCCTCACTAACCCCGCTGCTGGCCTGGTCGCCCCACGCAGCCTGCTTGTTCAGTTGTTTGGTCATCCCTCACTAACCCCCGTGCTGGCCTGGTCATTGTCAGCCATCTTGTGAGGGCATGAGGATCAATTTGCATATTACCTCTTTATTATACAGGAGGATATAAAAGCCTAAGTGACTGTTACAACCAGTTGACCAAACAACCAGTTGACCAGTCGCTATGAAGCACACTGACCACCAGGGGGCAGACACTCAACACAGGAGCTGCTCCCTGGTGGTAAGTGCACTCCCACAGCCAACCTCCCATGGCCAGCCAACCTCCCGTGGTCCCTCCCGCGGGCCAGCCAACCTCCCGCAGTCCCTCCTCCCCCCTCCCACCCAGCCAGCCCCCATCAGCCCTGATTGGGCCAGCCAGCCAACCTCCTGCGGGGAGGGACGACTGGGCGAGATGGCCCTGATCGGCCCAATTGCCAGCCAGGCCGAGGGACCCCACCCATGCACGAATTCATGCACCAGGCCTCTAGCATCAAATAAAAAAGTTCTGACAGCTCTGACCAGTATTCCTCAGGTTCAATTCCCAGTCAAGGGCATGTACTTGGGATTGCAGGTGGATCCTGGGGCCCGACTGGGGCAAGTGCGGGAGGCAACCAATCTATGTGTCTCTCAGATCGATGTTTCCCTTCTCTCTCTTTTTTTCTCTCTCTCCCTTCCTCCTTCCACTTCCTCCTCTATGTCCTCCTCCTCCTTCTCTTGCTGTTTCTCCCCCCATCCACTCTCTCTAAAAATCAATAGAAAAAATATCCTCAGGTGAGGATTAACAACAACAAAAGTTCTGTGCAATCTAACAGTCCTGACAATCTGCAGAGCTGTATTTCTTAAAAGCACAGAGGAACACCTATGTTATTAGTTGTTCATGGCAAATCCTCCCATACACTTTCCAATTCACTCCACCTACTACATTAACATCTATATTTTCAGTGGTTCCATTATTATGTAAAGACAAGAGTTGAAATGCCTGAAATCTGTTACTACCCAGGATAAGGTGTACTAAGGATTGAACACTGGTATTTTCCTGACTATTGATAGGAATAGCACTGGCATTTTATGTGAAAGGCTTCTTTTCATTGTTTTTAATTTTTTTAAAAATTACAGCCTTGCCTAACGGGCATGGCTCAGTGGTTGAGCATTGACCTATGAACCAAGAGATCATGGTTCGATTCCCAGTCAGGGCACATGCCCAGATTGCAGGCTCAATCCCCAGTAGGGAATGTTCAGGAGGAACCAATCAATGACTCTCTCTCATCATGGATGTTCCTATTTCTCCCTGACCCTTCCTCTCTGAAATCAATAAAAATAAATTTTTTAAAAGTCACAGCCTTAAAGCCTCAAAATATTTTTCAGAAAAAGCTGGACAAATACCAAACAAGAAAATTCCAACGTAAGAAATCTATCTATAATAATAAAAGGGTAATATGCTAATTAGACCAGACATCTTTCCAGAAAAAGCCATGGTGGTGAGGTCAAGGCAGAGGCAGTTAGGGGTGATCAGGCTGGCAGGGGAGAGCAGTTAGGGGGATCAGGCCAGCAGGGGAGGGCAGGTAGAGGGATCAGGCTGGCGGTAGAGGGCAGTTAGGGGGATTAGGCTGGCAGAGGAGAGCAGTTAGGGGGATCAGGCCGGTAGGCAAGCGAGCGGTTAGGAGCCAGCAGTCCCAGATTGCAAGAGGGATGTCCGACTGCCGGTTTAGGCCCGATCCCACACGGATGGGCCTAAACCGGCAGTCGGACATCCCCCAAGGGGTTCCGGATTAGAAAGTGTGCAGGCCGGGCTGAGGGACACCCCCCATCCCGTGAACAAATTTCATGCACCAGGCCACTAGTCCATACATATAAAAGGCTAAGCAACCATCGCATCCGAAACAACTGAACAGATGACCGAACAGGCTGTGTGGGGCAACCAGGCTGGCAGGGGGGTTAGTGAGGAACGACCAAACGACTGAGCAGCAGGCTGCATGGGGCGACCAGGATGGCAGGAGGGTTACTGAGGGGTAACCAAATGACCAAGCAGCAGGCTGCATGGGGCAACCAGGCCCGCAGGAGGGCAGTTGGGGGTGACCAGACTAGTGGGGGGGGGGGGGAGGGAGGGCAGTTGGGGTCAACCAGGCCGGCAGAGGGGGACAGAGAGGGGCGACCAGGCTGGCGGAGGGTGGCAGTAGGGAGCAACCACGCCGGCAGGGGTGCAGCAAGGGGCGACCAGGCCGGCGGGGGGGCACTAAGGGGCAACCAAACTGGCGGGGTGGGGGCAGTTGGCGACGACGCCGGCAGGGGGTTTAGTTGGGGGTGATTAGGCAGGCAGGCAGGCAGGTGAGCAGTGGTCCCGGATTGTGAGAGGGATATCTGACTGCAAGTTTAGGCCTGATCTGCGGGATTGGGCCTAAAACGGCAGTCGGACATCCCCTGAGGGGTCCCGGATTGGAGAGGGTACAGGCTGGGCTGAGGGGGACCACACCCCCGTCCACGATTTTCATGCACCGGGCCTCTAATAAAAGAGTAATATGCAAATTAACCATCACTCCACTATACCCACAAGCCATGCCCACAAGCCAATCAGGAGCGAGTATGCAAATAAACCCAACCAAGATGGCTGCAGCCACTGAGAGAGCAGGAGGGAGGCTTGGGTTTCCACCGGCGATGGAGGAAGCCAAGCTTTCCGCACACCCTGGCTGGCCCAGGCCTCCACTCCAGGCTACAAAGTTTCAATTATAGAAGATAAATAAATCCCAATAAAAATGGTGGCAGCCACGGAAATGGAGAGAGCAGAAGGCTAGGGTTCCCCCCGGCGATGGAGGAAGCCAAGCTTTCCGCATACCCTGGCTGGCCCAGGCCTCCACTCCAGGCTACAAAGTTTCAATTATAGAAGATATAAATCCCAACAGAAATGGCTGCCGCCACAGAGCGAGCAGAAGGCTTGGCTCCACTCCAGGCTACAAAGTTTCAATTGTAGAAGATAAATAAATCCCAGATACCAGGGCCTCCACTTGGGTCGCCAGGGGGCATGGCCGGCCTGCAAACCACCACAGGCCCCTCGCCCAGGCTGCCCCACACCCCAAGGGAACCCCCACCCTGATCCGGGACACCCTTCAGGGCAAACCAGCCAGCCCCCACCCATGCACCAGGCCTCTATCCTATCTAATAAAAGAGTAATATGCAGATTGACCATCACTCAAACACACAAGATGGCTGCCCCCATGTGGTCAAAGATCCTACCCCCATGTGGACACAAGATGGCCAGCAAGGGAGGGCAGTTGGGAGGGACCAGGCCTGCAAGGGAGGGCAGTTGTGGACGATCAGGCCAGCAGGGAAGGGCAGTTGGAAGGGACCAGACCAGAAGAGGAGGGAAGTTGGGGGTGACCGGCCTGCAGGGAAGGGCAGTTGGGAGGAACCCAGGCCTGCAGGGGAGGGCAGTTAGGGGGGACCAGGCCTGTAGGGGAGGGCAGTTAGGGGTGACCAGGCCTGCAGGGGAGGGCAGTTAGGAGCAAACGGGCTGGCAGGGGAGAAGTTAGGCATCAATCAGGCTGGCAGGGGAGTGGTTAGGGGCAATCAGGAAGGCAGGCAGATGAGCAGTTGGGAGCCAGCAGTCCTGGATTGTGAGAGGGATGTCCGACTGCCTGTTTCGGCCCGATCTCACCAGGATCGGGCTTAAACGGGCAGTCGGACATCCCTCGAGGGGTCCCAGATTGGAGAGGGTGCAGGCTGGGCTGAGGGACACACCCCCTCCCCGTGCACGAAATTCGTGCACTGGGCCTCTAGTTACTATATAAAGGTTAAGCATCTCATGGGAACTTAATCTCATTTGCAAGCTGCAAGGCTTTCTCCTGGAAACAAACTGTAAGACACTTCAATCTAGTTACCATCAATCCTATATAATTTAGGATCAGTATAGCAGATTGAAATTATTTTTAGAAAGTAGAGATGCTAAGAAATTCATCTAAAACATGATTTTTAAGTCCTTACTATTAAAAATAACTAATATATAATTATATATAATTCAATTTCTATTTTTTTCACAATTTTTTCAACACTTACTTTTAACTTGCTTTTTGATACTCTTTGTTACATCCAGCCAATGCTGAAAACAAAACAAAAATTCAGTTATTAAACAGATGACAGAACTTAGCATTTTAATTACTAAAAGTTAATTTTCATCATGCTTTTATTGGTAACCACAAGGATATATTTCACAAGAGAAAAAGAGTGAAAATGAGAGGGAGGGTTATTTACCCAAAATCCATAGTAAGCTTATGAATAGAAATGAGCAAAAAAGACCTAAAACCAAATATATGACTTTTTAAAACATTACCTTTACTTTCAGTAACAAGGATAGTCTAAATTTTGCCCTTAGTTCTCAAAAAAAAAAAAGATAACTATTTAAATTTGACAGAAGTATCTTCATGTTCCATATTCTTATAATAAAAATAAGATTTATTAACCGATCATGACCCCAAATTAGGTGAAATAACAATGCCATGTCTATTATACAAAGTAGCCCTAGCCAGTTTTGCTCACTGGTTAGAGTGTTGGACAGCGGACTGGAATGTTGTGGGTTCAATTACTGGTCAAGGGGCATATACCTCAGTTGCAGGCTGGAGCTTGGCTGGGGTCAGGGCACATGGGGGAGGCAGCCAATCCATGTGTCTCTCTCATATACTGGTAGATGTTTTTTTCTCTCTCTCCCCTCCCTCCCTCCCTCCCTTCCATTCTCTCTAAAAATCGGTGGGAAAATATCCTTGGGTAAAGGTTAAAACAAACAAACAAAAGACACTACTCAGAAGAGTCTGCACAATAAAATTAGATTTTTCTCATAATCAAGGCCATATCTATTAAGTGAAGCAGTCTTTGCCCCTTTATTTAACAAATAAAAAATGTTAATATTGTAACTAGCATATTTCTGGTTTCATGAGTAACAGCCTTTTGATACCTGTAACCTCTTCACTCTCAAATGTCCATAATATAAACAGACTTAAGAACGAATTCCAAAGACTTCCACTGTAAACCATTCCCAGCTTACTTCTCTTCATTAATCCTTTTACACCACCAAGTCCTAACAGTGACAGTAGACACTCATCCAACTAAGATATATATAATAGTGTTCTTTCCAGCGTGCTTACAATTCCAAGAATCCTAAAGGAAAAGAGTGGCTCTTGTGCTAACTAGTTCACAGAGCGAAGGAATCCAGTTTCAGAAATCCAGATAGACAAAGAGTGGGTAAACAAGGCTGCATTGTAAACAGACTTGTAACAATTTGCTTTTCTTGCCAATTATTTGCCCTAGCCTCTTCTCATTCTTTCCCAAGACCCAAAAGTAAAATTCACAGAACTATTAGAATGCCAGCAAAGTACCTCTGCACATTGAAATAAGATGGTCAGTAAACATTTTCAAAGGCAATTAAATACTGTGCAATATTTTCTCTGGATTCCAAGTGTGCAGGCTACTTAGTTAGCTGTCTCTCATTTCTTTAAAAATTCAGTTGGACTCCACATTTAAACATATTTCAATCTAACAAATGTTCAGTTTACACAGACCTCTATTAATAAAATGGTAGGCCAGCCAGTAGGCATAAAATAATTCAATTTATTAGCAGAAAATATTTCAATCTAGGACATCAAAAATTCCATCCATCATGGCCAAGCCAAACAACCCAATATCCAAAAATCCCAGATTTAACTGTGCAAAATATCTACTACAGCCTGATGTCAACTAAATACTGGGTGTGAAATAAAATTAGTTTTCTCCCCACAACCATGGACCTAGAAGTTGCCCTATCTTCAGGTTTTACCTATTATACTGCAACGAACAATTTTATGGTTAGTCACTTGGGCAGCCTCTTGTAGCCTTAGTTTTAGGGAGACTCTCATACACCATGAGTGCAAATTAGCACAACCATTCCAGGAGGTAATCTGACAATAGCTTTAAAAAAATCATTATGAATGTGTTCTGATTTACCTACAAGGAATGACATCAGAGAAAGTTAAGACAATTTATATTTCCAACCATACTAAACTGCCTACATAAAGTATTGCAATATGATAAAACACCAGGCAACAATTAAAATGAATGACAGCAAATACTTAAGATTCTAGAAAATTATTTACAATATATTGTTAAATTTTAAAAGCAGGTTATAAAATATTATAAACTAGTGGCCTGGTGCATGAAATTCGTGCGGGGGGGGGGGGGAGTCCTCCCTCAGCCCGGCCTGCACCCTCTCCAATCTGAGACCCCTCGGGGCAGTCGGACATCCCTCTCGTAATTCGGGACCGCTGGCTCCTAACCGCTCACCTGCCTGCCTGCCTGATCGCCCCTAACCACTCTGCCTGTCGGCCTGATCACCCCCAACTGCCCCTTCTTCCAGCCTGATAACCCCTAACTGCCCCCCCTGCCAGCCAGCTCACCCCCAACTGCCCCCCACTGGCCTGATCCCCCCAACTGCCCCCTCTGCCAGCCTTCTCACCCCCAACTGCCCCCCCGGCTGGCCTGCTCACTCCCAATTGCCCCCCCTTGCCGGCCTGCTTGCCCAACTGCACCCCCCTGCCGGCCTGATCACCCCCAACTGCCCCCCCCACGCCAGCCTGCTCGCTCCCAACTGCCCCCCCTCTGGCCTACTCGCCCCCAACTGTCCACCCCACCGGCCTGCTCGCCCCCAACTGCCACCCCCTGCTGGCCTGCTCACCCCCACCTGCCCCCCCAAGCCGGCCTGATTGCCCCTAACTACCCCCCCAAGGGCCTGCTCGCCCCAACCTGCCGCTAGCCCCCGCCCCCCCGAGGGCCTGCTCGCCGCCAACTGCCCCCCCCCCCCCTCCGCTGGCCTGATTGCCCCTAACCTGCCTCTGCCTTGGCCCCACCACCATGGCTTTGTCTGGAAGGTCTCCCGGTCTAATTAGCATATTACCCTTTTATTAGTATAGATCATTTTTGTCAAAGGTATAAATTTGTATATAGTCATACGCTTTCTTTTGGACTGAGGCAATCTATAACAAAACAGTAATAGAGTTGTTATCTAGGTGGTTGAGATTACTGGTGATACATTTTTCTTTGTTGTTTCCTAAATTTTCAACTTAACCAAGAGTAGATATTACTTGAAACAATAATCATGAAACCCCTTACTTTAATATTTTATATATAACTAATATATTCATATAGTTTGATTTTTTGGTAATATTAAAAGGTACATGGTCAACAGTCCCTCCAACATCTCCAACAGGCCAAGGCCGTCCCCACCCCCATATACCCAATTTCTATCATCACACTCACAAACATAACCCCCAAGGCGTTATTGGTTTCTGATTCTTTCCAGAGTTTCTTCAAACAGGGAGGAGAAAACGACTGTGTGTTTGTGCAGGTAAAGAGTAAAGAATATTAACAGCAGACTAAAAATCAACAGGCTAAATATAAATTTTGACAAAATAAACTTTGAGGAATATAAAAAACATTAATACAAGACAGACCACTTACTATTTCAAGAACAACCTAAAATCTTAGACAATTATAACTTAAATTTCATCCAGTTTAAGAAATTTAGGGCTAGTCTCATAGATACTCCTGAAATCTCTAGTTTGTTTCCTACTATTCTAAGCAGCACAGTAAACATAAAATCATCCCAGTGAAATAAAGGATCAGAGTTTTTCCCAAGTAGGCATTTTAGTCTCTTTTCTACCTGCATGTAATAGCTTTCTAATAACTGGCACATCCTTAAGACAACCCAAAATTCAGATAAAGCACCAAACACATTTTAAAGTGAAATTTAGGAGCTGAGGGAGTTCTGGGTGAAGTTCTGGGGAAGGTCTGAGCTCATGTTTGTATATTCTCAAGTCTGTTTTCTTTCATCTCCTCCACATTCCAAGCCCAGGGACTGGAAAATGCAGAGCTCAGAGACAGGCACTGATAGTAGTTTTCCTTGATTTAGGATCTTTAGGAGTTGAGTTTAAATTACATTAGAAGATAAAGGTGAGAGCATGCAGATATAGTCTTGTATGTTTGGTGTGAAACAAATATGGTTCTCTTTTCCCGTGGTACTTTAAAAAGGAAACAAACTTTCCTCATGGTACTTTAAAAACTTCCTTCTAATTTCCTACTTTTAAAAGTTTGGTTGATAAACTTTTATGCCAAAGGATGTGGAAAGTCAGATTTCTTTTGATGCTATTAAACTGGGCATAAAAGAATAATTATTTACTTGTATGTCTTAAAATATAAGTAACATATAATCACAAACAGACATAATTAAACCAAATAAAGAATCACCTAGGGAGCTTCCAAAACACTAACATACACACACCTTCATCCCCGGCACTATTGCCAAATAATCTGTAAACAAGCTCTTCAAATGACTATCTGATTTCTAACTGCCTACATTACTTTGCTAAAGAAAAGCACCATATTTTGCTCAAAAAGCCAAGACCACAAAGCATAGAAATATTAGTCATCTTTCAAAATAATTTCCTCTGCAAAAAATATTTCTCCTATGAGAAGTAGAAGCTATGTTCTGAATTAAAGGATTGGTTTAAAACAAATTTAAACATTTTAAACAGTTAACAAAATGTTTTTAAAAATCTATGCTATGAAAACAGAGGACCAATACATTGCATTGCTGTAATCTAACTGAACACACTTCAATTTAGTGTAGATTCCATTATAAATACTTTCTGAGTAATTACTTTTTTGGCATTAACAATTTGTGATATATATATTGTAGAAGATAAATAAATCCCAGATACCAGGGCCTCCGCTTGGGTCACCGGGGGGCATGGCCGGCCTGCAAAACCACCACAGATAAACATTTATCCACACACAGATAAACATTTAATATATTCATATATATATCCACACACAGATAAACATTTAATAATAAACATATATATATATATATCCACACACAGATAAACATTTAATATATTCATATTTATTTCTAAATATTTTTCACTTCCCACTACTTAACTGAATCCTATTTGTGTTAAGTTCTCAGGTACAACCTAATCCAATCATCTCCCAACAGTGATAATTTTACCTCCTCCTTTCTAACCTTTATAACGTCAGTAACTGCATTTGCTTACTACTATTATGAAATTACACAACAGTGGTAATAATGAGCATCTTTGTCGCATTTCTGTATTTAGTATGAATACTTCTATTGTTTCTCTATTAATCTACAATTATTATGATTTTTAAAAAATAATTAAAAATTAGTATAGAAAGAGAGCAGAACCCTGAGCAACCACCAGGTCTACTTTCCATAGGTGCTGCTTATTGGCCCTGCACCCACCACCACCCTTGAATATGGGCACACCTTCCAAAGGTTGGCTGAACCTACACAGATAGAAATGTCAATTCCATACAGGCCAAAGTCCATTAGGTTTATTCAGGGTGTTATGGGGTAAGGAAGAAAGGGCTTAACAGGCCACCAAAAAAACACATGATCAGAATTCGAGAGTATTATTCTACTACTCAACCTCAGATGTGTGAGGTCAGCAAGCCAAACTTACAGCTCACCACATCATGCGTACAGTACCTAAAATAGCTGAATTCTAAAATTGTGACAAGAATTGCCTCTTACCTTAGCTCAATGGTCTCGGATTTGCTACTGTTGTAGCCTCCAGGTGTGCACTTACAAAACATTTACCCAATGCTCCACTAGACCAGGGGTGGGCAAACTTTTTGACTCAAGGGCCACAATGGGTTCTTAAACTGGACCGGGGGGCCAGAACAAAAGCATGGATGGAGTGTTTGTGTGAACTAATATAAATTCAAAGTAAAGGAGCGGAGGGGAGAGCAAGAGAACCCTCCGCTCTTTCGGCTCCGCGGGCCGGATAGAACAGCCGAACAGGCCGGATCCGGCCCGCGGGCCGTAGTTTGCCCACGGCTGCACTAGACAATTGTTTTCTAGCTCTAACATCTCCATTTCTATTTGTGTTGAATTTTGTCTTTAGCCTAAATGCCATAAACTTCAACTAATCAAGTTACTCATCTTACTTTCTAAAGATTTTAGTTTCAATCTTATTGAATGTAGTTTCACCTAAGTATACAAAAAAAGGAGTAACAGCATAAATTAGTTAACCTGTTCAGAATTGGCACACATCACATCACCTCACCTCACATTCCATGGCCAAGAGCAAGTCACATGGCCAAACCTGATATCAACTAAACAAGAAAGTATAATCCCCTTATAAGCAAAGGCAAGAAACAATCCCATGATATACCTACCATATATAATAAATTTTATTATTTTTAATAAAACTGATACTGAATCATCTTTGCATTTCCGAGAATAAACCCCACCCAATTATAATGTATTATTTATACTTTCAATAGGCTGCTGACATTTTATTTGGGAGTTTTACATAGAAAACAAGGGAAATTTAAAATACACATACAAAACAAACCAATACAAGTTATCAAGTCAATTTGAAGAAAAGGGCAAAATAAAACTATTACTAATATGTTAAGTTCTTTTTCCATATTTCCCAAATATTAGAATAAATACTATCTATGTTTTCCTTTTCTGAAGCCTAAATGTGTACATTCTAACTCATTCTTCTTTAAAAACCTGATTGGACCAGTTAAAATTCTAATCTCTAAATATGAAGTTTTAAAAACTTCAAGCAGAGGTCACACACATATAGGTTAGAGGGTTGAATCTTGGATTAGAGCCATGTTTTATTTGGCCCACACTATTATTTTTCTTATTTCTTTAAAAATAGTTTTATTATGAAATATTCACAGAAAGTTGCAATAACAAGAGGTCCTTTGTACTCTTTCTCCACCTTTCCCCAATGCTTACATCTTACATAACTATAGTACAGTATTAAAATAAAGAAACTGACATTAGTACAATGTGTATACAGTAAGTCCCCACTTAATGTTGTTATTGTCAACAGGTTCTTGGAAACTGCAACTTTAAGCAAAATGGCATATAACAAAACCAATTTTACCATAGGCTGATTGATATGAATAAGAATTAAGTTCACACGCCATATTTCTGGTCATAAAAAGAACACTAAACTTCTAAATAAAGACCCAAAACACTTCTAATATTAAACACTGAAGTAAATGTGAGCTATATATACATTTAAGAAAGATAAATAAAAACACATAAAATAATTACTTTTCAACATGCTTATTCCAGTTCAGTGTCACAGATGGCCAGAGCCTGTTCTGGCTGCTCACAGTGGGACCCCACCTGGACATAAGTGCTCACACACACCCACACTCACTCAGACTGGGATCATGTAAATACACCAATTCACCCAACTTGCATATCTTTGGGCTGTGGAAGGTAAGAGAAAGCCCATGCAGACATTGAGAGAACATGCAAACCACACAGACAGTGGCCCTGGCCAGCAATTACCAGTATTGTTGTTGTTTTCTCATTAATGTTAGAATGAAACAACATTGAACGAAATTACATTATTCAAGGACCTGCTGAATATATATTTTTTAAAATATATTTTATTGATTTTTTACAGAGAGAAAGTGAGAGGGACAGAGAACTAGAAACATCGATGAGAGAGAAACATCGATCAGCTGCCTCCTGCACACTCCCTACTGGGGATGTGTCGCAACCAAGGTATATGCCCTTGACTGGAATCGAAACTGGGACCCTTCAGTTTGCAGGCCAATGCTCTATCCACTGAGCCAAACCGATTAGGGCTAGTTCAACATAATTTTATCACACATTTAGATTCCTATAACACCACAATCAAGATAAAGAAATATCCCATTATCACAAAGAGCTCTCTCAGTCTACTCCTTTAGAGTCATACCCACCTCCTATCTCCAATATCCTTAAACCTTGGCAACCATTAATTTGATCTTTATTTCTATAATTTTGACATTTCAAGAATCCTATCTAATAAAATAGTAATATGCAAATTAACCATCACTCCACTACGCCCACAAGCCACGCCCACCAGTCATGCCCAGCAGCCAATCAGGAGCGAGTATGCAAATTAACCCAACCAAGATGGCTGCGGCCACCAAGAGAGCAGGAGGGAGGCTTGGGTTTCCCCAGCGATGGAGGAAGCCAAGCTTTCCACACACCCTGGCCGGCCCAGGCCTCCGCTTAAGGCTACAAAGTTTCAATTATAGAAGATAAATAAATCCAAACAAAAATGGTGGCAGCCACAGAGCGAGCAGAAGGCTTGGCTCCACTCCAGGCTACAAAGTTTCAACTGTAGAAGATAAATAAATCCCAGATACCAGGGCCTCCACTTGGGTCGCCAGGGGGCATGGCCGGCCTGCAAACCACCATAGGCCCCTCGCCCAGGCTGCCCTACGCCCCAAGGGAACCCCCACCCTGATCTGGGACACCCTTCAGGGCAAACCAGCTGGCCCCCAACCATGCACCAGGCCTCTATCCTATCTAATAAAAGAGTAATATGCAGATTGACCATCACTCCAACACACAAGATGGCTGCTGCCCCTATGTGGTCAAAGATCCTGCTCCCATGTGGACACAAGATGGCCACCACAAGATGGCCAGCCAGGGGAGAGCTGTTGGGAGGGACCAGGCCTGCAAGAGAGGGCAGTTGTGGGCGATCAGGCCAGCAGGGGAAGGCCGTTTGGAGGGACCAGGCCTGCAGGGGAGAGCAGTTAGGGGTGACCAGGCTGGCAGAGGAGGGAAGTTAGGGGCAAATAGGCTGGCAGGGGAGCAGTTAGACATCAATCAGGTTGGCAGGGGAGTGGTTAGGGGGTGATCAGGCTGGCAGGCAGAAGCAGTTAGGGTCAATCAGGAAGGCAGGCAGGCAAGCAGTTGGGAGCCAGCAGTCCTGGATTGTGAGAGGGATGTCCGACTGCCCGTTTAGACCTGATCCCGGTGAGATCAGGGCCTAAACGGGCAGTCGGACATCCCTCAAGGGGTCCCAGATTGGAGAGGGTGCAGGCTGGGCTGAAGGACCGCCCCCCCATGCACGAATTTTGTGCACCGGGCCTCTAGTGTTATATAAATGGAATCATACAGTATGTGACCTTCTGAGATTGGCTGTTTTCACTCAACATAAAGCCCTTGAGATCTACCAAAGTTGTGTATCAATAGACTTTTCTATTGATGAGTAGTAACCAATGGTATAAATGTGCCAGCCTGTTTAATTATTAACCTACTTTTGGTTTTTTATAAGACATTTTGGTTTTTTCCCCAAGTGTTTTGCTATTACAATTAAAGTTGCTATGAGCAACCATGCACGGGTTTTTGTGAGAAAATAAGTCTTTATTTCACTGGGATAAATGGCCAGGCATATAAATGCTGTCATATGGTAAGAGTATGTTTAGTTATTTAAGAAACTGCTAGACTATATTCCATAGTGGTTGTACCATTTTCACATTCCCAAAACCAATATGAGATCCAGTTTCTCCACATCCTCACTAGTACTACTAAGTTGTCACTAGTTTTTTTTTTGTTTTTTTTTTTTGGCTTTTTTTTATTTATTTTTTTTTTAAATAAATCTTTATTCAGATTATTACAATTGTTTCTCCTTTTCCCCCCCATAGCTCCCCTCCACCCTGTTCCCAACCCATCTTCTGCCCTTACCTCCCCCCCACTGTCCTCATCCATAGGTGTATGATTTTTGTCCATTCTCTTCATGAACCCCCCATACCCCTTTCCCCCTGAGAATTATCAGTCCACTCCCTTTCTATGTCCCTGATTCTATTATATTCACCAGATTATTCTGTTCCTCAGGTTTTTAATTCACTTGATTTTTAGGTTCGCTTGTTGATAGATATGTATTTGTTTTTCATAATTTTTATCTTTACTTTTTTCTTCTTCCTCTTCTTTAAGAATACCTTTCAGCATTTCATATAATACTGGTTTGGTGGTGATGAACTCCTTCAGCTTTTTCTTATCTGTGAAGCTCTTTATCTGCCCTTCAATTCTGAATGATAGCTTTGCTGGGTAGAGTAATCTTGGTTGTAGGTTCTTGCTATTCATCACATTGAAAATTTCTTGCCACTCCCGTCTGGCCTGCATAGTTTCTGTTGAGAAGTCAGATGACAGTCGTATGGGTACTCCCTTGTAGGTAATTAACTGTTTTTCTCTTGCTGCTTTTAATATTCTCTCTTTGTCTTTTGCTCTTGGCATTTTAATTATGATGTGTCTTGGTGTGGTCCTCTTTGGATTCCTTTTGTTTGGGGTTCTATGGGCTTCCTGGACTTGTAAGTCTATTTCTTTCACCAGGTGGGGGAAGTTTTCGGTCATTATTTCTTCAAATAGGTTTTCAGTATCTTGCTCTCTCTCTTCTTCTGGCACCCCCATAATTCTGATGTTGGTACGCTTGAAGTTGTCCCAGAGTCTTCTTACATTATCTTCAACTTTTTGGATTTTTTTTTTTGGCTTTTTGCTTTTTCGGTTGAGTGTTTTTTGCTTCTTTGTATTTCAATTCTTTGACTTGATTCTTGTGTTCCTCTATTCTGTTTCTGGGTCTCTGTATAATATTTTTTATTTCAGTCAGTGTATGTTTAATTTCTAGTTGGTCCTTTTTCATATCTTCGAGGGTCTCGTTATATTTATCGGCCTTTTCTAGGATATTCTTAAAAAGTCTTATAACCATGGTTTTGAATTCTATATCCAGTCGTTTGTTTTCCTCCATTTCTTTCGTTTGTGATCTGATTCTTTGACCCCGCATTTTCACTGATTCCCTGAGTTGGTAAGGTAGATATTTGTGCTAGGTTTCCAATATGGCCCAGTGGGTCTGCTTCCCCAGTTAACCTGAGGTGGACACTCTTGGTGCACCCCTTTGTGGACTGTGTGTACAGCCTTGTTGTAATTAAGTCTTTATTGTTGTTGGTATCACTGGGAAGAATTGACCTCCGGGCCAGTTGGCTGTAAGGATCAGCTGTGTCTATGCTGGGAGAAGTTCGGTGCTGGAGACAGCCTTATAGGATTAGACTTGCCAAATTGCAATAGCCTCTGTGCTCAGCTTGGATGGGGTGGAGTCTCAGTCTTGGCTTCCTGTCAGCCTTGCCCTTGCGCGCATGTGCGCTTTCAGTCCTCCGCCTTCCCCAGCTCGAGTCTCCGCCTGAGAGTCCAGACTCCCCCCACAAGAGCGTGGGTCCCCAGGGGCTCGCCTGGAACTGGGGTTCACTGCAGTCAGAGCTGGGGCTCAGTGCCATCAGGAGCCTCTGACTCCCTTCCACTAGGGAAAGCCTGTGGCAACCTCCGCAGCCTTTGTGCGCACTGGCGCGCGCGCGCGTGCGCACTTTCAGTCCTCCGCCTTCCCCGGCTCTCGAGTCTCCGCCCGAGAGTCCAGACTCCCCCCACAAGAGCGTGGGTCCCCAGGGGCTCGCCTGGAACTGGGGTTCACTGCAGTCAGAACTGGGGCTCAGTGCAGTCAGGATCCTCTGACTCCCTTCCACTAGGGAAAGCCTGTGGCAACCTCCGCAGCCTTTGTGCGCACTGGCCCGCGTGCTCCTTCAGACTTCTGCCTTTCCCAGCTCGAGTCTCCGCCCGAGAGTCCAGACTCCCCCCGTAAGAGCGTGGGTCCCCAGGGGTTCGCCCGGAACTGGGGTTCAGTGCAGTCAGAACTGGGGTTCAGTGCGGTCGGAGGCTTCCTTCCCCCTTCCGCCAGAGAAAGTCAGCCAGGCTCTCAGCTGCCCTTCCTCTCTGCACGCACAAAGCCCCTTTGCCGTACCTCCAATTCTCTGTGAGCTTTTCTTTCCTTCTAGTTGTAGAATTTTCACTCAGCCAGCTTTCCTGTGGTTCTGGATGGTGTCCGTTCTGTCTTTTAGTTATAGTTTTGAAATTGTTGTGCGAGGCAGCAGTTTAGGTGTTTACCTATGCCACCATCTTGGTTTCGTTTACCTCAAGTTGTCACTAGTTTTTATTTCAGCTGTTCTAATAGACGTGTAGTAATGATGCTCATCAATATCTTAATTTGCATTTCCCTTTTGTCCATTGACGTTTAACATCTTTTCATGTGTTTATTTGCCACCAATATATCCTCTAATCCTACTCCAAACTCTGGAGGAGATAACTACAATACTATCTGCAAAGAAATTTCTGTATTTATAAAACAACTGGAAAAATCAGAAGCTTCATAAGCCCTTTCTCTTCCCAAATAATTCAGTCCAGAAGTAACTAGGTGGTCTGATCATGCAGGGAGAGGCTAGAGATTAATTCCATACAGATTTAGTAGTCAGATAAATATACTGATGATAATCAAAGCCTGGTTTCTGTACAAAAGAACTGCAAATAGAAAACAAAACAAAACACTGCAAGTAAGTCCTGTGATATTGGACTAAAATCAGAGTTATAGTGTGTGATATCTCTCTCTATACACACACGCAGACACATACACACAGACACAGAAGGAGAGATTGAGAAATGGAAACATACAGTCCCTAAATCTAGCCAAAAAGTTCATTAGAGAACTGGCAAATTCCAGGGCTAGACAAGGGAAATACAAGATGAACATCTTCTTGGGCCAGAAAGTCAGGAAATGCTCAAAGAATGATGTGTGTATCTTAAATGAATATAGAAGTCATTTTGAAGTGGCTCCCACTGACCAAACCACAGGAAACTGAACATCAAAATAAATGATAGTAACAGGTTATGACCCTTGAATAAAACAGAAACCCATTAGTTCAAAATAAATAAATAAATACAAAATTTGATGAGAAAGCCTCAAAGTAACTGTCCACAAAAAATTATTAATCACAAAGAGTAAAATAACTTTATAATGGAAAGGATCTGGCTGACACCATCTTAATCAAAGGATCAAAGTTAATATCAACAGTAATGGGACACAATGAAATTAAATGTCACCTGATAGGACAGGTGAGAACACAGGATCACTTCTCTGTTATTTCCTGTCAAAGGAGTCTAAGATTAGCCTACTTCATGAGGAAGCATCAGAGAAAACCAAAATGGAGATAACCTACAAAATAACTGTCCTGTATCTTCAAAAGTGTAAAGGTCAAGAAAGTCAAAGAAAGACTGAGGAATTGCAATATTCTAGTGTGAAGACCACGAAAAGACATGACAACTAATGTAAAGTGTGATTCTGTACTGGATCTTATGGCTATAAAGAACACTCAAGGGGCAATTGGCTTAACTTCAATGGATGTTGGTAATGCCACAATGTTAAATTAACTTTCTGGTTTTGTCGGATGTATTGAGTTATCCAAGAGAATATGCTTGTTTGTAGGAAACATACACTGAAGAATTCAGGGGTGATGGAACATCTTATCTGCAACTCTCTCTCAGATGGTTCCAGAAAAATATTTATAGTGTCCTGCAACTTTGCTGTAAATATGAAATTGTTTCAACTACAAAATTAAATATAGCGCAGCCAGTGTGGCTCAGTGGTTGAGCATCAACCCATGAACCAAAAGTTTCGATTCCTGGTCAGGGCACATGCCTGGGCTGTGGGCTCAGTCCTCAGTGGGCGGCATGCAGGAGGCAGCCAATTGATGACACTCTCTCATCATTGACGTTTCTCTCTCTCCCTCTTCCTAGCTCTCTCTGAAATGAATAAAACATGTGTTTTTTTTTTAATTAAATATGAACACCTTTTCACATATTCACATAAAATAGGCTACTATAAGCAAAGGTAAACAACTTTAAAAAAAGCAAAATTAGAAAAAAATGTCCAGGCAAATGAAAATGAAAAAAAAAAAAAAAAGCTGGGGTAGCAATGTTTATATCTGAAAAAATAGACCTCAAAGTGAAGGCCATAACAAGAGATACTAGTAAGGAAGACCAATTCGTAATACTAAAGGGATCAATACAAGAGGCTATAACTTTGGTAAACATATATGCACCCATTACAGGAGCATCTAAATATATAAAAAAAAAACTTCTGGAGGATATCAAGGAGAGATCGATAGCAATATGATCACAGTAGGGGACTGACATCACTGGATAAATCTTCTAAACCAAAAATCAACAAGGAAACAGCAATCCTAAATGACAGTCTAAAACAGATGGAACTAATTGATATCTTCCACCCCAAAGCTACAGAATATACATTCTTCTCAAGTGCACACTGGGCATTTTCAAAGATAGACCACATGTTAGGACACAAGATAATTCTCTGCAAATTCAAGAAAACTGAAAAAACATCAAGCATCTTCTCAGTCCACAATGGCATGGAATTAGAAATCAGCTACAATAAAAACGCTCAAAAACAATCAAATACCTGGAAGCTAAATAGCATGCTATCCTATATAATAAAAGGGTAATATGCAAATCGACCGAATGGCAGAACGACCAATCGCTATGATGTGCACTGACCACCAGGGAGCAGACACTCAACACAGGAGCTGCCCCCTGGTGGTCAGTGCACTCCCACATGGGGAGTGCCGCTCAGCCACAAGCCAGCCTGATAGCTGGTGAGTGCAGCTGCCACTCGACAGCGCTAAGGATATCCAACTGATGGCTTAGACCCGCTCCCCGAAGCCATCAGTCAGACATCCTCCGAGGGCTGAAGGACAACCCCCCCCCTCCCTACAGTGCATAAATGTCCTGCACTGGGCCTCTAGTTAAGCAATGATTGGGTTACCAAAAAGATCAAAGAAGAAATAAAAAAACACCCTGGAAACAAATGAAAACGAAAACAATCCAAAATCTATGGGACACAGTGAAAGCAGTCCTGAGAGGGAAGTTCATAGCACTACAGGCCTACCTCAAAAAAAACAAGAAAAAGTGGCAGTAAGTTATCTAACACTACAAATAAGAATAGAAAAAAAAAACAACAAGAAACACCCAGAATAAGTAAAAAGAATGAAATAATAATGATCAGAGATAAAATAAATGACAAATAGACAAAAAAAATACAAACGATCAATAAAACCAAGAGCTGGTTCTTCGAAAGGATAAACAAGGTTGATGAACCTCTAGCCAAACTCACCATGAAACAGAGAGAGAGACCCAAATAAACAAAATCAAAAACAAAGGAAGTGAAGTAACAACTGACCCCACAGAAATACAACGGATCATAAAAAAATATCATGAAATACTTTATTCCAACAAATGGGACAGCCTGGACAAAATGGACATATTCTTAGAAATATACAACCTTCCAAAACTCAATCAGGAAGAATCAGAAAACCTGAATAGGCCAATAACTACTGATGAAATTGAAGCAATAATCAAAAAACTCCCAGCCAACAAAAGCCCTGGTCCGACAGATTCATAGAGCAGTTTTACCAAATATTCAAAGAAGAACTAACACCTATTCTCCTCAAACTATTTAAAAAATTCAAGAGGAAAGAACACTTCCAAACTCTTTCTAAGAGGCCAGCATTACCCTGATTCCAAAACCAGATAAAGACACTACAAAGAAAGAAAACAAGCCAACATCCCTGATGAACACAGACGGTAAAATCCTCAACAAAATTTTAGCAAATCGGATCCAGCAATACATTAAAAAGATCACACATCATGACCAAGTGGGATTTATTCTGGGGATGCAAGGCTGGTACAATATTTGCAAATCAATTAAATGTTATATTGCACCTAAACAGATTGCAAGACAAATATCACATGATCATATCAACTAATGCAAAAAAAGCATTCGACAAAATCCAACACCCTTTTTTGATAAAAACTCTCAGCAAAGTGGGAATAGAGGGATCATACCTCAACATAATAAAGTCCATATATGACAAACATACAGCCAACATCATAGTCAATGGGCACAAAGTAAAACCATTACCCCTAAGAACAGGAACAAAACACGGATGTCAGCTTTCTCCACTCTTGTTCAACATAGTACTCACTTGCAATCAGACAAGAAGAAGAAACAAAAGACATCCAAATTGGAAAGAAGGAACTAAAACTCTCATTATTCCCAAATAAAATGATACTGTACATAGAAAACCCTGAAGACTCCATAAAAAAGCTACTAGATTTAATAAATGAATTCGGAAAAGTAGCAGGATACAAATTTAACACCCAAAAATCCATAGCATTTTTATACATAATAGTGAACTCTCAAAAAGAGAAAGTAAAAAAATAATACCATTTACTACTGCAACAAAAAAATTAAGATACTTAGGAATAAACTTAGCCAAGGAGGTAAAAGACCTGTACTCCAAAAACTGCAGAACGTTGAAAAAGAGATAGAGGAAGATATAAACAAGTGGAAGAATATACCATGTTCATGGATTGGTAGAATTAACATTAAAATGTCCATACACCTGAAAGAAATCTACAGATTCAATGCAATCCCTATTAAAATACCAACAGCATATTTCACAAACCTAGAACAAACATTCCAAAAATGTATATGGAACCAAAAAAGACCCCGAATAGCTGCAGCAATCTTGAGAAAGAAGAACAAAGTTGGAGGACTCACAATACCAGGTATCAAGCTATACTACAAAACTAGTGTTCTCAAAACAGCCTGTTACTAGCACAAGAACTGCATATAGATCAATGAAACAGAACAGAGAACCTAGAAATCAACCCAAACGACTATGCTCAATTAATATTTGACAAAGGAGGTGAGAGCATACAATGGAGTCAAGACAGTATCTTCAACAAATGGTATAGGGAAAATTGGACAGATACATGCAAAATAATGAAACTAGACTACCAACTTACACCATACACAAGAATAAACTCAAAATAGATAAAAGACTTAAATGTAAGACATGAAACCATAAAATTCCTAGAGAAAACCATAGACAGCAAAATCTCAGACCTCTCTCATAGCAATGTTTATAGATATATCTCCTAGGACAATGGAAACTAAGGAGAAAATAAACAAATGGGACTACATTAAAATAAAATGCCTCTGCACTGCAAAAAGAAACCATCAACAAAATAACAAGACAGCCCACTACATGGGAGAACGTATTTGCCAATGATACATCTGCTAAGGGGTTAATCTCCAAAATATATAGGGAACTCGTAGAACTTAACAAAAGACAATCCCATTACAAAATGGGCAAAGGACCTAAATATACACTTCTCCAAAGTGGACATACAGATGGCCAAGAGACATATTAAAAAATGCTCAAAATCACGAATCATCCCAGAGATGCAAATCAAAAAGACAATGAGATATCACCTCACACCTCTCAGGATGGCTATCATCAACAAATCAACAAATGACAAGTGTTGGTGAGGATGTGAAGAAAAGGGAAGTTAGTACACTGCTGGTGGGAAGGCAGACTGGTGCAGCCACTGTGGAAAACAGTGGAGTTTGCCAAAAAAATTAAAAATGGAAGTGCCCCCACTTCTAGGAATATAACCTAAGAAACCCAAAATACCAATCAGAAAGAATATATGCACCCCTATGTTCACAGCAGTGTAATTTACAACTGCCTAACTCCCTTTTGATTCTACAGTTTTGTCAACAGTAAATATGACAAAGAAATATGACAATCATTGTGTTTACATAAATGATCCTGGCCAAAAAATCCACTTGAGCTACCATCATGTTCACTATTTTCACCAAAAAATTGAAGTGTTTTATAAATTTCAATTTTGTTTCATTCTGGAGTTAAATCTGGCCACACAACAAATAACGAAGTCTCCTCTATGTGTACTTAATGTCATTAAGACTGTCATAGAACCAAGTGAGTTAGCACTTTAAGAATACTTAAAGTGTCCTAGAGGGGTTTTTTGTTAATCCTCACCAGAAGATATTTTTCCATTGATTTTGAGAGAAAGTAGAAGGGAGGGTGCAAGACAGAGAGAGAAAGAGGAAGAGAAACATCAATGTGAGAGACACATCAATTGGTTGCCTCCTGCACATGCGCAAACCAGGGCTGGGGATTAAGCCTGCAACCAAGGTACGTGTCCTCAAACAAACTCTAACTGAGGGCCCTTCAAACCCAGGATCCTTTAGTCCAGTGGTTCTCAACCTTCCTAAATGCCACGACCCTTTAATACAGTTCCTCATGTTGTGGTGACCCCCAACCATAAAATTATTTTCGTTGCTACTTCATAACTGTAATTTTGCTACTGTTATGAATCGTAATGTAAATATCTGTGTTTTCCGATGGTCTTAGGCAACCCCTGTGAAAGGGTCGTTCGACCCCCAAAGGGGTCGCGACCCACAGGTTGAGAACTGCTGCTTTAGTCCATGGGCAGACACCCTATCCAGTCAGGGCTAGAGTTTATTTTTAATAGTTATGGAATCAAGTGAGGGCTAGAGTTTATTTTTTACTAGAGGCCCAGTGCACAAAATTCGTACATATGTAGCGTCCCTAGTGGCTGTTGGCTGCGGCCAGGGCCTCCCTTCCCCTGGCCACCTGCAACCACCGCCCACCCATGTGGTGCAGGGCCGGCCAGGGGAGGGGCTGCGGACAGTTGGCCAGCCGGCCTCACCCTAGTTGAACTCCCGGTCGAACTCCGGGTCAAGGGTACAATTTGCATATTAGGCTTTTATTATATAGGATAGTTATGGAATCAAGTGATTTAGCATTTTAAGAATATTTAAAGTACTATCTAGGGTTTATTTTTAATAGTTTTCATCCACCAATTATTGTTCTTTCAGCCCAATTTACCTAGTTTAGAGCACTGATTTTCAACTGATGTGCCACAACAATTTTTAACACACATAATACCTGACTATTTAAATCAGGGGCACTGACCTCTTTTTCCTGAGATTGTCAAATTTAAAAAGTGACAATAGCCAATACAACAATAGCCATCCAGTGTGAATGAATCAAAATTACACCTATTTTTGCCAGAATAGTAAAAAATATATTTTTTGGTGTGCTTCAGAATTTTAGTAATTAGTTTGTGTGTCATGCAATGAAAAGGGTTAAAAATCGCTGGTTTGGAGTATTTTAGTGACAGAAAATAAGTAAGCCTATGTAAATTTAATCTTAATGCCTAGATTTCTGGGTATTGGAAGGGATAAACTAGAACTAAAGAGTAGAGAACGAAATGGCAAGAAAGGCATTTCCTCTTTGATATGTATCAAATAAAAGGGAAAATAATCATTTGGGGATGTAGAATTCAGTAATTGCTGATATTGGCAAAGAATGAATAATACAACTTATCAATGACTGAATGTCTATTTCTTTCCACAAGCACTTAAATATTTGAAGTACCTTAAACCTAACATTGGCATACTTCTACCTCTTTCCCCTTGACTCCTCAAAAAACAGTGAACTATAAACTGTATGTCCCTAAAAGCATTTATTTTTTTCATCTGATTGCAAGACTTTAATCCCTTATCCTAGAGATGAGAGTTGAATGATATTAAACTAAATAGTCAAGCAAGCCTTCATCAGACTAGGTAACAGACTAGAACAGAATTCAATAAACATTTTGTGTGCCTAAACATATCCAAACATAGAAAAAGCACAGTAAAGCACATCATAAAAGATTAAAAATGGTATACCTGTGTAGGGCACTTACCATGAATGGAACTTGCAAGACTGAAAATTGCTCTAGGTGAGTCAGTGAATGAATGAGTGGTGAGTGAATGGGAAGACATAGGATATGTCTGTACACTACTGTAGACTTTGTAAACACTGAATACTTAGGCTACACTAAATTTATTTAAAATAGTATAGCACTGCACTACTACATCACTAGGCAATAGAAACTTTTAGCTCCATTATAATCTTTTGGAACCACTGTAGTATATGTGGTCCATCACTGACATGTCGTTATGCGGTACATGACCATATTTAACACTAATGGTATTCAGTTTGGAAGAGATCACTACTAATTCACCTTTCAATCTTACCTACTATTTCTTTTCAAATATCCTCCAGTTAAATCCTAGTACAATACTCAGTTCTTTGAAAAGCCTCCAACTTCCTACCCTACTACATATACTGTTCTCTCATTTGAAATGCACACGTCAAAGAACATCTATTTATAGATCCATAATCATGTATCTGGAAGGGATCTTACTCCACTCGCCTTAATCTGCAAGCTGGAAACTTCTGTCGCTTACTTACCTACAAAACTGGCATTCTTTCCATTACACAGTGCTTCTCTAATTCTAATATGCCCCAAAACAAATTTCACTGTTTATTAAAAACACAGATTTCCCATCCTCATCCACAAAAATCATATTCTAATAATTTGGGTTAGGGCTAGAACTCACTTTTTTTAATGAGCACATCATAATAAGAAGGAAATCAAAGGGAAAAAGAGCACATTAAGAATATATACTGTTAGCCTTAAAAAAAAAAAAAAAAAAAAGAAAGTAGCCTGTAGCACTTAGCACATTATCTGAAATTTTTCATTTCTACCCCCATATTGGAACCTCCAAAAAATAGCTACTCACTGCTACTTGTGCTGAATCCATAAATCTCAGTCCGAAATAGTCGCTTTCAATAAGGTCCAAGTGGTATGTAATCTGATCAAACAGTTCTTGACCTTTGGCTTTTTTCTGAAATGGCAAGAAAATAAATGAATCAGTAAGTGGCTTGCAGGGAGGGTAGGGTGTGGGTGGAGGAGGGCAAAGGAGGGAAAATGGGGAATCCTATCTAATAAAAGAGTAATATGCAAATTGACTGTACCTCTGATACACCCACAAGCCACGCCCACCAGCCAATCAGGAGCAAATATGCAAATAAACCCAACCAAGATGGCTGCAGAGAGAGCAGGAGGCTTGGGTTTCACCGGCAATGGAGGAAGCCAAGCTTTCTGCATGCCCTGGCCTGCCTTGGCTTCTGCTTAAGGCTACAAAGTTTCAATTATAGAAGATAAATAAATCCCAACAAAAATGGTGGCAGCCACGGACTGAAGAGAGCAGGAGGCTTGAGTTGCCCCCGGCGATGGAGGAAGCCAAGTTTCCACAGCACTGGCCTGCCTTGGCCTCCGCTTAAGGCTACAAAGTTTCAATTATAGAAGATAAATTCCAACAAAAATGGCTGCAGCCACAGAGCAAGAAGGAGGCTTGGCTCCACTCCAGGCTACAAAGTTTCAACTATAGAAGATAAATAAATCCCAGATACCAGGGCCTCCACTTGGGTCGCCGGGGGGTGTGGCCAGCCTGCAAACTACCACAGGCCCCTTGCCCAGGCCACCCCACGCCCCAAGGGAACCTCCACCCTGATCTGGGACACCCTTCAAGGCAAACCAGCCAGCCCCCACCCATGCACCAGGCCTCTATCTTATCTAATAAAAGAGTAATATGCAAATTGACTGTCACTCCAACACACAAGATGGCTGCCCCCATGTGGTCAAAGATGACTGACCCCATGTGGACACAAGATGGCCAGCAGGGGAGGGCAGTTGGGAGGGACCAGGCCTGCAAGGGAAGGCAGTTAGGGGTGACCAGGCTGGCAGAGGAGGGAAGTTGGGGGCAACCAGGCCTGCAGGGAAGGGCAGTTAGGGGAAAACAGGCTGGCAGGGGAGCAGTTAGGCATCAATCAGGCTGGTAGGGGAGTGATTAGGGTGTGATCAGGCTGGCAGGCAGAAGCGGTTAAGGGCAATCAGGAAGGCAGGCAGGCGAGCAGTTGGGAGCCAGCAGTCCTGGATTGTGAGAAGGATGTCCGACTGCCCGTTTAGGCCCGATCCAGGTAGGATCGGGCCTAAACGGGCAGTCGGACATCCCTCGAGGGGTCCCAGATTGGAGAGGGTGCAGGGTGGGCTGAGGGACACACACCCCCCGTGCAAGAATTTCGTGCACCGGACCTCTAGTATCTGTAATAATGACCAAAAAAAATGACTTTCAGCATCAACAAGCCAAAATGAAGATGGATTTAGTTATAAAGATCTCTTAAAAGAAAAAGAAAAAGAAACCATTATTTGTAATACCAAAAGTATTACCATGTAGCAGATACTATAGTTTTCTAATAAACCATTTAAAAGAGAATTTGTGATCTCTATGTGCTCTCCTGGAGAATGTTACTTCCTATCAACCAACAAATATTACTTTGTACCTAACACTGTGTTAGGAGACACTCTTCTCTTGTCAATTTTTAGAGTCCCTGCTTTAAAAAAAAAGAGCTTTATAATATAATTGGAAAGAGAAAACACTCAAGAAAACTTAGAACACTTAAATATCCTCCAGTTAACCAACTATATTTGAGCGTCAGCCTGCAGACTGAAGGGTCCCAGGTTTGATTCTGGCCAAGGGCACATGCCTGGGTTGCGGGCTCGATCCCCAGTAGCAGGTGTGCAGGTGGCAGCCGATCAATGATTCTCATCATTGATGTTTCTATCTTTCTATCCCTCTCCCTTCCTCTCTAAAAATCAATAAAAACATATTTTTTAAAATGTTACTTATGTTAACATACAAGGGGTATATTATTGCTATTTTTTTTTTGTTTGAAGTATTACAAATAGTAGTACATATTTGATTGAGGTACATGAGGAGAATCCTAGACCTTGTAGATCTTTTGAAACAATCTGGGGAATCCTCAGGGGTCACACTTTGAAATGGCTTTTTCTATACAAATTTCTTTGATATTTCCCCTCTTCCTCCAGTTTGGTGTCTTCTGCATTGATTATAGTCTTTTTTTTTTCCCCATTGACCTCCCCCCCGGCCTCCCCTACCCCCCAGTACATGCCTTTACCTGCCCCCCCACCCCAGTGTCTTGTATTATTGCTATTTTTAAACAATAATTTTAATTTTCAGTTTTAATTTCTAATATGGTAACTATCGATAGATATAGCACCCTCATAAGCAAATGCTTTGTTAGTATGCTCAATTTTCAGATATTTTCATATCCATCTAATGCATGCCCCTCCCCCGGTATGACTTCATATTATGATTTAGGTTATTTCTTATAAACAAATATATATTGGATTCTTTTTGAGTCATCAATCTCTGCCTTTTAACTGACTTTATTATTTCAATTTGTCCATTGATTTTTCTGAACTTCTTTTTACATTCTTTCTTATTGATAACTAAAATGTTATACCTTTTATCAAGCCAAGAACTTTACCATGCTCTCATGTCCCTGATCTCCCTTCTACCCAATCTTCATCATGTGTTATGGATATACTTCCTCTATTTCTTTTCTTTGACCTGGCTAATTTTTTAGACAACAATCTTTACATTGGTACTTGATCATTCTTTACACATCTTACATGTGTACATTACACATCTAATAGCATCTGCTAGATTTCTCTGTTCATCTGCATTCTTCCTCAGAAATGTTCCCCATGTTGGACTCTGTATGGCTGATCTTCAATATCTTGAGAATATTTTAATATTCAATACATTGGAGAATAATTTAATCATGCTCTTTTACTTGAACAATGGTTGGTTGGATTCAGAGTTTGAAATTATTTTCTTTTAATCATCTTTTCAATACTCAAAATATATTACTCTATCATCTTCTTGTCTGTAATAATAAAAGGGTAATATGCTAATTATGCCAGATGTCCTTCTGGACATCATTCCGGATGTCCTTCCTGATGAAGAAGGGGCCTGAGGGAAGCCAGACCGGGTCCTGGATGCCTGCAGGCGGCCCGAGGGAAGCCAGCCCAAGTCCCGGGTGCCTGCCGGCAGCTGGAGGAGGGAAGCCCGGGTCCTGAGTGCTAGAAGGAAGCCGGTGCTGGCAGTTGGGGGAAGAAGGCCTACTCTAGCACTAATTTTCGTGCATCGGGCCTCTAGTCTATAATAATAAAAGCATAATATGCTAATTAGACCAGACAGCCGAACAACCTGCCGGACATCCTTCCGGATGAAGCCACACAGCGGGGGCCGAGGCAGAGGCGGTTAGGGGCAATCAGGTAGGCAGGCAGAGTGGTTAGGGGCGATCAGGCAGGCAGGCAAGTGGTTAGGGGTGATCAGGCAGGCAGGCAGAGTGGTTAGGGGTCATCAGGCAGAGGCGGTTGGGGCGATCAGGCAGGCAAGCAGAGTGGTTAGGGGTGATCAGGTAGGCAGGCAGAGTGGTTAGGGACACTCAGGCAGCCAGGTGAGTGGTTAGGAGCCAGCAGTCCCGGATTGCGAGAGGGATGTTCGAATGCCAGGGGCCTAAACCGGCAGTTGGACATCCTCTGAGAGGTCCTGGATTGTGAGAAGGTGCTGGCCGGACTGAGGGACCAACCCGCCCCCCACCCCCATGTACGAATTTCATGCACCGAGCCTCAAGTAGTCTATATTGCTGTTTAAGAGGGTGATGTCAATTTGAATCTTGTTCCCTAATAATATTATTTATTCTCTTGGGTAAGCTTTAGACTTTTCTCTACCTCTGATAGTCTTAAATTTCACTATAATGGTCTAGTTGGAGGTGTTTTCTTAACTCTACTTGGTATTCTATTAGGGCCTTTTCAATCTGAGATCTTTCATTTCTTTTTAATTCTGGAGAATAAATCTCTGTTATTTCCTCAAATATTTCTCCTCTATTTTTGTCATTTTAAGTTTCCTACCTAAGTGTTAGCACTTCTAGTTTGTGGGTTTTTTAATAGTCACTTAATTAATAATCTTAATGACTATAGTTTTTTTTTTAACAAATACAAAACAGACAAAAGTTCAGAAAGCTTTAGTTATATGACAAAATGACAGGGATAAAAAAATGACAAGTCTAGAATTTGAATTTTGCTGTCTCCCAAGCTCAAATTCCCTAAGGGTTATACATTCCAGATTTTATTTGGAATGTCACTTCTCAAATCAATAATCAGATACCCCAACCTTTTATCACAATCTTCTTTTCTAACATGTTCAGAAATTAGCCTCAATGTCTAGATTCTCCAACCACATGGAAACTTCTGGTACTCCTGATCCCACTTAACAAGCATCAGCCCCAGCCCCAATTTTCCCTCTTTCTTTAACATAAAATTTACCATTTTAAAAAGTACAATTTAGTGCCATTAAATATATTCACAATTATCATCCCAATCAGAAACTTTGTACCCACTAAACAATCACGCCTCATACTCCCTTCCTTTACCTCCTGTAACTTCTTTCATACTTTCCACCACTGAATGGGGTTAGCATCTTTGTGGAAAATCATTTGACCATATATTTCAGGGTTTATTTCAGACTCTCCATGTCTGTCTGTATGCCAGAATCACAATGCTTTTTTTTTTTTTTTAATATATTTTATTTATTTTTACAGAGAGGAAGGGAGAGGGAGAGAGAGTTAAAAACATCGATGAGAAAGAAACATCGATCAGCTGCCTCCTGCACACTTCCTACTGGGGATGTGCCCGCAACCAAGGTACATGCCCTTGACCGGAATTGAACCTGGGACCCTTCAGTCCGCAGGCCAATGCTCTATCCACTGAGCCAAACCGGTTTCGGCCAGAACCACACTGCTTTGATTATTGAAGCTTTGTAGTAAGTTTTGAAATAAAGATGTGTGAGTCCAACTTTTTTCTTCTTTTTCAAGATTGTTTCGGCTATTTGGAGTCCCTTGAGATTCCACATATATTTTAGGATGGACTTTCCTATGTTGCAAAAAGTGTCCTTGGAATTTTGACAGGGATTACACTGAATCTATAGACAGCTTTGATTGGTACTGTCCTCTTAACAATATTACATTTTCCAATTCATAAACATAGGATATCTTTCCATCTATTTAGATATTCTTTCATATCTCTCAGCAATGCTTTGTAGTTTTCAGTGTACAGACATACCTCAGAATTATGGTTTCAGACCACTGCAATAAAGCAAATATCATGAAGCAAGTCAGAAGAATTGTTTGGTTTTCCATTGCATATAAATGTTTACACTATACTGTAGTCCAGTGGTCGGCAAACTCATTAGTCAACAGAGCCAAATATCAACAGTACAACGATTGAAATTTCTTTTGAGAGCCTAATTTTTTAAACTTAAACTTCTTCTAATGCCACTTCTTCAAAATAGACTCGCCCAGGTCGTGGTATTTTGTGGAAGAGCCACACTCAAGGGGACAAAGAGCCGCATGTGGCTTGTGAGCCGCAGTTTGCTGACCACTGCTGTAGTCTATTAAGTGTGTATGTCTAAAACAATGTACGTTCCTTAAGTACACTTTATTACTAAAAAATGTTAACCATCATCTGAGCCTTCAGTGAGTCATACTTTTTTTTGCTGGTGCTGAGTCTTAACCTTCATTTGTAAAAATACAGTTCCTGGAAAGTGCAATAAAGTGAAGCACAATAAAACAAGTTATGATGACACTATACAAGTTTTTTGCCTTATTGGTTAAATTTATTCCTAAGTATTTTATTCTCCTTAATGCTATTATAAATGGATTTTCTTCATTTCAGTTTTGAACTGTTCACTGCTAGTATATAGAAGCACAACTGATTTTTGTTGATTTTGTATTCTGCCATGTTGCTAGATTAATTAGCCCTAATCGTTTTTTTGTATGTGGAATCTTTAGGATTTTCTACTTATACGATCATGTCATCTCCAACAGAGATAATTTTACTTCTTTCCTCAGAATTTGAATGCCAATTATTTCTTTTTCTGCCTAATTTTCTCTGGCTAGAACTTCCAGTATTATGCTGAATAGAAATGGTGAAAGCCTGGATCCTTGTCTTATTCCTTCTTTTAGAGGGAAAGGAACTTCTACCCTTATCTTCCATATTTATCTTTTATGCTTCCAATTTTGTAGATTCTTTCCTCTTAGAAGTCCCTATATATGATCTTCAAACTCACTAATTTGTCCTTTATCTTAATTCATATTAATTTTATCCCACTGACTGTGTTCTTTATACTTTTCACACCTAATTTTTCAAGTTGGTCCTTTTAAGTACATTTTCATTCTTGTTTCATATTTCCAATATTTTTCCTTATCTTTTAACAAATGTATTAGACTTTTTTTTCCCATCTGCCTTTGCATATAGTACTATCGGTAATACAGTTTGATATATTTTGTTATTTGAATTTTGAAATGCTTGTTCTCATTTATCTTTTTGGCCATAATCAATGGGAATGAGTTACTTTCTGTGGATCACATGTAACAAAAGAAAGAGCTCAATCCAACTCTGTATCAGCTTCATTTGGCTCTGAGAAATCAGTAGGAGTATTAAGCAGATTCTAGGGAGGAGATCCCCAAGAACCAAAAGAACACAGTTTATCATTTCACATTCACTGAACAACTCTTCAGTTCAGTGATTCACTCTCATTCCCAAAAGAAAAGTAAAGTAACATTGGGAAGGATACATTCCTTTCATTATTTCTCTTATTTTCTTTCTTTTTTAAAAATAATTCTTTATCGTTGAAAGAATTACATATATCCCCCCTTTATCCCTCATTGACCCCCTCAAGCACCCCTGCCCCCGGCCCCAGGCCTTCACCACCCTATTGTCTGTGTCCATGGGTTATACATATATTTATTCAAGCTCTTTGGTCAATTTCCTCCCACCCACCCACCCTCCCCTGCCTTCCTTCTGAGATTCTGAACCCTGTTCCATGCTTCCATGTCTCTGGATCCACTCCTTTCACCAGTTTATTTTGTTCATTAGATTCCACATATGAGTGCGATCATGTGATACTTGTCTTTCTCTGATTTATTTCACTTAGCATGATACTCTCCAGGTCCCTCCATGCTTTCTCAAAGAGTAAGAGATTCTTTTTTTTACTGCTGCACAACATTCCATGGTATAAATCATGGGTTTTTTTTATCCACTCATCTACTGATGGGCATTTGGGCTGTTTCCAGATCTTAGCTATTGAAAATTGTGCTGCTATGAACATAGGGATGCATATATTCTTTCTGATTGGTGCTTCGGGTTTCCTAGGATATAATCCTAGACGTGTGATCACAGGGTCAAATGGCACTTCCATTTTTAATTTTTTTAGCAAACTCCATACTGCTTTCCACAGTGGCTGCACCCGTCTGTATTCCTACCAGCAGTATCCTAGGGTTCCCTTTTCTCCACATCCTTGCCAGCATTTGTCATTTGATTTGTTGATGGTAGCCATTCTGAGAGGTGTGAGATAGTACCTGTCTTTTTTATTTGCATCTCTCGGATGATTAGTGACTTTGAGCATTTTTTAATATGTCTCTTGGCCATTTGTATGTCCACTTTGGACAAGTATCTATTTAGGTCCTTTGCCCATTTTGTAATGGGATTGTCTTCCTTTTGTTAAGTTGTACGAGTTCCCTATATATTTTGGAGATTAACCCCTTAGCAGATGTATCATTGGCAAATATGTTCTCCCATGTAGTGGGCTGTCTTGTTATTTTGTTGATGGTTTCTTTTGCAGTGCAGAGGCATTTTATTTTAATGTAGTCCCATTTGTTTATATTCTCCTTAGTTTCCATTGTCCTAGGAGATGTATCTGTAAACATTTTGCTATGAGAGATGTCCGAGATTATGCTGCCTATGCTTTCTTCTAGGATTTTTATAGTTTAATAACTTACATTTAAGTCTTTTATCTGTTTTGAGTTTATTCTTGTGTATGGTGTAAGTTGGTAGTCTAGTTTCATTATTTTGCATGTATCTATCCCATTTTCCCTATACCATTTATTGAAGATACTGTCTTGACTCCATTGTATGCTCTGGCGTCCTTTGTCAAATATTAATTGAGCGTAACAGCTTTGGTCGATTTCTTTGTTCTCTATTCTGTTCCATTTCTTGTGCCAGTACCAGGCTGTTTTGATTATGGTGGCTTTATAGTATAACATGATATCTGGTATTGTGATTCCTCCAACTTGGTTTTTCTTTCTCAAAATTGCTGCAGCTATTTGGGGTCTTTTTTTATTCCATATAACTTTTTGGAGTATTTGTTCTAGCTCTATGGAATATGCCATTGGCATTTTAATAGGGATTGCATTGAATCTGTAGATTGCCTTGGGTAGTATGGACATTTTAATGATGTTGATTCTACCAATCCATGAACACAGTATATTCTTCCACTTGTTTATATCTTCTTCTATCTCTTTTTTTCAATGTCCTCTAGTTTTCCCACTCCTTTCATTATAATTCACCACTCCCTCAGAGTTTGGTGAAAGACGGTTAGGGAATTTGAGTAAGGAAAATTTAGGGGTGAGGAATTTTAGAGGTATCGTTATCATGATTTATCTTTGAGGGCACTTGCACCCCCTGTATGAGTCACTTTATCACATCACTCAGTCAGAGGCAGATACAATTATCAAGACAACAATGGTAGGTAAGGATCAAGACCTGATCAGATGGCAATTCTCTCCCCCCACAAGCAGTTCTGCTTCCACAGCCCCACTAACCTACCACCACCATGAACACGCCTCTCACACGTGGGAGGTACACACACACACACACACACACACACGCACACACATCAGTACTAATACCCCCTCGCTGGGGCTTTCTGATTATTCTTTTTATGTATTAGAGTTTATGATCTTTCTTTCAAGGATTAATTTTGGGGGAGAAAGCCAGCAGCTGGCTTATTACAAAGAGCAGCAAGCTCAGTCGCTAAAGCAAAGTGAACAAGAGAAAAATGATCAACAATGTGACAGAAAACAGCAAAAGACCATGAAGTCTTAAACCCATGTGGGCAATAAGACAAACTAATTCAATATTTGAACATATTTGTTTTATTAATATAATGAAAAAGAGAACTATGGATTTAGGAAGGGAAGAGACAGACCGTCGTTACCAGAACTGACAAAGAAAACTTATGATTTTAAGTCATACTTATAATAACGAAGTCACAAAGCACTCAACTTAAATAAGAAATACAAATTATGCACAACTTTGCAAATGGCAATGACCCTAAAGGAACACAAAATATTTCTAAATTAAGCAGGAAACCACAGAAATCATCTGCAGTATTCATTTACTGATATCAAACTTAAATGCTTCCATGACCTTAATTCTAAGGTACAGTTCTAGAATCAATTTCAAATTCCATCATCATTCTTTTTTAAAAATATATATTTTATTGATTTCAAAGAGGAAAGGAGAGGGAGAGAGAAAAACATCAATGAGGAGAGACAATCATTGATCAGCTGCTTCCTGCATACCCCTCACTGGGGATTGAGCCCAAAACCCAGGCATGTGCCCTGACCAGGAATTGAACCGTGACCTCCTGGTCAACGCTCAACCACTGAGCCACACTGGACAGGCTTCATTAGCATTCTTTATTTGCTTTAAAGACTAAAAGGAAACACAACTAAAAAAATATATACTCTCATCCTTATTCTGCCAAAGTATCATTTGCCAGCCTCTTGAAACATGATAGTGTGTTCTGAAGAAACAAAGAATTGACTTCTGCCAACTAGATAGCTGCTCCTCAGAATAAAACACTTCTCAAGGGTGCCCTAGCCGGTTTGGCTCAGTAGACAGGTTTGGCTCAGTGGACAGAGTGTCAGCCTGCAGGCCAAAGGGTCCCGGGTTCGATTCCAGTCCAGGGCATGCAGGCTCCTCTCTAGCCCAGGTCCTGGTCAGGGCTAGTGCAGGAGGCAACCAATCAGTGTGTTTCTCTGACATTGATGTTTCTCTCTGTCTTTCCCTCTCTTTTCCACTCTCCCTAAAAAAAAAAAAAAAAAAAAAAACCAATGGAAAAAATTATCCTCTGGTGAAGATTAAAAAAAAACCAAAACCAAACTTCTCAAGGGTATGTATTGACCCCTTAATAGAGGCTAATTGAAGGCAAACCAATAGTGAACACAAGGCATTTGCAGGTTCCTAATGTTAATAATACTCAATCTGACCTGGCTGGTGTGGTTCATTTGGTTGAGCATCATCCCATGCACCAAGAGATCTCTGATTGATTCTGCATCAGGGCACATGCCACCCGGACTTGATCCCCAGCAAGAGGCAGCTCTCTTTCACATCCATATTTCTCTCTCTCTCTCTCTCCCTCTCCCTTCTTCTGTAGAAAGTAAATAAAAACATATTTTTTAAAAATAATAATAATGCTTAATCTAACAAATCTGACATTTCAAAAGAATATTTCTCAAAACACGTGAGGAACTGCCACTGTTTTCCAAACCAGCCACATTCCTGCCAAAAAATGGGAACAATTTTCAGATTTCTCCACATCCTCACCAAGACTTGCTATTACCTGACATTTTATTTTAGCCTTCTTAACTGGTGTGAAGTAGTATGTCACTGTGGTTTTAATTTCCCTGATGATTAATGATGTCAAGCATCTTTTCATGTGCTTATTGATAATTTATATATCCTATTTGTAGAAATGGCCATTCAGATTCTTTACCCATTTTTAAACTGGATAATTTATCTTTTTATTGTTGTTATAACAATTCTTGATATATACTGAATACAAGTGCTTATAAGATATAAAATTATGCAAACACTTTCTCCCATTTTGTGTTTTTACTTTCTTAATGGTGCCTGTTGAGGTGCAAAAAAAATTAACTTTGATAAAGTCCAATTTATTTTTCCTTTTGTTGTTCATGTTTTTGGTGACATATCTAAGAAACTGGTGCCAAATCTAAGGACATGAAGTTTTATCACTATATTTTCTCCTAAGAGTTTTATAGTTTTAGCTGTTTAAGTCTTTGACCCATTTTGAGTTAACTTTTATATATGGTGTGAAGTAAGGTTCTAATTTCATTCTTTTGCATCTGGCTATCTAGTTCTCCCAGCACCACTTGTGGAAAAAACTATCCTTGCTGCCACTGAATGGTTCTGGCAACCCTGTCAAATAGCAAATAATCATAGTTTTATGGATTTATTTCTGGGTTCTCTAGTCTGTTCCACTGACTATATCCTTGTACCAGTAGCACACCACCTTGATTACCATTGCTTTACAGTAAGTCTTAAAACTGGGAAATATGAATCCTACTACTTTGTTCTTTTTCAACATTGTTTTGGCTACTCTGGGTCCCTTGCAAATGCATATGAATTATAAAATCAACTTGTCAATTTTTACCAATAATTCAGCTGGTATTCTGGTAGGAATTATGTTGAATCTATAGATCAGTTTGGGATATATAGGGATATATTGCCATCTTAACAATGTTAAGTCTTTCAATTAGTGCACATAAAATGTTTTCTCACTTATCCTATCTAATAAAGATGGAATATGCAAATTGACCATCATGCCATCACAAAATGGCGACGCCCACAGCACAAGATGGCAGCGCCCAGTCCCCTCAGCCCCGCTGGAGTCCCTAGTCCTTTCAGCCCAGCTGGAGTCCCCCAGTCCTTTCAGCATGATGCGGCCGGACCTGCCCTCAGCTGCCCAGGGCCGGCCCAAGGCGCAGGTAACCCTCAGATGTCGGCTGCCCAGCCGATGCCTGAGGCACAGGCAAGCCTCGAATGTTGGCTGCCCAGCCACCTAGGGCCAGCCCGAGGCGCAGGCAAGCCTCGGATGTTGGCTGCCCAGCCGCCCAGGGCCGCCCAAGGCTCAGGTAACCAGGGCCAGCCAAGGCTTGCGCTGATGGCAGTGGCAGCAGCAGAGGTATAATGGGGGCGTCGCCTTCCCCTGATCACCGGGTCACCTCCCACCCCTGAGGGCTCCCGGACTGTGAGAGGGGGCAGGCGGGGCTGAGGGACCCCCCCACTCTAGTACATGAATTTTCATGCACCAGGTCTCTAAGGTATAATAATACGTGGTCTATATAATTTACAGACTTGAACATCTATATCAGCGAAGTAGGCATATAAAATTATCAGTTAATCAAATATTTCCTATTAATTTAAAATTTAGGAGATACAGAGTTTTAAAAGACAGGCTATTTACTAAGCAGTACTAAACTCATAAATCAAAGGAGTTTCTGTGGCATTTCCAAAATTTTAAAATCAGATATAAATTTCTATCTGATGTTTTTATCATTCACTGAAAGGCATTAAATGTATTAGTTCTTTAAAAAGAAGAAGAAAGCAGAAGGTATATAAGCCCCCAACCCCAGTTTTGAGATAATAGGATAACAGAAAGAAGAAATTGAGCAGTACTACTTCTACATATTAACTTGAAGTCCATAGACTTAAATTAACCTATTTTAATCACATATGATCCCTTACATATTGCCCAGTCAATCATCTCAATTCCATTCTGGCTGCAACAATCACTAGTGACCCTAATCCAAATGGGAATAAGTAAGTGCTTCCTTCAATTTCCAAAATCAGTTCTAAATCTTCTTTCAGAATCATACTAGAGCCGAAACCAGTTTGGCTCAGTGGATAGAGCGTCGGCTTGCAGACTGAAGGGTCCCGGGTTCGATTCCGGTCAAGGGCATGTACCTTGGTTGCGGGCACATCCCCAGTGGGAGGTGTGCAGGAGGCAGCTGATCGATGTTTCTCTCTCATCGATGTTTCTAACTCTCTCTCCCTCTCCCTTCCTCTCTGTAAAAAATCAATAAAATACATTAAAAAAAAAATCATACTAGATTGGTTGAGAAGCTATATCAGAAAAAGGGAAGATCTTTCTCCTCAGAAATTAATATTCCTCTGGCCTATTTTTCCCTTCAGTGAAGCAGTTTAGCTGGCAGGCCAATGCCCATTTTATATCCATGCAAGCATCTAGAGTTAGTTTACTAACTCGAATTTCACCTGCAGAGCTGAAAAGGTAATTGTTCTAGTTCCACAAAGAGTCAAATCTAAAACTCTTGGCTTTCTCACTGCAATTGCCTGCATGAGAGCCCAGCTTGCATTTCTGGCCTTGGTCAAGCATCACATACACCCCCCTGAGCATACCAAGCATAGGAAACCACTCTATACCAATCACTAGCCATTTGTTCCGCTGCTTTAAAACCTAGTGCTGTTTCTCCTCCACAATACACTGCCTTTTTTAAAAGCTCCTACAAATTCTACTTCCCTAGTACCAGCCTCTCCATTAATAACCATGAGACTTCATACTTCAAACATTAGGTAATAAGAAACTTCTTTCCAGTCTCTTACACAGCAATCTCAAGCTTTTCACCACATATCTAATGATATTTTAACAGAATAGTACACAAAAATCTTAAGATGTTTATCAATAAGAAATAAATATGGAAAACTATCCTCATAAAGTATCACATATTGCAATGTCTGACAAACCTTCAAGGAGCCCTTACAGAAAGAAAATTTAAATGTGTTAAAGTCTTCTAAAATCAAAAAACCCTAAAAATGTCCAGTCTAATGGAAAAGTTAATATTTATAACAATGACTTTAAAACACTTTAACCCAAGAAACCAGAAACACCAATCAGAAAGGATATATGCACCCCTATGTTCATAGCAGCACAATTTACAATAGCTAAGATTTGGAAACAGCCTAAGTGCCCATCAGCAGATGAATGGATTAACAAACTGTGGTACATCTACACAATGGAATACTATGCCACTATAAAAAAGGAAGAACTTTTACCATTTGCATCAGCATGGATGGAATTGGAGAGCATTATGCTAAGCAAAATAAGTCAGTTGAAGAAAGATAAATATCACATGATCTCATTCATATGTGGGATATAATCCTATCCTATCTAATAAAGAGGGAATATGCTAATTGACCATTCACTCCATCACAAAGATGGCTGCACCCACAGCTGAGGCCAAGTTCCCATAAAAAGCCTTAACGAGCAATCAGCAGGGACCTGAGATTATGCCTTCCCCCGCCCCCGTGGGGCTAGAGAGGGGACCTCAGGCCATGCCCCCCACCCAGCAGGGCTTGACAAGGGACCTGATGCTGTGCCCGCCCCACACCTGGCAGGGCTTGACAGGGGACCACAGGCCATGCCCCCAACCCAGCGGGGCTTGACAGGGGACCTCAGGCCGTGCACCCCACCCGGCAGGGCTTGATGGGGGACCTGAGGCTGCACCCCCCTCCTGGTGCTGGGCTGGGGGACCTGAGGCTGCGCTCCCCCGCCTGGCAGGGCTTGATGGGGGACCTCAGGCCATGTCCCCCACCTGGCGGGGCTTTATGGAGGACCTCAAGGCACGCCCCCTGCCCCGGTCTGGGCTGAGGGACCTCAGGCCATGCCCCCCGTCCTGGCGCCGGGCCAGGGGACCTGAGGCAACACCCCCTGCCTAGCAGGGCTTGATAAGGGTGGGACTGGTTGGGTCTGGATCTAGCCCAATGTGGGGGGGGGGGGGGGGGCGGCAGCCGGGTCTGGGTCTCATGCGATTTTGAGGTACATGTGGGTGGGCAGGGACTTGACTCTGGGTCCCATGGTGTGCCCCAGATTCTGACAGGAGGAAAGTTTTCATATACATTTTACTATTTTTCTTTAATCTCTGACACTTCTATTATAGAGAAAGGGTAAATAGCAATATTAAATTATTTCCTCTAATTAATCCCCTTTTAATGTGCACGAATTTTGTGCATCAGGTCACTAGTGGTCAACATAATTTGATGAACAAGAATAGATACAGAGACAAATGGTAGGGGAGGGGGGGCGGTTAGAGAGCAACCAAAGGACTTGCATATTAGCATAACCAATGGACACAGACACTGGGGCAGTGGGGGCTTGCCCAGGGTGGGAATGGCGGGGCGGGGGGGCAGTTAATTGGGGAAAAAGAAGACATATGTAAAACTTTAGACAATAAAAAAAAAACACTTTAAGAAATCCTGTGTCTTTAATTTTATATTCCAATATTTTAAAAATGTATTAAGGTACATACTCAGTATGTTCTAAATTATTTAATAATCACAATATTCATTTAAACAAATTATCCAATTTCTTAATCTCTTACTCTGAGTTTATGGACTTTCCGAGCTTATTCAACTAATATATTGTTGCAGCAACCAGGCTATCATCTCTCACAAAAAGACTTTAAAATTTTTTATTTTGGGTAAATGAATGTGTACTAAAAGAGTTTGTGGGGAGCGAAGACATTGTGGAACGTCCAAGATGTGCTCTCTCATCATATCACATAATTCACAGTGTAGCTATTCTTGTAATGAAGAATAAAGTGAAGAAAGAGATTTGCCATTAGTAAAAAACCGCCTGTAAGGAATAAATTAACCCCTTTCAAATATTTTGGACTGTTTCACACTGTGAGTTAGGATTATTCATAACTGTAAAGAAAATCTACCCAGCCCTAGCTAGTTTGGCTCAGTGGATAGAGCATCAGCTTGTGGACTGAAGGGTCCTGGGTTCGATCCTGGTCAGGCGCGCCTCCTGGCCGAGCCCCTGGTCAGGGCTTGTGCAGAAGGCAACCAATTGATGTATTTCTCTCACATTGATGTTTCTCTCTGTCTTTCCCTCTCTCTAAAAAAAAAAAAAAAAAAAAAAAAAAATCAATGGAAAAATCTCCTCAGGTGAGGATTAAAAAAAAAAAAACTACCCAAAATTTGAATATAATTACAATACCCCCGTCTTGAAATAAAGATCACAGTGTATGAAAAACCTCCCCAGCAAAAGACTTCAGGAGCAAAAAGATAGTCAGAACTAAGGAATATAAAGAAAATCTTTTTTCTCACTTCATTTCATTACAATTTCTGTAAGCATACCATGGGAGAAGTATTTGTTTTGAGGAAGGTGAGGAATGTTTTAAAAACTGCAGAAAAGTATAGAGAAATAAAAGTCTTACAATATGCATATAAGTATTGTTCTGGTTCCCAAAGATTCTCATTGCTTTAATAATTGCTCAACAAGCATTGTGAGAAATCCACTAGAGTACACTATATACTACCATTGTAAAGAACATACACACATAAATGACTCGCACCAATAACTGCCCTATCATTTAAACGTTTAAGTAATGGCCACTAATTCCAGATAAATACTATCAGGCCAGGTTCCTAAAGTTACCTGATATATGTATCTGTATGTTACAGTGCCTGATCCACACTAATCCTTATTACCTATTCCCCCAGGAAGTTATCAAGTAGAAAGCTCAAATGAAGAAAGTGATCTCATATAGAATTTGCAGGTCAGTGAGACCTACGTACCGGCAAGTCCACACTAACATCAGTACCATCCAGAAGGGACACCCGACACGTGATGATGGACTTAGAATCTCCAGCTGCAGGAATGTGTGTGGCAGCTCGTTGAGCTTCTCGGAGTCGTTCCTTCTCAGCATGTTTACGCATTGACCGACGCCCAAGCGTTCTACGGAAGAATCTCAACATTTTTGTCACTATAAAACAGGAGAGAAAAAGATATCAGAAGGCTCCTGAATTTGCAGTTAGAAAAATGGTGTTATTTAGTAAAGTTCTGTGGCCATTCATAAATGTTATTTAAAAGGGCTTCTGGTCAAGTAAATTTGAAAAACTAATTAAAACTGGCCACTTCCAAGTTTTTAAAGACTTAATATAAAATAGAATTATGGCTTACATTTCTAAACATAGTGGACTACTTGATAATGAGCTGATCTGGTAGGAGAGGGTAAACATTTATGAAGTTTATCCGGTCTTTTGAATCACTAAATTATAGCCATATCCCCACAAACATTAGGAGGCAATGCAATACACCAAGCATGTCAAACTTGTGGCCCAGCCAATGTAACAATATGTAAGAAATCCTATATAATAAAGAGATAATATGCAAGTTGGCCATCATGCCCTCACAAGATGGCTGCCTACAACCAGGCCAGCAGGGGGGTTAGTGAGGGATGACCAAACGACTAAACAAGCAAGCTGCATGAAGCAACCAGGCCAGCAGGAGGGTTAGGGAGGGACGACCAAACGACTAAACAAGTAGGCTGCATGGGGTGACCGGGACAGCAGGGGGGTTAGTGAGAAACAACCAAACGACTCAACAGTATGCTGTGTGGGGCGACCAGGCCGGCAGGGGGGTTAGTGAGGGACGACCAAGCGACTGAACAAGCAGGCTGCATGGGGTGATCAGGCCGGCAGGGGGGTTAGTGAGGGACAACCAAATGACTGAACAGCAGGTTGCTTGGGGCGACCAGGCTGATGGGGGGGCAGTGCCACTCAACCAGAAACCGGGCTCACTGCTCCTTATCGTTGGCCCCGCCCCCCACCCACTGGTGGGGGGGATGATCTGGGGCCAGGCTGGCCGTGAAAGGGGCCATGGGAGGTTGAGGCGCCATGGTCACGCCCTGTCCCGCCTCTGCAGAGGCTCTGGGACCGCACTACCCCTTCTCCCCCTGCCTCTACAGAAGGGACGGTGCTGGAACCGCCATGGCTGGCCTGATGGCACAGGCTCACTGGTCCCACCCCCCGCCCACTGGTCATTCCAGAAGGTCGTCTGGAAAGTCGTTCCACTGTCCAGTCTAATTGGCGTATCAGCTCTTTATTAAATAGGACTAGAGGCCGGTGCACGAATTCATGCACAGGGTGGAAGGGGTTGTGTCCCTCAGCCCAGCCTGCACCCTCTCCAATCTGGGACATCCCTCTCACAATCCAGGACTGCTGGCTCCCAACCACTCGCCTGCCTGCCTGCCTGCCTGATTGCCCCAAACCACTTCTGCCTGCCAGCCTGATCACCCCCTAACCACTCCCCTGCCAGCCTGATCGACGCCTAACTGCTCCGCTGCTCGTCCGATTGCCCCTAACTGCCCTCCCCTGCCGGCCTGGTCACCCCTAACTGCCCTCCTCTGCCAGCCTGGTTGCCCCTAACTGCCCTCCCCTATAGGCCTGGTCGCCCCTACCTGCCCTCCCATGCTGGCCCAGTCGCCCCCAACTGCCCACACCTGCTGGCGTGGTCACCCCTAACTGCCCTCCCTTGCCAGCCTGGTTGCACCTAACGGCCCTCCCCTGCCGGCCTGATCACCCTCAACTGCCCTTCCCTGCAGGCCTGGTCCCCCCAACTGCCCTCACCTGCTGGCCTGATTGCCCACAACTGCCCTCCCTTGCTGGCCATCTTGTGGTGGCCATCTTGTGTCCACATGGGGGCAGCCATCTTTGACCACTTGGGGGCGGCCATCTTGTGTGTTGGAGTGATGGTCAATTTGCATATTACCTCTTTATTATGTAGGATAATCTTACTTGGTCCTCAGAAAAACTCCCTGAAGTACTATCTTATTTCCATGAGTAAACTAAGGGTCAGAGAAATTAAACCATTGGTCAAGTCCATTATTATTTTTTTTAAGTATATTTTTATTGATCTCAGACAGGGAAAGGGAGAGATAGAAACATCAATGATGAGAATCACTGATCAGCTGCCTCCTACATGCCCCACACTGGGGATCCAGCCCCCAAACTGGACATGTGCCCAGAGCGGGAATCGAATGGTGACTTCCTGGTTCTTACATCGAAGCCCAACTACGCCAGCCAGGCAGCCAAGACCATTACTTAGTAATTAATGAAGACAGGGCTCAAACCCTGATTTTCTGACTCCAAATCTTGGTCTCTCTTTCTACTACATCATAGCATCATTCATGTAAAATACTCATTTTAGAAATAAATTATCAACGAGCACAGGTAAAAAAAAAAAAAAATGCTGAATGAAAATGCAAACAAAGCATATGGGATGAATTTATTTTTCAAAAAAATTAATTCAGCATATTCAACAAATAGCAAGGAGGAAAATAAAGAGATGCAAAGGTATAGATTAAAAGAGACTTAAAATACATATCAAACAATCACAATCTGTGGACCTATTTTAAATCCTAATTAAAATAACCTTTTTTTTTTTTTTAGTTGTCTGATGTTATCATTGGGGAAAGCTAGGTGAAATGTATATGGGAACTCTGTACTATTGTTTTAACTTCTACACAGTCTAAAATTATTTCAAAATAAAATAATTTTAAGACCCACACAAATCTTGCATAACCAGTTGATGCTTTAAACTAGATGCATTTGTAAACATGATAAATATAAAAGCTGAAATATTAACATAGTAAAAATAATTCAATAGCTATAAATTGAGGATTATATCCTCCTTTTACAAGTAGGCATACTCCTATGTAATTATGTAAACTGGCAAAGCCATGACAGTTGTCATTTGAACTTCCCAAGGATATAAATCATATACTAGTATACACACATTTGACCACTGACTGGGTTGTTTATGATAGGTAACTAAAGAATTACTTGTCCTAGCTGTTTGGCTCTGTGGATAGATCATCGGCCTGCGGACTGAAGGGTCCCAGGTTCGATTCTGGTCAAGGGCACATGCCTGGGTTGGGGCTCAGTCCCCAGTGTGGGGCATGCAGGAGGCAGCCAATCAATGATTCTCTCTCATCATTGATGTTTCTCTCTCTCTCTCTCCCTTTCCTTTCTGAAAGCAATAAAATATATTTTTTTTTAAAAAAGAATTACTGCCATTTTTATTTTAGATAAAATAGTATTAAAAATGTTTTAAAAAGTCCTTATCTGTTTTTTTTAACCTCCAAAAATGTGTCCTCTTTAATGTTAATGAGAATACTATACACAGCAAAGACATAACTTAAACACAGTGCTTTGATTTGGGTTCAGGTATTAAATTTTTAATTACTAAAAATGTTCTTTCAAAGTTATACTCTCATCAGGAAAATGGGAAAAAGATACGGATACATTTTCTGTGATTTTTATGCCACCAACACCATTGTTTAGTAGATCATTTAATATGAAACAATTATACTGAAATATTTTGTTCCATTTTCTCATTGGATAAAAATACTTTATAAAATTTTTAGAATAACTTGAAGGATTATATTTAAGAGTCCTTTTCTCTTCAAGATACATATTGATATTTTTATGGAAGGAATTATATGAGGTCTAGTTTTGCATTAAAATAATACAAGGAAGGTGGAGAAACCAAGATGGCAGCATAGGTAAACACATGAAATTGCTGCCTCACACAACCACTTCAAAACTACAACTAAAAGACAAAACGGACATCATCCAGAACCACAGGAAGGCTGGCTGAGTGGAAATTCTACAATTAGAAGGAAAAACAAAAGCACACTGAGACTCAGAGGAGCTGCGGAAGTAAAGTGCAGAGGTACGGAGGCGCGCGCGGAGGAAAGGGCTGGCAACTGAGTACGCGGTTGTCCTTTTCAATCATGAGGGAGACACAAGCTCCCAACTGCTCTGAACTCCAGTTCCGGGTGAGACTCTGGGGACCCAGACTTATCTACGGGGAGAAAATGGACTGTCTGGCAGTGGGCGGAACTCGAGGGTGGCTTTCTCTCAGAGGTGCTTGCAGCGATTACCGAGGGACACTGAGACCCAGGGGCCTCTTAAGGCAGGGCTGAGGATCAGCCATTGCTGTTTGCTCTGCCCTGTTGATTCCCTGAGATCCAGCCCCACCCAAGCTGTGCGCAGAGGCTTTTGTATATGAATGGCCTGACCCTTTGCAATCTAAAATTACCTAACAAACTGCAGCTGGGTCAGAGAGACCCAGAACATCCAAAAGAAGGCCCAAAGCCCCACAGCAGCCTGCATTGCTTCACAGCTGGGCCTCATCTGGGCATCTCCAAAACCCAAACAAAGAAGAGGAATCTGCAGATCTCTCCAGAGCTCCTGCTGGGTGACCTCAGGCAGAGGCTAAATTTGCATCTCCTTGGAGATCCAAGAACCAGTGTACCCAGTGGTCAGAGTGGGACCATCCAGATTACAACTCCTCAGATCCATAAGGGACACACTCAGGGGGCAGACTCAGTGAGCACCAAAGCCCCACTGAAGCAAGTCTTGCCCCATAATGGTGTCTCCAGCACAGAAGTTCTCCCAGTGTAGACACAGCTGATCCTCACAGCCAATTGGCCTGGAGGTGAATTCCTCCCAGTGATACCAACAACAATCAAGGCTTAACTACAACAAGACTGTGCACACAGCCCACAAAGGGATGCACCAAGAGTGTCCACCTCAGGTAACTGGGAAGGCTGAGCCACAAAGCCACTCTATCAACACAGGGAAGCAGCCAAAATGCAGAGACAAAGAAACAGGTCACAAATGACAGAAATGGAGGAAAGCAAACTACCGGATGTAGAGTTCAAAACTACAGTTATAAGGTTTTTCAAGAATTTTCTAGAAACCGCCAATAAATTTAGTGAGACCCTCGAGGATATGAAAAAGGACCAACTAGAAATTAAGCATACACTGACTGAAATAAAAAATAATATACAGAGATCCAACAGCAGACTAGAGGATCGCAAGAATCAAGTCAAAGATTTGAAATACGAAGAAGCAAAAAACAACAAACTGGAAAAGCAGAAAGAAAAAAGAACCCAAAAATATGAAGATAATGTAAAGAGCCTCTGGGACAACTTCAAGCGTACCAACATCTGAATTATGGGGGTGCCAGAAGAAGAGAGAGAGCAAGATACTAAAAACCTATTTGAAGAAATAATGGCAGAAAACTTCTCCTACCTGGTGAAAGAAATAGACTTACAAGTCCTGGAAGTGCAGAGAACCCCAAACAAAAGGAATCTAAAGAGGACCACACCAAGACACATCATAATTAAAATGCCAAGAGCAAAAGACAAAGAGAGAATATTAAAAGCAGCAAGAGAAAAACAGTTAGTTACCTACAAGGGAGCATCCATACAATTGTCAGCTGATTTCTCAACAGAAACTATGCAGGCCAGAAGGGAGTGGCAAGAAATATTCAAAGTGATTAATAGCAAGAACCTACAACCAAGACTACTTTACCCAGCAAAGCTATCATTCAGAATTGAATAAAGAGCTTCACAGATAAAAAGCTAAAGGAGTTCATCACCACCAAACCAGAATTATATGAAATGCTGAAAGGTATTCTTTAAGAGGAAGAAGAAAAAGGTAAAGGTAAAAATTATGAACAACAAATACATATCTATCAAGAAGTGAATCTAAAAATCAAGTGAATAAAAAATCTGATGAACAGAATAATCTGGTGAATATAATAGAATCAGGGGCATAGAAAGGGAGTGGACTGACAATTCTCGGGGGGAAAGGGGTGTGGGGGGTGCGGGAAGAGACTGGACAAAAGTGGTACACCTATGGATGAGGACAGTGGGGTGGTAAGGGTGGGAACCAGGTGGAGGGGAGCTCTGGGAGGGAAAAAGAAGAACTATAATAATCTGAACAATGAAGGTTTATTAAAAAAATAATAATAATAATACAAGGAAGTGGGAATAGAGATTAAACAAATTGACCAGATAACTGGCCAATACCTGTTTAAGCCAGATGATGGGTGCATGTGGTTTATTATACTTTTCTGACTACTTTGGTATATGTTGAACTTTTCCATAATAAAAAAGTTTTTTAAGGAAAAAATATTCAAAATATACTACAACTTTGAGGTTTCTAGAAAACAATTGAATTATAAAACAAGTTTTGTGACCTTCACTTCTACACCTTGAAAATAAAGACTCACTATACAGAATTAATCTTCTAAGGAAAAACCTAGCTTCTTCTAGATTTAGAATTTCAATAATTATGTATTTAGAACTATAAAAACCAATCCCACAAATAGGTTCTTTTTATAAAAATATAAAAGCAACTTACATGAAAATAAATTTCAGATGAACTAAAGATTTAAAGTGAAATTAATGAATACTAGACGGAAACAAACAGTATACTAAAAAAAACAGAAAAAAATTTTGAAGGGATTAACATGCAGTTTACTTAAGAATTATTACAAATCATTAAGATAAACCCAACAAAAAAACAAATGGGCAAGATATGAAGAAACAAGCTCTAAAAGGTGATAGGCAATGAAAATATTCATTAAAATGATGTTCAACCTCAACATTATTAACCAAGAAAATCCAAACTTAAAAAATAAGATACTGTCTGTCATTTAAGAGACTTACAGATAGCCAGGGTTGAAAAGGATATGGGGAAAAAACACTGTCCTCTTTGGAGGAGGATTTGACAACACTAACAAAATTTTAACATGCATATCCTTCACTCAGCAATTCTATTTCTGGTAGGATATCCTAAAGAAATAGTCCCACACATGCTTCAAGTTGTAGAAACAAGAATTTTTCAGGACATAATTAACTTAAGAAAACTTTAAATATGTCCCTCAACGTGCAAGTAAATTATGGTACATACAATAGCATACAACATGGCTGTTTTTAAAATACAGTTGATCTTAGACACAAAATTTTAACTGAAAAATGAAATCAAGAGAAAAAGGAATATAGTATTATCCCACACTGAAGTAGATATATATTTACTTATACATATATATTTATGTATATCTTACTAGAGGCCTGGTGCACGAAATTTGTACATGCGGGGGGGGGGGGGGGGGGCGGCGGTTCCTCAGCCTGGCCTGAATTCTCTCACAATCCAGGACCTCTGGCTCCTAACCGTTCACCTGCCTGCCTGCCTGATCACCCCTAACCATCTCTGCCTCAGCCCCTGCCACAGCAGCTTCATCTGGAAGGATGTCCGGAATGACATCTGAAAGGTTGTTCGGCTGGCTGGTCTAATTAGCATATTACCCTTTTATAATTATAGACTAGTGACCAGGTGCACGAAATTCGTGCACATTAAAAGGGGATTAATTAGAGGAAATAATTTAATATTGCTATTTGCCCTTTCTCTATAAAAGAAGTGTCAGAGATTAAAGAAAATTAGTAAAATGTATATGAAAACCTTCCTCCTATCAGAGTCTGGGGCTCACCATGGGACCCAGAGTCAAGTCCCCACTCACCCACATGCACCTCAAAATTGCATGAGACCCAGACCCAGCCGGCACCCCCGCATTGGGTTAGATCCAGATCCGGCCAGTCCCACCCTTGTCAAGCCCTGCTGGGAAGGGGGCGTAGCCTCAGGTCCCCTGGCCTGGTGCCAGGATGGGGGGTGTGGCCTGAGGTTCCCTGTCAAGCCCAGCCAGGCAGTGGGGTGCAGCCTCAGGTCCCCTGGCCCAGTGTTGGGGCGGAAGGCATGGCCTGAAGTCCCCTGTCAAGCCCCACCTGGTGGGGGGCATGGCCTGAGGTCCCCCGGCCTGGCACTGGGGCGGGGGGAGCAGCCTAAGGTCCCTAGCCCAGCACCAGGACGGGAAGCACACCTTGAGGTCCCCTGTCAAGCCCTGCTGGGTGGGGGGCACAGCCTGAGGTCCCCTGTCAAGCCCCATGGGGGTGGGGGAGGGCGTAGCCTCAGGTCCCTGCTGATTGCTCGTTAAGGCTCCTTATGGGAACTTGGCCCCATAAGACTTGGTAGCTGTGGGTGCAGCCATCTTTGTGACAGAGTGATGGTCAATTAGCATATTACCTCTTTATTAGATAGGATAGACACAAAAGGAATAGAAGGACATGCAAACTGTTAAGTGAAGTTATCTCTGGAGAGGGTTGTTTTGGTAGTTAAATTTTCTATAAGAACGTAAGATGTCAAGAGTTTAAATTTTGTTAAAAAAAATTTCCCCATATTCACCCTCCCACACCCCACCTCCCATGTCCTTCATGCTGCAGCAGAATTTTTGCAACCACAAATCTGACCCCTGCTTAAAAATATCAATGTCCTTCCTTGCTCTCTAGTCCAGCTCCCACACTTGGCTTGATCCCTCTTGGCAGCCCACTGCCAGCTGCTCGTTCTGCTCTGGTACCCCTTCTGCTCAGCCCAAGAGTCTTTTCCCCCTATCTGTTCAATCTGTTAGGAATGCTCTTTTCCCACCTCTCTCACACTCCCCCACCCTCTCCCACTTCACATGACTAATTTCAGGTTTCTGGCTGAAATGTCTTTTCCTCAGAAAAACATTCCTGACTCCTGAGTCTAAATAACATGCTCCTTTTATTACCCTTAGCCTTTTCTTTATAACCCTTAAAGAAACTAATTAAACACCCAATTATTTAATTACTTGTTTTACTGGGTAAGTCCCTCACTAAGATACAAGGACAGGGACCTACTCTGATTCATTCACATCATGGCCTAGCTGGCACAACAAGATGCATATTAGGCACTCAATAAAGAATGTGTCTGACACAAATCATACAATGGAAATTTTGGATGGTAGGTTAAAAAAATACTAGTTTTTAATCTGTTGTTTCTAATTTTTTGGCAGTAAACTAACAAGAAGGGTTTCCTTTACAATCATAAAAATACAAATTGCCTGTACTACCTAAATTAAGCTTTTATACATATGTAAAACTCAAAAGTTTGTGTATACTTTCATACATGGCTGGTGGCCACAATCTTTGGTAAGCAATTGCTTTTTAATAAAGCAATATACCAATATACAGCAACTGCCGTAAAGATATGAATATCTTCTGTCCCAATAATTCCAAAATACTTTCCTGTAAGAGGACTTTTATTTGTAAGGTAATAATTCAACAGAAGGTATACTGTATACATCGTTTTTTAATGAAGTTCACCTAGAGAAAAACAGTAAAACCCTGAAAACTAGTTTACATGCACAAATAATCCACTGTTAGGGTAGGGTTCAACAACGTGTTGGTTATGTTAGAAATCGAGTTATGCTTTTGATACTCATTTAAAACGTCTCAAAGAGACGTGAGTCTCTTGAATTCATGAGACTTGGTAGCCATTAAGATAGTGACAAATACAATTCGTATTTACAGCCAAAGGACCGTCATTAACACGCCCCGCCCGAGGGAGGGTCCTTCAGAGTCGTCGTTCCGGGGAACACACCTGCCTCTCACGACTCCCCGGGAGCTAAGTTTCAGCCAAACGAGAATTAGCTCCAGAGAACGCGGGGTTTGTCGTGGGACCGTGACGAGCTCCACCCACCTCGCCAGCTGGACGGCTAAGCCGCCCCCTCGCAGGTGCCGGGCAGCGCGGCCTCCCTCCACGCCAGGACCCGCTCACTACCGCCCCCCGCCCCCCGCCGCCTCCGCGCCCGCTACCCTCGCCCGCCACTCGGGGCGGCCAGGCAGACGGGCCAGGCGGCCGGCGCACCTTAACCCGCTTCGCCCCCGGTGCCCCGATCCAGCCGCGCGGCACCGGTTGCCCGAAACTCGGCGGCCCTGCCCATTGGCCGCCGCTGCCCCTCCCCTCCCGGCGGGTTTAATGTGTAGCCGGCCGAGGCTCTCGGCGGCAGACGGTCCCGGCGCGAGGCCGCAGCCCGGGTCGCGAGCTCAAAGCCCCCGAGCGAGCGAGAACGGGCCCCGGAGCTGAGGGGTGCTGGGCATGGGGCGAGGACGGCCCCCGAGCTGAGGGGTGCGGGGCGTGGAGCGAGGACGGGCCCCCCAGCTGAGAGGTGCGGGGCGTGGAGCGAGGACGGGCCCCCCAGCTGAGAGGTGCGGGGCGTGGAGCGAGGACGGGCCCCCCAGCTGAGAGGTGCGGGGCGTGGAGCGAGGACGGGCCCCCGAGCTGAGGGGTGTGGAACGCGGAGCGAGCCGGCGCGGGCGGGGCGGCGGGGCCCTGGGCCTCGCGCTTACCTGAGGGGAGGACGGCGCAGCGGCGACTGAGCGAGGCTGTGGTGGGGGCGGCCCCTCGGGAGATGCTAAGCAATGGCGGCCTGCGGCGCGAGCCCACAAGACACAGATCCCCCGGAGACCCCGCTGCCCGCCGGCCCACCCCTTAAAGTCCCCTTAAGCTCCGCCCTCGGGGGCGGGGCGGGCGCACCACTCTTAAACAGGCAATGACCCCGCCCCGGAAATTGCCCGGCAGGCGAGAGTCAGGTTAAAGGGGCGATGTCCGGTTCTCCCCGCATAGGACCTCCTCTGTGGTCAGGGGACCACGGCTGCCGAAACCCAGCTGACCATCAGACCTCCGCCCTCCGGGGGTGCGGACCCCCAGCTACCCTCAAAATTACCCCTATCACAAAGGCGGCTTCCCGGTGCTGCTAATTCGTTCAAGAAGTACACTTAGCAAATATTTACAGCCTTGTTGCTAAAGGAATATGTACAGTTGACATGCTAATCTACCTATTAAAAGGCTAATATGCTAAGTGTCCGACCAACTGGGTAATGACGTCAAGAGCAACACCTGGCTTCCTCTTCCTAGCCACAACTAGCCTCAGGTGGAAACACTTTACACTCTACCAAATGTCTGTGAAGCATTTTCCCGGGCCTCATCTCATTTGGTCCTCACAGAAGTCCTGGAGTAGGTAGAAAGGAGACTCTGCGGAATCCTATTTTCTTTTCATTAGCTGGAAAACAGAAATTTAGAAAGCTTAGAAACTTGATCTGACTGAAAAGAAGAAATGGTGGACCTTGAAAATGACTTCAGGTTTTCTCACTGTGCAGAATACAGTCAAACACTGCTGCCGTTAAATATTTTACCCTTTGTTCTCCCTGTGTGATCTACAATAATAATGAAACAGAATTTTTGGACTGGGACACGTGGTATGCCCCTGGGCAGACTGGTTCCCGGGCTCTTTGTCCATGGGAATCAAAGAATGAATCCACAGACAGAAGGTGAAGGCAAAGGTAGAAATTTATTGAAGAACAAGCACAGATTCCCATGTGGGGAAGGGGTAAGAGTCCCACTGAGTTCCTTTTCCCTATCCTATATAATAAAGAGGTAATATGCAAATTGTCCCCTCGACTGGGAGTTTGACTGCAGTTTGACCAGGGGGCATGCCCGGCCCACCAACGGCCCACTGCTCCTCCCTCTGGCCAGCCCAGCCCAATCGGGGCAAGCTGGCTGGACCCCAACCATGCACGAATTCGTGCACCGGGCCTCTAGTGGTTTATAAAGGCCCCAGATCTTTGTGCCTGATATCCCTCTAATTGGTCACTATTCCCTTGGACTGGTTACTATGGTAACTCCTGAGCTCAAAGATAGAACCTCACATGGAACATGTGAGGTTTTCCTCCTCTCCTTCCTTATTGTTTTCCTATTCCCTTTGGGCTTTCTTCTCCTTTGGGGTGAGTAGTTTCCTTCCCTTTATTTTGTAAATATAGGCCTTTTGCTGTTTCCAGCTTCCTCATTCTATGGAAAATGTACCTGTTGCAGCTTTTCAGCTCTCCTATTCTATGAAAATACGCCTTCTGCTATTCTGCAGCCCTGTGCTTCCTCCATGGTCCCCTTAATTTCTAAAATTTCCTAAATCTGTCTTTTTTACTCCTAAAAATTCTCATTTCAGTAATGTACTTTGTGTTGATATTTACTGCTGTGCTGCTGACAATTACCTGAAAGAGAAATTGGGGTGCTTCACTGGGCTGGAAAAAGTTTAGCTACATCAGAAAGCAGGTCTAATTAAGCAAGTTTGTTCTATATCTATAAAAGGCTAAGTTGACTTGCTCATACGCAATACATATAAAGCTCTTGCTGGCACCAATCGCATGCTTGTGTTTTGATCTGTCATTGTCGATCATGAATTTGTTTTTATTGACATTCTGAAAGCTGAAAGAAAGCAGCAGCATTGCATGGAAGTAACAATGGCAATTAAATATGATTGTAATAGTGATCTGGGTAGATATAATTATCCCCGTGTAACCGAAGTTGCCCTCATATTCAGAAACGAAGATGGAGGACCTCCTTTTGAAAGGGACTTGCTCATTCATTGTAAACCAGATCCCAATACTCCAAATGCCACTAAAATGAAACAAATCAGTATCCTGTTTCCTACATTAGATGCAATGACATGTCCTATTCTTTTCCCTCATGGTGGAAAAGGCTGGGAAACAGATATTGCTTTAAGACTCAGAGATGACAGTGTAATCCAGTATAATAAAGAGGTAATATGCAAATTTATTGTCACACCATCACAAGATGATGGCACCCACAGCGGGGGCGGGGCCAGCTGCTCCGAGTGCCTGCCATCGGAGTCCCCTCAGCCCCGCCAGGGACCTCAGGTCCTCCTGCAACCCCCACTGACTGAGGCTCAGGCAAGCCGGGCCAGCCCCAGGCTCAGGCAAGCCTCGGATGGCGGCTGCCCAGGCACAGGCAAGCCTTGGGCCAGCCTGAGGTTCAGGGAACCAGGGCCAGCTGAGGCTTGTGCTGCCAGCAGTGGCAGCAGCAGAGGTGTGATGGGGGCATCGCCTTCCCCTGATCGCTGGGTCACCTCACGCCTGTGAGGGCTCCTGAACTGTGAGAGGGGTCAGGCTGGGCTGAGAGACCCACCCTCCAGTGCATGACAATCATACTAGATTCAATGGATGATGCCAAAAAGGAAAATTTTCCCATCAAATTTCTTAAAAGTATTACTCCTTTGAGAATGCTATGTCATAAATTATCATGCTACTGAGAAGTCTTAATAGTAAATGGGGTCTTTGTAATGGTATTAGATTTATTATCAAAAGATTGCGACTTAATATAATCGAAGCTGAACTATTAACAGGATCTGCAGAGGAGAGGTTGTTCTGATTCCAAGAATTGATTTGTCCCCGTCTGACACTGGCCTCAGTGTTAGAATAAGTTTAATTAACTTATCAGTCATTGTTTTTATCAATGTTGTTTTTATATCATGTTTTTGTTGTTTCTATACCATGTTTTTGTTGTTGTTATATCATGTTGTTATTGTTTATTTATTAATCAATTTATATATTATTTTCATATACATTTTACTAATTTTCTTTCATCTCTGACACTTCTATTATAGAGAAAGGGCGAATAGTGATATTAAAATATTTCTTCTAATTAATTTCCTTTCGATGTGCACGAATTCGTGCACCAGGCCAATAGTTCCTAATAATTTATCACCTTCCCAAATCCTCTCTCCCAGACATAAATATTGTCTGTAACATTCATTTTGTGGTAAATTAGTCTGCTAATTGACTCTCAGCAGAGAAAGAGAAGTCTCTCTCCTTGAACGCCACTGAATTAAGTAAAAATGAAGTTGGCTGCAATTAATAGGGAAACAATTAACAGTACTTAACCAAATAAGGAGTTTTTTCTTCTCACATAAGTAATCTAGAGGTAGGCAGCTATCTAGTACTGGTTCAGCTCCTCAACAATGCTGTAAGAATCCTAAACGCTTACTCTCTCAGTTCTGCCATCCTTGACATGTTGAGTCTGGTTTTTCTGCTTCCAGCCTTCTGACCACAGGAGGGCTGCCATAGCTCCAGCTCTCCTATCTGAGTTTCAAAAATGAAAGGAAAGGGGAAAAAGATCTTCTCTTCCTGAAGCTTTGTCGTTTAGTTCAGGAAATAACTGAGGACTTTTGTCCCACATGAGCAAAATCTTCTTCTCTTATCCTGATTTCCAAGCTCTTTACTTTCTTGGTCAGTTTCTCCACACTGGTGGAGCCATTCATGCCAAGGGATTCTGAGCAGAGTGGAGCAGAGGGAATTCAATATGAGATTCAGTCCTCCTGGAGATTGAAGAAGTCCTGCATTCCAAAGTCTCCATTGAAAAGAAAACACCATCAGGGGACAGGGAAAATGGGGGACATTTGTAGTAGTATCAACAATTTGAAAAAGGCAATTAGTGAAAAAAATTAGAAAAGAAATCACATCAAGAGAATAGGTATGAAGAATTTATCAGACACTGGATCTACCTATTCAAAAAAATGCACACAGATAAAACACAGTCATGTGCCACATAAGAACATTAGCTCAATGATGACTGAAGAAAGACCAAGATGGCAGCGTAGGTAAATGCCTATACTTGCCACCTCCCACAACCACATCAAAATTACAACTAAATACAGAACAAACATCATTCAGAATAACCTGAAAGCTGGCTAAATGGAAGTCCTACAACCAGAGACATAAAGAAGAAACACATTGAGACTGGTAGGAGGGGCAGAGGCGTGGAATGGGCTGGTCTGACACCCATGTGAACTGTATTTGTTTTTTTTAAATCTGGAGGGAGATTGCCTCTGGGGAGGTCCCCCATGAGGAGCAACGGGTCCCAGCCCCACACCAGACCCCCAGTGCAGAGTTCCAGAGCTGGGAAGAGAGATCCCCACAACTATTGCTATAAAAAATAGTGGGAATTGTGGCTGAGTGACATGAAGGCTGCAGAGACCCAGGTGTTGCATTTAAAGGGCAAGTGCATAAACTTACTTGGACTGGCAGCATCAGGCAGCTTTGGGGGACCCAGACACATATGGGGAAGAAATGGATTGTCTGGCATTGGGGCAGTAACTTGGGAGTGACTTCTCCCAGATGGGGGTGCTCAAAAAAGTCATAGTTCCTGTGCTAGGACCTCTCCCATCACAGAGCTGACTGGCAGCCATATCTGAATCTCCATCAGTCTGTTCCACCCTGAGGATTCCTTAAGACCCCACCCCATCCTTAAAACAGCCACACCCAAGTTGTTTGTACCAGCTTTTCCATATGAATGGCCTGTCTTTGCTCATGCTTCAGACTTTGCTAAAATAGCTCAAATAAGCTGCAGCTGGTGACCTATCAATAAAAGGCCCAAGATGGGGCACTAGCATCGGCATGCCTCACCTCAGAGGTGGGCCTTGTCTGGGCACCTCAAAGCCCAATATAAATAGCAAATAGCAGCTGTCTGCAAATCCCTCTAAAGCTCCTGCTGGGTGGCCCCAGGCAGTGGCTGACATTCCACCTCCCTGGAGGCCCTATAGCCAGTGCATCCAGTGGACAGTTTCAGACCATACCTGATTATAACACTTCACATCTACAAGTGACACACTCAAAAGACAGACTCAGTGAACATCAAAGCCCCACGGAAGCAAGCCCTGCTCCAGAGGGGTATTTCCTGCACAGCAGCTCTCCCACTGTGGTCACAGCTGGTCCTCACAGCCAATTGGCCTGAACATCAATTCCTCCCGGTGACGCCAACATCAATCAAGGATCAACTATAAGGCTGTGTACACAGCCCACACAGGGGCGCACCTAGAGTGCCCAGCTCAGGTGACTGGAGAGGCTGAGCCACTGGGCCCTACAAGACACCTACTACACAAGGCCACTCTACCAATTCAGGAGGCATAGCAGCTCTACCTAATATACAGAAACAAATACAGGGAACCAATCAAAATTCTGAGACAAAGAAATATGTCACAAATGAAAGAAATGGAAGCAAGTAAGTTACTGAATACAGAGTTCAAAACCATGGATATAAGGTTACTCAAGGATCTTCATGAGACTTTTAAGAATCTTAATGAGAATGTCAAAGACATGAAAAAGGACCAGTTAGGTATACACTAACTGAAATAAAGAATAATTTACAGGGATTCAATGGTAGAGTAGCAGATTCCAAGAATCAAATCAATGATTTGGAATATGAGAAAGCAAAAAACACCCAATCAGAAGAGCAAAAAGAAAAAAGAATAGAAAAATATGAAGAATATGAAGATAGTGTAAGGAGCCTCTGGGACTACTTCAAGCACACCAATATTTGCATTATGGGGGTGCCAGAAGGAGAAGAGGGAGAGCAAGGTATTAAAAACCTATTTGAAGAAATAATGACAGAAAACTTCCCCTACCTGATGAAAGAAATAGACTTACAAGTTCAGGAAGCACAGAGAGTCCCAAACAAGAGGAACCCAAAGAGGTCCACACCAAGACACATCATAATTAAAATACAAAGGGTTAAAGACAAAGAGAGAATCTTAAAAGCAGCATGAAAAAAGCAGTTAGTTACTAACAAGAAAGTGCCCATATGACTGTGAGCTGATTTCTCAACAGAAACAGAAACTATGCAGGCCAGAAGGGAGTGGCAAGAAATATTCAAAGTGATAAATAGCAAGGACCTACAACCAAGATTACTCTACCCAGCAAAGCTATCATTTAGAATTGATGGTCAGATAAAGAGCTTCACAGACAAGAAAAAGCTAAAGGAGTTCATCATCACCAAACCAGTATTATATGAAATGTTGAAGGGTCTTCTTTAAGAAAGGGAAGAGGAGGAGGAGGAGGAGAAGGAGAAGAAGGCTATAAATGCATAGCACTTTAAGGGAGAGACTGAAAATGATACATTCATAGTAGGGGTCTTTAACACCCCTCTGACTTCACTGGATAGATCTTCCAGGCAAAAAAATTAACAGGAAACAGTGACTCTCAAGGACATACTGGGCCAGATGGATTATTTGACATTTATAGAACATTTCACCCCAAAGCTGCAGAATATACATTCTCCTCAAGTGCACATGGATCATTCACAAAGATAGACCACATGTTAGGACACAAAACAAGTCTCTACAAGTTCAAGAATATTGAAATCATATCAAGCATCTTCTCAGATCACAGTGGAATGAAATTAGAAATCAACTACAGTAAAAACACTCAAAAACATTTGAACACATGGAGGCTAAATAGCATGTTATAAAACAATGAATGGGTTACCAATGGGATCAAGAAAGAAAGAAAAAACTTCCTGGGAATGGAATGAACACACAACAACCTAAAATGTCTGGGACACAACAAAATCAGCCCTGAGAGGGAAATTCAAAGCACTACAGGCATACCTCAAAAACAAGAAAAGTAAAAAATAAACTATTTAACTCTAAAAGTTAAAGAACTAGAAAGAGGACAAAAAGAAAAGCCCAGAGTAAGTAGAAGGGAGGAAATAATAAAGATTAGAGCAGAAATAAATAATATAGAGACTAAAACAACAATACAAAAAAATTAATGAAACCAAGAGCTGGTTCTTTGAAAGGATAAACAAGATTGATGAACCTTTAGCCAGCCTCATCAAGAAACAAAGAAAGAGGCCGAAACCGGTTTGGCTCAGTGGATAGAGCGTCGGCCTGCGGACTGAAGGGTCCCGGGTTCGATTCCGGTCAAGGGCATGTACCTTGGTTGCGGGCACATCCCCAGTGGGAGGTGTGCAGGAGGCAGCTGATCGATGTTTCTCTCTCATCGATGTTTCTAACTCTCTATCCCTCTCCTTTCCTCTCTGTGAAATATCAATAAAATAGATTTAAAAAAAAAAAAAAAAAAAAAAAAAAAAAAAAACCTTTAAAAAAAAAAAAAGAAACAAAGAAAGAGGACCCAAATAAATAAAATGAGAAACAAAAGCAGAGAAGTAATCACTGACACCACAGAAATACAAAGGACTGTAAGAAAATATTAAGAACAACTATATGCCAGCAAGTTGGACATTGTGGATGAAATGGACAAATTCCTAGAAAAATACAATCTACCAAAACTGAATCAGGAAGAATCAGAAAACCTGAACAGGCCAATAACAGGAAATAGAAGCAGTAACAAAACAAAACAAAACAAAACAAAACAAAACAAAACTCCTAGCAAAAAAAAGCCTGGATACAGATGGCTTCCCAGGGGAGTTTTACCAAACATTCAAAGAAGAACTAAAACCTATACTCCTCAAACTATTCCAAAAAAATCCAAGAGGAAAGAACACTTCCAAGTTCTTTTTGTGAGGCCAGCATTATCCTAATTCCAAAACCAGAAAAAGACACTACAAAAAAAAGAGAATTATAGGCAAATATTCCTGATGAATATAGGTGCTAAAATCCTCAACAAAATATTAGCAAATTCGGACCCAGCAATATATTAAAAAGATCATACACCATGACCAAGTGGGATTTATCCTGGGGATGCAAGGCTGGCACAATATTTGCAAATCAATAAACGTGATACATCACATAAACAAATTAAAAGACAAAAGTCACAGGACATTGAAAAAGAGAGATAGAAGAAGATATAAACAAGTGAAACAATATTTCATGTTCACGGATTGGTAGACTCAACATCATTAAAATGTCCATACTACCCAGGGCAATCTACAGATTCAATGCAATATTTCAGCATAAAATATCAACAGCATATTTCATATATCTAGAACTAATACTCCAAAAATTTATATGGAACTAAAAAAGACCCTGAATAGCTGCAGCAATCTTGAGAAAGAGGAACAAAATAGGAGGAATCACAATTCCAGACATTAAGTTATACTACAAAGCCATCGTAATCAAAACAGCCTGGTACTGGCACAAGAACAGACATATAGATCAATGGAACAGAACAGAGACCCCAGAAATTGGACCAAGCCATTATGCTTAATTAATATTTGACACAGGAGGCAAGGGCACACAGTGGCGTCAAGACAGTTTCTTCAATAAATGGTGTTGGGAAAATTGCACAGATACATGCAAAAAAAAAAAAAAAATGAAACTAGATCACCAACTTACACCATACACAAAAACAAACTCAAAATGGATAAAAGACTTAAATGTAAGTCGGGAAACCATAAAAATCCTAGAAGAAACCATAGGCAGCAAAACCTCAGACATCTCTCATAGCAATGTGTTTACTGATACATCTCCTAAGGCAAAGGAAACTAAGGAGAAAATAAACAAATGGGACTATCTCAAGATAAAAAGCTTCTGCACAACAAAGGAAACCATCAACACGGTGTGTATACCAGTACAGTCTACAGTCGAGTACAGTAATGTCCTGGCCCTGACATTCACTCACCACTCACTCACTGACTTACCCAGAGCAACTTCCACTCCTGCACGCTGCATTCATGTTAAGTGCCCCATACAGGTGTACCATTTTTTAATCTTTTATACCTTATTTTTACTGTACCTTTTCTATGTTTAGATATGTTTAAATACACAAATACAATTATAACAAATACTGTGGCTTTGTTATAATTGCCTACAGTACTCGGTACAGTAACATGCTGTATAGGTGGTAGCCTAGGAGCAATAGGTTAGACCACATAGCCTAGGTATGGAGTAGGCTGTGCCACGTAGGTTTGTGTCAGTGCACTCTGATGTTCGCATAAGGACAAAATCATGTAAAGTAACCCTATTATTAAGTGATGCATGACTGTCAATTAAAAGATAAAACCAGTCATCAGGAAACACCACTAAGAGTGAGAATTTTATTAGCATACTGTAGAGTCTTCAGAAGCTGAAATAACTGAAACAACTTAAAAGTATGTGAAATGAGGATGATGCTACCTTCCTCACAGGGTAGTCCTAAGCATTACAGAAAATAAGTTATTTGAAAATGGTTTTAAAAGTATACAGTACTCTATATAAGATAATGTAAATGTATGCACCAAGAAACAAAATTCTTGGGCCTAATTTCATGCAATTGGATAACTCCCTTTCCCAGCTAAACCTTTCCTGTGCCAGAATCTCATATTTGAAAAGCCACCCTTCCTCTCTTTGCAAGTATTCCTGGGAGCAGTAAGCCCTAAAACAAAACTATTAACCACATAGGCAAATTGAAAGACACCTTAAAAGAATGGAGGATGCTAAGTGAAATAAGCCAGTCAGAGAAAGATAAATATCACATGATCTCACTCATTTGTGGAATACAATAAACAACATAAACTGATGGACAAAAATAGAACCAGAGACATAGAAGCATCGAACAGACTGTACAACCTATGAGGGAAGGCGGGGAGGTGAGGGGGTAAGAGATCAACCAAAGGACTTGAATGCATGCCTATCAGCATAACCAATGGACACAGACAGTAGGGGGGTGAGGGCTTGTGCTTGGTAGAAGGGGTTGTGGGGGAAAGGTCAATGGAGGAAAAGAAGGAGACTCATGTAATACTTTAAACAATAAATAATTTTACAAAAAAGAATGGGGGTGGCTGAGGTAGAGGGATGCAGAGAAGGGACAAGGAAGGGTGATTTGAAGGTAAGTCACTTCTTTCTCCAAAGCACTCAGGCTTTTCCTACTTCTGAAGACTCAGGGCAAAACACCTAAACATTCATATTCCAGGAATCAATATTTCATGCATTACTCTGTTGAGAGCCCTACTGGAAGAGAGCCCTGCTGATCTGGTGGCCTATGTGCCTTCTTTTTGCTGATAGGAAGGACATTTCAGAAAACCATGGCTGGCTTCAGGCAAGTTCATAATACCAAGCATTAGAGAGGCAGAAGTGAAAGCATTTGCCATTAGGTTTTCTAGTGGTGAAACCATCATGAAACTGAGACTCAAGGGAAGAAAAGGAAAGAGCCAAGACTCAGTGCTCTAGAAGTTAATGTGCATATGAGTCACTTGGAGATCTTGTTAAAAGGTTTAAGTTTGGGGTGGGGCCTGAGATTTGGTTTTACCCACAAGCTTGAAGTTTGTTGATACTGCTCACTAGTGAGCTGAGCTAGGCTTTGAATAAGGAGGTCTTCAGGTGACTGTCCCCACACCTGTGACCATTGTGTGACACCAGGCTTGTGGGGTATTAGGAGATTATATAGTGGAAAGATCAGTGGTGACCATCCTGCCACTAAGTCACCTGGACAAAGATTCTTTGTTTCTGGCATCAATT